>NC_064576.1:15565000-18065000 GCF_937001465.1 Orcinus orca | reverse complement strand
TAAATAAAACCAAGAAATGTCCGTCTCCCTCTTCAGATAGAATTGCAAGATTTATTCATTAAATATGTCTCTAAGGATACATTCATAAAATGGGAATTACATTCCTGATTCTGCAGATAGGACTTTCATATTCATTGATGAATTCAACAAATAATTTCTGAGCACATACTCTGTGGCAATTATTTTAGATGAACATACATTAGACTTCAAATAACTCATTTTTTTGGCAATAGGAAGCACCTAATCTTGAACACTGGATTTTGAAATAATCAGCTCCTATAGCTAATGTGAGATGTGAATATAAACAATGCCTACTGGAAGAGCCAGTTCACTTAGATAATGTACGATGTTAGTCATCTCTTAAACATTTAATATTGAAAAACAGAATTCTCTTGGCTAATGTTAGAGATTAGTCTTTTCTTGAATATTTGATATCGTCTGGCTAATGTTAGGCATTAGTAGTTTCTTAAATATTACCTGTGACTGATTTATCTGTCCTGTGCACGACTCTTTAGTTGCAACTGGCTACTCCATGCAAGATCACTTAGAGAACACACAACAGCCAGCAACAGAGAGTATGCAGGTATTTAACCACACTGTCCTTCTATGTGTGTCGTTAATCCCGGCTCTTCTGTTTGCCTTGGGTTTTTGCACTGATTCCTTCCTCCCTGGTGCTGTTATTGCTGTCGGTATTGTTGTTTTGAAATTGAAATATAATATACAAAGAACAAAAAGCAGAAAATACACTAATCGCGAGTGTGTAACGATGACTGTTTTTACACCCATGTAACCACCCCTGAGATCAAAAACAGAGAACATTTCCAGCACCCACTTCCTAGGCTAATTTCCACACCCCGTTCCCATCCTCTGAGCTCTGCCTTATCCTTATTTTGCTATCCTTTGTGGACTTTTATTGCTCATAAACTTCAGCTTCCCTTCCTATCTTAACTTGGCTTTAAACATTCTCTTGGATTAATTTTACTTGCAGCTCCCTGTTACAGCTACCATGACCTCCCAGCCAGAGAAGGAAAACAAACAATTTGCTCTAAACATTTTGCAGGCAAATTTAACACTGGGCATATCTAAATATGTATGGCTAAATCTAATATCATTTGCTTTTAAAGGTATTCCCACATAATTTGGGAATTCCTGTAAGCGAATGTGTCAGACACAGCTGGTCTTCCGACCACCACAATGCCATCGTGCATGTATTCTCAGAAAACAAAGAAAATCATTCAGATTCTCAAGACAGTTTCTGAGGCTCGGGTGGGTAGTGATTTCTCTTTGGACAATTGTAATGTAGAGCTCCGACTCATTCTCCATAAAGTTTTTAATTGGTCTTCACACTTTTATCATTTCAGACATAGAAATGTCAGCTTTCTTTCCAATTAGGTTTGGGTTTTACTTGGTCAATACTTTGTAATATACGGTACCTCCTTGTTTTGAGTATTGGTATGTGAAAAATAAGCTAACATACTGACATTTACTGCCTGCATTTGGAAAAGACTTAATTAACTAATTAACTGGCATTTAAGGGAGCCAGGGTGCATTGGCTTGTAGGATTTTCCAAAAATGTATCCACTTTATTGGAAGTCTCATGTAAATAATACTTCTGTGTTTTTATCATTGTTATCAGTTTAATTATTCATTAGGCACTTATAGAACTATAGCAATTGAACTATCACATATCTTCAATCTGAACACATTGTCATGCAACTTTTAAAGTGACTTCAGAAAAGAAGTTTTTATTTGCAAATATAATTCACATAACTAAAAACAATTTACATACAATAAAAATAAATTTTTATCACCTTGACATATATAGAAAGTATTAGGCCTGAATGTTAAGGTGAACATATAAGTACTCAAGTGTAGTTTTGTAAAATGATATAACAATTATGAAATCTGTGTTATTTTAACCAATCTTAAAGAGGTAATTATGTAATCAATATCTTGTTTCTGGAACTATTGACTAACAAAATAGACCTAGATCAACTAGGTCAGGCTGAATCAACTTGTTTCCTCTAATATAAATTGAACTTAAAGCCTATATTTAAAAGCAAAACCATACAGGAAAACTAAAATGCTTTTAGGAAATTAAGTAAAATTGATTAAAACATTAGTATTTGGTAGTTACTTCTACCTGGGACCTGTCTTCTTGTTGTCTGCCTTTTATTATTTTAAAAATATTATAGATGACCCAGATGATCTCTATATACCCCTTTCTCACAGCTAAGTGACTGAGAAAAAAAGTTCAACTTAAATCTAAACCTGTCCGCTACGGAGAATTTTTTAAAATGCAACACAATCCATGTTTGCTATGATTTTCCATTGTTAAGTGGATTTATTAAATTAAACTGCAGCCCCAGATAGCGAAAATATAACTGCACTCTATAGTTTCCAATGTGCCTCATCAACAAAGGTTGCTACAGTTAATGTACATAAGTTTTTCAAAATTATTTCTAGAAGTTCTGTCTTTTTTTTTTTTTTAACTTTTATGCCCATAGATCTTTGGTGAAGGGTTTGAAATATCATGGGTCAGTTTCTTATGGTTTCTCTGTGTGAATTAATAATGCACATATGCAGTATGGATGGACAATGGCAAAGCACCTAACAAGATTAACCAGCCAAAGGTACTGATCAGTCAATGCAGTACTAAGTACTTAAATCAAGAACTAAGTACCAGAGCTTGTCAGTCCTGACTTAGCATAAGCATAACCTCGAAATTTTTTTAAAAAACGATGTTCAGGTTCCATTTCTGACCAACTAAATTAGAATATCTGCAAAGTAAGGGCCAGATGTTTGCATGTTTTAAAGACTCCTTGAGTGATTGTAAAGTACAGCCATGTTGAGAACTTGGCTTAAGTTAAGAACAAGAAATTTAAAATAAGCTACTTCTAATTTTGATGTTACACTCTTCCGGTAAAAACAAATGAAAAACAAATGAAACACTTCACTGTAATGTACTATAGTAGTACACCACCTTGAAATGTTTAATTAAAAATGCATTAAATTTGTTTTCTAAAAGGCATACAATTTTAAATATACTGACAAACATCAATGCATACTGAACTTCTTTAAGGGTAGATACTGTCTCTTCATTGTGACAAATAGTACCTAGTATGTCTAGTTTTCTTAATTAAATAATCGTCAATTACCCCCATTTGGCACTACAGAGTACCACAGGGACAATTTCAAAGATAAAATAAAGGAAAGCACTTTCTTCAATTGCTTCTTTATTCAAAACCACAGACATTCATCTTTCCCTCTATAAGTTATATTTTCTTAATTTCAAAACCATAGATGGAATTATCAAGTTAAATAAGCATGGCCTTTGTGTTCACTATAAATTTACTCTCATTAATAGCACCTTTGAACGCCATTCATAGCAAATAATCCATATATTAATGTTATGCATGATTATCAAATAACATATAAAATGTAGCTGTTCGAAATTCTTAACCAAAGAAATAAAATAACTTGACTCTGGTGGGATTATTTTATTAGACGTTGGAAGGAATAAATAAAATAAAAGCTTGAAGACTTCAATCTTCTGGTTTGTTCGTGAAACATTCATGGTAATCCGTAATACTGTGTAATTCTTAAACTTTTCAAAAGCACAGGTTCTGTCTTATTCCTCTGTATAACTTCCACCAGTGCCAGAAAAATAGCAGGCACTTAATAGATGATTGTTAATTTGCACTGAATTATTATAAAAATCCTAAATATAAACCACAATTTATATGGTAAGATTTGATTATGTATTTTTAGACATTTACAAATATATATTGTAGAAAATCCAAAATTTCATCACTGAATTTGTCTCATTGATCGCTGTTTGCTACATTACAAAAAACAGTTCAAAATGTACTGGATTTATAACCAGTTAATTTTCCAAAGTCAAAGTGGTGTTTAAATTTATTCCCCTTTCCCATAAAATTCAAACACTGTGAAAAAATAATAAATTACTATAGGAATCTATGTTAACAACGCCAAATTGCCAAAATATGAAATATACTTAATTGCAATAACCAACTTGTAGGCTATCTCCAAGTTAGTATTCAAATTATACATATAGTTTTAAAATAACACTGATGGTTGTATTCATCTTATATTCTGGCATTGTTCTTAAATTCTCAAATCTATAACGTGAATGGGAATTATTGCTTCATTAGCTTCTTAAAACCTATAATGATGTTACAAAACAAGAATATTTTAACTGAATTTATCTTTCAAAATTTCAATACAGTTAAGTCAATTGATACTGACATAGTCAAACAGCACAACATAGGGAATAAAATTCTGAATGTTATTAATAAGGTCAGAAGTTTTTACACATTCTCAATTCAATCTGGGTGAAAAGTGAAAAACACAGATATTTCTCTAGTACTTACTATAAATAATGTAAACAGTTATATGCAACTGTTCTGATATTGAACTGAGACTTTCATTTCATCTGAAATGTTCTGGATTGTGTAAAATAGTACCGTGTGTTTTAGCTAACTTGAGAAGGCTGTGTGTCTACTTTGGCATTTCAGATAGCTTTATTTTTACATTCCTTGGTTGCAGAAAGCATTTGTTAACAGTTTAGATATTTTCCTGATCTTCAAAATCATAACCACAAAATCTTTAGTTGTAAAGTATGCCTAGCTGTGGCCCTTGAAATAGAGAAGGATGAGTTTCTAGTTAGTTAGTAGTGGCTTCAAATAATATATATAAAGTTGGCTAATTTTTAAACTCATTGGGATGGGAAAGTTTTCGATTATTCTAATTATACTTACAATAATTTGTTTATTAATGCTGAAAAGAAGTGTGAGTGAACCACTTAAAAATAAAGCGTAATCTACTAATTGTGAAACTTTCTGGGATTTCCAAGTAAGTAGGTTTAAATGAATTTACATGTTACAAAATTTTTACGGTAAAAAATGTATACATTAACAATTAAATCTCATACGGTAGTCATAGAAAACAGTTGATTACATGTTATATTTCCACAGAAATACTGTTAGATGACTAAAAACAGCTTTTCCAAACTAGGAGTACTGCAGTGTTGACTTTAATTGGAAATAAACTATGAGATAAATAACTCTCTCCTGCTAAGAAACCTGTAAATCGGTGGGATTTCCCATGATTCAGAGAGTGTGATGAACTCTTACTCACAACACCCCTCCTCCTACATTCTACTTCACAGCAGAAGATAAAATTTTAGAGAAAGAGGAATCTGACCTATCAATGCTGGCCAAAAGTAATGTAAACTAGACTTTTAATAAAATTAGCAATCAGTTTTCCCTTTTGAAAGACTCATAAATGACTGTTAGAGAAAGATTAAATATTGTAAAATTTCAGATTTGGCCATCTATTTTGATTTGTAAAGCAGAAATATCTAGAAAATAGACCCTTAATATAAAAGAGTGGCAAAACCAATTTTTTATATCATCACTAATTTGGCAATTGAATTTAAACAAAGTATGATAAAACGAGTCAGAAAGATAGTAAATAGTATCATCAAGATGTGAACGTCGAAAATTTTCACATTTGTACATTATAGACGTCTTCTGGCAATATCTTTTTTTTTTTTTTACAAGTTGACTTGTAAAATCACAGAATAGTGGCATGGGCTTTCCAACAAATACTGTATTATTTAAAACCAATTTAAAGTTACTGTATTTGTAGTAAGTGCTATGAATCCTCACTTCTTTTAACAATTATGTTTCTGAGAATTCTGGAATTTCCTAAACCACAACATGTAGAAGGAGGTGCACTCCTGAGTGGGCTCGTTTTCTCAGCTTTGCTTTGTGGTTGTTTATGAGGTTCTTTCCGATATCTACTGTTTCTACAGGAGAGCCAAGAGTTCTTACTAAATGCATCGGGGTATGGGAGGAAGATCAGGTACTGCAGCTGTGAAACCTCTGCTCAGGCATGCGTTTTGGCTTACACACGGCCGGGTTAAGGAAACACATTTCAGCGATTTGTGCATTAATAAGTCTTGGGTGTAAGGCATTTACCTCTGTGTCTAAAATGATCTTTGCACTGAGTAATCCCGTTTCGACGTGAGAGTAAGTCACTGGGTTATACTTATCTCTGGTTCACGTTGGCATGGAGCAGGCCCTAATTACCACCGAGACCCGTCTCGGGCAAGAAAAGTAATAAACAGTAATCACATCGCGTACACGTCGAGCGCCGGCGGGAGCAGAGCCCCCAGGAAGCCACAGGAAGCGTGCGCTTCCAGGGGGGAGTGCGGCGCGCGGAGGTCTGCATGCGCGCGGAGCTTGTTAACGGAGGGCGTGCCGGAGGCGTGGCGCGAGGTGTCCGGGCGAGGAGCTCCGTGAGGCGGGCGGCAGTGGGCGGGCGGTGGGGGAGCGCGGACCGGGGAAGGCAGCACTGCGCCGCGAGCATCTCCCGGCTCCCGCTCTCCGGGCTGCCTAGCCCGAGCCGCCGTGGGCGGGGCCTGCGGTGATTGGCGGGCGGGCGGGGAGGTCGGAAGTACTTTGTTTTTTATGCTAATGAGGGAGTGGGGCTTGTCCGTATTTACGTTGAGGCGGGAGCCGCCGCCCTTCATTCACCCACATGGTCCTTCGAGGTGCCGCCGTCCCAGCCCGACCTGCGCCTTCGCGCCAGTTCGCGCCCTCGGGCGAGGCCGAGGGGGTGGGGACGACCCCCGCCGCGCCGCCACGGCTTGCGCCCCTCGCGAAGCTTCCTTGGCGGGGCGGGCCGGCCGGCTGGCCGCACCCCCGGCCTGGGGCCTCCGGTCGTAGTAAAGCGGAGGCGGGTGGGGAGGCGGGAGCGAGAGCCCGCGGCGGGCGAGGCGAAGATGGTGGCGGCTACTCCTCCTGGTGAGTCTGCCCGCCCCTCCGCCGAGTGAGTGAAACCTGTTGTGTGCGGCCCGGGTCCGGAGGGCGGCGGGCGGGTGGGGCGGAATGGCCCGGGGCAGCGTGGCGGCCGCGGCGTGGCCGGGGGCCGGGGCGGGTCTCGGGCCGTTGGCCGCCCCGGCGTGTGGCAACGACGACTCGCTGCCCCCTAGCTGGCACGCGGGCTGGCGGAGGGGCAGGGCCGGGCCGCGGACGGGAGGGTGGGAGGGGGTGGCGTGCGCGCAGCGGCCGCGCCCGGGACCCGCGCGGACCCTGCCGGGGCCGGCTGGGCGACCGGGTGGGCGCGCGGCGCACACAATGGCCCCTCGGGGAAGGGACACACGAGGCCTGCGCCCCCTCCAGGGCTCCGGGCGCACGCGGGACGCGGGGTCCCCGGGCAGGGAAAGTTTCTCTTGGGGGCGCGAGTTAAAGCGCCTCCAGAACAAAGCGGCGGCGGCAGCGGCACATGGGGCAGGCCGCGGGCCGGGAGGGGGCGCGCCCATGAGGTACCTGCGCGCCGGCGGGCGACGCGGCGTGGCCGGGAGCCCGCGGGCCCCCAAACTTTGTGCGCGCCAGGGTGGGAGGATGGCGCGGGTGCTGGGGGCGGCGCGGCCTGGATGCCACCCCTACTCCGAGTGGGCTTTGTTAACCCGCGTGGGCAGACCACGGGCGGGGCTCGCAACTTCCCGGACCACGGCCGGCTGAGCAGGCCCGGGCCGGCCTTGGCGGCGGCGTGGACCCGTCTTCGGTCGCCCGCTGGTTGGGAGCGCGGCGCGGGAGGGCCAGCCCGGCTCGGCGGGAGCGGCGGCGGCGCCGCCATGTTCCTGCGGGGCGGGCTGCGCGGGGGTGAGGGCGGGGGACATGGCGGCGACTGCGCGCCGCCGCCGATTGTTCCCGGCTTAGGCCTTGGGCCGCGTGCGGCGGGCACCGCAGTCGCGGAGCCCCCGCCCCTCTGGGCCGGGCTAGGGGGGGGGCTTGGGGACACAAAGGAGGGGCGGCGCGCCCGCGTCCCCGCCGCGCTCGGGCCTCGGCGCCGCCGGTCGCCGCGCGGCTGCCGCCGGGAAACGGGGTGGGGGGGGTGCCGTGTCCGGCAGGCCCCGACTCTGACCCATCGCCCCCTGGCGGCCGCGCCGGGAATCGCAGGGCTGCGCGCCCCCTTGTGCGACATGTGCTGCCGGCCCGGGCTCCATGAGCGTGGCGGGCACTTTGCAGTCCCGGGTGCTCCTGGCCCTCTTTTCTGTTCCTAAGCGGGACGAAGGCAGACTGGAACTGGAGAAAGCAGACTTGTTTCTGCAATATCACCAAGAGGAAAAATTAGCATAGTGCTATCTCGACTACATCAGTTGAGGAAACAACTCTTTATCCCGGCTTGCAGCCACGAGGTCTTGATTGGGGGAGGGGTGGTGAAGAATAGTCCCTTTGCTACTGCATTTCCCTCTCAGTGGAGCTGTGCAGTAGAGTTAACAATTGCTGTTGATTACACTCGAGTATTTCCATAAGACGTGAATCTAATACATGTGAGTTTTTCAACTTTATCCTTTTACACCTTTTCACCCATATATTGTTGGTCTTTTAAACCCCTCCAGTATTGCCTGACTACCTTAACCTCAGTTTTGCAAATGGATGTAGTTAATTGATACAAGGGGGAGGGGAGAAATTTAAAATACGGATTTGGAGGGTGGTAGTAATTTTGAGCAAATGTTTGTCTTTTTTTCCCACATCCCTCCCCCGCCTTTCCAGCCATACACGTGGACCTAACTGCACCAAAAGCTTTTCTAAGGATATTTGCTAAGAAGGAAGTTTGCCCGAGTGGGTAAGTGTATATTTTAATTTTATTTGTTAACTTTTTTAAAAACAGATTTCTCTTGACTTTAGTCTTTGATTTGAATAAATAAGATGGGATTGGGTTTTCAAAGGGTAAACTAGTTATTTTGTACTCTATGCTTTTTTTTTCTTTTTGTCTTTTTTTCTTTTAGTTTGGGTTAGCTAATGTGTAAGTTAGTAAAAATACAACGCAAATGCCATTATAAATCTTTGCAAACTGATGCACAGTTTACAAAATTCAGAACTTCTTTGAGTTGGGTGACAAAATAGATCTCATCTGGAGTAAGTTTTCAAGTCTTAAAATAATTTAACTGGGACATTTAAGTTCTACAACCAGCTGATACACTTGAAATGTAGTCTGAACGGTAATTTTATTAATCAGTTTACCAAGTAATTGCTAATTGGAAGCTGGAAGAAAAGAAAAATGTTTTGCCACGTGGATGTGAAGATTTCCTCTAAAAGGTATATGAGTCAGATTGCCCTGGTGATATATATTAGGTCTCTTTTATATGCAGTCAGATTTTGATTTTTTTTTAAGTATACCTTTGGGAATGGCAAAGGAAGAGCTACCGTGTTCATTTACCGTATTAGAATGATGGTTAATTATGATTGTCTTATAAAAAAAACTTATAATTTTAAGGTCTAAATTTGCTTCTAAATGGAACTTGGAGGTTTGAGATAATTAAACTCATTTTCTCTTCCCTATTAGGGTTTATGCTGAATTTTGTGTGTTTTGTAACTGTTAAAGAGTTTGAGGTATTATTTTGTCTAATTATTTATTTCAAATTTAGCAGGAATAACGAGAACATCACCTTGTAAAACTGAAGATTGTGACCAGTCAGAATAATGTCAAAGTGCTTACAGTGCAGGTAGTGATATGTGCATCTACTGCAGTGAAGGCACTTGTAGCATTATGGTGACAGCTGCCTCGCTCGGGAAGCCAAGGTGGGCTTGAAAGCGCAGGGCCTGCTGGTGTCGAGTGCTTTTTGTTCTAAGGTGCATCTAGTGCAGATAGTGAAGTAGATTAGCATCTACTGCCCTAAGTGCTCCTTCTGGCATAAGAAGTTATGTATTCATCCAATAATCCAAGCCAAGGAAGTATATAGGTGTTTTAATACTTTTTGTTTGCCGTCCTCTGTTAGTTTTGCATAGTTGCACTACAAGAAGAATGTAGTTGTGCAAATCTATGCAAAACTGATGGTGGCCTGCTATTTCCTTCAAGTGATATTTACTAATCTTGTGTACTTTTATTGTGTCGATGTAGAATCTGCCTGGTGTGTGTGACGTGACAGCTTCTGTAGCACTAAAGTGCTTATAGTGCAGGTAGTGTTTAGTTATCTACTGCATTATGAGCACTTAAAGTACTGCTAGCTGTAGAACTCCAGCCTCGGCCTGTCGCCCAAACTGTCCAGTTACTGAACACTGTTCTATGGTTAGTTTTGCAGGTTTGCATCCAGCTGTGTGATATTCTGCTGTGCAAATCCATGCAAAACTGACTGTGGTAGTGAAAAGTCTGTAGAAAAGTAAGGGAAAATCAAACCCCTTTCTACACAGGTTGGGATCGGTTGCAATGCTGTGTTTCTGTATGGTATTGCACTTGTCCCGGCCTGTTGAGTTTGGTGGGGATTGTGACCAGAAGATTTTGAAAATTAAATATTACTGAAGATTCGACTTCCACTTTTAACCGTTCCAGAGATGTAAAGTATTGGGGGGAAAGGTGGTTGTAATTATTTTGTCTAAAATTCATGTGTGTGTGCACGTGCACACACACATGCAACTTTTTTTCCCTTGAAATCAAGTTTTGTCATGTTTTTGAATTAAGCATTCTTCTGAGGTTGCATGTTGTGTTTGACTTTTTTGTCAAATTAGATTTATCTGGTTATCAAGTATTCCATTACAACTGTGTCTGTAAAGGAAATTTACTTTAATAAATGGCATGATGATAATCTGTAAAGTGAAGATATGCCTTTTTGCTTTCTTTGGACCTGATATTCAGGACATTTTACTTAATCCAGAAGTCAATAAATTATATTGCTTTACAACATTGAAGAATTTAAATTAGGTCAAAATGCCATTCTTTTTAGAGCATTGTGTAAAGAAAGTTGTTGTTCTGTTATTTTTTAAGCATGAAATTTAGATTTGGGAGGGGAGGTTCTCTTTTTGTTTCTAGTAAACAAATAACTATTTTACCAGTACTGGTGTTCTTGATGTTTAACTCTTAACTGGTTATATGCATGTTTTCTTAGTAATTGTTAATGATGTATAAACTGTTATTGATGCTTAGATTGTTCTTAGCTTTCTGGAACTTAAAAATAGTTAAAAAGAAAACAAGATGTGCTAGTGCTAAATGGAGTGACAAGTATGTATTTGTGCAGGTCTTAATGCCAAGAGTGGGAGTGGGAGTCTGAAATTGGTTTTTCTCTTAAGTCTGTAGTTAACATTTGTTTTCCCTACTTTCTTCATAAAGCAGACTTTGGCAACGGTGACAGTTGATGAATGGAACCTAAAAAGAGGCAGTGAGAGTATTTTAGCCAAAATTTCTGCCTCTTCTTGCATGTGTTTTGTCTCTAGCCTGTGTTTCATATGTGTAGAAAAATGTGGGTTAACTTAAGAATTATCTGATTTTTAAATGATCAGTTGTTGAAATTGGGCTCAAGCTGAATTTAGGAAGAAGGATGCTATGTTGGTGATGAAATAAATTAACATAACCTTACTTAATATACCACTTGGTACATTTAGAAAACATCATTATGTGAAATCTAATAAAAGTTTAACCTCTAATATATCCCTTCTTTAAGAAATTTAAGGAGTTTAATTAAGGAGCCCTGAATAGAAAAGGTAAGAATTTCACAGTTCTGAAGTTCATTAAAAGGTAAATTCCCAGAATGAGAAAATACTAAGAATTGTGTAATGGTTTACAAAATGGAGATCTGACTGTCCTTTAATTTGAGTTCTTAAACCTTTTGAATTGAAGGGAACCTAAAAATTGTTCTGGTTGTTTAATGACAAACATGGCTATAAACTGTGCTCTGAAAGTCCCATAGTGTTAGCATGGCTTACAGTAGTCTACAAAACCGTGTGCTATGCTTATGAGTGAAAAAAGTGATGTTTACATCTTGGGGGAAATACTCTGGGTTCTTGTTCAAAGTGGAAGTAAGCCTGCCAGGTGATTTCTTTAATGTGCTAAATTGTAATAACTTAATATTAGGTGGGCCCAAATGTGTCTTTTATTTTTGCTTAAAACCGAACCAACTTTTTGGCCAACCCAATAAAAGAATCAAGGTTAAATGGCAACTCTTCCTAGATGCTGAACTTCTGTAGTACATGTATTCAGAACTTAACTGGACTTTTAATAAATGTGAACGTTTTCATGTAGGTGTTGGCAGTGGAGCTGAGGTTGTTACAGAGTTTAGTAGGAACTGCATTTGATTTGTTTTTGACTTTAAAATGTGTGGCAAGTTTTGTGTTCTTGAGTCTAAAGATTTTCTTAGGCTTGACAATATAGTTTTCAAGTAACACTGAGGAAAAGCCATATAAATATAAAGGTTGACATTCAGCCATTTTGAGATACAAATAAGTGAATAAGTTGGTTATAGCTGATAATTGCTTCATGTGTAGCTTACCTGGGGAAAAACAGCTCCGACTTTTTTTTTTTTTTTTTTTTTTTTGAGGTACGCGGGCCTCTCACTGCTGTGGCCTCTCCCGTTGCAGAACACAGGCTCCTGACGCGCAGGCTCAGCGGCCATGGCTCACGGGCCCAGCCGCTCTGTGACACGTGGGATCTTCCCAGACAGGGGCACGAACCCGTGTCCCCTGCATCGGCAGGCGGACTCTTCAACCACTGCGCCACCAAGGGAAGCCCCCGACCATTTTTTTTTAATAGTGTTTTTAACCTTGGCATTCCTTAATGACTTAATTTTTCAAGTTTGATAGCCTTAAGGCTATTTTCAGAAAAATAACCTCATAATCTTCTTTTGCATGTTATTCATATTACAGTTCTCCAGTCTGTGTTTAAAAGGACAGCACTTACGGTTTTACAAATTATTCTTTTTCAAAGCTGCTTGCAAAGTAGTGGTGATTTTACTAAAAAGTTTCAGATCTTCGTTTTACAGGCAAACCTATCTAAGCAGAGCAAACCAGACTTGAGGGTTTTCCCTGTAGTTTGAAGAGCCCTACAGAATGATTCCTGACAAAACGCAACCTACAACTGCCTGGAGAACAATTCGGTGTCACATTAAAGTTTACTGTGTATTTAATGAAGTACTGTTCTGTTAGTAATTGACAACCTTGGGGGTAGTTTGTCTAGCATCAGAGAATTAGGAGCCTCGAAGCTGAGCAGTAAAGGTAAGGAGAGCTCAGTATATGAGGCCAATTTTTGTTGTCCAACTGGAAATAATACCATGCCTACTTGAGACAGCACATAATTCTTTGCCTTATAGGTTGTTAAGCTTTCATTGTGTTTAAAGTCTGAATTAATGTTTTCTGTGTCGTTAAGTTAAATTCAGGATGTAATATTCTTACTGAGTTTTCAAGGGTAACAAAGATGGATGTATCCCATGAATTTTAAGCCCATAGAAAAATTATTGAAGAAGGCTTAGTTTTCTTTTTCTAATTGAGCAGATACAGCATTTGGAGACGCTTACATATTTGCAATTTAGTCATGCTATTTGAGTTGTTTTAGTGCTTTTAATGTAAATAAATAAAATCATACATTTAAAACTACTTGTTAAATTGCCCAGAATGAGCATTTTGAAATAAAAATTTTAAGGTTATTCTTGGTTGTGGCAGTTTTTCTGGCGTTTTTTGTTACTGTAAAAGATCCAAACACCTTTGCTTATTAATTGAGGTAATTGGGGAAGTAGGAACAGATACCCAAGTGGTTTACCTGTATTATCTTACCTAACTTTGATATCTGTGGCATCTGTATTTGTATCCTAATTTTATAGATAAGGGAATGAGTTTAGCAAACTTTTATTTGCAAGGATATAAAACTGGTAAATGGGCTCTGAATTTAAACCCATGTCAATCTATAAAAAAATATTATTCTTGACCTACTGTCTTGAATCTGACAAATACTCAAATCACTCTTGAACTGGATTTAATATGGAGATTGACTTAAGTTCCTGTTACATTAACTTAAAATCTGATAAGGACTCTAGTTACAAATTGTTTATCTTAAATTATAGATCATAGGCACTTAAAAACCAGCCAGTTGAGGGTTTATTAATGTAGTTAAGTGGAGCATCTGCATTTTGTCCTTACTGGGATATTGGTGCATATGTTCATAAAGTTTTCTTGTCTATTGATGCATTGAAGTTTAAGCCAAGAGAAAACCAAAGTGTGTGAAAGGTATTAAAACAACTGCTTTTAGTAAATACCACAGTATTTATTGATAGTAGGATTGAGTGTTTCTTAATGGATCTGTAGTATATTTAAAAGTAATCTCCAAAACCCTCAACGATTTTGAGTGTTAACAATCATAGTAAATATTTAAAAAATAAGATACTAGATTGTACTTATGGCCAGTAAAGTAACAATTCCAATTTTGAGTACTTTAAAAATAAGTAAATGCCAGCATAAATGCAGGTTTTGTCCTTAATGAGGTATTTAACATGGTATGGAGGTAAAGGACAAAAACCTGAAGTTGGCAGCAAAATGACACCAAATTAAAGTTCACTGTAGTATCCGCATTCTTTAACTGCATGATTAACACGTGTGTACACTTTAATAGAAGAGAAAATGGAGCATGTACTCATTTTACATGTCTGCTTTATAAGAAGTATATGTACTATGAAATTGTTAATGCTGACTTCAACTTCTGTAGACTGAAATTCCATTGGAAAACTTTAAAGGAATCATTCTTCTGTATTTAATTCAGATACAATGATCTGTACCACTCTTCAACAGATTGAGGGAGCTGGGACTTCAGAACCTTGCCAAGGGTAGATGAAAATTACCTGCATTTGGTCAAGTATGTGAACCCCTCAAGCCACTGGGTGGCCTTAGGCTAGGCATCAAGTTCAGTGAAAATCACTGCTGGAATTCTAGAGTGATCATACATTTCTAGGACAAGGTTCATAACCCCAGTTGGGCATTATAATTACCCAAAGATATTTTTCAAAATATAAAGTTCTGCAATTTTAGTCCAGATGCGTTAGATAGAATCTTTGGGGATTAAGCAGGGCTGGTTGCTAGGAGGACAAACATGAGAAAGCTGTTGATCTTGATGAATGTGTTTAAGAATGTAACCATTTCCCTAAATTGCCCAAAATGATGAGCCAGAGGAATGCAGAATGTCAAAGCAGCACCTTGGAATTTGGATGGAGGTAGGAGACTACATAAGACTAGGAGACGGCCGTTTTCACCATTTTATGTTTCATATACTTTAATTCTTCTAGTTTCATAGCTGACTACTTTGCTTGCCGTGACGCCTTTCAGCTAGCGCCAACCTTAAATTGGCCTGAGAATCAACAGGCTTATCCTCTCCCAACTTGAAGTAGTAGTGTCTTTCTCCAGTGATACTTTTTGTTTTGGTAACAACACCTAATGCACCAGGTGTGTAATAGCCTTTGTGCTGGACTGGATTTCCTTGAGGATTGGCTGTCACCCTGTTCTTACAGGGTCGTTGTAAAGGCAAGTGATTTTGTAGCCCTCTCTTCCTCAAGAAAATGATCAAACTTGTACTTTCTCACACCTTTGATTTTTAGAATTCTTGAGTTTAAATAGGGTATAGTTTCTGCCTTGTGAACATTTCTGATGCCTGATTCTGCTCTTGACTGTACGTATTGTTAGTCATAATATAATGGACTACTTTTTAAATGGGAAACTTGCTTGAGCCTCCAGCTCAGCCCCTAATTGTCATTACACACTGGTTTATTCTGCCTCCCCTCGTCCCCACCTTCTACTCTCCAGGCGGACTTTTTCTTCATCGACTTTACTTGGTCTTAACCTTATCTTGGAAAAATTTCTCCCCATATAACTGATGTAATCCTATTTGCTTCCAACCTGCACAATTGTCAAACTTGCTCTGCTATGTTCTCTGTCCCCTTTCCCTGGGTCGTTTTTCTTAATAGACTACTGGTGGCATCATTAGGGAACTTGTTAGAAATGCAGGATCTGAGGCCCTTCCCCAAACCAGACTTGAAATCTTCATTTTAAAAAAAACATGCCTTCCTCCCCTCTAGGATGCTCCTCCGTGAGGTCAAAGATTTGAAGCCGTTTGCTCATTGATGCATGTTCAACACATAGAATGGTACCTAGCACATAGAGGGTACCTGGTAAGTTCTGCATAAATGAGTGGAAGTTCGCCTGGGTGAATGTGGCTGTTAGGCTCAGTGGACGCTCAGGGCAAACATGAAAGACGTTGGTCTGCTAGTACATTGGGACTTAAAAGTGTAAAGTGTGTTACTGGTGGTCTGTCAATAACCTAGTTGAAGGGGGGAGGACTAGAGTAGTGTTAAAGGAGATGGCAAGTAAAAGATTCACAGTATTTAGTAATCGGGCAAAAAGTGAAAACCTTCTAAGTGAAGGGTCAAGAAAATAAAGATCTTGCCTTCTATGTTCCATTTGTGTGGCAGTGTAATGGTGATAACGGAAGTAGATCTTGGACTTCACTCTTAAATCTCACAAAATGGACAACTGACCTTCAGACTACCAGGGTGGAGCAGAGCGCTCACCAAACCACCAAGGAAGAGGAAGGAGAACGCACGGGTTCTGGCAGGTTCTGGCTGGATGAAGTTGGGCTCTGTTTCACGTAGTATTTCTTGTCATTGTTCTGAATTGCCCTCTAGTTTCTAAATCTGCATTTTGGTTGTTAAAACAACTTGGCATTCTTAGAATATTATGGCGCTGACATACTGTATGGTGTGCTCACTTTTGACTCTACTCCTAGCAGGTTTCAGGGATACAAGAAGTCCTACATTGGTGTGGGGTGCCTTGATTAAAATAGGAGTTGTCTGTGGCACCCTGAGACAAAGCAATATCCTGGTAAAACCAGTATGCTTGAGACATAGTCTGTGATGTAAGGCAAGGGCAGTTGAGACCGGGAAACACCAGGTACCTTCTCAGATTAGTTCTGGGAAACAACATACAGAAACGTGGATGGCAGTTGATTTCTTCAAAACTACGCCTGCCTTCACGTAAGTTCATCTGAATATGTAAACTCTAATTGGAAGACTGCTGTTGTATGTCGCCATGTGGTACTTGGCTACTTGGTTGAGAAGTTTAAAGAAGTACTTAAGGAGTTTTCTAGTGTGATGTTTTAAGAGGGAAACTTCCTGGTTTAAGTACCAGCTTTTTCCCCATTAGTAGCTTAGGCAAGTTACTTTCTTGTGTCTCTTGCCCAGTGAGATATATAAACTGTCTTAGCTATCCTGGTTCTCATTCAGCCAAAAATAGGCCTCCATTCACCCTGCCTTCGAAATGGAGTTTCAGCTTCACTCAGCTTGGACGAGTTTAGGTCTCAAAACCCACCTGAACTAACCTGGGGACTAAGCCTGTTCAGGCCTGACCTTCATACACCATCACCAGCGGCAGAGTAGGCTTCCCTTGCAGAAGTACAGGACACCTGGGCAGGGTGATGGGCAGGTTGGCAGAAAGATATAAAACAACGAGTACCCACCTGCGGGCTAGGGGAATGGAATACGTTTTGGCTAGCTCAGTAAGGAGAAGGGTGGGAGGAGGGAAGGGAGAGGATTTTCAGGTAAGGTGACAACTTGAGCATGTAAGAGGCAAACATTCTTTAACTGGCCTGTGATGCACTTGGCTGATTAAAGCCGCTTCTCTGTCTCGGCTTAAATGTCACTTGGTCAAAGAGGCCTTCCCTGATCACCCTACTCAGCTCAGGTCTTCATCTCTGCCATACGTTTCATTCACAAGACAGATGTATTATCTTGCAGTTCTGTAGGTCAGGAGTCTTGACACAGGTCTTACTGGGTTAGAGTTGAAGTGTTGCAGAGCAGTGTTTCTGGAAGCTCTCAGGGAGGATCCTTTGCCTCCCCTGCTTCTAGAGACTGTTCAGTTCACTGTCCCTTTCTCCGTCTTCAGGTCCAAGGATGGTGAGCAGAGTCTGCACACCTCATTACTCTGACCTCTTGTGCCTCCCTTTTCCACTTTTAAGGACCCTTGTGATTACACAGATACTCCAAAATAATCTTATTTTAAGGTTAGCTGATTAGCAGCCTTGATTCCTTCTGCCGCCTTGATTCCCCTTTACTGTGAACTGTTTGCAGGCTCCAGGGGTTAGGATGCAGATATTTGGGGAGACCGTTATTCTGCCTACCATGCCTTCCCTCTTCTCATGGAATTATGTCATGCTTGGACACTGTTAGAGTCTCAGGCCTACATAAACTAATTAGGACTTTTTTCAGACTGAGCTTAAGTAAAATTAATGAATTAAGGAAAATATTTTTTTTAACAATCTAGAAAAACTAAAGTAAGATTATCTTCAGGATTTTCCTCTGCAGTATTTAGATGCCGCTTAAAGAGGTCTAAAGAGAGAATGATTACTCAAATTCAGTAACCACCCAACTCATTTTTTTTTTAAGAATGTAGTTTTTTTAAAATGTATTTTATTTATTTTTGGCTGTGTTGGGTCTTTGTGCGGGCTTTCTCTAGCTGCGGCGAACGGGGGCTACTCTGCGTTGCAGCGCACGGGCTTCTCATTGCAGTGGCTTCTCTTGTTGCAGAGCACGGGCTGTAGGCGCGCAGGCTTAGTTGCTCTGCAGCATGTGGGGTCTTCCTGGACCAGGGCTCGAACCTGTGTTCCCTGCATTGGCAGGCAGATTCTTAACCACTGTGCCACCAGGGAAGCCCCCAGTTGTCATTCTTGTCTGAGTAAAATGGCGAGGACTGATAGTATTATTTTAACTCATTCTAGGAAAGTTACGGAACTACATCAGTCAACTAACAGGTTATTTAAAGAAAGACCTCTAGAATGGGGAAGCCATTAAATAAATGAAATATTTGTCATGTTGGCTAACAAAACGTGAACATTGAAGAATTGCTTTAAGAAGTGAAGATACAGAATGTAAAGAGACTGTCAGGGTCTGAAACCTCAAACAGCAAAAACTGGAAAATGAGCCTTTGGAGGCACCTAGAAGGTAAATAAGCAGTCTTTGCCTCGCTTTGTTAATTAGGATACAGAAATGGTTTAAACATTTTTGTTTCAAAGCAACCACTAGCAGAATAAAACACTAAACTTTGAAATTACTAGGAAAAGCTAAGAAAACACACAAAGTAAAAGATAAGAAAGGGAACAAAAGTAAGCAGTTACGGAAATTAGCACAGAAAATAGTTTTAAGTAGTTTGTCTTTTAATTCATGTAGTTAGTTTCATAATCTGCAAGCCTTGGTTATTTGTAGCAATGGGCAATGTAGGCGGGTGGTGGTTTGGCCATGCTCAAAGTTAAGTCCTATCCCCTACCTTGGTGCCCTTGGCCCGGCAATGAGGCTTCTGTGATGCCTCAGCTCCTCAAATACAACAAACAGATCTTACTTTGTATTCTCTAAAATGACTGCAAAATAGCATTCAGTAAATGTCTGTGGAATGAATTGAAGATCACTCCCATCCCAAATATTATTTTACAATTAGTGTATTCTCTGATGCACTGCAGTAGATTTTCACACCATTCTTAAATTTCTCATCTGATGCCAAATTTTGTCCAGAGGTCAAGGCTGAAGATTATGCTTACTTTGATGGAAAGGATAGAAAAAGACACTGAACAGCAGGAGATCAGGGGCACTGGATATAAAGAAAAAGCTATCTGCGCACATCTGTATGCGTTTTGCAGAGGTGACAGGGTTGGCTGAATGGGTTGGAATAATGATCTGGTGGATTGTGGGAGCTTTACTAGTGGGTCTTAGAGTGTGATAAAAAAGGGTTCAGAACAGATCTTGCAGAAGTAACTCCCAACCAGTTTTCCTTTTGTGTAACTTAGGGAATGAGAACTGAGTCGATGACCTCAGGACTACTGCGTTTTTTGTTTTACTTTTTGGCCATTGCTGTTCTCCACCAGATCGTTGTAGTCCTTGGGAAGTAACCTACTTAATAAACTGGCAAATATTTGTGAAAATATATATGCATAACTATACTAAAGGCTATGTGTGCTTAAGGAGATTGTAGGTGATTTGGAGATAAATCCCGTGTGTGAATTGGAATTAGTAAAATGTAGTGGTAACTAACAATAAAAGGCTCCGAAAATAGGTGCTCCTGGAGTTCAGAAGGGAAATGACTAAAACAGTGTGTGCACTTGGCACACATTATAACATACAGGTAATTAGAGGGGCACATTTTAACTCAATCAAATTTAGCATCCATAAATACAGTAATCAAGTTTTGTGTTTGTTTTTTATAGATTTAGTCATGGTATGTTGATCCTTGCTTAATGTGAGGAATCTAATATTTCACAATTTTTTTCGAGCCAAAAATGGAGCGTGCAGTTTAGTACCAAGTGAAACCATTCAGTCATAGTTGATTGATGCTACTTGTCAGAGAATAAATTCCTGGTGTTCTTGCTTATACTGAATATGAGACATCTCACTGCTACAGAAGGGCTTTGCCTACTTAAAGTGCTGGTGGAATATTAAAATATCAAAGACCCAAAACACATTTTATTCATTTTAAAAACTTATTCAACCTGCTGATGTTTAAAGCCTGCTGTAATATTTTAATCATAGGTCTGTCCAAAAGGATGCCATCCAAAAGTAATTTTCATTTGTTGTATAGGGTTATTACTTTGTATTCATTTGCTGTATTAAAAAAATTAAGGGACAGCAAGACATTTATACAGTCATGTGATTCAACTTTAAATTATAGGTTTCTTACACATATCTGGTTCTGGATAATGATAGGATCTAGAATAAGGAAGCACTAATGAGCCTAAAAAACTCTACCTGGGAAATGGTAAAGTCATAACTCGATAATTCAGTGAGGTTACAGTGCAGATATTAAATAAGCATGTTACATAATGCCATTATTTTAAGTAGCTGAGAATGAATTAGCCATGATCTTTGCCCACTTTTTTTTAGTACAATGCTAGCTAAACACAGAACGCATGCTACTAAGATGCTGAAGAAAATTTTGAGATTAATGATTGATTTTTACACTTTCACCATGTTTTAATAGTCTAAGTAATGCTGACACTGTTCTGTCTTAAACCCATCAAATAATTGAGCCAAGTTTGAGGAAATCAATCTCTACTAAATAGTTAACCATAAGGTATATTTGTATTCGCAAACAGAATGCTTTCAAAATGTTCCACTTTTGAAATTGTTTGAGTCTTTTATGTTGACCCAGTGACTTTGTTTGCAAAGGTAAACTGAAGTGGAGTTAAGCAATTGCCTAGCAAATTTGATCGCTGAGATGACCATACAGGATAAAATGAATAAAGTTATCTTCAGAAAATGTACTTAATGACAGCAGAATTTTACTCTTCCTAAATCTTTAAGACTTTTTGTTTGCTCCAGGAATCATCACAGTTATAGTCCTGCATTCTTTTTCTTCCTTCCTTTCTGTGTCTCTTTGTTTTCTAATCTCTCTCCCTCCCCTTACCTGCCTTCTGTTCTTTTTTCCTGCCTCCCCCATCCCTCTCTTTATCTGTTTATCCACTTATCAATCATCAATGATATGCACATGGTTAAGGATTTTGCCTAGTAATTATTAACCTATCCTTATAAAATTTTAAGTATTTGGGGGACTATAATGGTAAACAGAACACATTTTTAGTTTCAGTTGGGTCTTTTACATTCATATGGAAAACCCAGAGGCAA
Source organism: Orcinus orca (assembly GCF_937001465.1). Taxonomy (NCBI): domain Eukaryota; kingdom Metazoa; phylum Chordata; class Mammalia; order Artiodactyla; family Delphinidae; genus Orcinus; species Orcinus orca. The sequence goes on along the minus strand of NC_064576.1, from coordinate 18,043,561 downwards.
GACTAGTGTTTAAAACAATGGTGTATTTTGAAACAGATGATGAAGACCAAAATTATTTTCTACTGGATTCTTACTGCCACCTGAATTAACTGCCTATTTATTGGGCCATAGTCATAACAATATTTCGTATTTCCTAGTCATCTTAACTTCAGAGTGCCTGGAATTTGCATGGTGTGCAGTCTATCTTGATGGCATTTTAATCTGAGAGTTAGATGAAGGTCTCCCAAAGACTTTTTAATCTCATGAACCCATGCCCGCAGAACAGTGAGTTTAAAAGATTGCATAATGATGTCAAAGAAAAGCTTCTTGTCTTTCAAGGCCTTAAAGAGTTCCCTGGAATGTGGACAGCTGGGGTTGGAGGAGAGCAAAGAGTGCAGAAACATCATGGCTCGTTCCTGTCTTGTGAGGGTTGGGCACAGGTAGGTAACAGACATCCCAGTTATACTGGGAGTTTGACAGCTGGCCCTGGCACTTCACGCTGGTGACAGGCCTGAGAAAGACTCACCAGATTTCTTGCCACTCATTATGGCTCAGGAGAGAGGTAAAATTGTTCCTGTGCATCTCAGGAGGCACAGGAGTGTCAGCCCTTCATCCTTCATACAGGACTTGTGAATATCCTTATGTTAATTTTACTTAAAGTTAATAGTTATCTGACAGTTATTGACCCAGTGTCAGACCCTGGTTATTTGTTTAATCTCAACAGCAACACTGAGATAGCTGCTACAATGACTGTTCCCATTTTACAGATGAGGAAACAGAGAGAGATGCAGCTCAGCCAGTTTACAGGGCTGATAAGTGGAAGAGCCAGAATTTAAATCTAGGCAGTCTTGTTTTAGAACCAGTTTCTTAACTACTATACTGCCTTTCAGAACATCTTGTACATTATGATAATTAGACTCAACAAAATTTAAATACCAGCAAAATATTACTTATTGCTGAGCAGAAAGATTTGAGGGGATTTAATATCTGAGTTTATATTTTCACCAAACTTTGTAGAATAACCACATTTCTGTTCAAATAAAAAAACTTAGGGGGGGCTTCCCTGGTGGCGCAGTGGTTGAGAGTCCGCCTGCCGATGCAGGGGACGCGGGTTCGTGCCCCGGTCCAGGAAGATCCCACATGCCGCGGAGCAGCTAGGCCCGTGAGCCATGGCCGCTGAGCCTGCGCGTCCAGAGCCAGTGCTCCGCAACAGGAGAGGCCACAACAGTGAGAGGCCCACGTACCGCAAAAAAAAAAAAAAAAGGGGGGCTTCCCTGGTGGCGCAATGGTTGAGAGTCCACCTGCCGATGCCTGGGACATGGGTTCGTGCCCTGGTTCGGGAAGATCCCACATGCTGCGGAGCGGCTGGGCCCGTGAACCATGACCACTGAGCCTGCGCGTCCGGAGCCTGTGCTCTGCAACGGGAGAGGCCACAACAGTGAGAGGCCCGCGTACCGAAAAAAAAAAAAAAAAAAAAACTTAAAATGAGTATATTTTTTAATGGAAAGAATTACATAAAGGACTCTCACCAGAAAGACTGAGAGAAATATATGCAAAAATGTCCATTGCAATGTTATCTGAGTGGTGGTATTTTTTCAGTGATTTTTTTTCTTTTTCTGTGCTTTTATTCTTTGGAATTTGGTTTAAACCTTAGTTTTTAAAAATAAGGTAAAAATTATGTGGGGATTCTATGCTAAAAGTAATCTTGATGTAATCACTGATTTTCTGGAGAAAACATTACCAAAAATGATTCAGAAAACATAGAAATTGATCAATAACCAAGATGTACTTTAAGATGTAACTAAAAAATCACTCTTATCAAAGCCTTTGAGCCTGGAGAATTTGGGGGCATTGAGTTATTTTAAATATCTGAGGATGAGCCAGTTCCGATGCTGTTATAAACTCAAAGACTAGAAGAAAAGGGGAAAAAAAGGAAAAGGCTTCCTAATGCATTCCTTCAGGTTAGCACTAACACCTGCAAAAAATACAAAAATGTAACAGGATAATCTCACTTATGACAGATGCAAAAGAACTACATAAATATAATGCAAATAAGATCATAACAAATTTAATTGTATATTACAACAGCTGCTGTCACCACTATGACTTAGCTCTGCTTTGGTAGTGTTAATAAACTCACTGAAACATCACAGAAATAATTGACATAACTATTGGAAAAGTGGAGGCAAAATGATCATTACTAGCATTCAAAATGATTGCCTTTTTTGCAAACCCAAAGAAAATTAGTAGAAAAATAAGACTAATAAGAGACTTCAGTGAGGTATTTGCCATAAGATTAAGATGTAAAAAACAATGGTTTTCCTAGATTCTAATATATACAAGTTACAAAATAAAAGACTGCAAAATAGTTTAAAATACCTAGGAAAAAAATCTTGAGACATGCAGAGTGAAAGGTAGAAACGTTTAAACATCAGTGAGATTCATAAAATAAAACTTGCATAAATAGAGTACTAGCCAGGTTTCTGTATGAGAAAATGGTAATAGATCAGTGTTCACATACTACTTTATTGAGCCAACGCTGCTCCAATAAATTTAGTGGAATTTACTTTTGCATTTGGCAAAAATAATTCTTGTTATCTATCTGGAAGAACAAACAGGTGAGAAGATGAGAAAAAATTGAATATCATGGGAAATATACTAGGTATTAAATGGTTTATAAAGTTACACTAATGAGACACACTGGCAATAATCAAGATAAATTAACGGAACAAAATAAATACATCTCCAATAGCCATTGTTATATATAAGAACCCAAAAATAAATAAGAAAAAGCCAGAATCAAAATTAAAATACACTAAAAATGTTTGAAACAAATAGTTACTAGTCTTTTTTTTTTTTTTTTTTTTTTTTGCGGTACGCAGACCTCTCACTGTTGTGGCCTCTCCCGTTGCAGAGCACAGGCTCCGGACGCGCAGGCTCAGCAGCCATGGCTCACGGGCCCAGCCGCTCCGCGGCATGTGGCATCTTCCCGGACCGGGGCACAAACCCATGTCCCCTGCATCGGCAGGTGAACTCTAAACCACTGCGCCACCAGGGAAGCCCAGTTACTATTCTTAATATAAAAAGTCCATAAAAAATAAAGTTCTCTAAGGAATGAACAGGTGAAAAAATGGGTGTTGAGAATCCAAGGGAACTGAAAAAAGGGTGGCAACTAAATATGTGTACTGGTTGAGAAAAATGGCAGAATTAGTGTCAGGCATGGGCGGTATGGCTTATTTATATGCCCGATACCCAGGGATTTTTACTTGGTGGTGAAGGGAATATTTTTAGAATATTATGAATATGCATTACTACATCTTCTATTTGTTTTCTTGTCAGAGACTGCTTATTTCACCCCACTATCTCTTTCCCTTCTCCATCTAGGAACGGGATCAGCAAAGTTTTATCTGGGCACCTGGTTGCCCAGCTAGAGAGTCCTGGATCCTTTGCCGTAGGAGTGGCTATGAGACTAAGTTCTTGGTAATGAGAAGTAAACAAGGGTGATATGTGCAACTTCCAGATCATTTCCATTAAAGCAATGTGCTTATTATCTTCCACTATCTCTTTTCCTATCTTTGGAATGAAATATGGACCTGGTGCTGGTGAGGCAGCTTTGACTATACAGAGAAGCAAATGGAAACTCTAGGGTTGAGAGAGCAACAGGTTGAAAGGACCCTAGATGACCTTTGGGTGCAGAGTCTTCTACCTTAAATGGGATAGCCCTGATAGTAGAGTCTGAGACAGGCCTGCAAGCAAGTAGTTTATTTTAAAATGATTCCAAGGGCAGGAATGAGGAAGAGAGGAATGAAACAGGAAGGGAGTTATCAAGTTGGCCACTACTAAAATTGCCTGGTGTTCCATTCCTTGAAACCCTCTGGAGACCCTTATGAAATGCATTCCAAAGCTGCCTGCCTGGGACAGAAAGGGGAAATCATTTTTCTTACTGGTTCTCAATTCCTGCTGACTAAAATGGCTCCAGTGGTTAACCATCCCACTCTCTGGAAAACATACATTGATATCTTGTAGATTCACTTGGGCATAAATTAAGAGATATACCACACAGGCTCAAGGTGAAGTATTGTCTGTGTGCTCTGAAAAGTTGGTTAGTTTGTGTAGAACTCCTTGCCTCAGAAGTAGCTGCAGTAAGAAGTATGATTAGGGAGATAAAAATGGGGCACAAGAGATGGTCAACACGATGCACTCCTTGCACCACTCAGATCCATTTGTGTCCTGCATTAATCACAGCATTCCTTTAAAGTTATGGCTGGCCACAATTTCAGCAAGCACTTAGTATAAGAGGGTTTCTGGAAAAAGTTATGGTCCTATTACTGTAGCTAGTCCTGTCTCTGTTATTGTCATTTATCATTTCCTTTCTCCACCACATTTTCTAAATGTTTTTTTGAGGTATAATTGACCTACAGCACTATGTCAGTTCCAGGTGCACACATACTGATTTGATACTTCTCAGCATTACAAAATGATCACCATGATAATTCTACTTACCGTGTGTCACTTATACAGAGTTTTCACAGTTGACCCTTGAACAATTGGGAGTTAGGGACATTGACCCTCCTGCGGTCGAAAATCCATGTATAACTTAAAGTCAGCCTTCCATATATGTGGTTCCTCCATTTTCCAGTTCATCCGTATTCTCGATTCCACATCTGCATACTGAAGCAACTGCAGATCATATAATACTGTATAGTATTTACCATTGAAACAAATCTATGTATGAGTAGACCTGGGCAGGTCAAACTCGTGTTGTTCAAAGGTCAAATGTACTATTGACTGTATTCTGTGTGCTGTACATTTCATCCCTGTGGCTCGTTTACTTTATCATGGGAAGTTTATACCTCTTAATCTCCCTCACCTATTTCATTTATCTCTCCATCCCCTCACCTCTGGCAACCACCTGTTTGTTCTCTGAATCTGTGACTCTGTTTCTGTTTTGTTATGCTTGTTCATTTGTTTTGTTGTTTAGATTCCACATATAAGTGAAGTTATACAGTATTTGTCTTTCTCTGTCTGACTTATTTCAGTTATAGTAATACCCTCTAGGTCCATCCATGTTGTCACAAATGGCAAGATTTCATTCTTTTTGATCGCTGAGTAATATTCCATTGTGTGTGTGTGTGTGTGTGTGTGTGTGTGTGTGTGTGTGTGTGTGTGTGTGTGTGTGTATACCACATCTTTATCCATTCATCTGTCGATGGGCATTTAGGTTGCTTTCATGACCTCGCTATTGTAAATAGTGCTGCAGTGAACATTATGGTTTCTCTGGGTATATGCCCAGTAGTGGGATTGCTGGATCATATGGTAATTCTATTTTTAGTTTTTTAAGGAACCTCCATACTGTTCTCCATAGTGGCTGTATCAATTTACATTCCCACCAACAGTACAAGAGGGTTCCCTTTCTTCCACGCCCTCTCCAGCATTTGTTGTTTGTAGATTTTCTGATGATGCCCATTCTGACTGGTGTGAGGTGATACCTCATTGTAGTTTCGATTTGCGTTGCTCTAATAATTAGTGATGTTGAGAAGCTTTTCATGTGCTTCTTGGCCATTTGTATGTCTTCTTTGGAGAAATGTCTATTTAGGTCCTCTGCCCATTTTTAAATTGGATTGTTTGTTTTAATATTGAGCTGCATGAGCTGTGTTACATATTTTGGAGATTAATCCTTTGTCCGTTGATTTGTTTGCAAATATTTTCTCCCATTCTGAGGGTTGTGTTTTTGTCTTGTTGTAGTTTCCTTTGCAGTGCAAAAGCTTTTAAGTTTCATTAGGTCCCATTTGTTTATTTTTGTTTTTATTTCCATTACTCTAGGAGGTGGATCAAAAAAGATCTTGCTGTGATTTATGTCCAAGTGTGTTCTTCCTATGTTTTCCTCACAGAGTTTTATAGTGTCTGGTCTTACATTTAGGTCTCTAATCCATTTTGAGTTTATTTTTGTGTATGGTGTTAGGGAGTGTTCTAATTTCATTTGGGCCTTGTTTTTATATCCATTCAGCCACTCTATGTCTTTTGTTTGGAGCATTTAGTCCATTTACATTGAAGGTAATTATGGGTAGGTATGTACTTATTGCCATTTTGTTCATTGTTTTGGGGTTGTTTTTGTAGTTCTTATCTGTTCTTTCTTCTTCTTTTGATTTCTTCCCTTGTGATTTGATGAGTATATTAGTGTTAGGTTTGGATTCCTTTCTCTTTTTTGTGTGTAGATGTATTTTAGACTTTTGATTTGTGATTACCATGAGGTTTATAAGTAAGTAAATAAATAAATAATTCCCCCCCTCAACTTGTTCCCTGCACTAAGGAGCCCAAAGTTAAAAGATAGTTTTTGTAGCATCAAGTTCAATGTATTTTTTAGGTCCTCCAAGTAGAAACACTTCTCACCCAATCTCCTTCCAAACATGGACTTCAAATACGGCAGACTCAAAGTCTCAAAGTCAAGAAGCACAAATTCTGCAAATAAGTCACAGGGAGTAATGGCTTGAAGCCAGTTCTCATTTCACCCCTTGGTTCTGAGCAGTATGTCTTCTAGCTCTGTGGGCACATAACCATGTATTGGCTATGATGGTTAATATTATGTGTCAGCTAGTCTTGGATAAGGGATGGCCAGACATCTGGTAATACATTATTTCTGAGTTTGTCTCTGAGGGTGTTTTTGGAAGAGATTAACATTTGATTCAGTAGACTGAGTAAAGAAGATCCTCCCTCACCAATGTGAGCAGGCATCATCCAATCTATTGTAAGTCCAAATGAAACAAAAAGGCAAAGAAAGAGTGAGCGCTCTCTCTCTCTTCTTGAGGTGGGATGTCCATCTTTTTCCACCCTCGGACATCGGAGCTCCTGGTTCTCAGGACTTAGGACTGAATTACTCTTAACAGGTTACCTTGTTCTCCAGCTTACAGATGGCAGACTGTGGGACTTGTTTGTCTCCATAACCATACAAGCAAATTCCTATCATAAATCTCCTTTTTCTATGCTCATTGCAGCATTATTCACAATAGCAAAGATATGAAAAAAATCTAAGTGTCCATCAATAGATGAATGGATATAGAAGATGTCGTACATTTACGAAATGGAATATTATTCAGCCATGAGAGAAAAAGGAGATCCTCACATTTTCTACAACATGTATGGACCTTAAGGGCATTATGTGAAATAAATCAGAGAAGACAAATACTGTGTGATATCACTTTTATGTAGATTTTTAAAAAGGCAAACTTACAGAAAGAGAGAGTAGCATAGTGGTTACCAGGGACTGGGAGTTGGGGGAAACAGGGAGATATTGGTCAAAGGGTAAAAACTTCTAGTTATAAGATAAATGATTTCTGAGACTCTAATATACAGCATGATGATTATAGTTAATATGCTATATCATACACTTGAAAGTTGCTGAGAGAGTAGATCTTAAATGTTCTCAGCACAAAAAATGAAATGGTAATTATGTGGTGTGATGAAAGTATTAGCTAATTCTAAGGTGGTAATCATTTAGCAATACATAAGGATATCAAATCAAATGTACATTTTAAACTTATACAAAGTCAATTATATCTCAAAAGAAAAAGAAACAATAAAGGAATTTTAGGGAATAAATGTTACATTGATACTAAAAAAATAAAAATAATAACATATACGTATATATGTGTGTGTGTGTGTGTGTGTGTGTATATATATATATATATCTGATTGGTTATGTTTCTCTGGAGAACCCTAATACCTAATACACTGGCCGTTGATTTAGTGCACATGCTTCATGCTTGGAGCACTCCAACTTAGCAGTGATCATCCCTGATCTGGTGCTTATCTATTCCTTTTATTACTATTATTATCATTATTATTAGGTTTCTGGGTGAGGAGAAATATTTAAGACCAGCAGCAGACAATGTGTCAGTGGCCCCAATTTCTTTGTTGTAAAGCAGGTTTCTTGGTCTGAGTGATATACTATCATATTGAATCAGGTATTCTGTAAGTCTTCAGGTGATGGTGGAACTGTGGGCAGAGACAGCAAACTGGTATCTGGAAGAAGTGTCTGTTCCAGTAAGGACAAATTGTTGCTCCCTTCAGAATTTAAGGTTGACTCAAGGTGATCAGTTTGTCTCCCAAGTGGTTAGTTAGTCTCTTTGTACATGAGAGAGAACCAGTACACCTATCCTAAACAGCTGCCTACTTCTAGAGAGAAATACAGATTTATCTGTTGTTTGAACCATGATTGTTATGATAGTTTAAGCTGTACTCCAATTAATGCAGACGTTATTACCTAGAAATAGGGTGCTGCTTTAATAAATACTTTTAAAATGTGCTTATGGCTTATTGATTGGGAAGTGGATAGTAAAGAAGCAGATAGGGCAGGCTGGAAAATGATTGTCAGGTAAGAATTAGACACTTTGTAAGCAGAAGTGAAAGGGAATATAGTTCCAAGTGAGTCGTTCTCATTCTGTAGTATAAAACCTTAGTTGACGAACTTGACAGTATTTGGGTACTCCCAGGTTTGGCAAAGTTAATGTCTTTAGTACTCCAGATCACAGGAGACAATATTATCCTTCAGATCATTTCTCAAGAGCCTCCATATATGTTAGCCAGAAAGTGGAAGCCAGCCCTACAATAATGGATTAAGAGCATTCCATTCCCACCTAAGTATTTTTTTAGATGACTCTAGGTAATCACTACTAAATTAAGAGAAAATTGGATAGACTGAACACAACAACTGGAAAACAAACTAGACTATGAAAGCTTAAGAATTGTAACCAGATATGATCTTTGACTGGGACTGCATTTATATGGACATAACTGGAACCAAGTAGACTAGGAGCCTACTATGTTTTGGGGGAAACAGTTTGCCAGAAAAGTCACAAACTCGGTACCTGTCTCCAGAAATCCCCAGCTGGAACCTGTACCGGTAAAAATCGGACCGCAGAAGTTGTGCAGTCATCAAGAAGGGAATACACTCAACAACTCAATTCAGATGTGTGCCAATTACCAACTTATGCCTTTCAGCTCCAGATTCACCCATCATTGCCTGTTCTGCAAAAATGGAGCTTGCCCTCTGATGGAGCCTGCCAACTGACACTATGTTAAGCTTTGTCAATAGAAGGGTCTGGAGACAGATTGTAGGAGGAAGGGGTTTTCTTTCCTGGTTCTGGTGCGCTCACCCGGTGGGCTCTTCTCCATTGCCCACCTCCCTCAGTGTGTAACAGCAGCAACTGAGGCAGCAGCCTCCTCAGGCAGTGGCATAGTGGAATACCCATGGCCGGACACTACCCCCTGAACAGCCATCCCTGGCTCTCCAGAGAGTGGATTACTGATAAATTCCCCTGACGTAACCCTACAGTGACTTCTGTGGCGTTCAGTGAGCCACGCTGACCCTCTTGAACAAGTTTGAGATCTCAGTGCTTCGGGGGTTTCTTCCTTGGGGCCCTATCTTAGTCACAGGGTAGTGGTTTTTCCTTACATTTGCTATTCCTATGTTCTTTAGAGTTTCTTTACTTTTTACTAGCCAATCCCTCATTCTTCCAAACCCCTGTTTAGTTAGTAATTCTTCATATTAAACTTTCCTTGCTCAAATTACCACATGGTTTCTCTCTTCTGATTGGACCCAGACTGATATAGGATGATACCACTGATATCTTTTCCAGATAATGGAAAAGAATGATTCTCCCAGAGGGTAAGACCAGTGGCCATAAGAGCAGTAGACAAACAAGTTCTTTCTAGAGATTCCAGAGATCAGAATCAGAGCCTAACCAAAGAGTTTACTTTCTTGTCTGGGAGGGAAGACTTCTCAGTTCCTGCCAAACAGGAATATCACAGTGATTACTGTGTTTCCCACTTGTCATTTTCAGAATGGTAGTTTTTATTGCAGCTCTTTATCCTGTATCAAGATGTATGGTAGTGCAACTCGTGTATTAGATAATGAACTGCTGGTCCTTGAAGATCCACCATCACTAGGCAACCCTAGATTTTGAACTGGGAACAATAACTAGATGCACTTGAAGTTGCATTCCTTGGGGGAGGCTCTGTGTTTTCTGCGTGGGAAGATTGGTGCATGTGAATATGTGGGAGCTAGAGGCCGAGGACAGAAACTTCTGTTTTCCAGGATTCTTTATCCATTTTCCTTTTAATAATATAACTCCTTGAATTTTTGGTGAGTACCCCAGCCAGAGACTCTATACTCGCATTCTCCTTTGTAGGTATGTAAGACTGGGTTCTTGACGATGAAGTATGAAGAGAAGTGATACATGTAACAGTCTTGCTCTTAACACAAGTAAGTGTCTGCTCCCCTCTCTCTTTCCCTTGGTCTTAAGTAAAGACACAGTGCTGGTGAGCCAGTTCTGAAGATGTGGTTAAGCGGAAACTCAAGGGTTTTAAAGAGCCCTACATAGGAAACCTGAGTTCCTGAATGTCCTTATGAAGCAGAATCTCCTGCTTACTTCTGGACTGATATGTGAGAGAAAAATTTAAAAATATTTTGTTGCTTTTGTGAGCTGATGTAGGTCTCTTTGTTGTATCAGCTGAGACTGCTCCCTAACTAACACAATCTTTCTTATATTCCTTTCAAATTAAGTGTATTATTTTCCTTCCATCTGACATGGAACTTCTGCAGTATTTCTTTCCCTTGAGTCTACCCCTCCCATTTTTGCAAAGAAGAGTTTGCAGCAACCTTTGTTTCATCTCATTACTCCTTACTGTCACTGCTTGCAGGCAGAGCCCATGATGTAAATGTAAAATTGTGTTCAGCATAAGTTCCCTGTAGTATGTAATTATAACGCATTCCAAGGTGCACCTAAATAAGAAAAATAAGAAGAATCTGTTTCTCCAACTTAAGATTGCTTTTAGTGTTAATCACACAGCAAGATAGAGACAGAGGCAATAGCTGTAGTAACTAACACTAAATGAGGCAGACCACAATATAAAACATTATCCATTTTCATTGCTGATGATCTGGGGAGGATTCAGATAATTTAGAGGCCCTAGGGGTGGGATGGGAGAATTCTAATTTATTTTGGAGGTGCGCAGAATATTTCATAACAAAGTAGTATTTTTGTTCATTCTCAAAAGCACTAAGTGACTTGGTTCTGTTTTATCCTGAACACAAGATGATGATTAACAAAACATTATCTGTGATTTCTGTTATCAAATCACAAATACTGATCAGGTTTCAGTTATGTAATTTATAACAAGTAAATATATATATGTATACATATACATGTATGAAGATCATTTAATATAATACACTAAAATATGTTTTTAAGTATGTAAATATTTACATATATATGGAAACTTTAAAACATACACACAGAAACAGTCACTGTAAAAGTGATTTACTATTGATGATCAGTTCTTTCATTGACTAAATTCAAATGTACTTATCTCAAAACTCAAACTTTTATATGAAGCAGAGCTTCATAAATAAATAAATAAATAAATAAGTAAATACTTTCATTATTTACTTCATGAATAAATAAATCTGTTTTTCTGATTGGATTTTAAACATGCATCACAAGACTCACAGAAGTTTGAATCTAGAAACTTTAAGAGAAAGTATTTTGTGAGTCATTTAGTAAAAATATTCAAATAATTAAAAATAAATGCCTTCATTTTCCAAAATAAATGAACGTAATTGCTAACACTATCTTGATGCTTTTGAAAATATATTGTGAGAAAGTAAAGGGGTATAACTAATTTCAAAACTGAAAATCAAATAGAGGTAAAAAGTTTAGAAATGATGTAGTATTTCCCAAATTTTAATCATTTTGAGCCACTTTCAAAATTTTTGCCATAGCCATATAACACAAAAATAATATTTACCTTATTATTTTATCATATTCAGTCATTTTTACTTAAATATATTTAATTTAAAAAATCAGCATCAGGGTTTTACTTGCCATAAATATTATTCTCAGCACATAATATTATTTTCTAACTACTTAAGTAAAATTATTTTTAGGTGTGCTGTCTAAAGTCATCTCACATGGCCCACATATCACACTTTGGTTAATGTATATAAAATTCTTCTAGTATTCAGAGCATAAGTAAAATACAAAAATCTGCTAGACTTAAAATGTCATTGTGGTAAAAGTGTATCCATGCCCTAATCAGCCAGCATAATGATAGGTAATAATAATAATTCCATCACTTGAAGATACTAAAACTGTTGAGCAAACCAATAAAATTTAGAACACATTTTATAGAGAAGTGTGACATAGAACAGCTGGTGTTATTAATAAGGGTAACTTCACTCCCTAACTGAGCTGCTCTGGCTTCACATTCGCCATAGTTAAAGAGATAAGGGCTGCCAATGAATTGTATCTCTAAAATTAAATATGTTCAGTAGCAATTATGTTACTAGAAGAAACTTGTTTATGTCCAGCTTTTCAGGAATATTTCATTTGCCCAGAACAATTGAATAACATACTTTACAATTATCTTTGAGGTAAGAAAATAATTGTCAGCACAACCCTGAACAATAGTTTAGGTTTTGGTGATTGTATTTGTGCATATCTGTAAATTGCCAGTTTGCAGGCAAGAACTCTCAAAAATCCAAATTATGTTCATTGGATAATAAAGCAATAAGAAAGATTACAAATTCAGTACACCGTTCTCATTGACTATGACGCATGTTTCTAAAGGGCAGTGCATTTGGATTTGGAGACAGCGTATTTATAACAGGGGTTTTCTATCACCCAATGTGTTGGATTACCATCAGCTTACAAATGTGGTTATGGACCAAAATGCTGGATGGAGTCAAGCTTCAACCCAGTTTAATTCTTGGAGTTTTGCCCAGATCAAATGTGCTTGGTAAGCTGGGACACCATACATGCTTTTGATGGACTACAGCTGAGTAATGAAACTTCAGTACTCCATAAACCCACTCCAGTTGTTCTGAGTACAGTGGGGAGCCCTAGCATGGCCACGTAGAGCAAGGCTGTGCAAATTCGTCCCTCCATGTTCCATCAACCCCATGTTTTCCGAGTGTGCTGAAAGCTAGCTCTCAGGCCACCTTCTTTTCTATTGCTGTATAACAGATTCCCACAAACTTAGCAGTTTATAACAACACCCATTTATTAGCTTCCAGTTGTATAGGTCAGAAGCCTCGCACAGCACGGCTGGGTTCTGCTCAGGCTAAAATCAGGGTGTCAGCCAGCCATGTTCTCATGTGGCTAGGCTTTTCCTAGCTCATTCTTGTTATTGGCAGAATACATCTCTTTGGTCTCATAAAACTGAAGTTTCTGTTTCCTTGCTGGCTGTGGCTCTGAACTTTTAGAGGCTGGTCCCGGTTCCTTACCACAAGTTCCCCTCCATCTCAACAATGGAGAATGACCCGTTGACTCTCTCTAACTTCCTCTTCTGTGAGCAGCCAGAGAAACTTCTCTGCTTTAAAGGGCTCATATGATTAGCTCAGACCCTCCAAGATAATCTCCCCATCTCAAGGTTAATGACCTCATATAACATAACCTAATCTCAGGAGTAAAACACATTCAATTCACAGTCCTGGAGATTGCGCAGGGTGTGTACACCAAGGACAGGGAATATAGGGGGACATCGTAGAAAAGTGCCCGCCTTTGAGGCTTTTGTCACTTTCACGCTCAGCTTTACAGACTTCTTTGACTTCTGTCTACACCCGAGTCGTTTTTAAAACATTTTTTTCCAAAAGAAACTCAGAAAAACTCAAATTGTCACTAAGTTAGTCTACATGTAATAAAATATACATGAAAGAAGTGTATTCCTGGGCTTGCAAACATGTTTCAAGGTGACACCAAATAAGTTTAGATACTATTCATCATTTTCATTGCAAAAGTAGCTTCAACTAAACCATCACTTTATGGTGAAGCACTTTTGTGACAGTATAGTAGCTGACAATAGGTTATAATAATGACATTGTATTAACTCAATATGATTTCTTTGTAACTCATGTCAAGCCTACTATGTATGCGAAGTAACAGGATTATTTTAATACTAATTTATGATTTTTTTCCTACAGAAAATGTATTTTTTAGGATCTAGGAGATTAGTAGGCAAGAAGTAAAAAATGAAAGTAGTCATTGGTGATTTTGTCATGTCCACCTATCCTGAAATGCCTTATCCTCCTCTCCACATCTGATTATTTATTAGATTCTTATAGTAGCTAATTCTCAGCCAAAACTTTGATTTATCAAAGTATAGATGAAAAGGTACTTATTAAGAACACAAATGTCTGATTTGGAGGTGCTCACTAAAACACTAAAATGTATTACTAAGCATCAAATGGCTAATCTCAAATCAGGGTAAAGACCAATGATAGAAAATAAAATATGCAGTGGTGTAGTGTAGCATTAAGAATAATAAAGAGTCAGGGCTTCCCTGGTGGCGCAGTGGTTGAGAGTCCGCCTGCCGATGCAGGGGACACGGGTTCGTGCCCCGGTCTGGGAAGATCCCACGTGCCGCGGAGCGGCTGGGCCCGTGAGCCATGGCCGCTGAGCCTGCGCGTCTGGAGCCTGTGCTCCGCAACGGGAGAGGCCACAACAGTGAGAGGCCTACGTACCGCAAAAGAAAAAAAAAAAAGAATAATAAAGAGTCAGACACCGGATAAGCTACTTAACTTATCTTGAGTCTCAGGTTTTTCCACTATAAAAGCAGGGTGATCCTCCAACTTTACTGAATTGTGAGAATTGAATGATGTATCAAATATATAGCCTTTAATAAATGTTCAGTAAATACTTCTCTGAAAGGAATAATAAACTTTAAAATGGGAGAGGTCACCATTTAGATAGAGAACACTCCATAGATTTAATTCGACTTGTAAAAATGTGTAGATTCAGCTGCTGAAACAGAGAGTCAGAATAACAGTGGCTTAAATGATACTGAAGTACTTTTAATATTTGAAACAAAGAACATGTAATAGTGGAATTGGTTAGATGATGGAATGGTTTAGAGAAGTCAAGTGGATGATGTGTCAAGCCAGGGGTGAGCAACAGCAGGGAGTACCATCTCCTTACAGGACAGAAGGAGGATGAAGTGTTCCTGAAACTCAGGGGTTGGGACTATTAAGGAGATCAGCCAGAGATGCCAACCAAGGCAGAGGGAGGAATACCCTACTTTTTTCCTTCTAACAAAAGGCAGGTCACACAGTAGCCCATTGGGTTTGAGAGGAGCAAAAAGGCAGTGAGTGTATCTGAGGTGATCAGACCCTAGAACAGCATTCTAACTGGTGGGACTAAGAGAAATATACTTGACCAGCACCTCAGATTTTAGGTAATTCAAGACAAGCCTGGATCCTGAAAATACTGTTATGATTAATTCCCTTAATTGTGTTTTCCCAGAGCTTCAGAACCATCACTAACAAAAAGAGAGCTGTCAAAGATAGAGACATTCCCTAAGCCCCTCCAGGCACGGCTGTAGAGGAGCATAAGATTGGCAGCCTGAGGAACAATGATCAGGACTGTGGGCCTTGCCCTTCCTGGCCACGGGAGATGGTATAAAGTGTCACTATTTGCTGTCTCACTTTTGCTCTTTTTCCGAAGGTGGTGATGCTGCCTGTCTTCATCATTATATTTGGTAGTTTGAGATGGAGAAGAGCACGTTTTTTAAAGGTGAGCACAATAATGTGTATCCCAGCCTTCATGCTCTTAGTACGGTGCAATTTTGACATGTCTGTTGAGATGTGGAGAGGGTCTGTGTTTTCTCGCTTTGAATCTGGGAGAGCCTGTGACCATGGGAAAACTGACTCTGTGAGTTTTGAGGCTGCCTCCTGGTAGGGGTACAGCTTCTGCCTGGTCTTCTTGAGACACTTGCCCTTGGAACCAAACCAGTATACTTTGAGGAAGGTAATTACCCAGGGGAAGAATCCATGTGTCAGTATCCCAGCCACCATCTCAGCTGAGAGTCAGTGTCAACCAAATATGGGTACCTGAGTCCTCAGATGATTCCAGCCATCAGCCTGTAAGCCATTTCAGCTAACTCCAAGAGGGGCAAAGATGGCATTTCCCCACCAAGCCCTTGCTAAACTGCAGAGCAAAATAAACATTATTGTTTTAAGCCGCTACGTTTTGGAGTGGTTTGTGACTCAACAGTAGATAAAACAGAACATAGGGTGATTAAACTTACAATTTAGTCAAATGTTGCCAGATATGATACATCACATTGGACAGGAAAAACGTGCTTCTCAAGAGATCCTGGACATACCATTTTACTTAGTAGCTAGATTTGATTTTGTGTTCTCTGCCTCTGGGGAAGTGTAAGTGCATTTTCAGTTGTAGGTGGAATAATTGCATTTACTCTATTACATAGAGGAAATGTGGGAATTATTTGTGTACGTCTAAAATGATGTTATAAGCGGGACTTTCCTGTCTCCGTTTTGACAAAGGTACCAGTAATCAGTGTCAGGTTAACTGAGAGGAGGACGGATCTCAACTTCATATTGATTTATTCAACGTGGAGTGCTTATAATGAACCACTTGTTATTCTAAGTGCTGGAGATAGAGCAGTGAACAAAGCAGTTAAAATTGTCTGCCCGCAAGAAGCAGACGTATGCAGAATTAGAAAGGAAATGCCTCTAAAGACCTGTTCCTTAAGGAGTATCAAAAGGGGTCAAGGTAAAGTGGAGTTTGGGTAAGAGACTTTACTGAAGAGTTGCTGGCATGTGTACTGGTCAGGAGAGACCAAGTTATGTTGTGGTTTTGCACAGATGAGCCAGATGTCAGACATGTGTAGGATATCATGGATCTTGTTGTGTAAGGGCCAGAAAACCTCAGCAGGAAAAGGAGGAAGATGAACACATACAGGGATAAGAGTGTGGAGAGAATGGTAGAAGGCCATCTGGAGTTGAAATTCATCTGACCGCCTGGGTCAAGGTCGCTGTGGGAGAGAGAGATCCTGCAGAGAAGGGGTGGGGGCCAAGAGCAGAAGGACACTCTCCTCTGTCCCCCCACTACCCTCCACTGCCACTTCCCATGACATGTCTCCAGAGAAAGCAGGTCCCAGTTTAGGATAAAAAGAATGTTTGATACTGAATAAAATTTAAAATTTTGTTTCATAATTTGTACTGGGCATTCTACTTTTTAAATTGAAACTGTGCTTACCACTACCAGAAACTGAAGAACTTTTATTTTCTGTGAGTGAGTGACCACAAAAACCATGAATCTGCTCAAGTATTCTTTTGCCATAAGGAAAGATTACCTGAACCGAATAAATTTTGAAACCAAGGTAAGAGACATAACTTAATGGTCACTGTGATCACAATCCTTACATCATGCTTGTTCAACACACCCAGTTTGCCTCTGTGGGGTAATAAGTGTGTTTTTCCTAGGTGGACCGTGAATAGTTCTCCATGTATCCTACTCTGTTACTGGTGAGAGAAGTCCATTTTCCTGTGGGGAATGAGTTACTCCACCTATCTTTAGACATAAAAGTGGACACCTGAGTCAGTCTCAGTGAGAATGTTGGGTAAAAGGTAGCATTTGACCCCAAAGTCCATGAGACTCTACTTTCATAGCTATAGGGGAAGAGCTTCATCTTTCAGTTGGGGTTACTAAGTTGTGGGTGGCCATTTTTTCCCCACAATGTGGAAAAAAAGAAAGATAGTACAAGCCTGTATCATTTTAATCCCAGATCCATGAAGATTTACCGTGAAAAAAATCTTACTTATACAGGCCAACTAAATTTACATTTTTACTTAAGCTAGTTTGAGTCGTCACTTGCCACAAAAAGAGTTTTGACCAATGTTATAATGTTATTCTTTGACCAAAGAATTATACCTTCCTCTCACTTTTTCACAAATTGAAAGTGAATTTAAAAAATTATCAAATAAATAAGGTATAAAGTAAATTCAAGAAGAAGGCTGCTGGTGCTTGGCTTGAATTCAAACTCAACACGGTGGAGTGGTTTTTGATCTGATCCTCTTTGGCACGTTAGGAATCCTTATGATTGTGCAGAAGACATCTTCAAACGTGGTTTGCAGGGCTTATAGGTGCTTGCAGATTCCCATTTGGAGTGAAATTTCCTGACCTCTCTTATTATCATTCATAGTCTGAAGAATTTTCTCCAGTGCTGGACCGTCCATGAAGGTGTCTGCTTTCAGTATCCCTTTTCCAGAGTGGCAACTTGTGTCTAAAGATAAGCTAAGCGACTTTTCATCAGTATCTACAATGTCACTTCAAGGCCTCCAATCCAAGGATTTACCTTATTCATGTGACTGAAAATATCTGTCAAATGACCCAAAATCCATGAATCAACTCTTCCCCATCAAACTGACCTGGAATTTGGGTTGTTTTTCTCCACCTAACAGTAAAACTCCTGCAAAAGGTTTATTTAAATATGTGAAGACTTGTCTTTTGGAAATTGGCACATATATTATATTTCTTGTTACGACAAAACCTCTTGAAAGGTAATAATTCAAGGCCCCATTTAGCTGTTGACATGCCAACTTGTGATCTAGTGTTCCACTGACATGTGGTACTTCCTTCTTCATTCACCCACAAAACCAGACGAGTTCCAACGCCCTGGGGGCTCATCTGTGCTTGGAGTAGCAGGACATTTCTTCCAGCTGAAATTTTCTTTGGCAAAGTCATGTCTTGAAGATACTGATACCACCAAATGGGTAATTCTTTTTTGATGATATCAGTGGAAACACCATGGACAAAAAACAGGAGCTGATTGCACTGACATTTAATTGTTTCATCCGATGGTAAGCTGAAGGGAAAAATAACAGTAACTTACATGAATTTAAATTTAACTTATGCAAATGTTAGAATTTGTTGTGATGATGCTTAAATACATGCACACAAGTACTTGACTGAATTTGACTAAACCATTTAAATAACATTTAATCTAATAACTGGTCATAAGATGACAATTGTGTTAAACCAGATACTTTGAAAGATAGTATAATTTTTTTCTTTTAGTTTCTATCAGCAGGAATTTTTTTATATTCATGTAAATATAAGAGGATGTCCAATTTGTTTGAGATATAAGGCAAATATGCGTCCAAGATACTAAAATGGTAAACATCATTTTGGAATGGTTGCTAATTGTACTTAGCTAAATATTAAATTGTCAGACTTTCAGAACAAATATTATTCTTGAACATGGGCCATGCTTTTGAGTTTATAAATATTAGTGTTCAACCAACAGTTACATCTACAATAGTACATATCTTTACTACTGACTCTAGTAGAGTAAATATCTTTAATTTTTTCTTAATGATTAAATTAGTGTGTTATTCATGTTACTTATATACTAGAGCATAATATTTAAGAAAACTAGTTGTCTAACAGCATCAGCATATATGAAGGACTTGGGTGATACATAAATAATGTCTTCTGATCACATTTATCCTTTAATAATAATAATAATGATAATAATATCTCTTCAGAATCTTTTCTAATTTCGGCTTAAGTGTCATGTTCTCAAATTTACACCAGATCATTACAAAAAATAACTGCCTGAAAACTTGCTTTTGCATTTGTTATATTAAACATTTTGTTAATACATTGTCTTTCCTGAAGCTTAATATACCAGTTGAAACAAGTACTGAGAAAAGAGAAGGAAAGAAAAGCAAGAAGGAAGAAAGGAAGGAAGGGAGGGAGGGAGGGAGGGAGGGAAGAAGAAAGGAAGAAAGACAAGTAAAGAAAGGCTTGGCCTCTTAAGGATGTGGTAGTCTTTTCAGAAAATGAAATGGTGCCTATTTACTTGCCTTTCTCCCCGACTGGGCTGTGAATTCCTTGAGGACAGAAAGTTTATCGTCTCCACTTGTATTTTTCTGGTCTAGCACAGAAGTTTGTATGTGATGGATATTCAAGAATATTCGGTATATAAATGAATGAGCAAGCAATATTTCTCTCTCTCTTTTTTTTTTAATCCTGGCAGAAAACGTTAACACTTTTGCTTTCTCTTCCTCTTTGGGGTGCTGATTTTCTATTTAGACCTACTTGTTATATTTAATGTGGTGGAAAGTGCAGAGTCTCTGAGGCTAGATTGCTTGAGTTCAGATCCTGACCCCATTTGAGGCTGTTTACTCACTATTATTATTATTTACTTTTTTTTTTTTTTTGCTATTTCTCAACATCCTGTTCCAATCTAGCCAGACTCCTGTCCTCAGTATCCCACAGGCAAATCAAATTACTATTTTTCCATCTTCTTTCATTTTGTTCCCATTTCCTGGAACATCTTTCTCTTTCTTTTCTATTTGTCCAAGTTATATTCAGTCTTCAAAGCCCTCAGTGGTTGCTTCTCTTCAGTGAAAACTTCCCTGTTGCATCAAGACTTCCTTGAACCCCTTGGCACTCACTGCCAAGTCTAACGCCCATGTTTATTCTTAATTTTCATTTCTGTGTCTTTGCGTCAGCCTTGCCTCCCCAACTAGTCTGTAATTTCCATTAAGGTAGAAATCATGTCTCTACCTCTTCTGTGTAACACTAAACAGCCCGGTTCTTTATTCTACCTGGAACATATACCTTCATACTTTGTTTTCCCGTGTGAAATTGTATGGATGATAACATGTTACATGTTACAAAACTTTCACATGTATTCGTTACCCATAAACATCTAGAGTTATTTTTATAAGAATAATTCTAATGTAAAATTACACCATAAACAAAACATTTTAAAATGAGAGGTTTCAAATAGATATATTTAAAACATAATGAATCAGAATAAAATTTTGAGATGGTGTCAAGTTTTAAACATACAAAATACATTTGAATATAGACTATATCAACAAACTGATAGTTCTAGGAAACTTTCTGAGAGAAGATTTATTCGTCGTAGAATTCAGGTCAGACCTAGAAAACCTCAAATGTTAAATTTCTAAGAAGGTTGATTGAGCCCACAAAGGAAAACAGGAGATTGTACAGTATTCTTCAAGTTGCAGGAAAATCTCTTTAAACATTAACATTATTCAGTTTGCCTAAGGATGTGTATGCCTCGAAATAAAGAGTGTATATGTCTCCAAACACAGTTTTCCCGTCTCTCTCCCCTGTGAAGCCCGGTTCCGTCTTCTTGTGATTCTCTTCTAACGCTGTCACCAGCACAAATATGGCATGGTTCATTCTGAAGTCCTCTGACCACAACAACTGCAAGATTTCTTTCAGATGTCACCAGATCTCTAAAGTTAGCATGAAATAAGATTAGCGCTTGGCAGCAGTTCACATGTAGATGATGGTGGAGAGTTTCAGGGCTCTCTTTGGCCTCAACCATACATAGGACCCATTGCCTGCCTTTCTGTGTAGAGGATTCCCTAGACCTATGGGGACGTCACTGCTGGACTTGTCAAACACCCAAGAAAGACAGACTGGATGGAATGAATTCTATCATTGGCTCTGTTACCTGAAGTGGGGCATTTGAAGGTTTAAGTTTGCTAAGTTGGCAGTTTTGCCTCTGTTTCCAGTCCCAGGCAGAAGACATGGACCTCCTTATTTGTCACGCCAAGTAAGCCTGAAAAATTTTCCACCAAACCAGCCAGGGACTCTGGGACTCTGGTGGGAGCCAAGACAGTCCATCAGGCCTCAGCTGCCATATAGTGAGGCCATCTGGTCCTGCGTGAGGCACCCCCGGCATTAGCGGAATCGATAACAGCCATGACTGTCATTAGCAACATCACTGCACAAGAAAAGGCCCTGCAGAGCCATATTCCATAGTTATGGATACATTTTTAAAAATCACGAAAAATTTATAAGCATCTATTTTTAAAAAATGTGTATAATCTGCTTTGTTTTCTGTTACATGAAGGATTTATTGTTGTTATTCTCTAATTTCTACCAATTAAAATTTTCAAACAATGTAACTATAGAGACTCGTTAATATTTACTTGGAATCTTTTAGTCCATATACAGTTTTCTATATACTTATCAGTATTCTTTTTTCATGAAATAGTCCCTTCTATTTTCCAAATAGAATTTACTGAAATGGGAGCCAATATAAATATTTTCCCTGGATAGACAAAGTAGAAACCATACATACCGCCTATATATTATTTTCAGCATTTTTTTTCCTTCACAGAATTGTGTTTCTCACAGATGTTTATGTCTTGTTCTGTGAACGATTGAATTAGCTGGGTATTGCCACTTTTGAACAGTTGGTGGCTCCAATGCTTTGCAACTGTCTTGTTAAGTGCAGCACCAAAATAGGCTAGCTCTCTTTTAAGTGTTCAATGCAGAATCTGAAAACGAAAATGCATTTGAATGAATATGGTGCATTTAACCAGAAACTGAAAGTTATATCAGATATGAATTCAGAAGAAAAGTTCTAAAACTAACATGTGATTCAGACCATGTAATATAGTGTGAATACATGTTAGTACATTCACCAAGTGCACTTAAGGGATCAAAAGTGTTCCACTAGAAATATAATGTAAGCCACATATGTAATTTAAAAATTTTCCCAGTAGCCACATTTTAAAAAGAATAAAAAGAAGTGGGTAAAATTAATATTAATAATATATTAATTTAACCCAATGCATCCAAAATATTATAATTTCAACATGTAATTAATAGAAAAAATTACTAATGAGATACTTTGCATGCTTTTGTTTCCTTCAACATCCAATGTGTATTTTATACTTATAGTATCTCTCAATTTGGACTAGCCACAGTTCAAGTCTTCAATAGCTGCGTGTGGCTAGTGCCTACCCTGATGGTAAGTTTGGGTCTAAAGTAACTAAGGGCAACCCTTCTATTCAGGATAAATGCAATCTATGAAATATTGGATGGAAATTAATTTTTGTAAATGAAATTTTGTAAAGGAAATCTTATTTTTGAACTAATTTTGGTCCTAAGGTTGAAGCTCTTTTCATTTAGAAAATCATCCACGAGACTTTGCTCTCAATTTTAATAGATAAGAAAGAAATGTGTGGCTTAGCTAGCAGCATGTGAGCTTGTGTTATTGGTATTTTTAGGGATTTGTGTTACTAAAGGATTTTTGGATTTCTTTAGAGCCATTGGTCCCTTAATATCTTAGACAGATTGTAAAATTTCCTCCATGCTTGACTTTGACTTCGGGTTCTTCTCTTCCACATTTCCAGAGTTTAGCTCACCATGCTCTTTCATGTGGCGTTTACAAAGTCTACTCAGACTCAGTTGTGTGTCACCCTTTACAGGCTGCTGTTATCATCTAGATTATAAAGAGCATAGCCTTTCGAATTGTGCTAGCTGGGTTTTGAGTCCTGGCCTCACAACTAATTGGTCGTGTGATCTTGGACCAATTATATACTCCTTGTGCTTCAGTTGACATCTAAAAATTGCAGAAAATTATAATGCCTGGCTCACGAGTTGTGAAGATTAAATAAGATATGTTAGTGCTAGATATCTAATACTGTACCCAATAAACAACTTGCATGTGTCTTAGTTCAATGTTTAGATCTTGTAAAACGTACCAGGGTCCTCTCTTATTAATTCTATAATATTTAACAAAATAAAATAACTTGACACTAGGCCTTTATTCTTTATCATAAAGTGAGGAACCTCATTGGAAGGTGTTTCTTATTTACACAGATAACTTAATAAATACAGTCTAGGTCAGTCTTCCTCAGAGTTCAGGATAGGTTCTTTTGAATAGTTCACAAGGAAAGTGGCTGAGGAAGCACAGTGACTGAAGTGTATGGTTCGGACAGCATTTTGGAAAGTATGGTTTCAAACTAAATACATGATTTTCTCATTTCTCCCTTGTGCTGTTTATTCTTTATTATACAGGATTTATTTCATTGCTAAGGAAGGCAGAAATTTAACTTTTCAAGTGTAAATGGTCTGTACATTTATACAACATGTCAACTAGGTGATTATGGTGTGCTAGGTATTATTGTTACATTGGGATTTAGAGAAAATAAGGCATTAAAAAAGATGGAGAACAGTAAATTCGTTCTGGGCCTTGGTGAATAAACTTGACTTGCTACTTAAACATATAGAAATTGAACATGCTTTTCAAGCTAGTCAAGGATGTTTATTACTTCCTCAATTGTAAATTGAGGCTTTACATCAAAAAATCTAGAACATCTGGAAAAACAAGTCATCTGTACCATCTGTTATAGTCTAATTCAGGAATAATGATCCAGGGAGGAAAAGGAAACAAAAACCAGTAAGCTGGTAACAATTCCAAAAACAACTACTAGAAAAATATTTGTGTAATGATTAGTATCTTGGATTTTTCGATTGATGAGCATTTACCATCGGTGGCCACAACGGTTAGATCTATTTCTGGACAGTAAAAATCTGGGATAAGTCAGGAACTGGAAACTTACTATGAAGGGTACCATGTAGAATAACTTAAGATGAAATTGTACAGTAAGAATATGTTGTATTACGTTTTAGTTCTTCATCCTTTAAATATTCATGAATAGATTATATTTCTACATTCAACAAATATTTATTCTATGCTTGCAATCTGTAGGCACCTGAGATCGTTTAAGTAACTTCATTTCCTTATTATATGTTAGGCTCTCTTTTGTATTTAACTACCATGTTTTTTGTTTTTTGGGTTTTTTTTAATAAATTTATTTATTTATTTTTGGCTATGTTGGGTCTTCGTTGCTGGGCGTGGGCTTTCTCTAGTTGCAGTGAGTGGGGGCTACTCTCCGTTGCTGTGTGTGGGCTTCTCATTGCGGTGGCTTCTCTTGTTGTGGAGCACGGGCTCTAGGCACGCGGGCTTCAGTAGTTGTGGCATGTGGGCTCAGTAGTTGTGGCTCACGAGCTCAGTAGTTGTGGCTCGCAGGCTCTAGAGCACAGGCTCAGGAGTTGTGGCGCACGGGTTTAGTTGCTCCACAGCATGTGGGATCTTCCCGGACCAGGGCTCGAACCCGTGTACCCTGCATTGGCAGGCAGATTCTTAACCACTGCGCCACCAAGGAAGCCCACTACCATGGTTTTTGAATGCACCGACTTTCACACTGGAACTCACATAGGTCTTTGCAGAATAGGTGAGTTATGGGAAGTTGAAGCTTGGATTGGGCTGACAGTAGTAAGACTGATGAAGAGTAAATCCCAGAGAATTTCTGAATGGAGAATTGATAATACAATGATTGACCATATATGAATGTTAAAAGAGAAAGGAATACCCATGACATAATACAATAATATGATAGCAATTCAGTCTGAAATGTTGTGATGAAAGTGATGAAACTAAAGCACTTGGATAAGATGTTTGTTTCTTAGTGATGAGAGCATTATTATTTGGAGAGTAGAAGTCTGATGAATGCAGCTCTTGAAGAGGTTTCTAGGGAAGTGAAGCAGGCAGGCAGCTGAGGACGAACAGACATATTGTAAGCAGAAAGCAGAGCCAAGACATTGTTTGATGGCAAACATTTTGTTATGAACCATAAATAGTTGGCTATGGAGCTCCGCGAAACAGAACTCCATAGGCTGCCAGGGCAGAAAAACTTCTGTGAGCACATTAAAAGTTTATTTGTTCCATGTTTTCTGCTTCTAATTAAAATTTCCTAGTAAGAAAAAAAAGTTTTAGCTTTAACTGTAAATGTATAGATGTTTGTACCGTGCAGACTCTGTTTTTATTTTAAGTCTTACAGATTAGCCAGAAAGGTAAATAAGAATAAAACTATTAAACTGATTTTTCTTTGATGAAATTTCAAAATTATTAGATATAATATTTTGTTCAAGGTATCAGTAATTGTTGTGAAAATCAGAAATGTAACATAAAGGAAGCCCTATAGTTCAGTGGCCGAGGGTGATTCTTTTTCCCCACAGGCTTCAGTGAAAATTAGCCAAAACCAAAAAATAATCTCAGCTTTTCAGAATTCTACTTCTGTTTTACTTAATTTCTTTATGTGTGTGTATGTGTGCATGTGTGTGCATATGTGTCATGTAAGTATCTGTGTGTTTTCCTCTTAAATGATTCCTTGATTAGAGCAGATCAAGTTTCCAATGCATGTTACTGGGTCTTAAAACAAAATATTCATTTTGAAACTTTCTGATTATCTGAGAACAAATACTAATATTCTAAGCTAACCACATTCGTCTTCTGCTAATTGCTTTGAGGCTACAAAAATGAACTCTTCATTGATTCTGTACACAAGAGCTTCACTTTAGTGGAGGTGATAAAGGAAGACATACGAACAATCATATGCAATAACGAGGTGATAAATGCCACAGAAGAGGAACAAATGAAATAATATGAGAATGGAGGAGGGGCTCATGGCTTCATATAAGACAAACTGGTTTCATGAACAATGAGTATAATTTGAGACATGTGTTGGGACTGGGAATGAAGGTCGAGGAACCAATAGCTTAGTCAAAGGCACAAAGCTGGGAAAAGAAGCGATGCAGTTTGGCTTGAATTAAGTATAAAAGGAAACAGTGGAAAACAACTCTGAAGAGGTAGGTTGGGGTTCAGCTCAAAAAGGACCTGGAATGGCACGCTATGTAATGGACAGTGGTGTGTCATTAAGGCTTTTAATGAGCAGAGTGACAGTGCTAGGGCAATGGTTAAGAGCACAGGCAGATCAGAGACCTGTGTTCCAGATCCACTTCTGCCGTTCGCTGGCATTGTGACCTCCTCAAGCTACTTAATCTCTCTGAGCCTTGATTTCTTTCATGTGTGTAATAGGAACTATAATTGTACCTACAGGCTATAACATGCATTAATGAAAAAATGAACGTTAAACACTTACCACAGACCCTGGCACATAATAAGTGGTTAAAAAAAGGCTACTGCTAATATCAGTAATGCTAATAAATATAATAAGATAGCCTTGGCTTTTGCATTATGTGAAGCTGTTTTAAATCCTGAGTTACCCAAATCATGAGACAAAACCACTCGCCACCTTTCTATTGCAGAGCTAGGCTTATTTTCTATGCTATTACTAAGATTATCTATCTTGTTTTAATCTGTAGATATTTTAGTCTGTCTTTATGTGTTTGTAGAATACGGAGCCTCAAAAGTTAATTATGTATGATTTTTTTTCAAATCTACGTAAATAGACTGTGTCAATTCATTTGAGCATTAAATGTTTTTGCTTGTTGTTTCTCAAGAGCCCCTGTTTAAACCCAATAATATTTTTAAAAATTTATAGAATTTCATAGCTGGAAGAGATATAACAGGCCATTTAGCTCAGTCCCTCCAGAGAAATTGGAGACTCAGAGGTTTGGTGACTGGCATAAGGTAACAGAATGTTAAAGATGGAGGGAAATTTTGACTAGATCCAGGGGCTGATGAAGAGGAAGTAATTTGCCTTTTTTTTTTTAAGTAATGTGATTAAAAGTGACTTTCTTTTTAAGAAACAACACAAAAAATACTGCAAAGAAACTTAATGAGGATTCACTGGTCAAGTAATAATAAAGTAACAGGGACAACATTGTATTTTACTTACAGATTATCCAAATTAGCATACAAACAGCACAAACATGTCAGTAACTATTCTTTGGAACACTCTATGACATAAATCACAGCAAGATCCTTTTTGACCCACCTCCTAGAGAAATGGAAATAAAACCAAAAATAAACAAACGGGACCTAATGAAACTTCAAAGCTTTTGCACAACAAAGGAAACCGTCAACAAGACCAAAAGACAACCCTCAGAATGGGAGAAGATATTTGCAAATGAAGCAACTGACAAAGGATTAATTTCCTCTGGAGCTTTTTAGATCGTTATTGAGATTTACTGCTTATCTTTTCACTCTTGGCTGTTTACAGTCATGTGGTTTTGTCTCCTCTCTGCTCCTCTCGGACTCCCCATTGGACAAGTTACCGGAGAGAAGGGGGGTGCTGAGGCCCTGTAGGCAGGAGCAGAGGAAGCCACAAGGGAGAAGGGCAGAGACAGGAGCTGAGCACCATTTGAATAACTTGAAGAGTCTGGTATGCTTCCACTTCGCTGCTTAAACCCATTGCTTCAGGCTCCTCAATTTGCACTCAGGCACAGTAATTAATTTGGATATAAAGATTCATATTTAAAAATTTACTGAGCTGCAAAATGAACAGTCATAAAGTCCTATCAAATATCTGAAAATCTCAAAAAAAAAAAAAAACCAATCTGAAAATCTCTTGTTATAGGAATGTTAGTCAAGCATTTCCTTTTAGAGCTCTTTGCTTCCACTCATCTTTTAGTTTACTTCCTTTCCTTCCTCTAATGTGGGGGAATGTAGATTCCTTTTTGAGGCCAGTATGGAATTTTATTTGTTTAAAATGCTTATTTTCAGATTTCAACTATAAATTTGGAAAAGTCTGATTCTATAAAAAAGAAAGTAATAAACCAGAAATAACCAGTTAGTGTATTTTTATCATCCTGTTTTCTATGCAGTTTTTACCGCAGCTGCAAACATGTTCTATCTACGTCTCAATCTTAGTTTTCTCATCCGATATTCCTCAAGTTATTTGAAACTTTTAAAGTAAAATTTTTATTGACAACATTATATGCTATCGTACTGATGTGATATATGGATTCTTTTTTATTAGTGCGCTGAGCATAAGAGCATGAATCTCTGCTTGCTAAACCCAATGAGTCTCAACATAGATAACCCCTTAGATACAATGACTTATCATAAGGAGATATTTGTACTTTATTTTAAAGTTTCTATTTGATTAAAGTGCATTTTGAAACATTAGAAGGACACGTGTTAAGCAACTGCACAAGACAAACAGCTTGCTTCTTGAACCTTCTGCTCAGGGTA
Source organism: Orcinus orca (assembly GCF_937001465.1). Taxonomy (NCBI): domain Eukaryota; kingdom Metazoa; phylum Chordata; class Mammalia; order Artiodactyla; family Delphinidae; genus Orcinus; species Orcinus orca. Next base: position 18,015,001 of record NC_064576.1, on the reverse strand, counting down.
GCCATTGTAGCCTTTCTTTGCACGCTGGTGAGGGCAGCCATAACCCTTTACGGTCCTTATTTGTTTATGTGCTTGTCTATCCTTCTGAACTGTGAATTTTTTGAAGGAAGAGACGGCATGTGATTCAGCTCTGCATCTCTAGTTCTGTACTTGGAACAGAGCCTGGCCTGTAGGGGCTTTGATGTTAGAATGAATCAGTGAAATGATTCAGGGCACACTGATGTTGATAAAGGACTCAGCAGGGTTTGGTCTAAATGAGTGGTTTAGGTAATGCTTTTTGGATTCTGAGGGAACATTCATTAAATGTGTGGACAGGGTGGTATTGGAGATCTAGTATGATGGCTTCTCCAGTTTTTCTCTAGGTAACACATCTGAAGTGACAATAAGGAACAGAGAATGCAGGGAATGTGCTTTGAATTCTGAAATATATAAACTTTTGTTTTCTTCTGAGAGAGGCATAAGCTAATTAGTGAAAGCCAAGGCACAGTTAAAAAGCATAGGTTGCTTTATGATTGTAGAGAAATTTTCTTAAAATGTTGTTTGTGATTATTTACATTTATTTGGATTTAAAAAGATAAAGCAGGCTGATAGAACCTGTGTATTGTAGCTCTCTCTCTGCAGAATATTTATGTTTTCCCCTTCATGAAGAGCAATAGATATCATTCTATGTTTAGTTTCCATGGTTAATATGCTATGGACCAAGTAATCAATATTTTGTTTTGCATAGTACATGTTATGCTCAATAGATATTTGTCAGTCAATGAAATGACTTGTATTTGAAAATAAGTAATGAATACTGGTATGATTTTAGTTTTAAAATTATACTTTTATAAACATAATAATTATTTTCCTAAATTACTAGTCAAATTTTATTGCATTAAGACTAATTCAATAGCTGTTAGACCAGTAGATGATATGACTTAAAATTGGTAGTTGAAGTCTAGATATCTACCCTCAAATTTCTGAAGAGCAAATATCAGACATGTTATCATTATTAAATTATCATCGGTCAGCCTTCTTAATTGTACTAGAGTGGAATGAGTAGGAATATGAGCAACCACTCGCATTAGTTTACTTTCTAATGAGGGAGTGTACATCTAAGTCTCCTACAGAAATTGATTAGCCTTTTAAGGTGCCGCTTCAAGCCTTTCTTTGAGGCATTGAGTCAACACACACTTACCAAGTTCCTAGATCTTTTGAGCACTGTGGGGCAGCTTAAGATTTTCTTAGGGAAACAAAACATAACCGCATAATAACTTAAATAATGATATATAATCGAGCAGCAAATAATGATTGGCACAATAATGTAGGAAACTTGAGTTGAGCTTTCAAAGAAAGAAAGAAAGAGAGGAAGAAGGAAGTAATTCTAGGTTTATCTGATGCTTACAAGTAGAAATGAGCAAGGTATATTGGGGAGAGTGGTAAATCATGGATTTCTCTCCCGCTGGAAAAAACAATTGGCTCATGTAGGAAGGAGAGCGGATTTACAGCAAAATAAAGTGTTTTCACTAAGTCTAAATATTGAGCTTGCATAAGTGTTTTATGAGAATAACTCTGGATCCCAAACCAAGAATCTATTTTTGGATAAGGCCCAGGAATCTGCATTCTAACACACTAGGTTGATATGATGCAGCTATTCCCCCAACTATATTTGAAGAAACACAGGGTTAGATGGTGGAGTCTGCTTTGCCATCAATTAATAATCAATTCAGTAATATTTCAGTGTTTTGAATAGAGTACAGGCCTGATACCAACTGACCTGGGCCCAGGAGGATGATTTAGAGCAGGAAGAGATTTTTAAGTGATGAACTCTCTCTGGAAACTAATGCAATCAACTGCTAACTTAATGAGAAAGAGTGAGGTAGTTGGAATGAAAAAGATGAATATGGGAGAAAGGTGGGTACATTGCCAAGTCTTGTCATTTATATTACATAGAGACATTAGAGGAGAGAGCAGATACACTCTGGTTTAGCAAGGATGATTTTATTAATAAAAAGAACAGACTGTGGGGTCTTGTGTTTGTGAAATGATCCTAGGACTGCCATAACCAGTTACCACAACTGCCACAAACTCTATGGCTTAACACAGCAGAATATCATTCTCGCATAGTTCAAGGGTCCGGAAGTGTGAAATCAGGGTGTCGGCAGGTCTGGTTTCTTCCGGAGGCTCTAAGGAAGGAATAATCCCATGCCTCTCTTCTGGCTTCAGGTGGTTGTAGCATCCTTGGCATTCCTGGGGTTGTAGCTGCATCACTCCGGTCTCTACCTCCCTCTTCACATCTCCTTTTTCTCTGTCTCTGTGTTCTTTCATCTTCTTATAAGGGCAGCAGTCACTGGATTTGGGGCTCATGCTAAATCTAGGATAATTTCGTCTCCAAATCCTTGATTAATTACGTCTGCAAAGGCCCTATTTCCAAATAAAGTCACATTCTGAGGTTTTGGGTGGACATGAATTTTTTGAGGGGAACACTGTTCAAACCCAGTACATCCTTCTAGAAATATGTAGGAAAAGAAGAACAAGTCTTAAGTTCTAAGCCTTGGGATATACTAACCATGAGGAGGCAGGAGAGAGGGGGAGAAACAGGCAGAAGAGAATGTTGGAGAGCTAGGAGCCCTTGGACAGCACTGCCAAGAAAGCTGAAGAGCTTTAAGAGAATGACTTTAAGAGAATGTTTAGCAACCTCAGGTTCAGCCGATTACGCAAAAATGGGGCACGAGGTTTTTGGACTAATGTGATTTATTAACATCAGGAGAACAGTTACAAGATCATTTGAGGATATGGGCAGAAAAAGAAGAGTGAGGGAAAACTAGGATGATATATAGGAACTGCAGTAGATCAAATGGAGTTTTTTTTCCTCCCAAGAAAGGGAAGAATACAATTCTCCTTCAGGAGCAGAAGGTTGGCAATTATGTAGAATCTCCACAGACACAACCAGAGGGAGGATTGTTGTCTCTTCTCAAAAAATCTGGATTAAGAAGAGAATTCAAAAGTGGTCAGAGCAAGGGATTTCTCCTTTCTGCCTGAGAGCATGAACTGCTTGTACCTTTTCATATGCAAATCTAAAGAATTAGACTGAATGCTAATTAAATTGCAAAGACATTTGTAAAGTGATATCACATCTAGGGGTAGTTAATAAGGCCTGTTCCTGGACCTTATTTATAAATAGCAAAGATTAAACCTATGATAAAAGGAGTTTTTAGATGGAACAATTAAAGATCAATTATGACAATGGTGCACTGCCGTGAAAGCCTCTGGAAGAACTTGCCTACTCGTTAATCAAAGATAATTATCAATTATGAGGCTTTATCATTAGTAGAGCGTCTACACTTTGCATCTTAAAAAGCTAATGATAATTAGTCTCCAGTTTTTGCTGTAAGGGCTCATTATGTTCTGAGAGGAGTATTTTTTTAAAAATGACTTTTAGCTCATGACCTTGGGCAACTTAGCCTCTCCTGTCCCGACACCGAGCTGAGATAAATCTCCTTGTTGCCATTACCCCCCATCACCCCAAGTAATTTGACAGGTGCGTAAATGCTAAATAATATGAAGAAATTGTACTATGAATATGAGGCGGGCAAAAGATTTTAGTTTTGAACAGTTGTTGGGTTCAGAGGAGCGGGTTTATTGTCCTAATTACATCCGGGATGTAACTAACAGATCAGGAACTAATGACCGGTATTCTTCCAATGGAGAGGAATCATAATGTCTATTTATTGAGTGCTTATATGAACCAAGAATCGAACAAAACACTTCACATATGTTATCTCAGTTAACCCTGTCAATAACATAACTGGTATTCTTTTTCCCCCTCATTTTACGTAATAAGGAAAGAGTGTCAGAGTGGTTTAACAACTTGACCAAAATGACACAGATAATGAATAATCATTCTGGAGAATATTTAATGTGTAGTATTAATATTCATCTTATCTGAAGATATGAATATTTAAGATATTGTAATATCAGAAGCTGCAGGAAAACAACTAGAAAAACAATTCTTTACCTTGACTAAATAATTAATTTGGTAGTAATATTAAATGTTTAAGACATTGACCTCACATTTTTATCATAGGAAAGGAAATGAAAAGAAATGAAACGGACATCAGAGATTTATTGAAAGTCAGATACTTGGTGATGCAATGACCCATACATAATTTTAGTCCGGAAGTTAAAACCTGGTTTCAAAAGTGTTTATTGATACTATTCTCTCAGATACTGATAGTGTCTACTTTGAAGGTAAAAATGTAGCAGTTAAGTGGAAATTAAAAAGCTGACTGCTGCTTAAAAAATAATCACACATCATCAAAAAATCTACAAACAATAAATGCTGGAGAGGATGTGGAGAAAAGGGAACCCTCTTGCACTGTTGGTGGGAATGTAAATTGGTACAGCCACTATGGAGAACAGTATGGAGGTTCCTTAAACAACTACAAATAGAACTACCATATGCCCCAGCAATCCCACTACTTGGCATATACCCTGAGAAAACCATAATTCAAAAAGAGTCATGTACCACAGTGTTCATTGCAGCTCTATTTACAATAGCCAGGACATGGAAGCAACCTAAGTGTCCATTGACAGGTGAATGGATAAAGAAGATGTGGCACGTATATACAATGGAATATCACTCAGCTAGAAAAAGAAATGAAATTGAGTTATTTGTAGTGAGGTGGATGGACCTAGAGTCTGTCATACAGAGTGAAGTAAGCCAGAAAGAGAAAAACAAATACCATATGCTAACACATATATATGGAATCTAAAAAAAAAAGAAAAAGGTTCTGAAGAACCTAGGGGCAGGACAGGAATAAAGATGCAGACATAGAGAATGGACTTGAGGACACGGGGAGGGGGAAGGGTAAGCTGGGATGAAGTGAGAGAGTGGCATGGACATATATACACTACCAAATGTAAAATAGATAGCTAGTGGGAAGCAGCCGCATAGCACAGGGAGATCAGCTCAGTGCTTTGTGACCACCTAGAGGGGTGGGATAGGGAGGGTGGGAGGGAGACACAAGAGGGAGGAGACATGGGGATATATGTATATGTATGGCTGATTCACTTTGTTATAAAGCAGAAACTAACACACCGTTGTAAAGCAATTATACTCCAATAAAGATGTTAAAAAAATAATCACAGAAATCTAATAAAGATAATACAGGGCACATGAGAACATCAAACTCATGGGGGCCAAATTCATTCAGTAAAGTTATGGATGGACACAAAATGCAGTCAGTCACTCACTGCTCAGAGTGTAGAGGTGGATATGGCAGGCTCACTAGATCTCACAAGGCTTATAGTCTGGCAGATAAACTTCTGCGACCCTTTGGTTCTCACATTAAACAACCAGCAACAAACAGGTATAAGGATTTTTTTTTTTGCCTATTTTAATTTCTGAAAAACATTTAAGAAGGAATATTATATATTCCAGATAGATAACAACTGAATTTATTTGTTAATGCAATTGTCTTTCCTTAAAATATTGGCATAATTAATGATGAAACTGAATTTTAAATGTGGATTTTACTCTGTAAATCAAAAATAGTTGGGTTCATATTAGTTGGTGCAAAGTCTCCATTTGCAAATGAGAGAAATTTGTACTGTATTCATTTCCATTATAATGTACTGTAATTTACACATGTAATATATGTCACAACTGAAAAACACCATTTTTATGTTCTTATATATGGACTAGAAGAAAATTATTTGAAGAAATTTAGTTTCATAAACTCATTGAGTTTTCCTGGGTTCCTTTCTTAAGTGTCATTTTTAATGCTTTCATTCTCATTTAGAACAACTAATGTTTTTATTTCTCAGTAAGTTCTCTGAAAGAAGTCAAATGTCTTTCATTAAACACAAAAGATGTAAAATTAAATACAGTATGATATACTTTTGAAACCTCCACACAGGAACAGTGTATTTATCTAATGCTTTTTGAGAAATAGTTACATTGTCTTTGCCTTGAAGCATAATTACTGTGAGATAATGACATAAGTGCATCTAAAATATTTCAAAATCATTGATAAACGTGTACTGGTGATTAGAAGATGAGGTTTTTCCATTTGGAAATATACATTAGCAATAGATATATCTCTTTAGAAAGCGTTGGCGTGAAAATGTGTTTGCTGATCAAAGTTTCCCGCTGACTTCCATGAACATTTCATCCTGGTATCTGGTTTTGAGTATTTTATGGAATGTTGTAATTTGCTATGAGTTCTCTCCCGCAGGCAGCTTTTTCTCAACAGTTGCTCTCTTGACCCTGAGGAGACATCAGGAGAAGATCCCTCAATTTCCTTCTGATTACTTGGTGGCAGAACTTCGTTGCTAGAGTCAGCTGGGGCTGACCTCCAATTTAGCTCCCTTTAACCGGGCAGCATTTGGGAGAGAGAGAAGGTGGGGCAAGGCAAAAGTCAGGATTTTTTAGCGAAATAGCTAAGTGGAAGCCTTTGTATTGCCTCCTATTTACCTCATTGATGAAGGAAGGATCCCCCTTCTTAATTAATAAGAGATGGCCAGACACATGATGGGCAGATGAGACTCACAGCAGTTTATGGGTCACACACACTCAGTCCAGGGGAGGAAGATACCGCATGCCATGCAGGGCCACGTGTGGGTTCCACTTGAGAGCAGAGTGAGCCAGAGGGCTGTGAGAGGCAGGCTTTGTAGTGACAAGAGTGTTAGGTGACCGGTTCCCATGGAGGATGTGATTGACTTGTAGGATAATTTCGAGGGTATGGCAGAGAAGAGAAACTGGTTAGGTGGATAAGGTGGGATGGAGCTGGTCTGGCTGATAGGGGAGATGGCCAGGGAGGGATCCTTTACTGCTGGGTTGGGGGGCGTATCTGGCTAGTGAAGAACGCACCAGTAGGCCTTTGGGATCCCACGAGGGTCAAAGAGGTCAAGGCCGCTCCTGGAATTTTAGTTCTTACACTATAGTCTTCCTGATTGAAGGGTTAAGTAGGACCTCAGGTGGCTGCCGGGAAGGTAGAGTTGGGCCAGGGTTAGAGTCGCTGCAGGTCTCTGGACCACTACAGAGATGAGGTCCAGCTGGCTGTCCCCAAGGAAGAGCACCGACCACCAGGATCTTTACCCATATATGATATGGGTTGAGTCCAGGGGCCACAAGGCAGGTGTCTGGTTTGTCAGAGCAGGAGAGGTGGTGGCCACGGGAGTGCAGAAGTCGGTATGCCTGGCTTACATCTGGGCTCTTATCTGTGCTTCTGGAAGGCTGTTTAATCTCTTTGTACCTCTGTTTCCTCATGAGTATAATAGTGACTGTCTCATGGGGTGGTTGAAACGTTAAATGAGAATACCTGTAAGCACTTAGTAAATATTAGCTATTAATTTTGATTGGGTACAGGAGTTAACTCCAGCCAGTTTCTGAGGGTGAGCTAACCAGTGGCCAGTATTAGCTTAAAGCAGTAGTCAGAATGGAGGGCAATGTGACATCATTAAGATCATCTAAACCATGCTGGAGGTTCTTTATTTCTCTTTACAAGGTCTTGAGTTGATACACTGTAAAGGGTTACTTAGAAGCTTTGCATTTAGAAGAATATTAAAGTGTATTTTAAATAATGACCGTTTAGAGATTCTTCTATCTACAAGTATTGGTATTTCAAAAGCAAAACACAGTGCTATTACATAAAAGGCATTCGATAAATGTTTATTGAATAACTTTTGAAAAATGAGGCATTATCACTGTCAAATTACAGACATTTCTCCCTAGCTTCATCTTTAATGTTTACAGGTAAACTGAACAAAAGATTAGTTATAGTACAGTGTGTAGAGATTTTGCCCTAGAGTGTTCACATTAAAGGCACTTTGCTATTGTATTCTGGTTGGCAGAAGGAAGCTTGTCTTAAAGCTCATCCATGGTGGTAGCAGTAGGGAATAAGAGGTAGAAACAAAATATATATTTTTGTAATTGAGGACATTTTGCATGGACTAGACATTTATTTTCTCATTAGATCCTATTCCATTTCTGTATATAACTCCCCACCTAATTATTCTGCTGAAATAAATTGCAAAAACACCGAGAACTTGCTTACATGTCTCTGTAATCCCAATTCTGCCTAGCTTACTGTTTTTCTAAAAATATAGTATGTGTTCATCATTCTCAGTGGTGTTTGTGATTTTATCCTTGTAAGACAAATTGTTTTAGAGATTCCAAGTGAATGAATTGGACCAAGTAATCTCTGAGATTCTTTTAATGCTAATGCTACTCTATGATGATCAAATCAATCAAGGAGAGATCCGGGTAAGACAAAAAACTTTTGGAAAACCTAGGGATTTATTAGCCTTATATTAACATAGAAGGAATTCTAGTAGAATAAAATGCCACAGATAAAAATTATATATATTTACTAGTAAAAAAAACCCTGATAAACTATAAACAGCTTTTTGTGTTACTGAATGTAACCCACTAGGTTCTTCGGTATGGCATGGTGTGGCCGAGGAGAGCCTGTGGTTAATAGCACATCTCCTGGATTCCAACGCCTGGGTTTGATTTCTCATTCCACCACTCAGCAGGTATGTTGGCCTTGGGCAAGCCACTTCACCTCTCTGTGCTGCCTGTTTCCTCATCTGTAAAACAATGATGATAGTAGTAACTACTTTACAGGGTTGTTATAAAGATTAAGTGAATGAATTCTTACCCTTAAAAAGCACTTAGAATATTGCCTGGCATCTAAGCACCATACACATACTCATGGTCATTCTTCTTGTTCTTCTTATAGGGTTGACTTCCAAGCAGTCTTCCCACACTTGGTGGCTGTTAGGTTCAGGGGGCAGTTTTTTTTTTTTCTACTAGGATACATACATAAAGCTTTGCTTGAAGTCTGTGAATTTAAAAGCAGCTAACTTTTTCAGTTTTCATTTACTAAGAGAGCTTCTCTAAAAAAATAAAAAAAATCTAGTATTCATGGAACTGATGTCAGAGGCCAAGTAAGTACTATTTCATTGAAGAAGTATCTCAGCCATTGCCCTGGAATGATTTTAGAACAAGCAATCTAATCAGTCAACACTAATCAATGCTGAAAGTGCTGCCTTTGATATAAATGGTCATTAAAAAGTCCCATGACATTTAACTAAGACTTAAAATTATTCATGTCTATCTCTTGGCAAGGGTTCAAATTTGAGAATAAATTCCCTTTAGGTGGTTAAAGCATTTATAGTCTCCCTGGCCTGATGCTTTTAAGTAGTTTTGTTTTACTGGAGGAGGACTGTCTTCAGGTGCCTGTAGATGATGAAACACTCTTGTCATTCACAGTCTTAGTGTTAAGTCAATCATATTTCAAAAATACATCTGGCCCTTTGGCTTATGGTTTCTAATGCAGTCCTTTTGTAAATTGACAAAATTCCTTTGTCATTTTAAAATCACTTAAAGTCTTCATTTTTCTATCTTCCTTGTGAGAAACTCCCCTGAGCACTTTTACCCTAGTAGTTCTTTGAGAAATGTTTTAAAGAAATTCCAGAAGTGGTAAAGCTCAGAAGGGCCCTTATAGATACAAAGTACTGAAGCAAAATATGATGCTAAAGGGTAATAAGAGAATAAACTGGACTTTACTGTGAAAATAAGAACGTTATAAGGTTTGAATGTAATTTTTATGACTTCTAAGTTTTTTCAGAAAATCGTAATGTTACAAAAAAAAAAAGTTCCAAAGCAGCAAACATACAGAAATTAAAAAAAATAACGTCTCATGTACACTCTTTTAAAACCTAAGTGCTATCAAGCCTCTCAATTGAGATCTTTAACTATAAATAGTTTTTTGCCTTTTGTATTGTGCCCAGATCCCATTTCATGCAATTCGAATACAAATTCCTATGCATTGAGGACCTTGATTTATACGGAAGTAGTTATATGGAAGTATTCCCAGTTGGTGTTTCTCATCGCGTCTTCTCTGAGCCTCTTCGTACATTCGCTCTTCTTTTCCTCAGACTGCAGTTCCCCGGAATGGATTGGGAGAGCGAGGTCGGGTTCCGTTTTAGTTGTTTCCTGGCTCCACGCAGCGCCGCTCTGCTGTCTCTCCAGCGTGGACCACCGTTGACAGGCTCCACGGGTGAGGGAGACCCCGGGCGGCACGCGGGGGGCGTGGCCTGACCACGGGGCGGGGGCGGGGCCTGTCCGCGGAGCTAGACTGGCTGCGCGTCCCAGGTCGGCCGCTTCCAGCCGAGCCCTCGGCTACCGCGGCGGTGCCCCGAGCCAGATACTCTCGGGCTCCGTGCGACTCCAGCCGTTTCCTCGCTCGCGCGGCGCCATCTCGCCCTGCTGGAGAGGGAGACCTGGCGGCGCTCTGACTGAGAACTCCGGTGTCTCAGCCTTGGGGCACCTCCGGAGACAGCCAAGTGCCCGCAGGTGAAGCCGGCGTCCCAGCCCACCGACAGATAGCACCTCTTGGGAACCTCGACCACCGAGCCTTTTCCAGCGCCTGCAGCGCAAGGTGCGCGGGGAGAGGGGGTCCACGGCGGGGGAAGGAGTGACCAGGACACCGATGATGGACGCACAGACCTGGCGCGTGGGCTGTCGCTGTCTCCTCCTTCTGGCTCTCGTTGGGTCTACCCGAAGCGGGGGCTTGCAGAGCTGCGAAGAAGTTAGGAAACTTTTCCAGTGGCGCCTGGTGGGACCTGTCAAGGGACTGCAGGATTCGCCGCGGGCAGGTAAGGCGCGGACTGTCGGCGCGGAGCCGTGCGTCTGGGCGCGGGCTGGGGCGTCCGGGGCGCCGGCCCTGCGCTCCCCAGGTTGTCTGAATGGCCCTTCTTGGGAAGATGACCTTTGAGGCCTTCGGGCCGCGCAGGGTGAATCCTGGGGAGGCCTCTGGGGAAGCGCGGCGTGAACATCCCGAGCGCAACGCAGCTCCGGGGACTCCCTGACTCCGCCTGCGGCTGAGCCGAGCTCTGGGCGTTTGCTTCCCGCCCGGCTCCCTTAGTCTCGGCGGATGCGCTGGAAGGGGTCGGTAAACCTGCCAGCGGGGGACAGCGTGGCCTGACCGCGTTTCTGTTCCACGTGGGAACTTCCCCAGTGCCCGGCCGGGGGGCCTCGGTTGGCTGCTTTCTCGTACGGTGGACGGAGTTGGGCTGGTCGCTGTAAGTTTGATAGTAAAAACACAAAGCTGCCTTATCCTCCTTTGCTGGAGAATGGGGCAGTGACAAGGGCGGCCGGTCCCCTCTGTCATTAAGACTCGCCCTCCCTGGTGTGACCCTTAGCTGCCCCTCCGCGCCCGGGCATCAAGCCCACCTTGCAGGAACCTAAACTACCCAGTGTGTCTCTCGGAGCCACTGGGTAGATGCAACGCCTGAAAGATGTGCCGGCAACAGGCAATCAAACAGAATGCATGGGGGAGCCACTTGACATGGATGAGATCTTCCAGAGATTGAAAGGGAAAGAATACAGTAAGTGTGGCAAGCGTCGATTCTGCTTCTCGTAAGCGCGTGTGCCTGCACCTTTACCCTGTGCTGCGTGCCCCCTCCGCGCAAATTTCCTTCTGCGGGCGGGATTTCCAGTTTACATTCGGTCTGGAAGAATAGGTCTTAGTTGTCAAACGCGACAGCAGGTGTCTGGAGCTAAGATCGATCTTACTGGAGCAATGCACCTAATTACGAGGCCAACACACTGACAAATGCTGTGAGCTTATTGGTTAGACGAAGAACTTGTGGAGGATGCTTGGGTCTAAAATCCGTCCTCTGAGTTTGTATGGTGAGGGGGCTTGCTCGTAGCACTATGGAGCTCTGGCTCTTTCGCTTGATTTCTTTGCTGGTTGTCAACTCAGTTCTGGAGTCATCCCACAAGGAAAATCTGGCCATTTGAGCCCGCCGAAACTATTTTAGTTTACAAGACTAGTCTTATAAACAAACACACAAATATTTATTGGAACACCTATTCGGTACTAGGCACTTTTTCTATACTACTTGAAACAACATAGTTGGATATTCTCAGCTGAGGGCAGTTCTGTTCTCAAACGATACCACACCCTTGTAAACCTGTTCTTATTTCGGTGCATTCGTTTCATTAAAAAAAAAAACAAACCCACACTTGTCAGTAGCTAATGCAACTAAAGTGAGTGTGTGTGTTGGGGCAGGGGACTTGGTGAGGGCATTGAGCTGTGAAATCCTCACCTGAACCATAGAATTTGGCCCCCCAGATCCCATAATTTTGGCTGATATGTTCAGTAAATGTTGACAGTAAGGCCTTGATTTCACCACCCATCTCATATCTCAGTATATCTGGTACCTGCTAAACTTAATACAGTGACTAGAAGGTATTACATTTCTAGAACCTTGTGTGGGTTTCATCTCTTTTGAAGAGGAACTTTGCACCATTATCAGTCACTGGCATAACATTTTACTGAAACTGAAACTCTGTCCTACAGAGAAGGAAATGGTTGCACTTATTTGTGTTTGATATACATGACACACAAAAAAGAGCCAGGATGGCAGGCATCTTCTTTTCTAAGGCATTCTGGATTGTTTCCCCATTGCTAGTAGCTTTCTTTATCTGTGGCTTAAGGGCAATGGAGGAATCCTAGCAGCACCTACTCAAGGGGCCATGCAGGGCTGCACTCTTAGGGACATCAGTGGTGCTGGTGAAAAGAAGTGCTGAATTCTTTTGATATTTGCATTAAGAAAAAGTCACGTGAAAGTATTATTCTGAATCAGAATCACCCAATAACAGGCACTTACATCTGAATTTGATATAATTCTGAATTTTTATTGTTTCTCTATTGTTGGTCATTTTTTATTTGAATAATTAAATGAATATTAAACTGTTTCTTTTAACAGTCACTCACATCTGAATTTGATATAATTCTGAATTTTTATCATTCCTCTATTGTTGGTCATTTTTTATTTGAATAATTAAATGAATATTAAACTGTTTCTTTTAACAGGCACTCACATCTGAATTTGATGTAATTCTGAATTTTTATCATTCCTCTATTATTGGTCATTTTTTATTTGAATAATTAAATGAATATTAAACTGTTTCTTTTAACATTGATGTCTCTTTTCTTTCCACTAAAAAAACTTTCATTCCCCATTTGAGTAAACCACACATACCACATGGGTCATAAAAGCTTTTCTTTATTTTTGTATTTATATGTGATCTATAATATTTAGCTTGATTGAGTATAGTAGTTGAATCTTATTTTCTAAAATTATCCTCAATCTCAAGAGAGAACATAGTTAATATCTAAGTAGTCATTCTCACATAAGAATACAAATATTAATATTCTTTTTAGCAGGTGTATGTATTTAGCACATAGGCTTTCATTGACTAAAGCTAATACATTTAAATTTAATATTTGTTTTCCTTGAAAGTTAATTTTTTTAGTGCTTTCTTGCATTTCTTGTCCACAAGTAGTTAATTCCTGAGATGCCTGGCCAAAATGCCACTTTTAAAATATAAGCAGGTAGAATAACTTTTTACAGTTTCATTCTATATTTGTGACTTTTACATCTTCTGAAAACTATGTTACCCAATTTGAAATTACTAAAATGGTGAGAACAGCCATTTAAGCTGTTTCTCAGATTCCCCTCACCTTTGTTCTCTACCCTGCTCCAATTCTTTTAAGCCTATTGAGCTCCTAAGGATGTTTGGATGAGAAATGTAAAAAAGGAGAGAAGGTGTAAATGTGATTAGAATTACAGATTTCCCTGTGTTCTGATTTTATTTCCTAGGTAGTAGTCAAGGTGCCCTTTGCTCTTGTTTATTTCATCCAGAAAAGAACTGTTAGTGAAAATGTCTTTTAAAAGGTCCTTTTATTTTTATTTTTTTTATTGGGGAGAAGGGATAATGCTTTCCCATTGAAATTCTCTTCACACAGGCATTGTTCACACATGCATTATTTCCTTTTTTTTAAAGAAGCTAATTCAGAAAGGAGAAGCTTATAAAAATCCAAGGCTACCTTCAGATTTTATATACCAACTAGTTTTTAAATGTGGATGTTGCTTGATACAGAGAGTAGCGTGTGAAAGATAACTTTTTCTTGGTAGCTTTGGCTGTAAATAGTATAATAAAAATAAACTTGATGTGGCAAAGTTAAATTCTAATACTATAGGACACTTTAAGTAGTGCGCTATAGTTCTTTTAAACTGCTTTCATTATAATCCAGTCTTATGTTGGCTTCAAGGGCAGTGTTGTTTTATACTGATACCCAAGAGAAACAATCTACTTGGTGACCTTGGAGTTTGGAATTATAGACATTTGGGTTCAAAACCTGGTCCTGGCACCTGTGACTCTGTGACTGAGGTTAATCAGTTGTCCTCTTTGAACCTCCATTTTCTCATCTGTAAAATGGGGATGTTAGTTCTCAAAGGCATGTTGCATAGATGAAATGCAATAATACATGTATGTAAGATAGCACAAATCTAGGTACATAGTAAGTGCTCCAAAAATGTGTTGCTGTTATTACAGTTTTTTATTTAGTGTCTTGATTGTAGCTGAACTTGACCTTTAAGGGTGAAATTTTAGTTTTGGATCTCTATAAATCAGAATGTGTTTTATAATAACTAGTTTTTTAAAAGTCACAGATGATTATTTTTAAAAGTGGGAAATACGTTTCTATCTAAAATGGTACTTATTAGGTCATGGTGAACATTTTGTTTCTTTTCGTGAACTAATGGAAAATCAAAGACACCTGTCTGAAATGGTATTTCTTAGGTTATGGTGAATATTGTTTTTTTGTGGATTAAGGGGAACTCTAAGAAAGCAACCAAGCTGCACTGCACCACTGCTAGCTGCAGCACCCGTAGCCACTGGTTCTCCCACCATCCTGCTGTCTGTATTCAGGGAGGTGAAGGAGTGTGTAGGAGATGCTTTAGGGAGTCACATCATTCGATGGCCGGTGGCCATAGTCACTCATTGACAGTAATCTCAATTTGGGACTCTTGTTTCTCATGAACTAACCCCTTTCGCTGTTTGGGCAGCATGGTTATGGTGATCCAAAACCATAAAAGGGACCCACAGGCTGATGTTGGGCAGATCAGTAATAACAGGATTGTCTTGGGTTGAAGTCCACCAGCCAGGAACCACCAGAAACGGGATGATAGTCAAACAAACTAGGTCTTATTTTCTGCAGCAAGGGAGATCGCACAGCTCAGGAACTGTGGGTGCCTTGGTTAGAGGCAGTGGAAAGGGGCTTTTTATAGGATTTGGCTTTGTGCTGGGTGATTACAAGGGTTTAGGGAAGCAGGGCAATTCAGGAACTGAGCATCTTCCTAACTTACTTAGGTGTCAGGAAGGTTAAGATGGGGCTAGTTTTCTTTAATGAAGAAGCGGTAGTCACTCTTGCTGATCAAAAGAGGGGGATATTTAGTTACTTTTGTGGTCGTAGAGTGTCCTCGTGGCTATCCTGCTGCATCACAGGTCTCAAGTGGCTTTGTCTCATCATTGTTTTCTTATTCTGATCATGTTGTCTCTGTTGAGTTGTAAACATCAAGCCCTAGTTCCAGTGTCAGGGAAACTTGTCACTTTCTCCTCTGGAATATCTGGCGCGTGCTTCGATGTTTAAGAAAATGATGTGTTTCATTTTTATCCAGGCTTTTAGTGAAGCTTCATAATGGGGAAGCGAGTATGATTTTCTACCTTTGGGCCATAGAGTATGACTCTCCATCAGGGCCTGAATTGTACAAATCACATCCTATTCCCTCATAGTCAGTTTACTAACAAATGTAAATGTTGTGTGTGTTCCTGTCCTCTCTCCATCCCCAAATTTAAGTTCCTTTTTGCCAAGTGTCCAACATCCTGTATTTGTATAATCAGCTTTAAGGAGGGGTGCAATTTAGGAAACTTAAGAATAGCATTTTATAATTATTTTATACTTCCCCCAACCATGTTTCCAGCTTGCTAGGACTTTCTAGAATATGGAATTTGGCTTGTCTGATAAGAACACCTTCCTGGTCTATAACATTTCTTTTATCATTAATTGGTATAAGACCAAGAGTAACATTTCAACAACCAGATACTACTTGTAAACAGACACGACTTATAAATCAATGGCCTCTTGATATAACTGTTCAAGAAACCACAAATTCATTTTGTTAAAATGGAGTCATGAGAGACTTCATTCATATACTTTGTTGAAATAGATTGTGAACGTGGTACCCTATCTACTCCGTTAACTAACAAGAGCGATTCATTTTAATAGAGAGTAGCCATTTTCCATACCTACCTTTCTTTTACAAAAGCCTGACCTTTAGAAGACAAGACACCACCAATTGTGCCCTCAATTCTTCTACTTTTCAGCTTTAGAAATTTCAGATTTTACCAGTGGTACTGCTAAAATCATCCTAGAATGATTAGTCATTCTTCTGTGAATCACAACAAATATCACAGTTTTTGATTAGCCTTACCAGGTTCACATATGGCTGCCGTGTAAGTTGAATGTATAAGACACTTTTTCAGAAAGAAAATGAGATTTTGTACTTTCATGATTTTATGACAGTCTACACTTCTCTTGAAAATTTAAAATACTGAAAAGTACAAAGAAAGCAAAACTAATTTTACCATCCAGAAATAACTACCAATAACCCTTTGAATTATCTTTTCAACACCCTCATCAATCCTCTGCTCAGCACATAAATATTTTTTGAAAGAATGTAGAATCACTTTTTCTTTCTTTGTAACATGCCTTTTCCAATCATAAACATCCTTCTAAATATGTATTTTTTAGTGACTAAGATTCTACTGAATCACTGTACCATTCATTGAATTCTCTACTGTTGTTGGAAATATAGGTTTCTAATATTTGCTACCATAAAGTCACATGGCTAAGGACATGAAAGGCAAATGTGCCAAACTCTCACCCCACTCACAGCCCTGTGATCGCCTTATCTCCATTCATTCCGCTTCCGGGTTTTTCAGTGTCAGCACCACTGACCTGTGGGGCTGGATAATTCTTTGTTGTTGGCAGGGGCGGCGAGTGCCGTCCTGTGTATTGTAAGGTGTTTAGAAGCTTCCCTGACCTTTAGCCCCCTGGATGCCAGTAGCAACGCCTTTCCTCACCCCCAGTTCTGACAACAGAAGATGTCTCTAGACATTGCCAAATGACCCAGGAGAGCAAAATCGTCCTGACTGAGAGCCACTAGTATAAATGTCCAACCTATGGGTCCTTCACATACGCACATTATATAGCTGGCTGGCTTGCAAGCCTCAGGTCTCAGCTTAGGTGTCAGCTCCTCAGAGAAGCCTTTCTCAAGGTTCACTGAACCCTGTTCCCCGCTGTTTCTTTCATGGCACTTTTCATGGTGCCATATTTCTTTTCTTTTTGCTGTTGATCTTTCACCACTAGATTGCGTGCATGTTGAGGATAGAGAACATGTCTACCGAGACCGGTTTCATGGATATGAAACGTGTACAGTCACACAGGGTCCCACACTCAGAAGGGCCCTATGCTTGGTTTAATGTCCTGCTGTTACCATCTTGAAGTTTGAAAAAGGGTCCTGTGCTTCCTTTCTGCATTGGGCCCTGCAAATTATGTAGCCAGTCCAGCTGTGTACCTTGTTCACTGTAGAATATCTGGTGCCCAGAACAGCGGCTGACACAAAATAGGAGTTGAAATGTCTGTTGAATACTTTAGTAAAGCTTCAAGGAGCCTCTTATTTCACCTTTTGAACCTCTCTGATTCTTAAGTTAAACTTCAGAAGTCAGTCTACAGGTATTGAACACCCAAGATTCTATTGATACAGTGATTTTTAAAAATGTTTTATGGTGTTATAAAAATGAGTTAAAAATTGGCCCCTATGTCTTTTACTTCTTCATAGCTGGTTGGGACCATTAGCCCAAAGCCCACTGGTGCCAGACTCAAATTTTTACAGTTCCAATTGCTTTAAATATAGCTCAAGTAAACATATTTTTAGTCGTTTAGAGTCTGCCTGCTTTGCAAACCCCACAAAGCTGAACTTATCTGCTAGCCATACAGATAAAATAAACTCTGGTACAGTAAAAGACCCCAAGTTACTGCTGCCCTTTGAAGCTCTTTGACTCAGAGACTTCCCATCTTGCTGCTAAGCAATATCACCTAGACACGGGGGCCCCCTCTCCAATACCCGTCTCTCCTGGGATTTCCCTTGTTTTCTTCCTCTTCTGGGTGGTGGTCCTGCACCAGTGTCTCGGCAGGTCTCCTGCTGTGAGGGACATCCCCTCTCATGCAACCTGTCAAAGTGACACCCAACTAAAGCTCATTGCATACTACTGCCATCATGAGGTCCTGTCTTTTCTTTGACCAGCCCTGAAATCCTCACTCACCACATACAGATCAGTATTTAGTTATTTCAAATATAAGGTTGGGACTCAAAAGTAGCAATACTGATTTTAAATGTGTTTCTTTCCTTCTGCTAGACTGTAGGCTACTTGAGAGCAGGAACTGTGATTGATTTATCTTTTTGTTCTGTGATTAGGCCAAACTTAAAAAATCAATTTTGATTTTTAGAATTAATCTTATATTCGTAGTTACCCAACAGGCTCAATTTATTGTGTTTAATTATGTTTTTTATGCCTGATATTAATAGAAGGAGAAATGTAGATGGTGAAGTTTTAAAAAATATATTCTGATCTGGGCTTAGTTGTGTTGTTGAATAAATTGTTTATGTGGAGTTAATGTCTTCTTATGTAACTGCCACAAATTTTATAAAGTGACCTAATGCTTTTGAGTTTAAATTTAAAGAAATTTTTATCTATCTTAGCTAACATTTTTGAAATGGAGTAAATTAATTGCCAAACCAACGTCTGAAAGAAAGTTTCCTCAAATGTCTTGCAAGGGAAGGAAGATTATTTAACATTTAAGGATTCATTTGCAGTTGTTATCACCATGTAGACAGTGTGACTGATCTGCCTTAGAACATTAATTGATCTATTATTGGAAGAATGGAGAAAAATAAAGGTGACCAACTATAATTTACAATTGGCTGTGGGTTGGTCGGTTTGTGTTTTATTTGAATATATGTTTTGCAAAATTGTTTCTTTCCATGAGAAAATTAACAGTAAGGAACTGGAAGATGATTTGGTTTTTCCATCTCCTACCCTGATTAATTCCATGTTGGGAAAAAGTACAAATCACTTAGCTATGGAATTGTTCCTGAGCTGGGAAGATTGTTAAAGGACACTGACTTGGGGTCTAGATTCCATGTGACCAAGTAGAGAGGCCACAATCTTTCAGAGGAAGCAAGAAAATAACTGTTGTCAAATCACAAAACATGATATATGGTAGCAGGTACAATTTGTCTCTAAAGTATTTACAACAATTCCAATTTTAGAACTACTCACCTAGCCTTTAAGACTTCTTTTCAGTGATATCTTAGAAAAAAACTTTTTTTTCCTGTGTGAGTTGTGATTGGTTATTTTTTTAGGATATCTTAGAATTGGTTTTAGGAAGTTTTACCTAAGTAAAGGATTACTTAAGTCAGTGCTAATGAGACATGCATATTCTGGTATGGTTCAGCTAGTAACTTAAATATCTTTCAAATACAGTCATATTTAAAAGCTAGTGAACATTTCTTGTTTCCTAATTTAAATTGCTTATTATTCTTTTTAGGATAATGGGTTTGAATTACTGGTTTTCCTCTCCTGTGCTCCGATAATTAGATTTTCTTTAGTTTTTATAATTCTGTATGGCAATATAATGAAATAATCTTTGGCAGCTGTCTTTTTAGAATTCATAGTCTTTTGTTTTTCCTTGTCTTATAGTTTCAAGGGACGTTAGTTCATAATTCCTTCAGTATAGTATTCATTTTGGGAGAGGCTAAGAACTGAGAAGAGAGTTGGATAAAAAGCATATCAAGAGTGTGACTTCACTGATCAAATGAACGTAGAAATTATTTCTGCATGTCCTTGTTCATAGCATATATACTCTTTAAATGGAAGATTGTCAGTATTAAATTACCTGTTCAGATTTATTTGCTTTTTGAACAACTCTCTTATTTGGTAAGGTTATACCAAGTTACGTTTGGTTCATTTTCTTTTGATCATTGAAAATGTCTGTGTTTAATGAGCTGAAACTGAAGTCGGTCAATAAAGTGAAGAGATTAATAGTCTGTTCTTCACCAGGCTTGGAATACATTTTACTCTGGGGTGTAAAAGTCATTTTTAAAAAGAAGATTTTTTGATTAACTTAAAAGGTAAAGGAAAGAGGAATAACATTGAAAGAGTCAAAAAGCTGAGGAATCCACGAGTTCTTCAGAGTCCCCTTCATTTATCAGGTGAAGATATGTGGGTCTGGATTTGAAGAGTTAAGAGCTTTAGCTGCAAAACTAAACTAAATGTTGCTTTTAACCTTTCTAAGTTTAGGGTCACAGATAAGCTTGAAGTCGTTAAATATTTAATATTTAGTTTATCTTTGGACATATCTTACATAGAAAACAAGGAAAAGTGGTAAGTATGACAG
Organism: Orcinus orca; assembly: GCF_937001465.1. Taxonomy (NCBI): domain Eukaryota; kingdom Metazoa; phylum Chordata; class Mammalia; order Artiodactyla; family Delphinidae; genus Orcinus; species Orcinus orca. The sequence goes on along the minus strand of NC_064576.1, from coordinate 17,994,635 downwards.
AGCATTGAAAAGTTGTCATGGGATAAATAAATGGGAAATGAGACCTTTTAACTTATACTTTGTCCCATATTATGGTCACATATTTTAGTGAATACCAATGAATTTCATTCTGAAATAGCTTGGTCTTGACTACATCACTTATTAGCTATGTGACCTTCAGCAGATAACTCAACCTCTCAGAAAATGTTTTTCTTTCTTCACAGGGATAGTATGTAGGCTGTTCCTTTTCCCTTTCAGTGGTTTATGAGGACCACATGGTATGGTGTAAAAGCTTTGTAAACAATAATATAATCCACTAATATAGTTAATTCTATCAATACTAGAAATGTAATTCTTAGATGCATTTAAAAAATTCTTTATATGAGATCAAAGAGCAGGCAAAGTAGAGATCCTTTTTCTTCATGCTAATAAACTTCTAAACTTTCAGATAATTTTCTCCCATCACTCACTCTCAAAGTATTGATCCTCTACTCACAGAAACTTAGTCCATCCTTTCACTCTTTATTTTAGTTAATAAGTTACTTAATTGTTTATAGTTTAATTCTAAGGTAAAATCAAATTTGTTTATTCATATTACGTAGTTTAAGATCTAAAGACTGGTCTTTTGTGAAATGTCATTTAAATTAATTCTATTAAGATCAAGAGGGAGGTACTTTGCCTGGAAACAGGCTGATCAAATGCAAGCAGGGAGAGGCTCTGCAGCTCGTGATTGACGTCATGAGGGGGAGTAGGGGTTAATTTTCTACTATGTTTTATCACGTTCTTGCACGTCATAGTGCTGCTGGGTCTTTTTGTGTGTCTTCTGCATTGCGGATGAGAACTCTTTTTCCATAAGAAAGGCACAGAGGTGGAGCATGCTGGTGAGTCTCTGCTTGCCCCTTTGGATGGTCTCTCCATCCTGCTCTGTCCCTGGACTACATCAAAGGCATTCTTGCCTCTGGCAGCCCTTGGGAAGCAGTGGCTGAGAAGAAGACTGGGCAAGTGGAGTGTGGTGCATGCCAGGTCTCACCTTGTGGGGTCCCGGCAGCCTCCCTAAGTCCCTTTACCTAAGCACACAGCTCCTCTCAAGCGACCTCACTTCTCTTCTCTGGATTCTGGTAGCTACTTTCTCCTCTTGTCTCCTCTGAGGTAGTAACAGCCCCTTCTCCACAGTTATTAGCCAGGGAGTACTGCAGTATCCTTTATAGTTTTCCTATACCCTGCCCTTTATAAAAGATTTTATTGAATAATTCTATTTGAGATAGCAATTTATTTCCTTTCAAGATCCTTCCTGTATGACAAAACTTTATATACTTTAGATATTTAAACCCATAGCTTTCAGAGATCATTTGATTTGTAATTAAAATATATAGAAACACAAATCTGTTCTAGAGTTGAATTATAAATGCTTTTAGAGTTCTAATCAATGATGATCTCTCTATTCATATTCAGGTACCTCGTGATCATGCTTCTGTTAATTAGTTGTTTCTTTCCTTCCGTTTTCCCTCACCCCTTTTATGAAGAACACTGGTGCTGGCTAACTCTTTAGGTTTCAGTTGGAAATTTGACTAAATAGATAACACCCCAGAATAAAACAGCAATTTAATCCCCACTGACTCCACTAATTCAATCAACAGCCAAATGTCACAGAATCTATTTTACAAACGTCCCCGTAATTCCTCTACCCACCACCATTGCCACCACCATGCTTTAACCTAGTGCCTTCTCATGGCTGGATTACTCAATCAGCCTACATCTGTTCTTGGTCCTTGCCAGTTCATTTCCCAATTAATTCCCAGTGAAGTAAACTTTATCTTTATTTCTCATGTTAAATCCTTCAGTGATTTCCCATTGCCTTTCTCTAAAAAACAAACGAACAAACAAAAACCAGCAAAAAGAACAAAAAAGTGATTCTATTTGAATACGTAATTTCTGTACAATCAAAAAATAAAATAAACATCACAGTGAAATAAATGGGGGAAAAACTCTATGTCATTTCATCTGTCATACACAACAACCAAAAGGTTAGCATCCTTAATCGTGCATGAGCTCTTATAAATTGGTGACAAAGACACTAATATTCCAAGGGAAATGAAAAAAGAACATAAAGAGGAAATTCAAATGATTAAATGACTAATAAGGATATGTGAAGATGATTGACTCAAGAGTAAGAGAGGAAAACCAATTTCTCAGGAATATCACATTGTCAAAGATTAAAAATACTGATATCTAACGCTCCTGTGATTGTAGCAAATAGAGCACTCTCATCTACAAATACTGAGAAAGAAGACTGGTGAAGACTGTCTCTACATTTGGGGAGAATTTTGCATATATCACTCAAAATTTAAATTTTGTATACGCTTTGCCTACCAATTCCAATTTATAGGAAAGTGTTCTAACAAAGTTAATTGGACAAATTTAGATGAATATATATACATACGTAAGCAGGTTTACTGCACTTAGAATCCACAGCTAATGTAGATGCCTATTAATGTTTATTAAATGATAAATTATGGATGATCATGTGGACACTAAGCCCAGAGAGGTAAAGCTATGTAACCAAAGTGACTCATGGCCCTATTGAAAGGAAAAAGCAAATTATGACTCGACTTAAAAAAGAAAGAAGGAACCGGGCTTCCCTGGTGGCGCAATGGTTGAGAGTCCTCCTGCCGCTGCAGCGGACACGGGTTCGTGCCCCGGTCCGGGAAGATCCCACATGCCGCGGAGCGGCTGGGCCCGTGAGCCATGGCCGCTGAGCCTGCGCGTCCGGAGCCTGTGCTCCGCAACGGGAGAGGCCACAGCAGTGAGAGGCCCGCGTACCGCAAAAATAAATAAATAAATTTAAAAAAAGGGAGGCTTGGGAGGAGCCCCTGTAGTTACTCAGAGCCCGTCATTGAGAATTGGGAGGATGTTGGAGAGGCTGGATAGAGGGCTGCGTGTGCCTAAAGTGCTTACATTTGTAACAGTCTCTTTCCCAATGTCCTGGCTCTTTGCAAATAATAGCAGAAACTAGGAGGGTTTGGGTTTCATTTAGGAGCCTTCATTTATTGGAGTTGAGGATTAAGAAGTTTGGTGGTCTTCCTTATAGGCGACTCATCTAGAGTGTGAGAGAGCTGGTGTGCCAGATTAACTGAATCTGGGGTGGACAGTTTCCCATTCCATCCTGGTCTTTTTCACTAGAAGGGAACGGTCTTGGTTCAGCCCATTAATAAACATAGAGTTAAAAACTATGCAGGTGAAATCAACATCTGAAGGAAGACCAGAATTTTCTTTAAAAACAATCTGAAGTCAATCATAATCTTAATGAACAGGTTCATCAGATTTCTGTGTTCAAGGCTGACTATTGTTCTAGTCAAACAGGCTTTCGAAAAGCCCTAGGAATTACTCCCTGAGGTTGCCTAGTGATCACCTGAGCCTGATCATATAAGAAGTTAGGGGGCTTTTTTCCTGATTGTAATTCTAGAAACCTTTCAGGTCTTTGCTAATTGGTGGTTTCCATCCAATGCTGGCCCTGGCCTTCACCAGCAGGCATATGGACTGGCTATTATAAGTCAGAGAAACCAGGTTGATAAGCTTGAATGACTACATTAAAGTCCTCAGCAAATCTGTGAGGATCTTTGGTTACTTTGGGAAAATCTTCAACTATGGCTTGCAATTCAGCTTTAGCCCAGATTTCCTTTTCTTGGAGAGACAAGAGAGGCGGTCAGGGCATAAGAACTCCCTTTTCTGGCCTCCTGACTCTAACTGGTTTCTATTTAATTGTTTTCACAAGTCACATGCTAGCTTGTTAACTTGCAAGTAGGAAAAACTCCCAGACCCTTCACAGGCCCCAGCAACCACTCCCACCCCCACCCCACGCACACCATACATAGACCTGGTGTTCCATTTCAACCATAGCTCAGTGCTTTTGGTTTCCCCAATGAAACCATACCTTTTCATACATCTCTCCTTTTGTCAACTCTCTGTGGAATATCATTCCCCCCCGCTCTGCTTTTCTGCCTCTAATCTTGTCTGACCAATCAGAATTCAAATTTGTTTTTCTACTTATTAGTTTTGTGAACTTAGACAAATTTAACCATAATAAACTCACTTTCTCATTTATTAAACAGGAATATTTTCTACCCCCCCTTTTTTTTTTGGTGAGGATACTATAAAGCATCTAGTTAAAAAATTATTCAAGATAAAGCTCAAAATCCCCTCTGACACCCTCTCTTGTCTCTCCAAGAAGAGGAAACCATTTTTTCCTTTGTGCTTCCGTAGAACCTGGTACATACTTCTTTCATAGCACTTTGTCACATTAATTAAAGTTTTTACAAATGTGTCTCCCCCTAGGTTGAGCCCTGGAGGGGCAAAACTGCATTCTGTCCTTCTTGGTATCCTTAATAACTATCACAGTGTCTTGAGCAGGACAGGTGTTTAATCAATATTTGATGAATTCATTTGATTTATTAATCAAAATAAGGAACAGGAAATTACTCTGCAATTTAACACAGGTGGAAGGAAGACTCAGCATCTTTTGAATACTCCCCTGAGAAGGGAGGCTAAGAGCCCATGTATGCTGTAAGGCTGCCCACTTGCACCCACAACTCAGGAGCTTACACATTTATCAGCCTTTAAGATGCCATTTTAAGAATGCTGGTTAAATTGACCTCAAAAAGAATAACCAGCAAAACCCAGACTATGATCTGCTGCATATCATTTCTATGGGCTGTTTCATTAGTGTTCTTAGCAGGAGGGTCTCACTAGCTTGCGAGCAACACTGCATCCTGAATATGTTTCTTAAAGAGCCCCAGTACATATCAGTATTAAAGCTCTGGGAAGTACTACACTTGAGAGAGTCTATTTATTTGATTATTAAGAAAAAAATTTATTTGCATAGGGAAAGAGTGTTTTTTTTCCTCACTCACTTTTTATTTATTCTCCTGGGACATTTTTACTTAGTACCAATTAGGGAAGCTCTTCTTGAAAAAGTGGATGGAGGAGATGGAGAGACTTAGAAGGCGGGATTTTTAGGGGATTTGAGTGGAAGGATGAGTCTAGTAGGATGCCCAGTTTTTGAAGTAGCTTTCAGAGTGTAGAAGACAGTCTGCAGGGAAGAAGGTACAACATGGGGCATGTCAGTATGGAGGTTACTCTGGTATATCTTGGTGATAATGTACAATAGATAGTTGCAAGTGTGGGTCCAAATATCACTCGAGAGAGGGATGTACATAAAGACATGGAGATCATTAAGTGTGTGAGTGAATTCCTGGGAGTAAAAGTTCATTCACGGACAGAACTGAGAGGCAGAACCTGCATCAACATCAATAATTAAGGACTAGGAGAAAGCAGATAATCCAGTGATGTTCTAGAAATCAAAGCAAGGGAAGGGTTCTGAGAACTGGGGAGTAAGTATTGGCAGATTCCACAAAGAGGTCAAGAGTGGTTAGAAATGGATGTGTCCCTTGGATTTGAAAACGCGGAGTCCACCAGTTACCTGGGTGTGTGCATTCACCAAGGAGTGGTCAGGTCAGACTTGAGACGGCAGGGCTGGCATGAGAATGAGGTGGAAACAATCAATTCAGACTCCCCTTTCGAGAAGCTGAATTCTGCAGAGAAGAAGAGAAAGAGCCAGAGTATAATTGGTCGTTCTTTTGTGTATGAGCGTTTTGCAAAGTACACTCTTTATGAACATGTCTACAGCTTAAGAAAGTGATGAAATGAGTGCAAAGTGGTGACTGAGAGACAGCCATCATTACCTAAGGCCTTTTTGGCTGTGTTAAGGATTTTGGACTCTATCTCAAGAGCAATCAAAAGTCATGGAAAATCTTTTAGCATAAGTGCCATGATTAGATTTGCATTTTAAAAAGACTTTTCTTGTCGGTAGCGTATCCATTTAAAACTTCTTTTCTAGGTTTAAGATTAGAGTGGTGGTAGTACAGGTGGAAAGAAGTAAACTTAAAAATTATTTAAGAGGTAGAATCAATATGATTTTGATTTCTTCTACTTGTCTTGCAACAGCAATCTATTAAGGTGCTTCTCATGTACTTTAAAAATTGTTCATCCAGCTGAAATCAGTCCCAAAAGCAAGAGGAACACATTGACCTTGAATTCATGGCTATTTGAGTAACCCGAATTACATTGCATGTTGTGTATGGCTATTCAAATGACATATGCTTCTCACTGCATGGTTAATAAAGTCTCATGCTGTAGCTCCCTACTGTCTATTTGTAGGTGAGTTATAAAACTTCTGGAGGAGCTAATAATCTGAGCCAGAAGGAGTCAAGCCATTCAATGTCTTAAGTGATTTCAATTAGCCATAGATCTCTACATATGTGTTTGTATCCTAGCTCTTCTAATACTAGTTTAAATCAATGTGCAGCTTTTAGCAAACAACCGTCAGACTTATTTATGAATTTATGCGTCATGGGCCATAGGAAAATGTCACTGTCAGTTATGTAATTATTAGAGTATAAAATGGAGATAGTTTGTGACCAAATAGCTCTTGTTTGAGCAACTGCTTAGTAACCTTTCGTGTTAACTTTGGGCCTGGGTTTATGTTAATGTGACAAGGAGGGAGCTGCAGTGATGGCCTCAGACTCCTGGCTTTACCTGTGTCTCACAATTCCCTGCATCCCTAGAACAGTTAGTAAAGTTTGTGATTCTGTGAGTCACTGCTTCTGTGAGTGGGATTTGATAATCCAACTCTTTTTCTTTTTAATCCCACTTTCTAGGCTAGTGGACTTTCAGATTTGTGGGTTTCCTTTGTAATTAAAAAAATTTTTCTACATTATATGCCCTAAAATTTCATTTTGTCAGGGAAATGGTAACATAACCATTTTCAATAATCAAAGGTAGGTGACCATCTTATACTTGATGAGAACATAGCTGTAATCCTCATGGAATAACCCACCTCCCCTGTACCTCTATTTCTTAAAGTTGAGAAATCAAGAGACTCTTGGCTTTTTGCATGTCAAGCTGTTTATTCTTTTTCTCTTTTATTTGCCTACCCCCAGTGCCAGCAGCATAATTTCCTATTTATTCCTACTATTTCCTCCTTTCTATTATTTTTTTATGTTTACCTTTTGATGTTTTGTGAAATAACTTCTTCATGTGTGCACTTAATAAAATAGTTCCTCCTCCTTAAAATAATGTATAAATAAATTTATGAGGCATCTTTTAGTGTCTTAAAATGGAGAAAATGCAAGAGTAGATCTTGGAATGCAACTCAAGGTCTCACTCTATCAGGCATCATTGTGATCCTATCATAAGCACATTTCTACCAGTCATTATAAATCAATATCACCTCCCATAGTCATCCCGAGGGTGAACAAGTAAACACTTTAAAGGATTTTAGAATCATCCAACTTTTTCTCTTAGCTTCCGTTCAAAGAATCTGCTAGCTTATTTACTTGTGTATTCTGAGGTAGAAACTTGTCTAAATGTCATAAAGAACTGCTAAGTTATTTTGGGATGTGATGGTCCATTTTTACAATTACGTACTGTGAGGCATACCTCTTCAGGAAGTTCCATTCTAATACCAAAAACAAAACAGCACATTAAGAAAGAGATAAGGGCTTCCCTGGTGGCGCAGTGGTTGAGAGTCCGCCTGCCGCTGCAGGGGACACGGGTTCGTGACCCGGTCAGGGAAGATCCCACGTGCCGCGGTGCGGCTGGGCCCGTGAGCCATGGCCGCTGAGCCTGCGCGTCCGGAGCCTGTGCTCCGCAACGGGAGAGGCCATAGCAGTGAGAGGCCCGCGTACCGCAAAAAAAAAAAAAAAAAAAAGGAAAGAAAAGAAGGAAGATAAACTTTTTTTTTGTTTAAAGTGGAATTCAGAATGTTAGCCTTTTTAAGGTGGAATTCAGAATGTTTGTTAGCCTTTTTAAGGTGGAATTCAGAATGTTAGCATTTTAAGGTGGAATTCAGAATGTTAGCATTTTTAAGGTGGAATTCAGAATGTTAGCCTTTTTAAGGTGGAATTCAGAATGTTTGTTAGCCTTTTTAAGGTGGAATTCAGAATGTTAGCATTTTAAGGTGGAATTTAGAATGTTAGCATTTTTAAGGTGGAATTCAGAATGTTAGCCTTTTTAAGGTGGAATTCAGAATGTTTGTTAGCCTTTTTAAGGTGGAATTCAGAATGTTAGCATTTTTAAGGTGGAATTCAGAATGTTAGCATTTTAACTCTTCCTTTTTCCTCCCCATCCTCCACATTATGATAAAAGTCATTAAGCAATAAAATAGGGAAAACATGTATCATTTTATGGAAACCACAGTGGACTATCACCCAAATACCAAAATATTTGACAAATTTCTCCATGATAAAGTTCATGAAGGTAAGAATAGGGGAGGGACCAATAAGCTTACAGTTTGCTGAAGCTCGTGGAAGAAAAGTTGCTCCAGAAATCAGAAATGTCACCCTAATGCAGCCTCACTAACACCTTTTGGCTCAGAACTGTAGGGACCACCAGGGAGGTGGGCCATGAGACAGCGGATGAGAGGAAAAGTATTGATTATACTGCTGTTTCCTAAAGTGTTCCGCATGTCGGAACTCACAGAGGATATGTGCACCCTAAGGAGACTGGCATGCCAAGCGAAGCAGGGCCACTGCTAATGTTGATCCCAGCAAAGGCAGGGGTACCAGCTGAAGAAGGAAGCATCACCCTGGAGACCCTAAAAAATAGTATAGAAAATTGGGCAGAGCCTTGAAACTCCCTGTTCCACAGTGTCTTCCTGATGCTGATCCTTCCCTATCCCACCTGGACTCCTGGGTCTCCCAGCTAGTAAAGAAGCATGACTGAAAACATTGATTAACATTCCTTTCTGGGTCTGAAATTCAACAACAGAAATCTAAAAATTTGACAAGCTTAATTGCAACTCCAAATACATCATAAAACAGATAACTTCTATAAGGTACATGTAAAAATGGAAAACCAGCTGGACTTGTAAAAGATCCAGAATTTCAGTCTGAGAGATGTTTAATAGAAAAGAATACCTCCTAATTTCTCATTCATATTTCATGTTGCATTCATAAGACAAAACTGTACATCTTGGAAAATAATCGGAGAATAGAAAAGGATTCTTGAAGGTCAAATTCACGGTTTTCTTAAAGAATGCAGTGAAGCCTATGAAAAATAGGCTAAATAGAACCTGAATGACTGAATTAGAAGATATGTTTAGAAGTTCCTCCTGAATTATGAAGAAAAGGTTAAAGTAATGTAAACTATGAACAAAAAGATGGGAGGAGTGCAAGATACAGTCGAAAGATCCAACAACTGATAAATATTTCAGAGTGAGAGAGAAAAGCATAGGAAAGGCACTCTCAGAAATAATAGAAGAAATACTACGGAGTCAGAGACTTGAAGCATTATGGTCTAATATTTAAGTGCACGGGCTTTGGAGCCTTGCTGCAGGTTTCACGTCTTGGCCATTTATTAAGCATTTATATTATTGTTTTTGAGGCCATTTTTATTATTGAAATGATTTATAGTCTGGTAAAATTTTTGAACCATTAGTACCTTAAAAAGTCATTTAAACTTATAGTCAGAAGAAGAGAGGTTACTAAAAGGACAAATAGGCAGGTTGATGTTGGAAGATACAGACTGTATCTGGAAGATACAGACTTTGGAAGGAAACTGTATTTAAGATAGTAGGTATTCTCAGATACACAGGGGCTTAATTAAAAAGGCTACTGTATGCATACAATTCCTTTTTTTTTTTTTTTTACTTAAAAGTTTCTAAGTTGGGCTTCCCTGGTAGCGCAGTGGTTGAGAGTCCGCCTGCCGATGCAGGGGACGCGGGTTCGTGCCCCAGTCCGGGAAGATCCCACATGCCGCGGAGCGGCTAGGCCCGTGAGCCATGGCCGCTGGGCCTGCGCGTCCGGAGCCTGTGCTCCGCAACGGGAGAGGCCACAACAGTGAGAGGACCGCGTACCGGTTAAAAAAAAAAAAAAGTTTCTAAGTCAAGTAAGAAACAATTAGAAATAAAACAATCAGTCATAATACATACTTGGAATAAAATGGCCAGTGATAGGAAAAAGAAATGAGTCATTATAATTATTTTGTAAATGAAGATTTCTGACTTCAGTTTTGTGTGATGTTTGCAAATAATGATTCTAAATCATAAATCTGTTATTAAATTTATGGAGGTAATAAGAAATATAATCTCTTGTACTGTAATAGAAGGAGGATGGGAACTCATAGCAGTTGATTGGTTTTACTTAGGGATAGATTTCTGCAGACTTACAGGATCCTGGGGACCTGCAATTCTATTTCATCATGACATTGCTGGATTTTCTTGGGACAAGAATGACTTCTTTTGGCGGAGTTGGTGGCAGGATTAGATAGTAAAGTGTGGTGGGTGAAGACTGCCAGAATCCAGTGTTTTTTAGACACAGCCTGGAATTTAGTTACCCCTGTTCTGGATATCATAGTCATGACTGATAACCCAAGTTTTTGGGTGAAACTGGGCCCAGTACAGAGGCTGGCAATCTAGTATGGGTTGGGGAAAACAATTTGACCCCATTGTTAGAAATGGAATAAACAGTAGGAGTATATATAATTTAGTTACTGGAATTCAGGTATGAAAGTATGTCAGGACAAGCAAAGGTACTAAATATGTTGAACCAATGCAGAATGAATTTTGGGTACTTAATTGAACCCTTGACTAGGATTCAGTTAATACTAGAATCTGGAGTGGGATGGAGCCTGCAGGTAGAAATAGGGTATCTCAGCTGACTCAAGGGCAGGCATCTAAATAGACTGTTAATTTTAAAATGAGATGTTTGTCATTTAAATGGGATGTTTAGTTATCATAGCTGTATGAGAAGAGGAAAGCAAATACCATTTTTGACAGCCTGCTATACACCAGGTACTTGCTAGGATTTTTAATCCATCATTTTGTTAATTTTTAATGTGTTTGGGTATATTATTAGAGCTTTTCTATAATAAATGTAACCAATTTTCAAAGTGCTACTTACCTTTTTTCCTTTTCTGAATTCCAATATTTGGGTTAACACTTACAGATGCAGAGTCTACCCCATAATTTACTCATTTCCTGGGTAAAATGGATTAGTGTGTTTATCTGCTGTACTATTAAATCATTAGGTAAGAACTTTTTGTTCCTTACTTCTTTCTAAATTCAAAAAATTCAAAAGCAATTTTTTTTTGGTTAAGGCTAAATTTTAAGTTGTTCTGAAGGAATAAATGCTTGTTTGAACATAAAGTTTTTTTTTAGAGGCCTCTTTTTTAAAAATTAATTAATTAATTAATTTTTGGCTGTGTTCTTCGTTTCTGTGCGAGGGCTTTCTCTACTTGCGGAGAGTGGGGGCCACTCTTCATCGCTGTGCGCGGGCCTCTCACTGTCGCGGCCTCTCCCGTTGCGGAGCACAGGCTCCAGACACGCAGGCTCAGTAGTTGTGGCTCACGGGCCTAGCCGCTCCGGGGCATGTAGGATCTTCCCAGACCAGGGCTCGAACCTTGTCCCCTGCATTGGCAGGCAGACTCTCAACCACTGCGCCACCAGGGAAGCCCGAACATAAAGATTTTTAAGGCACATTTTTTCATGTGCCTTACCAATTTTGAGTTTGTTTTAGAAAAAAATCCTGTCCTATCTATAGTATATTTAAAAGGCATCTAGTTTATGAGCACTATTTTAATAAAAAAAATTTTTATTACTCTTCAAGACAACTCATAGACTAATGTAGAATAACCAGTCCTTCTTTCCTTCCTCCCTTCCTCCATTCCTTTCTCTTCTCTTCTCTTCTTTGACAAACAGTAATTAGTAGTTTATCAGATAAAGGAGAAATTACAAGGTCCTTTTCCTCAAGAAGCTGATGGTTTTTAGGAGGGAAGAAAATGTAGAATAAAAATATTTTACGTACTAAGATAGTGTTTTGGATAGAGCTGATAGAGTTCGAAGTAGGGATTGGGTAATCCTAATAGGGGCCCTCAGAAAAGTTTGAACTGAATTTGGAAAGATGAGAAAGTGTTCAGTAGAAAGAATAAAGGAAGAGAGGGGTCAAGGGCATCCTAGCCTGGGGCAGAAATGGTATAAAGGCCTGGAAGTGATGGAACAACATTCTATGCTCAAAGGTAGTGGAGTTGATGGTGTGAGATGAGGCAAAGTGGATGATGAGGCAGAGATCAATGTCTCTCAAGTGTTAGTATGCAAGACAAGAACCTGTAGTGTCCCTTAGAAATAAAGATCTAGTCATTCCCCTAGACATCCTGATTCAACCAGTTTGGTAATCTTCATTTTCATAAAGCAGTTTGCTTTCTCCCTATCAATGATCTTTATTTTATTTTATTTTTTTTGCGGTACGTGGGCCTCTCACTGTTGTGGCCTCTCCCGTTGCGGAGCACAGGCTCCGGACGCGCAGGCTCAGGGGCCATGGCTCGCGGCATGTGGGATCTTCCTGGACCGGGGCACGAACCCGTGTCCCCTGCATCGGCAGGCAGACTCTCAACCACTGCGCCACCAGGGAAGCCCACACATGCAAGAAGTTTAATCTGGGTAGCACAGTGATATTCTTGCGTTAGGTTGTTCATCCTGGCAACAGTATAAAAGATGACATGAAAGAGTGTAAATTAGAGGAACTACATAATTTAGGGAATTTGCTGTAAGAAAGTAGCTAGGAGAAAGATAGAAGCAGGAAATCCTAAAGGAGCAAGAGGAAATAATGAGATGAATGAAGTGCCTAAAATTATAGGAAATGTAATGGTTAATTTTATGTGTCAAGTTAATTGCACCACGGGTTGCCCAGATAGCTGGTTAAACATTTCTGGGTGTGTCTGTGATCATGTTTCAGATAAAGAGGTTAGCACCTGAATTGGTGGAATGAGTGAAGCAGCAGGCCCTCCCAAGTGTGGATGGGCATCTTCCAACTCACTGAGGGCCTGAACAGAACAAAAAGGCAGAGGGAGGCTGGATTCGCTCTCTCTCTCTCTCTCTCTCTCTCTCTCTCTTTCTCTCTGCCTGACTGTTCAAGCGGTCCTGGAACTGGAACTTACACCATTGATACCCCTGGTTCTCAGGCCTTCGGTCTTGGACTGGAATTTATAGCACTGGTTTTCCTAGGTCTCTAGCTTACAGACATCAGATTGTGGGACTTCTCAGCTTCCATAATTACGTGATCCAATTCCTTATAATAAATCTTATTCATATATGTACAAGTGTATCCTATTGGTTCTGTTCTCTGGAGAACCCTGACTAAAACAGGAGGGGTTAGATTATGCACGTTGGATCCAACTTCAATGGGAGAAGAGACATACCTTTTTCTGAGATGAGAAGTGAAGATGGGTTTGGATTTAGAAATATTCGAAGTTGTGGAGGTAGAAGGATCTAAAGCCATTTGCTCTTTAATTTAGCAGGTATTTGTGTTTGCTTGGGTTTCAAATGGAATTATGGCTTGGAAGTTTATTCTGTTGCTTCTGAAAAAATCTTCCCCAGAGGAATAGGGTCAGAGATTGATGCTGATGAAATGATCCTCAGTAGAAAACAAAGTGTCTTTTTTACTCAGTAGGACTGAGAGATATGGAAAACTTGGGGAAAACATTTCTTAGAGCAAATGCATTCTAGCAGGTTGGGATTGAATTGAGGGTATTAGCTGGTGTTCCTTGCCACTATTCATTTGTATGTATATCTGCTCTACAGTCTTAAGACTGTTCGTTTTTATTTAAAAATAAATGTAAAGTTTAATATAAAGTCATGTTTTGTTATTACTCTGTTTTCTTTAAGGCAATCAAGTGTAGAATTATTATACTTCTCAGTTTGTGGCACATTTATTAGCAGCCTGTGCAAGAACTTTCTCAACTTATTTGATAATATCCCTTTCTCTCCATCTCATTCATCTTTTCTGTACCCCATACTCCCCTCTGCTTGCCTAAACCACTCTTGTTTGATGTATTTCCTCATATGTACATATCTTTAAAAATATCAGTAGTGTAACATATATATAATTTAAACTTACTAAATGTCACCGTGCCAAAGATGTCATTTTGTTTCTTACATTTGCCATTTAAAGATTCTTTTAAAATTCATCCATGTTGCCATGTGGAGCTCTACTTGTGTAACTTATTATCTCTACCATGTTAGCCCCCCCCCTTTTTTTTTTTTTTTTTTGCGGTACGCGGGCCTCTCACTGTTGTGGCCTCTCCCGTTGTGGAGCACAGGCTCCGGACGCACAGGCTCAGCGGCCATGGCTCACGGGCCCCGCTGCTCCGCGGCACGTTGAGAGTCCTTGTGCTTTTTTTTTAAATTTAACTTAAAAAATATTTTATTGCTAAAAAAATGCTTATCATCATCTGAGCGAGTTGTAATCTTTTTGCAAAAGTAACATCAAAGATCACTGATCACAGATCACCATGACAAATATAATCATAATGATAAAGTTTGAAATATGCAAGCATTACCAAAATGTGACACAGAGACAGGAAGGGAGCAAATGCTGTTGGAAAAATGGTGCAGAAAGGCTTGCTCAACGCAGGGTGGCCACAAACCTTCAATTTGTAAAAAAAGAAAACACAGTATCTGCAAAGTGCATTAAAACAAGTTCTGCCTGTAGCTTGTCCAAAGCCCAGCAGTTCGCTTTGAGCCACACAGCTGAGACTTGGAACCAAGTCTGTGCTCCCAGCATTGGAGCTGAGGATGTGCTTAGTATCAGCTTCTCCCGGACCGGGGCACGAACCCGTGTCCCCTGCATCGGCAGGCGGACTCTCAACCACTGCGCCACCAGGGAAGCCCTATCCCCTTTGTTTTACTCATCAATCATCCAGGTGGTGGGTACCTTGTCTACCTGCAATGCCATTCACCACAGAAATCTCTGTTATTAACTTGTACTTACATTTTTCATTTCAGGACTGGGTCATGAAATTTACATATCCTTAATCTATGTCACCTAATCATGCTCCAAAATGGCCATTTTATACTCTTACCAGTCAAACATGCAGTTTTTATTCTCTTTTTAAATTCTGGGAGGTGTTCTTAGACTATGGGAGCATAAGTGGCCATTTTCAATGGCCCATCTCCCAATATCCATGGAAATGTTGAAAAAGAAGCAAAAACATAAAAGAAGACTTCATCTACATCACAACCAGGAAAAGCCTCAATATATAAAAAGCTCTAGAGACTGTTAGATGCCAAACACAATGCCATGGATGTTGAGTCGACGGGACAGGAAATACCCTATCTGGGACCGTTTTCCCCCCTGCCAATTTGTGGAGAGTGGAGAAGAAACTATGTTCTTCTACCGTCCTGTTACTTTAGAACTCACACTACAAGACAGAAAATGAAATGGGGTAAGCTGCACATCTCAAGCCTCCAGGTCTTACCCTTCTGTGCGAATAACTGATGTTCTATGTACAATTAAGCCCATCTTTCACTACTAATGAACTTCTACCTGACAATGTAGAAACTGTCCCGGGTTGTTTCTTTCCATCCCCACCAAGTATCCCCATGAGACCCCAAGGTGCGTTTTGTATGTCCATGTGTGTTTTGTGTAGTCAGTTTGGGCTTCCTCTGGTGTAGTGCTGTAGGACTTGGCACGCCCACGTGAAATGAGACATCAGTTGCTCCTGTGGTGGTCCTTTGTCATTTCTTAGTCACTGTCGTCCCCACAGTACCCTAGTTTTGTTTGTTCTTTTGAAACCAGCTACCCTCTGTCTCTCACACGTAGTTTGAATGCAATTCCCCCAACACTGAACTCCTAATTGTCTTAAACCAGTCAACATCCTTCGTGTTTTGGCCACAATGATTGTTCACATGTGGGCACATAAGCCAGCCAGAACCAATGAAATGTGAAGAGATGTTTGCTGGAACTTCTGAGAAAAGGAAGTTTTCTTTTTCTTCTATAAGGACTATCTGAAGTATATTTCCTCTTCTGAGTGGTATGGACTGAATTACAGCAGCCATTTTTCTACCTGAGGCTGGAATGTCTGGGGGTGCTCACCAGGGGAAACTTAGGATGGGGCAAAATCTATGGGAGACAGAGAGGAGAGACAGAGAGGAAGCAGGTCCTCTGTGAGACCATTAAAGCAATGATGTCAAAAGTTGCCTAGAACTATACTTACTTTATACTTTTAGTTTTCTGAACTAATTAAATCCCTTATGCTTTTGCCAATTTGAGTTGGATTTTTTTGTTTGTTTGTTTTTTTTGCGGTACATGGGCCTCTCACTGTTGTGGCCTCTCCCGTTGTGGAGCACAGGCTCCGGACGCACAGGCTCAGCGGCCATGGCTCACGGGCCTAGCCGCTCCGCGGCATGTGGGATCTTCCCGGACCGGGGCACGAACCCGTGTCCCCTGCATCGGCAGGTGGACTCTCAACCACTGCGCCACCAGGGAAGCCCTTTTGTTTATTTTTATTCACAAGTATCTGGGTGACACAGTTCCCTTTAATGTGTGTGTTAACAAACATGGTGGCAGTGGGGTTCCCTGTAGTAGAGCTGGTGATGAGTTGTATTTAATACATTACTTATTTCTAGCCACAAAAGGTAGCCTTGGTGTTTGGGTTGGGACACTTTTGAGTGTGTCACCATTCTCTACCCAGAAGCACTCTGCGTGCCCACCCACAATTTCTAAGCCTGGCTTCTTTGCCTGGGCTTTTCAACGTGTTTCACGGTTCCTGAGTTCCTTCTGTATAACATCGATCAATTCATTCTTTCCTGCTACCCCTCCACTAGAGTATTAGCTTGGGTACTTTGGTTGCAAGAAACACAAACTAATTGTAAGCCTTAGGGGTATCTCATGAAACCCCAAACTAGGGGAAATAATTTGGTCTCAGAAAAGAACTACAGTAGGAACTATAGAGAACTCTGATGGCCTTCCCTTCATTTCTCTACTCTGTACACTCTGATTTTTTGTCTCCATGGTGAAACAGCATGGGCACCTCAGTCCTAAATTATGTATTAAAACAGCCTGATGGAAAACAGACTAGACTTTCTGTGTGCTCCAATGCTAAAATTCTCAGATGAAACAGTCCAGTTGATTCTGTTTCAATCACTTATTTGCTTTCAGTTCAGCAAACTTTAATCAGATGTGAGGTCACCTGACATACCTGAGGCCAGCAGGGACCTCTCCTGTGGAGGTGTTGAGAGAGCAGTTCTCAGAGGAAAGGGGGTAACTGTGAAGTGGGCTGATTCCACAGGAATTGTGGCAGGCAATTCATTTTGCTCTGGGATCTATTTATGGTTGGGAGCTTCCTCGCCTTCCCCACCGCTAACCCCACCACCGACAAGGTCTTTAGACCATGGACATCTGTGGATGCAAATACATCCTTGAAAATGGAGAAGTAATGCTCAATTTCTTGTGCCAGATAGTTCAGAATCTCAGCCTCAGCCTGGCTTGCGGGAGCCGTGCTGCATGGGCCTGGCTTCATTTAGAGAAACTGTGGATTGTTGGCTATAGAACAGTTTGGGGCTCATTAAAACTGAGGGGATGAGATTGCAATTGATTTTTTTTTTCCATCCCTCAAGGAGCAGGCTCTACTGTTGCTGGTTCTTAACAGATATATGTATTAATATATATTTCAGCTTTTTCTCCTGAGTTGGTTAACATGTCAGAGTGTCGACTCCAAATTCATGACTTCAAGTTTGAGAGTGCATTCCATTTAGCAGATCTTTTCTCTGCTTCAGGACATACTTTCATATGAGAATTGCTTTGTTATGGGTTATAAAAGTAAGGATTTAAATATGTAATTTTGTGTGAACATTCATCAACCGTGACTAGAAAAACAACTGAATACATTATCCATTGAAGGATCAATGATGCCATTTATATGCGAGGGACAGCATTACTGTTCTACCAGTGGGTATTATGTTGACCCTATTTGTTTAAATTCGTAGATTAGCAAATGTTACTTATTTTATTTATTGAATTTTTAATTCAATTTTATTATCATTTTTATTGAATCCAGAACCATAAAAAACCCTTAATAGCTGAAACACTTAATACTCTTATGAAAAAAAATTTTTTTTATTTTAATGAATAATATCAATATATACTTTTAGAGGACAGTGCCTGTATTCCAGAAAAGAAAAGAGATGAATCTTTAAATTACAGTGGTACATTATTGAGGAATATTTGTAAAAATGTAAATTCGATCATCATAAATACTATTTCAAAATGTTTATTGAACCAGTTTTTAATGTCCTCAGCAACATGCTCATCCTGGATCTATATGGAAAACTATCTCATTAATTTTCAGCCGTGAAAGTGCTTTCTTAGGCTTCTTGCAAAATATTTATGTGCAAGAAAGGAGAAAGGGAGGGAGACTAATACTTTCCTGAAGATCTTTTGTTCCAGGCACTGTGCTAGTTACATGCAATACATTGGGAAACAAGGCAAAGGTGGTCGTTATCCTATCGGAGCTTGTAGTCTTGGGAGAGAAGCAAATTAAATGGAATCAATTAACTACACAAAGCAAATGTTCAGGAAAGCACCAAGATGCAGGGTGGTATCAGGAACTGTTAGGCAGCCCTTCAGGTCAGGGTTGGCAGAACTTAGAAAGGAATGAGCTTTAAAACTGTTAAACAGGTTTTAGGCCAAATGCCACAGAGATGAGAAATTAACCTCATGCTTCCCCATTTCCTCCAAATACTGACACCTGTCCAGAATCCTTCTTCTTTTGTTCTCTCTCTAGGGCTTCCAGGTCATTGATTGTTGTATTTTGCCCAGTTCATGGTGGCTTTCTGTGGCTAGCACTGCCATGTTGCAAGGGGAATCCTTCTTGTTATTTCTTGGACATAACACATTTTATTTCATTTTAGAGCAGAGAACTGGAATGGCCACTAAGAGTGTTATCAGATGCTGCATTTAGTATCACATCCTTCTGATGTCCTGGAATAAACCATAAAAGAGAGTGGAATGATTTGGCCTGCCATAATCCTGGGAAATATTATTAGTGTTGTATTGGCTAGATTTCTTGATAAGGTAGGTAACTGAAGAATCTGTCGTAGATCCAGGCTTTACTCTGAGCTGGAAAATGACTACGGCATCTGCAAAACTTGCATTCTTGCATAATTGAATTCAGGTCCAGCAGAAAAGAGAAAGCTTTGCTTTCCTGGAGGCCTCAGCAAATATCTCTGCATTTCTTTCTTGGGACTGGCCGTCTATTTCTGAATCAATCATTGTGCTGACAGGATAGAATGCTGTGTTTTCATCCTTTTGTGTGTATCCATTTCATCTAAATAACATGTATGTGAGTGAGGAAGAGGTAAAGCTTCAAAGGAAATTCCAGGAGAGGGAACAGACGCTACTCAGCTCTCAGGAGATCCAATGCCATTGTCATGATTCCTGCTAGATACATGGACTTAAGTATTTTTTATTCTACCTGGATGAAGGAGTACACTTGACTCAGTCAAAACCCTTTCACCCTGATAACATTTCACAGATGATCAGTTTCAGAATGTATGGCAGGAAGACACACTCAGAAAAGACAGAAAGAGAAAAATTTACCAGTATCACCTTACTACTCTGAATTCCAAGGCCCTGTTTTCATCTGGTGAGAATTTGGTATTTTATGACATGTAGCATCCATTCTGGGGAACCTAAAGTATATCTTGATGTCAATGTCTTGACACCAAGGCCCTTTCCTATGTCAGCCATCAACAAAGCTGATATGTGTTACAAACATAAAAATCCTGCAAGTTGGCTAGGGGAGAGGTAAATGTTTGAAATAAAAAGAGAATGTATATTATCAATCAGTGATACTATTTTAAAATTTGTCTTTTTTTTTTTTGGTAAGAGAAAGCATGGATACAGAAAACCCTTGGATTTAAGCTTATTTGATTGGTTGTAATCCATTGCAATTATTATTAGGGATGCTTAAATTGTCCCATGTTTAGCCAGCAAAAACGTTTTGAAGTTGACTTTTTTTTTCAGTTTTAATATTTTTTATTGAAGTACAGTTGATTTACAATGTTGTGTTAATTTCTGCTGTACAGAAAATGATTCAGTTACATATATATATATATATATATATATAAAATCTTTAAAAAATATCCATTATGGTTTATCATAGGATATCGAATATAGTTCTCTGTGCAGTATAGTAGGACCTTGTTGTTTATCCATTCTATATACAAAAGCTTACATCTGCTGACCCCAGCCTCCCACTGCATCCCTCCCCCAACCCCCTCCCCCCTTGGCAACCACCAGTCTGTCCTCTATGTCCATGATTCTGTTTCTGTTTCACAGATAGGTTCATTTGTGTCATATTTTAGATTCTACATATAAGTGATACCATATGGTATTTGTCTTTCTCTTTCTGACTTACTTCACTTAGTATGATAGTTGAAGATGGCTTCTGCTATGGGCTAAACTGTGTTCCCCAAATTCCTAAGTTGAAGCCCTAGCCCCTAATATGACTTAGGAGATGGGAGGTAATTAAGGTTAAATGAGGTCATA
This sequence comes from Orcinus orca, assembly GCF_937001465.1. Taxonomy (NCBI): domain Eukaryota; kingdom Metazoa; phylum Chordata; class Mammalia; order Artiodactyla; family Delphinidae; genus Orcinus; species Orcinus orca. The sequence goes on along the minus strand of NC_064576.1, from coordinate 17,974,278 downwards.
AGGATGGGTCCTAATCCAACATAACCGGTGTCCTTATAAGAAGAAAGACATGGGGAGAGCACATGTACAAAGAGCAGGCCACCTGAGGACACATAGAGAAGATGCCATCTGTAAGCCAAGGATTTGAGAGCCTCGAAAGAAACCAAACCTGCCAGCACTTTGGTCTTGGACTTCCAGCCTCCAGAACTGTGATAAAATAAAATTCTGTTGTGTAAGCCGCCAGTCTGTGGTCTTCTGTAATGGCAGCCCTGGCAGACGAATATGATTCCTGAGTCCGTTTTGATGTGACCCTGGTAGTTATTTGCTATCTACTAGCAAGTCTATTAGCAAATAACTAGGGTTATTTGACCCTAGCTTCTTGGCTATCTGGTGGACAAGATGCTTAGCTAGTCTGTCATCTTATCTCTTTCCTGCCCCAGACCTAGAGGGAGGCATTTCTTAGAAAAGCACTGACTTCTTTTTGAGAGTATTGGTATTTCAAGATTATAATCTGGGCACAAGGGGGACCGTTTGCCACTCAGTTAGTCATTGTTCCTAGGCCTTTTCAGTGAAACTAGGAAATATATTTTTTTAAAGGTAAATTTCTTCGTGCTTTCATATTGCTACTTTAAGTCAAGTTTGCAGAGGTTTTTTGGGTTTTTTTGATATCTTTAATGGTCTTTTTTTTTAAACATCTTTATTGGAGTATAATTGCTTTACAATGGTGTGTTAGTTTCTGCTTTATAACAAAGTGAATCAGCTATACGTATACATATATCCTCATATCCCCTCCATCTTGCGTCTCCTTCCCGTCCTCCCTATCCCATCCTTCTAGGTGGTCACAAAGCACCGAGCCGATATCCCTGTGCCATGCGGCTTCTTCCCACTAGCTATCTGTTTTGCAGAGTTTTACTTAACCTCTTCTTTATTATGTCTGTATCTCTTTTCTTCTTCACTAAAAAAATCCTGATTTTCAGGGATACGGGATAGAATTAGAGAACAGAATTTGAACAGTCCATAATTACTTATTTGCTTTATCCCATTTCACCCTCACCACAGTTTCAGCATAGAATAAAACACAGGTTTAGTATTTGTCCTGTTTTCTTCTTCAGGGGTTACATAATAAACAATATTTCTCCTGTCACTGTCTTTCAAATCCTTTCGTACTTTTTGATTTTTCACAATTCCTCATTTTCCACCCTCTGCTTCTCTTAAGGTATTACCTTTGTGTGATTGGCTTCTGTGTTTCTTCTGGTTTAGTATTCTCTTCAGAATGTTTTTCTTTCATCTTTAATTCTTTCCTGAGGACTGTCACCTCATATCTGAATTTTTAAAACTCTGATTTGTGCTGTTCTTTCATGTTTTATGTCATCTTTTAGCTTGCTTTGAAATAGCATGGTTGAATTCTTTATTGTTTGGGGGGAGGGCATGTCTTTCTGGCATGATTTCTTTGTCTGTAGGGATGTTATTCTGTTCCTTATTCCCTTTTTTATCGTAATAACTCTGTGTGAGATTTGACCTCAATATTTTTTGATGTTCAGTTCACATGAAGTTGGTGTTTTTCCTTGGAAATTTAGGTTGAAATAGACTTCAGAATAGTTTTTGTGACTTTACAGAGTTTCTTCTTCTGTTGGTTTTATGTAGTGTTTAAAAGTATGGCTGCTTGTTTTCTGAAATTTCCTGGATTTATTTCCCTTCCCACTTTGGTCTGGACCTTCTCTGTGTATGTCTCTTAACTCCTTCTTCTGTTGAATTTTCATTCCGCTTCCAGATGTTTCTCTTCTGCGTGGGGTTCTTCCTTGGAAAGGAGCCTGCTGGATCTCTTTGGAGAGTTCATAGGGGTCTGGATTGCTCTTGCTAATTCATTCATTTTAATCTTGACTCCTTTGCACACATCCAGTGATCAAGAGGGCAAAACTCTCCATTTCAGCTGCTGTTCACAGATTGGTCCACTGTGCTTTCTTGTGAATTCTGATTGGCTCTTTGGGGCTTCATCTGTCCTTAGGTCCTTCAGACATTATCCTTCTCTTTCATTTTTCTCTCTTCTGCCCAGACCCTGATACTGTGAAGATCTGTGGCTGTTGCTGTTTTTTCCCCACTCCACATATATTTTGAAGGTTGTGGGGATATTACGTCACCCAGTTTTGTTGTATTTTTTGGACTTGGTTTCAAGTTGTTCTGTCTGGTCCATGTGGGGATTTGGAGATCGTGAAAACTATGCTGCCGCTGCCACTGCCACCATCTTTCCAGAATGCCTCCCAATGTTTCTGTTTTAACATATTAACAAAAGTACACAAGCAGGTAGATGGCTGTTAACAGTTTCTTAAGTGGGGGGACAGAAAGGAAAACGTAGTAACCAGTACTGCTGCTTCTGGGTAGGCAATTAAGAAAACCCCACACAATTCTGGTCAAGGGCCCCTTCAGCAAGGAGCCTGCTGTTTTATTTTTAATTTCATTTTGTTGTTAGCACTTTCATCCTCACAGAGTTTGGTTTTACTGATCAGAAACACGGCTGCTGCTCCTGAGCTTGGGTTGCGTACTCTTGTTGTTTCATAAGCATCCTCAGTTACGCCATGTTCTTTGAAGCCAGGCTTTGAAATATTTTAAAAATATATCTTGTTACCATGTAGTATCTGTTTGGGGTCCATTTGGCTTTGCTTTCTTATGATGATAAGTGCAATGAAGAGGAATGAGGGGCAGTCCAAAGGCATAGAGAAGGGACTGGAGCTGTCGGTGGGGTTAAGGAAAGTTCCTGTGGGAAGACATAATTAAGACTTAAAGAAAAATAGATGGGAATGAAGTCAGGGAAGGTGTGTGTTTGCCGCAAGACTGTCTAAGACAGAGGGAAGAGCATGCAGAATGGCTCTGTGCAAAGAGGGCACTTGGTGAATATGAGGAAATAAAAGAAGGCTGGTGTGTGAAGGGAAGAGTACAATGGCTGATGTTACTTGAGATGAGGCTAGAGCAGGAGGGAAGGAAGAAGTGGTCCAACTTGGGGCCTTCTTGGGCCACGTTTAAGAATGTGATCGGCAGATCAGAAATAAATGAAAAAGAAATGAAGGAAACGATAGCAAAGATCAATAAAACTAAAAGCTGGTTCTTTGAAAGATAAACAAAATAGATAAACCATTAGCCAGACTCATCAAGAAAAAAAGGGAGAAGACTCAAATCAATAGAATTAGAAATGAAAAAGGAGAAGTAACAACTGACACTGCAGAAATACAAAGAATCATGAGAGATTACTACAAGCAACTCTATGCCAATAAAATGGACAACCTGGAAGAAATGGACAAATTCTTAGAAATGTACAACCTGCCAAGACTGAATCAGGAAGAAATAGAAAATATGAACAGACCAATCACAAGCACTGAAATTGAAACTGTGATTAAAAATCTTCCAACAAACAAAAGCCCAGGACCAGATGGCTTCACAGGCGAATTCTATCAAACATTTAGAGAAGAGCTAACACCTATGCTTCTCAAACTCTTCCAAAATATAGCAAAGGGAGGAACACTCCCAAACTCATTCTACGAGGCCACCATCACCTTGATACCAAAACCAGACAAGGATGTCACAAGGAAAGAAAACTACAGGCCAATATCACTGATGAACATAGATGCAAAAATCCTCAACAAAATACTAGCAAACAGAATCCAACAGCACATTAAAAGGATCATACACCATGATCAAGTGGGGTTTATTCCAGGAATGCAAGGATTGTTCAATATATGCAAATCAATCAATGTGATACACCATATTAACAAGTTGAAGGAGAAAAACCATATGGTCATCTCAATAGATGCAGAGAAAGCTTTCGACAAAATTCAACACCCATTTATGATAAAAACCCTCCAGAAAGTAGGCATAGAGGGAACTTTCCTCAACATAATAAAGGCCATATATGACAAAGCCACAGCCAACATCATCCTCAGTGGTGAAAAACTGAAAGCATTTCCACTAAGATCAGGAACAAGACAAGGTTGCCCACTCTCACCACTCTTATTCAACATAGTTTTGGAAGTTTTAGCCACAGCAATCAGAGAAGAAAAGGAAATAAAAGGAATCCAAATTGGAAAAGAAGAAGTAAAGCTGTCACTGTTTGCAGATGACATGATACTATACATAGAAAAGCCTAAAGATGCTACCAGAAAACTACCAGAGCTAATCAATGAATTTGGTAAAGTAGCAGGATACAAAATTAATGCACAGAAATCTCTGGCATTCCTATACACTAATGATGAAAAATCTGAAAGTGAAATCAAGAAAACACTCCCATTTACCACTGCAACAAAAAGAATAAAATATCTAGGTAGGAATAAACCTACCTAAGGAGAAAAAAGACCTGTATGCAGAAAATTATAAGACACTGATGAAAGAAATTAAAGATGATACAAATAGATGGAGAGATATACCATGTTCTTGGATTGGAAGAATCAACATTGTGAAAATGACTCTACTACCCAAAGCAATCTACAGATTCAATGCAATCCCTATCAAACTACCACTGGCATTTTTCACAGAACTAGAACAAAAAATTTCACAATTTGTATGGAAACACAAAAGACCCCGAAGAGGCAAAGCAATCTTGAGAATGAAAAACGGAGCTGGAGGAATCAGGCTCCCTGACTTCAGAATATACTACAAAGCTACAGTAATCAAGACAGTATGGTACTGGCACAAAACCAGAAATATAGATCAATGGAACAGGATAGAAAGCCCAGAGATAAACCCACGCACATATGGTCACCTTATCTTTGATAAAGTAGGCAGGAATGTACAGTGGAGAAAGGACAGCCTCTTCAGTAAGTGGTGCTGGGAAAACTGGACAGGTACATGTAAAAGTATGAGATTAGATCACTCCCTAACACCATACACAAAAATAAGCTCAAAATGGATTAAAGACCTAAACATAAGGCCAGAAACTATCAAACTGTTAGAGGAAAACATAGGCAGAACACTCTATGACATAAATCACAGCAAGATCCTTTGTGACCCACCTCCTAGAGAAATGGAAATAAAAACAAAAATAAACAAATGGGACCTAATGAAACTTAAAAGCTTTTGCACAGCAAAGGAAACCATAAACAAGACCAAAAGACAGCCCTCAGAATGGGAGAAAATATTTGCAAATGAAGCAACTGACAAAGGATTAATCTCCAAAATTTACAAGCAGCTCATGCAGCTCAATAACAAAAAAACAAACAACCCAATCCAAAAATGGGCAGAAGACCTAAATAGACATTTCTCCAAAGAAGATATGCAGATTGCCAACAAACACATGAAAGAATGCTCAACGTCATTAATCGTTAGAGAAATGCAAATCAAAACTACAATGAGATATCATCTCACACCAGTCAGAATGGCCATCACCAAAAAATCTAGAAAGAATAAATGCTGGAAAGGGTGTGGAGAAAAGGGAACACTCTTGCACTGCTGGTGGGAATGTGAATTGGTACAGCCACTATGGAGAACAGTATGGAGGTGCCTTAAAAAACTACAAATAGAACTACCATATGACCCAGCAATCCCACCACTTGGCATATACCCTGAGAAAACCATAATTCAAAAAGAGTCATGTACCAAAATGTTCATTGCAGCTCTATTTACAATAATCCGGAGATGGAAACAACCTAAGTGTCCATCATTGGATGAATGGATAAAGAAGATGTGGCACATATATACAATGGAATGTTACTCAGCCATAAAAAGAAATGAAATTGAGCTATTTGTAATGAGATGGATGGACCTAGAGTCTGTCATACAGAGTGAAGTAAGTCAGAAAAAGAAAGACAAATACCGTATGCTAACACATATATATGGAATTTAAGAAAAAAAAATGTCATGAAGAACCTAAGGGTAAGGCAGGAATAAAGATGCAGACCTACTAGAGAATGGATTTGAGGGTATGGGGAGGGGGAAGGGTAAGCTGGGATGAAGTGAGAGAGTGGCATGGACATATATACACTACCAAATGTAAAACAGGTAGCTAGTGGGAAGCAGCCGCATAGCACAGGGAGATCAGCTCGGTGCTTTGTGACCACCTAGAGGGGTGGGACAGGGAGGGTGGGAGGGAGGGAGATGCAAGAGGGAAGAGTTATGGGAACATATGTATATGTGTAACTGATTCACTTTGTTATAAAGCAGAAACTAACACACCATTGTAAAGCAATTATACTCCAATAAAGATGTAAAAAAAAATTTAGTTGAACAGTTAAGAAAAAAAGAAAAGAATGTGATCTAGCAAAGTGATGTTAGGTATTTAAATTCTGGAGAGAGATTTGCAGTGATCTATTATTGTTGTTGTTGTTACTATTATCAGTATTTTTATTCCCTAGCAGTCTTTCCTGTAGCAAATATGTTTATATCCTTTAATATTTATTCATTGGTTCTCTTCCCCAGTCTCTATCATTGTTTTTCTCTGAACTCTAATTCCTCAATCTTTCCATTTAGGAAGAAAACTGAGAAGATAGCTTTGTTTTCTTTAAGTCAGTTTTACTGTTTGAAGTGGAATTTGCATTTGTATAACTTCAGGCAATATAAATAAAAAATAATTGCCAAGGTGTTACCTACTGTGACACATTTTATGTGTCTGAGCCTTTGTGCAATGCTCAAGGACGCTGCTGTTTATTTGTGTAACTTACAGAAACTGAAGCCTGAGGCTGAATCTGTGTGGAAAAGGAGGAGATTGAAAGGTGGCTTTTGTGTGTGTGTGTGTGTGTGTGTGTGTGTGTGTGTGTGTATACACACATGCACATTTGCATATTTTATGTTTGCTGATCTACAGTTGATCAGCGAAGAGCTAATGTGGAAGCTGTGAAACTCTGCAGAGATCAAAGAGCATACCGTTACTCCTACCCTAAAATAAGGGAATAACTGTATTATATTGGGCCATGTAAATACAATTGTCCTGAAACCTGGGTAGGCTTGGGATGCCCTGAGGCTCACCCCATGACGCACCCTCAGGGTCACCCTCAGGGTTGTCCTCTTTAGGCACTATTCCACGCCGCATACCTTTTTCTCTGTTCTCTAGCGTACCTGCTATGGATAACAGGGCTTGCCCTGGGCTCCTGTCTAGGAGAAGAGTTGTTAATCATATTAGCAAGATTTGTTTCTAATTGTTTTTATTGCAGTAAGCTGTGAAATTTGCCATCTTAACCACTTTATAAGTGCGCAGTTCAGTGGTACTAAATACGTTTATGTTACACAAACCACTGCCACCATCTACCTCCAGAACTCTTTTCATCTTGCAAAACTGAAACTGTCCCCATTAAACAGTAACTCCCCAGTCTCCCGCCTCTGCCCAGCCCCAGCTAACCACCATTCTACCTTCTGTGTCTATGATTTTGGTGATCCCAAGAACCTCATGTGAGTAGAGTTATATTTGTGTTTTTGTGACTGACTTATTTCACCTAGTGTAATGTCCGCAAGGTTCATCCATGTTGTAGCATAAGTCAGAATTTCCTTCCTTTTTAAGGTTGAATAATATGCCAGTGTATGTATATACCATATTTTGCTTACCATTCATCAATCCATGGACACTTAGGCTGCTTCCATGTTTTAGCTATTGTGAATAATATGCTGCGAATATTGTGTACAATATTGTGTACAATAATATGCTGCGAATATTGTGTACAAATATCTTTTCAAGACTGTTTTCAATTCTTTTGGGTATGTATAGAGAAGTAGAATTGCTGGATCTTATGGTAATGCTACTTTTAGGTTTTTGAGTAACTGCCATATTGTTTTCCACAGTGGTTTTACCATTTCACATTCCAACCAGCAGTACACAAGTGTTCCAATAACTCCACATCCTCGCTAACACTTGTTATCGTCTGTATTTTTCATAGTAGTCATTCTAATGGGTGTGAGGTGGTATCGCATTGTAGTTTTTTTCTTCCAGTTTTATTGAGATACAATTGACATACAACACTGTATAAGTTTAAGGTATACAGCATAATGATTTTACGTGCATACATCATGATATGGTTATCACAATAAGTTTACTGAACATCTATCCTCTCTTGTAGATACAAAATCAAAGAAATAGAAAAAAAGTTTTTCCTTGTGGTGAGACTCTTAGGATTTACTCTCTTAACTTTCATATATAACATACAGCGATGTTACTTATATTTATCACATTGTACTTTACATCTCTAGTACTTACTTATCTTTATAACTGGGAGTTTGTACCTTTTGACTATCTTCATCCAGTTGCCCCTTTTCCAACTCCCTGTACATATCTGATCTCTTTTTCTATGAGTTTGTTTGTTTTTGAAGTACAATTGGTGTACAACTCTATGTTACTTCCTGTTACACAGCATAATGATTTGATATTTCAATACATTTCAAAATAATTGCCATAAGTCTAGTTACAATATGTCACCATACAAAGATATTATGTAGTCATTGACTATATTCCCCACACTGTGTCTCATTTATTTTACAACTGGAAGTTTGTACCTCTTAATCTCCCTCACCTATTTCTTTCTTTCCCTATTCCCCTCCCCTCTGGCAACCACCTGTTTGTTTTCTGTATTTATGACTCTGTTTCTGTTTTGTTGTGTTTGTTCATTTGTTTTGGTTTTTAGATTCCACATATAAGTGGAATCATACACTATTTGTCTTTTACTGTTTGACCTATTTCACTTAACATAATACCCTCTAGTTCCATTCATGTTGTCACAAATGGCAAGATTTTATTCTTTTTCATGACTAACTTTATACATATATCACATGTGATATATATATATCTCACATATGATATATATATATTACATTATTTATCCATTCATTTATTGATGGGCACTTATGTTGCTTCCATATCTTAACTATTGTAAATAATGCTGCAGTGAGTATAGGGGTGCATATATCTTTTCAAATTAGTGTTTTTTGTTTTCTTCAAATAAATACCCAGGGATGGAATTGTTGGATTATATAGTAGTTCTATTTTTTATTTTTTGAGGAATTTCCATACTGTTTTCCATAGCAGCTACACCAATTTACATTCTCATCAACAATGCACAAAGGTTCTCTTTTTTTCCATATCCTTGATAACACTTGTTATTTGCTGTCTTTTTGATAATAGCCACTTGGACAATGTGAGGTGATATCTCATTATGGTTTTAATTTCCATTTCCCTGACGATTAGTGATCTTGAGCATCTTTTCATGTGTCTGTTGACCATCTGTATGTCTTCTTCATAAAAATGTCTATTCAGAACCTCTATTTTTTAACTGCATTGTTAGTTTTTTTGATATTGAGTTGTATGGGTTCTTTGAAGATTTTAGATATTAACCCCTACTGGATATATCAGTTACAAATATGTTCTCCCATTCAGTGAGTGGCCTTTTCATTTTGTTGATAGTTTCCTCTGCTGTGCAAAAGCTTTTCAATTTGGCATAGGCTCATTTATTTATTTTGTTTTTGTTTCCCTTGCCTGAGGAGACATACCCAACAAAATATTTCTAAGATAGATATCAAAGAGCTTACCGTCTATGTTTTCTTCTAGAAGCTTTATGGTTTTGGGCCGTATATTTAGGTATTTAACCCATTTGGAATTTATTTTTGTGCATGGTGTGAGAGGGTAGCCAGTTTGATTCTTTTGTGTGTCGCTGTCCAGTTTTTCCAACACCATTATTGAAGAGGCTGTCTTTTCCCCATTGTATATTCTTGCCTCCTTTGTCATAAATTAATTGCCCATATAAGTGTGGGTTCATTTCTGGACTCTCTATTCTGTTCCATTGATATATGTATGTGTTTTTGTACCAGTACGATACTGTTTTGATTACTGTAGCTTTGTAGTATAGTTTGAAATCAGGGAGCATGATTCCTCCAGATCTGTTCTTCTTTCTCAAGATTGTTTTGACTATTCAGGGACTTTTGTGTTTCCACACAAATTTTAAAATTATGTGTTCTAGTTCTGTGAAAAATGCTCTTGGTATTTTGATAGGGATTGCATTGAATCTGTAGATAGCCTTGGGTAGTATGGTCATTTTAATAATATTAATTCTCCTAATCAGTGAACATGGTATATGTTTCCATATGTTTATGTTATCTTCAATTTCTTTCATCAGTGTCTTATAGTTTTCTGAGTACAGGTCTTTTACCTCCTTAGGTAGGTTTATTCCTAGATATTTTATTCTTTTGGATGTGATTGTAAATGAAATTGTTTCCTTAATTTCTCTTTCTGATAGTTCATTGTTAGTGTATAGAAATGCAACAGATTTCTGTATATTAATTTTGTATCCTGCAAATTTACTGAATTCATTGATGAGCTCTAGTAGGTTTTTGATGGTGTCTTGAGGATTTTCTATGTATAGTATCATGTCATTTGCATACAGTGACAGTTTTACTTCTTCCTTTCCAGTTTGGATTCCTTTTGTTTCTTTTTCTTGTCTGCTGTTGTGGCTAGGACTTCCAACACTATATTGAATAAAAGTGGCAAGAGTGGATATCCTTTTCTTGTACCTGATCTTAGAAGAAATGCTTTTAGTTTCTCACCACTGAGTATTATGTTAGCTTGGGTTTGTCATATATGGCTTTTACTATGTTGAGATATGTTTCCTCTCTGCCCACTTTCTGGAGTGTTTTTATCATAAATGGATGTTGAATTTTGTCAAAAGCTTTTTCTGTATCTATTGAGATGATCATATAATATTTATTCTTCAATTTGTCAATGTGGTTATCACACTGATTGACTGATTGGGGATATTGAACCATCCATTCATCACTGGGATAAATTACACTTGATCATGATGTATGAGTTTTTTAATATAATATTGAAAATTTGGTTTGCTAATACCTTGTTGAGGATTTTTGCATCTATTTTCATCAGTAACATTCACCTGTAATTTTCTTTCTTTTTTTTTTTTTTTTTGCGGTGCGTGGGCCTCTCACTGTTGTGGCCTCTCCTGTTGCGGAGCACAGGCTCCGGATGCACAGGCTCAGCGGCCATGGCTCATGGGCCCAGCCGCTCCGCGGCATGTGGGTCTTCCCAGACCAGGGCACGAACCTGTGTCCCCTGCATCGACAGGCAGACTCTCAACCACTGCGCCACCAGGGAAGCCCTGTAATTTTCTTTTTGTGATACCTTTGCCTGGTTTTTGTATCAGCGTGATGCTGTGTTTGTAGAATGAGTTCCAAAGCTTCCTTCCTCTGCAATATTTTGGAATAGTTTGAGAAAGATAGGTGTTAACTCTTCTCTAAATGTTTGGTAGAATTCACCTGTGAAGCCATCTGGTCCTGGACTTTGTTTTTCTTTTTCTTTATCACTGATTCAGTTTCATTACTGGTAGTTAGACTGTTTATATTTTCTGTTTCTTCCTGGTTCAGTCTTGGGATATTGTGCATTTCTAGAAATTTATCCATTTCTTTTAGGTTGCCCATTTTATTTGGCTATAATTATTTGTAGTAATCTCTTGTGACCCTTTGTATGTCTGTGGTGTCAGTTGTAACTTCTCCTTTTTCATTTCTAATTTGATTAATTTGGGCCCTCTTTCTTTTTTGATGAGTCTGGCTAATGGTTTATCAGTTTTGTCTATCTTTTCAAAGAATCAGCTCTTAGTTTCACTGATCTTTTCTACTGTTTTTTTGTTTTTTCAAATTCTCTCTTTCATTGATTTTTGCTTTATGATTTCTTTCCTTCTACTAACATTTTGTTGTTGTTGTTGTCATTGTTCTTATTTTTCTAGTTCTTTTAGGTATAAGGTTTGGTTGTTCTTCTGAGATTTTTTTTCCTGAAGTAAGCTTGTATTGCTATAAACTTCACTCTTAGAACTTCTTCTGCTGCATCCTATAGATTTTAGATTGTTGTGTTTTTATTTTCATTTGTCTCTAGGTATTTTTTGATTTCTTCTTTGATTTCTTCAGTGATCCATTTGTTGTTTAGTAGCATATTTTTTAACCTTCCTTTGTTTGTGTTTTTTGCCTGCCGGTGGATGGGGCCAGTTTCTGACACGGTTTCCTGTGGGATCCAGGGTATCCTAAGGCTGGTGTTAACCCACTGGTATCATTTTTCTGGTGGGCATATAGGACATGAACCTGTAATGTGCAGTGCTGATCTTTCATGTCTGATACGTAACATCTAATGCTTGCTAAATGAACAGGTAATTATTATGAAAAATATTCTGTGTATTCCAGGGCCTGATCTTCAGGTTTGCATAGCCAGAAACCCTGCATGTTGCACCAGGAAGATGGAGGAAAGTTATCAAATTGCAGCTCGCCAAGATATGCAGCAGGTGCTTCAAACATCCAGCTCTACATTAAAGTTTCTGATATCTCGAAACACAGCTGCCTTTCAAGGTAAATGTATCATTTCTGAAACTGAACGTAAATCTTGGCTATGTAATTTACCTATTATTATTATTATGCTGGTAAATTTGTCTAGGTTTACTTCTTTGTCTTTGCATATTATTCTGGTATAAAATGAGGTTTTAGCTTTTTCTGACCTTCACAGCTTGTTTCTGAGGTTATTCTGGGGCATATAAATTGACTTAGAGTAGGGAGTCTGTAATGTTAGTGAAATTTATGCCTTTCTGGGGGTTCTGCCAAATCCTGCAATACTCTGACCCATGGTCTTACTTCAGTATGAACAGACATGATTATTAGATTCTATTAAAATAGTCTATAAAACAAAGTCTCATCACTTTTAACTGGGTAATGATAGATTCATTTTCAAAAATATAATTAAAAAAATATTTGTCTAATTTTTTCCTCTACTACTTCATGTGATTTTCCTAAGAACACCAGTGTGATATATCGAAGGGTAGACAAGTCTGATAAATAGTAAAATAAGAAATATTAATTGGATGTTTAAGGGTCAGCTACGACCAGAACTCAACCTTAATTCAAACAATATATTCAGAAATAAAATGAATGGGTTATAAAATTATAATACACATTGGAAAACAGGTGATCTTTTTCTTATTTCAGTCATCTCCTCTGTACAATTCCTTATTGCTACAATAAAACAGCTTAATTTATTTTTCCTTTTATAAAGCATTAGCTATTCTGTGTATTATTAGAATGAAAATATTTAGATTACACTGCTTTTCAAACAAAATTATTGCTTTTGTTCAATGCAAAATATAACTTCTGCTAGTATTCCTTTTAAATAAGTATATTAATGTCAATCTATTTAAATAATTTGTGCTTTGTTTACATACAGAACTAAATCACAAAGCTGATTAGTTTTTAAAACTATACTTATTAAATAAAATGAATGTAATAAATCTGGACAGAATTTAAGTTGAATTAAAATGTAGTTCATGATGAATTGATGATTTTTTTATAGAAATTGTGACATGTCAGATTTGAAGATGTTTTAATCCAGTAATATTTTTAGATGTCTTAGAAAACAACCTTATTTATGTTATGGAATTTATTCATGTGAAATTGTTGGAGGCAAATATATTGATATGCCTTTTAAGCAAAGATTGGTGGCTTGAACTGACTGAACTAGAAGATATTAACCACCCACAGAAAGTGATGTAATGATTTTTTCTTATGAAAATGATAGTGTGTACAATATGGAAAATACAGTTTAGAGATAAAGGGGGCAGTGAATAAATCAACCTTACCAGAACAGGGAGATGTGGATGGGAATTGTGGACCATATGCTTGAACAGGTAAGTTGGACTCACGTGAAAGAAGACTTGAAACATCAACTTGAGTTTGAGAGAATCATTAAAGATTTTTGAACAGGGAAGCTTCATTATGATTTCTCATGTTTTAATGTCAAAACTAAATCCCTCCAAGTAAGAAGGTATGGCCGAAGAAGATCGTGACAAGTCAAACCTACGTTTTTGGAGAGCAGTGTTAACCATGTAGGTGAAAGAAAGCGCCAGCAGTTACCGTCACGTAGGGACTCAATGAATGGTAGTTGAACGTTTTCTTCTGTCTTCAAATATACTCTAAAAACCTTTTCACATATTGTTGGATAAATTGATCAAGATAGAGCACATTAAATTCAAAAGATTGGGAAAAATCTAAAACCTGGAATGTTTAGACTTTTAACATGGGTTTAGGCTGCTGAAAACTTTTGGTGATATTGCTAAAAGTTTGGCGACAACTGATCAGTAGTATAAGGACATGAGATTATCTCTACTGGAGTGTCAGTTAATATTATGTATAACTTTTGTTATTTTTTGTTCAGTAAATTGCACCTGATATATTTAACAGGGTGAGTTTTGCTGTGTATTTAAGTATCAATTACAAAAGTGAAAAAAGTAGGGCCTTTCTTAAATATAATTTGTTATAATAAATTGTCATCTTCTCCCTTTGTGACATATCAATTTTATTTAAGAATCATGAGAAGGCAAGACAGCTGTAGAAGAAATTTTCCTAAAGACTAACTTTACTGGAACAAATTCTCTTACAAGAAGAATACCTGCTTTTAATTTAATGAATAGAATAAGTAGCTTCAGGCTTAGTTCCATAAAAACAAGCTAAATATATGTGCTAAAAGCCATTTGAGAGATCACATTTGCTGTATCATAACTGAACAGGCTACTTTATCAATAGGTAAAGCCCTCTGTCTAGTTTCTATGTAATGACAATGTCTGAACACAAATCAGCCTTTGTGTTTCCTAAGAAGAAAGAAGCTAATACATTTTAGTGGGAAACTTAGTCTGCTTGAGAGCAATTTAATGGAGGAAATCATTTCACTGCTTAAGTCATGTAAGTAGATGTGCTACATTTCGATCTTTTTATTTTTTAATATTTCACTTCTATTTGCTACTTCAGCAGTACTACCCTGTCCTTTTAGCCATATTGTGGGTTATAAAAGACTTTGGACTGGGATGTAGTATGGTCCCTTCTCTCATAGATCTTATGGGGTTCCTCGGCAGCATGTTTTTTTTTTTTTTTTTTTTTTTTTTTTTGCGGTACGCGGGCCTCTCTCTGTTGTGGCCTCTCCCGTTGTGGAGCACAGGCTCCGGACGCGCAGGCTCAGCGGCCATGGCTCACGGGCCCAGCCGCTCTGCGGCATGTGGGATCTTCCTGAAGCGGGGCACGAACCCGTGTCCCCTGCATCGGCAGGCGGACTCTCAACCACTGCGCCACCAGGGAAGCCTGGCAGCATGTTTTTGAAGTAAACCTTTGGATATGACTGGTGGGGATGATCGCTTGGGTGTGTGGGTGTAGCGGACCCCACACGACTGTAAGGTAAAGGCTGCTGGGAGGCTGGGATAGCTCCGAAGAGAGGAGACAGTGCCGGCAGCTGGTACCAGAAGACATAAGGTTATTCCACGTACAGCCCACATTCAGCTCTGGAATTTAGCCCTGGAAGGTAATATCACTGGGACTGGAATCAGCCTCCTTACTGGGATAATTCTACTTTTTTCAGTTAAGGTGTTATAGGTCTCCTGAAAATAAAACAGGCAAACAAAAATATGGTTTTGGAAGAACCCATAAGTACGACCTGGGGTTCACTGTGTCCTGTGGGTTGTCATTCACGTAGCATACAGCCTCTGATAAGATGAAAGGAGCAAGCGGGTATCCCTGTGTCTGTTGCTCTTCATGAATTAGTGGTGCTGTTTGCACAGAGACTGCTGGCTTCGTCACAGTGCAGACAACAACTGCTCTTCATTTTCAGGGGCTTGATTACGTTCATGAATAAAGCGGGCAGCCTGCAATAATGCGAAAGAGTTTGTTTCCCTTCAGCCGCTTTATGAGTGTGGGATTGCCTGCCTCGAAAACCTTTTGCAGGGGGGTAGGGGGTGGTGGTGGTGGGATGAATTGGGAGATTGGGATTGACATGTATACACTAATATGTATAAAATAGATAACTAATAAGAACCTGCTGTATAAAAAATAAATAAATAAAAATAGAGATCATACTTTAAAAAAGAAAAGAAAACATTTTGCAAATATTTTTTATAAATGTTTTATTTATTTATACACTAAAGTTTGGTGTGACTCCTGAAGAAATAGAAGAAGTTGACAGAGAATGTGTCAACCACTGTAAAAAAGCAACTCTTACCCAGCTTTCAAATTTGTCAGTTTTAAAATCTCTGTTTAAATAAGAGAATAGGGCTTAGTTTTTGTTTTCTTTAATTTAAAACTATACAAAATTTTCAGCATAATTTTCAAAACTAAACTGCAGGAATATTGGGGAGAATACAGAAGCTTATCTTTTGTTTAAACGTTATAAAGATAAGGTTAAGAAGTTTTATCTTTCCTTAGAGATAGATCTTTTCCTATTTCTCTCATCTTCAAATAGCTCACATATTTCTAAAATATATGGTATATACTAAGTCTTTATTCTGGAAGTTTCCAGTTTTTTATATGGCATTTAAAAAGTGCATTATCACAAAAGACTCAGTGATGAACGATATCTAGAACAAGAAGGAGTTAATATTTTTGTTGACGATTTCATTCTCTGGGCTAATTAAATTTTCATTCTTTTTTTTTTTTAACATCTTTATTGGGGTATAATTGCTTTACAATGGTGTGTTAGTTTCTGCTTTATAACAAAGTGAATCAGTCATACATAAACATATGTTCCCATATGTCTTCCCTCTTGCGTCTCCCTAAATTTTCATTCTTGATTAAAAGTACCTGAAAGATTGGTAAGCTTGTCCTCTTGGGTTGAAATGTTAGATTTAGGACTTTAATAAAAATTACATTCCTATTTTTAATGAAATATAGGAGTGTGTTCAAAATTAAATATCTTTGTTTAAAAAGCAGGTAAATTAAGAGTGAGAATGTGAATGTAATTAAAGTATTGTCCTCTTTTACACTAACAGATATTACCTACTGTGAAGTGTATAGCTAGTGTATAGCTACTGTAAAACTGGTGTAAAATGTATGTACATATCCACATACATATAGTCGAAGGCACAAGGATGTAGTGAATATTTGAATACCTTAACATATGAGAAGATGAGTAGATTTATATAAATGTTACAATAGTAAGCCTGGAGTACATTAATCTTAGTTTGTTCACTTTTGTTATGCTTTACAGAGGTGAACGATATTTAAAATTATCCCTTGGAAGAGCATTATGTGCAAGGATAAAGGAACAGTGTTATTTCTAACACTGAGAATTACCTGATCAAAGGCCCAAGGGTAAGAGAACAGGTAGCCTTAGACTGGCAGTGTTGAGGAGACGTGTTGGCTTTTCTCTTTCTCTAGACCTAGAGCAGATACGCAGTAAATGTAATTAACTGAACTGCATGAATACATGGATAAATGAATGAATGATACTTAGCAGGAAGCTGGTTCTGAAATAAAATGAAAGCGTTCTGCTCTCCCTCTCCCCCTTCATCCTTCCCTTCGCTTCATGCATTTAATATCTCTGTTGAGTACCTACTAAGTGCCGGCACCGCCAGGTGCTTAGATGGTACGTTGCCCAAATTTTCAAGCTATTTTACTTTTATTGGCTCCTTCAGGCTTCTGATACGCCAACATTTGTTTACTGATTTTATAAGCTAGGAAGGAGGGAAGTCCCTGGCTTTCCAGTGGTTAGGACTCAGCACTTTCACTGCCGAGGGCCTGGGTTCAAGATCCTACAAGCTTCATGGCGTACCCCTCCCACCCCCGGCTCCCAGTAACCAGGAAGGAGCACGTTATAATGTTTCTGTCGGTGGTGTATTCTGAATGTGATTGCATTTTCCCCTTGGTTTGAAGCAGCGTGTGGTTTAGTGTGTTATCTCACACGGCAGCCACCAGTGCAATTGGTCTTTATCCAACTGTCCTGTATCTCTGAAATGTTAGAAGTTTTTTCTTTTGAATCTGTGTCAGCAAGCTGCTATTAATTATGAAAATGACTAATTTTAATATATTCTAGATGAAAGTTCCAGAGCTTAAATTACTTTTCAGCTGGAAATAAAGCTTGCTTTGCATGAAGCAAAAAAAAATGAAAAGCGTAGAACTAAGTGTGGAAACACATTGAAGTGTAGAACTAAGAGGTTACTTTGCCATATTTCTTTTTTAAGTTTTAGGAAGTAAACTTTCGGTTGTTTTAATTCTGACTGATGATAGGTTATGATAATATCACCTATTGCTATGATAATCTTACCTAGAAAGCACAATAACCTGCTTATGGTAGGCTAAACAATTCTTTCTTGATTTTATATTAAATACATTTTCAGTTAAGTCTTGTTTTTTTAAAGTTGTACGTTTCTCTTAATTATTTTGGCACAATCAGGCTTTTCTATTTCTTTTTTCTCTTTTAAATTAATTAATTTATTTTTGCTGTGTTGGGTCTTCGTTTCTGTGTGAGGGCTTTCTCTAGTTGTGGCAAGCGGGGGCCACTCTTCATTGCGGTGCGCGGGCCTCTCACTGTCGCGGCCTCTCTTGTCGCGGAGCGCAGGCTCCAGACGCGCAGGCTCAGTAGTTGTGGCTCACGGTCCCAGTTGCTCCGCGGCATGTGGGATCCTCCCAGACCAGGGCTTGAACCCGTGTCCCCTGTATTAGCAGGCAGATTCTCAACCACTGCCCCACCAGGGAAGCCCATTTTCAGTTAAATCTTTTCAATGTGAGAACTGTGCATTTATTGCCTAGAAGATGAGTTGGCATTTCATCAGGGTCTTTATCATTTTGTTAACTTCATATTAATCTTACTTTTACATGAGGGATCACAAGGGATGATTCTTAAAAGGTAACTATGTATTGAGTAAAGGCCAGGACATGTGGGAGGTTACAACTAGCTATGTTTTTGAGATTTATCTGTCCCCCTATCTCTTATTCATCTGTGTGAATTGATTTATACAATTTCTTTTTATAGATATGTGGCATTTATTTACCCTCCCTGTGATGGATATTTTAATAATTCCCAACTTATATTTGCACTTGTAGTGCTGCAACAAACATTCTTGTTCATGTCTCCGAGGGCATGTGTTTCTCTAGGGTTTATATGTAGAAGTGAAATTGTGGCTTATAGGCTGTGACCTCATCAACTTGACCAGATATTTTGCAGAATTACTCTTCTAAGGAGCTGAACCTATTTAAACTCCCACAAGCAGTTGGTGTGCTTTGTCCTTATTCCACATCCTTCCCAATACTTCCCAATAATTCTGAAATTATTGTCAGAATTAAAAAAAAAATTCTAAAAAAATTTTTTAGTTAAAAAAGAATTTTAAAATAAAATTTGATGAACTGATAGATGTGAAATGGTATCTTGTTTTCAAAACGTGCAGTTTCCTAATTACTGGGGTGTCTGAATGTCTTTCCAAAAATACTTCTTTATTTTGTGTGTTCTTTATTTTCTCTTATGAATATGTCTTGTGAATCTGTATACACACTTAGGAGATATGTACCATGTTGTGTTTCTGTATGTATTAAAAATTTTCTTCTAGGTACAGATATTGCCACGTCTTAAAGTTTTAGCTAAAATAATTCAAATTTCTTTCCATATTCTATGGCAATTCAAGCTCTCCAGAAGTTTTCTGCACATTTCCACAGTCTGCAGTCTCATGGTTACTACTGCCTCTGCTTCCCTGCTTTCTTTCATTTGCTTTTGTGTCTCTTTTCTATCATATTAATTTCATATGAAAAATTTTTTCTTAATTACCACTCCATAGACACACACATACACGTACACACATTAACCTAAGTTGTATCTATTTATGAGATGATGGTGATAAAGGAAGGTGAAATCTAAAAATCACAAATAATTTCAAATTGAACACAGATTCCTGTGTTTGCAAGTGTTTTCTAGCCTACCCTCCACCATCAATCCATGGAACTACCATCCTCACATCATTCTCTCTGGCCCTCGTGTCTCCCACTTCCTTGTGTGATACTCTGCTCTTCTCAGATGGTGAGATGAGGGGATCTTCTGGTTCCTTACATTTATTATATGAGCATGGAAATAGCAACCGTCACGTAGCTCTGAGGGTGAATTTAAAAGAAATACTTTTGTTTTAGGTTAAAAAACCTTTTATCTTTTTATGTTAAAAATTTCCCCAGCTTTATTGAGATATAATTGATATTGTGTAAATGTAAGATGTACAACCCATTGATTGGATACTCTTACGTATTGCAACATGGGTACCACTGTGGTGTTAGCTAACACCTCCATCAAGTCACATAATTACCAGTTCTTTTTTGCAGCAAGAACATTTAAGATCTACTCTTTCAGCAACTTTCAAGTATATACTACAGTACTGTTAACTGTAATCACAGTGATGTTCATTATATCCCCAGAACTTAATCATTTTGTAACTAGAAGTTTGTATTCTTTGACCAGGGTCATTTCTCCGCCCTCCAGCCCCTGCTAAGCACCATTCTACTCTCTAAACTTAGTACTTGTTGATCAACCTATTGTCTATTAGATATTTTAGAAACAATGAATTTCCTAAATCCCACATTCATGCAAAGTACAGTGACCTTTTATAAAGTGTAGACAAGGTATATAATCTTTTTTTCCTAGTATTTAAATTGAGTTTGTTTTATATTTTCAAATGTTAATGTTGATAACATTAGTAATCTATGGAAAGAAAGAAACAATTAATTATTAACTACTTTTGAAACAGAGCTCATTTATCTTAGAAGTGTTTACTTCCAAAAGTAGTAATAGGCTATTAAAGTTAATCAGGCATTTTTAGAAGATTCAAAATATGTTTTCTTTAAAATATTTTTCTTATAACTAAATATAGAAAAAAAGAAAATAAGCTGAATTAATATCAAATTTTTTAAATATTGTGTGGCAGTAAACTTCAAGGGAAACTTGTGATGTCACTAATGTGTGGTTGACACTCAATTTGTAATGTAATATTTATGAATTCTTTTAAAAACCTTTTACTCCATGAACAAACTTTTTCATTATGTTGATAATGCAATCTAAAATGTACATGATATTAAAAGTGAAATTCATGCTTTCCCCCATCCCCAGATTAGCTTTGTGCATTTAACATCTGAATATGGATTTTTTTTGATGATGTCAGCTAATATATTTTGTCAGTGTGTGTCTTGGAATTAATATTTCTAACAGTAAGCAGTTTTAATATTGAAAGTAGGGTATTTCCCTGTTTATAAGAGGCTGGTAGAAAGGTAAAGATTGAGGGATCCTTTGAATATATCTAAATTTATTTAATGTGAAGAATACAATTACAGTAAAAGTAATAATTTCATTATATGTTTTTACTGATTATAAATTTCATTAACAAATTCTGTTGAAATATACCCTTGATGCACTTACCAGCTCCTTTGATAGATCATTTTTTTAATAGCTATTTTTGAGTCAACATATTTAGTTTCATGAAGGGTGATTTGTCTCTATTAAATGTCCAATGTATTTTAAGGCCCTACAAAATTTTATCTAAGCTAGGTAATGCTATGATTTAATGATCAATTTATTTATATTATTTTTACAAGAAAGATAAAATATTGGCATTATTAAAATATTAAAGAAATTATTTTAAAACTCAACAATGTGTCTTTTCACATTTTGCATACTACCTCATAAGTAGTAGTTTATCGTGAGATATTGATTTGTGTCTCACTGTGGTTGTTGTGTGGCATATGCCACATGAAAACCTTTTGTTTTTCCTCTGCCTTACTGGTTGAACCCCACGTTTGGGGGTGATCACCCTCTATGGCAATGTGCTTAGGGACAGTGAACCCTGCTGGAGCTCTAGGGGATGGTGTAAAATGGAATAGGAAGTGTGTGTATGGTGGTGAAGTTTTGAATAGCTGTGGTGGGAAATGGGAAAGCGGCCCATTTGGGAAAGCGGCCCAAATGGGAAAGGTCAGCGGCCATGGCTCACGGGCCCAGCCGCTCCGCGGCATGTGGGATCTTCCCGGACCGAGGCACGAACCCGTGTCCCCTGCATCGGCAGGCGGACTCTCAACCACTGCGCCACCAGGGAAGCTCTAATTTTTAAATATTTTTTTTAAAACCACTTTGTTGAGGTATGATTGATAAACAAAAAGCTGTATTTCCTGTATAAAACTTGATACAAACAATTTGGAGATAAGTATACACCTGTGAAACCATCACCACAATCTACGCCATAAACATATTGGAGGAGGTTGATCATTGACAAGAGTAATGGTGTGGAAGAGCCAGGCAACATCCAGCTCCTCCCTACGGCCCAGCTCTGTAAAGTAGTACATATGTTTCTTTCTTTCTTTCTTTTTTTTAATTGGGGTATAGTTGATTTACAATGTTGTGTTAGTTTCTGCTGTACAGCAAAGTGAATCAGTTATACATATACATATATCCACTCTTTTTGGATTCTTTTCCCATATAGGCCATTACAGAGTATTGAGTAGGGTTCCCTGTGCTATACAGTAGGTCCTTATGAGTTATCTATTTTATATATAGTAGTGTGTATGTGTCAATCCCAATCTTCCAGTTTATCCCTACTCCCCCTTACCCCTGGGAACCATAAGTTTATTTTCTACATCTGTGACTCTATTTCTGTTTTGTAGATGAGTTCATTTGTAGCCTTTTTTTAGATTCCACATATAAGCAATATAATATACAATGCGATATTACTCAGCCTTAAAAGAGAATAAAATAATGCCATTTGCAGCAACATGGATGGACCTAGAGATTGTCATACTGAGTGAAGTAAGTCAAACAGACAAAGAGATGTTGTTTCAATAACATATATCTAAGTATGAAAATAAAATTAATTTTGATAGAATAACTCATGATTCTATCCAATGAAACCTATTTTCAATACTTAGCATAATACAAAGTGAAGGACTTTATAAAGAAATGAATAACACACAAATAAGTAAGATTGACTTGAATGAAATTTGTAAACAAACTTTGAGAATGGACTGGAGAAAGCATGTAGTGAGAGAAAGTATTTAGAATAAAGTTGCATAATAGAAATTATGGGCAAAATCATGAGTTTATATATGAAAAATTTATTTTAAACTTATTTTAATTATAAAAGGTATAACATGGTTATATAAAATTGAAAATAAAATCTTTGTTTGTCAATAACTCAGCAAGTAAGGTTCTGTGATGAGCTTAAGTCCCTTAAGACTCAAATTTGAAGTCTTGGTGGTAATTCTGAGAACACCAAGAGCACATTTTACATTTTTATATAAATAAAAATGAACTAAGTTCTGTTTACCAAACAATATCAATAATTTCAATAATGTCTCTTTATTATATCATCTCTTAATGAATTAGAAATACAGTTCATATAAGTGGCATTATTGTCTAATTTGAAATTTTAAATAATATAATAATTCATTGTAAATTATAAAGTACAGTTTATTAAAACTGTGAGAATTTTCTTAATAGTTAAGCTTTTTTTCCCTCTATAGCCTTGGGGGAAGAGCAGATTAAGATTAAAATATTAAACAATCGTCCATAATATTTAATTGGTAAAGTGGTAAGATATAATGGAAAATAAGATACCTCTCTTTCTTCAGGCAAATAGAGGACTTAAATTTTATAGCCATTCCTCAATGTAGCTGTTCATGATGGGAAATTATCCATGCATATCTTCATGCTTTTAGCATAAAATATATCTAGCAATAAATGGGGTATATATGCTATAGCTCTCATGCAGAAGGCAAAGGGCTTGAAACAGCATCTCAAGATCCAGAAAGTCATAACAGTAAATAAAAGGTAATTGTTGGATAGCTATGCTGTGCTTCTTTTATGCCAGAGTAATTCTGCCTGTGGGCTAACTTTAGTATAAACAAAGATAATTGAACTTTTGCACCTTGAAGAATATTTTCCTCTTGTACTATTTCTTTGACTCCATCTCCTCAGGGTGTAAACTTGACTTGAATGTTAACTTATGAAGCATATTCATTTTTTTACCATAAGTAGGAGTAAACTGAAGCTACTTTATAGTAGAATAAACATTGGTCTTTGTTATGGGAAAACATTTGTTATTGTTATCAGATAGGCAACATGCTTAAGAGTTTAAGAACAGGGTTCTAGAGTTAGAGAACCTGAGTTTGAATACTCTCTCAAGACCTGCATCTAGGCTTTCATTTCCTTGCTTGTAGGATGGGGATAATAATAGTACCTTCTTCTAGGTTGCAATTAATAAGAATTGGTCATGGTAATTCCAGTAAAGTAACTAGTATCATGCCTGGTATGTAATAAGCACTCAGTAGATGGTAGCTATCCTTCTTCCTTTATGTGTGGTGTATATTTTTTCCCTAACATTTGAGTGGCAGCAGAACATCTCAGGGTAAAAATTGTCTAATGGAATTTCTGTAAGTGGGGAATTGCATAAAGTCAATTGGCACATTATCAGAAGTGCCTCAGTGGCCAGGCAGGAGAAGGGCCTTGGTGATGCAGACTTCCTTGGACCTGCTCCTGATGGGCTTTCCAAGAGTTAAATTGCAAGTGTGTGGGGTTATGGCCAAACATGCTCTCTAATGGTAAAGACAAGCCATTGACAGAAATTATTTGGTGAATAATAACTGGTACATCTTAAAGCAAACTCTTTTTACTGCCCAGCTGGTAATCAGATGTAATTTCGAATTTCATTAAATGGTATTAAATTGTAATATTTTGACTCTCACTGTAGTAGAAACTAACATAAACACCAAAATCTAAGGTTTGGTGCAAAGCGACAGAGTCCATGGAAAACTATTCAATGGCTTAACGAAAGCCTTAATCTTCTTAGTATCCTTTGCCAAATGAGAAGAACTTCACATGTGAAAGGCTTTACATTTTTGATATTGCTAGATTCATTTGGATCACTTCCGGGGATGTATGCAGTTTACTTTGGCATTTCTTTAGATTATGCATTTGTGAGTTTTTAGATAGAGCCACTAACTTTAAATTGGTCCTTTCACAACAGCATGGAATAAATAAGTAAATGCATAGTCTTCAGAGCAATGTGAAAGGTTTTGTGCTTGGTAGAATATGGCAAAAAGTTCCATCTAAGATTTCACTGAACTACTTTGGAGGGTACTGTTCATTAAGATAATTTTTATTTTGGTCCAAATGTTTCTAATTATTGTTCCATAAAATTATGTAACTATTTGATAGTTGTACTTCCTACCTGCTGGAAATGTGAAATATTATTATTGCTTGTCTGGGCGGCATTTTAGAGGGTTTTCTCTTTATGTGAGGAAAGACAATATGGAGAGAGATGGACACTAAATCCCTGGAAAGTGTGATTTAGGAAAGGGGTCAGAGGGGTGGACAAAGGTGTCCTGCGGTTTAAGAAGGAACAATAAATTCTCTGTTCATGTTATGATTTTTAAAATCTGGGTTTAATATGCTTACTTTCTAGCTGTAGTCTCAGGGCAATACTTTAGGATGATCTAGGCCAATTTGCTTAATTTGTTTTTATTACGAACCTTCATAGTAGGTTTAAATTAAATTATCTCTGTATTTGGCAACTCTTATGCAATATATTTAGTGTATTTGTTATTTTAATGGATCGTATATTTCGAATGCAAATTAAGAATATATTTAATAATCGTCAGCCTACACTGGTGCAGCTATTCTGGAAAGCAATTTGACAACACTTAGCAAAAATATGTGTTCTCTCTCCCTCTTTTTCTTCTTTCTGATTCTCTACTGCTTATATATATATATAGGAAAATTTTTTAGAGAACATTTGGGGACATATAAATGCATATTAATTGCAGTGTTTCTTGTAATAGCTGGCAGTTGAGGCAGTCTGGGTGTCTGTAACTGAGGGAAAGGTAAGAAAAATACACAGAAATGCGTTATGGAATAGTATGGGGAATACTATTATTTATATATATATATAATTATATATATATATAATATATATTTATAATATATATATTATATATATTATATATAATATATATATTATATATTATAATATATATAATATATATAATATATATTGTAATATATATAATATATATATTATATATATTTATATATATATAATATATATATATAATTATAATATATATAATTATATATATAATTATTAATATAATTATGGGGAATAATCAACTGGATGCATACCTAGTGACAGGAATAGACTTTAAAAACATAAGGTAGAGTGAAGAAGGGCAGAGTGAGAATGAGGTATGTAGCACAATACCATATATGTATCTTAAAAATACATGTACCAAACAATTCTATATATTTTACTGGAACACATAAAAATCAAAGAGTTCACATGAAGCACATTAGAGTGATTGCTTAAGGGAATATGATTGTATAATTATTGTATCATCCAACCTCATACATTTTAAGAGATATGGGGGATGTGAAGAATAGCTAGGAAGAAGGAAAGTGAAAGAAAGTGAAATTCTTAGGTATAAACCTTCCAAAACTTGTACAGGATCTGTACGCTGAAAATGCTGATGGAAAAAAAAATCAAAGAACCTGAATAAATGGAGAGACATACCATATTCATGAATTGGGAGACTCAACATAGTAAAGATGACTTTTTTTACCTAAATTACTCTATAGGTTTAATATAATTTTTATCAAAATCCTAGCAGACTTTGTGTGACCTATGCAGGCTTTTTCTAAAATTTATATGGAAAGGCACAGGACCTGAAATAGCTTAAACAACTTGGACAAAGAAGAGTGAAGTGGGAGGAATCACTCAACCAGACAACGAGACTTACTATATAGCTACATTAATTGAAAGTGTGGCATTGGCAGAGGGATAGACACATAGAACCGATTAAAGAGCCCCAGAATAGACCCACAAAATTATGCCCAATTGATTTTTGATAGCTGCAAAAGCCATTCAATGGAGGAAGGAATTCCTATTCAACACACTGTGCTGAGCAGTTGGGTATCCATAGGCAAAATATTATTGTAATATTTTTGTATTAAAATGTCTAAATGTTTCAACCCAAAGATTTTCACAGGTACTGTCTTTTCTGCCTTCATTTAAAGAACTTTTCTTTAATTTTTTCCCTAAGGCAAAATTTATTAAATAAGTCACCCCTGTGAATCTATTGAATATTCCATCAAATCTAAGTGCTGTTAATCATAGACCCTCTCAATTTCAGTGCATTCTAGTAGGCAGTATAAATTTATTCAGATAAATATGGTAGCTTCATCAAAAGCTTCTTCCCAGAATTTGAGTTAAACTAAATAAAAGTTAAATCATAAACATCGTTTGAGATCTCACTGTTTACTCAGTTCTTCTCTTGCTTTTTTCAGTAAGGACAAATTTCAGTGTCTCTTTGTTTGAAATGCTTTCAAGAATTGAAATATGTTAAAAGTTTTTAAAACTGTTTTTTAGTATGTATTTATTAAATATTGAGTTAAGATTTTGGCTGATTTCTTTTGGTTGTAGTATGACCAGTTAGTTTATCTAATAGTCTGAATGAGAGAAAAAAAGGACTGAGTTTTGTTCATGATGATAGAGAATAGGGGAGAAAGAAATTCTAAGTTTATTTAGAAGATAATTTTAACAAGACTGGGTAACTGAATGACTGTGGGGTGGGATTAGGAAGAGAAAGAACCCAGGATCAATGTTGAGTCTTGCAAGAGAATACTCTCAGGGACTGATTTATGTTGTCCTCATTTTCCTTATTTCTATCTTAATTTTTAGTAAATTTTTTTTTTGAAAATTCTGTTCAACTCCAAGTCTGTGTGTAAGCTGCTCTAGAGAATCCATCCATTCCTTCGTCAATATTTTACTTAGTATATGTCAAATACTGGGCACTTAACTGTATTCAGGCAGTCCTCGATTTGCACAATTTTGTGTAACTGAAACTCATGCCCATCTGAACCGGGTCCTTGACTGACATGGCTCCATTGATCTTAGTTACCAGAGAACTGTGCAAAACGAGGGCCGCCTGTCTTTCATCTAGAGACAGGACTGAAAATGATGACTGCTTTCAACAAGCTTAAAATCTATGGCTGGAAATAGACGATTACCTTTCAGTGTGTTTTAAGGATTTAAAGATACCTTTCAGGATATAAGATAAGATCTCAGACAGACGACATCTGATGTGGATTGCTGGGGAAGAAGACTAGGAAAGAAATTCTGAAAATGGTGATATCAAGGGAAGAACAAAGGTCAGGTGATTCCTCTCCCTAGTGAAGAAGAAGGTCTGGAGAGTTAAAGGGCCCACGAGTACTCCCCTAAGGCCACAGCCAAGTGTGGGAGCTGGGAATGTTGGGAAGTAAGCTTGAAGAGTATTTAATTTCCCAAGAGTCTGTGTTTGTGTCCTTTCTCATTCCTAATTTTGCTTCTGTCTTTCTTACCTTTCTTAAATTTCCATCCTCTTTATGCTGTCATTTCTCTCCCACTTTCTCTTTTCTCTAGCTTCTTTTCTTTGTCTCATGACGTCTGTCCTAATAAGGGTTTTGTTTATGTTGATACTATTTTTCTAGAACATTCTTTTAGATTTAGTTATCCTTTACCCTTTTGTTTTTAATAAGGTCTGTTTTAATCTTTTAAAACTCTCTCTTGCTACTTTAAAAAAATTTTCTTTCATATGTTTCTGATTTCTTAAGATGATTATTACTTTCTTTGAACTTTTACAGTTTTCTTCTTTGGTAATGAATGTATTTTAGGGGATGCATTTTCCTTTGGTTACAGCTTTGCTGTAGCGCATAGATTTTACTATGAAGTGTTCTTTTCGACAGTCTGAAATTTTACTTTTTTTTTTTTTTTTTACTTTGGTTTTCTTCTTTGAGGTAATCTAGAGGGTTTTGGGATAGATTTGACTAGGTTTACTGTAGTTTTAATTACTCCCAAAATATCAGTGGCTTACATCCACAAGGAGGTTCCATGTCCTTTATGTGTACGTGATGACTTTTCCTGCTCGGGCTAAAGGAGCAGCCCTGTCTGGGATGATGTTGCCATAGTGACCAAGGGAAAGATGGTCTTGGCTCCCCGTCTCTGCTCAGAAGGGGTACATGTTGCTTCCACTCACATCTCATCTGTCAAAGCGAGTCCTGAGGCCAGGCCTGATATCATGGAATTGCGCTCACTGATGCTCCCACAGGGAGCACAGAACGCATATTGTATGAAACTTTAATCTACCCTAAAGAATGTTGCTGTAGGTTGAGTTGTGTTCCCTCCATAAAGAAATGTTGGAATCCTAACTTCAGAATGTGACTTTATTTGGAAATACCGTCTTTGTAGAGGTTATTAAGTTAAAATGAGGTCAATAGTGTGGACCCTAATGCTATATGATTGTTGTCCTATATAAAAGGCAAATTTTGACAGAGACAGACATGTACACGGGAGCACACCATCTACAAGCTAAGGAATGCCTGAGCCTCCCAGAAGCTAGAGGAGATGCATGAAACAGACTGTCCCTCACAGTCCCTAGAAGGATCCAGCCCTGAGAACAGCTTGATCTCACACTTCTAAGTCTTCAGACTGTGAGACAATCAATTTCCGTTGTTTAAGTCATCCAGTTCATGGTGCTTTTTTATTGCAGCCCTGGGAAACCAACACAAATATGTTTCAAAATTTTGAAGATATGATCAGATTCTTATTATTTATTTCTAGTTTTATTACACTTTTATTAGAAAATTTAGCCAATAAAACCTCTGCTATTCAATATTTAAGCTTTTTTTATGGTTAAAATTATGATCAGTTTTACAAATTTGCTTCAGATAGCAAATTCTGTAGTTGAAAAATTTCACTCAAATTTCAAAGGTTATCATATCTTTTTCTTTTCTATTCAGAAGTTTAAATAACACTGTTACCCTCTTCTAATTTACTACATTCAGGGTTTTGTAAACCTTATTTATATCAAAATTCAGATTCATCTTTCCAGAAAAATAAATAAATACCCTAGGTTTGAATCTACCCTTATGTTAATCTTTTCAGTCTTTTTATTATTACGTTGCCACGACCAGGATGATTAACAGTGTAGTAGGTTGATTATGTCATTGTAACTGTTTTCTCTTAGTGCCTTATCCATGAACATGCTTTCTTTTTTTCTTTCATTCCTTTTTTTCTTCCTCTTTTTTATTTCCTCTTTTTTTTTTTTTAACTGAAGCAGAACAGTGATTTCCTTCAGACAGCTGTCTGCAAGGCCTGTCTACAAGATCCCTCCATCTCTGTCAAACAGCCCCTTGGCAATTACAGAAATGTGCTTCTTTACTACAGAAATCTTCCTTTCCTTACCAGAGCGGCTGAAACTGACAGTGGTATCACAGCTCAGCTGGGAAAGGAAATGGGGAAAAAGAATTGGACAGGAGACAGAAGATGGAAAGTAACAGATTACAACCTGCTTTGTTCTCAGGAAAAATTTAGATGCCATTAGAAGGCATATTGAATTTAAGTACCTAATTTGTGATCCACTGAAATCATCTGCATTCTTTTGAATCATGTAAGTATTATTTTATGACCTGATCTTGCATCAGGTAAGAGAGTGGTTCTAACTTATGTGTGTTTTGCCCTTTTTATCTCACATACTGTGATCTTGATGCTGTTTTTAACTTACATGTTTATACATGTAGAAATGTCTAAAATAATTAATGTAACCAATTTTGTATCTTCAGGATTAGCTGTTTGCTGGAGCAAGTCTTTACAGTTGGACTATATTAGAATTCTATCTACATTTTAATTTGGTTCCTGCTGTGTGGATATATTAGACTGAATCTATTACCTGGCTCAATGGTCCTCTCAGTTTCCCTTTCTCATTCTGATTTTTATTGTAAGTGATCGTCAACATACTGTAGAAGTCTGCAAATCCAGTTTTGATCGCTCCCATGAGGTGCTGATAACTATGACCTTACACTAAAAAAACAGAACAAAACAAGAACTGAAGGAGTGTTGTGATATTTAATAGATTATCTTTTGATTAAAGGTGCTAGTTGTGGAGTGTTTTGTGAGACTGTATGCTTGGACATTTCTTCTTTACTGATCCTTCATTTGAGTGTTTTGCAGAGGAAATTCTGTAGCAATCACCCCTTTGAGGCAGGACCTGGTTTCACATTAAACATTCCTGCGTTACGTGTAATTTTACTTTGAGTTGCCTCTTATCCTGGTGATCACGAACTACCTTCTGTTTTTCTCGTTTGAAGATACTGTCTCTCTGAGTATTTATTATAATTTCAGCTTTAAATATAGTCTTTTCATGCATTTAATACATTTAATCCTTACTGTGAAACAGATTAATGGACCTTTGGTGGAAAGCTTAGGAACATTAATTTAGTTCACTCTGGTTTATTTGTGTTGCAGTCTTACTGGGGTGTACTTTTTCAGGGCACGTCTGGAAGTTAAGAGAGATGATGTCAAGTGGTAATAGCATGGCACTTCATTTTCTCATGCTGCCCCACAGTTTGATGAAGAGTGCTCTTAGGGAAAAAGAAATACTACTAATTCATTTCATTTGCAGCTCCATCCTTAGAACTGTCCTGTCATCACCTTGTATCTGGCACCTTGTTGTGGACCCTCATCCTGATCCTAAGATCATTTTTCCCTCACTCTTTTTATCTTTCCTCTTTCTATTTTTGTTTCTTTGAATGTTTCATTCTTAACCTAGTCTTGTCTCTCAGCTGCCTGCTATATATATTTCTACCTGGATATCCTGCTAGCACATTAAATATTATGTTTGAATGTAAATTTCTCATCCTTTTCTCAAAAACAACTTGTCATCCCATCTTTCCCATTTCTATGCATGGTATCATCATTTTTACCCTGAGTCTTAGACTGAGAACTTCAATGACATCAATGACTCAAATTTCTTCTTCTCCATGTTAGTTAAAATTGAGCTTTTCTTCTCAAATTTACTTTTTTCTTCCTGTTCCTCTTGACACTTTCTTTTTTTTTATTGCAACAGCCTCTTGGCTGGACTAACTACTTTAGCATTTTCCTCTGCTGATCCCCAGTGACTTAACAGATTAAGATTTTAATATAATATTCATGTGTCATTCTGCAATTTAAAATTCTTCAGTGCTTTGCAGTTTCTTGCCACTTAAAATGTTATCGAATATTCATAGCTTTAAATGTCCACTATAATCTCTGTTACATCTATTCAAAATTAGTTCTTAGTCATTTCACAGCATCTTTTCTTCACTAGCAGGTCCTGTCCCCAGAATTCTCTATTCATCGAGTATTGTTACTTTCTTAAGAACAGAATTTATGTCTTATATTGGTAACCATGTTTCTATAGAATGAATGTTTGTGTCTCCCCCAAATTCATATGTTCAAACCTAATCCCCAATGAGATAATATTAGGAGGTGGGGCCTTTGGGAGATGATAAGGTCATGAGGATGGAGCCCTGATGAATGGGATTAGTGCCCTTATAAAAGAAGTCCCAGGGAGCTCCCTCACCCCTTCTGCCATATGAGGATGCAGCATGAAGACATCCTCCTATGAACCAGGAAGTGAGTCCTCACCAAAGGTCAAATTTGCTAGCTCCTTGATCTTGGACTTCCCAGCCTCCAGAGCTGTTAGAAGTAAATTTCTGCCATTTATCAGCCACCCAGTTTATGGTATTCTGTTATAGCTGTCTAAATAGACTGAGACACATTTCTTCAGCATAGTACCTAATCTGTGGTTGATGTTCAATTAATGTGATTTTTGTTTGTTTGTTTTTTGGTGTCAGTCAGGGTCATATTTAGATGGATTGGATGGTGATTTTTCTTTTATTTTGCACTCTAGACCTTAAGGTGTGGTCTCTGGGGTTGCATCCTCTGGGTTTAACTCTAACTCTTATTTTGTGACCTTAGATAATTAACCTAATGTCTATGTGCCTCAGCTTCCTCATCTGTAAAATGGAGATAAAAACTATATTAACCTAAAAGAGTTGTTATGAGGACTTGATAAGGGACTACATGTACAGGGCTTTAAAAGTGTGACTGATATATAGTAAGTGCTCAATTAGGTATCAATAATATTTTGCATACGTAACATATCTTTCTAGGCTGATGGCACTAAGAACATTTTTAGTGGCCTGGCAAATTAGGTAGAGAGAAATATCTGAGTTGGGGGAACTCAATTTTTATTTTATTCCTAGTTATTGTCAATATGTATGTTATTTTTATAGTGAGGCTATTTATATATACATAAATATTTTTGTCTTATTGACTCAAACTGATATTTGAAACTATTGATGGAAGTATTGATGACAGTTGGAATAATGCATTTACTGAGTGTTTGTAAGATTAATAATACTACTTATTAATACAGTTGTGTCTGCTCCTACCACAACTATCACCACAGTCATTTA
Organism: Orcinus orca; assembly: GCF_937001465.1. Lineage (NCBI taxonomy): Eukaryota > Metazoa > Chordata > Mammalia > Artiodactyla > Delphinidae > Orcinus > Orcinus orca. The sequence goes on along the minus strand of NC_064576.1, from coordinate 17,941,262 downwards.
TTGAACACATTATTTGTCATTTGAATTTTCTTAGTAAACCACAATTGATCCACTAAGCACTAGGCAAAAATGTATTATAAGATATGCATATATAAATTATTACTGTAAGAGTATATACATGTCAAATGATAAAGAGTTAGAATTATCCTTTTAAAAATTATCTGGTGGGAAAGTTGCCCATTTTGCATATTATTCATACTTCTTAAGTTTTCTCTATCTCCCTTCCCACCATTATCTCAAATATTTTTGTCTAGTAAGTGTAGAATTTGCTTGGAGTTGTTCTTTACAATTCTGAATTTTATTCTTCCATCACCTTTAATATATGTATGCTAATATTTAAAATAATTCCAATTTTAAATGGCTTTTCCTAGAATCTAGTAATATCCTTTAAAATATTTTGAGCTGCTTTGATAAATATCATCCCTTACTATGGAGAAGAATCTGAGTTTTGCTGCTTTTTAGCAAAGTGGAAAATGTTTTCTGCAGGTTGACGTTAGGTGGTTTGGTGACTGAGCTCACCAAAGTGAAGAGATGGGAGAATGAAGAGTATGATTTCACTGTTGAATTCAATTGAGTGAGCATATGTTGAATATTTCTTTCAGACCTGAGATTCTGCGAGGTGCTAAAAGTACAGGGAGCATGCAAACGTAGGTCCTTCCTCCCTGACTCTCATATTCTATTAAGGAAAATAATGAGTAATCGCAATAGAGAGGGGTCAACACAGCAATAGAAGTAGGGTCAGACAGTGGAGGGATTGCCTTTATTAGAAGGAGAAACGTAAGCAAGGTTGGTTATAGAATGCTTCCTTGTAAGGGTACAGTACAAGGTTCACTTTTTTTTTCAGTGTAATTGAGATTTGGTTGGTATATTTTTATTTCCATGTATTTGACATTAAGCAAGAATATATATATTTTGGCTGTTGTAAAATTGTTGTACCAGATCTTCTTAGCCATGACACAGTCATGCACCTCACTGTAAACTTGAGTTTTATCTCCTTCACAGGTGATATTTAGAGTTGGCATCCATCAACAAAGCTTCAGAACAGAATATTACCAGCAAAGAAAAGGAGCTTAAACAGGCAGTTCAAAATTTTATTTATACTCCAGGAATAGTAAGGAACCTGTTTATGACAGCTATTTCTCTCCTCTCAGGCTAAGATGCTCCATTTCTTAGCAGTGTTAGTTGAGCAAGGATACCATGGAGAAATCTTTTTTTTTTCCCCTAGAGCTCTCTAGACTATCAGTTTTATAGACTCCACATAATTCTCAATAAGAATGTAGTTTGAAGCAAGCTGTTCTGATTAATTATTGCTCATTAACTGGATCTTCACTCTGCATGAAAGAATATTGCAGTTTTTTTCCCTCAGTCTAAAAATCGTGTTGCTTACATTAAAATTGAAATGTATTTGGGGAAGCTGGAAGTTGAGATACCCAGGGTGGGCTGTGGGGAGGGCAGGAATTGTTGAAAGCTTTGCTTCTGTAGTACTGTGCTGATGCCTTCATGATTTTTCAGTAAAGTAAATTAGATTTCTCAACAGCAGAATTTATATAATAAGTCATTTGTGATGGAGATATTTTGCATATCTTGTACTTTATAAATCTGTTTTCTTCTTGGCAAGAGTCCTTGGTCAATGTGTACAATTAGAAGATATTGGAAGAATAGCGTGCCAAAAATGTTCACGACATTTTCTTGTCTTTACAGAATATTAACTAACCTATTAACTTGGTTTATCAATATCCATCTGAAGGAAAACTAGAATAGTAACATGCAATTTTTTCACTCTTATATAAGGATAGGAGATAAAGATTTTTGCATGTGATTATATGACTAGTTTTTCCTTAATAGTTGTGCTGAAATCTGTCAATTTCTCTGTCTCTGTGTGCAGCTACCTTTGAGAGTCTGATACATATGATTACGCTCATGTAAACAATGAAAATAACATAAGAAAGAAACTGTGCCAGTTTCTGACTTACAGGCAAAATTTGTCCATAGATGATTAGGATGGCCATTTCTAACAATTCATTTGTAGTCTGAAAAAAAAGGGCAAGGGAAAAGAATGATTGACAAGCATTGTTAGATTAGTGGGGCCAGTTTTCAGATATAGTTGATAAACTTTTGTATTAAATAAGAAAAAAAATTGATAACAGTACAAGTAGGAAGTAAAGACAGTATAAAATGTGATTGACAAGGTATTTTTCACTAATAAAACACTTATTGAATAATTACTATGGGCAACATTGCTACTAAAGTTTATAGCATTTAAGGCAGTGAGAAGGATAATATATTGATCCTCTAGTTAATGTCCTTAATTTATAACATATAAATAACAGGAAATCAAGAACCAAAGAAATGGCACATAGAGCAAAAGAATATTAAACATAAAGAGCATTCCTATAACTTAAGATATTTGGAGTAGAGTTACTTTAATTTTCCTCTCTAGAAAAGTTCATCGTAATTTACATCTTCTTTTCCTAATTACATGAGATGGCAAAAAGTGCATCCCAGCTGTTGCTTTGTTTCTTATCTTCTTCCTTTCCTGTGCTTTTTCTGAATACTTTCTTAATAAATAGCCAAATTTTGGTCCCTTTTGGGACTCATTTTCCTTTGGAAAGAAAACCTTTCATATATAAGTATATAACCTTGAACGTGAAGTGAAGAAAAATGCATTTAGTAGGTAATGTTATGCTGTCATTGGCTATTCCTCTGTGAGAGATTTCATTCTGGTAAGAAAGATGTCTTGCTGTTAAGTTTTCTTTTTTTTTTTTAATGTGGGAAAAAGCATGTAAAAATAAAGATAAAAAGGCGTATTGTTTATCAGTCAATTATCACTGTATAAGAAGCAACCACAGAATCTCAGAGGCAGAGAGCTGCAGCGTGTATTTCATGTTTGTGTGTCTGCAGATCAGTTAGGGTTTGGCTGATCTTAGCTTAACACCAAACTCTGGGTTGGGTCCAGGCAGGTGTGTTCCAGGCTTTGGCTTGTGGGGATGTGCTTAGATCTGTTTCCTAAGTGTTTATTTTGGGGCTGTGATGAAGGGAAAGTGCTTAGGAGAAAGCCGTTCTTTTGGTTATTGGCAGGAGTTAGAGAGCAAGTGGAAGCATGCAGTACCGCTTGAAGGTGAGGCTCAGAACTGGCCCGTTGCCACTTCTGTTGACATTCCATTGGTCAAAGCAAGTCAATGGATGAGGGAGTATATTTCTCCCATGGAGTTGGAGGTTACAGGGAATGAACACTTATGGAACAATGAGGTAATCTACCACATATAAAATGTAATAAATGAAGCAGCACAAATTCAAATTCTGTAAGAAGTTGGAAATACATGAATCTCTTGATGTGAACAATCACTGCCACTTACCAAGCACTAACATGGGCGTGTGCTGGCCTGAAAGCACACCTGCATTGCCTTTTGGCTTTCTCAACCATGGGAATACTGACAATGGGACTTGGGTGTCCCCTCTGTTGTGGGGCTGTCCCATGAATTGTAGGGTGTGTTGAAGCATCCCTGACCTTTACTCTCTAGATACCAGTAGCATCTTTCCCCCTCCAGCGATAATAGCCAAAAATATCTTCAGGCATTGCCAGATGTCTCCCTGGGAGCAAAATTGCCCCAGTTGATTACCGCTGACTTATCTTGTGCTGGTAGTCTCTTAAATAGGGGATCACTTCATTTCACAGATGGAGAAATTGAGGCTCAGATGGACTGCTTTACCCAGGGTTACACTGAGGTAAATAAAAGATTTGGGGGTAAAATCCCCATTTCTTTAATTCCAAACTACATAGCTTTAAACCATACTGCTGAAGGCTAATAAAGAAGATGCCTTTGCATTGGGTTTTCCTTCAACAGTGGGAGCCGATGAAGCAATTACAATATTCAGACAATAAGGTCTATAAAAGATCTGCTCAGGGAATTATGAGAGAATGATGAGAATAGAGAAGGACCACTCTGCTCACAATAACTGAGGCAAGCAGTTGCAGGATTCGATGAACTAATAGGACAAATGATAGTCAACCAGATGGAGGAGGACAGGATAAGTCTCACTGAGCAGAGGTCACAGTATATGTAGGGTCATATACAGAGGATGCAAGAAAATGGAAATGGTTGAAGCAAAGAAAGTAGTGGAGAAAATGGCTGGCGTTGAAGGAAGTGGCAAAGCCAGCAGTGATTTATGCCATGCTGTGGATTCTGAACTTTAATCCTGAAGACAATGTTGGACACACACACACAGGGATTTTTTTTTTTTTTTTTTTTTTTTTTGCGGTACGCGGGCCTCTCACTGCTGTGGCCTCTCCCGTTGCGGAGCCCAGGCTCCGGACGCGCAGGCTCAGCGGCCATGGCTCACGGGCGCAGCCGCTCCGTGGCATGTGGGATCTTCCCGGACCGGGGCACGAAGCCGTGTGCCCAGCATCGGCAGGCGGACTCTCAACCACTGCGCCACCAGGGAAGCCCTCATATTTGAATTTTATACCATCACTCTGTCTTCCTGTGAAGGATGGATTAGAAGGGGGGTTATGGATGACAGGAAAATGTGCTATAGAAGCAAGAAAATTATGTAGAAGGATATATATTGAAGTATTAAGAATATTTATCTTTGGCTGAAGATTATGGTTTTAATTTTCCTCTTTATTATCTTTATTTTGAATTTTTCTGCAGTGAGAAAAATATTGCTTTGTAGTGATTGATACATTTCATTACGAAAAATAGGAGAGTGTAGGTACTTTATCTGAGAGTGACTTAGGAGGTAAAATTGTCAGGGCTTGGAGATGTGTTTTGGGGTCATTGCTGAGAGAAAAGGAAGAGTTCAAGCGGCTCCTGGGGTTTCTGGCTTGAGGAGTTCATAGAGAAGGGGATTAAAGAAGATGGGGCAGCAGTCGCGGCGGGGGAGGATTCATTCTGTTTTGAATGGGGTGCGCATGAAGTGCTTCTGGGGGATCTACTTGGAAAAGGTAATGAACTCCTCTTTCTAATGAACTGTAGAAGAGGAGCTCAGTATTCAGAGAGAGGTTTTGGTGGAGAGACAGATCAGGGAATAACCAAAAGATAGAGTTAGCTTCTGGGGGGAAATGGTCCAGGAAGAATGTATACGTTGAGAAAAGAAAAAGGCTGTGGATGGATTCCTGGTGGTAAAAGTGAGGCATATGAGGGGCTTGGTGAGTGTCTATGGGGAGGGCAGCGTCAAGGAAGCGAGAACAGATTCTCAGAGGAATGTGGTAGGAAACCAGAAAATGACAAAGAGGCCAAATGTGATGCTGCACGTTCTTTTGCATTTAGCATTTAGGACTGTGGTAACAGGGCGAAGCCATTTCACGGGGACTGGTGGCTACAGTTAGAAGTTAAACAGCGGTGATTGTGGTACCAAAATAGAGGTCATGATAGAAAAACATTAAGACATTTGCTTTACAAAGAAAGTGGGAAAGTAGATTGTCTTTTGATGCACAAAAAGACTTTCCACGTTTTTCATGTTTCTTTCATAGAGAAAAATTTCCTGCGAGGATTTGAAGAAAAAAGAAAAGATTCGTATTTAGATGACTTATTCAATGTTAAGGGAACTTTTAATGTGAAAATTGCCTGTTTTGTGAGCATTTTTTAAAAAAAAATTTTGCTTCACAGTTAAATTTATCTATACTTTAAAAAGTCACTAAAACTCGAAAAAAAAGTTAAACTTTGTACCTGAAACTTAGCATCGCACTTTTCATAAAAGAACGGAATCCATCCACTAAAATGAGAAGAAAGGGATCCTTTTGAAGGGCTCACCTTTTGACTGTGCATTCATAAATTTATTTTGTATCTCCAAAGAAACACTTTAAAATGTTATTAAAATGAACAATTTCCTACTGATTTTATTTCACTTTTCTTCTCTTTTCTCTCAGTAATTTTTTTCCTTCTCATTAAATTTTTTTTCTAATGCTAAGAAATGTAAGGAGAAATAAATGTAATAATCATTATTTAGGATATAGGTCAGGATATTACATAGCGCTAGTTATTAAGTATTTTTATTGTAGTTTTAGCATCCAAAATTTTATCTACCAAATGTATTATTTTTTAAATTGTTTACACATTGTATTTTGAAACCTTTATTTTAAAAGCTTCTTATTATAAACACTTGGATTTTGAATGCTCATAGAAATATATTTTAATTAAACTATTTCCCTTTTCTTCCCCTAATGTAATTGATGCATATATGATGAATCAGGAGTACTTGGTGTGGGTCATTGAGTTTGCTCACTAACAAGGTGACTTTGGTCAAGTCATTTATTCTTCACTTGAATTAATAAGTTTCACTTTTTAGAAAGAAATTCTTGAGATTGTAGCACTACTAGTCATTTACATCTGAAATTTAAACCTTTTAAAAAATCTTTTGGGAGCGCCTAAACTTTCATTAAAGGAATAAGATTTAAAATGGGAGAAGAGATATATGGTTGTGGAGAATGAAATAATATAGGTGAGTAGAGCTGTAATTATGCACTGTAATTAAATAGAGTTTGGCTTCATTTTCTGAGTTCAGCATACCTTTCTAAATTCAGCCAATACTAATTAATGTTAAGTTTATAATGATACATTCTATTTTATTAGAATGATGTAGAATAGACTTAGATTGTATAATGTGAGGAGGTAGGAAAGAATTTCTGTTTTTTTGTGTGTGTGGGGCTCTTATACTCTCAGTGGAAGGTACATTTTAAAGGTAAAAACCTGCTGAAATACTTTGGACTGTGTAAATTTGCAGAATTAGAAATGAGTATAGATTTTGTGCTTTAACTGCTGTTTATATGGAGACTGTAGCCCTAATACATTCATCTGTGGAACTGAAGTCTCTTTGTATATGTTGGCTGTGTATGTATCAGAGCTAAAGATACTCTAAACAGAAAGAATTAGAAAATTTTTGACAAAGAAAGGGGTTTTATTTACTTCATTCTGGCAGACTTCATATGTTTGGTGATTGCAGGCTTCTGATGTGAAACATATTTTGTGTTCCACTATAAATACAGCTTCATTTATGAAACCAGAAATAGCTATACTATGGCCAGGATATCTCTCCTAAAATAGAAGGTTACTTCTACAGTACGGAGAAAGTGAACACTAATCAATTAATTTTCTAAATTTTCCCTGCTGCAGGTTTCACTCAGTGTTAAGTCTTCACCACACAGACATGTCTCTCTATAGAGTGATGTGTGGTTAGAGATGGTTGAGCTGCCATTACTTGATGCATAGGAAAACCACTTTCTATCATCCACTGCCAACTCCAGCATGACTATCCATTACTTACTCCTAAAAGACTCTTGTAAAACTTTCTAAATAATTCACTAGAGCCTCAGTAAATATTGCAGTTAGATTTCTATCAAGACACATTGAGTAGAAATTCTGTTAGGTTCTTTCTTGAGAAGACAGGCTAGGATGGAAAACAGAATATTTCAGAATTGAGGAACAACTTGGGGAAAAGCTTTGTATATATCCGATAGCCTTCAGTGTTACTAAATTTATTTTTATTTTTGCAATTTCTGCTCAGTATTTTTAGATAATTATAGACTAATATTATCATAATAGTTTTCAAATCTATAGATTCTGTTGGTTGTAAGCAACTATATCTGGCTCTGTCATACTTATAAAGAGGGATTGGTTGGAAAATTTTTTGAGGTGTTCTCAGTTTAGGAGAAAATGTCGAACTGAGCCTTAAGAAAGAAAAGAACAAGGCAGTGTCAAGGACCTCATCAGTCAAAGCTTGCAGACATTTTCTTTAGAACCCCATCCTAAACATGACAGCACCACCCACTTCCAGTCTCTTTGTTTTTCTGTTGAAATTTCAAATTCTGGGAGAGAGAATTATGTTGGCTCAGTTTGAATCAAGTATCTGTTCCATTGGATTGATTAGCTGTAGCCAGTGGCCAAGACCACACTGTACACACGTGACCACTAGGGGGATTAGACAGTCACACATTTTGTCTTCAGTGTTCTTTAACCCTTGACTCTTCAAGGCATGTGTGTTTACACCAGCCATTCCCCCTTGGAGACAACCCACAGTCTCTACAGTTACTGCATTGAGAGTCAGCATCGTGGGACTACTGTTCTCTGAGACCAGGATCACTTGGTGATTTTTATTTTTTTACTAGTTATGTTGTAGTCTTGTCTTGAATATCTGTAAAAATGAATAATAGTAAGAGAAAAAGAAAAGTCGTGGGAGTAAATTATGTATTTCATATATATACATATATATATATCTCCATGCACTTAGTGAGTACAGTAGTCTCCCCTTATCCATGGGGGATATGTTCCAAGACCCCCACTGGATGCCTGAAACTGCAGATCATACCTTGGTGAAAGATAGTCCATGTTTGTGCCTAACCACCAGGGCTCCTTTCTTTTCTTTATTTCTTTTTTTTTTTTTTTTTTTGCGGTACGCGGGCCTCTCACTGTTGTGGGCCTCTCCCGTTGCGGAGCACAGGCTCCGGACGCGCAGGCTCAGCGGCCATGGCTCACGGGCCCAGCCGCTCCGCGGCACGTTGGGATTTTCCCGGACCGGGGCACGAACCCGCGTCCCCTGAATCGGCAGGCGGACTCTCAACCGCTGCGCCACCAGGGAAGCCCCAACGGCTCCTTTCTTCATAAGCTCATGAACAAATATCCAGCTCTCTTTGCCATGTGAAAAATATCCTCAATGCATTATCCAGCCACATGGTTACTAACAACTTTTTCTGCAGAGAATGTCTTCTAGTGAACATTCATGTGCACTACTTGGGTCCTTAAATCTCTTTGTAATATTTCTTTCTTTTTTAAAAAATTAATTAACTTTTGGCTGTGTTGGGTTTTCTTTGCTGCGCACGGGCTTTCTCTAGTTGCGGCGAGCGGGGGGCTACTCTTCGTTGCAGTGCGCAGGCTTCCCATTGCAGTGGATTCTCTTGTTGCGGAGCATGGGCTCTAGGCACGTGGGCTTCAGTAGTTGTGGCACGCGGGCTCAGTAGTTGTGGCACACGGGTTTAGCTGCTCCGCAGCATGTGGGGTCTTCCCGGACCAGGGCTCGAACCCGTGTCCCCTGCATTGGCAGGTGGATTCTTAACCACTGCGCCACCAGGGAAGTCCCTCTTTGTAATATTTCTAATCAAATATTAGGTAACTTATATAAATCCTGATTCCAGTCCATTGTTCTTTCCAGGTAAAGTGGAGGATCTCAAGTGACTCCTCAGAGTTTTGTACACAGAAATTATTTGCCTTGTCCATTGTTCTCAGTATTATTTCTGAGGTGTGGTATAATCTTAAAGTACGATTTTGGCTTGTGGCAGCCTATTGCTGGAGTCGTGCTCCTGATGATGTGAACAAGCTCTTGCAACTTACTCATGCCTTTGGGGCTCTTTCAGGCCTGATTGCATAAACCACTTCTACTTACTTATGGAAAGCTGCTGAGTAACCCTGACTTTACAGCTAAGTTGATCTGATAGCACCTAGTTTATGATGGCAGCCTGGGATGAATGGCTGGTCCTCTGATGTCCCATCCAACATTGGAGCCAAGTATCAAACCAAAAGATCATACTTGTTGAAGGGTGCTTGGCCTTCATTAATTCTAAACTCCAAGTGCCTCTTCTAGATTCTTCCATCAGGGCTTGCCATAAACTTCATACGTCATCCAGGCCTAAAGGGCAGAACCATTTTACTGGAACCTGTGCCCGCTAGAGACCTCTCTTTGGTTTTATACCTGCCTCAAATTTGATAGCCTCTTAAAGGACACAGTTAAAAGGCTAAGAGCAGAATATCCAAAATCCGAGACCTCATCTGTCACTGTGACTCCTTGGCAAGACTAATTCATTCTGGAGGAACTATCCCATGTCAGCTTTGCCTCTCAGAGTGTGACTTAGGAACTAGCAATGTTTCACTTAGGAACTCATTAGAAATGCAGATATCAGAACCCATTCCAGGCCTACTGCATCAGAATCTGTATTTTTATAATATGCTCAGGTGATTTGTACACAGTAAGACAAGCGCTGCCTTAGATAATTGGACCACAGGGAGGTCATGGAAGTAGGAGCCTCCTTGTTTCCCAGGGGTTTATCTCTACTCCTGCTTCCTGCTCTGGGATCTTATCAGCATGGTACCATTCACGTAATGGATCTATGTGGTGCTCCTGTGGGAAGGTCAGAGAAATACTGCTCTCCTTCAGGTAATCGACAGTTGCTTTTCATGATTCCTGTGTGTGAGGATGGAGAAATATTTTGCCATAAAAATACTGGGAGCTCTGTGAATTTGCTTCACTTAGCAAACCACACCTAGGGTTGATAGTTGCTGACTTGAAGTCACCCTCTGATTGTGTTTGTTATAATCATAGCAGTAATTTTTATTGAGGCCAGTTAGTAGTTTTCTGTAGCATAGTTACTGAATTGGAACACAGTGATCCAAGATCCAAAGGAATTGGTTTTAACATAGATCTACAGCAATATCACCCCAAAGTTTGGGCGTTCCTCTTTTGGCAAGGTACAGCCATTGAGTTAAAAGTCCTTTTTGGTAAGTCTTAAAGGAGAGTTCACAGTACAGTCTGGTGAAGGTAAGACTGAGTCTTTCCTCAACAGTATCTGGTTTCTTCATGCAAAAGGCTCTGGTCTGTGATCTGGGAGTTAGGCTAGAAGCTCTGTTCCGTAGCTGGTGGCTCACATAGGCCTTTGTAAGTTAACACTGGAAAAGTTTTGTTACAACGTTAATAAAGACCTTGGGGGTTGTGTTATGATTTTATTTCTGGGGATCTCTTGATTAATTAATCATACCCAGGATTCTTTGTACGTCAGACTGTTCCATATGCCCTCATGACTACTCCAGCTTCATTGCTTATTATCATGCTCCTCCCCCCCTGCAACTTTGTTTCTCGAATAGCCATCCTGGTCTCCTATCACTTCCACTGGGATAGGGTTCACATTAGGCTTACCCACTAACATCCCTGACCTAGAAGTAATAGCTAGTCAAGCACTATTGAAAATGTGGATACTTGTCATAATACTATCTTCCCAATTGCAAAGGGGGTAGTGGAGAACATTATAGATTGATATTAAATAATATACATCATACCTTCCCTGAATTTATTATTTACCATCAGTATTACCTTCATATTTATTTTTAGAGGCAGCATTGTCAAATTAAAGATATCCTTTACTTTAAAAAGTGGCAATTTATTTGTTATTGTAATAAATTACTTTAGTAGAATGTGTTTTTTCTTTAAATGAACTATTTTCTCTAAAATGTTTTGACACTTTTCTTTTGGAGTTCACACTATGATATCTCATTTGCTTCTCTGGTTAATTTTCACTGTATTGAAGCAACACTGTGATAGAAAAAAGGAAAAGCATTAGGGTCCAAAGAACAAAGCACCAGGTCTTAGCTGTGTCTCCTACTGGCTCAGGGACCTTGTAAGAATTCTAAACCTCTCTCTACCTCAGTTTTTTTAATTGAAGAAGATATTCTGCCTGCCCGATAGGATTATTGCTTTTATTACTTAAGATTAATACAAAAATAAAATTTAAGTCTTATATATGTCAATAAATCTTTATTGAGCACATACTGTAGGCCAAGCTCAGTCCTAGTCACCTAAAATTAATGTGAAGCACTTTACAATAAGCTTTTCTAATATTAAGCCTTTAAATTCTGAGAAAGCTTAATTAAATTTGGCAAAAATCTAAGAAACATAATTACTTTGAAGATAGTTACTATACATAAATGTATATGAATTTCTGTTTTGACTTGGGAGAGGAGTAGCAGAAACTGTGGCAAATAGGCCTTTTTCTCCTTGCTTTCGCATATTTTATTAGGAAATTAAATAATTTTAGTTTAAAATAGTTGAGATGTTTTTTGGGATGAAGATAAACTCCAAAATGGAAGAGACCACCGATTGAATAAACATGTACTGAATGCTTGCTATATTCCTAGATATTTTGTAGACACAACCACATTATTTGTGCTTTTCCTGCCTTCCAGAAGCTCTCATCAGAAAGTTCCTCTACCATCAGTGAACATTGTTAGACTTTTTATGCTTGTTTCTCAAAGTGTGATGTACAGACCAGCAACATGTGTGTCACCCGAAAGCTTATTAGAAATGCAAAATCTCAAGCCCTAACTCATATCTACTGAATTGGAATCCTCATTTTAATAAGAGCACCAGATCCATAGGCACATTAAAGTTTGAGAAGCATTGTTCTGGATCACAAATACAATCTTAGGCTCAAATCTTAAAACATTTCCAAGTAATTTGGTATGTTTGTTTCTATACCTCCACAAACTCCCCCCTCTTCTTCTTTTATATATATATATATTTTTTTAAGACGTTGGGGGTAGGAGTTAATTAATTAATTAATTTTTGCTGTGTTGGGTCTTCGTTTCTGTGCGAGGGCTTTCTCTAGTTGTGGCAAGCCGGGGCCACTCTTCATCGCGGTGCACGGGCCTCTCACTATCGCGGCCTCTCTTGTTGCGGAGCACAGGCTCCAGACGCGCCGGCTCAGTAGTTGTGGCTCATGGGCCTAGTTGCTCCGCGGCATGTGGGATCCTCCCAGACCAGGGCTCGAGTCCCCTGCATTGGCAGGCAGATTCTCAACCACTGCGCCACCAGGGAAGCCCTATATATTGGGTTTTTTTTCAACTTTTCCTTTGTCAGAACAAGGGAGAACTAGCAATAGCTAGTAATAGTAGTAGTAGTAGTAATAGGAGTAGCTAGTAATAACTACCCACTCTGATTTTTTTTTCTTCTTCCAACTAAGATCCTAAAATGTCCAGTTTCCTATCCGTACATAGTTACCTGGGTGACCAAGTAATTCCTTTTTTCTCTCCTTGTTAAACTAACCACTGGGCTCCTTTCAATTCCCACCCCTACTGTGCTCCTTCAGGATGGGTTGGTCTTTCCCAATGAATCACTTTTTAACAGAACCCTACAATGTACAGTTTGCCTCTCTATTCAAGCAAAACTGCTTCTCAAGTAGACATTGACCTCCTTTCCCTCCCCACACTGTACCTTTTAAATATATTTGATAAAGCTTAACATAGCAAAATAATGTAAACTATGTTATGTTTAAACCCACTGGGTTCTTTTTAGGGGCCTTTCCAGAGACCCTCCAATAATACTATGTAGTAAGTTGCAAGCTCAGTTATTTGTTAGAGTAACTTTAATACCAGCTTGCCATGTCTAGGGAGGGGAAATAATTCAAAAATTTCTAAGACTAGCCACCTCCTGGTCTTGGTATCTTTGAAACAAGGCAAGACAAAGCCAGTATGTAATCTGCCCACTTAAGGCCATCTTTGAGTTAAGTGAAGACAAGCAAACAAACAAACCCAATATGGTGGCTTTAAAAATAAACCCTAAGTAGGAGGAATGAGATGCCTTTTACTTAGTTATGAGTATGAGGAAGAAGGTGAGTAACTTGGAATGTGGCGTTAAATTTTGAACTCAAAGAGTAAATTCTGGAGAAGCAAGCAAAGATGATTCTGTTTATTGTAGTGAACAGAGAAACAGGTGAGGGTTGGGAAGAATGGTTCATGGATTCTCTTATGTGCTACCTGGAGCGATTCTCTGTGTTCAGGCTATATTCCTGCAGAAGGAAATCTGTGACTGATATGGCGGCTGAGGAATTGAAGATTGCATAGGGTGTATCTGAGAAACAAAAATATCCAAACTGAGCTTCGGTTCAGGCTTGATATCCTTATTTAGCACTGAGTGTTCCATGGGATGGCTTATTTTTGAGGTAAGAGGTTTAATTTAACCCTTACCTGTATCATTGGGAAATCTGTTATCTCTATTTCTCCTTAGTACAGCAGACATTATACATCAGACTAAACTAGTCTTCTGTATTCCTTCAGGTCCCGTTTCTTATCTTTGATTTTGTCCCCACTGAAGGAACCTAATAGGTTAATACTATCCTACCAAATAATGCTGCCAGAAAGTATTTGCCGAGCAACTACCATGTGTAACGTTTTAACACTGGGCATTCAGAGAGTTTCTTTGGGAATGTTTACATTATAGCTAAAGAGATAGGTCTATAAAACAATGTACAAGATAGTGTGCCCAGAGAAATTGCATTATACACACATTTAATTCCACTATAAGTTTTTCAGTGGAGGGAGGGCCATGAGGAGGGAAATACATATAACAAATTAAATAGTTCCATTCATGGAGAGCATATGACCCAATGAGAACATACAGTAAGAGAAATGGGCCTGTTGTTCCAAGTTTCCATATTTCTATTATGATGGTTTTCCCAGTGTGAAACGTCTCCTTGAGCTGAGTTTGATAACGAACTAAGATTCTTTCTTTTATCGGTGATTTAAGAGTTTTAAAAAGTTTATTTAGACTATACTATACTTGATTTTCACTTTACCCCCTGACAATCCTGTAAGGTTTTCCCTCCTAATGCCAAAATGTCCCTTGCTATGGGAGATTAGAAGGGTGAAGTGGTTCCCTCCTGGAAGTTGGGACAATTTGAGTTGGGTCTTAAAAGAAATATAGACTGAAATGTCACAAAAGAAAATCTGGGGTGTATTGAATGAATAAATGGATATATAAATGAGTTAACACCTGTGGCTAAATTAGACTCAAATTATTTTTGCTTTTAAAAGTATTTCAGTTTAAATAATGAGTGTTCATAAAAACCATTTAAATAGTTTTCCGGGTACTTCAACTTTTCTGTTTATTCCAAATAAGCATATTTTAAAGTTGTTTTAGTGCCATTGTTACCGAGTCTAAGCTCATACTGCTCGCTGCACAACAGGCCAATAATCGAGAGATGAGTTTTGGGGGCAAGGAATAACGACTTTATAAGGAAAGCCAGCAAACTGAGAAGATGGTGAGCTCGTGCCCCCCGAAGAACCATCTTGCCTGCGTTAGAATGCAGGCTTCTTTTATACTAAAAGGGGAGGGAGTAAAGTTAAACACTTCCTGGTTCCCATCAGCCTCCGGAGGGGATGTGTTCATTTCTTTCTCCCAGGAGTCATTCACAGGTGAGCCTGGTCGGGATGGTTCCTGTGAGCTAAACGAAGGTATTTTAGCTTAATGCTCATTACCTGGGAAGCAGGGTTCCCAGAGATGGGCCATTATGTATAATTTAAACTTACAGGGAACATCCCTTTAGTGATTAACTTATATCAATATTAGAATACAAAAGGTTCTTCCCTATTATGGTATCATGTATGGCATCCTATAGTCTAAGGGAACCAAGTCCCTATCCTCCTCTTTCCTTTCTAAATAAGATGTTTTAGGAATGTTTTAGCAAAACCTAATTGCTCTGGGAGAACAGATATGTAGTTACAGATACAAAAATACTTGGTATTACTGTTACCAGTTTAGTTGTGTTTGAGCAGAAAAACAGAAAAATTAGGAGCAGGAATGTGAATGAGATTTACTTTTCAATGTACATGTTTAAGTATATCTGGAAATTTGTACCACATGCACATGTGAATTATTACTATTTTTTAACATCTTTATTGGAATATAATTGCTTTACAATGGTGTGTTAGTTTCTGCTTTATAGCAAAGTGAATCAGCCATACATATACATATATCCCCATATCTCCTCCCTCTTGCGTCTCCCTCCCACCCTCCCTATTCCACCCCTCTAGGTGGTCACAAAGCACCCAGCTGATCTCCCTATGCTATGCGGCTGCTTCCCACTAGCTATCTATTTTACATTTGGTAGTGTATATATGTCCATGCCCATGTGAATTATTAAAAGAAAATGTGGGGGGGATCACCTAAGCTGGAGATAACATAGCACTTTTACATACTCATATGCTCTGTATGGTTACTTAAATTCCAAATGAATAATACAGACCATGATTATTTGGTAAGGAATTATTATTATTATTAGAGATGGTATGTGTAAATCAGAACATTTATTTTTACACAAGTTTGAAGAATCGGAATGGAGACACATTGGAGTGTGGAAGTTTCAGAATAAAATGCTCCACTAGGATAATGGATGGAAACAGAATAAAATGGGTGAATTGGAGAGATATGTACCAGGATGAGTCATCAGGCACTTTGCTTGATGATGGAGAGAAGAAACTTCAAGCTTTCAGGTGTGGACCCTGAGCAAAATGAGAGTGCCACTGAGAAATAAGAAATTTCAGAGTTAGTTCTAGGGGAACGGTAATGATTTGGGATTTTAAATAAAATAGGCAGATTGTGGGCTAGGATATTTAAGTAGCATTTCCTCAGGATTTTGTTTGCTGGGTTTTTTTTTTGTTTTTGTTTTTTAACTTCCAATCTTTATCAAGCCTTTTTAGGCCCTAGGTTTAATTATTTAGCCTGGTTAGGTATTAGTTAAGCAATATGGTATTAAACTAATTATGAATAAATGTTCATTGACTGTTGGTCTTATTACCCAATTTGCGTTTTAAATCAAGGCTTCAATCTTTAGCACAATAGTAATAAATATATATGCTTGAAGAAAAGATGGATACACGTTTAACTTATTTTACAATCTGTCTAGATCTAGCCTGGAGAGAAATCACTAAATGTACAAATTGCTTCACTCAAGGAAACATGGTCAAAACTTTCTTCTTTGTTTCCTTTGCTTTTTTGCTCTACAAGGTGTGCACTATGGGGCATATAACCTAGTTTTACATTGTAGAACCAATGTCCAGCTGCCCTGAATTTTTCACTTTTCCTGAAACGTGCTGTGTCCCTTCATTACTCCTTGCCTTTGCACATACTGTCTGGACTAATATTTCACTGCTCACTGTAACTTCTTACCTTTTCAAACTTCTCTGCTTTCAAGATTCGGTTCAAATGTCCCTGTGGGACTTTTCCTCACTGTATTCATTTCTGCAACAGATTACCATAAACTGAGCAGCTTAACATAGCAGAAATTTATTTTCTCACAATTTCGGAGGCCAGAAGTCCAAATTCACAGTGTCAACAGGGCGGTACTCTAGAGCAGCGGTCCCCAAGCTTTTTGGCATCAGGGACTGGTTTCCTGGAAGACAGTTTTTCCATGGACTGGGGCGTGGGAGGAGTGGGGGGAAGGGCGTGGTTCAGGCGGTAAAGCAGCGATGGGGAGCGACGGGGAGCGATGGGGAGCGACGGGGAGAGACGGGGAGCGATGGGGAGCGGTAGTGAGTGGTGGGGAGTGATGGGGAGCGACGGGGAGCGATGGGGAGTGGTGGGGAGCGACGGGGAGCGGTGGGGAGTGACGGGGAGCGACAGGGAGTGACGGGGAGCCACGGGGAGCGACGGGGAGCAACGGGGAGCGGTGGGGAGTGGTGGGGAGTGATGGGGAGTGGTGGGGAGCGACAGGGAGTGGTGGGGAGTGACGGGGAGTCATGGGGAATGACAGGGAGCCATGGGGAACAGCGGGGAGCGATGGGGAGCGATGGGGAGCGATGGGCAGTGGTGGGGAGCGATGGGGAGCTATGGGGAGCAATGGGGAGCAGAGATGAAGCTTTGCTCACTTGTCCACTGCTCACCACCTGCTGTGCAGCCTGGTTCTTAACAGGCCACGGACCAGCAGTCTGTGGCCTGGAGGTTAGGGACCCTTGCTCTAGAGAGATTCCATTTCTTGCCTGTTCCAGCTTCTGGTGGTTCCAGGTGCTTCTTGGCTTGTAACTGCATAACTCTCATCTCTGCCTCCTTGTCACGTGTCCTCTGTGTTGGCGTCTTCGCCTCTTCTGTCTCTTATAAGTCATCGCATTTAGGGCCACCTGAGTAATCCAGGATGTTCTTCAAAGACCCCTTTTTTCAAATAAGGTCGCCTTCACAGGTTCTGGGTGGCCATATCTTTAGAGAGGCCACTATTCAACCCACACAGTTTGTTCATTCATTCATTCATTCATTCATGCAGTGTGTATTGAGTACCTAACAATCAGTTCCTCCTGTTATCCCATGTGGCTTGGTTCATCTCTCTGTTTTAACACTTACATCACTTACATTACATTAAATTTATATATTTACTTCTGCCCCACTAGGTTGGGAAGTTCCTTGATGGATAATATTTGATTTATCTTTTCTCATTCCTTGAAAATTGAAAGCTCTGGTTCATTGTCATTGTCTCCAGACACTACTTCTTGGTGATCATAATTTTTGATGATTTAAATAACTGCCAATATGCTAACCTTTTGGCTACTGAGTGTCCTTTCTTCTAATGATCTTGTCCTCTGTGTTCTCTCAACCATTTACTCCATGGACATAGACCTGGTCCTTATTACAAATAACTGTGACTGCTCCAAAATCTCAGTTTGTATCATAGCATCTCTTATGATCACCACCTACTATTTTTGCCAGATGCTTCTTTTGAGAACTACTTCTTACCAATTCCTTGACGTCATGCAGCCTACCCCGCTTTCACTGTTGCTCTCAGTCCTCATAATTCTCCTTATCTAAGCAGATTTACTGCCAATCATTGTAATCATTCTCTTTATCCTCTTCTTTTGCTTTGTCATATTCCCTTTCTTTTTTGCACCATTATGTTTTTTTCTTCTTTTCTTGGTCCCGTCAGTATACTAATAAGCTCTTATTTCTCCCATTAAAACAAAGTATCTTTGTGAAGACATTTATTTTCCCCTTCGGCTGCTCCACTTTTTTTCCCTTTTATAGAATGTCTTTAAAAGGACTGCCTACATCTGCTTTCTTCATTTCTCTCCATTCTGCTCTCATTTGAATCTACTGCAACAGACTTTCACCTGTGCCACTTCAACGAAACACTTCTTATCAACATCCCCAATGATCTCCACATTGTTAAGTGCATTTTTCAATCCAATTTTCTGTCTTCATCTTAAATGACTTGTCAGCAGCATATGACAGGATGATCACTTCCTTCTATTTGGAATTTATTTGTTCACTTGACTTCCAGGATAGCACATTTTCTTGTTTTTTTTTCTTCCCTTCCTGACCGGCTGCCCTTTCTTTGTCTCCTTTGCTGGTTCCTCCTCATCTGCTCCCGTGGGATCTCTAAATTGCACCAAGGTTCAGTCCTTAGTTCTCCTCCGCTTTTCACCTCTACTCACTTCTTTTTTTTTTTTTTTTTTTTTGCGGTACGCGGGCCTCTCACTGTTGTGGCCTCTCCCGTTGCGGAGCACAGGCTCCGGATGCGCAGGCTCAGCGGCCATGGCTCAGGGACCCAGCCGCTCCGTGGCATGTGGGATCCTCCTGGACCGGGGCACGAACCCGCGTCCCCTGCATCAGCAGGCGGACTCTCAACCACTGCGCCACCAGAGAAGCCCTCTACTCACTTTTTAAGGTGATCTCACCAAATACTGTGACTTTAAATATCGAAATTGCTCTCTTCATCCTGAACCTCTGTCCTGAACTGCTCACTCATGTATCCAAATGAATCCTTGACATCTCCACTTGGACTTCTAAGACGTATCTCACACTGAGTTGAGCTCCTGATCTTATTCCCCAAAGTGGCTTCTCTGAAAGTTTTCCCTGTCCCAGGCAATGGAAATTCTGTTCTGGAGTCACCGTTGATTCTGATCTTTCTCTCATATCCCTTCCTAAACTGAACATATACTATTGGCTCTAAGTCAAAATATAGCTATAATTTGACTACATCTTATCCCTTCCACTGCTACTGGACTAGTCCAAGCCACCATTGTTTTTTTATCTAGAGTCATATACTGTGCTCACTGCTGTACCTCTTTCTGTCCTTCGACCCGTGCAGTCTGTTCTTGATACAGCAGCCTGGGAGAGGGTGGGGGGTGGCTGTTAGGTGTGAGATTATGTTCCTCCTCTGCTCAGTTCCCTCCCACAGCTCCCATTTCCTTGGGGGGAAAGCACCTTACAAGGCTCCACTTAATCCGGGCATCTCTCTGATGTCATCTGTAACTTTGTTCCTGTGTTCTCACTTTGTTCTGGCAACAGTGGCCTCCTGGCTTTTCCTCCAGCACATTAGCTGCTACTTCAGGGCTTTGATATTTGCTCTTTTCTCTACCTGGAATACTTTTCCCCAAGGTAGCTTGCAAAGCTTTGCATTCTACTGTAATGTCTTTTCTGACTTCTTCATTTAAAATTGTGTCCCGGGCTTCCCTGGTGGCGCAGTGGTTGAGAGTCCGCCTGCCGATGCAGGGGACACGGGTTCGTGCCCCGGTCCGGGAAGATCCCACATGCCGTGGAGCGGCTAGGCCCGTGAGCCATGGCCGCTGAGCCTGCGCGTCCGGAGCCTGTGCTCTGCAACGGGAGAGGCCACAACAGTGAGAGGCCCGCGTACCACAAAAATAAATAAATTAATTAAAAAAAATAAAATAAAATTGTGTCCCAGCACTCCCTTCCAAAATGGGGAAACAAAGAAACACTGGTAAAGAATGACTCTTGTAATCTTTTATAGCTAAATCTAAATGGAGAATAATGATATGACTGGGAAATGCAGCATTAGTATTAAGAACCAATTCTTAAAACAAAATTGCATTCTGTAAAGGAATAAAAGTACAAACTTAAAACTAAAATTACAAACTATATCAGCATATCTGTTCTAAGAATACTTAGTAATTGCTATATTCTTGAAGTTGGGTCTTCTGATTCTAAATTTCCTTATTAACCAATTTTCTTCCTCCTCTACTTTCCCCTTCTCTTACATACTTACTGCTCTTCTGCTTATTTTCTTCATACACACACACACACACACACACACACACACACACACACGAATAAACAATTAGTATATTCTTTCTGTCCTCTAGGTTTTTTTTTTAAAGATATTTAAAACCAATAATGGCCCTTTATGGAACAATGTTTGTTATAACTACTGAGAAAGATGTATGGCCGTTTATAATTATACCTTACAGTTTTACACATAGACCTAGCTTTGAGTCACTTTTAATTGTATTTCTGTCCAAACAAATCTGATTTAAAATCTTTCTGTAGGTTATTATGTGTCAGATATCTTACTGAAGTCAGATATAGTTTATGCTTCTGATTTTTTTTTTTTCAACAGCAAACTCTCTACGATAAAGAAAAAAAATCAAATTAGTCTGGCCTGGCAACTGCGTTAGTTCCTGCTATGTTCTCTGAATAATGGCTCATTATTTCTCTACTTGTTCTAATTCCTTTAGAAAGGATGACACAATAATGTTTTTAGTTGTTTTAAATATTTCTTTCTCCCCTTCATGCTCCAAATTCGTGTATTTACTGCATTTAGCTTGATTTTTATAATTGCAGGATACACTCGTCTCCTAACCATGCACACATTAATCGCACAAACTATTTCATAAATATCAATACCATTCTTCATTAAGTAGCATATATTTAAGCACAGTGTTGAAGAGTTGAAGGTAAAAAGCTGGAAATGTTACTCTGTCAGGGAGGCGGGGCAACCATTTTGGAACCACATTTGATGATATCAGTGGCGGCAATAATTTTAGAGATAAATTTAATCTATAAAGTAGAAATGGGAATAAGTTATTTCTGCCATTTCCCCCAATTTTTATTTTAATATGAAAGTTTATTCCCCTGCCTGATATTCTCCAGGGGACTTTTTTTTTTCTGTGCAGAGTTAACAGATTTTTATTGTTTTTGCCTATTTAGAAGAATCCGGTTTTCAACTCAATTCTACATGTTTCCATATATTTCCACTAAGAGTTCTAGTTGTAGGGTGACCAGCAATCAGTTTGCCCAGGGCTGTCCCAGTTTTAGCAATGAAATACCCACATCCCGAGAAATCTCTTAGTTCCAAGCAAACCAAGATTGTTGTTTACTGTAGTTCTGGGTACTAACATGTGCTATAGAAACCTGGGAGTAGAGGAAAGCAGACTACTATTAGCACTTAGTTCTTAGATATAAACTTTTGTTCCTTTTAAAGCATGCTTATGGTAGGAAACTTGCTAAATAAATGATGAAACATACAAAAAAGCTTAAAAGTCACTCATAATCCTACTAATTAGAAGTAGGATTCGGAACCCTTTGGTGACTTCTCCATCTTTACATATTTTCTGGCATTGTTTAGATCCTACTATATTTTACATTGTTCTCTTTGTTTTTATTATAACACAAGCATTTGTTTTGATGTTAACATTTCTTTGTAAACATAATAGTTGATGATTGTATAATATTCCACTGGAACATTTTTGTATGGTTTTTTTTTCCCATTTAAGAAAAATTTTTATTATAATTGATTTACAATCCTGTGTTAGTTTCTGCTGAACAGCAAAGTGTATCAGTTATACATATACATATATCCACTCTTTTTTAGATTCTTTCCCCATGTAGTTCATTACAGAGTATCTCCAATGGCTTTTTTTTTTTTTTTTTTTTTTTGCGGTACGCGGGCCTCTCACTGTTGTGGCCTCTCCCACTGCGGAGCACAGGCTCCAGACGCGCAGGCTCAGCGGCCATGGCTCACGGGCCCAGCCGCTCCGCGGCATGTGGGATCTTCCCGGACCGGGGCACAAACCCACGTCCTCTGCATCGGCAGGCGGACTCTCAACCACTGCGCCACCAGGGAAGCCCCAAGTGCTGTTTCCTTTTAATGCTCCCTCACACCCGCCTGTGCCAGTTTTATCTTGGCTACTTCCTTTTCGTTGTTGAGATACCTATCTAAAATCCCTTTTTTTGTTTACTTCATAGTACTTATCACCTTTTAAAAATGATTTTTTATTTACTGTTTTACTTTCTGTTGCCCCCCAGGAGTTGTAAGTTGCATGTCTTGTTGACTAACTAACTGACTGAACAAATAAAGGAGAAAAAAGAGCCTCTTGCCTGTGCACAGAGGGGACTGAGTGCACATAGGTGAGAGCTGGAATGCACCCTGACTGATGGTTTGTATAAGAAGTGAGAGGTGAGGCTGCACCATGGCTGGGATGGAAACTGAGGGCAGGGCTGCCCAGGGAGATGAAACAGCAGAAACAGAGGTTAAGGAATCTCGGAGAGCATCATGTTTTTAAACATGACAGTAAAATAATCATATTTGTGCTTTAAAGAATAGCTCCTAGGAGAGTTGAGGGTGAGTGGGGAACAGTGTAGTAGTAGGAGAGTCAATGAGGAAGCTGCTTCAGTAATTCAGGTGATTGATGTTAAGGGGCGGGACTCAGGGAGTTCCAGAGGAAATGAAGAGAAATGGGACCAAAGATGAGTCATGGGGGGTAGAGGTGGGTCGTCATGGGCACTGCTAAGCTGCAGTCTGCAGGGGAGGTGGGCGGTGGTCTGACTGGTAATTCTCTGGTCGCTGGATGCCTGTTATTATTCAAGAATGGGAAGAGAGAGTATCAGGTATAATCAGATCAGGTTTGGTTGTGGTTGAATGTGATGTATCAGTGAATTACTCCAAGTGGAGACGTTCAATAAATTATGGGTTGAATGTGATGTATCAGTGAATTGCTCCAAGTGGAGACGTTCAATAAATAACATGTGTTTGGGTCTTTGGGAGACAAAAATCTGAGTCGTGATCAAGGAAGTGAACATGAAACAAGAGAGGGCGAGAAAAGGGAAAGGGGGGGAAAGTCGAGGCTGAAATCCAGATAAGAGAAGGAGAAACACCTTGAGTTTTTCTCTGCACTCTCTAAATACTTCTTAGTCACTTGTGCTGTACCTTCCTCATCCAAGATGTCTGGAAAATTAAGCTTTTACCACTTTGCCCTCAGCAGTTGTTCCATCACTTCTTTTTGCCTTTGGTTTGCAGTTGCTTTGATTTTTTTTAAAAAAACACCTCCTGCCTCACTTCTGCTGAGCCATGCAAATCACAGTGCGATGGAAAGGAGTGTGTTTTCCGTTTCGTGCTCTGTTTGGTGGCCTCGTACTTCTGCTGGGCTTGTCTGGCACAGCGACTCTCCTGCCACCTTTCTACTCCAGGCAGCTGTCCTCAGAGCAGCCTAGCCTCAGCTCTTTAGGCGGATGGTTGCTAACACCTCAATCTAAAAACAGACATATCGGGTCACTTTCTATTACATTAGGCTGTTATCATTTTCTCTGTAAAAGTCGCCACTGTCCGATATTTTCCACCTTGTTTGTATTTGTTTCTTTACTGTCTGTCTCTATTTGTGGGAAGTGTACTCCATGAGAGCAGTCACTGGTTCTATATCCTGGACTCTTCTTGTGTTTCATTTGTGCTTCATACTTTCTCTTCCATAAACTCTTAGCCAGACTCTTGGATCATGCTCTCATTTCCCTTTCATTCTTTGCTTACACATAGGCTTCTCGGACAAGCTTTCTGTCTCTCCTGTATCAAATAGACCCCACTTCCACGCTTACCACCATTTATACCCTGATTTTTCTTAACAGCACTGACAGTTTTTTAACGTGTTTATTGTCTGTATCTCGCCATTAGAATGTAAGTCCTCAAAGGTAAGGACTTTGTTTTCTTCACTGCTATGTCCTTAGAAATCTTAGGATGGTTCCTGGCACATAGAATTTACTTAATATTTGATGAGTAAATGACCGAATGGATAGAAGTAGAGAAGTCTCTTTTGCCAGGCAGGAGAGTTAAGAGCCTTGGTCAGCCAGTCTGACCCTCTGATTCTTCCTGCTGGTGAATCCTCCTTTTTTCTTGTGATCAGTTTGTGATCCATTGGACACACATGAGATGGGAATTGAGGAAGATTCTCAGGCAAAGAGAAATACCTAAGATTATATAGCAGCAGACCTAAAAACAAGTAGAATCCTAATTGGATGATCACTCTTGCCACTGAGACGTTTGAATACAAATGAGTTGAACATCGTTTCAACAGCCATGGAAGTTCAAGGCCCTTCCCCAAATTTCTGTAAACCTGCATGCTGGTAGTGGGGGTCTTATGGTCCTCTCCCTTCTGGACTTTTAACTCCCTATGTGTAACTGTGTGCTGTGCCACATCAGCCCAGATGTGAAACTCAACTGTCTGTTCAAGTTTCACAAAATAAAAACTAAAGCAACCAATCACTGCTACTCTAAGTCAGTTACAACTCTTTCTTGCTATTTCCATCTTCCAACATTTTGTTAACCATTCTTATCTTTTCCTATTCTTTGCCCTTTACACTTTTTTGTTTCACTTGTCATTTTCATGGAGTTTTGGTGGGGGAATTCATCTCCTGTAACTTCTTTTTAAAAAAGAGATAATAATTTTCTGGATAATCTTACCTTCTCCAATATAGTCTTTTGATGAAATCTCTGATAACACCAAGGTTCTAAGCAGTTTAAAAGTACTGATATATTATTTTATTTAGCTTTCTCTTTGTAAAATAGGATTTGTGTGTTTCTGTTATGTGACATGGACTTTGTATAGTTTCCCTGATTTAACCATTCACAGCAACTCCATTAGGCGTATATCCTATTACTCCTATTTTATAGAAGAGAAAAGTGAGGAACAGAGAAGTGAATTTCTTTGCCTGAGATTGGACAGTAAATAAGCAGCATATTTAAGTCAAAGCTTCTGATTCCCAGACTTCGCTGGTGGCGCAGTGGTTGGGAGTCCGCCTGCCGATGCAGGGGATGTGGGTTCGTGCCCCGGTCCGGGAGGATCCCGCATGCCGCGGAGCGGCTGGGCCCGTGAGCCATGGCCGCTGAGCCTGTGCGTCCGGAGCCTGTGCTCCGCAACGGGAGAGGCCACAACAGTGAGAGGCCCGCGTACCGCAAAAAAAAAAAAAAAAGCTTCTGATTCCCAAGTCCATGCTCTTTCACTATATGCCATTTTTTTCCCTTTGAAATAAATGTGTTACTCTTTAAAGATGAGTAATTATTTTATTAATTTAAATAGAGATTCATAAAAGTAATTCTAAACAAAACAGTTGCATTTAAGATTGAGAAGAGAGTGAAAAATACAGCAATGCTTTTGATACCCCTCCAACCTCACCCTCTTTACTTAATGTTTAAGACCATTAATCTTGCTCTCTTGTTTCTATGGGTTCTAGTAATGAGTTTCCCTGTTCTATTGCAGTGTAGTCTGCTTTCCCAATATTTTATCTTGATGTCTCTTGCTCATCCTATTAACAAGATACTGGGAGACATCACAAAATTGCATAAAATTCTGAAAGCCTGAAAGAGCTATGTGCCAGTAGGCTCTTTGAGTTTGTGGATAATATAGAGGCAAAGTAGTTAACAGAGAAATGAGTAAAATTTACTTCCATATGATGAAGTGGAAAACACTCTAAAACCAGAATGTTTGAGAAAGGCAAAAGATTTAAATCAAGTTATACAGAAAGAATGAATAAAATATTTTAAGCATATTTAAAATAAAAGTGCATAAATGTCAATATAAAATTTAAAATATAGTGGATTATCCATGGGTGACTTTTATTCATAACTTAGATGATAAAACATGATGTTCTGATGTGCTTATTACATTGACTGATATTTATTACAGCTATTATCCAAGTAAGAGCTTAAGTACTATACTATTATAAAAGGAAAGTTTGCCCACTATAAGAAAAAAAAAAAAAAAAGAAGAATGGCAAATCCTTTTGTCCCTTAATTCCCACTTCCCAGTCCCAAGCTTGACATAGTATTTTGTTACATACATTCTTGTATATACCAAGTATGCATATACTTGATTTTGAAATATGTGTATACTTGTGCATAAGCACCCATATGTCAAAATGAAATTATGTTGTATGTGCTTTTCTGAAACTTTTCTGGTGTATGAAAAAAGGTTTAAAGTGAGATGAATACTGAAAATACTGAGAGTTTACTTAATTGGAAAAGACTATCACTCTCTTTAAGATATTTTTCAGTCTTAAAACTTACTCTGTGAGTCTAAAACAACATATATTTAAAGAAAGTAAATTTCTTAGACAATATCTTGAAGGAAAGGCATAGTAAAAATATAAGGTAAAGGATAAGTGACCTTTTCTTTCTTGTTATTAGATGTTTGGCATTTTTAAAGATTATTATCAGATGGTCAAGACACCTCATATTTTCAAAATGGAGAAAATCAGGCTTAAAAAGAGCTGACATACAAAAAGAATCAGGGCTTTAGCTAATGGCAAAACTCATTAGTTCAACAATATGAATTAAATGCGAAAATACTAACGCAAAATTAGACTGCATTCGGAGAAGTGAAGTTGGTAACAAGGGAAGATGTTATTTCCTAATCATCTGTAACTGACAAAACATGTCTAGTAGAAAATTGTCTGTCCATGAAGCCACCTTGTTAGGTGAACATTGGCATTTAGGGCTTACAAAAAGGAGAGCAGCCCTGATGGCATTCTAGTGGAAAACTATGCCACGTGAAAACAGATTGAAGGAATGCAAGGTGTTTAGTTTGTTAAATAAGTTTTGTTGGTATGACTACAGACAAAATAAGGACAATGGGATTTAGGGAAGAGCAGGTTTAAACTCAGTAGAAGGAGGATAAGAACCTTCACTTAATTGAGTGCCTACCCTGTGTCAGGTAACCTAAGGGATACGGTATGTATATAAGGTGGAATTGAGACTGAGTTTTCAAAAAGATGGAGTAATCACCAAAATACGATTCAGACAACTGACTGGAAAAAATATATTTAACTCATTACTTCATGTCTCACTGTAAAAGAAATGTAAAAAGTATAAAATATTAAGGAATTAAATGTAAAAACTTCTATGTAAATACACAATTTGTATAGAATTACAGCTGGTCCGTAAATTAGGCCCCTTTTAAAGCTAAGGCAGCTGAGGATCTTGAAGGCTAAGTAATTTGCATTATAAGGTTAGAAAACATCAGGTTAACCCTGCTCTGACCCCAAAGCCCATATTCCAACTTCCATGATATGATCAATAACATAGCAATCAGCCCAATACAAAAGTATTATAGGTAACCCAGTAAGATGGTGTAAGAGCTTCCCGAGCCT
Organism: Orcinus orca; assembly: GCF_937001465.1. Classification (NCBI taxonomy): domain Eukaryota; kingdom Metazoa; phylum Chordata; class Mammalia; order Artiodactyla; family Delphinidae; genus Orcinus; species Orcinus orca. The sequence goes on along the minus strand of NC_064576.1, from coordinate 17,913,593 downwards.
CGAGGATTGAGACAAAATGTGGAGTACCATCCAAGCTGTTGAAGTGATTCCAGAAGAAGTAAGGGATTGTGTGAGCGATCTCTAGTATTCCCTACAGTCTAAAATATTATTGTTTTAATGCTCAAAGAAATAATGGTACGGTAAGTAGAACTTCTAAAGTATTTTATTATTAAAGTGAAACTCAAAAGCATGCAATGATCAGAGCTATTAAAATGTACACACTACTCCCCACCGAACCTCACATGCAAACAAATTTCGGTTCAAAGTGATGACTGTCCTAATATATTTTATCAAGTTGCTTCAACTAGGTCTTTAAAAGTGATCAAAAAGTGTTCATATTTTAAGAGATGAAATAGTGAGATATTCATATTTTCATAGGCATTCTCACAAAAAGTCTCACTGTTTAAGAAATTATGCTACAATACATGTTCATGAAAGGTAGATGGTAGATGTGATTAATAACCTCATTTTAGAATCCCAGGAAAGTGATATTTTGAGACTGTGTATTTCATATTACATGAGGATAACATTAATATAACACTAAATGCTCAAAAAAAGCTTTGTGTTAAGATGTTTCTTGCTCAGATTTCTTTATTCTCTTTCCTAAAGTAACATTTTAATTCAAAGCCATATTTAATTACATGGGAACACTTAAAATTAGTCATGATCTGTTTTAGTATATTCATGTATTTGCCTTACATTGAGCATATAGCCAAATAATATTCATTTAATAATGTATAAGTTATAAGAATTTCTAGTACTTGTATCAGCTGTATCTAAAGAGGCTTGAGTACACAAGATTAACTCTGAATGTAAGATAAATTAATAATTTGGTTGCAGTATATATGATCCCATATGGTGATAAATGTTATTATCTAAATAAGCCAAGATTATGTTCATCATTATCACTTGAAACATCACCATTCCTACAAAATTTCTGATGATATTTGAAGTATTTACTTCTTAAAATTTTCCTCTGTTTACATTCTCTTTTATATATAAAGTCTACTATATATACTTTTTTTTATTGTTACTTCTCCATGGTATTAAATATTCTTTGGAAAAATGATATTTGATAGCTACAGAAGATTGCACATGTATTTTATTATAAAGTCATTCTCTTTCCAAGGCTGAATTATAAACACAGTACTTATAGCTATCATCTCTATTGTGCTTATTTTGTGCTGGGAGCTGCTCTAAGTCTTTAGAGATATCATCTTTAATCTGCAGAACAAATTCATAAGTATGTGCTGTTTTTATCCCCATTATACAGATGTGAAAACCAAGGTACAAGGAGGTTATGTATGATTTGCCCCAAGTCATGCAGCTGGGAAGTTGTAGAGTCTGAATCTGAAACCAGGATGTCTGGTTTCAGAGTCCTAGCTGGTAATCATCATGCCTGGCATTTTGCCTTAAAATGTGAAGTGTGATAGACATCTAGGGATGTACAGTTTTTACCCGTATCTTAGGTTTTGCTTTTTTCTGAAAAAATTCTAAACTTTTATAAAGATCTTGACATGTATTGCCAAGTTGTTTTTCAGAAAGGTTGCATTAGTATATACCCTTTCAAGATTATTCCACAGATTCCATTTTCCTGTATCTCCTTTAGTAATAGATCTATTAGTTTTCTTGTTAGTTTTCTGGAAAAAAATTCTACCAATTTGCATTTGTTGCTTACTTTGGAGGATATTAACTTTCCTAGCTGTTTTACTAGCTAACTATATTTCTTTTGTGAATTATTAGTTCATTCTATGTCATGTTTTCCCTATTGAGGTGTTAGTGATTGAAAAGGTTTATCTTCATCCTTCATTAGAATATTATATATTCTATAAATAGATATAATTTTTTTCTTTTGAGATTTTTCATAATGTACTGCTTTTATGCATAGAAAGGCTTTCTCTACCCTGGGATTAGCTACTTATTTCAGTATAATCCTTTTTAATATATTTATATTGAATTTTTAAAACAACGTAACGCTTTCGTCCATTTAGGTTATATTTGAGTTTGTAGTAAGCCTCTTGTCTCAGAAGCATTTCCTTTATCCTTTCTTTTATGATGTTACTTTTCTAATATATGAAATATATACACACAAACCACACACACACACACACACACACACACACACAGACACAGACACTCACTCACTCATTCACACACCTGCTCATTTCTTTGCTATTTTATCTGTTTAGAATTCAGTATAACATAATGAAAGAGAAAAGGTCACCAGAGCCAGACTGCCTTTGTTCAAGTCCAGATCCAACGTTTATTAGCCACACTACTATCGCCTGTGTTTCATTCTCCTTATTTACTAAATTGCGATAATAGTACCCACCTAAAATGGTTCTTGCGAAGATTAATAAATTAATGTGTGGAAAGCACTTATAATGGTGCTAGCATAATTCACAAGGTGTATTATAGTTTTTTTTTCCTTAAATTTTTGATGGATTATATTTGATTCAATTTACCAGCAAAACTATCTAGGTATGCATTTTGTGTGTGTGTGTGTGTGTATGTGTGTGTGTAATGTCTTTTAACCAAAAAAGCCATTTTAGTTTATTTAATGGATATATTATATTTTATATTTATTTCTCAGTAAATTTTGATAGTTTATGCTTTTCAAGGAATTTGCCATTTTGTTGAAGTTGTTGAGTATTTCCCACTTAATTGTTTATAGCATTCCTTTATTAACCTTTAAGGTCTGCAGGATCTGTAGTAATACTACTTCTTCTATTTTTGATATTTGTAATTTCCCTATTTTCTCACTTTTTTCTTGATTGGTCTTGATTAATCTTGGAGTTCACTGATTGTTTACTGTCCTATAGCCACTTTGCTGAAGCCCATCGTAGGAATTCTCATCTTCATGTTGTGTGTGTTGTAGGATTTCTATTTGACTCTTTTTTATTGTTTCCATTTCTCTGCTAAAATTCTCTATTTGTTCATGATTCTTATCCACTTTCTCCTCTAGATCCTTTGGCATGTTAGCCCCAGTTATTTTAAAATCCCTGTCTGATAGTTTCAACATCTGGGCCATCTCTAGTTTCAGTTTTGTTGCCTACTCTATGTATCGACAGTGGGTCATTTTTTCTTGCCTCCAGTTTTTCTCATGAACCCCAAGCGGAAGTTTCTGGGAAAGAGCTGATGAATGGGTGTGTATTTCACACACACACACACACACACACACACACACACACACACACAGTGGAATATCATTTTGCTGTAAAAAAAAAAAAAAGTAGCCCTGCCATTAGTGACAACATGGATGGACTTGGAGGGTGTTATGCTAAGTGAAATAATCTGGACACAGAGAGACAAATACTGTGTGATTACACTTACATGTGGAATCTAAAATAGTCAACACATAGAAGCAGAGTAGAATAATGGTTGCCAGGGGCTGGGTGGAGGGGGGACTGGGGAGATGTTGGTCATAGACTTTCAGTTATGCAAAGTAACTAATTGTTGGTGATCTACTGGTGATCTGTTGTACAGTCTAGGTCCTATGATTAAGCATTGTATACTTAAAACTTTACCAAGAAGGTAAATCATATGTTAAGTGCTCTTATCACAAAAGGAAAAGAAAACAAAGGTGGTGGGAGGAAACTTTTGGAGGTGATGGATAAGCTTGTGCCATTGATAGTGACGATGGTTTCATGGGTGTAAACTTATCTCTAAACGCATCGTGTTGTATACATCGGATATCTGCAGTTTTTGTATGTCAATCATAAAATGAGTTTAAAAATTGTGTAACAACATGCACTTAATTATAAATTTTTAAGTTCATTTTTTAAAAAGAAAAACAGTGAACATGATATTTAGAGTTACGTATTGATTCAGGTAAAGCTTTATATCTCATTTTAATAGATGGAGAGTTCAGATTCCTAAAGGGACAGTGGCATTCTTAGGCCACACAATGAGCAAATTGCAGATCTGCAAATAGTGTTCACACCATCTGACTATAGTCTCGACACTTATCACACTGCATCGTGCTCCCACAAAATTTTATTAGTACTCTAATATCCTGGAGGTTGAGTTTGTAATATGGGATCTTTTAAAACGAGTTCATTAACTTTCATAACCTTTTCAGTGAAGTAGTTAAAATGGAATATTTTATTTTATATTTTTCTGGAAGGGATTGACCTGTTGAAATTATCTTAGTAACTCATGTTCAAATATCCTATGTAATAGTGTCTTGTGGTAGATGAGTTATGTTCAATCACTGTGCCCTATATTTCCATCTACTCCTTATCCCTGCACCACTGGGAAGTAAAGAAAAGCTGAATCATGACCCCTCTCTTCCTCTATTCATTTGTGCATTTTTTACCTTAAAATAGCCATTTACATTTTTATGATATGGGAATTATATAGTCATCAAAGATAGGATAATAATGAGTATTTGTAGATGCGGCAGGTTGGTGTTTATCTGTGTAGCTAAATCTTCAGTGATTTTCAAAGGAAGGTAATTATTTTGTAATTGCAAACTGGTTTGGGGTAAAACTCGAGAGTACATAAGGTTGAAAAGAGAAAGAAGTTCCAAGGAAAAGGAACTTATCCAAAAAAATCAGTGAGTAGGGACATCTCTGGTGGCGCAGTGGTTAAGAATCTGCCTGCCAGTGCAGGGGACAGGGGTTTGAGCCCTGGTCCGGGAAGATCCCACATGCCACGGAGCAGCTAAGCCCGTGAGCCACAACTACTGAGCCCATGTGCCACAACTACTGAAGCCCACGTGCCTAGAGCCCGTGCTCTGCAACAAGAGAAGCCACCGCAATGAGAAGCCCACGCACCGCAACGAGTATACCCCGCTCGCCGCAACTAGAGAAATCCTGTGCAGCAACAAAGACCCAATGCAGCCAAATATAAATAAATAAATTTATTAAAAAAAAAGAATCAATGAGTAGAGAATTTATCAAAATCTAATGTAATCAGATCAGGAAAATTTGGGGATCTGGAAGCACAGTAATAGAAATTGCAAGATGAGTTGACTGTCTAGGGATGGGCTGGAGGAAGCTAGAGGTTTGATCACACATTCCAGACATACTGGCAAGAGTGGAACCAATAAGAACAACATTTTATATAATAGACTCTCAGCTTCCAGAAATCTTTACTGTCACAATTGTTATAGGGTGAAATACAAATGGATTTTCCAAACGTTAAATAAATTCATGAAAAATAAAAAGGCCCATAGTGGTGTAAATGATTACTGAATACATTATGTGGATTACCTGCATTAACAAATACTTTTTTTTTTTTTTTGCCGTACGCGGGCCTCTCACCGCTGTGGCCTCTCCCGTTGCGGAGCATAGGCTCCGGACGCACAAGCTCAGCGGCCATGGCTCACGGGCCCAGCTGCTCCGCGGCATGTGGGATCTTCCCGGACCCGGGCACAAACCCGCGTCCCCTGCATCGGCAGGCGGACTCTCAACCACTGCGCCACCAGGGAAGCAACAAATATTTTAATAAGAGAATGTTACCTGTGTGATGGTTAATTTTATGTGTTAACTTGGCTTGTGTCTGGTGCCCAGATGTTTGGTTAAACATCAGTCTAGGTGTTGTTGTGAAAGTATTTTTAAAATACGATTAACATTTAAATCCATAGACTTTGAGTAAAACAGATTACTTGCCACAATGTGGGTAGGCCTCATCCAATCAGCTGAAGGCCTTGAGAGAGAAAGAAAGACTGAGGTCCCCTGAGGAACTGGAAAGTCTGCCTCTAGACTGCCTTTGGGCTTATGCCTGCAGCAGCCACACTTCTCTGGCTACACAGTCTGCAGCCCTGTCCTGAGGACTACAGACACGTCACCCTCACAATTGTGTGAGCCAGTTCTTTAGTACAAATCTCTCTCTCTCTGTATGTGTATATAGCCTATTGGTTGTGTTTCTCTGGGGAACCCTGACTAATACAATACGGATAGCTTATTTTTAAACAGTAATAAAATAAACCTGTCACTGCTTGTTATTTTAGGGTTGTTTAACAGATATACTACAAATTTGTGATTTTCTGTAGAAATGATGATTTGTTATTTTTGGTAACTATCAAAGTTATAACCAAAAATCATTATAATTTAATGATTGGTTATTTGGGCATTTTAATTAGGTTTTTTAAATTAATTAATTAATTTATTTTTACTTATTTATTTTTACACATCTTTATTGGAGTATAATTGCTTTACAATGGTGTGTTATACAGTCTAATTTTAAATTCTAGTAGTTATGTTTATATGTAATAAAATATAATTCTTTAATTGATATTCTTGTGAAGATTTAAACCAAGCCCCCAAACTGAACTGTAATGATGATTAATTTATCCGTTGGCACCTGGAACAAGGCCAAACCACTTCTTTACATTTGGCATCTACCCTGCTGTTTCTCTTTTATTTTTCTTCATGTGAATAAACAAGAGAGGTTTGGTTTCTAGAGTTGTCGGTTTGGCAGTGTTTCATGAAAACTGAAACCAGTTCAGGAAAATTAATGTAATACCCAGTCTTAACACAATGCAAACCTCAGTGAGGCTCCTCTGCTTTTCATTTCGGTTCCACAATATTCAAGGTTGTTCTAGGAATTGAACCTGAAGCAACTTCTGGAATGTGAAAGAGAAATATAAGCATATGCCAGAGAATACTGCCAGTGCCTTTTTGTACCAATAGCTTAGTTAGATGTAAGTGACATCATAGGGAGAGAGAAATACTGTTTCTCTCTCTCCCTCCCTCCCTCCTCTGTCAGCAAAGAGTGCCTCTTGTATACTTTTGTCCATAACACTGACGTTTAACTTTAAAAACCTGTGTGGTTTCAATACAAATCAAATATAGATTCCCTCTAAAACTGTGCCTTCTCTTGTCAATGACATATGACCTTTTTTGCTGTAGACTAAAAGAAATGTCAAATAAGGATCACACAGTTTAAAAATTTAAGGGAAACTACAAATAGAGGCCATCTTTGAACATTAAACAACCTGTAAAATGAACTGTTAAAGGAATGGTTTCTCAGGTCCTTTAAAATTCATATCCCCTTTCTCAGCACCAGCATTTTGCCAATGAGAAAACTAAGGCTCAGGTTTTACAGTGTGTTAGTCACACAGCTGGGATTAGAACCCCTACAGCTTTGGAATCCTGCTTAAACACCTTGTCTTTGACGCCTCACAGCTGAAATTCTCAATTTAAAGACATTCCCTGGAATAGCTTGTTTCTTTATGCTACCACTTAATTGGGGGTGGTGTCATTTTTTAATTGATGTATTGTGGTCACAATTAGCATCAAGATATCAAAATTTCACTTCAGCAAATGAAGAGAACTTACCTATGAAGCGAAAATAAATAAACTCAGTCCAGGAAGCTTTTAATAAAAAATAAATTTCTATAGCTCCCAACCAAACTAATTTCTAGAATACGTAAACTACCTTATTTTTCAACGGGAAATATTGCTAATTGTGTTTTGTTTGTACACTGTCTAAGGGCTTATTTTCTTTAGATTATTTTGCCTACTTTCTGCTTTACTTCCTCCTGGGCTACACCAGGGAAGAGTTAGTCCTTTGGGCCTCACATAGGTATCGCTTGCTCACTGCTACAGCCGGGAATCAGCCATTGCTGCTAGCTCACAGGCCTGAGGTTCTTGCCTCAGTTTTTAGAGGCAAGAACCTATATTCATCCTGTCCTGAACGCATTGGCTTACCATGGTATCTGATACTTAGTAAGAGTCAAATAGGTAAATGACTGTTTGTTTAGTTAAATACCTGTCCCCATTTTCTTTACAGACAAGTCAAAGCAATGGAGATGACATGTGAGTCCACCACATTACTTATCTTTAAAAAATTCACTGTTGTGTTATTGATGAAAAGATGTAATTTTACTGTTGCTGTCAAAGTCCGGTGTGCAGATGCAGATTTTGAAGCTCTGAGGCATAGTACATAGAATGTCAGAAACATACGTATTAATATTTATGTGTATAATTAACATCATCTTTGCAGCCTTCTCTCCCTTCTTGTGTATCCAAAGGAGCTATATTTCTTTCACTTGGAAATAAAAAGTCCATAGATTTAAAGGAATTTTACTTTTTTCCCCTCAGAAACATTAATATTCTGTCAGGGAATATTCTTTTCTAGAGCACCTTGAAAGATTTAGGAAAGATAATTGTGCAATCAATAAAATACTTAAAGGGTGTCGTTCATATGTTAATGTTTTACATGCCTTAATGAATTTTAAATGTTATTTGGTACTGAATATTAAAATACACTGGGAGTATATACCATTCTTCCAGTTATATATAACTTTGGGAGCTTATCAAATTAACTATATTAAATTTTAGCATCAGCAAAACCAGTACTTCTGAAATTGTCTTGATTTCTGCCTTATTTTTTTAAAATTGTGGTTATTACAGAACTGCAAACTTGAGAAATAACGTTATTATTTACTTTTTATACACTACCTTTCTCTGAAAGTGCTGTGTGGCATTTTTACTGAGATATGGGATGAAGTGAGTAAGGTTACTGCAGTGGTTAGCGTGGAAAGGAGCAATGGCACGTATACTCAGAAGTTTAGTTATTCAGTTGGTGTTGTCTGAATTTGTATGAGCTACTTTTGATTCAATATGACTAGAGCTCTGGGTCCATTTTTCACTTCACTGCAGTTACTGTAGAGTTTCTCTAACAATAATGAGGCACTTAGAAGTTAACACAGTTGTACCTTCAATCAGCAATTTAGGTACGGGAAAGTAAACAATATATATATATGGCTTACAATCTTTATTACATTAAATGACCTAACCTATTTTTGGGATCAGGAGAAGGGGAACACCAAATATATGTCCTCTATACCACAAGATGCAAAAAGTTGAATTTATATAGCAAGAAGTAGGGTCTTCTACAGAGAAAGTCATTAGCTAAGAAGATAGATTGGGGGTTGAGTACATAGTGATGATGAAATGGGAGGATGAGCTGGAAAATAATTTCCCCAGTTCATATGAAAAAGTATGGCCCTTCTAAAATTTTGATTTAGAGATTCAAAATACTATGTGAATTCATTCATTTGGAGTAGGGGATGGAGGGGAATGGGGGAAGGAAGATTTTTATACATACCTATGTGAGATATGCTTTTGAGGCATCTTTTAATACTGTATCTAAAATAGTCATTAGTTTTCCCAACATTTATTAGACTTTCTTGGGTACACTCTGCCAGACATTGGGAACAGAAAGATGAATCTGATTTGCCCTGAGTTGAAGAAGCTTGCTACTTTCAAGGAGAGTGGTGAGACAAGAGATAATCGTAACCTCACGTGATAGAATGCCAGCATGAGTATTGGTGTGTTGAAATACAGAGAAGGCAACACTCATTTCTTCCAACATAAAGGAAAATGGGAATCAGAAATGTACTATTGTCTCAGACGTTGGTTAGAAGAAGCTAGATTCAAAGATTTAGAGCCCAGAAACCTAGGTTTTATTTTTGCCCCTATCTTAGCTTTATATGATTGACAAGGAGTTTTGCCTTTTTAAAGGGGACTGAGAACTTGTCAGATGAAAACAAGTCTTGATGTCAGTGGCTACGACACTTGGCCTTTTCATAGTTGCTTTTCTTTGCTTGATGTGAGGATTTTGAGAATAATGAATCCAAGCTGATTTTATTATCATTATATTTTAGGTATAAAATATCAATGTAATTAGTATACAGAGGGTGAAACTGCTTTTTGGTTCACAGACTGAGACATTTTGTTTTGGTTATCCATGTTTAACTTGTCAGCCAGCTTAGACATTTCTATATTTTTTAAATTTTATTCATGCCTATCCTGCTTTTCTTAACCATTGAGCTTCATGTTAGTTAAAATTACTTTTAAAGTTACTTAAAAAGTAACATATTAAGATGTATACATTATTTGATTTTTCTCAGTTTTACCAAATTTATCTCAAAGGGAAAATAAAGAAGAGGAAGTAAAATCATTTAAAGCACAAGCTTTGGGATGACACCCAGATTGAAGCTGCGGCTGCCTTAATTTCTAGCTTTGTGCTTTGAGAAAATTCATGTCTCTTGCTTCAGTTTTTTGATTTGTAAAATGGAATACTGGTTGTTAAAGGAGAATCAAGGTAATGTTTGCCACGTCCGTCAAAAGTAATCATGCAGCTAGTTTTAATGACAGCAACAATAATAGCATTGTTAACTTGATATATATATATATAGATATAGATATAGATATAGATAGATAGATAGATAAGATGATAGAAGGTCTGAAAGATGTAGAGGGTAGTTTTTCCAGGTGTTAAAAAAATATATTCTTTATTCTGATTTCTCTCCATAGTAGCCAGGGTCCTGGTGATTTTCCATTGGAGATTTAGGCTTTTGAACAAGATCCTGGCTACTTCACTTTTATTGTCTTCTACTATGACCTCATGTTTCTGAGTCCCAGGTATGTCTGAGCAGGGGCTGTGGCTCCTGGCTCTGCATCTTTGACCTGGGTCCTGCTATAAACGTTAAACTTGCCTCCATCTTTTTCCTCACCCCAGTTAGGGACACTGATAGAGACACAGTGGGTAGGAATTTTGTGAGCAGGGTGATGTCGTCTTGGCAGCTTGAAAGCAGCCAGGTGGGAATATTTACACCGTGATCGGCAGATGCTATAAATCAGGGCTTTCCTGTTTCCCAGAATTGGTTTGACCTCTAGTGTAGGACCTCTGACATCAGTATTCTAACATTTGGGGCTGGGGTAGTAGTACATGCATAATATGCCTTCCTCTTTTTAAAAAGAACAATTCCATAAAAGTCCTAAATTTTTCTCTAGTGATTTCACCTTTAGCTTTATCAGCCACTTCCATGGCAAAGAGCCATGGAAGAGCCTTTTTTATATCTCTTCATCCTATTTAATAACAGACTGAGTGCACGCTGGCATTTGTGAAATCCTGTGCATTTAATTTACTACAGCCCAAATCAGACCATGATCGTTCTAGTCTCCAAGGACATGAGTCACCAAGGGAACAAGATATTGGAATATTTAGGTTGCCTTTTTTAAGTAAAGGTAAACTTTGCAGCAAAGATTTCATTTCACTCATATGAAAATGTTTAAAGTTTATGGATATAACTTCAAAATAGGCCATATACTCATTTCTGCTAATTGATCATATTAGCTCTTATTTTGAGTGTAATGGTGGACAGTTCTTTGGAACCACGGTATGGATGGTCTTTAAGAGATTCTAGTTTGTGGCTTATCATTCCGACATTAGCTCCTTCTTCCTGCTGATATTTAATTTCCCAAATTGTCTACATTTAGGGAGCTATTGTAGAACATTTATCTTTGGTTCTTCAGTGACTGTTTGCTCCAGCTCTGAAGAATGCCCCTGGAAGAGTGGTCTGACTGAGGTAAGCTTCACAATATCTTTGAGTCTTGATGATTTGATTTAGAACTTAAATGTAGTTGTAGCACATTATATTTTAAGTCTTATTTTGTGGTATTGAAGTTTGCACAAAAATGATTTACAAATAGTGTTCCCTTGTATCACTCTAAGACAGCTTGATACTTATTGAATAGCTTCACTTATCCACTTCGCTGAAACCTTGAAATGACTTTATAGAAATCATCTTGAATAAAGCAAAGATCATAGGATTTTCTTTTTCCCACAAAAGTTCAGTGCTAACCTAATGACTTTCTCTGAGCTACTTGGCGGGGGAGGGAACTGGCTATTGGAAAATAATTCTTGTTCTGTCTTTTAAAACTCACAAAGGGATGGTACTTGTTAGTGTAAGTGTTGAAAGCTGTTACCCTAGGCTCCTTTAGGAACTCATCCTTCACTTGTGGAAGAAAACAGAGGGGGATGTGTCATTACTTGGTACACTTGTAAAATGTTAGAAGACAGATGTCTTTATACTCAGTCCTTATTCAAAGCGTAGCTGTGTTTATGTACTTGTCTTTCTCTTTGTTCATTATACAAAAGTAGCAGCTTGAATAGAAGCTGTGCAGAGTGTACTCTGAATAGGAGCTGGTATGTGTGATTAAACTTTAGAGGGTAAATACCTTGGATCAGACCTTTCATTTTTACTCAGTTTCTCTATACTTCGTCATTCAACTTGACGTTTTCTTGTACTTCCAGATTGGGGATGGTGGTGGAAACACTTTGTCTTATTCTTTCCCTGAGTGTCTTAGAAAGACTTTTTCACTAATGAGACTGAATGTGTTACTTGCAGCAGCAAGATTTTGTCACAAAAACATTTTTGTGAGGATCCAGCTAACTGCGTTTTTCTAATCTATTCAAGCAGTTATTGAGCATTTAATGATTTGGCATGGGAATCAGGTAAGTGATTGTAAGACACTCAATTAACTCCTTACTGGAAAAAATAAAGAGGGGCAGATCAAGGAAATTGACACTTGAGTGAAGAGTTTAATATGATTTTGACCAAAAATCCTGAATATTCATTTTATACAAGCTATTATGAAAACTCCGCCTGAGAACAATTAAATTGCAAATGGTCTTGAAAGGGTAATAATTCAGCATTTATATAATCCAGATGCAGGAATATGCTCCAAGTTCAGCCAACCAGATGATTCTAAATGGAGACAAGTACCAAACTGACTTAAAGTTGAAAGTATATGAATTGTGTTGCTAATTGCATCTTCCATCTAATTTATTCAAGTACTTATTTTCATTTTTTGTCAGTAAAGTTTCTAATGATTAGAAACTTGTAAGTCTTTGTGTCCCATGGAACTTTGTATATTCATTTACATCAGTTTTTTGTCCATTTGTTTCAACTGCATTATGAGTCATTTTAGGCTTTGATAAAATTAGTAGGTAAGAAAAAAGAAATTATAGAATGGCGCTTTTTACTAAAAGATTAATAATATAATGGAGAAGAACAGAAAAAAAGTGTGTGTGTGTGTGTATATATATATATATATACTTATATATATATGATTGATAAGTTACTAATGGAGAGGGAAATTGAAGAGTATGGTTGGTCAGAATAACTCACATATTCTGAAAGACAAGAAATTATAAGAATCCAGAGTTAGATGGTTAGTCTGTGAATGTATTGGAAAGATGAAGATCCTTGAACTTTGATCTGAAGCTTGGGAGGGGAGAAGAGAACCATATAGGCAGATTTAAAAGCAGGAATGGGTATGGTGAGTGCAGGGAAGAGCTAGACAGGGGCTGGCTGTGAGGTGAGAGTAGCCGGGTGATTTCTCTAAGACATTGTGCTTCCCGAGTCCTTCTTGTTCTTTCCAATTTATTTCTGGTGATTTTCAAAGAACTGTTATAATCATCAGGCTGGAGAAAATTAGTTGAAGGGCTGGAATTATCATTCATAGCTCTGTTTTTATTTTCTCTGTGGGTCAGCTTATATTCTGGAATAAAAAACCCACATAGTAATCTGTAATTAAAAGTGCCCTTAGTTCCCATCTGTGAACTACAATTTGGGGCTATATGAGGAATACAAAGTCTGACAATCTCAGACTTTGACCTTGTGGAACAAACAGTTATGGGGAAGACATATTAAACAGTGGTAAAGAGTGCTATGCAAGAGAACTTACAGAGGGTCTGGGAGCATGACAAAAGGGTAACTGACTAACATGGTCAGCAAAGAACTCCCCAAGGAAGCAAAACTTAAACAGGTCTACGAATGCAATTGAGTAACCTCCATAAATCTTTTACCGAGCACCTGCTCAGTACAGTAGATATTAATTTAGAGGGAATTAGGGACTTGAATCATGGATGTGATTCTGAAATCAAAGATTTAGACCCCCCTAAAACGTATTCCTTTCAATTCTGAATCTGAGAGTCGACATCTAGAAACGTGCAGCTAACGAAAATGGGCATAAGGGATATTTCAGGCGAAATATTCTCTGTGCTTTATTATTTTTAAGGAAATAAGCAGCTTTTTTTTTTTAAAGCTGCTCCCCTCTGAGAATTTGCACTGAAGCACAATAATACAGTTACTTTTGTGTGAAAAAGAGTAGTCTGCCCTGCTGAGAACACAGAGCAGCTTTTGTCCTGAGAAGCCATTATAGATTATATATTCCTCACCTAATGTTGGGATCCTTCATGATTATATATTATGATTTAAGTATAAATTAACTGTGGAAGAACAGAAATTATTTTCTATTATTAAAGTTGAAAACCGAACTGGGCATGTTCCTTTTCTCTCCCTTATTCTTTCCCTCTCTCATTATTGATAGAAACCCTATGTATATACACTTACATACACACATATAGTAACAATAAGCTTATGACATAATTCCATATTTGTGCACATTTTTCCATATATTGTTTTATCTTTGCTGTTCACTGCCTGTGCAAACCTTGGCAAGTTACACTGTTGATGCCTCAGTTTTCACATCTGTAAAATGGAGACTAAATGACTTAACAACAACGTAAAGTACTTTGAGTGGAGCTGGCATGTATTTAGAATTCAAGAAATGTTAGCTCTTGTTATGGCAGTCCGTGCTGAGAGAGTTGATTCTGTTGAAAATCAAATTGCTAAAATTAAGCACTCTTTGTATTAGAACCAATCATCATAGAGAAAAGAATGATGGCTTAGTAGAGAATTTTTGAGGGGATTTGCAAATGACGTGTAACTCCCAGCAGTTATATCATTTGGAATCTGGAGGGTTGTGTCATCTTTAATTCTTCCACCAACCTCATGACCCCTTCTAATAAATCACTGAGTCCTGGCAATTGTACTTCCTCAATTTCTCTGCAGTCCTACTTTTCTCCATGCCTCAGTCTAAGCCACCATCATTTCTTGGCTTGGTCATTGCTTTAGCCTCTAGACTCTTACAGCCATACCTGGCTTCCATCATTCTTCATAGTATATCCAGGATGCTCTTTTACAAATGCAGTTCTAAGTATATTCAACCCAGTATTAAATCTACTGTGTTTAAACCCACCCAATGGCCTTCCATTGCCTTTAAAAGCAAATCCAAAATCCTTTAACTGGCTTATAAAGGTTCTGTGAGCTCGTGCAAACCATTTCTTGTTTCTCAGACTTCATTTTTATCTCTAACCTCTCCTGTCTGTTCTCAGTGTCTCAAGTTTATCACATTTCTCATGCCCCAGGAACATTGCATCTATTAATTTCTGTCTAGAATTCTCTCTCATGCTCCTCTGGCAGAGGTTACTTATGATTTAGAGCTCAGTTTAAACATCACCCTTTCATCAGAGAGCTCACTTCTGACCATCCTAGATATGATTAATTCACCTTGCGTCTTGTACCCTAAACCTTAATTTTTGTGAGTTTTTAAGTGTTAACAAGTTTTATAAGTTTTTATGAGATAGCAGGTCCTGTTATCTTGTGTTGTATTAGGAGGGCCAAGGACTGTGTCATGTAGATAATTATGTTCAATTGCCTTTTCCTCTTGTCTGCCAGGAGAGTAAGTGATGATTTAATACATTCTGTTTATGTCTTCCAACCATAAGACTAACGAGACTGTTATATACCCACTAAATCATTTATTTATTGATATGGATAATTTAAAATAATTACTAAATTCTTGTTGAGTACCCAGTCCCGTGCGACACAGTGATGATCAAGAAAGAGACACAGCCTCTGTCCTCAGGAAGCCCATTTTTTTTTTTTATTTTATTATTTTTTATTTTTTGCGGTACGCGGGCCTCTCACTGCTGTGGCCTCTCCCGTTGCGGAGCACAGGCTCCGGACGCGCAGGCTCAGCGGCCATGGCTCACGGGCCCAGCAGCTCCGCGACATGTGGGATCTTCCCGGACCGGGTCATGAACCCGCGTCCCCTGCATCGGCAGGCGGACTCTCAACCACTGCACCACCAGGGAAGCCCAGGAAGCCCATATTTTAATGGGAAGTCGGGCAGTTAAACAAACAGTGATGATGATTGGACATACCTGAAATATCAGGGAAATGCAGGGGTCTCTGGAGCTGCTTGACAGAAGGGAGTAGGCAGATCCCATCTACAGGCTTACTGAATAAGTGGTAAGAGGGAGGCTATCAAAATCAGACATATCTGAATACTTACTCTGCTTGCTACCTCCGTGATTGTGGAAGAGCTACTTAAACCCTAAGCTGCAGTATCCGTCTACAGAATGGAGAGCTTACTGTTTTCCTCAAGGCACTGGTGTAAGAGTAAAATAAGCTAATGCATGTGAATCATCTATCCCAGTATTAAGCATGTAGAAAGTTCATGGTTGCTGGTGTTATTTTCTGGAATCATGAATATTTTTATATTCGATTAACTACTTTAAAAACATTTTAATGGCTGCATAATGTCATTATATAAGTTGGCTACCATTTGCATTTTAATTTCTCCAATTAAATATTTCCCCTTTTTGTATTATTACAAAAAATACTTTGCTAAATTTTCTTGAATAGGATGTTGCATGAAGGACATTTGAATATTTGGCCCTCCATGAAAACAAGAAAATACCTGGCAAAAGTTGTCAGAATCAAAATTTTCATAATTTTGGAAGTTAACCAAAGGTTTGCAGCAACCTGGGGAGATATATTCAAGAAATGTTACTGAATCTCGTTAAGAACAGTGAACTTTGTGGTATTTTAACTTTCTTAGTCTCATCTGCTGCTCTCTGCCTCACATTCGTGGTTTTGAAGGTAGCAGAACAAAGCTAGGGCTCTTTCAAAGTCTCATTCCCAAATAGTTATTATTTGATTTGTTTTTCGGTTCCCTGGAAGACACCACTGGAAACACTGTCTTTCACCTGAAGTTTCTTGTTACAGGTCTGGAGGCTAGAAGTTGAAATCCAGGTGTCAGTAGGGTTGGTTCCTTTGAGGGCTGTGAGGGAAGGATCTGCTCCTGGCCTCTCTGCTTGGCTTGTAGGTGACTGTCCTTCTCTGTTTCTTCCCATTCGTTTCCCTCTATGTGTATCTTGTGTTTAGTTTTCACTTCTTTTTTAAGCACACCAGTCGTACTGGATGAGAGCTCACTCTAAAGACCTCATTTTAACTTGATTACCTCTAGCACTAAAAGGAAAGGACCTTATTTCCCATTGATCAAAATCTGTGTCTTGCTCATTATTTTAGATTTCGGCAATTCCTTTTCTTGAAGTATCTACTCATACGGACTGGCCAACTAACTTAGGTCATATTCCCACCCTGGAGCCACGGGTGGGGTCTGCTGACGTAGACACATTCATAGAGAGTTGGAGAGGATGTTCCCAGAGGGTGGATACAGAGCGGTGACAAAACTGAAAACAAAAAAGAAAAGAAAAGAAGGAAAACAAGTCACTAAGAAATGATGATGTGTACTTTATAATAATAAAGGATACAATCCATAATGAATATCTAGTAGTACAGAATGTGCCAAATAGCAGCGTCATACATGTAGCAATAAATTAAGATAAAATATAATAGAAATAAAGATTAAAAAGTAAAGGTAGGGCTTCCCTGGTGGCGCAGTGGTTGAGAATCCACCTGCCGATGCAGGGCACACGGGTTCGTGCCCCAGTCCGGGAAGATCCCACGTGCCGCGGAGCGGCTGGGCCCGTGAGCCATGGCCGCTGAGCCTGCGCGTCCGGAGCCTGTGCTCCGCAACGGGAGAGGCCACAACAGTGAGAGGCCCGCGTACCGCAAAAAAAAAAAAAAAAAAAAAGTAAAGGTAAAAACATAACAGAAGTAGAAAACTGATGAGTTGTGGAACTATTATATAATTCTAAGAGCATAATGGAAAACATGGAAGCATTTGCTTTAAAATCTGAAATAAGACATCTTTGTTATGTATTATATACCTCCAGTTAATGTTTACATGGAGGCACTAATTAATACAATAAGATGACAAAAATGTAAACATGTTATTATGTTATTTGCTGGAAAAAATGTTACATGAAGCTATATAACTGAAACCAAGATAATCCTCTGTTCTTTATTAAATGGTGCTACGACTAAGCAAAAGTAACTTAGCTGTACTTTCCAAGAAATTATACGCTACTACTGGAAGAAAGACTGTGAGACAGCCAAACAATTGACTTATCAAAGCCAACAACTTGCCTCTGACGATTCCCTTCAAGATCTTTCCCTGTTAGTTCACCAATATAAATAAACTGTGTGCACTCCCAAACACTTTGCAACTTTTTTTTTTACATATATCCACTTTTTTAGATTTCCCCAACTCATATCTGTTAAGAAACTTAGTAAGTTTACAATTAGCAATTTTGATAATACTGAAAAATTCCAAAAATTGTATGCTATCTTTAGTCATGTGCTATTTAATTTTTTTTCTGTAAGGGTTTTCTTTTCAATGCCAGACTATTTTTGCAAATACGCCAGAGACGTTTAAAGATGCTCTTCTTTGCTGTGTTTGCCAAGATGTTTGTGTTTTAGAAATATTTTAGTTTCCTTTCAATTAAACAAGCAAAAATCAGGCAGTTTGTCTGGATAAATTGGAAAAAAAATGACCAGCAAAATTAGATGAAACAAAGTGGACTGGTGCCAGGTCACGAAGGACCTTGTAAGACATATTAAGGATTTATGACTTTGACATAAAAGTGGTTGTGAAACCATTTAAAGAGTTTTATTAAGTTATCCACTTTGCATTTAAAAAGAGCGCCCTTGGGCTTCCCTGGTGGTGCAGTGGTTGAGAGTCCGCCTGCCAATGCAGGGGATACGGGTTCGTGCTCCAGCCCGGGAAGATCCCACATGCCGTGGAGCGGCTGGGCCCGTGAGCCATGGCTGCTGAGCCTGCGCATCCGGAGCCTGTGCTCCGCAACGGGAGAGGCCACAGCAGTGAGAGGCCCGTGTACCGCAAAAAATAAAAAATAAAAAGAGCGCCCTGCTTAGAATTAAGAAAGAATTGGAGTGGATAGAGTGGATTCAGGTAGACAAAATTTGCAGGCCATTTTAGCTGTCATGACAGCAGTGATCTTGGCTTAGACTAGAGTGAGGACAGAAGAATGGAAAATTCTCGTCATAAAGAGATAAATGGCTAAGTTTGGGATGTGTGGAATGAGAGGAAAGGAGGTGAAAGAATGATTCCCAGGTTTCTACCTTGAGCAACTCGGTGAATTTTCTAAGAGAGAAGTAACCCTGGAGGAGTAAATTTGGGGGAGGAATAGAGATGAGGGTGCTATAGAAAAAAATTAGCTCCATGATCCTGTGAAACATCAAGTTAGAGATGTTTAGGAGCTATTCATATTGGTCTGAAACTCAGGATGGTATCCTGGAATGGAGATAGATAACAGAGAGAGTGTATGCATAAAATTTGATCTGAAACCATTAGAATCTATGATCTTATCTAGGGGAGGGTATAGAGGAGAAGAAAAGGGACTAAGACAGAATTCTCATTGAAATCCAACATATGAATCACTACACACACTGTCTGTTAACAGCTTTTCCTCTTTAAAGTAGGAAGTTGGACATCAAAAATTCATGGAAATAAACACAACTGTACTACATCTCTGAAGGTTTATTATTATTATCACTATTATTTACCATTTTAGCTTCCTGAATGGTATATGCAGTTAGGAGTTTTCTATTAGTATTACCTGATGGACTGATACCTCAGTACCTTATTGACTTATGAAATTAATTAGGTAGAGCTCAATAAAGCCAAAGTTAGAGAGATCTTTTCAGACATCATCAGACAATCTGGAAAACAGGCAACCTGATTAGATAAGTGGATTTAAAGAACTCAAAGAATGAGACTTATTGGTATTGAATTAAGCCTACTATCTCCCAGGGAAACATGTTTTAACAGTTGATGGTGGACTCTAATAAGATTTGTATTGTTTTATATTAAGGGAAAGTAATAGTAATGTCTCTAATTCAGAAGAATCTGAAAAGGAGTAAAGGAAAAGAAGGGAAGAAATGACAATAAAAGTATTGGTACAGAGTTTGGGAAACACTTAAACATTCACTGTGGATGTTCTGGTTGACAGGAAATACAGTGAAAAGAATACACACACTAGTGTCAATGGGCACATCAAAATCATAGCTGTAGTTCTGCTATTAGAGAGTAGGGTGACCTTGGATCAATTTCTTAATTTCTCTTGGATCTAGTTTTTTTTTTAATCTGTGAAATGGGGCTAATAATTACATTCTGGGTAATTGTGAGGACTGAGTGGAGTACTAGTGTTTAGCAGTTCATATAATGCTCAGTACGTGGTAATAGTAATTCTTTTTTTTCCAATATTATACACTTGAAGCTGTTAAGAGACTAGATGTTAATTGTTCTCACCACAAAAAAGAAATGATAATTATATGAGGTGATGGAGGTCTCAGCTAATACTCTGGTGGTGTTAATCATACTGCAGTTATATAAGGGTATCAAATCAACATGTTGTACACGTTAAACTTACACAATGTTATATGCCAATTATATCTCAATTTTTATTTATTATTTTTATTTTTGGCCTTGCTGCATGGCTTGTGGGATCTTAGTTCCCCAACCCGGGGTCGAACCCATGCCCTCAGCAGTGAAAGCGTGGAGTCCTAACCACTGGACTGCCAGGGAATTCCCTATATCTCAATTTTTTAAAAAAGAAAGGTGCATTCAGTCCTTTGCATTTGGCACATTTTTTATTTTTTCAGGAAGCTCTTTTTTTTAATTAAAATTTTTTTTTAGTGTTTTGACTCCCTTCACCCAGTTCTCCTACCCCCCATACCCCTCCACCTCTGGCAACCACCAGTTTGTTCTCTGTTTCTATGAACTTAGGCTTTTGTTGTTTGTTTAGATTGCACATATAAATGAGATCATATGGTATTTGTCCTTCTGTCTGACATTTCACTTAGCATAATGCCTTTGAGGGCCATCCAAGTGGTTGCAAATGGCAAGATTTCCTTCTTTTTAAATGGCTGAATAGTATTCCATGGTACATATATATATCACATCTTCTTTATTCATTCATCCATGGATGGGCATTTAGGTTGTTTCCGTATCTTGGCTGTTGTGAATAATGTTGTAGTGAACATAGGGATGCATATATCATTTTTTTTTTTTTTTTTGCGGTACGCGGGCCTCTCACTGCGGTGGCCTCTCCCGTTGCGGAGCACAGGCTCCGGATGCGCAGGCTCAGCGGCCATGGCTCACGGGCCCAGCCGCTCCGCAGCATGTGGGATCCTCCCGGACCGGGGCACGAACCTGTGTCCCCTGCATCGGCAGGCGGACTCTCAACCACTGCGCCACCAGGGAAGCCCTGCATATATCTTTTTAGTTAGTGTTTTTGTTTTCTTTAGATAAATACCCAGAAGTTGTATTGCTAGATCACATGGTGTTTCTAATTTTTGAGAAATCTTTATACTGTTTTCCACAGCGGTGAACTTACATTTCCACCAACAATGCACAAAGGTTCCCTTTTCTCCACATCCTTGACAGCATTTGCTGTTTCTTGTCTTTTCAGTAATAGACATTCTAACAGGTGTGGGGTGACACTGTGGTTTTGATTTGCATTTCCCTTATGATTAATGATGTTGAGCGTATTTTCATGTGCCTACTGGCCATCTGTATGGAAACAGTAATTCTTGATGGATGGGAATCATCTATAAAATAAGTGGGTTGATTCTGGAGTGCTTATGGTCTCTAAAGTTCTGTGGTTCAGTGAATAGAGAGTAAAATCTTTAGTTTAGGATGTGAGAGTAAAATGGAAAATTGTTCAGAGTTGAAAAATTTTACTGTCATTGTAATATATTTATTGTCTAATCATCCATTATATTTCACAGAACTTAGACAAAGAACAAGGAAGACACTATTCCAGTCTCTGTTTAATCTTTCAGAGAAAGGTAGACAAGGCAGAGTTTCACAGAGCATTCTCAAAATAGAGTAAGAGTTAAACAGCATGTTTCATCAAAAGGCAATATATGTGCAAATACTTGGAACAGTTTAATCCCATGTTATGCTAGGAATCAGTATGCTAACTGAATCACAAATATGTTAATTTTAGAAGGGCGAGTAAAGAAAAATGTATAATAAAATGGGGATAGCAAAGAGTAGCCCTGAGAATTCTAGATTTATGTGTGGTGGAGTGAAAGCTAAATTTCATTTATTTTGTGCTCCTTCTGCAAAGATGTGGAAAAGTAAAATTTTTGAATTTTGAATTTGAATTGAATGTTTAAAAGTTTTTGTGAACAGCATAATGAGAAACATCATTCATGGAAAAAAAATATGGTCAAGGCATGTGGTGTTTCTTTTAGTAGGAAAGCAGTTTACATTGAGACATGCTGTTTAACATAAAAGGGTTTAAATTTGAACGCCCATTAATTGTTATTACATATCTTTTCACATGCTGATAAATGTTTCAGGCCAACAGATTAAGTCTAAACGATGAAGACAAATATTACCAGAAAGTCATCTTGGGAAATGAAGTGACTTTAAGAATCTAATTTTATTTTAGTACAAAAAGCGTACTGGACCATTATCTTGTAATAACCTATAATGGAATATAATCTGAAAAAATACTGAATCATTATGCTGTATACCTGAAACTAACAATATTGTAAATCAACTATACTTTGATACAAAAAATATACTGGCTAATTATTGTTCTAGTATTGTACAATCATTATGAACATGATTTATTATAGTCTCTTATTATTTTTAATGATCAATATTCTCATCTTAGTTATGAGAGGAGTCTAGAGGAAGATTATTGGTTACCCCAGTGGTATAGGTGAGGTTTTGCCCCATGTCCTTCATTCTTTTTTTCCTAAGTTAAACAGTATTTAAAAAGCTTGCTTTACGGCACAGTCGTGTAGGTGATGGACACAGCTCTGTGGATAAGCAGCTCTTTATAGTTCTAACATGTAAGGAATATTGTATTTCAATTCTAATACACACATTTTCTTTAAAACATTTTGCCATCTTTGAAATCAGAATATATCTTAAAATTGATGTGTTAGATTAAATTTGATGGTATATCATAGTTTAATTGGCAGAATTTTCCTTTCTAAACAGAACACAAAATAATGATGAATATCACAGTCTTGGATTCAATGAAATACGGTATCTTACATGTGTCTTGAAGAGTCGGTGAAATTGATCTGGATCATAAATGTGAGGGGAATGTGATAGTCTGGGTCTGTCTGGGGAAATGACTTGGAAGTAGATGACTTCTTTTATTCTCACAAGATTGTGATGCAAATTAAAGGTTTCATTCAATTCAGCCATCATTATCTATCTGTCTCATTTCTATAAAGAGTATGAGGACAGGTGCATGCCCTGAGTTTTTGGAAGGCAGAAATAGCAGTCTTAGGTAATTTTACCAAAGTTTAACTAACACGTAAACCCCTTGCAGGCAGGACAAGTGTATAACACTTTTACCCACACTTTAAATATATTGCATAGTAAATACCTATTAGACCTGAATCCAATGCAGCATGCACTTAGAAACAAAACGAGTCTTCTGTCACCTAGTTCAATTGGTACATGAGGTAAATGGCTGTCAAAAATGTCAGGAAATTTTTTGATATGGTATTAGTTTGTCTATGAATTTTTACACTCTTTTGTATGGCATTATTTTATATTTGACTTTCATATCATTTTAGAAGATTCAAGTTAGAATAAATATTTTGACATTTCTTTCATTAAGTAAAAATTATATATTTCTAATGATATGTTTTAGAAGTAATTATGTGTTCTCATTAAAAAATTTTATGAAAACTGCAGAAAGAATAAGAAATTCTCTTGTTAACTGCAGCTGGGACCAGTTTGATTTTTAAGAAGAATGAATTTAAAGAGTATTTAATATAGCCAAAGAAATTAGAAATGAATGAAATAATAACCTACAGTGATGTTATCATTCATTATAATAGAGATTTTATTGTTTTGAAGCTTAAGATTTTAATGGGGTTTGGAATTTGGGATTTCTTCAATATTCATTAAATTTCCTTCTGAATTAAATTTAATATAACCCATTTCTTACTGCTGATTATCAGTTCCTTTTACCACTACTTTTTGTCTAGTAAATAAATATTTAACCCTGATAACACTGGGTCTTCTTGTTTGCATCCTAAAACTTGGCAAAGAATAAAAAAAAGACAAGAACTTTTTAATTTTTTTAAGCTGAGTTTGTTTACCTTCCAGGCAAGGATGCAGGCATACGCATGCGCGCACACACACACACACACACACACACACATGCACACACATCCTCAGTGAAGAAATTTGTAAATTAATTTGCCAAAGGGGCAAAGTTAGGGGGTCTTATGTGGTAAAAAAAAAAAAAAAAAAGAATTTATGGTGGATATGCTAATTAAAGCTTGAAAGTTCGCTCTCTAGATAAGACAGATGAATCCACTGGTCTGTACATAGTTGGCTAAAACAGATCTTATTGTTCAAAACAAATCCTTTTGCTCTCTGGTCAGGAAAGAGTCTTCCTTTAGGTCTAGTGAGGGTCTGGCGCATTCGAGTCCCCCCAAGTTCTGGGTCCTTTTATAGCTTTAGCTTGTTGGGACCTACCGTGGTGAAGCAGAACATTCACTTTTCATATCACTTTTTCACGGTGTTGAATTTAAAACAAACCCACATCTAAATCCGGAAAGCCTTGAAAAATAAGTCATTATTGAAATCGTTGAGGGGCAGAGACTTAACACACAAGCAGAAGTACTAGCAGTGCTCTTCACTTGTCTTCTAACTCTCTTTAGCCCATCTCCCTTCCATGTCTCCAAACAAGAAACAAATAGCAAACTTTAGCCCATAAAGGCTCTTTTTTTAAGTTTGAGGGAAAGATGACCACGGAACAGTATCTACCTTCCTTCCTGCTGGTAAATCCCTGTCTTTTATTACCTTTTCTAATCAAACTTTTAATTTCAAGTTACTTATAGATTCACATGCAATTGTAAGAAATCATACAGTCAGATCCAATGACCCTTTACCCAGTTTTCCCCCAGTGCTGACATTTTATGAAACTACAGTACCATGTCACAACCAGATATAGACATTGATAAAGCCAAGATACAGATTAGTTTGTCACCCACGGATCCCTCATGTTGGACTTTTATAGTCATACCCACCTTTCTTCCACCATCTTTGACCCCTGGCAACCACTAAGTCTGTTCTCCATTTCTGTAATTTTGTTATTTCAAGAATGCTGTATAAGTGGAACCTTATGGTATGTGACCTTTTGAGATAGGCTATTTTTTAACTCAGCATAATTCCCTTGAGATTTATCCAAGTTGTTGTGTCAGTAGTTTATTCATTACTAGTACTGAGTAGCATTCTATGGTATGGATGTCCCAGGGTTTGTTTAGCCATTCAGTCATTGAAGAACATCCAGGTTGTTTCTAGTTTTTCTTCTATTAGGAATAAATCTGCTGTGAATGTTTGTGCACAGATTTTTGGGAGAACATAGTTTTTATTACGCTGAGAAGATACTCAAGAATGCAGTTGCTGGGTCTTATGGTAATTGAATGTTGCGTTGTATACGAAACGACCAAATTGTTTTTCAGAGTGGCTGTACCATTTTACATTTCCACCAGCAATGAATGAGTGGTTGACTCTTTTTCCGTTCTTGCCAGCGTTTTGCGTCATTATTATTTTTTACTTTAGCTATTCTGATAGGTGTATACTGACTCTCATTTTGGTTTTAATTTGCATTTCCCTTATGGCTAATGATGTTGAACATCTTTTTCATGCTTATTTCTCTGCCATTTTAATATACATTAATTTACCTTTTCTACTTACTCTCCCTTTTATCTGTTACCCTGATCAGCAAATCTGTAACTCAGCCCCCATCTATTTCATGTCTGCTTCTGAGAAGCTGCATGAAAGGCCTCCCTGTTGCCTCCGGGGATGATGATTTCTTCTCATCCTGGGAGGGCCGCTGTCCAAGCGCAGGACTGTGTCCCCTACTGGCCTCACAGCTGTCAGTCCTTGAGGCAGAAAGTACAGCATGTTTTGACTCCAAACCTCTACTGCACGCTGTATTTAGGTCCAGAAAAGGCACTAATTGAACCCAGTACTGCACTAAGCCTTCTCATTTAAACAGATTCTTCATTTGCTCTCGACAACTGCTTGAACAAGAACATGGGAGTAAGCAATCAGACCAGGAATAAATACATCGCAAGAAAAAGGTGTTTTTAGAAGGCACGCATAACGTGCAAAGAGACGTTTCTGCTGTCAGAGAAGCAGCCTTTTATATTACCCCCAAGCAAGTTGCACAACTTCTCCTGATTGGGTTATGAATTCTGTTGTGGATTCTCAACTCTCCGAAATACAACCAGAAGAGCCTAGGGTTGGGACAGGCGCAGTTAATTAGGTCCACTGCAGTAGGCAAGGACACTATTCTGATGGGGTCTTAGAGTCTCAGGAGAGAGGAGTCATGAGAGCGTATTATTAGGGTTTTAGACCCTAGACTGGCTAGTTCTGAGCTGGCCTTGCAGAGTAAGAAACGTGGAAATTGATGGAGTTGTTATGTAATAGCTCTAACTTTGCGATTGGTGGGCTCTGAAAGGTCCGGCTATGGAAACAAGTCTTACTGAGCAAGCTGTTCCTCCTGGTAAGGAACATGTTTGGCTGCCCACAGTCTTATCATCCAGGGGTAGGTAATACCTGATGTACATAACTAGGTAATTTTGCTTGGATTCAGTATTGGTTAACGTAGAGACAGGAAGCTATACCTAGTCCCAGTACTGTTACTACAGGGAAAAGGAATTATGCTGTTTTCAGTTCTTACTTCTTTAAATATGCATAATAAGGAAATTACCCCTGTGCCAGTGGTAAATGTATTGCCTCTCACTTCCAAATTCACCCGTCATTCCCTGACTTATGATACTGGGGCCAGACCTTGTGAACCTTTCTCCTTTGTCCACTGACATGTTAAGCCTTGTTAGTAGAAGGTGCTAGAAGGACACTGTAGGAAGAAGAGACTTCTATTCCTGTGTGATTCTCCAGTGCGCTTGCTCCTGTGGCGCTTGGTTAGCATGCAGGACATCCAGTGACATTCATGCCCAGTGAGTTTTAGTGGTAACATCCTTGCAGGAAGTTTCCTGGAGAGTTTCTCTGACAATCCTGAGAACGATTTCCCAGTGACACCGAGAGACTCTTGCAGGCCTCAGTGAGTTCTGTTGTCCCCTTAAAAGGTGGTTTCCTTCTTGCTAGCCCCAGTTTCTAGTACCCCAGCAGACTTTCCCATCAGCCGGAAGACCGTAGCTGTTCCCTCTCCAGTGATGTCTGGATCTCAATCTTGGGAGGGGTGGGGCTCTTCCAGATTTGTTCCTTCTTTGAGCGCTCTGCCTCCGTCCTATATCTGCTATTCTTATATCCTTTAGAATTCTCTTTACCCCTTTCTAGTTAATTAATCTCTTGTAAATTCTTTATATTGGTCTCTTTCTGGTCCAATTGCTATGTGGTTTTTGTCTTCTGACTGGACGCTGACTGATACAGAAGTGCTACTGTATTGGTCTCAGGAGATAGACCCACAAAGATTGGAATTTGGGATTGGATTGAACATGCCCTAGGATTTGAACATAATTCTGAGCACTTTGGCAGCAGAAAATGGGCTGCTAGTATCTGTTTCATGCAGTGGCATCATAATTAATCAGGTTATCGCCTATGGTTGATTTTGATGAAGAGCTAACTGCAGTAAATGCTTTGGATGCCCACCTGAGAGCAGTATTTGAACATTGTGTCTTTCATGATGGCTACAAGGACTGTGGTGTGGAATGGATTCTACTGAGCACACTGGAGTGCTCACAGAAGGAAAACGATGAGCTCAGGACCTTGAACTCTCAGCTGAAGTCCTGGTCTGAGAAACAGAGAGCTTTCCTGCCAGCCTTAAATATTCTCTTATTTATTGTAGCTCCAGGGCTGATATTGCTAAAATTAAATATAAAATTGCATTGTATCTTTTATTGAATTTTAACGCCAATTCATCTACAGTCTTTCCACATTTCTCCTTTGAAAGTTAGGGCACTAATTGGGAAAGAATGAAGTCCTGAACTTGGCATGGGGACATATGGTTGGACCCACAAGAAAATGACTGTCTTGAACCCCAAGTCACTCTGAGGCTCTCTTACCCCTGAGGCAGCTTGCCCTCCTGTGTGTGATGAGACTACCTGTACTTTGCTTGAAAATTTTGTGATAACCTTACCTGGGGAAGATGATTCAAAAATGAGTATTCATTCTCTTCAACTCTCACCATGACCAATCCTGGTAATTTCTAGGTTCACTGCAAAGGGGGAATCTCAGAATGCTTCAGGGAGACAGGTACACACTATGACCCAGGATAAATAATTTACATACCAAAAAATGTGTGAGACTTTGCTATTGCACGTGTTCAGAACTCTGAGGAACCTGCGTAAGAGTGGATCCAAAGGGTGTTAGGCCAAAGAGTGCAGAATAAAACACTAAATAAGAATGAATTCATTTATTCAGTCTTATTATATGAGTGTACTTACTAGAGAGTCCAGATTTAACGTGTTAGCTTGGGAAATTACCAGGAACATAGACACCTTTAATGTTTAATGCTATCAAATTTGTACCCATTACAGAGCCTTCAAAATCATCTTCCACGTAGTAACTCAGTACATATTTACTGAATTGACTTGAAATCTCAGTGCCTGACCTCTAAACCCAAAGGTATTATCAAAAGAGAAAAAGAATAATGGTAAATAAATAATAGAGAATTCACACTGCAAATAAGAAGGGTAAAAGAGAGCACAGCCAACTCAAAATATTTGTTGATTTCTGCATCATTAAAATGTGGAAGAGATTAACTATAATATGAAAATCCATACAGTAATGTATACATAGTCACCTTTATAATTACATGGGGAAATTTTTCACTAAACATTTAGAAAAAGAAATCAAACAAAATTTTATTTTCTAGTTGTCCTACATCCTGTGATTGACTGTTACTTCTTACGTTTCTTACTAGTTCTTAAGTGCATAAGAATACTGGAAAGCTAAGCAGTTCTGTTCCCAGAAATAACCCAGAAACTTAAAAGGTTTCTGTGGATAGAACTATGTGTGTGAGAACTCTATTCCTGGAATCAAACTTGTCTCTAAACCATCTTTAATTTAAAAATGAAGATCACATATTAGAAAATTTTGCTAGGAAACATTATTCATCAAAGAGGAAAAATTAAATTTCTCCATTTAAAGTAATTCTCTATACTACCTTTTATTTTCAAATATAATTTACTATAATAAATTATGTTTAGATTTAATGTTCATTGGCACAAGACAATAATAGCTAGCAGCGATGCTACTGTCAAGTTTTGTAAAATCCTTGTTTCTAATTTTACTTGGTGCTAAAAATTGCAAGTAACTATTTTGAAATCATGTAAACTGGCAAGTTAGTATATGGTATTACATCATGGAGGCTATATTAAGAAACTCCAGATCAACCTGTTAGTAACTGAATTTACGTACACAAATGTATGCAGACTGCCTGCTAATTAATGGGTAAACAAGGAAAATATAATATCATGAATTGTGGTTTGCCATTCTTTGTAATAGCAAGCTAAGAAAGACATTCTGCATCAGACACTAATGCACATCAGAAAATGAAAATAGTTTTAGGTTTCCGTAAGTATTTTGGATGCTGACATATATTCCATATCTCAGACATCTTTCAGTGCTGATACTGTAATAAAGATTGCACAGTTAATTAAATGAAACTATTAACACCTTCACGGACGTTTAAGCGGTACTCTAACTTACAAGTGGAATGACTTAATTGCTATACATTTCTTTAGTCATGATGCATAATTATAAGAAATTGAAATAATGAGAAATACATGTATATACACACACACTCTGACCCGTCTATCATGAGGGAAGCACCAAACCATGTAATCCTTATTTCTCTTGACAACACCAGCAAACATCTGTGTCTCCCTGCCCTCAGCAGGCTGTCACCTCCCCTCTGACCAGTTCTCTCCTCCACATTCTTTCTTGCCTCCTCTTGGGGATTTAACAAGAGTTTTGGCTGGATCCTCTCATCTGGACTAATGCTTAATGCCTTTGTAACTAGAATTGGGAGCGTTTTGCCTCTGGTTCTCCTTTTCCCTCCCCCCTGATCCCAGCCAACTCCTCTTTGAGGCTTCCACAGAATTGCCTTATTTTTGGTGCCTCATCAAGGAATCTGGAAAAAAATCCATAAGCATAGATTTTAAAAGCATTTAGATGACAACACCCAATTCCTTGCTCAAATGTATTCCTTGCCAACACTAAGACTTTGTTTCTACCTTTGAATGAATTCTTTGCCCTTCCTCCCACCTCCTCACCCCTGCTTACCGTCATCTTATGGTGACTTCTAGTCTTAGGAGAAGGTTCCATCCTTAAGCCACAGTAAATTGTGTTAACTAAATGTCAAGTATGATCTATACTGGTATGTCATGACGAGGTAACACGTATGTTAACATATTGATCCCTTCAGCTCTTGGGACATCATGGCAGGGTCTTGTTGCATCCGGGTACAAACAGCCTTGTGTCATTAATTGTTTAGAAGGCTTATACTTTCTACCATTTCAGTTAACATCCCTGGGATATAGATAGATATGAATAACTTAGATAAAGATCCAGCCCTCTAAGAAAACAATTGGAAGACATGAATGAATTTTAAGGTATTTGCAGAGCAATCTCATGAGCATGTAACTCCGAATAACATGGGGCAGAATAAATCATCTACACACTCTTTTGTAATCTCTGCCATCTTAATAGAATAGCAAGTTTGCTTATAGGTATCCCTGAGATATGAGTGTAAATGGAGATTAATGATGTATTTGAACTTCTTTCCAGATATCAGATATGGGCTTTTGCATGCTAAAACTTACGAGCTGTAATATTGACTTTTGTTTAATCTTTAAGTAATTTACTCATTTTCCCCATATGTTACCTTCATATTATACTATAACACAAGTAAAATTCAAATATTTGCATTTTTAAAATTAAATGAAATAATTAAAGGAAACAGACTAGATACTGATTTTTTTCTAGGTCATGTTCCGTTTTGATCTTTAAGTATTTATATTTTAATGAAAACCTGGGGTTTATACTTCTTAAATAATGTACAGTTGTTAGAGAAAGTTTGAATTGTTGCTTTTATCATTTAGGATGCTTTGGGGTTCGAGTAGTAACAGAATTGTT
This sequence comes from Orcinus orca, assembly GCF_937001465.1. Taxonomy (NCBI): domain Eukaryota; kingdom Metazoa; phylum Chordata; class Mammalia; order Artiodactyla; family Delphinidae; genus Orcinus; species Orcinus orca. Next base: position 17,882,634 of record NC_064576.1, on the reverse strand, counting down.
AACTCCTAACTGTTAGTACCTAAATAATAGTGATACATTATTTCATTATTATAAGTCTGGGGTTACATGGTGCCATCGTTATCAAAGAACCCATTGCTCTCCATCCTTCTCCCCTGCATTCCTGTGCACATGGACTTTCTGCCTCTGGTTGGTGGTCACATGGTCACAATATGGCTGCTGCAGCTGCTGACACTTCATTCTCTTATAACCATGTCTCAGGCAGGATGTGCAGTTTCCTCCTGAGCATTTCGTTCATCAGGGAGGAAAACCTTTGCAAAACGTTTCTTCAGCAGGCTGCCCATTACATCTCACAATGTTACTTTTTTTCCTGGAAACTGATGGTATTTATCATTTCTGTTCTGAAATCATTAGGGACAGTGATACTAGACTTGCCCTTGGAACCCTTTGCTTAAAGTGTGAACAATTGATTTGGTAGATGTGTCAGAGAGAGATTTTTATCAATACAAACCATAGTTAACCACGTAGTTAACCACATAACTTTAGTAACAGTAAAGTAAGGAAGCATAGAGTAATGGTTAAAATTGCAAGCTTTGAATCCAGACCTCCTTGAGTTTCAGTTTTGTAATGACTACTAACTAGCTATGTGTCCTTGGGAAATTTACTTAACCTTTCTGAGTCTTAGTTTTCACAACTGTAAAAATGGGAATTATATAAAATCCAACTCAGAAATGATGTGAGGTTTAATTTAATTAACTGATATAACATTACGTGTTTTTTGAAAATTTATTTCTTTATTTATATATTTATTTATTTTTGGCTGCTTTGGGTCTTTGTTGCTGTGCACAGGCTTTCTCTAGTTGCAGTGTGTGGAGGCTACTCTTTGTTGCAGCGTTCAGGCTTCTCATTGTGGTGGCTTTTCTTTGTTGCGGAGCATGGGCTCTAGGCACGTGGGCTTCAGTAGTTGTGTGCACGCGGGCTCAGTAGTTGTGGCTTGTGGGCTTTAAAGCGCAGGCTCAGTAGCTGTGGCACGTGGGCTTAGTTGCTCCACGGCATGTGGGATCTTCCTGGACCAGGGCTCAAACCCGTGTCCCCTGCATTGGCAGGCAGATTCTTAACCACTGCACCACCAGGGAAGTCCCAATATTATGCTTAAAACAGTACATGCTCAATTAATGGCAGCTATTCCTGTACTTTTACTAATGACTAAGAGAAACTGAAGAAAATTCCAGTGTTCTCATGCCTAGAAAGTGATGGATGTGGATTCAATCTCTGGTCATTCTAAATTCAGAGTCCCTGGTTCTCTGGACTTATTGTATCTTATTCCTTGTTGTAACTTTGCTAGCATGCTGCAGACACAGACATAGGGTGAATATTATTAATTCATTAATTGACTGGTCATTTGCTTATGGAGAAATAGAAGAATACACTATATATAGCAAGAAGAAGAGTCTTAGATTTTGTGTATATTTTACTTAACCTTTTAAAAACCATGACATTAATTCTGCCATGAGTTTATACTTAAAGCATATGAATATCATTGCATTTTTTGAAAGTCAACTTTTGAGCTTGTAATAAAAGTTACTTTTCTCAAGCTAAAAGTTCCAAGAATATTTAATTTGGGGATCAAAACATTATTCTATATGATATTTAAAAGAAACTTTATGACAGTGTTTTGTATTTCTGAGAATATAATACAGCTTTGCAAATGAATTCTCAACTCTACCCATGGGTTTGGGATTGGCCTACTTCTACTTCAGATACACGGGCAGGGCACATAAAGTTCTTAGGCAGACAGCAAAGAACATTTGTTCAATTTATTACCCCAGAGGAAGAGGCAATAAATAATTAGGAGAGCGGTTTGCAGAGGGGGTGGTTATTGGCAAGGAATCCTATGCAAGATTCAGGAGGTATGAAGGTGGAAGAGAGTGTGTGTTAAGATAAAGCAAACATCTACTTACAGTCTTGATTGTTTGTCCTAGACCCCATGCCTGGCACACAAACAGATATTACCTATTATTATTTACATTATTAATGGCATATATATATGTATTTTGAGGGACTGTATTCATTTCCTAGAACTGCTATAACAAATTACTACAAACTGGGTGGCTTTAAACAACAGAAATTTATTTTCTCACCGTTCTTGAAGGCAGAAGTCCAAAATCAAGGAGTGAGCAGGGTGGGTTCCTTCTGGATGTCCTGAGGGCGAATCTGTTACATGAATCTCTTGTAGCTTCTGGTGGCTGTTGGCAGTTCTTGGTGTTCATTGGCTTGTAGATCCGTCACTCCAGTCTCTGCCTCTGCCTTCCTATGGCTTTATCTTTTGTGTTTGTCTTATTATAAGGACATTGGTTAATAGATTTAGAGCCCACCCGCTAATCCAGAATGATCTCATTTCAAGATCTTTAACTTAATCACATCTGCAAAGACGCTTTTTCCAAATAGAGTCACAGTCACAGGTTCTGGGAAGACATATCTTCTGGAAAGTCACCATTCAACCTACTGCAGACTCAAAAAGTGTGTTAATGTTCGTTTTGAATTTCTTAGCAAAGAGATGTAAAATTTTCATGTGAATGAGAATGACTTAGATCACCTATTTAAAGTGCACGCCCCTGAGCCAATTCCCAGAGATCCTATCGAATTACTATAGGTATGTGCATGTCAGGAAGCACATGGATGCTTCTGATGCAAATAAGCCTTCGATGCATTTTGAGAAACATGCTCAGAGGAGGCTAATCCTAGGAGAAGCAAAATAAAATATTTACCTAAAACTTTTTTAAAAAATTAATTTATTTTATTCATTTTACTTTTGGCTGCGTTGGGTCTTCATTGCTATGCGCGGGCTTTCTCTAGTTGCGGCGAGCGGGGGCTGCTCTTCGTTTGCAGTGCGCAGGCTTCTCATTGCGGTGGCTTCTCTTGTTGCAGAGCACGGGCTCTAGGCGCGCGGGCTTCAGTAGTTGCAGCACGCAGGCTCAGTGGTTGTGTCTCGCGGGCTCTAGAGAGCAGGCTCAGTAGTTGTGGCACACGGGCCTAGTTGCTCCGCGGCATGTGGGATCTTCCCAGACCAGGGCTCAAACCCATGGCCCCTGCATCGGCAGGCGGATTCTTATAACCACTGCACCAACAGTGAAGCCCTAAAACTTTACCTCAGTAAAAAGGAAGGCACATCTCAGATCCATATGACATTGTACTTCAGTACAAACTTGTTAGGAGGGATTTAAGGGATTTTTAATTTTGAAAACTAATTAGTCAGTCAAAACATTAAGTGGGTATTCTTCAAGGTGAACAGTTTTGAGAGTATGTGACAAAATTAATTGAAATATTTTCCTTCCAATTTTTAGCTAGCAAAATAAATCATGAAAGCATTTAGCAGTAATTGGGAAATGAGAGGCAAATGTGTTAGAGAAGAGAATTTGGGACTATGTTTACCTTCACTGTCTCCACAGGCTCCTGTCCTCACTCTTCTGTTTTAGATCCTGGGTTGGGGTTTTTCTCAGAGCCAGCCCTGTCCCATAAGCTTACTACTCCACCTTTATAGACTTAAAAAGGCAGATGATCAGAATTAAAGTCCTTTACAGGAACCTTGGAAATTCCTTTTTTGGGGCAGAATGGATCAAGTTGGGAAGGGTGTGTGTGTGTGTGTGTGTGTGTGTGTGTATGTGTTTTAAAAGCAACTGTTGTAATCTTTTGTTTAGATGCTCTTTACCTGCAGCATATTTCTGGGTCTTCCACATTGCTAATTTACTTTTTTTTTCGGTCAGGATCTTAGTTCCTGACCAGGGATTGAACCCGGGCCCTTGGCAGTGAGAGCAAGGACTCCTAACCACTGGACCACCAGGGAATTTCCCATGTTGCTAATTTAAAATGGGGTTATAGATGCCAGCTAACTCCTTGCTTCTCAGAGTGTGATCTGTGACCAGCAGCATGGCCATGGCCTGGGAGCTTATTACAAATACAGAACCTCAGGCATCTTTCAGAACTTCTGAATCAGAATCTGTATTTTAACCCACTTTCCAAAGGGTTTCCTGTGCTCATTAAAGTTTGAGAAGCTGAACAAACGTATTCAATGCTTCAACAGATCAGCAGTTGCTTTTAATACAGGAGACAATCCTTGTAACGGTTCCCAAGGTAACCTTTCCCAAGTGATTTTCAGAACTCAAACTATTGAAGTGATACGGAGTTATTCTTTTCTGTAGTGCCTCACGTACTAATCTCGTGTTATGAAATCTATAAAAATTGAGGAAAAAATTGTATTTTATGGGGAACAAAAACTTACATCGGAACTTTAGAACTACTAGAAGAATCAAGATATGATCCTTAGTGGTGTGCAGGTAGGCCTCTAGCAAGATATACCTATATTTAAAGTCCTGAGTCATATGTCACATTGCTAGGAACAAAGTAGAGCTTTTATTGAATAATGGAATGTAGTTTTGGTGTTTTGCTACAGTATAAAGATAGGTTCTTTTTAAAAATTTTCCATGTATTTTGCCTTTAATATTGTGCAGGTTTGTTAAAGATCAATATGAACCAGAAAGTCCACCAGTGCTTTTCTTAAAATCAATTTCACATAGAAAATCATGTACAATATTTTATTTCTTCTTGAAGGTGAGGTATGCCCATGAAATTTTATAACATGTAAAATAGACATTGTAAACTATTACAAATTAATATGAGTGAAAGCCGAGGCAGAGTAGAAAGTTGAGCAACAGACCAAGGAATAGATAAAAATTTAGGACTTAAAAGTGTCATATCGAATTAGTGGGAAAAGATATTTTGTTCAATAAATGATAGTAGGGCACCAGCTACACATTTATGAAAACTTAGATTTTTCTGCATCTCATATTATACGCCAAGATAGTTTCTAGATCAGTATTTCTAAACATTGTTTTTATTAACACCTGTAAAGAGCCTTTATAGATATATATGTTTTTCCTAATTCACTCTCCCTCCCCGAAAATTTAATGACACAGATATAGTCTATTTATGTACTGTAGCCCTTTGGAGAATATGAATGATTTTAATACCGAACATTTTCTGTCCTTTTCCCCTCAACAAACAATTTTGCCCCTTTGGGGGTGGTATGGCTGCAATGAGAATGCATGTCCAAGAATCTAGAAAAAGTAAAGTTTTAATGTAACAAAATAATTACAGAATAAAATAACTTAAGTAGATGTTTACAACTTTAGGGTAATTAAGCCCCTTCTAAGGAAAATAATAAAAGACAAAATGCACAAAAGAGGTATTGGTGTCTCTTGATACCAATTGAAAAACCTTCTGAACTATAAAAATCATCATTGTAGACAAAACTTTTAACTTGCATCTGTCTAGATCCATCCTGACAAAGAGATAGCACCAGAAAGTTAACAGTGGTTACTTCTTATTGAGGTTATCGTGCATTTGAAGATGTTCGTCCACACATTTTTTACAGTGAGCATTACTATCATAATCAGAAAACATTTAAAATTTATAGCTTTCTAACGGAATACCTGTGATTATGTTATTTAAACCACTCACCTATCTCAAGGATCTTGCTGTAATTTCCACTTGATATTTGAGAATACACGGTTTAGAGCGGTTACTTGAGCGCCAGCATTTACAGTGAGTAAACGTTAGAGCTTATGTTTGAACTAAGTAATCTCTGACTTTAGAGGTGTTACTGAATAAATCGGTCCTGCTGCTTGCCCCTGCAAAATCAATTACATACTCATAAATGGTAGAGGAGAAGGGTGCCTTTAATCAGAATGCCGGCAATCTGGGGAGATGGTGGACTCAGCTTCTCCCAGAAACCACCTCTGAAGATTCTGCTCAGCCATGCAAGTTTTTAAAGAGAAACAGAGAAGTAATCTCAGTTACTCATTGAGATAGGGGCTCAGAGTTGTCTCCATTCCCCACCGCGGGCAGGCTTGTGTGCAGGCTTGTTGACTCCTTGTGGCCTTTCTGTAGATGCCGTCTTGTTCGCACAGTTTGTTCGGGAGATTCCTGAAGGGGAAGCTAGGAAAGAGATCTGGTCCTCTGTTAATTACTTATTCTTCATTTCTACTTCTCTGATCTACAGAGAGAACCGACAAGTTAGGCGAGGTATTATGTGATTAAAAGACTTGAAAGGTGTGCTTGGGGCGGAGGTGAATAGAGCATGGGGGTGCCTGGTTTAAAAGTTAGTTACAATATAGCTTTGCTAAAGTGACAGGAAAAGGGGCTTCCTGCTGAGGGCAGTTTCCTGTAAACAGCTGCATATAAAGGGTTTGAAATTCCTATAATGTATGATTTTTCTCTAAGCTATTTTTTAAGGCTTAAAGCCATCATCTATGATTTCTACATTCACCAGTCGCCGTTTTGAAATGGTTTTGCTTCCACTGTGGATGTGGTTTGATGAACCGTTAGGTGGGATGTATACTCTGATGAGCTTGGCCCTCAGAATTCTGGGTCCCTCTGGAACTGACATTTAGAAAGAGTCAAATTTCTTAGCCACATAAAGTCTTAATTAGAAAAGCATGTAACTCTCTAATTAGTTTCTATTATACATAAAGGCGATAACCTATTAAAAAACACATAAATTGCCTCAGCAGTTAACTTTTGTTGTCCTAATTGGTTCCTGTTTATCTTGCTTCCCTTGTTTGTTTGATGCTTAGGTGTGTATAAAATGTCCCACATTCTCATCGTACTTACCTTTGTTTTTAATGCTTCTGGTCTTTGCACTACTTCACAAGTAATTGTTTTATAAAACATTGGGGGTCCTTCTTGGATAGTAATTCAGTCTATTTTATTATCCAGAGTCAATGTCAACTTTTAATTGATGATTAGCATACAAGTGTAACTAATGTCTTTTTTTCTGTACTTGGATAGAAATATTCAACTTATTCCAGGTCTTGTGGTATGCTAGTTTCCTTTATCCATTTGTCAATCTGGGGACCTGTGTTCACTCCCAATTCTTTGTTTTTATTACACTTATTGCCAAAAATCCGGAGTCATGAAGGTATATTGATGAAAATTAAGGCACCAGTCAACACAACTTCACTTAATTAGAAGATTCTGGCAGAACTGAGAGAAGTTGAGGAACGATGGCCCCCATTATTTCTGATTCCCCCATAAATCTCCCTGATGTTCTGGGAAGAACATGGGTGTTGGCAAACCAGGTTAACTTTAAAGGGGTGAGCCGAATTTTATCCAGCTTAAGTCCGGGGATGCATAACTTGGTCCCTGGTTTGCAAGGCAGAGCTGTCAGGAGCTCATCTGAGAATGATGAGGTAGACTCATGGACAGGTTCTTGTGTGTTGGCCCACTTGGAAATCAGTGGTGTAACACATCTGCCTGAATCTTGTGTAATCTACTCTTAAGTGTCTTATATTGCACATGTATACAAGCAACATGCCAAATACAGATCATTTCTTATATAGTTATTAGGACAATTCAGGGAAGGCGACTACAGTCAAGAGAATGTTTTTGGGTTAATTCCTGGTACCATGCATGCTAAAAAGCAATAAAGTGAATATCTTTAGAGCTATTCAGTATTTTCATTCAAAAACATATTTGAGTCATCACTATATGAAATGCCTTTTAAGAGCTCCAAATGTAGCTGTGTGTTCAATACGCTTTACTCTCAAATACTTGAACATGTAAAATTGTATACTGATAATTTTTTTCTAGTAGCAATATCAGACTAATTTCCTAATTATATATTATACAAACATATTAAAATCAGTTTATATTCTTGAACACTAGTTAAGATGGAAGTAAGACTTGGTTACAGATAATCTTCTGGATAGATAAACGTGGTGAGATGTAGTTAAAATGGACGCTAATGAGAAAGTAAGTGTTCCAATAAAAATGAAAACTTGTTTTTCCTCAAAATTTTATCACTTATATGTGTGTGTGTGTGTGTATGTGTGTGCATGTGTGTATTTATATCCATATCTCTATTTTGTCACTACATCTTGACACTTGGTTGGTCATCTCTAGAAAATAGATAAGGGAAGGAAACTGATCAAACTTGTATCAAAAACTGCAAGAAAAATGACATTGTCTTCAAGGGTAAACACTTTATTCTTTTTTTTTCTAAATTGATTTTTAAAAAATTAATTAATTTTTGTCTGCGTTGGGTCTTCGTTGCTGGGCATGGGCTTTCTTTAGTTGCAGGGAGCGGGGGCTACTCTTCATTGTAGTGCGTGGGCCTCTCATCGAGGTGGCTTCTCTTGTTTAGCATGGGCTCTAGGCGCGCGGGCTCAGTAGTTGTGGCGCACGGGCTTCGTTGCTCCACAGCATGAGGGATCTTCCCGGACCAGGGCTCGAACCCGTGTCCCCTGCATTGGCAGGCAGATTCTCAACCACTGTGTCACCTGGGAAACCCCTATTCATTTTTTAAGCTTAGAAATTTTAAATTTGTAGCCATAATGTAAGAAAAAAAATTCAGAAGTCTGTTTACATTTGAATACAGTCAGAGTCATTTTGTTTTCTGGGACTCATTTGCCACGTAGTAGCTCAAGAATGCAATTTGGGAAGAAGGGACATTTGGTTTCTAGTCTATCGTGAACTGTGTGACTTTAGATATGGCACTTGAACTATCTGGGCTTTAGTTTCTAAGCTGTAAAATAAGAAATTATTTAGCTTTAACATACTTGGTAATTCTGACAGCCCATAAGGGAGATCCAGATGCCTCAGGCAATAGCAGTGTCAGAATCAGGTGACACATTAACATACAGGGGACGTAGATGGTTTTCTGGAATTTGATTCTATAGGGTCAACAAGAGGGCCAGCGGGGGACCTATAATTCAAGCATTGATATTAAAAGTCTCTTCAGTCAAGAAGTAATAATAGGGCTTCCCTGGTGGCGCAGTGGTTGAGGGTCCGCCTGCCGATGCAGGGGACGCGGGTTCGCGCCCCGGTCCGGGAGGATCCCACATGCCGCGGAGCGGCTGGGCCCGTGGGCCATGGCCGCTGAGCCTGTGCGTCCGGAGCCTGTGCTCTGCAACGGGAGAGGCCACACAGTGAGAGGCCCACATAGAGCAAAAAAAAAAAAAAAAAAAAAAAAGAAGTAATAATAAATACACAATCAGAAAACAGTCTGTCTATCAGAAATCAGACCTAAAATATTAGCAAGCCATAGAGATGCCTTAGCAAGAAGAAGGACACCTTATGGGTGTGCCTACCATGTGCCAAACAGTGATTTTATCTTTCCTCTCAACTGCCCTGAGAATAAAAGGGTTTCCCCCAATATAAATACATTACCTGAAACACGAAGGTTAGGTAACTGGCCTAATGTCACATTAAATTAGGATCTAGGCCTCTGGCTGTCTTCTAATATGATGAATGACTAGTTACAACAGTGCCTAGTTGGACGTTAGATTTCCCAGGTGCACTTTAAAAATACAGATTGCTAGACATCGTCCCAGATTAGTGGATTTAAAACTCTGGGCATGAGGGCATGAAATTTGTTTCGCTAGAGAGTTCTAGAAACAACTTTGCTGCCAGCTTGGTTTGAGAAAGATGCTAGTCCCAAGTCCATACAGAAGAGAAAGAGGACCGAGGAATAGAAGTAACATGTACTGCAAAATCTGTCATATTTAATTATTGAATTAGTTTTCAAGCACAACTTCTGAAGTTTTACTTTCTATGAAATCCTAATTCTATCCATCTCAAACCCTACAACCTTCTTCTTCCAACTCTTTTACTACATTGAATTTGTTGGAAAGTATTTAAATACCAAAATTAAAAAAAAACTGTTTTACTTTCTTTCTTGGAAAAAAGACTGTTAAATTATAGTATAAAAGAGTTGTTTCTAATGATAATCACATTTACTGAAATAAATGAAATAGAAACCCTCTATGAATCAGATTGTGTTTGTTCCATGGATTTTGAAGCTTACTGCTAATTGACACTTCGAAAAGCCCTAGTACTGCCCATTTAAAGATAGGGTACATTGAAAATGCATCTTTAAAAGAGCTATTTGCAACTGGAAAATAGAGATGTTGAGAATAACCGGCCTTTACAAGGAAATACTTAGCCTTTAGCTAGCATAGAATCTTTTTTCCTAAGGAGAACATAACATTTTATATGCATATTAAAACTATGCCCTCTGGCAGAAAAGTCCTATTGACTAGCTGTATGCTGCTTAATTTAATAGCCTGCAGGTTTTTTGTTCTTCTCTACATGTTAATTGGTTATTCCCTTAAAAGTTTTTTTTTAGTTTAGACGAAATAGAAAATGTATGAGGTCAATTTGGTGGCTACAAAATGAGAAAGCAGTGACTTTTTCCATTACTAATATTTTGAGTAACAGGGCTATTTTCTTTAAGAGTATGCTTATAAGCAGCTATACATTTGAAAAACTATTTTTATACTGTATCCATTATGGTTTTCCTCCTTTCTAGTTGCCACATTACTTTCAGTGACAAAAAGAGTTATAAGATAATAAAGGAAATAACAAAACTGAAGCAATATTAAGATTATATAAATGTCAATAATCCAGTAATTTAGGCCAGATTTATTCAGTATAAAAACGATAATATAAAAATATCAATGAAGAGGTAAGTAGGAATGTCCTGAATTTTGACAGTCAAAAACAATGTAGGCAAAACCAGAGGCTAAGAATAAATAGGGAAAAGTAAAATAATGAAGTAAAACTATTTAAAATAAACTAAGTGGGAAGGAAAACGCTCATGTATCAGTCAGGTTCCCAGCAGCTAACAGCACTGAGTGTTGGGATTTGTTTTTTTGTTGTTTTTTTTTTTCATCAATTTTATTTATTATATTTAGTTTTTGGTTGCGTTGGGTCTTCGTTGCTGCACACGGGCTTTCTGTAGTTGTGGTGAGCAGGGGCTAGTCTTCATCACGGTGCACGGGCTTCTCACTGCAGTGACTTCTCTTGTTGCGGAGCACAGGCCCTAGGCACGTGGGCTTCAGTAGTTGTGGCACCCAGGCTCAGTAGTTGTGGCACACGGGCTTAGTTGCTCCGCGGCATGTGGGATCTTCCCGGACCAGGGATTGAACCCGTGTCCCCTGCATTGGCAGACAGATTCTCAACCACTGTGCCACCAGGGAAGTCCCGAGTGTTGGGACTTTTGAGGAAACTTTTCAGTTTACAGAGGTGGGTGCTGAATTAAAGGAACCACAGGGGTTGTTAAGGCACTCAGGGATGAGCAGCATTCGGAAGACATCACACCTGTAGGTGCAAGGGGAAGAGCTGTGTTACTAGAGTCTGCGGAGATGTAGAGCAGTGGGAGGGGCCCCTCCTGCCAGAAACTGGTCCGAAAGGTCCGTAGTCAAGCCAGAATGGCACAGAAGCAGAGAGGAAGTGGAAATCCCCTGTCATTGCCTCTCGCTGGCCAAACTCAACTGAAAAGCACTGACTAAACCAAGGTTCTAGATGGTTTGAATTTACACGTAACTCTTAATATCACACTTTGCAGCTTCACAGTGGATTACTTAACAGTTTTTAGCCTCTGGTCCATCTGATTTTTTTTTCTTTTGCATGTGAAAAGACATACTTTACATGTTCCCCTCCTTTTCTTGTGTCAGAATTTTTGCATAGATTCTCTGTTCCACCCACTGTCCATTCCTACCTCACTTTGGCATGAGGGCTCTACTGCCCAGGCTTGTGTTTTCCCTAAAATAATACGAGTAGATTCCTGGTTCTGCCTATCCCTCTTGGCACCATGTGGATTCCCCTGCTGTCAACTGACTGAAGGGCTGGATGACGTGGGCTTCCCTTTAGTTACGTAGCTGTCGCATGAGGGTTGTGGAAGCAGTTGAACCCTTGAGAAATAAAACTTGAGAGATATGGTTCATTTTCTCCATACATTTGTTGAAATATTTGAAATATATTTGTTGAAATATTCATTTTCTCCATATATTTGTTGAAATAGTGCCAGTGAATCTGAGCTCAGCCAGCTGAGGAAGATATACTGGCCTAGTAGAGAGAACTATTAATCTTTAAATTATAAATTGTCTTTCCACCACCCCTTCACCCTCACAGCCTCGGCCACTTTGGAAAAAAGTTTCCTTGGAGAAAAGTCCCAGGTTTCTGTACTTCCTCTTTGATGACCTGCTGTTACATCCTTCTACTCTTGGCTGTTGTTGATGCATCCCTATGCAATCCACTCCTCATTTATTGTTCCTTCTCTCTCTCCCTCTCTAGGCCAGAAAATCATAGGATTGTCCTAATATGTGCAGAATACATTTGATGGTATTCAACATCCATTTATGGTAAAAACATTTAGCATCTACAAATAGAAGTGAATTTGATAGAGGTATCTAGAAAAATGTCATATTTCAAACGTCATATTTAATAATGAAATATTGATAACGGGCTCTCTTGGAGAGGCAACAATGATGCCCACTATCACCACTTCTATAAAAAAATACTATTGGATGTGTTAGTAAAATAAGGCAAGTAAAAGAAATAAAAAGTATACCATTGGAAAGGAACAAAAATGTTATTTTTTGATATGATGATTTTAAAGAATTCCATAATTATTTACATACTTGAAGAATTAAAATTATGAAGTGAATTTCACTGAAACCATGGACATAAGGTCAAGATTAAAACACTATTTCAATATACCAACAATAAAATAAAGTTTACCAACAATATAAACTAAAAATGAAATGTAACAACAATAAAATAAAATTTAAAAGAGAGATGCCATTTACAGTAGCACCAACAATATCAAATACCTAGGACTGACAAAACTGCTACACAGGATAGTGAAATACTATTGAGAATAACTGATCTATAAACTCAAAGCAATCTGAATAAAACTTTTGTTAGGGTTTTTTTTTTTTTGGTAGAAATTGAAATGCTGATTTCAAAATTTATATGTAAATGAAAAGGGACAAAAACAGGTTTAAGTTAGCTGAGACCCTCTTGAAGAAGGAAGTGGGAGGACTTAACACTTTCCGAAATAAAGACTCTTTTGTAAAGTTATAGTCCGTAATATAGGGTACACAGAGTGCAGAAACATATCCACAAATATATGAAAATTTGATTTAAGATAATTACTTCATTTTAATAAATATTAACAACTATTGCTGACTCAGTTGGACAATCCAAAGGGGAAAAATGAAACTTGACCTCTATACCATTCACACAAAAATATCAATTCTGTGTGAAATGTTGATTTAAATGTAGAAGGAAAAATACTGCAAATATTTTCATAACATTGGAATAAGGAATAATTTCTTAAGCAAGACATAAAAATCATTAACCATATTATAAGAGAAGACTGAAAATTTGGACTACATTAAAACTAAGAACTCCTGTTAATAAAGACTCCAATATAGAATGAAAGGTAAATCAGAGGTGGAAGATATTTGCAACACATATATTAAAAATGGGCAAGAAACTTGAGTAGGTGCTCTACAAAGCAGACTATCTAAATGTCCAATAAACACATGAAAGTTATTCAATCTCAGTAGCAGAGAAGTGCAAATCAATGGCTCAAATGTTAAAAGACTGACAATACTAAATTTAGGCAAAGATGGTGAACTCTCATACACTACTGGTGGGAATGGAAATTAGCACAATCATTTTGGAAACAGTTTACTAATATTGAACACATGCATAATCTAACCCAGAAATTCTACTTCTGAGTATATACCCAACAGAAACACATACACATGAAAACCAAGATGCTATAGAAGAATGTTCATAACAACATTATTGTAATAGTCAAAAAGTGGAGACAACTCACATGTCAATCAACACTAAAATAAATGGATAGACTGTAGTCTACTCATTCAATGAAATACTATGCAACAGTTAATATGAATGAACTGAAGCTAACATGGATGAATCTTACAATCATAATGTTGAGTGAAAGGAACTACAGTATGTATGTGGAACCTAATCAGACTTAAAAGCTTTTGCACAGTGAGGGAAACAATCAACAAAATGAAAAAGCAGCCTGTTGAGTGGGAGAAGATATTTGCAAACAATAAATCTGATAAGGGGTTAATAGTAAAAATATATACAGAACTTATACAACTCAATATCAGTGAAACCAAATAACCTGATTAAAAAATAGGCAGAAGAGTCATGGCCTATATGGGAAAAGAATCTAAAAAAAAAAAAAAGAGTGGATATATGTATACATATAACTCATTCACTTTGCTGTACACCTGAAACTAACACAGCTTTGTAAATCAACTATACTACAATAAATTTTTTAAAAAAAGAACAGAAGAAACAACCTGATTAAAAAATGCCTAAATAGACATTTTCCCAAAGAAGACATACAGATGGCCAACAGGCACCTGAAAAGATGCTCAACATCACTAATCATCTGGGAAATTCAAATCAAAACAACAATGAGATATCATCTCACACCTGTCAAAATGGCTATCACCAAAAAGACAACATTCCCACTGTTGGTGGGAATGTAAATTGTTACAGCCACTATGGAAAACATTATGGAAGTTCCTTAATTTTTTGAGCAACATTATTTATAATAGCTAAGATGTAGAAGCAACCTAACTGTCCATCAACAGATAAATAAATAAAGAAGATGTGGTATATATGTACACAATGGAATATTACTCAGCCATAAAAAAGAATGAAATCTTGCCATTTACAACAACATGGATGGGCCTGGAGGGTATTATGCTTAGTGAAATAAGTCAGAGAAAGACAAATACAGTATGATTACACTTATATGTGGAATCTAAAAGATAAAATAAATGAACAGTTATAACAAAATGGAAACAGACTCAGATACAGACTACAAACTAGCGGTTATCCTAGGGGAGAGAGAGAGGGGAGAGGAGGGGCAAGATAGGGGAAGAGGATTAAGAGGTATAAACTACTAGATATAAAATAAATAAGTTGCAAGTATGTAATGTACAACATGGGGAATATAGTCAGTACTTTATAATGACTTTGTATGGAGTATAATCTATTAAAATTACTATGTTGTACACCTGGAGCTAATATCATATTTTCAGTTAAGTCTGATTCAAAAATAAAGTCAGTTATCTATTAAGGAGCTCCAAAAAAGAAAGAACTATGTATATGGTATTATTCTATTAACATGAAGTTCAAAAATATGCAAAACTAATATTTGGTGTTTGATTCAGAATAGTAGTTATGTTTGGGGAAGAAGGAGGGGTCATAATAAGAAAGTTGACAAAGACAACTTCTTGGATACTGGTAATGCTCTTTTCAAGAGTGTTTGTGCTGAGCTGTACACTCTATGTGTGTCTTATATTTTTAAAAGTCAAGGAGAATATATAGAATTCAGTGTTGAGCTCTGTCTATTTCTATCTACATTTTCCGAGGTTATTTTTTCTTTTAAATATTATTTTTAATATTTAGTTATCATTTTATTTAAAGCTTAAAGTCAGATTCATATGATAAAATGTGAAAACCTGAGGGAAATTTTGAAAAAGAAAACAGCAATAAATTATATTCTTCTTTAAAAAATGGATTTCTCAGTCTTATCTAAGATCAACTGCTTGTATTGGTTCTCCTTCAAGCTTAAAATAATTACATGGTTCTGCATTAAATATGATAGTCATACTGTTACGTGGCTCACAATAGAACCAGTTTTATTTACACAATATGATTTTTGATTAATTTGGTGTTTTTAGATGGAAATGTTTGGTAGAATATGTAACCTTACCAAAAAAAAAAATGAATTTAGATATACGTTTTAAATTAATTTAAGGGAACAGGCTAGGTATATTAAGTATGTAGGAAGAAGTTTCATATCAACAAAAATCAAAATTAGTGTCTCTAATAGTGACATGCTGAAATTATGGAGAGGTCATAAGCAATTTCTAATACATTTCAATAGAATTTGCACAAGAAATCTGTTTTTCAAGCTGCTACAATAATAGCTATAGTTACTGGTAACCCATTGTTTTACTAAACAACTCGTTTAAACTTCCTGTCTTCCTCGACTTTTTTAGGATGGTATGTTGATTTGTTAATCACAAAATTTTTTATTTATTAAATTTTATTTAATTTATTGTTAAACTTTTATCTGTTTATTAAATTTTATTTAATTTTTATTTTAGGCTACTTATAGTGCTATTTGAAGGTGAAATCTGTTATTTACAGATAGACCTTGCTTCAGCCTTATTAAATATAGAGTAAAAATATACAACTAAACTGAGGATAATTTTTTAAAATGTCTTCTGTAGACAGTAGAGTTTCTTAGTATTTGATAAATGATCTAATCATGGGTTTTTCAAGTGTGTATTTATGCATAAAATTATAATAGTAAAAGAATGTAATAAAAATAAGGCATATGAGTATTGGTATCAGTGTACAAAACACGTTCTTACTTAAGAAAATAAGACAACAGTTTGTCTAAGGAACTGTCCTTTTCACTTAACCTTGAAATCCAGTTCCCTTGCTTCCTTCCTTCTTTCCTTCTACATTTAGAAAATATTTTTTGTGTGTCTTCTTCCTTAGTTTTCTCTTTTATGAAACATTTTACAGACTATTATAGTATACTGTCTCTTGTCTTAATCAGTATATCATTTTTTGAAATGTCATCATTTTGTTACTATTAGCTTTTGTATGAATGCTCTTTTTTAATGACACTATACATTTCTGAAAGCAGAAACTGCCTTTTCTTGTTCTCCCACATATCAAATATCAAGGAACACAGAATGTACTCAAGACATCCTCATCAAATGGAGTTGTATTGTTAAGGATTTAAGCTTAAGCTTGTATTATTAGTAAAGTCCAACATTTTGGGGAGATCACTGTTGATATAATTCCTCCTGCATATATTGCTATTAAAGTAATGAGATTTCTGGTTCAGTACTCATAATATGGAACCTCACAGTAAGAAATTATAAAGAACAGCTTCAAATCAGTTTCAATGCTGGTTCCGAATTTAAACCACTACAGATTTACTATGCTACTTTACAGAAATTGAGTGTTTGCAAGACTAAATCAACGAGAAGATACTAACAGCATTGGTGTGATATTCTTTTTACTGGGAGTTGGAAAAGCATCCTTTCAACTAGAGGTGTCTTGCATTTCCAGAGAGTGGCTAATAGTAATCATACATCAGAAATCCACAGACACAACAATGGTAAATATTCTTAAACTTCAAATTTACATATGACCTTTAGGATTAACTTGCCCACTTTCTGAGCATGTGCTACTGGCTATGTATAGGGATATCAGATTGCTCTGAAGGGTGTACTAGTTAAAAATAAGGCTCTGAAAAAAAAAGAAAAAAAAAGGCTCTGGAATTACACTGTCCAATATTGATTGTGTGGACTTGGGAGAGTTTCTAAACTTCTCTGAGCCTCATTTTACATATGTAAGTGGAGATAATGCTGTTGCCTTTTTTAATGGGAAAGTTGGGTTCAATTGAGGAGATAACCCTAAACAATTTCCTTCTCCCTGCACAGGTGATAAGTACTCCTGTATCCCAGAGAGAAAAAAGTAGGTGAGAACATTCTAACTTTTAAGAATTCTGCCCCCCAAATTTCAGTTTATAGTATCAGTATTCACCCATCCTTTCTTCATCTCCGAACATGAGGACTTGTCTTCTCTGACAAGTCACGAGTTATACCTGTACTCTTGATCTCTTCCCTCTTTGCCTTTGTCACCTTCTTGTATCTTTTATCTCTTGTTTCATGTGTTTTCAATTTTCTCCTTCCAGTTTCTCTTTCTTTTCAGCCTACAAAATAAGTTTTAAGTTATTTTTGACTCTGGCAGCCATTTGAATTGATCGTTCATTTTTTCCTCCCCTTTCCACCAAAATTAGAGGAATTTCTCCTCACTTCATGGATATTATCAACTTTTCCAATAGTTAGTGTATTAATATAAATAAGCCAGGCCTGTAGAATTTTTTCTCGTTGTCTCTTCAACTCACCAATCTGACTTTTATGCCCACTTTATTGAAATGACTTTGTCAAAGATCACCAATGACCATTGGAAGATCCTATTTTCCAATTGGCTAACATCTATGCAATATTTGAGATCCAACACCATCTCTCTCTACTACTGACAGCTCCTTACTTACTTCCTTTTTCAATCTTAGTTTATATGATAGCACTTTTCTAATCCTCCTGCCTTAAAAAAAACACTTCTTTTGACTCTTATTCCTCCTCTTTAATTATAAGGATTGCATATTTCTAGGGTTTCATCCCTTACCTTTTTCTCTTTCTATGTCTTTTTTATCCATCCCCCATCCACCACCACCACCACCACCCCCCCCGCCCACCAGTGATCTCATTTACTTGTAGCCTTTTAATGCTCACCAGTGTTCCAATGACTTTACAGCCTGACTTTTGAGATCATGTCATCTGTCTGCAACTCCAAAGCCGGGATGAAAACAGGCTGTTGTATGTCCCGTAAGCATCTCAAAGAGAGCATCCCCAAGATGGCAAATCAATCTTGTCTCCTCCATTCCACTTTTCTAGACCAGGCCTTCATCCGCTCTCATTTGGACCCTTGCGGTTATCTCTAATTTAGTCTCACTATTTCAAGTAGTGAGAAGGACAAGGAAGGAGAGGTCTATAAATGCATTGCTGAGAATTCCATTATCATTTCCCCGACGTGCAGAAAGTTACTGGTTAGTACTGATTGTCAAAGGGACAAGAGTGGGATTTTTAGTTTCTCTCTCTGAAAGTCAACTTCCCCATCTTAGATATACTCAAGTTTGTGAGCTATTTTACATAGATCCCTGTGTGGTCATGTGGCTGGGAATACTTTATTTGATACTTTATGTAATTTGTATATGTTTATCAATAGTTCATGATTAGATTTAGAGATGAGGAGATCCAAATTACTTCTTCAGTGAATATTAGAAATATTATACTTTAATATGTTTCCTTGTTAAGCTTTATGACAATTTATGGGTACCTTTATGAAGAGATTTTATTAAATATTCTGCAGTCCTTTAGTGTGTTACCTTGAGATCTGATAGTTTACTTATCCTATAAATTATGTTAAAAATAAAAAGCTTACTTTTAAAAGTGATGTATAATAGTGCGCTTCTGAATTTATGTAATTTATTTATAACTCGCTAATTTCCATATTTTATATATTATAAATATATTTGACCTTTCATATTTCAAACTGCTATTCATTCTTGTGAGTCATGGTTGTACTTAGAAAAGGAAAAATCCTTAATAGGAAACGAACTATCAAATTATTCTGAAATCAAATATCAAATAAATACAAAATATCAAGTAATATTTCCAATATATTTGGGAAGAATGTTTTATTTACCTTTTTATTTTCTACTATAAAGACTGATTTCTAGGAATGTTTGTTGATTTAAAGTCTTTGAACTATTACTGTCCATCCATTTGGCTGCAATAACAAAATACTGTAGACTGGGTAGTTTATAAACAACAGAAATTTATTTCTCACAGTACTTGTAGCTGGAAAGTTCAAGATCAAGGCACTGGTAGACCCTGTATCTAATGAGGGGCTGCTTTCTGGTTCATAGATGGTGCCTTCTTACTCTGTCCTCACTTGGTACAAGTGGGGAGAAATTTCTCTGGGGTTTCTTTTATAAGGTCACTTATCCTATTCATGATGCTTTGCCCTCATGACCGAATCACCCCTCAAAGCCTCTACCTCCAAATATCATCACATTCAGGATTAGGTTTCAACATACAAAATTTGAGGGGAAGTAAATATTCAGACCACAGTAATTCCTCTTAATAACATTTGATTTCCCCACTTGTTTAATAACAATTTACAAATCTAACTGGAAAAGTGAACAAATATGATATGTTTTCTTTTAAGTAAATGTGTCCATTACTATATAGTTGTATCTGTTTGCATGTATCACAGCAACAATAATTTAACAAGTTTATTTGGGTTCCATTCACCTATAGTTTGTAAGCCTAAGAGTTTATTGAATTAAATTACTCTGTCCTCTCTTGTATATTCATAAATTTAGTAGTCCTTTGTGGTAAATTAACTACAAAAATAATATTGTTTTCTCAAGAACATTGAAATTTTAGAACAAATGTGTTTTGTCGGCATTTCTGTGTTATTCGTAATAAGGCATACATTCACTTATAAAATACTATAACCATTTATCATGACTATAAGCATTATTATAATGAACAGATGAAATATTCATCTCCGTTATTTTAAAAACATCTCCAGGTCCTATTTTAAAGGAATTTAAATAGATATGTTGCCAGAATAATATGATTTGTACTCGAAAACTTTCATTTTTATCTATAAAATGATGTAATTTAATCACATTAGAAACAAAAAGCTATAAATATCAACGTTTTGTCCTAGGCTAGTTATATCTTCAGAACAATGAAACAAAATTATAGTTCTGTAGTTTTTTTGTTTTGACTTGGGTGATGAATTAAGAAGGTACTGTTAAGTACCTTTCTGTGGGTTCTATTTCACTGATTTTTTTTTTTGAGGTTTTGGTGTTTTGCAGCATCATATTTTATAATTCAGTAAGAAACGAAATTATACCTCAGAGAAGCCTGCATTTTGGTATTTTTTTTCTCTCAAGGATGCTTTTTAAATATATCATCTTTTGTTTGGTTATTTTTGGACTCTGTAAATAATGTATTTCTGTGTACTCTGTACCCTTTTTAAGGTTCTTGAATTCTGGACTTAAATATGAGTGATACACAATAGTTGTGAGTGCAAAGTGATTCTAATGTTTATATGGAGGGTTGAAAGACCCAGAATGGCCCATACAATAACAAAGGAGAAGAACAAAATTGGAGGATGAACACTATCTGACTTCAAGACTTACTATAAAGCTACAGTAGTCAAGACTGTGGTATCAGTGAAAGAAAAGACAAATAGATCAATGAAACAGAATGGGGAATGCCGAAATAGATTCACATAGTCAATTGATCTTTGGCAAAGAATCAAAAGCAATATAGTGCAACAAAGCCTTTTCAACAAATGGCGCTGGATCAACTGGACATTGGGATGCAAAAATAGTGAATCCCACTATAGACTTTACACAGTTCACAAACGTTAACTCAAAATGGATTATAGCCCAAATGTGAAACACAAAACTGTAAAACTCCTAGAGGGTATCATGGAAGAAAACCTTAGGTATGGTGATGGCTTTTTAGACACAACACTAAAGATGTGATCCATGAAATAAAATAATCGCTAAGCTGGACTTCATTAAAATTAAAAACTTATGCTCTGCAAAAGTCAATGTGAACAGAATGAGAAGTCAAGCTACAAACTGGGAGAAAATATTTGTAAGCAATAAATCTGATGAAGAACTGTTATCCAGATATACAAGAACTCTTAAAACTCAACAATGAGAAGACGAACAACCCAATTAAAAATGAACCAAAGATCTTAATAGACACCTCACCAAAGAAAATGTACAGATGGCAAATAAGCATTTGAAAAGATGTTCTACATCCTATATCATCAGGAAAATGCAAATTAAAACAACAATGAGATACCATTACACACCTGTTAAAATGGTCAAAATCCAGAATACTGATAACATCGAATACTGGTGAGGATGTGATGTGGAGGAACTGTCATTCATTGATGGTGGTTACCATGCAAGATGGTACAGGCCCTTTGGAAGATAGTTTGACAAGTTCTTACAAAACCAAGCATACGCTCACCATATGATTCAGCATATCACACTCCTTAGAATTTTCCCAAAGGAGATGAAAACTTATGTCCACACAAAAACCTGCACAAGGGTCTTTATAGCAGCTTAATTTGTAATTGCCAGAACTTGGAAGCAACCAAGTTGGCCTTCAGTAGGTGAATGGATAAATAAACTGTGGTGCATCCCGACAACAGAATATTATTTAGTGCTAAAAAGAAATGAGCTATCAAGCCATAAAAACACATGGAGAAAACTTAAATACATATTACTAAGTGAAAGAAGCCAAGCCCAAAAGGCAATTTACTGTGTGACTCTTAATTATGTGATATTCCGGAAAAGGCAAAGCTATGGAGACTGGAAAAATATCATTGGTTGGTAGCAGTAGGGACAGGGGAGAGATGAATAGGTAGAGCACAGAGGAATTTTAGGGCAGCGAAACTACTCTGTTTGACACTAATGATGCGTACATGGTAATATACATTTATCCGAATCTGTAGAATATACAACACAATATTGAAGCCTAAGAAAAACTGTGACCTTTGAATGATTATAATACGTCACAGTAGGTGCATGGATTGTGTCAATGTGGTGCTCTGGTGGAGGATGTTGCTAGTGGGAGAGGCTGTCCGCGAATGGGAGCAACGGGTATATGGGAAATCTCTGTCTCTTCCTCTCAGTTTTGCTGTGAACCTAAAACTTCTCTGAAAGAGAAAAAGTCTTCAAAAATAGTTTGATAGAATGGGACAAGATACTAGCAATAACTGAATAACATTTAATAACATATTCTGGATTCCCGTACATTAACCACTATTTCCCTTCCCAGGATTTTAATTTATAGGATGCTTCATTTTCTCCTCTTTGAAATTTTCATTTCTCTCCCTTTTTATTCATTTTCTCTTTCGCTTCTTCCTCCCAGTCCTTGTACTAATCACTAATACACAATTCTTTATTGTTTTAGAAACTATTTATGTAAATAGTTAAATTCATTCTATGATTTAACCTCCCCCGAAAGTGAGACACAGAACACCCTAGTGGCTACAAGTGTGAACTCTGGAACCAGAATGCTTGGAACCAAATCCTACCTAGTGGTGTGACGTGTACAATTTACCAAACCTCTCCCTGGGCTTTTGTTTTCTCAGCTGTAGGATGGGGATGATATACAGCCTACCTCACAGCGTTCTTATGAGCGTTACATTGTTGATATTTGTGGGGTTCTGAGAACAGTGTGGGCACTTCCTGAACACCTCGTGTTTGTTTAAGAAATATGCATGTTCTTCATTGGGTGGCCCCTATTCTTGAATCCTTTCCAAGTAGAAAAAAATGCCTCTTTTCCTCTCTAAGGCTAAATCTTCAACATGAACTCGGATTCTCAATGCCTCTTACCTTCTCAGATTCTTCTTGGCTTCATGAATTATCTCCACATTCCTTTACTGGACTGGTTGCCATGCTCCCGCAGTACAGAATATTTGTAATATGACAATTCTGGGCCTTTATGTATGATTTTCCCATTGCATAGAACTGTTTTTCCCACCTTGTGTGCTTGGCCTAATTTGACTCGTTGTTCAGATTTGTTCTGATACATCTTTAACCTTCTCTACTGCAGAGTACCAGCTGCACCGTTCCATCATAGACTTTGCCCCCTTGACTTCTGTGTGTTGCTTTACTTGCCTAGGCCCCCAGCAGAAATAAGTATTCTTTCAGAGAGATGATGTGTTCTTCCAACCCATGAGATCAACAGAATGATTGGCCCCGGTTATATGTTTTTACAGTCAGTGAATAGTTGAGTGTTCGAATTTGATAAGCACTTTATTTCTAGTTTGCTGTCATATGAATTCATTTCAATAAAATAATGTGTGGCTTGACAAATAGCAGAGATTCTGTTTACAGCATGATTAGCTAAGAAATGTGCTCTCACCAAGAATTTTAAAAATCAAAGATTGTTACTTGACAGACCAAATAACAAAAATAACAGATTTATTTATTTATTTATTTATTTTTGCCGTACGCGGGCCTCTCACTGTTGTGGCCTCTCCCGTTGCGGAGCACAGGCTCCGGACGCGCAGGCTCAGCGGCCATGGCTCACGGCCCCAGCCTCTCTGCGGCATGTGGGATCTTCCCGGACTGGGGCACGAACCCATGTCCCCTGCATCGGCAGGCGGACTCCCAACCACTGCGCCACCAGGGAAGCCCACAGCTTTATTTTTTAACAAATTCTTATTTGAGAGAGTCTCATATTCCATTTACTATATAATCAATTATCTTATGTTTTAGAATGACCAACAATTTAATATATCCCATGCTATCATCTGTCTTCATAGCTTTTTCCTAGGAATTAATTTTTTTGTGAAGTCAATGCAGATTATATTTTATAGTCAGAGGCAAAGGATTAAAAAATAATGTTACGTCATCTTATTACAGGAAAAAAAAATGTTCTTAAGGGGTATTAGTTTCTGTGACTCAATGTCCAGATGTATATCAACAGTGTGTGGCTAAAGAAGGTGTTTTCAAAAGCTTTTGGTGGTTTAATGTATGCATTTTTAAGATATTGAATTTAAGATATTGAATTTTGGTGATAGGAATTTATTGTTCCATTGATCTTGTCTGTATCTGTCTTTGATTGAATACAGAACTGACAGAATTGTCAATGTAAGTGGGAACGTACTTAGCATGTCTCTCCTTGAACTTTGCAGGTTTAGCCTTTAAGCATTGATCTGTTATTCGATTGATAAGCCTGACTGTCAAGTATGTTCAGTAGTTTAGCTTTAGAAGATCTTATGTCTTATGTTGCTTAAGTGGTCCACATATGGAAACAAACCTACGGGGGAGCTATTTTCTTTCTTTTTTTTTTTCTAAGTGAATTTTTTTATTCATTACAATTAGCCTTTGAAAGTTTTTTGAATTTAGTCTTTAAAATTTTTTTAATATAAGATTTAAAGGTTTTAAGTATCCCTTTAATATTGCTTTAGCTG
This sequence comes from Orcinus orca, assembly GCF_937001465.1. Taxonomy (NCBI): domain Eukaryota; kingdom Metazoa; phylum Chordata; class Mammalia; order Artiodactyla; family Delphinidae; genus Orcinus; species Orcinus orca. The sequence continues at coordinate 17,858,160 of NC_064576.1, read as the reverse complement.
CCTCATCACAAATTTTTGTCTCTATTATTACTTTAATTTTTGTTCACTTTGAAGTATTTAAAATTTTTTATTATGATTTATTATTTAACTTCTGAATTATTTAGACATGTGTTTTTAAGTTTCAAATATGTGAAGTTTTATATTCTTGTTATTGGCTTCTCCCTTTTACCTTTTTCAGATTGTTGCTTGTAGTTACCCCCATTCTCATCTGTACTGTACATAATTTTTTCCTGTACTGTCTGAACTTCCCTTTAAGCATATATGTTTGTTCTAGTTTGTTTTCTATTTCAACAAAGCAAACAAAACTTTTGACCGCACCTTACCCTTTGTACAAATAATTTCTTAGCTCCCCTTGACAGCGTCAATTTTGAAGGAGTCCTTAGAGTTGCTCTTTCCACTTTGTCACCTCCCATTCTCTTAACCCATTTCAGCCAGACTGAGATCCCAGCAATCTCTTACAATTGTTTAATGATCTCCATGGTACCAAATCCAGGGGTGATGCTTTGGACTGATTTTCTGTCTACTTGTTCCGTCAATTAGTGAGAACAGATCCACTTCAACTGTAGATTTTTCTTTTTTCTTTGCAGTTCTTTTTTTTTTTTTTTTTTGCTTTAGGTGTTTTGAATTCTGGCTGTTAAATGCATAAACATTAGTGATTGTTATATCCTCCTGATGAATTGACCCCTTTATTATTATGAAATGATCTTCTTCTTGATAATATTCTTTGCTCTGAAATATACCTTGTCCGATATTCATATATCCATTCTACTTTTCTTTTGATTAGTGTTAGTGTAATATATCTTTTTCCATCTTCATACTTTTAATCTGTTGCTGTCTTTGTAGTTAAAGTGCGTTTCTTTTAGGCAGCGTAAGAATGGGTCTCACTTTTTTATCCAATCTGATAATCTCTGCCTTTAAATTAGTATGTTTTGATCAGCTACATTTTATGTGATTAAACACATGATTAGGTTTAAATCTATTGTCATTTTTAATGTCTTTTCTGCTAATTATAATATATTCTGTTCTGCATTGGCTTTGATTTATTCAGTTTTCTGATTATGAGTTAGCTGTATTTTCCTGTTTCTTTGCATGACTGGGAACTTTTGGTTGGATATCAGATGTGAATTTTTACCTTCTTGGGTGCTGGATATTTGTACATTTCTATAAATATTCTTGAGATTTGTCCTGGGATATAGTTAATTTTGATCTTTTGACTCTTCCTTTTCAGATTTGTAGGTAGACAAGAGTGATGTTTAGTCTAGGGTTAATTATCCTCTACCATGAGGCAAGACCGTTCTGTGTACTCTACCCAGTGCCTGGTGAATTATGATGCTTTCCAGTGTCACTGCTAGGGCCAGACACTGTCTCCTGTGTGAGTGTTGTGTATTCCCTGTAATGCTTTGGTGGTTCTTTTCCTTGCCTTTGGTAGTAACCTTACATTCACGGACAGATCAGTATTCTGATGAACACTCCAGGCGGACTCTCTGCAGATCTCTTGGAGTTTTCTCTGCTGCTCTCTCCTTTTTGTTACTCTGTCTTGCAAATTCTGACTGCTTTAATTTCTTCAGATCCTCAGCAATGTCCCCTTAACTCAGCCAATATTCCCGACTGTGCTTGTGTTTCCCTTCCCAGTGCAAGGCCTGGAAATTCTCCAAGCAGTAAACTAGGACTTACCTTATCCTGCCCCCACCCCCAATCTCAAGGATCGCTGTCCTTCATTGCCCGGCATCCAGCATCGTGAAAGTCCTTGGTCCACGTGTTTTGTCTACTTTTTTAAAATTCTTGTTCACTTCTGATAGGACGGCAAATCCTGTCCCTGTTACTCACTTTTGACCAGAAGTAAAACTCAGAATCCTTTTTGAGTTTTCTTTAGTATAACTACTTTCTCAGAATTAATTCTCCCATGTGTGGCGTAGGTTAACTGTCTTTCCAGAATTGAACTTACTCATACTTGGCAAACCTTGTTTGGAGCTCATCTTCTGAGGGATATTTTCCCTTATATGCTCTTCTAGTGAGTTAATTTTGAGCCTGCCAGTAGCCTGGCATTGCTGGGTGCACAAAGTCAGGTTGTAGCAGTTCTTTGACGCATGGGTTTTTGCCCAGTGTTATTTGTGTAGCTATGAGACAGCCCTCTACCCCACAAAAAATATAAGACTATTTCAAATCAGACGCACTACATCCTGGCCACAGTGAACACTTCATTTTTGGTAGGTGGGTAAGGAGTAGGCACTATTCCTGTCCTATTCATGGTGGAAATCTTATTTCTGGTTCCTGCCCTGGGGTCCAAAATGGGGCATATTCCTGATGGCCTCAGCCCTATGGCCCACAGTCCAGCTTGTCCGTGAGCTATTGATTTCAGCTCCTGTTTACTCCTCTGAGTTCCCTATTCATTTCTGGTTTATGGAGATTTTCTTTCCTTGATCTTTCAAACCTGAAATGTTTTCTATTAAGTTTGTGTTTTGGGAGTAGAAAGGGAGGGATTTCCATTTATGTTTAGTCTACTACTTCACCCAGAATGAAAAAAAAAACAAAGTTTTGACAAGATGGCAGATAGTAGAGACCATGAGGGAGATAACACAGTAATTTCAGTAAGCCTTATCCTGTTTCGTTGAAATTCTCATCAGTTTACATTTCTTTACTTTTTAATATAGCTTTTGTGTTATCTTGGCAAAGATTCCACTCAAAGATTTTAGGAAATTCAGAACCTAATTCATGAGGGATAGTAAAGATTTTGCTGGAGCTGCTCATGTTCTAGTGTTTTTTAAAATTTTGGTAATAACTGGAAAGGATAAAAACTAGCTTGTGAAGTATTGGCAATAATGCACTTTTTTTTTAATGTCGTATAGCATGAGAGTTATCTAGAAAAATTGAACAAAACCCTTTAAATGATATAGATATTTATAAAGACTAAGACTTGTTCATATGGAATATGGGAAATGAATATCTGATTAGAATATCTAAAAAATGAAAAAAGATTCCAGTTGTGGTCAATCTATGACTGACCTTGTGTTTCAGTATTCTCTCTTTGCCATTCAGACTGGCAGTCCAGGGGCCCAAAGTCCTTGTTTCCCTTGGTCCATTTCCACTGTGATGTGTTTTATAGTCCATTGTTTTAAACAAAGGCAATAGTTTGTATTAAAGATATTTTCATCAGTTTAATGCACTAGTTGAGGTTTGTCAAAAATTTTAAAAGTGCTCCATAATTGATGAGTCATTCTTAATATTACGTTTTACCCATCTTTTTTTAATGCCTAAAAATTAAAAAATCTCCCACGGAACATTATTCCACATGTATAATTTTCCTTGCAGGGATACTTTTCAGTAATTGAACTTGTTTTCGCATTCTGCTTAAATATCAGTTTTTCTCTCATCTTGTTGCACCTTAAACCTTTTTATATAGTTACTGAAAATATAAGTGCTCCTAACATTTGCAAGTTTAATATGCTGAAGTCCCTACCTTTATAAATAATGCTTCAGTACATTTTCATGTCATCATAAACCAAGCTTGGTAATGGATTAGCATAATTATTACCTTTGAGCATTTGGACACAGAGTAGCCTTAAGTAAACATCATCATCAAGATATTTATTTACATAATTGATTCACATAAGAGTTTAGTTCTTCACAGAAATTATTAAGCAAAATACTAATGTACACATTTAAGACTCAATACTATAATTATGAGGAAAGACAGGCTAGTAAAACATTAAATTCAGTCATTATAGGAACCATTCACTTCTATAAAGTAATGAAATTAGTTTACATAAGGTACAAAAGAAAATCCATCTCATTAATTCATAATTATGTAGTCTTCCCTTTTGGGGTGGGATGTGGAGAAGTGGCAATTATGTGTTCATTCATGAAAATACTTTATAAATTAGGTAAGCTATATTTAAATATATTGAGGTTCTTCGGCACCTAAAAGTAAAACGGTGATGTGGTTTGTTGAAACTGAAAATGTCTTGGGAGTCATTTAATTAATGGAAATATTCCAAAAATCTACATGGATAATGTAAGCAGGATACACAGTAAAAGCTCAATGATTGTTTCTTTCTTTAAAACTTTGCCTTCTTATAAATAAATATAGCTAATTGAGCTAACCAAAATATAGGAAATTATTTATTTAACAACTTTTATGTGAGATTTTGCCAATAATTTCTGTAGCTAAAATATTAAAACAACATAATGCAACAGATTGGGGCATAAGGTCCATTATCTACTTTAGTATTACAGCATTGATTTAATGTCTGATTTTAGTCTAATCATAGGAAGATGCATATGCTTTTGGAAGACCCTGGTCTCTATAATTGACTTCAGCCAACTCATGGAGAAATATATCCTAAAAACATAAAAAAAGGAGGTCCGCTTATCCTTGTCTTAACCTATTGTAGTTAAGGTATTCATTTACTAATATATGTTGAATTCAGGTATGGCTGAATGTTCCAGACATCATGTTAGGTCCTGAAGAAATGACAAATAGAAATGAACATGGCCAAGAAGACTGTTATTAATGGGATTTTCGTTCTAAGGACCTCTTCAAGAATTATTAAAGTTCTTCGAACCAAAAATGAGTATCCAGTAGATAGTTTGACAGTTCTTATTTTAAAGCAACCAGGCAACAACCATTTATAGAAATGTATACTTAACTCTGTGCTTGGTACCATGAGGTGCCAAGAATATATGACTCTTTGGTCCACCGACTGTATGAAGAAAATAGCTCCTGACTTACTTGCCCAATCCTGTACTTCTGTTTTTCTCACAAAGCATAGGAGTAGATGTTTAACATATCTTATATCAGTAGGCATGAGGAGATAAAAGAATACAGAAAGATGGAAGCTGAAGGTCATTCATGAGTTAGGGTGGCAAGGATATACATCAAGTCTTCCTAACCAACCCCTCTTCACTATCCAGACAAGCTATATGATAGTAGTTAAGACGGAGAAAAATTGTACAATCTTGGCTCTGTTGTCTCCTTTACTTTTTCAAGATTTATCTGGGAGGGTGAGGTACATGCATTCACAATACTCATGGGTAATGGGATATTTTCTTTATTCAGAAAATATGTGAGTGTCCAGCACTGTTCTAGGTTCAGAAAGCACCTGACCCAGATACACTGGAGTCTATTTACAAGAGTGTGATGTATTTAACTAATTTACTACAGCAGTTGTTTCAGATAAACTAAATCATTACCCATACTGAGATCAAATGTAGGAATCTTAGCGATTTGACTCACAATTTATTCATCTTTGTGAGGTAATAAGCAATTAATCAATGATTAGAATTCAGGAGATAATTTGTAACGATGGATGTAATGGAATTTAATTAACTTCAAATAAGTATTTTAGTACACCCAGATATTTATTTATAATATGATAGCTTCTCTATTTTTGTCATTACCCACTGCAAGTGGGTAGCACAAGAAATCATGCAGCAGAGTTAATGCCAACCTAAAATGCCATGGTCTAAAAAGTCATAGCTTTTTAGCATTTTTCACATCTGTATCATGATTAGTAAGCTGACAATTCAATGTGATTGATGATATTGTTTTCCAGTTCCTAAACACTTTGTTCTGATGCTCTCAGATCAATGTGTATGAGACTGGCTATTTTGTATGAGCTTGGATATTTCTTAATTGATCTTGGGACTACATTTATAAAGCATAGTTCAAGAAATTACTCTTTGTAATTATTAAAAGAAATAATCTTATTTCCTCATTTGCTACTTGAAGTATAGTAGTCAAAAGGAAGTTGATGGGGCTTCCCTGGTGGCGCAGTGGTTGAGAGTCCGCCTGCCGATGTAGGGGACGTGGGTTCATGCCCCGGTCTGGGAAGATCCCACATGCCGCAGAGCGGCTGGGCCCGTGAGCCATGGCCGCTGAGCCTGCGCGTCCGGAGCCTGTGCTCCGCAACGGGAGAGGCCGCAACAGTGAGAGGCTCGCATACCGCTTTAAAAAAAAAAAAAAAAAAAAAAAGGAAGTTGATGAATAGGTTATTCAACCTGTAGCAGAGAACCGAGGTAAGCCTGGAATGTGGAGTTCAGTGCTCTTCCACAATCTGCCTCAACACATAATTGTTTGAATCTACCAATTACATGGGAAATAACGATTCTCTCCAAAAAGTAACCACTACAATATGGGTGTAGAAATATTTGGACATGACCGCAGTAGTGGGTTGGGAGTACAAAAGAAGTCTTCTGAGATTTTATTATAAGGGGAAGCAAAGTATAACTTGGCCACATGTCCTCAGAGCCAGAGCACTGTCCCAATTTAGAGCAGGGTGAGATCACTCTTGTTTGAACTAGTTCACATCCAGACCACCTGGCAGGGAAAAAAGGGTATGTGTGACCTTTTAAAGAGCTCTCAGCATAAATGTTGTAATGCCTCTGATTCAAGCAGCTTGGCTTTGGGGCTTCTCTAAGGAGAGAAGAGTTGCTTCAGTCATGAGTGACAGCAGCTAGCCAGCTTTCTTGAGGGTGGAGCGTTAACTAGTGGCTCAGAAGTGCACATCTTTGGCTCAAGGTGTTAGTAGATGCAGAAGATCAAGATACGGTATATAGCTGGTGGCAGAAGTGGTCCATGGCCCATCATGAGTACTCTCAATATTCTCAGTGAGACTTGCAGTGGTACTGTGGCTGAGGGTGTATCTTTGAAGGTTGCTAAGGCCAGAATGATGCCAGCGTTATTACTGAGCTTGCTAAAATGTGTATGTAAATGTCAATGCGATCTAATTACTAAACACGGGCTGGTCACATATATAATTTTTTATTTTGATGTGAAGCCCCTTTGAAGGGCATATTTTTGGCAGGGAAATTTGAGATCAAGTGTAAGAACATTTTACTTTATATATGTCTCTTTAATGAAGCAAAACCAACAATCCAGCTAAGAATACTTTAATATGAGGCATCTTTTGGGAAAGCATCTTCTATTTTTTTTTTTTTTTTTTACCATTTTCAGATGTAAAAAGATATTGGCACTAAAAGTGTTGATCTTACTGATTGCAATTAACCTTTATGTGTATTACATTTTTCTTCACATGTAAAATTTGAGCACAGAAATATAGATAACTTAACATTAAATATTGCCCCCAACTGTAGACCTTTGAATATTTCTGTACTAATTGCTATTACTATACAACAAATTACCAAAACCTAACAGCCTTAAAAACACATTCATCATCTCAAAATTCTGTGGGTCAGGAGAGTGGGCTTGGGTCCTCAGCTCAGGGTCTCTGAAGACTGCGGTCTAGGTATAAGATGGGCTACAGTCTCATTTGGAGGCTCTTATTAGGGAAGAATCTACTTCTAACCTCACTCAGGTTATTAATAGAATTCATTTCCTCATGGTTATAGGACAGACACCATGGCTTCTTGCTGGCTTTCAGCTAAAGGCCACCCTCAGATCCTAGAGGCTGCCCTCAGCTTCTAGAGGACACTTTCTCTTCCTGAAGGTTGCCCACATTTCCTTATTTCTTTACCACACGTACTTCTCCAACCTGGCCACTTGCTTCATCAAGCCAGCAAAGAGAGTTTTTAGAGTGAGTCTGATAGAAAGACAGTCATATATAATGTAACATAATCACAAAGGTGAGATCCTATTACTTTTGCCATATTGTTTGATTAGAAGCAAGTCATAGGTCCTGCCTACCCTCAAGAGAGGAGATTATATGAGAACATGGATCCTTAGAGGTGGGGATCATGGGGGCCACCCTAGGGTCTGCTCACTACAATTTATTTATCATCTATATAGAACTTATTTATTTTAATGAACTCACTGTTTTCCTAGGCATGTGTTACATCAAACATGAGTAGAAATAATGACCTGAAGCTTAGAAATCTTTTATTGTCACACCCTTTTTGGGGGTTAAAAATATTTATTATAATGATTTTTTTTTTTTTAAAGAAGATGTTGGGGGTAGGAGTTTATTAATTTATTTATTTTTGCTGTGTTGGGTGTTTGTTTCTGTGCGTGGGCTTTCTCTAGTTGCGGCGAGCGGGGGCCACTCTTCATCGCGGTGCGTGGGCCTCTCACTATCGCGGCCTCTCTTGTTGTGGAGCACAGGCTCCAGATGCGCAGGCTCAGTAGTTGTGGCTCACGGGCCTAGTTGCTCCGCGGCATGTGGGATCCTCCCAGAACAGGGCTTGAACCCGTGTCCCCTGCATTAGCAGGCAGATTCTCAACCACTGCACCACCAGGGAAGCCCTATAATGATTTTTCATTTCTCTCTCTTGATCCCGTAAAATATCTTCCCACTGTTCATATGTATAATGTTAAATATATATATAATACATATATATATATATTAGAATTAATTACTAAACTTTGTGGATTTTATTAAAATCTATCCTTTAATAATATAGTTAATTGGGCTTTCCTTGATTGAGAGGTAATGATCACTTAAAAGTCATTCTTTATTTTGAATTAAATATTCTGAAGAAATATTTGAGATATCAACTAGATAGTAAATACAGAGTTCTATGTTACCATATCAGTAATAGTGCCTACTGTGCAGCCCTGAAAACTACAGGCATACCTTGACATCTTGGCTGGTGTTGGCTCTGAGAACCATATCAATCTGTGCTTGGGTGGGTGTTTGCTGAAGCCATAATTTCCTAAGTCCTACCATTCTTATCAGATTTTGGAGTGTGATAGAATTATCTTTTCCTCAAGTAAACTGAACATTTTGCACTTGCCACATATGATTTTACACATGCTGGGGAAGAAGCTTCCACCTGCCTAATGTGCTTTACCTGTCAAAGGAGAAAAGGATGACAGTGTAAATGAGCAAAAGCCCTCCTTCCCCTGATGCAGCAGGATGCTCAGGCCGTACACAGATGGTAATAACAGCTCACAATCCAGTCTTTTAGACTGCGGGGCAAATGAAATAAACACCTTTTATTTACGTTACGTATCTACATTTAAGCCAAAGTTTTTAGTAGAAGGTGGAATCATTGCTCAAACAAAGTTTTATTCCCTGGATTATTCCTTGGCTAATATAAGAGCTATTTAGTATTCATGGCCACTCTTTTAGACAGTGAAAGGTTTTCCCCTAAAGACAGCCATACAGAGAAAACCTTCATTTCACATTTCCTATCATCTCTATCCTAAGAGTATGTAATAAACTAAGAGATGGGGCTTTCATTAAATCCCAGGTGGAAGAAGTAGAGAGGGGCAAGAAAGTAGAGTTGGAAATAATATTTAATATTGCTTTAGAATTTCCTTTCTGAGTTTGAGTTCTTTCTGAATCTGATTCTCCCAAGGTTCTTTTGACGAAGGCCGTTTTTAGTTCAACAGGCATTATCCCCAAATCGTACATTTATTGTAGTGGTGCTGTATGGGAAATTTTAATAGTTTTAATGTTATTAAACAAATTTAATTGTTTTATAAGACAAATTTTTTTGAGGAAATTATAAGTTATTATAAAACAGTGTTTCTCAAGTGACTTGTGCAGGGTAGGTGGGAATAAGGTGGTAAGGTGTGGTAACTTCCAGGCAATTCATTGATTATTCAACAGTCATTTTTGTAGCATCCATTATGTTCTTACAAGTGCCAGGACTGGATTGCAATAGGTGACAAGAGAAGAATGGTTCCTGCCATTACAGAACAGGAAAAAGGAGATTTGGTCTCATTTTCCTAGGACAAAATGCTATACAGTATTTTACATCTTTTTGAAGTTTGTTATGCCTTTAGGCGGTGACATGGTGCTTAGCTTCTTGCATATTTTATATATAGATTGTTGCATATAGAGCTGTAGTTATACTCGCGTGCTTATTTGTCCCTTGTGGATGTTTCACGACTGCAGCTGTAGCGGTTGGACCTGTTATGTAGGGTCTAGATCCAGTTTCAGGGGAGCACACACACACAGCAAGCAGCGTCTACCACCTTAATCTTAAATGCCTGTAGTTACCTGGGGCTATTCGAGGGGATTGGAGCGGTGAGCCAAGAGAAAATGTTAGAATGGAACAAACGTGGGTGAATGAAAACAGATATTTGTTCATTTTAATCATACTTAGTTTTGCTTAATAAAATTTAGAAAGTTCCCAATTGGGATGGGCTGAACTGGCTCCAGTGGCGTTTGGTGTTAATGATTGAGCATCAGTCCTGGGTATTTGCTCTCCTCTTTGACCAAAGAGATGGAATCAGCCCATTAAATTTGTTTATTTAGGATTTGTGTCCAAGAAAAGAGTTTATTTAGAATGATTTAATCAGATTGTTAATAAAAAATTGAATTCAGTGTGGCAGCTCTGCAGGTCTGTGCCATCCAGGTGTAAATTTAGATTTGATACAGCGCAAGTTTGTCTGTATCAAGGAGAGAAGATCAATCTTTTAGGCGTACTAAGTGAGGTAAATATTGTTGAAGAGATTCCACCACTGTGATGCCCGTTCACGGAGCCAGGTCTCTGAAATTAGCGGACCATGTCATTCTGTATCTGATAAGATCCAAAGTACTGTATCATATTAGCTGCAGTGGCTGGATCTCTGAGAGCCAGGGGTAATAGAGGATGTTAACATGACCAATTAGCGTCTTTCCGACAGCGCCTTGGAATACATCGAAGCAGAGAGCAAACAGGATAGAACTGTGAAATAGCCGAAAATATGAGAGACAGAGATCAGAAACAGTTCACTTGGCAGTTTATCCAGAGGATTTGGGGTTTTATTTATTCTAAGCTCTCATAATAGCATGTTGTACAGTTTGTTCTTAATTGGAAACTAACCTAACAGTAAATAAAATCATATATATATATATATATATATATATATATATATATACATACACACACATATATATGTGTGTGTATGTGTGTGTGTATATATATGACATATACATAGGAAAAGCTTTAGAGTAGATTTAGTCTGACAAGTTTTTACAACATCAACAACAGTAGCAGCTGCTTTGGGCTGATCTTTCATCATGAGACAACTTTTCGTCTGTCACATCACATGCATTGTTCAAAACAGCTTATGATTGTATTGTTATTTAAGCCTTTTCACAGGTGAGCAGTCAGACCCAGGGAGGTGTGGGAGGTGACGAAAGGACAGCCTTACGACCAGATGAATTAGCTCAGTCTCTGTCTCACTTAATCTTAGCTTCTCTTCTTTACTGGACCATGACACCTAAGGACTTACATAGATTATGGCCATGTCCACTTGATCTCTTTTTGTGTGTGTGTAATTAATTTTTATTGGAGTATGGTTGCTTTACAATGTTGTGTTAGCCTCCACTGCACAACAAAATGAATCAGGTACAGATACGCATACACATACAGATACCCCCTCCCTTTTGGCATGTCCACTTGATCTTTCACCAAAGGTTTCTGCCTGTTGTTTTAGGCATTCTTTAGGCACAAGTCAACTTGACTTCAAGATTAAGTAAACCTGTACTCCATCAACCAGTACACATTGGCTTTGCTATTTTAAAATTCTCTCTCTTTCTGAACCTTATTTTCCATGTTATTCCCGAGGAATGTCACCCAACTCAGTAGCTTCATTTACCATCTCTATGCTGACAGTTATAAAAGGTATGTTTCTAAGACAGCTTTCCCAAGCTCCAGTTTCAGATACAGTATCAGTTGGGGTCCAGCCAGGAGCATGGAAACTGTACTATTTCAAAAAGAGGAAATTTAATGTAGAAAATTAGTTCCACAGGTGTTGAAGCCTAGAAGAGCAAAAATGGGAAGGTAAAGTAACCCTAAGATTAATACATTCATCAAGAAGTAGCCTTTGTTTAGTGTTGTTTTCTTTTTTTTCCAGCTGTAAGTAAAAGAAACTCAACTCAAATTAGCTTAAGCAGAGGAGGAAGTGCTTTGGGTCATAGACCTGAGAGGGAATCAGAGGCAGAGGAGCAGGTAGCTGAGGTTTAGGAAGTAGAACTAGGTCTGAATTTCTTCAGGACACATTCATTCATTCTCGTTCTCATTCTCTCCCTCCGCCCCTGCCTCACCACTTCCTCCTTCCCTCCCTTCCTACCTCCCTCCTTTCTTCCCTTGTTCCTCTGTCTCTCCAAATGTCAGGGAAGATGGCAGCCACATTATCATATTCTTCCAGTTAAACCCCTTGGTCGAAAAATAGCTATTATATTTAATAACTCATATTAAGATATATCGATATCTTTTTTTTAAGATATATCGATATCTTAATCCACCGTGAAGAACTTGCCATTTGGAACAATTTATGTTGCGGAAGACATGGTGTTATGTGGATTGGTTAGTCCTGCGTCAAATGCCTGTTCTTGAGGTGAGGAGGTGAGGTGATAGAATTGGGAGAGCGAGGCTTTCTAAATGAAGGGATGGCAACCGGGCAAGAATATATGCCCACACGATGTTACTGTTATTATTATCTTGTCTATGGAAAAACAAGAACCCCTGGTATACAATATTATAAATAAATATTTCAATCCCTGTTCTCCATTAATTAATAACAATAGTTGAGCTAAATATGTCTTTGTTGCTCCGTGTCTTCTGTGGCCGTCCTTTCTGATCTTGGCATTGACTTCTAGAGTTCTGCATGAGGGCTATGCAGAGCTTATCATATTTCAGAAGCCAAGAGCTTGAAGCGAGCTAAAATATGTTTTCCAGAACTTGTAGTTATGCATTCTCACATAAAACAATCTCTGTTTCTCTGTTTTCCTTATCAAAAAATAATGCATCAAATAAAAATCATTTATTGAATACAGACTATAAACTAGATCTTCTCTTCTAAATTAAAAGGATTAAAACATCGTTTTAAATTTACCATGAATCTTTTCGTAATTTTATTAGAAGAGAGTTACTTGTTTTTAAAAATTCTTCAAAGCTACCTGTTTGTATACATTCATATGTGGAATTCAGTCATTTAGTCATTCAGCAAATATTTATTGAATACTTTCCATGTATGATGTATGGTGTCAGCTGATGGTGATTACTATCAAGTGAGCAAATATTACAAAGGTACCATTTGGCATAGTTATCAAGGTTTTTGATTTTTATTCAGTGCCTAATGACAGGGCATACATTCTAATTGACTCAGAACGGTAGGAAGACAGGTTTTAAATTGATTATAAAATCTTTACACATCTAATTGCTAAATCCAAAGATTTTTTTACACCCCACAAATATAAATTTTATCTACTTTCTGTCATTCTGAAAAACTATAAGCATGAGGATTATTTTTTTCTTGCTGCTGCTTCTCTTTTTTTGCCTCTGAAGGTAACTTACTTTATTTCTGTACACTTTTCTTCCATAATTCATTTTAACCACACTTTTCTTCCATAATTCATTTTAACCACATTCCTTAAATGTCAGGTTCATTTTTTCCGTACATCTTTCATTTTTTGAGTTGTGACAAATAAAGGGATAGGCTGTTAAGAAAAAGGCATTATCTTTAAAAGTGACAGTGCTGTTATAGTCATGTCAACATCCCATCAGGAGTTCATTAGTGGGCATGGTTCTGGGTCTGAAATTTTCATCTCCTGGTTGCTTTCATTTCCTAAATCATCTTGCTACAGGTATAGCTTTCCTTTTTTGTTGGATTTCATTTAATTCTTCTTTCATTTAATTATTCATCTATGAAATAAAGACAAAGGCTTCTATTACTGGTATCATCCCAAAGCTGCTGTAAGTATGAATAAGTATGGCTAACGCTAAACTTCTAAATTAAAGGAATAATGGCACTTTAATTATTTCTACCTTTTCTGTCTAATGGTCTGTAAGTGGGGAGGGGTTATGTTAAAAGTGTCCTTGCAGGTGGAGAGTTTTACCTTTGGAGTTAAAGGGATTGCATAGAGGTTGAGTCATCTTAAGATTTTTCATCAAGTTGAAGGGTAGATTCTGTGAAGGGATGGGGTTCTTAATTCCAGTTTCCAGAAAGATAGATTATCAAAGTGACAGTGTGGATAAGATTTTTTTTTTTTTATCTCTCAGCATGTCTGTTAGAAATTACCAGGGAGTCTAGACCCCACTGGGTGGTTATGAAAGATTTGTCAGATTGGTGAGAGTGTTCAGTAATATAATGACATTAGTTAACTAAATTGCTTCCTTAACTAGGGCGTATAACATTAAGTTTGTTTTGTTTTGTTTTGTTTTTTTGCGGTACGCGGGCCTCTCACTGTTGTGGCCTCTCCTGTTGCGGAGCACAGGCTCCGGACGCGCAGGCTCAGCGGCTATGGCTCACGGGCCCAGCCGCTCCGCGGCATGTGGGATCTTCCCGGACCGGGGCACGAACCCGTGTCCCCTGAATCATCAGGTGGACTCTCAACCACTGCGCCACCAGGGAAGCCCAACATTAAGTTTTAAAATGATAGCCTAAAGATTTTTAGAGATCTTTAGATTAGGAGATTCGACAAATGAAAACTAGTAGAAGAATGTAAAAATTCTTTGCTAAGCAGTTATAAAACATCTTTGTTGTGTGAATTTCTTATGACAGCTTTCTGAGAGGTCAAGGCTATTCGGCTTATATAACAACACAAGTGCTTTGCCCAAGGTCATGATTTAAAAGGATGAAGGTAAAATGTGTCGCCTACTTTCCTCTCAGTCTTCAAAGTCCTTTTAGCTGCCAAGGCTGGGTTCACTTCCAGACTCAGACTGACTTAGATTCCGGATCCAGTTTTACCTCTAGTTAGAAAAATATTAAAGAACCTTTGGTTATTGGTTCATCAGGTAGTCAGCCTACTGCTGGCTTTTCTTTCATCTTAAACTCCAATCAGGGCTTTTCATTATTCTTTAGGTCTAAGCTCCTGGTTTATATATCAGTGCCACTTGGTGGGCGCCTGGATTGTTGTAATGTGTCTAAATCCATGGTGTGGTTCCTTAGCAGGTCTGACTCCTTGAGAACTGTGATTCTGACTGTCACCAGGGTCACATGCAGTCCATGTGACTACGATCCTGATTCCTACTCCATGACCCTCCCAACACCTATCACCTCATCCAGGATATCTGCTTTACTGTTTTCTGCTGACTCCCCTGCACTTCCTTGCACTGCCTGCAGCGGGAACCCACTCTGATCATCTCTTGCCCTTTAAAGGTCTCTGAGCTCTAGACACACCAAGCGAGGCCTGTTGCATTGACAAGAGTAGCCTACCTGTCCTTTAGCCATTTTGCTTCTAGCTTTTACTCTGAGTTATCTATTTTTTTCCAACTTTGGAAACTTGCTGTTTCATACAAAGGTGGAGAATACTAAACAAGAGGTAAATGACAGTCTTGTTTGGCTGAGACAGACCCATCTCCTCTCAGAAGTGGTTAGAACTTACCCAGGTGACTGTGGTAACATGAATGATGGATTACACTTACCTAGCCCTCACTATGGGGCCGATTCTTTTCTAAGTCCTCTTGTGGTATTATTATACATGTAGTAGATTATAAAATCTACCATCATCAGAAGCTAGGCAATGTCACATTTTAAGCGCAGCAGGGCAGTCAGACCTTTTAGATTTCACTAAGTTGTGTATCATTTAAGCCTCTCCTCACATTTCAGCATCGCCAACATTCAGCTTTGGGAGAAAAAGTAAATGTTACAATTGTCCAGATTCTACTCAGAAATATGAAGAAGGAAATGTATATAGCTCTACCTAATTATATGAACAGTACTGAGGTGAAAGTAAAATGTCCAAAGATAAAAGGGAATCCAAGATATTAGCAGGTGGTAACACCCATGGGTTAAGACAAACAGGCAAACAAGACCCAGGATATTAGAGAGTTGTAAAGACAATCACCTGTCCTGTGAAGGCAAAAGAGGGGGAGACAAATGCAGTCCAATGTAATGAGATATTTATAATAGTCTTACATAGTAAACTGATCACATTTCATTCTCATTTGTTTTCTTCATTATTTTCTAAAGCATTTTAAATGAATGTGTACTGGTGATCTTCCTTAATGTTAGTAATAAATATAACAAAAATAATGGGGATGTTTATAATAGCCCCACCCTCATGGAAACTAGAGTCTGTCGGGTGGTATGGATGAGGAAACAGGCAATTACAACGCAGAGTGGCAAGTGCAGTAGCACAAATTGGGCTTTGGATTCAGACAATCCTGGGTTCAAATCCCATCTTCACCACTTACTAACTGAGTGTTTTTGGATAAATTATTTATCCTCTATCAACCTCGGTTTCTCCGTCTGTAAGCTGGGCATAATAATTTTACCTGTGGATTACATTAAGTTGTATGGATTACACTAAGTTCTAGGCAAATACACTATACTCAATGTATAGTATACTGATATCTCCATTTCACTTGGCACTTAGGGCAGGGATATTGGTTGGGAAATTATGTTATATGGTCTCTTATACAAAATTAAAATCTTAAAATCTCTGGAAAATGGAAAAATTTGGGAAGTAGTTTATGGCAAGACTTCATGAAAGAACAATTGATACAAGAGCAGGAGGAAGAGGTAGTGGGAAGGATGAAAAATCAGCTTTGACATATTGATCCTGCAGCACCTCTGAACCATGACATTGAAATGTCCAGTAGGTTTTGGATATAAGGATTTGGGATGTATGGTATATATGGGATAGGACAAATTTAAGTGGTAATGATCAGCATATTCATGTGTCTAGAACTAAGGGAGTAGGTGACATCACCCAAAGAGAGTGTTGAGAGAGAGGAGAGGACAGAACCCTAAAGATTACCAACACTTAAAATACAAGCCAGGAGGAGGAGCAGATAAAGGAGACCGAGAGTATCTTGGAGACAAAAAAGACCCTGTAGATGTAACTTCCAAAGCCAGTGGAAGATGATGCTTCAGATAGGAGTGGACCCCAATATCACATGCCAATGAAATTTTTACATAAGAGTTGAAACAGATATGCTAGAGAGTATATTAGTATGAGTGTTACTGATTCCTATGTGAAATAAATTTTAAGGTCAACTGCTGAGAGTAAGGAAAAATGGAAGAGAGCGCTGACTATGGAAGTAAAACTGCTATACAGGATTGAGGAACTAGTAGATGTGGGAGCTCACGAAGTCTTGGCCAATGTCTATAGTGATACATTATGAATAGTTAAGATATTCCTATCTTTCCTTCTTCTCAACTTGAGCCCAGATGTGACTAAAAGACTAAAGACTGCACAGGTCTAAGGCAATTTTAAAAAAATCTTTATTGGAGTATAGTTGATTTACAATTTTGTGTTAGTTTCAGGTGTACCGCAAAGTGAATCTGTTATACATATACATATATCCACCCTTTTAAAGATTTTTTTCCCATATAGGCCATTACAGAGTATTGAGTAGAGTTCCCTGTGCTATATAATAGGTCCTTATTAGTTATCTATTTTATATATAGTAGTATGTATATGTCAATCCCAGTCTCCCAATTTATCCCTCCCTACCCCTTACCCCCAGGTAACCATAAGTTTGTTTTCTACATCTGTGACTCTATTTCTGTTTTGTAGATAAGTTCATTTGTATCCTTTTTATAGATTCCACATATAAGCTATATCATATGATATTTGTCTTTCTCTGACTTACTTCACTCAGTATGACAATCTTTAGGCCCATTCATGTTGCTGCAAATGGCATTATTTCATTCTTATTTATGGCCGAGTAATATTCCATTGTACATATATACCACATCTTCTCTATCCATTCCTCTGTTGATGGACATTTAGGTTGCTTCCATGTCCTGGCTATTGTAAATAGTGCTGCAATGAACATTAGGGTGCATGTATCTTTTCGAATTACGGTTTTCTCTGGATATATGCCAGGAGTGGGATTGCTGGATCATACAGTAGCTCTGTTTTTGGTTTTTTAAGGAACCTCCATACTGTTCTCCATAGTGACTGTACCAATTTACATTCCCACCAACAGTGTAGGAGGGTTCCCCTTTATCCACACCCTCTCCAGCATTTATTGTTTGTAGATTTTTTGATGATGGCCATTCTGACCGGTGTGAGGTGATACCTCATTGCAGTTTTGATTTGCATTTCTCTAATAATTAGTGATGTTGAGCATCTTTTCATGTGGTTTTTAGCCATAGGTGTGTCTTCTTTGGAGAAAATGTCTATTTAGATCTTCTGCCCATTTTTTGATTGCATTGTTTATTTTTTTGATATTGAGCTGCATGAGCTGATTGTATATTTTGGAGATTAATCCCTTGCTGGTTGCTTCATGTGCAAATATTTTCTCCCACTCTGAGGGTTGTCCTTTCATTTTGTTTATGGTTTCCTTTGCCTTGTAAAAGCTTTTAAGTTTCATTAGGTTCCATTTGTTTATTTCCATTCTCTAGGAGGTGGATCAAAAAAGATCTTGCTGCAATTTATTGCAAAGAGTGTTCTGCCTATGTTTTCCTCTAAGAGTTTTATATATCCAGCTTTACATTTAGGTCTTTAATCTATTTTGAGTTTATTTTTGTGTATGGTGTTAGGGTGTGTGCTAATTTTATTCTTTTACATGTAGCTGTCCAGTTTTCCCAGCACCACTTATTGAAGAGACTATCTTTTCTCCATTGTATATTCTTGCCTCCTTCATCATAGATTAGGTGACCATAGGTACATGGGTTTATCTCTAGACTTTCTATCCTGTTCCATTGAGCTATAAATTTTGTGCCATACAGTTTTGATGACTGTAGCTTTGTAGTATAGTTTGAAGCCAGGGAGCCTGCTTCCTCCAGCTTCATTTTTCTTTCTCAAGATTGCTTTGGCAATTTGGGGTCTTTTGTGTTTCCGTACAGATTGTAAATTTTTTTGTTCTAATTCTGTGAAAAATGCCATTTGTAGCTTGATAGGGATTGCATTGAATCTATAGATTGCTTTGGGTAGTATATTCATTTTCACAATATTGATTCTTCCAATCCAAGAACATGGTATACCTCACCATCTGTTTGTGTCATCTTTGATTTCTTTCATCAGTATCTTACAGTTTTCTGAGTACAGGTCTTTTGCCTCCTTAGGTGGGTTTATTCCTAGGTGTTTTATCCTTTTTGATGCAATGATAAACTCGTATCTCCTTTTCTCTTCTGTGTCTATTACTTTTTCATATCCATCCTTCCATGTATCCAACCACTCATTGATCCATCCATCCATCCATTTATGTATCCATCCTAAGTTTGTCCAGACATCTTTCCATTAATTAATTGATTCACACACCATGACCCACCATGACCCACCATGATGCACTGGGGATATAAAAATCAGTACAATGATGGTTTCTGTTCTCACAGAGTATTTTAACTAAGATACAGGTTCAGCTCAGCCAAGACAGATGTTTATTTGTTTCTTTCATAAGATTATGAGTAAATAGTTCAAGGAATGCAGGCTCTTTCCATCTCTTTACCATCTCATAACCCTAGGTTACTGTCCTTATGCATATGGCACAAGATAGCTGACTTCCTGTCCACATGTCTACATACTAATCAGGGGAAGAAGGAAGATAGGGAAAGGTATGACTTGGAAGTTGAACATATCACTTTCACTCATATCCTAATTGCCAGGAAAATAATTACATATTGTCTCACCTAGTTTTAAAGGAGTATCAAAATGAAGTTTTAGTTTGAATGACCATATAACCAGCTAAAACATCTGTGAAAGAAAGGAGAAGCCAGATATTGAAGAACTGACAGAAGTCTCTCACATACAGAGCTTATGTTCTGGTTAGAGTTACACGCAGGTGAATTGACAATTACCATAAATTGCGGAGGTCACAGCTGCAGGATGTGGTGGGAGTTCTTAGGTTTTCTACTGCACAGTCCTTTCTGAAGGTACCTGTCCCCAAAATTAGCCCTGGAGAGTATCCCGTATCTCAATGTTTTTTCCCCTTTTCTCAATACATTTCTCATTTCCTCAGAGTAACTACATTTTGAGAAAAAATAACAATAATTAATTCATCCTAATATGTTTATTGCTAATCACTTCTTTAGTCTCCCCCCACCCCTTTCTTTGTAATTCTAGGATGTCTTCATGTTTTTAACTGGGGGGCTTATAGGCTGACCTGGAAAGATATTTTCAGACAGAACTGGTTATTCTGAGTACCAGGTTTATTATTAAGATTTGAAGTTTAGAGAGTATGAGAAGGAACCAATTGAAATGTTACTAAAAACAATCCAGGAGTCATATTGACATGTACTGGTAAAGACAAAAAAAGTTAAAAAAAAGAATTTGCACTAATTTCCTGGTCGTTAAAAGAATCTTGTGGCGGGGTTGGTATAATGCCTTGGAAGAGAGTAGATACAACCTCTGGGCAAGTAACTTACTTCCTAGGACTAATTGCTTATTCTTGATTCATCATGGAGCTGGGCACCTTGACAACAAATATTTCCATCAGATTTAATTTTAAAGAACTAAAACTCTTATAAGCTACTTAAGATTACCTTTCTTCAAACTAAACAGATCACGCCTTGGTAAAATGACTCTAGAAACAGAATCTATTAGGCGTAGAAACATAGGGAGCCCCCCGGTGTTTCTCACAAAGATGTCTCTGGGCTTGATAAACTATGGGAAAGCCTCGGAAAGTCTGAGATTAACAATAACACTATAAATGCAGATTATCTCATTAAGAAAGATAATTTGATTTCTGTCTCACTGTACCTACCTGGTTATTTTGCCATCTTGTGTTCGTTAAGGACTTTAATGACTTGTAATTTTCCCTGCTGAATTAAATTGTTTATCTCTGCCCATTTAAAAAAAAATTGAGTCATTTTTCTAAGCATTTAAGCGTAATAATTTTGTCTTAAAAATTTTGTCCATCCCCAGGTGTCTATCCCTAGGTATAACATAGCACTGAAAACAACAGATCATATGTTTAGTTGCTAGTCATCTAAGCTTTTTTCCTTTTAAGTGATATATTCTAAAAAGCTATATAAATTCTGAATGTTAGTATTATGATTGGTTTAATTTTGGCAGCTTTAGGTAATTTCTCTGTAATGAAAATATTATATGATATTGGGTTTTTATTGCTTTTTAACAATCATATTCAACTTTTTCAAGAGATGAGCAATCATCTTGCCACCTTGGGAGCCTATACCCTGATTCTGATGCTGCTGTCTTTGTACAGAACATTTTTGGGGGGAGAGGCTCTAATTTTTCACTTAAAATGATAATGTAATTTAATTTCACCACAAGTTTTATTAAAATAGAAAAGTACACTCACGTCAGAGCAACTGGTTGAATCTTTTCGGTGTTAAATCCACTGGAGTATTAGCTGGTTATTGATTTGTTTACTAAACAGTTACTGAATGCCTGTCATAGGTCAGGATTGGGTACACTGATGAATTCTGTCATCATCCTTGCTTTTGAGGTGCTCATGATTTTGTTAAGAAGCAAAATAATTAAACGTAGTATGTTTATGTTAAATGTAGTATGTTTATGTTAAACGTAGTATGTAGTATGTTGCAATTGTTGAGTCAATGTGGCAATATATGAAGATGAGGAAGCAATTTATTTTGGATAGGCTAGGGAAGACCATATAGACGAGATGCTGTTGAATTTGGACTTTTAAGGATTAATAGCTTTTCACTAGGCAGAGAAACAAATCAGTGTCTAGAGGGAGGAAGCTTATTAAGGGAGAAAAAACTGCATAAACAAGGCACAGCATCTCGTGGTTAGGAGATGGATGGATGTTGGGTGTTACTGGAGTCTAGCTGTTGGGAAGAAGTAGATGTAAAGAAGAAGCACTAAAACCAATTGCAAAAGGGCTTCAATAAGATGCCAAGGTATTCTCTAAAGAGCTCTTGACAAAGGACCCTTTGATTTAATTTTCACATGCAGGATTGTTTTGTGGACAATTTTTTTCCACCCTCCCTCCCTCCCTGCCTCCTTCCCTCCTTTCTTCCTCAGTAAATTTATTTGAATGTTCTTTTCTAGGTACTAGGGATAAATAAGTGAACAAAGCAGAAAAGAAAGTCTTGTCAGCGTGGAGCTTACATTCTGGAAGTGGAGCTTCCATTTCTAGGCCACGTAAATGGCAAGATAGTAAATATTTTAGGCTTTCCAAACCATGTACTTTCTGTTGAAAATAATTCTGCCTTTGTAGTGAGAAAGCAGCCCCAGACAATACATGAACGAATGTGCACGCCTTGTTTCCAGTAAAACTTTATTTACACACTGAAATTTGAATGGTCATATAAATTTTGTGTGTCAGAAAATATTCTTTTTTCTTTTGTTTTTGTCTGCAGCCATTGAAAAATGTAAAAATCATTCCTAGTGCACAGGCTGTAAGAAAGCAGGCAGGCTAGATTTGACCACAGGCTGTAGCTGGCCTCACCCTGCCCTAGAGGATCAGGTTAATGGGAACATTTAACAAGACATTAGCTGGGTGAATCAAAACCAGTTTACATATTTAAAGGACTTAGAAAATAGTGCAACCAGCTTATAATGCATAGAGATTCATCAGTTCTGCAGGAGAGACAAGGAAATGCAAGCTATTGGGTCATGGACCATTTTAGACATTAATATCTGAGTGAGTGAAGGTTACATCAGACCTTCTGGACATCCAATTGCCCCCTTCCATGTCTAAGCATATATTCATGTGGCATTTCTGTATATAGGCTAGTCTGGCTATATCCTGGTACCACCTCATCTGACCCAGGTTCCTGTCCTGAATCTTGGTGTTATATAGTAATCAGTGCCCACTCAGGCACGCTTTCCATTCATCTCCCTCAGTCTACCCATGTGAACTCAGCCTGGTTCAAGTACTTTTCTCAGGTGAGGACTGCAGAACTACCGTTATGAGTATTAGTTGCTCAGGTGTTTCTGAGAGTAAGCTACTGGGCCCTCAGACCAACTGCAAGAACTTGTGTACATATTTTAATAACATACTCTTCATCTGCTCACGATATTATTTTCATTCAATTATAATTTCATTTTAACAATAATTTCATTGTTGAAGTTCTGAAGTCATTGCTGCTTGACATCCAGCTGTGTGACACCAGGCAAGTTATGGAGACCTTCCCAGCCTCACTTTCCTCATTTGTAGGGAATAATACTCTTGCATAAGCTACAGGGCTGTGGCTTTAAATGAAGTAGTCCTCATAATCCTTATCAAGCACATAGTAACGTATCTGGTATGTAATAAAGCAAGTAAATAAAAACTGACTATTATTATTATTACTATGATTGTAGAAAATAAGAGAGGCAATTCAGCATTCTTCTCCTAGTAGAGTTTTAGCTATTGTTTTTAAGATTCTATGAAGATTAGAAAGAGGAGAGAATTAACTTACTTAGAAAAAAACCTGATTTAAACTTCTAAAAAAATCCATTAGAATATTGCAGATAACTTAATACAAGGGAAATTAATTATGAGCAGTATTGTTTTGAAGCAACACAATCAACCATTAAAACATTTCAAAAATTTGAGAAAGGTTAATTACCTTACCTATGCCAACTACATTTTTAAATGAAGGATTTTTAATTCTTTTGAAAACATGCTCAAAACATATTTCTTTAATTTAATACTGTGCGTAGTGGACCCCCAACTCCTATACAATAAGTGTAAACCACTATAATATATCTTAACCTGAAGGCTCACCACAGCCACTATTGACTTCAGCTGCTAAAATTAGAGTCTGCTCTTTTCAACTTTCTCCCCATTGTATTAGAATTTGCTTTGTTCTGAAACCAGTAAGAGGCTTTTTATTTACTTTCTACAGCAGGGAAGGATTTCAGTTGGTTCCACGGCTCTTAGTCAAGTATCACTTTATTTCTGGACAAGTGATTCAGACTTGTGGGGGTCATCCCATAATTTAACAGTAGAAAAATTTAGGACCTGGGACTGTCACACAAAAAATTGCACAATGGAGAGAGAGTTGTGCTGATCTTCATAAAAATAGTGAAATGCTACTAATTCAATACACTTACAAGTTTTGTGCTTTGGAGTTTTTCTCCAACTGAGAGAAAAGGCCCTCCAGTCTACAGTTTGCCCAATGGTATATATTTATCCATGTATATTAACATAAATACATGTTTAAAAAGTGTGTGTGTGTGTGTGTGTGTGTGTGTGTACAATTAGGACTTTATGTCCATGGAATTTATTTCTTTGTTCAAATTGCACTGATTCATACATGGCCATCAAATCTACAACCAACTTTTTGGTGAGTTATTTATATTGGCCTCAATTTTCTCATGGATGAACTAAAGCTTATATCTTGGAAGGGGTTATTGGAAAGACTAACTGAGATAATAATTATAAAGTGACTAGTTTAGTGCCTGAGTCAGTAGGTGCTTAATAAATGCTTGATTTCTTCCCTTCTATCTTTCCTATGCCTTTACTTTCACCTTCTGGCCCAAATCATGCTTTAACTGCCACAGGTTCTCTTCTTTCATTTCTAAAATCACCGTGTAATTTATTCCCACTTTTAATCAAAAGCAGACAAGTAAACTAATGTGATAATACTGTTTCAGAGATTTTCCAGTTGTAACCATGATGAGCTACCCTAAAGATAGGTATTAACATAAACAGAGTAATTGAATTATGAAATGAACATGAGTCTCCAGGCTTCTATTGTGCATATAACTGAAAAGGAGTGTAAATGTCATGTATATTAATGGGTGAGAGTTTTGATAAAATGACCAATAACCTCACATTATTTCCTCCTTGGGCACTGGCGAGGATGGGCTACAGCGTTTAGTCACCACCATCATGTGGAGACCCTTACGTTCTGCTTCTCTCTCTGCTGAGCTGTCAACTTCATTTATCCCCACTGGCATCTCCCATACAATAAGATGGTCTTACCTACAATCCCTCTGCTCTTTATAAAGCAGAAACTAGCACACCATTGTTAAGCAATTATACTCCGATAAAGATGTTAAAAATATATATATACGCTCCTTTATTGCATGTCTCGACTCTGCTGGTTGCCAGGCCCTGCAGACTTTTCCTTGTCTTCCAAACCTTTTTGTTTTGTCACTTAATGTTTGGAATTATTTGTAGCTAATGCTGAGGAAATTGGTCTAGAGGTTGAAATTGGTCTCACCTGGGCATGGCTATTGGGTATGGCTGTTGCTCTGCAAAACTTTAGTTTGCTTTGAGGCTTTTGCTGTATTGAATCACAAGGTTTGTCTGCTGAGTTGCCAGAGGCCAGACAATATATGCTTGAAAAATTTGTAATAATACAGTTTTATAGCTGGACATTTCTGGGAAATCTCCTCCAGGCCAATAGCAGGTCTGGGACTAAAAGTTTAACGTAGCAGAGATGTTCGCAGCCAGAGTGATCTATATCCAGTGTTGCCATGACAGCTGCAAGAGGCCTTCTGTGTGAGGAGGCAGTCCGTATCTCTCTGGTTAATTCCACCATATCTGACTTATTGTATGAGTAAAAGGGAGCTTCAGTAAAAACAAACATAAAACATAGTTTATCTGATAGGAAGTTTTTCTAGGCTGAATACAAGTTTTTTCTCTTTAAGGTATGGTAAATGACATTGAAAATAGGTATCTGTTAGGTTTGTCCCACATCCATATTGCTTTCATATTCCATTTCAATTCATTCATCGGCTTTTGGCTATATCTTTCTTTTTAAATTTTATTTTATTTTACTAAGAACACATAACAGGAAATCTACCCTCTTAATAGATTTGTAAGTATACAGGGCAATGTTGTTAACTATAGACACAATATTGTAGAGCAGATCTCTAGAACTTATTTATCTTGCATTACTGAAACTTTATGTTGTTCATTAGCAACTCCTCATGTTCTGTTCCCCCCTGTCCCTGGCAACCATCATTCTACTCTCTGCTTCTATGAGTTTGACTATTTTGGGTACCTCACATACGTGGAATCGTGCAGTATTGGTCCTTTTGTGAATGGCTTATTTCACTTAGCATGTTGTCCTCCAGGTTCATCCTTATTGTTGTATGGGGCAATGGCAGGATTTCATTCTTTTTATGGCTGGATAATATTCCCTTGTTTGTTTATGCCACATTTTCTTTATCCATTCATCCATTGATGGACTTTCAGGTTGTTTCCATACCTTGGCTATTGTGAATAATGCTACAGTGAACATGGGAGTGCTAATATCTCTTTGAGATTCTAATTTCAAATCAGACTGACTATTAGAAAAACAAAAAAAGACGAGTGTTTTCAAGGATTTATAGAAATTGGATTTGTTGTACACACTGTTGGTGGGGATGTAAATTGATGCAGTTGCTTTGGAAAACAGTGTGGAGGTTCCTCAAAAATTAAAAATAGGGCTTCCCTGGTGGCGCAGTGGCTGAGAGTCCGCCTGCCGATGCAGGGGACACGGGTTCATGACCCGGTCTGGGAAGATTCCACATGCCGCGGAGCGGCTGGGCCTGTGAGCCATGGCCGCTGGGCCTGCGCATCCGGAGTCTGTGCTCCACAACGGGAGAGGCCACAACAGTGAGAGGCCTGCATACCGAAAAAAAAAAAAAAAATTAAAAATAAAATTACCATATGATCCAGCAACGCGGTGTCCCTTTCATCTGATAACAGCCCATTCATTTCAGCCCATGTAGTCCAAATGAGTTTAACATTTCAGTTAAACTCATTTCAGCCCATGTGGTCCAAATGAGTTTAACCTGGACATTAAGCGTGAGTGTGTAAAGAAGCCTGGCCAAGCTCGTGCTCCTTTCCTTCAGCCACAGGGAGACACATTAGAGCTAATGAGAGAAATTCCTGGATTTCTTTTCAAGCATTGTTGGAAGAGAGAAGCTTTCTTTCCATGGTTGTGTCTGATAGAGTAGAATGAAACTCCGCGGTTGCTGACAGCCATCTTCGCCATCAGTAGGAGAGAGCTTGCCTGAGAATGGAGTGAACAGAGGAGAAAGCAAGACGTATTTGAACCTGTGGATCTTCCCATGCCTGGTGTTTTCCCATCTAATTAAGTGTCCCGTCTCACATTCACTTTAATACATTTTAATTGGCATCTTACCATATTGGTGTGCCATAATGTACCCATTGCTCGTTATTTAATGTCTTGTCTGAAATTAACCATCGTGTGTATAAGCGTTTGGTACTTTGGAAAGATAGAGGAGTGGCATTGCTAATTCAAAATACGTAAAGATTTTCTAACACTTTTCATATGCTAGGCGATACAGTACATTTACTGTATTGCTTTTTGCTAGGACATTCTGTTTTAGGATTTTGATGTATGTTCCCAGTTCAAAATGTTGACAAACTGTTATGAATAAGTTTAAATATAGATTGAATGAATTGTTTTTCTTAGAAATGTAAGAAACAGAAATCATCTCTAATGTGGTGTTAAAACTAAATCAAGAAAGCTGATGTGTTACACAGCAGCATATGGGCTGAGTGGGATCTGCAGGCAGCTGTGTCTAGCGTGAAATGCTTACGTGCTTTGAGAAAGCGTGCAGAACAGCGGGCAACCCGAACATGAGTGTCAGGTATGAGCTATAGGCCTTTGAGATGGGGAGAGTGAAGGAGAGCTGGCTAGCCTTGTCTGACTCCCCCCACCACCCAGGTCGCTGCACCTGTTTCCCTCTAAGAGTGGAGAGGGGATATCAATATAGTTCAAGGTACATACAATCAACACCCTCCCCAACTCACATGCTCGGAGTATGGTGGGAGTTAGGTTTCCCTGCTGTCATCTTGAGTTTCACTAATGTGGTAGTATGTGGACCTGGCTCTCAGAGAGGCCTTCCTATGACTCTTTCATTTCTGCCCCTCAGCCTCTCCACTCTCCAACCTCACAGCTCCCGCCTCTCTGAAGCATGCTCTCCTGTCACCTCCTCAACGTCCTGAAATATTCCCTTGAAAAGCCAAACACCCCTTTTTTCCCTTCTAGTTGGCGAGGCAATGCTAATTACATTTATATAAGTACGGAAAATGGGCTCATTATCATTGTTACCGTCTGATTGCAAAAAAAAAAAGTAAAAATGGATGTTATAGTAAAGTACAGTGACTTTGTAAAAAAAAAAAATGAAGGGGAAAAAATCTGGTTCTTATCATAGCAGTTCCATGTACTATCTGTGAGATCTTTGTGAAATTACTTAACACTTCTCCAGTCTTTGTCAGCTTTTGCAACTAAGGAGACCGGCAGAAAAGAAGCTTCTTCCAGATACAAAGAGAGGGTATTGATTTTCCAAATAGCAAATACACCAGGTTATTGCTGTTGTTTACACACCCCGAGGCCCATGACTAGGCTGGGGGAAAGAAAGATCAATGCAAAAGGGATTCCAGAGTACAGAGAAGAAGAGCAATCAGAACAGCGCAAGTTGACAGCTCCTAACGAAATAGAGATGCTGGAATAGAGGCACTGTTTCTATTATTTCTCTCTATATTTGCATCACTAGCTCTCTCTCTGCCTAAGGAGATGTGCAAAATCGGATGTGCAAAAAACCAAAAAGATCTCTTAAAATAAAAAAAAAAGAACTGAAATATTCAGGAGATGAATTAAAGGAGAAGGTAGCCAATTTGAGATCAGAATTAATGGCCAGGATGACATAGTGGAAGAAATAACTTAAAACACTGAACAAAAATACAAAATGTTGAAAATTAGGACGGTAAATAAAAGAAACACAGAGGGAAGATTCAGGGGACCTAACATGTACATATTAGGAGTTGTAAAAGAGGAAAAAATTTTAGATATAAGTGAAGCAATAAGTTTTTAAAAATATAGATGAGAACTTCCCAGAGTTGAGTTCTTGAGTCGGTAGATTTAAAATCCCACCTCTGGGTATATATCCAAAGGAAACAAAATCACTGTTCCCAAGCGATAACTGCACTCCATGTTCATTTCACTATTATTCACAATAGCTAAGATATGGAAACAACCTAAGAATCTGTTGATGGATGAATGAATAAAGAAAATGTGGTAGATACATACAATGGAATATTATTCAGAGATTAAAAAAGAAGGAAATCCTGCCATTTGTGACAACAGGAATGAAACTGAAGGACGTTATGCTAAGTGAAATAAACTGGACACGGAAAGACATATACTGCATGATCTCATCTACTGCATATACTCATGAAATCTGGAATCATGTGGAATCTGAAAAAATCAAGCCCACAGAAACAGATAGTAGAAGGGTAGTTAACAGGAGTCTAGGGGACAGGGGCTGGATAAGTTGGGGAGATGTTGATCAAAGGGCTCAAAGTTTCAGATATGAATAAGTTCTGGAGACCTAATATATAGCATCGTGACTATAGTTACTATTCTGTTGCATACTTGAAATTTACTAAGAGGGTAGATCTTAAGTATTCTCACCACACACAAAAAAGAGCTAACTGTATGAGGTAATGGAAATGTTACTTAGCCTGATTGTGGTATTCATTTCGCAGTGTATACGTATATAGAAACATCATGTTGTACACCTTAAATATATACAATTTTAATTTGCCAGTTGCACCTCAATAAAGCTGGAAAAAATCTTCACGAGTTCCAGGTGTGATTGAGGAAAAAAGACACAGATCTCAGTGAATCTTGGCAAGATTCCTGAACTTTAAAGGTTAAGAGAAATTGTACAAGCTTGTGAGCTAAAAGAATATATTTACAAAATGAGAAAAGATCATAGAGATTTCAGCTCTCATCTTCAACATTGAATTTTGAAAGACAATTATAGATTACGGAGATAAAAGCACTGCACCACAGGAGTCCAATACCCAGCTAAGATGTAATTCACCTGTTAGGTTCATGGTGAATAGGATAAAGTACTGTGGATATTCAGTGATTCAGAGAGTGTATCACCTATGTACTTCATGAGGGATAATTGCTTGAGAATGTACTCCAACAAAATAATAATATAATAGATCAGACCTCAAGACAGGAAAAGAAGAAGGAGGTGGTGAGTAGTTACATTTTATCTATCTATCTCTGTGTATACCTAAATAGATGATATCTGTTTCTATATCATCTATATCTGTGTGTACCTAATAGGATGAAGGAATATGTATTATTTAAATGCTAAATATTGATTATTGAAAAGGAAAATACATCAAAAGAAAGTTATTAGTAATCTAGAAGTAGATTTACTATAACGTGTAAGCAAAATGTGAGAGTTCTGAGGTGAGTTCAGGGATTTGGGGGATGATCAGGGAAAAATATATGACCTTGAGGTGGCAGTAGCCCACAGCAAGCTTTATTTGGGTGGCAGCTGGACAGGTTTACGAGCCCTCAGAGCATGAGACCTTCCAGAGACAGTGGTGCAGGGCACTACCCAGAAGGGGAAGAGGTAAAGGAAACCTTGGGGGAGAGGGGAAGTGTATGTTCTGGTGATGTCACTCAGTAGGCTGGCAGGGAGTTTCTGGATCAGAGAACTCCAAAGGGAAGGAGCAGTTTGAGGTCTTTTCTAGCCCCTGAGATTTGTCTTATCTTTGGCTAGCAGATGTTGGAAGTAGCTTTATGGGGCATGCATCACAGGCATGCTGTAAACGGCTAGCAATCTGCATATTTGGTTTACATTTAAAACAATTTGATATGTGAAAATTTGAGTTTGGGCATTGGCAGGCTTTTGAGCTAACAGTACCCGCCTGCTATGCAGAAGTAAACAACATAGGGCCAGGACACTGGGGCCGTCTTTGGCTCATTGGTATAACACACTGGAAATGAGGAGCACATACTCTAAATGTCTAACGTGGGAGGAAAAAGAATGAGAAGTAAGAGTATTATAAATGTTTTATCTTATGGGGATTGGATATAGGAAGCAGCAGGGGAATATAGAGTCCTAATAGATAAGAAGCGTCACGCTTCTTATAATTGAGAAATATTTTATATTGCTTTTTTATAATTGAGCAATATTTTATTATAAATGGTAGTAAGGGGAAAATAAACTAAAGAAATAAACTAATATAAAAGTGGAGTGAAAGTTCCAAATCAACAGCAAGCAAGAGAGAATGAAAGGCATGCAGTTCGAGCATATCAGTGAAATATTGGAACAGGGAAAAAAATTGTTTTAAAGAAAACATAACCTAAAATAATTAATGATATCAATTGTTATACTAACTGTGAGCAGGCTGAATTCTGTCTCTTATGAAACCGTAGAGACTGTCAAAAATCTATCCCTAATGTATGCTATTTATGAGAAGCACAGAGGAGTGGTATGATTATCAGACAAAATGGTCAAAAGCATTTACTGATATATAAACATCATGTCATAATAAAATGCCTGTTTTTTAAAAAATATATAGTTGTCACAAGTCTGAGTACAACAAACAGCATAGCTGCTAAATACATATAAAAAGAACTATTAAAACTCCCAGGAGAACTTGATAAAAATCCAGTTGCAGTGGGAGATATTAATATGCCTATTTTGGGGTCAGATCTACTAGAGAAAATAATTGAGGACATAAAGAATTTGAATGATGTCAGTCAACATCATATAAAGCTACGTATACAAATTTACACTTTCCAATAGAAATATTGTTTTATATGTCTATGAAATATTCATAATTAACCATATACTTGACACTGAGGATAACTAGTAAAAATGGTAGCACTTTACAAGTTACATGTTACATTTTGTATTGGATCAAAATACAATTAGTAATAGAGAAGGAGACTGCAGTCTCCTCTGTGATAGGAAATTAAGAACTACAGTTCTAAATTAATTACAGATCAAGACAGAAATTAGAACTAAAATTACAAATTATAAATGATTTTGAAAACATTGTAAGGGAGAATACTTTATAAAACCAAATAACCTCACTAAAACTCTGTTTAAGGAATAACTTCAGTCAGTGATCCAAAAATAAAGAGCTTTATGATATTTTTTTAAGTTACAAGAAAAGCAACAAAAACAAAAATGAAATTGGTGAAGGGAAATACTAACCTTAAGTCTTGTGATAAAAGTGAAATAGGAAAGATAAAGTAAAACTGTTTTTCTCTGAGTATTCAAGAAAATCAATAAAACCCTGTTGAAGGGAAAAATAAAGAGAGAGAACAACATTATACATGCTTAGGAATAAGAAAGGTCACAAATCTACACAGACTGAAGACATTAATGACATAAGGAAGCACTATATGCAACATAAAAAAAATAACCAATAAAAATCCTAGGAAAAGTTTGGACATCTATGTATGTATAGACTCAGACTTTCAAAGACCTGATGAAGTAAGGTAGGACACTTGGAAGGTAATAAAGAAAAGACACGCTCTCCTATAAAACAAAATTTTTGTGGCAAAAAATATTGTAAATGAACTCAAAGGGAAAAATAGATTTGTATAACTTTCTTTTCTTTTTTCTCTAAAAATCTTTTTTTTTGAACATGAGGAAAGCATGGAAGGATATATATCTTAGGCTATTACTGTTAGTCACATAGTGGTGGAGAAAAGGTGGGCTGGGTTCAGGGGGTGGAAAAGTTGATGGGTAGAGTAAGAAGAAGTAAAAAGAATAAAAGAAGTAAAATGACGTAATAGCTACAGACTGTAGGTTTAATTTAAAACTTACAAACTCTGGGGACTCCCCAGCGGTCCAGTGGTTAAGACTCCGCGCTTCCACTGCAGGGGGTGCAGGGGAACCAAGATCCCACATGCCCTGTGGCGAAAAACAAACAAAAAAACCCCTATGAACTAGGGACAATAAAGCCCTGATTCAAGCAAGTACCTTATCCTAACAAAAACTGGGGAGAACAAGTATGAGAAAGACTTCGAAAGTATTTAAAATTTAAAACTACTTCTATAGCCACATTGTTTAGGGGGAATGAATTGGAGACCCCTATCACAATCCATTGCGTATCCTTTATAAAGTATATATTTGTATAAAGTTGTCATTGAAAATAGTAATGCATTGATCAGCCCTCCAAAAACTACCTTGTATAGCTTGTGATCTTAATAACTAGTTTTCCTTCCCTTCAAACCTCAATTTTACTTTCCATGAAGCTGTTCTCTTATCTAATTTTAAGCAGGTTTTACAATTTCACTTATGGTGTGTTTTTGAAGTAGTAGCGACCCCATTAACTGCTTAAGAGCCCTACTAGTATTAAACTGAACATATTTTGCTGTAAAATAATAACTGGTTTCCTAAGAAAAATCATACTATTATGACTAAATCTTGGGATAGAAGAAAACTTGACCTGTCTTTGTGGGAAGGAGTCTTAAAATTTTGTATTTCAAGGTTAGTAGCATGGAGCGACATTTGTTACAGTGAACACAGATCAGCATCATATATCAGTTTGACATATAAAGTCAATAGCACATTTCTAAAATAGGGGCACCGTGTATTAGTAGAGGCACAGAAAACCTGACTGGGGCCTGGCTCCAGCACGTACTGACACGGGTGTAGGACATGTTACTGAATTTCTCAGTCTCAGTTTACACAACAGAATCATTGTGGTCCACCTACCTAGAGGGTTTGTTGTGACAATCAAATGACTACTTTATATAAGAGGGCTTTGTAAGCAAGAGCACATGCATGAAGTATGTGATTGAATAGCTTTTTTTTTCTTTGTGGAAGGATTTTCTTCAGTCTTTTCTGTTAGACGTTAGATTTTACTTGTCCTTTTCTGGATACATCTAGGAAGGAATTTATCTGTGGTACAAAATCTGAATCTCTGGAGACGATGTTTGAATAATAATAAAAAAGATGATTTTATTCTTGTCCTTGGCATAAAAGAAATACCATTTTAGGGAGATCTACAATTAGGTTGAATCTTGAAACAGGTGCTTAAAATACAAAATGAAAGTTAGTCTACTTGGAATCATTTAAATTCTGTAAAATTTGATTTCATAAAATGGCTAAGGACATAATTGTCATGTAGCAATAGATGCCATATAGCCTCTGGAAGAGAGGATGTAAAGGTGTAATAAAATATTATGTTCCTTCTAACGGTATTCTTCAACATCAATATATTATGTAATTATAAGTAACTACGACAAGTAGATGGTCCCTGGTACCATAGAAATTCTGTTTCTGTTATAAAGGAAACTGCTTGTACTTAATACTCCAACATTATATCTTTGAACTCCTTCTTCAATCACAATTTACAAATTGTGATAAATCCAAATAAGATAATTCAATTTTTATATTTTTCTATCATCTACGAGAGACCATATTAACAGGATAATTTTCTCCTGATGAAAGAAGTTAACTATTTATTGTGGTGGTTTCTATGTATTAATATTACCTCACAGCTCCTACAATGCTATATTTCAGCATTCTGAAATTTACCATAACATAATCTTATTATAATGTAATATAATATAATAAAAATGTTTTTAGCCTATTTAATTTCTTGGTCCTAGTTGTGGACTTTTTTCTATTAGGTCATCACAGTAATTTACAGTAATTATTATTACTGCTTTATTAATAAGAATAAACAGAAGAATGATATTAACTGAAGGTTTAATTAGTCTCAAATGAAGGGCAGTATAGACTATTTAAAGTGTCAGAACTCACATTTTGTTTTGCAATTAAGTTGTACGTATTATGTAGCTGTATCTATCTATATCTACCTATCATTTATATCTATTTGTCTACTATCTATCTGTCTATCTGTCTACCTACCTATCACTTGAAGTAAAATAAGATATATAATTCCAACTGGAAAATAACATCATAAGGGGGAAACAGCACAGGCTTTGAAATCAGACGAGAGTTCAGCTCTGCCTCTTACAGTTTTGTGATAACTTTCAAGTTGTTAAATTTCTCTGTGTTGATTGCTTTATCAGTAACTAACACAGATAGTGGCTAAGTTCATCTCTTTTCCTTTCATAGCATTGTCTACGCAGTGGTTGGTTGTCAAACCTTAACATGCAAATCAGTGCCATGGAGATCTAGTTCAAATGTAGATTCTGCTTCAGTAGGTCTGAAGTGGCCCAGGATTCTGTGTTTCTAATAAGCGCAAACTCCGCCTGCCTCAGTTTGAGTAGCAAGGTTGCAATGTACACTGGGAAGCCGAAGGTTTGCTTGTGTGCTGATGTGCTCTTCTAACATCTAAAATGGAGAGTTATTGTGGCAGTTAGGGATAAGAGATGTGTAAAATGCCTTTCCTGGCTTGTTACGTAGGAGGACCTCAAGAATTGTCATCATTGCATCATCATTGGGGTCATATATATATTTTTTTCTTTGGTAATGTTCTTCTTGGAGCCCTGTTTTTTTTTTTTAATTCAGCTATAATTGGTATATAACATTATATTAGTTTCAGATGTATCAAACATAAAGATTACAATATTTGTATATATTACAAAATATTCACCACAATAAGTCTAGTTAACATCCATCACCATACGTAGTTACAACATTTTTTTCTTGTGATAAGGACTTTTAAGATTTATTCTCTTAGCAACTTTCAAATATGCACTATGATATTATTAACCACAGTCATCATGCTGTACATTACATCCCCTTGACTTATTTTATAACTGCAAATTTGTACCTTCACCTCGTCACCCTCCCACTTCTGGCAACCACCAACCTGTTTTCTCTGTATATATGAGCTCGGGTAGTTTTTTGTTTTGTTTCTGTTCTGCCATCATCTCTTTAGGTATTATCTGTGTGTAAATAAATCATATATGTTTCGCAGTAAAGCAGGTCACAGCTGGGAGTACTATTGGAATCATTTTGTGTAGACCCCTTGTTTATAGAGGAGGAAACTAAGATTTCTAGAAGGAAAGTTCCCAGAGGATAGAAACTCAGACCTCATGATTGTGAACTGAACTCTTTTCTCATCCCATCATAGTGTCTTCCTTGTCATAAAAGCCAAATAAGTTTGATATCTAAAACGTCCAGGAAGGAATGATTTATATTTAATTTTTTAAAGGAAACTAGGACTTAGAAGCCATTTAAATGAACAGAAGGAAATTCCAAGTAAGTTAAAAGATGTCAGTGAGAACCTGGACTTCCTTGTGTTATCTTTGCTTACTGTTTTCAATCACTTTTTTGGGCACTCAAGGTGGAAAACGGCACATTCATGCAAAAATGACTTTGAAGTTGTAGTATGTGTCAAGGAAAATCTTGTGCAGTGAGCCAGATAGGCTGTCTGGTAAACCACACTGTAAAGGTTGGGATGTACATACGTTTTCTGCACCTCATTTTTACCTTTTTGTGACCTTTTTTCAATGACCACCTATCTCACCATTCACAGAATTTTCTCTTGCCTACTAGCTTTCCCCTCTCTAGGGAGGCCCTGATCAAATATACTCATTCAAGCGTTAGGAATCAAATAGCGACTCCTTGTGGGTATATTTGTATTAAAAACAAAAATAACAGCAGACACACTTCAAAGATTAGAAAATGTGTTCAGGTTCATTTTTTAGGGCTTCTTGGTTTCTTTCAAATACTATTATAGAAACTCTTTGCTTTTCCTCTTTGGAAGCCAGCATCTATTAAGATTTTATAATAACAGTGAAAGGAGCCTCTGAAGGATTGTTTTTTCAGATAAGATCTCATGGAATACTTAGACTGTAAATAGTAGATGTATGCTTGGTTGTTATTTCTAGGTGATTGGAGAGAACAGAATCAGGGCTGAGAGGCTCAATAAATAATGCTACCTTGGTATCTCTCTCTCCCCGCTCTACACAGGTTTAAACGCAATTTAGAGATAGAGAGAAAGCCAGGCGCATATATATATATATATATATATATAGTGTAATCTTATCACTGATATGGATGAATTTAGGAAATTTGGATCTTCTAGGCAAGTGTATTTGCTAAGTTTGCCCTTACATTGGAAAGACTCAGCACATTTCATTCCAGTTAGAGTCAATGACTGCTCTGGGTGATATCAGATCTCCCCACAAGAGGGCGTCCCTCTCTACTTTACAGAATGGAAGAGCATGCTTTCTGTGGGCAGGATGGCTGCCAAACAAAGGCAGAGGAAGAAAAGTACTGAGTCATCCTTGACCAGTACCTGCTCTGAAGTTTTCTAATCAGAAAATTCACATTTCCTCCTCTGGGGGAGATGTGAGAGGAGAAAAGAAAGAGGGTCAAGAAGTTACTTTAATGAACGACCCTCAACAAGGAGTAGGGGATAAGTTTTCTTCCCTAACATTTTGCACATAGTTTTTTCTCTTAATCCATTGGCCTGATGATAGGTTAATGTTATCAATTTTCAATGAATAATTAATTTTTGTTTTCAATAATAGTATTTTTCAAATAATTTGATTTATTTTCAAAAGGTTACTTTTTTTTTTTTTTGTCTTTACTTGTCTGATTTCTCTATCTCAGTTGGTTCTGAACCTGACCAGGGAACAGGGGATCTCTTCACTGGAATAGCTAGAATTCATTGTCTTGTACCTTGGGCCAGAAAACTTGAGAAAGACACAGAGAGTGGAATTTAGGGATAAAAATTACTAATATGTACCTGATAGGTGACATAAAGCCTTAGATATTAGCAAGTAAGTATCACTTGGGTTTTGGCTTGTGTTATGAACTTTCAAAACTTGGTTTGGTTGGTTTTTAACTGGCGGAGCCTGGTCAGGTAGCTTCATGCCTTTGGCTATTAAGCATGGGGCACTGCCTGTAGACCTTGGTGCTCTATTTTATGGTCTTTGCCCAGATATACGTGGCTGTTTCTATGCTGGCAAGTAAGTAGGATATGTCTTTACAAAACACTAGCCATTTAGGAGGCCAGAGAACATGTGCACTGAACTACACAGGCACAGTTCAAACCTCATATTGCAGCCAAGTGGCAGACAGGCGTAAAAATACCAAAAATATGTGTTTTGGTCCTCAAAACAAATAGTGCTTCAGTAAAAAAAAAAAAAAAAAAGATCTGAAGGCAGCCAAGTACTACATGTGTCGTGGAGCACCCCCAGGCGGTGCTAGCTGTCAACTCTTTGAGGGTAGGCAATACTGAGAGACGCTTCAAGGCCTTTTACTAAAATTAGGACAAAATGAGGGAACCGGTAATTAAAAACTCCTGTGACTGTTTCTAGATATAAGCATTGGAGAAAGGAGAAATCAGAGAGTTTGGAAAATACTCGTCAGTTTTATTATCAGGACAGGAATAGTGAGAGAATAAAATGAAAGGGAAGAAGACAGACTGATTCAGCTGGAAGGAGAGAGAGATTTTGTTAAGGAGAGCTGCTGGCAGCTTAGACAACCAACTGGGAGAGATGCAAGGGAACTGAGATGGTGGAGAGAGACAAAGGAAGTGCAACTACATCTTAAATGTTCATCCAGCGGGTATTAGACAATGACGACAAGGTCTTCCTAGATGACAAACAGTAACTAAGCATAATAAAGTCTAAGAGAGACAAAATTTTAGAGAGCCAACTGGAACAATTAATCTAACAGGGTAAAAGAAACTCTTGAAAGATGGCCTTTTAAGGCTAAACCTTGAAAAAGGGTAGAATGTGGTTGCCAGGGGCAACTGGGGACTGGGGGTACAAAGTTTAAATTATGCAAGATGAGTAAGTTCTGGGGATCTATGGCAGTGTGACTATCGTTGGTAATATTGTATTGTACACTTGAAATTTGTTAAAAGAGTAGATTTTAAGTGTTCTCAACAAAAAAAGAGAAAATATTTAAGTATGTGAGGTGATAGATAGTGTGGTGATTATTTCACAATGTATATGTATATCAAACCAATTATACACCTTCAATATATACTTTTTTATTTGTCAACTATATCTTAATGATCCTGGGTGGGGAAATCCGCATCTGTCCTTATAAGTATACTTTCAACTGTTTATCAAAAAGCTTTGTGCAGTTATTCTCTCTCAACCTAGACTTCGTAACAACAGGTTTCTTTTCTTAAGAACTTTTCAATTGTACTTCAGGGTTGGAATTCTAAAGTTTACCCACCAAAGAATATAAGAACACAAATGGAAAATTAAAATTCTTTATAATGTCGGAAAAAAAGCTGAAGCTTGAAAGATCATAGTAGGACTTCTGAGATCGTGTTGCCTGTATTAGATAAGTATAAACTATCTGGATATGTTTGAGAGGGGAAAACGTAATAACCGCGTAAAATGATCAGAGGGTTGGTAGGTGATTGATATGCAAGGTGACACATTCATTGTAAGTCATCATAGGAATCGTCCATGTTTTTAGGAAACAAACCCAAGAGATACACGGAATTAGGATTCTAAGGGAAGCAGCAAGAACAAGAGAGACAGACAGGCTCCTTAGAGGGGATCCAGGGAAGATAATGATACTTTGAGTCCAACCTCGGTTTAGCTGTTCAAACAATACTTTTATTAGTCTCAGTACTTCTTGACAATCTCATGATAGGAGATGAAAACAAGAGGGTTATGTCAGAAAATAAAATATCTGGGCCAGAAAACAAAGGGAAATGTAATGGAAAACAAAGGGAAATGGAAAGAAGATTGTTGAACACAGCAAGCAGCGCTGCCCTACCTGAGTTAGAGAAGGAAAGGGGCCAACCTCAAAGCAAAGAAAACCATCGAAAACTTAGCTGAACCATCTTGAAAAAAGTAGAAAACAGCAGAGAGAAAGAAAATATTAGAGGTGTAGTCCAGATTGTAGGAAAATATGTACCAAAGGGAAAAGCTACTTAACTCCTGGAACAATGAAAAGCTGTTGAAATAAGGGACAGTGGGAGGATCATGGCAGAGGGCTTTGTCCTCGCTAAGCCCCTAGGGTCACAGACTTTAGAAAGAATTGAGCTTATAGCCCAGGTTCTTCCTCTTTCTTTCCCTTTGGGGTCTGATAGCGTGCAGAGAGCACACATTCTTTTTTTTTTTTTTTGCGGTACGCGGGCCTCTCACTGTTGTGGCCTCTCCCGTTGCGGAGCACAGGCTCCGGACACGCAGGCTCAGCAGCCATGGCTCATGGGCGCAGCCGCTCCGCGACATGTGGGATCTTCTGGGACTGGGGCACGAACCCGCGTCCCCTGCATTGGCAGGCGGACTCTCTACCACTGCGCCACCAGGGAAGCCCTAGAGAGCACACATTCTGTTCTCCGCCTTCGTGGACTAAGGTTTCCCGAGGCAGCTTCCCATGGAGAGGCCTCTGATGGTGCAGTTGTGCCCATGACTAGTTGGATACACCCACAGGGAATTAGGCAGACGGAGTTAGTAAGTCCCGTCAGCCGAACACCTAAGCCATATATGTCAGTATTGCTTTTATCACTAATAAAACAGGCATTTGTTCTCCATCTGCTTGACTCCTGTGACTGTCTCTGAATTAGTGTCATACTTGGGTAGGGAATGAAGACGTCATTTACTGGGTTCCCTCAAACCTCACCTTAGAGAATCATGACATCTCCTAATGGAATAGATTATTTTGTTAATGTTTTAAAGTAAAAATCTTATTATTCAATTATAATCTGTTTCTAAAATTTCTAAGGTTGATTAGGCATAAAGTATTGTACTTTAGAAAGTATAAAAGAATGTTGGGTCTTAAATGAAAAAGACACAGAAACATAGAATCAGGATTTTGAGTGGCAAGTAATCTTGGAAGTTGTTTATCCCAATGCATTCATTTAATATTTTTTAGTGGTTGAAGAAACAGAGAGAGGATAAGATACTGGCTTAAGTCGCACAGCTGATTTGTGGCAGAATCATTTCCTTTTTTCTTCTAAAGCCTTGACATGAGCTGAGTTTATTCTTGTCGTTGAATTAGAACAAAACAAATGATTAACCAAAGTCCTATTAATCTAGGAACTGCTTTTAAAACAAATCACCTAACTTAGCTCACTCTTCCCATCAGGTACACTCTGTTGTTTACGGCACCCTCTTTACCCTTTTGAGAGTCACAGTTTTTTTCTCTACCTTCTTTATTTCACTTGATAAATACTGATGTCTTTCTGTGTTTCTACTGGAGCTTGAAATTAATGTAGTTTTCTACACCAATATTACCAATTATGTGAGCAATTATAGGGCTTAACTAATGTTGAAGAGTAGCAGAGGGGTAGATTGCACTGTTTAGAAGAATGTTCTATTTAACAGATGCATATGATTAGGCTGGAGAGACAGAGAATGATTTGGTCACAACACCTGTGTTGCCGCTTTCCCATCCTCGAGGCACCAACATTTCCCTCAACAACTGCAAGAATTTACACTCCTTAACTACTGGTTCTCCCTCATTTCACCACGCAATTTTGTTGCAGAATGTGGAGTTTGTTTTTCATCCCTTTGTGTGCATATGATGCTACTCCCTGAAGTTAGAATTTTAGAGTTGAGCAAGACTTTAGGTTAGATCGAAAGATGAATATATTGAGACACAGGGAAGTGGCTTGCCCAGAGTTGGCATACCCACTAATGGGAGAAACCCAGACTTGGACCCCAACTCTTAATTTTGGAGGAAAGAAAGAAAAGTCTCTTTTTCTTTTGTATATAAGCCTAATATAAACCCGTGTAGAAACTTGCAGCAATAGAAGTGTAAAAATGAAAATGCCAATTGTATATAATTACACAATTCAGAGGTAACCCGTATTGACCTTTGATGTTTATCTCTCCAGATATCTCTCTCTGCCTATTTACACCTGTCATCCTAAATATTTGTCCAAGTTAATGTAAATATCCATGCACCACTACTTTAAATATCAGTTTGATAATACATTTCACTGATACATCTTTTTATTTAAACATCCACCTGTTGCTTAACATGTTTGCCCAATCAATATTTTTCTTTATGTTATCTATTTTTTTCTGGCAATTAAAATACCACTGACTATTTGCTTTAATACCTGTATTATATAATTGTATTGTGCTTATTTTATATATATTATCTGGGATGTATTGTAGTGAAGGCTGTGGGGTAGAATTTCAGCTTTGTATCTTCCA
This sequence comes from Orcinus orca, assembly GCF_937001465.1. Lineage (NCBI taxonomy): Eukaryota > Metazoa > Chordata > Mammalia > Artiodactyla > Delphinidae > Orcinus > Orcinus orca. Next base: position 17,816,660 of record NC_064576.1, on the reverse strand, counting down.
GGATAGTAACTAGTTTCAGTTTTTCACCATTGAGAATGATGTTTGCTGTGGGTTTGTCATATATGGCCTTTATTATGTTGAGGTAGGTTCCCTCTATGCCCACTTTCTGGAGAGTTTTGATCATAAATGGGTGTTGAATTTTGTCAAAAGCTTTTTCTGCATCTATTGAGATGGTCATATGTTGTGGAAAAGATGAGGTGTGTATGGGCAGGGTAAAGGGAGAGTTACAATGTAGGAAATTCTCTTACCTCTTTCTGGGTACCTGGGGATGTAGGAGAATATCAGAGATTGGGAAAGTTTGTTAAAATTGGATTTGGAAGTAAGAAAGTTGTGCTTTTCATAGAGTGTATGTATAATGTAATCTAGGTTCATGTTTAAATATCTTTAAAAGGATGAGGGATAAATCCATGCTTGAGGCTGGAGATTTACATATTAAGTGTGAATGGATGACCTTAAAATATTAAATGTTTTATGAAAGAAGAAATTCTCAAGGGACAGTGGAACTTTCCTTTTATTATGCCTGGTGACTGTGGACAAGGGCTGTACAATCATGCAGGATGGAAGGATGTGGAAGCCACATGAGTTTATAATTCTAGAACGAGTAAGAACTGGTGGTGGAGTTCAAGAAAAGCTACAACAGCATGAAAAATAGCCCAGAACAGGAGAAAAGGCTAGAAAAGGGCCAGGAAACACTGATGTAGATGCAAGAATATTGGAACACCGAGACCCAAGACCTCATTGCTGAGATGATGATGGAATGGAAGTGGTGAGAAAAAGTACTTGCCAGAAAAGAGAACTCAGAAGACCTTTGCTACTCTGGTGAAGGAAACGATTTTGACCCCAAAAGTCCTACTTAGTTTTGGTCCCTAAATTGGATTTTGTATTCCAGAGACCAAGAAGGACTGAGCACACCTTGCATTGGGACAAGAGCTGGACTCATTTTTCAAGAGCTCCTCTGTTAGGAGAGCTATCTCCCTCTGTCCTTGGTACCCCTCTCTACCTGTGACTAACTGATTTGCTGACAGCTGATTGGATGGGATCACCTTCTGCCTTAGTAGACTGTAGTCTTCCAATAAATCAACAGGCAGAGAAAGAAAGGAATACTTCATGACAAGAGGAAAAGGTAGGAAAATACCAGGGACTGGAAGCAATCTCAGTTGCCTTTAGACATAGTAAAAAGCAAAGCTGAGATGTATCAGAGCAAGTATGGGGAGGGGACTCTCACCCAGGGGCCAGGCTGACAGTAGTGTAACTCTCAACTTCTGGAACTTCGTTTCTCTAACTTCAGAACTAGCCTGTTAGATAAACAAAATGTGAAGTGTCATCTCTGTTCCTCTAACTTTTAAATCTTTGTACTTTCCCTTATCAATTTATTTCCAGGATGCTTTATTCTTTTTTTTTTTATAATATATATATATATATATTTTTTATTTTATTTTATTTTTTTTAACATCTTTATTGGGGTATAATTGCTTTACAATGGTGTGTTAGTTTCTGCTTTATAACAAAGTGAATATTCTTTTTTTTTTGATTTACCATGGACATTTCTAAATTAGTGATGGCTTAAATGTAGAACTCTAAATTGATGAGTGAGTTTAAAAATCTTTTTGTAAACAGAGACTATTATTTTTAAGAGTAAGCAATGTCTTAAAAATGAAAAAAAATCTATACCTAAATGTTCTATTTCCTTAGTTTAATTTTTCTGAAAAATGATAAATCAACTTTTAGGATGAATTATTAGTCTACAAGTAAGCTGAGATTCAGCCAAAAAAAATTAATGAGTGACTTAAATTTGAGGTCTTTTATTCCTTGAAAAATAAAAAAAAAATGAGATGATAATTCAAGAAGGTAAAAAAAAAATCTGAGGGAATACTAAGTTTGAGTCCATCTTGTATCAAAGATGAGTGCAAACAGTATTTCCTATATGCTTTCTATTAGCAAGTATATTACAAAAAAAACTGCTGTAAAGTTTCCCTTGTTTTATTTTAGGAGGCAATATTTTATGTTTAGGAAGTTTGACTCACCTTTTCCTTAGCCCCCCATCTTAATTACTTCCCACTACAGGTGTGTGGAATATTATAAAGTTTGTCAGAATAAATAATTAAAGTTAAAAAAATAGGTCATTGGGGGGAGGAGGAAGGAAGGGTGTAAATACAGTGATGCTGGAGGATAAAAAAAAATACAACACACACCTGGCTTGGGATCAGTAGGAGAAAAGTGACACATGAGGAGACCAAGAAGGACTAACTAGAGACATGTGAGGAGAACAAGAAGGGAGTGATGACTCACAAGCCCAGGAAGGGAGCGTTCCAAGAACGATAGTGTGGTCAGTCGGCATGGTCAACCACTGCAGAATGTTCTATAAAGATAAATATGATAGGCATCTACGGAGCTTGGCGATATGGAAGTGGTTGGTGATACCAGAGAGAAAAGGGATGGAAGTGAAAACTAGATGGCAGTCGGAGTGAAAGTGGCAAGGGAAGATTACCATCAATCATTTTTCCATACAGTTATTGAACATCTATTAATTCATCTATCCAGGTTCCCACCATCCTGGAACTTGAGTTTCAGTACAATGTAGCGTCTCTGGAGCAAGGTTATGTGAGTGCCGTCTCTCTCTCTGTCCTGTACTACCGTTTATCAATGGACATGCCACGTTGCACAGCTGAGACTGGTTCCATGTCTTTAAAATGGGGTAATAATTGTAACTACCACACGGGTCCTAGTGAATACAAAACAAGCTTGCATTCAGTAGAATGCCCAGTTTATGGGAAGTGCTGAGCCGTTGCTGTTATTACCTCACTACTAGTTGCCCCTTCCTGATATTCCTTAGAGAAAGCAAAACCGATGAATCCTCAGTGCTCTTCACTCTGATTATGCTGCAAACTGCCCTGTGATGCGACTGTAGTCGGGGCTTATATTTGGAATCACGGTGAGCTCTTCTCTCCACAGCGTGTATCATGCAGAGCACATTTATGCTGATCGGCAGACACAGGGTCCTTTTGCTTACCTGAGTTGTGGCATGTTGGAGCATGACTACAGAACCCGTTTGTGGGCCTCACCCCACCCCAGTGCCCTCTTAAATGAATTTTAGTGTGTTCCACTTGGCTTTTTTCTTTGAATTATCCCAAACATATCATCCAAATTTGGTGGAATTTTGTCAGGGAGTAACAAGTCACCGGAAACTTCGTTTTACTGCTACTGATGACTATAGCCAGGTTTATAAATTGCATAGCTCTTTCTTCTTTTTCACACACATACACACTGTATTTTATATTTACAAGAGATAAATAAACTGACACCAAGCATTGTAAACAGATGACCACAACAAAAGCAACAATGATTGCAATTACCAGACATGAAACACTCACAGTATGTCATAATATTGACATTCAGTCCAGGAATCCTCCACTATAACAGCTCCTTTACTTTGCAGTGAAAATTGATTTGTATATTTTTTGCCTCTGAGTCCTTGTGGGATTTTTTTTTTATTCAAACAGAAAGTCACAAAAATTATAATCATCCTCATCAGTTCACTCAGTCCCATGTAATTAATTTTTTTTCATCTTGATCTTTTGTTAGCACTTTTATGAATTCATCAGTTTTCCATTAGAGTTCTGAAAATGCTTATTCATTCAGTTCAGCAGTATAGTCAGTTACCAGAAACCTGTACTTGTCAGAGTCTTTTCCATTAATTCGTTGAAAACCCTTTAATAGGAACATTTTTGCAAAAGCATCAGAGTACACCCAGAACTGTCTGTAAATGACAAAAGACTCAAAAATGACCACAGTTAAAGATTTGATGAAAGTTATGATAATGCAATTGACAAGGAAATTTAGTTATTTCTGAGATATTCATTTTAAAGGAATAACAAGAATTATGACTTAAACATTATACCAGAACATATAAGATTTTTAGAAATTTCATGTAATGTCTGAAACATTTATATTAACATATTTCCATACAAATAACCCAAAGAAAGTTTAGTATTAGTTGTTTTTTTTGTTTGTTTTTTTATACTTCAGGTTCTTATTAGTCATCAATTTTATACACATCAGTGTATACATGTCAATCCCAATTGCCCAATTCAGCACACCACCATCCCCACACCCTCGTGGCTTTCCCTGCTTGGTGTCCATATGTTTCTTCTCTACATCTGTGTCTCAACTTCTGCCCTGCAAACTGGTTCATCTGTACCATTTTTCTAGGTTCCACCTACAAGTGTTAATATACGATATTTGTTTTTCTCTTTATGACTTATTTCACTCTGTATGACAGTCTCTAGGTCCATCTACGTCTCAACAAATGACCCAATTTCATTCTTTTTATGGCTGAGTAATATTCCATTGTATATATGTACCACAACTTCTTTATCCATTTGTCTCTCGATGGGCATTTAGGTTGCTTCCAACACCTGGCTATTGTAAATAGTGCTGCAATGAACATTGGGGTGCATGTATTTTTTGAATTATGGTTTTCTCTGGGTATATGCCCAGTAGTGGGATTGCTGGATCATATGGTAATTCTATTTTTAGTTTTTTAAGGAACCTCCATACTGTTCTCCTTAGTGGCTGTATCAATTTACATTCCCACCAACAGTGCAAGAGAGTTCCCTTTTCTCCACACCCTCTCCAGCATTTGTTGTTTGTAGATTTTCTGATAATGCCCATTCTAACTGGTGTGAGGTGGTACCTCATTGTAGTTTTGATTTGCATTTCTCTAATAATTAGTGATGTTGAGCAGCTTTTCATGTGCTTCTTGGCCATCTGTATGTCTTCTTTGGAGAAATGTCTATTTAGGTCTTCTGCCCATTTTTGGATTGGGTTGTTTGTTTCTCTAATATTGAGCTGCATGAGCTGTTTATATATTTTGGAGATTAATCCTTGGTCCGTTGATTCATTTGCAAATATTTTCTCCCATTCTGAGGGTTGTCTTTTTGTCTTGTTTATGGTTTCCTTTGCTGTGCAAAAGCTTTGAAGTTTCATTAAGTCCCATTTGTTTATTTTTGTTTTCATTTCCATTACTCTAGGAGGTGGATCAAAAAAGATCTTGCTGTGATTTATGTCAGAGTGTTCTTCCTATGTTTTCTTCTGAGAGTTAAATAGTGTCTGGTCTTACATTTAGGTCTTGAATCCATTTTGAGTTTATTTTTGTGTATGGTGTTAGGGAGTGTTCTAATTTCATTCTTTTACATGTAGCTGTCCAGTTTTCCCAGCACCACTTATTGAAGAGACTGTCTTTTCTCCATTGTATATCTTTGCCTCCTTTGTCATAGATTAGTTGACCATAGGTGAGTGGGTTTTTCTCTGGGCTTTCTATCTTGTTCCATTGATCTATGTTTCTGTTTTTGTGCCAGTACCATATTGTCTTGATTACTGTAGCTTTGTAGTATAGTCTGAAGTCAGGGAGTCTGATTCCTCCAGCTGCATTTTTTTCCTTCAAGACTGCTTTGGCTATTCGGGGTCTTTTGTATCTCCATACAAATTTTAAGATGATTTGTTCTAGTTCTGTAAAAAATGCCATTGGTAATTTGGTAGGGATTGAACTGAATCTGTAGATTGCTTTGGGTAGTATAGTCATTTTCACAATATTGATTCTTCCAATCCAAGAACATGGTATATCTCTCCATCTGTTGGTATCATCTTTAATTTCTTTCATCAGTGTCTTATAGTTTTCTGCATACAGGCCTTTTGTCTCCCTAGGTAGGTTTATTCCTAGGTATTTTATTCTTTTTGTTGCAGTGGTAAATGGAAGTGTTTCCATAATTTCTCTTTCAGATTTTTCATCATTAGTGTATAGGGATGCAAGAGATTTATGTGCACTAATTTTGTATCCTGCAACTTTACCAAATTCATTGCTTAGCTCTAGTAGTTTTCTGGTGGCATATTTAGGATTCTCTATGTATAGTATCATGTCATCTGCAAACAGTGACAGTTTTACTTCTTCTTTTCCAATTTGTATTCCTTTTATTTCTTTTTCTTCTCTGATTGCCGTGGCTAGGACTTCCAAAACTATGTTGAATAATAGTGGTGAGAGTGGACATCCTTGTCTCGTTCCTGATCTTTGAGGAAATGCTTTCAGTTTTTCACCATTGAGAATGATGTTTGCTGTGAGTTTGTCATATATGGCCTTTATTATGTTGAGGTAGGTTCCCTCTATGCCCACTTTCTGGAGAGTTTTGATCATAAATGGGTGTTGAATTTTGTCAAAAGCTTTTTCTGCATCTATTGAGATGGCCATATGGTTTGTATTCTTCAATTTGTTAATATGGTATATCACATTGATTTGATTTGCGTATATTGAAGAATCCTTGCATCCCTGGGATAAAGCCCACTTGATCATGCTGTATGATCCTTTTAATGTGCTGTTGGATTCTGTTTGCTAGTATTTTGTTGAGGATTTTTGCATCTATATTCATCAATGATACTGGTCTGTAATTTTCTTTTTTTGTAGTATCTTTTTCTGGTTTTGATATCAGGGTGATTGTGGCCTCATAGAATGAGTTTGGGAGTGTTCCTTCCTCTGCAATTTTTTGGAAGAGTTTGAGAACGATGGGTATTAGCTCTTCTCTAAATGTTTGATAGAATTCACCTGTGAAGGCATCTGATCCTGGACTTCTGTTTGTTGGAAGATTTTTTTTTTTTTTTTTTTTTTTTTTTTTTGCGGTACGCGGGCCTCTCACCGTTGTGGCCTCTCCCGCTGCGGAGCACAGGCTCCGGACGCGCAGGCCCAGTGGCCATGGCTCGCGGGCCCAGCCGCTCCGCGGCATGTGGGATCTTCCCGGACCGGGGCACGAACCCGCGTCCCCTGCATCGGCAGGAGGACTCTCAACCACTGCGCCACCAGGGAAGCCCCTGTTGGAAGATTTTTAATCACAGTTTCAATTTCATTACTTGTGATTGGTCTGTTCATATTTTCTGTTTCTTCCTGTTTCAGTCTTGTAAGGTTATACCTTTCTAAGAATTCATCCATTTCTACCAGGTTGTCCATTTTATTGGCATAGAGTTGCTTGTAGTAGTCTGTTAGGATGCTTTGTATTTCTGCGGTGTCTGTTGTAACTTCTCCTTTCTCATTTTTAATTTTATTGATTTGAGTCCTCTCTATCAATTTTGTTTATCTTCTCAAAGAACCAGCTTTTAATTTTATTGATCTTTGCTATTGTTTTCTTTGTTTCTATTTCATTTATTTCTGCTCTGATCTTTATGATTTCTTTCCTTCTGCTAACTTTGGCTTTTGTTTGTTCTTCTTTCTCTAGTTCCTTTAGGTGTAAGGTTAGATTGTTTACTGGAGATTTTTCTTGTTTCTTGAGGTAGGCTTGTATAGCTATAAACTTCCCTCTTACAACTGCTTTTGCTGCATCCCATAGGTTTTGGATCATCATGTTTTCATTGTCATTTGTCTCTAGGTATTTTTTGATTTCCTCTTTGATTTCTTCAGTGATCTTTTGGTTATTTAGTAACGTATTGTTTAGCCTCCATGTGTTTGTATTTTTTACATTTTTTCCCTGTAATTCATTTCTAATCTCATAGCGTTGTGGTCAGAAAAGATGCTTGATATGATTTCAATCTTCTTATATTTACTGAGGCTTGATTTGTGACCCAAGATGTGATCTATCCTGGAGAATGTTTTGTGTGCACTTGAGAAGAAAGTGTAATCTGCTGTTTTTGGATGGAATGTCCTATAAATATCAATTAAATCTATCTCATCTATTGTGTCATTTAAAGCTTTTGTTTCCTTATTTATTTTCATTTTGGATGATCTGTCCATTGGTGTAAGTGAGGTGTTAAAGTCCTCTACTATTATTTTGTACCTGTCGATTTCCTCTTTTATAGCTGTTAGCAGTTGCCTTATGTATTGAGGTGCTCCTATGTTGGGTGCATATATATTTACAATTGTTATATCTTCTTCTTGGATTGATCCCTTGATCATTATGTAGTGTCCTTCCTTGTCTCTTGTAACATTCTTTATTTTAAAGTCTATTTTATCTGACACGAGTATAGCTAGTCCAACGTTCTTTTGATTTCCATTTGCACGGAATATCTTTTTCCATCCCCTCACTTTCAGTCTGTATGTGTCCCTAGGTCTGAAGTGGGTCTCTTGTGGACAGCATATATATGGGTCTTGTTTTTGTATCCATTCAGCAAGCCTTTGTCTTTTGGTTGGAACATTTAATCCATTCATGTTTAAGGTAATTATTGATATGTATGTTCCTATGACCATTTTCTTAACTGTTTTGGGTTTGTTTTTGTAGGTCCTTTTCTTCTCTTTTGTTTCCCACTTAGAGAAGTTCCTTTAGCATTTGTTGTAGAGCTGCTTTGGTGGTGCTGAATTCTCTTAGCTTTTGCTTGTCTGTAAATCTTTTGATTTCTCCATCAAATCTGAATGAGATCCTTGCCGGGTAGAGTAATCTTTGTTGTACGTTCTTCCCTTTCATCACTTTAAGTATATCGTGCCACTCCCTTTTGGCTTGTAGAGTTTCTGCTGAGAAATCAGCTGTTAACCTTATGGGAGTTCCCTTGTATGTTATTTGTCGTTTTTCCCTTGCTGCTTTCAATAATTTTTCTTTGTCTTTAATTTTTGCCAATTTGATTACCATGTGTCTCGGCGTGTTTCTCCTTGGGTGTATCCTGTATGGGACTCGCTGCACTTCCTGGACTTGGGTGGCTATTTCCTTTCCCATGTTAGGGAAGTTTTCAAGTATAATCTCTTCAAATATTTTATCTGGTCCTTTCTCTCTCTCTTCTCCTTCTGGGACCCCTATAATGAGAATGTTGTTGAGTTTAGTGTTGTCCCAGAGGTCTCTTAGGCTGTCTTCATTTCTTTTCATTCTTTTTTCTTTAGTCTATTCCACAGCAGTGAATTCCACCATTCTGTCTTCCAGGTCACTTATCCATTCTTCTGCCTCAGTTATTCTGCTATTGATTCCTTCTAGTGTAGTTTTCATTTCAGTTATTGTATTCATCTCTGTTTGTTTGTTCTTTAATTCTTCGAGGTGTTTGTTAAACATTTCTTGCATCTTCTCGATCTTTGCCTCCATTCTTTTTCCGAGGTCCTGGATCATCTTCACTATCATTATTCTGAATTCTTTTTCTGGAAGGTTGCCTATCTCCACTTCATTTAGTTGTTTTTCTGGGGTTTTATCTTGTTCCTTCATCTGGTACATAGCCCTCTGTCTTTTCATCTTGTCTGTCTTTCTGTGAATGTGGTTTTTGTTCTACAGGCTGTGGGATTGTAGTTCTTCTTGCTTCTGCTGTCTGCCCTCTGGTGGATGAGGCTATCTAAGAGGCTTGATGGGAGGGACTGGTCAATTGCATAGCTTTTTAAAAAACTTCTTATCTTGAAATAATTATAGACTCACTGGACTAGTACAAAGAGGCTCTTCACCCCTCCACCAAGCTTCCTTCAAAGGTGACACTCCACATTCTGCAGTGCAATAGCCGAACCAGAGAATTGACATTGGAACAATACTATTAACTGGACTATAGACCGTATTCAGTTTTCAGCATGTACTCATGTATGTTTATGTGTGTATGTGTTTGTGTGTGTGTGTGCGTGTGCGTGTGTAGTTTTGTGCAGCTTCATTACATGTTTAGGTTTGTATAACCACCACCACTGCTCCATTACCCTAGGGGAGCTCCCTCTCGCTGTCCCTTCTAGGTGCACTCATCTCCCCACCTGAGTCCCTGTACCCAAGCCCGGTCTATTCTCCATCTTTAAAGTTTTGTCCTTTTAAGAATGTTAAATGCAGTCATGCAGTGTGTAACCTTTGGAAATGGACTTTTCCCAGAAACCATAGTCTTTCAAAGCATACTCTTTTTTCTTGACTATATACCATGAACATCATTCCATTCAACTTGCTTTCCCATCTATTCTCATTTGTTCTTTTACATAGGAAAACAACCAAAAGAATTAAAACAGTACACATCAAGATGATAAAACTGTGAAAGAAAACAAATTCGCCTGCTGAATATAAAGTATAATGAAGATATTTCGTTTTCAAACTTCACTTAAGTAACACCAATAAAACAATTTTAATTTAATCTGAAAGTGGAGGCAGATATTCCTACTTCTCTCTGACTACCCCATATGAGACTCCAGGGAAAGCAGATAGAAAAAGAACGACGAATGCCAGTGACATAAAATTCTCATAAGCTATTTTTTTCACATCTTTATTGGAGTATAATTGCTTTACAATCGTGTGTTAGTTTCTGCTGTGTAACAAAGTGAACCAGCTATACGTATACATATATCCCCATATACCCTCCCTTTTTCATCTCCCACCCTCCCTATCCCACCCCTCTAGGTGGTCACAAAGCACTGTTATTTTTTTAGATTCTATATATATGTGTTAGCATACGGTATTTGTTTTTCTCTTTCTGACTTACTTCACTCTGTAGACAGACTCTAGGTCCATCATAAGTTATTTAACATAGAAGGTGGAAAGCCATATGCTCTACACTGGAAAAACGTTTTCTTAATTTTAATGAAATTATAAAATCCCATGATAAAATTGAAAAAAGCTTCTGTTTAAGTTGATGCCGTCTACCTAGAAATTTGCAGCAAAGATTTTCTCTTCAAAGTCTTTATTAATATCAGGTATATTTCCAACATTGCTGAATATTTCGTTAAGTCACTGATATAAATTCAAGTAACTCAAATGTCAGGCTGAGTTCTCAGTAGTGATTTACATGGACAAGAATTTTATGAGAGTGCATTATTAGTTTGCTGGCTGCCTTCATATATAGGGGTTATAAAAAGAATTTTATCCAACAGTTATGATTTTTAGCATAGCACTAGGTAAATATAAATACCCCCCAAAATGTATGTGGCTACAAAACTTGTGCAGAAATGGCCAAAGAGTGCTTTGGCTTCTCAAATTATGGACACCCTTTTTTCTCATGAAATGATACATGCAGTCTTTTCTCATTTGGAATGAAAGCATATCTGATAGCTGTTTCGATAGTACTGCAGTGAATCCTGGACTCCACATTGGTTTTTCAGCACCACCCTTCCCTGATAGCTCCACCAAACACCCTGACTTTAACTATATGTGTACTTTGGACATTTCAACTTTTAAAACAATTTGTATATTTTTAAACTATCCACTTGGAAAACTTGTCAGTATAGATACTGTAATTCAGATAGGGCAGGAAGGAGTCTTGGAGGATGATTAAATTTTGGTGTTGCACTGTCTGTCTGAGATTTGATTCTTTAATTTGCATGTTTAAGCACACACCTTTATTAGTTTCTTCAGAAAAAATCAGTTGGGTGTCCCACTTTAGAGAAACTGATTTATAAAATGAGTGTGTTATATTAATTATGGAATTCTAAACATGTGTTTTCAAATGTCACACTCTCCTGGTCACAGGTGGGAAGTTGCCTTCTCAGAGGACGGAGTTATGGAGAAGAAGGTTGCTTGTTGGACAATGAATTAAAGTGAAGCAATTTGGAGGTTTCTTAAGACACTTGGGAACTAGAGAGAAAACAGGTGCCTTTCCTACACCAGGGTTTCTGATTTAGGAGGTCTTGCCTTCAGAATCTATTAATAAGCTTATCAAGGTTATTCCTGTCATTAAGCAGAGAAACACAGCTTTAAGTTGTATGTCCATCAATTTGTTGTAGTTTGCTGGTCAACCGAAAGGGGATTTCTACACAGTACTGTTCACATTTGTCAAATCCTCCTTTTCCGGGACAGTGTTGAAAACACTTTTCTTCTTTTCCCCTCCCCATCTCCTTCTCACACTCTTTAAAATAGTTCTCATCTATTTCCAAAGTTAAAACATCATAGATAATTTACAATTAATTAAATTACATCATAGATGCTACATTTTTAAGGCTTTAAAGGTGTAATCGACACATAATAAACTGCATCTATTTTTCTTTTTCTTTTTTCCTTCCTTTGCGGTATGCGGGCCTCTCACTGTTGTGGCCTCTCCCGTTGCGGAGCAAAGGCTCCGGACGCGCAGGTTCAGCGGCCATGGCTCACAGGCCCAGCCGCTCCACGGCATGTGGGATCTTCCCGGACCGGGGCACGAACCCGTGTCCCCTGCGTCGGCAGGCGGACTCCCAAGAACTGCGCCAACAGGGAAGCCCTGCATCTATTTTAAATGTACAATTCGATACATTTTGACAAATGCATATACAAGTGAAGTCATCATCAATCTCAAGATAGTGAACATGTCCGTTAAAAAAAAAAAGCTCCAAAGTTTTCTTGTGCCCCTTGGTACTTCCTCCTTCCTCCTCATCCTCACCCCCCTAAATTCCAGTAGCCATTGCTCTGCTTCATAGGTTAAAAGGATCCATTTCTGCCCTGGTGGCGCAGTGGTTGAGAGTCCGCCTGCCGACGCAGGGGACACGGGTTCGTGCCCCGGTCCGGGAAGATCCCACATGCCGCGGAGCGGCTGGGCCCGTGAGCCATGGCTGCTGAGCCTGCGCGTCCGGAGCCTGTGCTCCGCAACGGAAGAGGCCACAACAGTGAGAGGCCGGCGTACCGCAAAAAAAAAAAAAAAAAAAAAAAAGGATCCATTTCTGATGTGATTTCAGAAGGCATTACCAGCTTGCTGAGATTTTACAGGCATCCTAAGATTTTGAGTTGGTTGTTTTCCCAGCGCAGATCCACTTTCTAAGCTAAGTGTTGTTAGATTTCTGGCCACACACAGTGAAAATTGATTATCACCTTTCTGTAGGGAAACCTGATATGTGCTTATATTGTTTAAAATGTCCATGCACTTTGACGCAGAAATTCTGCCTTGAAGAACATAGGCATGTGCTTAAAGATATTGTGTGATATTCATTGAACAGATCCTTGTAATTAAAAAAAATGGAAAATTCATAAATATCCTTCAATAAGGGATTAAGTAAAAACTGGAACATCTGTGTAGTGGAATAATATTAAGCTATTAAAATTATTTTGTAGATTATTTATTGTTACAGAAAGATATTTATAATATATCATTCATGAAATCAATCACTGGGCACAAGTATATTTATGTAATATGAACTATGAAAAAATACATAAAAATATTGGGAAGGTTATATTTTAGATCAACAGTGCCTCTTGTTAGTTGAACTCTGAGTATTTTAATATTTTTCCTGTTTTGTTTATATTTTCTAATTTTTTCGACAGTGAAATAATGTTTTGGAAAAAGTATTATTGCAAATTATATTTTATGTAATAAACTTAGCACAATGCCTGACTCTTCACATTTTCAGGGTTCTTTTTTCTTTATTTTTTATTGCTTTTTGTATGCTTTTACCCCAATATTAAGGCTTAAACCCAGTGAGGGCTTGGTCTGTTTTTGACATTCTTTTTCCTCCTACATATTCACATAGAGGGAATCAACTGCTTTTTTTTTTATTATATTCTCAAAGCAGTACTTATAGGTCTATAATTGTATCCTTAACATAGCTTTGCAATGATTTCTTTACATATTTCTCTTTGTGGAACTGAAATCCAGTTGATAGCACCAGATGAGTCTTGTTGATTTTCCTTTGCTTCAAGGTATTTAATAAATACCGACTCATAGAGACTGGCAGCCTGAATGGATGGTCTTCTCCATGTGTCAGGCGCAAATGAGTATGTGATCAACTAAGTGGTGATATTTACACATAGATTTAGATTATTTCAGATTGTGTGATGTCAAAGTTTGCATTCATTCTCTTTTTCTTTTAAAATCATCATAACATTAATTAACTGAAAAACAGTTCTGAGAATTTAAAGCAAGATGGCTTATACAGTAACTGTTACTTCCTAGGCCGATTCTTAGAAGACATATTTATACTAGAACATTCTAAAATATATGAACAATCTTGACCCTTCAATTTGGAGCAATCTGGAAATATATGGAGCTATGCATAAGTAATGGTTAGTGAAACTATGTGTATATTGTCATGAATATATAGTTGAAAGGGATTTTCAATTTCACATATCCATTTTATAACAAAAATGAGTTGAACAATAACATAATAAAAGGTACGTATCCCTAAGGACATTTAAAATATTGATAAACATCAAAACCAGTAAATGTTTTGAACTAGGTAGATTTCATAATGTGTACTTTGCTAAGAGGAGTACAAAATTTTTTTTTGGTTTTTATGTTTATCAAGTAGAATACAAAATATTATTTAAAATATCACTAAATATGAGTTCTAAAACAGAAATAAACATTGCAATATGTTTGACTTTAGAAAAAAAACCTCATAAAAATACCCGTCAGCTAAAGATAAAATTTTTTTTTAATTATAGAGTTTATTGCCTGATTGAGATGCCTGCTAGTTTGTCAGGAGAGAATATTGTTTGGCATTCAACACCCAGAGGAATCTCTCTTTTCAGGTGAAAGAAATTATGAAGTCTGTTAAGTAAACAGCACAGTATCATATTATATCCTAGTGGCCCAAATAAATGCAAAGCACAACTGAGGCGACCTCTACATACCTGAAATATCTTTTAGAGATTGTTGTGTCAACTGAGAAATGCATTCCATGGAGTCAGCCTCCATGCTTTAAAATTCACCATCTTTATTACCTCTCACTACTTTTACTAAGCAATTTGAAAGGCAATATGGTCTTTCTTTTCCCCCAGAAATAGCAGTAATAGAGGCAGTGTGGAATAATTAGGACACTAAAATCAACAGCTGAATTTAATGTTCCATTACTCCTTTGACCTTATGTGCTGTCTGTGGATGTACATGTAATTTTGGGGAATAGCTTTATTGACATCATGCGTGGTATCACCTAAAATTAAATGGCAAGCAACAATTCACCAATAGAAATGCTGTTCAAGAATATAACAAATCGTGGAAATGGAAACGATGATAGTGAGGTATAGATTTGCTAGTAAGGATGGATATATACAATCGACTGTGGCCTAATACTTGCTTAACAGTCATAAAATGTACTAGTGTAGGAGAAATATATGTTGAAGAGAGTGAGATTTTCTTCAAAGAAATTATTATTAAGAGATAAATGTGGGGTCTTGGAAAAATATTTAAAAACAACAAAAATATGTATAGCAGAGAAACTCCATATTATGAAACCATATCAATTATCTGGTAAAGACCCAGGTGAAATTTCAAAACCCCTGTTTGGCTCTCCCACCCATGACTGATCTATGCCTGGCCCCAAACTCTCCCTTCTTTGTGCTAATTTTTGGATAATCTCAAAGATGACATAGTCTTTGCCTCTCCTGCTATAGCAATTTAGTTTATTTATTTATTCAATGCATATTTATTGAGTACCTGTAATATTCTAGGAATAGTGCTAGATGCAGGTAATATAAAGCAAACCAAGGAGCTGTGGCGGTACAGCTCAGCAAGAAAGAACTCAGGGCTGTATATAAACATGTTATGTATGTATACATGAATATATGAACACATTAGATGTAATATATAAACATATATAACAATTAATAAATAATATAATTAGCATATAGTACCCTATATATAATACCCCTGTATTCATCACTACAGATGCTGAGGTGTCACTGAACAGTTTAAGCAAGGTCATGATAGTATTAGATTTGCATTTTTGAAAGGTCACACTGGCAGGAGAAAGAAGGTAAGTTAAAAAGTGAGCTTGGAAGTAGGAAGACAAGTTAGTTGACTGCTGTAATTGATAAGAGGTAATAAAGGCTTGCACTGGGAGAGTAGCCTGGGTGAAGGGTTATCTCTTCCACATGGAGGGAGCAGAAGAGTAAAGGAATGGAAGGAATTCAGGATTATATTCATAGTTTCTTGTGAAACTGGATGCATGCTGGTGCTAGTAACCTGAAAGAAGTGGGTTAGGCACGTGGATCTCAACTGGGGGTGATTTTGCCTCCCGGGAGATGTTTGGAAATGTCTGGAGATATTTCTGGTTGTCACAGTTTGGACTGGGCTGGGAATTGTGTTGACGTCTACTGGATAGAGACCAAGGATGCTGACCCATACACCACAAGGCACACAACAGTCCTCATAACAAAGGATTATCCCCCCCATGTCATCCAGGTTGAGGAACCATACATTAGGGAAATGGAAGCAAGATTTAGGCATTTTGGTAGAGAAATAAGATGTTAAGCTGTTTTGTACATTTTGAATTTGAAGTACCTGTTAAACATTATCATTCTGCTTAAATTACATGACTTGTTAACAATCAAGTGGTAGAGTGTTGGGGTAACTTGAAAAATTAGTTGCAGTCACAAATTAAAGGGCATGCATTATGTATAAATAGTATAGAAAGATTGTTATGTATATATGCAGAAATTATGGTTCCTTTTGAACATAAACTAAATATATGTATATATATATTGCGTAGGAGTATAATTTGAATAGTACTGTCTGTATAGAAAGGGATAACAGTACGGGCTGTGGCTACTTTGGGTGTTTACAAATAAGTTTATTTAGCTATATTTTATGAAATCGAGGAATACACTATGTTGTCATACCCTAAAAAGCAATGTAGGATACATATCATTGTCTTCAAGAACTTTCTCTCTTTATAGAATATTTTAAAAAGTTTAAAAGATCAATATGTATTTAAGTTGATAATGGGTTGGAGTCGAGAAAGCAAACTGAAAGAGGTAGAAAAAGATCAGATTGCAAGCAAAACTTGTTTCAGTTCCCACTTATTACGGGGTTATACCACCTCATGCTTTTCTTAGATTCTTCCTAAATGGTGGACATTCTACAATTTAGGCAATACTGATAAAACCCAGCTGAATTCCAGTAGTAAATAGAAAAGTACCTTTGGTGCCATGATCTTATCTATAGCATATTTCTTGTTCTCACATTGGTTTATTTTGTGTTTATAGGATGCTAATTTTGAGAAAAAAATCTCATATCTATTCTTTTCAAAGAGCTGATGGTTTCCAAGATTTAATTAATAAGACCAATTAATTCAGATAATTGTTTCTGAAGTTGAAAATTTTGAGCCAGTTATCCACCCAAATTGACCTTTCTGGTGTTAATACTATTTGAATTGCTATACTCAGCTTATGTTTAATTACAGTATCTGTGTTTAATTATTGTATCTGAATAATGTTTAAGGAGCTCCCGTGTTTAATTACTGTTTCTGACTAATGGAATTTCTCTTAAGTCATCTCTGTCATTATCAGCTAAGCAACGTGAGCTCTGCGGGTCTGTCCTCAGCCTGGTTTTTCAGGCTCATCTTGCTTCATGGGTCCCTTTTGTGGACTATGTGCCAGCCGCAGGCATTCTGTTAGCTCCCTTCCTAGGAAGGGAGCTGAGCTGCTTCTTACTTTGGGGCCTTCACACTTGTTAATACTCCTTCCTTCTGCTCTGATCTGTAGATCTCAGCTCCTGACACTATCTGAAGAACCATATCTTCTCTGGCTTTCCAGAGCAGTGTGCCCCAACCTTTTTGGCCCCAGGGACTGGTTTCGAGGAAGACAGTTTTTCCGCGGACAGGGCGGGGGATGGTTCAGGCGGTAGTCCGAGCGAGCGAGCGATGGGGAGTGATGGAGAGCCACGGGGAGCCACGGGGAGCAGCAGATGAAGCTTCTCTCGCTCGCCCACCACTCACCTCCTGCTGTGCCGCCCGGTTCCTGGACCGGTACTGGTCCACGGCCCAGGGGTTGGGAACCCCTGATCCAGAATACTCCCTTCATGGGCCCCCTCCCTTTTAATGTTAGCATATCATTGTGCAATTTTCCTTTATACGAGGTACTGCGGTTGTTTTTGTTTGTAATCTGTGTTTATTTAACTTTATGCCACAAGCTCTATATAGTAATTCACCATTGTGTACTCCACAGCATTTGTTGAATAAATAAATGAATATGAATAAATGAATGAGTCAGTCAACCACAAAATTAAAAGATAGGCTTTTAATTGTCAATGCATTATACCTATGGGTCTCTAAAGCCATTTCATTAGCACAGTGATTGAAAATACAAATGCATATAAAAACCAGAAAGTAAAAGAAATGAGTGAAGTGTCAGAGCTAGGTCAATAAGGAGAGCTGGGTGGGAGAGGACTTTCAGGACAATGGTGAAGTGGACAACCCATGCCATTGGTATTCAGATTCAATAACTTTAACACTGGATGCCAGTGAATAATAAATTAAGCTCATGGGTTTCAGTACGTTAGTTCTCAGATGCTGGGAGCAGGGGCAGCCTCAGAACATGAATGTTAGGCAGATGGTTGCTTAGGGCCACATACCATAGCTTTGCTTAGATGTCACCAAGCCAAAGACCCAAATGTGTCTATGAATATTCAAGAATATTCGTTCAGTTATGCTGTAAGATGTATCATTTATGTAAGCAGTGTTGAGTTACAATATGTATGAAAATAGAAGTGTAAGATAGTCTCGTTCAAGGAATCTCAGTGGAAATTGATAATTAAGATCTAAAATATACTTGGATCTAGTGTTTATCAGAGTTAGGTTGGACTGTGTGGACATGGCCTCTGAGATGGCAAGCAGTGATCCGTGCCTGCTGGTATTGACACTCCTGTGTAATGCCCTCCACTTGAGTGTGGGCTGGACTCACTGTCTCAGTTCTAAGAAAAAGAATATGGCAGAAGGGATGAAGGTCCCTGAGATTTGGTTAAAAGACTATGGCTTCCGTCTTGTGTCTTCTCTCTCGTTGTCTCTCGTATCACTCACTCTGGGGGAAGCCAACTGCCACGTTGTGAATGTGGAAACAGAGGACGGCTATCCAACGAGAGCAAAGGTTATTTACTCAGAGCTTGCTAGAGCAAGGGAGTCAGCCACTGTCACTTGAGTTTGGCAGTCAGAGGAGTGGCGGGAAAGGGTGGGCTTCAGGTGTACCCTTTAGGAGGCTGTTGGCCCGGGGGAGCTGAAGATGGACTAACCAGAAGTGGGGAACCCTCTGAGGTTGGTTATAGGGGAGCATGTTTGACTTTCTTTGTCCTAAATTGGAATCAGGGGGCAAAAATTAGGGAAGCTGACCATCTTGGCCATTGGGATTGATTGCGACAGAAGTTGTGGTTTGATTTCCCCGTTAGTTTACTGCAGAGGTCACGATTGGGCTTCCTGGACTGGTTGCTGCCGGTTGTGGGTCAGAGTTTTATTTTTATATACGGTCTGGTTCTTGTCCATTTTAGATTCAGTCTCTTGTGAGGTCACTGTGCTGAGAGACCCACATAAGTGAGGCTAGAAGCAGGTTTTCTGAGGCCTGCCAGTAGCTATATGACTGAGCTTAGAAGCAGAGAGAGCTTCATCCAGTAGAGCTTTGGGGTGACTGCAACCCTGGAAGACCCCTTGATCACAGCCTTGTGGAAGAGCCTCCGCTGAGACTACTGAGCTGAGTTTCTGTCTGATTCCTGACCAACCGAAACTGACATAATAAATGCTAATTGTTGTCAGCCACTAAATTATAGGGTGTTTTGTTATGCAGCAACAGTTAATACAGAGGGTCTGTCAATCAGATCACTGAGGATTTTAACTTGAGAACTAAGAGTTTTATCTGAGAGGCAAAGGCCATTGCAGTATTTCTCAGAAGGTATAATTTCTCTCCAAGAAATATAAAAACGAAGTCAAAAAGAGTTAATCACTGCTCCTTGTTGAACCGTCTTTTCCTTTTCTATTTTATGTAATGACAACATCATCTACCCAGCCCAGTAGCCAAGAAAATCTTGAGTCATCTTCTATTCTTTAACCAAATATTTACTGAATCTCTACTATGTGCTAGGCACTGTTCTGTCACTTAGATTATAGCAAAATTACCTGCCCTTGTGGATCTTACGTTCCAGTGAGAAAAAGGGAAAATAAACTAAAAGCATAACTCTTGTGAGGGGAGTAAGGTCAAATTCTACGTCAACACAGGGTATGGTATAAAGAGTAAGCTGTGTTGAGGCACACTGGAAGCCAAGTACCAGGTCAAGACGAGAAGTGTGGGTCCCCTAATTCTTGATAGTCTGGCAGTGATGCCAGCTGGACATAAAACGGATCTGTCTTCCAGTGAAGGGACGCAGTCCTCCACTGCTCTTATTTTTGCGAGAGCATGTGAACAACTTTGTTTGCTCTTGGAGGACTACTTGCGCACCAGACCATCTGGGCGGCAGTTTAGAGTTGTTGGCTAGTAAAAGTCAGCTACCCAGCATGTGGAAACCTTGGGAAGGTTCAGGCCTTTGTTCTAGAAGAATCCAACGTGCCTGTGAATTTGCATGGCATTTGAGTTCAGGTGCAGCCCCTCCAGCCAGGATTAGGGGGCTCCCCAACCCTTTGTCTTATATTTCCTGGAGTCACTTTCTGACAGTTCTTCTTATTGCAGTGGCATGATAAATGCATCATTTATACAATGCATTATGTGCTGTGCACTGTGGAAAAAGGAAACGTGAAGCACGCTATGTAGAATAGAGGGTGTGGAGTAGAGGGGTTATAAAGAATGTACTGGATGTATTTGAAGAATGGTAAGGTGACCAGCACAGCAGGAGTGGAATGAGAGAGGGGGAAAGGAGTAAGAGAGGAAGTGAGAAAAGTAAAGAGGGTTAGATCATACAGGGCCTTGTGGGACATTTTATGAACTTTGCTTTAACTTTGAAGTGGGGAGCAATCAGAGATTTGTCAGCACATTGACCCAGTCCTGTGTTTTAGAAACTTCACTGTGCTGTTGTTTTGAGTATAGTCTAGACATGTCTGGAATTCAGGAAAGAGGTCTAGACTAGAGATATGCAATCGGGAGTCATTGGCTCACATAGAGTATTTAAAGCCATGAAACTGGGTGAGATCACCAGAACGTGAATCTAGATAGAGAAAAGAAGAGGACTGAAGCCCAGGTCCTGGGAACTCCAAAATTAGAAGGTTGGAGGAGGAAGGGAAACAGCATAGGAGGCTGAAAAAGAATGACCAGTGAGGCAGGAGGAAAACCAAGAAAGTACACTGTACTGGAAAGCTAGTAAAGAAAATGTTTTAAGTAAGAGGGAGTGAGAAACTGTCCAGTGCTGCTGGTATGTCACCTGTGATGGGAACTGAAATTCACCAATGAATTGGCAACTGAATGGAGGTCACCAGTGAAGTGCACAGGGTTTGTTTTGGTGGAATAGTGGAGGCAAAGCCTGATGGAAGAGAGTGTTACAGAAAAATGGAAAGGAGGATTGCAGTGATAATGTGTAAATTCTGAGTAATTTTGATACACAGGATTGCAGAGAATTGGGGTAGTAGGTGGCAGCAAAATTAGCAAAATCTCTCTCAACCCCTGCAGATAATTGGATATCAAGTCTAGTCCCCGATTCTAATTTTATCTTTTAACATTATTTTCCTCCATGTTTATGTCATTGGCCTGGGGATTTTCATCTGGTTCTTTGCTATCTCTCACCTGACCTATGACCTAGCACCTCACTATGTATGTCCGTAATCACCTTATTACCATCCCACTATTTCCATAGCATCTTCCTGCTTCATTACGCCTGCTGGGACTCCCTCTCCAAAACATTCCATTTGTGATGCCACTAACCTAAGCTGGTTTAAGTCTTTAAATGACTTCCCAAATATAGATTGGTTGTAGCTCCTAAGCAGGTTGGCCCTCCAGCGACCCAAAGACGGGTAAACTGGGCTTCGAGAGGAAACTAGATCCAGGCTGTGCGGTGTGGCTAGCCTGCCAGATGGGGTCGCTGTTGTAAGATCTACAGTGTCCAAGTCATGGTGAGCGTTTCTCTTCATCAGGACCTTTCAGGAGTCAAAGGCCTGATTTTATAGGTAAGAAGATGAAACCTCTTGACCTATTCTCCTTAGTAGAGTTCAGCCTGGTTATGCAGGGTGTCGGATTTAGGACCACAGGTGATTTTAGATACCCACATGGTGGGGAATGTAAGATTCCTAAATTTCTGACAGGTTTAGTTCTCATTGGTTCACGTTTTACCTGCAGATGGAAGGTTTTCAGGCCAAACATTAGTTGACATTTGTTATCTCATTCCATAAATGTACCAACATATGCTCCTCTACATTATGAATATACCTATATTTTTTCTATAAATATGACTGTATGTTATGCTTACCTTTTTTGCTGTTTTTTCTTTCTCCTGATTTTGAAACTCACTTTATTTTGCTTTAAATAATATAAAGTCATTAAATTTGTTGGTGCCGGTGTATTGCTGCTGCAATAACATTGTTAACCTTTACTGATTCCAGATATACTTTTGAGCACCAGGAACTGATTGTATAATCACTGTGATTTGATGAAAAAGACACCTTATTTCTTTATTTTTTAAAAATCTCATGTCTTATAATCAGAGATGGCTTAGTCAATAATATCACACTTTCTAAAATGGTGTTCCATAATAAAGTATAACTCATGACTTTTTATAATATTTGGTGACATTTTAAAATATTGTAGTGCATACCGGGCAGGTTAATCATACTCAAAAGATCAGATGTTCCTAATCATATGCTGATTGCTCAGCTCCTGTTTCAGCAACAGGGAAAGCCCTCAGAAACTTCCTGTAAAATCATGTGATTCACCTCTGTGAAGTGTCTCTGCTCACTTGCGTGATTATTCTTTTTAAAGCATTTATCATTTAGTAGTGGCTCTGTCCCTTGTGTTTTGTGCTCCACATGTCACCTCCATGGCTGTCTATTAGAGAAGAGTTTTATTTTTCTGTTTTGAGTTATATCTGGTTTACTTAACACTCATGGAGCAAATTACTCCCTGGTTTTCCTTTTCCAAATTTTAAGTGATAGTGTTTTTATAAATTTATACCCTGTCTCTAAACAGATTCGGTCATTTTATACACATACGACTTGCATCACTAAACGTTTCACATAAGTTTTTATGAAAACCAGGACCTAACATTCTATACTCTGCACTGAGATTAATATCTGTATATTACTTAGATTTTATGAAGATGGAGACATACACTCTCTTGTGTTTTGCAGTTTTTTCACTGTTCACATTTTACATTAGCGAGCTCTCCAGAGATGATACTAAACTGGAACATTAACCACAGTCTTTGCTCATCATCCTTCACCTATGATCCTCCAAGGTACGAATCACATGCCTTCTACAATTGATGCACATTTTCTGAAACTGAACTGGAAGGTCCCCATTCCATCCTCGTATTATGCCTGTAGTTAATTGGTATTTTGATTGAACCAGCAGAAGAATAAAAATGCCCATGAATCAAAGAAAATTATTCTCATTAGATATGAAACAAAGAAAGCAGTGGTTTCGAGAACAAATATTGTTCAAAAATATTCTCATTAAAAGAAATTGCTCTCTCTGGTATAATAAAATTCTTCTAAAGAGAAGCATCTGGCAGAATCATATAATTTACTGTGGCATAACATTTGGGATGAATTAAGTTGCTTCATGTCACAAAATGCTTTCAAGTCTTCTCAATATTTTTTCTTCATTTCAACTTATCTGTGTCTCACAGTTCTCCAATTAGATCATTTTTTACTCAGCATTTCTTTAAAGACCTCACATTGTAAATGTTATATAGGAGTTACCGTCCCTTGAAGGTTAGCATATTGATAAATGGAACTAGTTCAAGCCCATGTGTGGAATGTGAAAGTCTTTCCGTGCTGGATTCACCTGCACAATTTTTCATACTAATTAGTGGGAAGATTGAACTCCAAGTGCTGAGATAAATGAGCTGTGGAAGTGGACATTGAAGAAAAGACAGTCATTTGAGCTCATGTGTTTGCCAGCCACCCGTGGGTAAACCTGCTATCACCCTGCATCTGAGCATAATTGCGTTGTTATGTCCTTGAAGAAGCATTAAAATTAAACCTCAATGGATCTTAAAGTTGAAAGGAATTTTAGAGGCCATCTCATCCTCTGGTCTCTCCATTTCAGGTCAATTATTTCAATGACTCCTCTAACAGGACAGCTACCCACAAGGAAGCCCGTTCCATTTTCAGAAAGCTTTTATTAGACTGAGATATGGCCTCTGTTTCCATATTTTGTTTACAGATCTAGAAAACTCTTCAAATCCATCTTCTACATAAGGGCCTTTAAATTTCTGAAGTCAACTTTCACATACCCCCTAAATATTTTTAAAGTGGTATGTGCATAGTAGTGGAAGAAATCTTAAGAGAGAGTTAAAGAATGACACCATTGCCTCTCGGGAGAATGTATTGGAATAAATGGAAATAGTATGAGTTTTAGATCAAATACTAGGGCTAGAACCCCATTCAGCATTTATAAGCTGTGACGGACTATTTTTTAAAATGTCTTTGTTTGTGGATAACATTGCTACTAAATTAGGAAAATTTTTAAAATATTTTATACTTAAGGCTCTTAAAATATCTGGAATAAAGTCACATTAAGTCATTTTTTAAAATAAATAGACACAGGCTTAAGCATAATAGAGGGTATGATTAACTCTGAATGAATTGACATAGGTCTTTGTTACTCGATGGATGCATGGACTGGCAGTATTTGTATCCACTGGGAATGTGTGAGACAAGCAAAGTTTCAGCCCCTACCCCAGACCTACTGAATCACAAGCTTCATTTAACAAGAGCATAAAGTGATTCATATGCAAGCACTGGCATATATTAGAGATGAGTAATGCAAAGCCAGAAAACAGAAAGGTTATAGAGTAGTTGAGAAACTGTTCTTTAGAATGTGGGGACCAGGGTAGGAGAGGAAGGGGTTAGGAATTATTCCCTTTTGGAGGTCTAGTAGGTGCAAATGCCTAGAGGTGGAAATTACTGGGGACATTGAGGAGACTGACCACATGTAATGTGAAGGATACCTGTTAGGGAATAGGAGTCCGTGAGGGACTTCCCTGGCGGTCCATTGGTTAAGAGTCTGCACTTCTATTGCAGAGGGGGCAGGTTCGATCCCTGGTCTGGGAACTAAGATCCCAGATGCCATGCGGAGCGACCAGAAAGAAAGAAAAAAAAAATACATGAGGCTAGAGGATCTTGAAATGAAGCACGTTTTTTTCTGTTTGATGTGGTAAGTTAGCAACTCTGTATAGGTTGGACTATATTGGAAAATAATAAAATAAGGGAAAGGAACTTACTGGAAGTAAATCCAGACAGGAAATTATAAGACCCTGGTCTAGAATGGTAGCAATGAGAAAAGAATGAAACCACCATTCTTCAAGTCCTCAGTTCATTTTATTACTTAAATTTTTATTTCACAAAAAAATGTACTTGTACATGTATTGTATTTTTAGGTATTGGTGAATCTATTATGTGGAGTGTATTCCCAGGACTGTGATTGCTTGTTTTAAAAGTATTGGTTTTTGTTTATTTGTTTGTTTTGTTTTTGATGGTGGTTTTAAAAAACGATGAAGGGGGGCTTCCCTGGTGGCGCTGTGGTTGAGAGTCCGCCTGCCGATGCAGGGGACACGGGCTCGTGCCCCGGTCCGGGAGGATCCCACATGCCGCGGAGCGGCTGGGCCCGTGAGCCATGGTCGCTGAGCCTGCGCGTCCGGAGCCTGTGCTCCGGAACGGGAGACGCCACAGCAGTGAGAGGCCCGCGTACCGCAAAAACAAAAACAAAAACAAAAAAAAAGATGAAGGGTTTCTATTTTCACTGACAGCAGAAAAAGGCACACTTTCTTTTTTTTTTTTTTTTTGGCGGTACGCGGGCCTCTCACTGCTGTGGCCTCTCCCATTGCGGAGCACAGGCTCCGGACGCGCAGGCTCAGCGGCCATGACTCACGGGCCCAGCCGCTCCGCGGCATGTGGGATCCTCCCGGACCGGGGCACGAACCCGTGTCCCCTGCATCGGCAGGCGGACTCTCAACCACTGCGCCACCAGGGAAGCCCGGCACACTTTCTTTTGAAATACTGCCAGCAGCAGATCATATAGCTCTTTAATTTTTGTCAGCTCGGTGGATGTAAAGTGATATCTCATCATTTTCATCTGTATTTCCATGACTGACATTTTTCCTGGCTATTTAAATAGACACTTCTGTGAGTTTTCTCTTCAAAACCTTTGTTAAGGTTTTATCCTAAACAGTGGGAAGGTGTTGTCTGAATATTCTTCGTAATAACCATTTTCTGTATTCTCTACAAATAGTGTTTCCCAATTTACCGATGATCATTTAACTAAATTAGGGTATATTCTGTTATGCAAAAGCATAACATTTTTTTTTAACATTTTTAATAAGCAAATACGTATTTCTTTGAAATTTTTGAATTTTCTACCTAGACTAGAAAGGCCTCTCAATTTCTAGTTGATTATATGATATCTTAAATATTCTTCTAAAAACCTGTTTTATTTCTTTTTACATTATTAGATTTTAATGTCAATGAAAATAATTATCATTTTGATGTGGGGTAGGCATCCAACTTTATTTTCTTACAGATGTATAGCCAATTGTGCAGTCATTACGTTTGAAATGGCTACCAGATTCATCATTTATTATGTTCCCTATATGTCAGAACCTGTTTTCTGGGCCCTCCATTATTTTCCTGACTTACTGATCAAGTCTTATGCTAATATCATGTGGTTTGTTTTGTATAGTATTTTAACATTTAGTAAGCTTAGCCCCTCTCAGTGTCTATCTTTTTTTATCATTTGGGGGACTATTCTTAAATATTTAATTAAAACAAAATATAATTTTAATTGAAATTGTATTTAATTTATCTATTAGTTTTAGAAGAATTAATTTTTATGGTATTAAGTATTCCCACTCAATAACATGATGTGTCTTTCCATTTATTCAGATTCTCTTTTATATCATTTAATAGATATTGCTTGAAAAATCATTTTTTCTATATAGCTTACTAATTTTTTTTTTTTTTTTTGCGGTACGCGGGCCTCTCACTGTTGTGGCCTCTCCCGTTGCGGAGCACAGGCTCCGGACGTGCAGGCTCAGCGGCCATGGCTCACGGGCCCAGACACTCCGCGGCATGTGGGATCCTCCCAGACCGGGGCACGAACCCGTGTCCCCTGCATCGGCAGGTGGACTCTCAACCACTGCGCCACCAGGGAAGCCCCATAGCTTACTAATTTCATTCTAAATATTCTAGCATTTTATCCAGGGAGCAAGGAGGTAAAATGTATGCTTTTCATTTTCTGGTTCTAGAGGGTTAGTGCTATATTAGAGAAATGCTTGTGATTTCTCTCTTTAACTTATCTCTAGCATGTTTCCAACATACCTCAGATTTTTGGTCCTAGCCTCTTGGGGTTTTTTATAATACTTTATCATTTCTTTTCCAATTCATTTGACTACACTTTTCAAAACAGTTTTTCATGTAAATGGTGATAGGCATTGTTTTGTTCCTGATTTTAAAGAAATGGCTTTAACATTTCACCATTTAGAATTTTGTATGCTGTTTGTTTTTAAGAACTGGTTTGTCATATTTAGGTAGAGTCCTTTGATTCCTAATGTACTTAGAGTTTTAATAACTTGCAATAGTGGAATTTTATCAAATACCTTTTTTGTATCTATTGATGTGATCATGTGACTTTTCTCCTTTAAGTTGTTGATATCATTGATTATGGTATGAATTTTCTTTTTATTTAACCACCTTTGCCCCCTGGAATAAATATTTGTTCTCAAAGTATTAATTATTTTGTATTATGCTAATTCTAGTTATGAATTAACTGTAAGTACCTGGTTACTAACATATAGATATATTTGCCTTCTTTTTCATTTTATTTCATATTTCCCCCATGATAATGATTCCTCTTAAAAAAATTATAACAGGTTTGTGAAGGGAGAAACAGGGATGTGACAGATGAGTGGAGCTTAGCTTGGTCTTGACCAGGTTTGTGAAGTTATTGGTGGAGTAGAGCTGCTACTGCCAGATGAGTAGGTCAAGCTTAAAGGGGATGGGAGGCATGGGAGGGTTCTTTTGGTCCAATGGGATCTATAACCAAGGTCTCGTTCCTCATACTTTCTCACTTCTAATCAATGCTGCCATTGTTGAGGATGAAGTGTAAATGGACCAAAGCACACGGCATCTTGGCTTTCTGCTCAGTCAGGTTCTCCACATCTAGGGCCAGCTCCAGGTAACAGAGCTTGTCTGGGACTTGCACATAATGGAGTGCATGCTCAGTGAGCCCTGTTGAGGTAGTCCATATCTGCTCCACAGAAGAATTCACTGCAGTAAAGCCTAGAGAACTAGGAGATCCCAGCATGCCTTGAGGAAGTTCATCTGTTAAACCTAGTGGGTAAACTGTTGGTTGGGGAACTGGTCAGGAAGGGGAGGCCTAGCTTCCGGCAGTGATGGCTGCTGCAGCAAGACAGGGACTCCTAAATACAAAGAATGTTGCTTTTCTTCTTTGTGCTGTTGTTTCCCCTTTTGTAACACTATCTTTATCAGGCTTTATTATTAATATTTGGTGGCTTTATTAAATGAACAGTGAAGGCTTCCAGCTTTCACGGTAGTTGAGAATAGAAGTGTCTGCTATTTAGAAATTAGATAGTACTCATGTGTGAAGTCTGCTGGTTCTAGCTTCTCCTTCCTTTTTCTTTTCCACACGAAACCACGTCTGAATCTAGACTTCGGCGTTCGTGAACTCATGTATTTCACTGTGTACAGGACTGTGGTCTAAGCATTTCACAAAGGTGCCTGGTTTAAGGGGTGAGTGGGTGCTACATTTATCCGGGGCTTTGCTCTTTAAGTTCCTGCTTCTGGTGTGGATCAGCAACGCACATTTTCCTGTTTCACACAAAGCTACAGTATCAGCTAGCAGCACGTAGGCTGGAGCTAAATGATATTCTGCAAACTCTTTCATCTCTCCGAGCCTGTTTCCTTATCTGTTAAATGAACTATTGGGTACCGCCTACTTCTCATTCCAAATTCTCAAATATATGTGTAACAGTTACTGGAATATTTAACATTATTTTGTTATATTTGTCACACTTAATGATAATATTTGATTGTTATTCACATATTTAGAATATATCTATTTCCTGTTATTTCTACCTCTTTTGATATACTTTCTAAAAAAGCAAAAAAAAATACTGGACTGTAAGGGAAATGAATTGTCCTTGTCAGAAATAAAGGTATTTCTGACATATCAGAGATCATATTGACAATCTAAAAGTGCCCTTGCTTCTCGTTAATCATTAACTTATTGTTTATGGAAAAACCTTTAACATCTGGACAACTCCTAATATAAGCGATAAAATAGGAAATGGTTAATAAATATAACTTAGTTATTGTTCTATCTCTTTGTAAATAATGCAGTAATTGCAGTGGCATTTTCTAACAAGGAGAATGCAACAAATCCATTTTTATAAAGTGAAAATAGGCATCAGGGTAAAATAGAACACATTGATTACTTAATACGCCACTGGCTTTACAAGGCCTAACTGGGGAGTACTTTCAAATGATAATGCTCAAATAAAAAAAGAAATAATATTGTGCAATCCTGCATAGTAATTGCAGATGCAGTAGGAAATTTGACAGCTGTGTTTGGAATAGGGACCAGGAAGGCCTGTGACTTATGGTTCCAGTGGCATCATTAGAATGTGTGTGCACTGAGTTGGGGACTGACACGCGTCCCCCAGCAGCCACTCACTGTCGTATTTTGATGGTGTAGAAAATGTGCATTGCAATCATACTGCCAGGAACAGTGAGACTAAACACGGTTCTTGTAGAGGACCATGATACAATTCTGAATGATTAACAGTGATTGCATGATATAATTCTGGGTGATAACAGTGAAATGAGTCAGCATGTGATTTCAGTTCCTAGGCCGATCAGAGAAAGCACTCCATGACAGAAGTGTGAATGAATGTTAAGGCATGATCAGGTGACAGTGAACAGACACGCAAGTGGGAACTTTGGCCAGAATAAGGATTTCAACAGCCCTGATGGTTAATTAACTTATCTTTCACTGACCGGCTAAGGAAGGCTTCATTCTATACCCTACAGGAAGAGCTAGTGAAGGAATTACTTTACTGAGGTGTTAACAGATAAACTGGCAGAATGAAGTGAGGAGAGAGGTTCATCCAAACTGAAAGAAAGGTGATTTTTCTAAGTTAGGTTAGAGAAGGAATTTTTTCATTACCTCTGGAGTCTTTATTAAGTGTCTGTAGAAGTAAAGTTTCCATCAGAACTGCAACTGAAGTTTCCTTTCAAGGCCAGTCACTGTCACTGAAGGATCATTAGTTTACTGTGACCCTGAGACAGATAGGAAGAGATGTGTCTGCTTGTGTATGTGTTTGAAGGTGAGAGAGCCTTGCACGGAATTTAATGATTAGCACATTTTTGAAAATCTGAATTCTGATTTTGTTAGTAATTCATCGTAAGCCTGCCTTGCTAAGATCTCCAAGTATCATGTATGTCAGCTGTTTTACTGGGCACTGAATGAATCCAGAGTAAAGAAAGGATCACTGTGGGATAATTAGACCAGAATGAATTTCTTGGGAGAATTGGGATATGAGCTAGAGCTTGTAAGGACGCTCATTTCACGAATGTAGCATCACATGTTGGCATTTGATGAATGATACAAAGGGGACCCTAGATACAAAGCTTTAAATGCCAGGAAATCACTTTGGTTCGCTCTTTGGCAACAGAGAAACGTTCTGTATTTTGAGGACTGTTGTGCGTAAGTGTTTGGTGATTAATCTGTTAGCGTTCTGCACAAATTCGGATTAGGAGAGTTCAGTATTGAGATGGGTGTGGAGACCAGGGTGGTGGCCATAATACCAAAGGTATAAAATTTGACAAAATGGTGTGAACCAGAGAAAGAACCAGAGACAACTCTAATGTTAGTGGGGGATAGTCAGGGCTGGGATATCAAAAGCAGAGAGCTCATTTTGGAAGATTAAAGCAAAACAAAATCTTAGGGAAAAAAGAATACAGTATATTTATATCTAATTAAAAAAATCAGTGATTGTCAACTAGAAGCATTGGTGGCTACAGTTCCCCTACCTTCCTACCACCAGTCATTGTGTCTTCTCCTCTGATCTGCTTCAACTAATAATTTTGAATGCTGAGAACCTCATTTTTTGTTGATACCTGAGATGATGCCCAATTGAAGGTGTGGGTTCAGCTGTGGAATATAAGATAATTTCTGGAACTGTTCTTTAACCCCTGAGCATAATTATCTCTCCTAGACTGCAGACAGATCTGAAAAATGAACTAATTTTGACATGAAATTGCAAAATATTTCCTTTTGTGATGAAATTGATAGGATTTTTCAAAAAAAAACCATAACCCTCCTTTGCTCTTCTATAGCAAAAACATTAAAAAAGGCAACTTATATGGGAAACAAAAGCAAAAATAAACAAACGGGGCTACATCAATCTAAAAAACTTTTGCACAGCAAAGGAAGCTGTCAACAGAGCGAAAAGTCTGCCTACTGGATGGGAGAAGGTATTTGCAAATGATGTATCCCATAAGGGGTTAATATCTAAAACATGCAAATAACTCATACAACTTAACATCAAAAAAGCAAAAAAGTCTATTAAAAAATGGGCAGAGGTCCTGAATGGACATTTTTCCAAAGAAGACATACAGATGGCCAACAGACACATGAAAGATGTTCAACATCATTAATCGTCAGTGAAATGCAACTCAAAGCCACAATGAGATATCACTTCACACCTGTCAGAATGGCTGTTATCAAAAAGACAAAAAATAAGTGTTGGTGAGTGTGCAGAGAAACGGGAACCCTCTGTTGGTCAGAGTGTAAATTAGTGTAGCCACTATGGAAAATAGTATGAAGTTTCCTCAAAAAAATTAAAAATAGAACTACCATATGATCCAGCAATTGCACTCCTGGAATCTCCAAAGAAAAGCCAAGATATAGAAGCACTCTAAGTGCCCATTGATAAATGAATAAGGAAGACATGGTATCTATCTATCTATCTATCTACAATGGAATATTACTCAGCTATAAAAAGGAATGAAATCTTGCCATTTGTAACAACATGGATGGACATAGAGGGTATTATGCTAAGTGAAATAATTCAGAGAAAGTTGAATGCTGTATGATTTCACTTTTATGTAGAATCTAAGAAATAATACAAATGAGCAAACATAACTAAACAGAAGCAGTCATAGATACAGAGAGGGGGTTAGAGGGAGGAGAGAAACAGGGAGATTAAGAGGTATAAGCTTCCAGCTACAAAATAAATGAGTCACAGGTATGAAATGTACAGTGTGGGGAATATAGCCAATAATTATGTCATATCTCTGGTGACAGATGATAACTTGACTTATTACAGTGATCATTTTGAAATGTATAGAAATATCAAATCACTGTATTGTGCACCAGAAACAAACACAATGCTGTAGGTCAGTTATACTTCAAAACAAACAAAACAAACAAGCAAACAAAGTGACAGAAAAAGAGATCAGGTTTGTGGTTACCAGAGGCAAGGGGTCGGGGGAGGGGGAATTGGCTGAAGGCTGTCAAAAGGTACAAAGTTCCAGTTATAAGATACATAAGTACTAGGGATATGATGTACGACATGATTAGTATAATGAACACTGCTGTAGGTTATATATGAAAGTTGTTAAGAGAGGAAATCCTCAGAGTTCTCATCACAAGGAAACATTTTTTTCTATTTCTTTTATTTTGTAATGATGGTGGATGTTCACTAAACTTTTTTTTTCATCTTTATTGGGGTATAATTGCTTTACAATGGTGTGTTAGTTTCTGCTTCATAACAAAGTGAATCAGTTATACATATACATATATTCCCATATCTCTTCCCTCTTCACTAAACTTTATTGTGATAATCATTTCATGTATGAAAGTCAAATCTTTATGCTGTACACCTTAAACTTACACAGTGCTGTATGTCAGTTGTGTCTCAGTGGAAATGGAAGAAAAAAAGGACGATAAAAGGACAGAAGTAGGTGTTGATATCGTCATGATAGCCAAAAGAAGCATTAGCATCATCAGTTTTCCAGCATTTATTTGCCTTGTTGTCTTTCCCATTCTTACACTGACTTAGAAACAACAAAATAAATCCATTCATCTACTAGACAGGTGTCCCAGACTAATATTTCTTGGCTTACCGTACAAGTCAGAGAATGACATTTTAAATTAATTGTAGTAGACATTGTACCTTGAACTCTGTGATTGGACTTCCATAAGTATCACTGAACTTTATCGGTATGAGAAGCAGAACTCAAGCCTCATTTGTGGTTTCAGGTATTTGATGTTATATGGGAAACCAACAACAGCAGGAAAAGTTAAACTCAGGATTTTGCTTTACTTTTGACCTGAATATTTTGGTATTGTCAGTCTTAATAATCTGGTCAATATGTAAGCTGAGATTTTGCAACATTGGATTGAAACAAAGGAATAAATTAGTAAAGTATATCCTAGAAGTTCCTGGATATTTATGCTTGTTTTATATTTTTTCTGACAATTTTAGTTGTGTGTTCACATACACAAGAATAACTTGCATTTTGAAGTTACAGAAAATAATACAAACATAATTTCATTTCCATCAAAGGACTGAAGGTTTCTGTATCTTCCCCTCTTCCCTCTTTCCTACCTTCCTGCCTTTCTGCCTTCCTTCCTTCTTTCCTTCTATATGACTTTGATTAATATGATGGTAATCAATATAACATGATTCCATAGTAATAAAAGTCAATAATTCTGTAAACTGTGTTCACATTTTTCCCTACAAAGAAGTTGCCCAAAAGAAATAAATGTTCTTTTAAATAAGAAATATGGTAAACCAGCTTCTTGAAAAAGTTATCTAGGCTAGATACCAAAATAAGAGTACATTTTGCTTAAAGAAGAAAAAAACCATCTTCAGTGGGTTAAATTGTTAACAAATCTTTTTTCCTGAGAGTATTCTTGTGTCAAGCACCCTAGAAGATATTGGATATTTCAGTTGAATAAGACCCAGTGCTTGTTTTCCAAGTGCTTGTAATTCAGTGGGGGTGGGAGAGAGACACAGAGAGAGAGAGAGAGAGAGAGAGAGAGAGAGAGAGAGAGAGAGAGGGAGAGAGGGAGGGAGGGAGGGAGGGAGGGAGGGGGAGGGAGGGAGGGAGGGAGCGAGGGAGGGAGGGAGAGAGAGAGAAATAAACAGGTGAGTAAAATGAGGAATGGTAAATCAAGTGCTAGAGATGGTAAGGTAGCACAGCAGCAAAGTATTTATTTCAGTCTTGGGAGAGATTTTGGAAGTGGTAACACTTGAAGAAATTAGGAGAGAGAGAGATGAAAGGCAGAGGCAGGAGTGTGCCAAAAGAGAAGGGAATACAGGTACATCTTGGAGATATTGTGGGTTTCATTGCAGACCACTGCAATAAAGCAAATATCGCAATAAAGCAAGTCACACGAATGTTTTGGTTTCCCAGTAAAAAAAGTTATGTTTACACTCTACTGTAGTCTATTAAGTGTACAATAGCATTATGTCTAAAACAACAATGTACATACCTTAATTAAAAAATAGTTCCTTGTTAATAAATGCTAATGGTCATCTGACCTTCAGGAAATCCTAATGTTTTGCTTGGTAAAGAGTCTTGTCTCAATGTTGATGGCTGCTGACTGATCAGGGTGGTAGTTGCTAAAGGTTGCACTGGCTGTGACAATTTCTTTTTTAAAAATTTTTATTGGATTATAGTTGATTTACAATGTTGTGTTAGTTTCAGGTGTACAGCAAAGCGAATCAGTTATACATATACATATAGCCACTCTTTTTTAGATTCTTTCCCCACATAGGCCATTACAGAGTACTGAGTAGAGTTCCCTGTACTCTACACTAGGTCCTTATTAGTTATCAATTTTATACATAGCATTATGTATATGTCAATCCCAATCTCCCAATTTATCCCTCCTGCCTTTCCCCCTTGGTAACTATAAGTTTGTTTTCTACATCTGTGACTCTATTTCTGTTTTTAAAATAAGTTCATTTGTACCATTTTTTTAGATTCCACATGTAATATCATATGATGTGTCTCTCTCTGTCTGACTTACAGTGACAGTTTCTGAAAATAAGACAACAATGAAGTTTGCCACATGAATTGACTCTTCCTTTTACATACGATTTCTCTGTAGCCTGTAATACGGTTTGATGGCATTTTAACCATAGTAGGACTTCTTTCAAAATTGAAGTCAATTCTCCCAAACCCTGCTGCTGCTTTATCAACTAACTTTATGTGATATTCAAATTCTTTGCTGTCATTTCAACAATCTTCACAGCACCTTCACCAGGAGTAGATTCTACCTCAAGAAACCCCTTTATTGAGCAATCCTCATCGAATAAAGTCTGATCATGAGATGCAGCAGTTCAATCACATCTTCAGGCTCCACTTCAGATTCTAGTTCTCTTGCTGTTTTCACCACATCTGCACTTACTTTCTCCACTGAAGTCTGGAATCCCTCAAAGTCATCCACGAGGATTGGAATCAGCTTCTTCCAAACTCCTGTTAATGTTGATATTTTGATATCTTCCTGAATCACAATGTTCCTGATGGCATTTAGAATGGTGAATCCTTTCCAAAAAGTTTTCAATTGACTTTGTCCTGCTCTGTCAGAGGAATCACTCTCTATGGCAGTTACAGCCTTAGGAAATGTATTTCTTAATAAGACTTGAAAGTCATAATGACTCCGTGATCCATGGGCTGTCATTATTAGAATGAATGTTGTGTTAGCGGGCATGAAAACAACACTAATCTCGTTGTACATCTCCATCTGAGCTCTTGGGTGACCAGGTGCATTGTCAATGAGCAGTCATGTTTTTTTTCTTTTTACATCTTTATTAGAGTATAATTGCTTGACAATGGTGTGTTAGTGAGCAGTAATATTCTGAAAGGATTCTTTTTTTCTGAGCAGTAGTTCTCAACAGTGGGCTTAAAATATTTAGTAATCCATGTTGTAAACAGATGTGCTATCATTCAGGCTTTGTTTTTCCATTTGTAGAGCACCTGCAGGGTAGATTTAGCATAATTCTTAAGGGCCCCAGAGTTTTCAGAATGGTAAATGAGCATTGGCTTCTAAAGTCACTAACAGCATTCGACCCTAACAAGAGAGTCAGTCTGTCCTTTGAAGCCTTGAAGCCAGGCATTGACTTCTCCTCTTTAGCTATGAGAGTCCTAGATGGCATCTTCTTCCAATATAAGGCTGTTTTGTTTACATTGAAAATCTGTTATTCAAAGTAGTCTGCTTCATTAATTATCTAAGCTGGATCTTCCAGGTGACTTGCTATAGCTTCTACATCAGCACTTGCTAATTCACCTTGCATTTTTATGTTATGGAAGTGGCTTTTTTCCTTAAACCTCATGAACCAACAACCTCTGCTAGCTTCCAACTTTTCTTCTGCAGATTGCTCACCTCTCTCAGCCTTCATAGAATTGAAGAGAGTTAGGGCTTTGCTCTGGATTAGGCTTTGGCTAAGGGAATGCCATGGCTGGTTTGATCTTCTGTCCAGACCACTAAAACTTTCTCCATATCAGCAAAAAGGCTGTTTCACTTTTTTTATCATTCGGGTTTACTGGAGTAGCACTTTTCATTTTCTTCAAGAACTTTTCCTTTGCATCCACAACTTGGCTAATTGTTTGGCACAAAAGGCCTAGCTTTAGTTTTATCTTGGCTTTTACATGCCTTTTTCACTAACCTTAATCATTTTTAGCTTTTGGTTTAAACTGAGAGACATGTGACTCTTCCTTTCACTCGAATGTTTGGAGGCCATTATATGGTTATTAATTGGCCTGATATCAACATTGTTGTGTTGTGTGTCAGGGAATAGGGAGACCCGAGGAGAGGGAGAGGGATGGGGGACCAGCTGGTCAGTGGAGTAGTCAGAATGCAAACAACATTTATCAATTAAGTTTGCTGTCATGTGTGGGTGCATTTCATAGCACCCCGAAACACTTAACAATAGTAACATCAAAGATCACTGATCACAGGTCACCGTAACAAATATAATAATAATGAAAGAGTTTGAAATACTGCAAGAATTCCCCAAATGTGACATAGAGACACAAGTGAGAAAATGCTGTTGGAAAAACGGTGCTGACGGATCTGATTGACCCAGGGTTGCCACAGACCTTCAGTTTGTCAAAAAACCCCCACAGTATCTGCAAAGTGCAACAAATGAAGCACAATAAAACGAGGTCTGCCTGTATAAACAAAGTTGTGTTCGTCATCAGACAGAGATAGGGAATCAAGAAGGATCTAGATTTTTAGATACTCTAATCAATGAAATGATTACTTTCTTATAGGCAGTAAAAAGTAATGTACTAAACGAATTGAAATATGTCTAAGGAAGTTAGATAATTTTCTTATTTTCTTGGCTTTTTCATGTTGATAGTCTCCTTTTGGGAGAGAACATAAAATATCAAATGCTTTCCAAAATCATTTTCCCCCATTTCCTCTGGTTTGTGGGATGTATAAGTCTCTGCTTGGACTTCCCACTGGGTAACAGCACTGGTGTGAGTGGGAAAGGAGAACACAGGACAGAGCAGATCAGCTAAAGAAACAATTGCAGAGCACCTCCTATGGACCAGCCCAGAGACACTTGCTAGAGATACCATCATCCTGATCCCAAGAAGCTCACAGCTGAGTTGGGAAGACCAAAGAATGAACAAAGGATAACGATGCAATAAAAAAGTACTCCTGGGCAGGTATTGCCTCGTGTGTGCACAATTCCAAGTGGGAGAGTTTCTGTGCTAAGTGACAGTTCTGCCCCTCTGCATTCCTCCTTCCAAGCCCCAAAGAAACAAGTGTGACTTTTTCCTGTACCGGAGTTTAGGATCTGAGTTTTATATTTTTCCTCCTTACAACCATGGGACTGAATATTAGGACTATTTTATGAAGAAATAAAAGCACTTCTCATTAAGTAATATAATCATAACACTTTATTCCACAAATGTCATATGAAAATCTCTAAAGAATCACTTCATCAGCCTTGTGATTGTGTTATTACACAAGTGTAAATGTGATTTATGTACCGGACATGGGGAAGAAAATTTAAGAGCAGGTGAGAGTTTCATTCAGTGCTTTGTATTTCTTCTTTTATTTATTAAGAGAAACTAGTAGGCTGTCTGATAGATACTATTCAAGATCCTTTCAAAAGCTTAACTGATGTAATGCTAATGTTGACTCTATGAAGTAGATACTATTGGTGTTTTATAAAGAGGGAAACAGGGACAAGGAAAAGTTAAATAACTTGCCTGAAGTCCAGGTGATAGGTGGCAAAGCCAGAACCGGAACCGAGGCAATGGCTGTGAAATGTACATGGTGACCTCTACACAACTACGTGGATATGTAAGTTGGAGATTGCTACTGCTTCAGCCTCCTGGGCACACACTTTCTTTTAGTATCCACATGAAATGTGTTAAATCCTTACATAATTTCTTATAATAACCTCGAGACCCACCCCACTGTTTGTAAGTGTTCCCAGAGAATTTATGTTCACGTCACCACTTCCGGCTCCAGGTTCCAACCCCTGCTGACACCTTGACGGCTGTCTACTTTCTTCCTTCCTGAAGTGACTGTCCCTTCTTCACTGCCACATCGCAGGAGCAGAGAAGTTGACACTTTCTCCTTCAAACCTCCCAGCACATCATTAACCCACTTTTGCTGTATATAACAGAGCCTTACCGAAAGTTTGGGGATAGCGGTGTGCCTACGAACATAAAGCAGAAGCTCCTGTTTCTAGACACTTCAGAATCATTCCTGTCAGTGGAAATTTCTTCCCAAGTCCTTTCATAATCCCTTGCAACATCCTGCCATTTTGCCTGAGACGCTTCTTTTCGCACGTTGCTTCCAAACCGGAGCAGGCAGGGGCCACCCCAAATTCCTATCCCTTTTTTTTGCAGGAAATTTTCTAATATTTATTTTACTTCTTCTTCCATCTAGACAAATCCAGGGGACCTTGCACTTCACAATGAAAAATACAATAATGGTGCTTTTACTATCCAGATAGATCTGAACATCTATCAGGAACATAAGCACATAATTAGAAAGTAGCGTGTTATGTGTCATGTGCGAAGTGATAGGTACGCAGTGGTGTAACAGAGAATCTACAGCTAGCAGCCTGACTAGGGAAGATAATGCATAAGGTGCCCTTTGCTCTGAAGGATGAGTGTGAGTGTTCCAGAGAAAAAAGGGTAGAAGAGGAAAGGGAATGTGTGACGGCTTGGAAAAGCAAAACGGCATCACATCTCTGTGTTCTGAGCATCAACTTTGTGTGTGTTGAAAGCAGAAGGGGATTGGAGGTAGAAGGAAGGGAGAGAGATGAGTGGCCAAGATGAGAGTGGAAAATAGGTCAGGTTCCACACAAGAAAGAACATTGTATATCCCACTCCAGGTTTTAGAGTTTTAGAAACACCAAGGCCAGGTTTTACAATGCTTGTTAAAAACACAGATTTCCGGACTCCATCCCGACCTACTGAATCTAAAGGTCTTGAAGGAATCAGAAACCAGAAGAAACTTTTATGCATATCAGAAACTCTGCTGTAAGAAATGGGAGCCTTTAGCTAATTCAGTGTTGCAGAATGCTAGGTCATACCTAGCACTGCAGACCCATATACTATAGAGTATATGTGTATTTAGAAACATAATGAAATAAATTAGTTTTTATATAGCTTGAAAGCTGTACGGTACCCTAGGTGGCAATTTGGAGTACTTTAACTAGAAGAAATTATAATGTGTCTACTAAAATATCATCGGTAAAACTTTACCAAGTGTTTTTTTTTCTTTTATTCCCTCCCTCATGCACAATAAATCCTGTCTGAATAATTTACTCATTCTGGAACATTAAAACAGGCTTTGTGCTTTGAGGCTAACAAACGATTTTCTTAAGTATAATGAGGCTTTTGAAAATGCTGTGCCACAAAATTTATGCGGGGAAAAATGTGGCTTTATTTAAACTTCCAAGCTTGTATTAGTGGTTTTGATGAGAAGCTGTTCTGTGGTCTGGTTAGAGCAGAGAGTGAGCTGGCCCTTTGCTACCTGAGGTCTAAGAGGGAACAGTACTCTTGAAGGCTGTTGACGGAATCAAGAACACAATCTGTGCATTTGTTTAAAACACTTCACTGTAGATGAGCAGGGAACAGCTTGTGCACGTGGAAGTGGAATCTGAATTAAAATTGAACATAGAAGAACAAAATGAAGTGCAGTAATGACAAGTGTAAACTACAACATGAACAAAGTAGAGAAGCTGTTGCAATAAATAATGCTAATATTGTATTAGAGTTCACTGTAGAAAGATATAAGAAGCATCATGGCTAATAGATTCAAAATGAAAGAACTATACTGGGATTTGGAAGGATGAGTGCAATACAGAGGAAATACGACTCAGTCCTTCTATTAAGGCTCCACATTGATTAGTATCTTCCTAAATGATGGGTTCTACTTTTTAATGCTTTTCAAATGTATGGCTACACCACATAGAAACTATAGTCAGTTCCCGATAAAACAAATGAAAGAAAAAAAAGAAATAGATTTTAACTCTAGCTTTATGACATTTGATGCATTGGCTACAAGGGGACTACTATGTTTTGACTGAATTAAACATGGCAGTGGAACGTGAGAACGGTTCTAGAACTTCTTTATCTGAAGGGCTTAATTGTATTTGTTTATTTTTAATAGGAGAGAGCTTAAAGTCCCTGCACTGATTATGGAGCATTTGGGAGATGAATTTTAGTACATCTATCATATTTTTTGTGTTCTTGATACACTGGTATTCCAAATGCTTTGACCTTGTTTGGTAAAATTGTAGCAATAAGCTTTACCAGTTTTATTTAACAAATATTTGGGGGGTGCATTTGGTAGATTTTCATAAATAAAATCCATATTATGTCTAAAGTCATATCTTTGAAATCATAATTATTTAAATTTTAGATTTCTAAAGATATCTCTGGAAGCACAATTAAAAAAATTCGATTTCCAGCAAATTTATAAAGGGCCGTTAGCATCCTATAGGTAAATCACATCATTGTTACCTCCTATGCTTTGTGCTTTTGACTATGTTACTATTGGAATATTTTTCTGACAACATCTATGAAAGTAGGAATGGATGTTGTAGCAAAACAGACTCTTCTCGGTCTGATTGATTTTGTGCTTTATAACCCATTTCAGTTATCAGAAAGTATTGCAATTTTTCCTCCTGCTGTTTGGAAAGAATGTAATGGTCTAAAAGATTGCCTGCCATCTGAGGGAGTTACTCTCTTGTCAAGGTAGAAACAGTATATTAATTAAACTATCTGTAACTTTGGAGTGAATACTTTCAATCCATTTCTTTCTCTGTTTGCTGGCACTCAAACATGACACTTGGCAACACAATGCAGCAGATCTGGAGGACCATGGCTAGGATGTTCTAAAATCAAGAGATTACAGGATGGAATTAAATTTTTTTTTTTTTTTAGTTTCCTAATATTATAACATAAGGTGGTTAGACCTCATCAATATTTTACTTTAGTGTGAATTTATATAATGACTATTCTTGTATTGCTCAGTGAAATTCCTTAGCCATTACTATAAAGCTAATAGAAACAAACAAATGTATTTTTAACACTATACTGTGGGAAAATATCCCAGGAACCATAAAATGGGGAAGATGTAAGATGCTAAGATACATATTTGTACTTCACTATTTGGGGAAAACAAATCCATGAAAATTCTCTAGAAGAGTATATAAATTAAAGATATTTCTTAGACCAATAAATATGATCAATGACTTGCAGTGATTTGACATAATGAGATAAATAAATGCAATTAAATATAATGACAGGGGACTTCCCTAGTGGCACAGTGGTTAAGAATCCGCCTGCCAATGCAGAGGACACAGGTTCAAGCCTTTGTCCAGGAAGATCCCACATGGAGCAACTAAGCCTGTGCACCACAGCTACTGAGCCTGCGCTCTAGAGCCCATGTGCCACAGCTACTGAAGCCTGCGTGCCTAGAGCCCGTGCTCCACAACAAGAGAAGCCACCGCGATGAGAAGCCTGCGCACAGCAACGAAGACCCAATGCAGCCCCAAAATAAATAAATAAATGTATTAAGTAAATAATAAATAAATAAATATAATAGAGTAAATTGAACCACCACTATTTAGAGGATACTCTCAGTATTAGATGGGAATCATTTGCTTTTGTGAGTTTGTGGATTGTATAGAGCTGACTTTAAAAGGAAAGACTGAGGTCAGTATAATTATGTAGTTAGAGGGACTGTAAATCCAACTGATTCCTTTTAATTCAGAATGCCACATACTACTTGACAACGGGCTTTTCTAGCACCTGGATATCCTTTTAAGCATGCCTTAGAGATCCAGCAGCGTAAATAAAATTGCGTTGCTTTGCTCAGGTTTATGGAATCTGGACTTGGTCCTTGAGTGAACATTGTGTTTAAATAAATAGGTGAAAGGCAGGATGAAATAGGAATGAAAAGTCCCAGGACTCTGAGCCTGGATGCTTAGAAGGCTGATCCTAACATATGAAATAAGGAAGTCAGACAGATGCAGAGAAAAGTAGAAGGGCATAGTAGGCAAAAAGAGATCCAGGTGGATGTTAGGCATTAGGAAATAGGAAGTGTTTGCTTCAGCAACCATTCTCCAAGTGTCATCTGAGGCTCCTAAGATCTTTTCAGGATGTACAGGAGATCAAAACAATTTCCATAGTACGAAGACTTGCTTTGCCGATTTCTCTGTACTGGCTTTTGCATTGACAGTGCAAACACAGTGGTGAGCAAAACTGTTGGAGCTTTAGTACAAATTAGATTAGTGCCACCAAACTGTACTTGTAGTCATTGTATTCTTTACATCTACAAAATTGCAGGGAAAAAAAAAATCCAGTTTCACTGAAAAATGTCCTGATGAAGCAGTAAAAATTATTAATTTTGTTAAACGTCGACCCTCAGTTATATATATTTTCTATACTCTGTGTGATGACATGAAAATACATGAAGTCTGTCTTCGGCATACTGAATTATAGTGGCTGTCTTTTTTAAAAATTAATTAATTTATTTTTGGCTGCGTTGGGTCTTCGTTGCTCCGCGCGGGCTTCCTCTAGTTGTGTCTATCGGGGACTGCTCTTTGTTGTAGTGCGAGGGCTTCTCATTGCGGTGGCTTCTCTTGTTGCGGAGCACAGGCTGTAGGCACACGGGCTTCAGTAGTTGTGACACGTGGGCTCAGTAGTTGTGGTGCACGGGCTTAGTTGCTCCGCGGCATGTGGGACCTTCCCGGACCAGGGATCAAACCCGTGTTGCCTGCATTGGCAGGCAGATTCCTAACCACTGCACCATCAGGGAAGTCCTATAATGGCTGCCTTGATGAAAGGCACTTACACAGTTTGAATTGCAAGCTGAACTAGACACTTTTTTTCCTGAACACATTTTTTTTTTTTTTTTTGCGGTACGCGGGCCTCTCACCGTTGTGGCCTCTCCCGTTGCGGAGCAGAGGCTGCGGACGCACAGGCTCAGCGGCCATGGCTCACGGGCCCAGCCGCTCTGCGGCATGTGGGATCTTCCCGGACCGGGGCACGAACCCGTGTCCCCTGCATCGGCAGGCGGACTCTCAACCACTGCGCCACCAGGGAAGCCCCTGAACACATTTTTTTCATGAAAAGAAAGGATTGACAAAATATGATGATTTAGACCTGGGTACTGGCAGACATTTTCTCAAAGTTGACCGAGATGAGCCTGCCACTTCAAGAAAAACA
The DNA here is from genome assembly GCF_937001465.1 of Orcinus orca. Taxonomy (NCBI): domain Eukaryota; kingdom Metazoa; phylum Chordata; class Mammalia; order Artiodactyla; family Delphinidae; genus Orcinus; species Orcinus orca. The sequence goes on along the minus strand of NC_064576.1, from coordinate 17,773,213 downwards.
TCTTACAGCGTTGTTGGCAGTGCTTAACATTTGACCTTTCAAGAGAAAATTGGAATTTTAGAAAACTTACAGCTGTCACCATAAACTTGAAAGTTTCCTAATACTTACAGATATGATGACCTGTGTCAGCATTGGGAAAATATGAATAATGCATGAACCAATATTTTTCAAATGTCAGTGCATAAGTTACAAAATCACGGATGGATAACCAAACCATTTATAGTAAAATACAGACCAGTAGGACATTGCAATTAAGTACTTGTCAGGTTTTGGTCAAGCACTTAATTACATCAAAGAAGAATGTTAATTATCCGGAAAGATGATTACATATATCATCGTACAAGTTGCCTTCCTTTGGCAACTGTATGTATGTATGTGGCTGGATTTTTTCATATATCTCAACCAAAACAGCATATTGTAACAAGTTCAATCCAGAAGCAGATATGAGAATCCAGCTCTTTTTGATTATTAAGCCATATATTAATGAAATTTGCAATAATATAAAATAATGCCACCCTCACACTAACATTTTTTTTTGGAAAATACAGGGTTTTTTTCCAAAATATGTACTTTATTCTAATGTAGTAAGTTTGTTATGATTATTTTTTAAGTGTATTTAGTAAATATTTTAAAATAATTACCAATTTTTATTTTTAAAATAATATATATTTATAAATGCAACCCTCCAAGATAAAAGCTCTACAGGTTTCTCAGTAACTTGTAAGAATGTAAAGGAGCCTGAGAACAAAAACTTTGGGAATCACTGAGGAATGTATGTAAATTTCAGAGTCATCAGCTTGGGGGTTTCATGTACTATTATTTGAGTGGTGTTATATTTTGAACAAGGTCATATGGAACAAGAACCATGGCTTTGAAAAATCTGGCCTAGGATTTAGAGGAACGAGTGAAAGAAAAAATAAATGTACTCATATAGGATGGAAGAGAATCAATATCATTAGATTTCAGGGCTAGAGTAACCAGGAGAGTGTGAGCCCTGAGAAGAGCATTGCATTTGGTTAGGAAGAGGTTGCTAGAGACCTCTGAACCATATCAGTGCCTCAGGATAACCCCTGATCTGACCCAATCAGTTATTTCTGCCTGCCCAAACCTTCCACCCTTCCCTAATGGAACTTGAAGACTGTTACCAGCAACCATCCCTATCTCCTCAACCTTTACCTCTGAACGGAACTTGACTTCCTTGTTCTAACTAAATCCTGGTGCATCTTCCTTTACAGTCTCTTCAAATATAAACTTTTTTTTTTTTTTGGAAGGTTGGATGTGGTAAAAGAGCAAGCAGTTTTTATTTCCTTCTCCACATGTCTTTGGTGATAAAGATCTTACATGGTATTCTTTTCAGAGATAAGGATGAATTTTTCAGTTAATAATTCCAAATATTAGAAAATACACAGCTTATTTGACTCCAACACAACACATGTAGGGCCTTCTCTTCATTTATTTTTGCTATAGTAATAGTGATAGTGTTGGTTAATGGTATTAGTTAATTTCCAAAAAGAGGAATAATTATAGTAGCTAATTTGTATTATTCTACATAATGGCTCAATGTGCTAAATTAACAATGAAATCTTTGCATTTTATTCAGGTATATAAATAAAGTTTTGTTTTGTTTGGGGCTTAAATACATACCAAACATCCCAATTTCAAATAATTTAAATAGACTTTCAGTGTATTTGAAAAGAGACCATATATCCTAAAGGTTCAGAACCCAAACTCTGGAGCCAGGAAGCTTGGATTTAAATCCATACACTTTCTATGTAAGCCTTGAGAAATTCACTTACGTTTTTGTTGCTTCAGCTTGGTCATCTTTAAAATGGGAAAAATAATAGCAATAATAATAATAATTATTTTTATTATTGTTCTTCTAATTATTGTTATTGTTAAGAGTATCCACAGTATGAGTTGGAAAATCAAGTGAATTAATTTACCAAAAGAACTTAATGAAACATCTAGTTTATGATATGCAAGTACATGGCAGAAATGAGGGATTATTATTATTATGATTCTTTAATGTATTTCAAGCACTTTCCACCTGCAGGCACTATGCAAGTATGTAGCTTGTACAAATTCATTTAACTCTCACAGCCGCCCTGTGAAATAGGTACCACTACTCTACTTCTTTTCTGATGAGAATAAATGAGGCATATGGAAATTAAGAAATTTGCAGTCACGCAACTAGTATTTAACTGGAGTGGACTTGAACCTAAACCTATCAGAATGTATTGAGCTCCCATGGGCCAAGGGTTGGGAGATATAAAGATGAACAGGACAAGATCCCTCTCTCAAGGGACCCATGACCCCTCAGAAAAGGCAGGAGGTTACAGCAATTCGTAAAACATTTTCTAGCACAGGATGTAGGCGTGAGAGGAGGAAGAGTTCACCAGGTATCACCCTGTACTTACCCTATCCCACAGTCAGAACAGGCACTATCACATACATTTTATTGAAGATAAAATTGATGTTTAGGGAAGTTAAATGGCTCATTCAATTGGTACACAAAAGAGTCTAGGTTAGAATCATTGCCTCCTGAGTTTGCTAGTCAAAGGTAGACATTTTTGGTTTTCCATGATCAGTATTGTGATAGGCTGAATACTGGCCTCCAGAGATATCAGGGACTAATCCCTGGACCTGTAAATGTTACTTATAAGGAAACAAGGTCTTTGCAGATGTGATTAAATCAAGGCTATTGCAATGGGGAGATTATCCTGCAATATCTGAGTGAGCCCTCGATGCTCGAATATGTCCTTAAGAGAGGGAGGCGAAGGAGATTTGAGATGTACAAAAAAAGAGAGTGTGACTGTGGAGTCAGAGACTGGAGTTACTTGCCCACAAGCCAGCAGCCCCCAGCAGCCAGCAGAGGGAAGGAACAGTCTCTTCTAGAGTTTCTGGAAGGAGCTCAGCTTACCCTATCTTGATTTCAGCCCAGTGGTTCTGATTTTTCTTACTTTTGGTATCCAGAATGGTGAGAGAATAAGTTTCTATTGTTTTCACCTACTACATTTGTGGTCATTTGCTACAGCAGTCATAGGAAACTAATAGAAGTGTTCTCCATGGTTGGAGGAGGTGCGTGTTCCTTTATCCACATTGTTACTCCCATTCTCCTCAAGAAAATTCCCCTTGGTACCTGCCAAAAGACTCACAACCTGCTAGCATAGTACTAGTAGTAGTACCAGTAGCTAGTATGTACTACTACATACTGTCATTTATCAGATTTCTGGTTATCATCTCTAACCAACTCAAGATTTTATTACTGACTTTCTTTCCCTTAATTTCTCTTGCCATCATTCTTGGCTACCTCAGCCTCCACTGATCTATCCAATATTCTGGCCTCCACACATGCCCTAGTTCACATTATTTTTCTTATTCAAGGAATATTCTCCCACAGTTCCCATGCCCCCTCCTCAGTCATCAATTTTTATTTGTCTATCAAAGTACTCCTATCAGCAAATGAACATCCAGTAAATTCTCCACCCTCAAAAAACCAGAAACCTTTGACCTCATATATCCCTTGGGCATCGGCCTTGGTTCTCTACATCCGTTACAGGAAACATTTGCAAGAGCGTTGTCTATAGTTGCTTCAATGGAATAGTACTCAGCCATAAAAAGAAATGAAATTGAGCTATTTGTAATGAGGTGGGTAGACCTAGAGTCTGTTATACAGAGTGAAGTAAGTCAGAAAGAGAAAGACGAATACTGTATGCTAACACATATATATATGGAATTTAACTATTCCTGTTCTCTTTTGTGCTCACATTCTGCTGAGGTAGATCTTGCCAATGTCAGTAAGAGCAGTCTATCTTGTCAGTTTCCATGGTCAATTGTTATTCCTCATCTCAGTTGACCTCTTAATAGCCTTGAGATGATGGATTACTTTCTTCTACTTGAATCACTTTCTTCCCTTGGTTTCTTGCACACTCCACTTTCCTGATTTTCCCTTTCCTTCATTGCCTTCTTATTCCCATTCTTTCTGCTGGCTACCCTCCTTTTCCTGAATCTCTGCACCCTTCCCAATCTCCTCTCTTTGGGTTATTTCATCCAGCACCATGACTCGTCAGTCTCAGATCTATATCACCAACCTCAACTTCTCCCCGGAGCCAAATTATTATTGTTTTATCTAACTGTGTATTGATAAATGTCGTTTGAATTTTTAATTGGCATTATCAATCTTAACATGTCCAAAATAGAACTTTTAATTTCTAACTCACACCGTAAACACAATGCATCCATAGTCTTGCTTATCTGAGTTAATGCCACCAGTGTACATCCAGCTGCTGAGGTACAGACTTCAGAATTATCCTTCATTTATCCATTTCCTCTACACCCTACACTTGCTGTACAACAGTAAGTCCTTTTGGCTATGCTTCAGTACCTATGGCCAGTGCCATCACTTTTTGCAAGTTGGCCCACGACCACTGTAGTCCAGCCTTAAGTGCCTGTCACTCATCTTATTACTTATGTTACTGAAGCCCATTCCCTGGACTCCCTGCTTTCAGTCATGCCCCTGCCCCAACAGTTGATTCTGCACACGGCAGCCACTGTGATCCTTTAATATGCAAACCAGATCACATTTTTCCATGTTTAAAATTATTCAGTAGCTTCCCATTTTACATATTAAGCCCCCAAACCCCTTTCCGTGGTTTTGTGAGACCACTGTGATCTCTGCCTGCTTCTCTGACCTTTCTCTCCATCACTCACTTGTCTCCAATCACACTGACTTAACTTTTGTTTTTTCCAAAGTCAACAAGCTTTTCACAGCTCAGAACCTTGCATTCCAGTTCCTCTGAACCTGCAAATCACTCCCCTCTCCTCATGGCTGGGTCTGTTTCATCATTGAGGTCTCTGCTCTGCACTGATTTTATTAGTTACACAAGTGCTTAATTGAGTTTAAACTCTTTGAAAAATCATAAATTGACTTTTAGGAAATAAATGATTATAAAATGATATTAGAAATAGATGTGAAGCACCATGATGACCAAATTAATGGAGAGGGAAATGAGGAAGGAGAAAAGTTGAGAAAGCATTTTTCCATGCAGTGCTTATCCTAGGAGACCAGATTAATTACCAATATGTTAATTCTTGGTGATACAGATTAATATCACACTCACTATTTATTTGTATAGATGACTAATTTCTGAAGAATGATATTATAAATCATACTGCATAACATTTAAAGATATGTCATTAAATTAATATTCTGGAAAACTTAACTACACATGAAAAAATTGAGGAAATATGCAAATGTCATAGGGGTGAATTCAGTATAAACATAGAGTGGAGAAATAGGTAATTGCTTCTTATAATATCTTCAGAGTAGTTATAATGATCTTCTGATAATTAAATGAATTATTATATGTGACTGTATTAAAATAATTGGAAGGCATTTTTATAAAAAAAAAGTAGGAGGAATTACAATTCATTGTAATGTGTGTGATAAAAACTGACTGAGAAATTGCTCTTAAAATGATCTAGCTATCTCTTCATCTATCTGTAATGCAGTACAGAGGGATACATAGTTTTTGGCACAAACTAGCTCTAATGTAGCAGGATAGTAATGAATTATCTGTTGCAGTAACAAAATCTGTGAGTTGAGAATTGTAATGCACAAATATGTAAATTTACTATAAAAATTTCTCTTCAACACAGATACACATTGTAAAATCATCTGATTATCCATGGTTGATATGATTTAATCTTTCTTCATCTTTTTCATTGCTATGTTTGAGGATGTCTGTGGCCTTAAATTATAATAGGCACTTCAAATTTTGTATCTTAAAATGTTCACATATAGAAAATTATAAAAAGTATGAAAAGGGTCATAAAATGTCTGTTCATGTCATGCTGGGGAGGTTACTATAACAGTTATTTCATGATCATTAGTTTTGAAATCAACTTAATCTTTAAAGCAATAAAGGCCCCATAAATATTGTTTCCCATTGTAAAAAACCTACCTGCATGTAAATCTTCACTGACTTTTCAATGTGTCAAATTTGATTTCAAATCAATATCACCTGATTTTTTTTCTCCACCAGTTTTATTTAAATTTAAATGCTTGATTTAAGCATCAGTAGTTCTTTGTACCTATAATAAAATGTCTCTAAAGGGGATGTGGGCTGGAAAAAGTTAATATAAACTTTCTAGTCATAGGTGTTTTGTTGTTAAATTTTCACAGAATGTTAATGTTGAACATTTAAGTAGATGCATGGACACCAAGGGGGGGAAGTGGCGGGAGGGTGGTGGTGGGATGAATTGGGAGATTGGGATTGACATGTATACACTGATGTGTATAAAATGGATAACTAATAAGAACCTACTGTATAAAAAATAAATAAATAAAATTTAAAAAAAAAGAAAATTTAAGTAGATGCAGATAAACTTCATGCATTCCAAATTCACTTTCTACTTAATGAGATAATACATAAATTAATTTTCTCATAAAAAATTATGAGAAATAATGGGAGAAATTATGTTTTTATTCAGTCAGTAATTAGATTGTAGCTTTTAATGCAATCTACCACTCTTAGGCATTAAAAGGATAGTTGGAAGTTCCTGCCTTGATCTGATATCACTGAAAAGAAGAGCTTGTTGAAATTCTCAATGGAAAAACAACAAAAAGATCATTTTTCCTAGGCTATTTCTTAAATTCCTTAAGCAAACCTAACAAATGTTTATTCTAAATATATGTTACAATTTTAGGCACATCAATAAAAAGCTATTACTTGTATAGCTTGAGTAAGGGTTTTTTTTTATTTATTAAAACTTTGTAATCAAAGCAACTGTATAGTTTCTCTTTAATAATTAAGTAGATCTGATTAATTATTCAGCACCCAATCTACCTTGGATTTATAAACGCTGGTTTTGTATGTCAGTTATTCTTTTTTCAGAACTGCAAAATATTTTGTTCATTTGACAATTCTTTTGACAAGTTTAAATTCTTGTTAAAATCATAATGTTAATTCCATAAAATGAAAGCACTCAACTTCGTGGTAAACATAGTAGGAGAACAAAATTATAGTTTAGCAAATTCAGAATTAATACAAACAACTAATTTTAGTAAATTCAACTTCTGATTTTATGAACTTTTTAGAAAAAATTACTAACAAAATTATCCAATTAGCTGGCTTCTAGATTGCTCAGTTACTGATATGTGTTTATATATTAAAATTTATGAAGTTATTAGGCCCAAAGATTCATAAAAGTATGTTTATTCCTAAGCATTAAAGAATCAAATGTATATATTATAGAACAACAGTTCTCACCATTGACTGAATTTAAGAAATGTTTATTGATAGAATCACAAATAGACACATTCAAAAACACGTAACATATGTTTAGGGAATTCAATTAACTGGAATATGTCAATATCAGATTTTAACACAGATTGAAAGAAAAATCCTTATATTGTGATGGGTTAATAGCATAGTGAAAATCTGTTGTAGAATAAATCTATTTTTAAAAGCCATTTGTGTTCAGTATTTAATCAGATGTTGATATCTGGGAGTGTGCAATCTCTTATTCAAAGGGTGGTAAAATCAATATATCGTTAAGAAAACTAAAATTTTAATGTATACAATATTAAGGGAAAGTTTTTAAATGTTGCTTTAATATGACTTTTTAATTTTTACCAGTTATTTAGTTATTTTGTTTAAAAAATAAAACTAAATCAGAGGAAAACTAGTCTGAGGTAAAAAATTGTAGACCTTTTCAGAAATCTATTTTTTGATTATTAACTCAAACAGTAGTCAACTTAGTTTATTGACAGTAGTGCAGAGCAGCCTTATAAAGAAATAACAATATTTAGAAATACTTTCCTCATTTTTATTTTGAATGGATGCTCCTAAATATTAAATATATTTTCAATATTGCTTTCATAAAATAAACTTGCAAAACCCACGAGTTATAGCATCTGAAAAGATAAATCCCATATATTCCTGAGTCATTATAAATTATAACTTAATGGGAATGGAATTTATAAAGAAACACTTTATTTTTTACTTTAAAATTTTTTTAAAAAAATTGTGTGTTTGAACATCATTTAGAGTTGGCAGGAATCAGATGGAACGCTTGCATTGCCTAGGGAAGCATTCTACATTAACTGTACAGGGAATCATATGGCAGATATCAATGACACAAATGCAGCTATAGCACATACCTTAGAAAACCTGGTGGAAAGCATGTAAGAGTGCCTGTGATATATGGGTTTCTTTAAATCTATCCTTATCTTTTAAAAAACCCTAAATTGTTTGCAAACATTGCTATTTAACCATTATTGGTAAATAAAATCATTGCAACTTCACAATTCATAGCCACAAACAAATTGCTGAGAAACAAAATGAGCCTGTATTATTGAAGAAAAAAATAGAGTCTCAGCAGTTTTATTTTAGTTCCAACTGCAAAGGTTTAATTTCCTTTTCACACTCACTCCTGTTGGTCTGTGGAGACAGTGTAGTGGCTGAAATTGCATCTCTGGGGTCAGACTGTCATGGTGGAATGCTTGCATAGAGAACGTGTCTCAGATTACCTGCAACTGCAGTGTTTCAAAACCTGGCCAGATCGAAAGAATCACTGGGGCTGTTTGTCACATAGGGGCTCCTGAACCAAGACAAATCTACTGAGTTGGAACTCCGGTGCAGAGACCCAGTGATGTGTAGTTTCCCCACACAGCCCTGGTAATCAGGCCATTTGGGGAAACCTGGTGTTAATGCAGTCTCACTTGGCAGGGCAGCTAACCTGAACTGAAGGCTTCAGTCACCCTACTAATTCCATTCTTTCACACTTTCATTGAATACATAGTACGTAGCTTATTCTCTAGTGGGCGCTGGAGAGGTGTGGGTAAACACAGGAGCCCTGCCTAGTTGACAATCTTGTTTGGAGTGCTCTGTGTTGCAATAGAGTTGCAACATCCTTTAAAGCTGTCCCCTTTGATTGTAGGGTAGGGACACTTTCTTAGTTCCAGCTGCTGTAACAGAATACAGTAGACTGGGTGGTTTATAAACAACAGAAATTTATCAGGGTACCGGCAGATTCCATGTCTGGTGAGAGCCCACTTCCTGGTTCACAGATGGCTGTGTCCCCGTGTGGCAAAACTAGCAAGGGAATACTCTGGGATCTCTTTTGTAAGGTCATTAATCCCATTCATGAGGGCTCTGCCCTCACGACCTAATCACTTCCCAAAGGCCTCCACTTCCAAATACCATTACGTTGGAAATTAAGTTTCCACATAAGAAGTTTTGGGGGGACACAAACATTTAGTCTATAGCATGCACCTTGAAATACCACACTAAAGCTGGGAACTCAAGAGGAATCAGTCTTGGAATAGAATCAGAATACATGGTATTGTATTTTATCTGCCTGTGTTCTTCATGAAATTTTTTGTTTGTTTGTTTGTTTTTATGACATTATGGCATATTCATGACACAGTTTCACTTCATTAGTAGCTCTCCCTGCAACTTTGCTTTTATCATTTCATTTTATTCTACTGTTCATCTCTTTTTATAATATACTCAGTGGTTTGATTGCTGAATTATTGTGTGGTCTTTTACAACCTAATTTAAAATAACTGCAAGAGTGGGGTTATGGGAGATAATTTTATTGATGAATTTTATAATTAATTATATATCGACACAGTCCAGTATCATATTTAGGCTAATTATAAAATGTAATTACTAGGATATCCGAGGTGGTTGGCTGCTGTCTAAAGCTATCATTTTGAAATACAATTTTCACTTGCTGATTACTATAACCTCCTTTAATTTGTGGATAAATCATTCTCTGTTCTTTCTCTGGAGAAATTGATTTGGAAGCATTCATTATAGAAGTAAGATAATGAAATATCCCACAGTAAAGCCTTTGAAGATAAGATGATTAAAACAACAGTTGATAGACAGTTCAGAAGGTGGTCACACACTTACTTATTTTCATCAGTTAATGCAACTTATGATTTTCCCACTGCTTAACAAGGTTTGACAATTTTAAGGATGGTTTAATCATGAAATGTTTTATTTTCTTTTTAATTTGAACATTCTGGAAGCCTGACAATTCTCAGGTTTCCCTTTGGGAATTTAACCTCTCTTTGTAGTAACTAGTCTATAATCTACTAGCTTTCATTCTGAAGAAAAAAAAAAAAAGAAAAGAAAAAAGTAAAATCATAAAAATACAGTAAGTGTTGAGTCAAATATTTAATGTCATTGTCTTTTATAAATAATGAACTCATGATTGGAAATTGTTCTCTTAGTGACAATTTTTTTCTATCGTTAGCAGGTTATGAATGACTATGAATAAAATCAATAAGAATTTACTATACATGTAACTTCTTTTTGATTTCTGCACTTTTTGTGTTTGATCCTAGGAAATACATATCTATAAAATGTGTGTGTCGTGTGTAGTGCCCACCTTCCACCAGGCGTTATCCTTGGGAAGCTAACTTGGGTTTAGTAGGCTGAGCATTGCCATTTAGATTCTTAGGTTAGTTTTGCTGCATTAAGCTCATTTACTGTCCGGAGCAGATGGATGAACAGTGTTAATGTGAATACTAAGCCTTTTCATCCTTTACTTCTGCTTTTGTTACAGAAACCCTTGAAACTCTCATCAGACAAGCAGAAAATTACACCAGTATACTGTTCTGCAACACCTACAGGAACATGGCCTTAGAGGCCGCTGCTTCCGTCCAGGAGTTCTTCACTGATGTAGGGCTCTATTTATTTGGTGCGGATGTTAATCCTGAAGAATTTGTAAACAGATTCTTTGACAGTCTTTTCCCTCTAGTCTACAATCATCTCATTAACCCTGGTGACAGTTCCCTGGAATACTCAGAATGTATCCGGATGGCCCGCCGGGACATTAGTCCATTTGGTAATATTCCCAAAAGAGTACTGGGGCAGATGGGGCGATCGCTGCTGCCCAGTCGCACATTTCTGCAGGCGCTGAATCTGGGCATTGAAGTCATCAATACCACAGACCATCTGCACTTCTCCGAAGAGTGCAGCAGAGCCCTCCTGAGGATGCAGTACTGCCCGCACTGCCAAGGCCTGACTCTCAGTAAGCCTTGCATGGGATACTGCCTCAACGTCGTGCGAGGCTGCTTGGCACACATGGCAGAGCTTAACCCACACTGGCATATGTACATCCTGTCATTGGAAGAGCTGTCAGATGCCATGCATGGGACGTACGACATTGAGCACATGCTGCTGAACTTCCACTTGCTCGTTAATGATGCTGTGGTGCAGGCTCACCTTGACGGACAGAAATTATCGGAACAGGTAAGCAGCCACTCAGTGTTTACTGATTTCTTAGAACTCAGCACTTATCTATATATTACATAAAGTGTGTGGATTATAAACACATCATCATGGACTTTAAATTATGGCAGCTTAACAAGCTAATACTTTAGGAAACAGTAGGAGAATGCATGAGTTATCATATTCAATTCTAAATGTATTTTACCTCTTACATAAAAATTTTGGTTAGCTAAAATACCAGTTCCTCCTCTAAGTAGAAGTCTTCTTATAGGGTTAGTTCAGTGAGGTAGAGAGGGCTCAGTTTTAAAATCAGGACCAGTATAGACTTGATTCTGCTGTCTGCCAGTAATTCTCAAGTCCCTTAGCTTCTCTGAGCCTCAGTTTCCTCACTGATAAGAAGAAAATAGTAACACATAACTTTCGGAGTATTCTTTTTTGGGAAGGTAGGCAATCGTGTAGGCATACTACCTAGTATGGTGCCTGGTACTCCAAAAATGGGTAGTTATTGTTGGCATTTCAAAAGTATTCAGCTTTAAAATAGAAAATGCCAGTTATATAGTCATTAAATGAACACTTGATATCTTAGGTTTCAAAAGTGTTTCTTCAGAGACGCTCCAGAATCTGGCACCATCGTGGTGTGATGATTTTTTAAAACATGGTATATATGGCATCACAGTGCTTTCTTCCAGGGAGACTTTAAGAAACAAAATAATCAAATCAAAGGACATAAGAGTTTTCTATTTCACTCACCTTCTGTAGAACCATTTCAAAAAATATTCCCAGCCCCTTTAGTAATAGTTCTCATATCCTATACAGTGAAGTAAGACACACTGTTGCTGTTTATCCTAAATCTTTTGTCCTGAAATAAAATTATACTCTTAGTGCCAACAGAATACATCTCCCCACCGGGGCACTGACTTACTGAATTAATAAACATTCTCATTATTGGCTTTGTAAGTCTGTTCCTTTCATTAATTTCCAATAGAAATTGGATATGAAAATCTTTATGTCCAAGCACATATCCCACCTTTTCTTGCTAACTTCCAAGGTCTTTGCAGTACCTGTGTGAGTCAATATGGTACCTTTATGCAAATTAGAAATGGTGTCATCTTTCGGTGGATGTCATGCCATGCTGTGGCTCAGCAGGTCCAGCGTGAGCTGGATTTCACTTCTCACTCCTGATTCATTCAACTGGGTATCCTTATGTAGTCAACAAGGCTCCCAACCATATGCAATGGTCCTGGTCTTTTTGCAGTATCTCATTCCTTTAGGGAGATCATACATGCGCCAAAACTTTTGCAAGGGGTATAATAAACCAACTCAAAATGAGGTTTATAATAGAATTCTAAGGTTTCATGTATTTCATAGTTATGAGGAATAAGCATTTAGGGTCAGAAAACAAAACATCAATAATATTGAGTATCTCCAGAAGGAAAACAGGTACAAGAAATCTGAAACCAAGTCTAGATTTGAATTATTATATAATTTCGGACAAGCCATTTAACCTTTCAGGGCCAGAGTTTTCTAATATATATAAGTGAACTGATTTTTAAGATTCTTTTTTTTTTTTTTTTTTTTTTTTTGCGTTATGCGGGCTTCTCGCTGTTGTGGCCTCTCCCATTGCGGAGCACAGGCTCAGTGGCCATGGCTCAGGGGCCTAGCCGCTCCGCGGCGTGTGGGATCTTCCCGGACCGGGGCCTGAACCCGTGTACCCTGCATCGGCAGGCGGACTCTCAACCACTGCACCACCAGGGAAGCCCCAGGAGGGCGTTTTTGTGTCCTTAAAATTTATCACATAGAAAAATATCTACTTTTTCTATTCCAAAGGCTAAACTAACACAGGTTTGTAGTTAGATAGACATGTTTCGACTCCTGAGTTTCCTACTCATTAGTCATGTGGTCTGAACAAGCTACTAAAACCCTCTGAGTCTGTTTTGTCCTGTGTGAAGAAGGAAGTGATGGTTTAAGTGACACAAGGTAAGGCTCTGACATTCGTAGGTACTTGGTACCTGAGAAGCTTGCTTTATTCTTTCCATATTCTGGGACCAGCCCTGAGCAAACCTCGGTGAAGCAGGTTACTTTAGTATCATAAATGATTAGAATCATCGTCATGCTTGCGTTCTATAAATAAATTTTTAACAACATTTTTGTCATATGAAGCTCCTTGGTGGATTTTCAAAGAGCATTCTTTCCTTTAAGCAAATAATTCTATTTCATTTAATAAATGGTCCTTAACTATCTTGAAAAACATCAATTATTACTAATAAATTGTAGATTCTTTTCCAAATAAAACAACTGAGACATTCTTTTTAACTTATGGTGACAGAGGAGAAACTGACTTTAAATTCCTTGAAAATTGGCTCATTATATTTATTTCTGCCAACTTCAAAGTGATTTATAAGCTGTTTATCAAGCTTTGATAACCAGTTCACACATCAATGAATTTAATAAATTCAAAATAAATTACTGGTGAGCCAGCAAATAATGACTTTCTCACATTCCCAAAGCAATCTCTGAGATCTAGTACTTTCAAGTCTAGTCCTCAGTAAATACGTACAGCTACTTTAAGAAATCCATAGGGGTACCTGATGTATCAAACTTCCGTTGGATGAATTTCAACTGGAAAAAAAATTCTCAGTTTCCTGAGAAAATTATAAATATCTTCTATTTGGTAAACCATTAAAGAAACAAAATCTAATTTATAAGAGAGCATTTCAATTTTATAATCGTTCTGGGGATTAAGACAAAAATCTAATAAAGCATTAACAGAGGCCATCAAAGTATGGAGATTAAAAGCACAGACTCTACTCTCAGACTGGATTTCCCATATGTCTCTACCACTTACTAGCTGTGAGTTTGGGAACTTGATTATTTAATCTTTCTTGAGTTTCCTCTTCAGTGAAATGGGGCAATAATAACAAACAGTACCTACATCATAGAGTTCTTGTGAGAATAAAATGAGCTTCGGTTAGTGTCTTATACGTGGTAACTGTTTAAAGCCTAGTAATTATTAGTACATATGTTCTTTATAAATACTTCATTGATTTCTCTGGTGTTTTAAATGCTTTCAATGTGAAACACCTCTTTCTTACTGTGGTATAGAATTCAAAAAATATTTTAAATGGGCATTTAACGTAAGTGGGTAATTGTAAAGATGTTCCTTGAAGGAGAAGAAAAAACTGGAATTTTTATTTATTTAAATTTATTTATTTATTTTATTTTTTAATGTCTCAGTCTTGGCAGGATATATGTTTCTAGGAATTTATCCATTTCTTCCAGGTTATCCAATTTCTTGGCCTATTATTATTCATTGTGGTCTCTTATGATCCTTTGTATTTCTGTAGTGTCAGTTGTAATATCTCCTCTTTCGTTTATAATTTAATTTACTTGAGTCTTCTCTCATTTTTTTCTTACTCTAGCTAAAGATTAGTCCTTTTTCTACCTTTTCAAAAACGAGCTCTCAGTTTTGTTGATATTTTCTATTGTTTTTTTCTGGTCTCTGTTTCATTTATTTCTGCTCTGATCTTTGTTATTTCCTTCCTTCTGGTAATGTTGGGCTTAGTTTGTTCTTCTTTTTCTAGTTCCTTGAGGTATAAAGTTAGGTTGTTTATCTCAGATCTTTCTTTTTCCTTAATGTAGGTGTTTATCAGTATAAACTTTCCTGCTTTTGCTGCATCTCATAAGTTTTGGTATGCTGTGTTTCCACAGCTGGGAGTTGAGGGTTCCCGCTAGCCTGTGCTACCTGTTTCCATGTGGGTATTTTCTCATTTGCTTGATGTGCAGGGGTTTCTCAGCTAGTTTCTAAAATGGCTCTGTGTATACAATAGCTATACATTCTATGTATCTTCGGGAAGAGGGAACTTCCTAGGGAAACGAGGAGCCTCCTATAATGGGAATTGCTGCCACAAAAAGTTTCTGTTTTTAAGTCTATACTGGGTTCCAAAGCATAATTTCCAACAATAAAAGTCCCACTCTGTATTTGTAAATAAAAAATCAGTTTTCCACATCTCTTACCTTTGCACTGTTAGTACAGTTTCAGCTGATTGCATCCAGCTTACTTTAGGATAGCTATGTACTTCAATTTCCATACCTTTCAAGATTGAGTTTAAGGTGAACTGTACACACTAATGCACTCTAATTAAACTACATTGTTGTGATAACTAATATTTGATCACTGCTTCTCTACACATCTACATTGATCTGAAACTGTAAAATGAAAGCCTAATAAATTAATTATGTGTTTTTAGGTATCTCAATGATATCTTTATATATAAATTGAAAGGAAAATTAAAATGATAGCCTGGGTTATTTATGGTAAAGCACTAATTTTATTTTATTTCTTCCATAGTGTGGTATATATTTTCCTAAAAATCACTCTGTATTCAATTTTACATAATAGGGACTATGGGACAAATAAGGTTAAGGCAACACATTACTCTCTCAAGTCTGTGTCCTTGAAATTGCCCCTAGTGTGGGAATGGTGGGTGGTATATACATTCCAAAGATGGGGGGTGGGGGCAGGTAAGGAGCCTCTGATCTCCTGGGTCCCGCTCACGTGTCAACTGGCAGTCATGTCCTCTCGATGACCTCTTCCAACAATATACAAAAAGCCAACAATGCATTATTTCTGAAGCAAAGTTTATTTTTTTAGGAGCTTTCATTCACGTATGTTTTTGTACTTGGCTAACAGAGAATAAAGGGCTGTGACCAAAGGTTATAAATCAGCTACCTGTGGACAAAGTTTATGAGTAGGTGGGCAAGACTTCATTGAAAATACCTTCATCATGTCATTTGATATATCTTGATGACATCTTCATCAAAATATCATTTTTACCTTTGCCTAATTTTTGTTTAACTGATGGGTTGGGCTAATGTCGAACTTGTAATTATTATATTGTTCAGATGAGCTGGTTCTTTTGAGGAATAAGACTGGAGCTTGACAAGAGAAAAGGGAAAGGCGTAAGAATTAAATTAGCAACAATTGAAGGGGGAAGACATAAGCTTCTAGAGCAAAAGTAAAAGCTCAGACAGAATCCAATGAAAGTGGGCTAACTGAAAATAGAAAAATCTATAAGCTAATAGCAAAGAAAAGGAAGATTCATTAGACTATGAGAAGGTCATCCAGTCCAACTCATCATTCTAGATAGAGATCACTTTGAAAGGTTTTCACCCACTTAATTCTGGATACTAAATAGTGACAGGGAGCTTGCTCTTACGGAAATGGTAGCAGTAAAGCATGTAGCAATAATTAGTGGGTTTTCCTCTCAATGGTAGGCCCATTTAGTTCTTTTCAGATGTGGAATGAGACAGAATTTTCTGACTAGAGTTAAGTCAAAGGGTAATCCTATTGTCCATTGATTTTCTACTCAAACATTATAAAAAATTGAGATATTTCTATAATATTTTCAGCCCCAGCTGGTAAGAATTTTCTTTACATGCCTGATGAGATCCAAATCCTTCATATTTTGGAGACTTGCTCCCTGCACATGTGGATCATGGGAGGAGGGGGTGTCCTCTTTGGCCCTTTGATAACGTCTCTTGAAGTGATTGGCAGTGGTGAGGACCAATCAAGATCCAGGTACCTCATATGTAAGTCTAAATTTTTTTAGGAACACATTGGATAACAAGCTTGCATAATTTAAGGATAGATATTTTATAAGACTTTAAAAATATTGCATGATTAATTTGTGATTTTACCTTTCTGAGCAAGATTGTGGTATGAATTACTTGAGAATAAGCACTGATAATCATGATTCTTTATTTCTACTTAATTTCCTGGGAAAGAAAAAAAAATATTCAATGTCTTACGAAGCCCTGAAGTCCTATAAAGGGAAAGCTGGACACAGATCTCTGGGAATAATGGTCCACCAGGTTTGTGGACAGCTCTAGTCGTTGGAGAGTTCACCCTTATGGTGAATGAATGTCTGCATCTTCAGTTGTCCTGCCTGGTACTCTAGAATGGAATGCGTTGAAGATAGGGACTCAATCTTGGACATCTTACACATCAGCTATGTGAAAGCTATTACTATGCTCCTTGCCTGATAGCTTCTTCTTTGTAGGCTTTTGACTCCCTTTTTATTCAATTCTTCTTTACATGCTGTCTTGTTAAGATCAAGATTTTAACCACTCAGCTCTGTCTTTCTCTCCTGGAGGACCTGCTGACCGAGGATGGAGTCGGCCACAGTGGAGGGAGCTTGGGGGTTGACAACTGGTAGACTTCAGGCATGAAATTTTTCATTCCCTCACCGTCAAAGCCAGATGCTTCTCCTTCCTCAGGGATCTGGAATCTGGAGGATTCCTGATTGTAGTCTCAAGACTCTATCAAATATACTTTTTAGGAACTCGGGAATGGAAGGATAGTTTTCAGAACCTTTAAATTTCTTTCTCAATTTTTGCATCATGTATGCCTCTGTTTTGTTATGTCGTTGAGGTTTCTCTGAGCTAACAGAACTCTTACACCCATAATATGAGCTTGTGTCTTCTGGGAATAAGAAGGTTTTAATAATAACCAGCGATTCTTTTTAATTTTTCTGAAATAATTTTTGCTTGAATTTTTAAAGTGTGTAGCTGTTCATATACATTACTGATGTTTTTGGCTGGTTCGGAACAGCTCTCCTCTACCTTAAATGGTATAAATTCTCTCTAAATTGGATACTGCATAAAAAATTGTTTTTTTTCCTTAAGTGCAGCAAGGATGCGATATTTCTGTTGGAGTTTTTGCCTCTCCCTTTTTGCCTGAGTGTTTTCTGACTGCAACAACACTTTCTTGGTTGGAGATTTTTAATGCTTTGATTTTTAATGCAGATAATTTTTAAGTGCATTGATAATTTTAGCTTCTGCATGTAATTTTGTGTACATTTGCTGTCTTTTTTTTTTCTTTGAGAGTTTGTAAACTGGTATTAACTCAGTCTCATAAGTCAGCAATCTTTTGTCTTCACCAATTAAGAGGTCTCCATTTTCTGATGCCTTTGACATATGCAATTCCACATTTCCACACTTCATGTTGTCCTTCCCCAGAACAGCAGCCCAATATCTCCTCTCTAGCAAGTGTTCATTTAGAGTCTTGATCAGACTCTCTTTATTATTAAAAACTCAATCCAAAGGCAAGGTTTTATGAGAGTTTTTTTTTCTTCTAAATTAATTTTGCTCATTCTTCCCTTCCATTTTTGAGATTTTATGAAAGCAGCTTTATTCTTCTCTGAAGGTTGGAATTTACCTCCAAAGACTCTGTTAGTGCTACCTGAAGCTGTCCTCCATTCTTCTGATGGATTTTGAAGGCTTTTTTGGTTGTAACCTTGTTTCGTTTGCTTTGATGTGTTTCCTAAAATATTTAATCTTGCTTATAATGTCAGCCAGCAGCTGAACTTGTAAACATTTAGATTCTTCTCCTTTCTGTGCTTTCTATAAGTATTTGGCTTAAGCCCAAGTAAAGAGATGTAGCTTCTCAGCTCTTTATTCATGGTCTTCACATTTCCCATGTCTTAGAGTAAGTTCTCAAGTTTGGCTTCCAGTCTGGGTGATTTAAGGTCTCCAGACTCTTTCCAAAGTAGCTAAATTTCTCAATAATTTGATATTTTTCCTTTAGAAGGACAGACACTCCAGTGGGCAGTTTTTTGTGTCTCCTTGCATAGAAATACAAAGTTTTAAGCACAAAACCCTCACTGTGACTATAAAAGCCATCATCACTCACAGCATTTCTTGGGGATCTGGGCCTGTGCTAAGCTCCTTGACAGCACTGCCACTGCTGGGCATGGAGTCTCCAAGGTTCAGTATCACACAGAGCATCACAGCCATCAGTGGGCTCCCCATGGCCCCCAAGGCCACTGATGACTCAACTCAGGCTGCCACGTTCCTATGGCCATAACAGATCATACAGCCCTGCACTGAGAATTCTGCCCAGAATGTCCATGGTGCATAGAAACCAGAGCATTCCTCACTGGAAGTGGTATAAGTGACAAGAAAAACAGTGCCTCTCAAGATGTGCCCCCCACATCTGAACCCACAATGTCAGCGGTCACATCACATGACGCTGGGGTACCGACGAGGCTCCACAGGGCAGAGGGGATGGCCAACAGCTCCGGCCATACTAGGTGTTTCCTGGCTGCCCCAAAAACTAAGCAGGGAAATGTCTTTCTGTGTCTGTAGTTGTTTATGTTTGGGAAGCTCCATGGTGAAGGGCTGCAGGCCCCCGACAGTGGCCACTGATCCTCTTGTTCTTCAATGAACTTTTCATTCTGTGGCTTTGGAGATCTAACCCAGCCCACGATGATCAGAGAAGACTCTGGCTGTCCGTGTGCCCTTGGTTTGTGTCTGGCTCGCCTTGAGTGTGTAGGGGCCAAGTGTGTGAGTGGCCTTATGATGGGCCCCGCGTAGGATTTTGACTCATCTCTGTTTTCACATTTAACAACTAAAGATGAAATCATAGGAATTTTCAAAGTCTTCACATTTCAAGAATGTGCAGTCTAACTGTGATCTTTTGTTCCCCTTCCACTTTTCTTCTCTGTCTGAGCCCACAGGGACTGCGTGGACCAGAAGGGTTAGTGGCTGACATCTAACCCTTCAGCAGCAGAGACAGGTAGACTCTCCTACCTTTTAAAATTGAGGCTTGCCTTCTCCTTACTCCATTTTCAGCTATCTGTGTGTTCATTTGGAGACTAGAATAAGTAGACGGAACCCTCTTGGTGTCAAAATTATGCAAGGGAAATATAAATAGTGATAAAAATAGAAAGCCAGGAAAAGTGCGTGGTAGGGTGTGAGAGAGTCAGTTTTGGCTACATACTAAATTCATCAATGATCTTGAGCTGTATTTGTCTGTACTATATGAATAGTCTTACTTGAAGAAGATCCCACCTCAGTACATCAACCAGTAGTAGATGCTTGATGCTAGATATCACTGTTGCGCAAGGAACTGTGCATTTCAAGGTGACCTCCAGGTTTTAATCTAGGGTTAGGAAACCTTTATCCTCGAACTGGATAGAGAAGGATTCTAAAAAAATCCACCATGTTGTCAAATGATAGGTGGTTATAGCTTCCGTCAATAAAGTAGTAAGTATGGGGAAAAATAATCCAAAAAAATGAAAAGAAGGCAAACATTACTCAGTGCTATTTCTGTGTATAAGGACCTTACTATGCCCTGTAGAGTCAGACGTTATTTTACGGAAGATCGATACATTGCAAATAATTTTTGTCCTGTTGAATCACAAGTTATTTTCATCTGATAGAGAAAGCAAACTGGAGAGTTATTGTTTTATTTACCTGAAAAATATTAATCATCTTCTACATCTCATTTTAGAATAATATTCTGGGGTTCCTTCTTTCACTGACTATAACACTGGTATGTACTGTCAAGCAGCTTTACTGGGCTGTTTTTCCCTCATTAAGGAATTGAAGAAATATTTCACAACCGCTCGTCATATGTTAGTTTTTCTTTCCTTCTTTCCTCCCTCCCTCCCTCCCTCCCTCCCTCCCTCCCTCTCTCTCTCTTTCTTTCTTTCTTTCTTCATTGGGTCTTCGTTGCTGCGCACAGACTTTCTCTAATTGTGGTGAGCGGGGGCTACTCTTCATTGCGGTGCGCAGGCTTCTCATTGCGGTGGCTTCTCTTGTTGTGGAGTACTGGCTGTATAGGCCAGTACAGGCTTCAGTAGTTGTGGTGCATGGGCTCAGTAGTTGTGGTGCATGGACTTAGTTGCTCCATGGCCTGTGGGATCTTCCCGGACTAGGGCT
The DNA here is from genome assembly GCF_937001465.1 of Orcinus orca. NCBI lineage: Eukaryota > Metazoa > Chordata > Mammalia > Artiodactyla > Delphinidae > Orcinus > Orcinus orca. The sequence continues at coordinate 17,752,241 of NC_064576.1, read as the reverse complement.
CAAACCTGTGTCCCCTGCACTGGCAGGCGGATTCTTAACCACTGCACCACTAAGGAAGTCCCCATATGTTAGTTTTAGAGTCACATTTTTTATCTTTTTGAAAATTATACTGTGACCTCTCACATTGAGAAAAAAAGTTTCTAGAAAAGTTATTATAATGGATGGGATTCTTTGGAAGTGACAGGAAATCAAATTCATTTAAACCTTCCTGAGGGGGGGTAATTATTAAGTCACATGACTAAAGGTCAAAAGGTACAGGTAGCTGAAGATCTGACTTGATCTATTTCCTCATGAATGTTATTAACATGCTTCTCTACTTCTCAGTGAAGCTTTAGTCTGTCTTGGCTTGTTTCTCAGGCAGAACATCCCCAAGTGCTAACAAGGTAGGCTATACAATCTCTAGGCTCATCCTTGTGTAGTTTAGCAAGAATAAAAACAGAACTTATTTCCCATGGATCAATATCGCTTATATGCTTGCTCATTGCTTTGATTCTGAGCCCATTCATCTCTCTGAACTATCTGCTCATACTCTGGCCGGACACCCTTGGGTCATTTTCCCACCCTGGAGCCGTATGTGGGGTCAGCTGACTTAAACAGGTCAACAGAGAGTTGGAGTGGGTATTCCCAGAGGATGAATGGAGGGCAGCAGTGAAAACAGAAAACAAAAAAGAAAAATCAAACAGATAAGAAATGAAGTATATGTTATCATAGTAAAGGATGCACTTCATACTGAATGTCTTTTAAGAATGTGCCAAATAGTATCGACATACACATAACCATGAAGTAAGATACAAACATAATGGAAATAGACATTCAAATTAAAGCTAACACATAATGGAAACAGAAAACTAAAAAATGTTAGAACTGTTATATAGTTCCAAGAGCACAATGGAACTTCTGGAAGCATTTGTTTTAAAATCAGGAATAAGACATCCCTGTCATGTATTACACTCTCCGAGTTAAATGTTTAAGTGGAGGCACTAATTAATGTAATTAGACAACACATCAATAAAAAGTAACCTAATAAAAATGGGCAAAGGGTTTAAAGAGATGTTCTCCAAAGAAGGTATATAAATGGCTAATAAACATACAAAAACATGTTGTCATCATTAGTCACTAAGGACATGCAAATCAAAATCATAAGGAGGCAGTTACACTTCACACCCCCTAGGATGGCTCTAAGGTAAATGATAGACAATAACAAGTGTTGTTAAGGCTGTGGAGAAATTTGGACACTCACACGTTGCTGGAGGGATTGTCAAATGATGCAGCCACTTTGGAAACCAGTTTGACAGTTCCTCATAATGCTAAACATAGAGTTATCATATGACCCAGCAATTTCATGCCGAAGTATATACCTAAGGTAATTGAATACATATGTTCACAAAAAACTTATATGTGGATATCCGTGGCGGCTTTATTCATAAGAGCCAAAAGGTGGAAATGACCTAAATGTTCACCAACCGATAAATGGATGAATAACATGTTTTAAACATATATAACATGTTTTATAACACAAAGCGCCGAGCTGATCCCTGTGCTATGCAGCTGCTTCCCACTAGCTATCTGTTTTACGTTTGGTAGTGTATATATGTCCACGCCACTCTCTCGCTTTGTCACAGCTTACCCTTCCCCATCCCCATAACCTCAAGTCCATTCTCTAGTAGGTCTGTGTCCTTATTCCTGTCTTACCCCTAGGTTCTTCATGACATTTTTTTTTCTTAAATTCCATATATATGTGTTAGCATACAGTATTTGTCTTTCTCTTTCTGACTTACTTCACTCTGTATGACAGACTCTAGGTCCATCCACCTCATTACAAATAGTTCAATTTCCTTTCTTTTTATGGCTGAGTAATATTCCATTGTATATATGTGCCACATCTTCTTTATCCATTCATCTGTTGATGGACACTTAGGTTGTTTCCATGTCCTGGCTATTGTAAATAGAGCTGCAATGAACATTTTGGTACATGACTCTTTTTGAATTATGGTTTTCTCAGGGTATATGCCCAGAAGTGGGATTGCTGGGTCATCTTGGTGCTTTGTGACCACCTAGAGGGGTGGGATAGGGAGGGTGGGAGGGAGGGAGACGCAAGAGGGAAGAGATATGGGAACATATGTATATGTATAACTGATTCGCTTTGTTATAAAGCAGAAACTAACACACCATTGTAAAGCAATTATACTCCAATAAAGATATAAAAAAAAACAAACAAAAAAACAATGTTGTGTTAGTTTCAGGTGTACAGCAAAGTGACTCAGTTATACATATACATGTATCTATTCCTTTTCCAATTCTTTTCCTATTTAGGTTATTACAGAATACTGAGCAGAGTTCCCTGTGCTGTACCATAGGTGCTTGTTGGTTATTTGTTTTAAATATAGCAGTGGGTACATGTCAATCCCCCAAATCCTTCTTCACTGTAGCCAAGCTGGAGTTCTCTTCACTCCTGTAGCATACAGTCCTCTCCTCGACCCCTGTCACTTACATTTTTCTGGAAGTAGGCTCCTTCCCAACCATGCTCCCCAACACCTTGATCTGCCTGATGATAGGGATGCCGCTCATTTTGGTCTCATCTTAGCTGCTACGAACCCTGGGAAGCGTTCCCTGGCCTCTGTAGAAAAGGTTAGGTAACTCTTTATTATGTTCTAGTAACGCCATATCTTTTCCTTTACAGCATTTTGCATACATGCAATTATTTAATTATTCACTGATGTTTTATATTGAATTGTCTGTGCCCAGAGGGCAGAGACTAGCCATTGTGTTCATCACAGTATTTCTAGAGTCTAAGTCTTGATGGACACGTTGAGTTCTCTGATGAATACCTGTTGATCAATGGTAAATCTGGCCTTTCTGCTGCATTGTTGGGACTGTTGGAATTGTCTCCAAATTGATCTCTCTGCTCCACCTTTGCTTTCTTTGTGTCTACATGAAAAAATCCAGGCTCCTTAGCATGGTGTGCAAGGTCCTCTGGGTCATGGTAACACCCTTCCTCCTTCCGCAGTTTCATCCTATTTCTCCTGACCTGCCCTCCTTGCATTCATGTTTCAGATTAAAGTACCTCACCCTTTCCCCTCAGCCCCTCGTGGACTGGATTATTCTTCTACTCTGACCACCTTACCAACAAAACTGGAAGCTCCTCCGGAGAATTCCCTGGGTCTTTTTCATTTCTTTATCCTCAGTGCCTACTAAAGTGTCTGGCAATATTTATTGACCTGAAATGACCTCCAGACTCCACAGTGGAAACGTCTTGATTAATGTACTGAATTAGATTTAATTTCAAGCATTTATAATTTTTCAATGAATGTTAAATTACTAGCATTTCATATCTCCCGTGAGAGCACAGCAAGGCAATTGTGATAATCTATGATTCTTTAATGAATGCACAAAACGCTTCCATTAAACTTTTATGTAGGTAAATACTTTGGCATCATTAACGTTATATCTGCATTTATCTTAAGCCCAGTCAGAAATCCCATTTATCAAATTAGGCTACTGGAAATAAGGGGCAAAGCAAAAATAAAAAACATTAATAACAAATCTTGATAGATATGCCCGTAAGTTACTCCACATACTTCTGTGAGTGATCCTACTCCAAGCCCTCTACCTGTAGTTCTCAGTCCAGGATGGCAAACGTCAGGCATTAGGGCATTTCCACTTCACGTATTTGTTTGGTGCTAGGACAGCCAGAGCTGCTCAGGGAGCTGGAGCCAGACTAAGGCAGGCTGCCAACCTAGATGCCCTTTAGACCTATTTATTTCTGGTTTACAGAATCCCTCATGGTTCGTATAAGGACATTTTAAAAACTGCTCTCTGCTGTTCACTAGTGTTCTTTTAGATGTTAGCGGTAGACACTGTTTCGAAAAGTGTTGTATGATCTTAAGTTTGGGGGAAATCTATATAAAATATTGATCTCCTGGGGATCATTGCAGGTTATCACCATGCATATTAGTGCATCAAAGGCTCTAATAAATCTTACTGTTTAAGAATATCCGTTAACTAGATTAAGGAGAGCATTTCCAATGTATATTTAACCAAGATGCCATGTTTGCCTGGACAGATATGGAGTTTCTGCTAAAAACCCTTTGGAAAATGCTGATCAGAGGTAAGTTTATGATGTATTTGTGGCTTTGGCCACAAGTAAATTACATTGGAGGGGAGTTGAAGGTAATGTAGCCTAATATCTGGCCAGATAGGTTTAAGTTTAGAGCTAAACTGTTGGCAGATGTAACACTCAGATGGATCCCCTCACATCACGGAAGGGTCACCCTAAAATTCACCATGGGCTCTGGCAACACAGTCCAGAAAATGAATGCCTTTGAGAACTCTATATGAGTTTGGTTGAACTGTATTCTTTCCAGGTGCAGCAAGGTGAAAATGGAAGACTAGACATTCTCTTGACCTTGTAAAAGTGGTCTATGTCCATGGAGAGACGAGAGTAAACAGATCTGAGTTAAATACCTTAGCCTGTATGTTAGTCTTCTAGCTTTACACTAATCATTTTTATTCAATCCCTTATCTTTATAAACCGACAGTTATCATATTCACAAGGACCATTAGGATGAATTCTCTAGTTCAGAGCATTCAGCAAAAGCAATGTAATACTTCCAGTTTAAAGATATATATTATTGGGACAGCTTGGTTTTCCCTCACTAGCTTGGATGAAGATGTGAATGCTTCATAAATATATTAAAAAATCATAATATATAATGCCAATAGAATGTGATATTTTCATTACTTGTTTATCAACAAATAATATAATCTATGCAATTAAAATATACATCACAATCATCAGTGTCCTTGATAGAGCATTCTTATTTCCACACTGGGATATATAAAAGTCCCACTGCTAAGTCCCAGCCCAAAAGATAATGCATAGAATCCTTTCACCCCAGTGTTTGGCCTCCTGTGACTTTGCTGTTGGTTTTTCCTCAGCATGACCATCTGCTGACCAGCCTTAGAACAAAGGGATATCGGGTGTTTCCTAATATGTTTCTTACAGAACAAGTCATACCCTATTAAGAGACAAAGGACAGTCCTACCTAGAACTTTAATAACCCACCATCTGAGAAGTAAATATTAAGATTAGTGGCAAAAAGAAACCAAATTAATATTACAAGATGGATAAATGGAAATAAAAGAAAACACATGCATTCACTTTAATCTACAAGCAAGAGGGGTTTTTTAAAATAAAATTAATTTTATGTTTATGAAAAATTTGAAATAAGTAAGAGAGCAGTGCCCAATTTAAAAATACTCCCTTTAATGCCTAGGTAGTCAGATGTGACCAGGTGATGGTAGTATCCACATCTTCTTTTCAGCATTTTACCTTTTCACCACTTGCCACAGTTCCCAGGATAAAAAGAAGTGTAGTTAACAGTAATGTCTTTTCTCCCTTTCTTTAATCTCAGATTCTCTACCACTGATGACTTCATGTTTCTGGGACATAAAAAGTGGTTTATTCCCAGAGTCACTTTGGAGACCCTAGTCACATCAGCCTAGAAATTGATGTCTCAGATTAAATTACCACCTTATTTGTATATATCCAAGGCAATCTCTGAGCGCCAGACCTATATACATAGTTTTCTGCTTGACACTTTTTCTCAGAATGGTCCCAAACTGTTCAAAACCCATGAGTCCAGAATTGAACTCATCATCTTGTCTCCCAATCCCGATTAGTCTTTGGGATCCCCTGGCTCAGTACATCCACCCAGATACCTAGGAATCGTCCTCGACACTTACCTTCCAGTGCTGAATCCTATTGATTTCACATCCTAACCATATCTCAAATATGTTTGAATCTCTCCACCATCAGCCATTTGCTTGCATGGGTGATGGCAGGCAAACGTGTCCTAATTAGTCTAATCTCATTCAGTCTCTTCATGTCCCCTACTGCCCCACTCCATCTATAGGGTCACCAGAATAACACTTGAAAAACTTAGTTGCAACCTCCTGTACTCAGGATTTAAAGCGCTCTAATTGTAGATCTGACAAATCTCTTTAACATGGTCATCAAGACTCCGTATGTCTGACTTCCAAACGTCTCTCAGTCTTATGCTCTCACCAGCAGCTCCCCTCTGTCCTTGGTTACCTTGGAGTTCTTTTACAGATGTTGACCCCAAAGTCCAATTTCTTGAGACTCTATTGTATTGAAATAAAAGTACTAGTAGTATTCAAAGACATAGTACGGAGATGTTTGTATCAATATTTGCAGCGACATTCTAACCACAGCACTGGAAACAAACAAATATTCGCAATGGTGGACTGTTGAATAAATTAGGATACAGCCACACCAAGGAGGGTTATGCAAGCGTCACAGGTAATGCATTTAAGCTGTATCAATAGACGTGAATGGATTTTTATGTGATATCATGGGATTGAGAAAGTGGAATGAATAGGAATACATATGATCCTATTTTTATTAAGCATTCCATTTTTGCATGGAATATCTTTGTATTTATAAATACATACGTATATGTATATATGTTTGAATATGTGCAGAGTACATGGGCATGTGAACGTGGAGAACAATAGAAAGGGATGATAAATGATTTGCTTCACCTGATGATCTGGGAAGGAAAAGATGTGAGTGGCCATAATAAGGGAGAGGGAGTTGGAGAAGCAAACAAAGTAATAGGAAAAATCTATGGCATTTAAAAAAATAGAATGCAGCATTATGATCCCGTTTATGACGTATATGAGCGTGGATATGTGTGTGTATCTCTATGTACACATACTCAAGTTAGAAAGCATAAAACTGGCATTTGTATACAGCTAGTGACTTCTGGTATGTTGATGAAATTTCGGTTGCAAAAGAAAGCTTTGCAGGGATGTATACAATATAATTCTAATTTAGTAAAATCAGACCAAAAAAAGAATAAAATGTGTGTATATGTGTATATCTGCTTGTTTGTAAAATTGAGGAGAATGCTGTAGAAGGTTAGGTCTCAGCCAATTTGCTTTCCTTCCCTTAGGAAAAGCTGGTTAGGTAGTCTTCCAGACATTTAACGTGCATTTATATGCATAGATGAATGTAACAACAGAAATACGTGATGTTTTAATTTGAATACCATCAATCGTATCCTATTTTACTTATCATTTTTCAATTTTTTTAAACTCATAGTATGTCCTGATATTTCACTTTTAACCATTGCATAGTTCTCTATGTTATAATATACTATGATTATGTAGTGATAATCATGACAGAATGATGGACATTAATTTCTAATTTTCATCATTAAAAATAAATGCTCTCGGGGCTTCCCTGGTGGCGCAGTGGTTGAGAGTCCGCCTGCCGATGCAGGGGACACGGGTTCGTGCCCCGGTCCGGGAAGATCCCACATGCCGCGGAGCGGCTGGGCCCGTGAGCCATGGCCGCTGAGCCTGCGTGTCCGGAGCCTGTGCTCCGCAACGGGAGAGGCCACAACAGTGAGAGGCCCGCGTACCGCAAAAAATAAATAAATAAATGCTCTCTTAAGCATCTTTGTACATCTCTCCTTGTTCTTAAGTGTCATTGTTTCTTTAGGTGAGATATAGTTAAGTAGAATTGCTGGCTGGTAGAAAGTGTAGACTTAAAAACTTAATAAAAACAGCCAGGTCCCCTCCAACAAGAGTTGGAGGTACCGTTTTATACTCACGTTAGCAATGTAAGAGATCATCTTCCCAACACCTTTGCCAATAGCTGATACTGTCCATCTTTAAAATGTCTTCTAGTTGGGTGGATGAAAATTGTATTTTTAATTTCATAGATAAGTGCTAAGGCTATCAGCTTTCATATGACTTCTGCTATTTGCATTTTTTTTCTGTGACTTAGGTATTCATATCCTTTGTCCATTTGCTTCTTTCCATTGGATCATTTGTCTTTTTAACTTCTCTGAATAATAAGCATTTGTCTCTTAAATATATTGAAATTATTTTCCCAGTCAGCAGTGTTTCTTTCAAGTACCCTTCTAACAATTTTCTAACAGTGCAATTTTTTGACGTCTGAATGTTACGTGGAGTATTAGTTATAGGTGGTCAGTATCTATGAAAAATAAGAAAGGTAGAAAAGCCTGTAATACCTCAGTGTGGTAAACAGGAAGACACAATATTATACTTTGAGTACTTTATGGAGGGGGGTATTTAAATTGTCTCCAGAATTATCATTTGACTATTTCCAACAAATAAGGTAGTTGAGAAGAAACTACTAATTTATTTGCATAAATGTGTATTAGCTTTGTTTGGGGGGCTGAGTGGGGACTTTGATAGCAATTAGGAACAACAGAAAACAACCAAGCAAAATATTTCTCTGCAATACTCTAAGCTGTGGCGGAACAAATGCTATTGAGATGTACAAACCAAATGCTTGCAAGGTTGACAAATAACCTCAAGTTGAGAGCTCAAGGGTGACAATTTCACAAGTGATATTTTAAATGAACCTTGGAAGATGGTAACATTTAGACAAGCAGAAAAGAAGAAAGTTCAAAGACTGAAAAGTACAGGGTAACATTAGAGACTATGAGTAATACAGTTTAGCTAAAGCGTATAGTGTTTAAAGTGGAGGAGTGCTGGGAAATTTGGAGGTTCTGCTGTAAATTCACTTGATATGCTTTAGTTTGTACTCATTAGGAAATGGGAGGAACCGTCAAAGGCTTTGGATCAGAGAAGCAATATGGTCAAAACGGTGCTGTAGGAAGATGAATCTGGGAGCCTGGGCAGAAGGATTAGAGAGCTAGGAGAATCGGAGAGAAAGTCAGTAAGGAAGCTCTTGCATCTACGCAAGGAAGAGCTAACGGAAGCCCATTCTAGGGGGAAAGAATTTCCAATGCAGGGTAGGAGAAGTGAAAATGCAAGAGACCTGATCTGACGAGAGCAGAATAAATAGCCGTTGAACTTTTTTAAAAAAATTTTTATTGGAGTATAGTTGATTTACATTGTTGTGTTAGTTTCAGGTATACAGCAAAGTGAATCAGTTATACATATACATATATCCACTCTTTTTTTAAGATTCTTTTCCCATATAGGTCATTACAGTGTACTGAGTAGAGTTCCCTGTGCTATACAGTAGGTGCTTATTAGTAATCTATTTTATATACAGCCTGTGAACATTTAAACCTCTAGCTGATGCCATTTTAAAGCATCTTCAAACATCTTCAGCTTTGAAAAAGTGGGGAAATATGGTCGTATTGATGTATCTCCTTTTTATTTTTTACCTAATTACATTTAAAAATATTTACTTTCACAATGTAGGATTCTCACTCCCTTTGGTAAATGAAATGGTCAAGTTTTGATTTTGTCTCTAGGGATATTATTTAGTCTTTCAATGTCCTCTGTTCTTCAACTGGATTTTGAGTTGCTTCTCTTTCCTCTCTTGTGGTTTCTCACCACCTCAATATTGAGGTAGTACTGGCTGATTGGCCGTCTTTTTGTGGCAGAGCTTAGTAGTTTGTAGAATATTAGACTGTATAACTCAAGGAGTTTTAAATGTCACGAAGCCCAATGATCACAGAAGGAAAAAAAATACTTTTTTCTCCAGAGATCATATTGAAAAACGTAACTGAATCAAGCTTTGCTTAGTATAACCAAATTAATATCCACTGTTGAGAATTTTTTCTCATTTCCATCCCCTCAGCCTCAGGGTAGAATTCCTCTCTCTTTTTTTTTTTCTTTCTATCAATGATTCAAGGTTTGTGTAAAACCTTCCCGGGTACCTCTGGTCCCTAGTAATTTTTCTTTGGGCGCCTATACAACTCCCTCCTTATAACATTCTTTTGACACATAGTTTATACCCTATTAAGACATTGTTTATATCATATTGAAGTTAGCTTTATGTATTTATCAATTTGTTTCATCATTGGAAACCCTACCTCCCTAATTAGATTATAAACTCCTTGAAGATAAGAAATTAGCAAAATACATTCTAGCTCTAGTTTTTATTGCCCTTATCAATAAAAACTTCCTTCACGCAATGAAAAAAGAAAGAAATCCCTACATTTAGAGATGTTTACAAAATCCCCACAGCTGCACTGTGAATTAAGTATGTATATTTTTCCAGTGTCAAAAGATGAACAGAGCTTATAAGTTATTTGCTTAAAGTCAGATTGTAAATTTTCTCCTAAACCCTGCAATTGCCAATTATGCTAGTACATCAGCATCCTGCTGACCTTCACCAGTGGTGTGGTCAGCCTTCTCAGATGCTCCAAGCTGTCCCAGCCCTCTAACCACTCCCAGGTCATTCAGTATGTGGCTCTGACTCCAGGATCAACTCCATTATGCCTTTCTTCCCAAGTTACATCAGTGACCATTGGAAATTCAAAACGCTTGGATTATCTAAGATCATTAGTCCATGACCCATCTCCCAGGGTAATGGAAATAAAAACAAAAATAAACAAATGGGACCTAATTAAATGTAAAAACATTTGCACAGCAAAGGAAACCTTAAACAAGATGAAAAGACAACCCTCAGAATCGGATAAAATATTTGCAAATGAAGCAACTGACAAGGGATTAATTTCCAAAGTATACAAACAGCTCATGCAGCTCAATATCAAAAAAACAAACAACCCAATCAAAAAACGGGTGGAAGACCTAAATAGACATTTCTTCAAAGAAGACATACAGATGGCCAACAAACACATGAAAAGATGCTCAACATCACTAATTATTAGAGAAATGCAAATCAAAACTATGATACAATGAGGTATTACCTCACACCAGTCAGAATGGCCATCAATCAAAAAATCTACAAACAATAAATGCTGGAGAGGGTGTGGAGAAGAGGGCACCCTCCTACACTGTTGGTGGGAATATAAATTGGTATAGCCACCATGGAGAACAGTATGGAGGTTCCTTACAAAACTAAAAATAGAACTACCATACGACCCAGTAATCCCACTCCTGGGTGTATACCTGGAGAAAACCATAATTCGAAAACACATGCACCCCAGTGTTCACTGCAGCTCTATTTGCAATAGCCAGGACATGGAAGCAACCTAAATGCCCTCTGACAGAGGAATGGATAAAGAAGATGTGGTATATATATATATATATATATATATATATATATATATATATATATATATACAATGGAATATTATTCAGCCATAAAAAGGAACGAAATTGAGCCATTTGCCTAGACATGGATGGAGTTAGAGACTGTTATACAGAGAGTGAAGTAAGTCAGAAAGAGAAAAATGAATATTGTATAATATCTCTTATATGTGGAATCTAGAAAAATGGTACAGATGAAAACTTATTTGCAAAGCAGAAATAGAGACACAGATGTAGAGAACAAACTTATGGATACCAAGGGGGGGAGAAGGGGTGGGATGAATTGGGAGATTGGGATTGACATGTATACACTACTATGTACAAAATAGGTAACTAACGAGAACCTACTATATAGCACAGGGAACTCTACTCAGTGCTCTGTGGTGACCTAAATGGAAAGGAAATCCAAAAAAAGAGGGGATATATGTCTATGTATAACTGATTCACTTTGCTGTACAGCAGAAACTAACACAACGTTGTAAAGCAACTATACTCCAATAAAAATTTAAAAAAAATTAGTCCAACCTGCATATCTTGTAATCTGACTGTATCCCTAATCACTCCCACCTTCCCAAACCTATCACTAGTTCTGGCACCATCTCTGAAATCTGCAATTCTCACATTATGGTCATCATTTCCTACCACTGCAGTTCACTTACTCTTGTATTTCTAATCCAAAAATTATTCTGTCTTATGGAAATGTTCAACATGTTTACTCTCCTCTCCCATTTTCCCCCTTATTTCTCTCCTTGCCCAATCTACATTCTATGATCTCGCACCTCCAGTGCATGTGAACACAATTCTAAGCAGCTATGGCTAATTGCAGAAGTAAAGGCATTCCAAGTTCAGGTTATTTGTTTAAACTACATGTCTCCCTGGCACTCACACACTTGGAAAAATAACTCACTTGTTTTGAAATAGAGCTATTTAGGATCAAATTATCTGAAATGGGGTCTCTGCCATTAAACATGCAATCATGTTGTAAAAGCTACTGTCCTAAAACAAAACAAAACAAAATTAAACAGAACAAAAGAAAACAAGACATGTACTTGACTCCATGCCTTTCTAGGCTGTATCCCATAAATCTACTCGCCTTTGCTACAAAACTCCATGGAAGATTGGCGTATTTTCACAGTCTCTGCTTTCTTATCTTTTTTATCTCTTATTCTCCCCTCGAAGTCTATGCATTCTACCACAATTCTCCATAAAAACCACACTTTTCACAAATCACCAATGGTCTTTTTCTCATAAGATCCAGTGGTTAATTTCCATCAGTCACTTTGAACATATCTGATCACTTGTGCTTTAAAAAAAATACTTCATTTGTATTTTCCGATAGCCCACTCTCCTGGGATTCCTCCAACTTGTCTGGGAACTTCTCAGAGTCTCTTTCAACTTCTGTTTGGCTCCACCAGCAAATGTTGTCATGCCCCAGGAATCAGTCTTCAGCCCCCTCCTCCATCTTTACTCATCCCAAGTACATGCTGTTGACCACCACATTTATACATCTTGCCCTTGATCTCACCCTTGAGTTTTCAGCTCATATAACTAATAGCCTATTGGGCAGCTCCTCTTGGACGAATAATAGTCTTAGAAAGCCAAACATGTCCCAAAGAGTCTTTTCATTTTCTCCCCAAATCCATTCTTCTCTATCTCCATTTGCCCAGATGCTTCAGCCAAAAAGTACTAGAAGTCATTCTCGAATCCACTGGTTCTTCACTTGCTATGTTCAGTCTATCCTCAAGTCCTGCTGTCTCCACCGTCAACTCGATCTCAGTCCTTATAGACCATCCTCAGCAAAGGCAGCATCACACCCTGAACCATACCCCAAACTTTACATCTGGATTCAGTTTCCATCTTGTCTATTACTTTTTTACATCTCGCTCAGACTTCTCTCCAACCAACATCCAGTGTGATATTTTTAAAACAAAACAAACTGGATTATCATTAAGCTCCAAACTCTCCATTGACTTCAACACCCACATACAATACAAACTCACCCTTTGGCAGACTATGTGGTATGTGAAACCATATCATCTGGCCAGCCTACCTCTGCTCTCTTTCTCTTTACTCCCCTCTACTATACTGTATTTTTCAATTGCAGCCGCCTCCCATTCTTCTCTTCCCAGGGCTATTTTAATTACTGTTCTTTCTATATGTGAAGCTCTTCCCTGCCATCTCTCCATGGTTGCCTCTTTACCTCACTTCAGAGCATAATTCAAATACTACTTTGTGTGTGTGTGTGTGTGTGTGTGTGTGGTATGCGGGCCTCTCACTGTTGTGGCCCCTCCCGTTGCAGAGCACAGGCTCCAGACACGCAAGCTCAGCGGCCATGGCTCACGGGCCCAGCCGCTCCGCGGCATGTGGGATCCTCCCGGACCGGGGCACGAACCTGCTTCCCCTGCATCGGCAGGTGGACTCTCATCGGCAGGGAAGCCCCAAATACTACTTTTTAAAGGTCTTTCTTGACCACCTAGTTGAAGCTGTCCACCCTCATTCTATCCCATCAGTCTGGCAAATATCCATTTTTAAATGAATAACATTCATCAAGACCCAAAAGTAATCTAATGACTTATTTTCAGTTTCCCCTGCTAGAATGTAAGCATCTTGGGAGAAAGTTTATCACTTTATTCCCAGCTCTTAGAATCATGCCCTACACACAATAGATACTCAGTTTATTGTCATTGCAATCTGTAGCTAAATAAGGACTAAAATGCACATGTTTGACTTTCAGTCCTGGGAACTTTCTAAACTAATGTGCCCTTGTAAGTGGAAGGAAGGAAAAAAGGAAGAAAGGACGGAGGGAGGGAGGAAATAAAGAAGGAGAGGAAAGAGAAAGGGGAAATAATTGACTATCATGGTCAATTTTCAGTCTCTTCCTCTTCCTGACTCCAAGACAGCTCAGTTAGGACAAATTAATCCACAATTCTGAGTTGGTTTTCCTTTTCTCATTTAACCAAATTGGTAGTGTACTCTCAGTCTAGTAGTTTTCCATAGAAGACTGGATTTTTATAGAGATCTCATGTATCTAGGTATTTGTCGCTTTGGTCTACAAGTTGTATTTTTCTCTGCACGGCCTGAACTAAGTGATTTAAAATGTGTCCATACAATAAGTTTAATTAATGATTAAGAATAGGACTGAAGGGCTTCCCTGGTGGCGCTGTGGTTGAGAGTCCGCCTGCCCATGCAGGGGACACAGGTTCGTGCCCCGGTCCAGGAAGATCCCACATGCCGCGGAGCGGCTGGGCCCCTGAGCCATGGCCGCTGAGCCTGCGCCGGAGCCTGTGCTCCGCAACGGGAGAGGCCACAACAGTGAGAGGCCTGCGTACAGCAAAAAAAAAAAAAAAAAAAAGAATAGGACTGAAATGCAGAAGCTCCCTCTGGTGGTTTAATTTGTAGGTGTACAAAAGTAGCAGTGCAGCCTGGAGATCCTGCTCACAGTGGGCCAAACAGATCATAGAAATATTGTTCTGCTTCTGTCCAGCCTCTTCCTCCTCCCTCTCCTCTTCCATCTTCTTCTTTTCTTAATTTTAAGTATAAAATGAGTTTGGGTGGCAACTTTATGATGATAGCTACAAAAATCCATATGGAGAAGCAACTTCTGGAAAATTAAAAGACTAACAGAAAGCAACCACCCAAGACCAGACATTCTGTGGCTCCAAGTAAATACTTTTAAAAGAGCTTTGTTTGCTCTTTGCTAACTATAGAGTAAACATATCTCTAGCCCTTGCAAAGTGGAGACTGTAGGTGTTTTCGCCCTTCTTCAACTTTAACACCGTTTTGTTTGCTTTTTCCTGGGAACTGGGCACCTTGTACAAATTTAGAATTCTTATGGATAATATATTTAAAGGAAGTTCTTTGTAGAGCCTTAATAATTTATAACTTGCTATAAATATTCCTTGTTGCAATACTAAAATATACTAGTGGTTTAAAAGTGGTATTATAGTTATTATAACTTTTATATCTTTTCCATAGCTGGCTTCTGGAATTATTTGTACCTTGAACTTCTAAGTAACATGTATATTATCTGGATGATGGTGTTTCCATAGTTTTAGGGTGTGATGGTCCATAATCATGTATTTTTGTATTTCCATTAATACAAACTGGGCAAATGTTTTTATAGTAATATACTATCACAATGCAATAATTCTAATCATCATGAAGTTAATTTTTTTCACCAAATGTAACTTCGGCTGGGAAAATATCTGGCTTACAAATGGAAATTGTCAGGAAAGTAGAATATATTTTATGAATAGCTCAAGCTCAGCTTTGCTGAAATTTATCTCTGCTTATATTATTAGTATCGTTTAATGTTGTTTCAAGGTTTATCAATATTCATCCAGTATACTTTTATACTTTCACTGAAGTATGTGTTGCATTATATTGAAAAATATACTAGGATCATGTTTTGGGTGGAATCTACCTGATTTAAAGGTTGAGTTCATAAATTATGTTATGTTATATGGGGGACACTATGATATGTATCTATAGGATGAGAAGATGTATACCTCTTCAGTCAAAATACAATGACATAGGAAGGAAATTAATATATTTGATTATTTAAGGGAAAATTAAACAGGATATTACAGTCACTTAATTACATGTATCAAAACAGAATTAAACCACAATAAAGACTATTTGTGATGTTAATAACAATTTGTACAACCATTAAAAGATATGTGATTTAATGAAGCCTGATTTTTGGCATTGTATTAGTCAGGGTCCTCCAGAGAAACAGAACTTATCAGATATATAGGATGAATATACATCAGAAGGTATTTATTTTGAGGAATTGATTGGCTCACACGATATAGCAGCTGAGAATTTCCACAGTCTGCTGTCTGCAAGCTGGAGACTCTGGAAAGCTGGTAGTATAAGCCAGTCTGAGTCCAAAGACCTGAGAACCAGGGGAGCCGATGGTGTGAATCCCAGTCTGAGAGCAGAAGGAGGTGAGATGACGCACCTGAGCAGTGAGGCTGGGGTTGGGTGGGGGAGGGGAGAATTCCTCCTTCCTCTGTCTTCCCTCAGTGGATTGGATGATGCCTCCTCATGTTGGCTAAGTGATCTACTTTACTGAGTCCACTGATTCAAATGCTGATTTGATCTGTAAGCACCTTCATGGAAACAGTGTTGAGTCTGGGCATCCTGTGGCCAGTCAAGGTGACACGTAAAATTAACCATCACAGTTATTCAATATGCAGTTATAATAACATTGTTAACATCAGTGTTTGTCAATTGCCTCCCAGGTGAAAAGCACTGAAGAAGATGACATTAAATGTTTGGTAACTTATAAAAGTTATTTGCAATACCAGAAATAACAGTTATTCACTAAAATTTTCATATGCAGTTCTATGTTTCATATGCAGTTTAAATGTGGATTAGAAAGGTTTTGATGTGAAGCATGGATTTCAGGTGCAACTACAGATCAGTAGCAATATGAAAAGCATTTTCATACTGGAAGCAAATCTAATTTTTTAAGAAAATACTGAGGATTCATAAATCTGAGAACATGTAACGTATGTTAAGTGTGACAGTTATGATGAAATCTGCCAATTTTGCTTTTCTTCTTTTTTTCTGAATGTTATTTTATTTTTTTATACAGCAGGTTTTTATTACTTACCTATTTTATACATATTAGTGTATACATGTCAGTGCCAACCTCCCAATTCATCCTGCCATGCCCCCGCCACCACTTTCCCCGCCTTGGTGTCCATACGTTTGTTCTCTACAGCTGTGTCTCTATTTCTGCCTTGAAGATCGGTTCATCTGCACCATTTTTCTACATTCCCCATATATGTGTTAATATATGATATTTGTTTTTCTCTTTCTGGCTTACTTCACTCTGTATGACAGTCTCTAGGTCCATCCATGTCTCTACAAATGACCCAATTTTGTTCCTTTTTATGGCCGAGTAATATTCCATTGTATATATGTACCACATCTTCTTTATCCATTTGTCTGTCGATGGACATTTAGGTTGCTTCCATGACCTGGCTATTGTAAATAGTGCTGCAATGAACATTGGGGCGCATGTGTCTTTTTGAAGTATGGTTTTCTCTGGTTATATGTCCAGTAGTTGGATTGCTGGGTCATATGGAAATTCTGTTTTTAGTTTTTTAAGGAACGTCCATGTTGTTCTCCATAGTGGCTGTATCAATTTACGTTATCAATTTTGCTTTTCTAATTGTTGAGCAGGTATTTGATCTGACCAAATAATTTCATTGTGGTAGTTTGTAGATCAGGAAGTTACTGACTATTCTTTTTTATGATGTTACCTGCCCTTCTGTAGAAGAGAGGAAACTCTTACATTACTGTCTCATAAAATTGCAATTTGGGGGTTGTGTATCATGGGAGGACTTCTTTTCATCAATCAGTTATCCTGGTTTTCCTCCTAAACCCAGGTGAGAAATCAAGTTGTCTAATATCCTTGTAGTTCCTCCTTTTCCCGACCCCTATTCATTCCTAGGAATCTTAAAGGGAGATAACTGCCGTGTTTCCTCTCAGCCACTCCCACATACATAGGGGAGATGGGATTCTCTTGTCTACTCATATATCTAGATCATTTTCAATCCAGATTATTTATGTAGGACACTCAGGAACTAAGTAAGACTTATATAATGTGAATCCCACACAACAGATGAAGATAAATACCACTAATCATAAAGAAGAGACCACTGATTCTATAATAACTAGAAACTCATCCACTAACTAGATTCAGTCTTAGCAAAGTTATTGTCCTGCTTTGGGATTCAATTTTCTCAGCCTTAGGTTAAGGTTAGATATCTTGTATGAGACTTCCAGCTCTATTAGTCTAAAGTCCTTCCTCCTTCCCTCCCTCCCTCCCTTCCCTCCTTTCTTCCTTGTTTTTTCCCCCTTTATCCCTTCTTTCTCCTCTTCCTCCTTTCCAATTCCTCTTCTCTCTCCCTCTCTTTTGGGGAGTATATTATCTGAATTCTCTTTCTCCTGCTTCGGAAAGATTTACTTTCCGACCGTCTTTACATTCTATATACGTTTTGTAATTTCATCCATTTTCATGGCTTTAACTATTGGCTCTCTGCAGGTAATTCTAATCATTAACTTGCTCTTTATTTCTAATCCACCATTTAGAATCATCTTTTCGAATGACCTCCACATCCAAGTTCTAAATTAGAATTCACCTCCTGCTCTGGGGAGCAGATGAGCCCAAACAGTAAACTTATTCTATGGTCTAACTTCCACATATTGGTTATTGGATATTTATTCACTCTGCTTGCCAGATTCAAAACTGCTAACAGCTTTATTTCTTCTTCTTTTTTAAATCTCTTATAGTGAATCAACCAGTAGCCAAATCCCATTCATTCTGCTTATAAAAGAGCTTTCCCTTTCTCTTCTCAGATTTCGTGGGTTTTTAGGTTTATTCTAGGATTTTCTTGTTTTACCTATGGGACACGTCTCCTTGTCGGCCAGATCTTTCTAAAATGAGGCTCTGATAATGCTGTTCCTTTGCTTGAACCTTGTAATTAAGCCCCCTCCCAAACCCTTATGAACTTGCCCAACCTACTTTTCTCAGTTTGTTCTCATGGGAATAAAGCTAAAATCATGGATTTCATCTGCGTCCGGAAAAGTTAGCCTCGTTATGATTTGTGGTAACAGATTTTACCCCTAACACCAGCCAGTTGTTTGGCAAACCATTTCTGGGAGTAATAGGGAACTGGGCAAGAGAAAATTAATGAACTCACATTTGTTGTTAAAACTAGAAAAATTGCCAATAGTATGTTCCCTCCAAATAGTTTAAAAGTGGCTTTTAATATAATGGAGCACAGCACATTTGACCCAAAACCATTCTGTTTCTTATTTTTGTCTGTTATTTACTATTATTGTTGTTGTTTTCCACCATGCTTGCAGAGTCATATCTTATGTAATTTCTTTTAACCAGCTCTCATTTTAACACCAAGCATCCTAGATATGGCCTGGTTCGGTCACCTGTTGCATACACAGTGATGTAGAGTCCACCTTTGCGTCATCCTCTGAAACAGATTGCTTAATAAACACTCACACCATCTCCACATTCACTGCTTTTCAAGTTATAATATTTTAAACATTTTTGCTTTTCAATTTCATTATTATTAATAAACATTTTAAAAGATCATTGCAAACTAAATGGAAGCTCTGCTGATGGATGTCAAATGAAAATGAACAGTTTTAAGTTGTTTCTTACAAAGCTTTTTGGGGTTATTAGCTAAAAGCTTTGAATATTTTAAGACTTAAATAAGACTGAGTGAACAGACAGAGGGAGGCTGTAAACAGAAGTTTACACTTTGTATGTAGTGCCATGATTACAGTGAGAATGGAGAAAGTCAGCTAAGTAAAAAGGAGTTGTTGAAACAAATACTTGAGCAGAGTGGGAGAAGCGATATGGGTTAGGAGCAATTAAGAGAGTTATTTCAAGGTGAGATGGGAATTTGAAAATCAGTGAGAAGCCAGACGTGGAACTTAAAGCAGACACAGATAAGCATTAGGGAGGAAAACTATTTTTTTCCAAGACACTTCAGACTGATTGCAGGGGAGAATGGTAGAGACCAGGGTGGGGGGAGAATAAGGAGGAAATTGCAGTATAAGTCAAAGATGAAAAATTGTCAAAGTAAGTGGGAGGGATTTTTTCAATAGCAAGAAGGTGCTAGTATTGAAATGGTCCACCCCAATCGGCTCACTCAGGGAAGCTAAGGTGACAGGCTAATGTGCTGGTAACAGATGGTTTTCCATTCCCTTTCAGTAAAGCGTGAAGTGGAGCTCCCTGATAGCAAGTCAACACATATAAAGGCTCTGAAATTTATTTGTATGTATTGGAATCTGCTCTATATGCTTGTACCTTTGGATACAATTAAAGATGACTTATTAGTCTATGGCTTGTACATTTTCTTTTATCCTTGTAAAAAAAATTGCAACGATGATAATGGGAATAAAAATAATGTGAGGCTGGTACTTTCAGCTATCTTTCTGCCTTCCTAGGAAATATGTGCAATAGCAGATATGGTCTTAGGTCCAAGATGGGATCGACAGGGTGAGATAAGATTTTCCTTATCTGGCAACTGCAAACTTGTTTTATTTTCTCAAGTTTAAAGGATGAGAAAACTGAGATGTGTAGAAGTTCTGTAACTTGTCTACAGCTCTATGGCTCATAACATGGGATCATAATTGCCATTCCTTTCCCTTTTACTCTTCTCCTTTATTTCAAACTCTCCTGTAGTGTCGCCAGACAGTGTTACTCTTGACATTCCCACCATCAACTTGTAACATCTTCCCTTGGTTCTTGCTACTAGGAGTTGTTGACAGTGAAGATACTTTCCACCTTTGTAATGAATATTTTAGCACCTTGTTAATATATTTACACTCCACTATCACTGTTTTTCCGCTTCAGTGATTGGAAATTCACTCTGAGCTTTTTAATACCTTGACCTTACACATCCCTAACTTCTCACTTTCAGTAATTTGCTGAGTTCTGTTGATTTTTTTTCAAAACAAACCTTACGTTTTTAGAGCAGTTTTAGGTTTACATCAAAATCGAGTGGACGATACCAAGATTTCCCACATTGCCCCTGCCCCAGCACGTGCAGAGCCTCTCCCATTATCAGTATCCTCCACCACAGTGATGATACATTGGCTACAATTGATGAACCGGCACTGACACATTATTATCACCCCAAATCCACAGTTTAGAGTTCATTCTTGGTGTTGTACATTTTACGGGTTTGGACAAATATATAGTGACATGTATCTACCATCAGAGTATCATACAGAGTAGTTTTCACTGCCCTAAAAATCCTCTCTGTGTTTCTCCATTCATCCCCCCACCCATACCCACCCCTGGTAAACATTGATCTTTTTACTGACTCCATAGTTTTGCCTGTTCCAGAATGTCATATAGTTGGAATCATACAGTATGAAGCCTTTTCAGGGTGACTTCTTTCACTTAGTAATGGGCATTTAAGTTTTCTTTGTGTCTATTCACAGTTTGATAGTTTGTTTCCTTTTAGCACTGGATAATGTTCTGTTGTCTTGATGGACCACAGTTTATTTATCCATTTACCTACTGAAGGACAGCTTGGTTGCTTCCAAGTTTTGGCAATCATAAATAAAGCTGCTATAAACATCTGTGTGCAGGTTTTTTGTGTGGACATACATTTTTAACTCCTTTAGGTAAATACCAAGGAGTGTGATTGCTGGATAATATGATAAAAGTGTTTTTGTTCTTTTTTTTTTTTTGATTTTGTAAGAAGCTGCCAAACTGTCTTCCAAAGGGGCTGTACTCTTTTGCATTCCCAACAGCAATGAATGAGAGTTTCTGTTTATCCACATCCTTGCCAGCACTTGGTGTTGTCAGTGTTCTGGATTTAGCCATGCTGATTCTTCTTCTCTTCTCTCTGTACATGATTCATGAATCCTTCTCTTCATGGACACTGTCACTACTGTACTTCAGAATAAAATTCTCTTTCCTGAGAACTTCAGGATCTGTTAACAGTTTACCTCCCTTTAATGGGTCTCTCTCTCTCTAGTCCAACTTCTACAGGGCTGTCAGATCCATTGCTAAATATCAGCTCTGGAATTTTGCGTTTCCATTCAACAGCCATCAGAGGTTTCGTCTAATAAATAAAACTTCTTAGCTTATCATTTTAAACCCTTCAAGATCTGACTCCAACCTACTCTTCAAACATAATTTCCTTTTACTACTACCCTTCATGTTCCCTTCTTTCCAGGAGAACCAAATTTTTATCCATTTTTGATGTCAGCCTGATTTTTCTTGCACTTATATCTCTCAAGATTTTCCCTCTGCCTTCCACCAGCATTCTTTGTTCAGAAAACATTATATATCTAATCAGTCTCCAAGCTACTATCTCTCCCTCCTGTCTACCTCTATATCGTCTGCTTCTTTCACCACTTCTTCTGCTGACTTTGGGCCCCAGCATTTCTCTAGTGCTCTACTGGAGGACCTTTCATCTCCCTCCCTGCAAACTGCTCTTATGAAGATTTTTCTCCTGTGGAAATCGTTAAGCAACCATTTTCCAACGTGGAAGCTTTTGCCTGCTTTCCATTTGCTTAAGCAAGTTCTTTAGCTTGATATCCAAGACATATTAAGGCATTTTTAAAGAATTGAGATATAATTGATCTATGACATTATATTAGTTTCAGGTGTACAACATAATGATTAGATGTTTGTATATGTTGTGAAATGATTACCACAATGTCTGGTTAACATCCATCACCATATATATTATGGCATTTTTTATGTCTTACCTTTTGCTATACTGCTTTCTTTCACTATGTACATTTTGTTCTATGAAACATGTTAAGTTGTTTACACCTCTTTGCCTTTCTACTCTCTCCTGGAAATTTCCTGCTTTGTCTACCTGGCAAACCCCTAGTTTATCTTTTAATCTGCCATTTAGACATTACGTACTGAAGCTCTTCCCTAAGCACCCCAAACAGAGTTCATCTGTTCATTTTCTACATGTTACTGTGTTACTTCTTTTTCTTTTTTTATTGAAGTAGAGTTGACTTATTATATTAGTTTCAGGTGTACAATATAATGATTCAATATTTTTATAGATTATACACCATGAAAAGTTATTATAATATTATCGACCATATTCCCTGTGCTCTACATTACATCCCTGTGACCTATATTTTATAAATGATAGTTTGTACCTCTGAATCCCCTCCATCTAATCTGACCATTCCCCCCCACCACCTGCCTCCCCTCTGGCAGCCAATTGCTTGTTCTCTATATCTGAGTCTGTTCCTATTTAGTTATATTTGTTTATTTGTTTTTTCTTATATTTCACATATAAGTGAAAACATAGTATTTGTCTTTCTCTGTCTGACTTATTTCACTTAGCATAATACCCTCCAGGTCCATCCATGTTGTTGCAAGTGGCAAGATTTCATTCTTTTTTAATGGCTGTATACTATTCCATTGTATATACAGTTGATCCTTGAACAATGTGGGTTTGAACAGGTACACTTATATGTGTATTTTTTCTTTGATAAATATGTACTACAGTACCACACTATCTGCAGTTGGTTGAATTCATGGATGTGGATCTGTGGATACACAGAGTGGACTATAAAGTTATATGTGGATTTTTGACTGTATGGGGTTGGTGCCCCTAACTCCCACATTGTTCAAGGGTCAATTCTATTTACCATATCTTATTTAGCCATTCATCAGTTGATGGACACTTATTTAGGTTGCTTCCGTATCTTGGCAATTGTAAATATTTGTGTATTTAATAATCTTGATTCTTCTAATCCATGAACACAATATCTTTCCATTTATTTGTGTTGTCTTCAATTTCTTTCATCAGTGTCTTATAGTTTTCAGAGTACAGGTGGTTCACCTTTTTGGTTAAATTTATTCCTGGGTATTTTATTCTTTTTAATGCCATTGTAAGTGGAATTTTTTTTACTGATTTCTCTTTATGATAGTTCATTATAAGTGTGTAGGAATACAACAAATTTCTGTATATTTATTTTATATCCTGTGACTTTACTGAATTCATTTATTAGTTCTGGTAGTTTTCTGGTGGAGTCTTTAGGGTTTGCTATATATATTATCATGTCGTCTGCAAATAGTGATAGTTTTACTTCTTCTCTTCCAATTTGAATGCCTTTTATTTCTTTTTGTTGTCTGATTGCTGTCACTAGGACTTCCAATATTTTGTTAAATAAAAGTGAGAAGAGTGAGAATCCTGGTCTTGTTGCTGATCTTAGAGGAAAAGATTTTAGCTTTTCACTGTTGAGTATGATGTTAGCTGTGTGTTTCTCATAAATGGCCTTTATTATTTTGAAGCTTGTTCCCTGTATACCAACTTTGTTGAATGTTTTTATAATGAATGGATGTTGAATTTTGTCAAATGCTTTTTCTGTATCTGTTGAGATGATCATGTGATTTTTTACCCTTCCTTTTGTTAATATGGTGTATCACATTAATTGATTTGTGGATATTGAACCATCCTTGCATCCTGCAATAAATCCCACTTGATCATGATCTATGATCCTTTTATATTGTTGAATTCAGTTTGTTAATATTTTTTGAGGATTTTTGCCTCCATGTTTATTGGGGATATTAGCCTGTAATTTTCTTTTTTTGTAATATCTCTGGCTGGTCTTGGTATCAGGGTAATGCTGACCTTGTAGACTGAGTTTGGATGTATTCCTTCCTCTTTAGTTTTTCGGAATAATTTGAGAAGAATAGGTATTAACTCTTCTTTAAATGCTTAGTAGAATTCCCCTATGAAGCTATCTGGTTCTGGACTTTTGTTTGCTGGAAGTTTTTTGATTGCTGATTTAATTTAATTACTATTATTGGGTCTGTACAGATTTTCTGTTTCTTCCAGTTTCAGGCTTGGAAGACTGTATATATCTAGGAATTTATCCATTTCTTCTACATTGTCCAAATTTTGGCTTATAATTGTTTGTAATATTCTCTTATGATTGTATGTATTTCTGGGATGTCAGTTGTAACTTCTTCATTTCTAATTTTATTTATTTGGGTGCTCTCTCCTTTTTTTTTTATGAGTCTAGCTAAGGGTTTATCAAGTTCATTTATATTTTCAAAAAAACAGCTCTTAGCTTCATTGATCTTTTCTTCCTCTTTTTTTTTTATTCTCTATTTCATTTATTTCTACTCTGATCTTTACCATTTCCTTCCTTCTGCTATCTTTGGTCTTTGTTTGTTCTTCTTTTACTAGTGCTTTTAGGTGTCAAGTTAGATTGCTCCTTTGACATTTTTCTTGTTTCCTAAGATAGGCTTGTATCACTATAAATCCCTCTTAGGACTGCTTTTACCACATCCCATGGATTTTGGAAAGTTGTGTCTTTATTTTAATTAGTCTCAAGGTATTTTTTTATTTCTTCATTGACACATTGGTTTTATAGTAGCATGTTGTTTACTCTCCATGTGTTGTTGTTTTTTCCAGTTTTCTCCCTGTAACTGATATCTAGTTTCATATCTTTGTGGTCAGAAAAGATGCTTGATATGATTTCAATCTTCTTCAATTAATTGAGACTTGTTTTGTGGCCTAGCATGTGATCTATCCTGGGGAATGTTCCATATGCACTTGAAAAGAATATGTATTCTGCTGTTTTGGGATGGAATGTCCTGTAGATATCTGTTAAGTCCATCAAGTCTAATGTGTCACTTAAGGACAATGTTTCTATACTGATTTTCTGTCCAGATTATATGTCCATTGCTGCAGGTAGGGTATTAAAGTCCCCTACTTTTGTATCACTGTCATTTTCTCCCTTTATGTTTGTTAATATTTTCTTTATGTATATAGGTATGCCTATGTTAGGTTCATACATGTTTAAGAATTCTTCTTGGATTGACTCTTTCATCATTATGTAATGTCCTATTTTGTCTTTTGCTCTAG
This sequence comes from Orcinus orca, assembly GCF_937001465.1. NCBI lineage: Eukaryota > Metazoa > Chordata > Mammalia > Artiodactyla > Delphinidae > Orcinus > Orcinus orca. The sequence continues at coordinate 17,726,802 of NC_064576.1, read as the reverse complement.
ACTTTGTTTTCAAGTCTGTTTTGTCTAATATGGGTATTGCTACCAAAGCTTTCTTTTTGTTTCCGTTTGCGTGGAATACCTTTTTCCATCCTCTTACTTTCAGTCCGTGTGTGTCTTCAGCATTGAAGTGAATATCTTGTAAGCAGTATATGGATGGGTCTTGTTATTTTTATTCATTTAACCACCTTATGTCTTTTGATTAGGGCATTTAGTCCATTTATATTTAAAGTGATTATTGTAGGTATGTACTTATTGCCATTTTGTTCATTCTTTTCTGGAGGTATTTGTAGTTCTTCTCTGTTCTTTTCTTCTTTTAGTCTCTGCCCTTGTGGTTTGATGATTTTCTTTAGTATTACTTTTGGGTTCCTTTGTTTTTTTGTGTATCTATTGTAGGTTTTTGGTTTTTGGTTACCATGAGGTTCATATATATAAATATATATATTTTATATATATAAGATTTGTTTTACATTTTCAAATTCTTTGTTAAAATTCCCACTGTGTTCCTATAGACTTCTCCTGAGTTCAGTGAGCTTTTTTAGGACTGGTACTTCGGACACTCTATCAAGTAAATTACTTATCTCCATTTCATTAAAATTTGCTTTCTGTTGTTTGTCTCTATAAATTAGATGAAGCAATTACCTCTCCTGCTCTTGAAGGTATGTCCTTGTCTGGGAGTATCCCTATGCTGACTGTGTGTGCCCAGTGGCTTTGGCAGGAGGACTGGAGCCGAAGTGAGCATGGGCCAGGGCCTTTCCCAGTGTTCTCTGGGGCTGTCACATTGGCAGGGTGGGCTGGAGCCTGGTGTGGGCCAGGCCTTTTCTTAAGGTGCATGTGCGTTTTGATGTTTGGGGGGATTGTTTTTTCTTTCCTTCTAAATTGTCAGCTCTTTTGGGGAAAATTCAGTTTCTAATCTTTTATGTCCTATAGCATCTAATACATGTTCTTTTCAAATATTGGAACAAAATAATTATGGTTTAAATAAATGAGTTGATGCATAATTCCTGTAATGCTCATTCATGGAAAATTTTAAAAAATTTAGAACTTTAAGGGAACTTTGGAATAATTTTTTCTAAGTTCTTCATTTTACATATAAGAGAATCAAGTTTTAAAAAGTTCTGCCACTGTTTTCAAGATCTCAGCAATTAAGAAGGAAAAATTAGGACAGGAACCAAAGTCTCCTGATTCTCAGGCAATGCTTTTATGTATTTTTAATTATATGACTATGCCTTTTTAAATGTATAAATTATCTTGTGAATCTTTTTTGATGCTTTACATGGTAATGTGTCCAATTAATTCCTTAATTTTCAATGATAATTACATATGAAGATCTTTACTAGATAAGTAGTATTAAAAATTAAAATTTTTAATTCTATAAATAATTTTTTAAAAAGAGACCATAAATAACACCCTTGAAATCAAACCAGATTGAGGAAAAAGCTATACAACTATTACAAAATGAGATCTTATATAAAAATGTTTATTGCCATTTCTAAGAAAGCATTTTAAGAAGGAAACTACCCTTAGAACTCATATAGAAATGGACCACATATTCAATAGCAAATTATTTTATTAAAAAAAATTAGTACAAGTAAGTAATTAGTCATACATGTGGTTATAAACCATAAATAATATCTACTTTGATTAGTTTTATTTATACAAGCAGGCTAGTTTATTAATGTAGTTCTCTGATTTTGCATATATGTTTTTATTCGTGTATTTTGCACTTGCATACATGCAAACTGTATAAATGTGTATAGCATCAATTTATTATGGCTGCCATTTTATACAGATAATTTGATTCCCTTTATTTTAAAAATTAACAAACATTGTATGTCTTAAAGGTTATTAGTGTGCTATAAATAAGAATATGTTATTGTTTTGGACTCTAGTGAACATTACATCCTCAGAAAGGCTGGAGCATGCTTTCTAACTGTCTTTAATATTTTCTATTTAAAAGGTAAATAAGATTTGTGGCCGTCCAATCAGAACACCCATACAAAGCCCCCGTTGTTCTTTTGATGGGAGCAAAGAGAAGCATGGAATGAAGATCTTTATAAGAAATGGGGAAGAGACACTTGCCAACAGAAGAAAGTAAGACATTTGTTTTACAACCAGAAAGAGAAAAGAAAGTAAGCTATTAATTTTACAACAGAATAGAATGTATTCTATTCTGCAGGGGTTGAATTAAGAATTAAGTAGAACAAAATACACTATTGAAGAAACAAAGGGTCAACATTAATTACCTTTAAAATTCAGTGCTTCCTCCTATTCTGTTAATTAGGAAGATAAGTTCAACTCAGGAGACCAAAAATCCTTTCTGTGATAAGGGAACATTTTTTATGACACAATATGGCAGGCCTTACATACATATAATCATTGTGCACTTCAAATGTGGCTAGTGTACAATGTTGTACAGCAATCTGTAACACTCAGTCATCTTGCTTAACTGAAACTATGCCCCTTGAAGAGTAACTCCCCATTTCCGCCTCCCTGTAGTCAACAATATTGCATTGTACACTTCAGAATTTATTAAGAGGGTAGATCTCATGGTAAGTGTTCTTACCACAATAAAATAAAAATTTTTTAAATGTAGCTAGTGTGACTGAGGATTGAATTTTTAATGTTACATAATTTTAATTAGTTTTAGTCAAAATTTTACATGTAGCTAATAGCTACTATATTGGACAGAATGCAACACAGAGAGAGTATTCATGTAAATGATGTGATAAGTATTACTGAATGTTAAGTACCTGTTAAAAAATGTAAAGTGTCCATACCTTTTACATGGAATGCTGAAAATTACAATCTTTTGATTCAAAATGATAAGCATTAACTCACATTTCTACCACTGTGCCCGTGATTAATTGTTAAATTAATTGTTAAAGCCTTCATTAGTGTCCGGTTGCTTGAGAATTGGTGATTAAACTAAAAACTTTTTAATACTGGAGGAAACTATTATTTATTTATTTTGGTATTCAGTTGACCAGTACAATGGCAAATACTAGATTCTCAGTAGGTATTTTTGAATTGACCTGAAATTCAGAATTCTGTGTTTATTAATTCAAATAATTATTTCTAAAAATACCTTATGGAGAATTCAGTATTTTACATACTTTACTCTCTATAATGTAAAATCTGTTTCCTTTTGAGATAGTGCTCTTAATTGCCCCATTCTCTCCTCAGTTGGGTTATTAGCACGAGGTAAAGAACTGAGCTATTACTGGCTATGTGCTACAGCTGAAAACAATTAGCACATTGTTTGCAAGTAAAATAGCTGTGTTTTTATGTTTTTTTCAATTTAAACATCTATAGTGATCAGTAGTTATTTCTTGCATTTGAGAAATCAGTATGCTTTGGCTATGGTGGTTCTTATAATAAAACCCAGCTAAGGAAGATATTACGTTCCTAAAGATCATGTCAGTTTCACCACCAAAACAACCTAGTTGCTGGAAAACCAAAACAAAACCCTGTACTTAACATGGTTTATTCCCTTGCAAAACTAAGACCATGCAGGTGAAATGTTACAGAATGGCTCAGGAGCAATGAGGGGCTTATCTGAGTGGAAAATTTTATAAGTATCTATCCTGGCCATTGAATAGACCTCCATGTCACCAATCTTGCAAACTCATTGTTTCTATGCCCTTGACTGGTCAGCCACCATTAACCATTTCCCATGAATCAGGGTAGGCTCATCACTGGCCAATCTCATGCCACGCAAGGTGAACAACCAGAGGTCCTGCACTTGAGCCAGCTTAAGCATTTCACTTTTACACATTTTTTATTGCCATTCCTGAATGGAGCTTAATTTCTGTGGCAGTATATTTCCTCTTGATGCCTATATATTGTGCAGACCTATCCATAAAGCAGACCTGAATTTTATCTATCCTTTCCTATCGTAAAGTAGACTTTGTCATCCAAGCGGTGCAGAAGGGTGCAAGTAAGAGTTTATTTGGGCTATTAGGAATTGCAATTCAGGAGAGAGATTTGGGTGAAACTAAAAGGGTGTTGGAGCAGAGGAAAGAGTCAGGGGCTTATACAGATAAAAGCCACAGGGTTGTTAAAGTTGTCTGGCAAGAATTATGATTGACTCTGATACAAGAAAGGAATTTATTCTTAAGAGCTATTTTAGGGTAAGGGTTCAATAAGTAGATAGGCTGTCACGAGTTATTTGTGGTAAGTATCCGATAAGTATCATTGGGCAGGTGTTCTGAGTGCCTGCATTAAGACAGTAAGTGGTCAAAGGTCAGATTCCATCCAGGTCCAGATGTACGTAAGTCACACTTCCTCAGTGGACTCCCAGCTCCGTTTTAGAAAGCTCTCTTAGCAATACTATTTTGATTTTCCTTTTATAACCTGAATTTTATTTATCCTTCATCAACTTATCTTTCCCCATGAGGTCATAAATTTTGATTTAAGCAGGTGGGGCAATGTAGCAGGAATAGGTGCGTAGTGAGTCTGGGCTAATTTCCATGTATCTTACTTGTCCTTTTCCCACCTGCTTGAGCCTGATTTCCAATCGATCATGTCCACTTGATGTTATATTGCTTCTATACAAGCCCGATCTTATAGCCTGGCAGGTCAGATAGTACTTGTTTCCTCATGGGCATCTCAGGTTGCAGAATCATTTGCTGGTTTATGGTCAAGTGTGCAGGTTCTGCCAGAGGCAAGTTGTAAACCCACCAGCTGACTGACCTACTGAATGACAGATGGACCAACCAACCAAACAAACAAAAATAGTGTTCAGTAAAAAAATAAATGACTTTACTCTAAAACCCTTGGTGTCTATACTGTGATTCTTCTTATGGGGCTTTCTGGAGTCTCTGCAGAGCATCTTTATTTGCCACCAGTACTTCAGTCACCATTGCATAGATGAACTGGGTCATCTGGACTGAATGTCAGAGTACCTTGGTGCGTGCTACTTTATAAATGGGTTGTAGCAACACAGTATGTTGTAATATGTGTGTAATATGTTTTCTCTAAGATGCAAAGGGATCCCAAAAGCTCTGTGCTTCTTCCTGTGCTTTAGGTCCTCTTAAGTGGTGAAATTTGTCTTTTGCATGAGAAGAATATCCCAATCAGATTCAGACTACTAGACATTTACAAACCCTGCTGAATTGTCAGGCACTCAAAATGTCAATATTTTTCCCCACCAGAATCATTCAGACTAAGTTATCTAGCATAATGTGATCAATATTTGATTATCAGCGTGGCATCCTATAGGATGTCTAGATGATCATGGCTCCTGTCTGTCATGGAGTGGGAGAATTGCCTTGAGGTCTAACAGTGAAGGGGTTCTTGCCAGCTGAAAGTGAAACGTTTCTAATTGTCCTTACTAATTGGTAGAGAGAGAAGAGCATTTGTCAAGTCATTAGCTGCATAGCAGGTGGCAGGACATGTATTGATTTGCTCTAGCAGACACCACATACAAAGGAGTATGTAATTGGAGTCACCCTCTGACTCAGGTTATGATAATCCAACCATTATCTGTGTCTACCCCCTGTGCATAGACCAGCCAAACACGTGAGGTCAATGGTGAAGTGTTAAGATCACCACCACTACAATTTTTGTGTCTGAGGATGACCCTAAACTCAGCAATTCCCAGGGATATTGTGATAGTGTGATTTATAGTAAGAAATATGTATTTGTTCTTTGACACCATTCGTGGCATAGACTCCTAAAACCCTTGGATTTTCCTAAGTGATGAGAGAAGAACGGTGTCTTTTGTTATGTTAATGAGGTGACTTTTGGGTCCCACCTAAGGATGGGGCTGGCTGCCTGGAGAGCCAAACATGTGGTTAAAAGGCTGGAACTTTCAGTCCCACCTCCGAATCTCCAGTGAGGGGCGAGGGGCCACAGGTTGACTCAATCGACGGTGGCCATGAGTTAATCAATCCCACCTGTGTAATGAAGCCTCCATAAAACCCCCGATGGTTTGTAGAGCGTCCGTGTTGCTGAGCGTGTGGAGCTGCAGGGCGAGTGGCGTGCCTGGAGAGGGCACGGAAGCTGTGTGCTCCATCCTCCAGTGCCTTGCCCCGCGCAGCTCTTCCATCTGGCTGTTCCGGAGTTATATCCTTTTACAATAAACTGTTGACCTAGTAAGTAAAACATTTCTCTGGGTTCTGTGAGCGGCTCTAGCAAATTAGTCAAACTCGAGGAGGGAGTGGGTAGTGGGAACGTGTGATTTATAGCCAACTGGTCAGAAGTACAAGTAACAACCTGGACTTGAGACGGGCACCTGAAGTGTGCGTGTGTGTTGGAGGGGGTGGGACACAGTCTTGTAGGACTGAACCATTAACCTGTGGAATCTGACGCTCTCTCTGGGTAGATAGTGTCAGAATTGAATTGGATTTTTAGATACGCTGCTGCTGTGGGAAAATTGCTTTTTGTTGGTATGGGGACCCTCACTGCCTCTCCACATACTGGAATTGGTACCAGAACCAAAACAGCTGTGATAGTCTCTTGTTTTGCTGTTTTTTGTACAAGAGGTAGTTTTAGGGATTTCAATTTGGCCCCCACTCCATGAGTTGAGGAACCATTGTGGGGATTGTGCAAGGGATGTGTATGTCTCTTCCAAAGACATACTGAGAAGCGTGAAACAGACACACTTCTGTGGATTCATTGGGCCCAGTGTGAGACAGACTGAGCCTAAAATTTAATTTTCATTTTGTAACTGAAAGTGGGGTCCGGCAGCTCGCCACTCAAAAGTCAATAAAGAGGCAAGGTTGGTGGAAAGGAAAGCTTGCTTTATTTTGGATGCTGGCAATGGGGGGGAGGGTGGAATCCTGTCCAAAGGCCAACTGCCCCCCCACCCCGGCACTGACAATCAGTGGGCAAGAGCTTTTGTAGATGGAGGGAGGGAACTACATGCAGAAACAGCACGGTCAGCTCTGACAGTCATCTTGAAAGTGGTCTGACCAGCGTCATCTTGATTGTTTTAAGTACCGTTAATCTTCAGTTCCAGGGTTGGTTTGTTCCCATTTCTTTGAGGCCAGTTCTCGGAATGATGGCAGCTTATATCATGGCTACAGCCTGGTCATCATGTAGTTCACCTCTTCCACCTGGTGAGTGTGTCAATATCTACAAAACAGCTCACAGGATACCACTCAGAATATGATCTATAGCCCATGAAAAGGAACTAAAGGTCCTTAACTATGCTTAATGACTAAACTATACTATTTAGTCTTGTTGGACTGTTTTCCTTTGTTTCTGCATTTTCTCACTTCTCTGATTAAACTTCTTTTTTTTTTTTTGCGGTACGTGGGCCTCTCACTGTTGTGGCCTCTCCCGTTGCGGAGCACAGGCTCCGGACGCGCAGGCTCAGTGGCCATGGCTCACGGGCCCAGCCACTCTGCGGCATGTGGGATCTTCCCGGGCCAGGGCACGAACCCGTGTCCCCTGCATCGGCAGGCGGACTCTCAACCACTGCACCACCAGGGAAGCCCTAAACTTATTCTTTGCCCAAAGGTTTTTCACAGACAAAAGCCAGACTGAGGACATGGGGGGGCAGGGATCATAGGGTCCTGCTCCATTTCAGTTTGACCTCTATAAGCCCCATTTAGACAGAGTAGAATGGCATTTTGGGTCTTTAGGATTGAAGTTAACTGAGAGCTGGTCTCTATTTCTGGGAAGCAAAAGGGCCACAGGACCCTTAAGGAAAGATGGGAAGAAAGCTTTATGCTACATAATTGTTGGGCTTGTTCAGGGATCTTTCTCAAGAGAACCCAGCCTTAGTATAGTGAAGGTACTCAGAAGCTGGGATTAGGAACTAGGTGAGAGACTGAGAGTTCTTTGTGCGGCAAATAAAGTGACATTTTTCTTGTACTTTATATTTTTGTTAATTCAGATCTCTTATTTGATGGGTGAGCTATTTTCTTATCACTCTAATCAATTTATTAACTAATATAGTTTAATAATAGTTATAAGTTAACTAATACAAACTAATATAGTTTTAAAATTTTTATTTCCTAAAATTTTGTTTTCTCTTGTTTCCTTTTTTTCTGTGAGCTTAGTTTCCTACTAGATTCCTTTTTAAATTTAACCATTTGTAAGAGTTTCTTTTTATGTTCTATATGTTGTTTGTCAGTTTTAGATTTTGCAAACATTTTCTATCTAAGATGATAGTTCAGTTAAATGTAAATAAGTGAGTTGATGTGTAACTAAAGATGATCTTTGTTAAACAGAAATTGAGTTTATAAAATGTTTTCATGTTTAAAAATTTCTCGCTTGCGTCAATTCAAAAGGATAGTCTACTATTCTTTTTCATACTAGCATTATAGTTTTGTTTCTCACATTGTTAATATATGTAGACTATATCTTTATATATGTTATATATGAGGTAAAGTTCCAACTTAAATTTTCCAAATTCTGAGGCAGATTTCAAGGGTTGCTCTAAAACAATCTGTCCTTTTTTTTTTTTTTTTTTTTTTTTTTTTGCTTCATACTCATTCCAAGTTCCCTTAGATAGATACACTGGCCTGTTTATAAGCTCTCTCTGAAATTGCTCTGTTTACTGGGTTTTGGTTTTTTTTTTTTCTTTTTTCTCTTTTGCTCTTAAAGATTTTCTTAAATCTTGTTAGCCCCTTTACCTACTGTTTCTCAAAATTCTCTTAGATGTTTGTAGAATTATTTTTTCAAATACATGTTATAATCTCTTGAGTTTTGATTAGGGTTATATTGAATACAAAGATCGATTCAGACAAAGATATGTTTATAATGCTATATGTGGCTACTCTTTTGTACTCTGTTTCTAATGGTCAGTCTGTTCATGGGACTGGGTTTTCTCTGTGGATGATCACATGGTGCACTGGTACAGCTGTTCTGGCAAGAGGCTTGCTGTACCTGGTAAAACTCATATACTCTACGCACTACAGTCTACCTTTTAAGGATGTATCCAAGAGAAACTCTTGCTCATATCCAGTATAGTTGCTCTAGTTGTAAAATGCATCAGTGTCTCTGACACTGTCTTACCATGTAAATGAAAAATAAACACTGTTCTATTTACTAAAACTTTAAACTGTTTTTACATATAAATAAGTCATAGTCTTTAAAAATTATATTGTCATAATTTACTTTAGATTTATTTTCTTTATGGTATAGCTTATAAAAATTTCTGTTTTAAATTATGGTACCTGATTTAAAACATACATATTTTCAGGTCTTTGTGGCAGAGTAAGAGTTAAGTTTATATAGCTTCCTTTATTCAAACAAGTCTTTTGAGGTTTATATAACCATTGTTGACATAAATAATTTGACCTTTGGCAGGGGTAACCAACAATATTTATTAAGAGGTGATTAGTCAGTTTTTGTTTTTTAATTGGAATGTCTAGTGCATGGTTCAAAAACCAAACTCTACTGAATTAAAAAAAAAAAAACAAAAGCAGAAAGATGAGTTTATTGCAAGGATTTCAACCTGCAAACTGGGAAACTCAAGGCTATGGGAGTAGTGAGTTCTGGTTTGCTCACAGACTAAGGGATTTTTATGGTATAAATATGGAAGTTATTTGGCTTTTTCAGGTAATTGTTTGGCTACTGGTCTTCTTTCTTATTTGGATTAGGGTAGCTGAGTTAGGAGAATAGGAAGTCCAGAGATGGCATGGACAGACTTGGTGTTTGGGGATTGGCTGGTGTCCTCCGCCAGTTTCTGAGAAGAGCTGTGAATTCCTGTAAGGTTAGGTTAGGTTTCCTTTATGCACCTACGTTGACCATCTTCATTTTGTCCTTGACATAAATGACTCAATTTTAGGTTGGTTCTACAGTGTTTTACAGTGATATATGATATACTGAAATAGTAGTTGGGTTTAAGGCTACCATCTTGTTCTTTGTTATCCCTTTATACCATTTTTTTAATTCCTCCTTTCTTGCCGCCTTTTGAGTTTAGCTGGTATTTATTATTTTTTTATCTTCAAAGCTTTTTAGATTTGTGTTTCTTCAGTATTCTCAATGGCTATCATAGAGATTAAAATATGCACTTTAAATTTTTTACCATCTACTTTAAATTAAAAGTTTTACCACTTTATTGAACAATATAAGTACCTCAAAACAGTTTCACTCTATTACTCTCTTCCTAGCTTTTGTGCTATTTTTGTCAACAAATCTTACTTCTACCAACATTTTAGCAACCCCCAAGACATTACTGTTATTGTTGTCTTTAAGTAGTCAATATTTACCTATAATTACCTATTTTATTCTTGTACTTTTTAAAATTTATTTCTGTGTGTTCATCTAGAATCTTTGCTTTAGCCTTAGTACATCTTTCATTGCTTATTACTAGTGATGAGTTTTCTCAGCTATTGTTTGTCTGAACATATCTTCACTTTTGAAGAATATTTTCACTAGGCCTAGAATTTCAAGGTGTTGCCAGATACATTTTTTAAAACTGTAAATGTCCAAGTCATCATTAAGTTCATGGCATGACACTGTATTAAGGAGTACGAAGGGTTTAATGGAAACATTTAATGTGAAAGGTAACTAAGGTAGTTGATGTTGCTGGCGCCCTGCTTGCATCCCTTTACCTGTCCATTTTGTCTGCTTCTTGGTTGCTGTGTCTTGGCTGCTAACGCACAGCTGCCTTATTATCTGGGGAATTGACCTCAACAGATAGGAGCCTTCTGTGTTTATTATCTATTGCTACCTAACAAATCATTCCAAAACTTAGTGGCTTAAAGCAAAAATAAGCATTTATTATGTAACTTTCTGTGGATCAGGAATTTGGGAGCTGCTTAGCTGTGGGGTTTTGGCTCAGGGTCTCGGGGAGATTGCTGTCAAGAAGTCAACTGGGGCCATAGTCATTTGACGGCTTTAGTGGAGCTGGAGTATCATCTTCCAAGATAGCTCACTCACATGGCTGTTGGCAGGAGGCCTTGGTTTCTTGTCACAATGACCTCTCCATAGGACTGCTTGAGTTTTCTCACCACATTGTGGCCGGTTTCCCTCAGTGTAAGCAATCCGAGAGAAAGCAAGGGAGAAGCTGTAGTTTCTTATAATGATCCAGCCTCCGAAGTCCCACACTGTCACTTTTGCAATATCCTAAAAGTTATATAAGTCAGTTCTATTCAGTGTGGAGGGGGACTGCACAGAGGCAGGAAGGGAAAGATGACTGGGGCCCATCCTGGAGAGTGGCTGTAACACCATCTCATCCACATGGGTGAGGGGGGTAAACTCCCACCTACCTCACCCCGTCGGTGGCAGCTTGCAGGCAATGACTGACTGACACAGGAGCCTACGGGGCTCGCCCCTTGCTCAAGGTGGTAGGACCGAGTATGTGGTGACATTCACACTGCAGCACTCCTTGTGGAATCTGGCTGAAGGTGAGACAACATCACTGCTTAACCTCTTCCTCCCCACTCTATCTGGCTTCCCTCACTACCTCTCTCTTACGAGCATCCGTCAGTGAGTCACCTGCGTCCACATTGCTGTGTCAGACACTGCCTCTAGGAAATCTGACCTAGAGATGTCTGAAGAAGTTCCTAAAATAGATGCAGAATAAGTGTAAACTAAGGCAGAAGTATAGTCTCCTATCATAAATATAGATATTTCTCTATATAGTCCTAAGTTCCTTCTTTTTTGTGTTTTTTCTCCCACTTTTTCTGAATTCATAGGGAACCTTTCTGTTGAACGCATTGCCTTCTTCTCCTATTTGTAAAATTTGAAGAAGGAAATTTACATATTAAAATCTGTCTCTGGATCTAAGGGTTGTGCTAAACTTGTAGATAGAGTCTGGAAAAAGGAGCTAAACTGTAGTTTATTATTATTTTAATCACATTTTGGAGATGTACTTATTCAGTCTACCCAGTTTTTCCCATGTATGTAGCATGATGGTAACGAGCTGATTGGAGGCTTGGACTGATTGATACATACCAGTTACAAAGGTCTCCGAAAGTTGAGAAAGGCAAGGAAAAGGCTTTAAACATCTAGCAAAGCATCATGATTTAGCCTTAGTTTGGGGCAGAAACCTAGTCAACACAGCTGTAAAGGACACTGCCCTCATAGTCTAAACCAGCCCAGGCAGAGTGCTTTCCCTATGGCAGTTCCTGCTCTCTGCTTGATTGCTTGAACTTAGCTGGTAAGAGTAAGCTATTAGCAAGCTTAAATCAGTGATAATTAGCTGTACATTATTATTTCAAAGCGGTGTGGCTGTGCCAGTTAAGTGGGTAATTAGGAAAACCCCAGGACAATAAATTAAGAGAGAGTCTCAACATCAGTGCCCCATCTGTTCTCCAGCTAGCATTCCAATTAGCCTAGCCTCTCATTTAAGAATATGCTGATTAAGGGGTGGGCTGTATGCGTGAGTGTGTATTGGGGTAATAAAGACTTAGGTTTCAGTAAAAGTAAAATGTTTTTAACGTCAGAGGTGATTTTGACGTGAAGGTGGGGAAAGGAGAATTTTTAGAAATAATAGATTTTCAATGTTGGAAACGAAACATAATTTAACTTGTTTTATGAGTTTTTGTTTCTCTCAGTTTTCTCCTCAGAACTTCTTTGGGATATTGTATCAACGGGAAGTTCCATTTTATTCTAATGTGATTATTAAATCTTGAATTGGATGAAAATTTTACCACTTGGAACATGAAGAATTTTATTTATTGAGGATGGGAACTAAAGAGGACACTTGAAATTGCATAGTTTAAGGAGAGGAATGAGTCAGGGCCTCATTCTTATTCAGAATGGGTCTGTCTATGAAAGCAAACTAATTGTTACCCTGTACCTCACAGGAGAACACAGTGATGTGGTTAAAAATAATTAAATTACAATAGGAAAAATCTTTAAACATATACTGAATGAAGAACAGTTAACATTATTTAGGATGACTGCCAAGATAGCTCAAAAGGTTCATATTAAGTAGAATCAGTTGGCTTAAAATACATGAATTCATAGCTACGTTGTTAAACCTTATTTAGTAAAATACTTTATTGAAACCACAATTTTTAAAATTCTTGATGTGCGTGTGTTTGGGTAAATGTATTTGTTTACATGGGTAAATCCGTATTGATAGACTGGGCTTAATGAATTGTGTATACGCATACTCAGCGGATGAAAATATCCATGGGTCAGGGAAAAGTCAACTCCTTGAGAAAAATTTAATATCATTTGTAGGGCTGGAGAAAGCAATTTCCAATCTGTTTCCGAAAAGGAAGTTAGTGCTTCTTTGAGGTGCCGTTGTTATTTATTATCTGTACGTTTAATTTACTAAAATAAAGGCCATGTTCCCTTCAATGAGGACATTTCTGTTTAATTTAAAACAGTGCTTAGTGAGTGGTGGCAGTGAGGGCACCTAGGGCAGGGCAGGCCAAGGTGAGGCTTTGGATGAGGGGCCAGAGGCCAGGCCAGAGCAGGGCTAAGAAAACGTGAGCGCAAGGCAGGCTAGCGTCAAGCCCTACATGAATAATGCAGGGCAGGACCCCATGGGTCAAAACCCAGGCACACAGGAAGAAGGAATGCCAGGAGGCAGAGCAAACATGTGGCAAAAGTTTAGGCTAGTGGTGCTTAACCTTTTGTGGGTCACGTATCCCACTGAGAATCTGATAAAAACTTCGCAGAACAAGAAAGTTCATAAACAAAGGACTTGAAACTGTGTTTGCTCTTATTTTCTAGATGTTCGTGGAAAAAATTAATGACCATTTCATGAAATATCTGAAACTAAATCCAAACAATGGGCAATTAAGCTAATATTCTACAGTATTTGTGTTATACCAAGTACTTGGTATAAACTCGAAGTTGAAATTGTGATGGTCTTAGAGGTTCGGCGTCCAGTGCATGCTGCTGGCTTTTTGTTTTGATGGTAACGATTATTGAAAACGACAGAAAGCAAATGTATGTGGTTATCAGTGTCTGCGATTAGCGCTTTCATAGCTTGCTTGCTTAGATGAGGATAGGCTTATATCAGGGAATATGAGATTTATTCTAAATTCTTCAAGTTATTTACATCGATGGTCCATAATGCTCTGGACCTCAAGTTAATTTGCGACATCCGTGATACTGAGACTGTCAAATTTAAGTTAATGTGAGTCAAAATCTCCCCAAATTTCTCATTACAGAAAGAATAATAAAATATATTTCTCAGTCATAGGAAAAATGTCCTTTAATTTGTACATTTTTCTAACTGGTTCTCCAAAAACCTTCTGTTTCCCAGTAAACAGCAGCTTTGCCAGATGAGCATAGAAGGTTTTCAATAGTATTTATAATCATGACTATAGGGTTACCTCATTTATATGGCTCAAGATATCCCCCATCAAGAAAACCAAACTGTGAATGCAATTATCCCTGTCTAATATACCTGAAAGCAACCTTCCTCCCTCCCTCCCTCCCTTCCTTCCTTCTCACAAAAAGTGAATCTTTTATCCATTTTCCTTTGGAAAGTCAGTGAACATCTGCAAAGTTGAAAAGAACCCCGAATTCAGCTCACATTTTTTTCACTCAAATTTTTTAAGCCATGAGGAGGATTTTAAATATGTGTCGTATTGAAATTGATGATTTTTATAGAAGTGTATAAAAGATACTTCAGAATTTTTAGCAGAATCTATGGGGCCTACATCAGGATGATGAGTGAGGCTCATTTCTTTTACTAAAGTAGCAAAAGTAATTGTACTTAGAAGCATCGTGAGTGCTTCACCTACAGCAAGAGTACCAAGCACTTTCTTTCTCTTGGTTTTCTGTTGCAAAGAATATTCCATCATTTTAAATCTATCATTGGCATTTGAAGTGTCCAAATCATGCATACAGATAAGAGTGAAAAATGGGGAGCAGGTGGAATCAAGAGAGATTCATATTTTTTTATCCAGTTGTATATTGAATAGAAATAACAAAGCTGCCCATTTCTCCATAATTGTGCTCAAAATAGAAGAAATGTGTTTCTAGAGTAGATTATATCATTGAACAGAGGCTCTGCTTTTTATGATTTTTCTCACCTTCAAGATACAAATTTATGTCAACCATTTCCAGGCCATACCATGGTCTCCAAAATCACATGTGGAATCTTTTGCTTAGAAGTGCAACTGATGAAAGTTTTAAGGTAGTTTTGGGATAATTCTTTTCGTTTAGGCCCATATTCATAGACTTACAGACTTGCAGGTCAAATTTTCTTCTAATTGATTGATTCTGTTTGATGATTTTTGAAGATTAACAGTCTAAGGTGCTCCCTTGGCTGTGTTGGTTTGACCCTCCTTCAGCAAGAATCTTGTTAGACATGCAACACTGCAACTTTGGGGTCCTGCAAACTGAGTGAATCCAAAGGATTTATAATCTTTACTGTATTTGGTTTGTCTTACCTTTTCCAATGTAAGCTAAGCCTTATGTACACAAAGTACATATGAATAATCATAATGGAAGCACGGAATTACTTTAATTCTGATTATAGGGACAGTATTTTATTTTTTTTTAAAGAAAATTTCTGGTTTATTTGTCACAGCATGGTTTGTGAGATGTGAGGGACAGTATTTTAGATGTCATAATTGGGTAAATGTGATTATGTATAATAATGATGTATTGTTTAACCCTGGTCAGCAATATTCTATGCCACCTTTCAGAAGTTGGGCATACAATAATACCTGGTTTACATATGATATTCAAGAGTAATTTTTTTCCAAAATGAGAATTAGTAGAATAATAGGAATATAATTGAAGACTAAAAGAACTCATTTTCTTTGAACCTGGTTAACTATACATTTCTTGACCCTAAAGCCTGTCTTAATATCAGACTCCAGGAACACAAATATATGCATTGAGAGGTATACAGTAAGTGAAAATGCAAATGAGAATAATTTGTACCAGGCATATATTGTCTATCAGTTAGACAAGTTTGTGGATGGAGGTAACCAGGTATATCTGACTGAAGTCATTAAATTAAAAAAAAAGAAAAGAAGGAATGAGAAGGAAGCCCATTTATTGGCAGACTATCAAAGTGAAAGTAGTTCATTAATGTTCTGATGCTGAGAGAAGAAAATATTGTCCAGAATGTTTTCTTATCCCCTAAGTCATGGAGTTTGTAGTTAAAATGTTAGCAACCACAGAAAATATCTTACTGCAAAAAAGAGAGTAACATTCAAGATTTGACCTAAAATCCTGAATCTCAAAATACAGCTATAATGTTTCTTTGTATAAATGACCTATATTAGAATCATTAGATTTGCAAATATTCTGTTTGGCTAAACCTTCTCATTGGTCTTGACCCAGTCAGGTCCTAGACACTTTTTTCTATTGGAAGATTAATAGCATGCTTCCCGAAACTAGTATAACTGAACAAATAATTTCATATTTTTATGAAAATGAACAAAGTTATGAGGTAGGAGAGAACATCACACCTCCTTTGGGAAGGATGCTCAGTTTAATACTATCTGATTTGTTTAAATATTGGATGTTTGGTTCTGTGCTTATTTTTATAAATGAGTTAAGGTCTTTGTTTAAAGTCCTTTTTAATGGAGAACAGAGTCGGTGCTTTGTGAGGTACTTTTTTACAACATGGGAAAATGAGGTGAGAGCTTGTTTTGAAAACCTGGTTTTGACATCAGGTTTAAATCACTCTTTTAGAGGAGGATGCTTTCAGAAAGGGTGCTTCTTACTGGGACATTAAATGGTAATGTGTTGGGTTTGAGGGATATTGAAAAGTGAGAATAGAAGAGTCTATACTAATTGTATAGATGGTCATGAATGTCCAGCTCAGGGCTGGTATAAAATCACCACTAGGGAGCCTTAAGCACACAGCACCTGTTGGAAAAGAATCCTCTGCAGAGGATGGGAGGATGTTAGCATGTTTTCAGTGCTTTTTCCCATCATTTTCCCTGTGCCCCCACCCCAGTCTACTGCCCATCTTAACACCTTCAGCTCTGTTGAGAAAGCACAGTAAATCTGTGAAGGAAGGGAACCCATCTCATGAACAAGAAGACTTCCTACCAGGAGGGAAAAACCTGGAATCATTTAGTCAGAAGAAAGAAAATCCTTCTTTAGGAGAATAGTGCTGGTTCTGAGGTCACAGCTTCCATCCTGAGCAGTGGGTTCAGAGAGCAGACTTTATGAGTTACGCTTTTAGAAAAAAACAGTATTTTCTTTTGTAATCAAATATGAATGCAATGTGCTTGAAACACATTTCCATCTGTGATAAAACTCCCTGGTACCATTTATTGCGTTGCTTCTTAGTGCTACACTCACCCTCTCCCCGCATCTCTCCAGGAATCATGAAGCCTGTATAGAAAGGGACCAAGAAGCTAGATTTCAGTCTCCCTATAGCCCATCTGCCTGCATGTATTTAATTATTTTCAAGCATTTACAACGAGAACCATTATTGCCATAGAACAGAAATCTAAAGAAATCTTTAGAAATCCCTTCTCAAGATCTATACAAATATTTTGTCAAATAGAATGACTTCGTTGAGAATTAAGTTAAATGATGAAATATAGATTCAGAATTGCCAGAGAAAATAGCCCTTACCCAGAAACATGTGATTATGTATTTCCTCTGCGGGACAGGAGACTGACACTTTAAATGTCTCCTGTTTGACAACCGTGGTCAGACACGTCCACAGGTTTGAGCCTGTTCATTAGTGCCATATTAACCTTAACTCTGCCTCAGGCCATTAACCAGCAAACTGCACATTTGACCTTTGTTCTACAGATATTTTCAAACAGTGTGTGAGAGGCACTGCTTTTAATTTGGTTTCTGTATTATGTGTGGACTGATGTGAGGGCTGAAAAAATCAATATATATCATTAAATACAGAAACGTGTGGTCTGAAACATTCCACAGAGAAAAGTTCCATTCGAAAATCAGTTTCTTCTCCAACATTTTTCCAGATAATCAGCTTTGCTCAAAGTTAGAAATAGTCTTTTATATCACGTTCAAGGGAAAAAAGGCAAGGAAGTGTTCTATGTAACAGTTGATAAATGTTTTAAAATTGAAACAAATGCCCACTAGATGAAGACCTAAGACTGAGAGGTATGACTTTTGAACATAGCTGTTTCCAGCAACGTCTCATGAAATGAAATGCAAAATCAAATGTAGATTGGAGCCATATGCTTAAGTGAAAACAGCTCTCTAGAAAATCAGCAAAGTTTGAAACACGCCGTTGTCACCCTTTAAACCATACGTATGAGAAACGTGTCAGCCTTATAAATTAAAAAGTAAAAATTGGCTTAGTGGGCTATTTTAATAAATTATGCTAGAGTTGCTATATCCAGGTTTTGGAATATTATACATCTGTATAAAAATAAGTAACTCCTAGATTTATTAACCTGAAAAGGGTTCATGATATATTGTCAAGTGAGAAGAGCCAATTGCATGTACGTGTATAGCTTGACCCTAGTTTTGTAAAACCAAACCATCTCTGTCTCTGTCTGTCTGTTTTTGGTTATGTTAGGGTGCACATAGAAGAAACTGAAGAAAGCACCCCAGGCTGTTAACATTTGTTACCTCAGGAGGGAGGATGGAGAAACACTGTGGAGGGACAGATATGAACTTCATGTGCCTTTTAGTTATTTAACTGTTCACCAAAAGATATGTTACTTTTGTTATTAAAAATGATTAAAGTCAAATGATAATGGTAAAGCCAGTCGAAAGTGTCACTTGGTTTTAGAGTAGTAACTGGACATTCCTGTGTCAACCAAACTAGAAATGATTACTTCAGGGTGAATTGCATTTCCTTTCTTTCTTTTTCTTTTCTATCCCTTTTTTTTTTTTTTTTTTGCCACGTGACAGATCAGGAGACTTTCTGGCACTGCAGGCCTCCAGGGCATGGGAAGCAAGGAAGCACTAACTATGTTGGTCCATGTTCCTCTCCAGTCAGTCGGCTCAGGGCAAGCAAGGCTGGAAGCTATGAATGAGCAATTGTGTTCCAGCCTTTTTCCTCTTTCCTGTGCTAGCACAGTGTGCAAAGCTGTTCATTAGCCAGAGATCAGAATTTTCTCCACTGCCTGCTTCCTGCACCAGATCTTTCAAATTGGTAAAGAGATACAGATAAATCCTGTCTAAACATGTTACTTTCTAAGTGCAGATTTTGGCAGGAAGAACTGATGTATCTGTTTTCTATCTGTCTACCAGTCTACAACTGTGTTCTGTGAAAAGCGTGATTATTTCTGTAAAATTTTAAAAACAGAGAGAAATATTCTTTTCTATAAAGAGTCATTCAACTTTGGTTTGTCAAATATCCAAGTGATGGCATTTTTATTAATTAATGAAACAACGATGTCAAGGTCTGCATTAACTAAATGCTTGACTAAATAACTAACTTAGTCACTTCTCACAAGTCCTTCCACTTCTTTGGTTTTAACTTTCCTTAGTTATAAAATAAGAGGCTGCACATTAGTATCCTGTAGGAAGCTTTCAGAAAAACACAGGTCCCTGGTTCCTACCCCGAGCACAAAATCTGAATGTCTGAGGGAGGAATCTAGGCATACAGTTTATGTTTCCTTGGTGATGATAGAGTGCATTTAGGACAGAGCACTACTGGATCAGATCATCTTTAAGGCTCTTTCTAACTTGTCTTTATAATGTAGTATACCTGTGATATATTAATTATAATGGCTATCTTACACCACAGTGTGACTAAATGTTAATGTGTCACTACATGTTAACTTCAGCAACACATATGTATTGGGTTGGCCCAAAAGATCATTCGGTTTTTATGTGAGATCTTCTATATTCTCTCCATAAGAATATATATATATATATATAGTCTCTATATATGTTCTATATATAATATAGAATCTGCCTTCAACCTGTTTAGTAGAATCCGGCACAGCTTGTAGTCCTGCCCTTGAGATTCCTTCCATTTTCTAGGAAGGTCTTTCTGATATAGCTTCACAATCTAGGAGTGGGTCCCGTAATTTAAAGTTCCCCAAGTCAGCTGTGTTCTTTAAGGACTTTAAATTATCATTATCGTTTTTGAAAATTGTATTTCATTGTAGAAACGTCTAATTCTGGAAGTTGTTAAAAACTAACACTGCATCTGGGGCCAATTCAACAAGAATTTGTTAGGTGCCTGTGGGGTACCACACTGTGGTCCAGACCCAGGGGATATAAAGCAGACATGGCTCTTGTCTTTAGAGAATGCACCCTTTAATCAGGGAGGCAGATATACAGACAGCAAAATATAATACCAGATAACCAGGGCTATAAAACAGATGGCAAGTGTGGCGTGAGAAATGGATAGACCAACAGAAGCGTCACAGGCTGGTCAGGCAAGGAGTTAGGGAGGAGATGAGGACAAAGCTGGATTTTGAAGGATGGGTAGATGGTTGACAGGGAGAAGTGGGAGGGAAGGCCATTCTGGGGAGAAGAAAAGGTGGCATCTTAGAGATTTCTTAGGCAATATGAGTGTGTGGTTTTGGCTGGGGTGTGAGACTGGAGGGAAGGGGGACTGTCAGGGCAACTAAGGGGCAAAGAGTAGAGAGATGATGAGCCACGGTAAGACATTTTACCTGAATGCTTAGGATTTTAAAGGAGGAAAGTGTTATGGCTGTTTTCTGGAGCGAATTCTGGTAAGAACTTGGGGCATGCATTGAAGGGAAGATGGGAGGGCAGACCTAGTCAGAGAAATCATTTGTTAGACTGTTGTAATCCCAAATGAGAAATTATAAATTCGCATGTGGCTCTGACATATAGGCTTTGAATAAATATTCTGGCAAACATGTTTTCCTCTTTACAAAATATTTTTGGAGTGTTACTCTTAATAATGTTTGATTTCTGTGTTCTTGAGCTGTCTTAAGACCAAGATGAACAAACAATATGTACGTAACACAGCTCCTCAAGGTTAATTATCTGGACGCTCTAACATCTTGAATTTATTTTTCTCCTAATTTTAACTGGAAATATTCTCATGACTGTAGAAAAATAAATGTATGGATAGAGTCACCCTTCCAGCAACTTAAATTTTGAATCATCCAAAGAATATAATGTTTTATTCGTTGTGACATTTCATGTACAACTGGAAAAGGAGGACCTGGTGCATTTTTTTTTTTTTAAAGTAGGCTGAGCATAAGCTGGGAACTGAAGTATGGATTCTTTTCTCATGATCAACATTCACTGGAGCTGTGGCAGCAGGTCAGTGTTTCTAACCTCACTATGGCTTCTAGTTATTTGAGCCCTTCATTTCTTACCAATTCAATTATGATTATTATTTTTCTATATCCAGTATAGATCTCCTGGTCCTTCAACGCGACCACTTTTTTGCAACACTAGTCTTCATTCCTGTGACCTCAAAACTGCCACACACAGAATTATAGAGTTCCAAAGTACGTTCTCTGCTCAATTTCTATCCTCACAAATCAAACCTTATTTCAACATTCACGGGGACTTTCTTCCATTCTTTTAGTCTCAGGGAATTTGCTCCAAAGCTAACCACTCTGTTTTCCATAATCCTTCCCCTCTCTTCTTTTCAGAATTTATGATCCATCAGTTATTCATTTGTTTTTCTTAGCTTTGTATCAATTAAGAGAGACTAGGTTGTGACGTGGTAGCAAAACACCTCAACCTATCATTGGTTTGGAACCAAAAAAATTGTTCTGGTTCCCAACCAATGCCCATTTCAGACCAGCAGGGCTACTGCTCAAGTTGCGGTTTCTCTGGCTTTAAGCCTCAGAGTTACAGAGCAGCTGCCATCTGAAACATTGCCTGCCATCAGGGGAGAGGGAAGCAGAAGCTGGCAAAGCCACGTTGGTCCTTAAAGCTTAAGCCTGGAGGGAACAAACATCACTTCTGCGTACATGACTAGAACCCAGGGCAAGTCACAAAGACAAAGCTACCGTCAAAGTGTAGTTCACCTGATTGGGGAGGGGAAGACAATTAGAAGTCATCTTAAAACCTTTGCTTTACCTGTCAATTCTAGATTCCTAATGGTTTTCAAATCTATCATTTTCCTGGCGTTGACTGGAAGGTTTTTTTTCCCCATCCTCATACGTCTCGCTCTGGACTTGCTTATACTCCCCTAAGTGACCTCACTGCTTTTCTGTTTCCACAATACTGCGATGATGACGATGTCACTTGCTTGCTGGAAAAATTAATGGCTCTCACCACCTGAATAAAACTGAAACATCTTATGATGATCAACAAGGCTGATTATAATCTGGCCTCGTCCTGCCTTTGACTGTGATTCCCATAAGCACACTCCTTACTAGCTAACCTAACTGTATGAGTATCTGAATACACAATGTCCCTCTTTACCTTTGTTTATCCTGGATTTTTGTTGTTGTTGTTTGCTTCTTGGTTTGTGTTTTTTTTTTTGCATGGAACACTGATATGTTATCTTATTTCCTGTTTCTTTCTTTGTCTTCAAATGTGACACTACTTATTAATACTGTATTATTATTGTGGATTTTTCCCAGAATGTGCATTCTTAGAAGTCAGGGACTGTTTTCTTTAGCTATGAATCCCTAGCGCCAACACAGATTTTGGCACTCCATAGTGTTTAGTATTTTGTGACAAATAATTGATAGCCGATGGTTTATGGAATGAGTGGAAATCTTCGAGGAGACTATCCTTTCAGAGAGAATGCAGGCAAAGGCCGGGAAGTAAGTTTGGAGGACAGCAAGCATCTCACTTTTGTGGAACCCGAAAGTGTGGTTTGGGTTGTTGCTGAAATTGAGATGAGAGGGTACCTTATGTAGCTTTCTAAGAAGTTTGGGTTTCATGCTGTAGAGAATAGAGAGCCCTTGATGACTTTAAGCAAGTACGTGGCATAATCTGTGGACTACCAGATTTGAATTTCTATAGGTGGCTCTCATGGAGGATGGGAGGTGATGGTTAAAGGAACCGATGGGAGGTATGCTCTCCTGGTACAGTAATTCCAGAGAAAGATGATCAAGGCTTGACCTAAGGCAATGGCAGTAGCGTTGGGAAAGGGAACTGAAAGAACGATGTGAACTTTCCCCCTTATGATCGATTGGTTGTGAAGGGAGAAATGAAACAAAGGCACCATTTACCAAGAGTGAAGTAGGAGGTTTGGGGACCAAAAATTATCTATTCAGTTTTACATGATCAATTTGAAGTTCTCAACATTTGCAGCCATTTGTGCCAGGCCTCTTCATTTCTAAAAGGTTCTTTGATTCCAAACATGTGGTCATTTATAGTGAATAGAATTCAGGACAGGAGCCATACATCTTCCTGTTCATTAAACCCCACCTCTCTAAGAAAGAACCAGTCAATTTCATCAATTATGTTTTCGTAGCTGCAGCATGAGAATTGATGTTTGTTCATGCATTCCAGTTAGTGGAACACAGCCATCAAGGAGAGACTTATTTTCTAGAAGAGGAAATCGATAAAATATAGATAAGCATTTAACTGTGCTAGTGAGAAAATAAAGCATCATCTTTTTTTTTTTTTTTTTTTGATTGAGCGTGGGTTAGAGATTTGTGCTTCCTGCAACCATTTTATTATCACTTGTCCGGTCAAACTTTGCTAAAAATTTGATTAAATACTCACCGGCCACTTGCCATGGGAACTTCTGATCTTCTCTATGGTTGCAGATCTTACATATTTGAAAGTTATATTTATCCTTCCAACAGAGTAGTGGTTATTTACAACTCCAGCAGTTTCTACAGTTAGTTCTTTGAAAACCAATAAGAGAGAGAATTACAAGTTGAAATGGTTGAGCATTAGTGCTGTCAAAATTAGATTTAATTTTTAAAAATTGTTTATTCCAGCTATAATTTATAGACACCCCTGCTCTTTAATTTCATTTTTAAAGAAATCATTTTAAAGGTATCAATGGAGAATGCAGTTTCATAATTGCTATATTTAAATTACTCATCCCACGAATTTCTGACGTTTGCTTTTCTGCCAACGTTTCCATCTCCTCTCCCTGCCTTTTAGTCCAGAGGGGGCATTTCCTCTGGATCAGGCTAGTGGCTTTTCTTTTCTTTTTCCCCAAAACAATTGTTTATGTTTAAAAGTTCAGAGCTAAAGTCTTAAGGACTTGGTCTTTTGACATGCTAAAACTCAAGTTCTTGAGACCTCAAAGCCTTGGTTTTAAAACTCCAAAGTCTTGGATTTCTAAATTGAAAAACTGCTTTTTTGTTGAATTTTCCCTTTCCATAATTGACGGTGGAAGGGGAAATATTGGGTTGGCCAAAAAGTTCGTTCAGGTTTTACAGGAAAAATCCAAACGATCTTTTTGGCCAACCCGATAGTATGAGAGGGAAAAAACTTAATAAATGTATTAAATATTACTCCCTCCAATAACTTTTATTTTCATGCTTCTGAAGTGTGTTACATACCTGGGTTCTCTCATATTTAGTAAAGACATATTATCTGATGTTCTTAGACCCCAAAGAGAAGCCCCACATGGGAAAATCACCCAAGTCTACTAAACCTTTAATCAGTGAGCAATCAGTCAGCTTGTTATAAGCCTCTGACATTTCTATATGGAAAAGAAATTAGTTAATATCACTGTGGTTTAAATGCCAGTAGCTAATGAGGGCTTTTAGGGAAGCTGAAGTGGTGTTGTGTGTGTGTGTGTGTGCGTATGCATATACTATTCACAGCTTCTTGGACCTGGAGTTATATAAAGTTCATACCCAGTGAAAACTTCTATGTAAAGAATAAATTTGAATACATTTTTTAGAAAATGTAGTTTTTGTCTTGTTAGAAAAGTATTGAAAATATATGAAAATAAGTAGAGAAAAATTTAAAAGTTACATTCTAAACACTATGCATAACAAATTATGCTATTCATATTGGCATTTATTATGGATTTTTGGGTTTAATTGTTTTCTTTGTTTTTTCCATTCAGAGAATTTATCAACAGCCTTCGACTGTACAGGACATTCTATGGAGGCCTGGCTGATCAACTTTGTGCTAATGAATTAGCGGCTGGTGACGGACTGCCATGCTGGAACGGAGAAGATATAGTAAAAAGGTATTTTATGTGTAGTGATCTGTGAAAACATAATGGCCACTTTCATCCTTGCTTTCTTTTCCTAGTTCTTGAATGCATTACTTCAGTTTTAACTTTGCCACACAGGTTAGAGGATACATTAATTCCTTCTCTTTAGTTTGTCAAAAATAAGTTTGATTCTTCTTGACATTTTAGAAATATGATAGCATTCTGTGGTGTTCTGAAAGTTCTCTCGTCTTTTCTATCTGTGGCTTACCCAACAATCCCACTTTTTCAGTGAAGTATTACTTAACTTCTAGCCAATCTGTCTTGTTTCTCAGATACCTTTTTTTTTTTGAACTTTATGAGTATTAGAAAGGAAATTCAGTGAAATGTGAATACCTGTGCAAAGATTTGTTATGTGGATATATGTCACAGCAGCACTAATATGTTCATCCTACAATTGTCTCTGAGTGTATGAGTGTGTGTGAGAGAGGGAGAGAGGGAGAGGGAAACAGGGCTGGTACTTTTATGTATGTCTGTTTGAGGCTTTGTTTATTTGTATGTTGTCAATTGTTCTCAAGCTCAGGAGTGAAATTTTTCACCTTTTTTTTCTCACCATCTAGAATTTCTAGAGTTTATTTTCCTTCACTTCCTATAACTGGTTGTGCTCACAAGTAATTACCTGAGCTTGAAAAAGTCCTAGATTCTCCCTCTGTTACAATAGTGTTGGTCAGTACAATTGGCTGGGAATTAGTCCTTTGATTTTCCAATGCTGGTGATTACCATAGATTGTAGACCTGTGCTGTGCTCGGATTAGAATGTTTTAGTGTATTTTGTTTTGAGCAGTCTGCGAAAAGGTAAGGTGATAAACTTTCTGATTTATAAACACACCTACTCTGTATAAAGATAGGTATTTAGTTACCACTAGAATGATGAGTTCATTTAAAGTGTCCTTTAGCAAATTCAATTTACTATGATAAACATATACTGTAATTAATATTAATATAAATTTATGTAGTAAAATCTGTTTATTTCTGTGTGATCATATTCATTATAGTTAAAGGTTGCATTCCTGATATATTAAATGATTACTTGTAGTTTACATCCAGATATCTCATAGGGAATCTTTGATTTCACAGAAAATAGTTATTGAAGGCAGGAACTATACTTAAATTTAAATAAAAAATTCGGCTGACATGGCTCGTGTTCTTTTTCCATTATGCCCCTTGGATGGCTTAATGTATTCTTACATATATTTGTCCTGCCTTTACTGAGAGCAGTCATAGCATGCATAGTAGTTTGAATTCTTACAGTATTCATGTTAAGATTTCTGCCACTTAGACCTAGTAATTAAATTCTACTTTGACTTATACTTTCTCTTTTCACATTGTCCAAACTGGAATTGAACATTTTTGTGTATTAACAATTTTTCTACAAGGGCTAATGAGAATTTCATGGTTAATGAACAATTTAGTATAGAATATAAATATATTTAATATAGCACATTACATTATACATTTGATTCTAGAACTGCAGGAACCTTAGTTTCAATTTGTCCCATTCCTCTCTATTTGGTCTGAGGTTTGTATAATGGGAAATACTGTTGGAGAAATCAATGATTTGGGAAAACTTTTTAGAAGGAGAGTATTTTCAACTCAAAAATATATTTTCTTCTACATGATACATATTTTAAGACCTCATTCATGGTTTATGAATAAAGAAAGTTCATCTTTAGCAAGAACCCTCCTTGGGAAGTGTCCACATTTCTGGTAAAGAAAGTGAGCAATTCTCATTATTCTCACTTGCTTCCAGCTCCTGTCTTCCCTTTTCTATACCACCCAGCCTCCTGTTTGTCAGCTGCTTCTAAGGGCCCTATGTGACTTCACTCTCCTGTGAACACCTTCCGCTTTGCTTAATTTTTTCTCAAACAGCCCTTCTAGCTCATCACCTTAGCTGACATTTTCCCTTTTTTTGAGGGTGTTTTTTTTTCCCCCTCTTTTGTCCCTATCTCATGGGTCACCAACCTACTCCCTTGCTTCTCTGGGCCAGCAGATGAACCTCACACACTGGCTCCCTACCACCATCTCTAGGCTACTTCCCAAATGAACATTTTTAGCCCTAATTACTTTCTAGCACTCAGCTGAGGTTTCACAAGAATCATCTCATTGAACTTTCCCAAAACTTTATTCCCTAATGCTTCAGAGTAAGCTGATGGGGTATTTCTTTTCTGTTTGATCTTGAGAAAACTCTCATGTGTACTTTGACATTTTTTAAAATATAATTTAAATTGTAATTTCATTCATGGCTCAGCCAGTTCTTGAAATAAATTTAGAACAGGATTTTTTTTCAATGCAAAGTCAATGCTGAAATATAAATATCCATCATATCTAGTTAATGGATCATGGTATATTGACAATGGAATATTACGTGGCAGTCAAAAATGATGCATATTTATATCTGCTAAAGTGGAATAATTTCAAGTAAAAATAGGTACAGACAGAGAACAAATGTATGGATATCAAGGGGGGGTGGGATGAATTGGGAGATTGGGATTGACATATATACACTACTATGTATAAAATAGATAACTAATGAGAACCTACTGTATAGCACAAGGAACTCTGCTCGGCGCTCTGTGGTGACCTAAAGGGGAAGGAAATCCCAAAAAAGAGGGGATATATGTCTATGAATGGCTGATTCACTTTGCGGTATGGCAGAAACTGATACAGCAGTGTAAAGCAGCTATACTCCAATAAAAAAGTTAAAAGTCGGATATTAAATTCTTTTTAGATGTTGGGGGTAGGAGTTTATTAATTTTATTTATTTATTTTTGCTGTGTTGGGTCTTCGTTTCTGTGCGAGGGCTTTCTCTAGTTGTGGCAAGCGGGGGCCACTCTTCATCACGGTGTGCGGGCCTCTCACTATCGCGACCTCTCTTGTTGCCGAGCACAGGCTCCAGACGCGCAGGCTCAGTAGTTGTTGCTCACGGGCCTAGTTGCTCCGCGGCATACGGGATCCTCCCAGGCCAGGGCTCGAACCCGTGTCCCCTGCATTAGCAGGCAGATTCTCAACCACTGCGCCACCAGAGAAGCCGTATATTAAATATTTTATCAACATATTTGCATAAATAAAAGTACTGACATTCATTCCACATAGAATATTTCTGGACAGTTAACATGAAAACTGCTAATATATTTAAAATACTGGGGAGGCTTTATATTTCCATTGTATTTATATTTAATGGAAACATGTTATAGTGATGTTAGAATTATGAGCCATTATTGCTTTTTTCTTTTTATAATTCTTTTTTGAAATAAAAGCACTATTTTTACATTTCATTTCTAACCAAATTGGATTTTTGTAGTAATTTTGTGATATAATTTTTTCAAAGCATTAATGGATATGTTTCAAAAATTCAGTAGTTCAGTAATCTAAGATGGCTTCGATGTAAAGGCAAGTTCTAATGAATGTTACAATCCCGAACTATTAGCTGCTTTTTCCTTGTGAATAAACAGAGTATAGCAGCGATCAGTGTGTGAAAATGCTAAGATCCCCATATAGAATATTCATTTCAGAGACCTGCAGTTGGTTGAGATAAATAATGCCTTCAAATTTTGAAGAAATGAATATCAAGTGAATTTGTACCACATGTGGGGATCATAGGGGTTTTTTCCTTTCTTGTGCTGGGTTATAATACTCATCAAGTTCATTCTAGAGAAATTATGCCAAAAACATCAATAGGATAAATTTGTGGCCAAGATTGAGCATATCATTCATTGTTAAGAGCGAAGTGATTATTTTGGCAAAATTTCTTCTCCTGGAGGCATTTTTTAGGAGATGATTGGTCAGATTATTTATGTGCACAGACATGCCTCAAAGAACAGGAGAACCATACAAATTGTTTCAGAATTATGACAGGCCTATAAACTGGGTCAAATCACCTTTGTGCTCATCAAAAGAGGTGGAATTCCTCTGTGGTTGTAAATGAAACATCTCAAATAGTTGTAGCATATTAATTCATGAAACAAAATATTTTAATTCAAATGATTTTAAAGAGTGCATGCATACCATAAACACTATCACGACACCGAGGTCCACAGTTCAGATGATTTCTGATTAACGATGAAAATTTACTACTGAAATCCACATAGTCTCTAACTCTTAAAGTCCCTCTTATCTACCCTTCCTGTCTCTTCATCGCGAAACAAAATTGTTCTCTGCAAGGCCTGCCAGTGCTTACTCTGTTCTCAGTTCCTGGTGATTGCAAATTGATTGTTTGATGGCTTGCGCTTGTCTTTCTGAGTACTGAAGTTCAGGTGACAGCTACTTAATTACCAGGGCTTCCTTTTCCCTTTTGATTAATAGACAGATAATCCAGTAACTCTCCCTCCATCTCCAGGAATTTATAACTTCCGCAACAACCCTTAAACTAGCCAATAGCTGTTAAGTATCCCCGTAAAATTAATAATCCACGTGATTTCTACTTCATCTTATGTAGTTAATGTTCTTTAATGCTTCTTTCCTATCCCAGTGTTTTCTTTTTGAACTCTTACGATAAGGTGCCCCTTCTCAACATATTAGAATCAAATTTTTAAAAAATAGATAAAAATATAAAACCTTACAAATCTGAGATTTTATACTTATCTATTATCAGTTTTCTTTCCACCCAGACAGTGACATTTTTTCTGGCCATAACTTTTTTTTACCTCACTTTTTTTTTCTCCTTTACCCATTATTTATCTGGAAAGACACTTCATCTTCAAATTTTCTTTTTCTTCCTGACCTTCCTACGTATATTTTTTTTAAACACCTGGCTTAGTTTTGAAATGTCACGGACTCCATTTTAAACCCAGCCAGGTCTCAGGATTGCTCTGAATTTTATTACTGTCACAACTGCTTGTTTTTCCTATGTTGCTTATGCAAAGGCAGTATGTTCTTCATGACTTAAACACCAGTCTGTTTTCTATTTCTTTTTCCCCTCGCAATTTCTACCTCTGCAATCAGGTTTATAATACTGAATTAAACCTTTGTAATAATCATCAATGTTATCATACCTATGGCCTGTCTTACTTGGTTCAGAATTGGAGGTCACTTAAAAGGGGTGACTACACGGCGTCCCCACTCCTACCCCATTGCGACAATCTGCCATGGACCTTGATATTTCCACTATTAATGGAATATTTTCAACTAAATCATTTTCTCCATACAACTGCGTATACAGTTTTGCCAAACTCCCACTTTTATCTTGGGTGCTAGTGGAATGAATTCCCTCATTTGTGTTTTATTGTAACCTCTAACTCCACCATGACACTTTGAATACTTTTTTGCGTTTATATGTCATATATCTTCCTGTCTACTGAAATTTATTTTATAACACAGCTTCTATATCTGAGAGGCTAAGAGCAATGTCCTTGAACACCTATCAATAATTTTTTCAAGATAACAGGACTCTGAGGAAAAGGAATTTTTCTAAGTGTTAGTGAGAACTAAGTTATGGTGATTTGGGGATGTGGCTTGGTGATAACATTTTGGTGGGTAATATATGGTTCCAAAATGAAATTGAGTGTTGGAAAAATGAGAAGAAGAGAGATGAATCATGAAAGTTTCTACCTATGTCTGACTCTGGATACTGATTTTTTTTTTTTTTCTAACCTTAAGATCATGCCTGTCCCATTGTGTGTACTTCCATAGACATTTGGTGGAACCAGAGTCTAAAGAACTCTAAGAACCTCCTGTCTTAGAGACATATTAGGTCTGATTGTCTTTATCATAAATGAGGCATCTGGGTTGGGGGTGGGGAAAAGTGCCAAGCTCTGCCCCAGGTCAAAAGCTGAGTCTGCTGTCTTCAGCATGGGAAGAACTGAAACATTTTTGCTCTTTTGTGGCAGAAATACAAAGTGTGGTTTTAGATATATTATGAGACTGTCGAATTCCTCACGTTGTAGAATACACAGTCTAGGTCCAATGGGACGAGTATCAGTATGACTGATGTATTAGGTTCTGAATGAGCATAAAATGTGTAGAGTTCTTGGCTGTGTACCATCTTTCTGCCTTACTATAGTATACTTGCTTAGCAGATAATTTTTATTTAAAAGATAGTGTCTAAAATAGTTATCCCATAGTTTGGTTCTGTAGAGAATAAAAGAAGGTAACAAAGGGATGCACATTTTATCAACCTTTCTCCAAGTTCTGACATTTCTAACTAGTATTAAAGCCTAGGAAAATACCCATTCTTCTTAGGTTAATATACACATTTTGTTATTTTCTAAGAAATGCTCCATTAATTTGGCAATAATTGCATGGTGTCTCATCTTCTGAACCGAGACGTTTTTTGAATCTTTCTTTACTGGTTTATTTCCTTCGTAGTCAGTTGTCTCCTGTTAAGCAGTACAATCATTACATTCAGGCAGCTGGACTCAAAGGTGAAAGTAGAAACTGTTTCACTAAACCCACTCTGAAGGCTGCTTTTCCCTGTCTCTAGAATGAAATCACAGCCAATTCTCAGAATTTTTTTGGTCAAATGTCTGAAGGGTCTTTTATTGTCATTAGTTCCATAAACAGTCTAAATTCAGTAATCAAATTCAGCCCGAAGAAAGTCTAAATTCAGTAAAAATGTCCAGGCTGACTTGATACGCAAAACTTCATTTAAAGTGGCCATTTCTCTGCATTGCCATGAGGTACTGCTCCAGTCTCAGGGGCACCTGTAGTGGGGGGTGAACCACTTCAGGTCCACGTGCCAACCTTGACTTCTTGTTCTCCAGCCGATATTTCTGACTCCTGCATGTTTGGAGCTGGCAGGACAATGGGGCAACAGTGAGAGAAAGGAATATTCTTTATGGCTGATAATTTTGTATCTTTCATCGATGATTGTTAACTTGGTGGCTTTTAAGACTGATGTTCTAGGGCTTCTGTGTGCTCAAGACAATGCCTCTTCTAATCTTTTCCATCTGGCTTCTTTCTGCTGAGATCTGCTGGTTGGGTTCTTTTCTCCTGCATGGTCCACTCTAGACCACAGAAACTTTGCTTCTCTCTCCTGCTTTTGGTGGAAGAACAGCCTGTATTCAGTGGAGCTGCCTCTCTTTACTCTGCTGCAAGGCAGGCAACTTCTGCTACAGGCATGGGCCGCCACAGCAGTCCAAGTTTCTTCAAAGAAATTCTCTCCTTTGGCCCCTTCAACCTCAGTCCTTCAATACAATTAAGATGGATGCCAAGATGAAGGACCCAAAACCAGTTTTCAGCCATCTGCTTTTTATGTCTAGCACCTCCGTTTGGAACACTCTCTATCGTCTTGTTCTCAGCTGAAACGGAAACAGAATGGATGTAAAATACATCCTTTTACATGTATTTGGGACTGGTGGGAA
This sequence comes from Orcinus orca, assembly GCF_937001465.1. Lineage (NCBI taxonomy): Eukaryota > Metazoa > Chordata > Mammalia > Artiodactyla > Delphinidae > Orcinus > Orcinus orca. Next base: position 17,694,646 of record NC_064576.1, on the reverse strand, counting down.
GGAGACAGAAAACTAGATTCCATGTTCAATACTGCAATTGCCCTTGAATGGGACACAAAGGTAAGACTTTGTCCCCACCTCAGGGACTTAGATTCCAAACACAGTAGAGCACATGTTCACAATATGAACACAGTAAGACAGATACTGTAAAACAAGAGAGACACACAAAAAAATCCCGCAGACTTTCAACTAAGGAGGAAAGCTCGTTTAAGGAGATTTGAAAACTATTTAATAAAAGAGGTGATATATGATATGGGTCTCCATTCAGTTCAAATAAATTCTCTGAAATATATATGGATGAGATGAGATAAGATGATGTCTGGAATTTGCTTTAAAATAATTCAGTGAATGGGGGGAAGAGGCTAATACTATGTGTGAAACAAGGTTTTCTGTGTGTGGATAGTCACGGAAGGTGTATTGTGGGTTCGGGGTGTTCTTTGTATTTTTGAAAATTTTATAATAAAACATAATAAATAAATAAGGCATAATAAAAATTATGTTAAGGGTCTATTCTGTCACATATGCTGCTCTGAATGATGGGGATGCAGTGATGGACAAAACAGACATGAGCCGTTTCTTACCAGATTCAGATAAAGGGGAGATGAACACTGTTCAAAGGATTACAAGTATGAATGGTTTACAAAATCTTTAAGGTTGGATGGAATTTTAATCAGCTGACCTGGAGGCAAGAAACAGAATGGGAGCAAATGCATTTTTGAATGAAGTGCTCCAAGTTTGGTGACCTCTTAAACAGCATTATTTCCATTTGTGTGTAACCTTTCAGATTTTCTCTTCTCCTTCTCAGCACTCTTTCTTTTGGGCTTCATGGGCATGTCCTGACTACATAGTATGAAACTTTTGCTTGTTCATTATAATGTAGCCACTTATTCAGAAAGCCGATAAAAGCTCAGAGGTTAGGACCATAGTCTGAAGAGCCAGGCTACTAAGGTTCTTAGTAAAGATTAGCCACTGTAGCTCTGATTTCAGGCACATTTATTAACTTCTAATTGCATCAGTTTTCTTAACTTTAAAATGTGGCTGAAAATAATACCTATCTCCTATTTGAGAATTAAATAAGTTATTAACATCAACCATTTAGAATACTGGCTATCACATAGTAAACATTCAAAAACGATTAAATCTTCTTATTGAGCAGTTTATAATCCTTTACTTCAGTAGGAATGAAACACTATTGTATTAAGCTTCTCTCTTCATTGGAGGTTTTCTATCATGGATCAGAAAACTTCCATTTGGAAAACAGACATGTGAAGGTTGGTTTATGAGTCAGTAAAAATTAATATCAGGGATTTTGGATTGGACGTAGGAGATAGTGCCTTATGAATAGTTGAAAGAATTATTTCATTGAGGATAGAAGTAGAGAAAATGTATCTTAATAGGCAGTTTATCAAATGCTCCAGTTTTTGGAGAATTTGGAGAGTTGTGGTCTGTCTTGTACCCATGCAATACATCAGTTTTCTCAAGGGAGAACTAAAAGTTAAGATACAAAGAAAAAACATAAAGATAAATGAAAAATATTTTACTCCCAAGCAGTAGTTTGGGAACAGTCCATCACTGTCTTAGAGCTGATCATAATGAACTACCCGTTGACTGGAAGTAAATGTCTGAAGCCATGCTAACTATCAGTACACCATACAACAGATTGTTTCAGTGACATGATAGTTTTAAGACTGCTACACTTAGAGTCATTTCTCTTCATCCATTGAGTTCCCGAAGGAAATACATATCATAAATAGAATCACTAAAACAAAATGAGGTTGAACATCAGTCATCATCGTGTGTCTAACTGCTCAGTTTCCTGCCAGACTGACAGGGTACAAGGAAGCTATTTTTAACTTGTTACTTGCTTCCATCAGAGATTGTGTGTAGAGAAAGACGAAAAAAATAAGAGACAGCAAGATAAAAGTTCACTGAAGTGGAAACCTAGAGGACCTTTTCCCATCTGTTTGGCACAGAAGTTGTTATCTCTTTAGGGATACAGATTTCATCACAGTTCCATAGACTTGTGAGTGCAGGTTGTGTTATTGTAAAGCAGCAGCAGCCCTCAAGGGCTCTGGGAAGTTTATTCTTACCTTAGCCTGAGGAGTTCCTTACTTTTCCTTCATTTTCATATTGAACTTAGAAGTGAAAGACTCTTCCCTTTTTAGTAAAATAGCTATAAGTTTGCTTATCTATAAAGATGGCGCATATTTGTGTTTCTTAGTCTGGTTCCTACACTTCCATATCAGAGGATATAAATTCATCAGTGAATGATTTATTATATTTTATTTTATTTTTTATTTATTTTTATTTATTTATTTTTTTGCGGTACGCTGGCCTCTCACTGTTGTGACCTCTCCTGTTGCGGAGCACAGGTTCCGGACGCGCAGGCTCAGCGGCCATGGCTCACGGGCCCAGCCGCTCCGCAATGTGTGGGATCCTCCCAGGCCGGGGCATGAACCTGTGTCCCCTGCATCGGCAGGCAGACTCTCATCCACTGCGCCACCAGGGAGGCCCTGATTTATTATATTTTAGAATAAAATGCCAGAAGAGATGAAAGAGAACAGTCACTGATTTACGATACTTTCTTCTTCAAATAGAGTCTAGTTTAGTCTCCTTTATTTTATGAGAACAGCCCATTGGTTATCAGCACATTTTCTTGACCAACCATCAGGATGCTTATGTGCTGACGCATTCCTCAAAACAAATGAGTTCCCGAAATCGGATTTGAAATTACTTGCACGTTAATGAATGTAACATTTGAAGGTTATTGACCTATATGTTTTGACTGGCATGATTACTATAATTATGTATTTCATTGTTCTGAAGATTTCATTTTCTCATGACTATACTGAAATGAGGGAATGTTTTAATTTTTTTTCTCCTGGGAAATAAATGAATGCAAATTATTTTTTTGAGTATTTTTTTTGGCATAATCCACTTTCAAAGCTCTATCTTTAATCATTTTTATATGTAATGGAGCCACAAAGAGTCCAAGTTATAAATCTTTAGGGTATTGAATGAGAAACCCGAGTCTTAGAATCATGAAGGAAATGAGTCTCAAGTTTGGAAAGCAGCCTAAAAGCCAGTTCATCCGATACAGTACAGAACTCTGAACAATGGTTGTGAGAAGGGAAAAACCAGTAAGAAAATTTTGCTCTCTATACACTTTCAGGATAGTGCTTAAATGTTTCATAACATTTCTATATAAAGAATGGTATTTTCATTTTAAGAAATGCCATTTAATTCTTGAGTTCCCTCTATCAGCCTCAGCCAGCTTGTACCTAAATTGGTACAAAGCTGCTCATTTCTTTTGCCTCATTCTATGCAGTTCTGACAGCAAGAAAGCCCTCCTAATAAAGTGAAGACGCTTTGCTAGCCAGGAAGGCATTAATATATGATGTGTGATGATATGAACATTTTCATATACATTTTACATACATTAAATATAAAATGACAATTAATTATGGATATGGATGAAATAGTGGTCCTTTTCTAGATTATTCTAAACAGGACCTAGGCATTTTTAGGGATATTGAATCAGTAAATCAACATTCTAGAGTAATATATTTAAATTATTTTGTATCAAACAAAATGAATGTCTTCTTTTAGTGAGCATGGAATATTTAAGTAGCATTGCAAAGTAGTAAAACATGTATGGCACTGTTGGTTTGGAATTGAGTCTTTGCCATCTAATTTGAAGTCATGCTTCTCAATTTTCCATATATGTTTCTTCAGAGGTAAGTGGTGATGCTCTGTGGGGTAGAAAGAGGCACAGTATAAACATAAAACCTGCAGTGAGAGGGCTTCCTACGTGATAAATATATAGTAATGTATTTGATGTGTTAGGGTTTCCAGAGAAACAGAACCAATAGTATCTATCTACCTATCATCATCTGTCTTCTATATGTAGAAAGAGGTTTTCAGGAATTGGCTCATGGGTTTGTCGGGGCTGGCAAACCTGAGATCTGCAGGGCAGCTGGCAGGCTGGAAATTCTGTTGAAAGTCAACAGTCTTCAACAGTTACAGTCTTGAATCCAAAGACAATCTGGGGGTTGAATTCTTCCTTTTCTGGGAACGTCTGCCTTTTCTCTTATGACCTTCAACTTGATTGGATGAGGCCCACCCACATCATGTAGGTAGTCTGCTTCACTCAGAATCTACTGTTTTGTTTGTTTTGTTTGTCTGTTTTTTGCGGTACGCGGCCTCTCACTGTTGTGGCTTCTCCCATTGCGGAGCACAGGCTCCGGACGCGCAGGCTCAGCGGCCATGGCTCACGGGCTTAGCCGCTCCGCGGCATGTGGGATCTTCCCGGACCGGGGCACGAACCCGTGTCCCCTGCATGGGCAGGCGGACTCTCAACCCCTGCGCCACCAGGGAAGCCCTGTTTGTTTGTTTTATTAATTGGAATATAGTTGATTTTCAATGTGATGTTAGTTTCTGCTGTACAGCAAAGTGAATCAGTTATACATATACATAAATCCACTGTTTTTTAGATACTTTTCCCATATAGGTCATTACAGAGTATTGAGTAGAGTGCCCTGTGCTATACACCAGGTTCTTATTAGTTATCTATTCTATATATAGTAGTGTGTATTGTCATACTAAGTGAAGTAAATAAGTCAGACAAATATCATATGATATCACTTATATGTGGAACCTAAAAAAAGGTACAAATGAACTTACAACACAGAAACAGAGTCACAGATAGAAAACAAACTTATGGTTACCAGGAGGAAGGAGGGGTAGGGGGAGAGATAAACTGGGAGATTGGGATTGACATAAACAGAATCTACTGTTCTAAATGTTAATCACGTCTAAAAAATACCTTCACAGCAATATCTACATGAATCTTTGGCAAAACTATTGGGTGTCGTGGCCTAGCCGTGCTGGCACGTAAAATTAAGCATCACAGGTAGTGATCTAGGTGATGACTGAGATGGCAAGTTGGTGCTCTCCTGGAGCTGTTCTAAAGATGGTGTGTTTTAGATTAAGTCTCCAGGGAAAACCTCTCTGGAGAAGTCACATTTAAGCTGAAAATGTGGGAAGATCTGATTTTTTCAAGTAGAGAGAACATCATGCCTCATGTGTCTGAGGAACAGAAGGGAAGTCAGCATGGGTGCAGCATAGTGAGGCAAGTTAATGCAAGAGGATTGTCTGGAATGAGATTGTAGATGGGCAAGTGTCAGATTGCATGGGCCAGAGAAGAAGTTTGGATTTTATTCTAGGTGCATGGAGAAGTCACTGGAGGCATCGAGCCAGGACTGATACAATCTGGATGCTTCTTGGAGAGTAATTTTGAATTTAAAGTGGGAGAGAAACCAAAGAGAAACTTACCATTTCGTACTGGCTGATGTGTGTGTTATGAGAGAGAGAGAATGAAAAAGAGAAAGAAACTGATCATGTGCCTCTAAAGAATGAAACATTATAATTCACAGTTAATGAAAATCTGTCACACTTGTTTTATCTGGGAGATTTGTCTTCTTTGCAGAGCAATACATACTGTAAGCAAACTACAAGTATGTAACCACACTGAGGATAAAACATGCACAATCTATATCACAGAGGGACTTGTCCCCACTGAATATAGTTCTTCCTCATATGAGTTAAAAAAACACTGAACAGCTAATAGAAAATTGCATCAGTAAACAGTTCACAGAAATTTATCAGGTTTTTAAACATATGAAAAGAATAACCTCTACCATGCAAGTTAAAGAATTTCCAACACAAATTAAATTAAACTAAATTAAATTAAAAAACAAATTATTTTTCTCAGTTATTATAGTGATAAAGATCATTAAATTTTATAATTCACAGCATTGACCAAAATGTGAAGAAAAAGGTATTTAAATACCTCAATAGAAGGAGCAATTGTTTCTGTCTTCTGTGTCTTTGAAGGACAATTGGACAACACATATCAATATTTCAAATGCATGTGACCTAGGGAGCAGCTGTTTCACATGTAGGAATTTATCTTCAGACATACCAACATATATAAACAATAGAGATTGTATTGTACATAGCTTATGGTTGTGTAAGGGAAACCAAAATGCCCATTAATAGGAAAATAATGAGTTGTTATGGTATATTAAAAATAGAATATAGCTTTTCAATTTTTAAGAAGAAAGATGTGGTTGTACATGTAGTTATAGGGACGTACCTGCAGAAGAGAACTGGAGGACATGTATAGGAAGGAAAGAATGATTGCTTATCATTCTGTGTGCTTTTATAATTTACCATGTGCTTTCAGTCCTTTTCCCCCCCAAAATGAAAATAAATTTATTCATATAAATATTAAAGGAAAAGTTTCATATATTTTTCTGACATATAAAAAGATACCTTGCTGAGGAACAATATCTTGGAATGCCCATACATTTCAAATAAAATACAAGTGAATCATCAAATAAAATAAAAGCAAATAAAGGTTTCTTAAATAGTCTTTCAGTGGAAGGTTTAGAATTATTTGAGATAGGAATTTTATAAAACAGAAAATGGTAACTGCTGCACTGAACGTCAGACTGGTGGTTTGGGGACCATAGAGTGGTAGGGAACTGATTAGAACACCCTGAACACTGCTTTCCCAACTGAGTAGAACCCAAACCCAGCCTGGTTCTCACTCTGCCTCCTGGATGACGAGGTGTGGTATAGACTGAAGGTTTGTGTCCACCCACACCCCCCAAATTCGTATATTGGAACCTAACCTCCAGTGTGATGATATTAGGAGGTGGGGCCTCTGGGAGGTGATAAGGTCATGAGGCGGAGCCCTAATGAATGGAATTAGTGCCGTTGTAAAAGAGACCCCACAGAGCTCACTCACTCCTTCCCCCATGTGAGGACCCAGGGAAAAGACAGCCATTTATAAACGAGGATTGAGGCCCTCACTACTGTACCTTGATCTTGGACTAGCCAGCCTCCAGAACTGTGGGGAATGTGTTGGTTGTTTATAAGCTACCAGTTCATGGTGTTTCTGTTACAGTGGCCTAAGTGGACTGAGTAGGGTGGATTGGAATAAGGAGAGAACTTGGTCATTGGTAGTGAAGGTTTTTCTTGCCTGTTTATTTTACTATAGTTCCTGTACATCCATATCAGAGCAAATAAGTTTATCAGGGGGTGATTTCTTATATTTTGAAATAAAATACAAGAGAGATGTGTCATAATCATACTGGAAATTCATGTATGGAGAGCATGTGAGTGGTATAAAAAGTTAATTCCAGATATTAATATAATCATAACTTTTAATCTGTTTCTTTATATTAAAACCATACATTCAGGTATGCTATCATCCAATACATAGTTGATTATACATTTGCTTTTATTTTTCTGAAATTTATATATTGGTTTGCCTTATTTTTATTTTCATCTAAGCACTCTACTTTTCACTTAAAATATATGTATTTTGAATTTCATCTAATTAATTAGTCAGGAAGAAAGTTTTTTTTTTTTATGACACCTAACCTATTAGTGAGGAAGAAAGATGTTTATTTAAGAGAAATACTAATTATATTACATAAAGCACCTTTAAGGTGTAGGGATACATAGTTAAGGAGAAATGCAGTGTAATGTTCCCTGAAAATACATGAAAGAACTTATGCCATTGAGATATATATTTTTTATGTTCCAAACTTTTAGTACAGTCACTGTTCCTAAAGTGTGGTTCCCAAATGTTCAGGCCTCCACCCCAGGCCTCTACTGAACGAGAAACCCTGGGGCTGGGGCCCCAGAATCTATGCTCTCCCAATGATTCTGATGCACAATCAAGTATGAAAACCACTGCCTTAGGGCATTACATTTTTTTAAAGATTTATTTATTTATTATTTATTTATTTTATTATTTATTTTTGGCTGCGTCGGGTCTTAGTTGTGGCACGGGGTCTTCTCTCTAGTTGTGGCGCGCAGGCTTCAGGGCTCATGGGCTCTGTAGTCGTGCGCGCAGGTTCTAGAGCATGTGGGCTCTGTAGTGTGTGGCACGCAGGCTCTCTAGTTGAGGCACATGAGCTCAGTAGTTGTGACGCCCCGGCTTAGTTGCCCTGCGGCATGTGGGATCTTAGTTCCCTGACCAGGGATGGAACCCGCGTCCTCTGCATTGGAAGGCGGATTCTTCATCACAGGACTACCAAGGAAGTCCCTACAATTTTTTTTTTTTTTTTGAGTAATTACTTCTTTCCAAAAATTTAGATTTGACTTAAAAAATGTTTTTGGCTGTGCTGCTCGAGGTGTGTGGGATATTTGTCCCCTGACCAGAGAATCGAACGCATGGCCCCAGCAGTGGAAGAGCAGAGTCTTGACCACTGGACCGCCAGGGAAGTCCCTCTAAGACTTCAGGCTTTTTAAAGTGGGAAAGGGCCCATTTCTCCTCTTAAGGAAGTTTAGATGTCATGATGTGATAAATCTTATTGTAGAAAATATATAACGCTTGTTTGGATAAAGATTTTAGAGCAGAGTTGGTATCTGATGGAATTCCATGTTGATACACAGAGCATCTTATACATAATGAATTTTGCATATCAGATGGTTGAAGCCTTTACACAGCCAGACTTTTAAGTATTTCATATTTCTGGAAAAAAAGCATTGATTGTATCCTCCTTAGATAATTGGTATCACCAATGGAAATTAATTATTTAAGCCATATTTGGATCTGTAGCTGTGCTCAGGAGGTGAGGCATTTAAAATCACTATTCTTTCATACAAATATGCATGATATAATATGTAGAGTTTTGCATAATAACGGCTATTTGTCTATTTCTAAATACTGACCATAATAGACTGCTGGGTAACTGCAAATAAATATTAGGTAAATATCAATCATACTGTTCTTAGTATAGCATCTTCAGAAAAAAATTCTGGAAAGGAAATTTACGATTTATTAATGATAGTATTATTTCCTTTAAAAGAAATGTTAGAAATGATCTTCTTTACATGAGGTAAATATATATAATTTTTAGTGTATGTATTTTGGATAAAGATTTCTGTTTAGAACATGATGTTTTCAATATTATGTAGTTCTACAATTTAAAAATATTCTTTGGCCAAAATTCCGTGCATTGTGCAGGCCCTCAGATCAAGCTGTTTATAAAGTGGAAAAGCTTCAGGACTGGGCAGCTAATTAGGAATTTATTCATGCAAGATGCAAGTCAGCTTCTCTTTGGGACTCCATCCAAGTCAACATAGCAAGCCACAAGAAGCATACCCAAACCTGATCCATTAGTGCTTGTACTGGCATAATTTATCATGCTTTTTAATGTGTGTCTTTCGGGAACTATTCACTAGCAAACTTTATTATTAATTTTATTATTTACTTACCTTTACAAAAATTTTAATGCCATTCCTGGGAAGACACGTGGTTGTTTGGGTATGCCTAATTAGCAGTTTCCTGTTCATTTTACTTGCAGATGTATCACTTTCCTTGCTAGAAGTTTTGTAACAGCGCAGATGACAAATTGTTCAGCTTCATGAAGATTTCACCAACTAAACAAACTATTTAGTTTTTAATTCAAAAGAAACGGGAGAGCAGCTTACAGGTGGTACAGTGTGGAGAGGAAACACCCCTGTCCAGAGGGTTCTTAATGAAAGAATGTGAAAGTCAAGAATCTTTCTCTTGTTTATCTTAATGAAGGAGATGATTTCTAGTTGCTACAAATGAGTACAAATAACTTGGTATTTTGAATTTCTATTAGGGGATTTTAGCTTTCTCACTGCTGAACAACGTTGAACAAATATTTATTTGTTGCCTACTGAGTGCAAGGCCTAGTTACAGTGTTAAAATTCATAGCAGTGATCCCTGCCTTCTTGAGAATTATAGCACCTGTGGTAGCTTGTAGTGTGTGCTGGCGTGGTGATGTGCAGTGTGCTATGGGATTCCAGTTGACCTTGAACAACACGGGTTTGAAATGCAGGAGTCCACTTATATGCATCTTCTTTTCCAATAGTAAATACTACAGTACTATGTGATTCCAAGTTGGTTGAATCCTCAGATGCAGGTCCTTGGATACAGAGGAACCGTGGATACTAAGAGACCACCAATATGGAGGGCTACCTAAATTCTATGTGGATTTTCTACTGTGCTGAGGGTTGGCGCCTCTAACCCCTGAATTGTTCAAGGGTCAACTGTATATTGGAGAAGCATCTGGAAGTCAGGCAGTAAAGGGATCTACTGGATACTGCTGTTTCTGCTCTACTCTGCCCTCCCCTTGACCTGCAGCTCATCCGTCCCCCCACTGCTGGAGGTGTTGGTGGTTAACTCACAGCTGGCATCCTCTCCACAAACTTGCCACCTAGCTCAGAATCCACGTACCACTCCTCAACACCAACCCCCTCCCCAGGCCCCAGCCAAGAGGCAATGACTAAGGCCCAGGAGAGTGGCATCATTGCCTCAAGGTGGAATGAATTCCATGCTGCAGTTTGTGCTTCAGTGCAACCTGGTGGGAGCAGAGGAAGCTAGATGCCAGCCAGGCGAGACCCATTCTCACGTCTCTTTTATCTCTGGCCATGACCCACATCCCTCACTCCCCTTTGTCCGACAGCACTTCTCTAATAAATCTCTGGAACAAGAATCTGCCTCTAAGGAACCTGATTTAACAGAATGATTTTCACAGAGTCCTGCAGGGTAAGTAGGAGCTCTCTAGATAAAAAGCGGAGGGAGGAGAGAGAATGTCATGCGGAAGAACTCCAGCTGTGAAGGCATATGGGGGAAAGAGTCTTGGATAGAGAGTAGAGTGAAATGAGTATGGGGCAGGGTTAGGCGGGGTGGTAGGAGATGGGAGAAGAGTGGTGGACATGAGAGGAGAAGCTGAAGAGGTTAAAAATCTTTGTAAGCCAAATTGCATCTACATCCAATTAATGCCAACAGTTGCGAAAAATCCAGAATATCACCCATATTTTAGTCTATATAAAATATGTGATACTTGAAATAATTTATGTATTTGAGATATTTCAAAATAGTATTTCAAGTTATTTCTTTTGAATGTACTGCAGGAAAGAGGGGGCTGCTATCATGAATTACTTCTAAATTGCCATGTTCAACCTTGCTGATCCCAGCGGCAGTTATAAGGCTGTAGTAAGCCTACAGTAGGCATTGTTACCATCTTGTTGAAATTCTCATTCTCTTTTCCAAAGGAAAGTCTCCAAAATGCAGTATGAAGAGCGTACTGTGAGTCTGTAAGGCATAATTTTTAACAATCAGATGGAAAATGTATATTTAACATAACATTTTCCATGATAGGTGTATGGTAACTCAGGTTTTAAACGCGTTTATTCTGATATATTCTATAACCTGGCAGTTACCTATGAAGGTGAGTCTTCAAAAGCTGTGGACTTCATTGCTGTGTATGTCACTAAGCACAGATGTATGTTATAGTTCCAGTGAAACACATTTTAAAAATTTATATGAAATATGGAAAAATTACTTTTGAGTTATATCCAACTGCCAAACATGGGACTAAATTAAGGGTTATTTTATCAAACTCAACATTTCTCTACCATTTGAGTTGTAACTAATGCTATATTTCTGTTTGGACCTGAAATTGCCGTAATTTGTGACTTTCCCCAAATCCACTGATCTAAAAATACATACAGAGGTGGAATACTGATGGGGAGTTTAATTTGCTGTTGTTCCTCCTGTCAATATCATTCTTGGATCAGTATCTTCATTCTACCATCATTCCTATTGCACTCAGGCCCTTATTTTTGCCCCCTAGACTTTTGTGACAGATTCCTACCCCATCCCATCTGCCACCTCCCTTAGGGATTCATTTCCTATTCATCTGATTATTATTTGAATAAATCAACAATGCAATGCCTTCTTATAAACCTCTTCACAGTATAAACTTTGTCTGCAACTCTAGATATCTCTTTCTCTTCTGTCCAGCATATCTTCAATTCAAGCGTACCAAATATCCTTTCACATCTCTGTGGTTTGAGGCAAGCATTTCATTCTTCTTGGAGTTTTCTCTTCCCAGTCCTTCAACATCAAGAGCAAATATGACCTTTCTATAAAGCTTGATCAACCTGCCATTTCCTTCTCTGATATATGCCCTTACACCTGTACTTGGTATACGCTCCTGTGATAGCATTTGCCTAAGGTGTACTTTAATCGCTCACTCAGGTGTTTCTCTCTTTCACACTAGACTATTCCATGAGTAAGAGTCCCAGGTTTCATCTAAGTGAGGTTCAGGTATGTCTGGCAAAGTGAAACTGGAAGCATGGGTGGCTAAGACTCTAACTTACAGGAAGAACCATCTAGATGTAAGGAGCACAGAGAGCCCAGTGGGCATAGAAGAGGTCCGATTTCACATGCACCCTAGTGTCTGTCACTCAAATTTATTTCCCAGTTTAGTCCCCATTGTGTCCCAAGTCAATGGAAATATGGGAGTGTGGGCACCTCTGCATTCTGCCTCAGACAGTCAGACAGATTTTGGACTGATGAGCAATCCATCCATGATAGGTGATGTCATAGCCATGATAGCACCCAGAAGATAAGTGGTTGAACCCAGGAAGCTGTGATTGTGGTCCCTGGCAGAGAACATGATGCTGGGGGCCACAGTATTATTAGTGTAGTGGCTTTGATGCGTGCCTAAGCAGGGGTTGACTTCAGAGACACCTTTTGGGTATTCTCAGAAACACCTGATTTCAAGGGCTCTTTAGAAAGCTCGTCTCTAGCATTTTGCAGGCAATGATCATTAAGGTGAAAATTAAGTTAATGTAACCTTGTTTGTTTATACAGCCTTTAAGGTCTGAGGAGACCATCTACACATCAGTATTAGGATTATGTGTGGTAAATTACAGTAGAGAATATTACTATTCAGGCCATAGCTAAGCACTTTGTATTATCTCCTATTATTACCTATTAAGGAGGTATTATTATGGTCTCTGTCTTCAGAAGAGGAAAGTAAGGATTGGAGACATTAAATCACTAACACAAGATTCTGTCAGCAGCAAGTAGCAGAGCTAAAGCTGGAACTGATGCCAGGTCTCATGTTATTTCCATTGTTGTGCTCTAGCGCCCTAATAAATTACATATGTGAGTGGTGAACAACTGAATGAATGAGTGTAAGAATAACTAGTGTATTTTTTCATTCAAGTAACAGCACAGATGTCTACACTGAAAGTGTGAATATTTTTCAAATGCCTGTGGTATGACCTGCAGAAGCAATAAGACAGTGTTGAAGTCCAGTTTACCAGTCAAATCCCAGTGCAGTGCCAAAAATACCATTCATGCAACCATCAGAAAATAATAAAATCTTTCTCCATAATCCTTCAAAGCTTTTTAGTCCCTGCTAACACATACTTACGTGAACATTATAATGTGTAATTGCCCAATAAAATTGCTTTTAAAGCCCTTCCTGCTAACCTTTAACCCCAGGACTGTGTATAATTTATTATCTTATAAACAATCAGATCCTTTCTCATTTTTTGGGGAGGATTTCCTTTCTTCCTCCTCCACCAATATTGCTTCTTTACTGGACAATATTGTATCAAGACATTTTTATTATTTTTCATTTTCATTTAAGGGGTATGCTCCCTGTTCTTAATTAGCATTTAATGAAAGTAGAATATGTTATCTGTAACAAAATCCTTGCTTGTATTTTTTTTTCTTGTTGTACCTTTTGTTGATTTCTCTCTCGTCTTTGAATTGATGTCTATTGTAAAAAAGAAGTTTCTCGCTTCTGTTCTCAGCTATGTTGTTATGTTTTGGGGATGTTGTGATCTGAAGCAAAATATAGCTAAGTTTTTCATCTCCATACATGGGTAGCGTGGAGCTATAATGTGAAGGCACGTGGAAACGTGAATCCATGCTAGGTGGGAATGGCAGAAGATTATAAACTATCAAAGGCTAATTCCAGAATTAATTCTGTTAACTCATTACTTACGTAATGAGGAACAATTACGTATAGGAACGATTATGTTCTGAGATGGCCTCATAAAGTTGTTAATATTATTTCTTAAATTTCCAGGCTCTATACGACATTTCTTCTGTATTAAATAAGAAATTACCTTGATATAAAAATAGATCTGGATTTTAAAAAATTTAGATCTCACACAGGAACCTGAAAACTATGTGCTTTACTCAACATCCTCACTGTGTTTCACTTACCTAAAAACACTTCCTAAAATCTCATTTCCTTCATGACAATTTCAGACTATGGTCAGGTGACTTCCTCTTCAAAGTAACATCTCAGAGTGGTGCATGTTTGACTATTGGGAGGTCAGGGGCTCTGCTTGACTTCACACCCCAACAGGCCACCTTTCCTGAGAGTCTCAGGAAGTCCCGTCAAGCTCCGCCCCCAACATTACTTCAGGAAGCTCATTCTCATTAAGGTGCCCCAAGTGCTCCTCAAGTGGTGAGAACATCTAAAATCATCCTCTCAAATACCCACCTCATTCCATCATAGTCTGGAACTCCAGAAAGCAAGATTTTCTTAGAGAAAATTTCCAGGATTCTTAAAAGCACAAAACGTGCCTTGGCTGTGAAAAACTTCCCCAGGTGGCCACATTGGTACTTTTGTTCTCTTCATCACATCTTACAGGACAAAAAGAGCAAAATCTTTAGGAGTGCAGATACCTCAGATTACTACAGATTAGGCTGAGTAGCAAGTTCAGCGAAGCACATAAACCAAAAGTTAAAGTGAACATTCCAACCAAAGATTCTGGAGTCAACCTCCATCTCCTTCACTTTCAGATTCAACGGGTACCAGTGTCACACACTGACAAGGTATTTCTGGGCCTTCTTATCCTCCCCATCTATTCCTTCTGTATTAGACTGGAATCTCATTTGTCTCCGGGCTCCTTGCCACCCCCTTGGTTCTCTACTCCATCCCACAGTAACTTACACAGTGGTTTTCCAAAAGTATAAATATGATCGTTGAACTGCTATGTTTAAAATTCACTAATATCGGTACCTCCCCACCATCTTCCAGATGAACTTCAAGCTTCTCCATTTGACATTAAAGGTCCCCCAAGATATGGTATCTACTTATATGTGTCTCAGACCTCACTTCCTGTCCTTCTTCATCCACCGCATGTACTTTGCACTCAACCATCACATAACTGATCATATTTTCCCATGTGTACCATTTGATTTCATGCCTCATGACTCCCAGCTCTTCCTTCCCTCAGGCGTGCCCTTTACCCCTTGTTTGTCTTTAAAATATCCTATTTCTCCTTCAGCACCTACTTTACAAGAGCATTTCTCAGAGAACGTTTCATTATATTTTAAATTTTATTACTATTTTTTGACATTTCTCTCATTTCATTTTTTTCTTTAAGCTTCTTATTTCAGAAACTTTGTATTATACATCAGTGTTTCCCAATGCATGTTGTGGAGATTTGCTAAAATGTCAAAATTGCTATTTAGGGGGTTTCTAGGAAAATTCAGCTCTGGAGTTGAACAACAGCAAATCAAATTTTCCATTTTTTTCTGGTAAAATTTTTACTTGATCGATTACGTATAACTTCATCTGTTTATAGTACAACAGTACTTTTTTTCCAGGTCAATGCCACAAACACAAAGAATGTTAGAAAAACAAATCACTTTCCCTGATGAAAAGAACATATAAACCTTCTTCCACCTGTAACTTTCCCCCTAACCCCCATAATCTTCTATCACCCCCTGCTTTAGGAGCAAGAATCAATTTTTTAAGAATTGGACGTTAAGAGTATAGGAAGACAAGTAAAGAGAGGACTTCCTCTAATGTTTGAGGGTATAGAATCTTTTTATTTTTGTTTCTCTGGTTGATTTACAGAGACTACAAGCTTAGGTGCCTCTGAACAAGCTTAATGAAGACAGAGTGATGGGTCCATTTTCATAGTCATTTGTTGTCATGACCTGTTTGTTGTTCAGCCTGGTCTGCCACTGGCTCTTCTAAGAAAATGTGCTTGTCACAAGGCTCTGATTGTTGGCACTTCAAAGCTGGGTTTGCTTGTCCAACCCTGACTTCCAATTTAAAGAACTTAAAGAAGTCAGTCTATCAAAGCCCATGCTCTACTTATGTGGCCATTTTACAGAAAAGATAGTACAATGATGTAGTTTAATACTAAACAAGTCTAACCTTTTATTTATAAGGTATTTAGGAAAGCATCATACAGACAGAATAAGTAAAAGGTGATATGTAAATCCTTTTGCTTGCAATAAAGTCAAATATAAACAAAATTAATCCATTTTTATCATAGAATAATTAGCAGCCACCATCTGCTTTGTGTCTGTGATATGCCAGCCACAATAATTGAGACCTTTGCCTGAATTGTTCATTTTTTCCCTTTTGCCGACCCAGTGAAATAGGTATATTTCCTCATTTTATATATGAGGAAACTGTAGCAGAGCTAGGTAGAAGAATCCACCCCAGTTCAGGTAATTATTAAGTTTCAGAGTTGTGGGATGAAACGAATTCTGCCTGTTTTCAAAGCTTGTGATTTTTAACCTTGGCAATCTCACATTCAGTAATGTGCTGTAACAGCACTCTTCCCTGCTCCTTACTTATTCTTTCCTAAGTGAAGGTACCATCAAAGGAACACCTGAGAAGCTAAACTTTAAAAAATTTATTACATTCTGAGCTAGTACTGCTGAATAGAATGAAATCATCATCGCTAGCTTCAATAATTTTGTCTGAAGATGTATTAAAATATGATTTGCTGAAAGACTATATTTTAAATTATATAATCATAAACTATAAGTATATATTTTCTTTATGGCAGAATACATTTTTTAGTAAGATCCTCTTAAATTCCTTTTGAAATGCTGAGACTCTAGGCTGTGAGTCTCCAGCATTCCTGGTGTTTCTGTATCTTTGATTGCCATCCAGTGGTGGCAGTCATATACTTCTGCTGGGAAGAAAGCAGAAAACCCCTCGATTTTCCAAGCAGACTGTCTCTTATAATTCAAAAGCAAATAATCGATGCTAATTTTGTGTAGCTAATTTATTAAAGTGTTAGCCATGGATACCATTGAGTCCAATAAATGAAAGATCTATCTCGATATTTAGATGTTGTCAAAAACAACTAGTTCTCGGTAAGGAGAACTTGTTCTTTTACTTTTCTCAGGAAATGTATAACCAACATTTCTCCCTTCAAAAATTTGTTAGAAATAAAGTATTTGTGTTAAAATTCCTGCCAAAGTCAATAAGTAGCAAATCCCTATATCAGTGATTAATGCAGTCAAATCAAGTGCTGGCTTTCTAACATTTTTCTCAAATATAATGTCTCACCAGTGGGAGGAAGCACTAATTTAAGATAGTGAAGTGCATTTAGATTATTTCTTCCCAGATGGCCAAATGGTAGTCTGTGGCATGGATATAATTTACAGGAAGTACTTTAAAGCAATAGCTTCCAGAAATACCATAGAAATTCTGAGGACAGAGATGAGAAACAAATATTTCTATAAAACAAAATGGGATTGTATTTAAGCCACTGAAAATAAGGAAATAAAATAGACACTCTCAGTAGTTAAAAAGTACAGTGCTCATCTGTTCATATTATGGAGTACTTCAGAGATTATATTTTTTTTAAGTTTGAAGATGAGAAAATTTGGTATCAAAATAATTATTAGAAAAATATCCTTCATCTGAGTAAGAAGTTGTGTGTCTCTGGGTAGACCATTTTATTCTGATTTCACAAATTGTGGATTGGAAAATGGAAGGGTGAAAGTAGAGAAAAGTTATCCCGTTTAAAACTACTTATTTAATCTCCAAAATATTTTGATCTAAATAGCAACAATGTAATTTTTCAACAAGTTTTTCCATCATTTTTGTTTAAAAATTTCAAACTTACAGAAGTACAGTGAATATTAAATCCCTTTGTCTAGATTAACCAACTGCTATCATTTTGCTGTATTGTATTTACTCGTGTGTGTGTGTGTATACATATATATATGTATATATATACATATATACAGATCATATATATTATACATTATATATAATATACATTTGTTCTCTTATCTCACATATTGTGTACAGTACACACACATATGTACTTGCACCCATCCTCTTAATTTCCTTTGTGGAACCATTTGAAAGTTGTCACTAACTATTAATACTTTATCCTGAATTTTTTATAACCTAAGAACTTTAATACCTGTATGACCTAAGAACAACAACAAAAATCCAACAAGTAAGGAGAATATTATACAATAAATGTAACGTATATGTGATATCTAATATACAGTCCATATTCCAGTTTTCCCCACTTTACCAAAAATATCCTACATAGCTTTCTAAAAGATTCTAGGATTTGGTCAATTATTAATGTATTGCATCTGGTGGCCATCTATCCTAAGTCTCTTTTTATATGGAACACTCTCCCCATATCAACTATTTTTTTTTACCTTAACACAGACAATTTTATGTTGTATGTAGTTGTCATACAGAATATGCTCCGATATAGATTGTATAGTGGTTTCCTTATGATTAGATTCAGGTTTAACATACTTAATGAGCATCTTACAGAGATGCTATGTGTTCCGCTTATCACATCACATCAGTAAACGCTTCATGCCCATTTGTCATATTACTGACAATGTGATATACATGATGCCCACACACAAATCTGGTGTCTGCTAGTTCTTTACATTTTAGTGGTACTCTTTGCTTTGTTATTAATATGTAATCTGTAAAGTAATACTTTGAAATCATATAAATATTCTATTTCAATACAGTATTTCCCCCAATTATTTTAACTATAATATGCTAATTTTTAAACAACTTAAGAATTGATTTCAGTCATTTCCAGTAGAGAGAAGATATTTTGGTGATGCTGAAACTGAAAGCAATATATACCGGCAGAAGAAAGAAGTTTATGTGTATCAAACGGGCAGGGAAAAGTACATTTAAAATGCCACAAAGTTACTTGAACTTTGTGCAATAAAGGACATCAAAATAGTAAAAATGGAGTCATCTGGGCTGTCCGTTTATATTGTATAAACATAAGGGAGAGATGCTTTTAATTGTTATTTTTAAAATTTATTTTCACCTGTATGATTTACCTGTCACTATTTATTAGTAGATTACAGTTTTGCCAAAATTAATTAAGCAGCAATATCACTAAAACAGTGAGAAATATTGACACATCGAGAACATTAATCAGTGTCTTGGTAATATGTCTTGTAAAATTATTAGTTGGAGCATAGCACTAAAATTCATTTTGCAACCATAGTAATTAGTTTACCACAATTTGCATCTTAGGATCAAAACCGAAGACACATTTTAATGTATCTGGATCTACTGAATCATTGTTCCTAAGAAATTTTTAAATAATTTTATAATTACTTATATGATAGAGGTGAGCATTATAAATAGCGAGGAGAGTTTTACTTAAAAGAGCATGGGTCAAATTTAGAAAAAGTGAAAAAAAGATTTATTTAAAAGCCCTGGGTTTAAATGAATTGTGTGTTCATACCTTACAAGAAAATGGGTATGTAATCATTAAACAGCAAGACCCCACAGAGCCAGTTAGTAGACAGATTTTAGGTTCAGCTATTGCTGTTTAGTCTGCTGTATTTCACAGTGACAGGCAGTTAGCTAATAGAGCAAAGGAATTTGAGAAAAGGGGAAAATATTCCAACTAACATTCTTCCCAGTATCATCGTTTCCTTCACAAATACAACTGTCATTTTTCGCAGCTGCTTTTTCAAAACAAATGACAAAGCTCGTTGCAGTGATGGAGAACCAGCATACCTAGCATTTATAGAACTTGCATAGGTGTGGTCATTTAGAAGTTAAGGGCAAAATAATCATATCATTAGAAATACATTGGAACTTAGGTTTGTTGAGCAAAGCACAAAGCCATTGAGAAATTGTAGAGGATGACTCAGAGCTCTCTGAATATTACCTATCAGGTCAGAACCAAGGGAGTGAGCCGTGGGCTGGAGTGTGATCTGATGCAGAGCAGAGCAAGGAGAATTCAGATGAAGACCAGAAGCAAAACAAAATGTGTAAGAGCCAGCTCATCCTGTCTTGGAAAGAGCTGGGTTTTAAGTTTTTGCAAATTTTGAGAGCTAGTCTACTTTACATTGTTAGCTTAAAATTACCATGGGAGGGAGTTTTTATACCACAGTGATTAGCAATTGTTATAATTCAAGCCTGCCTCCATAATCTTACAGAGCTAGTTGTTAAACATTTACCAGCTTATTTGGGTAATAAGCTGGTTTATGAAATAATATGTAATTTATATATATTAAATATAATATGCTATTTATAAAAATTATTTGGATAATTATAGTAATAACAATGGTAATAGCTTAGTTGGCTAAGGAGGTCAGAGAGTAGTTGATTAACCATACTATCGTTCAACCTTGTATGATTTTTAGTTTGTGTTCTGATTAGCAATAATCAGATTAGAAAATATATCTGATGTTGCTGGTCATAAAGAAGCACCTTTCACCTTCTATCACTCTATCAAAGCTGCTTCCTCTAATATTAGCAGCAGTCCCCAAACTTTTTGGCACCAGGCACCGGTTTCGTGGAAGATAATTTTTCCAGGGACCGGCGGGGTTGGGGGATGGTTTTGGAACGATTCAAGCACATTAATTTATTGTGCATTTTATTTCTATTATTATTACACTGTAATATATAATGAAATAATTACACAACTCACCATAATGTAGAATCAGTGGGAGCCCTGAGCTTGTTTTCACTTGCCATTCACTATAGGGTTTCAATATGAGTCTGCAAGTAATTGATTTATTATGGTCTCTGTGCAGTCAAACCTCTGCTAATGATAATCTGTATTTGCAGCCGCTCCCCAGCGCTAGCATCACCGTCTCAGCCTCACCCTAGGTCATCAGGCATTAGAGTCTCATAAAGAGTGTGCAACCTAGATCCCTCACAAGCACAGTTCACAGTAGGGTTCACACTCCTATGAAAATCTAATGCCACTGCTGATCTGACAGGAGGTGGAGCTCAGGCAGTAATGTGAGCGATGTGGAGCGGCTGTAAATACAGATGAAGCTTCGCTCGCTCACCCGCCACTCACCTCCTGCTGTGCGGCCCAGTTCCTAACAGGCCACAGACCAGTACCGGTCCATGGCCCGGGGGCTGGGGACTCCTAATGTCACCAAGGACCTCCACTTTGCTAAATCCTAGGGTCAGTTTCTCAGGAGTCTTTTTTCTTTTTTTTAAGGATTTTATTAAAAAATTTTTTTTGGCTGCATTGGGTCTTCGTTGCTGTGCACAGGCTTTCTCTAGTTGCAGCAAGCAGTGGCTTCTCTTGTTGCGGAGCACAGGCTCTAGGCACGCGGGCTTCAGTAGTTGTGGCTCGTGGGCTCTAGAGCACAGGCTCAGTAGTTGTGGCGCTCGGGCTTAGTTACTCCATGGCATGTGGGATCTTCCTGGACCAGGGCTCGAACCTGTTTCCTCTGCACTGACAGGCGGATTCTTAACCACTGAGCCACCAGGGAAGTCCCTCAGGTGTCTTTGTAATTGACCTATAAGCAGCATTTGAGACATTTTATTTCTCCCTCTGCTTGGTACACTTCTGCACATGGCTCTAAAGAGACCACATATTCTTAGTTGTCATCCTACCTCACTGGTTGTTCTGTCACCATCTCCTTTGCTAGTTCCTCCTTATCTCACTGCCCACTTCATACTGAAGCTCAGGCCTTGGTTCTTTTCTCCATTTGCATCAGGGTTTGTCAACCATGGTGCTACTGACATTTTGCTTCAGATAATTCACTAATTCTTTATTGTGTGGGGCTGCCTTGTGCACTTTAGGATGGTTAGCAGCTTAAACCCACTAGATGCCCACTGCTAACCCCCTGGCTTACATAACAGGAGAAATTCAGGGCGCCATCAGTCACCATGTACATTGCAAACTCTACACCTTGATCTAGATGATGTATCAGGTCTGGATGTGGCTTCTCATGTCTCGTGACTTATAAACCAAATATAAAATAGAAGAATGTCAAGGGAAAAGTAGTAATTGTTTAACATATGCAACTATATTCATAACTCAAATTTGTGGCTCCAGTCCTTATTTCTGTGATTGGTCACAAGGTCATGTTGGTAACTGTCACTTCCTTATTTCATCACCCAATTCATGTTCTCCTTGATCTCAGAGAGAACCTCAGAGAATAAGAGCTTTTTCCTGGTTGGATGACTCAGACATTTATTCCTGAAGGTTCTTAATCCTCAGTGCTCCTGTTCTTACTGTATTGCTGTACTCTTTCATTGAACATTACCATTCAACACAGAAGGAATAAGAGGTACCCAGTGAAACTCCTGGTTACACAAACAGTCTTCCCTGAACCAACTGTGTAACAGCAACCCAGTCATCTCTCGATAATCAGTATCAGTCACTCCATCTAGCATAGCAACACATGCTTGCTATGACTAGGGGCTTAATAGCATGAGAGGAACACAAAATAACAAAATGGCAGTCTCAACTACCAACTCATTAAAACCTTTGCATGTCTTTTGGTGGAAGCATTTCTCCCTTGGAGGAAGTTAATTTCTGGGCCTGCTCAAACAGGGAAAAATTGGCCACTTTTTTTTTTTGAATTTTATTATTTTTATTTTTTATACAGCAGGTTCTTATTAGTTATCTATTTTATACATATGAGTGTATACATGTCATTCGCAACCTCCCAATTCATTCCACCACCACCCCACCCCTGCCACTTTCCTCCCTTAGTGTCCATATGTTTGTTCTCTACATTCGTGTCTCTATTTCTGCCCTGCAAACTGGTTAATCTGTACCATTTTTCTAGGTTCCACATACATACATTAATATATGATATTTGTTTTTCTCTTTCTGACTAACTTCACTTTGTATGACAGTCTCTAGGTCCATCCACGTCTCTACAAATGACCCAATTTTGTTCCTTTTTATGGCTGAGTAACATTCCATTGTATATATGTACCACAACTTCTTTATCCATTTGTCTGTCGATGGGCATTTAGGTAGGTAGCTTTCATGACCTGGCTATTGTAAATAGTGCTGCAATGAACATTGGGGTGCATGTATTTTTTGAATTATGGTTTTCTCTGGGTATATGCCCAGTAGTGGGATTGCTGTGTCATAAGGTAATTCTATTTTTAGTTTTTTAAGGAACCTCCATACTGTACTCCTTAGTGGCTGTATCAATTTACATTCCCACCAGCAGTGCAAGAGGATTCCCTTTTCTCTACACCCTCTCCGGCATTTCTTGTTTGTAGATTTTCTGATGATGCCCGTTCTAACTGGTGTGAGGTGATACCTCATTGTAGTTTTGATTTGCATTTCTCTAATGATTAGTCAAGTTGAGCAGCTTGTCATATGCTTCTTGGCCATCTGTATGTCTTCTTTAGAGAAATGTCTATTTAGGTCTTCTGCCCATTTTTGGATTGGCTTGTTTGTTTTTTAATATTGAGCTGCATGAGCTGTTTATATATTTTGGAGATTAATCCTTTGTCTGTTGATTCATTTGCAAATATTTTCTCCCATTCTGAGGGTTATCTTTTTGTCTTGTTTGTAGTTTCCTTTGCTTTACAAAAGCTTTTAAGTTTCATTGGGTCCCATTTGTTTATTTTTGTTTTTATTTCCATTGCTCTAGGTGGTGGATCGAAAAAGATCTTGCTGTGATTTATGTCAAAGAGTGTTCTTCCTATGTTTTCCTCTAAGACTTTTATAGTGTCTGGTCTTACATTTAGGTCTCAAATCCATTTTGAGTTCATTTTTGTGTATGGTGTTAGGGAGTGTTCTAATTTCATTCTTTTATATGTAGCTGTCCAGTTTTCCCAGCACCACTTATTGAAGAGACTGTCTTTTCTCCATTGCATATCCTTGCCTCCTTTGTCATAGATTAGCTGACCATAGGTGTGTGGGTTTATCTCTGGGCTTTCTATCCTGTTCCATTGATCTATATTTCTGTTTTTGTGCCAGTACCGTATTGTCTTGATTACTGTAGCTTTGTAGTATAGTCTGAATTCAGGGAGTCTGATTCCTCCAGCTCCGTTTTTTTCCCTCAAGACTGCTTTGGCTACTTGGGCTCTTTTGTGTCTCCATACAAATTTTAAGATTTTTTGTTCTAATTCTGTAAAAAATGCCACTGGTAATTTGATAGGGATTGCATTGAATCTGTAGATTGCTTTGGGTAGTATAGTCGTTTTCACAATATTGATTCTTCCAATCCAAGAACATGGTATATTTCTCCATCTGTTTGTGCCATCTTTGATTTCTTTCATCAGTGTTTTATAGTTTTCTGAGTACAGGTCTTTTACCCCATTAGGTAGGTTTATTCCTAGGTATTTTATTCTTTTTGTTGCAGTGGTGAATGGGATTGCTTCCTTGATTTGTCTTTCTGATCTTTCATCGTTAGTGTATAGGAAGGCAAGAGATTTCTGTGCATGAATTTTGTATCCTGCAGCTTTACCAAATTCATTGATTAGCTCTAGTAGTTTTCTGGTGGCATTTTTGGGATTCTCTATGTATAGTATCATGTCATCAGCAAACAGTGACAGTTTTACTTCCTCTTTTCCAATTTTGAATCCTTTTATTTCTTTTTCTTCTCTGATTGCTGTGGCTAGGACTTCCAAAACTATGTTGAGCAATAGTGGCAAGAGTGGACATCCTTGTCTTGTTCCTGATCTTAGAGGAAGTGCTTTCAGTTTTTCACCAGTGATAATGATGCTTGCTGTGGGTTTGTCATATATGGCCTTTGCTATGTTGAGGTAGGTCCCGTCTATGCCCACTTTCTGGAGAGTTTTTATCATAAATGAGTGTTGAATTTTGTCAAAAGTTTTTTCTGCCTCTGTTAAGATGATCATATAGTTTTTATTCTTCAGCTTGTTAATATGGTGTATCACATTGCTTGATTTGTATATATTGAAGAATCCTTGCGACCCTGGGATAAATCCCACTTGATCATGGTGTATGATCCTTTTAACGTGTTATTGGATTCTGTCTGCTAGTATTTTGTTGAGGACTTTTGCATCTATATTCATCAGTGATATTGGTCTGTAATTTTCTTTTTTTGTAGTATCTTTGTCTGGTTTTGGTATCAGGGTGATGGTGGCCTCATAGAATGAGTTTGGGAGTGTTCCTTCCTCTGCAATTTTTTGGAAGAGTTTGAGAACGATGGGTGTTAGCTCTTTTCTAAATGTTTGATAGAATTCACCTGTGAAGCCAACTGGTCCTGGACTTTTGTTTGTTGGAAGATTTTAAATCATAGTTTCAATTTCATTACTTGTGATTGGTCTGTTCATATTTTCTATTTCTTCCTGTTTCAGTCTTAGAAGGTTATACCTTTCTAAGAATTCATCCATTTCTTCCAAGTTGTCCATTTTATTGGCATAGAGTTTCTTGTAGTAGTCTCTTAGGATGCTTTGTATTTCTGCCATGTTCATTGTAACTTCTCCTATCTCATTCTAATTTAATGATTTGAGTCCTCTCCCTCTTCTTTTTGATGAGTCTGGCTAAAGGTTTATCAATTTTGTTTATCTTCTCAAAGAACCAGCTTTTAGTTTTATTGATCTTTGCTATTGTTTTCTTTGTTTCTATTTCATTTATTTCGGCTCTGATCTTTATGATTTCTTTCCTTCTAGTAAGTTTGGATTTTGTTTGTTATTCTTTGTCTAGTTCTTTTAGGTTTAGATTGTTTATTTGAGATTTTTCTTGTTTCTTGAGGTATGCTTGTATTGCTATCAACTTCCCGCTCAGAACTGCTTTTGCTGCATCCCGTAGGCTTTGGATCATTGTGTTTTCATTCTAATTTGACTCTAGGTATTTTTTGATTTCCTCTTTGATTTCTTCAGTGATCTCTTGGTTATTTAGTAACATATTTTTTAGCCTCCACATGTTCATGTTTTTTACGTTTTTCTCCCTGTAATTGATTTCTAATCTCATAGCATTGTTGTTGGAAGAGGTGCTTGACATGATTTCAATTTTCTTTATTTTACTGAGGCTGGATTAAAAATTGGCCACTTTTAAAGGCAGTTTTTAAACTTTTTCTAGTGAGGCACTCAGTGCTCAAACATAAAGCTGTTTTACTATTTAACAGGTTTTTTTTTTTTTTTTTTTTTTTTTTGGCAGTACGCGGGCCTGTCACTGCTGTGGCCCCTCCTGCCACGGAGCACAGGCTCCGGATGCGCAGGCCCAGGGGCCATGGCCCACGGGCCCAGCCACTCCGCGGCATGCAGGATCCTCCTGGACCAGGGCATGAACCCGTGTCCCCTGCATCGGCAGGCAGACTCTTAACCACTGCGCAACCAGGAAAGCCCTAACAGATATTTTATAATTACTAGTTTATAGGTATATCTTCAACGTTATCTAGCCTGATAATTGGGATCAGTAGTTTACATTATACATCTTTGCATTCCAGAATCTAATATAGAGGGCAGCCGCTGAATACAGATTAGGTGAATCACAGAATGCATGTAAGCATGAAGGAAGGAAGGGAGGGAGGGAGGCAGGGAGGGAAGGAGGGAGGGAAGTGGGGAGGGAGGGAGAAAGGAAGGAAAGAAGGAAGGAAGAAAATTGGTTTAGTTTACTGAAGAAATTTGGCAAGATCTAAAATTGCTGTCTCTTTACGGATGAACCACAGATATCTGCTTGGATTAAATTAAAGCAAGAATGCTTTTACGACAGGTCTGCCACCATCTATTTAATTTTATTCCTTTTTTTTTTTTTACTATCATAACAATCAACACATTGATTGGTAATAATTTGGTTCACGCATGAATTGTTGATATACCTTGAGATTTATGGAACAGATTTTATTTCTTTTAAAAAATATATGTGGCCTGATAAATTTTATTTATTATTTTAATATTCTCAAGTAAGCCATACACTGAAAAAGTGTGAAATGTCATCAAAGGGTTTATCATGAAAAGTAACAGTTCCCCTGAATTACCTCCCCGTCATCCCAAAGACAATAAACTGTAGATTTCTGTTTAGGGATCTTTCTGTTGTACCTTCATGTCACTCAGTAGATACTTTCATTATTATTTTCTGGTATATCTGTTCTAGACACCATGTATTGATTACTGTTTTGATGCATGTCAATGAAGAACACTCAGCCTCCTCACTTCCCCTTCCCACCGTTGCCCATCTAGTGATATGCTTAGTTCTTCTAGGATGTCCTAGTTACTTTGAATAAAATGTTCACTCCTTTCATTTCTGACTTGCCACATCTTGTGAGTATACCTGGTAAATAAGCTGCTTATCCTGCCCTCCCACCCATCCTCTCTGAATCCTGAGAGTTGACCCACACCCCTCCTTGGCTGTAGCCCATTCTCTGCCCACTCCAGGCTTCCTCAGCCTGTGTCATCTGACACCACGTTTTCCATGTGCTTTCTTTCAAAAATGTGTTGACATTTTTTCTTTGATGTTAGTGCATTCCTGATCTCTGTATGTGTGGGTTTAAACCATTACTTCTATATCCTCCAGAAGGAGAGGAAATAAATGTCTACATTTGACTAGGTTAAAACAGAGTATCATTTATTTCTTTTGTTTTTTATTCAGTGTTTTATAGAGTTGTTTAGGTTTTGTTCTTTAGTCTACTTTTCTTTTTCTTATTGGTAGATTTTGACTTGATTTTTATCTTCTTCCAGGGGTATGAAACTTTAACTGCTGATTTTTTTCTCATGGTATATCAAATTGTAAAATTTTTGTCTACTCTTTTAACTTTTTACCTATGTAAACTTCAGTTTCATCTCGTGTGTCATAGTACTGCTCTACTTTAATAAGCTGGGCTATACTGTCTAACAATAATTATAATTTCTTAATATAGGTTATAGTTTATAGCACAGGCTCACATAAATTATCTCATTTTTAAAATGACAGTTTTGATGTTTGTCTGAAGAAAAAATTTGTACTCATTTTTTTCCTTCAAAATTAAACTTTGATATAGAATTATAATTAACTTCCAGAATCCCGAATTCTAGATTACTTTCTTCTTCCTGGTATAGTCTCATTTTATTATAACATTTAGAGAGCACTTGTTTGAGCATAGTATAGGGTCAAACGCTTTTAAAAGGAAAATTATTGCTAAAAAAGTGGGGACATTTATATTGATATCAAATCATTAACTTTTAATATTGAGAACACACTTTGTCCTCCATATTCTTTGTTAATAAATAAAAGCACAGTTCCCAGTTTTTATTTTTCTTCTTTAAATCAATCATCTGAGGTCATTTCAGCAAAACCCTGTTCTTTCAGAATTCCTCAACTAAGGCAGATAAAATTTAACCAAGATGTTTGGGGAAAAAAATTTAATATCCAGTTTGTACATTAGAAAACAGATCCTTGAAAGGTAAAATTAAGAGCTCTTCATCTGCCCCTAAAATAGAATCAACAATTGAATGTGTTTCATCCGCAGCTGATGTTGACAGAGTGCTTTTTCTGCTACGTGAGCAGCACAGAACACAAGGAAAACTGGGACCGTGAGGAAAGCAGGTGGCAGGCTGACAGCTGAGCTGCTTGCAGTGCCTCAGCTGGCGCTGTGGTCCTGTTGTTGGGTTGTGTTCACATCAAAAGAGCACCCATGAGAGTCGCTGGATTGACAGCTTGGTTGACACATAATTACAGCTTCCGTAAATATTTACTTTAGGCGTCAGGGAGAAGGATAAGCACACATTATGGGGTGCTGAGTAAATAGGAAGGTACGTGTTAGGGAGAGATTGCTTTTCTAAATAACGAGAGAAGGGTTTCTCTAAAAGGAGTGATTTAAAAGTGTAGGATAATCTTAAGAGAGTATGATGAGCACATTTTCTCAGGAATGTAAAGAAGATGTGTTAGTATCTTAAAAGGTTACTTTACACGTGAGTTCCTTTGAAACATTTCCAATTTTATTCACTTGGTGAGTATTTTTGTGTGTGTCTGTGTGTGTGTGTGTATATGTCTCCCCCCCACCCCTGGTTATAAAACATTTAATGTCAGAATCTATAATAATTGAGGCTTGGATGTATCATAGATTCTACCCTAATTATGACATATTATATATTAAATATATTTTCAAAATAGGATTTAAGCTCGTGCTTTGAACATTGTAGGTCCTCCAAAAGTATTTGTTGAATAAATTTTTTGAAGATAACATGTTCTCTGTAGGGACAGCAACAGCAATATGATTAAAGTTTAAGAACAAATTTAGTTTGTTTATATTGCAGATAGTGTTTTATTAACTGTCAAATACAAAAATGAACATTATTGCTACCAAAAGATTGTTATCTTTTATTAATATTTGAGAATTTATTTTTAACAGTTTAAAGGGAAGAAATATAGGAAATGTTAATATTGGGAACACAAGTCCCACACCCATATTCTCTATTAATGATAAAATGAAAGCACCAACTCTAGGTTTTCATTTTTTCAACATCTTAGTAATTAAGGTCATTTAAAATTTTCTGGACTAATTTTATTCGGTATATAATGAAGTCACATGTCTTTGAAATGGAAAGAAATTGACATTTTCATTTATAATTTATGAATGCCTTAGAGATGATACTAGCAACCTGATGATTTCTACATTGTTACAAAATAAACCTAAGTTAAAAAAAAAAATGACACCAAAACAAAATGGTTCTATGAAAACCTCATTCAGACATATACATCTTGTTATTATTTGAAGAAAACTAAAGATATAACATTTGTAAATTTTTGAATCTAAAACTGAATTATATTTGTTTTATATTTACAAGAGATGAAATTCATCCATTTAAAGTGCTATTAAAGTGTCTTACTTAGCTTGCTTTTCCATTCTGTTTTCTTTCCATGTAAGGAAACAAGCACTCAAATCTAAAGGGTCAGAAGTTTAAAATAGTAAATATATGTCACTCAAATCCATGATACTCTAGTGAGATTCAAAGGAAGGAATTTGTCGGAACCCTCTGAATCATCCCATTTCAGCTTTATTCATTAGCTTAGCAATCCAATTTCCTCTTACAATATCTTCATTGATTTCATTTCCTATCATCTCATCACTCATGTGGCTATTTTCACGTAGAGGTCAGGTTATGCTCAGTCTCTTTTGTTAATAGAGATAAAAATAAAACCACATGTCTCACTCTTAGGGATACGAATATAAGTGAGTCAAATGGCAAGCATTCTGCCAGGAGAATTTTTAGAGATAGGATTGATTTTAAGAGTAGATTACAAAATTTCTTTTCTCTCTATATTTAAAAGTGTACACTAATCTTATTTGTTTCTAGTGGTCTGGATATGGTCTGGCAGATTTTTAGATATGTAAGTCTAGAGATATATTTTAATTTGATTTTTTTCATTTTTCTACATTCTTTATTTCAAAGTTATTACCTCATGTGTTTCTGCAGGATCTTTACAAGATAAAATGGACTGAGACATCTGGAGCTCTTAACTATAATGTTAATTTTTTTCCTTTTATTTTTTTAAAACCACATTAACTTTTTATATATATTTATTATTTAAGTCTGGGACAATCTACTTGTCTGTTAGGTTTTAGTCTAGAAGCCACTGTTGCTGCCATTTTCTCTTATCTTTGAATTTCCTTGTGTGGAAATAATGTGGGAAGATTTAGATAGCCTAGTCATTGAACAAAAAATGTCAAGACTGTTAATAGTAAGAAAGCAGTTCTTTATGGTTTTATCTAAATCTAAACCAGATTTTGAGTAGGAGTAAATCCCTATGACATCAGGCCTATGTGGGGTTTTTATTTTTCTTCAGAAATAAGTGTGTTTTGTTTGTTTCTTTGCTTTTGCTTTTAAAACCTCAGCCCTCTGAACTTGTAAACAGATTTCAGGGTTTACAACTGTTTGGTGACTTGAATTAGATCAGATTTTACCCAGCATTCACAATGTTCCATGCCACACGTTTTTGTTGTGTCCATTAACTATGTGGGTTCCCCTGTTTTTCTGGTT
Source organism: Orcinus orca (assembly GCF_937001465.1). NCBI lineage: Eukaryota > Metazoa > Chordata > Mammalia > Artiodactyla > Delphinidae > Orcinus > Orcinus orca. Next base: position 17,663,858 of record NC_064576.1, on the reverse strand, counting down.
GTGTCCAAAAGAATGCCTCTAAAAGTATGGATTATACCACGTAGCTGATGACATAAAATCAAATTGACAATTCACAGAGAACAGAAGCAGAAGTGATTTAATAGCTGTATATCTTCATGTCACAATTTTTTTAATGCCACATAACCACATCTCAGCCATGGAAGTATTTCTAATAGCTAACATTTATGGAACGCTTGCTTTGAATTGGGCATCGTGGTAACATTTCTTGGTGAAGAGCATTGTTATCAGCAGCACTTAAACACTGCAGAGCTAGCATATGCAAAGCCACATACCTAGTCATTTGCTTCACTGGGATTTGAATCTAAACAGTGTCACCCCAGTGCCCACGTTCTCAGTCCTTGCGTACCACTGTGCCCCAGGCAGGCCATGGTCACCTGTGCTTGGTGCTTCCGCATCCCGCATCCCGGGACAGGACGCTGCTCTCCTTGGATGTGCCATGGCTCCCTGGCTCAAGGGCATGGATTAAGCATTTGACCCAATGGACTAACAATATAAATATTCAAACGCGGAACTCTTTGTTTATTACCATTTACATTTACGTTTCAGATCTTATAGAGCAATATGGAAATTATCAGAAGCCATAGCAGGCAGCACTGAGTAGTAGCATGATATTAAGAACCCTGGACTTAGAAGACCCGAACTCATATTCTGTCTTTCTACTTGATATATGAGTGGTTCAGGCTGGTGAGCTGAGCATTGATGAGTCTCGTCTTCCTCATTCAGAATAAGAAGTAATAAAACTTTTCTCTGACTGGATCGTTGTGGAGATTGTGAAGTAATTAACATAAAAGAAAGAGTAAATCAGCTGACATATGGAAGGAAATAAATATCTGATAGTGTCTTTCTTTTGCTTCTTTCTTACAGAGCAGATGGTTTAAAAATAGTTAAAATTCTCTGTAAAAAGTATTTAGAAACACAAAGTGTTTAGCAATGGGTTGTCTAATTTTTGGTAATTGTACTTGAAACCGGAATGTTAATTTTTAAAACTTTGTTTGTAAGAATTATGGTTGATACATCATTTTAATACTGTTACTGTAAGTATTGAGATGTTAGTCTAGATGATTCATCCTGACCACAAAATTTAATAATTGGAGATAGTTGAATATTTTTCAAATTGTGGAATTGTGGCCCATCAGAAGGTTATGAAATCAATTTTAAAACCATCTTTTTATTTTAGTTAAAAAAAGAGAACAGAATAAAGCAGAGTGTATCACTCAGTAAGCATAAATATTATTTTTGTGAGACTTTTCATTGAGTTTTATACACACACTTGCCTATACCTGGTTGTATGTACGTATGTACTGGTTTGTGATATACATGTTACTTCTTACCATGGATTTCAGCATTTTAAAAAGTCACTGTTTTAAGGCCCAATTAATCTCTGAACAGTATGTTTGTTTGCTTGTTTTCATTATGGAGATGAAGCTGTAATGCCATTGGTATTGTTTGTCCTCAAGCCCGGTCTTTTCTCTCCTGTGGTCCCATTGCCACACCAATGTGCCAACATACACTTTACAGTTATGACACTGATTTTTGTCCCTATGCTCACCAGCCACCTATCATGACAAGTAATTTAGAAGAATTTCTTGACATCTCTTGCTTAAGGCTAATGCCTTACTTAGCTGATGCACTCTCTTTGCTACTAGGTACTGTTAGCCATCAAAAGGCTTGGTGAATTAAAAGAGATAAATTGTTCTTTTTCTTACTTGCACTTTGCCTGATAATTCATGCTCATTTTAATGGTTTTTGATGTGTGAAAATGATCTCAAAGAACTGTTTAATAATTGCATAGCCCATTAGGATAATAAGTCATTATGCCATCTTGAGTCCCTGAGAGAGGCAGGTTCAGCAGGGCAGAAATGTAAGAAAGACCTGCCAGTTAGATTGAAATTTTCCTGGAGCTGTACGCATGTGAACTTTCGTTCAGGCTGAGGCAGCTAAAGGAAAGGAGATAGAATCTCAGTACAGGACCTTGCAGGCCAGGTTGAAATGAGGGCCATCTGCTTCCTCTCACGGTTGTCAGGTACTGGAATGAGCAGAGAGGGAAAGCATGGTGCTGAGTTGTGTTTCATTGTGGATTTTTTAGAGCTTGGAGAGAATCATCACTTTTCTGAACCACATGGCAAAGCATAGCCTTCACTGTCTCTGTTTCACTCACTTCTGCCTTTAGCAAACTGGCAGAGCAATGTGTAGCTCAAAAAATAATAGAGCCATGAGAGAGAGGGTGTGATATGGTTGCCTTTTTACTTAAAAAAAATTTTTTTTTGGCTGCATTGGGTCTTCGTTGCTCCGCACAGGCTTTCTCTAGTTGCGGCGAGCGGGGGCTACTCTTCGTTGCGGTGTGCAGGCTTCTCATTGTGGTGGCTTCTCTTGCAGACCAGGGGTTCTAGGCATGCAGGCTTTAGTAGTTGTGGTGCGTGGGCTCAGTAGTTGTGGCTCGCAGGCTCTAGAGCTCAGGCTCAGTAGTTGTGGCACACGGGCTTAGTTGCTCCGCGGCATGTGGGATCTTCCTGCACCAGGGATTGAACCCATGTCCCCTGCATCGGCAGGCAGATTCTCAACCACTGCCCCACCAGGGACATCCTCAAAAATATTTTAATAGTACAGCCTTACAAATTCTTTCACTTCCAACCCTCTTGGTCTACCCTCCACCCCCATGCAAAACTGAGCTGACAGTACTTAAATATAAAACTGAAAATGAGCGGCAGGGAAATATTTTGCATGTAAATATATGGTTAAAGAATCTTTGTGATTTCTTTTAATCCCTTGATACTTATTTTATGCATAGGCTTAAGAGCTATTGGAAGGGAAGATTTAATATTTTATTTTCCAAGTTAAAGAGTTATATTTTGCTGCCATTAAAATACCCTAGGCTTTGCTTTATTGGATCATTAATTAGCACTTTGAATGGTCGAAGGGACTTATTCAGTTCACATGTATCTTGCAATACACAAGAGGCGTACATTAATGAAAGACTAAAACATGCCCAAGAGTCCCTTATTGTTATATTAAAACATTTATAAATGGGACTTTAAAGTGCTGCTAAAGTTACAATGAAATGCTATATTGATTCTCAGGCCAGATGTTCTTTAGAAAATGCAGAGTGTGTATTATTCCCACTCCAAATTATAATTTCACATCTGACCTGGACACACTCAAAGATAATTCTCTAAAGACCAGATGCAAGCATGTAGGGCAATTAAAGTAAGGATCCCTAGGATGACTTTTGTACACAAGGTGGCAGAGGTTTCCAGGAATGTTCCTTTTGTATCAAGTACTATAGTTTTGTTCAGCTTTGCAACTGAAGACAAAAATTCATTAAAATGTTGTTCCTCAAAAGTGGACTAAGGGCTGTTGCCTCAGGAGCCCCCCTCAAGTGTCTCCTTTTGACTTGAGCTGGCACAGTGGCAAAGTCGACTGGCCATGGCGAGACTAGCCTGTGGCCGAGGTGATCTGAGGGAGCGTGAGAGGGACTTTGAATATCAAGTCATCAAGGTCTGGCTGTGTAAAAGTCCAAAATATTGAGTGTGATAATTGCAAAATTGAAACTGAGCGGGGGACCAGCATCTTACAGTCTGTTAAGAGTCGAAAATTACATATTCAAACAAAAGGAGGTAAAGTGGGAACAGTTTATGGAAATATAGATATTCATGCATCAGCAAAGAGTGCAATTGAAGGATGAGTTTCAAAACTCAACTTTCTTCAGTGTTTTCCACAAGATGGCGCAGTTAGACAGCGTTACTAGCTTTTATTAGCCGTAGGAATTTTGATTGTTGAAAGACAGTTTGCATTTTTTCAATCAACTTTTGTTGCTTCCTGTGATTTAGCATAGTATTAAGAATAAAGGTATAATTTTGCCAGAACTTCTGCTGCCAGTGTCCTTGTCCCCAAGATGAGCCACAGCCACACCCTGCCTCTGCAGGAGACCTTCCGACACTAGCAGCCATGGGGCTGACAGAGTCTTGGTGCTCTGGCCTGGTGTCAGGCCTGAGCCTCTGAGGTGGGAGAGCCTAGTTCAGGACACTAGACCACTAGAGACCTCCTGGCCCCACATAATATCAATCGGTGAGAGCTCTCCCAGAGATCTCCATCTCAATGCTAAGACCCAGCTCCACTCAACAGCCAGCAAGCTCCAGTGCCAGATGCCCCATGCCAAACAACTAGCAAGACGGGAGCACAACCCCACCCATTAGCAGAGAGGCTGCCTAAAATCATAATAAGTCCACAGACACCTCAAAACACACCACCAGATACAGCCCTGCCCACCAGAAAGACAAGATCCAGCCCCACCCACCAGAACACAGGCACCAGTCCCCTCCACCAGGAAGCCTACACAAGCCACTAAACAAGCCTTACCCACTGGGGGAAGACACCCAAAACAACAGGAACTACGAACCTGCAGCCTGCAAAAAGGAGACCCCAAATGCAGTAAGTTAAGCAAAATGAGAAGACAGAGAAATATGCAGCAGATGAAGGAGCAAGGTGAAAACCCACCAGACCAAACAAATGAAGAGGAAGCAGGCAGTTACCTGAAAAAGAATTCAGAGTAATGATAGTAAAGATGGTCCAAAATCTTGGAAATAGAATGGAGAAAATAAAAGAAACACTTAAAAAGGACCTGGAAGAACTAAAGAGCAAACAAACAAGGATGAACAATGCAATAAATGAAATTAAAAATTCTCTAGGATTCAAGCAGAATAACTGAGGCAGAAGAACAGGTATGTGACCTGGAAGACAAAATAGTGGAAATAACTGCTGCAGAGCATAATAAAGAAAAAAGAATGAAAAGAATTGAGGACAGTCTCAGAGACCGCTGGGACAACATTAAATGCACCAACATTTGAATTATAGGGGTTCCAGAAGAAGAAGAGAAAAAAAAAAGGAACTGAGAAAATATTTGAAGAGGTTATAGTTGAAAACTTCCCTAACATGGGAAAGGAAATAGTCAGTGAGTTCTCATACAGAGAGTCTCATACAGGATAAATACAAGGAGAACCATGCCAAGACACATATTAATCAAACTATCAAAAATTAAATACAAGAAAAAATAATAAAAGCATCAAGAGAAAAGCAACAAATACCATACAAGGATATCCCCATAAGGTTAACAGCTGATCGTTCAGCAGAAACTCTGCAAGCCAGAAGGGAATGGCAAAACATATTTAAAGTGATGAAAGGGAAAAGCCTACAACGAAGATTACTGTACCCGGCAAGGATCTCATTCGGATTCGACAGAGAAATTAAAACATTTACAGACAAGCAAAAGTTAAGAGAATTCAGCACCACCAAACCAGCTTTACAACAAATGCTAAAGGAACTTTCCAAGGCAGGAAACATAAAAGAAGAAGAAGACCAACAAAAACAAACCCAAAACAGTTAAGAAAATGGTAATAGTAACATACATATCTATAATTACCTTAAATGTACATGGATTAAGTCCTCCAACCAAAAGACATAGACGGGCTGAATGGATACAAAAACAAGACCCATATATATGCTGTCTACAAGAGACCCACTTCAAACCTAGGGACACATACAAACTGAAAGTGAGGGGGTGGAAAAAGATATCCCATGCAAATGGAAATCAAAAGAAAGCTGGAGTAGCAATTCTCGTAACAGAGAAAATAGACTTTAAAACAAAGACTATTACAAGAGACAAAGAAGGACACTACATATTGATCAAGGGATCAATCCAAGAAGAAGATACAACAATTGTAAATACTTATGCACCCAACATAGGAGCACCTCAATATATAAGGAAAATGCTAACAGCCATAAAAGGGGAAACTGACAGTAACACAATCATAGTAGGGGACTTTAACACCCCACTTTCACCAATGGACAGATCATCCAAAAGGAAAATAAATAAGGAAACACAAGCTTTGAATGATATATTAAACATGATGGACTTAACTGATATATATAGGACAGTCCATCCAAAAACAGCAGAATACACTTTCCTCTCAAGTGCTCATGGAACATTCTCCAGTATCTATGTCTTGGGTGACAAATCAAGCCTTGGTAAATTTAAGAAAATTGAAATTGTATCAAGTATCTTTTCTGACCACAACGCTATGAGACTAGGTATCAATTACAGGAAAAAATCTGTAAAACATACAAACACGTTGAGGCTAAATAATACACTACTTAATAAACAAGAGATCACAGAAGAAATCAAAGAGGAAATCAAAAAATACCTAGAGACAAATGTGAAAACCTGACAACCCAAAACCTATGGGATGCAGCAAAAGCAATTATAAGAGGGAACTTTATAGCAATAAAATCCTACCTCAAGAAACAAGAAACATCTCAAATAAACAAGCTAATCTTATACCTAAAGAAATTAGATAAAGAAGAACAAAAAAACCCATAGTTAGCAGAAGGAAAGAAATCATAAAGATCAGGTCAGAAATAAATGAAAAAGATATGAAGGAAACAGTAGCAAAGATCAATAAAACTAAAAGCTGGTTCTTTGAGAAGATAAACCAAATTGATAAACCATTAGCCAGACTAATCAAGAAAAAAAGGGAGAAGACTCAAATCAACAGAATTAGAAATGAAAAAGGAGAAGTAACAACTGACACTGCAGAAATACAAAGGATCATGAGAGATTACTACAAGCACCTATATGGCAATAAAATGGACAACCTGGAAGAAAAGGACAAATTCTTAGAAAAGCACAACCTTCTGAGACTAACTCAAGAAGAACTAGAAACTATAAACAGACCAATCACAAGCACTGAAATTGAAACTGTGATTAAAAATCTTCTAAGAAACAAAAGTCCAGGACCAGATGGTTTCACAGGTGAATTCTATCAAACATTTAGAGAAGGGCTAACACCTATCCTTCTCAAACTCTGCCAAAATACAGCAGAGGGAGGAACACTCCCAAACTCATTCTATGAGGCCACCATCACCCTGATACCAAAACCAGACAAAGATGCCACAAAGAAAGAAAACTACAGGCCCATATCACTGATGAACATAGATGCAAAAATCCTCAACAAAATACTAGCAAACAGAATCCAGCAACACATTAAAAAGATCATACACCGTGATCAAGTGGGGTTTATCCCAGGAATGCAAGGATTCTTCAATATATGCAAATCAATCAATGTGGTACACCATATTAACAAATTGAAGGAGAAAAACCATATGATCATCTCAATAGATTCAGAGAAAGCTTTCGACAAAGTTCAACACCCATTTATGACAAAAACTCTCCAGAAAGTAGGCATAGAGGGAACTTACATCATCATAATGAAGGCAATATATGACAAACCCACAGCCAACATCATCCTCAATGGTGAAAAACTGAAACAATTTCCTCTAGGATCAGGAGCAAGACAAGGTTGCTCACTCTCACCACTATTATTCAACATAGTTTTGCAAGTTTTAGCCCCAGCAATCAGGGAAGAAAGAAATAAAAGGAATACAAATTGGAAATGAAGAAGTAAAGCTGTCACTGTTTTCAGATGACATGATACTATACATAGAGAATCCTAAAGATGCCACCAGAAAACTGCTAGAGCTAGTCAATGAATTTGGTAAAGTTGCAGGATACAAAATTCATGCACAGAAATCTCTTGCCTTCCTATACACTAACGATGAAAGATCAGAAAGACAAATCAAGGAAGCAATCCCATTCACCACTGCAACAAAAAGAATAAAATACCTAGGAATAAACCTACTTAAGGGCACAAAAGACCTGTATGCAGAAAACTATAAGACACTGATGAAAGAAATTAAAGATGATACAAACAGATGGAGGGATATACCATGTTATCGGATTGGAAGAATCAACATTTTGAAAATGACTATACTACCCAAAGCAATATACAGATTGAATTCAATCCCTATCAAACTACCAATGACATTTTTCACAGAACTAGAACAAAAAATTTCACAATTTGTATGGAAACACAACAGACCGTGAATAGCCAAAGCCATCTTGAGAAAGAAAAACAGAGCTGGAGGAATCAGGCTCCTGGACTTCAGACTATACTACAAAGCTACAGTAATCAAGACAATAAAGTATTGTCACCAAAACAGAAATATAGATCAATGGAATAGGATAGAAAGCCCAGAGATAAACCCACATACCTATGGTCACCTTATCTTTGATAAAGGAGGCAAGAATATACAATGGAGAAAAGACAGCCTCTTCAATAAGTGGTGCTTGGAAAACTGCACAGCTACATGTAAAAGAATGAAATTAGAACACTTCCTAACACAGTATACAAAAATAAACTCAAAATGGATTAAAGACCTAAATGTAAGGCCAGATACTATAAAATTCTTAGAGGAAAACATAAGGGGAACACTCTTTGACATAAATCACAGCAAGATCCTTTTTGATCCACCTCCTAGAGAAATGGAAATAAAAACAAAAATAAACAAATGGGACCTAATGAAACTTAAAAGCTTTTGCACAGCAAAGGAAACCATAAACAAGACGAAAAGACAACCCTCAGAATGAGAGAAAATGTTTGCAAACGAAGCAACTGGCAAAGAATTAATCTCCAAAATACACAAGCAGGTCATGCAGCTCAATATCGAAAAAACAAAGAACCCAATCCAGTAATGGGCAGAAGATCTAAATAGACATTTCTCCAAAGAAGATATACAGATTGCCAACAAACATATGAAAGTATGCTCAACTTCACTAATCATTAGAGAAATGCAAATCAAATCTGCAGTGGGGTATCACCTCACACCAGTCAGAATGGCTATCATCAAAACATCTACAAACAGTAAATGCTGGAGAGGGTGTGGAGAAAGGGAACCCTCTTGCACTGTTGGTGGGAATGTAAATTGATACAGCCACTGTGGAGAACAGTATGGAGCTTCCTTAAAAAACTAAAAATAGAGCTACCATATGACCCAGCAATCCCACTACTTGGCATATACCCTGAGAAAACCATAATTCAAAAAGAGACATGTACCACAATGTTCATTGCTGCATTATTTACAGTAGCCAGGACATGGAAGAAACCTAAGTGTCCATTGACAGATGAATGGATAAAGAAGATGTGGCACATATGTACAATGGAATATTACTCAGCCATAAAAAGAAATGAAATTGAGTTATTCGTAGTGTGGTGGATGGACCTAGCGTCTGTCATACAGAGTGAAGTAAGTCAGAAAGGGAAAAATAAATACCGTATGCTAACACATATATATGGAAACTAAAAAAAAGAAAAAAATGGTTCTGGTGATCCTAGGGGCAGGACAGGAATAAAGATGCAGATGTAGAGAATGGACTTGAGGACATGGGTAGGGGGAAGGTGAAACTGGGACGAAGTGAGAGAGTGGCATGGACATATGTACACTACCAAATGTAAAATAGATAGCTAGTGGGAAGCAGCCACATAGCACAGGGAGATCAGCTCGGTGCTTTGTGACCACCTAGTGGGGTGGAATAGGGAGTGTAGGAGGGAGACTCAAGAGGGAGGGGATATGGGGATATATGTTTACATATAGCTGATTCACTTTGTTATACAGCAAAAAGTAACACAACATTGTAAAGCAATTATACTCCAATGAAGATGTTAAAAAAAAAGTGGACTAAGTTTTTCCTTTTTATTAATATATGAAGAAGTATTTAGTGAAGTTTTCAACTGCATGTTTTGTTTTGTTCGAATCATCGGCAAATGTAATGCATTTTGGTTTTAGTGAAGTTTTTTCCAAACAAGAGGAGAAATAGGGTTCTGCTGTTCTTAATTTTTAATTTAATTTAATTTCACTTTGTTTAATTTCATTTTATCTTTATTTTAAATTTTATTTTAAAACAACCAAGAATTCATTCCTTATCCTGAAATAGCGTTATTCAAATAAGTGCATGACAGGGGAGAATGCCTCACATTTTTGCAACACCTGCTTATTTTTAAAAGACCTTTCATATTAATTGATTTGTGGGATCCTTACAATAACCCTGTGAGGTATTATCCCATTTTTACAGAACAGGAAATAAAGTTCAGACAAAGTGAATTACTTCTCCAATATTAAGTAGTAAATTATAGAAGTAGACCAAAATGGTGTTGCCTTTCTTTTTTTTTTTTTAATGCCTGGTTTCCACGTGAGCACAAGAAAATTCAATAGAAAATTTAACTATAAATGAACTAGGCACTGTATGTATATTAATTAGTGGGAAGGGGAATGGAAATGTAATACGTTATTTGGTTTTGTTTTAAGTTGGTGTATATGTACAATTTAGTAGGAAAGGGAAAGAAAGAAACCAAAAAAATGAACTGACTTATCTAAAAATATTATCAGCATTATCCCCAAATTACCATAATTTTATATTGCATCAAGATTTGTATTTGCACCATTTGGTGTAAGTATTTATAATAGGGTTTCAATACATTCAATGCATTTTTTTTCAAGTGTTCAAAGAGCAGTGTACTCTTTGTTAATAAGTCAATGCTTCTGCAAGCCTGCTTCACAGACCAATATCAAATTTACCTAGCGTTTATTAAGAATACACATTTCTAGGTCCTCCTCTAAACCTAATTAATCGTAGTCATTGTAAATTGACACAGTTATCTTCATTTTCAAAGAACATCCAAGATTTGGCCACTAAGTTTTGAGAAACAATAGGTTTTACTTTTTTGACATAAATACAAATAGACATTATCTGAAGAGGGTTATGATCACTGTAAATATCCTTTTCAAATATAATAAATTTTTATTCCATGTAAAAAGAGATTACATAATAAATTAATAAGTAATGTACACTTGTAAATAAAAGAAATGGACACACATACACACACGCACACACATGCATAGAGAAGGCACATTACAGTGGAAAGATTTCTTTTCTAGGTAAATGACTGTAAATGCCTTCAATCAAATATTAGTTAATAAGGCAACATTATACTTTGGAAAATAATTTGAGAAGTACGAACAATTTTGTTTCTGCTTTTATTTTTTATCTCTGACTCCTACGTGGTCTAAGAACTAGCCATTTTATTTCCCTGATTTGCTTTAGTGTAAATTTGGCAGATTTAATTACTGGTGATAGTAGTAGTATTTTTGAGGGTTGATGGTCTGCTATGCATTTTTGTGAATAATTATAAAACCCCACATGTCAAATGAATTGATCAGCTAAACAGTACAGGCATAAGTGTAAAGGGAATTAATCAAGTGGAAGACCAATCATATAGAGAAATATTTTCCACTATTTGTTTTGAAAGACAGATGAGTAACAAGGAAGGAAAACTTTCTAATAATTTTGGAGACAGTATATTTTAAAAAAATATTACATACATTTTCATCTGTTTTTAACCGTAAGAATTCTTAAAGCAATGAATAGGCCAGTGCACAGTGAATTCCTTGGGGGCAATTGTATGGTTCGTTGTTTTTTGACAGTATTTGGCAACTAAATGTTCTTGCATAGGTACCTTGTGGGACTAGCGTAGTATGGAACAAAGTTTAGAAAATCTGAATTTTAGGTACATAGCACCAGTGAACCATGTGTATTCTTTTTAGCCTACGTAAGGTAGCTCTTTCTAGGGAAAGAAAATGAATTGTGGATAATTTGAATATAACGTATTTTAAAAGTTTTAAAATCACTTTCTATCCTCCTTTCTTCCAGGAGCATAGCTATCCCTTTCACTGTAGGAATGAATTCTGCTTTTTCATGATGTCAAACACGATGTAACAGCCTAAGAGCAGCGGTCCCCAACCTTTTTTGCACCAGGGACCTGTTTCGTGGAAGACGGTTTTTCCACGGATGTGGGGCGGGGGTTGTTTCAGCTGGTAACGCCAGCAATGGGGAGTGGACCCTTACCGGTCCACGGCCCGGGGTTGGGGACCCCTGCCTCAGAGGACCTAAATACAGTGCGAAAGAAACAAGCTTGCACCGGTTCATTGGGTATTGATTATAGCTCTGCCGGCCTTGATTTTGTGCCTTCCTATCTTTGTCATTCTTATGGATTCTGATATAGCCCATCTATTAAGGACTGAGCTCTCTGTTTGCCTTTGAACTGACACTGATCACATGGACTCTGATTAGTTCTCCTACGGTTTCCTGACTGCTCTCTTATTTGCCTGCTTGAAATCTCATGACTCCATCTCCATGACAGCTCTTCACTGAGCATCTACCCATGATTCAAAGACAGAGATGGCAAGATGGGAAGTCTAGATCTGCAAACTCATACTACAAAAGAGAAAACTGAAAATATTTATTATGCATGCCTATTATTTTCTATCAACTCCTGCCCACGAAACTTTGTACTGTAATGATGATTTCTTGAAGCCTCTTTGATTCTTACTGGGTCCTTGGACCTAAGTTAGTTCTCCAGAGTGATGCCTTCATGCTTCATGAAAATATTCGTGGAAATAGGACAAAGCTAAAAATTCCATGCAGCAATAAACCGCTTCAGAGCCAGTGCTAGCATTGTTTTATATCTCTGTATTCCAGTGCTTAGCTGCCCAGGTTTTAACTAACACAAAGAAGGCCCTTGGTAACTTCATCTTAGAGGAATGATTAGAAAATATAGATAAACGAGTTGAAAGTTATGGCTAAAGTAAATTTTATAATCATGGCTAATTGTCAGCAATGCAAACTGTAAACCCCAAGGACATGGTCTAAGATTTAAAATTTTAATGTTGTAAAAAGGGCAGCTTTACTATATCTCTAAGGAACATGATTAACTCTCATCCATTTCCGTACCTGTTTAATGTGCTTTGGCATTATATTTGTGTGTCGCCAGATATTTTAAACTTAGAGTAATTAGCTGAGAGTTTTGCACCTTTAATCTGGTGCTTTACTGTCAGTATTCAATAGTTATTTTAGCCACTACTGAAATATTTTAAATCCACTGGGGTTTAGTCACAGTAATTGTCCTGTCTGCAGTTTCCAATGACAGAGAGTGACCTTATGACTGACAGCTGGTGATGAATAAAGTTTCTCCTGACACTAAGTTTGCCTAACAAATAAGTGAGTCCTTTCCTTTGTCTTTGCCTTGCCTCACCAGTGTCAAAACTGTAAGTAACCTGTCTGCTGGCTGACATTTGACTTGGTAAAACTATGATCGTCTTGTTGGTTGTGGCTCTGTTAGAGAAAATATTTGTAGTCAAGCAGAATGTCAGATCAGATGAATTCCTCAGCTATTCGGCTCACTTTTGCTCATGGAATTAACTGGAAGTTTAGTATTCTTTTTTGATTTCCTCAGAATATAATATAATAATCGAGCTCGTTTCCCCACACATACAATTCCCATCTTCTGCTTTTTGTTTTTTAGTAAAGAGAAACTTTTAGCAGAGTGTACATGTCCCAAAGACATAGTGAAACATAGGTTAAATTTTTATACTGAATATATATCTCATATATATGAAAAAGTATACATATATGACAAAAATAAAAAGGAAACTAACTTTTATAATATCAATCTGGTTTCTGTTACGAAGCAGGAATTAAGAAATAATTCATTTGTTTTGGGGGTATATCTACCTATGAGCCTTTAGGGAAGGTTACAGTGTGAAATCCAAGACTCAGGGATGCACATTTTTCTCAGGGAACTATGTGCAATTAAAAAATAGCACTTTGGGCTTCCCTGGTGGCGCAGTGGTTGAGAGTCCGCCTGCCGATGCAGGGTACACGGGTTCGTGCCCCGGTCCGGGAAGATCCCACATGCCGCGGAGTGGCTGGGCCCGTGAGCCATGGCCGCTGAGCCTGCGCGTCCGGAGCCTGTATACTCTGCAATGGGAGAGGCCGCAGCGGTGAGAGGCCCGCGTACTGCAAAAAAAAAAAAAAAAAAAAAAAGCACTTTATTTAATGGGTGGTGGTGTATGGTGTATAGTTGTCCTAAATTGTTACGTTACAAGTGAAAAAGTCATATTTTATTCCACAGTGAAACTAGCAGAAATTTGGAGGTAATTCATAAAACAATAAAAATTTATTTTCATGGAAGTAATTAGTGTAATAACAGAGTACTAAACCTGGGGCTGTGAGTTTATCACGTAGGATGACTAAGTCCTGTGACCTCATTGTACTCGTCTTTTGGTAGGACAGCAAATGACAATTATGGACTGTTTATTATGTTCTAGAATTTCTATTAGATATTTAATATAATTAATGCTTTCCTACACATCAAAGAGACATTTATTATTTCCCTTATTTTGCAGATGAGGGAGCAAAATTTAGAGATTAAGTCATTTAACTAGTATTATAGAGCCAGTGAATGGTTGAGCTTAGATTTAAACCCAAATCTGACTACAAAACCAGTGTTATTGCTACAAACTCTACAATTGTATCATTACAACCATCATTCAGTTGCTATCTACTTTATAATCACCACTAACCTAACACCATAAACATAAAGCAACTTTAAAGTATTTTTGAGAGATTACTTCTCTTAAAAACTGTGATAATAGGTCATTTATTTGTCTGGTGCAAATTGCCTTGAATAAAATGCTCCTATGGGCAAAACAGAATCATTATCACTATCCACTAAAATAAGGACTGTGTTAAATAAGTCTACTCCAAATGGGAAGCCCCAAAATGTTGGTCTCTGCATCCGAATCTGTATATAAAAAATTGTGGCACATCGCTAACATCTTCTTTCTTCAGTGACGCTGCTGCATCACAGCCAGCGTCGAAGTACACACAGCCACTTTCGCTCTCAGGACATTTTCTCAGTGTAGCCACAGTGTGGAGCTGCCGTGTAATGGGACTGAGTCAAGGCTCCCAGACGGTTTGCTGAGTCTAGTGAAACAGAACAGAGCAGACAGTGAGTAAAGCAGAAGCGCAGCACCTGAAAGCTGGCTTTATGGGCTGAATAACAAAGATCTGTACTTTCAGTGAAGAAAACATTTGTGAATGTGCTACGTGAGAGGAAACGAAGTAGCCTAGACTCCGACTGATGCTTGAAGTCCAGGTGGTCGGTATAAAAATGTCATTGCTTTGGAGTCTATTAAATCTTCCTGTCCTGTCTCTTACTGTGAAATCATGCCCCACTATATTCATGTGCCACTGTCTTCTTAACATATGCATTTTTGTTGCTTTGAAACTACAGAATAAAGGAACACTGCTAAGAAGATGAAAAAAATAAGAAAACCCAAAATATTGTTACTAATAAAAAATATTTATGAAGCGTTGGAACACTAGCTCATTTATACCCTACAAAAAACTTGTGAAGTGGTCTGAACATGTATTATCATTACTTATGTTTTCCAAGTGGCGAAACAGAGACCCAGAATCAACATTAAGGTGCAATTTTTCCTCTTCTAATTCTTGCATTTCTTCCATTTTTGTTTGGTATATTGTCCAATATTCCACAATTTGCTGTGTTGTTTGAGTTCCTCTTCTGTACTTGTTTACTGCCCCCTTTCGGCATTCCTAGCCTACTCACCAGCAGAGACAGGATAAGTTTCTTGACTTTTGTTAGTTCTGTGTCACCAATCACTTAACTGTTAGAATAATGTAAACTTCGATAGCAGAAATGGAGACAGGGGTTGAAAAATCAGACAACTCTTGCTTTTATTCCTCCTGTCCCAGTTTCCAAGAGTTGTTGGTAAAAAATGTTTGACCTCTTTGGATTGCTGTCAAGAAATATAGCTTAAATGAAGTCTGTACTCCTTGTTTTCCACACGTTTTACTTGTTAAAAATATACTTTGTGTAGTTTAAGACCACAATGTTATATAGCTACTCCATTTCTGTGATTTGAAGCAGAAATTCCAAAGTGAGGCATTTCAATCTATGGATAGGTACGTTGGTTCTTTAAACCTGAAAATATTCTGATACTTACCACCTCTTGTAGTTTGTGCAGGTCTGTTCTGATTCTCTTGCAGTTACCTGATGAATATTGAGAGGAGCTTTTCGACATAAATAAAACACGGTTTATGTGTACATGTTTATTTTTATAATTTTTATTTTTGGGGGGTCCACGAAGCCTTCTTTTTTCTTTTTCGTCCTTTTTGGATTACTTTGATGCACCTGTTAGATCCTGCTGAAAGCTCTCTTGCTTCTCGGGAGCTATGAGAAGAGCTTTGTACCTTTGAAATTTTCATTAGCTTTTGACGGGCTGCCAAGATTTCGGCTGCTGTGGTGTAGTACAGAGGCGGCCGTGCATCGGGCTACCAAGTCTCAAACTCTTGTTTAACATGACAGCGAGAACCTTCAGACTTCACTAAAGTAAAAAGCTTTTGCAGAACAGAATCATATTCTTTGGTAGGTGGTTGGTACAAAGATGGGGTTAGTCCTGGGCGATCCAGGAGCAAGTAGGGTCAATATCAGAAGCGTTCTCAGGTCAGGGAAGGGAGGGTGGCGAGAAAGGGGCAGATGAGGTTTGCCAAGTCTTGGATATAAAGGGGGATATTTAGAAAGGTGCCAAGCACTGATCCTATTCAATTTTCTTCCAGTATCTCCTCTTTGTGTGAAAGCAAGATGCTTTGGATTAGAAATAACCTACTTAATTTAGGAAACCAGATTAATTTAAAAACAAATAGTGCATTTTTCTTTTTGAGACTTAGCTAATTCAGCACTTAAAATACCTCCTCCCCCTAAGAGTTAAATCCTATCAATGTGTACACTGGTTTTGATGATCAGTATTTAGGCTAAGGTTTTTAAATGATCTTAACTGAAAGATTTAACATTGATTTCAGGGATACCTATATGTACTCTTGAAATTCTATCATATACACATCTATATTTATATCTATTTCTCGTTATGGCTCTGTATACATAGATCCATATCTATCTACTAATCTCCCACTTACAGACTTTATAAATTCAGTTTTAACAGAGTATATGGGACAAGGAGCCTGACACCACCGTAATATTCAGTATTTTTACAAAAATAATACTGAAATTAGTTCTCAAGTTTTTGTTGCAAAGCAATAGTTTTTAACTGCTTGTATGCTATTGTCACGTCAATTGTTGACCAAATGCTATTATATATGAGGATGGTAAACACCTGGGATCTACCTTTTCTACGGCAGGCATTGGAAGATTTCAAAAACATCGTAGACATGACTTGCATTCTAATGGTCTTCAATGCTGATTTTAAAAGACCAGCAGAAACGGGCGTGCGATAGAATAACTAGAAAGGCTACCACCTTCGTTCAAGAGTGAGACCACAGCAGCCCAGAGCGTGCATTGCTCTTGGTGGATCAGTGAGGGAAAGGAAAAGCAATGTGACTCTGTTTATTCTCCTATGTCCCTTTCTTTCCTTGAATCCTTCTAATACTTGCTTTGTTACAGTATCATTTCCCCAAAAAATGATACAGAAGGGCTCACAGGCCATGTGCTGGTCCCACAGGCACCTGAGTCATGGGACCCACGGCAATGAAAATCTGCACGTGGTGATTCCTACGTGGGCAGGACGTGATGTGCCTTCCAGCTGTCGCCACCACCACACGACTCTGGCTCTAGCAGTGCCTCCGCCTAGACTTCTGGTTTTCTACTCAGGTTCTACCGAAATAGGAAAGATTTTTTTCACAAGGTAGAGATGTTTTCTTTTTCCTAAAGCAAAGAAAAATTCAAATGAGATGCCCCCTTTCTCCTCCCGCTTCTTTTCTTCTTTCTCTTTCTCTACTTCTTCCTCCTTCTCTCATCCCACCTCTCCCTCCCACTTCCTCTGCTGCAGCCAGCACATCATGAAATCCTTGCTGAGTCCTTACTTGATTATATCAGGATAGCAAAAGAGTATAACTCACTGCCCCATTCCTCCGGAAGCTCACCTAGCTAAACAGGGTTACACAGTGTAAGTGCTTTGGACCTCAGGATGATCAGAGAGAGAGACCAATAAGGGCTGAATTAGCCAGAAAGGGCTTCCTTTAATAGATAGTTGATGACTTACTGTGTGTAATTTATTTGTGTTTGACCATACTGCCTCCTACATGTACCCTTCTGCTACTGTAAGTTCTCTGTGGGCAAGGACTCTGTCTAGTGCAAACTTGTGTGTCCTCTGCCTTTGACACAAGGCGGGCATTGGGAAGTATCTGTTGAATGGATGCAGACATATGCAAGGAAAGCCTCAATGAATGGCGTTGGGAGAATTGTAGGAGATGCTGTTTCCTTTCAAGATGCTTCTTTCTTCCCATGATAGGGAAGCTATGACTAGACCAATAGCGTGAGTTAGAGGAGTGTGACAAGTATGATGGATTTAGTTTCAGAGAGAGAAAAGATGCTGTCAGTTGGGGTTACTCATTGCATGCTCCTATTCTGTCTAGTTGAAGAAGGGGTGAATTCACCCCGCATTGAAATCAAGGGGAAGGTAATTAACTGCTTAGTCATTTATATGCCATCATCCCTGGAACCAGCTGTTTCCGGGATCATACTTTATTACAATTTTTATTTATAGTATATCTTTGCAAGGAAAACATCCGGTGCAACAGAGCCCAGTAATTGGTGTGTAATAATGCGTATTTTAAAGCTACACAGAAGACACTTTCTGTGAGTTACCGTAGAAAAGCCGGGGCGCCAGACCCTTTTAGCCCTTTTTAAAACTGTGGAGGATTTCCCCTGAGATTTATGGTTGTGGTAGAATGCAAAGAGGATTAGCCTTGCGGTTAAATCTCATGGATCTGAATCCTTATGCTACTGCACATTTTAGCAGTGTGGCCTGAGGAAATTAATTTGGACGTGGCCCAGTTAACACTTGCCACACAAGGGGAGGACGTATGAGAATTAGAGAAAAGATGTCAAGTAAGTGTACTCAGCGCATATCATTTTTTCCTCCTATGTCTCCAGTATAAAGGTCTTTTTGTTGTTGTCTGAAAAATCTACTCACACAATTTAGGAATTAATTCAGCTCATATTATTCTACCTGTGCTAATTTTGAATTTTAGCTTGATTTTAAGCATTTTGCGGGAAGGCCCATATCATATACCTATTCCATTTTATTTGGTAATTTACCTCACAAGATTACAATTTAATACCATCTCCAGATAGATTGTTCTGTCATTAGGCATAAGGGTCGAACTCCTTCGGATTATAAATGCATGGATTCTGAATTACATTTTCATGGCACATAAATGAAATGAGTTGTTTTTATAATATACTAAAAAGAACAAAGAGTCTTATAATAGTCTAAAAAGAACAAATGTTACAAAATGTAAAGACCCAGGGTTAGAACTGCAGCTTTTGGAATCCTTCATTTCAGCCTTTATTTTGAATCTTTTCAGAGGCACTTGTGGAAATACACAGTCATGTCTGTAGATGGCATCATTGCACCAGATGGAATAACACCGCAAATAAATATGCGCGTTCTTTCCCAGAGCAGTCAACCTGTTCAGTGTCAAGCGCGTGCTTAAGAATCCACAATACCAGTTTTTGGAACTGGAAAATGATGTGTGGGAAGATTTTTTTTTTTTTGATTAAAAAAAGTGAAAAATCAAATGCACCCTGATGGGTTCCGTAGTGGTTGCGTCAATTTTTTAAAAACTATTTTAGAGGAGAAAAGAGAAGTTGATATAGGTCCACATGGAACGCTTTACTTTTATTTTCTGGAAACATTTAATTAAACTATAGAGGACCACAAGTAATTGGACTTACAGTAATCAATGTCAGTTCTAAGCCACACAAAATAAAATTCTGCAGTCTTCCCTATTTCTTCCATTTCCTATACTTTATGTGCTAAAGGACTTCTTATGCATCTATATTTTTTTCATTTTCTTTTGATTAGTTTTCTTTCTGGATTATGTCAGCGGTTCACTTATTTTTGTACAGATACGTGACTAGATTTATATGTTGATAATCTTGGCCAGAATAGTAATATTTCATTTTTTACACATACTTTTGTGGCTTATGATTCATTAAGAGAAATTTCACCTCAAAGGGTGTTTGAATAACTGAATTATTGGGGTGTATTATTGGAATAAGTTGTACAGTCTTGCGGTAGAAATTAGTATCTGGGGAGCCCTGTTACCAAACACAATTAATGTATGACATGGGGAAGTTGTTTATTTTTTATTCTAAATTGCAGTTGATAGAGCGAAATTTGAAGACAAGGCACATGTTGTTTTTCCTGAGATCTGTAAATGTTTTGTTTGTTCATTGTTGTGTCCTGGAACGTCCAGTGGCCTGTGTAGCACAACTTCTGGGCCATATTCACTTTCAACAAATCACAATGGGACAAATACTGCATCAGACTTCATTGACACAAATAGCTACTACACTCAACTTTACGTCTTTCTATTTATGAATAATAATATTTATATATTATTGATGTTGTTAATATTATCCTAATAAGTTTTACATAAATGAAATCATAGCTACAATTATGTAAATGTAAATTATTTATATTTATCATTAAACATGACACACAGCATGAAACGTGCAATTTAATGAGTGCGTATAAAGTAAACTTCATGTAAACACAATCAAATCAGAAGGTAGAATTTTGCCAGTATTGTAGAAACATCCCTTCCAGGAAACATGGGCCTCTTGCCAGATTACAACCCCCCTCTATTTTCCCAGATGTATCTAATATTCCTGACTTTACTGAGAATCATTCGCGTGCATTTTAAAATAAATATTATATTTTCATCTATCTGTGTATCCTTAAATAACAAAGTTTTGCCTGTTTTTGAACAGTATACTGTGTGTATTTTTGTGTGTGTATTTTTGGGTGTCTGACATCTGATGCTCAAAATTATGTTTGTAAGTTCCATCTATTTTAATATATGTGGCTGTGGTTTATTTAATTGCTGAATATTTTATGACTGTAACACAATTTATTGATCTGTTCTGCTGATGGACATTTGGGTGTTTCCAGGTCAGGGCTATTAAGAAAAATGCTGCCAAGAACTGTCTTGTATATACATACATACACACACACACACACACACACACACACACACACACACACACACACACACACACACACACTGTTGCACACATATATGTTTCTCTACAGTATATACTGAGGAGTGAAATTGCTGGATTTTCATACACTCAGATTAACCAGGTAATGCCACTTAGCATTTCAGTGTGGTTGTACCAGTTCATACCCCCACCCCCATGCAATGAGACTTCCTGTTGTCCACATCCTCACTAGCATATGTATTGTCAGACTTTAAAATTTTTGCTCAGTCAGTGAGTTTGTAGTGGAATCTTACTTGCTTTAATTTACATTTCCCTCGTTACTAATGGTTACTGGCTATTTGTATTCCCTCTTTGCAAAGTGCCCATTTTTTTAAAAAAAATATTTATTTGGTTGTGTGGGATGATGTCTTACACATATATTTATAGTGTAAGACATATAATCCCCAAGTATCTAAATTGATGCTATTATAATGTATTAAAATTTTTTTTTCCTTACTGTTGCTGGTAAGTAGGAATGTAATTTATTTGTATGCCAGTTTTAGATCCAACAACCTGGTAGAACTCCTTAATTAATTCTACAAATGTACCTGTTAGTTCTTTTGTATATAATGGTATTACCTGGGAAAAGGTCATTTTTTTCCCCTTCCTTTCCAATCCTTATGCATTTTATTTATTTTTATTACCCTTCTGCATTGTCTGAAACTTCCTATAATGTTAGATAAAAGTAGAGATAATGATTCTTCTTGTCTTGATTCCAAAATCAAGGTGATAGGTATAGTTATTTACCCATAAATGTGAGGTTTTCTGTAGATTTTGCATATCTTATGTCAGATAAAGTTCTCTTCCAGTCTTAGTTTGCTGAGAATTTTTATAATGAATGAATATTGAATTTTATCAAATGGATTTTCTTAATGTATTATTATGACCATGTGATTTCTTCTAATCTGTCGATATGATTATACTAATTAATTAATACTAATCTCCATTCCTAGACTAAATTCAACTTAGACATTACATATGTACATTGCTGAAATCAATTGGTTAATATGTTTATGAGATTTTTGCATTTGTGGCTATGAATAGGAACTGGCCTTAAGTTTTTAAATATGCAAAAAATATTGGAATTGAAAATCAAGGTATAATGTGTCATATACAAGCAAATAGAAAATATTTTTCTTTAGTTGTGAAATTCTCTATTTTTTCCTAGTAAACAAAAAGAGATTTTTTGTGAAATTTTAGTACTATCTTGTTATTCTAAAGATCTATATAACTTGCCTCACTGGAAATATTCACAAAGTGTGTTCAAGTGTGAAGGTTAATGTTTTACTTCTCACCTCATCCACAGCTTGTCTCTTTTCTATATGCATGGCTTCAGAAGAAAGTGAAGCAACTTAAATTTCATCCTCCCCAACTCCTCCAAAAACAAAAAGTTAGTTGAAATTCATTGGCATCTAAGTTACACCGTCTGTCCATCTTTTCCTGACAAATGAATCAGGGATTCAGGTGCTATAACGTAGCTCTCGTTATGATTGATGGCTTGTAGTTGACCGTGACATGAATGACTTCTAATGCTGGGATGTCTGGAGACTACAAACTTGCTCTTCATCTGTGGTTTGAGAAAGACATGTACGAAATCCCACTCTGTGTTCCACCAATTCAGTTACACTTGTACTCTGCAGTGTGGACAGAGGTGTGGCAGAGGATTAAATTTTTCCCAAGAAAGTCTAAAAGCACAAAAGCAATATAAGAAGTCTTTTCTCTTAAGAATGTTGAAAATGTATTGGAGATAAATACCTATATAAAATATTTTTCAAATGATATAAAATAGTGTATGATCTCCTTCCGAAACAGAGAGTAGCAAACAAATGTTTTAATGCTCAGAAACGTGAAAGATTTGTTATAAGTGATAGTACTTAAACTAGGGCTTGTTAGATTTGTCTGAGAAGATAGATACAAGAGGACAGTAGAAGTGGGGGTAGACAGTATTTGTTTTTTCCTCTCTCACTGTTAATTTTCTGGATCTTCAGAGGAAGAGTCTACCCAATGACAAACATATTGGGTGATTAATATTGTCCCAGCCCTGTTCTAGTCTTTACGTGTATTATCTCATTTAATCCTTGGAGCAGCCCTTCAAAACAGCACTTGAATATCTGATGGCACTTGAACTGAGGAATAGAGACCACAGGGAAACTTGCCAAAGGCCAGACAAGAGCTGAGGGATGACAGAGAGTTGATCCCAGGCATTCACCTCAAATACCGATGCGCTGAACTATCATGGTATATTCCTGCTAAATGGTGATCGCGAGGAAAAGAAAAGTTTATTCTTTTAGGGGAATGAAAACGATAATCACTGGTACCTCAAACCTTTAATGTTCCCTCACTCACTCTTAACAAATTACCTGATTCTCACCCTAAGACTAGGTAGATCTCTTTCTCTCTTATAGGTGTTAGAAACTTCATGTTAGGATACATATAGTCAATCAAAGATCTTTTTCAGCTTAATATATTCCCCTGTGTTTGTGAAGTTTTCTTAGAATTACTAGCAGTTATGAGTCATAGTTATTTACTTAAACAGGAATAAAATTTCTTAAATGTTAGTTTCTGACATCTACTAAGCCAATGCAGAGATTGGAGTCAGTATTATAAGGGGATAATGGTAGAAAAATAAGGAGGAAGGTGACGAAACAACAAACTATGTGTTAGTTGAAGTAGCACTTAACACAGGTTTTAAGTCACTGAATAATAAAAGTGGGAGCTAAGGAAATGTGTTCTATCACCCAGCTCTTTCAGTGTATGTTGTCAAAAACGTCATATGGTGTGCCATGGTCCCCTGAGCTGCCAGTACATGGAAAAGAACTATCATGTAGAGATCCCATAGGCTTAGAGGGGCACGCACCATAGCCTGTACCTGCATGTAATAGACACATTAGAAAAAGTCATTTTTTGTTTACTTGATGCTCCACCCATACGAATTGTGACCCCTGAAAACCAATCCTAAATTAGGGTGCAATAAAAAAAGCGTATAAGAAAGGGATGATCCTCTTCAACTTGGTAAAAGAATTGTTAAGTAATATCCTTAGATGTTAGAGGCAAAGCTGAGAACAGAACTCATTTCTTCTCATTCCTGATCTGTGACGTATCCTCTTTGTATCTTCTTTTACTTCCTGCAAGTTGAGATGGATGGTTCATTTTGATCCCTAATGTTTTTATTAATCTTTCAAAAATGATGACCTAAACTGTACAAAGTATCAAAAATTGCATAAAACCATCTTTAGTATAAAAAATGAGTACTTTTGAGTAGAATCCAGTGTCATACTCACACTTCATCCATTATCATTGTATGTAACAGTGTCCCCACCCCCTTGATTGCTGTTTCATTTCTGTTGAATCAGTCCTTTCAGTATTTACAGAACTAATGTTTATAACCTTACATATACTATCTGACATTTATTCTCCTATTTCTAAGACCATTTTTCTAATGGCTGAACCACTTTAAAATATCAATATGGTGTACCTTCTGCAGTTCTAATTGAAACCATTCTTCAGGACTGCTGGAAACATGGGCTAGTACAGAATGCATTAGCTAGGTAAAACAGTAAGTGGCCATATGAGATTTAATCAAATCAATGCAGTTAAAACCTTCAGAGAAGGGAAAAGACTGTATAAGTCTAATTTACTTTCTCAATGCCTAAAACAGTATACTGTGTGATTATGTACTATGTGAAAGGTTGTTGAGGAACATGAAACTACGTTTTGGCACCAATCCAATAAAAATGAAATGGATACAGAGAAAGACAGTAGGATCAAGTTATGGTTGAATTATGTTGGCATGAAATTTTGAAGGAAGAAAATTAGGACAGTAAATTAAGCAAGGTAGGACAGAGACTGAGGAAAAGAAGTTCAGAAAGCATTTAAACAACAGGCTGTGTTTTAATTACAAGCGTATTATAAGACTCGGTACTCACTCTAGACTCACAGTAGTCAGTACTGTCCAAATTTGTAACATGGGGAAGTGAAATGTGTTAGGCAGACTAAGGTTCTAATAGTATCTGAGATAACAGTTTATGTTGTTGGATAAATTACTTTAAATTTTCTAAATTTTAACCTCCTTATTTGTGAAAATGAAAGTCATATTTACTTTGCAGTGTGCTGTGAAGATAAAATACAATAATATATTTTAAAATGCCTATCTCAGTGTTAGGCACACAGTACACCTCCAATAAATTTTCATTCCGTTTCTTTTCATTTTGTATTGTATTGGGATTATTTATCCAGCTGTGATAGATCAAGTCTGGTACACAGATATCATGAGACAGTTTTATAAAAAACTCTTTTGCAAGATTAAATTCTTAGTATCTTGGAATTAAACTCTGATAGTTATTATAAAATCTAATATCTGTGTGGCACTTTCTATGTATATTAGATAGTCTGCATGAAATATCACATTTAATCGTCACAGCAGTTTTCTGTTATTAC
The DNA here is from genome assembly GCF_937001465.1 of Orcinus orca. Classification (NCBI taxonomy): domain Eukaryota; kingdom Metazoa; phylum Chordata; class Mammalia; order Artiodactyla; family Delphinidae; genus Orcinus; species Orcinus orca. The sequence goes on along the minus strand of NC_064576.1, from coordinate 17,638,587 downwards.
TTTCATCCCCTTTTGTAGATTTGTTCATTACCTGTAGGGAGTAGGTGATGAGGGAGGACTAAAAACCAAGTTTGTCTGATTCTGAAACCCATGACCTTAACCACTAAATTATACTGCTTAACTGGTAATCATCAATGGTGTTGACATTTTCAAATTATAGACTTAAGATGTAGTTGCTTGAAAGGGGGGTGTCGAATGAATAGAAGTAGAATGTGACATGACTATGATTGATTTTTACTGTACCTAACTTTTTGAACTTGCTCAAGCAACAATATTTCTCAGCCTTACTTTTGGCAATGTAAAATGCAATAAATATGCTTATCGCCAATGTTATTTTCAGGATTAAATGCAGTTATATTCTTGTGCATGGTGTCGAGGTGTGTGGGTATGTATAGTGTATAGCATAGCACTGTTCCTGGCAGAGTAAGAAAAAGAGCTGCCAGTTTTTATAGATTGAAAATATTTGAATCATAATGCCTTATGATGACTGAAATAAAAAAGGAACTACTTGGTTCCAATTCCAGGAATAGCAGCAAAGCTGGAACTCCAAATTATAAACTCTGGGGAAAATATAAAACAGGCATAGGAAAATAATCAAAAGGGAGCTGAGAGGCTGGTGGGGATTTGACCCTTAAAGGAAGAGAACTGAGCTGGGTGAGATTCATATTTATAAAGCTTTCTGTCAGAGGGCACTCCCAGCTACGTGACACCAGATGGCTAGAACTCAAGCCAAAAGCCACGATCTTACTGGCTTGAAGAGTCAGATGTTGAAGTTTGAGTCTATAAGAGAGGCTTGAAAGTAAGAGGGGAATCCAATGAGGGAGGGAACCATGGAGGGAGGGAAGAAACCTCAAATCAAATCTGCATATAAACTCTTCTTAAGTCTTTGGCTAATTCCTGAACTGGGAGGGAGGGAGGGAGACTCCAGAAATCCCAGCACAACAGACAGCTGGAAAGCTAAAAGAACTGAGTTAAGCTTAGCTGCTGTCCACCAGAAGGGAGGACAGTGCTTGGAGTCAGTCCAGCTACGTTAACTGCTAGCCCTAACTAAAAATGTTCTTTTGAGGAAAATAACAGAATCTAAGTTTATGATATAGCCACAAAATTTAGTTTAAAAAATAACATACATGCCAAGAAAGAATGAGAAATGGGACCTAGAGTCAAGGTAAAAGAAATATATACTACCAAATGTAAAATAGATAGCTAGTGGGAAGCAGCCGCATAGCACAGGGAGATCAGCTCGGTGCTTTGTGACCACCTAGAGAGGTTGGATAGGGCGGGTGGGAGGGAGACGCAAGAGGGAGGGGATATATGTATTTGTATAGCTGATTCACTTTATTATAAAGCAGAAATTAACACACCATTGTAAAGCAATTATACTCCAATAAAGATGTGAAAAAAAAAAGGTGGTATTAAAGAAATCATAAACTCGAGATGCACACGTTTTGCAATTAGCAGGTTAGGACTTGAAGTAGCCATATTAAATATTTTCAAGGACCTAAAGAAAAATATGTTTCTATTGAGAGAAGAGATGTGAAATAATATCTATTTAACTATCTATCTACGTATCAAAAGTACCAAAAGGAAATTGTAGAATTCAAAATAAAATATCTAAAATTAAACATTTACTGGGATGATTTTAACAATATTGGAGAAAGCTTGGAAGGAGCAAGTAAATTTGAATTTACATCAATAGTAATTATCCTTACTTAAGGAAAGAGAATGATTTAAAAAAAAACCCAAACTCAAGAAACATGTAGGACACAGTTTGCCAAACATGTAATTAGAGATGCAGGAGAAGAGGAAAAAATTATGGAGGAGAAAATATATTTGAATAAATAATATACAAGGATTTCTGAATTTGGTGAAAAACAAACAACTTCAAGAACAAAGTAGATCAGCTAACTCAAAGCATGATATAAAGAAACATCAATGATCTAAATGTATCAGAGTAAAACGTTCAAAAACCAAAGAGGAATAAAAAATTTTGAAAGCAACTAGATAAAAAGATATATTAAATACTGGGTAACAGTAGCTACTTTTCAGAAGCAATGTAAGAGAAAGACAATGAAAAGTTGTTTTTTTTTTGTTTTTTTTTGTTTTTTTTTTGCGGTACGCGGGCCTCTCACTGTTGTGGCCTCTCTCGTTGCGGAGCACAGGCTCCGGACGCGCAGGCTCAGCAGCCATGGCTCACGGGCCCAGCCGCTCCGCGGCATGTGCGATCTTCCCGGACCAGGGCACGAACCCGTGTCCCCTGCATCGGCAGGCGGACTCTCAACCATTGCGCCACCAGGGAAGCCCTGAAAAGATATTTTTAAAGTATTTTAAGAAAAATCGTACCTGTCTAACAAGAATTCTATAACCAGTGAAATATATCTAAATAATTGGAGAAAAATACCATGTAAATGATTTTAACAGTCAGTATTGTTAAGATGTCAGTTCTCCCCCAAATTAATGTCAGGACTCTGTGCAATACCAATCAAAATCTCAGTAGCCTGTTTTATGCAAAACACAAATTATTTTAAAAATCTATATGATAATATAAAGGACGTAGAATAACCAAAAATATTGAAAATGATGCTTATGATTGCAGGGCTTACACTACCTGACATCAAAATTTAAATTAAAGCTACAGTATTCCAGACAGTGTGGAACTGGCATTAAATTAGACAAATAGATCACTGAAACAAGAGAGTAAGGCCGATTAATGTTCAAGAGAGTTGCTAAAGCAATCCAATTGGTAAAGAAAAGCATTTCCAGCAGATGGTTTTATAAAATGTTCAGTTGAGTGTGTATTTTTATGTGCATGTGTGTATGTGTCACACCATACACAAAAATCAATTCATGGGTGGATCATAGACTTAAACATAAACATAAAATCTATAAAGCTTTTAAATGAATACAGAAGTATATCTACTTGACTTAGGGCACAGAAAACAATAGCTAAAACTTTTAAAAATGTTATTAAAATTTGCTATTTGCTAAAAATGCTAATAAAAAATTTAAAATTTCATCTAAAGTTAATGTATGTTTATTAAGTAACATAAAATGAGCACAAAGTCACACACTGGAGTAAATATGTGCAAAAACTATATTGGGGACTTCCCTGGTGGCACAGTGGTTAAGCCTCCTGCCAATGCAGGGAACATGGGTTTGAGCCCTGGTCCAGGAAGATTCCATATGCCGCAGAGAAACTAAGATCGTGCGTCACAACTACTGAGCCTGTGCTCTAGGGCCCGCGAGCCACAACTACTGAAGCCTGCATACCACAATTACTGAGCCTGCGTTTCCACAACTACTGAAGCCCATGCGCCTAGAGCCTGTGCTTCGCAACAAAGAGTAGACCCTGCTCGCCGCAACTAGAGAAAGCCCGCACCCAGCAATGAAGACACAATGCAGCCAAAAATAAATAAATTTATTTTAAAAGAACTATATTGGACAAAGGTCTTTTATCTAGACTATAAAAGGAAGGCCTACAAATTAATAGTAGAAGAAGACAACCTAATAGAGTTGGTAAGAGATTTGAATAGGCACATTACAAAGGAAGACATGTGAATGGTCACTTAACACATAAAAATTGCTCAAAATTCTTAGTCATCAGGGAAATATAAATCAAAACCATAATGAGATACTATTTCACACATTTGAATAACTCAACTGAAAAAAGACTTACCAAACTAATTGTTGCTGAGTATGTGGATTAACTCATACATTCTGATTGACGTTTAGAATGGTATAATCACTTTGGATTGTGTTTTGACGTTTTCTCACAGAGTTATAAATACCCCTCCTCATTCACTTGGCAATTATACTCCTACATATTGACCCAAGAGTAATGAAAATATATCTCCATATAAGACTTGTTCATAAATATTCACAGCATCATTATTTAAAATTGCCAAAAGTGGAAAAATACACATATCCATCAAGAGCAAAAAGAATAAGCAAATTGTGGTGTAGTTATACAACGAACTCTCTACACTAATAAAAAGGAACAAACTGCTGATACATGCAACATGTCTGAATCTCAAAAATATTACACCGAGTGAAATAAGACAAGATCAGGAGTACCTACTGTATGAGGCCATACAGGGTTTGAAATAGCAATATAATTCAATGGTGAAAAAACTAGAACATTGGTACTTGGTGGAAAGTGGGCAAGTGAACTTTCTGGGGTGATGGTTATGTTCTGTATCTTGATAGGAGTATGGATTATGAGAGTTTATGTTTGCCAGAACTCACTGAATGGTACCTTTAAGATTTGTGCATTTCACTATATGTAACCACTAACCACGCTCCCCCACTCTGATACACACATGATCAGTAACTATAAACAAATATTGAACACAATTAGTATGATTTATGTTTTGGTAGTGCCATGTGTTCACAATCTTGGAAACATTTTCTCATATTTTAGGCTTGATCAAATGAAAAATACATTGAGGATAATGGGAGTTAGTTCCTAGCTGTTATATACTGTACTACTAATGTGGAAAAGGGAAATATTAAAATGACCTTGGTTTATTGTATTGGAATTGGAACTATAAATGTTAATTCATGGCTTTTCAATATAGATAGATATATAGATACATACATGATATTTAGATAGATAGACACACACACACACTTTCTAGCTCTGTTGAGAGTGTGTAGAAGCAACATCATATCAATATCAATTGCTATATCTATTGCCCAAATCGTGGTTTTTAAATATCATTCTCCAGTCAATGTAACCAGGGTTCCTTAGAGAAATGGAGGGTCCCAGAGTCTGGACCGGGAGAGTAAGGATAAGCCTAGAATATCTTGTCTAGAAAGTAAATAATTTCTCAAACAATAATAGGGGCATGTTAACAGCACCCAGAATCCAGACTGAAGAGTCTCCAAATGGACAAATCTAGTATAATTTGAGTATCAGAAACAAATAAGAACAGTAAAAGATCAAATCCATTTAATATTGTTAAAATGGGAGTCCATGAGTCCAAACTGATGTAACTGAATAAATGAATGAATGAACAAATAAATGGGAAAGAAGGAATAACTCTTCCTTGCAATAGAATATCAACAAATAAATGCAGACTTAATGAAGAGGTTTGAAGATCACCGTGTTGTAGCTATCAGAGGAATACTTCAGTCAAGAATTAACAGATTTTGCTAAAATTAGTGGGTAAATTTTTGATAAAGAGCATCATATTGACATAGTGTCAAACTATTGATGACATAGTAAGCAAATGTGAATTTTACTGGATAGATACAGGGTACAACACTTCAAACCAGTCATCAACGTGATTATCATCAACATTGGGATAAACTGACAGCATGTGCATCCTGATATACCTAGAAGGACACATATGACTTCTGTGGTATTCTTGCCATAAGGACATAAACTTACTCTAATCATGAGACAACAGTGAAACTCAGCTTGAGGGGGATTCTGCCAAAGAAGGAGGCTGTACCCTTCAAAAATTTCAAGGGGAGGAACGGTAAAGAAATGCTGAGAAACACTGGCTTCCAGATTAAAGTGGGCTGAAGAGATAAGGCAACTTAATGCAGGACCCTGGATTCCATTCTGGACTGGGGACAAAGACAAGATATGAAAAACTCATTGGGATAGAATTATATTAATGTCAGATTTCCTGATACTGATCATTGTTCTGTGGTTAAATTAGAATTTCCTTGTTTTTAGGAAATATACACTGAAGTGTGTGTATATGGGAGACAGAATGAGAATGAAAAATCAAGTGGAGCTAAATGTAAATAGTGAATCTTGTTTCAAAAGTGTACTAGAGTCTTTGTATGTTTTGGCAAATTTTCTATACATTTGACATAATATTAAATGAAATAGTTAAAAGATAAAACCACATACCTAAACTTCTCCATTACCATTTACATCCTATTTGTTCTGTTTCTCTGGAGAACCCTGAGTATTAGTCCCACGATTTTGAAAAATATATATATATATACTGGCCACTTTAGAAAATCAAAAATAATGTTAAGGAGGAAATTAGCTAAAATCTCTTCTGGCAGAGGAGAAATGAGACTTTGAGCATAAATGTTTTTGATCTACAATTACTCCAGTACACCATTTACTAATGTCTTAACCTACTGTGGTTTCACTGCTTTGTGGTTTCCTTAAAGATGAAAACAAATGCATTTGAAGTGGTGGTGGGGAAGCCAGATGGAAGAAAATACTATAATACGTGTATATATATATATATATGTGTATATATATATATATATAAAATATGTAATACTACCAACATAAAATACAATAATTGTTAAAAATGTACTTAAATATTGAATGTTACCATGTGCTCATTAGAAAAGCATTGCTATATCTTTTAAAAGAGTAAATACTCTTTTAATGTTGTAATTTGGAAATACTGAATAGTGATATTATAATAGGGGAGGCTGATGTTATTACAGTTAGTGACATTATTATATAGGGGACTGATGTTATTATTACCTTTTTACTACTCCATCAACATCCAAGAAGTTATTTCTCCAGCAATCATTACTTTTTATACAGTTGACCTCTATGACTTTTCATTTAAATGTTTTCGTTTTCATTCCTTAATGGTTTACATTAAATTTATGAACTTCTTCTTCATCTGCAGTACAGTACATTTTCATGCTCTGTTTCAGAAACAGAGGCATGCATTTTGATTTGGTGCCACTGCAGATTTATTTCTGGCCATATATACAAAGTTATTCTCCCCCAAATATATGTCTTCATATTACTGTTAATTTCTTCTGCTGAGTGATTCATAGATTATTTCTTTTTTTTTACATCTTTATTGGAGTATAATTGCTTTACAATGTTGTTAGTTTCTGCTGTACAACACAGTGAATCAGCTATATGTATACATATAATCCCCATATCTCCTCTCTCTTGCATCTCCCTCCCACCCTCCCTATCCCACCTCTCTAGGTGGTCACAAAGCAGTGAGCTGACCTCCCTGTGCTACGCAGCTGCTTCCCACTAGCTATTTTACATTTGGTAGTGTATATATGTCCATGCCACTCTCTCACTTCGTCCCAGCTTCCTCTTCCCCCTCCCTATGTCCTCAGGTCCATTCTCTATGTCTGCGTCTTTATTCCTGTCCTGCCCCTAGGTTCATCAGAAACATTTTTTTTTTAGATTCCATATATATGTGTTAGCATATGGTATTTGTTTTTCTCTTTCTCACTTACTTCACTCTGTATGACCAACTCTAGGTCCATCCACCTCACTACAAATAACTCAATTTCGTTTCTCTTTATGGCTGAGTAATATTCCATTGTATATATGTGCCACATCTTCTTTATCCATTCATCTGTCAATGGACACTTAGGTTGCTTCCATTTCCTGGCTATTGTAATAAAGCTGCAACGAACATTGTGGTAATTGACTCTTTTTGAATTATGGTTTTCTCAGAGTATGTGCTGGGTCATATGGTAGTTCTATTTTTAGTTTTTTAACAAACGTCCGTATTGTTCTCCATAGTGGCTGTATCAACTTACATTCCCACCAACAGTGCAAGAGGGTTCCCGTTTCTCCACAACCTCTCCACCATTTACTGTTTGTAGATGTTTTGATGATGGACATTCTGACTGGTGTGAGGTGATACCTCATTGTAGTTTTGATTTGCATTTCTCTAATGATTAGTGATGTTGAGCATCCTTTCATGTGTTTGTTGGCAATCTGTATATCTTCTTTGGAGAAATGTCTATTTAGGTCTTCTGCCCATTTTTGGATTGGGTTGTTTGTTTTTTTGATATTGAGCTGCATGAGCTGCTTGTCAATTTTGGAGATGAATCCTTTGTCAGTTGCTTCATTTGCAAATATTTTCTCCCATTCTGAGGGTTGTCTTTTCGTCTTGCTTATGTTTTCCTTTGCTGTACAAAAGCTTTTAAGTTTCATGAGGTCCCATTTGTTTATTTTTGTTTCTGTTTCTCTAGAGGTGGGTCAAAAAGGATCTTGCTGTGATTTATGTCATAGAGTGTTCTGCCTGTGTTTTCCTCTAACAGTTTTATAGTGTTTGGCCGTACATTTAGGTCTTTAATCCATTCTGAGTTTATTTTTGTGTATGTTATTAGGGAGTGTTCTAATTTCATTCTTTCACATGTAGCTGACCAGTTTTACCAGCATCACTTACTGAAGAGGCTGTCCTTTCTCCATTGTATGTTCTTGCCTGCTTTATCAAAGATTAGGTGACCATATGTGCGTGGGTTTATCTCTGGGCTTTCTATCCTCTTCCATCGATCTATATTTCTGTTTTTATGCCAGTACCATACTGTCTTGATTACTGTAGCTTTGTAATATAGTCTGAAGTCTAACAGCCTGATTCCGCCAGCTCTGTTTTTCTTTCTCAAGATTGCTTTGGCTATTCGGGGCCTTTTGTGTCTGCATACAAATTGTGAAGTTTTTTGTTCTAGTTCTGTGAAAAATGGCATTGGTAGTTTGATAGGGATTGCATTGAATCTGTAGATTGCTTTGGGTAATATAGTCATTTTCACAATGTTGATTCTTCAAATCCGAGAACATGGTTTATTTCTCCATCTGTTTGTATCATCTTTAATTTCTTTCATCAGTGTCTTATAGTTTTCTGCATATGGGTCTTTTGTCTCCTGAGGTAGGTTTATTCCCAGGTACTTTATTGTGTTTTTTGCAGTGGTAAATGGGAGTGTTTCCTTAATTTCTCTTTCAGATTTTTCATCATTAGTGTATAGGAATGCAACAGATTTCTGTGCATTAATTATGTACTTTACCAAATACATTGATTAGCTCTAGTAGTTTTATGGTAGCATCTTTAGGATTCTCTATGTATAGTATTGTCATCTGCAAACAGTGACAGCTTTACGTCTTCTTTTCTGATTGGGGTTCCTTTTATTTTTTGGTCTTCTCTGATTGTTGTGGCTAAAACTTGCAAAACGATGCTGAATAATAGTGGTGAGAGTGGGCAACTTGTCTTGTTCCTAATCTTAGTGGAAACGGTTTCAGTTTTTCACCATTGAGAACGATGTTGGCTGTGGGTTTGTCATATATGGCCTTTATTATGTTGAGGTAAGTTCTTTCTGTTCCTACTTTCTGGAGGGTTTTTATTATAAATGGGTGTTGAATTTTGTTGAAAGCTTTTTCTGCATCTATTGAGATGATCATATGGTTTTTCTCCTTCAATTTGTTAATATGGTGTATCACATTAATTTATTTGCGTATATTGAAGAATCCTTGCATTCCTGAGATAAACCCCACTTGATCATGTTGTATGATTCTTTTAATGTGCTGTTGGATTCTGTTTGCTAGTATTTTGTTGAGGATTTTTGCATCTATGTTCATCAATGATATTGGCCTGTAGTTTTCTTTCTTTGTGACCTCTTTGTCTGGTTTTTGTATCAGGGTGATGGTGGCCTCGTAGAATGAGTTTGGGAGTGTTCCTCCCTCTGCTATACTTTGCAAGAGTTCGAGAAGGAGAGGTGTTAGCTCTTCTCTAAATGTTTGGTAGAATTCACCCATGAAGCCATGTGGTCCTGGGCTTTTGTTTGTTGGATTTTTTTTTTTTTTTTTTTTTTTGCGGTACGTGGGCCTCTCACTGTTGTGGCCTCTCCCGTTGCGGAGCACAGGCTCCGGACTTGCAGGCTCAGCGACCATGGCTCACGGGCCTAGCTGCTCTGCGGCATGTGGGATCTGCCCGGACCGGGGCACGAACCCGCGTCCCCTGTATCGGCAGGCGAACTCTCAACCACTGCGCCACAAGGGAAGCCCTGTTGGAAGATATTTAATCACAGTTTCAATTTCAGTGCTTGTGATTGGTCTGCTTATATTTTCTGTTTCTTCCTGGTTCAGTCTTAGAAGGTTGTGCTTTTTTCCGAATTTGTCCATTTCTTCCAGGTTGTCCATTTTATTGGCATATAGATGCTTGTAGTAATCCCTCATGATTCTGTGTATTTCTGCACTGTCAGTTGTTACTTGTCCTTTTTCATTTCTAATTCTGTTGATTTGAGTCTTCTCTCTGTTTTTCTTGATGAGTCTGGCTAATGGTTTATCAATTTTGTTTATCTTCTCAAAGAACCAGCTTTTAGTTTTATTGATTTTTGCTATTGTTTCCTTCCTTTCCTTTTCATTTATTACTGACTGATCTTTATGATTTCTTTCCTTCTGCTAACTTTGGGGTTTTTTTGTTCTTCTTTTTCTAATTGCTTTCAGTGTAAGGTTAGGTTGTTTATTTGAGTTGTTTCTTGTTTCATGACGTAGGATTGTATTGCTATTAACATCCCTCTTAGAACTGCTTTTGCTGAATCCCATAGGTTTTGGGTCGTCGTGTTTTCACTGTCATTTGTTTCTAGGTATTTTTTGATTTCCTCTTTGATTTCTTCAGTGATCTCTTAGTTATTTAGTAGTGTATTGTTTAGCCTCCATGTGTTTGTATTTTTTACAGATAGTTTCCTGTAATTGATGTCTAGTCTCAGAGCATTGTGGTCAGAAAAGCTACTTGACACCATTTCAATATTCTTAAATTTACCAAGCCTTGTTTTTTGACCCAAGATATGATGGATCCTGGAGATTGTTCCTTGAGCACTTGAGAAGAAAATGTATTCTGTTGTTTTTGGATGGAATGTCCTATAAATATCAATTAAGTCCATGTTTTTTAATGTATCATTTAAAGCTTGTGTTTCCTTATTTATTTTCCTTTTGGATGATCCATTGGTGAAAGTGGGGTGTTAAAGTCCCCTACTATGATTGTGTTACTGTCGATTTCTCCTTTTATGGCTGTTAGCATTTGCCTTTAGTGTTGAGGTGCTCCTTTTTTGGGTGCATAAATATTTACAATTGTTATATCTTCTTCTTGGATTGATCCCTTGATCATTACATAGTGTCCTTCTTTGTCTCTTGTAATAGTCTTTATTTTAAAGTCCATTTTGTCTGATATGAGAATTGCTACTCCAGCTTTCTTTTGATTTCCATTTGCATGGAATATCTTTTTCCATCCCCTCACTTTCAGTCTGTATGTGTCCCTAGGTTTGAAGTGGGTCTCTTTTAGACAGCATATATATGGGTCTTGTTTTTGTATCCATTCAGCCAGTCTATGTCTTTTGGTTGGAGCATTTAATCCATTTACATGTAAGGTAGTTATTGATATGTGTGTTCCTATTACCATTTTCTTAATTGTTTTGGGTTTGTTATTGTAGGTCTTTTCCTTCTCTTGTGTTTTGTACCTAGAGAAGTTCCTTTAGCATTTGTTGGAAAGCTGATTTGGTGGTGCTGAATTCTCTTAGCTTTTGCTTGTCTGTAAAGGTTTTAATTTCTCTGTCAAATCTGAATGAGAGGGGCTTCCCTGGTGGCGCAGTGGTTGAGAGTCTGCCTGCCGATGCAGGGGACACGGGTTCGTGCCCCGGTCCGGGAAGATCCCACATGCTGCGGAGCGGCTGGGCCCGTGAGCCATGGCCGCTGAGCCTGCGCATCCGGAGCCTGTGCTCCGCAATGGGAGAGGCCACAACAGTGAAAGGCCTGTGTGCCGCCAAAAAAAAAAAAAAAAAAAAAAATCTGAATGAGATCCTTGCTAGGTAGAGTAATCTTCATTGTAGGTTTTTTCCCTTTCATCACTTTAAATATGACCTGCCACTCCCTTCTGGCTTGCAGCGGTTCTGCTGAAAGATCAGCTGTTAACCTTATGGGGATTCCTGTATATGTTATTTGTTGTTTCTGTTGCTGCTTTTAATATATATATATATTTTTTTGTATTTAATTTTTGATAGTTTGCTCAATATGTGTCTTATCGTGTTTCTCCTTGGATTTATCCTGTATGGGACTCTCTGTGCTTCCTGGACCTCACTGACTACTTCCTTTCCCATATTAGGATAGTTTTCAACTATAATCTCTTCACATATTTTCTCAGTCCCTTTCTTTTTCTCTTCTTCTTCTGGGACCTTTGTTATTCGAATGTTGGTGTGTTTAATATTGTCCCAGAGGTCTCTGAGACTGTCCTCTGTTCTTTTCATTCTTTTTTCTTTATTCTGCTCTGTGGTAGTTATTTCCACTATTTTATCTTCTAGGTCACTTATCGTTCTCCTGCCTCTGTTATTCTACTGTTGATTCCTTCTAGAGAATTTTTAATTTCATTTATTGTGTTGTTCATTCTTGTTTGTTTGCTCTTTACTTCTGCTAGGTCCTTGTAAAACGTTTCTTGTATTTTCTCCATTCTGTTTCCAAGGTTTTTCATCACCTTTACTATCATTACTCTGAATTCTTTTTCAGGTAGACTGCCTATTTCCTCTTCATTTGTTTGGTCTGGTGGGTTTTTGCCTTTCTGCTTCATCTGTTGTGTGTTTCTCTGTCTTCTCATTTTGCTTAACTTACTGTGTTCGGGGTCTCCTTTTTGCAGGCTGCAGGTTTGTAGTTCCCATTGTTTTTGGTGTCTGCCCCCAGTGGCTAAGGTTGCTCTAGTGGGTTATGTAGGCTTTCTGGTGGAGGGGACTGGTGCCTATGTTTTGGTGGATGAGGCTGAATCTTGTCTTTCTGGTGGGCAGGACCACATCTGGTGGTGTGTTTTGGGGTGTCTTTGACCTTATTATTTTAGGCAGCCTCTCTGCTAATGGGTGGGGTTGTGTTCCTGTCTTGCCTGTTGTTTGGCATAGTGTGTCCAGCACTATAGCTTGCTGGTCGTTGAGTGGAGCTGGGTCTTAGCTTTGAGATGGAAATCTCTGGGAGAGCTTTCACCATTTGATATTACATGGAGCTGGGAGGTCTCTGCTGGACCAATGTCCTCAACTTGGCTCTCCTACCTCAGGGGTACAGGCCTGACACCTGGCCAGGGCACCAAGACATTGTCAGCCACACAGCTCAGAAGAAAAGGGAGAAAGAAAGAAAGAAAGAAAGGAATAAAGGAAGGAAGGAAGGAAGAAAGAAAGCAAGAAAGGAAGGAAGGAGGAAGGAAGGAAGGAAGAAAGAGAGAGAGAGGAAAGAAGGAAGGAAGGGAGAGTGAGAAAGAAAGGGAGAGAGAGAGAAAGAGAGAGAGAAAAGAAGAAAGAAAGAAAGAAAAGAAAGTTATTAAAATAAAAACTAAAAAAAACTACTGAAAATTTAAAAAAATTAAAAATTAATAAAAAAGGAAAAAGAAGAAAAGTGCAACCAAACCAAAAAACAAATCCACTAATGAGAGCAAGTGCTAAAAACGATACTAAAAAAATAAAATAACAGACAGACAGAACCTTAGGACCAATGGTAAAAGCAAAGCTATACAGACAAAATCAAACAAAGAGGCATACACGTACACACTCACAAAAAGAGAAAATGGAAAAAAAAATATATCTATATATAAAAAAAAGGAAGATAGCATCCAAATCGATAAACCAATCTATCAATGATAATAAATTCTAAATACTAAACTAAAATAGACATAAAACCAGAAACAGATGTAGAAAGCAAACCCCAAGTCTACAGTTGCTCCCAAAGTCCACTGCCTCAATTTTGGGATGATTCGTTGTTTATTCAGGTATTCCACAGATACAGGGTACATCAAGTTGATTGTGGAGATTTAATCCGCTGCTCCTGATGCTGCTGGGAGAAATTTCTCTTTCTCTTCTTTGTTCACACAGCTCCTGGGGTTCAGCTTTGGATTTGGCCCCACCTCTGCGTGTAGGTCGTCTGAGGGCGTCTGTTCCTCGCTCAGACAGAACGGGGTTAAAGCAGTGGCTGATTAGGGGGCTCTGGCTCACAGGCCAGGGGGAGGGAGCGGTACGGAGTGCGTGCGGGGCCAGGCTGCTGCGGCAGAGGGCGGCGTGACCTTGCAACAGCCTGAGGCGCGCCGTGCGTTGTCCTGGGTGTTATCGCTGGATCCCGGGACCCTGGCAGTGGCGGGCTGCACAGGCTCCCCGGAATAGAGGTGTGGAGAGTGACCTGTGCTCGCACACAGGCCGCTTGGTGGCGGCAGCAGCAGCCTTAGCGTCTCATGCCTGTCTCTGGGGTCCGCGCTTTTAGCCGCGGCTCACGCCCGTCTCTGGAGCTCCTTTAAGCAGCGCTGTTAATCCCCTCCCCTCGCGCACCAGGAAACAAAGAGGGAAGAAAAAGTCTCTTGCCTCTTCGGCAGCTCCAGACCTTTTCCCGGACTCCCTCCCGGCCAGCCGTGGCGCACTAGCCCCTTCAGGCTGTGTTCACGCCGCCAACCCCAGTCCTCTCCCTGCGGTCCGAAGCCGGAGCCTCAGCTCCCAGCCCCGCCCGCCCCGGCGGGTGAGCAGACAAGCCTCTCGGGCTGGTAAGTGCCGGTCAGCACCGATCTTCTGTGCGGGAATCTCTCAGCTTTGCCCTCCGCACCCCTGTTGCTGTGCTCTCCTCCGCGGCTCCGAAGCTTCCCCCCGCCACCCACAGTCTCCGCCCGCGAAGGGGCTCCTAGTGTGTGGAAACATTTCCTCCTTCACAGCTCCCTCCCACTGGTGCAGGTCCCGCCCCTATCCTTTTGTCTCTGTTTATTCTTTTTCCCTACCCAGGGGGTTTCTTGCCTTTTGGGAGGTTTCTTGCCTTTTGGGAGGTCTCAGGTCTTCTGCCGGCGTTCAGTAGGTGTTCTGTAGGGGTTGCTCCACATGTAGATGTATTTCTGACGTATTTGTGGGGAGGAAGGTGATCTCCATGTCTTACTCCTCCGCCATCTTGAAGGTCTCGATTATTTCTTTTTGATATAAAAATGTATTTCTAAAATCACGGGTGCTCTTTTATCATGAATTAATAACATCAGTGCTAGTTTAATCTTAAGGTAAATTTTATTGCACTTTTAAATATCACTTAATGTATCTTGAGGTTTATTTTATGTTTTAAAGAAAAGACTTTGTGTTCGTATTTGCCACCGTATTTATATTCACACTCTAGACTCCTTAGGTTTATGCCAGGTGGTAGATTTTAACTGACTGGCACAAAATATTTATATTCCAACCATTTTATTTGCTACTTAAAATACTTTTATTATGCCCAAATAGAAGAGAAATCTGCTTCTTCAGTAGTTAGATTGTTTGACTTCTTGAAATAATTTTGCAAATATATGGCCAACTTGAATAGTTTGGCAGTTTTTAATAATTGAAGGGCTTTTTAAAATAATTACATCAGGAATTAAAACTATGGTATATTGATAATTTGACATTTGAAATAAAATATATGTATTTCTCTTACTCCTTAGGCAAACTTAAAATTTCCGTAATTGTTTGTATCTGTCATGAATTTCTGAGAAATAAAATGACTGTCTAAACAACTATTTATTAGAACCCCCTATTTTAAAAGAAGATTTTTGTCAAGATCCCATTCTACAGGAAAGCAAAATTAACCAAAAACTTCCTGATCTGATTGCCTTTCATGTGTGAGACTCAATTATGGTTCTATTTTTGGGAATCAGGAAAGTTATTCCCTGAATAACAGTACAGGTCAAGATCACCTTTATGCTTGTTAAAGAAGCTCCTCATCCAGAGACCTTTAGCTTAATGACCCAGTTTCTTCTGCATAAGTTACAGTCTGGGACCTTGGTGGGAACTTTTGAAGCTTCATTAGCCTTTTAGACCGCAGGGGAAACATTAAATTAACAAAAAAGGAAAGAAAGAAACAAAATCTCAAATCAGTGATCCCAGAGAGACTGGCGCCAGCAAACTGTGTTGACTTTCTTGCTTTCCTTAGCTGTGGAACACGGCATTGAGTTGTGTTTTGGTAACTTTGTGTAATTTCTTCTGCCATTTAACATTTGCACCTGTCTGACTCTGTTAAACAGTGTTCCATATTAATAACTTTTGTGTAGTTAGACCATTATTATGCCGTACTCATCACACTTTAAAGCAGAATCACCTTCACTGCAGAGTGGAGGCTGGCTCTGATAAGATGAGCAGGGAGTCAGGGATTATGAATCAGATTCTCTAGAGAGAAATGAGAGACAGAGCTATGAATTTGGATGTCACAATGAGAGGTGAGAAAACGACATGGATGAGGTCACCCGGGGAGAGTGTTTAGAATCGAAATCCAGAGAGCCAAAGCTATGACCTTTGAATCACCAAAGCAGAGCAGCAGGAGATATAGTAGATGAACCTGGAGAGAATAATGTACTGAAACTAAGAGAGGACACATTCAGCAGTGAAGTGACAAAGGGAGCAGAGAGGCCTATCTTCAGATATATTCAAGAGGGTAGTTTGGGCAATTAGAAGATTCAGTGGATATCGCCAACGAGAAACGTTTCGGTGCTAATCTGTGGATTAAATTGGATAGACCTGAACTGAGGGATAAATAGGAATACGGAGTTTAAAAAAATTTTTTTTTAAATAGTTTTAGGTTCACAGCAAAATTAAGAGGAGTGTACAGAGATTTCCCTTCTGCCCCTTTCCATATGCAGAGCTTCCCTCATTATCAGCATCCCCCAACACTCCACCACAGGGGTACCTTTGCTACAACTGATGAACCTACACCTGCACATCATAATCACACAACGTCTATAGTTTACCATAGGGGTCACATGTGGTGGTGTACATTTTATGGGTTTGAATATCTATAATGACATCAATCCATCTGTACAGTATCATTCAGAGTAGTTTCACTGCCCTACAAATCCATCTATTCATCCCTCCCCGAACACACCTTCTGACAACCAGTGATCTATTTTTTTTCTTTTTCCAGGTTTGGAACTTTCTTTTGTTTAAGTTTAATTTTATTTATTGTTTTATTTTATATTGGAGTATAGTTGATTAACAATGTTGTGTTAGTTGCAGGTGTACAGCAAAGTGATTCAGTTATACATATACATGTATCTATTTTTTACAAATTCTTTTCCCATTTAGGTTGTTGCAGAATATTGAGAGTTCCCTGTGCTATACAGTAGGTCCTTGTTGGTTATCTATTTTAAATATACTAATGTGTATATGTCAATCCCAAACTCCCAATTTATCCCTCCCCCCTCCCACCTTTCCCCTTTGGTAAACACAAGTTTGTTTTGTAAGTCTGTGGGTCTGTTTTTGTTTTGTAAATAAGCAAACAGTGATCTTTTTACTGTCCATGGTTTTACCTTTTCCAGAATGTCACATAGTTGGTCTCACAGCATATATAACCTCTTCAGACTGGCTTCTTAGTGACATACATTTAAGTTTCCTTCGTGTATTTTCGTGGTTGGATCGCTCATTTCTTTTCAGCACTGAATGTATTCCATTGCCTGTGTGTGCCGTAGTTTATCAGTTCATCTACTGAAGGATATCTTGGTTGCTTCCAAGTTTTGGCGATTATGAATAAAGCTGCTGTGAGCATCCTTGTGCAGATTTTGTGTGGACGTTAGTTTTCAACTTTTGGGGGGAAGTTCCAAGGGGTGTGATTACTAGATAAAATGGTAAGAGTATGTTTAGTTTGTAAGAAAAGCCAAGCTGTCTTCCAAAGGGGCTGAACCATTTCGCATTCTCACCAGCAAGGTCTGAGAGTTCTTCTTGCTTCACATCCTCACCAGCATTTGGCATAGTCAGTGTTCCAGATTTTGTCTCTTCTAATAGGCATGTACTGGTGATAAATAGCAGTTTAACAAATCATTGTAATTATAGTCTGGTGGACTTTTATTTCGAGAATTGTGCTGTGAAAGATAAGTAAGAAATGGGATGGTAAATAGGTTAGAGTCAGCTAATATACAATGGAATGCCTTCTTCGTTGTCAAAATTTTGACAGATTTTGAAACTTTAACTTTCAAAATTTGGCAATTAATAACAGAAAAAGTGATGGATAGCCACCGCCCAAGCTTTCTTAATGCCCTCGGCCATCCCAGCTGTCGTGGACACTGCACAGGAGCTCAGTGACCATCCCAAGATCCAGAAACTAAGAGGAGCTCTTAGTTCAATGGGAACCACAGGCCCTGACTCAAACTTTCGTACGAGAGATGCTGTATGATTATTAAATAATTTTAATAACATGCCAGGAGGGGGGCATTAGATCAAAGGAGGTTGTGGGCTTTTTGTCTTGTTTTTAAGAAAAGAGAGACTTATGCATGTTCACAGATAGGGAAGGTTTGCATGGAGGTATAAATGTTAAAATCAGTCAGAGATAGAGTGGGAGAAGAATCCAGGGAGCACAGAAGTAGGCATTAGCTTTGGGTGGTGGGGAGACCGTCATTCCCCTGGGGTGGAGGAATAGACTGGGAATAAATATGGACACTTTTGTACATTGGTGGGTAGAAAGATGAAGAATTTCCTAGTCAGGGGCCCTTTATTTTCTGTGTAAATTGGGAGACATTGTCATCAGTGTGAGTGGTAGTGAGTCAAGAAGCTTGAGGAGAATTGTAAAATTTTCTGTCAGGCTATTTCCACATGCCTCCTGTTATTGAGTAGATTTGAAGCTCAGGGTACAATGCTGGTATGTGATTCATCCTCTCTTTTTTCTTTTAATTTTTATTGGAGTAAAGTTGCTTTACAATGTTATGTTAGTTTCTACTGCACAGCAAAGTGAATCAGCTATACATATACATATATCCCCTCTTTTTTGGATTTCTTTCCCATTTAGGTCACCCCAGAGCATTGAGTAGAGTTCCCTGTGCTGTACAGTAGGTTCTAGTTAGTTATCTATTTTATACATGGTATCAATAGTGTATAGGACTGCCCTGGTGGTGCAGTGGTTAAGAATCTGCCTGCCAACGCAGGGGACAGGGGTTCGATCCCTGGTCCGGGAAGATCCCACTTGCCGAGGAGCAGCTAAGCCCTTGCATCACAATTACTGAGCCTGCACTCTAGAGCCCGCGTGCCTAGAGCCCGTGCTCTGCAACGAGAAGCCACCGCAGTGAGAAGCATGCACACGGCAACAGGGTAGCCCCCGCTTGCCGCAACTAGAGAAAGCCTGTGCGCAGCAGCAAAAATAAATAAATAAAAAAAATAAATTTATAAACAAAAAAAAGTGTATTTATGTCAATCCCAATCTCCCAATTCATCCCATCCCCCGCCTTTCCCCCTTTGGTATTTATATGTTTGTTTTCTATGTCTGTGTCTCTATTTCTGCTTTCTAAATAAGATCGTCTATACCAATTTTTTCAGATTCCACATATATGTGTTACTATATGATATTTGTTTTTCTCTTTCTGACTTACTTCACTCTGTATGACGGTCTCTAGGTCTATCCACGTCTCTACAGATGACCCAATTTCATTCCTTTTTTGGTTGAGTAATTTTCCACTGTATATATGTACCACATCTTCTATATCCATTCTTCTGTTGATGGACATTTAGGTTGTTTCCATTCCCTGGCTATTGTAAATAGTGCTGCAGTGAACATTGGGGTGCATGTGTCTTTTAGAATTATGTGTTTCATTCTCTTAATTTTAAAAAATGTATCTCAATAGCAGTCATGCTAATAGCAAGAAATGTAACTACCATGCTTTCATGCTCCTACATACATATATACTCATAACAAGGTTTTTGTTAGTGATAATATTTACAAAGACATGATTATTCTATATACTTACTACCCACATTCAACTCTAATTTTTCTCTCATCATAATGTTGTAGTCCTTTCATTAGCTGATGTGTAAATATTCCACTAGGTTTTTTTTTTTTTTAGTAATTGTGTAGTATTTGATAATATGCTTTAGCCAAATTCATTCAGTTATTTCCCTCTAAATGAATACTTCTGAAGGTTTTTTTTTGCCCCTACAGTGTGCAGTGAATAACAACACACAACTTTGTATACATATACTAGAATTTCTATAGGGATTGCTCAGATTTTTATATTTACATTTGCATCACTTGGACTTTTGATATTTTAATACATTATTTTCCAAAGGGTTCTAGCAATTTTTACTCCCACCAGCAATTCATTCCTCATTTCTTTGCATCTACATCAGCATTGAACATTACTGCTGTCTTTTGTAGGGGTGTAGAAATATGGGGATATTACTCCCTTTTTGTGTATGTATGATTGAAAGTTAATAGAAATTTCTTAAATATCATCAAGCTAATTTTTTTTCAAGAGTCTCCTGACTCTGGAGAAAATTATTTGGTTCAGACAATCCTTCATCCTTCACTCAGTGCTTTGGGAAGATAGTTCAGTTTTTCTCTTTAGAAACTAATGCATACACATGAGCCTACTGTGCTGGTCTGGGCTGAAATAAGAGCTTCAGAAATGTTTGAATACATAATTTTTTCACCCCATAGTTTTGAAATCTGTACCAAAACTGTGTATGTTTTGTTGCCCTGGATACTGAAAAGTTCTGTCAGTTTATTAACCCTGCTTGTCATGATGTGTTATGAGAGAGTAAGATAATTATCAATCATCAAAAAAGGGTGGCTATGATTTCCTTTGAGATAGTACATATTTAGTATCATCAGGAAGGTCTCAGAATTTGCTGAAACAAAGTTCACACACAACTCAATGACAATGAATAAAATCTAATTTAGAGGTGATAGTAACTAAGGCCCTCTATCATGGTCTGAAATTTGCTTTTTATAATTTCTCTCCTTCTAGATTCTTCTTTCCTTATGTGCTAGCAATAGTGAATTATTCATGGTTCCTGAGATCTGCCATACACATACATTTATTTCTGTAATAAGTCAAGCCATTTTATTGAATTAGAATTCATTTCCCACATCTCTGCCTGCAAAAATCATATTCAACTGACAAGATTCAGCTCAATGGCAACTCTTTCTTGAAGAGTTTCCCAAATTAAAAAAATATATATTTCCCACTTTTATCAATTAGGTACTATATTTTATATTATCACTATAGTTACACATCACTGTCTCCTTTGCTAGATTTTAAGAGTTTTGAGATTAGAGACTTTGTCTTACTCATCTTTTTATTTAGCAACCATTTGTATTACTTGACATCTAGCTCAATGCATCACACGTAGGAGATACTCAATAAGATTGAATGAATGGAAGTGTGTGCAGGTGATGGAATAGGCTAGCTAAACCAGGTTAGGGAAGGTGCAGCTGTCAATGTCCACTGCTGGTTATAAATCCTGAGAACACTGTATTAAGGGCTTCAGGATATAATGAAGCTTGCACTGGGTCAGAACACCCTTTCATAAAACCCTCTGAGAATAAAATAGACCAATAGATTACACAAACAACCCGTGGGATGACGAGCAAAACTGCCCTTGTGTGTTCTTCTCCCTTGAGAGTTAATCACATTTGACCATGTGATTTCATACTTACAGTGTATTTTATATTCAAACAATCCCATATGTTTAGCTGGAGAAATTTTACCTAATTTTGATAACTTATAATGCTAGTCACATAATAATTTATATATTCTTATTTTTCTGGTTTTAAAAGGATATTTAGGTACTTTTAAGTGTTCACCAATATTCAAGTATCAATTTTAAATACTTGGAGTATATTTGTGAATTAAGAGTAAATATTGCATTGGTTAGAAAAATTTCTGCTGCTAATAGCGTAGCGTGAGTCCAGAGATATCTGCTTCATTTTTAATGCTCTGGTAGTATACTCTCTTTTGTAAATTCTTTCATCTCATAACTAGCTAAATCCCTAAGAACCAGAAAAATGTGATCATAATATTCTGAATTGATTTTTATCTACTACTTTTGGAACTGTAAAATATATATATATATTTAATTTGTAAAGAAATATGAAAGCTACTCTCTGAAGATGCTAGTCCATACAGAACAATCCATATTTGAATTCAGAAGGAGCCTGGAGGAAGAGCTTTCTCACATAGACAGATGAATTAGGGTACTTAGCTGACAGGGTCATCACTACATTTCTTATCGGAAAAATGGATTTCTACTGCAGGGCTGGAAAATATTAAAAAATTCTCAAGTAGGCTGTAGCATTCAATGAATCATGTCATAAATTGAATGGGAAGAGACTTTGAGCATGTCTCGCAGAATATGGAGTGAGAAAAGGGCCTGCAACATCAGGCCTGCTAGATAAAGAAAAATACCTATGCCAGCAGAGAGAGCTTTTGGGCTTAAGGTAGAAAATTGAATGGTTATGTTTAAGTGAATGCTTCGATAGCATTTTACATGAAAAAAATCATCTGTTTTTCAGAGTAATATAATGTGCTAAATGCTGTGTATATCCTCGAAATTATTTTGCCCCACTTAAAGATTATGGAGAGAAATGCTATCATTGTAGAAGCAGTCACTTTCATGAAGGTGGCCAATACATAATGCTAATGGTATTTACTCTTTGCAGAAATAACTCAGGCTTTGAATTTATGCTAGTAATTTAGAGTAGCTTAGAAAACCTAAGGAAGGAAAGAAAGGAGGAAAGAAGGGAAGTCAATGAGTTATCTGAAGTAGAACAAACATAAGTACAACTGGCAAACTATATCAACGAGTTTTAGAGCCCATGCATGTGCAGACTGAAGTTCTATTTAAATTTGTCAAGAGACACGATCTTTTTGGGATATTTTAGTGTCAGCTGGACTTAGTGATTCATACTCTTGTTAGTACAACAAAAGTTTCAGTTTGTGCTAGCGAAGAACAACCATTTTGAAGGAGTATTTGAATTTTGATTCTATCCTTCCACTCTGTGTAAACATGACCTTATTTCGTGCAGGAATTTTGAGACTTTCTTTGATTTTTGTACATACCATGCATCTCTAAGCCTTAAAGAATAAGATTACATTCTAAGATTCAAAAAGGGTTTCTTTCCTAGTTTAGACATATTTGGGTTTAGAGCAAAGGAATGTGAACATATTTTGAAGCAAGGAATTCACTTAACATTTATCTAGTTGATGGTATAAAAAATAAAGGGTGGAAGAATAAAAACATTTTGTTTCAGAAGTTTATCATTTAAAAATATATTTTGTTTTTTCTTAAATATTTAAAATTTCTGTGATTTGAATTATACTGCTGCCAAAAGGCAATGCTGTTTTTTTTAAAGAAAACTCATGAGGCAAGTTTGACTCATAAGAATGATATTTATTTTATATTCTCAGTGACAGCCTATATTTTAATTTTATGCATGTTGCTCAAGATTTTCAAAAATCTGAGCTGAGGTAGTATTAAAAATGTTGGATATGAGCTTTAAAATTTGAATTATCTTTAATGGACTCCTCCTAAGACCTTAACATGAAAATAGATTGATAACAAATAACTTGAATTGCATCACATGTGTCAACTAATGCTTTTCTAGTATTAGCTGTGTTAACTTGACAGTATTTCAATGACTTTTATTTTGGAAGTTTATTATCTCTCTTTTCTTATTATATTTTTAAGATTTTATTTGAATAGGAAACATAAATCTGCTGAAGCCATGATTGTTGATTTATTGTGTAGTTCATAATTTTAGAAATGAGTTCCAACATTTACTGACCTACTATTTTGTGTAATGCCTTATGCTACACACCAGAATAGACATAAAAAGTGATGATTAATGATCTTCATGTTTCTTCCTTCTAGGAAGAAAAAATAGATACATAAAGCTGTAAATATGCCAAAATATCTAACCTTAATAATAAATATATAAAAATGTATTTATATACATTTTTGGGTTCATGAGGGAGGGAGGGAAAATGCATTGGTTGAAGTACTGCATTAAAGGTGAGTCATTGGAATTTAGCCATATAAGGAGTCACATGAGCTAGTGTGTGAAGGGGCAGGGGCATTACCGGAAGAGAGAGAAACATGAACACAGCCACTGAAGTATGCAAATGTGTGATGTATTTTTGGAGTGGCAAATTGACTGGTATTGGTAGACCATGGGTTTTCTGAGGAAAGTTGGCAGAAAATGGGATGAAAACATAATTTTAAATTTCTTATAAAAAAACGTGGAGATCTGCAAAGTTCTTAAATAGGGAAACGATAGAGTCATAACACATTTTTAGAAAAACAATGCTAGCGGCTATATGAAGCACATGTGGCTGGCCCAGCATATTGAGGGAAGGGAGATACATTTGGTTGTATCTGAAAGAATTTTTGGTGAAAGATAAACTTTCCAGATGCGATGTTAATAAAAAGGAGAAAACATCTGCAAAAAATAAAATGCATTTCCTATTGCCATGACTTGGTGACGGACTGGTATGAGAAGTAAGGGAGAAGATAAAGGATTAAAGATGAATGAACTCACTATTTCAAGCTTTGGTGGCTTCAGGGAGAGTGATGCCTTCCATAGATAAGGGACACAGACACTTTTTTTGTGGAGGGATACTCTTAGGCATGGGAAATTAATATACATTTGGGAGTTTTATATCTATCTAATATTGAAGCTTCATGGTAGATTTTACCAGGATAAGAAGTAAAGTATAAGAGAAGGGAACATAGGCTTTAACAAAACACAGTGAGAAAGAATATAGTGAAAACCATGAAATAGTCTTATTTTAATTACTTCGGAAAAAATACAATTTCAAGAAGGGTAGTGGCAATCAACAATTTTAGAAGTTACATAGAGTCTTAGAAGGATGAAGATTGAGAAGAGGATGCTGGGCACTTCTCTGGTGGTCCAGTGGGTAAGGCTCTGTGCTCCCAATGCGTAGGGCCCAGGTTCGATCCCTGATCGGGGAACTAGATCCTGCATGCATGCCGCAACTAAGAGTTTGCATGCTGCCACTAAGAAGTCCACATGCCGCAACAAAGATCCCACATGCCACAACTAAGACCCGGCGCAGGCAGAATGAATGAATTTTTTTTTTTTAAAGATATGATAAATTGATGTCCTTTAAGAAAAAAGAGAGAGAGAGAAAAGGATGCTGGATTTGGGAAGCAGATCATCAGTGATTTTTAAGACTGGGTTCCCTGGAAGCTGAGATTCTAGTGCGAGTGATTTATTGAGGGATTGCTCTCCAAGGAAACTTCTGAAGTTATCAGGGAATCATGATACGGGAAGGAAACAAGCTAAGCTGGCATGGAGTCTAGCTTCAGCATGATTCCATGGGGAGCTCTAGAGTAGGGATTGCACCAGAGTCTTGAGAAGAATGGCCTGGGCCTTTATAGACCTACATCAATCAGTCATCGGTATGGGCTAGTGATTGCAAGTATGAAACTCCAGGCAGGAGATTTCCTTCAGCCAAGGGCATTAACCCAAGAAAGGTGTCTTAATGACCCTGAGCAGCCAACAGCCCAGCATCTAGGGGAGGACTCTGGCCTGGTCAGTGGGATTTGGTGTGGTGCACACAATGTCTTCCACAATCTTTAAGAGAGCGGTCTCATTTGAGTTGTGATGCTAGACTGCAGTAATCTAAGCAATGAGACTAAGGGGACACAGTGGCTAAAAGGGATATTACAGGGCCAATGTTTTTTAGGTTTAAGAAGATCTGGTAATTTTTGAGAGACCAAGAGTAAAACGGAGAAAGAAATATGGCTCCTATCAGGGTAAAAATGAATTGTAACCGAAGATGGCATGAAGTGTTTAGCTTTGGAAAGTCAAGGTTCCTTTAATAGACCGTTAACTTGTCAATAGAGTAATATGGTAATAGGATAACATAAAAATTTTTGTTGTGATTGTTATTTCCTTTTGTCTTAATAGAAAGGGTAGGTTTAGAACTGCGGTGTGCCAGTAAATTTTTAACTGTCTCTCTGGAGAAAATTAAAAACCCCTGATTTGTAGCGTTTGTCAATTTCTGTAGCATAAAGGTGTAAATATTCTCACCACAGCCAATTTCAAGCTATCAATGATGACCCCAAGTGGCTTGCAAGAGTCCTGAAAATGTAGCAATCAACTCTGCTTTGGAATAACCTTTGATTACTGTGGGAACTTTCAAATAAACCTTAGTGAGAAAAAAGTTAAGGATATGCTTCTTGAAACCCTTGCCTCTACCATTGAAAAGTAAAAGGTTGCAATAGTTCATCTCTGAGAAGGATGGAGAACATAGGATTTATTCGTAAAGCCAAACATGATACAAGGCTGTTATTTTAGGATGGCTCTGATATTTAATACACAGTGATCATCCGCACAAAAGAATGCTAGTAATAAACTCATGGATTCTATTTTTATGATACAATAATTAATGTCTTTAATGTTTGACCTTTGAGAATTTTTTAAAGTGTGTTTCTTTGTTTTAAATCAGTGAAGCTTATTTATTGGGTTCTAGTGTCACAGCTCAACACAGAATTCTTAGATATTTCTAAACTGCAAAAATTGGCAGAGTTTGCTTTTTTAAGTCTTTTAATCTTAATGCATAAATTCAATTTTGCCTCAACCAGGAAGGCACAACAAACAAAAGGCCTTTGCTCTTCTCCTGCAATTCTGTTCTACCTGCAGGGTTTTATGAAGAAAGGAACTATTCCATCAATAGACTATTGATAAAAATAGACTAAATAGACTATTAATAAAAATAATAAATATTATTAACCTGTTTGAGTGCTTTTCCTGTATTTTCTAACTTAATCTTATAACAACCCTGTAAGGGGATATTGTTATTATTCTCCCTTAAGAAATAAAAGTTTTATTCTCCCTTAAGAAATAAAAGTTTTATTCTCCCTTAAGAAATAAAACTTGGTTAAAATTCAAGATTTTTCACTTATAAGATGCATGATTTGCAAAGAATATTTAAATTCTCTAAGCTTCTATTTTTTCATCAGTAAAGTGGAGACAGTACATACCCCATAGCAGTTTGTTAGATCATGGCTAAATTAGACCATGGTTAATAACACTTTAACTGGAGCATTAATCATTGTCATTCATTTCAGTCCCCATTATCTTTCCCTCTTGGCTGAAAGAGGCACAGTGGACAGTTAAATCTATGCACAACTGAATGGGCATGTGGGAAACTGTTTCTTCCTTCTACACAGAAGGATTTTTTGGGGCTCCCCGTACATTCCATGAAAAGTACATGTGTGGTTGCGAGAAATTTTAAACATTACCTAGCCTTTCCCTGACACGCACATGCAATTTACTAAATCATGTAAGCAAACCAAATTCTAATATCATTAGATTCATTTCACAACCTCTCATATTAACTTATAAACACAAGTTTCATGTTTTATCTTGAAGGAAAAAACAACACCTATTGACCATATTTGTAATGCACTAAGTGCTAAGTTCACCTAGGGTAACAATTTCAAGTTTTAGGGTTTTATTGAAAGTTTCACTCTTTTTTATTAGTCATGGGTTTAGTAAATTAGTGCTTCCTTGGAATAGAAGTAAACGTGTAAACTGAATGTGATGTTTAAGTAGTAACTTTTGGAGTAAGTGAAGCAGCTTTAGGACATTTGTATCTTTTGTGAAGTGAAAATTCACAGAGTGGAGGGCAAATTCTCAGACTGAAGCACCTGCGTGCTTAGGCTTCCCATCCATTGACTGTTTTGTGGTTTTTTTTGACTTTTGAATGGCTCTTTACTGAAGACAAAATGGAGAGAGCTAAGCGTAATTCTAAACACTTGGATACCTCTGCAAGTGTGGTCAACGTTTTTTTCTCCTCCAAGCACTCTCCTGTTTCCTTTTATCAAATTGGCCAATCTTATCTCAGTGCTCTAAAGAAAGGTTTGGAAGTACCCTAGAATGAGAGAAAGTTTCTCAATGTTTGTGGGAATCAAAGAGGCTTTTGAGAAAATGGATAATATTAATGGAAAAAATGTATATTTCTCCCTAAATTAGAGAAATCATTGAAGACTAAGTTCAATGAAACAATATATGCTTCATTATAATTTTGTGAAGTTGAAATAGGTAGGAAAGTATGATTGACAATTAGAAATACAATTACTGTAAGTAGCAACTCTTTTAAAACAGACTTCATTTCTGGTGACAGTTAAATAGGTTTCTGCATGACAGTTATTATGTTTGTACATATACATCACACTTAGAACAGATTATTGCCTTTATGGTAACTGTGTCATAGATCAATGAGGAAAAAAATGCTCTATTCAAAGAGAAACTATGTACAGTTAGACATGGTCTCCTTTCTTTCAGCTGTTGTGAATTATGATCCTGGTTTATTATTCAGAGGGGAAAATAATTGTTTTTTGTAAGATTTGATGTAATACTTCTGCTTTGGTTCCAAATTTCAAAGTGAAGAAAAAGTTAGTAAGATCAAAAGAATAATGAGAAATATTTTCCCTGGTTAAAATATATCTTATAAATATAAAATATATCTTATAAATATAAAAGGAAGATATATAAAATATATCTTATATAAATATAAAAGGAGATAAGGGAGTATTTAGAACTAATGGTACAATTTTAAAAAATTCTCCTAATCTTGTTGATAGTATAATTGGAATTACATCTCCTGGTTTAATTATCTCTGAGATTATTTTTTAAATAAAGACATATGTTGGCAAGAAATTTTATCTCATTTTTAAAATAAATGCCCTTTAATGACCATATGTCTGATTGTCCAATAAAATAGTTATTCTTTGTAGACTTGTAATAGAAAATACATTCTGGGGTGCTATACTCTTTCCATTATTTTGGAGAACATCATTCTAGTTGAGCAAAATACTTTTTATATTTAGGTATAGAAGTAGCCTTCTAGAGTAGTAGTAACAGTAGTAGTAGTATAGTATAGTAGTAGTACTGTAGTAGTAACAGTTGCTGTTACTTATTTCATGTACCTGTTTGGTTTTTGGATAGTGAATAAATCAGTTCACGGTGAAGACATAGGCTGTTTCTTTTCTGTCCTAAACTTTTCATCTAAGAGTCATGATTACTGATTTGAACAAGTT
The DNA here is from genome assembly GCF_937001465.1 of Orcinus orca. Taxonomy (NCBI): domain Eukaryota; kingdom Metazoa; phylum Chordata; class Mammalia; order Artiodactyla; family Delphinidae; genus Orcinus; species Orcinus orca. The sequence continues at coordinate 17,610,066 of NC_064576.1, read as the reverse complement.
TGATACTGAGTATTTGAATGCCAGTTTTTATTTGATTGTCCATTTTATCCCTTACTTACTTCACCCAGAAAAGTGATTTGCTCTGTTTTGTTAGAAGCTCAGTTCTTTAGTGTGGCCTCTCAGTTTGTTTGTCGGATGACCTGGACAGAAATGATTTACTCAGTTTTTTAGTTGAAAGAATACTTACTGGATGTTCCGACACACCACAAACAATGGTAGAAAGTAGGAATGAAGGCTGTAAATAGGCTCATCCCTGTCCTCTGGAGCTATGATGGGCGGAGAGGGTTGAAGTGGATACAGTGAGAGAGGGGTGCATTTAGGAACGTGCCGGAGGTGCCTTGCCTACAGGGAATGTTTTCTGGAGAGGGCTGTGCTTTCGAGAGTCAGAAGAGAAGGAAGTAGAAATGGAGGACAAGGAGGAAGTAGATGGAGCCAGTGACAAAGGTGGAAAGGAGGGTGTTTGGGAGTAGTTGAACTTGTTTCATAAATGACGTATATGTTGATAACTAGATTAGAGAAATTCAGTATTTGAACTAATCTCTTAAACCGTAGTGATCAAGATTTCCAATATGTGTCTTCTACAGAGATTTCCAGAGTTTGATCCATTAAAAGTCCTGTGTATTTGAAAGTGAATTGCTATGCAAATAATTTACAAGATATTATGCCAGTAGCCTTGTATAATGAGTAGCTTTAAAAAAATCCAGGTATTTCTTAAAAGATGTTTTTTATGCAGTATGATTATTTTCAAGGCTTAATCACACTGACTATGGATATTTTATTATTTTGAATCCAGTAATGCTTAAATGTGATACAATTTTTAGAGATGCTGTGTAAAAATTAGCTCTTGGTTTAGTAAAAGAAAGTGGTAAACTCCTCTTAGCTTTTCCTGCTAGCTCTGCAATTCTAAAATCTCTCCCTTCCACCCATGTGTTACAAACCTATAGATCTTTCCTTGGTGTGATAATGCATGCGTTGCTCCTATTGGGTCTTCATATCATACACTTGCCTGTTTCAAAACCAAAATTCTCCTAATCTTGTTGATAGTATAATATATAATTTCAACACACTGCCACCTGCCCCTTTAGTAGGATGACATGACATATATTCCTACACTCAGAATTACCAGTGTTTTTGTGTCTGACTTTCCAAGCTTGTTTATCCCAGACAATGCTCTCTACAGAAGCACCATCTCCCCTGACAAGACTGCTTTGAAAAGGAGAGTGAGTGAAATTTGCAATTCATTGTCAGTGTACCACACATGGTTTAATAGCCCTACAGACACTTGCAAAAATGCATATATGTGTGTGTGTGTATTTGTAGATATATATGCATACATACACACACACACATATATAAAAGCTTTCAGTGATTTTCATATCTAGCCAAGTCCTATGTTCAAACAGTTTTCTTGCTGAACTTTAATAAATAAAATGATGAAATCTTCTGTATTCTGTTTGGATTGTTGGAGGGGGTCTGGAGCATTACCTGCTTATCTGCTTATCTGCCCTGTAACGTATACCCCTGAGTATCTTTAGTGTACAGTTTGAAAATTATTGCCCTAAGTCAAAGAACAAAATATTAGTTTCTAATAGTAGAATTTCAGTCATCTTCAACTAATATCTATTGATGAAGGGAAAACTCCAAAAATCACACAATCTATAAAAATCTTTTATGTTTAATGTCAGCTGTGGTGCAATACGATGCATATATCAAGAAGGGAGTGGTTGTTTTTATTCAGTTGCTTCTGAAATATACATGAGATGATGTCATATAATTATGGAATATTCGATCTGAAAGCGACTACAACATCAAGTCATTCATGCCTTCAGTTTAAAGATGAGGATAGTGCGGGACAAAATTTAAAGAGGATTGCTCAAGGTCTAACAGGGTAGGGGCAAAGATGAGTCAGGAATTTAGATTTCTTTGTTCTCTCTTCCTATATACCAAACTGAGCGCTTAACTATATATTGTTATTGCTGGATTTTCTGTCTTGCAACAGAGGGGTTTCAGGTCAATATTTGTTTGAAGTTACAATGCAGATATTTTGTAGAGATATCATATTCAAAGTTTAGCAGTGCAATATAAATATCATCAAATTGACTACAAATCCATCACTTTATCTTCTATGCTTTTAATTAAATCTACCTTCATACTATAGAACAACCAGGGGCAATTTTTGCCCCTCAGGTGTCAGTCTTCAATGTCTGGAGCAATTTTTGGTTGTCATAACAAAGAATTTTCCAGCTCAAAATGTCAAGCGTGCCAAGGTTGATAAGCTTACTATAGGGGATTTAATGGTGCCCTCTGCAACATCTACATGTAATGAATGACATCTTTCCCATATTAGTTAAAAAGAAGCCTGGTCCTCCCTATCATACTAGATTTTAAACTTTAGGGTTGTCCCTGCCTTACAGTATTTCATATTTTGGTGAAGAGTTTCAAATGTTGTCATCTTTATTTTATAGAATTTGATCCTCTTCCCTTTTGTTCTAAGTTTTTTGTTTTTTTTTAAGTCTAACCTCTTAAGAATGCCAACGCTTTTCCTTTTTGACTATTCAAGTTCCATTTGTCAGATATATCTCCAGCTCTATAGAAAAATCTGACTGTTGTATTTTAGCTGGGTTTCCACCATAGATCTACCCTAGAATAAACTTGTGTTTTCTGTTTTTGTGTGTCTTCTGGTATTTATTTGCCTTTTAGGTTCTGTCCTTATTAATGATTTATGATTTCATGTAATGATTAATAATTCTTTTTTACATATTGAAGAAATATTTATTGAGTCCAGGGAATATAAGCTAAATACCTACCTGCCCTTTTGGAGCTCAGTCTTTTGGAGGATATACATAAATGAACTTATAAATAAATATGATGATAGAGAATGTGGAAGCTTCCGTGGATGCACATAATAGGGGCATCTAATCCAGGCTTCAGCCATCAGGAAAGTGACATTTGAGCTGAGACCTGATGAATGAAGTGGGGAAACGTATTGTTTCTGGCAAAGAAAACAATATGTTTATAAACATTTAAGCCATGGGACACAGACAGTGCCCCATAGGATTTAAAAGGCATTTATGAAATAATGTAGAGCTTGGAGAACTCATTTCGTATGTATTCACTCATTAACAACCATTGATAAAATGCCTACTCCAGGACTGGCACTATTCTAGGCATCAGAAGAATAGCACCGAAAAAGCAACTGCTGAAGACTGCCCTCATGTAGCTGACATTCTAGTGTGGTAGCTTATTAGTATTATTTATCTATATAGGTTACTTTTCATAAAAAGGTTTCCCTCTGTGTACAAAGTTGTGAATTCAGTATAAATCTGTTGGCTGAGCAATGCACTGAGTGGTAAATTAATGGAATATATTTTGAAAATCATAAAAATAAGGTTAAGTTGTTAATTTGCGAAACATTACAAATTTATTCAAGAAAATTTGATAATCAGTTTCTAATTCTTCAAGCCCTCCTTTCGGTGTTTCTCTTTCTCTCGGAATACATGGCTTGTTGTAGATGAGACTTTTCCTTTTGGAGAGGGTTTATTCCTTTGTTCAGTTAAAGTATTATAGTTGATTTGGCAGATATATTGATCAACAGTACTTACAGGGGCTTCCCTGGTGGCACAGTGGTTAAGAATCCACCTGCCAATGCAGAGGACACGGGTTCGAGCCCTGGTCCGGGAAGATCCCACATGCCGCGGAACAACTAAGCCCGTGCGCCACAGCTACTGAGCGTGCACTCTAGAGCTCACAAGCCACAACTACTGAGCCCACGTGCCTAGAGCCCGTGCTCTGCAACAAGAGAAGCCACCGCAATGAGAAGCCCACACGCCGCAACGAAGAGTAGTCCCCACTCACCACAACTAGAGAAAGCCTGCATGCAACGAAGATCCAACGCAGCCCAAAAAAAAAAAAAAAAGTACTTACAGAAGGAATGTATTTTAAAGCAGCATAGAAATTAAAGCACCTTTTAGAAAAGTGATTCCCTGCTCTTACACTAAGACCTACTAAAAAACTTTACACAGGCATTGCAGCATGAAGAGACTTAACTGACTTCCATTGGGTTAGATATGGCTAAAGAATTAACAGAGGATAAGTAAGTACTATTCTGCAAAAAAACTGCATTCATGGGAAATTTAAGGAATTTCTAGAAATATAATCAAGCAGTTGTATTACTTTTTACCACACTTCTAACTGATGAATATTTCCCAACAACATTCATGAAGTCAACTTTGAAATATAAAAAGATTTTATAATTATTTGAAACCATATTTCAAGTGTCCTGATTTCAGCTTAGTCGTGTTAGAATAAAAAAGTCATTCAAGAAGCTTATACTAGAGATAGCTGTTTTGAAGTCATAACATTTTATTAGATACAAACAGAAAATGTGGTGTGGTTGGCAAACCCTACATTGGGTTTTGAAATTACTGTGCTACCAGTGTGTTCCAATCAATGAGAACTTTTCAGCTGTGAACTTTTATTGATTTGTATTCCTCAGAGTAACATAAATAGCTTTACTTAAGTCTTCCAATTTCAGTATCATTATTTTTTTTTCTGAAATCTCTGCTTTTAGAAGGTATATCTATGCACTTACTTTTTTGCTTTACTTTTTTGCTTTCCAATTCCTTCATGGTTTTTTTTTTTTAACATCTTTATTGGAGTATAATTGCTTTACAATATTGTGTTAGTTTCTGCTGTATCACAAAGTGAATCAGCCATACGTATACATATATCCCCATATCCCCTCCCTCTTGCATCTCCCTCCCACCCTCCCTATCCCACCCCTCTAGGTGGTCACAAAGCACCGAGCTGATCTCCCTGTGCTGTGTGGCTGCTTCCCACTAGCTATCTATTTTACATTTGGTAGTGTATATATGTCCATGCTACTCTTTCACTTCGTCCCAGGTTACCCTTCCCCCTCCCCATGTCCTCAAGTCCATTCTCTACGTATGTATCTTTGGTATCAGTGTTCTATATAAAGTAGGGGGAAAAATTATGGTATAACCAATTAAATTATTCCAGAACAGTTAAATTATACTATTAATACTTCAATGGGAACAATACGTTTAGCTTTTAAAGAACAAATAAAGTTTACTGAAAATTTCAAACAGCAAAGAACTGGAATGTTTCAACTGCTTCTTTTCACTTCTAAAAATTTATGTGAAACCCAGCCCTCAAATCCATGCTATTGAGAGATGTATTTTCAAAATTTGTTGAAAAAAATAGGAATTTAGTTTTTAGGCTTACCATTTAATGGTCAGAATAAGAATTCCGTACTTGCCAAGGCACGCTTGGTTTTTTTCTACTCTCTAAGATGTTCGTTATTATACGTTGCCTAGAAATGTGAATAAATGTATTAAAGAGCAGTCACATTGCACACCCAAGCATAATTACATTGAAATATTTATGTTGCTGTTTTTAAAAATCATCCATTTGAATTGTTTTTTATCCTGTTTTCAAACATTAGTCTATATTTCAGAAAATATGACAGTAACAATTGATAAGGAAGGGTGATGATAAATGTTGAAAGGCTTTATCTTCTGTAAGGTGAGTTTTAACATGCTTTTCTAACTAGTTCCAAGTAACTATGGAAGAAAGCAAAAAAAATGTAGCTTCAAACTTCATTGACTTTTAAGCTCTTAACATTACAGACATATCTAAGCAGTGAAATCTTGCTTAATCTTCCTTTAAAATATCTATAAAATGTGTACTTTGCCACTAGCCATTACAACCATGAAAATCTACATTCAAACATGCATATAAAAATCAGTCACTCTTTCCTGACATAATAGAGTTATGGAAAATTAGTCCTAATGGTGTAAGGACTTCTTACTTTGTAATAATCATAGTACTTTCTACTGTAAAATGATAGCAACATTCTAAATTGGCTATATGAATGAGTCAAAATTGGCAATAATCCCTAATAACTTAAAATTAACATATAGAACCAAATCCTTGATTAATGCAACCAAAGCAGTTATTACTAGGACATGAAAAAAGGAAAAGTGTGATTGTTTTTCTTGATATAAAGCTTAGGTTTTGTGGTATTCCAAAACTCTGAAGACGTAAAATAAACTCTGTTGCTTCTATCTCTAGTACACTTGTAAATGTCACTTTAGATATTCTACTTTCTTTGATGGTTCAGTTTAGCTACAGAATTTTCAATCTTAGCTTTTCGTTATTTTTTAACATTATTGAAACATTATCTTACTGAGGGAAATTTACCTATATTGAAATGCATAGATTTAATGTTAAATGTACAAGTCAATGAATTTTAAGAAATATATACACCCATGTAGCCAAAACCTAATCAAAATACAGAATATTTCCACACCCTAGAAAGTTCCCTGTACCCCTTTCTAGTCATCCCCCAACTCCCATAGGCAACTCCACTTCTTTTTTTTCTTTTTTATAAATTTATTATTTATTTATTTATTTTTGGCTGCGTTGGGTCTTTGTTGCTGTGGACGGGCTTTCTCTAGTTGCAGTGAGCAGGGGCTACTCTTCATTGCGGTGTGTGGGCTTCTCGTTGTGGTGACTTCTGTTGTTGCAGAGCACAGCCTCTAGGTGCATGGGCTTCAGTGGTTGTGGCATGCGGGCTCAGTAGTTGTGGCTCGCGGGCTCTAGAGTGCAGGCTCAATAGTTGTGACGCACAGGCTTAGTTGCTCTGCAGCATGTGGGATCTTCCTGGACCAGGGCTCGAACCCATGTCCCCTGCATTGACAGGCAGATTCTTAACCACTGTGTCACCAGGGAAGTCCGGCAATGCCATTTCTGAAGTCTATCTCCATGTATTAGTTTAGTATGTTCTTAGACTTTATATATTTTGCATCTGCCTATTTTTGTTCCACACATATTCTTGATATCCATTCATGTTGCATCCATTGGTAGTTCATTATTTTTATTAATGAGTGTTATTCCATTACATGACTATACCAGAAGTTTTTTATCCATTTTCCTGTGGATGGACATTAGTTTTTTTCCTACATGTCAGTTACTTTTAGTAATGCTGCTATAAACATTTTTGTAAAAAACTTTTTCTGAACATATTTCTATTTCTTTTGTGTAAATGTCTAGAAGTAGAATTGCTGAATACTTGTATATTTAATTTCTAAGAAACTGAAACAGTTTTCAAGAATGTGTACATTATTTTAGTTTTCCATCAGCAAATTATGAGAGTTTGAGTTGCTTTATATATTCATCAACATTTAGTGTTGTCATTTTTTCCATCCTAGTTGGCAAGGAAATATTTCTTTGTGGTTTTAATTTCCCACATGGTGTAAGATGCTAGGCGCATTTTCATTTGTATCTTGGTCGTTTGTATTCTTCTCTTTTGAAGTATCTAAGTCCTTTGGTTATTGCCAAATTTGCTTTTCTTTTTATTATTGATGTGTAGAGTTTCTTTACCTATATAGGATACAAGCTCTTTGTCAGGTATGTTTTAAATATGTTATCCCAGTCCATGGCTTATCCTTTTATTTCAACAGAGTCTTTTGGCAAGAAGTTTTTTTTTTTTTTTAAAGGAATTCTATTATTATTTATTCTTTTATATTTATTGGTACATATATCCTGTCTAAAAAAATCTTTCCCTTCCTAAAATGAGGAAGATAGTCTCTTAAGCTTTATTCTAGAATCTCTATAGTTTTAGACTTCACACTTAAATCTGTTAGATACCGGAAATTAAGTTGGTGTATCACGTGATGTAGGACTTAAGCTTCTTTTCTTCCTTTGTTCTTATAAAGTTGTTTCATCTCCTTTTGTTGGAAGAATTTGTCCTTTCCAATTTGAATTGTCTTGATGCCTTCGTTGAAAACCAAATGACAAAATATGTGTTCGTACTTTTTTTTTTCTGCTTTGTTGACCTACATATCTTCACTTACTGTGCTACCACACTGTTTTGATTATGGTAGCTTTTATAAGTCTTGGGCTAGGAATATTAAGTTCTCCAACTTTTTGCTTCTTTATCATTATTTTTATTTTTCTACTCTAGGTCTCATATATTTCCATATAAATTTTTATATCAACTAGTCAATTTCTTCAAAATATCTGATGGGATTTTGATTTGGATTAAATCTAATAACCAAATGGGCTAAATTTGGCACCTTAACACTATTGAGTCTATTCAGTCTTTTAATTCATGAATATGGAGTTAGGTCTTATTTAATTTCTCACAGCAATGGTTAGGGGTTTTCAGAGCAGGATTTTTTGTATATTTTTGGTTAAATTATTTTTTTTGATGCTAGTAAATAGAACTGCATATTGAAATAAAATTTACCTTATTTTTACATACAGATTTTGTGTCCTCTATTATAAATTTCTTATGAGCTTCTACATAAATGATCATCTCTGTTAATAAGACACTTCTTTGGCTTCTTTTCCAAATTTTGTATTTTATTCATTTTTCTTGCTTATTGTGCTGGTTCAGAGTTCCAGTACAATGTTAAGCAAAAGTCATAAAGACAAGCATGTTTGCCTCATTTCCAATATTAGGGAGAACTCATTCAATATATAATCATTAAGTATAATAAGTAGTATTATATATTGTAGATGCCCCTCTATAAGACTGAGAAAGTTTCCTTCTACTTTTAATCTGCTCTGAGAGCTTAGCATGAATACTTATTTAATTTTGTCAAAAGTGTTTCTCCATCTATTGAGATCATCATATGGGTGTGTCTTTTTTATTCTCTTAATAAGTTCAAATACATTGACTTATTTTTTCAGATAGTAAAATACCCTGTCATTAGTACACTAAGTCCCATTTACTCATGATGCATATATTATCTTTCTTATTTGCTGAATTTGATTTTCTAATGTTTTAAAAGAACTTTTGCATAAAATCTCTCTGCCAGATTTTGATATTAGGGTGGTACTGAGATTGTAAATCAAGTTAGTATGTTTATCCCTTAGTCTACTTTCTGGAAGAGTTTATATACAATTGCCATTATTTCTTCCTTAAATGTTTGAGAGAATTCATCAATCTATGACTGAAATTTTCAAACTATGAATTTAATTTATTTAATAGATACAGAAGAACTCAGGTTATCTAATTCTTCTTAAATAAGCTATGGTAATTTATCTCTTTGAAGAACTTTACCTAATCTGTCAAATTTATGAGCATGAAGTTGTTCATAATATTCAATTATTATCATTTGAGTACCTGCAGGATCTGAAGTGATATTCCATCTTTCATCCTTTTTTTAACATTAGTCTTGCTAAGGTTTAAAATTTTATGAATCTTTTCCAAAAAACAACTCTTCAGTTTGCAAATATTTCCTAGTATGTTAAAATTTCATTTATTTCTTCCACTGTTTCTATTACTTTATTTTTTCCACCTTCTTTTTATTTCATTTGCTTATAATTCTCTTGTTCTTTAGCTGACTTTTAAACATGTAGATGTTTTCCCAATAGAAACATTTTATATGATCAAACTATCCTCTCAACACAAATTTAATTTCACTGCATAAATGATGTTATTTTATGATATTTTCATCATTTTGTATTATTTTCTAAATTATCTTTTGATGTCTTTTATGAACTATGGGAGACAAAGTATTTTCTTTAATTTACAGATATTTGGGAGGTTTCTAGGTATTTTGTATGACATTGATTTCATATTAACTGCTACTCTGGTCAGAGAATATATTATGTAAGATCTAAAACCTGAAATTTGTTGGAACTTAATGTTTGGCTCAGCATATGGCCTATCATGGTGAATGTTACTGTTGTTTTTATTATGGTAAAATACATATAACATAAAACTTACTATCTTAACCACTTTTAAATGTGGAGTTAGTGGAATTTAGTATATTTATATTGTTTTGCACCCATCAGCACCATACATCTCCAAGCTCTTTTCGTCTTGTGTAAACGAAACTCTGTACCCATTAGACAGTAACTCTTCGTGACTCCCTCCCCTCAGGCTCTGGCAATCACCACCATTCTATTTTCCTCTTTTTTAAAAAAATCTCCCTTTTCCCCCCATCCCCCAGCCTCTGGTAGCCACTGTTCTACTCTCTATTACTATGAGTTCAACTTTAACTTTTTTTTTTAATTTCACATGTAGTGAGATCATGCAATATTTTTCTTTATTATTTGCCTGTTTCATTTAGCCCAATGTCCTGCAGGTTCACCCATGTTGTTGCAGATGACAGGATTTCCTTGTTTTTTAAGGCTGAATAATATTCCACTGTTTTATATATGTCACTTTTCATTTTATCCTTTTGTCCATTGATAGACACTTAGTTTGTTACTGTATCTTGACTAATGTGAATAATGCTGCAATGAATATGGGACTGCAGATATCTCTTCAAGATCCTGATCTTAATTCCTTTGGATATATAACCATAAGTGAGATTGTTGGACCATATGGTAGTTCTATTTTTTAGTTTTTTGAGGAATCTTCATTCCATTTTCCATAATGACTGTCACAATTTACATTCCCACCAATAGTGCACAAGGTTCCTTTTTCTCCACATTTTTGTTCACACTTTTTCTTCTTTTAATAGCTATCCTAACAGGTGTGAAGTGATGTCTTACTGTGGTTTTGATTTGACTTTCTCTGATGATTAATGATGTTGAGCACCTTTTCATATACCTGTTGATCATTTATGTCTTCTTTGGAAAAATGTCTATTGAGATCCCTTGTGCATTTTTCAATTGTGTTATTTGCTTTTATGCTTTTAGGTTGTAAGTTTTCATTATATGTTCTTATATATTTCGGATACCTTAACTCCTTATTGATACATGGTTTGCATATATTTTCTCCCATTACATCAGTTGCTTTTTCATTTTGTTGATGACTCCCTTTGCTGTGCAGAAGCTTTTCAGTTCGACATAGTTCCACTTCTTTATTTTTGTTTTTGTTGCCAGTGCTTTTGGTGTCATGTCTGGAAAAAAATCATTGCCAAGACCAATGTCGAGAAGCTTTTTTCTAGGAGCTTCACAGTTTCAGGTTTTATGTTTAAGTCTGTAATCCATTTTGAATTGAATTTGGTGTATGATGTAAGATAAGCGTCCAGTTTCATTCTTTTGTACGTGGATATTGTTTTTCCAACACCATTTATTAAAGAGACTATCCTTTCCCCATGATGAATATTTTAATTGCACAAAAACACACTGTGCATTTTTCATTTGTTTGATGTAGTTTATAAATGTCAAGAAGCTCAAGGATCTGTAACCATACTGATGTTTTTGTCAGTAAGTCAAAGAATTGTTCTATCAATTACGGACAAAGGTTTTATAACATTCAACTGTGATTGCCAATTTATTTATTAAACCTTTAGTTTTGTTTCATGTATGTTGAAGCTCTATTATTAGGTAGATACGCATTTTGGAATAGTACTGCTTTTTTATGCATAGTCTAGCTTTGTCCACATGTTTGCTTTCAATCTATCTTTCCTTGTATTAAAAATATGTCTCTGGTATACAACATTATTTGGGTCTCACATTTTTATCCAATGTGACAATTTTTGCCTTTTAATTAGAAAGTTTAGTTTATTTGTATTTAACGAATTTACTGTATATTATATATGTATATTTCTATCTTTACATGTGTATCTATTGATCTATCTATATCTATATATTTGAGTTAAATGAAACATATTCCTTTTTTTGTATTTGTTCAATCTGTTTTTTATTTGTTCATTTTTTATTTCTTCTTCTTTTTTCCTTATTTTTGTTTTATTGAATTTTCAGTATTCATTTTTAATTTATCCATTGCATAGTTAGTTGCATGTCTTATATTATTTATTATTAACTTATTTTTATTGATTACAAAAGTCTTCAATTTATCCTTAAGTAATCTGAATTCTGTGTAGTGGTAATTTTTTACTACTTCACACATAGTGTAGAAAACTGGGAAAAGTACATTTCCTTTATTCTATGTCCTTTGTGATATATTTTGTAATATAACTTTATCTATATAATCATAAGCCCCATCATGAAATTTTATTTTTTCTTTTAAACAGATAATTGCCTTTCAAAGAAATTAAGAGATTAAAAAATCTAGTCTTTTATATTTGTCCTCATACTTATTATTTCTGTATTCTACTTCTAGATTAGAATTTTGATTTGATGTATTTTTGTTTGAAAAACTTTTGTTAGCATTTCTTGTGTCGCAAGTTGGCTGATAACAAATTAACCTTTTTTTTCCTGAAAATGTCTTAATTTTACCTTTCTCTTTGAAGGATATTTTCATTGTATGTAGAAATCTTAGTTTACATATTTTTCTTTCATCATTTCACTGTTTTCTAGCTTCATATTTTAATGAGAAAAAAGTCATCATCTGTATTATTGCATCACTGTGTATTTCTTTATTTCTCATGCTTCTGTTAAGATTTATCTGTATGATTTTTACCATATACTGAGGAAGCTGTTTATAGATTCTTTTCTCTCTGTACATTTTCTTCTTAAACTTTGCTGAGATTTTTTTATACTGAACCATTTTATATTAAGCTTCCAACCTGATGACCCATTATCCCCAAATACTTTAGTAGTGGTTCTTAACCCAAGGGCAATTTTGCCCTCTAAGAAACATTTAATAATATCTGAAAACATTTTTGGTTGTTAACTTGGAGCAGGAGGTGGGGGAAGAAGGGGAAAAGTGCTACCGGCATTCAGTTAGCAGAGGCCAGGCATGTTGCTCAATATCCTACAGTTCACAGGAAATGCCCACAACAAAGAATTAACTGGCCCCAAATGTCAATACTGATAATGCCATGGTTGAAAAACCCTGCTTTAGTGTGTTTTTCCTACATATATACAACAAACACACACACAGAATATGTGTACATCATACACACATGTGTATATGCACAATACGTGTGTAATACAACCATCAAAACCAGGAAATTAATATTAATACATTCCTTCCGTCTAATCCTCAGACCACTATTAAAGTTTCAACAATAGTCCCAATAATAGCAAAAAGATCAAGTTCAGAATTTTGCATACTTTTTAAAAGTCAAGTGTTTTTAGTGTCTTTGTGTCAGGAAGAGATCTTCAAACTTTCCTTAACTTGACCATGGCATATTTGAAAATTTCTGGCCAGTGTTTTCTTTACTTCCTTTTTTCCTTCCTCCCTCCCTCCCTCCCTCCTCCCTCTCTCCCTCCCTGCCTTCCTTCCTTCCTCCCTTCCTTTTTTCTTTTTCCTTTTTCGAATACCTCAATTTAGGTTTCCTAATGTTTCCTTGTGATTAGCTTCACTTAAACTACATTTTGACAAGAATATCACAGAATTGATGCTACATTTTTTTCATTGCCTCCTACCAGGTGGTATATGATTTCAATTTATTTCATTACTGATGATGCTTCTTTTGACAGGTTGTTCAAGGTGGTATCTACCAGTTTTCTTAGATAGGAATTGTATCTGTTTCTTTACCTGTTTGTCTATTATCTCAAGCAGATGGTTTTTATTCCTTACTGTACTTGTAGTTATGATACCTAGTGCACACCTCAAACATATTTGTTACCCACAACTGAATCTATACTTCTAACACAAAATTGTCTCCCAGTAATATTTTTCTCTGTAGTGATACCACCAAATCCCTAGTTTTTCAAGCTGAGACTTCTTAGTGGAACAGACTAAAGCCCTTACATCCTTTCTTATTATCCATAGCCTATTATATTAGTGAACTAGAGATATAACAAGGGGTTAACTAGTCCTTCTTGTTAGAATATGAGAGTAAAAATTGTTACTGAACCAAACTTGGGTCCACTCGACTGCCACACATCAAAGTCAATTTCCTGACACCAGGTTGTGGTGAAGGAAAGTACAGCATTTATTGCAGGGCCAAGCAAGGTGGATGGGCAGCTCATGCTCAAAAGACCCAAACTCCCTGTTGGCTTTAAGGGAAGAGTTTTTAAAGGCAACATTAAGAGTGAGGGTTGCAGGGTGCGTGATCAGCTTATGGACTTTTTCTGATTGGTTGGTGGTGAGGTAACAGGGTGATATTTTGTGAGTCTCAATCATCAACCTTCTGAGTCCATCCAGTCTGGGGTCTACATGCTCGTGGTCAGCATGTAGTCACCATCCTCCACTTGGGTGGGTATGTCTTAGTTTCTGCAGAACAACTCAAAGATAAGTGTCAAATTTTTATATATATCCCTTGAGGAGGAACTAGGACTGTTTTATGGCTGAACTATTGTTTAAGCTGTCATTATTTTTCTTGCTTGACTGTTTTCCCTTTGTTTCTGTATTCCCTCACTTCACTAATTAGTAACTGCTTGTGCCTGCTCCTTGAACTCAGGGAAGGCCTAGGAGACTGAAACGTTTTTCTACAAATAAGAAATGGAGGGCACCAAGGGGCTTTTGTACCCAGGAGGCCCCTGCAGGGTCTTGCTGGGTTTCAGAGTCATGCAGAAAGGAGATAAACAGGGATCAAAATAGAAACCTTTTCCTTTTTTTTTTTTTTCTGGCACAAATCCAGCCTGGATTCATCAACCCCTCTTTTAATTATGAGTGAATGGAAAAATTCCATCATTGGATAGAGTTAGTTTCTATTACATAATAAAGGAAAATGCCTATAGCTCACAAATCATAGAAGAGAAAACATCATGCTTTATCAAGATAACTGCAGGAAGCAGAAATGAAGTATAGAAAATATTGACTTTGTGCCATCAATTTTTTTAAGAAACATAAGAAACGAAGATGGGATGAAAAGATAACAGTGTAAGATGTTTTCCAAAAAATAGCATAGTGTGCAAGGAACATTGAGAAGACAAATGAATGGCAGAATTCTCAGATGTGAAAAGCCTTGGATAGTAAACCACTTTTGTTACTATTCCTGAAAGATTTATTTAAAGTAATTTTTTAGTCAATTAAACACATGAATCAAAAACTAAACTTTCGAGAAGTAAGAAATATAAGTGTTCTGTCAACAAGGCATGGGAATAAATGTAAATCAAGACTTAATTCTAATTATTTTTTTTAATCATACACTGTAAATATAAATCAGAATGTGATTGCCATAAGAGAAGATGTATGATCTAAAAGGAATAACTTAACAATTACAACCTGAATCCAAAATACAGGAGGATTTGGCAGGAAGGTTTGGTAAGATGAGTGAAATTACAGTCTTTAAAATTCCCCTTCTTTTATAACACATGTAAGATAGATTTGGTGTTATTCATTAGGAAAATATGCAGGAAATATACAAGCATATACAGGAAAATATACATTTAAGTATCTCTAAAGCTTTAAGGCATTTAAGAAAGGACATGTACATTCTGGATTACAATGAGAAATGGCATAGGATTTGTTCAGCAAATATATAAGAACAAAAATATTTAAAATAAGATGACAAAAGTAAAGCTGAACATATCATTTAGGAAAGTAATTTTAATAGATAGTTGATCTCTCATTTGGGTCAAAAAAACTGAAACTGAGCAGAATCCTGTGGGGCCCTCCCAAGTACAAATTCTGTGTCTCCCATTTCTTGTTTATAGGAATAGGCTCCATTCAGCCTCCTTTACCTTCCCTGAGTTCCAAAGGGTAGATTCAAACATTGCTAATCAGGGAGGGGAGGAAATGCAGAAACAGAGGTCAGTCAAGAAACAATAGTGCAGCCTTGGGGCAGGGTCCTGGTTCCTTCTCAAGGAATATATATAACAATATCTTTGAGTTCTTCTGCAGGAACTAAGGCCCCCATCCAGGTGGAGGATGGCAACTTCAGGCTGAGCACAAGATTCCTGGAACACTGCCCTGTTACCTCACCACCAACCAATTCAAAGAAAGCCACACACCTGGTAGCCCTTACCCCAGATTTTGCCTACAAAACCTTCTCCCCAGATACCATTGGGAAGTGTGGGGTTTTTGAACATGAGCCACCTGCCACTTGCTCTCCTTGCTTGGCCCTGCAATAAACCTTTCTCTGCTCCAAATTCTGGTGTTTCAGTTTGTTTGGTCTCACTGTCCTTCAGGCACATGAGCTTGTGTTTGGTAACAAAACATTAATAACCAAATATATACTGTGTCAGGGAGGAAAAACTTCTGCCCTTCTAAGTTCTTCTGGTTAGTCTGAGAATTAAATTGACATGAAACAGATTACCAGGAGAAAATCAAAAAGAGTTGAATAACGTGTATACATGACAGAGACCTAGGAAAACTGAGTAACTCACCAAAATGGCCAAAATCCTTACTATAATTAAGCTAAAGACACAAAAGCATGTTGGGCTGGAGGGCAAAGTGGTTTGGGACTTCACAGGGGAGGAAAGCAATTCACATGGAGATGGAAAAGCAAATGTTTGATAAATAAATGTTTGCTGGACCATACAGAGACATGGGACTTTGGGTAAACTCTGAACTCGAGGCCTGTCCAAGTTTCCCCCACCACATAGCCTATATTCTTTGGAGATATCTCTGGTAATAGCTGTGTCCTGGGAATGTTACCAGAAGTGGGACCCATTCCAGGGCCCAAGAGTGGGCTCTTGTTTAACACTCAGAAATGAATTGTCCAAGGAGACACATGTACGGACAAAGCAAAATGCTTTATTGGGAAGGGGTGCGTGGGTGGAGAGCAGTGGCATAAGGGACCCCAGGAGAACTTCTCTGCCACGTGGCTCACAGTCTCAGGTTATATGGTAACAGGGTTAGTTTCTGGGTTGTCTCTGGCCAGTCATCTTGCTTGTGCCCATATTTGGTCTGACTCAGGGTCCTTCCTGGTGGCACACACATCTCTCAGCCAAGATGGATTCCAGCAGGAAGGATTCTGGGAGGTTGGTAGGACATATTATGGGCTGGTATCTCCTCCCTCCTTTTTGTCTCTCCCTAATTCTTCTGGCTGTCTATAGCTTGTTAGTTCTGTGTCCCTTATTGGGACCTCCTGTTGTGAGATAACTCATGCAACAGGTCATTATCAAGCCTGGCCAGGGCAGGTGGTTTGGGTCAATGGTTCCCTAACAGGAACAGGCCCTTTACCTAAATTCTTATAGGCAGGTAAGAGGAGATAATAAGCAAAACTTTCTGAGTCTTCTGTTTCTTACAAATAATCAGCCTAAATTAATCCTTATGTCAAAGAGACATATTTTGGTATGGCAAATCTTGCTCCCCTTACAACTGTTAATATGAGAAAAACCTAAAATAAAGGGATTTAGAGAATACAAAGAGAGAAGATAGAAAAAAGATACACTAGGTAAGTAGAAGCAACGTTAAAGCAGTGATGAGAATATTAAAATTAAGCAGTATAATGCTTAGTTTTCAAAAGCATTAAAAATGGACCACTCTTTATTGTTGAAGCATGAAACTGTCAATAAAATCATACCAACATTCAAGCACTTTTATGTGCTAAATAATGTGATATTTAAGTGTACATTTAACCAAACTTAGCAGCCAACATATAGGGGCATAAAATTCAAATAGTAATAGGAGCTATGAATGCATTGCTCAGTTTTTCCCATGCCAAGAAGACTAAATATGTAAATATATTATTAAATATATAAATGGATGTGGAGAAGCTAAACAACATAATAATTATGGTTGATTAAACAAACAGTGAACTCAATACCCTCCAAACATGTATTGTAACCAGGAGTGTCCCCTGAACATATATAAAATATGTCTGCATATTAAGCCTCTGCACAAATGTTTGTAGGAATTATAGAAGGCATGACTGTAGTCACACTCAAATAAAATAAAATAAATTTATAAAAAGTATACAATTTAACTTCCTAAGGAAAAATCTGAGATGAGAACAAAGCTTTTGATATATGAATATTAATCACTGCATTACTTATGATATGAGCATATCAGTCATTTTGGAAATGACTGATTAAAGACAGTCTGATTTTACTACTATTAATATTTGTCATCTAGAAGTTGTTGAATATTATTTGTGTATGTACTGATGCAGATGTCTAACGATTATGTCTGAATACAAACTTATACCAAGGATTATACTAATTTCATTCTTATTAAGCTTGATTTTAATTCTCATAAAGTTAATGGTTATTAGAATAAATGCTAATAGGAAATTTTTTCTCTTATTGAAGTGTTTTTGTTTGTGTAGTTATAACTATATGTCAGAATTTTGGAAATTAAGGGAAGGGTTGGGTTTAAATAATTTTATTTACCATCTCAACAGTTGAATTTAAGATGTTACCTTTCTTTGTAAGATTTGGAGAATTTCACAATGACTTTTACTTTTGTTAGTCATTGATATTTTCATATATGAAGAAGGTTTACTTGTATAGGCGCAAGCAAATCATACTTTTGCTCAGGCTAATAGTAAGTCCAAAGGTTTCTCTGGTTTTTACTCTAAAGAAAATATTCATTATTGTGTTTAAATTATAGAAGCTTTGTGTCGTTTACATGTAATAGAAATTTGTGAGGTATTGAATGTAAATGTCTCATGGTATATATTGTATAGAACTGGACCCATGTAGCAACTTCTGCCATACTATTTATAAATTTTAGTAGTATAGGTTATCTTTAGCAAAATAAATGTAGGAACTATAAACTATGGTTGAAAATGAGTACAATTTTGTTTAAATTTTACTTTTAAGTAACGTTAAGTACCATTACAACGTTAAACAGTAGTGCATTAAAATTAAGTGATGATTAAAGAATAAAACATTTAAAGGTGATAAAATACCCAGAGGTTTCAAGTTAAATAGAAGTGTATTGGGAAAGGATATTTGGAATGACTCTTTTGAACATTTGTTTCTGGGATTCTGAAATCAAAGCTATCAACACAAATTACATCAAACACATCTCTACAGTTCGTTTTGTCTTAATTTTCAAATAAAATGTCAGTGAATTGTTTGGATATTACTTTGTTTGCCAAACATGGAAAGTATCCAAACAAGTTTTTAAAAGTTTTCTTCTGCCTATCTTTGTTTTCTACTTTCTCTTAAATGAGAATGCAGCCCGTGGACAAATAGTACTATGAATTTAAACAATTAAATGAAAACTTTTGGTGACCATCAATTTGCGTAGACATTAACTTAGCTAATGCACCAGTTTTTTGGTATAAATACCTACAATAAGAAGGAAGTGGAGAGAAGATAATGGAAAAAAAAAAAAGTAAAGATAAAAGCCTCACCTTTAAGAAGGTTCTCTTAGAGTCACCTCTAGTTTTTCTTAGAAGTTGTAACTTCATTCCACTAAAATCACATTTTCTTCAAAACTTTTGGATTTTCTAAAATTGTAACTATTTTAGGACCCCATGGCAAGAAACATCAGGTAACATCTGTTACTCATTCAAATATTCTTGCTTTTCCTTTCTTTTTCTTCTTTTCTTTCCCCATTTCTTTCTCTACCCTCCCCTACCCTCTCTTTCTGTCTCTTCTTCTATTTTTCTGTCTCCTGAGACTTTCTTTCTCTTCATCCCGTTCTTACTCCACATACTATATAATTTTTTTTTTTTTTTTTTTTGTGCGGTACACGGGCCTCTCACTGTTGCAGCCTCTCCCGTTGCGGAGCACAGGCTCTGGACGCGCAGACTCAGCGGCCATGGCTCACGGGCCCAGCTGCTCTGCGGCATGTGGGATCTTCCCAGACCGGGGCACGAACCCGTGTTCCCTGCATCGGCAGGCAGACTCTCAACCACTGCGCCACCAGGGAAGCCCCATACCATATAATTTTAATTGACCTCAAATTTATGCTAATACTCTTAAATTCACAAATAAGAATATTCAAATGATTAAGATATTTAAGTATCACAGTCAGTTGATTAAAAGATAAAAGGAATACAATTTCTCAGAAAGGACGAGGAACTAAACATAAATTCAAACAATAAATTTCTGTCAATTTTGACAATATACACCTTTCAAATTAAAATGTAATTTCTAAATTCACTTGTTTGTTGAGATTGCCTTCTACATTTCCTCTGAAAAATAATGAATTCTATATCTGACCTTAAATGTGCTTGAAACATTTATTTTTTAGCTCTATTTTCAGAAACTGCCAGCTTTCACTACTGACTGAACATGTCATCATTGGAACACTCCTGCTGAGGTAGCTGTTCTCAGATTCTCTTTCAGATCCAGATCTACCCCATCCCAGGGGAAAGAGGGCATCATCTCACCTTGCAATTGGTGTTTGCTTGAACTTTGAACTCCTAGACTTGTTATAGAAAAGACAAAGGAAGTGGCTGTCCAGAGTAGATTACCAAGTGTAGAAATGATGTCAGTTCAGCATTTCCCTCTGTGTCACAGCACCAAAAATAAACGAGTGAAGTTAAAAAATAAAAAGTGGGGTGTTAAACATAATTTAGAAATTCTAATAAAGATTTAAGGACACATGAATCCACATATGTTATCTAAAGTGTCATTTTCCGTGACCTTGCTCATGTCACAAAAAGGCAATGATTTTAGTTTCATTTTGATTTAGCCAAATTTAAATCTATTTAACAGTTCTCAAAATTAAACTAGAGTGATTCAACAATGTAAATTCACATGTGTTGTGGATGATTTAGAAGTTCAAGTAAATTATTTAAATGAAAAATAATTCAAAACTTAGTTCAAAAAATTCAGGTAGTTCGGATCAAACATTCTTAATTTTTTAATAAAAGGACAAAAAATTTATATAGCATTTCAAAGAAAATGGGTTTTCCCATTAGAAATGCTGTTTAGTAAATACTATTCATGTATCTGTAATATTCAAAGTAAAGTCATAATTTTCAAAAAGGCAAAATAGCTAAATTTCCAAATGTCATTGCTGGTGAATCTTGTCCTCTCAAATGAGCTATCTGGTTAAAGCAGTATGGGAAATATTTATAGATTTACAGATACAGGAAAATGGTATATTTAAACTACTGTATTGAAATCAGGGTGATATTTTTCAAGGAATCACTCTTTTTTGAGGTCATGTAGAAGAGCAGTCTGCAAGGGAGTCTGAAAAAGAGCAGTCACTGAGAAGGGAGGACAGAAAATTATGCTGTACCACAGAGGGAGAAGAATTAGAAAGGAAGGACTAGGCTACCATGTTCAAAATAGGAAGATGAGATGACCAGAGAGGCGAAGTCAGAAAGTGACCATAGGATTTGACAACATGGAGATCATTAGAAACTCTGAAAAGTATCAATTTTGGATGATTTATGTGATAGAAATTTAATAAAGGGAGCTGAGAGTAATATGAGGTTAAAAATCGGAGACAAGAAATTTGACTGGGGGGCTTCCCCGGTGGCGCAGTGGTTGGGAATCCGCCTGCCGATGCAGGGGACATGGGTTCGTGCCCCGGTCTGGGAAGATCCCACATGCCGCGGAGCGGCTGGGCCCGTGAGCCGTGGCCGCTGAGCCTGTGCGTCCGGAGCCTGTGCTCCGCAACGGGGGAGGCCACAACAGTGAGAGGCCCGTGTACCGCAAAAAAAAGAAAAAAGAAATTTGACTGGATGGAACCCAAAAATGAGGAGATTGGAGAAGATGTAGGGTATCTATGTTTAATTACTCTTTTTGTTTATGGGGAAGATACTAATGTCAGCTTCTCTGGTCAATGACCAAGAGATGGATGAAGCAAATCAGAGAGGCTCTAAGATAAGGAACAAGCTCCTTGATACGACTAAAGAAAGGCATTGGCCTTAGAGAGGAGGAAAGACATTTTCTTTATGGAGGAAAGAAAAAGATCAATGTGGCTACCGGTAGATATGGGAAACTGTCTAGGGACAGTGTTTCTCTCCACCAGATAATATAATCTCTTTATTTGGAGGTTATAAATTATTTTCTTAGACAAAGCCAGTACTCCAGAAGAAAGATAAATGTTCCATACTACCCCAATAGCTTATGAAAATTACTTTTGATAAATTAGGTTTTGATTTTTTAAATTTATTATCCAATATATTTGCCTTTCTTTGTCACTGCTGCTATTCTGAAAACTTGCACATTTTCTTTTACATTATCATTGAGATTTCAATTTTGGTACCTCTAATACCTCTTTATCAAAACAGTGAAGCCCAAGTGTTGATTTAATTATCATAATATTAGTATAGCATGACTTACTGAGAACGTTTTTTGTGTTTTTTTAACCTTTTTGATGCTCCCATTGATAAAGACTATATATGAAGAGTTATATGGCCTAAAACACTACATCAAATACTCATATTTACCAAGGTAAATTGAATATCTGTTTTCGCTTTTTCATACTATCACTGAAGATAAAGCACTCCCTTATTCACTATACAGTGTGAAATGCTTCAAGAACAAGAGAATGGTTCATTAGCAAAGGGGTAGATAAAACTACTTATACAGTGACAGCAGTTTCTATCCTGAGCCTTAATTTATCACTCCTGAGGGTTTTCTGCAGGAGTGAAACATAATGAAATAGTATTTAAAATATTAGAAAGTGTGGAGAGAAGCTCAACCACCCTAAGCTTTTATGAAATTATCATAGTACTGCACTATAAGGGCTAGCCTCCCTCTTTATGATTATAATTGTGATTAAGTGTATGTATTTCTCAAAAGAATAAGACATGATACTTATAGTGTAGTTAATTTTACCCATACTAACAGGGTGCTTTTCATGAATCTTTAGGAAACAATGAGTAAGTTTTCTCATCACTTGGAGTCTTTATACTAGAGATACACATTCTGAAAAACTGTGTAATAAAGATACAATCGATGTGCTTGCATTAAGAGTTTAGGAAACAAGTATCCATAATATACAGGATGAAATTAATATTGTTAGTATATTTGAATGAATTTTCTTTTGGCTTCATGCTTAACCAATTATGTTTGAAGAACCCAGTCTTGATTAATTTATTTAAATTGACCAGTGTACCATTTGGAAAGAAATATAAATTTACCTAAGTTAGAATATATGGCAATAAAGCATGGTACAGTCTTTTAAACTTAAGACATATGATGGATGTATAGTTTGTAGCTTTATTTTTGGCTCAGAGTGACAAATTACAAGGTTGTACTCCAATGTTCTGAAGTCTGTATAGATTTAATATCTTAATTCCTTTGGTATTTGTGCAATCTCATGTCTTTAATTCAGTTTTTTTCTTCAGTCACTTTCGTCTAGATTTTACATGTCTAACATGATTTGTTTTTGTAAATATGTCTACTCTTTTACACAGTAATGGGATGAGGTGGAAATAAATGCACTACCATGATTCTACAGAGTTAGTACAGAGCCAAAAGCTTTTTTTTCTTGCCAATAATAGGAAGCCTGCTTAAGGTGTTTGTTGGAAAGAATAAGAAGGATAAAGAATGAATGTAAAGTTCCAATAGCATAGGGTAAAAGAATAAATAGATCGGAGAAGGTGAGATTATGGTAGAAAAAAGAAATCAGAATTGGTTGTTGTGACCGTTTACCTTTGAAATGTAAGAACATTGATAATACCATAGGAGAGAGGTTGCCAAGGTGTGGGTGGAGTCACTTCATCTCTCTGGGAACTATTTCCCTTTTCTGTAGAAATGGAAGAGTTAAACCAGATGATGGTTAAGGTGCCTCCCTTCTAGCTGTAAAATTCTGTTGTTGTAATTGGTACCTTAGCTGTGGTTCCAAGTGTAGTTGGTTAAGAGTGAAATAGCAAAGTATATGTGAGATACCTCAAAATATAGGGAGAAAAAAGACCTGGTGAATCATATCATTGAAATAAAAGTATTAGTAAGGGTTTCCACAATCAGGGTTAACATTAAAGTTCAAGAAATCAAACATACCTTATGACAGGCTTGGAAACAGTTAGGACAAGATTCACATTAAACAGTAAATGGAAAGTAAGCATTCTTTTTTTATTCTTGTTTTCTTTTTTAATCAGCACAAAAAGAAAACATTTATATATTCTTTTTTTGTTTACTTATCAGAAATATGGGTATAGAACCTGCACAATTTTTTTCAAAATATTATAACCAAGACAATGAGGATTTTAATATGTGTATGTCTATCTATCAGCACATATGTATGTATGTATATTATATTGTATATATGGAATATATGATGTATATATACAGATATCAGTCCATGAGCATTACCTTGTTAAAGTTGATTTATTTCTCACAGTAACCATATAACACAGTATGGTAACCATATAACATACAGTATAGCTTGCCTAATATCCATGCAGATTAATATTGATGGAGAAGAATATGGTTACTGATTGACTGTTCTATAGCCTGTATTCCTTACCATTATGATTTATTGATATGGTTAGCTTATATTCAGTACAGGAAAAAAAGTCAATAATAAACCTGGTAAGTAATATTTGGTGGATACTTCATTGGTGTTTAATAGAAAAGGTCCATGGAATCAGGAAATGGGATGCCTCCAGCCAAAGATTCACATTTCCAGATTCCAAAATATATTACAAAGTTGTATTAATCAAAACAATGTGGTACTGGCATAAAAACAGTAAACACCTAGATCAATGGAATGAAATAGAGAGCCCAGAAATTAACCCATACATGCACAATCGATTGATCTTTAGCAAGAGTGCCAAGAATACAAAAAAGGGAAAGGATAGTCTCTTCAATAAATGATGCTGGGGAAGCTGGATATACACATGCAAAAGAATGAAATTGGATCTACATCTTATACCAACACAAAAATCAACTTAAAATGGGTTAAAGGCTTAAATGTCAGGCCTGAAACCATAAAATGCCTACAGAAGAATATAGGGAAAAGACTCCTTGACATTGGTCTTGGCAATGATTTTTTTGGATATGATGCCAAAAGTACAGGTGATAAAAAAACAATAAACAAGTGGAACTACATTAAACCAAAAAGCTTCTGTGAACTAAAGGAAACCATCAAGAGAATGAAAAGGCAACATATTGAATGGGAGAAAAAATTTGCAAATCATGTATCTGATAAGGGGTTAATATTCAAAATATATAAGGAACTCCTACAACTCAATAGCAAAAAACAAATAACCTGATTAAACACTGAGCAAAGGACCTGAATAGACATTTTTCTAAAGTAGACATACTAATGGTCAGTAGAGATAAGAAAAGTTGCTCAACATCATTAATCATCAGGGAAATGCAAATCAAAACCACAATGAGATATCACTTCACACCTGTTAGGATGGCTATTTAAGAACAACAACAAAAAAGTGTTGATGAGGATGTCAGGGAAAAGGAACTCTGGTGCACTGTTGGTAGGAATGTAAATTGATTCAACCATTAGGGAAAACAGCATGGAGTTTCCTCAAAAAATTAAAGCTAGGACAATGTTACTTCTAGGTATTTATCCAAAGGAATTGAGTTTAGGATGCTAAAGAATTATCTATCTGCACTCTGACGTTCATTGCTGCATTACTTACATTAGCCGAGATATGGAAGCAACCAAAATGCCCATGGATGGATGAATGTATAAAGAAAATGTGATATATACATGCAGTGGAATATTATTTAGACTTTAAAAAGGAGAGAATCCTGCCATTTACAACAACATGGATGAACGTGGAAGAAATTACAGAAAGACAAAAACTGTATGATCTCATTTATATGTGGACTCTAAAATAGTCAAATTTGGGAATTCCCTGGTGGTCCAGTGGTTAGGACTCTACTTCCACTGTAGGGGGCATGGGTTCGATCCCTGGTTGGGGAACTATGATCCGTGAGCCACGTGGCATGGCCATAAAAAAAAAGAAAAGTCAAAATCATAAGAGGAGAGAGTAGAATGGTGATTGGCAGGGGCTGGGAGAGGGGAAAATGGGGCAGTGATGGTCAAAGTGTGCCAAGTTTTATTTATGTAAGGTAAATAAATTCTGGAAATCTACTATACAATATAGTGCCTATAGCTAACAATACTATATTCTGTACTTAAAAGTTTCTAAGAGGGTAGGTCTTATGTTGTATTCTTACCACACACACAAATAATAATAAAGGGGACAGGAGGAAACTTTGTGAAGTCGTGAATATGTGTACGGCTGGATGGTGGTGATAGTTTCAAAGGTATAAACTTATCTCCAAACTCATCAAGTTGTGTACATTAAATATTAAATATGTGCTTTTTTTACATGTATATTACAACTCAAGAAAGTAGTATTAAAAAAATAAAAAATGATTTGAAACAAAAAAAAGAAAAGAGCTGTGGAAGAAAGATACTAAGAAATTCATTTTTCTTTTAGGGTTTTTTTGTGAGAAAACATTCCCAACTTGATATTCTTATAAATGCCAGAGAAATTACTCATTTGTAAAGAGGGACAAAAAAGGAAACTAAATGATCATTGTACTTATAAAATCAGCAAATAATTAAGAAAATAAAATTACAAATGGTTTCAAGATATTGATTTGTTAATCCACAATCACTATTATTTTATAGTTTATCTTATACCAAAAGGGCAAATAGGTGCAGCATTTTCTTTTATGTTAATAAATTACAGATTCATTTCAAATGTCTTTCTTTTGAAAATGATTTGCAATTGGCATAGACAGTCTAGAAAATTTTGAATCATTTAAGAAAGCATTACAATTTCTCCAAATTCAGTCTCCACTGTTTGGTGTGTTTCCTTCCCGTGTTTCTAGGAAGCATTTTGCACAGTGATTAAAAACATGGACTCCTTAGCCAGACTGGCCTTAAATTCAAACTCACCAAATTGGGGCAAGTTATTCAATGTCTCTGTGCCTCAGTGTATTCACATTTTATAGGTGAATACTAATGTTATCCACATCCCTGTGTTCTCATGTGGATTAAATGAGATTAAATGCGCAAACTACTTGAAGCCCTGTCTGGAACATAGTAAAACACAACACAGGTAGGATGAGACCTGTCCTGTGACTCTAGGACATTCCCAATTTAGACCTCTTGTCCTAAACTATTTATTAGTAGCCATTTTTTCATTTAGTAATGGCCTGGATGTCCAATAAATGTTATGGTCACCATATACTTGAAAATGTGTTATTAATTATTCTAAGCATAATTTTCATATGGCTGTGGTAATATTATATAAACAATTTTAATATTGCTTTTGTCACTTAACATAGTATAGCCAGAATTTCTCCAAGTCAACTTTTTATAAATAACTTTATAAATAATTTTTAATGTTTGTATGTGATTCCTCAGAATGAATGTGCCGTAATTTGCTGATGTATACTTCAATTATTTTTAATTTTGCCCACCAAAATAATGCCGTGATGAATTTCTTTCTCCTGGTATTTGGACTACTCTTCTGTGGATTTACTCACCGTGGTAAAATTTAAATTACTGAGTCAAAAGTAATAAACATTTGTTAGGATTTTGTTAATGGTTTATATCTGCTGCCGTGGAGAATTTCAGAGTATAGCTTAAGCAAGAAAAAAAGGCAACCAAACTCTGTTTGTCCAGACTTTTGCTGAAACTGCATTTCAGGGTTGACATGACATAGACACTTAGGTTGATTCTTTCATTTGACCTTTATGTGCTGACTGCCCTTCTTATCTTGTGTTGGCAATAATATTCAAGTTTTTCATCTGCTTGGTATTCTTACACCGTATCATAGCTGTCATTTTGTGCTAATTTTCCATAAATTATCTAGCAAAAACAAACCACTCAATAACAAAGAATGAATTGAGTGTACTCTCCTTTGACTTACGATTTCTGGAGTTGGAGATCTCCTGTGGCTAAAGGAAAATATTCAACACGTCAGTGTTATGTCAAACATCAGTTCTGAAATTATTGGGTAATCTCAAATCTCCAAGTGTGTTGCTGTGGGTTCCAAGAGATTTGCGGGGTTGTTTTAAAGGAAATAGAAAATGTCAGACTTGTGTCTCCAAGGTTTGGTCTCCTGAGTAATGTATGGTATGTGTCCTTTATCGGATGCCCTTTTGTCTGCATAAAGTAGAAATATTCAGTCTGTGTCAGGAATCTTTACTCTCCTAGTTGATTCTAATTAGCCTTGACAATTTCATATCTTCCCTTGGTTTGCATTTTCCAAGAACAGTAACCTTTGTTTTTGTAGCTCCCCTTAGCATACAATAAGGTTCTTTTTAATGGTAATTGATATTTTATAGTACCACTAAATAGGTATGTTAAAGGGGCTACCTTATTTTCAAAAAGAACTGAGATTTTGGAAAACTTCAGATGTAGTGGATTGGTAACTGCAGGGGTTGCTGCTGCTTAATTTCCTCGGATTTTTTTCAGTAATAAATTTGTATTTCATTTAATCATATTTTTTTTAAATGTTTTTCCTCAGGTAAGAGTTCTGTTTGTTCCCAGTTCTTTCATTTTGAAGGGTTAAATTCACTGTTTCTAAGGCACTCTCTAATTTGTCTTGCAACTTTTCTCTCTCTTCTTGAATCACGTTCTCTAGGATTTCAGTTTGAATTTTTTTTAACTTTTTATTTCGAAGTAATTATAGACTCACAAGAAGTTACAAACAAAATACAGAGAGACCCTCACATACCCACTACCCAGTTTCCCCCAAAGAGGACATTTTATATAATTGCAGCACATTATCTAAACCAGGCAGTTGATATTGGCATAATAAAACTCACTAGATGAGCTAGTTCCTCAGGATTTTGTATTATTTTGAAGCAGTTTATGTAAACTTCTATCTGTGGGAAATGTTCTTATAAGAAATAACTGACCTTCTTATTTCAAAAGTATTATTCTCAGTATTTTTTCCCTTTGATTCTGTGTATCTCTTTTATATCTATGATTAGAGAAAAATGAAGCATTCTAAAAATGAATAGTTTTTAATTCTTTTTTAGATCAAAATAATAGTACTAATATTTATTAAAATGCTTATTGTTGGCAGTATACATATATAGTTTCACTTAGTACTCAAGGCACCCTGAAAATTAGACCACATCACTGATATTTTAGACATTAAGGCACTTGAGGTTCAAGAAAAGTTAATAAATAACCAAATTCGTGTTGTGAGTTAAGACTAAAATAGGACTCAGAGTTGATCTTTGTGATGATGAGATTCAATCTTTGGGATGAACAGTTTGAGATTTTTCTATACAATCGTATTGAGTTTTTTGGGTAGATAATATAACCCACATAATTTCTACTTTTAAAAATATAATGAGACTTTCTTTGCAGTCTTAAATATAATCCATTTTTCATCTTCAGTGGAGACCTGAAAGAAAAATATTCGTCATGGTACACAAATTTTTTTTTTTTTTTTTTTTTTTTTTGCGGTACGCGGGCGTCTCACTGTTGTGGCCTCTCCCGTTGCGGAGCACAGGCTCCGGACGTGCAGGCTCAGCGGCCATGGCTTACGGGCCCAGCCGCTCTGCGGCATGTGGGATCTTCCTGGACCGGGGCACGAACCCATGTCCCCTGCAGGTGGACTCTCAACCACTGCGCCGCCAGGGAAGCCTACACATTTTTGAATATACGTATTAAAAAATCTTATACATTAGATGGTCAAATTATATTTTTAATCTTTTAATCTATTTAATCAGTTATAACTGAGAGACATGCTAATTATATCACAATTAAATATCTTCCAATTATAATTTTATCTGTAATTATACATTCATGTATCATTAATACATTGAATAAAGAATTATTGCTGCTATACCTTTAATGACTATCTTGACTTGTATTATTGATATTTTAATTTTTTCCTGTGAACATTTCCACTTAAATTCTACTTTATCTGAAATCGAAGTGTTTTGATTTTTATTTTTCTCATGGATTATTTCTTTTATTATTTTTCTTATGGATTCTTTAGGTTAGGAAATTCTAGCAGGATTCATCTGGGTGATTGTTCTGCTCCCGTGTCATTACCTAGGGTGATTCAGTTGTGCTCAGCTGGCAAACAAGTCAATGCGGAAGGTCCACACCTTTTTTTCTATGTCTTGTAAATTGGTGGGTGTGGCTTAGCTGAGAGGGACTCTTCACTAGAGGACCTCCACATGGCTTATATATGGCTTCTCCATCATGGTGGTATCAGTGTGGTTGAACTCCTCATATGGTAGCTGGGTTCCCAGAGACTGAGCTTTCCAAGGGAACCAGGCAGAAGTGTATGGGCTTTTACTATCTAGCCTTAGAAGTCCATAAAATTACTTGCCGTACTCTCCTGGTTATAGCAGTAACAAGCATGACCAGATGAAGGGAAGGAAACACAGATCCATCTCTTGATGAGAAGAATGTCAACCTATTTTGATGCCATGTTTAAAACTGCCAGACATGGCAATTATATATCTGGTGGAAGGCATTTGAGGAAAGACTTGAAAGAGACGAGGAGAAGCCATGCTTTACTGAGAAAAATGCATCCAGAGAGAACACAGCTTGTGCAATAACCCTGAATCAGGAGCCTGTGGACTTATTCATAGAGTACCATCGTGGAAGCCAGTGTGGTTGAAGCATAATGAAGGAGAGGAAGAGTATTAGTAGATGATGTCAGAGAAACAGGAGAAGAGGCAGATCGTGGAGAGAGGGCCTTGTAGGCCATTGTAAGGACTTTGGAATTCCCTCTGACTGAGATGGGATCTATTGAAAAGTCTTAAGTAGAGAAGTGGCATGATCTGAATTACTTTTAATGAGATCTCTCTGGCTCTTGGGTAAAGAAAAGGTGAAGGGGATCAAGGTGAAGCTGGGAGTCCAGGAGGGAGTCTTTTGCCATAATCAGATAAGGAAAAAGGCATATATGGTCTAGACTAGAATGATCATGTTGGAAATGGTCACTAGTATTCTGAATCTGGACACTTTCAGTAGAGCCTACAGGAATGTTTAATGCTATCTCTTGAGTTCACTCAATGTTAGATGGGATGTAGAATGCTTTTCCTTCCCTTTGCCCCTAACAGTCCTCAATATCTAGTATTATAACTAGGAGTACGAAATATCATTGCATTTATTAAATACTTATTTTCTTTTGAAATTTTACTTTAATCATAATTTTGTGGTAAACAATTATAAAACATGTAAAATGAACTTTAATTGGATCAGTTGTGTCCTTTCAAGATTTTGGATTCACAACTTCCTGCTTCTTGAAAGTTTAATTTTGATAATTTTTCCCCAATATGTACCGATATGTCCTTGAGCAAATTATTTTTGGAAGGACAGATCAGTGGGATATATAGAGATGTCATCCCTTTGCATTCAACCTTGATACAGAACC
This sequence comes from Orcinus orca, assembly GCF_937001465.1. NCBI lineage: Eukaryota > Metazoa > Chordata > Mammalia > Artiodactyla > Delphinidae > Orcinus > Orcinus orca. The sequence goes on along the minus strand of NC_064576.1, from coordinate 17,579,140 downwards.
TGATAGATATGATGTTTTTGGTCATATTCTTATTAAAGTCTCCACGTCTTCTAATATATTCACACAGCCGAAGAAAGGTCTAAAGTAAACCTGATATAGTTTATTTTTAACTAACGTTTTTTTCTATATATATATTAGTCGGATATTTTCTTTATTTTTGCAGTTTTGGGGTTTGGCTAGTTTCTGTCTACATATGGGTAAGTCTTCACTGTTTTCCCACCACAACCACTAGAATCTGGTTAGTTCTTTTCTTCTTCATATTATGTTATAGCTTTGATTATTGTTTCATATCAAGTTACTCTTGTTTCTTTCTCAGGTTCACAAATTATTCTTGAGTCAGAACTCCCACCTCTGGCATTCCATCTACCATCTTTTCTGTCATCATGTTCTGCCTTTCTCTTTCCCCCTGGGCCCTGATTCAACTGCTGCTTGAACTTTTCAATGCATCTATTTTGTTCTCCACGGATCCCATTGTGGATGGAAATTGTGCTATTGCATTTTAGTTTTCATATAAACCTCCTAATCTCACCCATCTCCCATTTTGTCATTTAGGCCCATTTTGTCATTATAACTTTCAGCTCCCGTTTCATAAATGACCTTTCTACCTACTCTTCATAGTTTAAGTAGTTTAAAGCAATTTTCTAAATATTTCTTCTTGTTCAACAGTAAAATCATTTTTAGGGGTATTCTTTCCCTAAGTCTTCACCATGATATTCCCTTTCTTGTTTTCGCAGGATGATTTTTAGTGGTGTGTGTGTTTTCTGTTATGTTTTCCCCGTTCTCTTTACCTAGAAGGTAGTAATATTTATCTAAAATCAGGTTTTTGAATAAAAAATAAATAGCCACATTTACATCTCACTTACCTTTGAGATGATGGCTGAGCTTCTTCTTAATTCTAAACTGGAGGAGAGTAGGTTGATATGCACATCCCCTCAGTAGCCAGCAAGCATCTATTGGAATAGCTCAGCTAGGCTAAGGTGCATACCTGTCCTGTGCTGTCTCGTTCAAGGCACAAGACGCATTGCAATGTTCAGCACACGTGTAGAGTGGGGGGCAAGGATGAGTACTGTTTGTAAATGATATACGTTACTGATTTCTGGGTGGGGATTCTAAAGAAAGGCTGTATTTTATTTTGAAATTAATTTTAAATAGCCCGTTGGTATGGCGCAGCTCACGTGTTTATCAGGAATTACTTGATTTGCTTTATACTGTCTCCATTGTTCCCTAAACTTCGTGAAAATCTTTTTGTACTAAATAGCAAAGTTGTAATGTGGGAAAAGGAAGGGAAAATAGGAAAAGAGGCTGAATTCTTGCTAGGGGGAGCGAGATCAGGGAGGGGGCAGCAGCAGAGGGAGCGAAGATGCTGGGAAGCCTATGTGATTAAGACCCGAATCACTTGGGTTATAAATCGCTTCAGGTACCCAGGCTCCTCTGTTGCTTCACCCAACAAGGCTTTTCTTGAGGGAAATATTCTCCAGGTCCTGGCAGAATCTTGCTGCATCTTGTTCTTTTATTGTAGCTTCAGTCTCTCAAGGAGTCTATATTAGGCCCCTCAGAAAAACAGGACTGGGGCTGTAGGAGAACAACTGCTGCTTCTCAGGGCTCCTGCAGGAATGACTCAGCGACAGGCTAGGGAGAGCCAACTGCCATCTTACCAGATTTTATATAGAGGAAATTCTTCCCTCCTGTGAAGTAAAATATGGATAGGAAGGTTTACCTTCATTGTTTTTACAGTTAGTTTACATATTGAGTGTCAGTTTTAGGATTTAGTGTTTATGTTGTTTGTTCTGTTTTACTCATTTATTTTTATTTCTAATGAGAACTTGGATGAGACTCCATTAAAAAGTGCTATTCAGAAACTATTTAAAACTGGACCACATCAGCATTAAAATGAAATTACAGATTCATGGGATTTGTTACCAAATTCAGGAACATTGAGGAATTTCATAAGAACCCGTTCTGGAAAAGATAACTTAGCTCCTGAAAGTTATTTTTTGGTTTACTTTTGTATCAGTCATATATGCACTCAGATAGCAAATATGCGTTAAGCTCTCATATTCAAAGCATTTTGTCAAGCCCTGGAACTAGAGGATCATTAAGACAGACACACTAATTGACCTCAAGAATTTACATTCTAAACGGTGAGCTGTGACAAAGCGAGAGAGAGGCATGGACATATATACACTACCAAACGTAAGGTAGATAGCTAGTGGGGAGCAGCCACATAGCTCAGGGAGATCAGCTCGGTGCTTTGTGACCGCCTGGAGGGGTGGGATAGGGAGGGTGGGAGGGAGGGAGACGCAAGAGGGAAGAGATATGGGAACATATGTATATGTATAACTGATTCACTTTGTTATAAAACAGAAACTAACACACCATTGTAAAGCAATTATACCCCAATAAAAATGTTAAAAAAAAAAAGAATTTACAGTCTAGAAGGGAGTTATAGGCACTAACTATTGTGCAGTTAATTTCTTGATTAAAATAATGATACATGTATCCCAGGAAAAAAAAAAAGTGTTAGCAAGCAATAGTTACAAGAGCCAACAACCTAGAAGAGACACCCTAGTTGGCAGTTAGTTGTATTAGTTTCCTGAGACTGCTCTAGCAAATTACCAGTGAGTGGCTTACAACTGCAGAAATGTGACAGCTAACAGTTTTGGAGGTCTGAAGTCTGAAATCAATATTGCTGGGCCCAAATCAAGTTGCACTAAGGCCGTGGTTCTAGGGGAGAATTCATTCCTTGCCTCTTCAAGCTGCTAGCATTCTTGGGTTTGTGGCAGCATCACTTCAGTCCCTGCCTAGTGGTCCTATTGCCTTCTCCTTTTACTTCTGTAAAAAAACAAAAACCAGAGGCTTCCCTGGTGGTGCAGTGGTTAAGAACCCGCCTGCCAATGCAGGGCACACGGGTTCGACCCCTAGTCTGGGAAAATCCCACATGCAGCGGAGCAACTAAGCCTGTGCGCTACAACTACTGAGCCTGCGGTCTAGAGCCCATGAGCCACAACTACTGAGCCTGCATGCCACAACTACTGAATCCCGCGTGCCTAGAAACGGTACACTGCAACAAGAGAACCCACCAAAATGAGAAGCCCGTGCACCGCAAGGAAGAGTAGCCCCCGCTCACCACAACTAGAGAAAGCCCACGTGCAGCAACAAAGACCCAACGCAACCAAAAATAAAATTAATTAATTAAAAAAAATCCAAAACCAAAAAACTCCCTCTGTCTTCCACTTAAAGGGATACATGCCATATGGGCATTTGGGGCCCACATGGATAATCCAGGGTAATCTCTCTATCTCAGAATCGCAAATTTAATCCCATTAGCAAAACCCCTTTTAAAGCTTGGTGTAGTGACTGGGGAAAGAGATAGAAGTTTCTAGGCAGGAGGAACGAGGTGTAAACCGAAGGACCTTGCAGAAATCATTTAAATGACTGAAAGAGGGGAAGTAGAGGAAAAGCACAGAGAGTGAGGGAGAGGTTGGCCAAATTTGCCTCGAGGTACAGAATCTCCAGGTCATCTGGACCAGAAACACCCATTCTGTTTGGACTCTGCCAGCCATCAGAAACCTCCCGCCTTCTGTGTATGCATCTTTTTCACGTACTGAGTCAGCCAAGTGTGTCCAGAGAGGAATCACAATTGTAGGAATCTGAAAGTCCCTAGGCGCATAGAGTTCTGTCTATGGAACTAGGTCCAGCTGTTTTTTTGTACTGCATAACTGGGTTTGCCAAGAGATAGCTGGAGAAGCAATTTTCTCATATATGCAAGTGAACACAAATTAGAGTCCATTACACAAGTGGATTGTTTTTTCAGGACTGTCTGATAGTAGGAATTTGGCTGTGGTGTAGTTAAGATGAGGATGGACAGAAAGCTGAGCTATTTCCCCACCTCCTCCAGCTTCCTCTCCATAATAACTGTGATTTGAAAGCTATCAATTTTAATTTTTGAGATTCAACAGACCACAAAATGGACAGAACTTTAAGTTGGGATTGGAGACAGGGTTGAAACTGGGTATTCAAATGGATGTGTTATGCTCAACTTCTAATTGTTTTCTATATACTAATTAATTACTACAGGCTTACTTTCCTTAAGAAAAATTATTTACAAATCTTTTAAAATTTCAAATCTCTTTTATGGGCCCAGGAAGTCCACTTTTTTGCTATTGAAAATGAATGTAAAGAAAGTGAATACGGGAACAGTAGGGTATGTGTGTGTATAAGTACATATAAATATATGTGTATATTATTGTGTATATAAATGTTTATTTTATGTATATATAAATGTTTATATGTATATACATTATATATTGTGTATATGTTATATATAAGCATTTTTTCCATGTAGTTCTTCTTATGTTATTATGTCTGACTTTCATTAATATTCTAACCAATCTATTTGGTCATGCCTAAAATAAGAGCAGACAGAAGTATTTACAATAAAAGCTACATAAAACTGAACTTGTTGGCTTCCTTGACAGATTCCCACCCCCAATCCAAAAATACATGGACCAACCACATATCAAAACTGTCCAATTAGTAGAGTATTGATGATGGATTTAAACTTTGAAAACTGTATTTGTCAAAGAGTGTCCTTTATGAAAAAAAACAAGCTACAAATTTCCAAAAGTAAAGGAAGAAAAAAGAAAATGATGCCATTAAAGGTAGGATTAATAAATATATTAAAAATATTTAATTAACTGTCCATCAGTTAAAATATATCTTACCATTATGACTGCCCTTCCCCCTCTCATTGGTGTTTATTTGTAAATTGCTCATCTGTGTTTCTATTTGCTGTGTAGGATTGTGGAAACAGCTACTTTGTGGTAGTTTGTTATTGTGGCCCCAGGAAACTAGTATGCTCTGAAATTCAAAGTTTCTTTCTCTCTGATTTTATTGTGTTATGTATTGGTAGGAAATACCTGGGTGGTTCATTTGCATGGTATGTTGATAATCTGAGAATTATTGTATCTCGCAACTAATTTTAAAGTATATTTTGATGCAGTTGTTAGTTTCATGTCTGAAGTTTAACTAATGTTGGTGCCAATTACATTTGCAAAACAATACAAAAAACTGTGTAAGATTCTAGGGACTTTTAGGATTTTGTAATGTCTCTATCAAAAGGTTGGTGAGATGAAATTTATATAACGTTATATGTAGTGATCTGCTAAAAATTCCTTGTTGATTGCTATACAAAGCATGACATTACCTTATTAGAATAATGTTTATGAGTGTTTTCCATAAGATATCACAAACTGTGATATCCTCAGTAGGTATTTAGTTATCTATAAATAATAATAAAGGCCATAATAAGGTCTCTATCAATTCTATTTATTTTGACTTCATTATTTAAGGTCAGAAACATATATTTCAAACTTAGACATTATTATCTATAATTATAAAGTCAAATAAATGGTAGAAATTAACTTAAATATAGTTTGTGTCTCAACAGTTGAAGTGAGATAGTGGAATCACAGAAGGTTGAATCTTTTTGAATTGATTCTACAGATATCTGCATTCTCTAAATCCCCTGTAGTCCTCTTACCTATCATGAAAGGTTATTCTCTTAAACCTGGCACATGAAATCAATCATATGACTCCTATCTGTTATGAGAGTTCAAAGATTAAGACCTTCACTGTCAAGGAGAAGGGCTGTATAGAAGCTGCATGTGCACAAAACAGCATTCAGCAGTGGCATCCAGTGTCACCCAGGTATTTGAGAAAAAGTTACAAAACACAGATCACTAGTACTTACTTCACATTTGCTACCAAAACCAAGAAGGGGGGCCCAGAGATGATTTGAAAGAAAAATCTGTTCTGGAGGAAGGGGTTCACTGATGAATACCTAGCTTGTGCTTCCCAGACCTTTAAACCAGAGACAGCAATGCATTTACCAGAGTCAAAGACACCTCCTAAAACTAGGAGACTCAGAACTCTGGAAATGGAAGGAATTTTAATATACAATCACCTAACCAAGTCAGAAAAAAGGATATAAACCAAACATCTACTACTGCTGCTACTATTACCACCACCACCAACATGGTCCCCATTCTCAATCTTGAATCTCTAACAGAGTTGGCAATAATAGTAGAAAGAGAAAGCCCCTGATAAGGTGTTTTCCTCATCTCTGATCAATGATCATATTCTTATATCTTGTCCCAGTGAAGCTATCAAAAACTTCTAAGACAGATCACTTTAATGATTCATAACGAATTCCAGGGTCAGATTTTATATATTTTTCCACCTGAAATTGTATAAGTGCACATCAAAATACCATACTTTTGATGTGAATCTGAAACAAATTCTATTGCATTCCCAAGAAAATGAAATTAATATCAGCCAAGAGAGCATGGTGTGTTTCAAATAAGAAATGTTGGTAATGTCAGGAGAAATGACTTCCTAATGTCATACCGTGTGTAGATGTATTAGCACTTCTTTTTAATATTTCATCTGTTGAACACAAAGAGAACTGGAATCTTGTTAATCATCATTTTAAAACATTTTTATAGAATGTAAATATATCCGTACTTGCCTTTTTGCCATGTTAATGAGAAGCAAGTCATACTTGTGGAATGAGTATTCCTATTAAACTGCTGTCATCCATTCCCAGACCTGCTTAAAAGAAACAGGCACAGATGGTGGGTCTATTACTTCTCTAACAAAAAATTTGCCTCTTTTTTTGTGTGTGTTTTGTTCCCTCCTTCTCATTGAAATGTGAGCAGTTTTTCAAGTCAAGAAGCCTCTGTAGGGTTCCTTGAAATGTTTTATCCATTACTTGTACATGTAGGAGGAAAAAGAGTGATTAATGATTTATTAAAATTTCATAATGAGAAAAACTCATATAAGAAGTCTGTTGGAAAAACTTTGATTTAGTAACTGTATTTTTTGCATGCAAATTAAAGTCTGCAGGGAGTTTTTGTGTCAGACTAGGAGCCTAAATTACTAATTTTATGATGACAAAACCATTTAGCCCGTATTAAAAATACCTATATTGATCTTTTATTTATACATTGTTCAATGCAAATTTGTCTGTTGTATGCATATTAAGAAAAAGAGCATGAGAAGTTTTCAACGTAAATGTTTCGTTTAGGTTGAAAATACATGTATACAGTGAGGTATCCAAATTTTAACTATGCAGTTCTGTTCTTTTTTTTTTTTTTAATATAAAATGAGCACTCTTGTGGAGCCAGGATCCAAATCAAAAAACATATTACTAGAACCCCAGACACCCCCTTCAAGCTTCTGCACACTATCTCCTAGAGTAGTACTTATGGTGATTTGGAACATCATTGATTAGTTTTTAACTTTTAATGAATGGAATCATAACACATGTTCCATATGTTGCTTCTTTCATTTAATAGTTCGCTTATAAGATTTGGAATACAGTTGTAATTCATTCACTCTCATTGCTATATAGTATGACATTATGTAAATATTCTACCGTTTATTTGCCCATGCTAATGTTTAGGGATATTTGGGTTTTGTCCAGTTGGGTGCTCTTTTGCATAGTACTTCTCCGAAAATTCTATACCTTTCTTTTGGTAAACATTGTTTAGTATATACCCGAATACACGTCAAATAGTAGTTTATATCAGTTTAAACTCCCATCCACAAGGAGAGAGGGTTCTAACTGCCCTACATCCGTGCCAATGCTTGGTATCATCTTTTTTCATTTAAATCATTCTGGTGTGTGTATATCACTATTGCACTGTGGTTCTTCTTAACCTTACAAAAACAGAAAAGAATAATTTTATTAAAGTATGTTTCACTTAAAGTATCTTAAATGCCCTGCTTTGCAATATTTTTTTCTTACTTAAATGATACATAAGAATAGTGATCCTGAACTATTCGATAAGATACTAGCTGGGAAGGAGATTATTGATCAATTGTAATTCTGATAAATTTAACGAGTTATTTACTGTAATAATTAAGAACAAAAAATAAGCAATTCTTTGGATTAATGTGGAACAATATTCTTGAATGTTAAAAGAAAGTTTCATGGTCTATAAATAAATCAAGACGTGAACGAAGTAAGTGTTTATTTAAAGTTAAGAGAGGAGTCTCCGTTTCCATTGTTGGCATTATGTCCGTATTTCAGGTGAAACAAAGGAAAATCTTAAGGCAAACTTGCAGTCTATTAGTTCAGTCTCACCCTGCCAGCAACTGTTATTTCACTCTTTATCTAGTAATATACAACTGTTCGTTGAAGAGGTTTTTGAAGAAAATAGTATATCCCTTTTAATTAGAAGCAGTGAAGACTTTGAAATGCTATAGTTACAGTAAAAAAAAATCAAGTCAAAACAAAACAATTAAAAAAACAAACACTTTGCACCAAGCTAATTGTATCTTTATGTTAGTTGGTTTCAGGAGTTTTCATTCATAATTATTGAATGATTGTATCTAGAGCTCACATTCCCTGTATTCATATCCTTGCTGTATATTTAACCAGCAGTGTTGCCTTGGGAGAGTTACTTAACCTATTCAAATCTTAGATCCCCAATCTACAGATAGGGAATAATTATCGTATAAATATTATATGGTGTACTGTTCTGGGTCCTCCAAGAAGCCAATGCCAAAGAAGGACTAAACACAAGAGGAGTTTTATTAAGTGAAATGCCTATGAGTGAAAACGGGGAGGAATCTGGGTAAGGCTGGAAGAGCTGCTGGCCATGAAGCAAACGTGACCCGGAGTGAAGGAGAGAGGGAAGCAAGGTGGAGTGGAAGCATTCGGCATGAGGTGCCGTCTAAGGCAGGTTTAGCAGGGGCTGCGGGAATCCTGAGTCAAAATTGACCATTAGGGGAAAGCTATGTCTTCCAGTGATGGGTCTGTGTTAGTAACTCTGCTGCACTCAGTCACTGGTTGGAGGAGACAGACAAATAGATTTCAGAGCAAAGCGGCAGGTGCCCTGGTCAATGACACTTCCAATATTTTGAAGCCTATGAGGCATGTTCTCATGGCTGCAACAAATGATTGTCACTGAGATGAACTGACAGACTCCAAAGAAAGTAATTAAAACAATGCCTGAGTCATAGTCATCATTTATCCATTTATTTATTCACATTATTCATCATTATTATTAATAATCACACTAATAAGGGAGCCACATGCGTAACCTACTTGAAATATTTGGAAGAAATATATAACAGTGCTACAGAGAAGTTAAGAGAAGCTTAATATTTATAATTTACTTGATTCTTCTTAACTAAAGAATATTAGTACACATTAATAGTATATGCATAATTGTTTTCCTTCTACTATTTGTTATTGGTATATATTGCTAAGTTACTAACTTACACTGGAATACCTAACTCTAAAACCCTCTATTTCTGCATAAAGAAACAAGTTCAAGGTTGTTTTAAAAATAAAGAGTTATTAATATCATTATTCTTATCACATCCAATTGGTATTATCCATATCAAAGAGTTCCATCATTTACTATCATTGGAAGGACATAATTAGCAATTGTTTGATCTACTTTTGAAAATTGATCATTGGGTATGCGTAATATTGCGAATAACTGGATATTACTTGAAACTCCTTTTGTTTGGCCATATTCTCAACAGTGGAACCTCTTTTTATCTTTTCAAAGAGTTTCCACTGCTGTAGAAAATTCAGAAGGTTCATGTGCATAATTGTGATACTCTGCTCAAATACAGAGAAGGGATATTACGTTACAAATTATGTGAAAATGCTTCCCGAAAAGTCTGTGAGGCCACTTTATCATGATACTTTAATGTAAGCAACATTTTACTCAGAGGAAAGTCTTAAACACAGAGGGGATGGAACCTCCAGGGCATGTCCCCCATCTCTTACTTTCCCCCATTTGTTCTCTCCTTTTGTAAATAAAAGCCTAGTTATTCTTCCCTGTGTGTGTTACTCAAGGGCCTTTGCGATTTCCCCTGCTGGGATGTCATCTTTTGCCCTGGAGAGCACATTAACTACATCCAAGACCTATCCTTAACCTTAATATTTCAAGGGCTGCCTCAAGCTATAACTCCTTGGTCCAAATAAACTTCTCCATATGTTCAATGTTTACTACTTGTGTTATCCCTTCCTCTCACTTGGCATATACTCTTCCTTCTTGCTATCCCTACCACATACTGAACGTCTCCTTCATTCCTACTGCTGTGCTTTAACTGTTCACTTGTCATTATGCTACACCACACTGTCAGGAAAATAAAGATAGTTATATTGCTGGAATCTAGTAAGAACTTTAAATATAATGTAATGAATGAATGAACAAGTTAATTGACACATTATATTCCCAGGTATATAATGAGTGCTGTGAGGATAAGAATTGAGTCTTATAACTCCTTATAACCCCAGTCATGTAGTATAGGACTGGAATATAGGAGGGGGCGCTTAATACATCTTTGTGACTGATGAATCTAAATATTTGTTTGAGTACTAAGTTGACATTATATGACATATATATGTGTATATATATTACTTTTGTAGTCCAATATGTAAAAAAATATTACTGATTCATCTAAATACTGTGTAAAATGAAGTGAATTGACCCAGATGATATGGATTCAGACGTGTGTAATTCAGCAAAGATTGGTAACAAAGTGAGATGTATATTAACTTTTTTTAATATATTGGTAAGTAGTATTAAAAACACAATTTTTGGTTGGGTCTTTTGAGAGGATAACAATAGGATAGTCTGTATTTGCATGCTAAGTGTTTTACCAGGAAAAAAACATTGCAGCTGTACCAGATTCTGGTCCAAGAAAAAATACATTATTTTATACTCTTGAGGGAGTAAGATTCTGAACTCGAATCTGTTCCAAAAGTTGTGGCAGATAATACTGTGACCAGATTATTAAGTCATGTACCTTTCACTTTTCACTTTGTTAGCTATACTCAGCGTGTGGTTGGAAATGGAATCAAAGCCCAGTCTGGAAATCCCGAAGTCAAAGTCAAAGGAACTGATCCGGTGATAAATCAGATTATTGATAAACTGAAGCATGTTATTCAGGTAAGTGCCAATGCTCTATTTATTGGTATAGTCAGTGATAACTAGTAAATGATGACTTTCCATTATATGTCATCAACCTGTTAATCCTATCTGATAATCCTACCTGAAGCTGAGTGCTGGAATAAATTATTTGTATCTAGAGTTTTGGAAATATTTGGTTGAGTGATTTTCATATACAGTCAATGTGCAGCAGTATTTTAATGGATGGATAATATCTATCTGTAAAAGGAACCATGGTTTCAGGGTTTCAATAAATAATGAGAATCTCAGGATGAGCTTCATCCCTAACGAATAAGCTTTAGACATGGGAACTACTGTCACCATCAAAGAAAACACATAGAAGAGCATGGAAGATGCCAAAGTCACCTTCCAGGCAACTTTCTGAGCCTTGCTGTGAAGGTTTTCGCTGCATTTTCAACAAAAGTTAAGTCATAAATTAATCACATGCATTTCTTGTATTTATTTCCTGTATCACCTTTTACATGTTACCTAATGGTTGTTTATGAAATACTTGTTTTATCTTTAATAATATTATTTAATTAAGTGAGTATATACTGCTGTTTTTAATACATGGCAAGTAAAGCATGAAGGTATCTGTCAAAGGAATATTTCATCAAACTATTTGATTAATGAAAGCCAAATATTATATTGCATGTTGTAAAAACCACCTTCCATTCTGCATCTGTTGGAGTTTGGGCTAAGAAGGGCTATTTTTTAAGTTATTAGTCTTTTTATAACAATTTATATTTTATTTTTTTCTAAGCAAAACTTTGTATGGATAGTTGATCCTGACTTCTAGTGTTCTGTGTCAGAATCGATACCTAAGCATAGTACTGAGTTTTTATTGATATTATTCCAGAGTCGTTGGTATGCTTCTCATAACTGTTCTGCAAAACTTAAGTTTATATGGGGCCAGTTCTTAGGATTCCATTTTTATGGGAGTCTCTACAGATTGAGCAAAGCAAGATATGGGGGCTTGTGTCCAATACCAGAGATTTCTCCTTTTCAGGAGGCAATAATGGCTACTTTGCTCTTTCTATGGCTGGTACATTGGGAAAACAGAGCTCTCACCCTGGAGAGCAGAATCAAAAATAAGTTCCATTAGGAAAAGTATAAGAGAAAAGTAGTGCCGCTCACGGGCCCAGCCGCTCTGCCGCATGTGGGATCTTCCCGGACCGGGGCACGAACCCGTGTCCCCTGCCTCGGCAGGCGGACTCTCAACCACTGCACCACCAGGGAAGCCCCTAGGATATCTTTTAATTCTTAAATTTCCAGTGGCCAATAAACAATCTATTAGGAACTTGACACATAAACAAACTAGATTCCTAAGTATATGCCAATGTATATATGTTTTTGTTGGAGTTCCCCGGGAAAGAGACTGTGAAACAGAGATGTGTGTGCAGGAGGTTCACGGCAGAGTGCCCTGCAGTCAGTAAGGGGCTGGAGGGAGGGGCACAGCACAGAGGGAGCAACTGAACCGTGTTGTAGCTTCAACAGAAGCCTCGCCTGAACCCAGTAGGACCTCAGGAGCTGGGAGGCCTCTTTCAGGTTGTCCTGAGTTGAAACAAGGAGGTGGGTCTTCATTGTCCCACACTGACCAGTGATTGGATGAGGGCTAGTGGGGTGGAGGTAGGGTGTGTTAACTCAGCTCTGAGTCAGAGCCAACAATATTGCATACAGCTAGAGGAGCAAATGCCTTCATCTAGGTGGCACCTCACAGTGTCACGGGCTATGATATGGTATGTAGATCTGTATTATTCAAAAACTCTAGTGCACAATGGATCATAAAATCCAAAGAGCTTTAATAAAAAGTGGTTCCTCTCGCTGAGAGACAGCAAAGCTCAGTGGTCTCCAACGTGGGCTAAGCATTCCCCAGGGAGTTCACAAGCTGAGCCACTGGAGGGCAGAAAGGAAATATAGAACTTCAAGGTATATTTATTCTGTCACATTCTTTTACGTTTTTTTTTTTTTTGGTTGTAGGAAGGTATATAAAATATGTAACAGTGCAATAGCACATGCATATAGTTTAGAAATACATAAATATGTGTCGAGTGGGCGTGTGTTCAAACTGTTTTAATGGTATATGTATACACACACACACACATACATATTATAAAAACAGATGGAAAACCCTGTTGTAGGCAATAAGGATGGAGCTGCTATATACAAAAGAGTACATGTAAAAAAAACATATTCACAAAGAAATAAGTAGATACTCAAAATGTAGGGTTTATTAAAAATTCTTCACAGGAGGGTTCACTGATATGTTGCCCATTTGGCATGACATTTGACCCTTCTTCATAGATTTCAAAGCCATATCCTTTTCAAGGTGGCAGAGGGAAATAATTCCGCTTTTTTTAGCACCCATGTTAAATTGAGTCCCATTCTTTCATCTTTATATTAGTGTGCAGATCTCCAATTATTCATGCTTAAATTTCCTTCCAGAGTTACAAGAGAATATGAAATAAAATACTACCTTTGAGGTCTATCTTTTTAAAGTCTACTAGGGTGATATGATTGAAATTTAGATTTTTACAGAAGATAGCAGAAAGTCATATTTTGTACAGTATTCACCTGTAATGTCTTAGAACATGTTCTTTCCTAAGACAGCTGTACTGGAGATGAAGAGAAATTTTTGACTTTGCCAGACTTCTGACCGCTGGTCACATGTGTGTGTCCTAGTGGGAATGGCTGCTGTGCTGTAATATCCAGGGGCAGTTAAAAAGACCCACCACAGGGTCAGGTCTGAAAAGGTTCAGAAAATCATCTTCTATAAGTGAGAATTTATTAATTTGAGAATAAGTATGGAGCAAGGGAGGAAGTAGAAGAAGGAACATAGTTCAGCATCTAATCTGTAGATTTAGGTGATCACTTATTTGTGTTTGGAGTTTGTTTTTTATTGTAATGGATATTAAATGCATTTGTCGAGAATACAGTATACTATAAAAATGCCATCTCTCATCATAGGGGTAAGCAAAAGTTCCTCTTGTCCTTTTTTTTCCATACCTAAGTGTATGGAAATAAGCCAGCCATATTTATTAGCAAAAACTGTCTCCATATGTTAGCCCCCAAACATCTTTCTTCTAGGCCTGCCATTGAGCACACCTCATTTTCTACCCTGTAACCTCTGCAGTTAGAGTCATTAAACAAGTGGGTAGGGATTTTACTTTGCAAATGCCACTTTGTAAATGTCTTAATCATTAATTTATTCAAAATATTCCACTAATACTTATTGAATTCCCACTATGGGCCTGGTTCTGCACAAGGCACTGAGGTTACATGGGTGAACAAAGCAGACACAGCCCTGCTGTCATGGGATTTATATTCTAAGGAAAAGGACAATGCAATGCCTGTAGCTGACAAACATGAACAAATCCAGAAAACAGAACAGATGAGGTAGGGAAAGGCACTCAAGAAGAGAGAGCTTGTGGAGGCCATTCCAAGTTGGGGGGCGGCTGGGTTGATACTGATTGACAAGGAATCATAGGAAAGGGAGAAGGAATCATAGGAAAATCGGGGAGAACTGTGTTTGAGGCAGAGGAAATAATACATTCAAGGACTTGTGGCAGGAGTAGGTTAATTGTATTCAGAGAACGAAGAGAAAGCCATGTGTCTGGAACAGAATGAATACAGAAGAGAAGAAAACATAAAATGAATTAAGGGGAAACTGGTAGGCTCTGGTAGGGCATTTCAGTTTTCTCCTAAGTGGGAAAGGAAACCATTTAAAGGCTTTAGGTGGAGTATGATGAATTTAATTTATGTTTTATAAAGATAATTTTGGCTTTACTATGGAAAATGGACCTGAAGAGCAAGAGTAGAAATTGATTGGGGCTAGAATAAGAAGAGTGGGTAATATGAGAAACAGATGGATTTGGGTCAGTCTGGCAAGTGGAGTTATCAGGAATTGTTGATGGATTGGAAATTGGGACAAGAGAAAGAGAATATAAGGAGGATAATCAGGGGGGATGATAATGTCATGAAGTGAAAAAAGGAATTCTGGAAGTGGAGCGCATCTGGGGTTTGATTGTTGGAGTTGACCAGATATTAATAAATGAATGGTTCTCTTAAATTTGAGATGCCTGTTAGACATCCCAGAGGCATGCGCAGAGTTCATTGGCGACCCTAGAACTAGAAACGGACATTTGGGAACATCAGTATACAGATACTGTTCAAGTCGTGAGACTGTATGAGATTGCTACTTTCTTGTGAGAGTTTGTACCAAAACAATTAGAGGAGAATATAAAACAGCAGAATTCTATGAAAAATGTGTACTGTAAAAATCTACGAATGGAGAAATCATTTATTTAATGTATGTGGTACCTTGCAGATACTTAGAGAGTTGATCTTGGACAGACAAGATATTTAGTAACATTAACTTTTTCTTACTGAAGAATTATGTGTCTATTATAATAAACCAAATTTTATTATTTTAGAAAATTTTACCAATAGAAAGAGTAGAAAATAAATGGTATACCACTTACGAAACAACAAGCCTCAGGAAATAAGCCTTCTAGACTTTTTTGTACTTATGTATACATTTGACTTTTTTTTAATAAAACAAAGAGTACATTTGGTTTTGTGTCCCAAACTACTCACCTAACAACACATAAATTTTTTTTCACGGAATTAAATATTCTGCAGTATGGTTGCTAGTGCCTGAATATTCTATCATATGGTAGGACTATCATTTTATTTAATCCAAGCACCTTGAGTTGGATATTTAGGTTATCACCAATTTTCACAATAATAAAGACTACTAATAGGTATATCCCCTATACATAAATCTTTTTGCAACTTTTTTCTCTTGTGATAAATTTCTAAATGTTGTAACCAAGAATCTGTTCATTAATAATTTTAAGTATTTTGATAAATATTGCTAAATTTTTCTCTAGGAGAATTATAGGAATTTATATGTGAAGCAAATTATATATTTTAATTTTCCCCGCATATTGAGGGTGTAGGTGAGAGATGGCAGTGACCACACATCAGTGTTAGGGAATATTATGGAGCTCTAGGAACCAAAGTAGTCAAACCAAAGTAGAAATGTTAGCCTCAGCTCCTGTCACCTGAGAGTACACCAAGGATGGCCAAAAACAAAAACAAACAAAAAAAAGGCTTCACTGATGGCACAGTGATTGAGAGTCCGCCTGCCGATGCAGGGGACATGTGTTTGTGCCCCGGTCCGGGAAGATCCCACATGCAGCGGAGCGCCTGGGTCCGTGAGCCATGGCCGCTGAGCCTGCGCGTCCGGAGCCTGTGCTCCGCAATGGGAGAGGCCACAACAGTGAGAGGGCTGAGTATCGCAAAAAAAAAAAAAAAAAAAAAAAAATATATATATATATATATATATATATGGTCATGAAGAACCTAGGGGCAAGACGGGAATAAAGACACAGACCTACTAGACAAAATAAATATTTTTAATTAGAAAATAGTTTATAAGATTTTTCAGGACTTCCCTGGTGGTGCAGCAGTTAAGAATCCGCCTGCCAATGCAGGGGACACGGGTTCAAGCCCTGGTCCAGGAAGATCCCACAAGCCACGGAGCAACTAAGCCCGTGCACCACAACTACTGAGCCTGCGCTCTAGGGCCCGCGAGCCACGACTACTGAAGCCCACGCACCTAGAGCCTGTGCTCTACAACAAGAGAAGCCACCGCAATGAGAAGCCCGCGCACCGCAACAAAGAGTAGCCCCCACTCGCCGCAACTAGAGAAAGCCCACGCACAGCAATGAAGACCCAACGCAACCAAAAATAAATAAAGATAAATAAATTTATGAAAAAAAAATTTTTTTCAAGTCTTCCTAGAGAAAGCGAAAACAGCTTTAATTTTATTTAATTGTTTAGGACAAGCCCTATCTTTAAGTCCTGCCAAGAACAAAAATGCCAAGAAAATTCAATATAAATGGATAACTATGGATTATAATTTGGTCCTCAGGGAATATTTCAGGCGCTTCGAAGTCCCCTCACTGTCTCTGCAAGTCCTTCTGAACTGGGAACAAGGACCTTGGACAAAAGAGGGAAGTCATTCCCGGCTCCCCTCCATCTGTGATTTTGGCATCTTTCTCTAGATAAGCCACCATACAAACCCTCAGAGATACATTCCTGCAGTTTCCTACATTCCAGAACCTGTGCTTAAGGTGGACATTGCTTGTACCTTTGAAAACGACCCGTGATAAATATAGGGTAGCTATTAGCCTTCCAGTGAAGAATTGTGTAAAGGATGGAATTTTAAAAGGTTAACATGAGCTTTCTTAGATGTTTGCATCAGCCTGAATTGCCCTTCGATAATAGATAGGAAACAGCACTTGATTCCTCTTAGTGCATCTGACAGAGGAAATGTATGAACATTTTAGTTCAGATTGTCTCTCCTAACAAACTTATTTTGAAACTTCTCGGTCATATTGACTAAGTTTGTTTAGGGCAAAGCTGTCAGCAAAAAAGTCACAGTTATGCAGCAATTTACTTTTAAGCATTAAATAGCATCTATCATTTTTCAAAGAAAATGATGTCAGTGGTTAAAATCCTAACTGCTGAGCACTGTTAGTTGTGGACGGTAATGACCCACTGCTTAGAAATTACTTTACCTACTTTCAGTATGAAACATAAAAAGTAATATCACAGCAATTTTCTATAATTCTTTTATTGTAAGACCAGTAAATGTTACAGTGTTGTTAAAAGTAGTAGATTTAAATAACATTTCTTCAAACAATTCCAATACATATAAGATATTACCGGTTTCTATTAAATATTCATTTTTATAGAAAGACTAAACTTCTTTAGAAAAATGTCTTCATATATAAAATAAATTTGATTTGTAAATGTGAGAAAGAGCAATCATCATAACCATTTGCTTAAAAGCACAAAATACGTAGATATTTTATAATGTGTATTTCAGTAATCGCAACCTATGGCTTCAAGAAGAGATGACAGACTTTCTTATTTTATGTAGGGAAAACTATGTTAAATTGCCTCTTTTCTTTTATCTCATTCTGTTCCTAGGATATCAATATGATAAATAGTGACTTAATAGCTATGATAAGTTAAGATGAGATTCTAATTGAAATCTCAATGTATGGTTATAAGGTTAGTGTTTATAAATATAAAAAAAGACACAGAATTTTAAAAAGATATTAGTATCTCAGAATTTCTGAATTATGAAAACTGTCCAAGCTTTTTTCATTAAATCACCTACTATGAAATGCATTTAGAAAAACGTTTCCTGTTGTTAATAGCTTATAAGTCTGGCAAAGCCACTTGGTCAATTCCTAATTGCAAACTATTTGACCATGAGGTGTCAGCTGACTCTGAACTTCTTCCACTTCTACCAACTCATTTCCTTGCTTAGGAAATCACTACAGCTCCCTGACTCCTTCCTCCTGATCTCCACTACACACTAATATCATGTCCCCAGGCATACTTTATTAATATTCCAGAAAGACAGTCACTTCTTGATTTTGTATTAGCAATGCAGTAGTGACCAAAGCCTGTTTAGTTTTTGGTTCAGAAGAAAGTATTTGAAATGCACTCAATAACGTTGAATGGTCATCTAATTTAGCAATTAGTTTGGTCTGAGTAAAGTCAAGGGAAGTTTGCTTTCTGGAGTATGTGGTATAATGCATTGACTTCAATATTGGCCGTTTCATTAAAAAAAATCAATGGTCAGCATAAAATCAACCTTTTAAATTAGTGGACAATCATCTGGAAATGCAAGTTTCAAAACTCTTTTTGAAAGTAATGGGGTTTGGGTTGGCCATTGACCATTTATTTTTTATTATTTAAAGAGTATGTAGCTGTTTTATGTTGGGTAAATATTTGACTTTATATTTACTCTGATGCTGCCACATCATTATTACCTATTAAGATTTGAGCCATTTATCCAGCAGATTTTCTGTTTGTCAAACATATTGAGAGAATGTTGGACACTAAAACTTTTATATTTTTTATTTAGGTGATTTTTTTGTACATTTGTACAAAAAATCTTTTCTTAATTTTGTACATTTGTACAAGAAAAATTGTACATTTGTACAATTTTGTGCATGAATGTTGACAGCAGCATTATTTGTAATATTTGAAAAGTGGAAATAACTCCTTTTTCTCCCTTGTTGTTTAGAGGTGTGTTTTCTGGGTGGGGGACACTGTTATAGGAAGATTCATGTCTCATAACTACTGCTAGAATATAGAACAGAATGAACTACAAGACAGGAAATAGAGGAACTAAGTGAAAAGTCACATACTGACCTGCTTGTTTTCAGAATGCTAGCATACAGGTACCAGCTACTCATGTAGAATATTAGATGACTCTTCTTTGAAGAAACTGATCAATTCTAGAACAAATAATTCCACATTCTGATTGGGCTTATACCCATTGAGAAGTTAATTTATCATCTAATTGAATGATGGTGAAATCCTCTATTATACCCTGTATACATACAATAACTTCCAGTTGGCTTCTGATACCCAATACCAATGGACAATCAAAGATCACTGTGCATTGAAGGAAAATGGGAAAAAAATAAATGTAAAAGAAAAAAAGAAATGGAAACATTTAGATGAGTATGAAGAAGAAAATATACAAAACTATATGAATATCCTCCAAAAAATGAGAGAATAGATTGTATCTTAAAAAAATACTAATATATTGCTTCTAAAAAATTAATGAAAGAATAAGAAGGAAGTTCAAAAATTAAAAGTATAGAAAAATTTAAAATTCATTAGAAGGGTTTTCAAGATATAGTCAAAAAATATTCTATAAAATAATAACAAAAAAGAGAGAAGGAAATAGTAAAATGATGAGATGTTAGAATTTTACTCTAGGAGATCCTTGTAATAAGAATTTCAGGGAAAAGAACCAAACTAATAGAGAGAAGGAGTTTATCATATAAATAATAAATCACTTTTTTCAGAAATGAAGAGTCTTGACTCCAGATTGAGCTCACCAAGTGACCATTACAATGAATGAACACACACACACACACCACACACAACAATAATTATGAAATTTATGAATATTGAAGAGAAGATATTAAAATCTTCCAGTGAAAGAAACAAACCAAACAAAATACATACAAATGCATACGAAGAATGGGGATCAGATTTGTAGTTTCTTACTGACAGGAGTACTAGAAGAAAATGGAGAAGCAGTACCTTCAAATTATGAGGTAACTGATTTCTGACCTGAAATTCTATACATAGCTAAAATGGAAATCAAGTATGAGGATAGATTAAAAAGCTTTTCAGATAAGGATACACAAATTTATATTTTATATACCTTCTGTGTAAAGCTGTTGGCAAAGAGTGATCAAGAAATGAGAAGATATGGGGTCCAGGCAACATGATGTTGAATACATCAGGTTAGGGAAAAGGATGACTGTGGGAAGGAATTTTGCAAGACAAAAAGAAAAAAAAAATTACTAAATGTGTTGGAATGTATGAAAAAAAACATTTGACAGGCTTCCCTGGTGGCGCAGTGGTTGAGAGTCCGCCTGTTGATGCAGGGGACACGGGTTCGTGCCCTGGTCCGGGAAGATCCCACATGCCGCGGAGCGGCTGGGCCCGTGAGCCATGGCCGCTGAGCCTGCGCATCCGGAGCCTGTGCTCCACAACGGGAGAGGCCACAACAGTGAGAGGCCCGCGTATCGCAAAAAAAAACAAAAAACAAAAAAACATTTGACAGACTTGCTAGAGCATTTAAGGAAAAAGTTAGATAAATATAAGGCAAATTATGCAAATTGATAGATACCATGGCAGTTGTACATTATAGGAAAGCAAAAACCTTTATATGAAAAGATATATAATCATAATACACTATTTCCCTGAACTGAATAAAATATTTGTAGATAAAACTATTACTGTAATCACAATTTTGCTAAAATTAAATTAGTTTTATGGGAAAAAGTAAAGTGGGTTGTGGTGGTATAAACAGAAAATCAATAAATATTGCCAAGAATTGATAGTAAGAAACAGAAAATAAATGCCAGTTTAATAAAGGTTTAGACATGTAAGGTTAATGCTAGAACAATCAGGTTGCTTATTACTTTCACCAGGAGCAGGAAACATGGTCTATAAAGTGCCTGTGGGAGTAGAAATGCTTTTTTTTTTTTTCTTTTAAATAGACCTTTTGGTACTACTTGGTTTTTTACTAAATATATTTATTACTCTGATAAACATAAATATAATTTTAAAAACTAAAGACAAACTGCATCATGTTTTATGTGGAGCTGCATCATCTGGTCTTCCATATCTCAAAGCTCATTAGCTAATTCCTCCCCTTCTTACACTAATGTTACATCTACTCTCCCTACATACACACTCATTTTTTCAGTTCTTTCAATATCCCAGGTTCTTTCTTCTAGTTCTTCCATTCTATTTTTTTTAAGCAAAACACATTATTATTAACTTTTACTTGGAAAAAAATTGTCTCTTTTTTTCTGTATCTCATAGTCATCCATTACGTCTCAGTTTCCCCCAAAGAAGGGCACGTGTATTCCTGTGTTCTTCCTGGCACTCTGCAACTGACCTATGAGAGTGCTTCTTTAGAGAAGAAAAAAATCAACTTTTTCTGTACCCAAATATCTTGGTTAGTCTGAGTTTAGTGTTTTGAACCATATCTTGCAAACTTGGCTAATATTTCTGTTTGGACTTGGCCGATCTTTTTGCTCTGATTAAACGTTGCAGAGAAACTCCTCCTCTAGCTTTTTCTGGATATTAATTCAGGCTCATAGTTCTACCACCCTCATTGAATTCTGGGAACCTAGGGTTATAGTAGTTCATAACGCTTCCCAATCAAACAATCCAGCTTTTCTCTTCTTGTTATTCACAATTTTCTGGGCCATGTGCCGTCCTCTGCTGGCAGCTGTCACAACTTGATTCCAAATACCCCAAAGTCTGGCATGCAAAAAGGACTCCATCTAATGATCTTCTGTAGCACTCCTTTGCCATATGAGTGGCTCATGCATAGTCTCAGCTTTCTGCAGGCGTTATGATGAGTCCATAATGCTTTGCAGACTCAGTAAATGTACTCTATAATCACTTGAATGTCATTTTCTGAATGTGCTTTGAAGACGTAATTCGTCAGAGCAGAACAGTTTCTGGGTATGTTTCTTGCAATTCAGCAGCACTTAACCAGATGGCCCCCTATAGTTTTGAAGCAGTGAATGCACCTTGAAAGTAGGCTGACTTGAGAGGAATATGGTCACTGGGGATCAATGGGAAAGTTTCTTAGGCACAGTATATTGAAGAAGTGAAATAAATACTGTATAAAGATTCATTAAAAACTAAACTAAGGGCTTCCCTGGTGGCGCAGTGGTTGAGAGTCCGCATGCCGATGCAGGGGACACGGGTTCGTGCCCCGATCCGGGAAGATCCCACATGCCGCGGAGCGGCTGGGCCCGTGAGCCATGGCCGCTGGGCTTGTGCGTCCGGAGCCTGTGCTCCGAAACGGGAGAGGCCACAACAGTGAGGGGCCCGCATACAGCAAAAAAAAAAAAAAAAAAAAAAAAAAAAAAAAAACTAAACTAAGTAAAAGTCCTATGATAAAATGAAAATATGAATTGTAATAACCTTAAGAAATGTGATAAGTCCTATGAATATAAGTTCTGCATCATTATGTGTTTCACATTGATATGGTGGAAACTTAATTGGTTTCATTAGAAATAAAACAAATCATGAGTTTTATAGTAATGAGTTTGAATAGGCATTTATATACCTTTATACAAGGCAGGTCAGTTACTATTTCTGAAAATGGTCATTTTGAAATTTTATATCTGGAAATATATTATCAAACCAAGCCTGAAACTCATTAAACAGATGGTAAAATCTAATTTAACTTCCTTTAATGCTCCTTTTCTTTTTATCTTATAAAAGCAGATGAGCTTGTCAGCCTTTAATTATAAAAGAGTAATTTGAATTTATTAGGTATATATAACAAACCAAGTTATTTACTATATCCTAGTGACTTCCTACTGTGCACATTTTTAATTTAATGATAAGAAAATCTTCTCAAGATTTTTGTAAAAGAATCACATTATCAGAAGAGCAGTTTAAAATTTCTAGAAAATAAATGTTCTTAAGGCACTTAATAGATGTTGAAATGAGACCTAATTCTTAAGAGTTTTCAAAATATTTGATTTGCACCCATTAAAATTGGTACAGAGTTTAAATTTCATAATTTCCCATTTAAAAAAATGTGAAACATGCCTCAGACATGTCAAAGTGAGTTATTTATATACTTCAATTATGAAATATATAGTTTTGACTGTATTGTGTTTTTTCATTGATGAAAATGGAGTAGCAAAATTATTATATGTCATCCAAGGACACAATAACTTTATTAGAAAACTAATTTTCTATGTCTGTTTCACAAATACTCTCATGACTAGTGGCTTTTTCGTGTTTCTGTGCTAATTCATTATAGTGTCACCTTTTACCCAACCTTAAAAATATCTCTTTTTCTGATATTTTAAGAATGTATTGCATCTCAACATACAAATGCATTTCTTGGATTTGTAACAAGGGAAAATATCCAAGGAATTATCCATTTAAAATAAACTTTTATGCCTAATGTCGCTTGTGATGCCTTTTGACTACCATCTCCATTATGTTATGAGCCATACTTGTATTTCCTCATTGTGTCTAGCAGAGAGCATGGAAACATAAAAAATGTTCAGTATATATCTGTTAAACAAATGAATGAAATTTATAGTTAAATTGATCACTATATGTAAAATATAAATGAAACAGAAAAGTGAATCTTCCTAATGATCAAATACTAACAGTAACTATTTAATATCATTCTAATTACAAATAATATGCTTTCAGTCTTGGATTATAATTTTAAAATTCCTGTACTATTTTACTCATTTGTCTACTCATTTATTCACTGAATAAGGCAGTTTAGGTGTCAGGCACAATAATAGATACAGGGAGTACACAAAATGATTTAAACGAGGATGTTGATGAGAAACAAAGTGTATTACACTTATGAACTAGTCTGCTTCTCATCAAGTAAGGAAAGGGAGTCTGACCATGTCTCTTTACTTGATTCAACAAATATTATTGAGGCTGTATTATGGATCAGGAGATTTCCTAAGTAGTGGGCATACAAAATTGAAAAAGACCGTACCTACTTGTAGTAAAACATTGTCATAATAAAAAGGTAAAGGAATTCATTTTGTAAGCTTTATAGTAAGATTTCTGATCTAGCTTCAGAGAATTTGTCCCAGTTCCAGGAACCTAGAAGCCATTCAACTGAGATTGAATATAAAATGAATGAGAGGATATTTAATAAAATACTGTGGTACCATTTACTTCAATTAGAATATAGTTATAACTTATTTTTTTTAATTATGATGTGTCCATAATAGATGTGATGACTGAATAACAGAAATGTTGGACAGTGACACCTTTGAAGCAGTCAAGCTATTGCCATGATAATTTTGTGTTTAAAAACCAAGTAAAACTTAGTGAAATACATCAATAAGTATCTTTGTTCACTTGTTCATGCATCTGTTGTCAGCTGTGATTCAGCTGGTCTCTGCTGGGCTGGGCTGGGTTTTGCTGGAAGTCCAGATCGGTTGCACGTTGGTCATCTTTCTCAGATCACAGAACCGGAAACATGTTATTGTTATGACAGAAGTCAGGAGTTCAAACCCACCTGCGCAAAAACATACCAAGCTGCTGCTGCAGTAGAGCCTCTAAGATAAGCCTTTGGCCAAAGCAAAGTCACACAGCAAAGACCAAAGGCAAATAGTGAGAAGTACATCCCTTCCCACCCTCAATCCCCCACCCAGGGATGGAGATGGGGGAGAGAGTGAACAATTGCCCCAAATGATCTAATCTACCAAAATCTTGAAGATTTTAAAGTCATAAAGTCATTGGCATTGTTTTTCTTTTTTTGAATAAGGCTTTGCATAGACACAATACAATAGAAAGGTCCTATTTGAACTCTTCCTTCATATTCATGAGATTGCTACATTTTTTCCACTCTGATTATTTTTTTCTTCGTGTACAAATCTGAAAACTGTATACTTAAATTTATTAGATCAGTTAAGGCACAACAACTTAAATCATCGCATAAGAAATATTTCTCAGTATTTTTAACGTTTCATGCAATTGTTAGTATTTTCACAGCAAAATACTTGGAATGATAGAATTTATCAATAGGTCTAAGTCAGATATTGATTTAACAAACTACACAAATCAGAATAAATGACAAATGAATAAATTACACTTGAAATATTTGTTTGAGCTGCAAGTGAGATTGGATTTTCATGTTAAACATTTGGATTTTAATTATTTTGTTAGGATTGGTTTATTAAAACATAATTAGTAACATCGGTAGAAAAACATGAGCTATAATTGAATCATTTAAATAATCACTTCTTGATGTCTTAATAGGCCAGATTTCAATTAATTAAAGCAGATAAAAGTTCTCTATAAGTACAATTTATTATCAGTAAGTTTGCTTTTCTAGAAATGATAGGAAATTTAGAATTCTGCATTAGCATTTAATAACAATATGCTATTCTGATAGTGATGCATTACAGTTATCTACAAAACATGGTACAAGGCAGAAATATAGGTAATTAGAATGATTGCAACCTGTTTGCCTTTGGGAATTATCAATAGTAGTAGAATTTTTTATCATTAGAAAAATATAGATGATTTTAGAAATGGACTAGTTCCATTTTCTATCTAGAAAGAACTACTTATATACTGAGGTTGTGTTTACAGAATACCAGTGTTTCCAAACATAATGTGTTATTTTCTGTTTCTTCTATTCCACGCTGAAAATTTGTTCAACCAAACAAGCTATTAAATCTAATAGTACAGAGAAACTAGTATAGATATCTCAGACTGTTTCTTGTATTTTCTTAAAGGAAAAGAAATAATTATTAGCAAAGGATCTACCTTCCCAATGACTTCATTTCCATGTCTGTATCGCAGTGATAAATTTCATGGGTTGGGAGGAACAGTCTGAGATATCTATACTGGTTTCTCTATACTATTAGATTTATAACTTGTTTGGGATAAATTGAGAGATTGGGATTGACATATACACACTACTAGATATAAAATAGATAACTAATAAGGACCTACTGTATAGCACAGGGAACTCTACTCAATACTCTGTAATGGCCTATATGGGAAAGAATCTTAAAAAAGAGTGGATATATGTATATGTATAACTGATTCACTTTGCTCTACACCTGAAACTAACACAACGTTGTAAATCAAGTACACTCCAAACACCTGTTTCACTCAGGGACCGTAGTTGTTGTAAATAACTTTAACAAGCGTTTACTCTACCTGCTTTTATCATAATGTAATTTTATATGACAGTTCCCATGGGAACAAGCAGAAGGGCTTGTATGGAGTATCTCTACGTGACTCCATTAAGTAAAGAAAGAAAAGTTGTGTTTGGAAAGTGATCAGGTTGATAGACTTTGTCTCTATGAAACAAGTGGCCATGCATTATGTTTTAGTATGGGAGGTCAGAGAGAAGAATTCTCAAAATTTATTTGTTTTGGCAGCCAACGATTGGTCACACTGCACGTTTCAAGGTTACAAAGGAACCTCGTGGTGGTGCAAATGCAGGTCAGGAGAAGACACTTAATTGTGCTCAAGGCTTTAAAATGAAGCCAGAGCAAGAGTTCCAGAAGTTGGCAATATCAAGAAAGCAACCTCTGGAAGCAGACAGCCAGGGGACTCCAGAAATCTCTTTTCAGACCCTACATCCCTGGACTTTCAGAAATCATCACCCTGTTCTCCATTACTAAAATGTAATTCATGGTCACAACAACATAAAAATCAATTAAAAAATAAAAACAAAAAATACCAAGGTCATAGATACAGAGAACAGATTGGTGGTCAGAGGTTGTAGGGTGGGAGAAGTGGTGAAAGGGGTCAAAAAGTAAAACAATTTTACAAAGAAAGAATTTCAATACTGAAAGCCTATTTGAAACCACAGCTCTGTGGCTCATCTTGATGGATATAAAATATTGTTTATATGAAATAACATTAAAAAGAAAATTGGAATATAAAATAGTAATTTTAATAGAAAGTAATAGATTGATTATAACCATAATGAATTCTGATATGTACATTAGTAAAGATAGATTATTGTGAATAATATAAATGGTTTAATATTTATTATTTTGGTAAGTTTAAGTTTGGAAGGAAGTTACAATGGAAGAATAGATGTGCAGAAAGATTCAATACAACTTAAGAAAAACCAGTTTGCCACAAGTGACCCTCCAATACTAGCCCATGAAAAGCCCCCTTAGAAATCTCTGACGTTCTCAGGGTCATATGTCCACAGTTCAGTGGCCATCACTTTATCTAAATCCATTGACCCATCCTAGTCACATGCTCCACTATCACCTTTATTTTTGTTGTTCTATGCTCTGCTCAGATCAGAAGCTACAGGTTGTTTGAGAACCAAAAGTGCAGCCTTACGGGGAAAAAAAAATGAAAAAGATAGTAAAAGATAGATCAAGGGACTTTATAGCCACAACATGTCTGAGGTCTGAGGGAGCAAAACATGAAGAGAGAAAATAGCGAAAGCTAGCAGGAAAGGAAAGGGGCATAATACTAACTAATTTCTTAAATTTTGACTCCAAAGAAATAACAGTATTTCACAGACTCTCTTCTAAACACCAGTTTCACAAATGTAAATTTTTTGAAAATTTCACTCTTAATCCCTTTCCTTGACAGTGAAGCCCAGAGGAGGATACTTGGATTCAATTTCCATCACAGCCACCCTCCCAATCCTATTCTGAAGGATTCAGAAATCTTTCTTGAGTTGAGCAGGCTTCAGATTTCTTTCTGATGGTTCTGACATTTCTATTTAGATCTGTCTCCTTCTAGTCTTAATACTCTGTAATCACTTGAGCTTTTTTGGTTATTAGTGGACTGCTTGTGCTATTATTTTAATAATAACAATGTAATGGATGATTTGACAGTTTATTCTTAAATGTCTATGAATTTTACTCATTAACGTTTCTAAAACATTCACCAGAATTTAAGTATTCCAAGTCAAGTGGTCACTAAAGTAGGGAAAAAAAAACCCATATTTATGCATATGCCTTTCAAAAAACAGAAATGTACCACTTACTTTTAAAATGCATATACTTTGTTCTTTTTTTCTAGAGTTTTGGCTGGATTGTTTGCTGTATTGCAGAGAATCTTATCAAGCACAATCTTAATTTTCTTCTTTTTGAGGATTTCACAATTAAGATTGGCATTGATCCACCAATTAATTCTTTTCTCCTTATTGGATGAGTGCACATAGATTGCTTTACTTATATCTTAATTTTCAACATAAACTTTTAGCAGAATCTTTCATGTTTCATCACCATGTAAAAAGATGATTTTTTTTTAAAACTCCACATCTCTGCTTTTAATTATATAAAGAAAACAGCATGACTGTCACAGAAAAACAGTATAGAGAAAGTACAATACTGAGCCTATGATAGAAGCTCAGCAAATAGTTAATGTATCAGGTCTGCTTTCAAAATATTATTTCATTATTACATTCATCACAGTGGCTGGGTATGGGCTCAAAATCATTTAGTATACAAAGAAAAATTTTACAAAGCTTTCAGCATTTATTAAAATTAGGATAACTGCTGTATTTCCTTTATAGAATAAGTTTAAGTAAAAAATAAGGTTTCAAAAAAAAATAAGGTTTCATTTCTAGAATGTTGAACTGAAAATAAGTTTAACAGAATGAATTATTTGTATATGGAAGATAATAAATATTTGTTTAATGGAATTGGAACTATGAATGCTAAAAATTAAAAATATTGCACTAAAGATATAGTACATAAACCAATACATTAAAAAATTCTATCAATACTTAAGAAACAGAACATTCTTGAGTAATAAAATCTTTGAGATACAGTGAGGAAAAGTTCTCTTCAAATTTTTAAAAACAAAGATCACATGACTCTTTGGCTACAGTCTTAACTGAATAAAGAAGCGAATATTTACTAATCTCTAAATCATAATAGTAAAATAATAACTAATAACTAGAAGGATATGTTTTCCTAAAAATTAACCGAATCAACATTTCTTTTGTGTATTTAACATTAGTTACAGAAGTTAACTTTTCATTGATGACAGTCAGAACATTTGCATATGGACCAGTTTCGAGAACCAAATTACAAACCCCAGAATAGAGAAACAAGCAGATGTGATTTTTATTCTTTTTCCTTTTCATTGAACAGTTACCTCATTTGAAATTTTTCACTGATTTAATTTAAATTTTTTTTGATGGTAGATACATCTGTTGCTACCTATGTATGGTTTTCATTTTAATGGGTTGCCCTGAAGCTGTGACCATAATAATGGTGCATTTTCCTGCTGTTCGTTTATTCTTTATTTCAAGAATGCCGATTTTCAAGAAATAGAATTGTCATAGATTTGTGTTTTGCCTCTCCAAAATGTTCTTCCATTATTATTTCTAATTAAACATTCTATGGTTAATTGATGCATAGAACACCAAAGCTCCTTTAGAAATTTTTCAGTTTCCCAAATGCACATAGACATAGACTATTTAACAGTTACTACAAAATGATCTTTGGAGCAATACATTTTGTTATATAAGGACAATTCCCAATTGTAATTTAAAAGTGATACACTAGCTTTTGATGGCCTAGAATTAATGTACATTTATCATGTTAATCTTCATGCAAATTGAAGAAGACTGTGTATTCAGGATTGGTTACATAATTTTCAAGGTCCAGTGCCAAATGAAAATGTAGATTCCTCTCTTCAAAATTTACTAAGAATTTCAGAATGATCACAGTAGCACATGGATGGGGCCTTAGTAAACAGGTTGTATGCCAATGAAGACAGCCCTGTGTGTAATTTGAGAAAACTAACATCTTTATCAGAATGGTTTAAAAAATATAGAATATGAGATAAGTAGAAATAAAAGCTGTAATGAAAGATGACATAGCCAATCTCAAAATCAAAGCATGGAATTCTTACATGAATTCTCTGATAGAACTCACCTTTAAAACCTAATATTTCACCTATATTTCTACTTTTGAACAAATCTAGATAGAATTTCTATCTTACTTTTGCCTAAAATCTAACTTTTATCAATTCTAACTGCTGTCCCAAGTTCTGCCCTAATAAATAATTCACAGATGACTGTATTTCCTAGTGTATTAGTTGGAACCATATGAAATTATCAGTATCCAGCCTTCTTTGATTTACAAAGAGGGCAGTTTTATGTGTTTCCACCTAAGACATAGCAGCTCATTAAATATGTGAAGTCAGGAGCTGTGCAGACCCCACTCCCCCTTATGAAACACATTCATGTGCTCCTCCAAAAGCCACAATCAATCTTTTCTTACCCAAACTAATTATTATTTGAGTCTTTGACATTATTCATATGAGAAATTTTCCAGATTCTTCACCATGTTGGTTGAGTGACTCTAATAACTAACTTTATTAATTTTCCTCCTACAGTTTGACAGTCTTTATTGAAAAGAATGATCCAAATGTTGACTGATAGAGTCCATAGTGAAACATGTTTGCCAGTCCAATGACCTAAATAAGACTAAACCCTGACTCCCAATGTTTTTCTTATCAATTTATAAGCAATATGTTTGCTAGTATAAACTTGTGTAATTTTACGTGAAACCTGAAGAACCTTATTTACGTATATTCTTTTTATTTTTTGTTTTGCCAACAAAGAACCCCTTTGGTAGTGTCCCATCTTCCATTTTCTATCCTATTTTTTTCCAAAATTCTTTCTGTTAAAACTGTAACAGTTTCTGTGGAGAAACCTAGTTCTTACCGATTCTGAGATCTGGGAGGCATTCTTGCAATAGGTCTCATAAACTCTGTCTGACATGGTGGGCAGTAAGATCAATAATATCTGTATAAAGAATAGAATTGTGAGTTCTGTTATGCTCATGTATAACACGAGAAAACAAATCAGTAAAAACAATTCTCCTATAGAATATGGCCTAGATGTGTAATTTTCTGCTGGTTTCAACTGACATGAAAATGACATAGATACATTGTAGAGCACTGGATTTCTAAAATTTTCATCTGCTGAACATTTTTCATCAACAAGTTTTATACAGAAGTCCAACATGAGAAAACCCTAACTCAATGGAGATTTTCTCTCCACCTGGGCTCTGTATTAATCCCACTGTGTTGCCCACCCCCCAAAAACCGAAAACCCAAACGAGCAAACCAAACATTAAATCTGAATTCTCAGTGGCTTTACCAAACCAAAGCTTGTTACACACATAAAGTCCAAAGTTGGTCAGGCTAACAACCTCCATGTCTAAGCTATGGCACTCATTACATGTAACCTTGGAGTACTCAAGGCAGATGAAAAGAGAGCTTAAAATAAGGCAGAGGTGTTTTCCTGCGTTAGCCCCAAAGTGATACATATCACTTCAGCTCCTAGTCTATTAGATATTTTCATAACTGAAGTCTCAACCTAACTAGAAGTCTCTGAAATATCTGGAAGTGTGTGGATATTTACTGAGCATGAAATGTCTGTCATAGACTCTCTTTTGCTTGCTCAGATGCCCCCTGATTCTTCTCCATAGGAACTCCTAATGCCTAATATAATATAATATAACACAATAAAAACTCTGATCTTAAGGAATGATTTCCCTATGCTTCAAGCAATTCTCCATGAAATATTGTCCTCCTATACCAAACATTCCATGAGAAATGGGCTGCAAAGAATTCAAAATTTTATTTTCTGAAGCAGGCTGGAATGCCCAAATTTTGTGTAGCAACAAAAGGACAAAGCCATGTGCTTTGATAGACTGCCCAGTGTGAGGTAGGGATGGTGTTCTTCTTTGAAAGTTGGGTCTCTCAAGGATATCTGATGGTGACACCTGACCAAGTCCCAGATTTCCCCCTGAAAGCTTTCTGGGTCTGTTTTAATGCCGGAGTGAGTCCAGAAAATCTAAGACCCCAAGAGCAGAGATAGGGCCTTATTCATCTTTTGGTCTTGCACATGTAGTCCTGAATCTGGCACCTGCTGGGTTTTCAATTATGTTTGGTTGATATGAAATGAGATCCTCAGCTGCCTGCTATACAGTTCCAAAGCAGGCCCTAAAGCTGAGCACTTCCAGGATCATTCCTTTTACTCCAAATCTTGGTCTCCCTTCAGAGTTTCCAATTTTGATTATAGATACCTCCTGTCATATGGTCTTTTGAGCTTAACATTTTAGAGTCTCTATTGGGTCTTGCACATTTTTTACTCTTTATATAGTCAATCATATGCCAAGGGTTGTTGCTTCTGATTCATGCCTTTCTCTCAATTTCATTTCTAAATCTAAGTCATTCACATATTAGCTTGCAAGTGAGCTATTTTAATGGGCTCCTAGCATCCAAGATCTCCTCTTCCAACTGAGAGTTCTGCCAGAATTGTCTTCTTAAAGCAGAATTTAGACCACCTGTTTCTAAGTACGTTCCAATGACACCCCAAATAAGGGTTTTTAGTAGGTGCTATATTCAGGGAAACAGAGATGGAAGAGTTTGTTTAGTAAATAAGTTTATAAAATCTGGCTTGAATAAAGTTGGATAGGATTTACTTTTTGTTGTTACCGTGTTCGTGTATATGAGAAATTTCTGAACAGCTTTGCATGTACAGAATTTCTCTAATATTTTTAACAAAAGAACATGTTTTCTTACAAGTATTCTTTCAGATTTGCCATAGACTAAACTTTCAGGGATTCCTCATTATCAACAGAATCACATCCAGATGGTTTAGTATTATATTTAAGTCTTTCCATGACAGGCTTACTTACAAAACGTTTTTTTTTCTCAGACCAGTTTGTACTCTTCAACTTGTGCATCTTCTACTTTATGTGTTTGTTCTTACTGTTGTTTCTATGTGGAATCTCTTGCAACACAATTCAGTTTCTTTTTGGAACACTGAACTCACTTATCATTAAAAACTCCCCTTCCTTCTCTATTGAGATTTCCCTGTCTTTACAGGTCACAATAATTTCTACACAGATGGAAGAGTTCTAGTTTAATGGAATATTTCCTGTGTACCCAACAAAGTACTAGGTGTTTATATATGCTCTTTTGTTTAATCATCTCATCAGTCCAATGAAGAAATATTAACCAACCTGTTGTACTAAGACGTGCACAATTAATGCCACGTGTGTAGGTTTTCTCAGCTGTCAGCTAGGGAAGCTGTGATTTAAAGAAAATTCACCTATCTTCAAAACTTCCCTGAGTTACTTACACTGCGTTCCACATCACTTGGCTTTTATTTGGTTTTGTAGTACTTACTGTATTCTACCATGTTTCATGTAATTTGTAGTTAGAAGTCATTCCCCTTAGAATGCAAGCTCTATGAAGAGAGACACTATATCTTGTTCGGTGTCTAGTTATTATAATTGCATGTTATACAGCTGAATGCATATTAATATGAACTTGACCGATTTTGTTATATTAGCTGCCTTTGTGATGTTTCATCTGTTTCTGTATGCTGCGTCAGGATTTTCTGCATTCAAGTTTGTGTTAAGATATCTCTGGGAACAAGATCTTACTGTATTACTTGTACTGTACGTGTGTCCTCCGAATGCCTGTGCTGTGCTTCCCAGGAACTCTTTCTGACACTCTTGGTCAGGGCTAAGCTTTAGGATTTCAAGTTTATAAAGCAATTTACTTTAAAAAGTGACAATAATGCCTCCTAGCCAACGTCAGTACACAGAAAAGGAAGAGGTTTCCTAGGTCTGTACCAAAGTGGACAAAATCAGAGAGAGGCCAAGAGAGAGGTCAGCAGAAATCTGAAGGCAGAACTTTTAAAATAGTTAATGGAAAGCATTTTTACGCGTGCCTTGCTTTGTGACCAGAAGTGAAGTACTATAAAGAATGGGCTAAGCATCAAGAAACGCTCAAAAGTAGTTTTCTTTTGAAGGCCCACACCTGACCTTGAACAGTTACACATTGCAGATTGCTCTCTAAATTAGCATCTTGAGAGTAATATTTGCTTTTAAATATGTATTTTAATGTAAATATGTTCTGTGACTGATGGTGGCTGCCTGCTCATCACTGAAAATAGGAAGGCTTCATTTTTATCTTAAAACCTGGGTATCTTCCAAGGTCAAACTTGGGATTCAAGTCTTATTTCAGAACAGACTAGATGGCAGCTACAGAATTTACCCTGACTCCTGGGCAAGCCCCAACCCTTTTTGGTCCATAAACACTAAGGGTGTCTCAGAAATGATTTAGATTATTGAACAATGTGTTTGATCCTATTCACTTATTAGGAAAAATACAGATGGTTGGGAGTCCTCATAATTCTTTCCAGGGGCAAGTAGAACCCAGATGTTTTCGACTCCTTCAAGTTTCAGGGGTCATACCTCACTTCCAGCTAAGGAGGCAGTATTGTGAAACCCACTGGTGTTGACCACAAGACCGTCCAGTCTTCTACCAGGTTCTTGTCTCCAGACATTTATGGAAAATCTTGAGAAATAAATCAGTGGGCTGAAAGCTGTCCTGATTGCTTTTGACCTGTCACAGTAATCTTGTAGTAGAAGTAGGTTTCATTCTGTGTAGGTCAGCTTTTGCCATCTCAGATCAGACTTCTCCAGAATGACACTGCTCTACGTTTCTTCCATTGTCCCAGGTAACAGCACAGGTCTTTCACTTAATTCCTCAAAGCAGATTTCATACCAGGCTCTTATATTGTCATTATGTTTTCTGGGGTTTGACTACACCCAGGGGAATGCTTTAGATGATGTCTTCCAATTTCCATTTCAAAGAATAAAATTATTTTCTATCACTCCCATCAAAAGTCATCCTCTTCTATAACTGTAATAACCTATGTGAAAGCAATTTGAAGCATTAAAATAATAGTCACCTTTTCTAACATTAGAGAGGCTTACAGCCTCACTGTCTCAAACCTTTTAATTTCAGAATTAGATAGTTGTTTACCCTTCTTTATTCAAAAGTCTCACTGATGTGTGTTCTTCCCAAAGGAACAAATCGTCACACTGTCTCTCCACCAGGTTCATTCATTTGTTCAAGAAAAAATGTACTGAGTTCCTCTTCTTTGACAGGTATTGTTGAAAATTCAAAGGCTAGGAGAACCAGCCATAGCCTTTGTCCTCATGGAACTTACTGTAGTTGGAGTGACGGATATGAATCAAGTGATAATATGTATGGTTACAGCTAGGTTATATAATGTGAAGGAAGGAACAGAATGCTACAGGACTGTAACTCACGGATGAAGCCACCCTGCTCTGAGAGATAATTAGGAGTTCACGAGGTAAAAAAGAAAGTGGCGTAGAGTGAGAATACCAAAAAGAAAAAATGTAGAAAGACAGCATATGGATGTAGTGTGTGATGAGAAGAGTGTGAAACAGTAAAGACTGAAAGAAAACTGGTGAGACGGAAGCTAAGAGAGCAAGGGGAGGAATAGAAATAAGATGATACTGGAAGTAGGCAAGAATGGGACCACACCAGACCCGGTGGTATGATAAATGATTTGATGTTTATCAAAGAATAAAAAGTTACAAGAGGGTTTTAAACTGAGGCATGTGTTAACTAGATTTGCATTTGAAAAAAAAAATCCCTCCAACTGCAGTAGGTAGAGTAGATTGTGCAGTAGGTAGTGTAGATTGCATGGAAGCTAAATAAACTTGGGAAGATGATACAGTGGATTATAACAGCAGTTCATACAGTGCTATGGATTAGGATAGCGGAGAAAAGGAGAGATACATGGATGTGAAGGCCATGTCAGAGGTAAACTTGTCGGAATTGATCATTTGGCTCTGAAAAGCGCGGGGCACCGTGGTATCGGGAATAGCTCCTACTCAACTAGATCGATGGTGTTGAGGTTTCCCAAAATAGAAATCAAAGGAATAAAACTAATACATGAGAAGGAACATTAGTTTACTCTTGGATATGTGAAGTTTGGAAAGTTTTTAAGAGTTGATATCATGTAGAAATTTGACTTTCCTGCTTTAAACTTCAAAGGATCAGTCCGAATTCGAGATATAAACTGTATCATCACCAACCAACAGAGGTAATAGATTTCGTAGGTGTGGATAAAATTTTCTAGGGGAATACTCAAAGTGGTAAGAGAATTGGATGTAGAAATTCTCTGAGCACTGAGGAAGAAACTCAGCATGTAATATGGCCTGTCAGAGGATGATGAGCCTCTCCAAAGAAGCAGAATATTCAGCCAAAAATTCCGGTGAATTTAGATTTTCAAGTCCAGAAACAAACAAACAAATAAAAAAATGAACACCTAAAAAAAAACAACAAAAAGACCTGTCTGTCTCATTTCTCCGTCTACGTATTAATCTTTCTATACAAGTACTTATGTCATGGTTACAGTGTTCCAAATACTGTTCTAAGTTCTTTACAAATACTTTAATTTTGAAATAGCATCCTCTCCATTTCCTACTCCTAACTCTACATACCTATACCAACAGACTTTAGTCATCAAGGTATACATGTTGTAGGCATAACAGCAATTGTATTAATTAGGATAAGTAAACTACTCTAATAAGCAATATCCAGATCTCTGTGGCTTATCATAATAAGTTTATGTCTCCCTATAACAGCCAAGAGAGGTAGGCCATAGGGGTTTGCCTTGAAGAGTGACGCAGGGATCCAGGGTTCTTCCATCACGTGGTTCCTCCCTTCTCCATGTTAATGGAGTCCTCTCCATCCAGCTGTTGGATAGAGAATGGGGGAACTTAATCACACAGGAAGTTTTAATGGGATCTTCTGGGGAGTAACCTACAGCACTTC
The DNA here is from genome assembly GCF_937001465.1 of Orcinus orca. Classification (NCBI taxonomy): domain Eukaryota; kingdom Metazoa; phylum Chordata; class Mammalia; order Artiodactyla; family Delphinidae; genus Orcinus; species Orcinus orca. The sequence goes on along the minus strand of NC_064576.1, from coordinate 17,542,394 downwards.
TCCCCATTTCCCATTGACAAAAACTCAACAACGTGGTCACTTAACTGCAAAGTAAGCTGGGGAAAGTGGTCCTACTATGTGTCCAGGCTGAGATGACCACAAAGCATTATTTTTGCCACAGAAATCTAGCCAAAGTTAAAGAAACTTGTAACCAAAGTATGTTTATTTGTTTTTATTTTTCATAAACCATTCTTATTACAGAATTCAATCCACCACATAAGGAGACGCACCCAGCATGTTCCATTGTCTAGGGAAAATAGAAAACAAATATTCATCTCATTAGTCTAGGACTTTCTTTGCTTCAGGATCTCAAATAGTACCATACTGTCTCTCCTGCAATTGGCTCAAGTTTCTTAGAAAATATATGGAAGAGAACAAATTTAAATCATGGAAGTCAATTTACTCTTGAGTCTGCGTGCCCTCCTTATGGGGCCTTGGGAGCCACCTACCCAGCAGCCCAGGGATAAATTCCATGGCAGCTTTCACATTTACATGCCAATAGTCCATTCTTTGCTGCCTACCACCAAGGTTCTCAAAATTAGGCAAATTTAACCACTACATGGGAGACCATCTTCTACACTGCTGATAACTTATCTTTTAAGCACAGTGGTGGAGAACTGCCCCACACATTGCTTTCTTTAGCAGATGTGAATGCATTCTGGATTATTCATTGCTCAAGTTTTTACCCAGACATACCCACAACAGAAGCAATACAGTACATCTTATCTTCCCAAATTAATTACAAATTTTTTATTATCACCACTTTTCCATGACTATGACCTTTAACAAATACAGACAGTTAGGTCAACAGTCGTGTGACAACCACATCAAGTAAAGATGTTCCACTGGTTTTGGAGTCCCTCTTTCTCCTGTTATTTTCATTCAAATATCTTTACTTTGATTAATATAAACATGTTTTGTTTGATGAGAGAGAAAGGTAGTGCAACTCATTTTTTTTTCAAATGTTGAAAATATTTTGGAAAATATCTATTTTTATGTGAAGTGTATGATTAGATGTAGCTCTGTTTCTACAGAACAGCAAGTTCAGAAAGGGGGAAACAAGTTAAAATCTATGGCACAATGTTGAAATCCTCACAGGCAAATGCCTTAATATTGATTTTTTATATGGGTTTGGAGATGGGCCATGACGATCTATTGACTTATGTGACTTGTGGTGAAGGTTACAGATACTTTTCCCAGATTGTATTTCTCTACACAAGGTTTTACAAAAATATAGCTGGACTTGTTTTAAAAGATACTTTAAGAGAGAGGAAGTGTATTTTCTAAGACTTGATATACAGAAACACTGGGTTCAATATCTGACTTTATGTCTGAATTGTATATAGGTTTATTTAGACTGAACAAGAGAATGAAATATAAGTGGAAACTAGAAAGATAAATTTGGGAGGGAAACAGCCATGACTCGAAAGACCTAGGGCATTGTGTTGTCTAGGGAAACCCAGAGTCCAAGCACCTGCCATTCTCCTGCAGTATGAGGGAGTGAGGACATAGCAGTAATTAGCCATAACCCAACTCCCTTATATAGCCCAGATGTCTGATGTCTATTTGGGGGATATTTTATGGACTGAGAATTCTTGAGACCACTGTGAAACACAGTGAGAATCCTTGAAGACTTCTGGAGCTAGCTCAGTCCAGATTTGCAGCAGCTCCCAGCTCAGGGATCTGTACTAAGATTAGTTCCTTCCAGCTAAAAGTCTAGTGATGTAATGCTTGTTTACAGAATAGGGATCATCACCATTGCCTACTGGTCCATGTTAGAAGAGCATCCGGTAGCCAGAAGGTTTGGGGATAGAAAGTAATGATGTAAGCAACTCATTTCTTTTTTTAAGAAAGGCACTTAATTCTTCCATGGTATATTTTATCTATTTATGTAATACTTGTCTCTTAATGACTTCTTTGCTATAAACATTGACTAATGTAAACATGTAAAAATGTTCAAATAACAATTTCATAATTTAATGTTGCTGAACATTGACCAAAAAAATCAAAGATACTCAAACATTGTATAAAATGTCCTTGCAGTGAAAATTGTCACTGTTCAAAATAACAGTGAAAAAGAATATCATTGTACTCAGTTTTCGATTTACTATAAATACACAAAAATATAGTACCTGTAGCAGTTGAACTCTTCGAATTATTTAAATAACTATTGTCATTACTTAGATGTTACAATATTTTAGGAGTTAGCTAAAAATATAACTATTAGAAAAACAGCTGCTTTTTGTTCTTGCCTTTCTGATGATGCCTATCTATAAATATTTCTGTCATTATTCATTGAATGATAGAAAAATATTTTACAGCAGGACTTAGTGACTTGCTTCAAACAATAAAAATGGTACATTACAGTAGAGAAACCTGGTAGATACTACTTTAATTAAGTGATCAAGGTAAATATCACCAGTGATAAGTCATGTTATCAGTACCCCCTGATACGATACAATGAGAAAGCCACTTCACCTCTGTATTACTCTTCACCTAAACCCATAATTCCAGTCTAATCATGAAATGACTCTCACAAACTCAAATTGAAGGAAATTCTACAAAATATCTGTCTATTATTCATGAAAACTGTCAAGATCATAACAACAACAACAAAAAAAAAAAAAAAAGGAAAGACTGAGAAATTGTCAAGGATTATAGGAGGCCCCAGAAGGTACAAAGACTAAATGAAATGTACTAGCCTAGATTTGGGTTAAATCCTAGATAGTTAAAGGACTTTAGAGAAACAAATGGTGAGATTTGAGTAAGTCTGTAGTTTAGTCAGTAGTTTTATACTAATGATAAATTCTTAGTTTGGGCAAACCGTGATTGTGTAAAGTGTTAACATCAGGAGAAGCTGGTGCATATGGGAACTCTCTGTATATCATTGCAACTTTTCTATAAATATAATATTTCAATACAGAAAGTTTAAAAATTCTATTAAGGAATGCTGTCTTGTACAGGAGAAATTTCTCCATGTTCATCTTTTATGCAGACTAACCTGCTGTGGCATTTTATCTACATATAACTGATAGCAAATTAAGAAATCACAGCATTTATCAACTGGAAGCTATGTTAGAAATAATTTAACTCTATATATGAAGATACCAAGATTCAGAGACAATATTTTACTTGTCCTGAGAGTGCTGAGCAATTTATAACATAGCCAAGGCCAGAACTCAGAACATAGCCAAGGCTAAAACATAGCTAAGGCTAGAACTCAGATGTCTGAATTCTCTTTCTATCACACATAATACTGAGTGAATCTGTGTGCCAGGCACTACTACCCATGTTACCAATATTAACTCTTTTAATTCTCTAGGCTGTCTCTGAGTTACCTATTTTTCATTGTGCCTGGCATAGAGCAATTGTTCATGTTAGTTATTTTTAACTTGGATTTAATCAAGCAAATGACCTCATTAGATTTACACCTTAGAAAGTTAGCTCTGGGATTTTAAAGGATCTCTTGGGTTGAGGGGAAGTGGGATTGGAGACCGAGGCTCTTTCAAAGGCTCCAGCGGAAGCCTAAGGCTTCCAAGGCTTTGCCACTGGAGCTGAAAAAGGAGTAAATGAAGGTGGGACTGATGGGAATTAGTGATTTATAGGACACATGAGATAAAGAAGCTAGAAATACTCTACCCCTGAAATCAGAAATGCAAAACCTCTCTTTCCTTTCTAAGCTCTTTCACCCTATTGGTTCCACTACATTGATTTTCGGCCCAGTATGCTTGTGTGGCCTCCTGTTGTGTTTATCTTTCCAGCCTAGATGCCATAGCATGTCATTCAGGAACTCTTGGCAAAATACTCAATTTCAGTGTCCTATTTATTCCTACCTGACATACCCTCTCTGGGGTTTGAACACTAAATGAGCCTCTCCTCTTGTCTGAGGTCAATTCATCCACCTCCACATAGACCTGGCCTTACGCATTAACTGTTGTTTGTCATCAACATTTTTTCTATACTGGTCTTTTTTTTTTTTTTTTTTTTTTTGACATAGTAAAGTCTCTCGAAGCCTTACATCCAGTCCTCCCTCACTTCTTAGATCCCTTCAGTTACCACCCTGTCTCTATCTTCTCCTTCCCAGCCAAGCAGTTGAGTCATCCTGGTTTTGTTAATTTCCCTCAAGATTAGGTCCTAGGTCCTCTCTCAGCTCAGTCTGTTTGGCATTTCTGAACCAAAGTCTGTTCCCTGTGCCCTCCTAGGTGGACTGAGAACCTTACTCCTCGATATTGCTGCCTCAGAAGCATGAGTGCAGCCATAATGGAATTCTCAAGTTGGCTCAGATTTCAGTGTGTGGGGAGGGATCGTGTTTTATCCAGGTTTCTGTCTAGAGTCTGGTGCCTGGCTCCGAGTGGGAACTTGACCTATCTTTCCTGAACCACTTGAATAAAGAAAATGAAATAAATTTCACTGTTAAAGCTAGAAGGTAGTATCCATCTGTAATTTGATTGATTCCAGATGTGGTCTGCATGCATATTTTCTAGAACATCTCTTTGGTAAAGCAAGGCAAAGTGATATTCTTAATCTCATTTAGGAATGTTTTGACCTATTCTTTTCTATGAGGATTGATTTAAGTGTGTACCTGACTTTTTCAAAAAGCACCGTTTCTACTCAGAATACTGTGATTATTATTCTAAAGTTTGGTCTCTACCTCTAATTTCAAAATAGACTTAATTCTGATATATCCTGACTTGCTACTTCTCTCATCCTAGTCATTTTGTCATTTAAACTGGTGCAAATAGTCCATCAGGTCTAGAACAAGAGAACAATGACACAAAAAATGGAAATCTATACTATGAATAGGTCCTGTATCAACCCTTTCTGATTAATTCTCCCTTTCTTCTCAACGTCCAACTCATCCTGACTGAATCAATCAAAAAGCTATTACTTTCATATTTGGAAGTGTTGGTTTCAAAATCAATAAAAACACAGTTCATTTTTAATATGCAATATATTACAAAAATGAAAATTCCCATTTAGTTGAGGTAGAAAGTTTTAAAAAAAATGTATGGTTGTTGGAAAACTTGTTGGCTGCATATATACATGTATATGTGCATATATATTTGTAATTCTTCATTACAGTCTTTATATTTTATTTTACTAAAGATTTTCATCACTATTAACTTTTTGTACATATATATGTGGATGCATGATATATATTTGAAGAGAAAACAATGGATTGCTTCATGGTGAATTTCTGCTCAAGTCTTATGCATCTGAATTGTAGGCACTGAATAAATCAGCATCTTCTATAAAGCTCTAGCTGCAGTGGATAATTCTACATTAAAAAACTTACATGAGCCATCCAAAGACACCTCTAGCAAAAAATGTGTTAAGTTCTTAATGGGGACATTAAAAGCAGCTAGTTGCATAACTAATAATCATATTATTTATTAATAGGGAATAAATAGAAGCTCTGGTTACTGTTTGAGAATAATTAATTGTATTGTACATCTGTATTCAGGAATGTCTATTTTCTGATATGCTTCAATTGCCGTTCATCTGTATGTCTGTAATAATTACGCATGTTTGTAATATTGAACTAGAGACCATGATTTCAGTCAATTTCTGAGTAAGATTCTTTCGTTCTCTTTGATTTGTTTCATTTGAAAACGTGCAATCTGGTATGAGATGATATAATCATATATAAAACTTGCTTAACAGAATACCTTAATATCAGATTATGTCAGTAAAATGAGTGCTATAGTATGTAATGAAAGGTATTATTTTGCTATTTATTATATTTTGTGTCACTACAGCCTTTTTTACTGCCCATCCATGAACTTTCTGTATTCTTTCTTTGAATGTAATCAAATGGTCATGGAAGAAAAGTTTCTAGACCATCAGAAGTTGACAGTTTTCAATGTGGTGTGTGTGCTTAGTCTAAGATAGAGTTGAGTTTGGTATATGGGTGATGGATGAAGTTTTACTGAGTAATGGATAACTCCTCATTCTGCTAATGGCATTTCATCTATCAACTACTTTTTATATGGTTGATCACAAGACGTTGCTGACTCAAATTTTGTGGATTAACTGAGGTGAAAGTGATACCTGTTTGAAGTTTCACTAATACAAAATTTCCCCTCATGGGAGTAGGATGGATTATATTATCTGTTGAGATGCTTTTCCATGTGAGTTCTTTACTGTCAACTTTCTTGTTCTCTCAACCATATCTCTTCTGTATTAGCTGAAATAGAACCTTATGTTGTTAAATGATTTTTCCATATCGTGGAAAATTCATGTCTCCGAATCTACATTCCTTCCTACAAGTTACAAATGGGAAATAACTTCTTTTAAGAAGATGAGGTGGATTTCTGGTGCTCTGTGCCAGGGTAAGCTCTCTATAGCCCATCCTTCACATTGATTGCAACTGAAAACTTGAAAAACTACATAAAACAACTAATTGAGGTCTCTGAAAAGTAAACAAAAGTGGGAGGATTATGAAATATCGTCAAAATTTAGAGAGGCAACCTGCACTGGTACGAGTTTCCTGTTGTTTTCCTGTCAGTCAAAAAAGAGAATAAAACAAAATCAACAACAACAAAACAATCCAGGAAAATAGATATTATGAGAAACAGGAAAAAAACAAGAAACAGAGTTAGAACCCTAAAGTTAGAATTATCAGAAGAAGAATATCAAAGAAGAGATTTTTAAGTATCTTAACCAAATTTTAAAAGGGAATAAAAACATAAACCAAAAAAAATGGTGTAAAAATAAACTGATTAATTTATTTGTTTGCATTTGCCTTGTTTGTATTTAGCAACTCTTTTTAAAGACACTTTTGGATCTCTTTCTTTAAAGGGATATTTCTTGTATCTATCATAAAATTGAGTACTGCTTTCTAATTCATATTATTCGAATTTTTAAAAGTAAATGATCATTTATTTTTGTTGACAGGACAGATATATTTTTATAGTCATTATGTTTAAAATTTTACCTGTATTTAAATTTCTTCCCATTTCTTTATACAACATCTAATGGCTCCATACTGTGAGTGGCAACAAAATTAGACTAGGTGCTGTTTCTAATTTCTCTACTCCTCCTGTGCTATTCAGTTTTTGTAACTGGGCATTTATTAATATTTGCCTTGTAATTTTAATATGTTTATATTATTGTAGGTGAATTGTGAGCCTTAAAAATATTCTGTTACTCTCAGCTGTAACATATGAGACGATCAGGGAGCTAATTCTGCTTTCTACATCTTGTACTCACTCCCCCCTCTTAATTTTTATGGTTGGATTTTGTACATTGTCAGAACTGTCAATAAAAATGTGTTTTCACATTTTCCACGCCATTTTCACCTTAAATCTACAGCTGAATGTATTGGATGCTCACTGCTAGTTTTAATGATAGTAGTTCTCCTAATCAGCACTGGGTTGACTGAAGTTTGACCTCTAGTAAATTTCTCAAAAAGACTTTACTTGCCTGAATTTGTGGGTGTTCCTAACTGTCGACTTTATAGTTGATGGATATCTTGGGAGGATAAAGATAAAGCCACTGGCTTCATTCTCTCCTCGATTACTTTGTAGATATTGCCTCCCATATTCTGGTGTCAACTTGTTGCTGTGGAAAACTCTGATTCCCCATTGGTTTTCCTTTCTTAAGAAACGTCTTGACCTTTGTACTTAACCTTCCAAATAATGCTTTCTTAATCATTAAAGTTCAATTATGATACAAGGATTTATCTTGGATTTGAGCTTTTGATAACATAAATATATATAATATGGATAAGTATACCTATATGGTTTACCTTGGCCTAACATAATGTGTATTTTTTCTAATTCTGTTTTATTTCCTATATTTCTGTTTCTTTAGTGAGAGGAGAGGGTTTATTCAATATTTTGTTTTCGTCTCTCATTTCTCCTCTTTATGATTCTTACTTTCTTTGTGGACAAATCTTTCTTGTTTTCTTTGTATTAGTCTCTTCTAAAATGATTTCTACTTTTAATCCAATTTCTTTCATGAATCCAGCCAGTTTCAATTTCACTCTCTGGCCATCTCTTCCCCTAGAACTTGTATGTCATCTCATGGTCCCTTCATGTGTTTTAAGTTGTTAAAATTTACGTTGTCCTGTACAAGTGTCCATTACATTTTTCTTCTGTTTCATTACAGCGTTTCTGATGATTAAAAGAGTTGATGTGTTCCTTCTCATCTTTGTTCTTATAGTATCTTTTATGGAAGCTAAGCAAAGTCCTTTAGTGTTTCTCATATGGGAATATTGAATTTTCTTGACTAGCTCACAACAGGAGTTTCTTGTAGGAAGTGGGAAAGAGGTTATAGAATTGTGCAAGCATTGTAGCTCAAGGGACCTCTCATAATTTTCTATAATGATAAACTATTGCCTCACGGTTTGAGATATTATAGGTCCACGGCTGTTTTAGTTCCCAAAACCCAAACTGGTTTGGGACACTTTCTATCTGTAGGCTTATTCTCTCCTGTTTCCCACTGCCCTGCTGCTAGTAAACAGCGCTTGCCTTCCAGAATATTCATTCAGTGTTAGAAGTTATATTCTGTAGGTGTTTTCCGAGGTTTTCCACCCCTGAGTTCCACTGAACCTTGTTCAGTATTCTCTCTCCACTTCCCTGAGGACTCGGTCCTATTAGTTCTTAATTCTGCTCTAGCATTTCTGTCTCTGGCTGGGGCTTCTCCTCTGGGTTCACATACTTGCTTGTGGATTTCTAGTGATCTACCACCATTAGCTGCTCCTGTCCTCTCAATTCTTTCTTCTACTGAAGCTTCACTTCCCTTGGGTACTTCTTACTCAGTTCAGTACGGTTTGTGACAACATGTTGTATGATTTGGAGTTAGAGGGTCTTTCTTTGTTTTATGCACTTTCTGACAATAAAGTTTATAGTTTTTATTTTTGTTTTAGTTTGTTTTCTCCTTGTTTCTAGGAGAAGTGAGACGACTCAGCTGCTGCTGTTGAAGTGTACAAATCTTTGCACATGTTTAAATGATAGAAATGTAATATTGAAACTTACCATTGCTCCGTATGCTTCTACGTCTACCAGTTTTATGAAAATTTAGTTTATCTGTTTTAGGTTTTATTTTTTAATATAGTTATGTATAAAATTTTTAAAAAATTTAGAAAAACAATTTCAAAAAATAATCAGTTAAAAGTAACCTACATTCTTTTGCAAGGAAGTACCGTGGCCCAGTATCTTCAGAAGTTTTTTTTTTTTTTTGGTCCTCATTTCTGAGTACTTCCCTGTGTTATACGCTTGACTTTATTACCTGCATAAGTGCAAAATTATCCCCAGCCCCTCAGGTTACCTGTTATCGTGGCAGCCTTGATAAATCTAGTGAATGGACAGCAGATGTCACTGTTGGATGAAATGAACCATTCTGCTAATCCCACCCTCTGTCATCTGAAAGTGCCTCTCTCTCTAGGGTCCAAATCCTGGGGTTTACTATAAAGAGAGAAAAAGAATTAAACTGAGAACCTGAGTCAGTTTCATAACTTGGCCTGGCACCTTAGGGCATGGGATGTAAGCCAGCTTTGCAATTAACTGAACTTTTTCATTTGAAACGAAAGCATACTTTTTAAGGGTTTACTCTGCATGGTGGAAAATGACTTGTGATGTTAGGATTCTGAATTCTTGTGTCTTACTTTGTGCGATTGTTTCCCATTTTCTTCAACACATACCTGCAGATTTGACTCTAGCAGCATTCCATCTGTTCACACGGTGCTTTTAAAACGGATGTGACATTGGGAATCATGGCACACAGCAGAGCCATTTAGTATTAAAGTGTAGTATTGAGCACAGAGTGCTTTATTTTAGTATATCCATCTCCTAAAATTCACCTCCTAATATCTTTTAGTGTGCATTGTTATCTTTTGCAGGTGCCCATATTTCAGTCCTTATTCACATTGAGGATTCAAAGCTGGATGCTTTCATTTTTCAGATAGCTTTTATTCTTTGTAAGAATAAAGAAAATAACAGCATTTCCCAAGGTTTCTAAGATATTTAGGCTCTTACTTGTGTCTATTATCTTGCTATGTCGACCTGCTGACTTTTTGAGTGATTTCTCACTTTCTGGGTCAGAAATTCTTCTGGGTTACACCTTATGTCCAACTAGTGTACTGTTTGTTACTAATTAATTAAGTTCAACTTTGGTTTTTAATTTTAAACTTCATAATTTATTGCTACTCAACTATTTTAATTTTCTTTCACAATCCTTTTATGGAAGAAATGCCAATCAAAGTAGCATGACATTTTAATCTTAATTTCATCAGCTCCTAATTGGCAAGCTTATATAATTCTTGCTGCCTGATGTGCCGGTAGAGTGGTTGAGAGTGACTAAGAAAAGGTGACATTTAAGACACATTCTGTCTTGGGGAAACACTGCAGTTAAAATTATTGAGTGGATTTCTGTCACTATTTGTTTTGATCCTAATTCTACATGGTAATTTTGCTACTTGGGGATGGGATAGGGGAGGAGAGAGTCTTTTTTTTCTCCCGCCAGCAGTGAGCACAATACTTGACCAAGAGTAGAAACCCAGTAGTTGTTCAATTAATGAAAGAATGATTGAGGCTATCTTAAATACTCATCATGCTTATTCCTGGCACTAATAATTTGAGGTTAATAACATGAAACACACAAAAATAGAAGAAAAAAGTGATATTGATTAATTGAGATATTAGGATAGAGATTTATACATTCATTCATTAAATCAATTTCTATTGAGCACCTACTGTGTGCTAGGCATTATTCAGGGTTCCTCTGTTGTGAAACTCACAATCTAATTTGGGAAAGGATCTAGTAAATATTTTTGTGGTTTTGTTTGAAAATAAAAAAGCAATCAACTAAAGTATTTCTCCAAAAAAGATCACTTTAAAAAATATTAAAAATACCCCAGAAATTCATGAAATGTATGTTGAGACCAAATCAATATAATTTTAACAATATAATCATTTATTCAACTTCACAATTTGTCTGGTGGTTAGGTTTTGGCAGACATGATGTGGTAGGTATTAAACTTAAATCCATATTGTAACAGACTGTGTTACAACTTATGTTCTAACTTATGTTCAAATACCAGTAACTGAAATGCTGCAAAGTCAAAGTGAATTCTCCACGCAATGGCACAAATGCAATTTTAGCATGCCTTGTTGGTATACATGTCAGTTTGGTTTTGTTTTTTTCCTTTTTCTACACAATTATTACCATCTAAGAGAGACATATGTTGTGTCAGTGGTACAGCTTATTAAGGTGTTTAAGGAGGAAATATTAAGAATGTGCACCAGATGGTGTTTAGCTCCATAAGAGCACAGATGATTACCAGGTAGTTGCTACTGTCTTTTCTCCTTGATATTCATATATAACTCATAGCACTTGTGGAAACAACATTTTAAAAATACCAGTGTATTATCTTTGAAGAGCTCTATGTAGGTTATGGCACATTTGTTTGGTGTTAACTGACTACATTATCTCCAACTGTAAAATAATCCATTTAGGGTAGAAGGAAAAGACACCTATCCCCATGTGTTTCCAGAATTCTAATTAGAAAAAAACCTGATGCCACCTCCCGATTTAACTTGGGCCCCCATTCCTGTGTGTGCACACAATCAAACTATGCATATTACAGCTATTTTACTGTTAATTCACAACTATATTATTCAACAGTAAAGGAGGAAAAAGAGAAATGCAAAAATCTAAAATATAAAATCTACTTCAAAAAGTGACATGCAGGAAAGCCTGGTAAATGAGTTGTTAAAAAAGAAAGAAAGAAAAGACTATGGGCTATGCTGAATGGTTTAGGAGGTAGATCCATATAAGGAAAACTACCTGAAAAGACGCTAAGGGTAGTGGCCTGCCGTAGCATGTGGTAGGAGAAATTAACATGGAAGAAAATCAATAATACCTCCATTATGTGACGGTAGCCAGCCAAAAAATAACAGAAAGCAAGTAAAATGTTTAGCATAACCACTTAAACTACTAAATTAGGTTTGTGAAAATGGGAAAGCCAAATGCCTTAAGGCCAACTGCAGGTACGAAAGCAACAAATCAGGTCAACCTAATGATATTTTTAATGTAAAATGAATGTAGCGGCAATTGTAAGCAGTATATGTTCTTTTTATTTTTTTTTAATCATTCTATGATAAGCATGTGCATTCTTGGCTGTACTAGATTCTCAAGTCATTGTCAATCTTTCAGTTTGCCTTCAGATAACAGGAATCCTTTGGTTCACCCTGTGGAGAATCTGGTACCTTGTAATGTGGAGTGAGCTAGGGGTTCAGCCTTTGTTTAAATCACTTGCTGAGGTAGAGTCACCATCAACTGAAAATATACAACTGCTTAATCTGTAAGCACTCGTGTGAACAGCCTACCTAGAGAGAAATGAAAAAAAAACTTGGTCCTATAGCAGGTTCAGAGTTGGGCCCCATTAATTTCACTGAAGTTGGGATCAGCTGATTCTGTAACTTTTCACGGAAACACTCTCTTGTGTGATTTGCCACCACAACTTTCATACCCTATTTTTCATCACGCAAGTAACAGAACTGTTCTCTTGTTACTAAAACTGCCAATTTTTTCCATGGATTAATATCCCTACCCTGCTATTCCTTCAGCTGGGAATGAAATTCTCAGCTTTTTTTTACTCCAGCTAATGCAAGCTTGAGTTTGTCTCCAAACCAGCTGACCCACCTCCAAAAAGTAGTTTGCAAATTCCAAAGAAAACACCTGCTGCTCCATTGTCTGTGCTCTCAAAGCACTCGGTTCAGAATGTGAGTAACTGGATTCCACTCTTCCAAATTACTCAGTTGTGTGACCTTGAACAAGTCACTAATATCTTTAAGCCTCATTCTCTCTTCTATAAAATTAGAATAAGAATGGGAAACTCGCAGGGCTTTACAAGGGTAAAATGAGATGATGTTTGTTAAGTACCCAGTGTAGTATCTGTATCCATAAGATGCTGTACCCCCTATGTTTTATGGTACTGATGCCAGTGAATACTTTTGGTAGTTGCTATATGCCAAACGTTCCTCTGAGTGGTTTTTATGTGTTATAACTCATTTAATGGTTACTGTTGTTATCTCTATTTAAAAAATGTACACTGAAGCACAGAGTGTATTTAAAACTTGCCCAAGGTCACATGTTAGAAAACAGCAGAGGGAGAATTTGACCCAAGGGATTTGGCTCCAAAGCTACAGTTGCATTGCTCTCTGCTGCTTCTCCCACTGTTATGACAATTCCCGCTCTGCTTTGGTGCTTATCAGATTGCTTTATATTTTATTAATTTATGTGTATTGCCCTACAACTAGTTTAAGAGCTGCTTGAGGGTGATTTATCTTTTCTGGCCATCTTGCATGCCTGGACCATAGTAAAATCTCATTAAATATTTACTGGAGGGCTTTCCTGGTGGTGCAGTGGTTGAGAGTTCGCCTGCCGATGTAGGGGACACAGGTTCATGCCTCGGTCCGGGAAGATCCCACATGCCGTGGAGCGGCTGGGCCCATGAGCCATGGCCGCTGGGCCTGTGCGTCCGGAGCCTGTGCTCTGCAACGGGAAAGGCCGCAATAGTGAGAGGCCCATGTACTGCAAAAAAAAAAAAAAAAAAAAAAAAAAAAATTTACTGGAAAATGAATTAACAAAGCCCAATAAACATGAGAAAATTTTAAAAGTTATAAATGACCTAGAAGATCCTTTTTTACAGCTCTGTACTGATCTCCATAGATCTATAGATGTGTTGTATATTGTGAATATATACATTTCAAGAATTACTAAAATTGACACACTGTGTGTAAACATATATATGTAAAGGTATAAATGTATGTATATATAGAGAAAGAGAGAGAAAGTCTGGTTCTTTTGATTGAAAATTCTCAGTAGAAATTACCGACAACTAATCTTCCCTGTTAAAGTATGTCGGTGGTTTTATTCCCTTAAGCTCAATCAGTTTACTTGATTTTAGCATGTCTGAAAGTTGTGTCAGAAGAAACAAGTTTTCTGAATACCTAAATCAGATTTTGGTGACATTTTTAAAGCATTAGTGACAGACAAGCAGAGGATTCTTTCAGGTATTAATTTCTGCCAATTAACCACATGTTTACAAACATTATGGCTATTTTTAAAATAAGGGCCATGTGGTTGACTACAGTAGACTTAAGGGGTAAAATTAAGAGCTGAATTTAGGCTCCTTCTCTTACAGTTTTCAAATGCTGTGATGAGAGTTGCACTAACCCAATAAACAAATGAGAATTTTTCTAGTGTCTGTGGCATATTCTCTAGCATATCCCCAAAGTACTAAAGGAAAATATAAATAATAGTTAATAGTGAAACATAATTAGTTTGGGTCTAAAAACATATTTTGCTCAATGATTTGGGCCATGTCTCATTGACTGTACATTTCATTTATCTAATTAGAAATCTATGGTATAAAATATGTTTATTACTTCTACCAAGGAAGATTTATATACAAAATCTTTCCTTTATGAAACTGAGTGCTGGAAGATGAATGAGGAGAAGTTGTTTTGCTTGAGTAAGAGAGCTTTTCCTCATTAAAAATCAGGACTAAATGAATTATCTGATTTAAATAAGTTTAGGTATAATGTAGGCAATTGTGCAATTGAAAATAATAAATACTTTTGAATATCTACTCTGTTGCATCTGTCTACTGGGTATTACCAACATGGAAATTAATCTTATTATATTATTATTCATTTTAATGATAGCTATCATTTCATGATCATCATATCCATCAAAAGTGGAATAGGAAAATAAATTATGGAATATTTATAATCATATTCATAAATATTATACAGCAATGAGAAAAAATAACTATTGCTTTACACAGTATAGGTGGATCTTACTAACATAATTTTGAACCAGAGAAGCCAAGCAGAAAGAAACATTATTTGTGGTTCCACAAATTTTAAGGCAGATAAAATTAAGAGAAGTCAGGATAGTGTTTTTAACTGTGGAGGAAGGGAGTTAGTGTTGAGACGGGAGGCATGATGGGGGCTTCTGATTTGTTGGTGATGTTCTATTTTTTGATCTGGTTGGAAGTGAGTCAAGTGTGTTTACTTTGTGAATATTCATTTAGCTGTAACTTTCTATAAGTATACAAGTCAGTCAACTTTCAACATCAAAGACAAGTAAAAGTAGTAAGTGAATCAGAAAAGGAATGACTGTAGGAAACTATGGAGAATGTAATTAATATGTTCAAATTCAGTTGAGAATTAAGTTTAGATGGGCATTAAGAAACAGTTATGAAATTTCTTAATTAGAAGGTCATTGGTGACTCTCATAAGAGCACTTTCTATGGAATGGTAGGGGATGAAATCAGATGGCAATGTGCTGAAGAATGAATGGGGGAGTTGTCAGTGTTAGGGAATGACTTCTTCTTTTTGAAATTTCAAGATCTTTTTACAAGGCATAAAGAATTGTGTTGGAGAGACCCGAGAGATTTTTTTGTTTTTGTTTTGATTTTTGTTTTAAAATCTTGTTCTCTTCTTCTGCTAGCATTTTATTTAAATCATTAGAGAAATATATAACTTTTTCCTGATTTAAATACAATCACAACAAATGGTTTTTTTGCTATCTAGCGTAGGCTGTGTGAGCTCTAGAGTAGTTTGGCCATTAAAAATAGAATGCTTTTGGGCTTCCCTGGTGGCGCAGTGGTTGAGAGTCCGCCTGCCGATGTCCCGGTCTGGGAAGATCCCACATGCCGCGGAGCGGCTGGGCCCGTGAGCCATGGTCGCTGAGCCTGCGCGTCCGGAGCCTGTGCTCCGCAACGGGAGAGGCCACAACAGTGAGAGGCCCGCGTAACGCAAAAAAAAAAAAAAAAAAAAATAGAATGCTTTTATATGTTTTTTGGCATTTATCTAATAGACTTAATTACTAAAAGCTGAGGGAGGAATTTTTGTATATCTTAGTAGCAGTTTAATGTACCTATCTATTCCCACCCATGACTTCAAACATACATTTGTAATCTTCCGTTATGACTCAGCCAGTGCAAATAAAGAGTGCTCACAGTAGCTGTACCTGTAGCTACAGCCAATGCTTAATTGACATTCCTCATTGTGAAAAAAATAAGGTGGACTCTTGAATCATGATGGGAGCTGTCTATTAACCATTGGCTGTAGCTACGGAAAGCAGGTTTAGGAATAATTCTACTGATGATGAAATCATTATATAGAGGAGAGATTATATAATGATGACCTTTGAATCAATTCAGCCCACTGATGAGTTTCATTTGCCTCATTCCTTAGTTATTGTTTGTAGCTATTATTTTTAAATGCCATAAGGCAGTACCTGTGCTCTCTAGATTGCCACAATCTTGGTGCTTTACTATTTCTGCCTTCTAGGGTAGAAGTGTAATACAGTGAATAAAAACATGGGCTCTGGAGCCAGGCCACCTGGGTTTGAATCCCAGTTTCATCACTTCCTATGTGAGCTTGAGCAGTTACTTAATATTTCCGTACCTCTGGTTTCTCTTCAAGCTGGGAATAGTATAATTTTGTGCTTCTTAGGTATCGGAATAAAGTCTAAAATTATAGAGCTAGATTGGGCTTAGAACTGGAGTGATATGATGATATAGGGACCCTAATTCCTTGCTGCCTGGATCGGTTGAGCCATTGCAGCCAATCTAGAAAACAAGGTGGCAGAACTTAATCTATTTACGTATGCGTACATGCTTTAACTTCAATTTTATGCTCCTGTGTATACCTAACCGAAAGAAATTTTAACATAAGTACATGAGGAAACATGTAGCAGGGCATTTATTGGAACATTTGGAACAAAGGGAACAATTGGAACAAGAATTTGAACATTTGTTTTGTGAAGCAGCAGTAGGGGGCAACCTAGATATCTATCGCAGGGGGAGTGGACAGGCAAAATGTAACAGATACACATCAGGGAGTACTTTGCAGCAGTTGGACACAATAAATTAAATGCATGCCTAGCAGAACAGGTGGAATTTAAAGGTCTAAGGCAGACTGAGAAAAGTTAGAGACAAAATGAATTCTAGAGCATAACATCATTTACATGAATGAAAAATACATGTACCAAAATACACGTTTTGCAAATCACCCCCCGAAAAGATATAGATTAAACACATTAGAATCTTAACTCTAAAGGGGGAGACAGAAAGGAATGGCAGTGGAGATATAAGGAAAAATAGGAATAAATGAAAAAAACACAGAGCATAATGTTGATATGTCGTGATCTGAGGATTCTGAGCTCATTCCTCTACACCTGAAATCCAACAATGAAATTAGGTGAAATATGGATCATATAGTACTTTCCTGATAAAAAATGCGGTGAGGATTAAGTGAGTTACCACTTAAACACTTCTAATACTGCCTGGCACATAAATACTCAGTAATGTTTGCTATTCACTCACATATGTAACTGGCTAAGCTCCAGAAGGCATATTAGTTGTGAAGCCAGGTGTAAAAGAGTGATCATTTGGAAAAAGTATTATAATTTAAATTGCTTATTTGTTTTACCATGATGACAAAAAAGAGTTAATGATTAGATATTTATAACATTTCTATTTCTTCTTACACCCTCTTTTCACCAGTTCCTCTCTCCCTTACAGATACTCACATGTAATAAGAATTTCAGAAACTCACATGTCGTCATATCAGGTGCATTGCAAGAAGAAAAAGACATATTTGCTTAGAGCATAAGGGATTTTAGCCAACGTAAATGAATCAGAAGGTTTTAATTCACAAGGGTTCAAATTCATTTAGGCCTGTCATATCCTACAAAGGAAAATCATCAACCAGAAAGAGGCAGTCAGGCATGATATTAAACAGCTGAACGTGTCAAAATAATCTCTCTGTCGTTATGGAGTCCCATTCAGTACCTCCAAGCTTGAGCTCTTGCCATTGTGAGAGATTTTCTCCCTTCTTGATAAATTAGTCTGTTTCTTTTTTTCTAATATAATTATCTTGAAGTTTTCTCTGGAATGCAAATTTAAACTGAATAAGTCCACTGCATTATAATTCTTGGAGTATTTGATTAAAATATTAAATAACTTTAATTTGTAAAGTGGGTTTCCATATGGCGGGAGAAATGCTGTTTTTTGTGGTTTATTGTAGAGTACAAGGTAGAATTGGATGTACTTCCTAAAGAAGGATAGTGTTCTTCCTAACTGCCTGAACATCTAAGTAGGAATAATTTCACAGCTACAAATAATTACACATCATAGAGATGTGAAAGCCAGTGTTTTGTTTCGTTTTGTTTTTGTTTTTGTTTGCGGTACGCGGGCCTCTCACTGTTGTGGCCTCTCTCGTTGCGGAGCACAGGCTCCGGACGCGCAGGCTCAGCGGCCATGGCTCACAGGCCCAGCTGCTCCGCGGCATGTGCGATCTTCCCGGACCGGGGCACGAACCCGTGTCCTCTGCATCGGCAGGCGGACTCTCAACCACTGCGCCACCAGGGAAGCCCAAGCCAGTGGTTTTTTAAGCTCAGTGGTATGTTTCTAGAAAGGTTCATTTTTAGATCATTCAGTAGCCTGACAACAGTGAACTCAAAAATTCACTGAATTATTAATAAAGAATGACTTACTTTAATGTTTCCATTTAGAGTTGGTGAGGTAAGGCAGAGCAAAATAATAATAAACGTTTGTTGTGTAATAAAAAACGTATCTTTGGAGTAGTATATGATCAGAAAAGAGATTCATTGTCAGTTTTCACAGGGCATTGTTTTATCAAGAGACTTGGAAGTATTTTGTTTTATTTCAGCAAATTAAGAGAAAGACAACCTAACAAATTGCTTCTTAGCAAAGTTTTTTAGTCTGAATACTAAACGCAAGATTTGTAGGTAGTCATTGAGATAGGTTCATGTATATCCACTTTTGAATCATCTTTATTTGTAGGATATATTTGCACCAAAATATTTCGTTGCAAGTTGGATATGTTTATTCTTTGTTATTTATTCTTATTTGATGAATCAAAAGTAATCAATAGTCTAATATCCCACTAACTCTTGGAGCCAAAAGTTTAGTTGATAACGGTGTGTTCATGCATTAGTCATTAGCTAAACTATTATGTAAGTCATAAAAGGCTTAATGAATTTAAAAACTGATAGCAATATTTTAAAACAGGAAAAAAAAGAGGAACAATTGCATCTCTGCAGAAATGCATTGGTTACTGCCGAGAGTTTAGATAAGAACAAAATATTGAATGACTAACATGTTATAAAAGCTTGAAATTAAATCTTTGAATAAAACCCACTATTTCCCATATGCTAAAGTAACATACTTGCTTTTCATTTTTACCTTGGTTATTTTTGTACTTTAAAATCATTCATATTTTTCATATTATAAAAGTAAAATATGCTCATTTAGAATAAATTTGAAACTGTCAAAATTATCAAGGAAAATATTAAAATAACCCATAATCTTTTAAAATGGTTATTTTTTATATTTACTTTTCCAGTCTTTTTTCCGCGTCTGTATTTTAAAAATTAACTTAGAATCATTTGCTATTTCCAATTATATATTTCATGAAGGATTTCTAAAGTAGAAATGTTTTTAAACATAACACTTTCATGACTACATATTACTCTATTGTGTGCATGTTCCATTATTTGACCATTAACCATAAATATTTAGATTGGCTTTAATTTTGTACACATTTTCCTAAGAAAAATTATAGAATGGAAATTTCTGGAATAAAGGACATACTTTTTAAAGTATCTTAATATTATTAGCACATTGTTTCACCTAAAGCTTGTAAATTTGCAACTCCGTCAGCCATACTAAGTGCCTCTTTCATCACATCCTTGCCAACATCATTTACTTTTTTTATTGTTTTCATTTTCGTTTCTGTAATTCCTCTTGAAATTCATTATTTTTGTCAAATGTTTATCCGTTATAATTGTTCTTTTTCTAAATTTCTTATCATAATTGTGTACCCTATATTCTTTGGAGGCTTTATGCTTCTCTTATAATCAATTTGAATGAATTCCCTGTATTAATGATATTAATATTTTGTTCATTGTATTTGTAGAATACATATTTTTAATCTTCTTACCTTTTATTTTTTAACAATGTTTTTCATCTTTATAAATTATTATTTATATATAAGGATGTTTTTAAGTTAGTCTGGATTGCTTGTACTCTTAGAAAATCTTTTCTCTTTCCAAAATTAGAATTATATTCACTTATGTGGTTTTTTCCCTCCACTTTAAAGATTTCTATTTTTACATTTAATCCTTTAATTTTTCTAGATATAATTGTGGTATATAGTGTGAGATAAAATACCTACGATTTCCCTCCAAATATGTGTTGTATTGTTTGAGTATTACTTTTTTACCCACAGATTTCAAGTTTAATATAAATATATATGAAATTTAATATGAATATAGGTTCTTTATAGACTATATTTTTAAATAATCTTTCTAAATATTCTTTTAACCATAATACCATCCTGGTGGCATGTGCCTTAATGTATTGTTGCACCAGTTCCCATCATCAGCACTACTTTTCGTTATTTTTCACTTTCTTTTCCTTGTCCTTCTCCTCTTTCCTTCTTCCACAATCTCTCTCTTCCTGTTCCACCTTCTTTCTTCCCTCATTTTCTTTCTCCTCCTCTTCCAATTTCCCTTTATCTCCTCCTTCTTCTCTTTCTCTACTTTAAGGTCTTAGCTTCTGCTTGCCAGTCTTTAATTTTCTAAGTAGCATGCAGGTCTGACATTATCTCCTTTAAAAATATGCAAATACGGCTTCCCTGGTGGCGCAGTGGTTGAGAGTCCGCCTGCCGATGCAGGGGACACAGGTTTGTGCCCCAGTCTGGGAAGATCCCACATGCCGCAGAGCGGCTGGGCCCATGAGCCATGGCCGCTGAGCCTGCACGTCCGGAGCCTGTGCTCCGCAATGGGAGAGGCCACAACAGTGAGAGGCTCGCATATCGCAAAAATAAAAAAAAAAATTAAAGAAAATATGCAAATAAACATGCTATGTTTCTAAGGAGCATGAAAGCAAATATGAGATTTCTTTAGAATATCCCCATATATTATACTGTTTTCCTACCTCATCACTTCATGCACATGTAAGGACATGTGAGTGGAAATCAGTGTTTCACAATGAACACTGTACTAACAATTTTTTCAACTTGGAAAAAAAAGGATGAAAAGTCTCTTATAATTAAACAGTTGAGAAAATGCCCTTTGCAGATGGATACTCCTTATTTTCTAGCTCAATCTCTGTCTTACAGCTGCCCAGCAGTTAAAAAAAATTCCACCTTCAATAGCAGTGCACATCATGTTCTGATAATTGCTATTTTTTTCCAAATCACATTACTAGATATCAGCTGTGCTCTGAACTTTCATTTAATTATTCATTTATTCACTCGTCGTACAAATATTTATTGAATGCCTCACATGTACCTAGGATATAGGCTCCACTTTCATTGGGTGATATTTGAGTAGAGGTGGGATGGGGTGAGGCTAGACCAGTCATATGTAACAGATACATGCTTAAGATCAGTACCAGTTGTAGTGAGCATTGTGGTAAAAATAACAAAGGCAAATATGTGAGAAAGAGAGTCATTGGGTGAGGCTACTTTAGATGAGGTAATGAGGGAACACCTTGCTAGTTGGCATTTGACTTGTGACCATGTGACTTATAGGGAGACACCAAATTTCCCCAAAGTAGAGATGGAACGTAGGGAGCTAGAGGCTATTCAGCTAAGCGTGTCCACCATGGAAGGGAGTTTGGTTTTATTCTGAATGCATTATGAAGTCACTGCAGGATTTTAAGAGAAGGACAGACATTATTTAAGTTTGAAAAAATTCATCTCCCAGTTCTGTGGAAAATGGATAATATAGGGAGGGGTCAGATGACTGATTCAGTGATATAGTAATCCAGGTGTGCCTCAATGACCTTTGATTCAATTCAACAGATTTTGATGAAGACTCATTTCTGTGAGTACTATGTTTAGTTTAATGTTTTGTTGTATTGGATAATGCATGATAAACCTCTCCAAACTTTATGAGGAATTCATGTGTCTCAGCCATTGAGAGGTTTAGGCATGATCATAATTCTGTAGCCCTTTAGTAGGAACCTGGTTGAAATGTGTATCAGACCAAAGACCCTGCATTCAGGACTCTCTTTCCTTGTAAACCTGTACTTTATGTCTATAGACATTCTTACAGACACACATGTAATATGACTGCAGTAGCAGTGTTTATTATCTCTTGAAACGACAGAACCTGGATGCTTGCTGTTTGTGATCAGAAACATTTTTGCATAAAGGAATTCATAAATATGATTATGTTAAGTGATGACAGATCACTTTTACAATGCTTTCCACTTTCAGGACACATCCTTACTGTTGCTTTGAACCTTCACAATAAAGCAGTCAGGAAGCAGAGATATTACAGATTAGGAAACAATCTAAATGAGAATAGTGTAGGTACTGGGGTCCCATGTTTATTGAAGAGTAGAGCTATGATTGTAAAAACAATTTCCAAAGTTTAGTCCAAATCCCGTTCAGAAATACAACACTGTATTTGAGAAAGAGAGAGAAAAGTATGCTTGAGGAAGAGAAAGCAAAGTACACTTTGAGAAAGAGAAAGCAAAGTACACTTGTTTAAAAGTGTAGCCTATATATTAGAAAGAATTCTAAAATAAAAATTAGTATATATTTCTTCCCTGGTGGCGCAGTGGTTGAGAGTCCGCCTGCCGATGCAGGGGACACGGGTTCGTGCCCCAGTCTAGGAAGATCCCACGTGCCGCGGAGCAGCTGGGCCTATGAGCCATGGCCGCTGAGCCTGCACGTCCGGAGCCTGTGCTCCACAACGGGAGAGGCCACAACAGTGAGAGGCCCGCGTACCTCAAAAAAAAAAAAAAAATTAGTCTATATGTTGTCTAGGCCTGGATCTGCCACTTAAATTAGCTAGCTATATATAATAGAAAGCTAGCTATATATAATTATATATAGCTATTTTCTATTATAGAAAATAATAGAATACAGAATATGTTCTATTATAGAATATAATAGAAAATAGAATATAATAGAAAATAGTGTCTATTTTCTAGATACGTTTCTAGATAGAAACGTATCTAGAAAATAGATACTTTATACCCAGAGGCCCCAGAATGTTTCATCTGTAAATGAAGAAGAAATGAACTTCATTCTATCATTTATTTATTCAGCTGACTCTTAATTTTGTGCTAGGTGCAGTCCTCATCACCATAAAACTAGTGACATAGGAGACAGATTGATTAAAAGGAAATGTTATTAGGATATTGAAAGACATGGGCACCAAGATGCTATAATAATATGTAGATGGGCATTGAATTTTGGCTGATTCACTCATTCATTCACAAATGTTTTGGACTGCTTTTTTATGTTCCAAGAATTATCCCAGGTGCTGGAAATGAAAACGTGAATGTTGAAGGATTGTAAAAGGTAAGAGTTAGCTCAATGAAAATGGAGTGACAAGGGACTGCAACAGGATGTATCAGGCAGAAAAAGAAGCAACTACAAAATCAAGGTGAAGGGAGGTGGGACTGGAAAAGAAGGTAGGAGTCTGTTTATGAAAGGCCCTCTCTAGCTTTGCTCAGCAGAAGATACTTAATTCTAAAATTAGGGAACTGGAGAAGTAGTTAGGAAAATGCTCAGATCTATAAGAATCATGCTGGCAGCACTGTGAATATTGGGTTAGAGGAGCCAGGACCTGAGGCAGAGGGGTAATTTATGAGACTGCTGTAGGCACTACTCACCTGTTTCTTTGATTCATTTCTTTGATAATGTGGTGATATCCATAGAGATTGAAAATACTCATTCTCTTAAACCAATTAATTCCATTTCCAGGTATCCCACAGATATATTCAAGTGTGTTGGGGGTTCAGTACTATTTGAAATAGTAAAACATTATTAAAACAAGCTTTTTCAGTGCTACACTAATGGTTAATTAAGTAATGAAACATCCATACTATACAGGAATAAAAATATTACATATATATGTAGTAATATTTCATATATATATATAATGAAATGTAATCATCAAAAAGCTTTGTTGAGTGAGAAGGAAGGAGCAGGGAAGTTATCTATGAGTTGATGCACCATTAGCTGAATAGCACCAGCATACAAAGACTGAATGGAATAAGAAAATCTAGGCAAGGAGACATAAAATAAGTCAACAGAAAAGAGAATTTGAGACAAACATGAAAGTGAGTTTCATGAATGCAAGAATTGATAACTGATGTTAGACTCTACAGAGACACCAATCAAGGTCGGGCTGGAAAGTATTCCATGAGACTTGGTACTAAGGAGGTCATAGGGAGCTTTGATAATTGTTCAAACAGCCTTGTGGAGTTCCTAGCTTTTCATATTTTCATCAACTTAAAGAAGAAGTGAGCTTCTGGTCAAAATATCCTTTAAGTACAAATACAACCACTACTATCACCGTATGGCATAAATATAAAATAACCCCACATCTTGGGGTTTAATATATTCATGACAATCAATCAAAGTGTGTCATCTCTTTTTGAGAATGAGGCAGATACTCTGTATTCCATCTGGAGTTGTGAGTTCCATAAGGCTTCAGTAGATTGTCACTTTGTCTTCGTAAGCCGTCTCTCTAGATGGGTGAGGGTGGCCAAAGAATCGCCTTAGTGAGAGCAAGTATCCAAGTTCATGTTTAGAGAATTGTCCTCCATCTGAGCAACATGTTTGTCAAAATAATTTCTCTGGGGTCAATTGTAGGTCCTTTTAGGTGCTCATACCTTGGTGGAGTTATTTATACTTTGTTCTAAAAGCTATATTAGAGACATGATGGTTGTACTATTTTGATTGGCTTTTTCATTCCAGATTTAGATTTTGTTATACCATATGGACAACTTAAAAACTGAACTTATGACTAAATTATTGTTGCTGTCTTCACAATCATGTTTCAGTAATAAAAGGGCATGCTGTGGACGTGAGTAATTTGACAGTCTTCAGCAGCCATCCACTTTGATGATGTTAACTTGAAGACAGTGGCTCTAGGTTAAACTTCAGAGGGTACTCTTGGCCTTAGAGCACACCATCCTAAGGACCAATTTAGGCTGCACGGCTAAGGGCACATCCACGTGGGCATCCCCCATGTGTAATATAAATATTGAGGCAGTGATTATGTTATTGTATTTTTTTTCATGAGGGGGCTGTCTTTTAATTTTAGCTCTCCTTTTCACAACTAGTCTTATCTAAGTGTTGTTTTAATTTGCATTTCCCTGATAACTAATGTGCACACTAGTCATCTAAATATCCTCTTTCGCAAAGTTCTGGTTTAAAGTTCTTTAATCTTTTTGTTCATTAAAAAGTTTGTGAGTTATTTAACAATAGCCATTTTGTGTTTATCTTTGCATTCTTGATTTCAAGTTTAATTATTTTGAGTTTGGAGACCAAGTTCTCTATGATTTTAATAATTTGAATGTTTTAAAATTTTCTTTATTGTCCAGATTATTGTCTATTTTAGTAAATGTTCAAATGTGCACTAAAAGAATGTGTATCATGCATTCATTTCCATAGTTATAAATGTGACAAATTAAGCCAAATTGGCAAATTATACATCTTATAAGTTGTCTTTATCATCACTGATTTTTTTTTTTGTCTGCTTTTTTTTTTAAGAAGGTATGTTAAAATCTTCAGGTATTTTTATATATTTGTCTGTTTTTCCATATGCTTTTATCAGTGTTTGCTTTCTATATTTTAAAGTTGTGTTATTGGTTATATACACTTTTACAGTTGCTTTCTTTCTGTTGAATTGTCCCTTTTATCATCAAAAAGAAGCCAGTTTATTACTTGCAATGTTCTTTTTTTAAAAAGCTACTCTGACTGGTATGGATATAGCTACTTTCTTTTGCTTAATGTTTTCCTAGTATATTTTTATCATAGTATACTTTCATGTTTTTTGAGTTCTTATATGTGATATGTGTCTATTATAATATAAACACAATATTTTTAAACAAGTGTGACAATTTTTGTGATTTGATCTATGTGTTTAGTTCACTTATATTTAAAGAAATTATTGTTAGGTTTGGTTTTAAGTCTTTCATCTTGCTATTTGTTTTTCCATCTCTTCTTTCATCCTTTATTCATCATTTCTTGACTTCTGTTGAATTAACTGAGTTGTTTTAGAATTGATTTTGTTCTTCTCAATTGGCTTTTTAGTTATTGATTTTTATTATTATTTTCATAGTTCAGCTTGATATCAACATACATTCTTGATTTATTATAGTCTATTTTAAAATTGTACTTTTACTGCTTCCCAAAGATTTCAAGAAACTTTCCACTATTTAACTTTATTTCCCTCTCCCTCTTGCCTGTTGTGCTATTTTATCATATATTTTATTTCTATATATGTTTTAAACCCTACAGGGGAAGCACAGCTTGCAATGACTAAAAAAAACACATCATATTTTTCCTTAAAAATAAATTAGTAAAGTTGTATTCTGAAAATTCTTCAGAATCACAGCCAAAAAGATGAAAAAAATACAAAGTGTCACTTTTCAGTATAGTCACAGTTGTATAGAACTCATCCTGGAAATCCTTGCAATTGTAAAGCTGAAATCTATTACCCTAGTAGTCAAGAGCTTTATAAATGTATTCTTCTACTTTATTCTTAGCCTAAGATCCAACTTATTTCCCACTTTTTTAACCTTTAAACATTTTAGGGATGCTCAACTGTAATTATTCCTTTAGACGCATTGCGCGTGTCTGCTTTTCTGCTTTTGTTTTTGTGGTTTCCTCTTCCCAGCCTTATATTTTCATCTATTTGAACCGTATGTTTACTTCAAGTCCTAACTCTCTTTCTGTTCCCTCCAGAATGCCTCACTTGACTCCTCCTTCTGGCATCTCCCTCTTGTCTAAAGTTTAAGACTAACTCTCTTACATTTTTTTCAATCACTACTTGGTATAATAGTTAATTATGCATGTATATAATCTTCCTCACTAGACATTAGTTCCTTGAGGTAAGATCCCAAATATGGTTTCTTTATATATTATCAATATCGTCTATGGCAATGCCTCATGTTGAGTGAAAACACAGTAAAAAATAATCAATTGTGATGGCACTGCCTGCAAGGTGTACTCTAGTAAAAACAATGGTGTTGCTGCAGCGTTTTTAAACCAAAGCTAAAAGACTGCTTTGTCAATGGATTCTCATGTAAATACAAAGTGACTGAAGCTGAATCCTTCAGGAAGCAATAGGGGTTGCATGCTAGTGACAATGTATCAGAGATTAATTATCAGTTGGTAAATAAATTAGAAAACAATCAAGGTTACACAAAAATTACACTGTTTTAAGGATAAATGTTAGCAGGGAAGGTATAAATGAACTGATAATCAGGTGGGAAGACATTGTGGCAAAGGCATGGATTTCCTTAAACAACTTTTATAACTAACAGAATTTTAATAGGATATTACCCCTGGTCAATAAAAATCTACTGAAAAATAATGAAATTTGCAAGGGTGATGGCTGCAATACTGCAGACACCCATGGAGCCTCAGCGGGCGGTTCTCACAGGCTTCTTACCTGCCTCTCCCACTATTTACAAACATAATTAAAATGAAAATGAATATGCTGCTTGACTGCTACTGTAACAAGGACTGTGAGAAGAATATCATTTTAGTTTGTCAGGGTGACCTTTATAAATTTCACTGTTGCTAGAAAACTCAGGCAGGTTGGACAACAGTCTCATTTCTTTAAGGAAGATTTGAAAGTGTTTAACATGGGCTACTTTTCAGATTACTTTTTGGAAAAGTGTTGCTTTTTTTCATTGGCATTTAGTTTGCCTTTTTTATGTTTTATTATAACCTATGACTAATTTATATTTATGACAAATGAAGATAAATAAAGGGAGATTGAGTATAATTTCCCAGCAATTGTTGACTGAAATATTCAGGAGGTGTTGGTCCATTTTGTTGTTTTGTGACCAGCAGGAATCATCCACTTTCAAGCTTTACTTCACAATACTATAAACCAGGTCAAAAAACTTTGAGGTGCATATTTTCAATCCCATTGTTATATTAGCATTTGAAAGAGAGGCAGAAGCCTTCCCATTTCAACCCAAGATCAAATTTTTTTATCTTCTAAAATAAACATTTCAAAGGCATCATGTTTTCTAATACACATAACTAAACATTTGGTTTGGAATATTATGAATGTCCTTGTATATGAGAAAGCCAGAAGGTCAAGGAGGCATAGAAAGAGAACTCAGGATTCTTGATATTAATCTATCAACAGTGTATTATTCTGGTTTGGAATTTTGGCCTTTTCCAACGATCCCTACATATGGAAGTCAGGAAGGCTCTCAGCCTGAAATCTTTGTTTTGACTTTTCAGAAAGGCCTTCAGATGCTAACTTGAAATCTGTGGACCGCACAAGATTCTAAATAGCCAGGTTATCTGACTTCTCAAACAGAAGCTCAGTAGAATCAGCAAATTGGAAGAAGAGTGCTGCCAGAGGCAGGTTTGCCAGTAGCAGACCATCTTTCAAAAACAAATCAAACCTCCTGTATTCTGGGCTAGCACAATTACTGATGGTTATGCTTATGGTTTTCATTATTACGGAAAAATTAAGATATGTACCATATGCCAGGAAAATTAAAAACTTAGACCCCTAAACAGTAGTTCATTTTAGAGATACATTTCCATCGAAGGCTAAGCTCTGTTATCTGGAAAATCCATTTATGTGGGATGCGCTGATGATGCTAAAATGATGATTTCCCTCTTTGCTTAATTAGCCCTTGGTCAAAGATTCAATACTGGAGTTCTTATGAGATTTGAAGTGGTCTCACATGCGTTATATCATTTGATATCTGCAATAACCCTAGGAGGTAGACAAGACATCCCTAGGAGGTCGAGACTCGCTTCATGTCACAAAACAGTAAGAGGAAAACCAAAGATGATATCAAGTCTCCTCTTTAATACTGATTCCTCTACCTTCTGCTGCCTCACTGCTTCCATCTGGGAGCTTGTTCCATTGGAGCCTCAAAGGCCATACCCCTTCCTATCCAGACAGTTTTAGAAAATAGTTTTTCAAGTGGGTTCTTTCAGCATTGTCATGTGTAAAGAAGTTAGGATTTGTTAGACATGTTATATAAAGTAAATTAAATGCAACCTCTGTATTCTGTAGACTTTGGTTTCTACATCTCATGTGTGATTCCCACTAGTATATAAGATGAACATGATTGCCTTTGTTGTATAATGCAATGTTGTAATCAAAAGAAGAACTTGAATTGATACTACCTGCTTAAGGAAAACACCGATTTTTGTATAAAATATTTTCTTGGTGATTTAAAACGGTACAATCACAAGCTAAAGCATTGAGGTGTATTGGTAATGAATTGATAAATATAGCCCTTATACTATCCTACCTTATAACATAAAATTACATACATATGTATTATGAACACAATAGCTGCACATGTGAATATAAATAAATGTTTAAACTTCTCTTTATCAGGAAGTAAAAAAAATCCACAATCCTCAGCCACACATCGATGTTGATAGAAGTTTAGTATGATTTCGTAGCAAATCTAAGATATGGAGAAATTAACCATCTTGTGTTACCATTCACATAGCATGGAAGACAAAAATAGAATTCATTGCTTTGGTGGAAATTCTTGCATTCAAGGGTTATGTACAAACTGAACACCTTAGAATGCCTATTATATGCTAGATACTCTGACCAGTATGTTAAATATAAAAGGCATGCCATCTATTCTTTTAGAGCTTTAAAGCATAGTAACTTGGTTCCATAAGCAAATGCTATTAATAATTATCATTAATATATACTAACATGCAATTATAATTTTGAAAGAATATCAATAATTATATTATAAGCAATATACAATCATTACGATAAATGATATGTAAATGGTGTGTTTTATTAATATGAAATTAGTAATAACATTATTAAATATACGATTATTATTAATGTAATTTAATAACACATGTATTGAATTGGGTTGACAATGGATACCAAAGAAAATGTGAAGATAAATAGAGAAAAAAGAACAAAACAAACCCAACTTTCTTTTCTTTCTTTGTGTAACACATAAAGTTATAACCTGTGCAATTCACATACGTAACTGTAGTAAGGTAATTGAAAAATACGTCAGATGTAAACATCATCTCTTTTCTCAAAGAGATGGGAAGATAATGTCAGAGTTTTCATCTAGGGTGTGATTGCATAAATAATAATCTTGGTGATTTCAGTGGTTCAGATTTAAAGAGATAAACATTTTTTTTTACATGTTTGTATGCAATATCCATTATACTACTAGGGCTGCAAGTTAAAATCTATTTGGTAGCAAAAATATTCACAATTCTTAAACTTGCATAAAGTGAGCAAAATGCCGAGAGGCAGTACTATGTCTTTAAATGGTAGGAAATGTAAATTTGAACTCAACCCCAAGATTTCCAGGCCATGTGACAAATAGATCTCAGTTTTCTCATTGGTGAAACGGGTGGCCCTGAGAATTAGGAGTGCTAAGGTAATTAAACAGTGCAGTGCAGTTCCTGGCACACAGTAAGCACTTAATAAATGGCAACAACATGACAAAGGCATATAAAGTAGGGAGATAGATTTTCCTTTTTTCTCCTTAAGATTTATATTACCTAGTGGTATTTTCTTGTACTTAACTTTTACTATATTTAACATTTTTAAAAATATTTTTTCCTCTTATATTGAGCTCCAGAAATCAATCATCATCT
Organism: Orcinus orca; assembly: GCF_937001465.1. Lineage (NCBI taxonomy): Eukaryota > Metazoa > Chordata > Mammalia > Artiodactyla > Delphinidae > Orcinus > Orcinus orca. The sequence goes on along the minus strand of NC_064576.1, from coordinate 17,511,732 downwards.
AGTAGCTACTGTGCACAAGGCATTGTTCCGCAGGCTGAGATGAAGGGGAATGGACAGTGCTACCCACATTCACAGAGCTGTCAGGGCGAGGCATTTCCATTGACTGATCAGCAACTCAAATGTTTCCATGAGGGTCAATTGTTTCAATAAAATAAAAAGGTAAAAATATATGTCTTCTGCAAGTGAAAGCATAATTTAAATTTCAAATTTTCCACTTGTGGAGTTATACTCATGGATTAATAAGATATTTCCCAGTGTAGCTTACTTACCAGAATTACGATGTTCTCTTTCACTATAGCTATGGTCGTTAAAAATGGTGGGAGAAAGTATGATTTTGTGAATGTAAATTTCACACCTAAATTGTTACCATTCATAGTAAAAGCCCTGGAGCCAGCCTGACACATTAGTCAACAATAAGGCAGTCTAATGAGGGCGCACTTGTGACCATCATAAACAATGGTTTTATCTGGCCATTTGACTCTTACAACCTTGTGTTTATAAAGCTCACCATCTTTTACAGCCCATCTGGTGATTGTATTTTTGCAGTTTCCTCATCTCTAAGGTACAGGAGCTAAACAAGAGAGTTTCTACAGTTTGGTGACTCCATTTTTCTTGTGTGGAAGATTGCAATGTCCTTGTGGTCAGAGACGCAATCTGTTTTGTTCATCTTTGCGCATTTCATAATGCTCAGTAATGATAAATGAATGGCAATTAAACTGTATCTGATTTTCCCTCTTAATGGTAGTTATACCTAAAAATTAGGATATTCACATAGGCTCATTTGAATGAGTGGGTGCTATCTTGGATATTTTCATAAAATTTATTTTTATGCATTCTAAGTGCGAAAATAAAAGATAAAAGGAAGGGGCTTCCCTGGTGGCGCAGTGGTTGCGAGTCCGCCTGCCTATGCAGGGGACACGGGTTCGTGCCGCGATCCAGGAGGATCCCACATGCCACAGAGCGGCTGAGCGCGTGAGCCATGGCCACTGAGCCTGCGCGCCCGGAGCCTGTGCTCCGCAGCGGGAGAGGCCACGGCAGTGAGAGGCCCGCGTACGGCCAAAAAAATAAAAAGATAAAAGGAAGAATTTCTTTTTCACTCTCTCACTCTGTCTATAGTATATATATTTTTCCTAAGCTTGTGCAACTGATGGATAGGGGTGTGTGTGTGTGTGTGTGTGTGTGTGTGTGTGTATGTTTTGAATTCCTAGAATAGTATAGTGAACATTTTTTTTTAGATGGGAAAAAAGGACTGTAAGGAAGATATTAATGAACTTGATATAATGTTCCATTTTGGTTAGAATTGTATCATGAATTCTATTTTTGTCTTCCATGCTATGTAAATGGTAACACAAGATGGTTGATTTCTCCATATCTTAGATTTGCTATGAAATCATACTAAACTTCTGTCAACCTCAATGTGTGGTTGAGGATTGTGGGGTTTTTTTTACTTCCTGATAAAGAGAAATTTAAACGTTTATTTATATTCACATGTGCAGCTATTGTGTTCATAATACATATGTATGTAATTTTATGTTATAAGGTAGGATAGTATAAGGGCTATATTTATCATTCTACCAGTAGCCAGTGGAAACCATTACTGCCCTTCTTTAAAAAGGTTTTAAGTTAATTAGATTGTTATGGGAAAAAAGTGGTTTAAGAAATTGGGCCTTTAGGGACTTCCCTGGTGGTCCAGTGGTTAAGACTCTGCATGCTTCCACTGCGGGGGGCATGGGTTCGATCCCTTGCTGGAGAACTAAGATGCCACATGCTGCACGGCCAAAAAAAAAAAAAAAAAAGAGAGAAAAGAAAGAAAGAAATTGGACCTTTAAGCATTTTAATAAATTTATTTGCCTTTTAATAAAGTTCAAAGCAATTACACCATGTGTAAACCTCAGTAATCAATGTTTGTTCGATCTTGTTAATTGTAACTACAATTATATTTGTGAAATAGAAGACTTCTGATTGTAATTCTAAGGAGATGTATTCATGGCCATCTAAAGAGGCAAAGTTGTCTATGCTTGCAGAAGTAATGAAATAGTTGGGACACAGAGAAACAGGGCTAACCAATATTTATCCAGTTTTAAAGCACGTGTCATGACGTACCCTTGGTTTCAGTGGTGACTTGGGGACCATGTTAGGATCAGAAGTAAAATAGTGTTTCTGGTAAAAGTTTAAACTATTGGAAATATATTGTTTGAGTCTCTTTCCTTTAATAGTCCTTCTATTTTAGCAAGTTTAAAAATTTTCCATAAAATATCTTGTGCTGATCGCGCTCTGAGTCAAACACGTATTGTCCATGTGCTTTTGTAATTTTAGCAAACAATTGTTCCAAGTGAACAATTTCTGCTAAAGGCTACCGCTCTGCTGGATGCCTTCATTCTTCCATTCTGAATTCTCTTCAACCTATTTAGCTCAGCCTTTTCCTGCTGCAAATCCTTCTTTTAGGTTCACATCAAACCATCTCACTGCCATTCTACATCTTAAATATGTCACACGTTATGTTTGCTACAGTAATTTCTTTGCTGCATAAAATTAAGCCTTTATTATGGCCCTCTTTTGATTACCTGTCTATTGATTTGGCAATGATGATTTCAACGGGAGCACGTAATAGCCAAGAATTTTCCTGTGTTCAAATGAAACAGTTGAGAATAGAATGATCGTTTCATCCAAACTTACCAAAGTATCAATAAAAATCCAAGGTTTTCCATCACTTTTCATATCATTTTAGCAAGTATCAGGCTGAACTTGTCCGTTCGTGTGTGAGAGTTTGTGTGTGTGTGTGTATGTGTGTGTGAGCTAATACTGCTTCATGATTTACCCCAATATCACACTGAATATTCCTTTCATGAAAATGAAATACCCATATTTATTGATGAAAGCCTAGTTCCTTTCTCATTTACTTGATTTCAAAATATCTCATATACTTAATAGTAAGTCCCCACCTCACTTGCAAGTGTCTGTTGTAGAGCTGAACCTTAACAATCAAGTTACCTTAGTTCTCTGCTAGGAAATAAAAAAGTGACCAGAATGTCTGTAATAATAATGTATCAAGTGATAGTTGATACAGTACAAAGTCCAAGAGCTGTCAGGAATGTGCAGAGAAAGTAAGCCAATTTAATAAAAGGGGACACGGAAATGCAATGACATAAATCCCAGAAGCAATTTTATAGTCAGTATGGTATTTACACAGAGACCAGGGAAATGCCTACAAGTTGAGAATGTTTCACTGAATCTCTCAACAGTATATGTCACTTTGGATCTATTGCCAAGATGTTGCCCATGAATTAGTGGTGGGTCTGGAGGAATTAAAAACACCAGCAAGAAAAGGCCAGTATCTTCTAAATTGCAAACTGAAAGTAAATATGCATTTATACCTATTGAAGACTATTAAATAAACTAGCCCCTGAAAAGGCAATTTTTTTATGGTAGCATCTAAGACATCCACTTAGTCCTCCCTACTTTGTTTATTCATAAATGTGTCTGACATATTACTAATGCATCATCTAGGCTGCAAAGAAATACATCATTCAGGGCATCACAAGAACCTGTGTTAGACCATCTTAGATTTGCCTACATTCATTAAAAATCTAGCAAATATTTGTCAAATGCCTGTTATGTGCTGAGATAAAACAGAGAAGGAATCAGTTTTAATTGAGAATTATCAATTGTTAATGATTCTTAATTAAACTCTAAGTATAGGCTATCAATCATATAAGTCCAACTAATGCTTTGTCGTCAAACCCATACTGTCTCATTCTCTCGTAAACCAAATAGCCAAGGGCTTTGCCTTGTCCAAGTCCTGATGTAGAGGGCTGTGCCTCTAGGAGCTCACTGAGTTTCCTGGAGATTACTGGACCAACATAACAGGGCACTTACTATTCTAGGGCTCACCAGTTCCACTTTTAAGTACAGGCAGCAGATACTGCATTCTTTTTACAAATTGAAGGTTTGTGGTAATCCTTCCTCAAGCTATTCTGTCAGTGCCATTTTTCCAACAGCATTTGTTCACTTCATGTCTCTGTGTCATGTTTTGGTAATTATCACAATATTTCTAACTTTTTCATTATTATTATATTTGTTATGGTGATCTGTGAGCAGTGACCTTTGATGCTACTGTGGCAAAAAGATCATGCCTTGCTGAAGGCTCAGTGATGGTTAGCATTTTTTACAAGGAAGTATTTTTTAATTAAGGTCTGTACATTGTTTGTTTAGACATAACACTGTTGCACACTTAACAGACTACAGTACAGTATAAACATAACTTTTATATGCACTGGGAAACCAAACAGTTTGTGTGACTCACTTTACTGCAATATGCACTTTATCATGGTGGTCTGGAACCCAAACCATGTTATCTCTACGGTATATCTGTACATAAAAGTCACCTGTTTAACAATCTGTTCTAGAATTTTGTCCGAATCAGCCTTGATTTCCATTTCAGCAACTGTCTCTCTTATATTTTAAAAATGAAGCTACCGCTAGATCTTTTGGAATTTCTTTTATTGTCTATTAGAACTTCAAATTTATGCATTTGTTTGCTTGGTCTTTAGTTGGCAGTGTTGTGACCCAGAAACTTAACTTCCTTTAAATGAGTTTGGTAATACTTTGCAGACTCCATATCAATTTTGAATTTCACTTCTTCTTCCTCTTCCTCCTCCTTCTTTTTTAAACCATAGTCTAGCTATCTTTTGAAGTCTGAAGATGATTATTCTAGGTCCAAAAATATTAAAAAGAGAGTGAGAGTTAAGTGTGGGGACATACAGTGGATACTGAAACATGTCCGTAATTCTTTTTTTTTAATTTTTATTTTATATTGGACTATAGTTGATTTACTATGTTGTGTTAGTTTCAGGTGTACAGTAAAGTGATTCAGTTATACATATTCATATAGCTATTCTTTTTCATGTTTTTTTCCCATTTAGGTTATTACAGAACATTGAGCAGATTTCCCTGTACTATACAGTAGGCCCTCATTGGTTATCTATTTTAAATAAAGTAGCGTGTAAATGTCAATCCCAAGCTCCCAATTTATCCTTCTCTCCCACCTTTCCCCTTTGGTAACTATAAGTTTGTTTTCTCAGTTTGTGAGTCTGTTTCTGTTTTGTAAATAAGTTCATTTTTATCTTTTTTTTTAGATTCCACAGATAAGTGATATCATATGATATTTGTCTTTCTCTGTCTGACTTACTTCACTTAGTAGGATAATCTCCAGGTCCCTCAATATTGCTGCCAATGGCGTTATTTCATTCTTTTTAATGACTGTACTACCCAAGGCAATCTACAGATTCAGTGAATCCCTATTAAATTACTAATGGCATTTTTCACAGAATTAGAACAAAAAAGTTTAAAATTGATATGGAGACACAAAAGACTGCGAATAGCCAAAGCAATCTTGATAAAGAAAAACAGAGCTGGAGGAATCAGGCTCCCTGACTCCAGACTATGCTACAAAGATACAGTAATCAAGACAGTATGATACTGGCGCAAAAACAGAAATATAGATCAGTGGAAATGATAGAAAGCCCAGAAATACACCCACACACCTATGGTCAATTAATCTACGACAAAAGAGGCAAGACTACACAATGGAGAAAAGACAGTCCCTTCAATAAATGGTGCTGGGAAAACTGGACAGTTACATGTAAAAGTATGAAATTAGAACATTCTCTAACACCATACACAAAAATAAACTCATAATGGATTAAAGACCTAAATGTAAGATGGGATACTATAAACGTCTTAGAGGAAAACATAGGCAAGAGAGTCTTTGACATAAATCACAGCAATATCTTTTTTGATCTGTCTCCTAGAGTAATGCAAATAAAAACAAAAATAAACAAATGGGACCCAATTAAACTCAAAAGTTTTTGCACAGCAAAGGAAACCGTAAACAAAATGAAAAGACAACCAACAGAATGGGAGAAGATATTTGCAAAGGATGAGACTAAGAAGGGATTAATCTCCAAAATATACAAACAACTCATGCACCTCAATATCAAAAAAAACCCCAACCCAATCCAAAAATGGGCAGAGGATCTAAATAGACATTTCTCCAAAGAAGACATACAGATGAACAAGAAACACATGGAAAGATGCTCAACATCGCTAATTATTAGAGAAATACAAATCAAAACTACAATGAGATATCACCTCACATCAGTCAGAATGGCCATCATCAAAAAGTCTACCAACAATAAATGCTGGAGAGGGTGTGGAGGAAAGGGAACCCTCCTACAGTGTTGATGGGAATGTAAATTGGTACAGCAACTATGGAGAACAGTATGGAGGTTCCTTAAAAAACTAAAAATAAAGCTACCATATGATCTAGCAATCCCACTCCTGGACATATATCTGGAGAAAACCATGGTTCAAAAGAATACATGCACCCCTTCATTCACTGCAGAGCTGTTTAAAATAGCCAAGACATGGAAGCAACATAAATGTCCATCGGCAGATGAATGGATAAGGAAGATGTGGTACATATATACAATGGAATATTACTCAGCCATTAAAAAGAATGAAATAATGCCATTTGCAGCAACACAGATGGACCTGGGGATTATCATACTAACATATCCCTAATTCTTACAGGTAGCATGACATCTGCTAATTGCTTAAGACTGATGTGTTTCTGTTCCCTTGTCTGTAAAATAAGTGAAATAATAGTACTTTATTCATGGAACGGTTCTGAAATTTAAATAAGTTTATTCTTGCAAAGTGCTCAAAACACTGCCCTGTAGATAGTAAACATTCAAAAAAATCCTAGGTATTATTTTTTATTTCTAATAACATCAAATGTTATGCTATTTCTATGTAAATAATTTTAGAACACTTTTTTGTTGGCATTATTATTTTTGCTACATGTTAACTCATTTGGGGTTGTAAATTGGTCAATAAGTTCATACAGGTCTAGGTCACTGGTACATAATTAACTTTCATCATATGTAAACTTCTCAGCTCCTTTTACAGTTTCCTGTACAGTAAGTCACATCAGGTATGTGAATGCAGGAGAGACATTAAGGGATGTGGTTAAACATGTAGGCCCTGAGTGAGACTGACAGGCCCTACCACCTACTAAATGTGTAATCTTAGAAGATTGCTAACTTTTTTGTGCATCATTATCCAGACTGAATTATGGGCATATCTACCTCCTTGAGTTGTGTCACTTGAAGGCTTTTTAATCCCAAATCTTATAGATTCAGGGTCGGGATCCAAGATTCCTGTTCATTCCCCTTCACATGTTTCTTTTTCTCTTGGGGACCAAAAATAATAGCCTCACATCCCTGGGCTATGTAGATTTTTATGATCTATCAGTCCCTATAGTCCAATGTGTCTGATCCACCAGGAGGCTGTTCTTCATGCCCTCACCCTATCTTGCAAGAAAAGCCAAAGATCAGATCTCTCCAATCAGACTCCACTAGGATTCAAGGTCCTGCATGCAGCCATCTTCCCTCGGGCTCAGGCCATCATTAGCATTTGAGGGTAAGGAGGCCATATTCTTGTTGCCAGAAATGCAAGAGATTCTGTTTATTCAGGAAAAAAGCATGCTCATGGGACATAGAAGGACTTGCTGTATTATAGTCCTGGGCTGTAACAGAACTAAACTCTTAAGAATGCTTGATTTATTTCTGCTAATGCTATATAACTGAATTTCTAGAACAATAAAAATATTTGATTATGAAATATACAAAAAGTGTAAAACCCAAAAATGTATAGCTAAATGAACTATCACAAAATTAAAACCTGTGTAACTACCACCTAGGTCATGAAAAACACATCAGCAGTACCCATAGAAGCCCCTACATTTTGTTTCCTTTCAATCACTACCCCTTACAAATTCTGTTTTAACTCTAATACTATAATTTAAATTGATCTGTCTTAAAACTTTGTATACATGGAATTGCACATAGTGTATTCTTTTTTTGTCTGCTTACTTTCATTGAACATTTTGTTTGTGGGATTCATCCGTGTTATAGCATGCAGCAAAACTTAAGTTGCTTTTTTTGCTCTATAGTATTGCATTGTATAAATATAATAACAAGTATTTATCCTTTCTACTATTAACGTGCATTTGGTTTGTTTATGTTACCACTTATTAAGAATATGGATAATATGAACATTTCCTTTTTTTTGGTACACGTGTGGACACTTATTGAGTATATGCAGAGGTAGAATCACTGAATTATAGAGCCAATTCCTCCCGAAGGGACTGTACTAATTAGCAAATTCATCAGCATGTATGATGGTTCCAGTTGCTTTATATTTTCACTCATAAATGGGACTGTCAATTTCACTATGTTCTTGGGTATGAAGAGCTGTCTCATTTTAGACGTAGTTTTTATTTCCCTGTCTATTTATAGAGTGAAGCGTCTCCTCATCTGTTTATTGTCCATCTGGAAGCCTTCTTTTGTATTAATACATTCCTGTTTAATTCTCTGGCTCATTTTATGTTGGGTTTTCCTCTTTTTCCTTGTTGGTTTGTAGGCATCCTTTCCATTTTGGATGCCTGACCTTTATTAGTCAAATGTAGTACAGATTTACCTTCTTCCACTGTGGCTTTGCCTTAGCGCTCTCTTCTAGGTCACTTTTAATAAAGAGAAGTTTTACTTTAAATGTACTCCAATGGAACAATAATTTTCCTTATGGTTAATTTTTTAAATGTTATATTGAAAAATTCTTTTCCTACCTCAAGATCATGAAGTTATTCTCCCTTGTTACCTTGTGGAAGCTTTATTGTTTTGCCTTCACATTTATTTTTACAATATTTTATGTTTGGTGTGAAATAACAGACGGAATTTTTTTCTCTATATGGATATTCCATTGCCCAAGCACAATTTATTGAAGACTGTCATTCTCTATTGCTCTCCAGGGCAACCTTTGTCACAGATCACTTAGTGCTCATATAGGGCTGAATCTATTAACACTTCTAGACCCACTATTCCATTCTGTTGTTCTGGTTTTCTATCCCTACACTAATACTATTCTGCATTAAATGCCATAGATGTAGAATAACTCTTGATATCTGATAAAACTCCTTTCACATTGCTCTACAAGATTATCTTGGACAACGCATTTCCATATGTAACTTTCATAAACCATGCCAATCCCCCCCTTCCACTTAATACACACTCCCTGTTGGAGTCATGATGGGGATTACACTGAATTTATGGATTAATTTTAAGAAAATCAACACTTTTGAAATGTTGAAACTTTCAATCTGTAAAGATGATGTATTATTCTATTTATTCAGATCTTCTTTCATTTCTTAAGGCACCCCAGCCAGCCCACCACTTTTTACCATACAATCACCTGTTATTGTAGGTTCCAGAAAATTATCAGTTATAAAAATGGGACCCAACATACCTTCAAAAATACTGTTACTGAACAAAACTTGGGTCTACTCGCCTGTGCACAGTAAAGGCAATCTACTGACACTGCGATGCGGTGAAGGCAAGTGCAGCGTTTATTGTAAGACCCCAAGCAAGGAGTCCAGGGCAGCTAGTACTCAAGACACCCGAACTCCCAGATGGGTGTTTTTAGAGGCACTTTTAAAGGCAAGGTGAAGGTGGGGAATCCCAAGGTATGTATGTGATGGGCTCATGCACAATTCTCTGGTTAATGGTGAAGTTAACGGTGGTGTCATAGGGATTAACATTATCAATCTTTAGGGGTCAGTAGATCTGGGCGCTGTGTGCTCATGGTCATCAAGTAGTTAATTTCTTCCCTTTGATGGGGGTTTTAGCAACTGTAACACAATTCAGGGTATGTACATCAGATACTATTATCTAGGTACTTCAGAGAGGACCTAAAGCAGAGGATATGGGGGAGGGACGTCTGTCCCCAGAAGGCTCCATAGGGCCATAGTGTCCTTCTCGGTTACAATATTAGTGATGAGAAAACTGAAAAGGAGAGTGGCTGACTTGCCTCTTTAGTTCAAGGGCGTGCTTTTCTCTTGATATGGTAAGTTGTAGTTTAATAGATGATGCCTTGGGAAGTGTGTGGTGATGGTGAGTCAGTCTACTTTCTGATGGTTTGATGTTGCCTTGTTTTATAGGAATTTAAATGTGGCATCTTGTTTCTTTCTTTCCTTTCACTACCAACATCCCAGGGGACACCTTCCCCTTCCAAATAGCCTTTCTCTCCCAGAAGCAGAGCATTGCTGAGACAACCAACAGGGGTCCTGCCCTCTTGCTAAGCATTTTCTGTGTATTCTCAGTGTTCTCCCCAATTCCTTTTTGGGATGACCCTCCCTGGCTGATGTTATCTCTATTTTTCACCAGTAGGACCTTGCTGCACTCTCTTTTATTCACGTAATACTCCTGGCTCTGTTTTGGTGTGGTCTCTGGAGGTGATGCTCCTTTCAGATGTTTGATTCTCTACTTGGGTGGGAATTGAAATTTATAACATTTCTTGCATGTTTCTAGTTTCCAGTGGGCATGGAAACTGCTTTTTATTTTACCTTATTCGATTTTCTTTGCTATCCTTGTTGATCTGTATTCATTTTAAATGAAGAGTAGTGTGATTCATATTTAGGTAGTGTGATGGTTAATTTGTGTGTGTGTGTGTGTGTGTGTGTGTGTGTGTGTGGGTGTGTGTGACGGTTAATTTTATGTGTCAGCTTGACTGAGCTAAGCTATGCCCAGAAAGCTGGTAAGATACCATTTCTGGGTGTGTCTATGAGGGTGTCTCCAGAAGACATTAGCACTGGAATCAATAAACTGAGTAAAGAGATCCACCCTCACTGATGCAGGTGGGCAGCATCTAATCACTTGACAGCATGACTAGAACAAAAAGGCAGATGAAGGGGGATTTTCTCCCTCTGCATCAACTGAGACATCCATCCTCTTCCCCTGCCCTTGTTCATAGGTGTTTCTGGTTCTCCTGTTTGGACACAGACCAGAACTTACACCATTGGCTCCCTGGTTGGTTCTGGGGCCTTTAGACTCAGACTGAATTACACCACCAGCTTTCCTTGTTTTCTGTGTTACAGAGGGCAGATCAGGGGACCTCTCAGGCTTCATAATCACATGAGCCAATTTCTAAGATAATTTTCTTCTTATAAATAAGAAGAAATTTATATCTCCATTGATTTATATCTCCTATTGATTCATTTATATCTCCTATTGATTCTACTTCTCTGAAGAACCCTGGCTAATACAGGTAGTCACCACTACCCTACAAGAACTGAGAAATTTTCACTTTTATTCGTCAAAGATATTTTCACTAGGTATAGAATTCTAGGTTAATGGTAACTTTCAATCCTTTGAAAATATTTCATTGTCTGTTGGCTTCTGTTGTTTCCACTGAGATATCATCTATAGACCATTTCTCCTTTGAAGGTAATTGTTTCTATTTTGTTCTCTTTGTCATTAGATTTCAGCAGTTATAGACTAAAGTAAGATTTCTTTTTTTAACCTACATGGAGTTTCTGGAATTTTAAACATCTGTGACTTTATATCTAATTAGTTTTGATAAATTTAAACCTTTATCTCTTCAAGGTTTTCTTCTACCTGATTTCTTTTCTTGTCATTGTTTTTTTTTTTTCCTCTGAGGGCCTTAAGTGCATGTATGTTAGACTTTCTCACTCTTTTCTTTCCTTTGTTTTTTTTCCCAAGTGTTTTTCCCTCCATACTTATGGATATTCTAATCTTGCAGTTTGCTGTTCTTTGACAACTTTACATTCTTTTTTTAATCTTTTTTTTTTTAGTATCAATCACAGTTATTTAATTTGTGTCCGATGGCTATGTTATTGAACCCCTATGACTTTTCTTTCATTGTTCTTTCTGCTCACTTTAATCTCCTGTTTTTTGGACCTGTTAAATTGTTTTTTAAATTGTTTTTGCAAGTTGTTTATTTGGAATATTTTTGAAGTGGTTTCAGGCCAGAGGTAAATTTTTTCATCCTCCAGAGAAGATTTATATTCGCTTGTAGAAGGTATCTAGGGATATTAAGCAATCCAGGATCTTCTTAATCTGCTATGATGGGATCAGCTAATTAAAGATGGTCTTCAATACCCGCAAGGACTGTGTAGTTCTATGTGAGCCCAAACCAAAGATTAGCTTAGATTGCCCACTCCTCATTGCCGTTGTACTACAATTTTTGAACTCTATTCCTGAGAGTCTGCCAAAAATTCTTTTCAGCCTCTCAGTGCCTTTAAGGAACTCAGAAAAGGGCCCTAGGAGAAAAGTGGCCGACAGACCAGGTTCACATCCTTGAGTTTCTTTCTCTTTCCTGATCTTGGTCTAATACTGTTGTTCACTGCATTAACACTTTGGTGCCTTATAAATGGTTTAAAAAAACAATTAGTCTAGGTTTTCTTTTTTTTTTTTTTTTTTTTTTGCTTTACGCGGGCCTCTCACTGTTGTGGCCCCTCCCGTTGTGGAGCACAGCCTCCGGACGCATAGGCTCAGTGGCCATGGTTCACGGACCCAGCCGCTCCGCGGCATGTGGGATCTTCCCGGACCGGGGCACGAACCCGTGTCCCCTGCATCAGCAGGCGGACTCTCAACCACTGCGCCACCAGGAAAGCCCTCTATTTTTTTTTTTTCCATCAAAAAAAGGTTGGTCTGAATTAGCTAGTTCACCGTTACCAGAATTAGTACTCCCCAAAATGAGGTTTTACATGTAATTACATGACATGAGCAACACATAAATGGGAAAAGGCTTAAATTGGATTCTGTGATATATAAAGCTTATATAAATCCTCTCACTCTTGGTTTCATGATTTTCGAGTATGTTGGTCAGGTAGCTCAGTTTTTATGCAGGTGTATATATATATATAGGCTGACTTCTAGAGAGGATAATATTTGTATATTTGACTTGAAATTTATGAAAATAGCAATAAAATATATTGATAATGACTGAGGTCACATTCTGTAATGAGAACATATTATTTTCTGCTGGTCCTGTTGTGAGAAAAACTAAGACCACTAAGCATCACTAAGTTGAGTGTATGACTGGACCATCCATTCAAAGTGCCCCATCAATCTAAGCACCGTCTAAGTGATTGTTTGAGGAATAGGCACATGACCCAAGTAGAGTCAAATAGAGTCTCCCCTGACTCTTTTTTTTTTTTTACAAGAGCTATCAAGAACTTCAATAAAAGACAGATTTTAGTCCAATATGCTCTGCAAATTCTAATTTTGGCAATACTTATTATTCCCCTTTAACCTAGACTTTGTATCTCTGCTATGGCTGGCAGTTGAATTTTCTCTATGAGATAAGTTATCTTCTTTGATCAGAGACACATTTAATCCAGTTTCATGAAGAATCTCATTTTTTCTTCAGTGCATCAAAATAATATTTTATTTGTAATGCCATTAAACATCCAACTAGTCAAGCTTAATTCAGGGAATTACCATTTAAATTCATGGTGCCTAATAACAGATGATCTATAAACACATTCAGTTTCAGAAGGTGCAAAGGTAAAAATATCGCTTCAAAAGATATTTTAAAGTTAATTAAATTACTGTGACTACAATTACATTATCAATTTCAACCTCAAGGAGGGAGAAATGGGATAATTTCATTATCTTGATTTCTTTAAAAAGTTACTTCACAATTATATTTTCCTTAGTTGGTGTGTTCACATCTTCCCCTTTCCCTTGGGATCAGAGGTGTTATTTACTTGGAGATCGGTGATGTTTTTCTATTTCAAATAGATTAGGTAGAGACTGAAACCTTTACCAAGAAGCAAAATGAATACCCAGACACTAGAATCAGTAAATAATGTGCTCCCTTTTTATCCATTTGCTATGAAAATCCATCCCAGCCTCCTTATTCAGTTAACTGTAAGAGTAGTCCCTAGATTGCCAGTCTCATCATATTTGCAAGAATTTACTTCTTTTAATTTAATTGTATTTTATAATTATGTATAAATGAAATGACATGATCATAGCACCAAAACATGTAGATTACATCCCTGCTCTTTATTTTATTGGGGCAACATTGGACAAATGACAGTTTTGTTTTTTTTTTTTTTTCCCTAAATCCTGCCTTATGCCCTTGAGCAAGAGAAAAATTCAGGGAATTATTATGAAAATTAAATTATAAGGCATATGAGTGTACATCCAAATGTAAGTTATTTTTACTGGCCAGTTATCTTTATAAAATAGGCTTAATTTTCAAGGAGCTTATATTCTTGAAGATGAAATCAGACCTAACATTTTCAAGAATGTAGTCCATGAATAAAAAGTTTTAAAGACAATAATAACAACCATCTGTTCCAGTCTGGTGGGAACACACTTAGGTATGCTGTTGCTATTCCTGTGTAGTCATTTTCATTTCTTTTACTCTCAAAAGAAAATTCTCAAAAGTGTGCATTTACATAAAGGTGTGGTTTTTCCAAATCACTGACGTGCACGTGTGAGTTTTTAAAATCTACTATTATACCTGGATAGAAAAAACAGGCACTATGAGATATGACTACTAGCTTTATATTTTTGAAATTCAACTGTTTTTCAAGTAAAAATATTTTATTCTTTAAGCCTTTATGTAAGACTCACATTTTTTAGAGTTTTCTCCAAACTGGTACATTGTTCAAGTATCTTTATTACTTAATTTACCTAAAATTGCAGTCACTGTTTGAAAGATTATAAGAATTTCCAGTATTGTTGATGGTATTGTGTGTGCTCAGCTAGGTCTAGAACAGCTTCAAATACATATTAGTTCCCTAATGGAATGTGCTGTAATTCACTTTCTTTGTAACACAGACAAAAGTGCTGTTTGAGTGCTCTGCTGGTTGGCTGGAATCCTTTGGGGAGTACGTAGATTGTAACCAAAGGGAGATGTTTAGCACATTTTCAGACACTGGTAGGTAGCAAGGATATTAAGCGGCAGGATTTCCTGATGTTTAGCATGCCTCTGAAACTTAGAGGAGCCACAAATTTCATAAGTTTTGACTTGAGCAATAGAGAACAATGTATGTAATGCTAGGCAATGTTACACTGTACCATTTCTAGATGTTCTCAGGTTAACCATACCATGTGGTTAAGCATAGCACTGAGAAAGCGGTACAGGGGGAATGGATGAAAATTACACAGTGTTGAGGTAAAATAAATGAAGAGTCTACCTTACCTCTGTAAGCGTTCACCTCACCCAGAGCAGCGCCTTCCACATGCCATCCTTTTAGTACACGTCTTCCTTGATAACCAAAATATAACTCTGTTTGATCATGTTCAGCTTTGCAACTCCAGAATTAAAGTCATATCATGGCTTGCTTATTTTAAGCAAAGACATTGAAAGTGAAGTTGTTAGTAGTATTATATGATTTATATTCATCCTCCTTGAAAGAATTTCTTGACTATACACAAGTGAGTTACTTGGAAAACAAAAGTCTTGGGAAAATTAACTTCTTATATGCTTGTATTACTAGGGAAGACATTTTGTTTCATTCTGTAAACTTTATTATGCATTTTGGCTTTGTGCTAAAGAATATCTATGCCAAGAGTTATTTTAAAGCCAATGGTGATAATTAAATGTGTGATTGCAGTTAATATGTCAGAATTCTAATACTAATTACGTAGTTTTATTTAATATTATTATTCTTAAATTGTTTTCCAAATCCCTGTGTTGCCTGTATTTTGGAAGAGATATCATAATCCACTAGGACATAAAAATAAAAGAAATATGTTGCTACTAATAATGAAATGCCGAGAGATCAATTTAGAGTACATTTTTAGAAAAAATTGGCCATTGTGGTAATTAAAAGTGTTTAATACTTTGATATAAAGAAAAATGAATTTAAATTTAAAAGGTATTATAAAAATTCAGTTAACTTAGATTTGATGGTATTTTATTTTTATGCCCATAATAAAACATTTAAATGAAGGTATAGGGCCTTTTAAAACAATCAGTTTTACTTATTGCAATAATGAATAGTTGAAAGTAAAATTAATTTATAAGGACATTTAGGGATTGAATACTAATGACACATACTTTTCTACCAAATGCATCTTAGCATAGTTGCTCGTCATTCAGATTGGATAATGATGATCTTGAATTCGCATGGTCAGCCTGATATCAAAATATGAAAACATATGAAAATATACATATTCAAATTATATATATGTATATACATACATATTAATGTGTGTGTGTATATATATATATATATATATCCATTCTATGGAAACATTTCCAGCATTTAATCAACCTGATGTGAATTATCTTTGCCTTCCTACTTTTGACATCCATTTTATACATTTGTGAGATTTAGAACATAGGTCTTAATTTTTTTGCATAGGTGAAGATATGGCATAATATTCCAAAATTAGCTGTGGACAAAAAAGAATACACATTTTTGTATCCTGTGTCTGTTTTCTTCCCTAAAATTTTGTACTGATATGAAAGGTGGTAGTTTTTCTTTTTCTTTCCTTTTTCTTTTTCTTCCCTTCTTTTGCTATGAGTGCTTTCAGAAAACTCTGGAGCAACTGACAAAATACTGACTCTGTTGCTGGGAGGGACTCACAGATAGAGGATACCTGTGTATTTTCTAAGGACACGGGGAAGGAGGGGTTAAAAAAGGACTGCTTCTGCACAGCAAGACTCAAGAGGTCTGCAGGATGGAATACTATTGTCATTACCCTATGATTCTGCTCCAGAGCAAGTAATTCATTTTCACCTTGACTCCCAATCAGAAATTTTATTCTTGTCATCAAAGGAATTAAAATACCCTCTTTTTAATGAAAACTCATATCAGAACACAAAATTCCCAGAAAAGGGTGGGAATCAGTAAGCCATAGTGTCCTACGAAGAGCAAGAGATACTACTGCAGGATGCAAACCAACACAGACACCACCAACATTTTGTTGGGTATTTTGGAGGGGAAAATAAGTCTTCATCATAACATGTGATAAAGACTAGAAACAGAAAGATGAATCTAAATGAGCACATAAAAAGAGAGCACGAAAGTATTGAAAGAATAATAAAAGTACCAATCCAAATAAGCAGTGTTGTATTTAAGGTAAACAAGAAAAGAAATAGGAATGGAACACATAAAGGAGAATCAAAACACTTTCAGGGCTTCCCTGGTGGCGCAGTGGTTGAGAGTCTGCCTGACGATGCCGGGGACACGGGTCCGTGCCCCGGTCCGGGAGGATCCCACATGCCGTGGAGCGGCTAGGCCCGTGAGCCATGGCCGCTGAGCCTGTGCGTCCGGAGCCTGTGCTCCGCAACGGGAGAGGCCACAATGGTGAGAGGCCCGTGTACCACCAAAAAAAAACACGAAAAAACAAAACTTTCAAAAAGGATCAAAACAGAGACAATTCCACTGGCTGATATTCCTCTCAATGTCTATAAAAGCAAAGATGGAGTCTTTCTCTACTGGGTTTCTAGGAACTGAGAGCGCTTCCTTGTACCCCGTTCCCTAAGCCATCCAGAGGCACAATCTACCTGGTGGATGGAAGGGTGACTCCCTCGCAAGCACAGTTGTCTGCTTTGTTGTTACTTAGTAACAAAGTAAAGCATTTAAGAACACTGACATGGAACAGTGGGAAACTCTGGGGTGTTTAACACACTTTAAACATGGCAGAAAAAAATGACAAAACCTGACATTGTACATACGCACCTAGTTTTCACTCCAGTCCATAGAACATCAGAAACTTGCAGTGTGATCCAGATTTCTTTTTCAGTGTAAGGACATTTGTTTTCTCTACTCAGCCATAAGAAAAAATGAAATTTTGCCACTTGCAGTACCATGGATGGATTTGGAGGGTATTTTGCTAAGTGAAATGAGTCAGACAAGGAAAGACAAATATGTATGATATCACTTACATGTGGAGTCTAAAAAATACAACAAACTAGTGAATAAAACAAAAAAGAAGGAGACTCACAGGTATAGAGAACAAACTGGTGGTTACCAGTAGGGAGAGGGAAGGGGGAGGGGAGATATAGGGGTAGGGGAATAAGAGGTACAAACTATTACATATAAAATTTTGTACAACATGGGGAATATAGCCAATATTTTATAATAACTGTAAATGGAATATAACTGTTAAAAATTCTGAATCACTATATTGTATACCTGTAACTTATATAACATTGTACATCAACTATACTTCAATAAAAAAATTCGTGCAATTCTATATACAGAAGTTTGTATCCAAACATGACATTTGACAAACTATAGGTTGTCGGTATATCAAATCCAATAAGGCTAAATTGTACATTAAATGGATGCATTAAAAAGTTTGTTTCAATCAGTTTAAGTATTTAATCTTTATTGCAATAGTGCACATCAAATCTGTATTTTATTACTTTTTTTGCTATAATTCAATTCCCTCCTTTCCTTGGTTATTAGACAAGTAGGAAAAAAAGAGAAACAACAGCTATCTTTCACATTTACTGTGAATAATAAAGCAATAAGTCATGAGCAGTCTTGATCTGTATTGATGAAATGTTACACCTCAGAATTCTGGTAATAGGAACCACAGAAGGAGAGAAAATTAAAATCACTAAATCTGATCTGTGAGAAGATTAAAAACAAGCCTTTCATAATCTCTTACTGCTGCCAGAAGTGGATTATGAAATTAAAGGGCTCTCCTACCAACTCACTAAGTGTTTCATGAACTATATACCATAAATATCATTAGAATTTTGAACAACAAACTGATAATTTAGCTGACCCAGTTTTTTTTTTTTGTACAGTACATACATCGCAGGATTGCCTTAATATAAAGACTCTATTTTGTTGATTCTATTTTCTCAAATGTTTGATTTTTCTTCTTCCCTTAATAATGACAGTATGGCTGGCCATGCAAATATGACTGCTTATCTACAAAGGTATATGTGTCTGTATACAATCAAGGAGTCATGGTTTAAAACAGAGTTGCTACTCAAAAGAATATTGTCACAAATTTAGCATAAGTTACCTTCATGTACAAATCCTGCAAAGGAAAGCAGAGCTCCCCCGGGCTAAGATTTCCCTTCCCTGGCTTCCACAATTCCATCAAAAGGGATAGAGATGGAGCCCCAGAAATTTTTTGTATTTGACAAAATACTGACAACCACATACCACCATGAGCCTTGGGACTATCAGGAAAAATCTAACCTTGACTTTTATTTGTGTTTAAATCCATTGCAACTAGAAGTTAAATACTCAACTGTTGCTCAAACCACTCCCCTGCCCAGCCTTCTTCCACCATAGAGTCTTTGCCTTGGTTGTCCTTCCCTTCTGCCTAGAACCCTCTTGATTCCGCATTTCCTACACTTATATCCTCGAGCTCTACAGGTCTTTACCCCAATATAGCATTCTCAGGGATGTTGCACATAACCACACTGTAAAAAATGTTATCCCCTCTCCTCTCAATATTCTTATCCTACTCCTATCCCTTATTTATATCTCTAGTTTATATCACCCTTTACATATATATGTGTGTGTGTGGTGTGTGTGTATATAATCTTATTATTATAAATAAGTTCTACATATATGTACCTTATTTGATTATTTATGTCTCCTTACTAGAATATAAGTTCCAAGAAAGCAGGAACATTGCCCATTGTGTTTACTACTGCATCTTCTGCACTGAGGTCACTGTCTAGCCTAGAATTTGTAATCAACAAATAGTTGTTGAATAAATGAATGAATGAATGACAACAATATTGGAATATTTGGTGGGTTTGCGTCACTCATAGGAAAGAGCTTTTAAATGCCACTGATTTAGTTACTAGTAGCCAGTAGAAAAAAAATCACTCTCAAATGGTGAACACACTTGTGTATTCCCAGAGAAACTAGAAGTGGTCTGATAAACACTTCTTATAACTATGAGGACCCACAAAGGTCTATGATGAGTACCCATATCATACCTGAGGGAAAGGCTTTATCCTTTCTAATTTTGTCACGCTGAGAAATACCTAGTCCAGTGACACCCTGTGAAGGGCAAATTTTAGCCCACTGCATCTATGTTTTATAACTATTTAATGTTTACTGCTCTTTATGAAAAATGTGCAAACACCGTAGAATAGCATTCTCTGTCTTCTTTGTGTTCAAAATGATGCCATATTCTGGAGCAATCATCAGAACTGAAATTGGAAAGAGTACCAAAATAATTTAAGTGGACAAATGATAACTAAATATATAGAAATGATGCAAATATACATTTTTGCTAGTCTTTGCCTCCTAAAATGATTTCTGTGAAATGTAAGAATGTTTCCTAAATAAACTCTAGTTGGTTCATTTGGAAAAGCTGTCCTTCTGTGATAAGCTATTAACACTCTCTAAGGTTAAGAAATTGTGTGTTTTTAAAAAGTAAAAAGGTATTGATTTCCATTTGGCTTGAAGGGTTCTTGAAACTCTATTTGTCTAGTACAAAAGTGCCTTGCTACTTGCTTTTGTCTTCCACCAGGTTATGATTTCTCTTCCACTGCAGATTCATATCCAAGTAAGCTCTTGATCTGGTGTTAAATGTAGTGGAAAGCATGCTTCTCTAAGATAGTTACAAAGAGAACTTCCTTGATCTAGAAATGTCTTACTATCAAAGATCCCTGCATTTTTCAGCAGGCTTTACACCATTTCAGATTATGAAAATTAAGGGAGTGAGACACTCATACACGGAGACGCAGCCTTGTACACAAACGCGTGCACGCGTGCACACACACACAGACACACACACACAGGTAATAGAGTACATCCTTTGATTAATTTATGTGTCAGTAGCCTTATCGAATGATTAAGTTGACTGACTTTGCATGATATTCTCATTTGTTAATTGACTTTGTTTTATCACACAGAGTATTTTTGTTATCGTAGCATACATAGTTTTGGATGTTATGAATTGTATTTTAATAAAATGACTTCATATTGTTTAATCAAGCATTAATACTTGAATTTGTCTTAATTTCTCTTGACATATTTAACGTGATAGAGGGAATTTTTTATGCTAGTGTGCAATTTTATTCCGTATATGACTGTTAAACCATAAATGCAATATGTGTACATTTCATGCCAGAGAAACTACACTTAGCAGTTTTCACAGGCTACTCTGTATATCCGTATATGATAGGTTTTTATTTATGTATACACTACCTAACGGTCAGGTTAGCACATATATTTTAAAGGGAAAAGGAAATATTCATTGATACTACACTTGTATTTGTTACCATGTTATCACTTGCTTTCTAATTAATAATAATAAAAACACTGAAATTTTCTGGAAAAAGGGGACTTACCCATTATTTCATTGCTTTTTCCAAACTAGTATATGCATGCGGTTTAAAATTCAAATGATACTAACATGCTTATAAAAAAGTATTCTTCTTTTTCAACAGTTTTAGTTGTTTTTCATATATATGCTTCAACAATTTAAGTTGTTTTTCATATACATATATATGAAAAACAGTCAAAACATATGTATTAATTTTTATAAACTTTTTCTTAATTATTTATTTTAAAAAAATATCAACCAATTCTATACTGGGGCAATGAAGAATTAACTCTCTCACATTCTACCTTTCTCCTCTTTTAATAAAATAATGTAATACTTTTCCTTCTAAGTGTGGCTTTGGCTTAATTCTATACATTTTGATGTCCTTTCATATTCATTTCAAAATTTTCTGTGTTTTCCTTATAATCCCTCTTCATTTATATTTGCTTAGAAAAGAACTGTTTTCAAATACTTGGGGATTTCCTAGTAATCTCTCTGCAATTAATTTATTTTTGATTTTCTTGTAGCCATGCAACATATTCTGTATGATATCAATCCTTTCAGTTGGTCAAATCGCCCTGCATATAATCCATCTCAATGACTGTTCTATGTGTTCCTGAAAACAACATGTATTCTGCTGTCCTCAGGGGAGTGTTCTGTAAATAGCTATGAGGCCAAGTTTTTTATATCTTATCAAACCATTTTCTATCAATTAATGAGAGAGAAATGTTGAAATCTCCAATTAGAGTTGTGGTTTTGTGTGTTTTCCCAATCATTAGCTTTTGTTTTGTGCATTTTGAAGTTCTAATGTTAGGTTCATACAAATTTAGGATCAGTATGTGTTCTTGATGAATTTACCCTTTCATCATTATGAAGAGCCTCTCTTTATCCCTTCTAACTGTCCATGTTTTGAAGTATAATTTTTCTGAAGAGCTGCCCCAGCTTTCTTATAATTACCTTTTCACTGATGTTTAACTATTGTTAATACTAGACTTATCTCTGTCTCTATATTAGATTTTATGTATTTTAAGCAGTATTTTGTTTGTCCTTTAAAATACAATTTGCCAATCTCTGCTTTTTAACTAGCATTTTTAACCATTAATTTTAATGTAGTTATTGCTATTGCTGAGTTTAAAATTATAATCCTCCTATTTGATTTCCCCTTTTTAATTTATTTTTGTTTCTCTTTTCCTCCTTTTCATTTTTCTATGCTATTAGCTTTTTACCTACACAACTTAAAAAATATGTTTGTTCAAGAAAAAAATAGGCATTTAAACTTATCCCACACTATTTTATGTAATATATCACTTCACAAATAGTATAAGAGATTTATAATTGAATTATTTATTTCCCCTTCCTGGCCTTGGGATTGTTCTTGTCATACAATTTCCTTCTACATATATTATAAACCCTATAATACATTGCTACTAGGGTTTTCTTTAATTGAAGTATAGCTGATTTACAATGTTGTGTTGGTTTCAGGTATACAACAAAGTAATTCAGGTTGTGAATATATATATTCTTTTTCAGATTCTTTTCCCTAGTAGGTTGTTACAAAATATTGACTAGAGTCCACTGTGCTATACAGTAGGTCCTCGTTGGTTATCTGTTTTATATGTAGTAGTGTGTATATGTTAATCCCAAACTCCCCATTAGTTTTTCTTTAAACAGTAAATTATCTATTAAAAGACATAATAAATTAGAAGAAAACCTTTATATTTACGGTCAGATTTGACATTTCTGACTCTTTATTCTTTTGTGTAGATCAAAGTTTCCATCTGGTATCATTTTCCTTCCCCATGAAGAAACCTCTCTTAATAGGGCTTATAGTGTTTGTTTGATGGTAGTAAATTCTCCCAGCTTTTATTTGACTGAAAAAAAATATATTTTTGGCCTTAATTTTGTAAGGAGTTTTTTATTTTTTTTGCTAAGAATAGGATTCTATTTGATTACATACTTCCATTTTCTTCTGACTTAAATTGTTTTCTGAGAAAGAAATCTGCAGTAATTCTTGTCTTTGTTCTTCCTCATAAAAAATGTTTTTGTTTTTTTCTGGTTGCTTTCAAAATTTTTATTTTCTAACTGATTTTCAACAATTTGATTGTGATGTGCCTTGGTAGTTTTTTTTGTGTTTAATTTGCTTGGGGGTCTGCTGAGCTTCTTGGATCTGTGAGCTTATAGTTTTCATCAAATTTGGAAAGTTTTTTCACATTACTTCTTCACATATTTTCTTTGGTCCCCCACCCCACTTCTCCCTCTGAAACTGCAATTTCCACACATGTTGTACAGTTTTATATTGTCTCACAGGTCAATGTGCTTTGTTCACTTTTTTTTTCTTTTTTCTTTCTGTGATTCAGTTTGGATAGTTTCTATTGCTATGCCTTCAAATGCACAAATCTTTTCTTCTGTATCTAATATGCTTTTAATCTAGTGAATTATTTATTTCAGACATTAATTTCATCTGTGGATGTTTCATCTGATTGCTTTTTTGTATATTCCATTTCTTGTCTAATTGTGTTCATGTTTTCCTTTAACTACATGAACAGTTTTATAACAGCTATTTTAAGGTTCTCATCTGTTAATAATATTATCTTTGTAATTTCTGGTTTTGATTCTACTGAATGAAATTTCTCTTCATTAAAAGTCACACTTTCTTGCTTCTTGGCATGTTTAGTGATTTTTATTTGGTACAGGTTGTTGTATTCCATGCAGTTGAGTGCTGAATTGTCTTTTTTTTTATGGATGGGTTTTGTTTGGGAAGCAGTTCATTGCTTGGAGATTAGCTTGATTTTCTTCAAGCCTTGTTTTTAAGCTTTGTTATTTTGGGTCCTAAATAGCCTTTACCCTGAGGCCAGTTTAGTTCTACAACTAAGGTGACATCTCTGGGGACTCTGCCAACATTCAGTGAGAACTCTCCTCTATGGAAGGTCAGAATGTGGAGATTACTCGGTTCACACCTTCCCAGTTATTCTTGCCCAGGCAGGTGGATTTCATCCTACACACATGCACTTAGTATTCAGCAGCTGAATCAAGGGGATCCCTATAGAGGTTTCTGGGGGTATTTCTCCTTGGAGTGCTCCACTTTCTGACCCCTCTATGCAAATCTCAGAAACCTCTACCTCCCCAAACTATCATCTTTGTCTCTTCAACTCATTAAAGTTATCATACTTCACTTGGGAAGCACATTCCTGAAGCACTTTCTGCAAGGTTCTTCCAGGCAGAGAGCCAAGCCAATCACAGGAGTCACCTTTCAGTTTACCTTTTCTTAGAGATCAAAGTCCTGTGTTGTCTATTTTTTAAGTTTAAAATTTCATAGATATTTATTTATGTCAGGAGGACTATTCCAGGTCCACTTACTCCCTCATGGTCAGAGGTTGAAATTCCCTTATATAATTTTAAAAACATAGAGTACTTTATAGATACCAGCAAATGTAATAGACAAAGTAGAGACATATATATGTGGTGTGTGTATATATATATATATACATATATATATATATATACACACACACACATATATATATATGTATATATATGAAAGCTTAGAATATTTACTCACCTTTCTCAGATCTTTATCAAATACCACTTTCTTGGTGAGGACTAACATAACCCTATTTGAGATTGCACCCTGTCCATTCTCTGTCCTAATTGGCTGCTTTTAAAAAATATTTCCATAATATTTATCACTACTTAACATACTATACATTGTACATATTTATTTTCTGCCTCTCTCCCCAAGTAAGTTTAAGCCACATAAATGTATAGCTTTTTGCCTGTTTTAATACTATTGTTTTCTAATACATAGAATAGTAAATTCTATATAGACATTGAATAAATATTAGTTGATTAAATAATGAACATCAGGATAAATCTTTCATCTAGTGAGAAAAAAATGTTGATTGGGGGAGGGTTAATTGGATTTTGCAACTGCACCTTTGTTATGAACTGAATTTTGCCTCCCCTCCACAATTCATGTGGACACAATTCATGTCCCCAGTACTTCAGAATGTGACTATATTTTAATATAGGGCCTTCAAAAGAGGTAAATAAAGTAAAATGAGGTTATATGATGAGCCCTAATCCAATATGACTAGTGTCCTTGTAAAAAGAGGAGATTTAGGACACAGACATGAGCAGGCACAGAAGAAAGACCATGTGAGGACACAGTGAGAAGGTGGCTGTCTACAAACTAAGGGGCGAGGCCTCAGAAGAAACCAAACCTGCTTATACCTTGATCTTAGACTTCTAACCTCCAGAACTGTGAGAAAATAAATTTCTGTTGCTGAAGGCACTCAGTCTGTGGCATTCTGTCATGGCTGCCTGCGCACATAAATACAACTTGTAATACTTTATTTCTTAAAAATATATCAGGAACAAATATGTCAAAAAGTTGTTGGTTTTCTGGAAAGACATCCATAGCTCTTTATTATATCTTCCTTTAACAATTTTATTTTTATTTACAATATATAGGGTAAACTTTTGTCACCATAAAATACATTCTAAAGCATACTGTTCTTTAAACAGATTATGTATATAATGGACAAGTTATAAGCAAAGATCTCCCACCATTAGATGGCAGAATATGTGCAAAACATTGCCTTGTATCCAGGATGTGATAGGACCCAGTAAGTTGTAGTTCATTTCTTCTCTTCTCCTCCCCTACCTCTATTCAGTAGATGGATTGGTCAATGAGTATAAATATATTAGTGTGTGATCAAAAATTTGTAGCTGTTAACATGTAAAAAAATCATTATCCAAAATAAAAACTATGCCGTTCCTTGTCTGTGATACCTTAAACTTTCCTGAACGGAAAAGTAAAAGTCAAGAACTGCCCCTTCCTGATAAATATGACAGAACGTAAATCCCCCATCATGTTTCCCAAGGAAATATGAACTTTGTAAAATATTGAATTTTGATTTACATTTTGAAGGCTGTGTGAACTTATCTATTAGTAGCCATCTTAGTCCCAGATCTGCCTCTAGGCAATAATGATGCTGCCAGTCGGGAAGCAGTAGGAGATGATAGAATAACTTGACATCGTATTATGAGGTGTTTATCTTTGTTGTTCTGATTGTGTGTTTTTTTTTTTTTAGTTCATTCCTGAAACAGTTGGATTGTGTTATTTTCTGATGTCCACTTATTTTTCCCTCCATTCCCTCCATTGAATCCATTCATTAAGTTCTTTATTTCAATTATTGTATTCTGCTATTGTGCAATGTTCTTTTGGCTCCTCTTTATATATTCTCTTTCTTTTCTGAGACTTGCTGTTTCTTTGGTGAAACTTTGTATATTTTTATCTCTTTTCAAATATCTTCATAATTGTTCATTGAAACAGGCTTAGGATGGCTGCTTTAAAATCCTTATCAGATAATTGTATCATCGGTGTCATTACTACATTGTCATCTGTTGATTATTTTTTCCAATCACTTTGAGACTTTTCTAGATCTTGATATTTCAAGTGGTTTCCAAAAACCTGGACTTTGGGGCTGTTATGCTATGCAGAGCTTACTTAAATGATCTTTTTAAAGCAGGTCTCCTTTGAAACTACTTTGTCAAGGGAAGTGAAAGCTGCCTTATTAAGGGAAAGTGGAAGTACACTTTCCCCTCTCAGCCTCCACTGTCTTCTGTGGTGTGATAGTGTTATAGAATGAGTGTTTGTGTCCCCCTCAAATTCCTATTGTGAAGCCCTAATTGCCAATGTGATGGTATTTGGAGGTAGGGCCTTTAGAGCATAATTACCTTTAGATGAGGTAATGAGGGTGGTACCCTCATGATGGATGGGATTAGTGTCCTCATAAGAAGAAGAGGCATGAGCAGCTGTCTGTCAGCCATGTGAGGACATGGTGAGGAGGTTGCCATCTGCAAGTCAGGGAGAGAGGCCTCACTACGGACCTAAATAAATCTGCCCACACCTTGATCTTAGACATTCCACCCCCCAGAACTGTGAGAAAGTACATTTCTGTTGCTTAAGCCATCTGGTCTGCAGCTTCAGCAGACAAAGGGGCTCCTTCTTACTTCAGCCTTAGGGATGGGAGTTCTAGATGTCATGAGATTTCCAGTAATATCACCCTGTCTGGGAGGGGCAGCAGTGCCTCATTACTCTCTCTGTGGCCTCCACATTCATCATGGGGGTAGGGGTGGCTTCATTACTTCTGGACAGTGGTAAAAGTCCTGACTCCCCTAAGCCTTCACTGACATGACCCTAGAAGGGGGAGGGGAAGGTGGCATGGTGCTGCTGGTTGGTGGGGAGTCCCCAGGGCATCCTATGGGGTCTCCTCTTACACTGTAGCAGGGGTAGTATTGGTGGTAGGGTGTAGAGCCTCATTCCTTCCTGGCAGGGATGAAAGCTCGGCTTCCCACTCAGCTTTCTGTTACACTATCAGGACCAGGGTAAGTGGTAGGTGCACCTCACTACAACCTGGCAATGGGAGAAATCTAGGATCCCATTGGCCTTTGCTGGTGGAGCTGTTATTATCTAAACATTTTCTGTCTTGTTAGGGTGCCTAAGTATTGTCCTTCGGTAAAGAGGCTTTTCTTGGGACTCTGTGTGTGTGTGTGTGTGTGTGTGTGTGTGTGTGTGTGTGTGTGTGTGTGTTGTCTGTTAGCATTTCTGTTTGCTGGCATTTCTGCATTTTTCAGCAGTCAAGCTGGATAGGTGAGGTCAAAAGAAAACCCAGGGAGTCACCGCCATGGCATTCTTCATAAGTGAAAGTCCCTAGCCAGTCAACTATCTCTTCACCTTTCAAGGTCATCTTATGCTGGTTTTATATATAATGTATGTCCTTCTGAAAGCTGAAGCCTGCCAACTCAAATTCTTAGAATTCAAAGTAATAACGTGATATTTTTTTTCTATATAGAAAGATAATTCATGTAAAGAACATGGTTCAGTGGATGGCATAAAATCGGTGTGCAGTGACATTTACAAATCCCAAGACACACAGGCACACATATACTCCACACACATGCACTCACAGACTTTCCCAAAGGGCCTGTGAGGGTTGGCCTAGGCTTTCTACCCACAGAACTGCTCTCTGAGAAGAGTATTCAGAGTTGCCAAAATCAGCGCTAATGAAACGTAAACCCCAGCAGAGCAGCTCTTTGAGAATGGAGTTAGTTGTTTGTTAAGCATTTATCTTTATAAAAAATACATGGTTTTAAAAGTTTCTATATCCAGTTATATGCCTGGATTCCACAAAATCCTCAGGATCATAAGGAAGTGAAAAACAAATACAGTTAACCCTTGAACAACATGGAGGTTGGGGTGCTGGCCCCTCACGTGGTCAAAAGTCTGCATATGATTTTCAACTCCCCTATAACTTGACTTACAATAGCCTGCTGTTGACCAGAAGCCTTACTGATGAGTCGATTAACACATATTTTGTTATGTTTTATGTATTGTATGCTATATTCTTACAATGAAGAAATCTAGAGAAAAGAAAATGTTATTAAGAAAATCCTAAGGAACAGGAAGTACGTATATACTACTGTTCTTTATCCATACTGTATTTATCAATACTGGAAGTTTACTTCCTCTGTTTACAAGATGAATCGTCTTTCTGTCAGTACCTACATCGATTGTCTTATAGAACGCAAAACACT
Source organism: Orcinus orca (assembly GCF_937001465.1). Lineage (NCBI taxonomy): Eukaryota > Metazoa > Chordata > Mammalia > Artiodactyla > Delphinidae > Orcinus > Orcinus orca. The sequence continues at coordinate 17,482,993 of NC_064576.1, read as the reverse complement.
GTAGATGTTTTGCATATTACTAACACTAGAACTCAAAATGAAAAGCGAATGTGAAAAAGATATTCATATTTATTTACAGGTGTAACAGTCATGCTCTGAGAACAGAGAAGCAGCAATATGATCGCTTTATGGTAGCCTAGTGTGATGGATACCATTGCCTCGTGGTAGATGGTAGCCTAGCCTATACACTAATGAATGAATCATTATAAAATTTGTATGGCATACAGTATTACAGTAATATTTATAATATAGTATTAGAAACATTTTTTTAAAAATACCTGTGATGATATGATGAGCTGATACACAGTTTCTCCAATTATGAGATAGTATACAGTAATGTAATTCTTTGAAAGCTAAGTTATAAAATGCAATTAACACATTATTAATTTTTTATTAAATATCATTCACCTTAGACCTGTGTGAGGATAGGTGATCCACTTCAGTACAAGTCCTGCATACGATGTTGTACACAGTGAATACTTAGGGGACAATGATGATATAAAACCGTCTCATACAGTTCTTGCTGTAGTTATTAGATTTTCACATGAAGACACATACACAACAGATGAGTTTATTAACTGTAGTGTGATGATTACTTACTATTCATTAAATGGAAGTAGCTCATCATAAATGTGTTTATTCTCATCTTCACATTCAGTAAGCTGAGGAGGAGAAAGAGGGGGGCTGGTGTTGCAGCCTCAGGGGCGGCAGAGGCACACTAGGTGGAACTTTACAGAGATACATCATAATTTCTGTCTGAGTTTTTGCTTTTTCATTTCTCTAAAACTGTTTCTATACAGTACCAATCCTTCCACCCTTTGCTCTAGTTTCAGTGCTTGTATCATAGAAGGGCCCATGCTGTAAAAAAAGTCACGGGCTTCCCTGGTGGCGCAGTGGTTGAGAGTCCACCTGCTGATGCAGGGGACACAGGTTCGAGCCCCGGTCCGGGAAGATCCCACATGCCGCGGAGTGGCTGCGCCTGTGAGCCATGGCCGCTGAGGCTGCACGTCCGGAGCCTGTGCTCCGCAATGGGAGAGGCCACAGCAGTGAAAGTCCCGCGTACCGCAAAAAAAAAAAAAAAAAAAAAAAAGGCAGCCTTCACCAATACATAAATGGATGGTTATGGCTGTGTTTCAAAAAAAAAAAAAAAGAAGTCACAAGCAGTCTTGGATAACCAGAACCCTTCCGTCAGATCGTCTAGTGTCAGTTTGTTTCTGGCACTGCTTCTTTTTACGTCTTCGTCCTCTTGTCTGGCTCTGGTTCAGAAACATGCATCTCCATCAAGTCATCTTCTCTTAATTCCTGTAGTGTGGTGGCTATCAGCTCTTGAGTTTCTCCAAGATCTATATCTTGAAACACCATACTTTTTATTGCCATATTCACAATCTATTTCATTATTTCATTAATTGGCTCTGTCATAAATCTTGTGAAGTCATGCACAACATGTGGACAGTTTTCTGCAGCAGGAATTTATTATTTTGGGCTTGATGACTTTCATGGCTTTTTCGGTAACATCGATGACATCGTCAATGGTGTAAGCTTTCCAGACTTCCATGATCTCTCTATCAGGGTTCTCTTCATAGTGTTGACAATCCTTTCCATGGAGCACCGTGTGTAATGAGCCTTAAAGGTCGTTATGACCCTCTGATCTAGAGGCTGAATTAGAGACATTGTGTTTGGGGGAAAGGAGGCCACTTTGACGCCTTCATTGTTCAACTCATGGGGTTCTAGGTGGCCAGGGGCATTGCCCAATATCAAAACTGCATTTTCACAAAACAGTAGAGTTGCCTATCCCTTCCTGCCTTAAGTCCTGGTCCTCCCTTCTCTTCCTTACTAATAAATGTCCTTTGTAGCTTTTTTTTTTTTTCCATAATAGGGCACTTTCGTCTGCATTAAAAACCTGTTCAGGCAGGTAACCTTTCTCCTCAATGATTTTCTTAATGGTGTGTGGGAACTCATCTGCTGCCTTGTGGTCGGCAGAAGCTACTTCTCCGGTTATCTTGACTTTTTTAAAGCCAAACCTCTTTCTAAAATTATCAAACCATCCCTTGCTGATATTAAGTTCTCCAGCTTTAGATCCTTCACCTTCTTTTGCTTTAAGTTGTCATATAATGACTTCACTTTTTCTCGAATGATATTAGTCAATAGGTATACTATTCTTACAGCAATCCTGCACTCACATAAAAGCTGAAGTTTCAGTATGAGATAAAAAGGTATTTCATAAAAAGTGCAAGGTTTTCACCCCTGCTGGTGTAGCTGCCATAGCAGCTTCATGAATTTCCTTTCCTTTCTTCTGCTGGATTCATTTGTCTTGACACGGTGGGCAACTGAAGTCTACATTACATATCAAGCAAATCAACTTTTCCTTGTAATGTTATGACTTTGCTTCTTGGGATCACTTCCAGCATCACTAGTGGCACTTTGTATGGGTCCCATGGTGTTATTCAAGGTTTACGGTATTGCCCTAAACATGATGAAAGATACTTGAGAACTTCAAAAGATCACATATTACTGTGATATGCAATTTACTGGAGAGATGACTGCACACGTAGAGATGATGAGCCTACACAGTGGCTTAAGTGGATACTCGCAACACTTGAGCTCAGCACAATGGCAACAGTAAGTGGCTACAAAATTATGACAGTAGTACAATACGTACTACAGTTAATTTCATGCAGTTAGGGTTTAATACTACATCTTTATATTTGTTAACATTTCTCTGGACTGTGAGTGACACCATGTACAGTCTGTGTGTCCTTGTAGGTTTTGATAAATTTTAACTTTCTATGATAGATTTACATATATTATATGGTAGTAAAAGGTAAAATAGACTAGTGTTCACATGTATTTTATACATTCATGACATATCTAACTTTTTCTTAAGTTTTTCAACATTTCTAGGTTATGTGGTTCAACTACAAGGTTTTTCAAGTTGCTGCAAATCTCCAAAATTTTTTCAAATATATTTCTTGAAAAAATCCACATATAATTGGACCTACACTGTTCAAACCCCTGTTATTCAAGGGTCAACTGTAGATGATTTTAATATCCATATTTTTCAAAAGATAGGTTCACCAAAAGGTTTATTTCAACAACTTTATATGGATATGAATAGAGCTTTTTGGAAGTTTGAATATATGAGGGAGAGGCAAAATGAGGGAATCTATTATTATCCCTTTCCTTAGCACAGCACCAAAACTTTAAATATGAACTGATCATAGTTTGAAGTCTAATTTTTATACTGAGAGAAAATAGTATCTATTTATATTCAACATACTCTCTATATTTGTGCTTAAATTATTAAAAAAAAAAGAAAAACAGGAAAAAAAGCAGGAAAATCAAATCCATACATGTTATGCTTTGATTATCCACAAGCTCTGAGGAGGGGACACTTTTATGCCATTATACATTATGGTGGAGATGAAGAGAAAAGCTTGAATCCTGAAGAATTCTAAAGATGTCATTAAAAACAGACAGCTAGAAATTAAGATTTTTGAGTTCCTCAACATCTTTAATATGTACTTTATAAGTGTTTCAATGATTAATTATTATCATAAATAATAAGAATTCTGGCTCTTCTTTTACAAAAGTATATGCCAATGAATATAAAATTTTCTTTTTGTAGTAAAATCATTTTTATGAAAAATATTTCTTCTTTGAACCCTAATACAAAACTCAAAGGAAGTAGAGCAACCACTGATGCTGAACAAGATTGAGTTGGTTGAAGACACACTAATGGTTTCACCAATATTTTTCCAAATATTGTTAGATTCTTTTGTTCTTAATCAATAATGAAATATTGGTTGTATATTAAATATTGATGTATGTTTCATTTGTTTCCATTGCAAGAGAGAATTAGGAAACATGTCTTAGAAAGACATTACATCTATTAAATTATAGATAGAAAGATAGATAGGAAGAACCAAATGGTTTTTAGGAGTTGTTTAATTTCACTAATCTTTTACCAATAATATTTTCCTTAAGTTATAAGATATTTCAAATGAATATATATGGCAGTTTAAAATGCTTTACTATAATCTTATTTAATGAACTAACCCAGAAGTATTGGCTTTCAACATGGAAAGCACAGCTTACATACGTGATTTTAACCTCCTGAATATAGTATAGGTACATATGCATATGTTTGTGTGTATACAATCTAAAGGGAAGAAATTTTTTAATCTTCCTTTTTCTTTTTTGCTAAGCTTTATGTAACTATAAGATATGAACCTACCGTTAGGAGTGCAAATTCAGATAGAGTATGAAGATCTGTTGCTTTGTGTTCTCAATGGCTAACTGATGATTCTGATCAGGTTGGCTGCAAATGTCCATTAGAGATTTTTCAGTCTTTAAATGAGAGAGGTTACTGTGATACATGTTTATGGCCATTGAAATACCTGAGGTTTATCTGGAATCAATAATAACCAAAAGAAATTCATATGAATAAGGGAGATGACATTTCTGGCCATTCCCGGGACTCTAAACAAAAATGAAGAATAGAACTAGATTTTTTTTCTCTTTCTTTTGCCTTTGACTACACCCCACTTATACAGGGACAGATTTTCCAATTTGAATTGTGTATTTGTTTTCTGTTTGCTGCTGTAACAATTTGCCACAAACGTGGCGGCTTACAACAAGACCTATATTATCCAACAGTTCGGTAGGTCAGAAAGTGCAACATGAGCACCGCTGCGCTAAAAGCAAGGTGCTGGCGGGGCTGCGCCTCTTTCTGGAAGCTCTAGGGCAGAATTGCTTGCCTTGTCTTTTCCAGCTTCTCCAGGACAACGACATTCCTTGTCCCATGGTTTTCTGCCTCCATCTTCGCAGCCAGCAACGGTGCAGCGCTCTGCGGCTTCTTTAGTACATAGTCACATTTCTTTCTCTGACTCTCCCACTTTTAATGTATCTTGTGATTATATTTGGCTCACCTTGATGGTCCCAGTATGATCTCCCGATCTTAAAATCAGCTGATTATCACTCTTAACTTCATCTGCAACCTTAATTCACCTTTACCAGGCAACCTAGCACACTCACAGGTTCTGAGGATTAGGATAGAGACCTCTTTAGGAGTCATGATTCTGCCTACTACAAGTAAGTTTGGAGTTTGTTGTCAAGAGAAAAGGTGATCTCTGCTAAACCATTCAGGAAATTCATTTCTCCCTTTCTAAGTTCCAATAGTACTCTTAGATTTAGGTCACTCCATGATTGATTTTCTTTAGCACAGAAACTTTTGCTATAACATATAACATTGATTTATTTCAGAAGTCTTTTAATTAGGTAGCAGTGGTTGGGGAGATATTGTAAAGTTGATTTCAATCCGTAGGATTAAGCTATTCAAAGTATAATTAGATACGAATGAATGAATTGGGTGTAGTTTAAGAGGCTAAACACATCTAAATATGTTTTTGCTTTCTTTGCTTGTAATTACCTCAAAGGTAGAAACTATCTTATTCACCTCCATCTACGCATGGATTTACAAGCAAATCATGAATCCTAATAATTGTGTGCTTAATAAATGAAAGCAGCTTTTAAATTATTTGAATAAATGCTTTGAAATCAACAATTAAATACTAGAATGTTAAGGCCTGTGGTTTTTCTAAAAAATAAAACGGGTTAGTTTGTATCTTTTGATTTCTACCACTTTTTGCTTTTAATACAACTGCTAGAGTTTTCAAAATCAGAAATAATGAAATAATAAATTTTAAAAGCCCATGAATTCCTGTGGGTGTAGGATGATCATTTACTTATTAGTTTTTGTTCATTTAAAGAATGTTGTAAGATATGCCTTTATATAAATAGGGCAAATGAGGTCTTAAAAATAAGCATATGACAATAGTGAGCAATCAAATAGCACTCGTTTGTTGCATTACAGAATAAACTAAGAAAGAGAAATGTTCCTCTATTCGTTTCAATTAATTTTTATTTTACTGCCTATTTTTGCAGAGAATAGCAATATACTTTCATAGGATACTATTCTGCGGACTCATGGAATGCTAATATTATGCTGAGTAAAATATGTAACTTGTGTTTCACTTAACTTAGACACTCCTAGTGCCTCCCATAGTATTTGGTAACCAACAGTGTCTCAGAATTGTATTTGAATGAACAAAGGGATGACAGTAGTAAATTTTCTAAGTGCTCGAAAAATTATATGTCCAAGTTCCTTTTTCAATTTCCTCTATTTGCTCAGATACTTCTGGTATGGATCTGAGGCCATTTTTTGATGTTGTCTCATATCAAATTACATCCTGAATAATCAGAAGAAACCATAAAACAAGCAGAAGATAAGAAAAAGGATCCTAAAAATATTTTTCAAAATAAAAATTTTATTAGTTTTATATATAATTTTCTTCATCTGTCAAGGAAAAATGATGCTATCCATATAAAATTGTTACAAGGAAAATAATGGTCAAATATGTATACACTAGAAGTACTTGAAATACTTAATGAATAATATGAGTGTATTATACAAACGTGAACATTTTACACCAGAAAGTTGGCTTGTTTATATCCCCAGCAATTGAGAACAGTGTGTATTTTAATACGATTTTAGGGTTGTTCAGCCAATATCAGGGTTTCACGCTTGATGTGTCTATGACATCTTGATTGAACCATAGATCTCTTTGTCCTTAACAGTGTTCCTTTGTTGGGAACACACATGCACACACAGCAAATTACAAGTGTATTTTAGTCAAGGAGAGAAGGACACACACTTCACAGAAGAACGTTGGTCGTAGAGAATAAGAGCAGAGGCAGCATCTTTTCCAGCATCTCCGGTACCCAGACTATGTAACAGAGAGGTGGAAGGTAACATAGCTGGAGATGCACATGAAAGTTGCGGTCTTGATAGCTGTGGAAGAGCTAATTTTGTGCCCGCCACATTCCTTTTTCACTTGGGCCTTTCAGTACTATTAAGGAATAATTTATGAAAACAACCTCTGTGCTTAATGGCTTTATTTAAGAGAAGGATTACAGATACTGGGCACTCCTGGTTTTGAAACCAAAATTAGCATTGGTGAGACTCCATCCTCATCTGGGGCAAAAAGAAGATTAAATGACCTACTGGCCCTTCATATTACTGATCTGCCTCTAGATTACCAAAGTACTGGAACAGCCATTTGCCTGCTGAAGCTAGTTGGGGCCCATTATTCTGATGAAGTTGAAATAAGTGAGTAGATTGGTCTTCCCTGTGACCTGGAGGCTTCAGGGCACCTCAGTTCTGCACTGGAGAATTCAGGCATCACAGGCCTTTCCATAGGCTTGACACCTCCAAAGGAACAAGCAAACACTTTTAAATTTACAAAGGAGAGACAAGATTTTGCATAGGAATATCCTTAATAAAATCATTGAGTGAACTATGAGTTAAGAATAAATACCTGCATTTATATATTAAAACCAAGAAAAAATGCAAGAGACAGCACTTAGCAGAACCATTGCCACCGTCTCTAATGAATGCTTTCAGTCTTCCTGTTTCCAATCCCGTTTTCCACTTAGTGTAACTGTTACTTGGCAAAATTTAAAGCTTATTCTGAAATTGTCAGGTATTGATCAGTGATGGCAGAACTGGTTTATTGCTCACTACTTCAAAAACTGCTCTATTTACCTCATATCCTCAAATCATTTTAGTCAGTCTTGGAGTCATAGCCCTCATTTTACATGAAGTCTTTGCAAAATTTTCCCAAGGCTTATATATAGTATTTGCTCAGTAAATAGAGTTGAATCACTTGTTGACAATAAGTTCCGGGCACTTTGTGAAGTGTTTTTAAAAATTAATTGATTTATTTCCCGTATTCATCCTGTGAAGTGACATAATTATACCCATTTTACAGGTGAAAAAAATGGCTTAAGAAAGTGAAATGATTTACCAAAAATCATATAATGACAGAGCCAGAATTTAAGTCTGTATATGTCTGACTCCAAATCCCATACTCATAAGCATTGTGTTACAGTGCCAAATAAATTAGTGATCCCTATTTTTAGCTTCAGAGAGAGAGTTTCTATCCTTCTTTGATTGTTTTCTCCCCAGTTTAGTGGCACAGTCCTGTGAACCCACCCATTTCTACTCATATTAACCCACAGACCTCTTGTAGATGAAGTCATTTTTATTTCATGGGTTTTTCTGGTTTTTAAACACCAGTATCAGTTCTGTTGTTTCATCTGAATCCATAGATAAACCTTAATGATTTCTGATTCTCTGTCCTTTGTTCATTTATTTCCAGTCAGAATATGGTTTCCAATCACAGTAACTGTTTCTTCATCATCCATCTCTCTCCCTTCATCTCTCAACACACTTGCCCACGTTAAGGATCTACACTAAAAATTAACTTCCTAGAATGCTTCCCTCTTTTCTCTCTCAGTTAAGTTTCAAAACGCTTTAAGAAATCAATATGATCAAGCATAAACTTCCTTAACATGTAAAGCTATTTTCATTCTTAATGCAGTTTGAAACTTCAGTGGCATACAATATTGTCCTGACTCTTTCCCTCTTTTTAGGGTAGAATATATTAAAATTCTTGCTTCAGGTAAAACATTCCTTTTATTGTCACCTCCAAATAGATATTTATCTACTTAAGTACTTCCCACATAAAACTGTGCAGGAATATTTCAAATGGCCAAATGCATAATATCCATGGGGTTTTTTGCCCCTCTTACCTCAAATGATTTAATCTTCTGTCGTAAACATAAATCATACATCTATTGCATTAGAAAAGAGCCTAATCATTTTATATATTTTATGGCTATGGGTATAAAAATTATAATTGTGAACATTAGCATTTCATTTTCACAAAGCAGCTGCCAGTTTATGATCCCTTAGGATTTTATTAAATTTGTGAGTAGAGCTGAAAATCATCATGCTTACTCAGATCTGTTCCCTGTCATCATACATAAGAACCCACTCTTTCTAAAATGAAACCATCAGTGGCAAATGTATTCAGGAACAAACCTCTATCCTGTCCTATGGTACTGGCCTCACTTATCATCTTTTGCCTCTTTTTTTGGTTCCTTTCATTCCATAAGCCCCCTTGTGGCCAGAATATGGCCATTCTCCACTCCATTATTTATTATACGCTCTTTGTGTTATGTTTGATTTTATTTTTTTAATTTTTTTTGCGGTACGCGGGCCTCTCACTGTTGTGGCCTCTCCCGTTGCGGAGTGCAGGCTCCGGACGCGCAGGCTCAGCGGCCATGGCTCACGGGCCCAGCCGCTCCGCGGCACGTGGGATCTTCCCCGACCGGGGCACGAACCCGCGTCCCCTGCATCGGCAGGCAGACTCTCAACCACTGAGCCACCAGGGAGCCCTTTGTTTGATTTTTAAATGAATTCTAATTAAGATTCTTAATTTATTCTTTTGATATTTTCCCCAAGACTGCATAGGACTGAAGAACAAAAAACAGAATAAAAGGTTTCTAGGGCTTCCCTGGTGGCGCAGTGGTTGAGAGTCCGCCTGCGGATGCAGGGGACACGGGTTCGTGCCCCGGTCCGGGAAGATCCCACATGCCGTGCAGCGGCTGGGCCCATGAGCCATGGCCACTGAGCCTGCGCGTCCGGAGCCTGTGCTCTGCAACGGGAGAGGCCATAACAGTGAGAGGCCCATGTACTGCAAAAAAAAAAAAAAAAAAAAGCCTTCTAAAAGTGACTTTTTTTCCTCTCCTCCTCCACTCCCAATGCTCCACCCGCCACCCAAACACTTCCATTTACACAGAGGAAAACAACAAAGTTCAAAAGGGGGAAATGAACTGCCTAAAAGTTTTGTTAGTTATCTTTCCTTCCGTTGTTCATGCCCAGCTGGTGGAGAACGTTCAAGCCATTGTCTGGAGCTCATAGGCAGGCGAGGGAATAGGAACGGACTGTCAGAATTCCACATCGGAAGTGGTCAGTGAAGCTGGTCCTGGGGCTGGCTTGCTGCAGGTCATGTAGCCTAATTTATGAAATGGAAATCAGGAGCTTCAACTATTGGACCCGTCGCGTCAGTACATGCTCAGCGTGTTCGCCGAGAGAGGAGGTCTTATATCCCTTCTTCTGTCTGTGAGGCACTTCCATCCTTTTTCATGTAGCATACATATGCCTATTACATTGTTTGGTTTTTATTTAATATTATAGATAATTATCTCCTTATATAGGACCAAAGTTCCATATTATGCTTGATATTTCAGCTAATGCATAGCTAAGCCATTCTCATTAATACCTCAGGCAGTTTATAAGGTAAACTAATACTATCTATATCTATCTCTACCTATCTGGTTAGCTGTCTCTCTGCATATGTATATTTGCACACAAACACGTGTGTATGTCTGTGTGTGCGTATACACAATTGCACATGCAACATTGAAAAAGCTGCACCCAGTCAGTATATTTGCACACAAACACATGTGTGCATGTCTGTGTGTGCATATATACAGTTGCACATGCAACATTGAAACAGCTGCACCCAGTCAGTTTTTGTGAATTTCTTTGTTTTGGGGCTTGTTGAATCAAAACTGGTGCCTCAAAATAATTTTTTTGAAAAAACTGATGTAATAAAAATCTTGGTTCAGATAGATTTGTATGATCCCAAATTAGAAACAATATTCTCACGGCACTTCTGAGCAGGAAGTGGAATCATAACAAAACTTGTTGCTTTTAGAGAAAAGCAAGAGGCCCAAGGAACAGAATATTTTCCCCATACACCTGTCTTTCATTCTTAAAGTATTCTAAATCCTTGTTTTTCTCAAAAAGTGCATATTATTGTAGAAACAAAATTTGTATTCATATATTTTACTCATAGATATGCAAATATTTATTAATAATTAGTCTCCATTTTCTTTATATACATTTTATTACGTTTGTACATTGTGACAGTATATGTATTAGATGGTAAAAACCTAAGTCCAGAACCAGACTGATTGGCTTTTTAAAAAATGTAAACTCTTTGAGCAAAATAAGGTTTTCAATATTTTCTCTAAGGTAAACAGAGATACAATCTTAAAGGTATCTTGGGAAATAATGATTTTCTTTCTTTTTTCTTTAATTTAGCCAAGCATTAAGCCAAGTGGATATTTAATTGATTAAATAATCATAGAAGCTACAGGTTCTGAGTTCTATAGAGCCATGCAGATAATGAAGTCCAAATATCTTATAATTGAATTATATTAATACTTCAGTTTCTATAAGCTTTCCTGCTCTAAGGGTAGCCAAAGCCAAACTTAATATCTAGTGAGAAGATATTGTCTTTAAAACTCTTCACTTTTATTAGGAATATTGAAAAATTATTTTTGGTGAAAACCAATGTAAGTAGCACACATTACATGGATGGCTTGATTTATGGATTACTGTATTTTTGGAGTTGAAGTGCATAACCAAGATTCCTTCTATTAAAATGTTTCAAAACTATGTGACTAAAAGATTCAAATGGCTAGGGGTTAAGTGATTTGTTTTAATTCCATGGCTATGTAGTAATTTTGACGGACGATTCTAAGAATTTTAAACCTTTCAAGTATTTGTTTGAACTATCACCATGTAGCCTGCCAGTCTTCACAGCTGGCTGTAAGCATAACTTGAGCAGAATTGCTAGGATTTTGCAGTCATCAACTGAATTAACTTATAAAATAGGTTTTTATTGAAATCATGAAGGATTCATGTGAAGGTAATTGAGAGTCATCTCTGGTATTTTATCTCTGATGTTAATAAACATATAATTTCCTTTTAGGAGAAAAGGAAATAAAGGATCATAAAGTTATAACTGAGCGAGAAAACTTTTTGGTAGTTTTAATTTCTACGTATGCCATTTTTTTACATAGAGGCTAAATTGCTTGTTATTCCTTCAGAACTTGGTCACAGCATATTAATGCCACACATTGTTCAGTGCTTAAAATGTGCAGAGCAAGTTCACAAGCTTTTCATTCTCGAAATGTCTCTCTAAGGTTGGTGGCTGTGGATCATTATGGCTATTTAACACTTTAAAGGACTGTATCTCATTACATGTCATGTCCCATGACTGCGTGGACTCTTCTCAAGGGAATTTCAGCAATTTCTCATGACGTAGGCACTAAACCCACCCATTCATTTGACAACTCAATGAATGCATAAGAGCATGAATGGACTTACCTGACATCACCAATAAGGGATAGATGGGAAATCCAACACTGGACACAACAAGGGCAACTACTCCAAGAAAGACGACCTTCCTTCCACCCTAAAATACCAATATTCCTTATCCCCTCTCACCTAAAACAGATATATACAGATATATATATATACACATACACACAGATATACAGAAGTCTTGTCATCAAAATGGACACACGTAAGAATGAACAATACCATAGTTGAACTAATTTTTCAAATTGCTTTTGGAATGTAGATGTCAATAAAAAATAATAAACATCAATAATGATATGTGTCTATATGGAAGGAAAACATCTAGGTCCTGCTGGCAGATTCCTAATGGTAACTAGAGATGCTTAGCTGACTTTCTGTTATAAGCCATGTTTCAAAACCAAACAAATACTGCGTGATGACTAACATTTTTGAAATGTTTTATACCTGTTTGTATTGGGGGGTGGGAATCTCATTAGATAAAAAATGAACTTCTTATGACTCATTAAATCAGTAGCACTACTATAAATCATAAACCTGTTATAAGGAAATAGTTTAATATAAAAACAGCAGGTCCAGCTGTTTAAATATCATATGGCATATGGGGCTCGGTAATTGGACTCAAATGCTATCTGCTAAGTCATTTACACTTGTGTTTGAGTGCTATACTTCTATAGGGAAAGACAAAGTCAGTCTTGAATTGCTGCTAGACCGAATAATATTCTCTTAACTTCAGGTGACTGTCTCACCAATTAACATCTACGTGTTGAATTCAGTAGGTTTCCTTTGAAGTGGAATCTGATATGTGCTTATTCTGGTATATCTCACTGTGCCAATTATTATGTGCTTTATTTGACTTTGAATTTCAGCCTAACATTTGCTTTACATTTTTTGTTTGTACTTTGTTTCTTAATACCTAAGGTGTCTACCTTAAAACATTTTTCACTTAGAATATAATCTTGTCATGTTAGTAACCTCTGTAAATATCTGTGGTTGAGAGTGGGATGGGGAGAAAATGAAAACAAAGCAAAATGATTTAGTTTTCAAGTAGCTATAATAAACGAGCAAGTCCCTATAATAAACGCTGAAGTGCTGTACCCCAGTATTTAGGATGTGTGAAAACTACTAACAGAGCCAGAAAGAAGTCGAGAACCATATTCCATGATGTTGATGGTGAGTAATTCATCTACAGTAGAATGTGTCCCAGTATGACTAGGTTGCACATGGATTCACTACAATAACTCTTTATCAGAATTATCTACCTGTTTTCATTTTATTTAAATTCAGACTTCTGAGCATCACTGCAGACTTCCTGATATGATCCAGAAATCTCTATATGTTTATTTCCTCAGTGAATTCTTACTTAGCCAGATCAGCATCAGCTTTTGGAAATTATTACACAGGTTGTTGGGGGTTGGAGGCGAAAGCAAAGAAGGAGGAAAATACCTTTGTTTGAGCCTCTACACTCTAATGAATATATGCTAGGTGAGGAATTTACCCCTAGCAATATTATCTAGTCCCCAAAAGTTGTGTTTTGACGCATGCCATCAGATTCATTCATGACCACCTTCTGCCCTCCTCTGTGCCAGGAAGCGGAGGGGGAAGAGTCTTCTGCAGGCTTCATAATCCAGGCTTCTGTGGGAAGGAGGAGGGAAAGAACCAGCCTCTTTCTCTCCTGTTGCCTTGTGTAGCCTCTCTGGATGCGGCCACATCTGGATCACCTCCAGGGCTCCAGCTTCTTCTGGGTAGGCCCAGTGTTTGCAGCTTTTGGTAGGTGACCCCAGCTCCTCAACCCTGGTAATTCTGCCTCCCCCAGGTGTTTCTTTAGTTTAAGGGAGAGCGTGGTTTCTCATGCTACTAATCTGTAGGTTTCTCAGGTTTTCTTCATCTGTGTAACCAATTCCCTGGACTTAATTCCATTCTGTTTTCCTGGATGGATCCTGACTGATACAATCTCAAACATCACCTTGAAGTTTCCACAAGGATATAGTAAAACCGATGAGGTATGCCAGTCTCCCTCACATTAAATATCACATGTGACGGCTTCAGACACCCTAATGCCTCTACAGAAAATTAACTGTGAACGATTGCTTACTCAAAGAAATTGAAAGAAAAAGTACTACGGAAGTTGGTTGGAACCATAGAGATTACAGACCCTATCAGAGAGCAAAATATGCACCAGACCTCCTGAGAAACTTCACTAAAACTAGACATGCATCCAATTTAAACACAATGTGGCAAGCGTACACTGTCATCTTGTTGATTGAACAGGGAAACAACAGCAAACATATTGAAGAGTAAGTAAACAAGTATCTTAATTGAAGATACTTTGTAAGACTTTATTAGAATAAAAAGTAGTTTTAGCATAAGATCGGAGGAAAATGAACCTCTCAGTTGAGACCCCATCCCTTTCCTGTTATAAACAGTCACCTATTAAGTTCTCCACCGTTGTCTCCTTTGTTTCTGTTGCGTTAGTTGAGGTAATGCCTCATTATTCCTCAGCCCCATCTCTTTACTTGCTTTATATCTTACCTGCTTCTTGGCAACCTTCGACTTTTTCTGAATTACAAGTATGCCCCCCGCTATCTTAGCACCCCCAGACCTGTCCATCTGGGTTAAGTTACAGCATCACATTCATCCCCGAAGTTCCTGAAGGTGTTGTCTGTATGTACTCTCTCCACCCATCTCCTTCCACTTACTCCACACCCTCTGCAATCTTCATTCCGCCGAAACCATCCTTAGTAAGGTCACCTGGGACCTCTACGCTACTGAATCGAATAGACATTCTCAGAATTCAATTTTCATGGCCTCCCAACAGATTTTGAACTTTTTACTGACTTCCGGCACATTTTCTCCCCTTAGCTTCTATGTCACCACAGTCCGCTGCTTTCCTTCTTACCCATTGCCCACTGCAGCCTCATGTACCTTACTCAGCCCTTACAGGATGTGCTTTCCCAAGCCTTAGCTTTCAAACCTCCTTCTCTTTTAACTGGGTGTTCTCTCCCTGAGGACTTGTAGACCTCAGTACAATCTTCATTGCAACTGTAGACTGCATGTGCTTGATTTCCGAATATCTAACTTCAAAGCTGACCGTGCTTTGAGCTCCAGACTGGAGGTCCCGATGGCATAGAAAACCCAGCATTCTGCCTTCTCCCTGCCCTGGTGTAAGGTCCCCTTCATTGTTTCCAGCCCAGTGAGTGATACCTCCCCGCGCATGTCCAGTTTCACGAGACATAACCTCTCCCTCTCCCTAATCGCACATAGCCAATCCATCATTAGGATGTGTTGATTTTACCTCTTACTTCTTTACTCCATACCTAAGGCCACTCTTAGATGTGTCCTGTACTGGGGATAAAACAGAAATTTGTATGTTATCTGCCCACTTTAACAATCTGATGACTTCTGTGTCCTATTCCCTTACAGCAATGGAAGACATTAAAGTAGACAACCTGGCCAAGGAAGCCTACGTTGTCTGGTTCTCTCAAGCTTAATGATCCATGATTTCCTCCTCATTCTCTGCCCATCTGTTTCTTCACACACCCGGTTCCTTGATCAGGCCAGAGTTCGTCTGCCATAGCCCTTTGTCCATGCTCTTCTTTGTCTCTGGATTGGTACTTACCACTTGCCTATATTAATTCATGATTTAATCCACCTCCAATACTACCTCTTTGGGAAGACAGTTCTTTTTTCCTTCTGTCCACAGGAGTTGTCTTCTCTTTTCTGTATCTCTCATTGAATCACACTTGTTTCCTTTAGACCACTTATCAGTGATTATACATTCCTTAGTGAGATTATTTGTTTAATATATCTTTACTCCAAAAGCCTCTAAGTTTCATATGAACTAATTGCTTATCTGGTTTTGTTCAACATCGTATCTCACTTTATACTTGTTGTGTTAAATTCTATACTTTGTTTCGTGCACCTTCCTGATTGCACATTTTATGTATGATAAAATGTTGATTTTTTTGAAGAAAAATATTTTTAAAGAAAAATTTATAACATGTTAGAGCTTCAATGGATCTTAGATTAAATTTAAGACCCATTGAAGTTAGAACACTACATGTATCTATAAATTTGGGGGGAATTATTATTTGTTTTGGTCAGATTATACAACACAAGCAAGAGCCTGTGTATACTCTCTCTGTAGACTAACACATATAATAGTCTCCATATTCTGTTATGGTAAATTTTAACCTTACATCTGGGGTTTAAAAAAAAAAGAGGGTCACTCAACTGAATTCAGTCAAGAATCATAGTCTATTTGCCCCACAAAACAGTGGCTTGCACAGTATATATTTTAGTACTTATGAATTTATGACCAACATTCAAAGAATTGGGAAATTTCACATTAAAAAAATCCAGATGGCTTTGTGTTAAAAAAATTTTTTCGAGATGAGCCAAAACTGTAATCCTATTCCCAGATGATAAGAATCTGTTCCCTCTTCAGTGGAGCCTGGAACATTCAGCCCTCTTCAGTCCCAAATCTCCTGTCACTCCCTGTCACTGAGAGTAAGTGTCAGTTTCTGTTCAGCATTGTGGTGGAGTTGTTGGTATAGATACTATTTTGTTTTTGGGGGGTTTTTTACAGACAGCGTTTTGGATCATTTGTTAACTTATTTTGTTACAATAGGCATTTTCGTTGTGATCACTACCCTGAACTTTCTTTTGTGCCAATTCTGCCACTTGTATTAATTATGACCCTTATTGTTCTGCCTTTGGAGAAAACCATCTATTTGTACATTTTGGATAAATCATTTCATCCAGGAAATTAGATTAACAACTTGGAACCTAAAAACAATCCATTTATTTAGAAGTCTGTCTTTTCAGTGTGCTGTTAGAGGATGAGTATTAAAAAGTTGAAGCCTTCTTCAAAAATTTTCTCAAAATGTATCCTTATCATGGCAGATATTTCTTTCTAAAGAAACATGAAAAAACAATGCTCTCCAGATTGATGCTTGATTTAGTGAGAAGCTTTTGTCTTTTCTGCAGAGAGCTGAGCTCAAGTCTTCTATTCAGTTCTTAATCTTACAGCATTTATTCTTTCAGGACTTTCCAATTTGCCAGTTCATTGGATTTTGTTTATCACCTTTTCCACAAAAGCCCATTTGTTCATTGACAGTTGCATTCTACGTTAAATCCAAAGTTGGGCTGATTAATGAATATTCAGACTGGCCCCAAGGGTTCTTGTTAGCTTGATAGTTCTATCACATGAACCATATGTAAAATCTATCTTCAAGTTAAATGTGGCTGCTTTTACTATGTCAGGGATTATTTATTAGTCTATCCTCTATTAGTCCTGATTGACAGGAAATTTTTGATCAAGCAGGGCCTTCTCATCTCTGACTGCTTATACATCAAACATTCTTTTTCTGTGGATTTGACATATGAATGGTTTTATAGCGTTGCTATTTATTTGCTTCATGTTCCTTATATAGTTTGGTACAAAATAAATGAAACCAAGCTGAACAAAGATCTTATTTTATAGGATAGTTTTACAAAAGAACAATTCTGCATTTACAAAAGGTACTTTGGATGTCTAATTATTGGGCCAAGATACACAGCATGCTCTTGTTCATGTTGTAGCAAATATCATAAAATTAACAACTCTTAAAGGGCTTTCTTGGTTCTTCTTCTATGTCCATTGTAAAGGTCATCCATTATAAAACCAGAAGCCGATTTCATGCTGTTTGAATCAAGGCAGGAGAAGAAAATTAAGGTAAACTTTAGTCTTACTGTAAAACAGATTTTGCTTTCAACTTCATTTTGTTTTCCACACAATATTTACTAACCTTCCCACTGAGCTTCTGTCTATTCCTCTCTCAAGTTGGATGTCAAAGTACAAACTCAAACTTAACGTGTCTCCAACACAACCCTTGATTTTCCCCTAAACCTGCTTCTACAGCAGTCTTGAACAGCTCTATAAATGGCATGAGCATTTACACAGTTTGTTCAGACAAAAAGTTTATTAGACAAAGACCTTTTAGACTCCTTTCTTTTTATTAGTTCATCAAAAAGTACATTCAGTATATATCAAGTATTTAACAATTCTCTCCAAATTTTCTGTTGTACACTGATTGCATGCATCCCTCCCTCCCAAATTCATACATGAAGCCCTAACCCTTAATGTGATGATACTTAAAGGTGAGGCTTGTAGGGGGTAATCAGGGTTAGATTGGGTTATAAGGACAGGGCCCTCGTGATGGGATTAGCGGCTTTATAAGGAGAAGAAGAGAGAGATCTGTCTCTCTGAAACATGAGGATGCAGTTAGAGCCATGCATCCACCTGTAAGCCAGGAAGAGAGCTCTCATTAGAACCCAACCATACTGGCCCCCTGATCCAGATTTCTAGTCAATGAACTTTGGGGAAATACATTTCTGTTGTTTAAACAAACCCAGTCTATGACATTTTGTTATGGCAACTTGAGCAGACTGAGATATCTTCCCTTAACGCTCTAGTCTGATTCTCTACCATCTCTCACTTAGAACACTGCAGTGACTTCCTAAATTACCTTCCTGCTTCCTTTTCACCTTTTTGCTGTCAATATTTCAAGGATCAGTCAGATGATATTTCTAAAATGTAACTCAGTTCATACCATCTCTTTCTGCTCAGTTGTTCCAATGACTTCCCATTATGCTCAGCTAGAACCAAACTCTCTTTTCCATAAGGACTTTTAAGTTCTGTCTGTTGCCTAACGCTGACCTCATCTTCTACTTCCTTCATGGTGCAATGCGTGCACACACATGCTCATGTACACATATGCACACACACATCTTGCTTACTTATTTATAATCTCCTGGCTCTCTAGTTGTTCCTCCAAATTATCAAGTATATTTCTACCTAAGGGCCTTTACATTTGCCGCTCCCTCTGCTAGTAAGACTACTTCCCTGGGCTATTCATGGGACCTGCTGTCTTACTTTATTCAGATACCTACTTGAAGACTTCCTCTAGGAAGTCTTCCCTGACTATTTAAGATCGCCCCTTGGAGATCCCACCCCCCATTATTTCCCTACATTAACCCTGATTTATTTTCTTCATAGCATGCATTATTTCCCAACTTTGTAGTATATATTTATTTGTTTGCTTTATATCTTCCCCACTGTAATGTAAACTCCACGAGGTATGAGACTTAGATATTTCTTACAGAATTGCTAGGGCCTAGAACAGTGCCCACTGGCACAGAGAGTGTCTTTAATAAACATGTATTCAATAGAAGATTACATAAATCTCAACAATCTATAAGCCAATTATTAAAAAGCCCATCGTATGAACCATGACCTTTCATAACAATTTGATGGAAAATATAAGTCCCTCCTGCCATAGTGGACTTAAAACCCTCACTTGCTAATGTACAGGGTATTAAACCTCAGGTCTTTCATCTCAAATATGTGCAATCTGAAATTCTGTTTTTTAAGAGAGAAATTGATTTTAAAATCACGTTTTTTTTGTACATTGTCTGTTGTAGGAATAATAATTGTTGACACATATTGAAGTCTTAATACCTTCTGGTAGTATTGTAAATACTTTGTACGTTTTTATCAGTATATATTAAATTGGACTACTGTGAATATTTATGTGTATAATCTCATTTAATTCTCCTGAAAACTCTATAATATAGGTACTATGCTTATCACCAAATTTTTGTGAAGAAACAGAGGCATGGATGTGTTAACTAATTTAACCTGGGATATAGTCAGTGATAAAATAAGAACTAAATATATTCAGTCTGACTCCAGTGACCATAAAGCTAAAACCTCTGTCTACTTCCTCTGTATCCAAAATAATATAAGTATTAATCAACTAGAATAATTTACCCAGAGCAGTTTAAGCCCTACAGTCTCGTTACCTTTTACTGGCTATTTGCTACTGGGTTTTTTGTTAGCCTCATAACTACTCTCCTTCTATTGTTAGGTGGAATCAGATGAATATATTTCTACAATCTAAATTCATTACTTTTGGTTATTATTTCAATGAAATAACAGGGTTTACATGGTCACATGCAATATAATTACAAATCTTTCCCCCAATTAATAATATAATGAATTACTGGCTTGTTGAACAATATAATTAGAAAGGGAAGACACATACAGAGAAACCCTTTGACATTCATCCAACAGACATGCCTTTAAACACCTACCATGTCTGCGTCTCCGGAGACACAATGGTAAATTAGATACGGTTTCTTCTGTGAATGAACTCACGATTTAGTAAGGATAACAGCCACATCAGTAGATAATTCCAATAAATTCAGTATAACTAGAAACCTAATAAAGACCCAGATTATGGAGAAACCTATATATTATACGAAAGACAAAGTTTGGATTTTATTCTAGAAGCCAGTGGTGTCCAAAGTGGGGGGATGTGACTAGGAACAGGTGCTTAAGGTGATCCGTTGAAGTGTGAAAAGGAAATGTTAGAATTATTGTTGACATTTATTTTGAAAGTATCATTTTTAATCTCTGTTTTTGGTTCTCTCATCATAGTCATATAAAAGAGGTGCTAAGAATCCCTGTTGGGATCTGGGAATAAAACCTTAAAAATGTCATTTACTTTAATTTCTAGTATTATTTAAAATTTTCTGTTTTGATATCTGTTGTATGAACTATATATAAATATATTAAGGGGTACTTATTTTTAAACATTTAGTGATATAGATGCACATTAAAAAAATGTAACTACTGCTGTTGAGAAACATAAAGATTTTAAGCGTTAGAGCTCAAGGGTAATATTGGAGTTTTAGATGAATTACCCTAGAGTGAACCTGTTATTAAGGGCACTGGAAGAAGCTATTGTAGTATTTCAGCAGAGAGATGATGGGAACCTTCACCAGGAAAGTAGTAGGGAAAAGGTTTGACAACTGTACAGTATTTAAATTGGCAAGATTTTGTGACTGATTAAATACGAAAGTGCTGAAGAGGAAGGATGCAAGAATGACTCGCAAATTTCAAATTTAGGAAGCTGGGGAGAAATTAGCAGTACTAAACAAACAGGAAATCCAAAGAAGGAAAACCTTAGGTAAGAAGTTTCTAAGTCCATTTTAGACATGACGATTTTGAGCATGCTTTGGAGTATTTAGCTTTAGGGTGTCTGAAATTTAGGGACAAAGTCTATTTTGCAAATACGTATTCGGCCACCATTGGCACAGATGGAGAGTAGATGGACTCACCCAGGTGGATCACACAGAGTGGAAAAAGCAGTGGTTCAAGAGAGATTTCTTAGACACACCAATATTTAAGGGACAGAGGAAGAAGGAGACACCCTTAGAGAAAGTCAAAGAACAAGGAGTCAAAGAGCATGAGGAGAATAAATATCCTAAGGACAATCCGTGGAGCAGGGAATCCTCCCCAAAGTTCTCTGAGTACTATGGTCCTGTGCTCAGGCTGTCCCTATAAGAGGCTCTCTTTTTCTGGCACCATTAAACATTCACCATACAAATCCATGTTGCTCACTTTTATATACAGAGAAAAGCTCAGGTTACGTCCAGTAATAGGGGTTTATTGTTCATAGGAAAATAGAGAAGACTGGGAAACCACGTCAGCTTCCTTCAGAGCAGGTGGAAGCTAGTTCACTGCTACATGTTGGTGTTCAAATATTACTCATGCAAACCCTAAAGTCATTTCTGAAAAATTACATGTCCTCTTCTCTCATTTGAAATAAACACCTCAGAATTTATTACAAATTGAAATATTTGCTAAGACTGTATTTTCTGGATATTCGTACTGTATGCCTGATTTACCTTGAAATGTTAGACTGGCAGTTTAACTCTTTCAATCTATAAATGGTACCATGGGAAAACAGCCCTCATTGTCAAATTCAACAGCAAATTAGATGAGGCTATATAAGAAAATGTCCAAGTGCATATTTTCTGTTTCAAATAAATATTTGTATTAACCACTCGTATTAACCTACCAGGTATTCTGAATTCTAATTCTGAGCTATCTAGTTCAAAATATTGCTAGATAAGATATAAATGCTTCCATGATATTTTGTTCCCATGGGTCTCACTCTCAGGAGTTTTACACTCCAGGGCAGTGAATTACAGAAGATGGTGAGGGGTTTGCATTTCTTTTGTAAAGAAGGGAAAAGGAGAATTTAAAAGAGGAGTTGAAAAAAGAACTCTGAAAGCACAGATACAGTTTTAGCCAAATTAATTTTTGGAAAGCATACATATGGAGAAACTGAGGATCTGGAAACTGATTGCCTTAAATTTATTCATGCCTATATAGCATCTGTTCAGTCTTTGTTTTCCCACAGGGTACCCTGCTCCAGGAGACTCAGCTATAATCATCTAAGTGAGACAGCAGTAGCTAGCAGCCTGATTTGTCCCTCCATCTCCACTTTTCTCTGCCTGCTATGTCCTCCTCTGCTACTGTCCAACTTTTCCCCTTCCTCTAGGTCATCTTGAATTTAATCATTATGATAGGGTTGGATTATGCGGTAGGCTATTGCTGAATTTTGTCTCCCTCAAATCCATCAGGTGAAGACCTAACCTCCAATGTGACTGCATAAGGAGATAGAGCCTATGAGGAGATGATAAAGGTTAAATGAGGTCATAGGGTGGGATCCTAATCTGATAGGGCTGGTACTCTTAAAGAAGAGGAAGAGGCACCAGAACTCTCTATTTCTTCCATGTGAGGACATGTGAAGACACAGCAAGCAAGTAGCCATCTGAGAGCCAGGAAGAGAGCTCTGACCAGAATCTGACCACGCTAATCACCTTGGCTTCTAGCCTTCAGAAATATAAGGGAATAACTTTCTGTTGTTTAAGCAATCCAGTCCATGGCCTTGTGCTATGGCAGCCTGAGCAGACAAATAACAGGCATGCAATGTGCAGGCCAGGTACATGGACATTATCTGAGATGACTCTTTAAGCTAATATACTCATCACCCTTTTCTCAGGGGTATCTTTCTTACTGACTACCTGGCATAGTATGTGGCTTTATTAGCTTGGTCACAGCTAACTGGGCCAGGTATCACCCTACCAGGGATTTCCTTGGCTAAAGAGAGCTGCCTTGCTAAGGACCCTCCCCGGGTATCCCCCATCTAAAGACTGATTTGCTTGGTGATATAGGGTCCAGCTCACTTGCCACAACTCAGGACCACTCTGAATGGTCATCTGAGCTTCAGAATTCCCCAGTGGTCATCTGAGACCTCTGTTGAGGTGGCACTGCAGTGTGACTTCTCCCTCTGCTTCCCCACCTGCCCCTCCAGTTGGTGACCCCAGAGCATGCCCTAAGAAACCTGTGGCACGCTCATCTCCATCTCAGGGTTTGCACACAAAAGCCAGTGCACTGGCACCCACCTTGTTTTTCCAGATTCTATTGTCTGTGTGTGCATGGTTGGAGAGACCCAAACTGAGAAAATACATACTAAATTTTATTGTAATTTTTCTATTTATATCCCTCTCTTTCTTTATTTCACCGTGAGATTGTACAGGGCAGGAAGCATACATTACTCATCTACCCACCCATAACATTTAGGACTTTGTCAGTCAATAATAGTTCTCGACAAATATTTCCTAAATAAATTCTAGAGTTGATTTATCATTTCTCCAGAGGCTAGATTAAGTCCAAGATAAAAATTAGTATAAACATTTGTATAATTAACTAAGGGCTGTAAGTTATATATGCTTTGCCTGAATTCCCTGAGTGCCATTTTATTTTTAATCTTTAATAAAAAGAGTCTTTCTAAAAGAACAAACAAGAATTACTTTGCACACAATGATATATTTGTGAAGTTGAGAGGGCATCTCAGCCCTTTAATACTCCCTACTTAAGGCAAGTGGGATATCGAATACATACATGTTTAAAGCAGTATTAATAGCTGTATAATGTGAAAAATGACTTATTTGTGATATAAATTTATCATAATTACACAAATTAGAGCCATATAAATTAAGATATCAAGTAAAGAAGAATTTAGTATTTAATGTTTTCGTGATAATGAACAATTTGCAAAAGTATTTGCTGCTTGGTCCAATGTGGACTTCTGTAATTCCTGGATTTTGCTTTCTGCTTATGTAGGAATGCAGAGTGAGCATATCAATGAAGTCAAGACCTCCAGTTGCATTGTTTTGCTAAGTGTAACCAAGTGAGTTTCGTTTGGGGCTCCTCTGCTTTAGGAACCGAGATTAAATGTTATCTAACAACTTTTCTACCTAAAAATTCTATTTTGCTATCTCAAGTGAACCACTTCTAATCTCACACGTTTGTTGAAATCATAAGGAAGACAAACTAAACATAAATTACAATAAAGACACTGAATTGTGTCCATATTTCTGTTGGGACTTCATTAATTTTTTCCAAATAGAAGCTGAAGTTAGGTTATCCTCATTTATTCCCAGCTTCCCTGTCCTATACTTTAATTATGCTCTTTTCATTTATCCAATAAGTATTTATTGAGCACCTCCATTTTATCAAGCACTTTCTAGTTGTTTGGGGATACATGAGTGAACAAAACAAAGATCCCTGCTCTCATGGAGATCACATTCTTCTTTGATGATACAGTGAACATAATAAATATATAAACTATATTGTAGGGGGACGTGGACCATGAATGTAAAAGATGTGGAACAAAGAAAGGGGATACTGAGAATGTTGGGGTGGAAATTGTGGCAGGTCACAGTATTCTAACAGGGTGTTCAGAGTAGTCTTAATTGAGAAGCTGAGATTTAGCACTATTTAAAGAAATGAGGGAGTTAGCCATGCTGATACTTGGGGAAGAGAAGCCCAAGCAGAAGTAACATCTAGAGCAGAGGTGCAAAGGCTGGGAAGTGTCTTGAATGTTTAAGGAAGCATAAGGATATGGTGTAGCTGAAGCAGAGTGAGTAAGGAGAGGAGGAAGAGAGAAGTTAGAAATCAAAGGTAGGGCTGGTGGTGAAGAAACAGATCCTTTATGGCACTGTGGGCCTTTGAAGGACTTTGGATTTTACTGAGTGAAATGGGCAGCCTCTGGAAGGTTTGGGGCAGGTTTTAGGAGAGTAACGTAGTCATCCTTGCCTTTTGAAATGATCACTCTGGCTGCTTTGATAAGAATAGCCTAACAAGTGGGAGTGTCAAGAGTTGAAGCAAAGAGACCTCTTAGGAGGTTATTGATGATATTCAGGTGAAAGATGATGGCAGGTGGCACTAGGTATTAGCAATGGAAATGGTGAGAAGTGGTGAAAAGTGATCGGCTTCTGGATATATTGAAAAGTTAGCGACAAGAAGAATTTCTATTGGATTGGGTATGGGATGTGAGAGAAAGAGAGGAACTAAGGATTAATTCATATTTTTGGTTTGAACAACAGGAATGATGGTGCTGGCACCAAATAAGATGGGAATGCTGTGGGAATAGGTTTTGGATTGGCAGAGATTGGTACGTGACAAAACTCAAGTGTTTATTGTGTATCTAAAGACAGTGCTGAGCAGGCCGCTGGTGTATACGACTGGAGTTCATGAGCATGATCTAGGCTGGAGATAGATGATAGATAGATAGATAGATAGATAGACAGATATCGCATGTAACACAATAACACACATTTGGCATAGGTGCTATTCAAAACCTTGAAAAAGAATAGGTTACCAAGGGAGTGAGTGTAAATAGAGAAGTGAAGTGAAAAGAAGAGGATAGGTTACCAGGGAGCTCTAACATTAAAAGGACTACATGGATGGACCTTGAGGGCATTATGCTAAGTAAAAAAAAGCTAGACAGAGGTAGACAACTACTGTATGATATCACTTACATGTGGAATCTAAAAAACTCATAGAAACAGTAGAGTGGTGGTTACCAGGGGCTGGAGGGTAGGGGGAACTAGGGAGATGTTTTAAAGGGTAAAAACTTGCAAGTAGAAGATGAATAAGTTCTGGAGCTCTAATGCACAGATTAGCAATTATAGTCAACAATGCTGTATTATAAGCTTCACAACTGCTAGGAGACTAGATCTTAAATGTTCTAGCCATTTTAAAAAGTAGTGATAATTATAGGATGTGATGGAGGTGTTAGCTAATGTTATGGTGGTAATCATATTGCAACATATAACTGTATCAGCTCAGCACATTGTACACCTAAAACATACGTTATATCTCAGTTACCTCTCAATTTTTAAAATATAAAGAATAAAGTGTGAATTGGAGTGGGATCATTCCCAAACAAACAAACAAAAAAAAGGAAGGTGAAAATTGGAGATGTAAGCAAATTAGCCTGAGAAGGAACCACTCATGAGATAGGAGGAAAACCAAGTGAGTGTGTTTCCTTGAAGTCAAAGAAAGAAAGTCAAAGGAAAGAATGATTAGCTACCTAAAAATCTTGCTAGTAATTCACTTATTAAGAGGTCTGAAATTGATTACTTAATTTAGCAACCAGGAAATAATTGGTAACTTGATCAGAGCAGTTTAGGAGGTGTGGTGGGAGTGGAGCTGAAATGGAGTGTGTTTAGGGCGGAAAGAGAAGGGGATTGGAGACTGTGAGCCTGGTCGATATACCTGAGGATTTTTGCCAAAAAAGGGAGTAAGAAACTGGAGGGAAGCTGATAAAGGAAATGGATCAGGACATGGTTTTTGTTGTTGTTGTTGTTTCAAGCCTTTTGTTTTGCTTTGTTTTTTAAGATAGGGAAAGTAACAGCATGTTTATATTGCCAGTGGGAATTATCAGTAGAGAATGAAAAATGGAAGATGGAAGAGAGCAGAGGAGGCAGGAGGGCTTCTGGGTCGTGGAATGAGGATACACCAATTCCTATCCTCAGTGTAACAACAGTGTAACTGTTGAAAATTATAAAATAATAATAAAAGAATCATCAGTCATTTATAATTTCTGCAAAGTGTCCTAAGGCCATAAACAAGTACAGAAATATTAATTCAAAAAACTCCACTAAATATGCATAGGGGTAGCCGGTATTGATGCCTGCATTGGTTTGCTAGTGCTGCCGTAACGAAATAGCACAGACTGGGGGGCTTAAACAATAGACATTTATTTTCTCACAGATATGCAGGCTAGAAGTTCAAGACCTAGGTGTTGGCAGGTTTGGTCACTTCTGAGGTCTGTTTCCTAGGTTTGCAAATGGCCACCTTCTTGCTGTGTCCTGCACATGGTCATTCTTCTGTGAACTCACATGCCGATGTCCTAATCTCTTCTTCTAAGGGCACCCGTCATATTGGATCAACCCCCCTCCCCTGCCGCGGATGACCTCATTTCATCTTAATCACCTGTTTAATGGCCCTATCTCCAAATACAGTCACATTCTCAGGTACTGGGTGTTAGGACTTCAAGATATGAATCTGGGGGGGACACAGTTCAGCCCATAACAGTGACATTTAAACCACATTCTGTTCCCTAGCTCTGTCTGAGGCCACTAAGTTTATCTGGAAGATAGCATGGAGAATTCCTTGTCTAAGGGTGTTTTTGAAAACAGTTGAGATGTTGGTAGAGAGCAATTAAGGTGAGACCTTTAGCTCCAATAGTACAAGCAAAATGGCAGAAAACGAGAAGAATCCTCTTGGGATCACCGTTAACTCTGGGGTTCAAGAGGGCTGTGAGCATGAGCTGGGCTGCACCAGCCCAAGAGGAGTGAGAACAGGGTGTGAGGCAGACTTTAAGCATTTCCCAAGCCTCATGCAGACCCATCAACACAGGGCAGAAGCCACACTGGCACTCAGGGCTTAAATACAACCTCTGTCAAAATACTGATGAACAATAAACAACTCTCACCCAAGGGTCCTAAGAAACCAAGCTTAAAAATAAAATCACACTCATCTCTGGCAAACTGTGTGCATGCCCAAGGCTGTATCCACTCATGATCCACTCGTGACATCTCATCCACTCATGCGATGTCATGAGCTGAGCTTCCAGGTGTTGGAGTTATTGATTAGGACAAGTCAAGAAGAAAGTAATGATGAGGCTTTATTCACTTGTTGGGATAATAAGCAAGAGATTAGAAAGAAGTTGCCAGCTCCCAGAATGTTCTGTTTTTCTCCATAGAATGGCACTGGACAAGGGATAGATGTATCAGTACAAATTGGGGGAATAATCTCATTGCTGAGGAAGCTTCAAACAAAAATCTCCTGCTATGAATCTGGGTCAGGAGAGCAGGGAGAGGGGGGTGGGTGGGATTGGAAAGGTACTGAGAGCTGAACCACAGTGGAGCAAAGTGTCTTCAAGTTTTCCCCCTCCTTTTTCTGAAAAAGAGATCTTGGCAGAGCCCCTGGGGAAAGGCACCCCATGAAGGAGATGCCTCCCCAAAGGAGGCATCTATCTATGCCTCCCCAAAGGAGGCATCTATCTATGCCTCCCAAAAGGAGGCATCTATGCTGAGAATGCAGAGATACATAAGAGCATTCTGGCCAGGGGTCCTGAGTCCTTGATGACAACTCCCCTTCAAGACTGTCCTGCGCTGGCTGTGCACCAAATCTGGTGTGGGGAGGTTAGCATTCCTCCATGAGGCTTGCCAGGTGAAGCCTTTTAATTGCCTATCCTTGACCTTAAAGGTGATCAAGAAAGGGAATCATCAAGCTGTTAGCTATTGGGCCTTGACTGAAAGAAGGGCTAAGAAATGTAAATGCTCTGAACTATGAGAGCAGCCTGCAAGACATCTGTCCTTCAAAGAGTAAAGGGGCTTAAGCCCAACCTTTCACCCATATGTGGCTTATAAGTCAGGGGTGACCCTTAAATCACTGGCTAAAAGATACAAACAAATGGAAAAACATATGAGTAGGAACACATCTGAGAGGCTACACACTGCTGGGAAAAGAGACTTTGCAGAATTAGCTCAGCCAAACCATTAATCAACAAATGACTAAGCAGACAACAACAAGAAACCCTGTGGTGAGAAGGAAGAGTAAACATGTTTGCTACAATATATTATTTAAAACGTGTAATTAAAAAAGAAAGAAATTATATATATATATATATATAAAACATGAAAATAAACAGCAAAGTGTGACCCATACATAAGAATAAAAGCTGATGATAAAAGGTGCCTTTTAAGGGGCCCACTTGGTGGGCTTAGCCAACAAAGATAGCAAAGGGGCTATTGTAAACACATCCAAAATATGTTCAAAGAACTAAAAGAACCATGCTTAAAGAATTAAAGGAATGTATGATAACAATGTTTCATCGAATACAGAATATCAATAAAGAAACAAAAATTATTGAAAGAACCAATGGAGCAAATCCCTATCAAAATGCCAATGGCATTCTTCACAGAACTAGAACAATTATTCTAAAATTTGTATGGAAATACAAAAGACCCCAAGTAGCCAAAATGACCTTGAGAAAGAAGAATAAAGCTCCCTGATATCAAACTATACTACAAAGCTACAGTCATTAAAACAGTATGGTACTGGCACAGAAACAGACATGTAGATCAATGGAACAAAATAGAGAGCCTAGAAATGGACTCACAATTATATGGGCATTTAATTTACAGCAAAGGAGGCAAGAATATACAATGGGGAAAAGACAACCTCTTCAATAAATGGTGTTGGGTGAACTGGACAGCTACATGCAAAAGAATCAAACTGGACTACTTTCTCACACCATGCACAAAAATAAATTCAAAATAAAGACTTAAATGTAAGACCCGAGACCATAAAACTTCTAGAAGAAAACATAGGCAGTAAGCTCTTTGACATTGGTCTTGGCAATATTTTTTCTGTATCTGTCTCCTCAGGCAAGGGAAAAAAAAGCAAAAGTAAAACAAATAGGCCTACATCAAATTAAAAACCTTTTGGGTAGTGAAGAAAACTATCAACAAATTGAAGAGGCCATGTACCAAATGGGAGAAGATATTTGCAGATGATGTATCTGATAAAGAGTTAATATAAAAATATACAAAAACATATAACTCAACATTTTAAAAAAATATTAAAAAATGGGCTGAAGATATCAATATATATTTTTCCAAAGAAGACATACAGATGGCCAACAGGCACATGAAAAGATGCTCAACATCACTAATCATCAGGGAAATGCAAATCAAAACCACAATGAGATATCACCTCACACCTGTCAAAATGATTATTATCAAAAAGAACATAAGTAAGAAGTTTTGGCAAGGATATGGAGAAAAGGGAACACTTGTACACTCTTGGTGGGAATGTAAATTGGTGCAGCCACTATGGAAAACAGTAAGGAGATTCCTGAAAAAATTAAAAATAGAACTACCATATGACCCAGCAATTCCACTCCTGGGTATTTATTTGAAGAAAATGAAAGCACTAATTAGAAAAGATACATGCACTCCTGTGTTCATTGAAGCATTATTTACAATAGCCAAGATATGGAAGCAACCTAAATAAATGACCGTCAATATGAATGGGTGAACAAGATGTGGTATACATACAATGGAATATTCCTCACCCGTAAAAAAGAATGAGATCTTGCCATTTGTGACAACATGGATGGACCTAGAGGGTATTATGCTAAGTGAAATAAGTCATAGAGAAAAAGACAGATACTGCATGATTTCACTTATTATGTGGAATCTAAAAAACAAAACAAAAGAACAAACAGAGCAGCACAGAAAGAGTTAGAGATACAGAGAACAAACAGGTGGTTGCCAAAGGTCATGTGCTTAAAACCTGAATTTAGCTGCAATGGTAATTCTCAGTGCATAACATAGTGTGCCCCCTTTGGCTTGAACTTTGGAGAGTTGGCAGCTGTGTTTAGTTTAATCCCCTTTGGCTTCAACTTTCCCATGTCTCTGGGTGTAGTTTTCTTAGTTCTGCCTATACAATATTTCCTGTGCAAGCTAAATTTCTATTTTATAATCTATTCTTTACCTTAACTTGTCATTTCCATCCTGAATTATTTTACTGATGTATTAGTATTAGCCAAGGTTCTTGACTACATACAGAGTAGCCTGTTTCTCTTTTTTTTAAGGATAAAACTATATCACAGATTAATTAACAGAGTTACAAAAACAAGACCCTAGGCTGAGATTCTGGGAAGAGCCTCCCGCTGGGTAGAATGTAGAATCTTGCCTCTACATATTGACAAACTACAGAATCAGAAGCTCCCATGACAGCTGATGTCTCACAAAACCTAGTCAGGAAACTGCTTAATCTGGATTCTGGTTAGCTGTTCCCTCCAAGCAAAAGAGTGTCTTTAATTTGTCATGTGATTCAATTCTGAGTGGAGATCTTCCACAGGGATATCTGATCGGTGAAACCTAATTATATCTGAATCCCTAG
This sequence comes from Orcinus orca, assembly GCF_937001465.1. Classification (NCBI taxonomy): domain Eukaryota; kingdom Metazoa; phylum Chordata; class Mammalia; order Artiodactyla; family Delphinidae; genus Orcinus; species Orcinus orca. The sequence continues at coordinate 17,451,752 of NC_064576.1, read as the reverse complement.
CAGCAAGGGATACTGGGAAGTGTAGTTTTTGCTTTCCAGCCCCTGTGAGCTACAATGTTGTTAGGATGGATGCTGAGAGTGTTAAACTCCAGGTTATGATTTTGGCCTTTAATGTAACTTCAAATATCATAAGGTGATTAAATACACTAAAAAAATCTGACCATGACAAAGACTTTATCTACATAATTCACCAGAATCTTGCTGTGTTAAATCCTAGCATCTTCCTGGGAGAACAAAAATATCACTAAGAGAGCTGCTGAATAACTGAAAACTTCACTGCACAAAGTGTAGTCTGTTGTCTTTGGTTTATTCTATGGAAAATGAAAGATTGGGGAGAAGAAAGTATGATGCTCACAGGCGGGCAATTTCCAAAACAGAGATCAGGAGTGGTAGCTACAAAGAGAATCAACACATGAGCGTGTAGGTTTAGGCCATTAACCTTCCCAGTTGAAGAACATGAGCAAATAGATATAAGACTCTTACCATTTCACCAATCAGATCCCTTCTACCAAAGGAAAAAGCTAGGGAGCAGTAAGGAGAAGGGAGCAACGTTTTTCCTAAAATTTACCTGAGGCATTTTGTAGACTTGAGAGAAACTGGAGAGGGAGAGCATGGCTATCACACTGCCATCATCACCACTAGCACCACCATCATGATCATGACTATGATCATCCCCATCATTACCAAGAACCACCAATGTCATCATTCAAACAGCTGTGGAGTATCTACAATATGTGGACCACTTTTATGTCACTTAAGATCCAAATTACTTTAAGAATGAAAGGGCTTCCCTGGTGGCGCAGTGGTTGAGAGTCTGCCTGCCGATTCAGGGGACATGGGTTCGTGCCCCGGTCCGGGAAGATCCCACATGCCGCGGAGCGGCTGGGCCCCTGAGCCATGGCCGCTGAGCCTGTGCATCTGGAGCCTGTGCTCCACAACGGGAAAGGCCACAATAGTGAGAGGCCTGCGTATCGAAAAAAAAAAAAAAAAAAAAGAATGAGAAATGAGGAGGATTTATAATTAATGCCACAGAGATGATGTGTTGTTGAGAGGAATAGAGTTTGGGTGGGGAACAGGAAGTGATATACAAGAAATGAGGTGTCTGGGGGAATTAAAGAAGGCTTCGTGGAGGTAGGTCATATTTGGGCCTTAGAAGAAATAGTGTTACAGGGATTCAAAGTGTAGTCCTACTGCAGAGATGAGGGATACTCGTGAGAAAAATCATGATTTGCCTCATTATAAAGGGTACGAATATTCAGTTTTAAATTTCATCAATCTCTCAAGAAATGGGGTTGATCTTTCAAGAAAAATAATTCCCAACTACTTATTTACGCATATAACACTAAATGACTAATCTTCCTGAAGTTTTCTTAGAATCTAGTCTTCTTTATACCATTGTGCTCTTCCAAAAAAGATGTCCTCAATCTATTTACTACAAGTTCAGGAATGAACTTTTGTTGAAAATGAATGAGTCGTTCTGTTTTGTATTCTCCAAGTAAGGCCTGCCGTCCAAAGCCCCTTACCTTGAATGCTTATTTGCTTCCCTGTATTAGATTTTTGGGAACTAAGAAGGCTGTTGGGAGTTTCAGTCGGATGCTGTGGTATCTTACAATTCTGGGCAGTCTTGAAGGCAAAGCTGAGATGATTTGACCAAAGGAAAACAAACGACCTCATGTTTCTAGTCAGTTTATCTTCCAAGTAAATACTGATTTCCTTGCAGGAAATTCATTTTAATTTTACCTCCTTCCCCCACACAAAAAAGTTATCATTTTATTTAAATAAAGAGAGGCCTTCCAACTTATTCTGCTGATTAGTCACACAGTTTTGCATTTTATTAGAAAATCCTTCAAATATAAATATGTTCTTCTGCTCCTCAAGTATTTGTAAATAAGCCATAGAGTTAATGGAGATAGACAGAATCTCATATCATTGAAAAGGAGGGAAAAATACCCGTCTTACCTCTGAGCGGCAGATAACAGCAATCGGACTGCTGTCATTTTAATAAGCCTGTGTTTGTATTTTTGCATGGATTTTCTTAAATGCCCTTATGATGCCCATTTAATGTTTTAAAATCACTGATGATTTTGTGAAACAATGGGGAATAATTTTTAAAGGCACTTGTGAGGTCTAATCTTGTCTCATTAAATACAATGGAGTTAAGTGATTTTATATTTACCTCCCTAGAGCAAAGGGAATTCCATTTTTAAACAAGGACCCACCGTGTTACCATAGATCTGTGCATTATTTCCTTTTTTCTTTTTCTTTCTTCCTTCCATTTAGGGACCCTGATTTGCTATGAACCCAGCATGAAGAGAAAGGAAACAAACCCATGCTAACAATTATGTAGCTACAGCAAAATTAGTTTAGATAATCCCTAAACATTTTCTTCTTTTATCGCAGAATATATCACAAAAGCAGCACTAATTAAATTGTCTCAGACCTGAATTCTCATTAGGATAGCATGCATAGACCATCATCAGGGAAATGGTTACTGATCATTAAAATGCACCTAGAATCGTAAAGGCAAATTTCTTCCTCTATTGTATTTTTTCTCATTCTTTTTGACTTTCTTTTACCCCATATATATTTTCCCCTATTTGCTACCATTATCAGGAAAGCCTTATGTCTTCCACATATCGTGATACATAATGTGATGTCTTATATTATCATCATTATTGCAATTACTTCTAAACTTTATAAAGCCACAATGTCAATAGAGGGCTTGTGTCGCATATACAGATATTATTCTGTGGTAGTTATGTTTTAAGCCTTTTAACCCGTATTTTAACTAGCAGTTTTAGTTCCAGTTGTTAACATTTGTTCAACAAACATTAATGAACGAGGTATTTGATCTATTTTTTTAAAAAAACTTTTTCCTTAATAGTTAACACAGCGTTCTAGTAGTACATAGTAAATGCTCAAGATAAAATTTTAAATCACAGAATTTTAAAACTCTAATAAAATTTACTAATCTAAGTTATTTGGGGGGGCAGGAAACTGAAATATAGAAAGTTTAAGGGAGTTGACAGAAATGATTCAACTGAAGCCAATTATTGACAGTGATAAGTCTGGAAGTCAAACGTCCTAACTCAGTCAGCTTTTTCTTAGAAATGTGATGATACGTTAGAAGGGAGCCTGTGATGGCATTTGACTTGAAACAAAGCTGGGCATGAAAGGAGTCTAATATGTGGTTCTTAACCACACATTGAAAATATGTAAACTTAAAGAGATACAATTATGTACATTAAACACCTAGAGATCAAAGCCAAGTGATGTATATCTAAAGCTATCTGTAAGCTTACAAAGGGATTTTAAAACAAATTTTTAAAAATGGTATTGCTCTTTTCCTTCTGCTTTCATTTTTCATGGTGAATATGAGATATAAATTTTTCTCATTAATCACTAATTGAAATACAGTAATTCAATTTATATCCCAGAAACACAGCTGTATATAATAAAGACCTTAGGTGACAGATAACATTATACTACAAAACTGAAGACATAGAACCAAGTGATCAAGATTCAGCCTTATTTTCCTCATAAATGTAATTGCAATAACAATAATAATACATCTGACAGGGTTGTTGTTGTTGAATTATATATGACATATAATATTATATTATTAGTAGAGTATATAACCAGATGACTTATATTCTGTTGTATCATTATATATTATTGTATTATATATTATGTATATTTTTATAAATAAGATATTATTACATTATGTTATAAACATGATATTTGATTATATTAACTATGTATTCAAAATTGAGATTTGACTAAACTGTGATAAAATCTTAGCTGTTTATAGAAATCTTTTGATACATCCCATCAAACACACCAGAGGAATTAAAACAAAAACAAAACAGGTTGGAAGACAGTTTCAGTATGAGAATATTAAAAGTCAGCCAAGAGGGCAAAGAGGCTTCTCACATGCTTGAATTAAGTCTACAGGAGCATCTGTCCAGAAGGCCAGTGAATCCATTGCTGAAGTATTTTGTATAAATTTTGAAAACACATGGTATTCATTTCTACTTGGCAGAGTTTATGTTTTGTACACTGACTTTTCTGATTCTTTCAACAATATTTTATGACCTTTTTAGTATTGACTTTTTAAAAGTTTTATTTTCCAGTTGCCTGAATAAGTGATCAAAAGTTTTAAATGCAGTTAATCAAATATATTTCCTCTATAATATCAAATAGCTCAATAATTTTTTCTCTCCATTTCATTGTTAGGTTGACCAACAGTTTGGTCCTTATATTGACAAAATAAATGACAGAAAACCCACCATGCATTTCTGGGTCTTTAAATTTTTTTAAAAAAGAAAACAAAACACCATTACAATTGTTAGCATAGTCAGGACATTTAATTGAAACACAGTTCATTTGGAATAGATTTCTTTCTACATGACTAAGATAAATTTCTTTTTTCTCTCACTCTTATCATGTAAAATTAAAATAGCTGTGCAGATTTTCAGCAAATTTAGAGAAAAATTTTGGTATAGTCTGAAAAATATGGGCCACAGAAAATTCATAGGGGAGTGCCTCATCAAAAATCATTTCAGGAACAGCTAAAACGGAGCATTAATTTTCACCTGAATTGACAAATTATAATTGGGATAATCTTTTAATAATTAGATACCTCATATATAGCTGATCAAATATATCTATATTTATATATATATTATTTTTTAATTTTTTCTATCTTTTTTCATGGTCTTCTTGCTCCCCTGCCCAAATCATTTCCTGTTTAAGTGGCTTTATTTTTCCCTTCAGTGCTTATCACTTCCTGACCTTATCATGTATTTTTTTTTAACTATTTTGGAGTCCCCAAAGTCTGGAACACATAATAAATTAATACACATTAAATTGGTATTTGATGAATAAATATAGATGTGGAGAGAGCAAACAAGCATCACTTTACAATCTGAGCTCCAAATAAAAAGCCACAGGGAAGCAGGAATTACAGTGTTTATGTACCACTGAGCCTCTTTGTATATTCTCAATTCTGCTTAGTTGTTTTCTTGAAGAAATAACCATAAGGCTGATTAATGATCCCTTTGTGAAATGCTGGGTGGGGGAGATAGTCCAAAATGAATCGGATTATTGATATTATATAAAATAAAGTTTTGTAATGTTTTAGCCATTAATTGACTCTGAAGCTGTTTAAAATGATAGAATAATTACAATTTCAGGTGCTAGATGAAACTAGATTAACAACTTAACTATATTTTGTTATGATCAAAAAATGTATAAAAACATCAGCCAGGTTTTATTTTCATGACAGAAGTGAAGAGAATAAAGGGACTAAAAATGATATTTTTTTAGCCGTAAAATATTATATCTGGAATAATTTGAAAACAAGTTCAGTAGTAGTTTGCATATTTTATACAAATTGTCCATGATAAGGTCTATGTGGAAAGGAGAGAAAGCTGGCTATGAAACTCTTCATGGCTGTAAAACTTGCCTTCCTGGGCCATGCAAAATTACAGAAAATATTTTAAAAGGCATATAAATAAAGAAATAACTGAGAAAGCAGCATGGGGCCCCTGATGAAACTATGATTATAAAAGGAAATAGGAGCATGTACTAATGTTCCCATTTTTCCAAGTTTGGTGATTTCCTTAGTACGTGGTTCTTAATTCTAGCTGTCTATATTTATGTCCGTATATTCACAGAGATTGTTTTAGGTACAACATATTTGAATTGTAACAACAAGTGTCATTCTTTTTTTATTGGGAAAAGGCAGTTTAAAGCCTAAATCTTCTATATTTAAAAACAAGCAAAAAGGAATAACGTATTCAGGCAACTTCAGATATTACTCATCAGAGGATGGCTTTAACAAATTGTTTTTATGGTGGTATCTCTATTTTAGCAGGAATATAACAAAGACTCTTATTTTGATAAGGGGCAAGAGGAGGGAGAAATCTTGAGTGTGAGCATACCAAATGTGTTGAATTCAGTGCCAAGTCCTGGGCTCCAACAGGCAGAATGAGTGTAATAGGCCTGGAGAGAGCAGTGGGAAGACAGAAGCAAACATCACCTATTTTCCAGTTCAATATTCAGAGAACTAGGTATTTCACAGTAATAATTTTTGCAATGTTTAATTTTAAACCTCAAACAGACATTTTTCCTGATGTTTTAAAAAGAGTTCATGAAATGTAATTTGACCATTTCTTCATAAATTAAGACACCTTTTTCCAAACTGTGTTATACAAACTCCAGTGTTCTAAGAAATATTAACAGATCACCCAAAGAAAACATGGCTTCACGGTCAAATATCTTGGAGAAATACTTCCTATGCCATTTTTCTCTAGGACTATGACAGTGCTCAGTTGGGCTCCAAGCAGTCCCACAGAATGGAAATTTGCTTAGCTTTATTTAACTTCATATTTTAAAGTACATTTGGTTATAGAATTTATTTTTATGGAAAACGTTTTGGAAGATATTAATTTTTTAAGGAGCAGCAGTCCACTTGGGAATTAAAACTATCATTATTAATAATCCTCTCAGTGCTTCTTGAACTTTAACGTGCATATGAGTCTCCAAGGGAACTTGCTAGAATGCGGATTCTGATTCTGCATTTGTTGGAGGTGCAGATGAGATTCTGCATTTCTACCCAGGTCTCAGGTGATGCCTAGGCTGCTGGTCTGGAGTCCACATTTCAAACAGCTCGGCTCTGCTGCATTTTGGTTCTTTATTGTGGTTCCACAGAGGTTACTGAGATGTGGAAAGACGTATACTTCTGCATTAGTGGCTTCAGACCTTTAGGCTAATGAGGTGAAACAAATCATTAGAATGGGAATCTTTGTACTTCAGCCTTGATTGGCATCCGGATAACAAAGTAAAGGAAAGACAAAAGATTGAGGGCCCCACTCCATACAAATTAACAAAAAAAGTGAGTGAAGAACAGTCTGTCCACAACTCTAAGACTACTCTCCAGACAGACATGACAAGGGAGATGTGGAAAAAGAAGATTTCTAACAGTGCTCTTTTAAGAGAGCTAGTGCATCTGTTCTATTCCTTCTTTGATGTAGAGGTGGAAGTTCCATTCTTGGCCCCAAGCCTCGTGACAATTAAGAGGGAAACAGCCAATTTTGAAATACGTTCCCTAAGGTGGAAGAGACGCTGAGGGCTTGTGCCAGACTCATTCTTAGGAACAGTAAAACAGAATGTAAACTAGATCTGACCCAGGCTAGGACTTATGTTTAAGTGACAGGCCTATTGAAATTGGCCTGCGCTCCTGGAATCTATTGGTGTTGGAGACATGTAAATGTTTCCCACAGACCTGTCATGGAATGCATGGGAGAGAAAACCAAGCAGGTTTAGTTTGGGTTGTGTCCAATGTGGTTGCCTCTAGGGCAAAGAAATCTAAGCAGAAAGAGGCAGGTGGTAAGTCATAAGATTCTCAGAGATAAGCAAGAAGTTGCAAAGGACTATCCCGAGTAAACTCAGGTACCTCTACCTGAATCAAGGGAACTTTAGGAGAGATGGGTCCTGTAGGAGACCTCAGGTGTCCTGAGAAGGATGATATACACCCCACCCCGAATACTTGTCCTCTAAGTTTCCAGATTAAAGTAGGTTTTAAATCGGAAAACAAATTTAACAGTACATTATGTATGTTTTGTTATTAGTATCTTGGGCAGGACTTTTTGGTTTCTGAATTTAAATTTAAACTGGTACTCAAATAACTATAGGAGGTTCTATTAAGAATGAGCAGGAAAACCATGGTCATCTCAAAGAGTCCACTCGGAACATTTGAAAATGCGGCTTACTGAATAAAGTTTTAATTCAGGGATGGTGGAAGATGCAATTAAGGGGTGCGTGCGTGTGTGTGTGTGTGTGTGTGTTTGTGTGTGTGTGCACGCCTGTCTGTCTAATGTTGGGTGTAAGGCTTCTTCAACAGGTTGGTCACATCACAGAGGATTAATACTGGCCTAGTCTCCCCAACTGGTGTCAGAGCTCACTTCTTGCTGTAGTCAGTGTCTCTGCCACTCACCCCTAATTTGTTTCTTCTAATCGGTAGAGGGCTCAGAATACAAATGATCTGGCCCATCAGGGCGTTGAGTGAAGGCAAGAAGGGCTCTTCTTTGCAGTAAGAATTTCAACTCAGAAAATTTACCTTTGTGCACAAAATTTCTCCTCCCTTTCCTCTCCTTTCCTCTCCTCTCCTCTCTTCTTCTCTCCTCCTTTCCTTTCCTTTCTTTCTCCTTTCCTCCCCTCCCCTCCCTCCCTCCCTTCCTTCCTTTTTCTTTGTCTCTTTTGTTCTTTCTTCTTCCTTATTTGGTTTCTTTATTGTTCCCTCTTTCTTTTTCTTTCCTTAGATGCTAATCAGATTGTTGTCATCTTATTTGTAAAAAAACCCTTTATACAAAATATGTACAAAATACATTGCTATACTTTGATCTATATCAATAAAGAATTTGCATATTACTTTGATAATTTTTCATTGCTTCAGGGAATTTTCTTTAAGGTTTAGATTTCACTTATTGAGGGAGGAATGAAGACAGCATAATCGATACCTTAAAAGAAATAGATTAGTTTGTGTGTGTGTGTGTATTCTCATTCAAGTGCTGAATAAATCCTGACTGTGTGCACTAAAAACACAAAAAATAAACAGAGACACAGGATCAAGACTTAATTTTGGTTCTTTTAGCAAAGTTATATACTTGCTTTTTTTTGGCTCTGACAAATGGTAAGGTGGCTTTCCATCTCTGGAACCATCACCTTTTTATGAGGTGAAATTACATCCATTCTGTCTAGTTGCCCTATATCTTGGCAACCGTTTATTGAGCATCTACTGTGAATCAGAAATCATGCTCAGTATCTTATATATATTAATTTATTTAGTCCTCACCCCTTCAAAATTTCTGATGCAGGCATTTTTATCCCTGTTAATAGGAGTAAGATGAGGCTTACAGTATGTTAGCAAGGCCAAGTCATAGCCTAAGTTATACAGGGTAATAAAACCGGACTTTGAACCAGTGAGCTGTAACAAGCCTTGTACTTGTAGCCACTATGACAAAGGAGAGTATAAACATTTGATATCTGCAAGGAGTTGACTTTGTCCTACAAGTGAAATGTACATTTTGTGGGGATTTGTTCTCTATTTACAAGGTTATTGAAAAGATTACACTATAGTTCTTCCTTTGCCAGTTATTTATAATAACTGAAATTTAATATCATCTCAAGAGGTAACATTAAACTATACAAAATCCCCAAGATTAAAAAAGAATATGCTTTGATTTTATTTCTAATTCTTTTGGGAGAATGAGAATTTGAACTATTCTAACTTTTATGGGTATCCTATATATGTTCATGTACATAAAGTTAATTTCCTGTCTCAAAGGTAGTATAGACATAAAAAGGCCAATTACAGTTTTATGAATAATAAATATAAGATCTGGGGCTTCGATTTTCTCTATTGTTGCACTCTAAATAATAGCAGTATTTCTAGGGAATACTTACATCCTTTCCGACACAGAACAGCTAGGAACTTTCATTAGAGAAAAATCAAAGCAGATGCAGCGTGTATCCCCGTATATTGCAAGTAATGTTAAATAGATTCCAAACTGGTGTCTCGTTTTGATGAAAACTCAGAAGACAATTTGGAGACTGTCTGTCAGACTCTGGAGACCGAGGCACAGATGGAGTTCTGAATTAAGCGACTTTGTATTTTGAGATGTGGAATGAGCTTTAGTCCCAATTGTATATTTTAAAGATTGTGGACTAATTGGATGTGGTAATTGATTATTAAGGGGTTTATATTCTTAAAATTGTAAGGTTCATAAATAGAAATTTAAACATTTATAACAAAATTCAAGATGTAAACTTTATCTTCAGATGAATACATGTAGACAGAATTGCATAATCCATATTTCAGTCTGATTGGTAAGAAAATGTTCTTGATTAGTAAATTTTCCATAATGCCAAAGAAAATTCCTTGAGATATCAAAAGTTTAAATATTTTAACTAGTCTAATAACAAAACAACAAAATATACTCCTTGATTCCCTGTTACACCAAAAAGTTCTGAATTGAATGCTATTTAGAGCACAGCATTTTGTGGTTGACCAAAAAAAATGTCATGAATGTTAATTCATTCGACAAATATTCATTTAATAAATACATACTGTGCCTAAAATGTGCCAGGGTCTGTTCTTGGTATTGGTGGTACAAAACACATCTCTGCCTTTCCACATTGCAAACCTTTTTAAGATTTATTCTAAGTCCTCAGAAATACCTTCCTAAGTGGTTAAGGTTTATGGGATCTGGGGAGCACTCGCATTTCATACCAATATCCTCTGAACACCTTACCAAGAGGCTTGGGCTGAAGTGGACAAGGTGGGCCAGGTTAGAGAAGTAGAGGAAATTTGAGAACATGATTCCAGGCTGAGTTTTTCACCCTTAACAAAAATATTTGGAGGGCTTCCCTGGTGGGGCAGTGGTTGAGAGTCCGCCTGCCGATGCAGGACACACGGGTTCGTGACCCGGTCTGGGAAGATCCCACGTGCCGTGGAGCGGCTGGGCCCGTGGGCCATGGCCGCTGAGCCTGCGCGTCTGGAGCCTGTGCTCTGCAATGGGAGAGGCCACAGCAGTGAGAGGCCCGCGTACCGCAAAAAAAAAAAAAAAAAAAAAAATTTGGAGAATTGTAAATTCTAAATTAAGGTAAGGCAGGAAGGAACTTATAAAGACTCATTAATGAGCTTGATTTTATTCTGTAAAATGTAAAGAACTACTAAAGCCTTTTAGGAAGAGAGTGATCTTTTTCATTAGCATAACTTGAAAATATATAATATTGGAGCTCCAGTATCAATTAAGGTGGGAAATAGAACAGTGGCAGACCAGTGACATTGGGCAGACTAGGCATTCAGGTTTATCACATGTAGAAATAGGCCCGATGATGGCCAGTTAGTGTATTATAGGAACTGATTAGATCTCACACTGCTTGGCTATGTGTGTTTGTCTGTTCTTTCTCCCTTTCATTGTAATGTTGAAATGTATTTAGATTTCCCATATGTGAAGGTAACAAATGATGACATATACAATTCATATGCTTTTTCTTTTTTTGGGGGGGGAGTTTAACTACTTTTATTTTTATTTTTTTTATTATTATTTTTTAATGTCTTTATTGGAGTATAATTGCTTTACAATGGTGTGTTAGTTTCTGCTTTATAACAAAGTGAATCAGTTATACATATACATATGTTCCCATATCTCTTCCCTCTTGCGTCTCCCTCCCTCCCACCCTCCCTATCCCACCCCTCCAGGGGGTCACAAAGCACCGAGCTGATCTCCCTGTGCTATGCGGCTGCTTCCCACTAGCTATCTACCTTACGTTTGGTAGTGTATATACGTCCATGCCTCTCTCCCGCTTTGTCACAGCTTACCCTTCCCCCTCCCCATATCCTCAAGTCCATTCTCTAGTAGGTCTGTGTCTTTATTCCCATCTTGCCCCTAGGTTCTTCATGACCTTTTTTTTTTTTTCTTAGATTCCATATGTATGTGTTAGCATACAGTATTTGTTTTTCTCTTTCTGACTTACTTCACTCTGTATGACAGACTCTAGGTCCATCCACCTCACTACAAATAGCTCAATTTTGTTTCTTTTTATGGCTGAGTAATATTCCATTGTATATATGTGCCACATCTTCTTTATCCATTCATCTGTTGATGGACACTTAGGTTGCTTCCATGTCCTGGCTATTGTACATAGAGCTGCAATGAACATTTTGGTACATGACTCTTTTTGAATTATGGTTTTCTCAGGGTTGTATGCTTTTTCTTTTTCTTTTCTTTTTTTTTTTTTTTTGCAGTACACGGGCCTGTCACTGTTGTGGCCTCTCCCGTTGAGGAGCACAGGCTCCAGACGCGCAGGCTCAGCAGTCATGGCTCACGGGCCCAGCCGCTCCGTGGCATGTGGGATCCTCCCATACCGGGGCATGAACCCACGTCCCCTGCATCGGCAGGCAGACTCTCAACCACTGCGCCACCAGAGAAGCCCCTGCTTTTTCTTTTAATGTTAAAATAATTCTATAGCTCTACAGAGAAATGCTTATTTCCCTCTCCCTCTCCTCCCCCAGGTCCTCTTGTATACTCCAATTAAATTATGTACGGGAACAGAGGGAGTACACACACACACACACACACACACACACACACACACACACTTCACAAACTACAAGTTGACAACTAAATGACTGTGGTGGATATTATATATTTTAATTTTCATAAATTCTATTATATTCTATTGTATGTTTAATTTCATAAGGGGAGAGAACCCTGAAATCATAAATTAGAAATTTCTTCCACATCCTATTGCATAGATTAGAATAAAATATATTTATTTTATTCAGATTTTATTTTTATAAAATATATTTATTTATACATAGGTTAAAATACTATAATTAACTTATCATCAGGTGTTTGTGTTTCCAGAATCTTAAAGTTGATTTGATAATTTATGCCGGAAAGGAATTGCATATTTTTAACACATGTTTTTCAAAGCATATTTTACATCCCTTCAGCCAATTCTATTACTTAAAAATCACAGTTTCTGAATCCCAGATGTCATAATAGGGTAACATGAATGTAATGGACTACTGTACAATTAATTTAAATTTTTTTCTAAATGATTTAATTGGTCATTAGCTGTCATTTAAGAGAAATCATTCTAAGTTCCATTTAAAATTTTTGATAGTTTATTAGTTTCCTTTTGCTGCTGTAGCAAATACTACAAATTTAGTGGCTTAATATATGGTGTTACAGTTCTGGAGGCCAGAAGTCTGAAATGGGTCTTGTGGGGCTGATAGTGAAGGTGTGTCCCTTCTATAGGCTCCGCCTTTTCCAGCTTCTCGAGGCTGCCTGCATTCCTCGGCTCCTGACCACATCATTCCAAATTCATCACAACTCTGCTGACTCATACTCTTGCTTTTCTTTTTCACTGATGAAGACACATGAGATTACATTGGGCCTACCTACATAGATAATTTAAGTGAATGTTCTAATCCCCAAATCCTTAACTTTAATCATGCCTGCAAAGTTCCTACTGCCATGTAAAGTAACATACTCACAGGTTTTGGGGAATAGGGTGTGGAATTCCGTGGGAGGAGGGTGAGCTTTATTCTGTTTATTACAGTAGTGTTGTTTTTTTCTATTTTTAGCATATGTAGTACCAACCTTTATTTGTAAGTTTGGAAAACAAAATATTCTGTACCAAATATAATGGAATTATTTTTTTCCTCCAATATATATATATTTTTTTTCTGTAACTGTGTAAAAATATTTTTAATTGAAAAAAAAGTTAGTAGTCCCATGCTGTGAAAATTAAATTTGAATGACCAAGGCATGAATTTTAGGTTGCTATTTTTGCTTGCTTGTTTCTTAATTCCATTACCATAATTTATGTAATTTTTAAGGTATAAAATATAGTAGTATAGTACATGCTACTTTATATTTCTAAAATACTGAGTTCATACCATCATCCCCAACTCAGATGAGGAGGTAAAGAATCCGCTCAAATCTAATAAAGCAGTCCCAAATTTGATTAATCTTAATTATCTATTATAAATTAATGCTTTTGCCAAATGCCCTACTGAGATCTCTTCCTATGATTGATTAAAATTTGACCACCAATCCTTTCCCATTCCTTCCACTGAGAGGCAGGTCCCTCGCCTCCTTCCCTGAACCTGGGCTGGCTCTGTGAATTGAGCAGAACTGATGTCTGGGTGTCAAGAGATTCAAGGCTTCTACTTTCCCCTTCTTGGATCAGTCCCTCCGTTTAAGAAATGCAACCCCAGTTAGAGAGGCATTTCAAATTAGCCAAACTGAAAGAGGCCATTATGAAGTAACAGAAATGTGAAGAAAGAGTTCTTGAAGCTTCTAGCCCAAAACAACCACCAGCAATATGCAGCCACTGAATGATTTCCTCTGCTGCCATGTGGAACCAGAACACCAAACTCAGCCAAGTCACGCCCGAATTCCTAACCTGCAAAATCACGAACAAGTGAAATCGTTGTTGTTTAAAGCCACTAAATTTGGGGGCAGTTTGTTACTCAGCAACAGATAAGCAATTACAGCCTCTCTTTTGTAAATTGAATTTAGGAATTTACTCCAGGCCTCTTGCTTTTCTGTGATGCATTGAGAAGTAGATTTCAAATGTTTCTTATCTATTTTGAAATATCTATGATACAGCCTCTCCCTATGGCACAGTGGCTCTTTCTGTCTCTGGATATGCATCTCATCATTGTCTGCTGAAAGCTATAATTTAATTTGTCTATTATTGATTCAGAATGCTAGTACAATGATTTGAATTTTACTGCTTATTTGGAGGATAAGAGCAGCCTTAAACAGATTTGAAATGCAGATAGCGAGGACTTTCAGCTCTCAACAACCTTTGTAGTCTTAAACCTACCACATTTTGTACTCTTCATATCTCATCTCTGAAAAAAGAGAAAAATTGCATAGTAGAGCTGTCTCATTCCTTGCCTATACCTACAGAACAGCAGGTTGGTCCCACATGAAAGGCTGCAGGCTCAGAGATTCTATTGGAGAGAATGATAGATATGATTGAACATAATCTTATTGACTCCATCCCAGTCTACTGACTATCCATTCTGGTGAGGCATTAAGAGAAGGACTGAATCTTGGTTAGAGTCCTCTGGGATGGTCAGAGAACACCAACTACGTAGGTTCTAGCAGCTAACTTAGCAGAGGGTCTTTATAGAGTTTTGCTGTTAATAAACTTTATTTTTAGGGCAGTTTCAGATTCACGACAAAATTGAGCAGAAAGTACACAGAGTTCCTATACATCCCCTGTCCTCACACATTCAACCCCTCCCTCACTATCAACATCCAGCGTGTGGTACACTAGTTACAATTGATGAAACTGCATTGAAACGTCATTATCACCCAAAGTCCAGAGTTTACATTAGGTTGGTGTTTAGGATTTTTATTCTACTGCTTCGCTACAGAGATGGGAGCAAATGTTCAGGCCTTCTGTCATCTCAGTTAGAAAACCCTTGACTCTGGGCGTTTGCAGTTTTGTGTGCTGTATCATGTTTTTCTAATTACCTTACCTCTCTTCATTTTTGCTCATTTGGAACCTTTGGATTTCCTTGTTCCCCCTCTCAAAAAACTGTATATTTTATGTAAGAACACTTGACCTTCGGCACCTGTGTTTGTTACAGAACTGCATTCTGCTCCTTTCCTATTCAGATTTAAGGAGTAATAACTCAAGGATTACTTATTATTTGGCTATAACTTTTCAGAACATGTTCATATTTATATCATCTTAAAATGCCTCAGTGAGAAGACCACAAATGGTATCAATAATGAGGCACATCTGGAGGGTTATAAGAAGATTTAGAGTCATTGCAGAAAGATCATCAATGCTATTACTACTCTGCTATAAAGAAGAAAATAAATACCAGTACAAATCTAGCTGTCCAAAGGCAACCATTGTTTATAAGTTAAAGACACATGTATAGACATCTCTCTCTGAATACATATATTCTAGTATTATTTTACATAAAAGGGCGTATACCATATATGTTTTTGCTTGTAACCTCCTTTATTCACTCAGTAGTATATGGTTGAGGTTTTTTCATGTCAATGCATAATAGCCTGTATAATGACTGTAATTTCATTTATAAAGGTATACCTTCATTTATTTAGCCATGATTTATATGTAAGATGTTTCCATATTTTATTACTATAAATAATATTTAGATGGACATCTTCTTAACTATAAACTTGTTTACTGCTGAAGCATATATAAAATACATTTCCTTAGCTGTGAGACTCACTTTTGCATAAAGTTATAAAGATTTATTTAAGTAAAGTTCATATAGGTTGCCCACTTTACACATAGGAATTTTTTACATTTATCTTGGCTTTTATTATTTTCTTAGTATTGTAATATATATATTTAGTATATAAAACATATAAGATATATATAGGTAGATGAATATATATAGGTATATATATATATATGTAGGTGAATAAATAGAAGGGAAGAAAGAAAGAAAGGGGAAAGCAGTGATTTTTATGTGATTTTTCAGATCTAATTTCCATTCCCCAATTTTTTTCATATATTGCCTTTTATAAGAATCAGAGCCCTACACAAAGATGCCTGCAATAGTAAAGGAAGTGAGAACGAATATATTTTATGTAAGTGTAAATACATGAATTGTTGATTCAAATGTAATTATTGTCGAAATAGTAGATGCCTTTTGTGTTGAATCTAATTCATTCTATCTTTGAAATTTAAAATAAATGTTACAATAATTTTTATTTATCCTAAAATTATTTCATTTCTTTATTCTCATATACAGCATAAAGAATGATGGTTTTGTTTAACTTGATTCCCCACTGCTTTACTTTTTTGCTACTCGATAATCTAAAAGAAAACTCAGAGAAAAAATGTCGGCATTCTTCCAAAACCCCTTTAACCATAACTTAATTTGGGTTCTTATCAAGAAGAGAAAAGATACAGAATTCTCAAAGTTTTCCTTCTTACTTGATAACACACAAAAAGAAACACATGTATCAAAGTAGCTTGCTCACACGGCTAGAAAGGAGCTATCCAGGATGGCAGAGCTCTACAGATTCATTGGGAATCAATAGAAGTCACTGCACATCGGATAAAAAAAAGCAACCGGTAATTAATACAATGCATGTCACATTGCCACTGTCAATTTTAAAGAATGAATTAAATTTGAGAATGGAAATTATTAAAGAAAGCAGAAAAATTGTATCATTGTCTCCATATAGCCTAAATTATCAGCAACCCTACTTAATTATTCAGCATATTTTTAAAATCTTTAAAAGGAAGTCAATCATGTTTAGCTCATTCATTGCAGCTATTCATAAGCAGTAGAAACAAACCACAAACTCTAGGTTAATTGTGTTTAAGTTCTAAGACATTGTACAGACCTTCAGCAAAGCCTGAAAGATATATCAGTTTCTCCTCAGGAATTACTCCAGGGTTTGGAATAGGGTGAAATTGTATAGGTCTCTCTTTGCAACCACGCTACTATTCAGATAATACATAGCACTTTCATCAACAGAAAATGGCAGATCTATGGCTTTGGGGATGTGATTTCTCTCGGAAATGGATGATATATCACAATTATATAAACTGAGGGAAGGCATAACATACCTATAGGCTGCATAATAATAATCACGGCAAGAAGAACCTATTTCATTGGCAAGGTTAGAACCAACAGGTTTTGCAGAGAGTGCAATAAATCAATTTTGAAAATGCCAAGTCAAATCAGGTGTGCTAAGCTATTAACTAGTATTTGGTTTACAAGAAAACCAGAAATTGAGTTATAGAATTGTAGACACTTCATGTGCAAAGTGCATAAGAAACACTAAGAGGTATGGCACATTTATATATGCATCTTCTGCACTCCTAGGAAGGAGAAGTTCAAACCACAATGCAAAATATTTTAAGAGCATTAAATCAATTCATAAAATTAAGTTTTAAAAGTGAATAATCATTCCTGTAAGTGGTGGTAGTTTTAATACAATCTAGAAATATTAGATAAAACATATACAATTAAAGTATAGCCATGCAATACGCTCTGCTGTAAAAACTAACTCTGACCAAGGGACAGACACACCCTCTTGGGGAATGGGACATTTTTTCTGTGTCAGTGAAAAAAACATTTTCTTTCCTGAAGTCTCCATTTTCTATAGCTGCCCCTCAAGGTCCATTACTAAAAGTGAAAGAATAAGCCAGCAGATAAGGCTGTGGACAGTCACCCACTTTTACTACTTTTACTTTATTTTCATGTACTGATATGTTGCATAATATTTTATTAAGGAGAAAATTTCTTCCAAACAAACAAGCAATCAAATAATACTCTAGACTCCAAGGTCTTTTTTATTCTTAATATACATTCTATTTTGCTAAGAATAGCAAGAATTTATCAATGTATTTAACATGTTTTCAAGTTTGATGTCAGTGAAACATGCTTCAGTCTTCATATTTAATTTTTTTCTACTTTCCATGCTTTCTTATCTCTAAAAGATCATGTAATGACATATAGAAGAATTTTAATATGATTAGGAAAGGAACACTTATGCATAATTTTTGTTTATTGGTGGGGATTTACATTCCGGCCATTCTTTATGGCATTTTGTTATTAATATCTGTTAACTAGATAACTGTTAATAAAGTGGTGGATCTTCACTTCTAAGATGTATTTCCGTACTTCATGGGACCTATTTATAGCGCTAGATGCAATTTTATCTGCTCATTTACACTGGTTTATTCCATATCCAATTTTTATATTTGGTTTCTTACAAATAACTTTGTAAAAGTAAATCAGAGTGTTTGTTTTATACCAAGTTTGACTGTAAAGGGATGTTGTTTTTTAGTGTAGTAACAACCAAATTTGCCTAATCCCACAAAGTACTTACTACAGAAAACTCCAATTTTATTTCAGTGAAGCTCTTGGCATTTAAGACATCTTCCTTGAATTTGAGATGCATGTTTTCACATGATTTGAATATCCATACTGGTGCAAATTTGCAGAAGAGTTTTGTTTTGTAAAATAATAAAATAAACTTTTGAGTATGGTGAATAATGTGGGTTTTCAGGTTGCACTTTTGTGATAAAATAATGTCTCAGATTCTGTATTGGTTTGTGATCTGATTTTGAAAGCATGTTGCAAGGAGAATTCAAACATTTTATTTTATTCTTTGTAGTTGAAGTACAATTGACATGCAGTCAAATGCACACATCTTAAACATACAATCTGATGAGTTTTAGCAAACACTCAAACTGTTACCCCACTTCCCCCATCGTTCATTCAGCAAACATTTATTGAGCACCAAGTGTGAACCCCTAGTTGCTAGAAATACAGTTATGAATTAGATCAAATCACCACCCTAGAGGTATGGAGAAGAAGACAAAAGAAAGTGATTTGCCATTAAGTGGTAAAAGTTCTTTAATATAAACATGCACAGGAATGAGAAATAGCAAGAGAGTGATCAATTCCATTTGAGGAAGAAGCAGATCCAGAAAGAATGACTAGAGGAGAAAATAATTTTGCCCTGACTCCACCTTACCACTTCATGAATTGGCATGGCAGGTGAGGTTCACTTAAAAAGGAAACACCAAATTTGCATTTTAATTCAGGTTCCAGGAGTCAGGTCTTTCTTCAAATTCATTTTCTAGTTTGGTTCGTGGGTGAATGTCATAGAATCGAGTCCAATGTCATGAGATTCCCTGTAATCCCCAAACCAGTTGGGTTTACATCATTTTTAATAATCACATTCTCTTAAATTTTATTCCATAGTAACTCAAATTATCATATTAAAGTTTTTTAAATTCAAATCTCAAAGTTTGCTAGGTCACATTAAATAAAATGAAAAAGTAGTTGTCCTAATCGAATAAACATATTGCCTAATGAAAGGGCTATGGTAGGGATAAAAATTAGAGCAAAACTTTCTGAGAAAAGATGTCCTTATTATTGATGAATGAGGGATGTCTTATTACTCCTACAATGTTTGGGCCTGAGGAAAAAAAAATATTGAAAAATAAACTGAGAGTTTTGAAAATTAACTCTGCAGCAAATTTCGAATAAATAAGTTAAAAGAGCTTGGAGTTGAAATTTAAAGCTGGGCTCAAAATAGAAACAGATGATTCTCTTTTGTGCTATTAGAATGAGCCATCAAAAGGAATTTTCCTGACTAGATAGTTAAAAATCTTACTGATATTGCATAAAGGAGTTTTAGGTACGATAAATGTTAGCATGAAGAGATTAATACATATGCGTTCATGCAAGTTACTAATGAGAAGTAATGCTCTTAGGAATTCTGTATATTAATAAATTGTTGTAAATAAATGGCCTCTACAGCTTAGTATTTACCTGAAAGTTATTAAAATTTTAATTATTTAAGAGTGACAGTCTTGTTCAAAATTGTGATTATTTTTATGTATAATATATAATTAAATGGCCAAACTTTACTGAGAGCTGCCATTTTTATTTCAGAAAAAGCATGTTCCAACTTTGGACTAAGTTTAGCAAAGATTATCAGAACTTGATGGGTCAAACTTCAAATTACAGGGACATGGACACAGAGGTTTTACAAAAACCTCAGCAGAATTGGAACAAAACAGAGAGCACTGTTTTGTAACCTTGCACATTCACTGATGCCATTTTGCCACTTGTGATATGTTAGGCTATTAATAGGAAAGGTGTAGGATAGCCTGAGGTCATTTCTCACTCTAAATAGTGTTTTTCAACCATGACTGCACATTGGGACCACCTGGGAATTTTGAAAATTATTGATATCAGCGTTCTACCCCTAGAGTTTTTCACGTAATTGGCCTGAGGTGCAGGCTGGACTTCAGGGCTGGGCAGCCAAGGTTCAGCTAACTGTTCTAAAGAAACTTGAAATATGAGAAGCTTGGAGATTTTAAAGGAGACCCCAGAGACATTGTGTTGCAGAAATTATGGCAAAATAAGTACTGTACGTTGATCAAAGACAGAACACACAAGTGCCAAGTAGGGAAGATACCCAGAGAAGGGTTGCTTCAACTGTATAAAAGTGTTTATCATAGATTGAAAACCATCTATCCAGAGAACATCTTATAAGAACAACAGAGTAATTCTCAATAAAACCAATTGTGTTAATAATTTGGTTCACAGAATTTTGAAGATGAAGGGAATGTAGAGCTTCTGAAATCAGTGATTTTGTTAAATATCAAAATAACACTTTGAGAGCACCTGAAAGGTTGGTTTAATCATAATAAGTAATGTCTAATATGTGGTAGGGATCACTAGTTTCCTTTTGTCCTATTTTTTAAAATATGTTAACAAAATAGTTATGACTTCAAATTATAGATAATCTCTAGTCTCCACAAAAGTAAATGGGACGACAAAAAGTTTATTCCTGTTTTTGTGGAGTCCATAAATAATTGCTTTCAAGGGATTTAAATGAAATTATTTCCCTGACGGCAGAGGGTGGGGATTGGTGAAGATTTGTCCTTTGTGAGTAAGGAGAAGAGTATACTTGGATATAAAAATAGTAAAGAAATAATTAGCTTTAAAAAAGCTAAATTCCATGTTTAGCAAAGTTAATGAGTCCTTAAATTCCTAAAGCTGAATATTGGTGTGTAAATGAGTACTCCAAACCAATAGAGAATAACCTTAATATTCATGGATATTAGATAAAACCTAATCTAATTTCTTCCTACCTAGGAAGGTGTCTCCTAGGTTTAAATCAAACAGATGTTTTGGCTCCTAAAAGGCCCAAAATAAGTTCTGCTTTTCTGATAATGTCCTTTATTAGTGGGTTACTTTTTAAAATGTCATTTATCAGGAAAAAAATTAAATTTACATTTTCAAAATTGTATGTTGGATTAATTCACCAGATCTTTTATTTGGTTTGTATTTCCAGTTAACTAGTTTGACTGATACATAAATGTTCAAAAATGTTTGTTGAAAGTACAAATTTTATTAACTGATTTTTGAGGGGACTGATGTCAGGTCAGTTACTCTTTAAGATGCTTCCATTTTGTATATTCATACTATCTTTATAGTGTGAATAATTTGAAGGGCTTTAGCTATATGATGGTTTCAGATAATGGTAACTGAATATGCAAGAGTTGAAAAGACACGATTTTATGTATGGGCTGAAGAGTTTGAACTTTAGGGGAAAAAGTAAAAAACACTCTTACTGGAAGATTAATTTTCCCTTTTTTGGGGAAATTTTTATGGAACAGATATGAATTGAAAAAGGGAAGCAGAAGCCTAGGCAGAAAAGTTAGCTAGGTAAACTTGGATAGTTTTAGATCTAGGAGAGACAGAATACTCAAGGACATGAAAATAGGAAAAGTTACTCTGTAAGGTTAGAGGCCGAGGGCTGCCATATGCTAATCGAATTCTATGCTATGCTAATTTCCTTGTCTCCGATCAGATCCCATAAAATGACTTGTATTTACTACATGAATGTTAGATGATGGAGTCAGCAGGGGATGTGGCTGAGTGAGAGTAGTGAAAAGGGGAAATTAGAAACAAGATTGATGATTGGCTCAGATTTGGGTACATTAGGTTTTGATAGAACAAACCTGGAAAGAGAAACAAAAGAAATAGAAAAGATTAATGGAGCCCAGAGAAATCCAAAGCTCCCTACACAAATGCTACTCACCCAGGATATCCACTGGCTTCCTTGCCCCACATATAAGCAGCTTGTCCAGAGTAGATTTAAGTTTTCCAGAGCTGGGGGGCCAGCTCTCCATGCTCCATTTCCCTAATTCCAGGTCCCAAGGCCTGAGAGGAAAATTAGCTCCTCTACTGAGAGAAGGCGGACCAACTCTGTAAGAAAATTTTAGTATCATCTTTCAAATTACTCATTTTCACAAATGTTGACTAATCAAGCTGAGAAAATAAAATAAAAACAAGCAGACTTGGTTTGAGGGGCATGTGATTTAACCTCTTTCTGGACAGGGCTTCTCTAGCAGGCAAATGAATCCTGGTAGACATGCAAGAGCATGCTCCTAGTCCAAAATAAACAAGATGTGTTTCACTGGAAAATTGCAGATGTATCAAAGGATAACTTGACAGCAAGTGTACAGAATACTATACAAATATTTCCTTCTTTTTTACATGCATGTGTAATTCCTGCTTGAATGCAAGAGGGCTGAATACCAGCTTTATTTAATATATTTTGTGTCAATTTCTGTGTAAAGATTTTTTTGTTTTTTTGAGGTGAGAGTAGCGGAAAGAGGAGAACATTAATTCCAGATGGCTTTAAGCAAACATTAGAAAGGTGAACATTCATAGGCTTCCAAATATCTGTTGGCTAGTTGACATTTACAAACACTGCGTAGGTAAGCTTTCTCCTTCAGCTATATTAAGGTTCTGGCAGCAAGTAAAGGATGTGTGAAATGAAATATGCCATTCAAATATAATAAAGAAAGAGAAGACTATTTGTAACCACTATTGGGAGAAATCACAGAAACCAAATCTTTCTGTTCTTTAAAACGGTCTGCTAAAGCACTGCAAACATTTAACTAAACTCTGCTATTTAAAATATTTGGAACTCTTGCCTCCATTTCCAAAATCACACTTTAAGGTCCACACATTATTTTGAGCAGCAAATTGTCTATTTAAATGAGCAAGCGCTATGTTTTAAATTCCTGAGCATACTTAATAAGAACAGAAGGCAGTATTAATAAGAAGGATTGTATTTTATAAGGATTGCTTAAGGATGCAAGCTGGTAAGCTACTAACTGTAATTCTTTAGTTCTGGTATGTTTGCACCATCCAGCTGTATGGAAACAAAATGTGTATTTCCAAGCTGTATGTTTTAGAAACAGAAGAAATACAGCATAACAAATATGAAATTCCCAAATAGTATGCAAACAAATGTCAATCATAACTTTAATCTAACATGGCAGCTGGAGGTAACAACTCCAAGCAACATATGGAGTTGATTGTGATGAATGTTTATCTATACACAGATGTCATTTCAGAGATGTGAAAACATGCAGATAACTCTAGGGTTTTTCTAATTACTGTGTTTATTAAGTTCTATTGTCTAAATTTAAAAAATAATGTACAAAATATCATGCATACTATAATTGACCTCTATCTCTCTGTTTCTATCTCACTTGTGGATATATATCCATAACCACATGTATGCATGCCCATGATGTAAAGGCATACATATATAAGGACATACACCAAAATGGTATAAGTGGTTATTGTTAAGATGAGTTGGGTAGATTGTCTTCATTTTCTACTTTTTACGTGTGTATATTGATTGCAAATTGTTACATAAGCCTGTGTTACTTTTTAAAGTGTAAGGGATAAAAAAGATTTCTCCATTTTGATAAATAAAAAAAGAACACTTAGCAAATCAGGACATTCTTAGAAGCCTGTAATTTATATTCAAAAATGATCTTCAGTAATGAGATATTCCTAGTACCAATGTGGATATCCACGGTTGCATGCAATTTGAATCTTTCTGTTGCTGTTGTTGGCTAGATCTATTCAACATTATTAAAATGACTTGAAAATTGTTGAAATCTTCCAGAACATAAAAAAAGAAAAGCTTTCAAATTAATTTTATGAGGTTAACAAAACTGATCATAAACAATATATTTTTAAGATTTTATTTTCTAATCGGTTATTCCTGGTGTAAGGAAATAAAAGTTTTTTATATGCTGATATTCTCTCAAGGATCTTGCTTGCTGCATTTACTTTTTTAGTTCTAATATTTAAAATTTTCTACATATACAATAATACCATTTGCAAATAATGACCAGTGTAATTCTTTTTTGTCAGTACCTGGGCACTTTTTTTTTCTCTCTATTGAACTGGGGAATCTTTTCTTGTTTCTGATCTCAGAAGAAAAGGTTTCAATATCTCCTTATTAATTATGGTATTTTTTGTAGGTTTTTATGGCTACCTATAATCAGATTAAAGGAACTGTATTCTATCCCTTGCACGTTTTAAAAAGCATATAATTTTGTGCATACTTTGATATAAGAATTTCTCTTTCAAATAGTTAATGCAGTGAATTACATTAATTGATTTTATGGTATTAGAACAATCTTGCATTGTTGGAATAAACCTAAGTTATTTTCATTTTTAATAGTTTTTATTGAGCTGTAATTCACATGCCATAAAGTTCACCCTTTAAAAGTATACAATTCAATGGTTAGATTCAGTGATTACAAAGTTGTGTAATAATCACCACAAACAAATTCTTACTCCTCTCCCCAACTCCTGACAATGACTAATTTACTTTCTGTCTTTATAGATTTGCTGTTTCTAGATATTTCATATAACTTGCATCATATAATAACTTTTGTGTCTGGCTTTATTCACATCATAATATTTTCATGATCCATTTATCTCATAGCATGTATCAGTAGTTCATTCCTTTTATGACTGACAAAAAGTGTACATAAAACTTTTTGTTTATCTATTCATCCAACTAGTGGACATTTGTGTTGTTTCCACTTTTTGGCTATTATGGATAGCGGTACTATTGTTACAGAGCTCAGGTTTGGTTGCTCGCCACTCGAAAGCCAATACTTGAGAGACAAGTGTTGGTAGGAAAGGAAAGATTGCTTTAATCAGGAGGCTGGCAACCTGAGGAGAAGGTGGACTCCTGTCCAAGAACCAACTCCCAACTGTTGATTAAGGGGCAAGAGCTTTTAAACGGGAGTTTCAGGGGTTCACAGGTGGTAGGGGAGGCTATGTGTAGAAGAGCATAGTTAGCTCTATCATCTTGAAATTGGTCATGCGGTGGTCTGATCAGATCATCCTGAAAGTTTTTATGTACAGTTAATCTTCAGTTCAAGGGTCGGTTTTTTCCCATTTCGTTGAGGCCAGTTAATGGAATTGTGAAGATAGAGCAGCTTATGCATGGCTACCGTCTGGTCATCAAGTAGTTAACTTCTTCCACTTGGTGGGCGCTTCAGTATCTGCAAACCAGCTCAAAGGATATGGCTTAGAATATTATCTCTAGCCTTTGAGGAGGAATTAAAGGTCCTTGACTTTGTTTAATGGCTAAACTATTATTATTTTGTCTTGACTGTTTTCCTTTTTTGCCTTGTTTTGACTTCTCTGATTAAATTTATTCTTTGGTTAAAGTTTTTCTGCAGAAAAGAGGCAGGCATAGGACACGGGGCAGGGGTTTGGTCTGTCCTGGGAAGGCCCCATGGGGCCCTACTCAGTTACACTATAAACATTTGTGTACAAGTTTTGGGTAGACATATGGTTTCAATTCTCATGAATATATACTTATGAGTGAAATTGCTAGGGCATTTGATAACTCTATGTTTAACTTTGGTGAAGAAATGGAAAACTGTTTTCCAAAGTGGCTGTACCATTTTCCATTCCCAGCTGTACCTTTGAGGGATTGTTTTCCACATCCTCACTCTCACTTGTTATTTTCCATCTTTTGATCATAGCCATCCTGGTGAGTGTGAAATGGCATCTCATTGTTGTTTTGATTTGCATTTCACAAGTGACTAATAATGTTGAACATCTATTCATATGCTTCTTGCCCATTTGTATATCTTTTTTGGAGAAGTAACTCTATAAATTATTTTTCAATTTTTAATTGTTGGCTTGTAATAGTTATATATGTATTCTGAATGTGAGTCCCTTATGAGATACATGATTTGTAAAAATTATTTCCCATTCTGTGGATTGTCTTTTCATTTTATTTGGTTTATTTCAAACACAAAACAATTTAATCTTGATTTGGTATAATGTGTCTCTTCTGTTGCTTGAAATTTTGTGTCACATATAAAAAACCATTGTCTAATCCAAGGTCATGAAGATTTTTACTTATATTTTCTTCTAAGAGTTTTACACTTTTAGCTGTTACAATTAGGTTTTTCATCCACTTTGAGTTATTTTTTTGTTTATAATATAATGTCAGAATCTAACATCATTCTTTTGAATGTGTATATATAATTGTCCCAATACCTGTTGTCGAAAAGACTGTTCTTTCCCTGTTGACTTATCTTGGCACCCTTGTCAAGAATCAATCGACCATAAATGTAATGGTTTATTTCTGGATTCTCAATTTTATTCCATTGAATGCTGTCAGTAGAGTTTTTTAAAAATACAATCAGTGAGGTATTTTCTCCTTGATGGATTCAAGAAGAGAAGAAAAATACAGATGAGTATTCTCTGTAATCAGATATACATGTATTTTTTGTTCAGGTATCGTAATGGATTAACTAAATGAAAACAACAGAAAAAGTGTGTGTGTGTGAAATTCAACACCCATTTATGATAAAAATTCTCCAGAAAGTGGGCATAGGGGGAACTTACCTCAACATAATAATGGCCATATATGACAAACCCACAGCTAATACCATACTCAATGGTGAAAAGCTGAAAGCATTTCCACTAAGACCAGGAAAAAGACAAGAATGCCCACTCTCACCACTCTTATTCAACATAGTTTTGGAAGTCCTAGCCATAGTGATCAGAAAAGAAAAAGAAGAAATCCAAATTGGAAAGGAATAAGTAAAACTGTCACTGTTTGCAGATGGCATGATACCGTACATAGAAAATTCTAAAGATGCCACCAGAAAACTACTAGAGCTCATCAATAATTTTGGTAATGTTGCATGATTCAAAAATAATACACAGAAATCTGTTACATTTCTATACACTAACAATGAACTATCAGAAAGAGAAGTTAAGGAAATGATCCCATTTACCGTCACATCAAAAAGAATAAAATACCAAGCAATAAACCTACATAAGGAGGCAAAAAAACTGTACTTGGAAAATTATAAGAAAAATATGAGACATATATAGATGAAAGAAGTTGAAGATGACACAAACAGATGGAAAGATATACTGTGTTCTTGAACTGGAAGAATCAATATTGTTAAAATGATCATACTACCCAAAGCAGTGTACAGATTCAATGCAATCTCTATCAAAGTACCAATGGCGTTTTTCGCATAACTAGAACAAAACATTTTAAAATTTGTCTGGAAACACAAAAGACCCTGAATAGCCAAAACAATCTTGAGAAAGAAGAACAGAGCTGGAAGAATCACAGTCTCTGACTTCAAACTATACTACAAAGCTACAGTAATTAAGATAGTATGGTAGTGGCACAAAAACAGACACATAGATCAATGGAACATAATAGAGAGCCCAAAGGTAAGTCCACGCACTTATGGTCAAGTAATCTATGACAAAGGAGGCAAGAATATACAATGGAGAAAAGACAGTCCTTCAATTAGTGGTGCTGGGAAAACTGGACAACTTGTAAAAGAATGAAACTAGAATATTCTCTAACACCATATACAAAAACAAACTCAAAATGGAGTAAAGACCTAAATGCAAGACTGGAAACCACAAAGCTCCTAGAGGAAAACATAGGGAGAACACTTTGACATAAATCATAGCAAGATTTTTTTTAGATATATTCCCTAAAGTAAAGGAAATTAAAGCAAAAATAAGCAAATGGGACCTAATTAAACTTATAAGCTTTTGCACAGCAAAGGAAACCATTGACAAAACAAAAAGACAACCTACCGAATGGGAGAAGATATTCGCAAATGACATGTCTGATAGGGATTAAAATCCAACATATGTAAACTGCTCATACAACTCAACATCAAAAAAATAAACAACCCAATTAAAAATGGGCAGAAGAACTGAATAGACATTTTTCCAAAGAGGAAATGCAAATGGCCGACAGACACATGAAAAGATGCTCAACATCACTAATCATCAGGAAAATGCAAATCAAAATCACAGTGAGATATTACCTCACACCTTTCAGAATGGCTATCATCAAAAAAGTCTACAAATAACAAATGTTGGCAAGGATATGGAGAAAAGAGAACCCTCATACACTGTTGGTGGGAATGTAAATTGGTTGCAGCCACTGTGGAAGACAGTATGGAGGTTTCTCAGAAAAACTAAAAATAGAACTACCATATGACCCAGAAATTCCACTCTTGGGTGTATATCTGAAGAAAAGAAAAACCTTAATTTGAAATGATACATGCACCCTGATGTTCATAGCAGCATTGTTTACAATCAGCAAGATATGGACGCAGTGTAAGTCTTCATCAACAGAGGAATGGATAAAGATGATGTTACATGTATGTGTGTGTATACACACACACACACACACACACATGCACAATGGAATACTACTCAGCCATAAAAAAGAATGAAATTTTGCCATTTGCTGCAACATGGGTGGACTTAGAGGTCATTGTGCTAAGTGAGATATGTCAGACAGAGAAAGTTAAATACTGTATAATATCACTTCTATGTGGAATCTAAAAAATACAACAGGGCTTCCCTGGTGGCGCAGTGGTTGAGAGTCCGCCTGCCGATGCAGGGGACACGGGTTCGTGCCCCAGTCCGGGAAGATCCCACATGCCGCAGAACGGCTAGGCTCGTGAGCCATGGCCGCTGAGCCTGCGCGTCCGAAGCCTGTGCTCTGCAACGGGAGAGGCCACAACAGTGAGAGGCCCGCGTACCGCAAAAAAAAAAAAAAAAAAAAAAATTTAAAAAATACGACAAACTAGTGAGTATAACAAAAAAGAAGCAGACTCACAGATATAATAAAGGACAAACTAGTGGTTATCAGTGGGGAGAGGGAAGGAGAAGTGGTGATATAGGGGTAGGGGAGTAAGAGATAAAAACTATTAGGGGGCTTCCCTGGTGGTGCAGTGGTTGAGAGTCCGCCTGACGATGCAGGGGACGCGGGTTCGTGCCCTGGTCCAGGAAGATCCCACATGCCGCAGAGCGGCTGGGCCCGTGAGCCATGGCCACTAAGCCTGCGCGTCCGGAGCCTGTGCTCAACAGTGAGAGGCCTGCGTAGGCCCACGTACCGCAAAAAAAAAACCAAACAAACTATTAGGCATAAAACAAGCTACAAGGATACACTGGGGAGGTGTAGTTTAAGGGTATAATCTTACAATCAGTGGATAAATAAGTCTTGGACATCTAATGCACAGCAATGATTATAGACAATAATACTGTACTATAAACTTCAAAGTTGCTAAGAGACTAGATCTTAATTATTCTTAACACATACAAAAAAAGATACTTATGTGCTGTGACAGAGGTGTTAGCTAACACCATATTGGTAATCCTATTGCAATATATAAATGAATCAAAGTAACAATTGTACACCTTAAACTTACACAATGTTGTATGTCAGTCATATCTGAATAAAAATAAATTTAAAAAAATGAAAGTATATGAACAAATGATGTCAGAAACACATGAATGCATGTTAAAGCATTTATCCTAAAACAATCACTTTATTCTTTCAATCTGTACGATCCCTCTGCTATAATATTTTATACTTTTGTTGCTTCATGGGTTTTATCCTTTTACTTAAAGATACTTTCTTACTGATATGCAAGAATTTTCTATTTAGTGTTTATTATGTCTTGCAAATTTTTGTCTAGCTCCAGCACATCTTTTATTGTGAATGACATGATTTGATATTTTGTGAAGTCGTATTGGTCAGTATTTTCCTTTATGAATTTTTCTTGGATTTTAGTCTTTGAATGTGTTCTCCACCTCAAGGCAAGAAAAATATCTATATTTTCTTCTGGATTTTTTTAAAGCAACAAATCCCTTGTCCTATATGAAATTATTTCAGGGTGTGGGAATCTAACCTTATTTTCTCCAACTAATTAACCAATTACCCTAGTTCCAGCATTGACTGCTGCCTAAGCTTTTCTTATCTCACTGACTTGAAATCCCAAACTCTGTGATGTAAAAAATTCATTGATTTTTGTCTATTCTTATACTTGTGCAGTACTAATTATTATCATTACAAAACTACCTCATCTCTCTGCAAAATTTCTTTCACTCTCTTCAATATGACTCTTCCAGTTGAAATTTAATGTTTAAGATCAAAAGCTGAAAAATTCCCCATTAAATTTGTACATTACTTCAGTGAGCATTGGCAAATAATAAGTATTTATTAGTCTTTTAAATCCCAAAGGAAATAATATACTTTTCTTCTTATATAATTTTTATATTTATTTTTATAATTCATTTTAGAATTGTTTTTTGCTAATTTTATTACAGTTAATGTTATAAATAAATAAATAGGCAAAAATAATCAAGCATTAAAAAAAAAGTAGTTGCACTCATAATCATAGTAAGCGTCAATGCAAAATTTTCTTTTATTTTGGATTTTGTCTATCCTTGTGTTCTAGTCTTGTTTGAGCCTATTCTCTTTTCAGAGCTGCCTTTCTCAAAGACATTTTTCTCTCTATGGTATATTGTTCTACTCTCTTGAAAGTCATGGTTCTGTATCTTTTTGTGAATAAAAAGGTGATTTTTCCTGGTTTTCTTCTGTTTCATATGTTAAATCCTTTTCATAAATGTGTCATTTTTGAATACTGAATATTTTGATGTTATGTGTTTGTGAAAAACAGTTAACTCATTCATAACTAGAGAGAGATCTAGATTTGAGCCACACTTCTTCCAACAGAAAAGAGAGATGTCCCATAGCCACTCTGAGTTTCTACTTGGACCCAATAGGCTTTTTCCCTCACAATTGTATTCCTGAAGGACTATTTTATGAAGAGATCCTTAATCCAGTCTTCAGTTTCTAAATCATGCACGATCTCACTTATACGTGGAATTGAAAAATGCCTAATTTCTAAAAACAGAGTATAGAATGGTGATTATCAGGGGCTGGAGACTAGATTAAGGATCTCTACATAAAATTGTCCTTCAGGAGTACAATTGAGAGGGAAAAAGCCTATTGGGTCCAGTTTCCAAGGCACTAACCAAGCATGGCTTTACTGGACAAATGTGGGTCCATCGTGTTTTCACTCTGGACTCTATGCTATAGAGTCAGTGCCTTTTCTCTAGTTCTTATTTGTACTTGTTGTACCTGTTGACTCTACCTGGCTTAGATATAATTCCCTGCTGCAGGATGATGATTTTCCTCGGTGCAGCTGCCTGAACCCTCGTGTTAAAGGCAGATGTTAAAGTTGTAGATGAGTCAAAACTTTTTTCAGTCTTCCTGTGGCCTCTCCAAGCTGTTTTGGTTCAGATAATTTGTAATGATCTATTGTAAACTCATTTACAATGAAGTCAGGAGAACCCTCCCCATTATACTGTTTATGACAGTGTATTGTAATTGCATGTTAACATATGACTCCCCTGTTATTGGGCCCTGAGCATCTTGGAGGTAGGATATCCTATTTGTACTTTTATCCTTAGGTTTTTGTTCTGGTTCTATACAAAATTGCTCAATAAATCTTAATTGCTAAAGTATGTAATGTGTTTTTTTCCCCTTCTCTTCCTCAATTGAATTTTAACCTCAAAAGAACATTAAATACATATTTTCCTTATTTCATACTAGCTTTATAAGTATACTAGTATATTGTATACTACAAGGCCTAGTACAGTTCTATATATGTTTTGTTTAGTAAACACTGAATAAATCAAGGAAAGTTCTGGAGAATTAATGCAGGCATTTGACCTTTATTTAGGACACTGTCATTACAGCTGGCCAAGTTGTACTGGATTACAGAGCAAGGTATTTCTGAAAAATTCTTGCAACAAGTTCCAATCCCTACATTGATACTGGAATGAAAAACTGTGCTGAGGTGTGGAGGATGTCAGAATTTCCATCAGACTCTCCAGAACCTCTAACATAAAAACAGCATGCTGCTCTGCAAACAGATTCAAAATTTAAAAAAATAAAATTATCCTCCACTTCCAAAGAGTTTGTAAAACTTAACACCCTCTTATATAAGACTACAAAGATCACAACTGCCAGAAATGCTTTCCAACCCCAGCTCTCTACAGTTGCTCCCTTTCTTCGTTTCCTCATCTCTTCTACGCTAATTCAATTCACCACATATTGTGTGAACAGCTGGTGAGTGCTCAGCCCAAGGTGAGAACATCACAAGTGGAGACCTTGAGGAGAGAAACTGTGTGAACAGTGGAAACAAAGGCCAGGTTGCTGCAGACAGAGGAGACAGCAAGAGTGGAAAGCTTTCAGGAACTTGAACTCTGAAGACATGAGAGCAAGAAACCTGAGGGTGTAGTAAAAGAGAGGTGGCAGTGATGCACCGTAGATTTGGATGGGGGTGGATATAGGTGAAAAAGGCAAGACTGGAGAAGTAATACCTATTTAGAGGCATAGGAGAGATTTTAGAAGATCTTTGAGGAATATGTAAATTGAAAGACATGACAGGGAAAGAGTATTCCAAGGACAAGCTGTAGCATGTACTTGGAAAATAAAAGCAAAACACAGAGGGCATGAAAGTGGGGAAAATATGAATATGCCCACATTGACTAGCTCTCATAGTAGACCGGTAAGGAAAATCAAAATAAACCAAGATAAAGCACCCTAGTACTCCATCGGATTCTGCTCTCAATTCTGTTTTCTTTCCTCTCTGCATACTTGTTGGGTGATCTCATGCCCATCCATGGCAACAACTCCCAGTTAAACTAATGACATTGAAGCCTATGCCTCTAGCTCCTTGCTCAGCTTCAGACCTGCGCATATAATTGTTTGCTAAAACCTTGACCTGAATATATATATATATATATAGATAGATAGATAGATAGATAATTTATTCCTCAAACTGAAGCCACCCCTACATGAAGTCTTGCAAATCCTGCTGCAAAGCTTCTCCCATTTTAAATTTATTATCTCAGTGAATCACCCTGTAATCCAATACTTATTATTATTATTATTCTTTCTAGGTCATTTCACTTGAATTCTGACAATTCTTTTTCATTCATTTCCTCTTATAACCTTTGATTTTCATGCCCACTGCCCCATCAGTGATTGGGACCTTATTCTCATCATTAATCTTCCTTGTGCCACTCCTATTCAAGTTCAATCTCTCTTTCACCTTACAAAGTACAGTTGTCCTTTTGCATCCGTGGACCCCCAAAGATACAAGAATCCATATCTGCGGTTCCGCATCTGCAGATACAGAGGGCCAACTATCATGTTTTAAAAATATTATTTTGATTGATACTCCCTTGGAAAAATGATATTCATTCTCCCTGTCCTTGATATAAACTCTGACCTCTGTTATATGAGATACAAATAAGTCCTGAACATTTCTCTAGGCTCATCTACTGACTGGTACCCATCTTCTACACATTCTTCTAACCGTATCAATTCTTTTAACCATATCCAACTTCCTGCAGTGCCCCATGACCCATGATGCCTTACACCACAGCACTTATACATATGCCTTTGCAGGAAGTGTTCTCTACAGGAGGAATACTCTTTTTAACATTCTTCTGGATGGCTCTGTCTTTTATTTTCATAGAAGCCTATGGATGCCTCTGTTAATTTAATTGTCTATGTTTCCCGCTGGATAGCGTCTTTCATCTTGTTCACAGAACATAACAAGGAGCAAGACATAATAACTGCTGAATAATTCTGAATAATTAGCTTTTTAAAGAGTCAAGTATGAATGTCAGAAATTTACTTATTTCTACAAAAATATGTGAATTTGGTTGTACTCTAAGGACCCAAGATGAGGAGGAACTGTACAAATGGCTTCTACCTGTAGTTCTACATTCTCAGATGTAGGAAAGGGAGATTAAAAATTAAATACAGTAAGTCTCCTACATATGAACCTTTAAGTTGAGAGCTTTCAGAGATGCGAACTTGCATTTCATGTCCAATCACGTAAGTTAGTTCACACGTCTGGCATACAATGTCACGTGTGTGCATTCTCTACAAGTGGTTGTGCTTTTGTATACTGTATGGTACTATTTTTCTGTGTTTGTTTGTTATATATTATTTGTGTGAAAAGTATTATAAACCTACCACTGTACAGTGCTATATAGCCGATTGTGTTAGTTGGGTACCTAGGCTAACTTAGTTGGGCTTACAAACAAATTGGTCTTAGGAACATGCTCTCGGAACAGAACTCGTTCATATGTAGGGGACTTACTGTATTCTCCTTTGACCCTAGTAAGATATTGATACTTTATGTTATTAATTTTGTATTTTATCCCAAGGCATAAATAAAGCATAATTCAACATGAAGTATTATATATAGAAAAAGCATATGAAAGTTGAATTTACTCATCTACGTGTTTGCTGACTAAACAATTCTAATGAAAATAGTTTTTGTGCCTAGACAAAACTTAAGCGTTTCATCAATTATATAATGTCTATATTGTTTTATAAAACATAAGATACTGCAATGTAAACATACAGTGTAAAACAAAAAGTAAATGAAATTAGACATAAAACACTAGTATAGGGTAGTTATAAATATGTAGAGAACAAGGCTAAGATAAAGAGAAATACAAGTATTCAGTCCAAAAGAAACTGGGTAGTAATTACAGTTTTAGGTTTAGTTTCCTAGTAGTTCATGTTAGAATGAAGATAGCGTCGTTTCTCACTTTAATGAAAGGAGAAGCCTGCCTCTGAAGGAGAAAAGATTTTCCCAGTCCTGAATTGGGATATAATGCCTTTCCTGAGATGTTATACATGAGCTTCTGAGCGACCATATTCCTTAATAATATTTTTGTATTAAGTGACACAATAGATTTCATATGATTCCTTGTTGTATTGTTCTTTCATAAAAAAATTGGGGCATGACCTCAAAACTTAATTCAGAGAAAGCAGTTCTGTTAACAACCAAGGCAATATAGTTCAAGTTTGTAGATTTCTGGTGATCTGATTTGACCAAAGCTAAAATTTATAAAACCCGGTACAGTGACCACCTTCAAGTGATTTTCTGTAACTGTTATAGCAGGGTGTTGATTAAATGTCCACTTCTGTTTGGTGACACTTCAAGGTGTTTTAGTTATTTTAAAGATAAAATTCTAAAAAAAAAATCCTTAGTAAAATGTAGTTTAGCTAATGAACAAATAGATGGCATATCATTTGTAATGCCTCAATATTAAGCTAACAAAGAGAGGGTATTGTCTTTCCTAAACTGTTGGTCATTAATAGACAAGAGTTTCATATTTTTTCCTATAAAATTTCATAATTGTGCCATTTTTTTTCATCATGAGAAACAAGGAAAGTGAAGCAGCATCCGCCAATACTTACTATATATTCTACATTCTAGTGCCAGATTATTGTACACATTTTACATTATTAAATTGGAATTAAACTTGTGAAAATAAAAGTGGGCTATAAGTAGACATTTAACTTTTGTGGACTTACTGAAATCCAATACGGAGATTTGTCCACATGGGATCATGAAATCAAACATGAGGAAGAAATATATTTTTTTCAGCAACATTCTGAAATCAGTGGCTAAAACCACAAGACATAGGTGAAAAGAGCTTATAAATATCGATGCGTTAAATTTGTTCCCT
Source organism: Orcinus orca (assembly GCF_937001465.1). NCBI lineage: Eukaryota > Metazoa > Chordata > Mammalia > Artiodactyla > Delphinidae > Orcinus > Orcinus orca. The sequence goes on along the minus strand of NC_064576.1, from coordinate 17,415,931 downwards.
TGGGTTCATATCATGGATAAGCCTATAATACTTCAGCTAGAGTTTTATTTACAGTACTGCCATATACAAATGTAATCAATTTCTCTTAGATAAAGCTTCCCTTTACAGGATAAAATTGTTAACGTATGTGGTTAGTAGGAGCTTCTTCTTTCTGCTCCATAGAAAGGACTGTGGCTTTGCCTACTCAGGTGTTTTCCCATTCGTATTCTCCAGAAAGTTACTGCTGGTGGTTAACAGGTGATTGGCATTTTAAAAAAAATTTTTATTAGATCACATGCCCTCTTTTATTATTTTTTAATTTATTTTTTATGGAGTGAAAGACTTTAAATTCTATAGTGCTTTAGACTTTTCAAAAGTTTCACACACATAATTGCATATAATCTCAAGATAACCTTTTATTCCCCACCCCTATATTGCCCCTCCCCCCTTCACTCTCCCCTCTGGTAACCAGTAGTTTGCTCTCTATATCCGAGTCTGCTTCTTTTTTGTTTTATTCATTAGTTTGTTGTATTTTTTATATTCCACATATAAAAACTTGTTCTTTGAAAAGATAAACAAAATTGATAAACCTTTAGCCAGGCTCATCAAGAAAAACAGAGAAAGGTCCCAAATCAACAAAATCAGAATGAAAAACAAGTTATATCCGACACCACAGAAACAGAAAGGACCATAAGAGACTACTATGAAAAACTATATGCCAATAAAATGGACAACATAGAAGAAATGGACAAATTCTTAGAAAGGTACAATCTCCCCAGACTGAACCAGGAAGACATAGGAAATATGAACAGACCAATTAGCAGTACTGAACTTGAATCAGTAGTTAAAAAAACTCCCAACAAACAAAAGTCCAGGACCAGATGACTTCACGGACGAATTCTATCAAACATTTAGAGAAGAGATAACACCTATCCTTCTGAAACTATTCCAAGAAATTGCACATACTTTCGAACCCGTTCTATGAAGCCAGCATCATCCTTGTACCAAAACCAGACAATGGCTGGCTCTTTAGCGTTGCCACATCAGTGCAACAATAAGAGGAAATCAGGACTAGAAAGGCAGTAGAGAAGGGGGATACAGGCTGAGAGATGCATTTGGATTAGGTCTGGGGGAGTTTTCTTCTAGCAGAGAAAAAATGTGCATAGTTTGTGTGTGGTTATGAAGTTACTCAGAGGGATTTAAGAAAAGGGGAAAATGGATGAAAGAAGAGGAATGTAGAGATTTGTGTTTTGTATTATGTATCTCTTTCAGATATTACCAAAATACAAATAGAGACTTGAGCTCCTTTAAAATTACTTTTCAACTTTTTTTCTTTTTTTTTTTTTTTGTGGTACGCGGGCCTCTCACTGTTGTGGCCTCTCCCGTGTTGCGGAGCACAGGCTCTGGACCCGCAGGCTCACGGGCCCAGCCGCTCCGCGGCATGTGGGATCTTCCCGGACTGGGGCACGAACCCGTATCCCCTGCATCGGCAGGCGGACTCCCAACCACTGCGTCACCAGGGAAGCCCCTTTTCAACTTTTTTTAAACCAGGGTGCTGTATCATGTCACATGTTTATTAGTGTACGTATTCTAGTAAGGAGGTAAGAAGGAAAATGTTTAAACCGCTTGGGCTGGAGGTGATGTGGAAGAGTTATGGGGAAGTATGGGTCTTGGCTGGGAGTCAAGTCTAGTCTTTGATCCTAACTGGCTAACTATGATCCTAACTATGGATATTTTCATTTGGAGAGAGAGGGAGGGGTGGACAGGATTCAGCAAAGGGTAAAATGTGTAAGCACCAAACCACTGAAGTTTAAAAAATATATTCAGAAAAAAATATATAGGGGGAAAGTTTTTAGAGCATTGAAGCAAATAAAATATAGCATGAAAGTTTTCTGAAAATTCAGGTTTATTGAATGCATATTTTGATGGTTTGCACTGTCTAAAACATTTTAGTTCTTATGGGCCATGAGAGGAAGAATAAATCCTCTAAGTAGAAAAGAGAAATAGCTGACATCCAACAAGTCTTTTGAATGAATGGATTATTCTATGCTAACATCTGGAATATAAAAGGTAAATAGCCCCCCAGGAATTCACACTGTGTCACCTTCTCTAAGGAAATTGCATTAAAGGAATCATCTAAATTATCTGAAGCTCTGCGTACATGTGCCAGATGTGGCTGGCTTTCTCCTAACTCTGCATGGCTATATCTGAATCAATACTTCACCACCTCTGTGAGATTCGTGTCAGGAGGCTCTATGTTTCTCTATTTTTCAAAAATTGCTTACTTTCCAGGAAGTCACATCTGCATTTAAAGAAAACTCTGACCAGAGGCTATCAGGCATCCCCCCCCCAAGCCCCACCCTCCCAACCTCATCCCTCCCCGCCACCCAGCTGTCACTGTTAGTGAATTTAATGCTTTTGTGAAAAATACGTTCAACAGCCTGGCTCTCCAGCTTATTGATTTTTTCCTTATCTTCAGTAGCATGCATTCCCATTCTAATTTAACCACCTACACTCGCTGCCCTAACAGGGACCCTAACATGTTCTGTGGTTAGTTCCCGTCAGATTTTTAAATTCTGGTATTCTTCTCACCTTTAACTTCAATTCCTTATCTTTCCAGTCCTCTGAAAATTTTATTTTCTCTACGCATATTATTTGACCTCACAGACAGCAATATTTTCTTGTCTCTTTGCATTTTTTAAACCTCACAGTTCTTTCTTGGCCTCAGTTATTTTCCACATATCACTTAGTCATTTTAAATTCTTTGCAACGTGGAATGCCAGAATCCAATCGGAAGTACGCCAGTTCCAAGCCAGAACATCTTCCATCCTAGCTTCTACACGCCTACAGCAGTGAAAACCACGTTCATGTAAATGCAGCCATTTGAACATAGGCTTTCAAATAACACTTCTTCCTCAGTGCTAAGTGCCAACCTGATACTTTGTTAATTGGATCAAGAGATACAATGAGAACATTTAGAGAGTGTGATGCGTTTAGACCCCTAAAACCTGAGTGAGAGGTACCAGCAACTGAGGACACAGCAAGAAGGCAGTTGGCTGCAAGCCAGGAAGAGAGCACTAACAAGGAATTGAAACTGTTGGCAACTTGATCTTGGACTTCCCAGCTTCCAGAACTATGAGAAATAAATGTCTTGTTGTTTAAGCCACACAGTCTGTGGTATTTGGTTATGGCAACCTAAGCTAAGACTCATGACAATATAAAAATAATAACAAACTAAAACATTTGGAATATTTAAATGATAATTTTCTCATTATTTACACAACCAGCTACTTTGCAACACAGAACTTAAAAAAAATGACTTCCATCGCAAGCAAATATTGCTCTTTTATTTCTTCTTAAACTTCCATCATTTTGAAGGTAAAGATCTCTCAGTGCATCCCCTACATTGAGACATTGCATACATTGATGTGAATAGGCATAAAGCTTCATTTCATCAATTTCTTATTTTCTTTGACTCATTCAAGGATCATTACATTTATTTTATAAATTAACAATACATAGTTGTGTTATACCATTTTAATTCACACTGCTAAGTAGTTAACTATCCATTTAAATACATGTGTATAAGAATGTATAAAATGCTGTCACCTAATGTTTAGCAATTCTTATTATTTTTGAGCAGTAGCATTTAGAGTGATTTTTATAACTTTTGATTTTGAAATGTGATGGATTATTCGATGGATTTTCATAAGGTCCATATTCATTTCAAGATCAAACATATTCTAAGAACATTTATTCACATTTTTGTGAATTGTTAGAATGAGGTGATATTCAAAAGACAAAATAATTTTCATGTATTAAATGTTTCTCAGTAAATAGTTCACACCTACCTTTTCTATATTTAGTAATGAAAAATTTTTATTTTAATTGTATGTGATAGAAGAATATACAAATATCTATTTTAAATTTTATCCCCATAAACATTTATAACCAGCAAATCAAATAAGCATTAAAATATGAAATAAAATACTAATTTTCAGATCTAAATGTTGCTTGGCAAAGGAACTTTTTCTTTAAGCAGTATCTTCATTTTTATCACTATAAGAGTGTAGATGAAATATCTAACTAGTATACTTTTAAATTAAAACTGTAAAAATTATGTACCGGATTTTGTAGTGCACATTGGATGTGTAAAGCATTTTGCCTATTACATTCTTCATGTTGATAGTTGCGGTGCTTAAAGTTTGTATGTACTTAGTTACATTGGCCTTTATAGCCGCTTAGATTGAATATAATATACCAGTCCCTGTTGACTCTAAACTACTTGGAGTTTTAAGAAGTTTAACAGCAGTGGAATAACACAGTACTAACAGACAGGCAAAATGATAGATGTACCGTGAATAACATAAAATCTTTTCTGTAATGTCATAAAAGGAGTCATGCTCTGTTTTGTCAATTTCCTTAATTCATTCAAGTTCCCAACTCATGAATCAGTCACGTATCCCACCCTCCTCAGTGAATAGAAACATTGTGAAGGCAGTCAGCTTCTAGTCACTGGAAATCACAATTCCACTCCGTCCAAGGAAATAGATTTACATTCTTCTCATTTAAAATATGTGCAGAAGGATATTGGTTTATCATTCATTTTTAACAAAATACTCCACGGTTTGCTTTTTCACTTTCATTGAAACTTAATGATTAAGTGGATCTAAATAAATATATTTGATGTATATGTCTACATCTATATATATATAGTGTATATATATATATATAAAAATATATATCTATGAGGAGCATATATCAATACTATTGTCTACACATTAGTAACTGTCTTTTATGAGACTATGCCAATATTGTTGCTGTTGATCTCTTAAATGGCATCAACTGACTCTCTTTCTTACCTAAAATACAACTGTGAAACAGACAGTGAAGAGGATGTAATATATCCTCTACATACTTTTGCGGTACTTGGGCTCACGTATATGTGGTATCTGATTACATAGTGGTACCCTTCTGAAAGTGAATAAATCATGAGTTATTTCTAGAAAATTTGATAAGACATTTGGTTACAAATTAAAATCATGCCACCAGATGTCTATACTTTGACTTAAACAACCTCTTATGTTCTATAAGGGTAAAGAGAAAGTGTAGGAACTAAGCTTCTTCCTCCATGGTGCTATTGGAAAATACTGACCTGGAGATTTAAATAAGTGAAAGTAATCAAGTAGTTGAAATCACTGATAAAATAATATTTGAGATCTTACATCGCCCTAAGCTTAATGTATAAAATGTACTTGAAATGTCATGGTTATAGGAGTGAGAACTGTTAAACATAATGTTAAACTTTTTATATAAAATTGATTTTTTTTCTAGAAATGACCTTGAGAAACTTGATATCCACTATTTCTAGCATGTCTTAAGACTATGTCAATCTAATGTCAAAGGATGCTTTAAAAAATAATTTCTTATACAAATGTAAAATGGACATATTAATAATTTTATTAAACTCCTTAGTTAATAAGAGAACCAGCAAGATGTTTCAACTGATTCAAAGGCAGATCCACAGAGTAGACACATATATAGACAGTCAAGAATGCTGAAATGAATTTGCTTAATAGATTCAAAATTGTCGGTATCCCTAGGGCCAAAGTCAAATACACGCCACTGGATAATTTTCATTTCTATGGAAAATTACTTGCAGCTTACAGAGTTGTGAAATAGATAAAAAACAATGGAAGACACAGAGACTCAGAATCAGATAAACCAACAGTGTTGTGTTTTCCATTGAAAGTATTCAGCAGTCTTTTTGGATCATTTCAACAATCTCGATTTTCCTATATACTAAAAAAAGTTAATGATTTATTTCTAGTAAACATTGAAAGAATTTTCCCGTGTTGAATTAGTATGAAAAATTTACAAAAGGAGATAAAACATAAAGCAATCCCCAAGCTTATCAATTAAGTAGGTAGTATTAAAAAAACCTATTGAGAAGTAATTTTTTAAATTATGTTATAACTCTCCAAGAGAAACATAGCCAATGTTCATGTCTACATAATCTTGCTATTGCATAGATATGTATTATGTGTATCTGTGTGAATATGGATACAGATATGTGTGTATCTGTATCTATATTCACACAGATGTATATGTGTACAGACACATGTCTATATGCATACACACCCACACAGTTATCAATTTCAGAGAATTACTTATGCAAATCCTTCTGCTTTTTATTAGGAAGCCATGTTACCAGGAAGCTATTTTTAATTTTTTATGTAATAAACAACTCTAGAGTGCTCTAAGATATTTAGGCTGTTTATAAACATTTCTAATATAAGATATTTAGGCTCTTAATAAATATTTTTTTTCAGGATGTCCAATGCACTCTATTGGAGGTAGTGACATATAAGACCCTATTGGAACAATTCTACTTTATTAATTAATTTTGCTTAAACGCAAATTTTTAAGACTCACTGTGTCAACAGCTATGAAAGTATACAAAGATGGATAGGAGCTGGGCTTCAGCTATGAGTTACAAATAATGAATCACTGAAAGTAAAAATTGCTAAAAATAAGTGAATAACAATGAATGGTTTGAAATTAACTTTAGCAATTGACGATCAATGGCATAGGAAGAGTAATAAAAAGGAGATAATGAGTCACTCTTTCCCCCTTAATCCTGGTCAATATTTATTAAGGAGAATAAAACAATCAACTTCAAAGGATTGTGTTAAAGCTGATGGTCTTAAAATGGTTGAATCACGTGTCATAGAAATTAATCTTAGCTAATAATGCTACAGGTTTGATTAATATTATGGCCTATAAATTGCTGATTTTCATTAGGCACTTTTTTTAGTGAGCGATGTTCATACAAACCATATTGTTTTAGGGGGCTTCTATTTAATGTTTGATAGCTCTTTGAATTTTAGGCATCATTGAAATTTTAAAAAATATATAATCTGACATTGATTATCCTAAAATTCTTAGTATTTAGGAAACTTCTAGGCAAAAGAATACTTAGGTTGAAACATATTATTTTAATAAAAGAAAATTTAAATTGCTCTTAGTTCGAAAAATGGCCCCGGTACACAGAGGGTAAGGAAGGACCAAAAAAGAGGCAGACCACTCCAGATTGGTAGGTGGCAATTTTCATTAGCAAGGAAACTTACATAGAAGCTTGTCTTGGGCAGCTTTGAGACAAGTAAACCTACATGCCCACCTGCCAGAATCTTAAAGTTTATACAGAGGCCTTAACTGGGTTCAGATGGTGTCAATCACACCTTACCCCCACAAGTCTGTGTCCTTGAAATGGCTCTCACCATGGGAACGATGGGCAGAATGTACAATCCAAGGACAAGGTGGGAGTGAAGAGCCTTGTGTTGCCCGGGTCCAGCTCTCGGGTGAACCAGAGGTTACATCCTCTCAATGACCAACGCCAACAATTACTCCTTCAAAGAAACAGCTGATAAATATATGTAACAAACTCTGTCCTTAGCTTGGCTTCCTCACGTGTTTCAAAGTGACCTTTTCTTTCAGTATACACGTTCTAATATTATGAACGCTATTCAAAATTTTCTTTAGTACATTTTTAGCAGACTGGACTGTTTCAAATTTTATTACTTTACCGCAGTTCATTTATATACCTTTTTTTGGGTTAGAGTTTTTCATATTTTAAAAAATATTACTATACTGTATATAGTAATATTGTGCTTGTATTTCTCTCTATTAATGTTTTATTTTGTTTCATAACCTTTAGCTTGTCCTCTTTTTTCCATATTCCCACTTGCAGATGTAGTTTTCAAAGATGCTTTTCTTATTTACACAAAAGCAAGACTTTTGAACCAAGACATTCTGAATGCAATCAAAGTCAAGTCTCAAACATTTCTTGAAAATGAGATTTTTCTGAGTTGGGAATCAGAGCCATCTATTGCCTGATGCAATTTGAGAACAGAATTTGTTACAACCCTCTGTGCATTAATAGCAGAAAGAAAATGAATGGAATAAAATGGAAGCAAAGAATATACATTCTCAGAGCAAGAAGAAACACTGAGGGACTGATGTGAATAGGGTTTATTAAACTTAGCAAATTTTGATACAACACTCCTCTTTCATTCAGTTCTTAACAGAGTTCTTACTGCTTTCAGTTCTTTTTTCTCTATAATAGTATCCCCAGATCTTTACTTTGTAAATCCACGTATACAATTGTTATTTACGCACATCTCCCACATGCTATACGTTATTTGATTCTCATAACTCTATATGCCAAGTACAGACATAACATTGATGTGAAAAATGATATTACTGAGAGATACAGTGACTTTCCCAAGGTCACAAGGCTTGCAGTTTGCAGTATAGACTAGAATATAGCAGTACAGAATTTTTTCCCAGTTTCCTGTTTCTCTATACCACAACCCCACTGAAGCCTTTCAGCTCAGTCACGGCATGTCAGAAAGGCTTTTTTTTTTTTTTTTTAACAAAAGCAGCCTTTTCTTATCTATTAACATTTTGTTATGTATGACATACAGCACTGAAGTGCCTAAGTTCCCCCCAGCCCTTTAGTAGCCCAAGGTCCTGACTGTACAGTAACCCTCGTCACCAGGGTCACATTGTCATTATCTCCACCATTTTATCATACGTATCCAACCTCTGGTAATAAGATCAAACTGTTTCACTAAGTATCATCAGAGCACTACCTAATTAGAACCACCTGGGATGACTGCTGAATACATATTCTTGGACCCCACCTTCCTCACAATGAATGTCTTGTAGTAGACCTTGAAAGTTGTATTTTTAAATAAGTTCTCTGAAAACCACTGCATGCAAGACGTTAAAATCTATATATTATGCATGTCTTCTTGCCAAATATTCAGACTTGTTTATTCAGCTGCCACCTGGACTTAGCCATTTGGAGGTCTGGATGCAACTCTTACTCAATCTGTCCTAAACTGAACTCATCAACTTTCTCCCTAGCTATTTATGGTAGGCAGAATAATGCTCCCAGCTCCCAAGATGTCTACATATTAATCTCTGGAATGTGTGAATATGTTAGCTTACATGGCAAAGGAGAATGAACAGTGCAGCTAGAATTTGAATTGTTAATCAGTTAACCTTCAAATAGGAAGATTAACCTAGATTACCCAGGGGAACCTAATGTGATCACAAGCACTTTTAAAAATGTTAGAGATGGCAGAAGAGAGCCGGAGAGAGATGGAGCTTATGTAAGAAAGGTCAGGGATTCAGTTACTGACTGTGAAGATGTCTGAAGAGGATCCCGAGGCAAAGAATGTGCGTGGCCTCTCCAGCTTGAAGAGGCAAGGAAACTGATGCTCCCCGAGATCCTCCAGAAAGAAAAGAATCCCTGCTGACATCTTGGTTTTAATCCAGCATTCCCCGTGTTGGATTTCTGTCCAACAGAAATGTAAGGTAATGATTGTGTTGTTTTAGGCCACCAAGTTTAGGGTATACCATGTCAGCTAGAAAACTCATGCAGAGTCTGATACCTGGAAGTAGGCTGCTGCTATCGAAATTACCTAAAAATGTAGAAGATGCTTTGGAATCGGGTGGTGGTCGGAGGCGAGAAAAAGGTCGAGGTGTGTAAGAGAATACGCTTAGGTTGCCTGGAATGGAGTATTAGTAGAAATAGGGATATTTACAACTGTGTTAGTGAGGGCTAAGAAGGAAGTCAGGAGGAGGATGGAGACAAACTATCATCTTAGAGGATAGCACATCATCACGAACAGACTGTCAGTAGCAGCAGGACCATTTAAGGATTTGCAGGTGATGCCTCTGAAGGCAATGAGGAACGTGTAATTGGAATCTGGAGGAGAGAGGAACCTTGCTTTATAGTGGCAGAAAGCTTAGCAGAGTTTTTACCTGCAGTTCTGTGGAAAGGAAAACTTGTAAACTGGACATTTAGCAGAGATTTCCCAGCAAAGTTCTGAGGAGTCAACCTGGTTTCTTCTTGCTGCTTCTAGTAAAATACAAGAGAAAAGAGATAAATTGAGAGGATTATTCAAAGGGAACCAGGGCACGTTGAGCTGGGAAATTCTCATCCATATTTCAAAAGAGATTAAAATTAAGAGATTTGCTTTCAGGAAATTGTAGTGTAAAAGAGAGTTGAGGCTGGGGCCACACAGTCTTTTGCTAACACCTCAGGAAGATCAAAAGGCCTGCATACCCTATGACACAAAAGGCTATTTGAAGAGACTGAGTGACTCATAGAGCACCTCTGTCATATCAGTAGAAGCTGAAAATGGAGATGAGATTATCTCAGAAATATCTGCAGACAAGCCTCTTGTCTACTGGAGTGGGCTTCACGGAATATAGAGGAAACACAAAGTTCTTGAGAATCTTATGCCAACAAACACTGCCAGCTTGGACTGAAACAGAGTACAAAATATAGGAAGGTTGTCAGAATTCCAAAATGCTACAGGGAGGAAACAGGTTGATTAAATTACTCAGCTGTAAATATATGCTGTATTTAATGAACTAGGAATGATGATCCAGAAGCAGAGCCTGGAGCCCAGAGGGCATACCCTCAGGCCCAGAGTATGGAGCCCAAAAGCACAGAGGATTATTCCCAGGCCTTGAAACCTACTGGAGTTTGCCTCGCTGGACTGTGAAATGTCTTGGCACCCCTGACTCCTTTTTCTTTGCTTTGTATACATTTTCACCTCTTTTGAACCAGAATGTCTGTAACTGTTTTCTCATGCCTGTCCTGATGTATCTGGGGAGGAATTTGAGACTTTTGAGCTGATGGCATTTAGATGGATCCTTGTACTTTGTGCTGATGCTGCAATGTGATGAGAAACCTTTTGAGAGATTGGAATGAAGTTAAGGTATTTCATACGTGGGATTGATGGGTATCACTGGAGGTCAGAGAGCAGACTGTGAGAGGCACAATAATGCCCCCTCACCAAAGATATCCATGCCCTAATCCCTAGATCCTGTGGAAATGCCAAGTTATATGGCAAAGAAGAGTTAAGGTTACAGAGGAAATTAAGGTTGCTGAAGAGCTGACCTTTATGTAGGAAAAGTACTCTGAATTATCCAGGTGGATTTAATGCAATCACAAGAGTCTTTAAAAGTGGGAGAGGGAAAGCTACATGATTCCTCCCTTGAGCTTCCAAAAAGTAATACAGTCCTGTTTACACCTTGATTTTAGTCCCCTGAGATGGCTGTTGGACTTCTAACCTTCAGAAGTGTAAGATAACACACTTACATTCAGCACTAATTTTGTGGTACTTTGTTACAGCAGTGATAGAAAACTACTACTTTATTCTGGTCTCTTGTTGTATCAGTTTACCATATCCCAGTTCATCTATTCCCTCACCTAATATTCTGAAGATCCTTCTTGCTTCACCTCTCTCTTTGCTTGACACTGCATCCGATCAGTTACTAAGTGTTGTTGCTTAAGCTCCTAAATTTTCCTGAAATAAGTCTTCGTGTCTCCCTACCATCAATTTCCTAGATAAGTTTTTAATACACTTAAAACTGCCCCCATCTCACAACCCAAAGTTTTTTGGTTTTATCTTTAATATCCTTCAAAGATGTCTCATTACCTGTCCTAGAGAAGAGCGTCTAAATTCCTTAAAAATCACATACAAAGCTTCCTGCGCCTGCCTCCTGCTAGGCATCAGAGCATCACCCACCTTGCAGTAAATGCTAAGACAATGCTGAGCTGCTCTTGCTGACTTTGACATGCCTTGCTTTTGTGTGTCTTTCTGCCATTGCTCTTGCTGTCCTTTTCCTGCTATGTTCCTATTCCCTCTCTACACTTTTGAAACACTTCAACACTCCTAATGTCCCATTTTCTCCAAGGATCTATATCCCTTAATTGCCAGATGGAACTCTGTGTTCTTGCTTGTTCTCTTCTTTTCGTGAGCATATCTTTATCTGGATATTTATAAAATAAAGTGAGTATTTATGGGTTATTAGAAGTCAGTGTGCCTGGTGCATAGTTAGTGATCGATATCTGATTCCTTACTTAAACTGAGTTAAACTGCTCCCCCATTGTAATGGACTTAGCTGTAAAGAGAATTCTCCCCCTCCCCCCATAAGTCAAGCTTTTGTATAATCCCCTCCCCTTGAGTTTGGGCAGAATCTGTGACTTGCTTCTAGCCAACAGAATGTGTCAGTGCAAAAGGCTTTTGCAGGTAATTGAGATTCCCAATTCAGTTGATCAAAAGGAAGATTAACCTGGATGAGCTTGACTTAATCAAGGTGAAATTCCTGAAACTGAGATTAGGGTTCTTCCTGAGGTAGAATACTCTGATGCTGGCCTTAAAGAAGTAAGCAGCTGTGTTGTGAACTGTCTGTGAAGAATACCACATGGCAGGGAACTGTGGCAGCTTGTAGGATGGGAAGGTGGAGCCCAGCCAATAGTTAGCAAAGCCAGGTCCTTCAGTCAGTCGCACAGCTGGAAGAAAATTTTGCCAGTAATGGCATGGAGCTTTGGAGTGGATTCATCCCCAGTCAAGCCACCAAGTGAGAATGAATCCAGGTCAACACCTGGACTGCAGCCTTGAGAGACCCAGAGCAAAGATCCAGACGATTTATGTCAGAATTCCTGACTCACAGAAACTGAGATAATAAGTGTGTTGTTCTCAGCTTCTCAGTTGTGGTACTTTGTTCTGCAGCAATAGAACTCACATATAGCCCCACAGCTTCAGGTAGTCATTCACTATTTTACATTTACTATTACCTGTGCATTCCATTGCTTCTATTAACTTGTTTCATTCATTCACTCACTATCAGTTTTTTGTACATTAGTGTATACCATTAATAACTTAAAAATCTAAGTCACTAATAGACAGGATGTATACAGAAATTCTCAGCACTTAAGAAATTCATAGTCAAAGCATAAAGGGAGAAGCAAGTATGTCTGCCTAGGGTAGGTGGTGAGATATCATATAACTTCCATTGGCTTGAACACTTCTCCAGCCAATTCAAACCTACAAACTCCTTCAGGGCTCCTCTCAAGCTGTATGTCTGTCATTGAACCCTCTATAACTGTTGTTACATACAATGAAATTTCAAACAAGATCCACAAATAATACACAATTTAAGTTTTTGTTATTTGTGCTGCATCTTTGAATCTTGTTTTCATAACTGTATTTTAAGCTTTAAGAAACAGAAGATCTTCATTTATATTCATCTCTGTGAAGAACAGAGAACAATGTATAAGGTTATACCTCGGTTCTAGATACTCTGTGTCTCTCTGTCTTCCAGAAACGTCCACAAGGCAATATAGCTTTAAAATATAGGATGTGCTTAAATATTTCCTTTTCTCCAATGTGCCTGAATTTCATTGCTAAAGTCATTTTGGGGGAAACCATGATGTGTCCGGAAAGTTCTGTTAAAGTTCAGATAATTATAAAGGAAATTATGAAATTGCATGCTGAGGAAGATATTTGGATTTATAATTCTAGTATCAAACATTTTGAAAATACTGACCCTTACAAACTACATGGGACTAAATACATTCCATTTGCTGAAAAAAAAAAAAAAGTGGGAGGGGTGATCTGGGAGGATTGAGAACTTCTTCAAATCTAGCCTGAAGGAAGAGAGAAAAAGGTTTTGATAAATTTATTAAATTTAATCAATTTTGATTATAGGGAGATTATAAAAGCTAACTAGCTGAGACTTCAGTAGGAAAGACAATAGGACTGCCTCAGTCTCCATCACAGTAGTGTGCTCAGGCTGCCATAATGAAATAACATAGGATGAGTGGCTTAAACAACAGAACTCTATTTTCTCTCAGTTCTGGAGGCTGAGAAGTCCAAGATCAGGTGTTTGCAGATCTGATTTCTAGTGAGAGATCTCTTCCTGGCTTGCAGATGGCTGTCTTCCTCCTGTGTCCTCACACAACAGAGAGAGAGCTTTGGTACCTCTTTCTCTTCTCATAAGGGTACCAGTTCTACCAGAGGATCAGGTCTCCAGTCTTAGGACCTCATCTAGTCTGGATCACCTCCTTTAAGGCTCTAGCTCCAATATAGTCACTAGATGGTTAAGACTTCAACATAGGAATTGACACAATTTGGTCTATAACACCCATCTCCCAATAGTTCCCCCAAAACATTACAAAACAAGAATAAAAATAGGGCTTCCCTGGTGGCGCCGTGGTTGGGAATCCACCTGCCAATGCAGGGGACACGGGTTTGTGTCCCGGTCCGAGAAGATCCCACATGCCGTGGAGCGGCTGGGCCCGTGAGCCATGGCTGCTGAGCCTGCGCGTCTGGAGCCTGTGCTCCGCAACGGGAGAGGCCACAGCAGTGAGAGGCCTGCGTACCGCAAAAAAAATAATAAATAAAAAATAAAAATAAAAAAATAAAGCTACACAAAACCCATACCTTTAGCATATCTTGAAGACAGAGAATGGCTAAACTTCAAAAGAACTCTAAGGAAAAAAAAGAAAGAACACAAAATCTCAGCCAGAGATGTTCCACTGTCCTGCCTCAACCCCTGTAATGTCAAGCTCTGTGACAGGCAAAAGCAGAAAAAGCAGACGGATAATAACTACAGGGAAGGGGGAAGGAAGACATCCGGAAGGTCTAAGCCTTCTATAAGGCCTGCACCACAAAGACAAAGTCATTTACAAGTCTGAAAATACATTCCTGAGTGTGGAATCCCAGGTAGGGGCTTAGAAGTTTGAACCACCTGAAGAGTAGTCTTCAAAATGCATATCTCCTGGGAAGTGGGGAGGGGATACAAATGTAAGATGTGCCTTTTATAACTGCTTGACGAAAGGGGAAAAGAAGAAGAAGAAAATATATGACTGTGAAACGTAAAAGAAAACCAAAGAATTTGGAGACATCTGACCCAGAGTAATTTCAACTAAACCGGGTTATAAAGTTTAAATGTCAAGGAACTAAGGGCATTAAAAGGTTTAAGTACTACAGAGGTAAACCCTAGAACAAGACCAAAAAACAAATCATGCTTTAAACAGTATGTGTATATATACATGTGAAAGAGCAATGAATATGAATTTCATAGAGAAAAATATATCACAATGTAGATAATCATAAAATATGACAGAGAGGAGACCAAACATAGCAGTTATAGGTAAAATGTGTATGCACCTAACTCTCCTACTAAAGGAAAAAAGATTTTCCCCTTAAATCAAAATGTAAGATACATCTATATGCTTTATATGAAAGACAAGCCTATAACAATGTAATTCACAATGGGCGGTGGGGAAAGGGAAGGATAAACAAAAATATACCAGGCAAGCGGGGACAAAAGATAAAAACAACACAAGGAAGCAGGGGTAACAATCCTGATAACAGATAAAGTAGAGTTCAAGAGCAAAAGCGTTAAACATGATAAAGCAGGACACCTTTTATTGGTAAATGTCACAAATCACAATGAAAGCATAACGTGTATGAGAATTTATAGCCCAGTTAACACGGCAGTCACCTTATGACGCAAAATCTGTCAGCAAATGCAAGGTGATATGAGTAGAATCACAGCAGTACTAGGAGACATTAACATAACACTCTCTGTACAAGACACATCAAGTGGACTAAATCTAAGGAAGGAAATAGAAGACCTACAAAATAAACCAATAAGGTAGATATTATGGATAGATGTTGAAATTTATACTCTGACAATAGACAACGTACCTTCTTCTCAAGCACCTATGTAACCTTCACAGAAAGACAAATGATCATATATTAGGTCCACGGAAAATATTAGTAAGGTCCATAGGGTACAAATATTACAAGTAACACTTTATGATTACACTAAAAAGATGTATGTACAGCATTTATAACAACTGTATTAATTTGCTAGAGCTGCCATAACAAATTACCACAAACTGAGTAGCATAAAACAGTAGAAATCTATTATCTCACAGCTCAGGC
The DNA here is from genome assembly GCF_937001465.1 of Orcinus orca. Taxonomy (NCBI): domain Eukaryota; kingdom Metazoa; phylum Chordata; class Mammalia; order Artiodactyla; family Delphinidae; genus Orcinus; species Orcinus orca. Next base: position 17,400,128 of record NC_064576.1, on the reverse strand, counting down.
TATAAAATTGAAATCAAGAAGTTCTGGAGAATTAGCTATTTCTGGAGGCAAATTTCTAATAAGATCTATTGATAAGTTAATATTATTGTATCAATGTTATTTTCTTGAATATCTGTATCTATAGAAAGTACTATTAATATTATAAATAGTATGTTATAGAATACAAAATATATCATTTATTATTAAAGTGAAATAGAAAATGTTTCAAATCTTTAAACATATTTTATAGACACCATATTTAAATGGAGGTCGTTGTATAAAATGATCAAAAAAATTCTACTTTAACACAGTTTTCTTTGGTTTTACCTCACTATCAGCCTTCTTCGTTTCATTAAAATGGAAGTAGGAAAAATTAGGAGGTTCTGTTTTGATACTTATATGATTGACTTTTTTTGAAATTCAAAGTTAAATATGTATTAACTAATTGGAAAAACTCACAATACGTTTTTAGCAAGTATAAGGACTTTTTATATGTTTATTGTCCAATTGCATGTAATTTTCTGTGAATTGACTGTTCATATTCTCATGTCCTAAGTGATGTATATTTTTGGATCACACTGACAACTATTTGTCTGGCATTTTATATTTGAAACACAAAGATAGTTGCAATCCATGATTATTATATATTTTTTGAAGAATGCTGATTGGAAGGACTAGAAAGGTCAGGACCCAGGAGCTTGAAACTCTAATTGCAAGTTTGGTTGTAATATACCATTAACGCTAATTTTCCAAGAAACATGGTCAGGGTGCATCTGCTCCTAGGGCATCTTTCTTACTATGACATGGCCAACTTTAGAGACAACTAATGAGTAGTCTTTGGCCATAGTCACATTTGTCATATTCAGCTGTCAAAAATCCAAAGTAGAATTAGATAGGATATAGCAAAGTAATTCAGTCTCTTTATGTATATTTATCCCTTAGTTACAGCTTATACTAAAATATTTATTGTAGTTATTTGGAATGAAAAACTTGTAAGGACATTAATAATAACAGCATCTTATCCTTTACAGCACATAGCAGTATACAATACATGCTTATTCAGGGAAGGGACAGGGATTGACTGTCTCATTAAGATATTAAATGAGAAACATGTGAATTGTCATTTAATGGATTCTGAAAAGTGAAATCACTTAGATATTATCTTACCACATAACTTTTTAAAATTTAATATTTTGGACTGGAGGAGTTAAAATTATTCTATTACTTGATATGCAGATTTACCAACAAGCTGCTCACCTTCAAAAAGATATTTTGTTTCATTTTTCAATGAAAGGTGACGGATACAGGGCTTAACAACCCCACTCCTTGGGGATATAATTAGCTAACTTGTTTACACGTACCCTGTTGAGCTTGAAAGTGTCTGTACATAGATTACGTTGGTTACCATGGACTGACCATGTCCATAGTGGATTCTCAATGTGTTTGTATGCATATATTCACTATTTCCAGAGCTCTCCCAGCTATCATTTAATTAGGATGCGAACAAACTGGAGGAAATGAATTTAAATTCGAATTTCTCTATAATTAGGATGAAAGAGTTTCAACATGGGTGACTTACAGTTTATAACATCAAATTAATTTATGCGTACTACCTCAAGTCATTTCTAGCAAGAATATTTAAAATCAATAGTTATGGCCTCAGATTATGCCCTTGCTCCTAGGGAATAAAATGATCTGTTCTAAAAAGTCAGCCTGTCACTTAATAGTTTCCCTTTCAGGATTTAATAACAATTACACACCTGAGCGTTCATTCTGGATAGCTTTAGTTGTACCTCTGGTATATAATGAAAAAGTTAAGGATATATGATTTTAGACGGAAAAATAAACCTAAAGAAAACTTTAAAATATTCAAGGTGATATTCCAACACCAAACTGAAATTCAGATGAACTCTCTGAATACTGTCAGCAGTCATTTCATGGCACCTATGAGACATCCAGCAGGTGTAATTTAGAAGCTGAACATGAGGAGTCTGGAGAAAGGGTCTGGATGGGGTTTATAGATTTGTCATTCATAAATAAGCACATATTCAGTGATTGGCATTATTTGAATAGATGAGATTTCCCTAAGAAAGTAATCAGCATAAAAGAAAAAGAACATGGATGAAATCCAGAGAAATACCAATTCTTAAGAACAGGCAGGGGAAAGAACAAAGACCAAAAACCTAGAAGCAAGATGGATAGGAAAAACATAGGGAAGGCAGGAGGAAATATTGTTAGAAAAAGGAACAGTGTAGAGTTTTAAGGAGGGCCCAAGAAATCATGTCAAATGCAATGGGGCTGTCAAAGATAAGGCTTGAAAGATGATCTTAGCCCTGGATGATTAGCAAGCCTTCGTTAACCATTTTGGTGCAGGGTTATAAGGGTGGCTAAAGTGGGTTCCGATACCAGAGAACCAAGATGAAAATTGAAGAAAGGAAGTAAATAGCTCCTAGGGAATAAAATGATCTCTTCTGAAAAGCCTGTTTGATAGTTTTTCTTTCCGGATTTAAGAACAATTATACACATGAGAGTAAATTCTGGATAGCTTTTTCTTGTCAAGATCTTGCCTATGAATATGGAAGAGGACAGTATCTAAAATAGGACTCAGAATTAAAAAAAAAAATGTTTTCCACAAGATGTGAGCATTTTGAGCCCATTTATAGGATGAAAGGAAGCAACATTGGAGAATGAGTTCGAAAATACAGGAGTGAGAGCTCTTGCCTTCTGAGACAGACCACATTCTGTCCATGGAATGTGTATCTCTCTAAATAACTTAGTTTCACTTTAAAAGGAAAAAGAAAAAGAAATACAGGAGAGAGGGTATAGTTGATGGTTCAAAGATCCTACACAGAGTGGTAAGGATGGGTTTACATCACCCAGTGAGAAGTATTCATTTAGGATGTATAAGGGACACGTTTTCCTCTAAAAGGATATATAAGGAAAAAAAGCACTGTGATACATATAGGCATCAGGATAGGATTGGGTCAGAAAGCTTAACTAGTATATACCTGAACACTTCATTTTCTGTAAAAGTTAAAGCCAAGTCATCTGCATGGATTGAAATATAAATTCTTCTATGGTTAATTTGAGGGGAACAAAGTTTGTTTAAAAAAAACAAAGGAAGTTTGACAGAAAATGAGGAATCACATGGAATAGATTGTTGCGAATTGCTTAGAACCTAACTGAGATTGGAAACAATTTTGAATGACACTGTGGGAGAATATTATTTTAGTATATTAACAAATCATTTTCTTGGACAGAGAGGATTGTTGACTTTGTTTAGCTTTTCTTTTGCAATCCCTGACAAGTATATACGCATGGCATTCTAAATATCTTACTTAAAAAAAAACCAAAAGACAAAGATAAGTACTTAAAATATGACTTCTTATGTCAAAAATACTACCCTTCCTAAAGGAACAATATGCCATTATAATGTGATTTTTTTTCTTCAGTTTTATACAACACTAGTATAGCAGCTGTCTTCGGAGAACCTAAGAACCAGGATGTTGTCCCTAGCACACCAGAAAAATGTCCAATATATTGTAAAATTTTTTAATCTAAAAATGTGTGTGTGTTTGTACACACAAAATTTCCTTAAATGTCTTGCACCAGTAACTCTCCCAATTGAGCATCTCTGTGTGTTTGTTGGGGGCACACATAATATTCCTAGGGTACTTTAAAACACTGCCTTAACCTTTACTTCAAGGTCAGCCATCATTAAGAGTTTAGGGCCTTCTCGGGTTTCTCTGGGAATTCACATGTTACTGCACATGTGTATGTTCTCTACATTCCCAGGCATATGTTAGAGCTTTTCAAAGCCCCAGATAATCATCTCATTCCTCATTCCCCAACACTCCTTTAATGATTTCTGGTCAGCTTCTTATTTGCCCCAGCCGTTATTACCACCTCAGAGAGCTGAAATGTTAAACCATTGTCACTAATAATTTTTGGCAAATACACATGGGAAAAGGCTAATTGCACAGAGAAATCTATGAATCAGGTAAAATAAAGACAAGATGATGGTGGCTTAGACCAGAGCAGTAGCAGTAGAGATAATATAAAGTATTTAAATTCTGGATATATTTTAAAGGTAGAATGGATAGAATTTATTAACGGATTGGATGGGAATGTGAGAAAAAGAGCTCGTTAATTCCTATTTGCCTTTTTCTATATAACAGAGAAAAAAACGGAGGGAGCAAGAACTTTAGCAACTTGTGCCAGGCTACACAGCTATTTAAAAGAAAGCACCTATCTGGCACATAGTGGGCAATCATTAAAAATGAATTTCACTTCCTTTGTGGTAGAGATGTCTAGGATTCAAATGCAGCTATTTTCAGAATCCTATCACTTCGATGAGTTATATATCTATATGTTGATTTCTTCCAATAATCAATCAACTAAGTAGCTAAAAAATTAAACAAGAGAATTTACAGGCATTCACTCTGTTTCCAGCTTTGTGGAAACAGAAGAGATAATGCTGGTTATAATGACGTCAACAATGACAAACATTGAGGGACTGCCTTCTGTTAGCTAATTTTTCATGTATTATCCCATTTAATCCTTATAACAACCTAATGGGAACAATTACTAGTATCTACAGTTTACAGTCATGTAAATGGGGGTTTTGAGGAAACTTCCAGGTCAAATAATAATACTCTGAGCATGGGACTCTTGGGGGGCTCCAAACCCATTCTGCCCCATTCATTGAGCCCCATCAGTGGATACTATGTTCTTATTTTCACTATAATTTTGAGGCTATTCATTTTTAAGGCTACCACAGAGCTGAGGAAAGAGGAATATGAATAGGGCAAACTAAAATGTCACAAGGCTTACTGAGATTCAGCATTTTTCTTAAAGAAACGTACCGCAACTTGTTGCAACTTAATTTCCGGAGTTCCGAGGAAGTTGACTTTTTGGGACAACTCTCCCCAGTATTTTCATTGCTTTTATGGGGAAGTAGATTTTCAGTGGTCTTTCACATTCTGAAATTCAGAATGACCTTATATATGTTTTTAAATTATATTCTCACAGGCACTCAGTTTAAGTATGGCAAGTACATTCCCCGTTTATTTAGAGAAGAGTCTGGAGAAATCATAGATGAAGCAATTACTATAAGGTATTTTCTGTTAGACATCAGCTGATAATCTGGAATCATAGTTCCAGACTTTCTTTTTGTTTTGTTTTGTTTTTTCCAATTTGAACTTAGAAGAAATATTATTTTTTAACATCTTTATTGGAGTATAATTGCTTTACAATGGTGTGTTAGTTTCTGCTTTATAACAAAGTGAATCAGCTATACATATACATATATCCCCATATCTCCTCCCTCTTGCATCTCCCTCCCACCCTCCCTATCCAACCCCTCCAGGCGGTCACAAAGCACCGAGCTGATCTCCCTGTGCTATGCAGCTGCTTCCCACTAGCTATCTGTTTTACGTTTGGTAGTGTATATATGTCCATGCCACTCTCTTGCTTTGTCACAGCTTACCCTTCCCCCTCCCTGTGTCCTCAAGTCCATTCTCTATGTCTGTGTCTTTATTCCTGTCCTGCCCCTAGGTTATTCAAAACCTTTTTTTTCCACCTAGATTCCATATATATGTGTTAGCATACGGTATTTATTTTTCTCTTTCTGACTTACTTCACTCTGTATGACAGACTCTAGGTCCATCCACCTCACTACTCAATTTCGTTTCCTTTTATGGCTGAGTAATATTCCATTGTATATATGTGCCACATCTTCTTTATCCATTCATCTGTTGATGGACACTTAGGTTGCTTCCATGTCCTGGCTATTGTAAATAGAGCTGCAAGAATATACAATGGAGAAAAGACAGCCTCTTCAGTAAGTGGTGCTGGGAAAACTGGACAGCTACATGTAAAAGAGTGAAATTAGAATACTCCCTAGCACTATACACAAAAATAAACTCAAAATGGATTAAAGGCCTACATGTAAGGCCAGACAGTATAAAACTCTTAGAGGAAAACATAGGCAGAACATTATATGACATAAATCACAGCAAAATCCTTTTTGACCCACTAGAGAAATAGAAATGAAAACAAAAATAAACAACTGATACCTAATGAAACTTAAAAGCTTTTGCAAATGAAGCAACTGACAAAGGATTAATCTCCAAAATATACAAGCAGCTCATGCAGCTCAATATCAAAAAAACAAACAGGGCTTCCCTGGTGGCACAGTGGTTGAGAGTCCACCTGCCGATGCAGGGTGCCCCGGTCTGGGAAGATCCCACATGCCGCGGAGGGGCTGGGCCCCTGAGCCATGGCCGCTGAGCCTGTGCGTCCGGAGCCTGTGCTCCGCAACAGGAGAGGCCACAACAGTGAGAGGCCCGCATACCGCAAAAAAAACCCCAAAAAACAAACAAAAAGAAACCCAATCCAAAAATGGGCAGAAGAACAAAATAGATTTTCTATGCTGAAAGAGAAAGGTGAAGGTTTGATCTGAAGAGTATCTGAAGAGTAGAAAAGTAGCTGGCTAGGTAATTGTAGGTGGCTGTACCTCATGAAGGTCCCTGCTGAAATCCTCAATCCAAATGGTTTGGTAAATTTGGGGTGACAGGTGTAAAATGGGCTGTGTGAAGTCTGGAGTAGTTTGGACCCTATCACATCCTTTGCAATGACATTGTAGATGACAGCCCCACCATTCTGTAGAAATACGTACCTGTCAGAAAATATTGAATTAGTTCAGTCATTGATCCGACCCAAGCATTTGTGTTCACGCTTTTATAGAAATTATGAGGGTAAGATATAAAGAAGCATTAGACAAAAGTTTTGTTTTCATTGCAAACGGGTTAGGATATTGTTGGCTTTTTATTCAACTTTTCCTGTGCAGGCCATAATCATTAAAATAATTCACTGCGATGTCAGAAAGAGCGTCTTGTCTTAGGGGCACTGGTGAGGTGAATTCACAATTATGGATCGTTTTAATCGAATTATATCCTTAGAGCTTTAATTTTGAGCCCTGAATCCACAATCTGAAATTTGCAGGTAATCAATGATATTTATTTAAATGCTCTTGGGTAAAGATAATGTGAATACAGAAACCTGCTTATTTCTAGCATAAAATTGTTTGTTAAGCAAAATAATAGAGCGCTGCAAATTAACTGTTAAAGGGAAATGTAATCTTGGTTTATTTAATTTTAACACCTTTGTTTGATATTTACCGAGTATTTTTAAGAATAACTCACATGTAATTTAGTTTAACTATCATTAAAATGTGAAAGCAAACATTCTTACCCTTTATGGTACTTATCTAGTACCAGACTTTTTTCATCTGTCGTGGAAAAATATTTTTTACATTTTAGAATTAACGTCTGTACCTACTTGGTTAATCAAGGAAATGCCTGAATTAGGAAATGTTCCAAATTACTCTGTATAAATATATAATACTTTACTGATATTGACAAGATGAAAAAAATTACATTGCAGTAGGTCTTATATATAGTAATCTTAAGAGGGTACCATAATAAATTTACAAATATGCATTTGTAAAAGCATAATTTTAGAGTTTTAAAAAATCTCCTGGGCTTCCCTGGTGGCGCAGTGGTTGAGAGTCCACTTGCCGATGCAGGGGACATGGGTTCGTGCCCCGGTCCTGGAAGATCCCACATGCCGCGGAGCTGCTGGGCCCGTGAGCCATGGCCTCTGAGCCTGCGCGTCCGGAGTCTGTGCTCCGCAACGGGAGAGGCCACAAAAAAAATCCTAAATTTTCCTGAGTTCTCATTAGGGTCTCACGGAGTCAAGATTAATTTCACCTGGAGGTCTTGTTTTTTCTCATCATGGGGAAGCAAGTTTCCAAAAATCTGGCAGGAAGAGTGACTTCCATCCTTCTGAGTGCCTGAGTGACAGTCACTGATGAGCTTAGTATCCTTGATTCTGAGGACAACAGGCTTTCTCCTTGATGACCTCAAAATAGTTCCTATTTTGGTCTTCATATACATGGAGGTATACAGTATTTACTATTTGGGCTCCGGCTTTTTTCCACTCAAAGCTATATCCATGAAATCCATCTGTATTATTTTATATACCAGTGATTTATTCTTTTTCCTACTGTGTAGCATTACATTGTTTAAATAGAGAGCTTTTTAATTCATTCTACTGCTGATGAGCACTCAGGTATTTCTGTTGAAATTGCTGGTTGTAAGTTATATATGTGTTTAACTTTAGTAGATGATATTAATCATTTTTCCAAAATGGTTGTACCAATTTAGGGGCCCAGATACAGATATGTGAAGAAATCCTACCAACAACAACAACAAAAAAAAAACATGGACAACCAATATGAAAAAAAGCCGAATTAGTTCAACAAGCACTCACAATATACACAAGTTTATGAAAACCAAGGATTAAATTTTGATAAAGAGCAGTAAGAATCTCAATTGAGCCATATGTGTGAAAACAATTGTTCTTTCATATTATTAAATAAAAAATAGATTTAGGGCATGATGAGTGCTTAATTGAGGCTTTTTATTGGCTAGACCTTCAAAGTTGGAATTTTTAATTCACAACAAGTCCTTACAGCAATTTTATAGAATTAGGAAAATAGCCCTGAGGTTATTGAATAAAATGTTTAAAGTACCTTATAGGATGATGAGAAAATGAAAGTGAACAGAGACACCAAGTGTAAGCGATAGAGAAGAGTGTTTACAGTTCAAGTACAATCAGATGAAAAGATAGCATCTCCTAGAATTCTTTAGGTAATTGTGCATATTTGCTATTTTCATGTTTTGCAGCACATTATTATTTCTTTTAATAAATTTATTTAGTTAGTTAGTTTTGGCTGCATAGTTTATAACTAACTAACTATATTTAGTTAGTTAGTTTTGCTGTGCGCGAGCTTTCTCTAGTTGCGGTGAGCGGGGGCTACTGTTCGTGGCTGTGTGCAGGCTTCTCATTGCGGTGGCTTCTCGTTGTGGAGCACGGGCTCTAGCTGCGCGGGCTCAGTAGTTGTGGCGCGTGGGCTTAGTTGCTACGCGGCATGTGGGATCTTCCCAGACCAGAGCTCGAACCTGTGTCCCCTGCATTGGCAGGCGGATTCTCAACCACTGCACCACCAGGGAAGCCCAGCGCGTTATTTTTGGCCCAGGGAGTCCACTCTCTTTATGGATATGCAGAGTATTCCTAACTAGGAACAACTTATAGTCTCAAAGTCTAAAGATAAAGAAAATTATCATTAAACACTTCTGATTCTAATATTGAATACCTGCATAAAAATTTCCCATCACCTTCCAACAAATGACTTGCTCGAACCATTTTTTGATTAATCATCACTCACTATCAGGCGTTCTCTTCCTCCTTTGGGGCTGCAATTAACCCTCTTTATATTACATGGTATATACAAATGTTATTTTCTTTCAAAGTTTATTACCTATATTTATGTATTTACATGGTTCACTTGACGATTTTTTCTATCTGTGAAATTTCTTCAGACATGTTGAATACGTCATAATTTCTCCCACTTTTATGATCAAAACATTTTTGCCATTTAATAGTTTTTTTCTTAGTGCCAGTTTCAGAAATGAACTAAAGTTAAGTGAAGAATTGGTAAACTTGAGCAGAGGGATACCCATGTCTTATCAGTTTGGCTCATTTAGTTTACCTTGTTTTATTGAGCTTTGCTTTATTGTGCTTCAAAGATAGTACATTGTTTTACCCATTGAAGGTTTGTGGCAATCCTGTATCAAGCAAGTCTACTGGCACCAATTTTCTAACAGCATATGCTCACTTTGTGCCTCTCTGTCACATTTTGGTAATTCTCACAATATTTCAAATTTTTTCATTATTATTACAGTTGACCCTTGAGCAACAAGGGGGTTAGAGGTGCTGACTTCCATGCAATCAAAAATCTGTGTATAACTTTACAGTCAGCCCTCCATATCTGAGATTCCACATCTGCAGATTCACCCAACTATGGATCAGTACGTACCTATTGGAAAAAAGTCTTCATATAAGTGGACCCGCGCAGTTCAAATCACTGTCATTCTAGGGTCAACTGTATATGTATCATGATGATCTGTGATGATCTCTGATGTTACCATTGTAAAAAGATTACAACTCACTGAAGGCTCAGATGATGCATGACGGTTAGCATTTTTATCAGTAAAGTATTTTTAATTAAAGTATGCACATTGTTTTTCAGATATAATGATATTTCACATTTAATAGACTACAGCAGTGTAAACATAACTTTTATATGTACTGGGAAGCCCCATAACTGTGTGACTCATTTTATTGTGATATTTGATTTATTAAGGGGGTCTGAAAGCACACCCATAGTATGTCCCAGTGCCTGTATTTGTTTATTTCCCAAGCTTAACCTAAGACACTTCCCCTTTTCAGGAAAACTGATTCCTAGACATGTTTAAGTGTAAAGTATATTTCCCTCTTTTATTATTTCTACCAAAACTAACAGCTGAATTTTTGTTGTTGTTGGTTTTTTGTGTTTTGTTGTTTTTCACTCAAATTCACTCAATATATCTGGGAAATGTAAGAGACAGGTTATTCCTGTGGTCATTTATATTTTCTTAGGGCAGTTTCTTATGATATGCCTAGTTTCATAATATTAAAAAAAGGGTCTAATTCTCCCATTATTAGGCCACTTGAAAGAGTTTATAATAATCCTGCAGCCTTACTTCTAGAATAATGAGGGCAATATTTTTTTTTACTACATTACTGTGTAAAGTTAATATACCATTTTTGAGTTTTTTCAGTCTTATAGTTAATAGTTATAATTGCCAAGAATTGAAGACAGAACGTTCCAGAAATATATATGTATGTGTATATATATATATATATATATATTTTCTTTCTCTGGAAAGTTTCTGTTACTCTTTATAGATTCTCTAATAGACCATATTTCATAGCCTACATTGAACCCTGTGTTTGCATATGTAAGTTTTACAAATTAAAGCAAGAGTAAGAGAGAGAGTAAGAGATAACACACTGACCAAATAGTGGAATTACCTCCATGGCTCAGTATCTATCTCATTATTCAGCATGTTATTCTACCATTTTCTCTCTTCTCGAACCCTATATCACCTAAAGCTCACCACACTATGCTTGAACAGATTTGTTCCCTAAAATGACTAAGTTCATCCAACGCTAATTCTTCCAAATTTCTTTTTCTTTCCATACAAAAGTTTCCATCTTTAAGATCCTCTCACTGTTGTGGCCTCTCCTGTTGCGGAGCACAGGCTCCCGACGCATGGGCTCAGTGGCCATGGCTCACGGGCGCAGCCGCTCCGCGGCATGTGGAATCTTCGTGGACCGGAGCATGAACCCGTGTCCTTTACATCGGCAGGCGGACTCTCAACCACTGCGCCACCAGGGAAGCCCCGAAAGTTTCTGTCTTTAACCTATTCTATCCTCATCCGTCCCATTTCAGAAGCAGACACTACCCTCCTCTTTCCAAGGCTGATTCCTGCATCTGACCTGTTTATTCCAGCCCAGCACTTTCCTCCATTAGTTATCCTTTTCTTTATTACAGCTGTCACCTCTTATATTCTATTGGCTCTGACTTCACATATTTTCTTGAAATTCCTTCATTTTAAACGTTCCCTCAACACCAACAATAATTATATACAACAATAAGGAATACTACTATTTATTATAGCCACCATATGTTGGGGAACATGCTACTAATTAGAAAACAGTCATGATAATAACAAATCCTTATTTTGACTTTCCAGATATTTCTCCTTGCTTTACACATATCAACAGACATTTAATCCTGGGGGAAAAAACAATGCAAGGGAAGCATTACTATAATCCTCATTGGACATAGTGGAAATTAGTGCTCAGCAAAATCAAGAGTTTCAATCCCACACACAGAGGAGACTGCAGTGCTGGGAGTTGACCCCAGGCCTTTGGACTCTAAAGCCCATAGTTTTACTTTATTTTTGCTCTGTCATCACATCAATCTTCTTAATAAACTACCACAATATGGTACTAATTTCCAGCATTCTAACGAAATTTGTTTCTCACATTGTGGTCATAGACCCTCATGTTTGCTCTATTCTAGACACATTTTCTGTGGTATTAGATACTTAGCAAATCTATCTGTAGAATCATCTTTCTCCTTTGCATTTCCATCCAAGTTTCTGGGTGTCCTCTTGCCCCTTGGACTTTCTTTTCTCATTCCTCTGCTATCATCTCTGTTCCTATTGTCCTTTCTTATCATTGTTACCTGAGTCTCTATCCTCAGACCACTTATTTTCTAGAGGTGCAAACATTCCTTGATCAACTTGAATTCTCAAAAGTTTAATAGCCATATCTGTGATCTCTTCTGGTGTACATATCCAGTATGAAATATAAAAACTCTCTTTTTAGTTCATTATTTCCACTGGTTGCTCTAAGAGACCCTCTAATCCCAGTCATCAAATCCTTTTGATCTTGCCTCCACTATTTTCTCCCTAGACCCTTCTGTCTCTCACCCTGAACACTTCTATCACCTGATCTTCATCAGCTCTCACTAAAACTGTTGTAAGCACCTGCTGCCTGGTTTTCATCTCCCCAAGGTCTTGTCTTCAATTGGTCCTCCATCTAAAATCCTTTTGATAAGTACTTCCGTCCATTGGACTTTTATTCACTCTTCTGTATTTATTTTTGCTAAGAGCAAATCCTGAGACCCAAAAGATGAGGGAGTCAGGTGATGTTGGAATTGAAGAAATGTATATACTAAGAATGTTAGATAGCAATTATAAAGGGCCAAGTAAGAGTATGTGTCTGAGGCAAGAAAACTTTGTTATAGATAAGCCTTGGATAAAGAATTGGCAAGAAATGTGAGTGAGCACGAAAGAGGGGCCATATCTTGCAGATACTATGAACAATAGTTAGTGTAACCTTTACAGAGGGATGGAGAATTATTTAAAGCTTTTAGGATAGCAGTGGTATCATGATATTTGCCATATGTGTAGACCACACGGACTGCAGTATGGAAACTGAATTGGCAAAGTTGCTTCTAGGTAGTGACTTGGGATTTGTGTCTGAGAGTGGGGTACAGGATACCAACCAAGATCCTATTCCAAAAGTCTTAGTTGGGAAATCCAGGTTCCTGAAAGAGAGCATCCACTGGGAAACTGAAAAGATATAGATCTGAAATTTATTTGGGAGATGAAATCCACATAGCAAGTTGATCAGCAAAAAGAGGCTACTCTAGTCCTATGGAATAGCAAAGCCATAGACTGACAGCTTTTGATAGTTTCACGTATGAGATTTGAAGAAAAGAGAAATCTGCAGGATTGAGTCTCAAACACATGCAAATAGAGACACAAACTTAACACCAGGTAATAGAAGGGAAAAGAATAGAAGGCAAACCCTTTTCCTTTTATTTTTAGTCTTAAGCAGCTCTGCTTGCCTATGTTGGGACTTCCTGAATTTGAATGCAAGACCTTATTAACTTCCTGACAAGAAAGATCTACTCAAAGATAAGATTTGCCATGTGTTGCGAAAATTCTGAAGTGGCCCTTCTGCGGCTTCCATAGATTGTTTTATCAGTGTATTTAGGGGTACTCAGTCATTGACAGCCAGGCAGGCACTGACTTTCCACTAGAAATGGATAAGTTAAACTTGTTCTGGAGGAAAAAAATGTCCCACAGACCTCTTTCAAACAGAATTTAAAGAGGAAAATTGGTGCTTGCCGTTTAATAGTTTGTAATTTTAATGATAAGGGTCAACAGTTTAGCTGTGTTAATAGGAACTGAGCAGTAATAGTCTCATGTTAGTTTTCTCTGACTAAAGGATAATTGAAGGACAAGAAAATTGTAGACTTGACCTCAATATTCTAACTAATAATTCATCATTCTTGTGTTTGTAAATGTATTGTACCCAAAGAAGGGGATGAGAATTCTGAGGCTGTGGATTAATTTTGGCTGTCATTATGCCTATTTATATTGAAATTTGGACATTTTCTTTCAGTGCCCTGATTTTTAGGAGACAGAGCTTTTCTTAAGAGTTGTTTTGGTGGTGTTTATTCATTTATTCAATCAGTCAGAATTTTGGATGTATCATCTATCATGAGTGACTGGACTAGTCATTGAGATATAAAACTGAATAGGATAGGGTCCTTGCCTTCAAAGGGCTACCTTTCCAGGTGGAAGAAGGTTTCACTTAGCATTTTGTTTGGCTACAATCTGTAACAGAAATCCAACTTTGGCAGCTTTAATAAGAGGTCAGGGTTGGCAACCCCAGTCTAGTATAGCGGCTTTATGATATCATCACAGAAAGCACACTTTCTTCTCTCCACCCTGCCACCTGTCATTTGTCTCTCTTTCTGGTGGTCACAGGATGGCTGCTTCATCTACCCACATTGTTTCTGTGATCCTGTGAAAAAGGGGAAAAGTCAGAGGGCACATGGCATATGATAGCTGAGATTTCTCTTTCCCCATCATCATGCCCGGAAGGCTTTTATTCACACCTCACTGTCACTAGTCTATCAGATCAGATGACACTCTTTAGGTACCAGAAAGCCTGGGAAATCAGTATTTTTAGGCAGGCACATTGCTGACTCAAATGAAATGAGATTCTGTAAATTAGAAAATAAGAAGAGAATGAATATCTGTTGACAACCAGCTGTTTCCACCATGATTGATAGATTCCTCCTTCTCCAAAACAATCATAGCAGCGCTGTGAAATAAGTGCTATGGAGAAATGGTGTACAAATTCTGGAAATACAAAGAGAAATACACATGGCAATTACTTCAAATAATTGTTCCCAAAAGAGGTGATGCTTATGATGAGTCTTATTAGCTAGCAATTTTTCGGGTGGACAACAATAGGGAATACCAATCCATGAAAAAGGATCAATTTGGAGAAATGCATCAAAGTAAAAATGAGCTGTGCCCAATCAACAAAACCACAGAATACTGGTGTGATGAAAGGAGAAGCTAATTGAAGGGATGATGATAGGAGATAAGTTTCTACGTATACAGTGCTAAGTACTTCGAAATCATTTGTAAAGACAGTGGAAAATACTTAAGGGTCTTATCCCAAAGAATTTCATAATTAGATAGATTAGAGAGAATGAGACTCAAGACCGTAGCATTAATCCAACAAGAGAAATCACAAGGGCAGTGCCAGAGATCTGAAGAAGATACTTCTAAGGAAAAAACTGGGTGTTACATGGAATTTGAGCGGAGGGTGGCCATTACGTTTTAAAGAAACAGAATTGGTGTTGTCTGGAAAGTATCCAGGTGTATGTATTCAATAGTTTAGAGGACCTAGAAATGAAAAGAGTAATTTGCGCTGTAAATTCTGGCTGTGGAGATATCAGCTTATTAGGCAAATATGAAATAATGCTTGTGGATAAGGTCACTCAGAACAAGTCATGAGAAAATAAAAAGATACAAGCCAGATTACTGAAGATAATATTAATGAAATGGGAGGGGAATAATATACTGTAGGAAAATTAAGAAGTGATGGTCAAAGAAACTTTAGGAGGAAACCTAACTGGGGGCAGTCCCCTGAATATTAATAGAAAAGATGATTCTTGGAGAACAAAAAGGGAGAGTTCAAGAGTGCCAAATACTAAGTTGAGTAAGACCTGGACAGAAACTGTTCACTGAGCTCGAATATTACATAATCATTTATCATCTTAGGGGGAACTAATTTAGTAAAGCTAAGAAAGAAGAGGTAGATGGCCGTTCATTATGAATAAGGAACAGACGAGGAAGTAGATACTACCAACTGGAAACTTGGAAAGAGTGATTGGGAAAAAGAACAGATGATAAGAAGGCATCAGTGGTAGGATTACAACAGGGTCATTTTTGTGTGTCTGTGTGTACATGTATGTATGTATGTACATATATATGTATGTTTGGATTTTGAGAAGTTTGAGAATATATGTTGAGGAGATGGTCAGTAGAGAAAATGTTATATATTCAGGTAGAGCAGGTGTAACTGACAGAAGATTATCCCTGTTAAGTAGGAAGTTGAGAGGTATTTTTTGGTAAAAGCGTGCATGCCTGTTTTCATGATAAGTGTTGCAAAACTGATCTGTATTATGATTATGAATTTGCTCACTTCAACTGCCTATCACAATCAAAATATTTTTTCCATAGCCACCATTTCATGTGTCCATAACTAAATGTACAAAGCACCTATTGATAAGTACATAATGAGCAAAACTTTATCATTGTGAAATGGCAACATGGCAGCTTTTAAATTTCCATTTCAAATTATTTATTTCTATTTTATTTTCTCTATGGATATCTTCACTCTTTCCAGGAGATAATAATAAATACATGGAGGATAAGAATTTATATCTCAGTTTTAAATGATACTCATTTAAATGTCAGTGGGTTATTTTACTGTATTCTGGTGGCTTTTTTTCTTTTTGACATGAATTTCATCTTGTAGTCCTGAAGTTTTGTTCAATTTCAATCAACAATGTTTGCTCAGACTTTGACTTGCATCTCTGCTTTGAAGTTGTATTCAAAGGGGAAATAAGTGTCTATGTATATTCCTTATAACAATTATAACAGTATTACCTAAAATATGTCTATTTGTTGTTAAATATTTTTATAAGTAGCACTAAAGCTTGTTTCAGACATGAGTTTATTCATCAGTCAATTGATATGACTTCTCTTCCATATGTTAAGCCCAGCCATTTGTCTTCATACAACATTTTAATACAGAGCAATGGATTTAAGAATGGAACGAAGAATTTGCTCTTGTGACCTAGGCACACTTTTGAACCCAAATATGTCCATGTGAAATGTTAGGGAAATGTGAAGGGATTCTCTAGGAATACCATATATAAGTAATCATAAATGAAATGTCTGCAATGGTGCTGAACTTCTAAAATATAGCTCTTGGATATGTAGTTTTTCATTATTACTTTTGGTCAGATAAATAGACGTTAATCTTAAGGAGATCAATGCAATAAAGACACTTTAAATAAGTGCTCAGTATAAGGAAGTCTTAAAAAAAATGATTGTCTAAAGAAGTACGGAGTGACCAAGAGAGCAAGATAGGGGTTACCTTTGGGAGAGCATTTGGTATCATAATTGTCTCACTTTTCTTTCTAAGGAGTGAATAAAAACTAAACATAATGTGAAACACAGCTCTGCTCTCAAAGGTTTAGTATTTTGCTCTGGGATCAAAATACCAAATTTCCATATTTGAAAATATGGAAAAGCCATACACTTGGGGTTTTTTAAAAATATTTTTGTTTTATTTTTGACAACATAGATCATTGGTTTCCTCCTTTTCCTCAAGTAGCCATTTAGTCAGAAAATTAGTGGCTAGAAATAATAACATTTAGTAATTATTTCCTAATTAAAAATGAATGGCTGGGGCTTCCCTGGTGGCGCAGTGGTTGGGGGTCCGCCTGCCATGCAGGGGACACGGGCTCATGCCCTGGTCGGGGAGGATCCCACATGCCGCGGAGCGGCTGAGCCCGTGAGCCATGGCAGCTGTGCGTCCGGAGCCTGTGCTCTGCAACGGGAGAAGCCGCAACAGTGAGAGGCCCGCGTACCGCAAAAAAAAATAAATAAATAAAGAATGGCTGTGGAAATGGAGCATTCTCACCTCCTGCCCCATCTCCTGCTCTGACATATACACAGGAATAGGGGAGAATATTTCATGGACGGGCCTAGCAGGGCTCACTGGGACCACTGTATCAGCACTTTTGAACACACTCATGCACCCACACGCAGAACCTCACTTCAGATCTTCACTGGACATTCTTTATCCTTCCCCAGCTTTGAATTCCACATAAATTTTATGCACAAAAGCACTGTATGTAAAAAAATACATGCCATAAGGTTGACCTAATTATATGTCAAATACTGTACCATTTTCTTTCTACATAAGTAAATAATGCCTGCTTCTAAATGTGTACATCTAGGTATCTTTGTAATCTTGTTAACATGATACTTTAAAAACGATTTTACTGGGCAAGAAAACATTTTAATTGGAACATGAATATTTGAATTTTGACCTAGTTGATCCCGGAACGTTTTCCCTTGTGATTTCCAGCTCTGGGTTTATCTTAACAGTGCCTTTGCCTCATCCAAGATTACAGAAATATCAACTTGTAGTGCATTTGTAGTTCTGTTCTTAACATGTGCTTTTTCAATTCATCTGGAAATTACTGTGGTAAAGTTAACTCTCTCCTCCCCACTAGCCAACTTTAAGAATCCCAACTGTAACCTTTTTCTGAAAACTCCAACCAGCTCTTCTACAGAGCATGTTTTCTGCTTCATTGCTGTGCAAGAGGATATCGATTCTGCAGGCTCGCTCTCCAACTACATAAGGTCAAGGAAAGCTAGTACTTCTTCTTTCTTGAAATGTAGACATCATCCCCTCCTTTTCCTATTTTTGAATAAATTTCTTTTATCACCTCAGTACCACTCAAAGGAGAATCTTTACTTTCTCGTAGTTGATTTGTTGATCCCACTCACAGTTTCCTCGGGGTGGTTCATGAGCCAGTGGGTAAGTAGTCTGTTGGGGGAAGCAGTTTGGGGGAGCTCTGTCACGGATCTGCATCTCTCCTCACTGGCATCCACGGTAGCCCCGACTCCTTTCTGCTCTTTGGTGAGAGGTCACACAAAAGATCGCTAAATTGGTCTCTCGAGTCAAGCTTTCACTGAGGCCTGGACAAAGTGACCCATTAGCTTAAGTGTATTTTTGTGGCTTTTTCCTGTGCGTGAAGGTCATAGTGGAGGGAAGGGATGGGGAGAAGCATCTGGAAACTTGACCTATGGAAACATAGCTGTTTCCGTAGGTAACTCTTTAATCCTCTTGCTTTCTGCTCGTCTACCCAGTTTTTCTCATCCACAGGGGTGCTATGTTGAAAAACTGTAACTGCCTGTAACCTGGCGATGTGTACTCAGAGCTGTGGGTTCCTTCTCTCCAGCTGAGCTCTCAGAGTAATCCTACTCATGCTCAGACTTCTAGAAAGTCATAATAGCTTCTTTTTTTAAAAAAAAAAAAGATTTATTTATTTATTTATTTTTGGCTGCATTGGGTCTTTTTTTTTTTTTTTACATCTTTATTGGAGTATAATTGCTTTACAATGGTGTGTTAGTTTCTGCTTTATAACAAAGTGAATCACATACGTTCCCATATCTCTTCTCTCTTGCGTCTCCCTCCCTCCCACCCTCCCTATCCCACCCCTCCAGGTGGTCACAAAGCACCGAGCTGATCTCCCTGTGTTATGTGGCTGCTTCCCACTAGCTATCTACCTTACGTTTGGTAGTGTGTATATGTCCATGCCTCTCTCTCGCTTTGTCACAGCTTACCCTTCCCCCTCCCCATATCCTCAAGTCCATGCTCTAGTAGGTCTGTGTCTTTATTCCTGTCTTACTGCTAGGTTCTTCATGACATTTTTTTTTTCTCTTAAATTCCATATATATGTGTTAGCATACGGTATTTGTCTTTCTCTTTCTGACTTACTTCACTCTGTATGACAGACTCTAGGTCCATCCACCTCATTACAAATAGCTCAATTTCGTTTCTTTTTATGGCTGAGTAATATTCCATTGTATATATGTGCCACACCTTCTTTATCAATTCATCCGATGATGGACACTTAGGTTGTTTCTATCTCCAGGCTATTGTAAATAGAGCTGCGGTGAACATTTTGGTACATGACCCTTTTTGAATTATGGTTTTCTCAGGGTATATGCCCAGTAGTGGGATTGCTGGGTCATATGGTAGTTCTATTTGCAGGTTTTTAAGGAACCTCCATACTGTTCTCCATAGTGGCTGTATCAGTTTACATTCCCACCAGCAGTGCAAGAGGGTTCCCTTTTCTCCACACCCTCTCCAGCATTTATTGTTTCTAGATTTTTTGATGATGGCCATTCTGACTGGTGTGAGATGATATCTCATTGTAGTTTTGATTTGCATTTCTCTAGTGATTAATGATGTTGAGCATTCTTTCATGTGTTTGCATTGGGTCTTCATTGCTGCCTGCTGGCTTTTCTCTAGTTGCAGCGAGCGGGGGCTACTCTTGGTTGCGAGCATGGGCTTGAGGCGCGCGGGCTTCAGTAGTTGTGGCGCACGGGCTTAGTTGCTCCGAGGCATGTGGGATCTTCCCGGATCAGGGCTCGAACCCTTGTCCCCTGCATTGCCAGGCAGATTCTTAACCACTGTGCCACCAGGGAAGTCCCCATCATAGCTTCTTGAGGGCTCAGCTCCTTTTCTCCCATTCATTACACATTTACACTGCATTTTCAATGGGCTCATGAAGAGTACAAAGGGAGTCTTCTCGGAAAAGATTGCTGAGATGTGAAGGAAGTGCCAAATCTCCTTGCTTATAACATTAGAATATAGAAAGATATTAAAATTGGAATTAAGGTATTTTCATCCAGCTATCTTGTTGCAAATTCAAATCAGGGCCACAGAAGAAACAAACTCCATTTCAGCCTTTCTTAGAGCAGCTTCCAACAAAGCTCACAGCTAAAGACCTTCTGACATCAGTCTAGCATAGCAGCAGTGTTCCAACTGTCACATGATTTACAGACACGTAACTATTAAACTAGTTTCAAAAATGCAGATGAAGCAGTAATGGCTGACCTTTGCATCCTACTTTTAAAAGGGAATTGTGCTTGGAGAAACAGGAAGCTTAGGTATGTAAAAGTGCCTTTTGCCTTCAGGGTGACAATCTACCTGGGACTGACAGTGGAGTTCTCTGGGTCTGACAAGCAGCGTGGTTACTTGATCAAGGACTAGCTCTTTTACTTTTAGCAGCCACAGGCTTTAGGGACTCTTAGGGGCCAGAAGCCTGAAACTTCAGAGAAGACACCACCTTTAGTCTCTTTTCAGTACCAGTGTGAAAATCCAGTTCCAAATCTGCCTTCTCTTTCTTCAGCCTGGGGGTCGTTAATTCGGTGCTTATCCTAACACCTTACAACATACTTTCTGTATATGGTTTAATTCCCAAGCCATCATTGTTGCCTTTTCTCATAGTTTTTCCAGCTTCTCAAAACTTTTCTGTAAATGAGGCCATGTAGGCAAGCGCTCTCTCTATAACTTCACCTTCCATTCATAACAGAAACAGTATCCGTTGCTTCTGTTCTGGTTTAATAGCTTTAATGTTACTGGCAGACTTTGCTTCCAGCCTTCTCCTAATCAATTAGGAGAGTCTAATTTTTTTTCCTCTATTTTTAGCTATCTAGTTTTATTCCTTACATGTGTTCCTAAAAAGGCCGGGCCTTTTTTCACCCCTCTCTTCAGAATGGTTAAAACATATTGGCAACAAGTAAAACAACTTTTAAAAATGTTTTCAAACACACAGATTATTTCCTTATTCTGCCTTACACACTGAAAATGCAAACGACTTAGAATACACGCTCCAGTCAAGTTGACTGTGCAGAGAAGAAATATTTACCTTTGATGCTGGTCTTCTTTGGAGCACACCCTGAAATAATTTACAATAATTTATTGAGACCAAGCTGCTCTCTTATAATTATCATTATATACAAATAACTGATAAAATGGTTAGCTGCCATAAGGAAATTATTAAAACCCACACATCGTTCCAAAATAAGTGCATGAGCTAATTTGTAAATCTAAGGAAGTTCTTAATTTAAAATTTGTCACCTGGAAAATATTTGCAAGGTTGTTATATTTTATTACATCCGTAACACTGTTGACTTCATGTCATTTCTGTGCCTAGCTTACTAGGCTTTTGGAGACTAACTTTAAAATATGAAAATAAAAACAAAAGACCAGGGAGTTGGACTTTCTTCTCATGTTTATTACAAGTTTTACCAGGAGCCTGGGTCTCATTTATGTCACCATAGATTTATTTTACAAGTTTGGACTTGCACAAATGTGCCAGAATTTGAATGCCTTACACATTTTTTGAAAAGCAACTGTAATATGTGATGCACTGACCTTTTAGTGTTCATTTTGATTGGTTAATGGTTATACCTTTACAGTTCAGTCAGATTGTAAACAAGGGGAAAAAACTGAATATATAAAGGTCAGGAAAGTTTAGTGACAAAACTTGTGAAACTCTATGCTTTCCTATGACTAAAAATGATTAAAATTCATACATCTGCCTTCTAAACATATACTTAAGAAATAGAGGTCCTTAAAAGTGAATTCAAAACATAAATTACTGAATATTGTTTTCTTAATTTTGTTTTAAAGAAACTCTGTTTGTACCTTTTTCAAAAAAGTCATATTTCTTCGTTGAACATCTTTCAAATTATTATGTTTAAAGGTGAATGATATTGTGTTCACATAGAGTTACAATAATGACACTGGAAGTCCTCAAAGTTCAGGTTTTTATTGTTAGTTAACTTTGTTTATCCAGTTCCTAGAACATGATGGCTTAATAAATAAAAACTTAATTTATCAAAATTGAAATCTCAAAGGAAAATATACACGATATAAATAAGCGTCCAAAGAATGATAGAAACTGTTCAAGCAATAAAACCTCAGTCATTCTGAGAACAGTCTTTCAGAATTACCAGGCCTTCCATCTCACTCTGTACATAATGGGAAAGAAAGTTCCCTTCAGCATAGAATCATTCTTAAGCTCAGCTAAGAAAAATGATAACTGAAAAAAGCTGAATATCACAACTGACGTGAGGAATCAGGTCACATTGTTCAGGAGCACTTGTTGGGAGAAAATGTTTAGACGAAGCCCCTTTTACTTGAAATGACACAGGAATGGAGAAAATGACATCCAAAAAGGAGAAGAAAGAAAAGAGTAAGCAGGAGTTGTGTTGTTCCAGAAGCCCAGGTGAGGAAGAGAAGCAGAGGTTAGGTGTAGAAAGCAATCAACATTCTTGACAGTGAGAAAGGGGAAAGTGGAAAATAAATGGTTCTGTAGAAAGAGTAAGAACAGTCACATGCGTGTCAGGATTATACAGATTCTGGAGAATCTGGCATAAGCAAACACATAGAGGGTCTCCACTGTATGTGTGAATCGTGTGCCAGTCTGGTGCCAAGGAAGAGAAAAAACTGCTGCATTTCCCAGGATAACTCTGGAGATGAAGGGTGGTATAAGAAAATTGTAGAGACCATTGCTCTAAGTGATAGAGCTTCACTGAAGTATTTTAAGAAGAAAAATAACATAATAGTGGGAGACGAAAGTGGTCATTACCTGACATGGCATCATAATTGCTGATGGATCTCCCAGTGATTCTGCATCCTAGCGCCCATGCCCTTGTGTGATCCCGTCTCCTTGAGTGTGGGCTGGACCTAATGCTTTGCTTATAATGAACAAAATACAGCAACAGTAATTGGATTTTACTACTGTGATTAAGCTACAAAAGCCTATGACTTGCATCTTGCCAACCCTCTTCCCCTCCTGCTGGCACTCTCTCCTGGCCTCTTGCTTGCTTGTGGTGGTAAAGGGAGCTGCCTTGTTGTGAGATGCTTTATGAAGAAACTCACGTTTCAAGGAACCAGGTGAGTCCTCAGCCCAACAACTCACAAGGAACTAAATCCTGCCAACAACCCTGTGAGTGAACTTGGAAATGAATCCTTCCCTGTCAAGCCTTGAGATGACTGCCTTCAAACAGCTGCCATCACACATACCCACACACATACACGCACTTGCACACACACACACACACACACACAGGCACATACACACACGCACTCCTCCTTTCGGCACCCTACTGTTTCGGAGCTGTAACTGACAATATAGAAGGGGGCTCAGTGCTGGTAGATGGCTCTGAATTGGCAGTCTCCTCCCGTTGTATTTCAGTGCATTTTGAAGGGATAAGTCTTCTTTCCACCCAACCCTTAAGTAAAGTGGTTTAATCAGGTGGTCATATTCTTTTTCCTAATGCTTAGATAGAATTAGCCACACAGAGGGAATAACAATATTAGTTGAGAAAAGATTATGATTGAAGGAAGGGGAGATTTCATACATCTAGGAAAGCCTGGGTGAACAGCTAAACATTGATATGACTCTGAGTGCATGGAAGAGAACGCAAAGACTCAGGAAGTAAGAGCAGCATTAAAGGGAAGCCAGTTTGCATGAAAAAATACAGTCCACATGCTGTCTCTGGCATATATATCCAAGGATACTACTTGTTTTATAAATGAAAATGTTAGCTTTTATAGCATGAAATTAAGTTATATCAGGTAAAACTGATTTCTTTTAAGTTGCCAGGCTCTTTTTGTTGTTTAAATTATCTACTAATAGAACTGCTAAATAGGGCTCAGTAACCAGAATCATACTTAACGGTGCTCAGGGTTCAATAGGTTAAATGTTCCTATTCTTGAATCAGCAGACCAGAACTAAGCATCCAAGTACCAGGCATGGATCTGGAATAACAGATCCAGTGAACTAGGTTTCAGTGGTGCTCACCTGGTACAGGCCCATGGGCAAAATGCCAAGTAAACACTGTGATAAAAGCAGTGTGATGGACATTCAAAATTGGAAAGGATAAAGTTTTTATTGAACTGCAGCAGGTTTTCTCTATGGCCTAAAATTTTATGAGAATGAATTATTTATACAATAATAAAAAGCTATTTTTGTCATTTTAACATGGGAAAAACACAAATACCCCCAAGAGCACTGCAAAACAGTATCTTTGTGACAGTATCCATCAGGCCAGGAAATTATTGGGCTAATTTGAGTCTCCAGCAAAATTTTCACTTTGTGATGGAACAAAACTGAATGTTTAAATACTAAGGTCTTCATATACCCATGCTCCATTTAATGGCTTCTTTCCTACTCCAGGGAAAGGGATGTCCTTGAGATCAATCTTCTTCTCCTTTAATATTTATCTTTTTAAAAAATCTACTGAATATTGACTCACTCTGTTCGACCTTAGTCTTGTCTTTTCTCTGGGTCTTTTGATGATAGATGCTGGTATCCCTCTCTGTCATTCACTCCAATATTGTTTATTTGTTTGCTGTTTCTCCCTCCTTTAAGCTGAGTCTTATAAGTCAAAGTAAATTACTCACTCAGTACCACTTAGAGTGGGTGGTCAATAGTAACATTTCTGATAATTTCTCCGGTAACACCTATGTCATTACAGAGCTCTCTCCAGGGACATAAAGGCTTTAGGTATCTCATACTTGAGTTACATTAGGCCAACTGACCTAAAATCAAGGTACATTGTTATATTCCAAGCTGCTTCGTCGGCACATGTTGGTTGAAATCTACTGCCCCTCCATTGCTCCGGCTGCATTTCTGTATACCTGTAGGTCAGGTTCTCAAGGTGAGGCAGTAGGAATCCAAATAATGTATTCCCAAATGGTCATTATAATAACAAGACACTTCTATTTTTATATTTTTGTCAGGGTTCAGAGTCCCATTAAGAAGACCTCTCTCTGGAACACTGATTTAAAATTTTTATTGACCAGGTTTATTTTTAAGAAGCAATTTAGGGTAGTCCTTTGATTTCCAAGAGAAGCGTATAAACAAAGATAACATGACTTAGAATTATTCAGCTCTGCAAAAATTGCATGAAATGCATAACTTTATGACTATTAAGATGCTTAGGGGGAAACAAATTAAAGAAAGACTACATGATTAAAAATAAAATATTACAAACAAGTTGAGTGCCAACTATGTTGTATGCATTAGAATAGACCAACAGAACTATGGCAATTGGAAGCTAGATAAATTACAAAATTATAATTGTAAAAATAGAAAGCTAGGACAAAAAAAAAAAAACAAGAAAAACTAAAATCTATGGGTTGGAGAAACCTCCCATTGTGGGCTTGAGTGTTGGCAACGTTTATTTCGGAGTGCCTTTTCTGATTGTGGCTGGGGGCTTAGAATTGGACCTGGCCCAGCTTATCTGGGGGTAAAGTAAGCAATGGAACACGTGAGTCATTTTCCCGATGGCATATTTGCTGAGTTCTTGTGCTGTATGCAAGAATGAGGGACTATGCCAGAAGATTCAAATGCCAGAAATCTTCCAGGATCTCATAGTGATTGAGAGATAAAATAATTGAAAGGGAGGGGGAATAACTCAAACACATGGACAGACCCTACCTCTCCCAGATATTTTTCAGCTTTTAAAGTTGCATGGTGTAAGATGCTAAATAGCTAAGCTCAATATTTCTGAAAGTTAGAACCTAATATCCAACAGAATTTTAAGGCTAAGTAGAAACAGATTCATCCAACTCTAAATCAGAATTCCACGTGGTCCATATTTGAGAAACAGGGATGAACCAGAGGTGACAGAGTCTTACCAAGCTATCAATACAACTTACTCCTACCCATTTCCATCTCTAATTATATTAATATGGCCTACTCCTTATCTTATCCAAATAATAGGGGAGAGTGGGAGTATATTCTCTTGAACCTAACATCATCTGAGTACTTCATCGTTCTTTTTTTTTTTAAGCATCTTTATTGGAGTATCATTACTTTACAATGGTGTGTTATTTTCTGCTTTATAACAAAGTGAATCAGCTATACATATACGTATATCCCCATATCTCCTCCCTCTTGCGTCTCCCTTCCACCCTCCCTATCCCACCCCTCTAAGTGGTCACAAAGCACCGAGCTGATCTCCCCGTGCTATGCAGCTGCTTCCCACTAGCTATCTGTTTTACATGTGGTAGTGTATATATGTCCATGCCATTTTCTCACTTAGTCCCAGCTACCCTTCCCCCTCCCCGTGTCCTCAAGTCCATTCTCTATGTCTGTATTCCTGTCCTGCCCCTAGGTTATTCAGAACCTTTTTTTTTTTTTTTGATTCCATATATATGTGTTAGCATACAGTATTTGGTTTTTTATTTCTGATTTACTTCACTCTGTATGACAGACTCTAGGTCCATCCATCTCACTACAAATAACTCAATTTCATTTCTTTTTATGGCTGAGTAACATTCCAGTGTATATGTGTGCCACATCTTCTTTATCCATTCATCTGTTGATGGACACTTAGGTTGTTCCCATGTCCTGGCTATTGTAAATAGAGCTGCAATGAACATTGGGTTGCATGACTCTTTTTGAATTATGGTTTTCTCAGGGTGTATGCCCAGTCGTGGGGTTTCTGGGTCATATGGTAGTTCTATTTTTAGTTTTTTAAGGAACCTCCATACTGTTCTCCATAGTGGCTGTATCAATTTACATTCCCACCAACAGTGCAAGAGGGTTCCCTTTGCTCCACACCCTCTCCAGTGTTTATTGTTTCTAGATTTCTTGATGATGGCCATTCTGACCAGTGTGAAGTGATACCTCACTGTAGTTTTGATTTGCATTTCTCTAATGATTAGTGATGTTGAGCATCCTTTCATGTGTTTGTTGGCAATCTGTATGTCTTCTTTGGAGAAATGTCTATTTAGGTCTTCTGCCCATTTTTGGATTGGGTTGTTTGTTTTTCTGATATTGACCTGCATGTACTGCTTGTAAATTTTGGAGATTAATCCTTTGTCCGTTGCTTCATTTGCAAATATTTTCTGTTCTCAGAGTTATCTTTTTGTCTTGTTTATGTTTTCCTTTGCTGTGCAAAGCTTTTAAGTTTCATTAGGTCCCATTTGTTTATTTATTTTTTATTTCCATTTCTCTAAAGGTGGGTCAAAAAGGATCTTGCTGTGATTTATGTCATAGAGTCTTCTGCCTATGTTTTCCTCTAAGAGTTTTATAGTGTCTGGCCTTACATTTAGGTCCTTAATCCATTTTAAGTTTATTTTTGTGTATGGTGTTAGGGAGTGTTCTAATTTCATTCTTTTTCATGTAGCTGTCCAGTTTTCCCAGCACCACTTATTGAAGAGGCTGTCTTTTCGCCATTGTATATTCTTGCCTCCCTTATCAAAAATAAGGTGACCATATGTGCGTGGGTTTATCTCTGGGCTTTCAATCCTGTTACATTGGTCTATATTTCTGTTTTTCTTCCAGTACCATACTGTCCTGATTACTGCAGCTTTGTAGTATAATCTGAAGTCTGGGAGCCTGATTCCTCCAGCTCCGTTTTTCTTTCTCATGATGGCTTTGTCTATTTGGGGTCTTTTGTGTTTCCATACAAATTGTGAAATTTTTTGTTCTAGTTCTGTGAAAAATGCCATTGGAAATTTGATAGGGATTGCATTGAATCTGTATATTGCTTTGGGTGGTAGAGTCATTTTCACAATGTTGATTCTTCCACTCCAAGAACATGGTATATCTCTCCATCTGTTTGTATCATCTTTAATTTCTTTCATCAGTGTCTTATAGTTTTCTGCATACAGGTCTTTTATCTCCTCTAGGTAGGTTTATTCCTAGATATTTTATTCTTTTTGTTGCAGTGGTAAATGGGAGTGTTTCCTTAAATTCTCTTTCAGATATTTCGTTGTTAGTGTATAGGAATGGAAGAGATTTCTGTGCATTAATTTTGTATCCTGCTACTTTACCAAATTCATTGATTAGCTCTAGTAGTTTTCTGGTAGCATCTTTAGGATTCTCTCTATATAGTATCATGCCATCTGCAAACAGTGACAGCTTTACTTCTTCTTTTCCAATTTGGATTCCTTTTATTTCTTTTTCTTCTCTGATGGCTAACACTTCCAAAACTATGTTGAATAATAGTGGCGACAGTGGACAACTTTGTCTTGTTCCTGATCTTAGAGGAAATGGTTTCAGTTTTTCACCGTTGAGAATGATGTTGGCTGTGGGTCATCATTCTTTTATATACAATGTCCAACATGAAACCAAAAAAATGCCTAGATATGTGAAATGGCAGGTTAACACACACCCACACACACAAACCAGACAATAGGCACAGATCCATAGATGATGCAGTTCTGAATTCATCTGACAAAAATTCAGAAGCACTATTGCTAATATGACAATAAAATAAAGGTTAATGGACAATATGAAAAAAATTTAGCAAGGAATTTGAAAACATATGTAGAAATTCATATAGAATTGAATTCACGTTCTAATGTGAAAAGCACAATAATTGAACTTAACTGAACAGTTTAAATCAGGGTAAATACAATAAAACACAAGAAAGGAGCCTGAAGAAAGAGCCACACACAGAATCTAAACTGAAGCAAAGAGATTGGATAAAGCCAAACAAAGCATAAGAGACATGGGTCACAGTCAATATATTGGTATATACTCAAAATATACCTAATATACCTGTAATTGGAGACCAGCAAAGACAAGTGAGACAGAATAGGAAAGAAGCAATATTTGAAGAGCAATTGATCAAGAATTTTGTAAAGCCATAAAGGATATCAACCCACTTTTACAAAGATCAACAAAATGTAAGCAACATGATACAAAGAAAGCTATAGTCCAACTGGCAGACTATAGTCAAACTCTTGAAGTAAGACAAAAGGAAAGTCTTAACAGCAAGTAAAACAGTAAAAATAAGATTTTCAACAAAAGTACAAAAACTAAAGACAGTGGGATGACATCTTTAGCATGCTCAGGGTGAAATTATGCCCATCTAAAATTCCATAACCAATGAAAATGTACATAAAAATGAGGCATGATAAAATATATTTAGACAAATAAATATTGAGTGAATGTTTGACTAGCAGACCTGAGCTATAAGAAATACTTCAGTTCTTCAGGCTAAATAAAAGTTACTCCATACAGAAGCATGAAACTAGAGGAAGCAATGAAGTTCATCAAAAAACAACCTTAAAATATTGGCAAAAGAAGAAAATTTGATAATCTCAGTGAGCTCTGAATCTATTATGGAAACTATTTCTATAATTAACACATTTCTCACACACAAAAAATCACAGGACAGATGGATTATCTGGTAAATTCTTCCAAAAACTTAAGGAGTAAATAAGACGAATCTTACACAAGCACTTTCAGAAAATGTACGCAAAAAAGAAAAAAACAAAAAAACAGAACACTTCCCAATTTGTTGTGGGAAGGCAGCAAATATTGATGCCAAAATCTAACAAAAATATTAAAACAAAAGGAACTTTTGCTCTTATAGGGAATATTTACCATGAAATAGGTATGAGTAGTAGGCGTAAATGTAATAACTATGTGTTTTGGAATTTATAACATACGTTGAAATAAAATGTATGACAACAAAGAATGAGAGCGACTAAATAATGTTCAACAGTTTTAAGGTTTTTTCATTGTTGGAGAAGTGGTTAAAATACTATTTGAGGTGTAATAAGTCTGTAATAATATATTATAAATATTATAATTACAGTACTCGGGTATTCAAAAAGGTGTAACAGGTATTCTAATAAGCTGAAAAAATTAAAATAAATGATTCATCTAAAAGTGGAAAGAAAGGGAAAATAAAAAATAATGAAATAGTACAGTATGAAAACAGAAGAGTCATATCCAAAATTTGTAAAGAACTCTTAGAAATCAATTAGAAAAATACAGATAATCTATTTTTTTCCCATGGTCAAGTGACTTGAAAACACACTTTATATTAGAGGATACCAAAAAAACCAAATCATATGAAAATCATTAATCATTGGTAAAATGCAAATTAAAATGACGCTAAAATACCACTGCACTCCCACAGAATACCTAAGATTAAAATGACCAATAATACCAAGTGTTGCAGAAGTCGTGAAATAACTGCGACTCTCATATATTACTGGTAGGAATGTAAATCTGAGCAACTCTATTGAAAAGCTGTTTGGAAATATCTATTAAGGCTAAATATTTATATACCCTATGACCCAACAATTCCACTCCTGGATATATACTCAAGATCAATGAATGCTTAAATCCATCAAAAGACATGCACAAGAATATTTGATCAACATTATTTATCATAGCCCCAAATTAGAAGCAGATGAATTGTCCAATTACATCAACATAAATCAACAAATTGCTGCTAATTCGTAAAATGGAACACCTATATTGCAATTGATAGGATTCAGGATACACTACCAAAACTATGTCACCCTGGCAGAAAGAAATTTGAGATACGTCAGGTACAGGAAGTATTTTCTGACCTTTCCGTAAAGCAGGTCATAAAACCCTCATATGAGAGGTTCCCTCCTTGTACCCCAGGAAAGGAGCATCCTTATCTCCAAATAGGAGTGAGGGATGCCAAGGGGAGTCTGAATGCCCAAGCCTTGCTATTTTCCCCAGTTTACTACATTTACCCCATTTCCTTTTTTGTCCTATCGAATTTTCTCTCTTTTTGTCCTATCACTATTTTCCAGTCCTCATCAAACCTAGTGTAAAAATGCTCAGCTTTAACCGCATCTTCCTAACGAAGGCTACTGTGTCATGTAAAACTTCTATTAAAAAAATTTGTATGTTTTTCTGTTGTTAATCTGTTTTTTTTTTGTTGTTGTTAATCTGTTTTTTGTTACAGGGGCTCTAGCTGAGAATTTAGAAGGAAATGATATTTTTCCTCCCCTGCACAATAATAAAGAATGAACTATTGGTACATATAAGAATGTGATGAATGTTTAAAACATAATGTTGAATAAAAACAGCCATATGCAACAGGTTATATACTGCATGACACTATTTCTGTGAAGTTCATTAACAGACAAAATGAATCTAGGTGAACTGAGGTCAGAATAGGAGTTATCTTTTGATTGCAGTTACTGACTCTGATGACAATGAGATTTCTTGGGTCCTTGTGATATATTTTTAATCTGAGTTGTATTTTTGTGTGTGGACCTATGGGGGAACTCATTGAGCTGTATATTTAAGAGCTATACACTCTGAGTAAATTATACATTAATATTAAGAAGGAGAAAAATAAATAATAAATAAAGGTAGTTTGCTTTAACAGATACCTACCTCTATGGCGTAATGATTACACATTTAGGTATATAACCAGCAGATATGACTGGCTCTTTATACCAAAATACATTTAAAATTTTTCCATACCAATGCTTTTTTTATGTCCAGACACACAAACCTGTAGGATTGCCCACCAACAGAGGAATGAAAAGGTATGCTTCACTGATACAGTAGAATAAAATACAGCAATTAAATGAATAAACTGCTGCTACCCTATAGTGTCACAGACTGTGCTTAAGTTCATATAAAGTTCCTCAGAAAAAAGGTGAATCTGTGGTGAAGGAAGTCAAACTTGTGTTATCTTTGGGAGAAGAAAATGACTGAGACATAAAAGAGGCTTCTGGGATGATGGTAGTGTTTTGTGTCGTGATTATGGTGGTCACATGGCTGAGGTCAGGTTGAAACATTCTTGGAGTTGTACATTTATCATTTATGCACTTTTTAGTATGTAATTTTGTGTTCAGTTGTTAGGACTGTGGTAATAAGTACCACAGAATGGGTGGCATAAAAAATATTATTGTGTCACAGTTCTAGAGATGAGAAATCTGAATTCCAGATGTCAGCAAGGTTGCTTCCTTCTGAGGGCTGTGAGGGTTATCTGTTATATGGCTCTCTCCTAGCTGCCAGTGGTTTGCTGGAAATCCTTCATATGCCTTGGCTTGTAGGTGTATCAGTCTAATCCTTCACCTTCATGGAATTCTCCTTCTCTCTTCTTACAGCCTTCCTTCTGAACATGTCTGTCTCTGTGTTCAAATTTCCCCTTTTTATAAGGACACTAATCATATTAGATTAGGGCCCACCCAAATTACCTCATTTTACCTTGATTACCTCTGTGAAGATCCTATTTCCAAATAAGGTCACATCCTGAGGTACTAGGGGTTTGGGCTTCAACATATATTTTTGCAGAAACACAATTTAACCCATAGTAGATGTATACTTTTTTTAAAAAAATTAAATCTAGCAGAAAAAGGAGTGCAAGAATAGAACTGAAATGAATATCAAGGAGGACTACAATAAGCCTTGATGATGTAAGACCTATTTCTAAACCAAATGTTAGAATGGCTTGAAACATGTTAGAATTGAAAACTCTGGAGTTTTAAGACACATTTAGGATCTTTCACCCTCTTCATTTTTCAGCTGAAACACTTAGGCTCAGCAAGATTAAATGATTTAAGTTCACGCATGTAAATAGTTAATGGGAATTTGGCCTAGAATACCCACCTACTCCCTCCCCAAGCCAACCACAGCCTCAAACAATTTTTCTCAAATTACTTCTAGAATATTAGTAAAATCACATTCCCTTAATCCTCTCTTGGTATATCTCTGTCCATATTTTTATAGTTTATGTAAAGAAAGCTAGATTAAGGGAACTTCATTGCAAAGGTGAAAACCAGAATGACATTTATGAGATAGAACTCTCGTAACCATCTGGTATACACAAGGGTATCATACTATATGGGATCAGA
Organism: Orcinus orca; assembly: GCF_937001465.1. NCBI lineage: Eukaryota > Metazoa > Chordata > Mammalia > Artiodactyla > Delphinidae > Orcinus > Orcinus orca. The sequence goes on along the minus strand of NC_064576.1, from coordinate 17,367,050 downwards.
ATGAGTTCCTTTTGGAAGTAAACCTTTCATAGACTGGGAAACTTTAGGGGAATCTTTCCTAGAATTTTTTTTTTGGCGGTACGCGGGCCTCTCACTGTTGTGGCCTCTCCCGTTGTGGAGCACAGGCTCCGGACACGCAGGCTCAGCGGCCATGGCTCACGGGCCCAGCCGCTCCGCGGCATGTGGGATCTTCCCGGACCGGGGCACGAACCCATGTCCCCTGCATCGGCAGGCGGACTCTCAACCACTGCGCCACCAGGGAAGCCCCCTAGAATGTTTTAATAGAACGTTGGAGAATGAATTCTGCACAGCTGGCCAACGAAGGCAATCTAGATTGGTTACCAAAACCAGGTTTTAAATGGATTTGCAATCCTCCACAGTTCTTTGAAAAAGGTAATGGAAATTGTGATGAATTAACAAATAAAAATCTTTTCTAATCAGGGAGCCCTTACATTGGCAACACATCGTGATTAACATCATCCTTCTTTCCTCCTTCCTTTTCTTTCTTTCTTTTTTATTTTCTTTCTATGACATCAGTCTTATGCAGATAAATGATTAAAGGACTATGATTAAAACACATAACAGTTGAATGATATAAATCTTCTAGTCTTGTCAGAAACACATTAAGGCAATAAAAAAGAAATGTTAAGGAAGAATCTAGGTTAATGATGGAAAGGGCTGATTTTTGTATACCATGTAAAAATGACCTGGTCTTCCTGTCAGAGCAGATAACTAAGATGCTGGTACCGACAGTTCTGTTCTTTATGACTAAACCAGGTGAGGGAACATTTAGCAGGTAGGTTGAGGGAAGAAAACCATTGACCTGCTAACACATGTAAAGTTAATACTGTCTACACCATTAACTAGGAAATGCATGTAAAACTACCTTTATGATATGGTAGAGTGTGGTGAATAGAAGCCTGATTCACTAGATGATATTGAGTTGTGTTGAATTCATCTTCAATCAATCCCTCTATGCTTTGGAATGCTTTCATTTATTTTTCTCAGAAGCAGTAGATGTTCAGTTTTGGTCTATCCTTGATTTTAGAACTTCATTTGCTGGGCTCTGTAATGTCAGGAAGATGGTATAGGATAACTAGGCAAATAGTTAAACGTGTCCTCAACAGTAAGTTACTTGTACCTTTAATTGCTGTGACACCTATACCAGGCAGAGGCAGTTTCCTGAAGTGATCCAAGGCACAAGTAACTGCACATCTGAGGCAAATTTCCATGTGAGTCTGTATCATTTTGGTGGATATTTAAATCCTTCCCATGCATACGAAGACCTAGTTAAAGAGATACAGGCTTTTGACATGTTAAGAAAATGACTTCACAGTGATAAACCACACCATGAACAATATAAATTTATTCTGTACCTCAGGAATGCAAAATAATAAAATTATTTAATATCTGCTCATTCTTGTTTAGAATGCCCTTTAATTTCAATCATAGATGAACCTGCGTCAGCTAGAAACCTGGATGATGGTTTCTGTCCTATAATATTGGTGGGTGACAGTATGTATATGTGATTTTGTGTGCGTGTGTGTGCGTGTGTTGGTGAACATGCAGTGATCTAGAAAATTAAGAAATTAGCTTTGAAGTAGTGGCATCAAGAAAATAATTTTCACACTTTAAAAAATTTTCAGTGGTATAATTGTTATACATCATGTCACCCCATAATAAAATGTTTGACTCGGGATTTCTCATTGCACATCTAGTTATTCCACTGAACAGGTTGTGGGCTTTTAGTTTACTTATAACCTCCACTTTTCTTCTCCCCTTCCTCTCCTCCTGCTTCAGGGTCATTTTACATTACTTACCTCCCCAGATGTCCTTGTATCTTCCCCTACTCCTCTTATGCTCTCCTGGACCCGTCCAGCTGACTTGGCATGGATGTTTCCATAGACGTCTCCAACAGTAACTCTGGGGTTGTCTCATAAGAAAGGTTGTTTTGCTTTTTCACCAGTTCTTTTTGGGTCCTTGGGGTGTTTTGACATAGACATTTCACCGAAGCCATTTGATAATTGATAATGTTTGGCATGCACACTTCCTCTTTAGGGCCAAAAATTTTCCTGAGTCTTATTTGAGGTTATGTCCCTGTTTCCTTTTATTCCTGCACTTAACTCACCAGCTTTTAGTTTTAACTATCCTGTGAGGTCTAGTTTAGAGTTTGGACTAAGGCACACATTAATTATAAATCTTATCTGGTCACTTTTGTTATGGCAGCTCAGAAAATGGAACTGGCCACATTTTGAGTTGGAGGTAAGGTTCAGGCATAGTGGAAGGGAGGTATACAGAATTTTCTTAGGGGAAAAAGAACAGATGACTTCTTTGCAGTTTAAGAGGCCAGAGAATGAATGTAGTAAGCCTTTCCTAAGTTCAGTATTCTATTTACAAAATCATAAGACTTTTATAAATTACCAGACTGCATTGCATAAACCAAATGTCACTGAACAGTGACCTTTCAAATTACCAGCACAACGGAAGCTGAGATCAGAAAGCTCAAAGTTAAAGCAAACACTGACAAGAAATCCGACAGAAATGACTTCCGTGTCTGGTCAACTTAACATAACATGACATATTGTAAAATGTGTTTGGCTTTTTAGGTAGAATAGCCTATAAAGGTTTAACTGCTTTTGAAAATATAATCTTTAATATAATCTGGAGATTCGTGGTATTTAGGTTATGTGGATAAAATATTTTCTAAGTCTGAAAGAGAGTGGAAAAGTTTACTATGAGAAAAACATTTAAAAGATGAAAAAGTTTTAAGTGATGAAGGTGAAAATAGGGAGGAGTGGGTTGGGGTATAGCTGGGAACAGAATTGGAGGTTTGAGGAAAGGGAAGTTAAATTGCAAGAAAAAAATGGGAGCAGTTATATAAAGAGGTTTTTTTATAAAAAAGGTCTAATCTAAATATGTTATTACAAAGATAAATTTAAAAAATACGTCATAAGGAATTTTGAATCAGAGTTCCAATTTTTAAATGTTATAAGCTTCTGTTGTTTTCCTATTTCCCATACATTTCTTTATGGGTTTTACTTGAATTGTATGAAAGTACAGATACCAATTGGTTTATAACGAAATTAAATTCATATATATGTATATATTAACATGTATTTATACATAGAGAATTTTCTGTTCTATACTTAAGATATATTCTTTAGAGATATTTTATTAATGATGAAATGAAAGGACAGTTTTTTCTACGCCTTCATTTTTCTGATTTGAAATTTTCTGTCAACATTTGAATTTTTACCACCCAACATATATACCCATCAATAACACAAAATTGTAAAACAGAATCTTTTACCATGTCTGTGTTTGAATAGATGACTAGAACATATGATGACTAATATGTTCTAAACACATATTTACTTTTTGTATATCTGTGTAAATGATTGGAAACGGATGGAGGGAATATTTTAGAGATGTATCATTATATGTCAGATTTTGAAGCACATTCCATTGCTCTCATGTGTGAAGATTGTTGAATGTGATGAACATGTTTCTCTTTCACAGCAAACATGTGTATGTAAGCCATCTATAGCAAGATTTTATTCTAAGTGTTTGAAAGGCTATTGCAACCATGGGATATTGCCAGACAGTTAGTAAAAGGCAAATTGAGTCTGTTGAGAGATTAATTCACCAGCTGAAAGAAATACATTTGCCTCAGAGTCATCAGATATTCTACCCACCAAATTCATCCTCTGAGATAGCATCCCTAATGAGCTTCCTAAACCAATTAAACATAAGCAGGAAGCATCAGTCATCAAAACTATTTTCAGCTAATCAGCTGACTGCACAAATTGCATGGTGCTGAGGAAAAAAGGAACACTCTAAAAGTTGTTGAATTTTTTTTCTACTCTGTCCTTACTTTGTAGGCTTCTCAATTTTATGGATGTGGTGTTTTGCACAGAACACTGTAAATGAGTGCAGTGCTTTATAGTATATAAAGTGCTTTCCTTTGGATTATTATTCAATAGAATAAAATGAGCTTTAATGGGCTTAAGTGATTTGCTTAAAGGCACACAATTAATGTGTGGCTGCGACTCAAAATCATGCCCCTTCCTATGTTGTAATATTTCTGTAAATATGTATGTATTGATCAACTTTCTACCCTCCATGACAGGGGGATCGGTTGAAGTGTTCAAAGTGCCATCCTCTTTACATATGGACAAACTCAGAGCCAAGGCAGGATGAGGATGAAGGGAGACATTTTTACTCTGATATGGGTTCCCTCCTTCAAAGACAGAATTAAGTTAGTGATATCATGTCATATTGTTTATAATGATGAAGAGAACATAAAACAAGCATACGCAAAATTATAAACATATAAATTCACACAATTTCTGTGAGAAAACCAAATTGCTCTGCAGTGGAATTTGGGTGCTGGGGGGTGCTGCTTTAGATATAATTTGTTTTAAATCAGTAGATTTTATGGGACCTTGACTGGAGGCTAAATTTGAACTTTTCATTATGGACTTATTTCTAAAGTATGTCAATGGTTGTTGTGTGAGGGGAGGGGCTAATTTGCTTATGTTAATTTGGAAAATGCAAGGTGAATCTCAACTAAACAGATTACTTACTGTAAGATTCCCCATGAGCCTTTAGTTCCTAGATCTCAAGAAGGGGACATAGGATGAATTTCCCAAACATTTCATCCCAGGACTTCTTTCTGTGACTCATCTATCCAGACTGATATTTCTCTGCTGGGTACATGTTGAAACCAGTATAGAGTCACAAAAAGCACTAAGGCAGAGAAATGACATGGTGAAAATACTGATTTGAGGAAAATAATATGCTGGTAGTAGGCAGGAGAGACCAATGTCCCCCCACAATGAGGGAGTTGGGGAGATAAGTTGTAATGATACCTGAATAGTGGAGGTGAGTTGTTCTATTTTAAGATGCAAAGTAGTAGAATACATTTTATATCTAACTACTGCTTACTGGTGAGCTAAAGAGTAACAAGGGCTGCAAATAAAGACTTGAGTGTGTTCTGTATACAGGTGAGAGCACAATCTGTTACGATGGGTTCCCAGAAAGAGACTAAAAAGAAAGAACAGGGGATTTACATTATTAGCTGAAACATTTTTACTGTTTTGGAAGTGAGGAGAAAGATGATCATACTAAGGAGAAATCAGAATAGTTTAGTCCCAAAGAAGTGGCATTTTGAATAAGGGTCTAACTGCAAAAAGCTCATTGTTTTTGTTGATTAGAAATTTATTGGGAATTTTCACAAATTAAGTTTTAATATAATTGTGAGAATGAAAATGAACTACTGTGGATGTATGATGATTGAGAAGTAAGATAGGGAGCATTTAAAGCAGAATCTTCATGCAGAGGAGATGCAGATGGAGATGTTGACTCTACCAGAGAGAGATGGGATCACTGGGGACCTGGAAGCATGGATCAGATGGGATCGTGGATATATTTGGATAAGCTGATCATTCGTGAAATTCCTTTTGCCATGTAATGCAATGGATGTGACAGTGACACATTCACAGTCCCAGGGATTTGAGTAAGAAGTCTTGGGGCCCATTTTATAATCCTGCTGCACCACAGATGGTTTAAATTAAAATATAGTTTTATATAGTATTATTTCTTAAAAATATGAGTTTGTGTGCCTTAGATGTTTCTTGGAGTGTCACTGAAGTGATGGAGAAGATAAAAGTAGTAAATATATTAATTTTTTTAAAAAATATTTTTTCTCTAGTGTCATCTATTATTTTTGCAAGTCAGTATAAATTAATGAATCATTCTCTGATAATTAATGCATTTAATTGCTTTCAACCAAAACCAGTTACCTAAAACAGTAAGTTTTGTTTTACATGTGCTATCTTTCTTTCTGCGTTTCTGAGTTCAAATTCACTGAGCTGGATCTTCGTGACTTATACATTGTTGGTGCTGTTTGTGAGATTCTTTCTTGTTCTGACCAAGGTCCCAGTAAAACATTGGAAGAATACTTAGGAAAGTAAAGGGGAAATAAAGTTGAAATTGGAAAACGTTGGGAAAAAGTGTCAGTGACAAAAGGAATAACACATCATCAGAAAGTTTGGCTTTTATTGTACGTGTAAGCTACGACTTTGAAAATTTTTAATGTAAATCATGTAATCGAATTCTTTATCAAATAAGTTTTCAATTATTGTGTTCTGAGTGCTTAAGCAATATTGCAATAGAATATATAATAACAAAGATAATAATTAGCAAAATATATTAATTTTTAATGTGGCAACACCATGCAGTATAATTTAGGTATTTTTCTCATAGTAAGAACAATGATCCAGGTATATTATTGTCTTTATTTTAGTAATGAAAGAGCTGAGTTATTCAGGGACTTGCCCAATGTCCAATGTCATATGATTAATATATGTCAGAATCAGGATTTAATTCTTGGTATGTTGGACCTCTGAGTCCCAGCTCTTTATGATTATGTTAAATAACAAATGATAAATGGTATTATTGTATTAAAAATTTATAACATTTAAATATAATTTTTATAATATAATGACATTTATTTTTCCTTTCCTTTTTCAGATTTTTGAATTTTTATATGCTTTATTACGTATCTGTATTTCCCCATTGCCACACCCCACTATAGGAAGTAGCATACATATCTGTGCATTAAACACAATAAGAAGCTTGGTTTAACTTAATCCCAAATTCACTTGACCATGGAAGAAGCCTTCTTTTAAAATTTAACACCTATTAACACTTGGGAAATGCTGATCAATAGAAATAAATCCTGATCAGAATTTTTTAATTATTGTCAAATTGTTTTAACATTTCATTTTTGTCAAGGAAAATAAATTTTAAGAAAATACATTTCAGAATTCGTGACCTAATTTTATTTTGAAAGTTTATCAATTGTCAAAGTCCAGGTGCTTAATCTTAGTGTTCTTTATTTGCTAAACATATTTGTCTTACGTGTACCGAGGATGGATTGCTCTTTATTTTATCAATATACAATGCCATCATTGAGTTGTGTGTTTGATTATTGTCTGCTAATTAATACTGTTATCTGGAAAATCTCTAAGAAATAACCCTAATACTTTCATGAAACACCCTGAAAATTTTAATGCCCATTAACTGTTCAGCTGCAATATATTTCATTCACAATATGGCAGGGCCCTCTAGTGCTCACGCTTGGTCACGTGTCCTCCAAAACTGCGTTAGAGGGGTATATGTCACATATTGGATCATTTTACTCAGTCTTAGCTTTAAGTGAAATAGTCTATTATTCATAACCTCACCTTTTGGAAAAGGAGTTTAGGCATGTCCAATATTATTCAAAAAATTTATTTTCCCCATGCTCTAGGGGGAAATGTCTAGTTCATCTATTTTGCTCATAAAAGTAAATGAGATACTTGAGAACCAAGAATAAGAAGTTGGTTAAATTTCTTAAGTAATTCATATAAATGGAAGTAGAACCTAAGTCTTTCCGTTCCACGGTTTAGTTCTGTGCCATGTACATTGGTCTAAGTATTTAATCCATGAAGTTTAAATAAAACTATAAATGTACATGTCCAGAATTCTATATTCCTTTCACTGAATCTTTTCTGGAAGAATAGCACTCTTCTTTTCGGGAAATTTTGGACTGTTGGTTTACAAAACAGTACAATATTATCAGGCAATACACTGCAGAGGGGGTTGTGTTGTACTGGAGTTTGATTTACCCTGCTTAAACAGCGGATTCTCTAACCAAAGTATCCATGGGCAAGAAGACCTGGTTTTATTTGCTTTCCAAAGCTGTATCACAGAGCTAATAGGCAGACTGTAGCTCTTTACAGCTATAAGATCTTGCCCATTATTTATTATTATTTCAGTAGTTTTTGATCTTTCTTGCATACTTGTTGTGGTAAGGTGTCTACATCAAAACAGTGGATCCACATAAGAAAATAGTTCTAATTTCTACATATTGTTGAATAGCATCCTTAAATGATTTGAATTTTCTATTAATAAATGTGTTTGGTATCCATGTTTAGCTGTTACAGGGTAGGTCACCCAAGCCCAGCAAGTGGGAACTTCACATGGGCAGTGGTGGCGACATGGCTGAACTGGTCAGCGGGGGCTGTGATGATGAAGATGGTTGCAGGGGATCAGGAAGTGGAGAAGTCAAGAGGACACTGAAAGTCACAGACTGTAAGTGTATGATTCTAACACCACTTCTGAAGCATGGATTTGGAGACATAATTAAGGAAAATTATTACTATGAATATAAAGAAATAATGGTAGTGAATTCAGAAAAATGCAAGAGGAATTGGAAGTGAAAATAAACCCATTTTTTTTAGTTATTCAGGACATGCATTCTTGGGGTTTTTGTTTCTTTTTAACTAATGACTTTAAATGGAAATGATATTTTTCTGTGAAAAACTAGTGAATGACCATCAGTTCTAAGAATTCATAGTTTTAAAGTGGGATAGTCTGTAGGGTGTGAAATAGCTAGTATGGTGGGCAGTAAATGTATCTTGGTGAAACCAGGATGTGTGAGCCCTACTAAATACTAACATTCTGCAATTTTATTATATTATCGTGCCATTAGATAAATTTTATTAGGTTTTCATGTTCAAATTACAAAGAAACTGGTTAAATATATGGTTAGTTATGGTGAGAAACTACTTGGGTTTAACTCCTATGAACTGGTTCTTCCAAAAAAGATCTCACCAATTATTCACATTGTTTTGATCATGTGGGTTTAAAAACCATTTTTGGTATTGCTGGACTGGTCACTATTACAAATGATAAAACTACCAAATAACAACAACCAAAAAAATCACCAGATGAATTTCCTTTCCTTGTCTTCACATACAAAATGAGGAAGATAGGCTCTTCTTTGTTATGTGCATGTATATGTTCACACAGGCAAGACAGCCAAAGTTATCAACTGAGAAAGAAGTGTGAAAGTTAAGGTACCCAGAGCCGCTAACTTTCAACTATTCACTTAATTCAGGTCATTACCAAAGGGATTACTTTATACAGTAATCTTCTGGATCTGTGCAGCCCTATCTGGAGGCTGGCCTGATAGTCTCCCTCTAAATCACAAAGGGCTGCTTTGGACCTGTTAGAAATGTCTTTTCATGACTTTGGTGGGAGAAGAATTCATTTACTTTTCAGTTCCCTTGTAGTAAATTTAGAACACTACCAACGCTTCAAGCATCAATACCCCATTCCTTCTAGGATTTTGTTTTGTAAGGCTAAAGGAATGGAAGCTGAAAGAGGTACAAAATCAAGACAATATAAAGGTACATGTTTTCCTGTTAGAAACAGTAATAAATTTAACATAGAAAGTAAATAGACGGGGTTTAGTACACTGGAGTAGCAATTGAACAAATGACCACAAAATTCTTTGATGTATTAACACAATTTTCTAGTGAAGATTACACATCTTCTACTCTTGTAGGAGCAGTAGGGATATGTGTTCTTGTTATTGGTACTAATATCATTTATCAGATTGATTTCTCTTGTTTTTCTATCTTTTGTTGTTTCGGCCAAATAAAAGGAAGACAAAGCAAATGAAAAAGGGTTTTCATTAGGAAAAGAATATTTTTACTAAGAGTTAAAATGCCCTCCGTCGTATTTTGGAATTATGATACATATCTATTAGCATAATATTAAATAATCTTTCATTTTCGCTTGATCTTGAGTACTTATATGTACCATAATTTCCTTTCCATTTGAATATTAGCAGGATTTTAAGGCATTAAAAATTATTATGCAAAATAGCTTAGGTTAAAATTTTTTCTGTAAATTGCATGTGTGTGTGTGTGTGTGTGTGTGTGTGTGTAATTAGCATTTTAATAGGGATTTTTCACTCCTGAAGTTATTTATAAGCTCAAGAACTTGCTATGTATTAATAGATAATCTTTTCGGCTTATTTCACAAGAGGAGTAGAGACAGTGGAGGATATTCAACTACTAATAGTTTTCTTACAAAATCATGCTTGTCAAGGTGACAAGAATGAATTTTTTACTTTAAAACTGTGTTTTCAATTACTGCTGAAATGGACAGGTATGGTACAAGCAACTATCCATCAGAATTGGGGAAATGTAAGAAATAGATGGTTTTCAGCAACTCCAGGCAAACATTAAAAAAAAAAAAATCCACATCTGCTGTAAGTGGGTTGCCTATCATGTTTCTAAGGGTTTATAGCTGTTGCCTTTCAATTTTTAATAAGTGGTTAGGAAACTACTGTGGATAGCCTGCTGAAATAAAGAGGGACATGGTAAGTAGCAAAGCGTAGGTCACATTTCTATTTTTATAAAGCACTGTAATAGTTTACCTGTGTTTGGCTCGTTAGATATATTGCTAAAGCATTTTATGATATAGTTTTAGGTGGTCTTAATGACTTAAAAATATTGTGCTCTAGAAAGTTTATCAAGGTGTCATTTGTGTTAAGAATTTGAAATGCACCATTATTTCTTCCTTACACTTATGTTTATTCTTTATAAAATACAAGTAGAACATAGTTCATTTGTCACTTCAAAATGTCTGATTAAAAATAATTATACATGTATGTTTTTATTTATAGCTATATATAGTTACAAGGAATAATAGTAATACTGTGTCTTGTAAATTTAATGATTTTGCTCCATTTATACAAATGTTCAAAGTTGGTAAATATCTTACTAACCAACACTTGAACTGATTTTCTGTTTCTGTTTTGGTTAATGTTTATTTCAGACAAGAGGGATTTATATATTTCAGTGTGCAATGTTTTACTACCAAAATATTTATGTACCTCTTAGGTATCATTTTGTTTTCGTCATCGATGTTATCAAATGATTTACAAATATTTAGCTTTTAAAAGTATCTCCATTTATATCATACCTGTTGGCTATGATTCAATGTGAACTGATGTATTTATAATAAAAAACATCTATACTATGTAATGTTCACTCTTAGGAAACTGAAAATACTTTCTTATTTTAGTAGAGTGGTTTAAAAATCCTAATATTACAGAAATTTTCTTCTATATTTTTATTGCATCGCATTTGGCTTATAAATGTAGGTATGGTTATTTCACTAGTACCTTGGAATAGCAGGGTTGGAATGGCTTTGAACTTTCATTTCCCTTCATCTTGGACACTTGCCATCCTTTCAAAGTAGCTAAGGGATGGTAGGTTTTAAACGCCAGTGGAAGAAACAAGTTCTGTTCTTGTAGCCATGAAGAGCAAAACTATACTCACTACCATCAATACTTTTCCACTATTTGACTATTCTTATATCCCCAGATTCTGTTATTTTCAACTGTTATAAAACAAGCCAAAGTGCCACTAAAGAGAGGCCATAGCAAAACTATCCACGTGTAGTTTTTTTGTTTTGTTTTGTTTTTTTGTTTGTTTGTTTGTTTTTTGTTTTTTTGCGGTACGCGGGCCTCTCACTGTTGTGGCCTCTCCCGTTGCGGAGCACAGGCTCCGGACGGGCAGGCTCAGCGGCCATGGCTCACGGGCCCAGTCGCTCCACGGCATGTGGGATCCTCCCGGACCAGGGCACGAACCCGCGTCCCCTGCATCGGCAGGTGGACTCTCAACCACTGCGCCACCAGGGAAGCCCCACGTGTAGTTTTGAAAATCTGCAGTAGCACTGCTTTCAATTCTTATGTGATGTTATAATTTAAATTGCAATAACTCCAATTTTAACAAAAACAAAGAAAAAACAAAGTGTTAGCCGTGGTGTTTTTTTTTTTTTTTCTTTGGTACGCGAGCCTCTCACTGCTGTGGCCTCTCCCGTTGCGGAGCACAGGCTCCGGACGCGCAGGCTCAGCGGCCATGGCTCATGGGCCCAGGCCGCTCCACGGCATGTGGGATCTTCGCGGACCGGGGCACGAACCCGTGTCCCCTGCATCAGCAGGCAGACTCTCAACCACTGCGCCACCAGGGAAGCCCTGAACATTTTGATCTATGTTTTGCAAGTGTCTAATACTGAAGGGTCATGATAAAACCATAGAAAAGTGCACAAGGAAACACGTCCTGATCCTGTTCAATGTTCAAAGTTGTGGACACTTTGAAATTGTCATCTACCACAGTTTTTACACTACTTATGAAAATTATACTAAAGACAAATGAAATATATATCTAAGATAAATATATTTTTATTAGTATATGATCATTATGAATGATAATATAATAATATATTATATTATATAATAATATATAATACAAATATAAAATTATAATAAAATAATAATTTTTATAATATAAAAATAATATTTATTATTTTTATAATCATATTATAATATTATTATTATAATATTATGAATATTATTCTGATTATACATTTCCATTTTGGTTTCTAAATAATTGAGACATACTGCCTGCTTGCTGTTTTGTTAACAAGATTGTGTAATAGAATCTGGATACCTGATGAATCATCTAAAATCATCTTTCATCCTCTTTACTACTATATATCACAGTCATGGATTTAAATAATAGAACTGAAATAAAAGAATTTGTCCTTGAATGCCTAAGGAATGATTTTCATTGCTTTGGCTTAGATACAGAACTGGTGTTAAATCACTGAGGTGAGAAGGGGAGACATTAATTAAAGCTTAAGGAGCCTCCTAGCATGCATTCCGGATCAACCAGCTATTCTGTAAATCTTGTAACTAAATCTATACCACACCAGAGGACATCGAATAAAGAAAGTATGGTCTCTGTTGACTAGCACAATGCTAAGTATGACTGTGTGATCAATATAGAGAGTAAAAAATGAAAATTTAAGAAAATATCCTCAGGTACATTTGATCGTGACTTGCCCAAAGTCATGTAGCTGTCAATATAATCAGAAACAAACCATATTTGTATATAACCATATCCAGGTCTATTTTTCACATCATTTTGTTGCAAATAAACAGAATGATTATTGAAGTTGCAATATTACCCTTCAGTGAGGATGAATGGATAAAATGCAGAAACAGGTTAGGTATATTTTTAGCTCTTTAATCACTTCATTACCTCTAATTGTGTAGAAAGAGTAATTTCATATAGGTTTTTGACGGATTAAGTGCTCATCTAACTGTAAATAATTAAATAATAGAGCACGTGATCTGGGCTCAGAAGTTCTCACAGCCTCTCGTCATACAAATCATGTGGGATTCTTGGTAAGAATACGAGCATCATACAGGAGGTCTTATGTGGCACATTCCTTATGTGTTCCCAGATGATTGCTGTTGGTCTTAGGACTATACTATGAGGAGCAAAAATGTATGCCCTTCTTCATTGCATCCCTTCTTTATTAGCATCTCTAAAATGAGTTTCTATTAAGGGAGCATGAACAGTTTTTTTTTAACATCTTTATTGGAGTATAATTGCTTTACAATGTTGTGTTAGTTTCTGCTGTATTACAAACTGAATCAGCTATATGTATACATATATCCCCATATCTCCACCTTTTTGCGTCTCCCTCCCACCCTCCCTATCCCACCCATCCAGGTGGTCACAAACCACCGAGCTGATCTCCCTGTGCTATGCGGCTACTTCGCACTAGCTATCTATTTTACATTTGGTAGTGTATATATGTCCATGCCACTCTCTCCCTTTGTCACAGCTTACCCTTCCCCCCACCCCTGTCAAGTCCATTCTCTACGTCTGCATCTTCATTTTTGTCCTGCCCCTAGGTTCTTCAGAACCATGTTTTTTTTTAGATTCCATATATATGTGTTAGCATACAGTATTTGTTTTTCTCTTTCTGACTTACTTCACTCTGTATGACAGACTCTAGGTCCATCCACCGCACTACAAATAACTCAATTTCATTTCTTTTTATGGCTGAGTAATATTCCATTGTATATATGTGCCACATCGTCTTTATCCATTCGTCTGTCGATAGGCATTTAGGTTGCTTTCATGACCTGGCTATTGTAAATAGTGCTGCAATGAACATTGGGGTGCATGTGTCTTTTTGAATTATGGTTTTCTCAGGGTATATGCCCAGTAGTGGGATTGCTGGGTCATATGGCAATTCTACTGTAGTTTTTTAAGGAACCTCCATACTGTTCTCCATAGTGGCTGTATCAATTTACATTCCCACTAACAGTGCAAGAGTGTTCCCTCTTCTCCACACCCTCTCCAGCATTTATTGCTTGTAGATTTTTTGATGATGGCCATCCTGACTGGTGTGAGGTGATACCTCATTGTGGTTTTGATTTGCATTTCTCTAATGATTACTGATGTTGAGCATCCTTTCCTGTGTTTGTTGGAAATATGTGTATCTTCTTTGGAGAAATGTTTATTTAGGTCTTCTGCCCATTTTTGGATTGGTTTGTTTGTTTTATTGTTATTGAGCTGCATGTATAATTTTAAGATTAATCCTTTGGTGCTTTGTAAATATTTTCTCCCATTTTGAGGTTTGTCTTTTTGTTTTATTTATGGTTTCCTTTGCTGTGCAAAGGCTTTTAAGTTTAATTAGGTCCCATTTGTTTATTTTTGTTTTTATTTCCATTTCTCTAAGAGGTGGGTCAAAAAGGATCTTGCTGTGATTTATGTCATGGAGTGTTCTGCCTATGTTTTCCTCTAAGAGTTTTATAGTGTCTGGCCTTACATTTAGGTCTTTAATCCATTTTGAGTTTATTTTTGTGTATGGTGTTAAGGAGTGTTCTAATTTCATTCTTTACATGTACTTCATTCCTTTACAAATCTGTCCAGTGTTCCCAGCACCACTTATTGAAGAGGCTGTCTGTTCTCCATTGTATATTCTTGCCTCCTTTATCAAAAATAAGGTGACCATATGGTTTATCTCTGGGCTTTCTATCCTGTTCTATTGATCTGTGTTTCTGTTTTTGTGCCAGTATCATACTGTCTTGATTACTTTAGCTTTGTAGTATAGTCTGAAGTCAGGGAGCCTGATTCCTCCAGCTCTGTTTTTCTTTCTCAGGATTGCTTTGGCTATTCAGGGTCTTTTGTGTTTCCATACAAATTGTAAATTTTTTTGCTCAAAGGCATTGTGAAAATGCCTTTGGTAGGTTGATAGGGGTTGCAATGAATCTGTGGATTGCTTTGGGTAGTATAGTCATTTTCACAATGTTGATTCTTCCAATGCAAAAACATGGTATATCTCTCCATCTGTTTGTGTCATCTTTGATTTCTTTCATCAGTGTCTTATAGTTTTCCACATACAAGTCTTTTGTCTCTTTAGGTAGGTTTATTCCTGGGTGCTTTACTCTTTTTGTTGCAATGATAAATGGGAGTGTTTCCTTAATTTTTCTTTCAGATTTTTCATTGTTAGTGTATAGGAATGCAAGATATTTCTGTGCATTAATTTTGTATCCAAATTCATTGATTAGCTCTAGTAGTTTTCTGGTAGCATCTTTAGGATTATCTATGTATAGTACTATGTCATCTGAAAACAGTGACAGTTTTACTTCTTCTTTTCTGGTTTGGATTCCTTTTATTTCTTTTTCTTCTCTGATTGCTGTGGCTAAAACTTCCAAAACTATGTTGAATAATAGTGGTGAGAGTGGGCACCCTTGTCTTGTTCCTGATCTTAGAGGGAATGGTTTCAGTTTTTCACCATTGGGAATGATGTTGGCTGTGAGTTTGTCATATATGCCCTATATTATGTTGAAGTAGGTTCCCTCTATGCCCACTTTCTAGAGAGTTTTTATCATAAATGGGTGTTGAATTTTGTTGAAAGCTTTTTCTGCATGTATTGAGATTATCATATGGTTTTTATCTTTCAGTTTGTTAATATGGTATATCACATTGATTTGTGTATATTGAAGAATCCTTGCATTCCTGGGATAAACTCCACTTGATCGTGTTGTATGATCCTTTTAATATGCTGTTGGATTTTGTTTGCTAGTATTTTGTTGAGCATTTTTGCATCTATGTTCATCAGTAATATTGGCCTGTAGTTTTCTTTTTTGTGACATCTTTGTCTGGTTTTGTTTTCAGGGTGATGGTGGCCTCATAGAATGAGTTTGGGAGTGTTCCTTCCTCTTAAAGCAGCATGAACTCTTATAAAACACTGTCTACATTTATAAATTAGCATTACAAGAAAGCATCATAGGCACCAGGACATTAAGGACTATAACAGTTAGGCTGGTAATGGTGGCTTACCCTATATGATTTTTGGTAGCAGTCTCAGTTTGATTGTTTTCAGCTTTGAGTTTACTTTCTTTTTTTAATTGTTATTGGATTATAGTCGATTTACAATGTTGTGTTAGTTTCAGGTGTATAGCAAAGTGAGTCACTTTATGACACCAAAGGAAAGGCACTTCCATCTTTTCTCAGGGTCTGAAGGCGTCAGATTACACTGGCTTCAAGAAAACTTCATCTTGAAAGAGTACCTATGTTATCTCAGCAGAAATGTTTCATCTTCCTCAGCTCCTCCAGATTGAAATGAACACTAAAGAAGTATCTTGCACTTTCCCTTTATCACGTTACATTCCAACAGAGAGAAATCAAAGTTTCATGTGAACTAAGAGAGGAGAGAGGGTATCGAAATGGTACATTTGGAAAACACTCTTTAGAGAAGACAGGAAAAGGGCAATCTGGAAGCAAATAACATTTGACTGCAGTGTTTATGAGAAAGTGGCATTGGACAGGGTGGACACATTATTTGGTTTCAGCAATTGACAATAGGGAGGGGAAGGTACACTGTGAAGAGCAAACTCCATGAACAAAGACACAGTGGGGTGGGGAGAGGGGGTAAGGAGCATGCTCACAGAGGAACAAAGTTATTCAAATTGTTTGAAAAAATATTGGAAGTCTAAAAATGGATTAAAAATGTTACAACGGTTTTGAGTTCCAGAGTGAGAAGTTTGTGTGTAATTTGGAAGGCCAAAAGGAACCATTAAAAGTTTTTCTGTGCGGTCATTGTTTCAGTATGCAGTTATTTGTACTAGCAATACAGTGAACTGATTAAGAGAAGAAACATGTACAAATAACATACATCTTGCAGAAGTAACTTACCACTTACCTTGCACAAATAATTGTTCTATGCCTGAATTTCCTTGAGATGGGGATAGTAACAGTACTCTCCAAGAAGCATCCTTGTGAGGATTAAATGACTTCATCTATAGACAGCATTACCGTAATGCCCAGCCCACCCCCACCCACTGAAACAAAAAAATAGTTCAGTGAAATACATAAAAAGTTTTCTTAATTGCTTCCATGAAGTAGCAAGAAGAGAGGAATCTTCCATAA
Source organism: Orcinus orca (assembly GCF_937001465.1). Classification (NCBI taxonomy): domain Eukaryota; kingdom Metazoa; phylum Chordata; class Mammalia; order Artiodactyla; family Delphinidae; genus Orcinus; species Orcinus orca. The sequence continues at coordinate 17,349,909 of NC_064576.1, read as the reverse complement.
AACTAGGTGAAATCATAACAATAATGTAGAGATAAATGTAGAGATAGAGATACAGATATAGTGACACACACATGCACACATACAGTTTAAGCGAAATAATAAAGTAAATTTTTATCTGCCCCTCCTCCCAGTCCAAGAACAGAATATTTCCATACCTCTCTGAAAACAGACCACTCTGGGAGTTTACAGTGATCATAAGCAATATCTTGCTGGATTTTTCTAGGGTTTGTACTTTATTATAAATGGAATTATATAGTCTTTGTTGTTACATAGTGTGTTCCTTTTGCTTCAGTGTTAAACTTTTGAGGTTCACCTATGTTGGGTGTATATCTACTAATTCATTTTCACCAAAGTATCATATTCTAATTATGAATATACACACCCACTTATTTATTTTATTGTTGATGGATATCGAAGTTGATTTCAGTTTTTGAATATTGTGAATAATGTTGCTATAAACCGTCTTAAACCATCCTGATGATATCTCTTAATGCTCATGTGTAAGAGGCTCTGCAGTGTATACCTAGAAGTAGCATGACAGAGAAACAAAGCAGAGTATGCATAAGTTTCACTGAAGCTTTACTGGGAAATGTCAAACTTTGTTACTGGTTAACAAAGTGATTGTGTCAATTTATATTCTCACCAGCAAAAACGAAAAGTTCATCTTGCTCCCCATTTTTGCAAAAACTTTTTTTTCCACTCCCACTACTTTTATATATCTGTCCAAAGGATGGAAGTGGACAATATTTTATTCTATATTAGTTCCTATTCTCTTAATTGTACTTTTTTCATAAGTATATGAGATTCCTCGTATACTTCCTCACCTGAAATTTCTTTTATATCAATAGCCTTTTTCTCTTCTACAGGGTTATTTATCTTCTTTGACAAATGTTCTCTGGACAAAGGTCAACTTCAGTGATCCGTTTACCTATTCTGGTTATGACCTTCAAGAAAGGCAGGATAGATTCTTGAATTTTTCTTTATATTTAACCAGTTTCAAGAAAATGAATTCCTTGTCTTTCTCAGAAGGTGACCAATTCTTTTAATTTTTTAAAGTATCATTTTGAACTAAGTTTCAAACACATTTGTAATGCTTATTGAAGTCCAGATTGTCCCACAGTTTGCCAATTGACGCTTCTTGCATTTGACTCTTGAGTCCTTTTGACATGATCCTCAAAGTCTTGGCTAGTTTCATTACTTATAGTATAACAAGGAATTCCAAGCTGAGCTTGTACATTATCTGTCTTAGATATGGAGTCAGTCATTTTTACATGACCCCTTTATTTGTTTTATTATAAAACGGTTTTTCATGACCACAGTCTGGGCACAAGGCATGATCCTCAAAGGTACAGGTCATAATAGAAATAAATATCTCATAATTACTCATTTGCTTTAGTCTACATTAGATGTATCATATTATAATAATACTAAAAATACCCCTACCAATTATGATTACTAAAATCAGTTACATTTTTGCCTATTTTATCATATTCTATCCCCATTTTATGGTGATAATAGGTATAGATATTAATGTATATCAGACAGCCCTATGGATATATATATATATATGTATATATACAGATATATGTATCTATCTATATACATATATATAGATACATATATATATATATGTATTTATATACCTGTATTTCCTTAGCAAGAAACTATATCAATATAATACAGATACAGATATATTTAGGTCACCTACTATATCCACTAACTATCTATTTGATGCTTACTATTAGTTCTTATGTCAAAGTTTCTCTAGTGCATTTCTTTTTTTTTTTTTTTTTTTTTTTTTTTTTTTTTTTTTTTTTTTTAGTTTTTTTCTCTTTTTAACATCTTTTTTTTTTTTTTTTTTTTTTTTTAAACATCTTTATTGGAGCATAATTGCTTTACAATGGTATGTTAGTTTCAGCTTCACAACAAAATGAATCAGTTATATATATACATATGTTCCCATATCTCTTCCTGCTTGCGTCACCCTCCCTCCCACCCTCCCTATCCCATCCCTCCAGGCGGTCACAAAGCACCGAGCTGATCTCCCTGTGCTATGCGGCTGCTTCCCACTAGGTATCTACCTTACGTTTGGTAGTGTATACATGTCCATGCCTCTTTATTGCTTTGTCACCGTTTACCCTTCCCCCTCCCCATAGCCTCAAGTCCATTCTCTAGTAAGTCTGTGTCTTTATTCCTGTTTCACCCCTAGGTTTTTCATGACATTTTTTTTTCTTAAATTCCATATATATGTGTTAGCATACGGTATTTGTCTCTCTCTTTCTGACTTACTTCACTCTGTATGACAGACTCTAGGTCTATCCACCTCATTACAAATAGCTCAATTTCATCTCTTTTTATGGCTGAGTAATATTCCATTGTATATATGTGCCACATCTTCTTTATCCATTCATCCGATGATGGACACTTAGGTTGTTTCCATCTCTGGGCTATTGTAAATAGAGCTGCAATGAACATTTTGGTACATGACTCTTTTTGAATTCTGGTTTTCTCAGGGTATATGCCCAGTAGTGGGATTGCTGGGTCATATGGTAGTTCTATTTGTAGCTTTTTAAGGAACCTCCATACTGTTCTCCACAGTGGCTGTATAAATTTACATTCCCACCAACAGTGTAAGAGGGTTCCCTTTTCTCCACACCCTCTCCAGCATTTATTGTTTCTAGATTTTTTGATGATGGCCATTCTGACTGGTGTGAGATGATATCTCATTGTAGTTTTGATTTGCATTTCTCTAATGATTAGTGATGTTGAGCATTCTTTCATGTGTTTGTTGGCACTCTGTATATCTTCTTTGGAGAAATGTCTATTTAGGTCTTCTGCCCATTTTTGGATTGGGTTGTTTGTTCTTTTGTTATTAAGCTGCATGAGCTGCTTATAAATTTTGGAGATTAATCCTTTGTCAGTTGCTTCATTTGCAAATATTTTCTCCCATTCTGAGGGTTGTCTTTTGGTCTTCTTTATGGTTTCCTTTGCTGCGCAAAAGCTTTTAAGTTTCATTAGGTCCCATTTGTCTACTTTTCTTTTTATTTCCATTTCTCTAGGAGGTGGGTCAAAAAGGATCTTGCTGTGATTTATGTCATAGAGTGTTCTGCCTATGTTTTCCTCTAAGAGTTTGATAGTTTCTGGCCTTACATTTAGGTCTTTAATCCATTTTGAGCTTACTTTTGTGTATGGTGTTAGGGAGTGATCTAATCTCATACTTTTACATGTAGCTGTCCAGTTTTCCCAGCACCACTTATTGAATAGGCTGTCCTTTCTCCACTGTACATTTCTGCCTCCTTTGTCAAAGATAAGGTGACCATATGTGCGTGGGTTTATCTCTGGGCTTTCTATCCTGTTCCATTGATCTATATTTCTGTTTTTGTGCCAGTACCATACTGTCTTGATTACTGTAGCTTTGTAGTATAGTCTGAAGTCAGGAGGCCTGATTCCTCCAGCTCCATTTTTCGTTCTCAAGATTGCTTTGGCTATTCGGGGTCTTTTGTGTTTCCATACAAATTGTGAGATTTTTTGTTCTAGTTCTGTGAAAAATGCCAGTGGTAGTTTCATAGGGATTGCATTGAATCTGTAGATTGCTTTGGGTAGTAGAGTCATTTTCACAATGTTGATTCTTCCAATCCAAGAACATGGTATATCTCTCCATCTATTTGTATCATTTTTAATTTCTTTCATCAGTGTCTTATAATTTTCTGCATACAGGTCTTTTGTCTCCTTAGGTAGGTTTATTCCTAGGTATTTTATTCTTTTTGTTGCAATGGTAAATGGGAGTGTTTTCTTGATTTCACTTTCAGATTTTTCATCCTTAGTGTATAGGAATGCCAGAGATTTCTGTGCATTAATTTTGTATCCTGCTACTTTACCAAATTCATTGATTAGCTCTAGTAGTTTTCTGGTAGCATCTTTAGGATTCTGTATGTATAGTATCATGTCATCTGCAAACAGTGACAGCTTTACTTCTTCTTTTCCGATTTGGATTCCTTTTATTTCCTTTTCTTCTCTGATTGCTGTGGCTAAAACTTCCAAAACTATGTTGAATAAGAGTGGTGAGAGTGGGCAACCTTGTCTTGTTCCTGATCTTAGTGGAAATGCTTTCAGTTTTTCACCATTGAGGACGATGTTGGCTGTGGGTTTGTCATATATGGCCTTTATTATGTTGAGGAAAGTTCCCTCTATGCCTACTTTTTGCAGGGTTTTTATCATAAATGGGTGTTGAATTTTGTCAAAAGCTTTCTCTGCATCTATTGAGATGATCATATGGTTTTTCTCCTTCAATTTGTTAATATGGTGTATCACGTTGATTGATTTGCGTATATTGAAGAATCCTTGCATTCCTGGAATAAACCCCACTTGATCATGGTGTATGATCCGTTTAATGTGCTGTTGGATTCTGTTTGCTAGTATTTTGTTGAGGATCTTTGCATCTATGTTCATCAGTGATATTGGCCTGTAGTTTTCTTTCTTTGTGACATCCTTGTCTGGTTTTGGTATCAGGGTGATGGTGGCCTCGTAGAATGAGTTGGGGAGTGTTCCTCCCTCTGCTATATTTTGGAAGAGTCTGAGAAGGATAGGTGATAGCTCTTCTCTAAATGTTTGATAGAATTCGCCTGTGAAGCCATCTGGTCCTGGGCTTTTGCTTGTTGGAAGATTTTTAATCACAGTTTCAATTTCAGTGCTTGTGATTGGTCTGTTCATATTTTCTATTTCTTCCTGATTCAGTCTTGGCAGGTTGTGCCTTTCTAAGAATTTGTCCATTTCTTCCACGTTGTCCATTTTATTGGCATAGAGTTGCTTGTAGTAATCTCTCATGATCTTTTGTATTTCTGCAGTGTCAGTTGTTACTTCTCCTTTTTCATTTCTAATTCTATTGATTTGAGTCTTCTCCCTTTTTTTCTTGATGAGTCTGGCTAATGGTTTATCAATTTTGTTTATCCTTTCAAAGAACCAGCTTTTAGTTTTATTGATCTTTGCTATCGTTTCCTTCATTTCTTTTTCATTTATTTCTGATCTGATTTTTATGATTTCTTTCCTCCTGCTAACTTTGGGGTTTTTTTGTTCTTCTTTCTCTAATTGCTTTAGGTGCAAGGTTAGGTTGTTTATTCGAGATGTTTCCTGTTTCTTAAGGTAAGATTGTATTGCTATAAACTTCCCTCTTAGAACTGCTTTTGCTGCATCCCATAGATTTTGAGTCGTCGTGTCTCCATTGTCATTTGTTTCTAGGTATTTTTTGATTTCCCCTTTGATTTCTTCAGTGATCACTTTGTTATTAAGTAGTGTATTGTTTAGCCTCCATGTGTTTGTATTTTTTACAGATCTTCTCCTGTGATTGATATCGAGTCTCATAGCGTTGTGGTCGGAAAAGATACTTGATACAATTTCAATTTTCTTAAATTTACCAAGGCTTGATTTGTGACCCAAGATATGATCTATCCTGGAGAATGTTCCATGAGCACTTGAGAAGAATGTGTATTCTGTTGTTTTTGGATGGAATGTCCTATAAATATCAATTAACTCCATCTCATTTAATGTATCATTTAAAGCTTGTGTTTCCTTATTTATTTTCATTTTGGATGATCTGTCCATTGGTGAAAGTGGGGTGTTAAAGTCCCCTACTATGAATGTGTTACTGTCGATTTCCCCTTTTATGGTTGTCAGTATTTGCCTTATGTATTGAGGTGCACCTATGTTGGGTGCATAAATATTTACAATTGTTATATCTTCCTCTTGGATCGATCCCTTGATCATTATGTAGTGTCCTTCTTTGTCTCTTCTAATAGTCTTTGTTTTAAAGTCTATTTTGTCTGATATGAGAATTGCTACTCCAGCTTTCTTTTGGTTTCCATTTGCATGAAATACCTTTTTCCATCCCCTTACTTTCAGTCTGTATGTGTCTCTAGGTCTGAAGTGGGTCTCTTGTAGACAGCAAATATATGGGTCTTGTTTTTGTATCCATTCAGCCAATCTGTGTCTTTTGGTGGGAGCATTTAGTCCATTTACATTTAAGGTAATTATCGATATGTGTGTTCCCATTCCCATTTTCTTAATTGTTTTGGGTTTGTTATTGTAGGTCTTTTCCTTCTTTTGTGTTTCTTGCCTAGAGAAGTTCCTTTAGCAGTTGTTGTAGAGCTGGTTTGGTGGTGCTGAACTCTCTCAGCTTTTGCTTGTCTGTAAAGGTTTTAATTTCTCCATCAAATCTGAATGAGATCCTTGCTGGGTAGAGTAATCTTGGTTGCAGGTTTTTCTCCTTCAACACTTTCAATATGTCCTGCCACTCCCTTCTGGCTTGCAGAGTTTCTGCTGAAAGATCAGCTGTTAACCTTATGGGGATTCCTTTGTGTGTTATTTGTTGTTTTTCCCTTGCTGCTTTTAATATGTTTTCTTTGTATTTAATTTTTGACAGTTTGATTAATATGTGTCTTGGCGTATTTCTCCTTGGATTTATCCTGTATGGGACTCTCTGTGCTTCCTGGACTTGATTAACTATTTCCTTTCCCATATTAGGGAAGTTTTCAACTATAATCTCTTCAAATATTTTCTCAGTCCCTTTCTTTTTCTCTTCTTCTTCTGGAACCCCTATAATTCGAATGTTGGTACGTTTAATGTTGTCCCAGAGGTCTCTGAGACTGTCCTCAGTTCTTTTCATTCTTTTTTCTTTATTCTGCTCTGCAGTAGTTATTTCCACTATTTTATCTTCCAGGTCACTTATCCGTTCTTCTGCCTCAGTTATTCTGCTATTGATCCCATCTAGAGTACTTTTAATTTCATTTATTGTGTTGTTCATCGTTGCTTGTTTCATCTTTAGTTCTTCTAGGTCCTTGTTAACTGATTCTTGCATTTTGTCCATTCTATTGTCCATTCTATCTCCAAGATTTCGGATCAACCTTACTATCATTATTCTGAATTCTTTTTCAGGTAGACTGCCTATTTCCTCTTCATTTGTTAGGTCTGATGGGTTTTTATCTTGCTCCTTCATCTGCGGTGTGTTTTTCTGTCTTTTCATTTTGCTTATCTTACTGTGTTTGGGGTCTCCTTTTTTGCAGGCTGAAGGTTCGTAGTTCCTGTTGTTTTTTGTGTCTGTCCCCAGTGGCTAAGGTTGGTTCAGTGGGTTGTGTAGGCTTCCTGGTGGAGGGTACTAGTGCCTGTGTTCTGGTGGATGAGGCTAGATCTTGTCTTTCTGGTGGGCAGGTCCACGTCTGGTGGTGTGTTTTGGGGTGTCTGTAGACTTATTATGATTTTGGGCCGCCTCTCTGCTAATGGGTGGGATTGTGTTCCTGTCTTGCTAGTTGTTTGGCATAGGATGTCCAGCACTGTAGCTTGCTGGTCGTTGAGTGACGCTGGGTGCTGGCGTTGAGATGGAGATCTCTCGGAGATTTTTGCTGTTTGATATTATGTGCAGCTGGGAGGTCTCTTGTGGATCAGTGTCCTGAAGTTGGCTCTCCCACCTCAGAGGCACAGCACTGATTCCTGGCTGCAGCACCAAGCGCCTTTCATCCACAGGGCTCCTTAATTTGGGATGATTCCTTGTCTATTCAGGTATTCCACAGATGCAGGGTATATCAAGTTGATTGTGGAGCTTTAATCCGCTGCTTCTGAGGCTGCTGGGAGAGATTTCCCTTTCTCTTCTTTGTTCTCACAGATCCCAGGGGCTCAGCTTTGGATTTAGCCTCGCCTGTGCGTTTAGGTCGCCGGAGGGCGTCTGTTCTTTGCTCAGACAGGACGGGGTTAAAGGAGCCGCTGATTCGGAGGCTGTGGCTCACTCAGGCCCGGGGGTAGGGAGGGGCACGGAGTGTGGGGCGGGCCTGCGGCGGCAGAGGCCGGCGAGACGTTGCAGCCTGAGGCGCGCCTGTGCGTTCTCCCGGGGGAGTTGTCCCTGGATCCCGGGACCCTGGCAGTGGCGGGCTGCACAGGCTCCCCGGAAGGGCGTGTGGCTAGTGACCTGTGTTCGCACACAGGCCTCCCGGTGGCGGCAGCAGCAGCCCTAGCGTCTCATGTCTGTCTCTGGGCTCCGCACTTTTAGCCGCGGCTCGCGCCCGTCCCTGGAGCTCTCTCAAGCAGCGTTCTTAATCCCCTCTCCTCGTGCACCAGGAAACAAAGAGGGACGTAAAAGTCTCTTGCCTCTTCGGCAGGTCCAGACTTCTCCCCGGACTCTCTCCCGGCCAGCCGCGGTGCACTAACGCCCTGCAGGCTGTGTTCACGCCGCCAACCTCAGTCCTCTCCCGGCGCTCCGACAAAAGCCGGAGCCTCAGCTCCCAGTCCCGCCCGCCCCGGCGGGCGAGCAGACAAGCCTCTCGGCTGGCGAGTTCCGGTCGGCCCGATCCTCTGCGCTGGAATCTGTCCGCTTTGCCCTCCGCACCCCTGTTGCTGTGCTCTCCTCCGCGGCTCCCAAGCTCCCCCACTCCGCCTCCCGAAGTCTCCACCCGCGAAGGGGCTTCCTAGTGTGTGGACACTTTTCCTCCTTCACAGCTCTCTCCCGCTGGTGCAGGACCCGTCCCTGTCCTTTTGTCTCTGTTTAGTTTTTTCTTTTGCCCTACCCAGGTACGTGGGGGGTTTCTTGCCTTTTGGGAGGTCTGAGGTCTTCTGCCAGCGTTCAGTAGATGCTCTGTAGGAGTTGTTCCACGCGTAGATGTATTTCTGGTGTATCTGTGGGGAGGAACGTGATCTCCGCGTCTTACTCTTCCGCCATCTTCAGTACCCTCTTTAAAGTGCAGCAAGAGCTAACAATGCACAGCTCCCGAGTAGCGGCTGCAGCGCTGGAGCCCGGCGGCTCCGCGCGGGCTGCAGGCGCTGGGCAAGGTCTGTCTAGTGCATTTCTTAAGAAGGACCGATGAGGAAAACATTTTACAAGTTTTTACTTGGTGATAAGAGTTTGTACCCCTTTTACATGAAAGTCGATTTTGCTAGCTAGAAGAATGCAGGCTCACATTTTCTTTCTTTGCATTTCTTCACTATACACTGATGTCTATTCTGGCAGAAAGCATTACTGGCAAAATGTCTATGTTCTAATTTTCTTCCCTTTACAAGCAACATATTCTTTTTTCTTTCTTTCTTTTTTTACCCTTTCAGTGCCCAGCAATTTGTTTTCTTTTTTTTTAACTGCAGTAATTTTACTAGAATATAGCTTTCTGGGTAGTTTTAAGTGGACCCTCTCAGTAACATGGTATACTTTTAAAATAAGTAATACCAAATCTTTTTTTTAGCACACTTTTGCTGAATTATAGTTATAAGTAATTGTTCTCTTCCCTTGTTTTGATTTTCCTCTTCAGAAGCACCTATTGTACATTTGTTGAATTGTATTTGCTTATTTTCAGTATATTCTCCAATACCTTTTATCTATTCTTAAATTTATTTTTGATTTTTTAAATCCACCTCCTTTTCACTTTCTGTTTCTCTTAAGGTATGAATAGCGATTTTCTTTTACTGTTACACTGCCTCTAGATTTTATTTATTTTTAAATGAATTTTTCTTCATTTTTTTTTGAAGTCTCTAACTTCATTTCTGAATTTTTAAAGTTCTGACTTATTTGGTGTCTTGTATCCTTTTCTTGATAACTTTTAGCTCATTTAAAATGGTATGTGAAATTTTGGGTCTGGTTTTCTGGTGTGCTTTCACTGTTTGTAGAGATGATAGTAGAATACTATTTAACTTTGTATGAAATTTGGTCTTGATCCTTTTCTGTTGCTTATTTTTACATAAATTTAAATTCCCTAAAATTTTAGAAGGAGGCTTGGTTCAGACATATTTTCTAAATTTACTGAATTTCTAGTCCTGTTATTTTCACGTAGTGTTAAATAATGTATGTGGTGGTTTGTTTTCTGAGATATTCTGGCTCTGTTCCCTCCCCTGTATTTACCCATCTCTTTTCTTCCCTAATTCTCCATTGTCCTTATCCCGTTAATTCTGAATTCTTCTAGCAGTTTCTCTTCTGTGTGGACCCTGAATGTTAAGGAAGACTTGCCAGATTAGTTTTGGGAGTTAAAAAGGTTTCAGAGACTCCAGACCCTGTAGTTTTATGTCAGCGTCCTTACACTCAACCCCGATTAAGAGTGAGCAAAGAATCTCCCATTCTCTGCTGTTTTCAGACTGATTTCTAGTGAATACCTGTTGGCTATTTGCATTCTTCTGTTTTCAAGTGTGTAACTTGCTCTGTTTCTTCCCACTGCTTTCTCCTGCACGCATGGTGATAGCATGTAGGTTTTGTGGCTATTAGTAATTTGTCCTCACTCATTTGTATGTTGAGGTTCATGAGGGTAACTCATGAGATGGGTTGGAAGTGGCATTTATGTGATTTTGATTTTACTAATTGTTCTGCCTGTTTGATGTAAGGATTTGGGAGTTTCCAAGTTATGCTACAACCACACTGCCAGCTTCCCCAGACCTTCCGGATCATTTAAAATGTTTAAGAAAACAGTGATGCTCTTGTTTCTCTTTGTTTTTCTAAGGAGAAGAGACCATTTCAGTGTTGAGAGCTTATGAGTAGTTGAACAATAGCTTTTAGTTATTTGTCATTTCAGACAGGCCATTTCAGTTCTTCTTGGGACACCCAGATACTTTTGACCAAATTAAACAATTTTATTGTCTCTCATATCTTAGTGAAATGAGTGGAGGTACTTAATTCTTCTATCTTTCTTAAGACATATACTTTAAAAATTTAAGAAATTGTTATGGCTATCGGGCTGGTTATTTATCTGTTGTGTTTCGGCTCTAGGTAACCTTTTAAATTGTTCTGTGATTATGCAAACTGCATTTCCCAAACTCTGAACTAAACTCCTAAACTACTTGAGATCTATAAATTATATTTCCCAGATTATCTTGCAAGCCAGTATACTGTTATTTTTCTGCCAATGGGGTATACTAAAAGAAGATCAAAAGAAGGGAGAGGGGAAAATACATCCTGTTTCCAGTTCTTAACAAGATTACATCAACAGCATAGTGTCAATCCCCTGCCTCCAGGTACTTTTAGCATTTACAGTAGCAACTATGTTATACTCCTTAAAGGGACCTGTGCCAGCTCACTTTGCTTCGATTGATAATCTGACACCAGCAATGTGGTGCCCATGGACGTCTGAACGTCATCCAAGGAGATCTATACTCCCATTGTCCATCCTGAGAAGTAAAATTCTCTTTCATTGCCCAGGTTCTGGTTATTCTACCTCCTGTCCTTCAACCCTAAGAATGGGAGCTACTCCCCATGATTACCAATATCTATGGTCTTCTTCCACACCCTCTTTTTGCTTCACTAACCTTTAAATATCTATATACTAATTTTTGGTATTATATATCTCTAAAATATCTAGCATACTTCCTGTTCTGTTGCATGCAAACTTTTGCCTCAGAGGGATACAGATGAGTAATCAGGAGATTACAGTAGAGTATAGAGAATTTTATTTGTGGAAAAACAGATCTTATGGGAGCATAAAGGAAAGATATCTTACACAACCTTAGGCTAATGGAATGTTTTCTCAAAGGAATTGAACTATAATCTGCCACCTGAAGAAACAGTTATTAATAGGGTTATGAAGAGCCAGGAGATGATCTCTATAGGAGGACAAAGCAGGAGCAGAAACCTGGTAACTAGAGAAAGTTGAGCATCATTAGGGAGCTACATGGAGTTCCAGAATGCTGTAATATATAATGTAGGCTTGGGATTGGCATAAGCCAAATAATGAAGAACTTATCCCTAGCATACCATGCCAAAAATCAATTCATTGATCCATTTGCACTCTAGCAAGACCTCTCTAATTGCAACGTTGAGAATGCGTCTAGAGAAAGCTGTTATTATAGTAATCCAGACTTAATATGTTGATGACATAAGAGAAAATCAAATATTTTTTTCTCTGTGGTGATTTCTTTACCTCTTCAAGTGAACTTGGCCACACGCTCATCTGCTGACTTAATACATTGTGCATATCTATATTATTACAGTAGAGTTTACTTAGGGTTCTATTTCTTCTTAGACCATGAGTTTCTAAAAATGGTACCCACATCCTGTTCATCTTTATATCCTTGAAACTGAATATACTGCATGCATGAGCAAAGATGCTCAGAAAATCTTTGTTAAGCTAGTGTATGAATATATGCATGTGTAAAGAAAAGTATTTTGAAGTCATCAGGGGGGATATAATAAAACCACACTAGAGTAAAATGGGACTCATAAGAGCAGAAGTATTAGAAAGAGATGGAAAAGCTATAACATAAAATGATAAAAATTAACAAGAATTTCTACCGAATATTTCATTTTTCCAATATGTAGATTATCAAGACTATCATATAGTTCTTAGGGTTTATCGTATTTCAGGATGTCTTGTTGTCTTTGAAGATAACTTGTCATCATTGCACAATGGTCCTATATGTACGTTCAGCAAAACATGTTCAAGATCAGTGAACAATGGCAAGAATAGTAAAAATCTTCCTATTTCAAAGATGAAGATTGTATGATCTAGCAATCATGTTCCTTGGTACAAGAATCTGAATGTGAATGTTTTGTTTTTTTTTTTTTTTTTGCGGTACGCAGGCCTCTCACTGTTGTGGCCTCTCCCGTTGCGGAGCACAGGCTCCGGACGCGCAGGCTCAGCGGCCATGGCTTACGGGCCCAGCCGCTCCGCGGCATGTGGGATCTTCCCGCACCGGGGCACGAACCTGCGTCCCCTGCATCGGCAGGCGGACGCTCAACCACTGCGCCACCAGGGAAGCCCTTGAATGTGAATGTTTTTAACAGCTTTATTCATAATTGCCAAAACATGGAAGCAACCAAGATGGTCTTCAGTAGGTGAATGGATAAACTGTGGTACATCCAGAAAATGAGATATTATGTGCCAAAAAGAAATAAGCTATCAAGCAATTTAAAGACATTAAAAAAAAAAACCTTAAATGTACTATTTCACTAAGCCCATGTAAAAAGGCTGTAAACTGTATGATTCCAACTATGAAATCTGGAAAAAGCAAAATTATAGTGACAGTAAAAAGATCAGTGGTTGCCAGGGGGAGGGAGGGATGAATAGAGGAAGCACAGAGGATTTTTAAGGCAGTGAAAATACTGTCTATGATATTAACTTGACCCTTGAACAATGCAGGGTTGGGGCACTGGCCCCCCTCTCCTGCCCCTGTGTAGTCGAAAATCCACATGTAACTTTATAGTCAGCCCTTCCTATTCCTGGTTCTGCATCCTTGGATTCAGCCAACCTCGCTCGTATCATGTAGTGCTGTAGTATGTATTTATTGAAAAATATCCACGTATAAGTGGATCCACTCAGTTCAAACCTATGTTGTTCAAGGGTCAAATGTATAATGATGGAACCATGTCATTATACATCTGTCCAAACTCATAGAATGTACAATACCAAGGGAAGCTCCTAAGGTAAACTATGGACTTTGGGAGATAATGATGTGTCAGTATAGGTTTATACTATATATATTGTTTTGTTGTATAGTTATTGTATAGTTTATACTATATATATTATAGATTGCACTCTACTGTCTTCTGAATCAGGTGGATTACCAGAGCTCCAAGCCTTTCAGAAAAGATCAACTGTTGTTTTAAATTGACTTTTTAGCTCAATTTAATTTTGTTCATTTTAGCTCAACTTCAGCTTTCCCTGTCAAGTTAGGACAAAGAAATAACAGACAGGAAAAAAAAAAAAAAAAAAAGGACAGTGTTTGTTTTAAACTGGAAGGCCTGTAAGTGGAAGTGCCACATTATTAGCTAGATCCAAAAAAAAGGTCCAAACCTTGGGTGATTCTATGATCTCTCACTATATGAGGGCAAATTAAGTGGAATAGCTGTCACCTGGTGATGGTCAACTCTGATCTAACAGATTTGCATTTTCAGGGTAGCAATAATTTTCTTGTCTCCAGTCATGGTCCTGATTAGTAGCTGTTGGAAGACTGTACTGCTAGATGGATGAGCCTGTCTATCTTGCCAATGGTATATAAGTAACTACGTCGCCTAGTAAAAGATCTCAACAACTCTTCCCCTTAAGTATCTTCAGTATCTATTTTTAAAGAACCTACTATCTAACCTCTAAGATTATGTTTAAATATCTTTGAGATTTAAAAATTTGCGTTCCTCAATGATGCATTTCCTTTATGCAGAAAATCTTTTATTTTGTCTTATTCTATCTTTTATTTCAAAGATATTGGTATGAGATATTACTAAAAGAGAACAAAAAGAGAAATCATTAAGGCAACACACTAGTACTATGAAGATGAACTCTGAAAACTAAAATCATTTAAATATGGGATAAACTTTGAATTCCTTACCTTTCATTCAGTATTAGCATGAAGTTTTTGTTTGCATTATTTTATCTTATAAAGTTTGTCAGATGTGGAGAGAAATGTAAAGTTGACATTTTGGCTTCTTGGGTATTTTTTCCCAAGAGATAGTTATATCTAAGACTTAGATGAGTCATCAAATAACAATTATAAAGAAAAGGGGCAATTTTATTTTATAATTTGAAATAGCATAGCTGTCAATGAAAAAACAACAAAAGCTTCTTTTTATTTAAAACTATATTTTTATTTGATTTTTAAGTCTGACTTTTAAGTGTATATTCAGCATTTTTGAAGGTTGAATTACAAATTTGATTGGAGGTTGTTTTTCTTAAAGTATTCATTTAAAATATTTTTAATAATATATTTCTCTGGCACTTAATTATTCTTGTGTCATAGTCAACAGTACAGAATATTACAATGCAGATAACATCAGGAAACTTTTTTCAAATAAGTCTTCCACCTGTAAGAATATTTCTAGGAAAATGTTTGAATATAGATATTTAGTAGTGTCTTGAATTTGTAACTTGGAAAAATCAACATATTGAAAGCTGTTGAGATAATCGTGTTTTTTTTTATCCTTCACTTTGTTAATGCGTATATCATGTTGATTGATTTGCAGATATTGAGCCATCCTTGTATCCCTGGAATAAATCCTACTTCATCATTATGTATGTTTATTTTTATGTATTGATGAATTCTGTTTGCAATATTTTGTTGAGGATTTTTGCATCTATGTTCATCAGGGATATTGGTCTGTAGTAATTTTGTTTGTGTGTTTATATGGTATCTCTGTAGGATTTTGTTTATCAGGGTAATGCTGGACTTACAGAATGAGTTTTGAAATGTTCTCTCCTTTTCAATTTTTTGGAGTAGTTTGAGAAGGATAGGAGTTAACTCTTCTTTAAGTGTTTGGTAGAATTTTCCTGTGAAACTGTCTGGTCCTCAAATTTTGTTGAAAGATTTTTTATTTCTGATTCAATTTGGTCTGTTCAGATTTTATTACTAGTATTTGTTCAGATTTTCTATTTCTTTGTATGTTTCTAGGAATTTGTCCATTTCTTCTAATGTTGTCCAATTTGTTGGCAAATTGTACAACTGTTTTTAGTATTCTCTTATAATTCTTTTTATTTATGTAATATTGGTTGTAAATTCTCCTCTTTTATTTTTGATATTAGTTATTCTAATTTTATTTTATTCTAATCTCTCTTTTTCTTGATGAGTCTGGCTAAAGGTTTGTCAATTTTTTTATCTTTTCAAAAAACCAGCTTTTGGTTTTACTGATCTTTTACATTGTTTTGTTAATCGCTATTTTATTTACTTTCTCTCTGATCTTTATTATTTCCCTTTTTCTGCTGACTTTGGGCTCTGTTTTTTCTTCTTTTCTAGTTCCTTTAGGCGGAAATGTAGGTTGTTTATTTAATTATTTTCTTGTTTCTTGATGTAGACCTGTATTACTGTAAACTTTCCTCTTAGAGCTGCTTTTTTGTGTCCCATAGATTTTGGAAAGTTGTGTTTCCAGTTTCATTTGTCTCAAGATATTTTTCTTCATTTCCTTTTTGATTTCTTTGCTGACCCATTTGGTTTTTTTTAGTAGCATGTTGTTTATTCTTTACAAGTTAATGTTTTTCCATTTTTCTTTCCGTATTTCTAGTTTCATACCACTGTGGTCAGACAGGTAGCTTGATATGATTTCAGTCTTCTTAAATTTTTGATTCTTTTTTTCTGGCCTAGCATGTAATCTATCCTGGAGAAAGTTCCAGTGTGCTTGAAAAGAATGTGTATTTTGCTCTTGCTGAATGGGTGTTCATCTTGTCTAATGTGTCATTTAAGGCTACTGTTTCCTTATTGATTTCCTGTCTGGATGGTCTATCCATTGCTGTAAGTGGGGTATTAAAATCTCCTACTATTATTGTATTACTGTCAATTTTTCCTTATATATCTGATAATATTTGCTTTATATAGTTATATGCTCCTATATTAGGTGCATATATGTTTATGAATGTTATATCTCCTTCTTGGATCGATCCCTTTATCGTTATATAATGCCCTTCTTTGGCTTTTGTTATAGACTTTGTTTTAAATTCTATTTTGTCTGATATGAGTATTGCTACCCTAGTTAGCTTCTCATTTCCATTTGCATGGAGTACCGTTTTCTACTCTTTCACTTTCAGTCTGTGTGTATCTTCAGCTCTGATGTGAGTCTCTTGTAGGCAGATGGGTCTTGCTTTTATCCATTCAACCACCCTGTGTCTTTTGATTGGATCATTAATCAATTTACATTTAAAGTGATTATTGAAAATTATTGGTTATTTTGTAGTTATTCTCTGTTCTTTTCTTCTTTTAGTCTCTTCCCTTGTGGTTTTAGGATTTTCTTGTGTTTTGTTTGGGTTCTTTTCTCTTTGATTTTGTGTATCTATTGTAGGTTTTTTATTGTGTTACTACACAGATATATATTATATATATACATATTATATATATATATATTTGTTGTTAAACTAATAGTCATTTAAGTTCAAACACATTCTAAAATCTCTACGTTGTTTACTCTCATCCCTCATGTCCTATGTTCTTGATGTCATATTTTATATCTTTATGTGTATTCCTTAACTGTTTCTTATAGCTATAGTTGATTTTAGGATTTTTGTCTTTTAACCTTTGTACTAGCTTTAAGTGGCTGATTCACTGCTTTTACTATATTTTTACCTCTACCAGTAAGATTTTTTTTCTTTCATATATTTTCTTATTTCTTGTTACAGCTTTTTCTTTTTCACTTAAAGAAGACCACTTAATATTTCTTGTAAGGCTGGTTTCATAGTAATGAATGTTTAATTTTTGGAACGTTTAAATTTTGGAGGAAACTTATGTCTCCTTCAATTCTGAATGATAACCTTGCTGGGTAGAGTGTCATTGGCAGTAGGTTTTTTCCTTTAACCACTTTAAATATATCATGCCATTCCCTTCTTGCTTGTAAAGTTTCTGCTGAAAAATTAGCTGATAGCCTTATGGGGGTTCTCTTATGTGTGACTCTGTTTTTCTCTTGCTGCCTTTAAAATTCTCCCTTTATCTTTTGCCATTTTAGTTATGATATGTCTTGGTGTGGGTTTCTTTGGGTTCCTCTTGTTTGGGACTTTCTGTACTTCCTGGACTTCAGTCTCTGTTTCCTTCTTCAGGTTAGGAAAGTTTTCAGCCATTATTTCATCAAATACCTTTTCTACCTCCTTCTCTCTCTCTTCTCCTTCTGGGATCCCTATAATGTGAATGTTAGTACACTTCATATTACCTCAGAGGTCCCTTAAACTATCCTCATTAAAAAAAATTCTTTTGCTTTTCTGACTGTGTGATTTATTCTGTCTTCCAAGTTGCTTATACATTCTTCTGTATCACTCAATCTGTTGTTAATTTCTTCAGGTGTATTTTTCACTTCAGTTACTGCATTGTTCAGCTCTGATTGGTTCTTTTTTGTATTTTATAGTTCTTTGTTGATATTCTCACTGTGTTTCTCTATTCTTTTCCTGAGTTCAGTGAGCATTTTTATGACCATAATTTTGAACTCTTTATCAGTTAAATGACTTATCTTCATGTCATTAGGATTTTTTCTGGGTTTTATCTTGCTCTTTCATTTGGAACATTTGTCTTCTCATTTTGACTTTCTCTGTATGTTTCTATGAGATTAGATGAAACTGTTACCCATCCCAGTCTTGAAGACATGTCCTTGTGTGGGAGTGTCCCTATACAGTCTGTATGTGCCCAGTAACTTTGATGGGAGAACTGGATCTGATGAGAGCCCTGCTGTCTGTGGCTTCCTCCATGGTGCACTGGTTCTTGCCACCTTGGTGAGGAATGGGACCAGGGAGGATGGAGCCAGAGCTTGGCATGAGTGGCAGCTTCTCCCATGGAGTGATGGCAGTCACTGCCTTGGTGAGGAGTAGGGCTGGGGCAAGAGAGGCTAGAGCCAAGGCCCAGTGTGGGATGGGGAGTGCACTGGGGTGGTCCTGGCAGACCACCCAGATCATCAAGTCAGTTTTCTATCTGCTGCTCTGTGCTCAGACTGAGAGTGAGCAAGTCTGTACACTGCCTTCAAGACCATAGTCTTGGTTTCCCATAACACTCTGGTAAGCTGCACTTGTTTTCATAATTAGCTAAGGGGACTCATCTTCCATACCAGACCTCAGGGCTGGGGTGGAAGATATGGAGCACAAATCCCTTGCTCCTTGGAAAGGTCCCTGAACCTGTGATATCCCCCTCCTCTTCTAGGTCACCCACTAGGGGTATGAGTCCTGGCTAAATTGCTTCTTCTCCTACCTATCAGAATACATATGGTTCTTTCTTTATATCCTTGACTGTAGAAAAGCTGTTATGCTAGTTTTTAGGTCATTTTCAGAGAGAGTTGGTCTATATGTAGTTGTAGTTTTTATGTTTGTGGTAGGATACGTTCTCAGGGTCTTCCTACTCTGCCATCTTGATCTGGCTCAGTCCAAACATAACCTCTGAATTGGCTCATAGATGAAACTTCAGTTAAGGTTTGGGAGGTTTAAGAAGCAGACTCAATTTTGAAAGAGTTCTAGTGGGTAAAATAAGGTGGTAAAAAAAAGAAGAGAGGATGTTTCTCAGTGGATGTGAAATTTTTCATATTTTTTATAGTCATAATAAATTTTATGTCTCCCTTGTTAGTCTGCTGCTCCTTTCATTTAAGTGACGTGTCACCTTGAAAATATTTTCTGGAAAAGAAAGAGCCTTTTATAAAAAGATGGCGCCTCTCATTACTTAAAAGAGGTACCATCCTATATGTTGTTTTAAAAGGTTTGCTCAATGCTATAGTTCCATAGAAACCTGAACTGTGAAGCATGATATCTGAAACTAATTCAGTTTCAGTAGTTTAATGCTAAGTTATTAAACAATCCTAAAACAATTGAGATTCTTTCTTGCCATTTTCCTCCATATTAAACAAAAACAACTCTAATTGTTGTAGGGTTTTCTTTTCAAAAAAGAGAAAAACGATCAATTATTTAAATTTGATTATACCTGTCAATAATATTAGAAACGCGCTAGTAGTCAAAGTAGCAATACTTTGGTTCTCATTACACGTAATCTGTATCACCACCAAGGCTTATTTTGATTAAAATGATTAATTCTTGGTTATTGATGGAACTAATCTATAAAACCAATCCAGAGGGGAAATCCTACATTGAATATATGTGGTGATCTGTGAACTGAGTATGAGTGCAGTGAAACTCCCATTTATACTGATAATTAGAGCATATATTCAAAATAGGATTATCCATGTTAGAAATAAAAATCTGCCTCTGTCACCAGGGTTATTAAATTTGTTTTGTTGACTTTCTTTTTCTTAGTACCTTTTGTCCTTAGATTATCCATGTTAAAAATAAAAATCTGCCTCTATCACCAGGGTTATTAAATTTGTTTTGTTGACTTTCTTTTTCTTAGTACCTTTTGTCCTTAGATGTATTGATTCTAAGAAGTGAAGTCTGTCACCCGGAATCTTGCAAAAAAGGCCCCAATGTGCCCTGCTCTGACTCCACTTAATTCCAAGGCTTTATTGCCATATTGCTTCTGTTCATGTACAGTGTGCCAGGAACATACTGGGAGCTGTGGCTAATGTCCAACAAACGCTTTACTCAAGTTCTTCCTCTTTGTGAAATACCTTTCCATCATAATCTTACTCAAATTGTACTAAAATTTTTCATGAGTCAGTTAAATAAAGTCTTCCTTGTTGCCTCCAACTGAAAGTCATTTCTTCCATGTAAATGCAATGAGCAAAAAGTCATTGTCACTTGCATGTCACTTTTCACATTTTATATTACATTGTAATTATTTCTGTAAATATTCATTTCTCCTTACGAAGATCCTGGATTCATCAGCAGTTACTTTTATTGAGTAACAGATATTTGTAGAAGGTAGAACACAATGCTAAGACATCTCTGGATACTCCCATACTTGCTAATAAAGTTCAGTTTCACTGTTTGGAAAGTAACATATACTTACGTGTGTGTGTGTGTGTATATATATATATATATATATATATATATATACACACACACACACATACATATACATATATATAATATGAAATAGAAGGGCGAGGATGTAAATAACTCATCTTCCGCTTCATTCTTATAGTTCATTCATCCATGCACTTATTCATTTAACAAACAATTATTAATCACTTTATTGAGCACTATGCTTGGTGCCAAGAATAAAAAATGGTTTTGTTCCTTAAAGACCTTAAAGTAGTATTTAAAGAGAAAAAATTGGCAATATCATAGAATGAAAAATGCTATAGCAGAGTTAACCACAGGGTACCATAGGAATAACATATTGTGTGACTATGAAAAGAGTCCCTCCAGAACTTTGTTTCTTTCAGTGACATATTCTGAAACCACAGATAATGTTATATTATTATGTTATAATATTAGTGAAATATTTACGTATTCACCTGTGTTTCCAGATTTAATGGCCACCCTGTATGTCTCTGTCTCTAGCTCTAGCTCTGTCTCTATCTCTATCACATATATGTCTACAAATATATAAAAGCATCTAATGTAGAGCTTGACATAATTGGAACTCAATAAATGTTTTCTTCCTTTTCCGATTCTAGATAGTTTTGGAATTTAGGAGAGCTTCTACAAAACTTGAGGAGTGCTTTGCATAGAGGATATGACATTATGATGCCTACATGCTGTAGTCCAGGCATCTAAGTGCTGACTCTAAATCTGTAGTGCCAGAGTTGGCTTGTAGCCCTTTAGAAACCTTGACTGAACTCTTGATACAAAGGCCACTAGATGGGGCTTGTGTGCTTAGCACGTTATGGTTTAGCAAAATGTACTTCCTTTTCGTTTTTTTTAAACTCAAAAATAGTTCTCTTTAACAAACTATCTTGTTCTTTATTAACTGTAACACTGTAAGAAATTCTCGTTAGAAATCTTTTTATACTAGCAAGTGTACAACATAACTATTGCACTTGCCAGCATGTAAGATTCCTCAAAGCAAAGAAAACAAATCTCTTCGCAACCAGGCCTATGTACCTCTTTAGAGGCTAAATGCAAGACCATATTACCAACCTAATAGTTCTTTTCAAAGCTGTGTCTCATAATATTGTGGAATCTCATATAATGTACCTTGGAAGCACCAGTTTTCTGTTTCAGGGAGTCTGGGGTGGGACCAATGGCTCTGCCTTTCCCGCCAGTGCTTAGATATGCTGACGCTGCTGGTCCACGGATCAAACTTTAAGAACCTCTGTTGTACACAGTGGCTCTCAGTGGATAAAATGCGTTCAGGATCTGGCTCTCCTGTCTCAAGGCTGCTTCATACCACACTGCAGTGTTCACGTCTCCAGGCACTGGAACCTGAACAAGGGCCAGAAGCAGAGTGCCCTTTTCATCGTATGTAAGCGCCTCACCACTAGGCACTCAGCTCTCAACTGTAGATAGGACTCAACTTCTTCACCAACGCTTGGGATACTGCTCTTTGTCTTTGAGCAATGAATAGCTAACACTCATTTTTTTTAAATTAAATGAAGAGTTTTACCCAAGACCCCAAAACTTTGGATTCTGATTTTTGTTTGGCTCATTGACTTTTTGGCTTTCTGAGTCTTTCCTTTCCATTTTTTTCCATCTTGCCTCCCACCGACCCTGGGATTTTCCCTCCCAGCCCCCATTTTTCCAAATTCCCTCCAACCTCCCCCCAAATGTTGAGACCTAGGCCCAGTCCCCTCTCTTCCCAGTCTTATTCATTCCATTCTCAGCCACCGATTTATTGATTTCCCGTAAACAGGCACAATTTTATTTCCACTTTACCTTTACTGGAGATTTAGCTATGCACTACTTCTTTATGTATATCTATATCCATAAGTAGATTCCTTATCTATTCATCTCTGACTTATTCATCCCTTCATCAGTTATTAGCTATCCAGTGTTTCCAGGCATTGCCTTGTCCAACCATTATAGCTACAGTGGTTAAAAACATAAAAAAGTCACCTCCCATCTTTCAAGATCTCCATCATTTTTTAAATTTTCTCTGTCTTTTTGGGGATACCTCTTGTCACTGACTTGTTGTTTTCCATCTAAATTACCTACTTGGTGTACAGATTCTCAGCTTAAGAAAACCATGAACTCCCTGGCTTTTGCATTGTATCTCAGGCTTCCATCTTTACTTCTTGGTTCTTGACTCCTAAGTCGGCGTCTGGCAACCTGAGCATCTTCTTCTCACCTGACTTTTATCATCTAGGCTGGCCTTCTGTATCTTTTTTGTTAATATAATGATAATACCTTAAAATGTGTGGTTTATACCATCGATGGTGCATTAGCATACCCCATCTCATTTGATTTACCATTTCAAATGACTAAGGTATCTTTATGGAAAACTTATCTTTTAAATGCTTTACCTTCATATAATGTTTATATTCTTATAAATGCATAAATCACCTAAATCTTGGCCTATTTAAGCTTTTTTTTTTTACACTTTTAATATTCTGTCATCCTGTAAAACCTCTAAAGTTCTATTAATAACAGAATGAGCTGCTAGGACATTATTTGTGTTCTTCATTATTACATTTTATGGAAACTTACTCGAGTTACCATTAATTTATTCAGATCAGGTATGATCTACTGCAGCCTGGAAGCTTCTGTATTATGCCAACAAAAATCACCTTCATTTCACTCTCTCTGTCTGCTGTTCTTTTCATGATCTCTACCTAACAACTCTGAATAAATGCCCGAACTCAGCCTCCTACTTTAAACCGTACTACCTTAAAAAGACTAGTCACCTAGTCATGCCCACAGAACCATTTAGTTTAAATGAATTAACAAGGCTCAACAAAAATTGGTCTTGATACACTAAAATTTGCCCCCTACTCTTCTCTCAATTTAAACATTAAGGTTACATAATGTTTAATTTAATGAGAGATACCCCAAAAACTCTATCTGCAAAAGTCATTGGGAATGGCATAAAAAGTTCAAACCACCAACATACGTTTTTGGAGGCTTGGAGCTGAAAGGGTTAAGCTATTCTTGCACACAGAAATTTTACCAAGAACTTAACCTGATTATATTCGTGATATGAGTTAAGTACAGTTTATTCAGTAGGGATGCTGCAAAGTGAAGCATATCATGAGTACCGAGGGTAATAGAAACAATTGCTTCAGTGAACCTAGAACTGTCACAACAGCCACGTCAGAACAGATGGCTCTGCATTTATTCCAGTCTAGGGATTCAAATTGGCAGGAGTCAAACTAAAATCCTGAAAAACATGTCAGCAGTTGTGGAAAGGAGTTTTCTTTATGTAAAAAGTTGTTTATAACATTCCACTGAGAATCTGGAGGTATTTGCCACTTTAGTTAATTTGCCTATTAGTGTATTAAACTTGTGGCCCATAATTTATTTATCTACATGTATATATTTATCTAAATTCATATATTTTGTGTATACATGTGTATTTTACGTAACTACATATATATGCCACAAGTTCAACACACACACATATACACACATACATATACATATATACTAGCAATATAATAATTTATGATATATTAGTAATCTAGAGTTAATACTATTAGTAATCTAGAGTTAATACATTTTATGCATTATATGCATATTATGTTTATGTCAAATCTTCTTTGAACTATGTTAGTATATATCAACAGTTGCTAATTCCTGAATTAATGTGTTAATTTGCATTTTAAACCTACACTGCTTCTAGCATAAAAATTTTCAGGTTTTCTTTCAAAACGAACTACCTTATTCTTTCTTTAAGAAAGCTTTTCTACCACAGACTACTTAAATTTTACATTAAGCCTGAAATGTATTTTGGTCAAATGACTACACTTGTTCATTAACATCTCTTTCTCCTTGCACAATGAGTAATTAATACTTTCTCTGGAAGTTAAATGAAAACTGATTTGACATTTTTGGGCCAAGATTCCTGAATTAGCACTGGAAGAAATCAAAAGCTTCTACATACTCCCCACCATTTTAAAAATGTTTCAGTAAAAAGAGAAAAGAAAGAAGGGATCATACCTCGATCTTCTCTAAGACAGTAAAACTGGAACTCTTTCCAAGTGGGCTGAGCTCTTCTACTCTCTTTTACAGGGAACATCGCTAAATGCAGATGCCTAAAGGGAAGGGTTTTCTCATGGCTTTGCTTTTTCAGGGTATTTATGGAGTGTGAACTTACCCACTGAATGTGTCCTAATGTTGGGTCTAGCAGCCAGTCTTTTGCCTGACTGATCCACCATGACGTGTCTACTCACATTATTAGATTAATAATCTAATCATTAATAATCTAATCACAGGAGATTAAAAACATCTGTAATTCTTCATCACCATATTTGCTCATAATTTTTGTAGAATATGACTAGCTAAAGAATGTATTTTTCCTACTATAATATTATGTTGACAAATCTAGCATTCAAGAGAAAAATATTCAGAACCCAGTGTTATTTCTTTTCTTTTTCAGATTTCTTGTATGCTTTTTAAAAATTTGACTCTGATGATTTATGTGATCATAGTACTTTCCCTTTTGGCCCAGGGAAAGATTGAATTTTTTACAGCAAATTAATATCCATACAGATTAAACAGATAAAATGTTCAAATTTGAAGCCTTAAAGGGAAAATGAAAGATTATACGTGAATTAGCTGAACTTTAGATGATGAAAGATATTACAAGCCTAAATTTAAACAAAATTCTATAAATATATTTTATTACAGCTTTTACTGTGGACAAATAAAGGAAAGTGTGGGCTAGATTGGAATCATAAGCCAGGCTCTTACTGATTCCACACTTTTTCAGTTGGGCTGACATAAACTGCTGTAACAAATATGCCCAAATGTGTCTCATGTCTCAAACCAATTAGAGGCTTATTTTTCAGTGTCCAAGGCAGGTCTTCCTAATTGGCAGTTGGCTTTGCTCTGTGTGGTGGTTCAGGGACCCCTGCCTATGATTGAAAATGACAGGTTTGGTTGAGAAGGTTCCACATGTAACCCAATCTTGGCAGAAGTGTTAAATCCCTTTTGATTAATGCTAAAGTCAAAATTAGTTTTTTATCTCATCTCCAACTATTGAGTTATGTTACCTTTAAAATTACATTTTGAGACACGGAAACATAATAATTAATACAATGAAAGAAAGTGCAAAACCCATTTTATCACTAATTTGAGTCAAATTTTCTCTTTGTGAATATGTGTGTATTTACATATATAAAGAGCACAAGTAAATTCCCTAAATGTTAACAGTGATTATTTTAGGTATTATGGTTACAAGTGATTTTAATTTTCTTACCTCTGTTTTCTAATTGTTCACAATGTGCAGGTATTGCTTATAGAATGAGGGGGAAAGTGCATTATAAAACACTGTTTTCCTTCAGCTACTAAAACTATATATGAATTGTCTTAAACTCATGACCTGTCTGTCAAAAACATAATTTCATACCTGCTTGCCACAGGTGGTATGCTGCTGTTCTTTCCTAATTCTACATTAACTAGTTAGCTTTTAAAGTTTTCTAAAGTTAATCCTGGTTACAGGGAAAAAAATATGATATTACTGAGATGAAATTTAAAAAAACTGTTAATAATGAGACCCACAACACATAATTTCTCGTTACTGATTTTAAAAACTCAGACCAGTTGCCACGGTTTTTTGTTTGTTTGTTTGTTTTGCGGTACGCGGGCCTCTCACTGTTGTGGCCTCTCCCGTTGCAGAGCACAGGCTCCGGACGCGCAGGCTCAGCGACCATGGCTCACGGGCCCAGCCGCTCCGCGGCATGTGGGATCTTCCCGGACTGGGGCACGAACCCCCGTCCCCTGCATCGGCAGGTGGACTCTCAACCACTGCGCCACCAGGGAAGCCCCATAGTTTTTAATTTATTCTCAGAAATTATTTTGTGTTTGGGGAAAATCTGGCTGATGAATGAATTCAATCAAGCAAACAAAAAATAAATATCATTTCTCTCCTGATGTGCTAGATAATTAATGTTTTTCAATACATGAATCATTGTTGTATCCCATGGTAAGTGCTATGAAAGGTTTTTTTTAAGATAGTGCAGTTTTGCTGAGGTAATTTTTTAAACTATGAATGTATTAAATTTATGTATGCATATTGTGTAAATGATAATAATATGTATATTCTTAGGACTTTAGAAGATTTTTTAAATGAAACCCTAAAAATCACTTGACCAGGAAAATACAAACAATAGATGTTCTACCACAGATGGGAACTCAGATACCCCTCACTCATTCCAAAACTTGATGCTTATATAGTGTATCCCACTGTTTCTTTGAAATGTGGACTTGTATTAATAGAGTTTAGAGGGAGGCAAAATGGTGAAAATAAACTTGAGGTGGGTTTTATCAAGGCAGTAGATTAAATTAGAATAGAACTATGTCCTACATGAAACAAGATGTGTGATAAGAACTTGAACAGAACATCTGGGGGATAGTGAATAAGGAGATTAAATATATAGGATAGAAGATTTGTGTTGAAAATCAAGGGGTAGAAATAAAGGTGTCAAGTTTTGTTTGTGAAAGATGAGAGTCGAGAGCTAAATTTGGAGAATAAGTTAAGAAACGTGGATTCTTTATTCAATACAGTAGATATTTAACATTTCAGGTATTTTGCTGTAGAAAAAGCCAAGGGATGAGTAATCCAAAAGAACAGAGGAATTCAAAGCTAATAGTTTTGAAGTATATTATAGAATTAATTTGGAAAGAGATTGGCTTCCCCAGTTATAACTTCCTTACAGCTATATTGTAACAATTATATTCAAACTTCAAGGGCAGTAGAGGAAGGTAACTCAGGAATATGCTAGTTCCCCAGACCCAAGTTGAAAAGCTTACTATATTAGTCCTGTGATTTATCAATATATCAGTGATTTTCAAAAGACTGTTTAACATACTCCATTTTTAAACAATAATTAAAAATCCTATCTGTAAACTGACAAGTCAATGTTTTATTAATATAAATTGAATTACTAAATTCAAAATTTTAATATTTACTTATTATAAAGTCAACTGATAAGCATAATGAGTCAATTTAAGTCAACACAACATTTAAAAATTAGGAGTAATGCCAATGTTCTACTTAATATATGTTTTTTTAAAATAAAATAGACATGTAATTTGAGGGGCTTTGCAGTGTTTAAGAAAATCCTGATTGCCATGCATAGTTGCACATGATACACAATTGAATGTCTACCTTGTAACTTCAGGATACTCATCATTGAAACAAAGATGGCAGAAAAAACTATCGTTTCACTTATAGGGTGCATCCCTGGAAGAAGCAATTAATACTTCACTGATGTGTTCATGTTCATTTTATGATACATATGAGTGTACTTTGTTTTTATTACAATTTTAATGAAGGTAAAATTGGTTTATTGAACAGAGTGGAATTGGTAGAGTGTAAGCAGATACCAACTTTATTCTTTCTCACCATTCCCCATTAAACATTCTTTCTGAATATGTTTTTCCTCCTAGACTTTCTAGACACATTTAGATAATAAACAAGTAGAATTTTATTTTGGCATTAAAATTCCAGTGCAGTCTAAAATCAATAATGTCTGGCTATTTGGTAATCAGAACTTAAACATTTATCCAGTGTAAGGCTCTCCCTCTCCCACTGTGAGCCTGACGCAGCCTTGGTAGCCTGTAGTAGGAATAGAAGAGTGAGGTCAGTTTCTTTTTCTTCTTAATTCTATCCACCAGTTCTTTCACTCCTTTGGCACATACTCTGGGTCCTCTCAGAGTTGGATCAGAAGCCAGAGGAGAGGTAGGTATCAGCTGGGGCAGTGTTTATTGGCACCACAGAACCCATTGCATAGGGAGTTTTTGTCCTCCCTGGAAATTTCCAAACATTTCCAAAGGGGGATTTCTATCTCCCTTGACCTTAGCAGTGCTTCTTTTCTGTGGGCTGCATATGGTTGCCTTGGCTCCTGATGAGACATCTAACACTTTCAAAGTGTAAGAAAGATCCCTAAAAGAGATCCCTTTTAGGACGACCCCAAACCTCCCTTCTGCAGGGTCCACATCTGATTTTGCAAGAACACATGGTTTTGCCTTTCCTGTTAGAAGTACAGTAAGTTTCCAGTCAGTCCATGTTACCTTTTCCAGGCAGACTGAAGAACCTTCTATTTATTCTAACCCTGTGTCATCCAACATGGTAGCCACATGCTGTTGAACACCTCAAATGTAGCTAGTCTAAACTGAAATAGTCTACAAGTGTAAAATGCACACCAGTTGTGTAAACTTAGAATGGACAAAAATAATGTAAACTACCTGATTAATAATTATTACCTGTTAAGAGCAAAATATTTTAACATATTGGGTAAAAATATACTTTGACACGTTTCATCTGTGTTTTAAAATTTTAAAAAGTTTACTAGAAAATTTACTATTACGTTGTGGTTTGCACTTTATTTCTATTGGACAGTGCCACTCTTTCAGGAGTCAATAAAATACTAACTTCTACATTCCTCAAGCTCTGTACTCTATAAATGGACCTACTACCACACATTTGGCGTATTGTCTTGGTTGTTAAAGCACATACGCAGCAACCCTCCCCTAAGCTTCATTCCTCTTAGCCTCTTTCATTCCTTATGGAGTGGAATCAGATTTAGAGTCACTTATTATGTCTTGTGGGAGGTGAAGCACTTCATGAAAGGGTATGGGAGGGTTTGACACCCCTGTTCTTGGCTCTGGAGCCCATACCAGATACCCAATGCAGGGTCTACTTTTATGTGGGTAAACAGATAGCTTTAACTGAAATTCAAACAGGGAACCCCTTGAAGAAAATGGGGTTCCCTGGAAGAGAGTTTGAAGACCATCACATTAGAGCATTGACATATGGGACTGACAGTTCCCTAACTGTGATTTGAAACTTGGAGACAGAAAATGCATAACATTAATAGCATTCCACTCTCTAAAAACACTTGGGGCATTTTCCTGGCCTGGGTTCTGTTCCAGACTACCCTCTGTAAAATCAGGCATATCCCTTAACTTCTCCAGATGTCACCTACTTCTCTATAAAATGAGAAGATGGTCTTCAGAACCTCTTTTTCTTTCTTTTTTTTAAATGTCAAAATCTCAACTATCAAACACAAAAAAAGGACAGAAAATAATTTAATACCCAGAATTGAGGTGAATAGAAGTTAACACTTGTTTTTTAAATCCAATGTCACTTTCCCTCTCTCTGGCTTTTTATGAAGTAAAATCAGCACATACAGCTAAAGGCCACTTCTTGTCACTTGTCTCCTTATTCTCGCAGATATAGCCTCTGACCTGAAGTTGTGTTCATCATTGCCTGATGTTGATTTTTTTTTTTTTTTTACTACATATAACAAAACTGTGAATAAGCCATGCTACATATATAAACCTGTTTTTCTTTCAAAATTTACAGAATTATTATCATTATTTACCTATGGTTTGCAACAGTATGTTTTTGCTGGTTATTCATGTCAATATATGCTATATAGGATCATTTCTTTGAGTTTCTCTGTAGTAGAACAGTGTTCAAATAAACCTGAATTTTCTACATTTCCCTCCATAGTTTCCCTTTTATAAAGAACTCAATGAGCTTCCTTGAACATGTTCCCTTTTGCATTTATGTCACAGTAACTTTAAGGTAGATGATAGTAAATATAATATCCTTTACTATGTATTGTTTAATTACCATCCAGAGAACTTGCGCTGATTCATACTTGTACCAGAACAAATACTTGCATATTATTGACATCATTTGATACTATCAGAATTAATTGTTGACAAAATGGATTAAAATAGATTGAAATTATCTCATTTTTATCTTACTTTGCATTTTTTAAAATAGTACTGAAGTTGAATATCTCATAAGTTTATTCATATTTAATTCTCTATAAATTGTCTTTATGTATTTTTCATTTTTTGATTAATTTCCATAATTTACTGTATATTATGGATACTATTATTTTGTGAGTTATATGATTTGACTATATTTACTCCTAATCAGAGGCATGTATCTTCATCTTTTTAAAAGAAATGTGGTTTTATTTTGAGGCATGGATTTTTATTTTAAGTTAGTTTAAATTTATTAATCATTTCCTCCATGATGTATATTTTTGTCATTTAAGAAATCTTCATTAATCTGGTGTCATAAAAATGTCCTTCTATATTTTATTAAATTTTTCCTAAAAAATGATTTTTACAACTAGATCTTTCAGCTAATCAGAATTAATATATTTGATTGTTATTAAAGAGTCCCATTTTTTTCTTTATTCATATAGATATTCATGGTCTCAGCACCACTCATTAATTCATTCATTATTTTCTTTCAGATCTACAGTTTTTCATTTGTTATGTATCAATATTAGTCTCATATAAGTGTATGCCATTCTTTAGCCTAACCATTCACCCTTGTACCAATATAATACTTATTTAACTACTGTCTTTGAAAAAAATTGATTATATAATAGGATTCATCCTCTGTTCTTATCCTTTAATATTATTGGAAATTTTGGGTAATATATATGAATTTTAAGATCAAAATATATGGCAACACTGTGAGAAATTTTATTTGTATTGCTATTAATTTGTACAGTAATTGAGGAGTCATACCATGTTTATAATATTAATTCCCCCAAACATAAATATGGTATATTTCTTCACTTAGGTCTAATTTTATGGCTTTCAGTGAAGTATTATGATGTTTTTCATATATGTCAGAGACATGCTTTGCTATTTGCTTGTAGGTCCCTTATGATTTTAGCCACTATGATAAGTATCATCTTTTTAAAATAACATTATGCATTCTGGGTAACTTCCTCATGTATATTATTCAGTTTACTAATTTTCTCTTTGACCCAATCTTTTTAATTTTATTCTTAAATTTTATTTTTTAATTTTTATTTATTTATTTTTTTACATCTTTATTGGAGTATAATTGCTTTAAAATGGTGTGTTAGTTTCTGCTTTATAACAAAGTGAATCAGTTATACGTATACATATGTCCCCATATCTTTCCCCTCTTGCGTCTCCCTCCCTCCCACCCTCCCTATCCCACCCATCCAGGTGGTCACAAAGCACTGAGCTGATCTCCCTGTGCTATGCGGCTGCTTCCTACTAGCTATCTATTTTATGTTTGGTAGTGTATATATGTCCATGCCACTCTCTCCCTTTGTCACAGCTTACCCTTCCCCATCCCCATATCCTCAAGTCCATTCTCTAGTAGGTCTGTGTCTTTATTCCTGTCTTACCCTTAGGTTCTTCATGACATTTTTTTTTTCTTAGATTCCATATATATGTGTGAGCATACGGTATTTGTCTTTCGCTTTCTGACTTACTTCACTCTGTATGGACAGACTCTAGGTCCATCCACCTCACTACAAATAACTCAATATCATTTCTTTTTATGGCTGAGTAATATTCCACTGTATATATGTGCCACATCTTCTTTATCCATTCATCTGATGATGGACACATAGATGTTTCCATCTCTTGGCTATTGTAAATAGAGCTGCAATGAACATTTTGGTACATGACTATTTTTGAATTACGGTTTTCTCAGTGTATATGCCCAGTAGTGGGATTGCTGGGTCATATGGTAGTTCTATTTGTAGTTTTTTAAGGAACCTCCATAATGTCCTCCATAGTGGCTGTACCAATTCACATTCCCACCAGCAGTGCAAGAGTGTTCCCTTTTCTCCACACCCTCTCCAGCATTTATTGTTTCTAGACTTTTTGATAATGGCCATTCTGACTGGTGTGAGATGATATCTCATTGTAGTTTTGATTTGCATTTCATTAATGATTAATGATGTTGAGCATTCTTTCATGTGTTTGTTGGCAATCTGTATATCTCCTTTGGAGAAATGTCTATTTAGGTCTTCTGCCCATTTTTGGATTGGGTTGTTTGTTTTTTTGTTATTGAGATGCATGAGCTGCTTATAAATTTTGGAGATTAATCCTTTGTCAGTTGCTTCATTTGCAAATATTTTCTCCCATTCTGAGGGTTGTCTTTTGGTCTTGTTTATGGTTTCCTTTGCTGTGCAAAAGCTTTTAAGTTTCATTAGGTCCCATTTGTTTATTTTTGTTTTTATTTCCATTTCTCTAGGAGGTGGGTCAAAAAGGATCTTGCTGTGATTTACGTCATAGAGTGTTCTGCCTATGTTTTCCTCTAAGAGTTTGATAGTTTCTAGCCTTACATTTAGGTCTTTAATCCATTTTGAGCTTATTTTTGTGTATGGTGTTAGGGAGTGTTCTAATCTCATACTTTTACATATACCTGTTCAGTTTTCCCAGCACCACTTATTGAAGAGACTGTCCTTTCTCCACTGTACATTCCTGCCTCCTTTATCAAAGACAAGGTGACCATATGTGCATGGGTGTATCTCTGGGCTTTCTATCCTGTTCCATTGATCTATATTTCTGTCTTTGTGCCAGTACCATACTGTCTTAATTACTGTAGCTTTGTAGTATAGTCTGAAGTCAGGGAGCCTGATTCCTCCAGCTCCGTTTTTTGTTCTCAAGATTGCTTTGGCTATTCAGGGTCTTTTGTGTTTCCATACAAATTGTGAAATTTTTTGTTCTAGTTCTGTGAAAAATGCCAGTGGTAGTTTGATAGGGATTGCATTGAATCTGTAGATTGCTTTGGGTAGTAGAGTCATCTTCACAATGTTGATTCTTCCAATCCAAGAACATGATATATGGCCCCATCTATCTGTATCATCTGTAATTTCTTTCATCAGTGTCATAATTTTCTGCAGAGAGGTCTTTTATCTCCTTAGGTAGGTTTATTCATAGATATTTTATTCTTTTTGTTGCAGTGGTAAATGGGAGTGTTTTCTTGATTTCTCTTTCAGATTTTTCATCATTAGTGTATAGGAATGCCAGAGATTTCTGTGCATTAATTTTGTATCCTGCTACTTTACCAAATTCATTGATTAGCTCTAGTAGTTTTCTGGTAGCATCTTTAGGATTCTCTATGTATCATGTCATCTGCAAACAGTTACAGCTTTACTTCTTCTTTTCCAATTTGGATTCCTTTTATTTCCTTTTCTTCTCTGATTGCTGTGGCTAAAACTTCCAAAACTATATTGAATAAGAGTGGTGAGAGTGGGCAAACTTGTCTTTTTCCTGATCTTGGTGGAAATGCTTTCAGTTTTTCACCATTGAGGATGATGTTGGCTGTGGGTTTGTCATATATGGCCTTTATTATGTTGAGGAAAGTTCCCTCTATGCCTACTTTCTGCAGGGTTTTTATCATAAATGGGTGTTGAATTTTGTAGAAAGCTTTCTCTGCATCTATTGAGATGATCATATGGATTTTCTCCTTCAATTTGTTAATTTGATATGGTGTATCACGTTGATTGATTTGCATATATTGAAGAATCCTTGCATTCCTGGAATAAACCCCACTTGATCATGGTGTATGATCCTTTTAATGTGCTGTTGGATTCTGTTTGCTAGTATTTTGTTGAGGATTTTTGCATCTATGTTCATCAGTGATATTGGCCTGTAGTTTTCTTTCTTCGTGACATCCTTGTCTGGTTTTGGTATCTGGGTAATGGTGGCGTCATAGAATGAGTTTGGGAGTGTTCCTCCCTCTGCTATATTTTGGAAGAGTTTGAGAAGGATAGGTGATAGCTCTTCTCTAAATGTTTGATAGAATTCGCCTGTGAAGCCATCTGGTCCTGGGCTTTTGTTTGTTGGAAGACTTTTAATCACAGTTTCAATTTCAGTGCTTGTGATTGGTCTGTTCATATTTTCTATTTCTTCCTGATTCAGTCTGGCAGGTTGTGCATTTCTAAGAATTTGTCCATTTC
Organism: Orcinus orca; assembly: GCF_937001465.1. Taxonomy (NCBI): domain Eukaryota; kingdom Metazoa; phylum Chordata; class Mammalia; order Artiodactyla; family Delphinidae; genus Orcinus; species Orcinus orca. Next base: position 17,315,822 of record NC_064576.1, on the reverse strand, counting down.
TTCCAGGTTGTCCATTTTATTTGCATAGAGTTGCTTGTAGTAATCTCTCATGATCTTTCGTATTTCTGCAGTGTCAGTTGTTACTTCTCCTTTTTCATTTCTAATTCTATTGATTTGAGTCTTCTCCCTTTTTTTCTTGACGAGTCTGACTAATGGTTTATCAATTTTGTTTATCTTCTCAAAGAACCAACTTTTAGTGTTACTGATCTTTGCTATCGTTTCCTTCATTTATTTCTGATCTGATCTTTATGATTTCTTTCCTTCTGCTAACTTTGGGTTTTTTTTGTTCTTCTTTCTCTAATTCCTTTAGGTGCAAGGTTAGCTTGTTTATTTGAGATGTTTCCTGTTTCTTAAGGTAGGATTGTATTGCTATAAACTTCCCTCTTAGAACTGCTTTTGCTGCATCCCATAGATTTTGGATCATCGTGTCTCCGTTGTCATTTGTTTCTAGTTATTTTTTTATTTCCTCTTTGATTTCTTCAGTGATCACTTCATTATTAAGTAGTGTATTGTTTAGCCTCCATGTGTTTGTATTTTTTACACATCTTTTCCTGTAATTGATATCTAGTCTCATAGCATTGTGGTCTGAAAAGATACTTGATACAATTTCAATTTTCTTAAATTTACCAAGATATGATCTATCCTGGAGAATGTTCCATGAGCACTTGAGAAAAATGTGTATTCTGTTGCTTTTGGGTGGAATGTCCTATAAATATCAATTAAGTCCACCTTGTTTAATGTATCGTTTAAAGCTGTGTTTCCTTATTTATTTTCATTTTGGATGATGTGTCCATTGGTGAAAGTGGGGTGTTAAAGTCCCCTACTATGAATGTGTTACTGTCAATTTCCCCTTTTATGGCTATTAGTATTTGTCTTATGTATTGAGGTGCTCCTCTGTTGGGTACATAAATATTTACAGTTGTTATATCTTCTTCTTGGATCGATCCCTTGATCATTATGTAGTGTCCTTCTTTGTCTCTTCTAATAGTCTTTATTTTAAAGTCTATTTTGTCTGATATGAGAATTGATACTCCAGCTTTCTTTTGGTTTCCATTTGCATGGAATATCTTTTTCCATCCCCTTACTTTCAGTCTGTATGTGTCTCTAGATCTGAAGTGGGTCTCTTGTAGACAGCATATATATGGGTCTTGTTTTTGTATCCATTTCAGCCAGTCTGTGTCTTTTGGTGGGAGCATTTAATCCATTTACATTTAAGGTAATTATCGATATGTACGTTCCTATTCCCATTTTCTTAATTGTTTTGCATTTGTTATTGTAGGTCTTTTCCTCCTCTTGTGTTTTTTGCCTAGAGAATTTGCTTTAGCATTTGTTGTAAAGCTGGTTTGGTGGTGCTGAACTCTCTCAGCTTTTGCTTGTCTGTAAAGGTTTTAATTTCTCCATCAAATCTGAATGAGATCCTTGCTGTGTCAAGTAATCTTGGTTGTAGGTTTTTCTCCTTCATCACCTTAAATATGTCCTGCCAGTCCCTTCTGGCTTGCAGAGTTTCTGCTGAAAGATCAGCTGTTAATCTTATGGGGATTTGCTTGTGTGTTATTTGTTGTTTTTCCCTTGCTGCTTTTAACATGTTTTCTTTGTATTTAATTTTTGTTTGTTTTTTTTTGCGATACGCAGGCCTCTCACTGTTGTGGCCTCTCCCATTGCGGAGCACAGGCTCCGGACACGCAAGTCCAGTGGCCATGGCCCACAGGCCCAGCCAATCCGCAGCATGTGTTATCTTCCTGGACCGGAGCACAAACCTGTGTCCCCTGCATCAGCAGGCAGACTCTCAACCACTGCGCCACCAGGGAAGCCCTGTATTTAATTTTTGAAAGTTTGCTTAACATGTGTCTTGGCATGTTTCTGCTTGGATTTGTCCTGTATGGGACTCTCTGTGTTTCCTGGACTTGATTAACTATTTCCTTTTCCATATTAGGGAAGTTTTCAACTATAATCTCTTCAAATATTTTCTCAGTCCAGTTCTTTTTCTCTTCTTCTTCTGGAACCCCTATAATTTGAATGTTAGTGCATTAAATGTTGTCCCAGAGGTCTCTGAGACTGTCCTCAGTTCTTTTCATTCTTTTTTCTTTATTCTGCTCTGCAGTAGTTATTTCCACTATTTTATCTTCCAGGTCACTTATCCGTTCTTCTGCCTCAGTTATTCTGCTATTGATCCCTTCTAGAGTATTTTTAATTTCATTTATTGTGCTGTTCATCATTGCTTGTTTCATCTTTAGTTCTTCTAGGTCCTTGTTAAATGTTCGTTGCATTTTCTCTATTCTATTTCCAAGATTTTGGATCATCTTTACTATCATTATTCTGAATTCTTTTTCAGGTAGACTGCCTATTTCCTCTTCATTTGTTAGGTCTGGTGGGTTTTTATCTTGCTCCTTCATCTGCTGTGTGTTTTTCTGTCTTCTCATTTTGTTTATCTTACTGTGTTTGGGGTCTCCTTTTTGCAGGCTGCAGGTTCGTAGCTCCTGTTGTTTTTGGTGTCTGTCCCAGTGGCTAAAGTTGGTTCAGTGGATTGTGTAGGCTTCCTGATGGAGGGGACTAGTGCCTGTGTTCTGGTGGATGAGGCTGGATCTTGTCTTTCTGGTGGGCAGGTCCACGTCTGATGGTGTGTTTTGGGGTGTCTGTAGACTTATTATGATTTTGGGCAGCCTCTTTGCTAGTGGGTAGGGTTGTGTTCCTGTCTTGCTAGTTGTTTGGCATAGAGTGTCCAGCACTGTAGCTTGCTGGCCGTTGAGTGAAGCTGGGTGCTGGTGTTGAGATGGAGATCTCTGGGAGATTTTCGCCATTTGATATTATGTGGAGCTGGGAGGTCTCTTGTGGGCCAGGGTCCTGAGGTTGGCTCTCTCACCTCAGAGGCACAGCACTGACTCCTGGCTGCAGCACCAAGAGCCTTTCATCCACAGGGCTCAGAATAAAAGGGAGGAAAAGTAGAAAGAAGGGAAGAAAGAAAGAGGATAAAATAAAATAAAGTAAGATAAAATAAAATAAATTTATTAAAATAAAAAATACTTATTAAGAAAAAAAAACGGACGGATAGAACCCTAGGACAAATGGTGAAAGCAAAGCTATAGAGACAAAATCTCACACAGAAGCATACACATACACACAGAAAGAGGAAAAGGGGAAAAAAGAAATCTTGCTCTCAAAGTCCACCTCCTCAATTTGGGATGATTTGTTGTCTATTCATGTATTCCACAGATGCAGGGTACATCAAGTTGATTGTGGGGATTTAATCCGCTGCTCCTGAGGCTGCTGGGAGAGATTTCCCTTTCTCTTCTTTGTTCTCACAGCTCCCGGGGCTCAGCTTTGGATTTGGCCCCGCCTCTGCGTGTAGGTCGCCGGAGGGCGTCTGTTCTTCGCTCAGACAGGACTGGGTTAAAGGAGCCGCTGATTCGGGGGCTTTGGCTCACCCAGGCCGGGGGGAGGGAGGGGTGCGGATGCGGGGCGAGCCTGCGGCGGCAGAGGCCAGCGTGACGTTGCACCAGCCTGAGGCGCGCCATACGTTCTCCCGGGGAATTTGTCCCTGGATCCCGGGACCCTGGCAATGGCAGGCTGCATAGGCTCCCTGGAAGGAAGGTGTGGAGAGTGACCTGTGCTCACACACAGGCTTCTTGGTGGTGGCAGCAGCAGCCTTAGCGTCTCATGCCCGTCTCTGGGGGTCCGCGCTTTTAGCCGCGGCTCGCTCCCGTCTCTGCAGATCCTTTAAGCGGCGCTCTTAATTCCGTCTCCTTGCGCACCAAGAAACAGAGAGGGAAGAAAAAAGTCTCTTGCCTCTTCGGCAGGTCCAGACTTTTCCCGGACTCCCTCCCGGCCAGCTGTGGTGCACTAACCCCTTCAGGCTGTGTTCACACTGCCAACCCCAGTCCTCTCCCTGCGCTCCAACCGAAGCTGGAGCCTCAACTCCCAGCCCCGCCCGCCCCGGCAGGTGAGCAGACAAGCCTCTCGGGCTGGTGAGTGCCCGTTGGCACCGATCCTCTGTGCGGGAATCTCTCCGCTTTGCCCCCTGCACCCCTGTTGCTGTGCTCTCCTCCACGGCTCTGAAGCTTCCCCCCTCCGCCACCCGCAGTCTCCACCCGCGAAGGGGCCCCTAGTGTGTGGAAACCTTTCCTCCTTCACAGCTCCCTCCCACTGGTGCAGGTCCCTATTCTTTTGTCTCTGTTTATTCTTTTTTCTTTTGCCCTACCCAGGTACGTGGGGAGTTTCCTGCCTTTTGGGAGGTCTGAGGTCTTCTGCCAGCATTCAGTAGGTGTTCTGTAGGGGTTGTTCCACGTGGAGATGTATTTCTTGTGTATCTGTGGGGAGGAAGGTGATCTCCGCGTCTCACTCTTCCGCCATCTTCCCCTTCTTTTTTAAATTGAAGTAGAGTTGATTTACAGTGCTGTGCCAATCTCTGCTTCTGCTGGTTTTGTCCTTTGTCCCAGGATCTTTTAACTGCAGCAGGCTTGGGGCAAGTAAAGTCCAGCAAGTAAAGTTGAAGCCTGCTGACAACGCCAACTGTTGGGGAGGGAGAAAATTTCCTCTATTCTTATAAGTTCTTCTGGCAGGTCTAAGAATTAAATTGACATGAAACATTAAAAATCTGACAGGAGAAAATCAAACAAAAGTTTAGTAACGTATACATGGGAGAGACCTAGAAAAACTGAGTGACTCCTGACCCTATCTTAATGATGTTTTAATCCAACTACTGATGCAATTAATTTAAAATATATTATACTTTCAAAATAATTTATAAAAGTTCAATCTTGATCATTGTAAACAAACCTATTTTGTATTTTTTTATCACATTACCAATCTATTATTTCACATTCTGTGGCTCTCATCTTGCCTTTTTACTTTTTGTGCTGTCTTGTATTTGTGGCATATTATTTTTATTGCAAATTCATCTTTGATTCGGCCTTTTTTTTTCCCTTTGACAATGCCTTCAGTATGAGAGGGTGTGTAATGATTATGTCAGCTTATTCCAAGACTTCATGGGAAATCTCTCATGTATGTATGTATATATACATACACACAAATAGTATAAATTTGAATATCAAAACTGCATTAGTTGAAGATTTAAGCTCCTTCAAAACCTCACGAAAAAGAATTCTCCAGAGCCCAGGAGAGCATAGCAAACTTTCTGATTTTTCCATGTGCCATTGGGATTTTTCAAAGACCTTTGCAAATGCAACCCCCTGAGGGTCCTAGCTTTGTGGAATGTTCTCATTTTCAACATCCTGCTTCCTCTTCAGACTTAAGGCTTTAGCTTCTGTCTTTGCATTAAAACTGAACCCTTAAGTAACCAAGAATAATCACCACTCATATCTTCAACACCCAGCACAGCCTCAGTGATAGAGTAAACATTTGTTGTCCTAGACTTAAATCCCTTCTTCTCTTAGGAAACCTAAGGATTATTTTTTGTTGAAAATTCGCCTATGCATTTAAAATAATTTTTGTTTTATTTTTATTCAACATATCTAGTTGTGTTTAATGGGAGAGGTTTTAAATAATCTTAGTCTACCATATTTTTACAAGGGTGTCTATGACGTCTAAGGTGCCTTCCAATTCTAAAACTTCAGGTCTTTATTCTTTTTCTGGTAATTAATCTGAAACTGTACACACAATGATTTTAATGCAATAAAACAAAAGCCACCAGAGCTAAACAGAGAAATTTACAAAGTCAAGTCTGTTAATATGCCTGGCAAGGGAACATATACCAGTGAAGAAATTCACTGAGTAATTTGCTAACAGTGAAAAAGCAGGGATTTTTAAATGCATGGTTGTATGTGCATTACAAATGCAGGAGATATTGGTGGTTATTACTTTCTTTGCCATGGGTCAAACCATGAACACATCTGGCAAGATCAGGAAGGGACCTGTGTCTCTCAACCTTGAAGCTGTGGCTCCTCTGAGTTCACCAGTGATGATATAGTGATTGTTAGAGACCTGGACTCAAGTCATAGACTTTTTTCATGTCACCTCAAAAGAGTTATTTGAGAACAAGCTTTCTGTACTTCAAGTCAGTTGATTTAAATATTTAAGAATTGTTAATAATGCATTTACAAACATTAATGTGAAGTTAATTGAATTTAATGTTGAATACTTTCAAGCATTCACTAATAAAGTCATAGTTAAACACGGTTATGCTCAAAAAAAAGTAGAAGTTCATGGTAATTTTGCAAATTAAGTAATGGAAACTTGCAATAGGACAGAATGAGTTCATAAGTCTATGCACAGTTGGTTACATCAAGCCCCATTGTTCATTGGTTAGAAAACAGTTCTTAGTTTGGCAGAGTTTGGTATGCCAGGTTCATTCAACATTCAAGAACGTTTATCAGCTTTTGTTAGAACTGGTGGGATAAAACACAATATTTGATTTTATTATCTCCTTAGTAAGTCCATGGACATTTTTCCTTTTAAGGTGGTAATATGGGTAAAAGTGAATGCAGAATAATTTTGATCTCCAAGGTGGTATAGGAATAGGTATTCCTTACCTTTTCTCTAGATTGAAATATTATTATAGTATCAATTCTCTTAAACTTAGTAAGATATATGTTCACAGTGTTGTGAACCACTAGAAACCATTCCTCACTTCTCTAAAGAAAGAAACAAAATGGTTAACTTACTGTTGATAAAAAGGTTATTAAGAAAGTTTTCAAAAATAAATACCCAATTTCACCCCAATGATAAGAAATGCATTAATTTTTTCAATTTTACTAAGATAGCGCTCTTCAGACCTAATTGAGTTCATCAAACTGCCAAATTTTCTGACGATTGTTTAATAAAATAAATTTAACTCTACTTAAGAAGAAACGAAACAGAACACAAAATAGTATAACTCCAAGTTAACCCCACATTTTGAGGTTGAAAATTGTTCTATATCATTATCAATTAGCTTATACTGCTGTGTTGTAACCAAATCAGGATATGCTGATTGATTACTAATGTAAATACTTTAATAATGATGATGAGATGCAAATATTATTAGGGTCTCAGTGAACTCTGGAGAAGAATAAATGAAGCAAGTATTGTATTATTTTCATTTTATAACAATATTTTTCAGCCCAAAAATATGAATTCTGAATGCTAATAGTGATTAAATTAATGAAGAATATTCAGAGAGGAAAAGTATAACAGAGCTTTGAGCAGTAATGAAATATTAACTTAAGGTTAAGTGTAATCAGACACTGCTAAAAAATGAATGTGAAATAGGGGGCTCAAAGGAAGTTATATTTTAAAAACCCAGATCCCAATAAAGTTGCTTCTGAGGATAATATAGCCAGAAAAAATTGACCTTTTAAAGAACTCATTCTTGCTGGTTTTATAAAATAAATAGTATAATTAAAATTTACCTACTTATATAGTTGTTATAATAATAAATACTAATAACTTAGAAAATTATATTTTGAATTTTTATAGATATTTTATAATTTTTAATCATTTTTAAATCAAGAAGTTGTGAGTATGGATTCTTAATAATTGTTTTGATGTTTCTGATACATAAGCTGTGAAATTTGGTAAAGAATCATATTATCTGAAGGGTCAAAGAAGTGCTGACATTACTATTGGGTAGAGTATAATATACTGTAATTGCAAGGAAAATCTAAGCTAAAATTTCATCAATCTATTTAAACCTTTTAGTAGCAACTCTATAGACATTTATAATATAATATGTCATACATACTATATATATGATAGGTAAATTTTTACAGAGATATATAGTGTATAATATATAGTTTGCTATAATCAAATACAATATATTTCCTAGTAGTTAACTGGTTGGAATATTTTTGGCTTGGGGCAGTGAATGTGAATGTTCAGGAGAGCTTAAGAAAACTAAATCTTCAGTCTTTTACGAAGAACAATTTTTTAGATATTCAATGAAATGTTCCTTTGTGGAAAATATCAAAATTTGATCAGAGTCCTGGGTTTGAATTCTGATTCACTAGTCACTGCATCATCTAGAGACTTGTCCACTTAGAGCCTCAATTTCCTCATCTGCAATAAACGGTTTCACTGGTTGTTATGAGGATCAAATGAAGTAATTTATGTATAAGCATGTTTCAGTGGAAAATCACTATGCACAAATTATGTAAAAATGTACTTCTGAAACTGTTCACTCAGCATGTATGGACATCCTCCATGTAATCCGTATTTATATGCATACATCACAGCCACCACCAAGATAAAGTAAGCGTGCAACTTTAGAACAGAATACAGTAGGCTCTCATGTTTGTTGTATCTTGAAAGTTATGTTCCTTTGCCTAGTACCTCTTTAAAAACATTTGCTGACTTTGAATATAAGAAATTAAGGCTTACTGTGTTTCACACAGTGCTAGCTTCCTATTGAAAGGAAACTAAAAACATACTTTAAGTTGACTTTACACCAGATCACATCATCAATGGACTAAATTTCAACATTTCATGCCATTATACTAAGGCAAATGAAGCAAACGCCTAAGATTATTGTTTACATACCTTACCACATTTCCAAAATTGGATTCCAACGTACCAGGTAACTCTCTAGACAAAAAGAAGCAATCCTCCTCTCTACCAGAAGGTGGCACTGCACTCCTCATTGACGACATTCTGAGGTGGGTGCAGTGAAGAGATTATTCTCCATCCAGGAAGAAGCTGGATTTTAGAACATTTTACTTGAAATAATGAGATGCATATGATTAATTTCCTAAAGAATAATTTTACTTTTGTCTTTTTGGGGAAAGATGTGCACACTAAGTAAAAATGAACAGCTGTTGAGAATAAAAGGAAAATGCTTCATTTGGAATCTATCATCATTGTTCAGTACAATATTCTCAGACTTAATTACTCATGTAAAGAACATTATGACTAAATGTGAAATAAATTCTTCTTCACTCCCCTCAAGATTTTTTTTCTCTTTCTAACCACAAATTTTGTGGCCGGCTTTCTATTTATTTACTTTTTCATATAGAAATCCCACTAGGGTTCTTAAACCCATTTACTCATAATGTGGTTTGAATACCTATTACTTTGGCACCATTTTTCTCCTCTCCCTCACCTCAGTCTCATGGAAATAAATATATCAGTCAATCATTACTACTTTGAAAGAACAGGGCTCTTTAAAATTACTAGTAGCATGAATAATATCAAAAGGCTGATTCCACTGCCCCACCCCCTTCCCTGGGGACAATTTAGGTAGATCCCATCTAGCTCTAAAGGTATCACTTGCTGATGACAGGAGGAAAGAAAGGAGACTGTACAGACTTACTGACAGTTAAAGAGGCTCAAATTGATTATCTGTAAAGAAATACAATAGGAGGAAACCACGCTGCTAAAAGCACAGCTTTGAACAAACCCTCTATTAATTAATTGTCACGGTTGGGAGTAGAAAATGGCACCTAATGAGAGAAAAACTAAAGGAAAGGATGAGAAAGAGTGAAAAAGTCTTTCTTTTGTGTATGTATTTATTTTGAACCTTTGATTTTTCAGTAAGTTGTTTCATTCATATTCACTAAGTACATGACAATAAATGATGATATAAAATAAAAGCAAAACAAAACAAGTAAAAAGACATGGAGCTCATTGTTTAAAGAAATTATTCAAAATTTCATGGAATAGATTTAATAAGTAAATGCAACAGTGAATAATTATAGTAGTCATTCCTTTTTTCACATTTCTTTTTCCTAATTGTCTTATAATAAAAAACTCAGCAATGGGTTTAGTTTATTTTTAATTTTGAAAATGGAGAAAAATAGTTTTTAGTGGAAGTATTGGTAATTATGAAATTAGATATCTGTAGGAGAGAATAGTGTTCATTAATTTTAGTTGGCTGGGAAATAATTCAAAAAAGCTTTCATTTTAATTTTATTTTATATTCAGGCATGGGATTGCAGATTATTGAACTTTACAGCAAATAGTTTTATGTTTGTATGACAAGCACACACATTTTCCATTATTACTTTTTTAAACCTGAAATAAGTTTATCTGACACTATAATCATGAAATTTTATTGAGAACTTATTAAAAACATATTAAATATTATGCTCCTTAGAAGTTTAGAGAATACTATTAATTTTATATCATTCTACACATTTCTCTGTTGAAATAAAATATTTCCTTTTTCTAATAAAAAATAACAAAGTTTCCTGGTTCATAATTTAAGATGGAATCAAAGTAGCCTATTTACATTTATATTGCTGAAAATACAAATTCTGGACTCAATGTCTGGAGTACCATAAAACAATAGCTTACATTTATTTTATTTTACATATATATATATAAAAAACCATAAAGGAAGATCTACGCAATACAGTTTCCTATACTGGATGATAGAAAAGAGAGGGTCCTTTAACTATGGATTTGATCAACATGATAAAATACATCTTGAGAATAGTTGTATTTAAATTCTGAAATGGAACTTCATACCATTTTATTCTCATTCTAAATGAATTAACTCAGCAGCTCTATACATACACTACTATTGGAGTTCTGAGGAGCTGGTGACCTTCATTCTTTCTGTTTCTTCTGCTGTACCTGAGTGATATCTCTACTACCTTCTGTTTGCGGAGTGTTTTTTTTTTTTTTGGCTGCACTGGGTCTTAGTTGTGGCATGCGGGATCTAGTTCCCCGACCAGGGATCGAACCCGGGCCCCCTGCATTGGGAGCACAGAGTCTTTCCCACTGGACCACCAGGGAAGTCCTGGGAGCTTCTTACTGACCAGGAAGATTAACTAGTTCATTCTTTGTGTTCCCATTATAGACTATACGGCTTTGTTGCACAGGTAACGGTGTTTTACTCTATTTTCACTTATCTCTTTCGTCTTACCAGACCATGTGCATCTTAAAGGTAAGAGACATAATATTCCTTTCAAACTTCCAATGTTTAATACCATGGTGAACTCAATGACTAATCTAGAGCCAAAACTCAGCAGAAATTTAACATACTTTTGTTAGATGAACGCAAGGAAAGCAGAACAGGGGGATGGAAGGTGGAAGAATGCCAATTTCCTTATGTTAGTACTTTTGTAACGAGGTTCTTAGTCTTTACTCCAGCATCCCTCGGTATCCGCTGGGGGGTTGCTTCCAGCATCCAGCGCTCTGCCCCCACCTCATCCCCCCAGGATGCCCAAGCCTTTTATATAAAATAGCATCGTATTTGCATATAACGTACACACATCCTCCCATGTACTTTAAATCATCTCTAGATTGTTTAGGATGCCTAATACCTAATACCTAATACAATGTAAGTGCTATTTAGGCAGTTGTCAGCTACACATCAAATTCAGTTTTGCCTTTTGGAAATTTATGGATTTTTAAAAAAAATATTTTCGATCTGGGTTGGTTGAATCCACGGATATGGAACTCGCAGATAGAGGGCTGACTCAATTTACATTTCATTCTAAGTATAGTCTTTAGACAACTTTTGTTTAATGCATTGCTGGTTGCTGACCACCTGCTTTTCTTGTGATCCCAGGAACAAAGCCTTACCATCCTATCTGTGACAACCCTGCTCCAAAATCACCTACTTTCTCCCACCCATCAGTGTTCAGCAGAAATAGTAACAGTCATACCCTGTTCAGGTAGCACCATGGTACATCCTTCTTAAGACATAGTATGTCAATGTACATATTACAGGTAGCAGTCATGCAGGCATATTATGTCTAATCTAATTATAAATATTTGCTTAGGCCATGAAAAACATGTGAAGCATTTTAATGTTTATGACTTTATAGTTTTATTAAGTTATTCATTCTTAAAAAAATTATATTGAGCAACATATACTCCAGAATGGGTCAATTATAAGCCAAATTTAATTTTAAAACTTGGGTATTTACATAATGATTTTTAGTATCAAGGCTTAATTGGGGCTGAAAATATTTCAGCAACAAGATGCTTGCCTTCAATCTCTTTCCCCAACCTTGCATTCCACATTGAGCTATAGGTAACTATGGTTTATGCAGCCCATCTAAGTACCGTTGCTTCTTTATGCCCATTTACTTTCAATAACCCTATAAAGTACAGATAATGATAATTTTACAACTACAAAAAAAAAAAAAAAAAACCACCCTGATACTCAGTTAAGCGCCTTGCCTGAATCCCTCCACCTCGTCACGAGTGGTTGTGATGGAACTCTCGGATGTCTCTGACGGGACAGTCCTGTTCAGCCCCCTCCTGGCAGCACATTGCAGGTTCAGGCAATGTGATGTGTCTGGTGGGCTTTACCGCACGGAAACAGATTTAATCCCAGTTCTATCACTGTGGGCTAGGTATGATGCTTCATTATTTTCAGGTGAGGAAAAGGAAGAGTTAAAACAAGCCTCCTAATTCCCCGAGCAAATTAAAAGTGGCCAGGATACAAACAGGAATCCCATGATTCCAAGTTCAAGTCTCCCTCCACTGCCTCAAACCTGCCGCACAGGGGGTTTTGCACATTTCTTACTGAAACGCCACCTTCCCCTTCAGAAGTTGCATAATGCTCATAGCCGGGTAAGTGCTCTATGAATTTAGAAATCAGTTTCAGTTTGCTGTAGCTGGCTGCAGGTACACATTATGGTATGGTAATGCAGGTATGCATTATGGAAAAGAATAGGAAAACAAAAATCTCAAGTGTAAAAAGGGATTAGCAGAGGGCATATATTATGCTGTCTCTGACCTAGTATTAGCTTGCCTGCCAGATCTCATTTCTGCTGGTCTTTCTCTAGCAGTGTGGTCTTTAGGGCTATTTCCTCATCATCTGAGGTAGAGAGAGAAGGAGATCACAAGGTCATGATTAAATAGTTAAAGGGGCCCAAATTCAGAGAGTTCTATTATTGGAAAATAAGGTTATCTTATGATAATTATCATTGAAAATTCTAAACCTTAAATCAGAGAAGCATTATTAGCAGTCTGATAAAGATCTCTGCTATAGATGTGTGCAGATTGGTATTGCATTAAGGATAATTTAGGAAGGCACAAATTAAAAACAAGGATAAGAATTTAGAATGCATATGAAAATTGAGTCATAAGGCTGCATGGCCCTTCCATATAAATCAATAATACAATGTAATTTGATATTGAACTATGTCTATACATTTATATGATAAAATAATTTTGAGTTATAGTCTATATACAGACATAAGATGTGTGTGTTTTTCTAAAAATTCAGCGCTGTGCCTGCTTAGTGCCTAAGATTAAATAACAAGACAGGACCTAAACAGTATGTAGGACAAGCACACCTCAGAGATGTTTTGGATTCTGTTCAAGACCAGTGTAATAAAGTGAATATCGTAATAAAGTGAGCCAGGTAAATTTTTGGTTTCCCGGTACCTATGAAAGTTATGTTTACACTATACTGTAGCCTATTATGTGTACAATAGCATTATGCCTAAAAGGACAATGTACATACCTTAATTTAAAAATACTTTATTGCTAAAATATGCTAACCATCATCTGACAACGCAGGGTTACCACAGACCTTCAGTTTATAAAAAACAAAATATCAGCCAATGCAATAAAATGAGGTATGCCTGTATTTTAAACTTACAGAAGAGTAGAAAAGAATTCATTCAGGCACTATGAAAAATGTGTCACATTTATTACGTTAATATTCATTACTTAATCTTTAAAATAAACCTTTGAGTTAGGAGTGTATTGATCCTAAATAAAGAAACAAATATTAACTTGCTCCTGCTGTTGGCAGGCATTCAAATCGAGGATTCAAATCCAAATCTGTTTGAGGCCAAATCCAGTGCCTTTAATAACTACGTTATATTCCCACTCATACGCTCATACTGCCACGTTCACAGGTGTCAATAGCTATGGTGAAGAAGAGAAGGGCATAAGAATAAACAGCTGATGCAGAATCAGAAACTGAAGTGAGATGGAAGGCCATCAGAAAATACCATAATTCCGAAAAGTAGATTTCCATGAACAATCCCTAAGTAACAACTCGCACATTATATTTCATTTAGAAAAAAAACAATTAATAGGGCTTCCCTGGTGGCACAGTGGTTGAGAGTCCGCCTGCCGATGCAGGGGACACAGGTTCGTGCCCCGGTCTGGGAAGATCCCACATGCCGCAGAGCGGCTGGGCCCGTGAGCTGCGCGTCCGGAGCCTATGTTCCGCAATGGGAGAGGCCACAACAGTGAGAGGCCCACGTACTGCAAAAAAAAAAAAAAAAAAAAACCAATTAATATATTTAATAAAAAATGTTTGCCTTTTGAAAAGTTTTCCTGGCCACTGAGCTTATTCCAGGATTTCATTAATTCATCAATCCATCCATCCAACATAGATTTATTATGGACTTGCTGTGCTTAGACTCCGAAAGGGACTCTGAACATGACCTGAAGAATGAATTTGGGCTTAAAGAGAATGTGAGTGTTTGATAAGGAAGCACAGACCCTTCAGCAAGAAATTGCTGAGGCTTCCAGAGACTGAGAGAGCTAGTGGGGCAGGAACTCAGGGAGCAAGGGAAGCATAGCGAGGAACTAATTAGAGAAAATTAATTTTACTTTTCATTGGTAAGATCTTCTCAATTTATTTCTATATGTGTAAAATTTATTGAGAAACAAAGATGTATTCCATCATGTAAAAATAATACTAAATGATATCCTATCAGTAGAGTATTAAGTATCTATTATTAAATAGTTTGTCAAAAATTTTTTAAATGTTAATGTCAGTTTTACAACCATTTATGCTGATAGCTCCTAATAATTTTATAAGATTTAATTAGAGGTAATGTTTTATTTTAAAGACCTATGCTTCACTTTTACAGAGCAATATGAATAGAAATGAAGAGTTCTATGTGCAAAAGCACTTAATATATAAATGTACATGCTTAACATGTATTTAAAATTTAAATGATTTTTAACAGGGAGAAGTAGAGGTTTGATTAGCTTTTTATTCTATATGTAATCAGTCCTAAAATAGAATTACAATCTGAAAATAAGTTTCCAGTGGAAAACTTTATTAAAAACTAACTGGACTCACTAAAGATTTTAGTCGTGGAGTCTTAGAGAAATTTCACTTCTGTTTGTAAAACTTTTGCTGTGGCCCTTCTATTCATGATCCAAAGGCAACATTTCTCTAGCTGCTAAGCTACTCTGTTTTCTACGTTCTAACATGCCAACATCAAAGCTGTAACTCTGCCCTTTCCTCTCCTTCCCCACGTCAGACCCAGGGTAACTGGGAGAACTTTCAACATCAACAGTGGCTCATCTTACTGATAAACAAAGCACAAAGACGGAAGCATGCAGTTGCCAGGACAGAAAGCAGTGGGTGAAAGCGGGATAATCAATCCCCTTTCTATCTGCATATAGTAGGAAGGATGCTATCATGTGTGACATGATCCTAAGTTAAAATAATATTTGTCTGGGTGGGCTTGCTGTACGGGAAATGTTAAGATACTGAAAACTATACAGTGGAAACAACTGTACAACTAAAGGTGAATGAGCTCGGAAGATGACGAGTGGGAATAGTACTGAAGACAGTGGCGAGCATAGCAGTTCTGGGCATTTCTCTCTCACACAAAGAGGTCATTAAAGCACCTCCGCTCACAGATCCCTGATACGCTTTATAAGCATCTTCTTTACTTCACTCACAATTTCTCTTCTCTGAGGTTCTAAGGATATAAAACAATAATAGAATAAAACTCCCAAAGCCAGCCATTTTCTTAGAGACTTCATACTTGTTAACTTGAAATTTGTGAGTACCAAGAATACAGTACATTTGAAATAGCATAGTATCCAGAAAAGGAACTGTTATATATATATGAATGTCATATCCATAGTAGAACGTTATGATGTGGTGTGACCGGTAGTGGCGCGGATGCCTGTCCCAATCAGCCTGTATGGGAGCCTCCTGACGATGGGTTTTACTGACACCATGTGTGTCATTTTTTATAACAGGTCTGTTTTTGTTTCAGAAACATGTATTGCTTTGTCAGATTTATGGTAAATTGTATTGTCAGCATTAATCATTTAAAATCCTGTATAAAATCATAACCTGCTGTAGAACTTTTGTTCACCTTTGATTCTGTAGTTCCAATTTATTTCTATGGGGTGTATGTGTCCCCCAGGAAAATATCTTTGGAAAATTGCATAATAGGTTGCTTTTGCTGCCTGTCTTAATTTTCGTAGTATTAGATTGAATTTTTTTCTCAGAAAAAAATGTGGTAGGTGGTAAGAGTGAAGTTTGAAAATATGATTTATTTACAAAGGTTGAATCATTGCTCAGATCACATCCATGCCACCCTCGTATCTCTTAGAATAAAATTCAGACATCTTACCGTGTCTTGCAGGACTCTGTGTGACAACCTGCCCCTTCCACTTCTTCTGCTCTGACCCACTGCGTGACATGAGGCCACAAGACCTCCTTTTGATCCTCAACATGACAAACAAATCCTGGCCTCAAAATTCTTGCACTTGCTACTTTCTCTTCCTGGAATTCTGGAGCCTGGCTCTTTGGACCTGAGGCTTCTTCTCATCTTTCAGTCTGTGGTCAAATATCACCTTCTCTGAGAAATCACCTGACTTTATCTAAAGAGGTCAGCCACCCCTCATTATCATGGCACCCTATTATTTTCCATTAGAGAACTGATCCCAATCCAAAGATGTCACATTGTGTGTTTGTTTATTATGTATTTGTATATCGTGTGTCTCTTATCACTCAAGTATTATCTCCATGAGGAATCTTACTGGTGCTGTATTCCACTATAGTCCTGGCATCTAGAACTGATTCTACTAATAAGAGACATCCAAATAAAAATTTCTCCCATTGACAGGTTGACTTATGAGTCATTGATATGCTCCTTATTAATTAGTAACACTTCGTTACTGATAAGGTAATGATTTCCCCACAGCATTCTGAGGTTCAAATGTATGACCTGGAGTTCAAAACTGTGTGTGATCTAATTAACTCTGATATTACTCTTGCTTCTATCATGAGCGATAGACTGATGTGAATGAATGAGTAAATCAGTAAAACAATTAATGAGACAATGAGTAAAGACAGAATTTAGGAAGATAATTGCTCCTTTTAAAACTGATATCAAGAAGGAAGACCGCCACCTATGTAGCCCTTTATACCAAAGACATAGATTCTATCCTGGCCTGATCAACTTTAATTTCTAGTTCATGGTGGCCATTGGTATAATCTTTGCAGGTAAACTCCAGTTACAAAAGGATTCAAAGAAGCTCTTTCTGATAATCTGCAGTCACATCTCCATCTCAGAAATAGAGTAATGGTCACAGGCTCAAAATGAGATGGAAAACAGTGACTCTGAACCAGATCCTATCCCATTAATTCCATACTAAAATCGAGACACTGTAGAGGTGGCTGACTTATGGATGATAAGTAAATGTGGTCGGCTATATATATTTATTTCATTTTTTTAAGTGCTTAACATCTAGGGGGAACCAACAAATACTGACTATCTTCTGTGATAAAATAACTTGCTGTCAACTGTCATGACAACATCTCATCAAAGGAAATTAGAGTTCCATACTGCTGGGTAATTCTAAAGCTAGGTAATAAAACCCTTCTAGAATTGGATTCTCATTGCCACATATGTGACTCCTCTGTAAAAAATAAATACATGACCATTACTGTAAGTCCCCTACATACGAACGAGTTCTGTTCCGAGAGTGCATTTGTAAGTCCGATTTGTTTATAAGTCCAACAAAGTTAGCCTAGGTACCCAACTAACACAATCGGCTGTATAGTACTGTACTGTAATAGGTTTGTGATACTTTTCACACAAATAATACATAAACAAAACATTTTTAATCTTACAGTACAGTACCTTGAAAAGTACAGTAGTCCAGTACAACAGCTGGCATCCAGGGGCTGGCATTGAGGAAACAGGCAAGAAGAGTTACTGACTGGAGGAGGGAGAGGAGGTGGGAGACGGTAGAGCTGAAGGATCGCCAGCAACAGGAGACGGAGGGAGAGCTGCAATGTCGCTCACGCCTGACGCTGATGGCACAGGTGCTGGTTCCTTGCTGGATTCAATTCTATCTACCCTCTTGAAAAAACGATCCAGTGATGTCTGGGTAGTGGCTCTTTTTTTCTCATCATAGATGACACGGTAGCACTGGATTGCATTCTGAATGGCTGCTGCAACCTTCGTGTACCGTCCTACGTTCGGATCCTGTGCAATTAAGAAAATCCCCTTGCCATTTCCTGTGTCATGAATCTCTTTGGTTCTTCAGTTACTTCTTCCTCTTGTCGCTCCAGTCTCTCAATTATTTTCACTTTTGTTTCCATCGTTATTGCTTGGTGCTTCTTAGCAGTACCAGCTACATCACTGCTGCTTTTACGCTTGCTTCTGGACATCCTGGGCTTCAAATAAAGATACTGTACGACTGTACTCTATACAGTACTATACAGTGAAATACACAAAGGCTCAACCACTTGTAGAGCATGCACGCACCTGACAATGTATGCCAGACACGTGAACTAACTTTCGTGATTGGACATGCATTTGCACGTCCGCATCTTTGAAAGTTCCCAACTTGAAGGTTCATATGTAGGGGACTTACTGTATTGTCAAAGAACCAGAAACAGCATTTGAGAAGTGCATTGTTCTGTTTCTCTGCAGAGATCTGTGCATTTTGCTCCAGAAAACCAGCAGGTTCTAGCCTGTAGTCCACTCAACGTAGAAGGTATATAAAATATTTGGAGATTTAATTTATTAATTCTGATATCACTATCCCTTTAATTTGAAAGCAAAAGTAACATACTAAATTAATCGATAGACTTCTCATTCAACTCCAAAATACATATGTCTGCAGTGTCAGAAAATGGTTAATTCTCCGTATTTGAAATAAAATACAGTAGTGAAAAATAGCTTCTTTTATAAAAATGTAAAGTTGGCCTCATAATTGTTTGAAATGAAATATTGTCTACTTTCAGTTAGAAGCCTATAATTTCAAAGGAGAACATTTATCATTATTATTTTTAAAATTCCTATTTTTGGCCATTTTATAGGTCAGTATTAAAGGCAGAAGAATATAACACTACTAAGGAAATAGTGTTATTGAATCTGTCCTGGAAGTCTCTATACACCCAAGAGATTTACTCATTTGTACTGAATGGACGGATTACATCAGTCAAAGAACGACTGAAGTTTTATATGGAAATTCAGGCAGAAATTTGGACACATTCTGCAGCAATTTCAACATAGTTGGGGTTTTTTTAAGCCACAGAATTCCCTCTAGGCTAGTATGTATAAGTTTGTGTCTCAGGAATTCCTTTGAGAAAAATAGGCATAGGTAAAAGCCTGCATTTTTTTTTTTTTTTTTACAAGAATTGAGAGCAAACAGAATTACTTGGATCTTGTCAGTACGTCAAGCTGTAAAACACCTGCTTTTGCCTAAGTCTCTGTTCGATGTATTCTCATTGAGAATATGAAGCACAGTTGTAATTATAATTTTGGCCAAACTTTATTTTGATTATATAATAACATAGCCAAAAAGAATGAATGGCTACACTTTTCAGTCTGCGGAGGGAAGACTATGTTACTCTGAATCCATTCTATTTTTTTTCTTTTATATTTCACTTTTCTCAAGTGCCAAATAAAATTTTGCTCACATGTTTCCTTTTAAAACATGAGTTCAGAAGACAACTCAAGAAAAAAAAAAGCAACCTCAATTGAAGTTTTATTAGCTTCTATGAACCCTAAAATATTGTGCTTTTCCTTTCTGTGATTAAGTGACACTTGCTGTCACAGAAAAGAATGGTAATTATATTAGCCTTAATCATAAACATGTGCTAAGCACATAGTTCTCTAAATAATTGTATTAACCAGAATTTTGGTTGTAAATGCAAGAAATCCAACTCAAACATACTTCAGCAAAAAGGGAGATTATTTGGCTCACATAAACTGTGAAAGACCCCCAATAAGAGGAACCAGAGAATTAAAATAGTTGGGATTTTTCTCTCTACCTCTCTTTCTTTTTCTTTTTTTTTTTTGCTGTGTGCCAGCCATATTATCTCAGTCTGTGCTCCTACAAGGCTAAAATCATGATTTCTGACATTGAGTGCTTGTATCCTCATAGCTTTCCAAACAGAAAGGAAAACAAAATTCGAATATTCAATTACATATTAAAAAACCCTGGGGGAAAGTTTCTAATTGGTCTGTATTGGGTCACATGCCCACAACTAGACTAATCATATCTTATCCCCGGAATGCGATACTGTATTTGGACTAGCCTTGGTCAGGTGGCATCATGAGATCAATAGCTATAGCTATGGAGTTGGGAGTCATGTTAAAAAGATGCTGGTTCCTAGTCTGACCTCATGGTTAGAGCAAGAGAAGAAGTGTTTTCAAAGTGAAGGACGCAGAACACATTTTCCCAGAGGAAATGAGAGGAGTACAGGGAGGGCAATATGCACATGTGCACACACACACGCTCACACACACACAGACACATCACAAATACACACACACACACGCAAGAGGTAAACCTCTCATCTCCTATTCTTTCATCTTCCCTCTCATCAAGCATGTACTGAACATCATCTATGAAATCTAGTGAAATCTAATGCCAATGAATTGGCAGGCTTTGGGTTATTCATGATCTTTATTCTTCAGAAATTTGAGATGCCATTATTTATGCCTTTTGCTGTCAAAGAGAAGACATTAATGTTATAGACTACGATGTAAAATTTAACAACAGAAAAGGATGAATCAGACGGTTGAGAGTGGTATTTTATCAGTTCTAAGTCACATTTCTGACACCTGATTAAATCTTATAATTGATGGAGTCTTAAGTTGCTACTGGCCGAGTGGCAGCCATGGCACATTGTCTCTTCATTTGAATGATGTGCATGGTGGATACTACATGTATCGAGTTCAACTGTCATATGCAATATCTTCAAAAGAATTACACAGTGATTCAGTATTAAAACGAAGAAAAAATGTGTTTGCAGAGAGTCACTGAAACAGAGCAGTGATGCATGTATTTGGTGTTTTTGTAAACATTTAGAATTAGAAGAAATAATTCAATTTCATGTTTTTCTTTTAGAGCAAAAACCAAGTACCTTAGGGAACCTAAGAAGGAGGATTCCCACAGATAGATGAAGCTATGCTTTGCTTTATTACCGATTCAAGTACAATGCAACTGTAGTTAGGAAAGATTGCTAGGTGCCTTGAAATAAATGAAAGGAATTTAAGAACATGAGTCTTGAATGATGAAATTATGTAGAATTGTAATTATGATATCATGTCAGATTTTATTTAGCAGGGAATTTTCCCTTATAGTACATAAAACAATAGTGCACCTTATAATTTATGGTGTATTTGATATCAGTGAGATACTAGAATAAAAGAAATTGATTTTACTTTATGGAAGTCATTTTGGCAACATTATGGAGTAGCAGGATTTTTTTTTTTTTTTTCTGCGGTACGAGGGCCTCTCACTGTTGTGGCCTCTCCCGTTGCGGAGCACAGGCTCCGGACGCACAGGCTCAGCGGCCATGGCTCATGGGCCCAGCCGCTCCGCGGCATTGGGATCTTCCTGGACCGGGGCACGAACCCGTGTCCCCTGAATCGGCAGGCAGACTCTCAACCACTGCGCCACCAGGGAAGCCCGAGTAGCAGGATTTTTATACTAGTAATCAGATTACCTATGTTCTAATTTTCATTCGATCACCAACTGAGTTTTCTCTCTAGATGTTAAATTAACACTTAGGACCTCATATAAACTATACAGTAAAGATTTTGAACTAGATTATAGCAAACATCAAACAGTTTCAAACGTAATTCTAGATGGAATGAAAAATGTGAAAAAGAATTCCTTGTTTCTTTATCTTAAGAATGATGGTTTGGAAATACTGTGACTCTGGCTTGGCACATGTATAATTTGCAGAGGCCTGGGTGATATTTTTATTTTCAGTGCAGTAATAATTTATCTCAATCACATACATAACGTTCCCACTTGAAATGTATCTAGCATTCATAACATGCCATGTTTCTTCCACTTTCATAGTGTTTTGTATTTTGCTTAGTGGTTATAGTTTCAGACAGATCAGTGAGGCAGTAAGTAGTAGAAAATGCTAATGGACAGCTAATCAAGTAAGTGGGTATCAGATAGTCAATTACTACAGAGTTCAATTCTATTTCAAAAATATGTGAAGCATTACCATTTTGCTGCAGTGTTTTTACACCAAATGTTCTAACAAGGACAGAAAAATGATTGCACACTAGCACACTTGGGAATATGGTCATTAAAAATCTAAGATTTTCTAATAAGGTGGTAGTCTCCTTTCTCAGATGCCACAGGCAGTACTGCTGCTTGTATGTTGAAGATTTAGTGCAACATTTGTAAAACTCAAGTAACTAACGTTTTATTCTATTGGCTTCTTAGAGTCTGGGAATCTAAAATTGACTTGAGTAGTTACAGTTTTTTCCCCTCTTCAAGAGTGACAGAAACAAATCATCTCAGTCAAATTATTTTACTGAAACTATTCCAGAAAAACAAATAGACAAAGGGATTCCATTGTCTCCCATGATAGCATTTTCTGAGGCATGTTTTTAAAAATTTATTCTCTTATGCCAACTTTTCAAAAGAGACCTTGTGCCTTTCACTTCTTAACTTACAGGAAAAAAAGTCCCAAAATGTTTGAACTAGAAAATGATATAATCCATTTTTTAAATTTTAGAAATGAAGAAACTAAACTATAAACTGGCTAAATAAAGTGCTCAATCCCATAGGACTAACTGTTGGCAAATTAGATTTGGAACCCAGATCCTTTAATTTTAGTTGAATAATTTGTTTATATTTGAATTATTTTCCTTTTACTTTAAAACAAAAAATAAGCTCCAGCAATTGATTTTACATTTATTTTGTTATCTAGTCTTTTGATCCTTCAGTTCTGATATCTCAGTATTGAATCCTGGAAAGACTGTTTCGAGACATCCACCAATACAAAGATTGAATACTAGTTTATTCATCAACAGTGAAGATTCTACCACCGGGTCTGTGTTTTCTGTTTATCTGTTCTATATATAATTTTGATCTCAGATATAGACTCCATTATCTGAGTAATGTTTAGGTCAATCAAATGATAGGAATTGGACAGTCTCAAAGAAATGTTGTACACTGTATATGGGCTTTGGTTTTTGCAGTGGTTATTACTACTTTAATTTATTAAGTGGTTCTGAAAAAATGTACAGTCATCCCTCAGAATCTGCAGAGGACTGGTTACAGGATCCCCACAGATGCCAAAATCTTCCGATGCTCAAATTCTTTATATAAAATAGCAGAGTACAGTTGGGCCTCCCTATTCAGGTTCCACATGGTTGAATTCAATCTGTGTTTGGTTGAATCTGCAGATGTGGGATAATCCATCCATACAGAAGGCCAACTGTATTGAATGCTGTTCAACTTGATTGGCTCCAAATACTTTGGCACTAGAATTTTTTTCCATATCAACTATTAACATATTGCAAAACTCTGGTGTACAGCATAATATATTTTAGGAAATACAATTTAAGTATGTAAAAATCTGATAAACTACTCCATCTCAAATAACATAACAATTCATATCTGGTATGTTCCATAGTGTTCCTCTTTCCACCAAAAAGAAAATAATAGTTTCTAGGTAATTTTTAAATATAACAGGATTTGGATCACAGACACCTGCTTTTCAAATCTTTAGCTATATTTTAAGAGATGTGTAACTTTAACTTTCCCACCTGTAATATGAAATAATCAATACACCGTAGACTTTCCCCTACAGATGTAATGGAGTAGCGCACAGAAGACCCATACTTCTGCTGAAGCAGAACTAGAAATGTCAAATTAAAAGCAATCAAAAGACATCGGAGGACTGTCAAGCCTTTTGGGTTTAGAGATTACCTCCCAGGAGTCAGGACCAAAGTCCAGATCTCTCTTTAGGTGAGGTCGCATTCTTTACTGCCCAGGGCACACTCACTTTTGGCCAAGGCTTTCTTAGAGTAAAACAACCATATTTGTCTGGGCTTCTACATTTGGTCAAGCATTTATATGGCAAACACAGCAATAGTATTATACGAATATGCTTAACATTTGGATGAGACAGTGTGGGATAAGGTTAGGTTTAAAAAAAACATCTAATCTATCCTGTAATGCCATTACATACATTTTCATACTTTTCCCTTGGTTCACCACTATTTGTACCTTGTGATAAACTTGTGCAAAACTGTTTAGCATAGAAATTAGCTGATGATTAGTTAAATCCATTGTTTTCCTCAATTGAGTCATTTTCCATTGGTATTACATCCTAAGGAGGCTTTTACTCAATTTGTACCCAATATATTTGTCTATTAATATTAGCATTATAATCTTACCCAAAATGTCCGTTGTATTGGTTAAAGCAATCCAGAAAAGCACAACCCGTGGGATATATATGAAATTTACTGTAGAAATTGGCTCATGAGCTACAGAAGCCAAGAAGCCCCTGATCTGCTCTCTGCAAGCTGGAGAACCAAGAAAGCTGGTGGTGCAATTCAGTCTGAGTCTGAAGGCCTGAGAACCTGGGAATTGACGGCGTAAGTCTGAGTCCAAAGGCCTGAGAATCAGGGGTCTGATTATGTAAGTCCTGGTCTGAGCCTGAAGACCTGAGAACCATGAGCGCTGATGTTTCAGGGCAGGAGAAGATGGACGTCCCCGGCTCAAGTAAAGGGACCAAACTCACCCTTCCTGTGCCTTTTTGCTCTATTCAGGCTCTCAGTGAGTTGACTGATGCCCTCCTGCATTGGGGAAGGTTGTTTTCTTTACTCAGTCTGTGGATTCAAATGCTCATCTCTTCCTCCAGAAGCACCCTCCCAGACAGGCCTAGAAATAATGTTTTATCAGCGATCCAGGCAGCCCTTAGCCCAGTCAGGCTGACACATTGCTACTTCCTATACTCAGAGTTGCAGCCCTGATTATGGAACCACTGGATTAGGTAAGAGAAAAGAAATTTGAGGGCATGTGGGGAAAACAGAAAAAAAAAAAAGTATAGTAGTACCACCATGGGAAGAATAGCAGACTCAAACCATCATTCTCCCCATCTCTGCTTCCTGAAATCTTCCATAAGAGTAAGGGCAGCTATCTAGTGGGAACAATCCCTTGGCTACCCTCATTCTGAGTGTGAACACACACTCATGAAGGCAGGAAAGGCACCCCTTATTGCTTTCATCTCCTTCCATTTTAGACAACCAGGGCTTCAATAGCCAAATCCAATTCCCTGTGAAACCATTACTCTGAGGCTGGTATCTCTCTGCTTATTGTTATACATTATGGGCTATAAAGTGTGTTCCTCTGAGGAATTGCGTCTTGGCCGTTCAAGTCGGTGGCATATCTTCTGTTCTGGTACTTTTATAGTACTTGGAACACTTGTGTCTACCACTGGGTATGCAAAGCCCAGTCAAGAATAAGTGTCCATTCCTCTTAGGCCCCATTTGTAGCCTCCGGGGGCAAATGGCATCAGTCCGACTTGCCAGCTGTGTGCAGAGCTTCCTCCTGGGCAAATCGGCCCTATAGCCACCTGCAATCTCTGCCTCGCTTGCTGGCAGACAGAACAGTGTTCTGGCATCTTATGCTTCAGAGGCTGCAAGAGGCATATGTCTAGATTGAGCCCATCTCTGCATTGCTGCAGCCCCCTAGTGTCCACTCATTTATGGACCCAGGCGGCCGCCCCAAGTGAATGCACCAAGAGGTCCACTGCTGGTTTCATTCGCCTTCTGATTCTGGAAAGAGATACTTCTGATGGGCGCTGACCTGTCCTATTTCGCATGCCCCCTTAAGTTCCCAGAGTGATTTCTTTAGGGCTGTGCCCCAGATGAGTATCCATTTAGCAGGCTAGTTTTTCTTGGCCCTTCTGCCTGACCATATGGGCAGGCCATTGGCCACTGCCCATGAGTGAGTAACAACCCAAGTACAGGAGCAAACAACATAGAGTTCAGCCCACTGGATTGATGTATTTTTACCTTCTTCAGAGTGGTGGCCTTCCAAATAGGGTGCAGGCCATTCGTCTAATTGCCATCTATAGACCAGACAGCTCTGTTCTCCAGAAACTCCCTAAATATACAGATATTGTAGAGTTAAAAATGAAAAGGATAGAAAAAAGATAAAATGTGCAAAAACTGAAGAAAGCTGTATAACTCTACTAATATCAGATAAATAGAGTTTAGAGCACTAAAAAATAGAGGGATATTTCATAGAGCTAAAAGGGTCAATCTAGCACAAATATATAACATTTCTGTATTTGCAAAACTTGACACAACTGAAATAATACACAAATTCACAGTCCTAGTGGAAGATGTACACGTAACTTTTTAATAAGTGAAAGAAAAAGCAGATAAAAGGCAGTAAGGATGCAGAAGACATTAACAACGTAATTTACAGATCCATAGGACATATATCAAATTCACAATATGCTGGGCCATAAAAAATAACTCAGAGTATATCCTCTGACCACAGTGGAAAACAGCCACAAGTTAACTAAAATCATATAATCAGAGACAGAGTAACGTTAACACCTCCAGTGCAATCCTGAAATCAAGGTTAATATACAAAGAAACTACCAATATATCTTTTATTGCAAAACCATTCCTCTTACCTATTCCACATAAATTATATCACATGTCCCAACTAATCTAGATATAAGAAATGAAGACATATGTTAGTTAAACTTTTTAATGAGCAATTATTTCTGAATGCCTTGAATTTAAATAAATGTTTGGAACAGTCTTGGGCCACATCCACTCATAGTAAGATTTTAATTTCATGAATTGTTCTTTTACTAAAGAGAATGTTCAGAATGTTCACCATAAAATACCAAAATTTTAGAACTGGGAAGAATTTTAAGTGGCCAGATTATAAGTGGGAAGATAACGTCACCCAGTTGAAAGAACAGTCATTTAAGCAATTAAGGTAAAGTTCAAGTTTAGCCTCTGCTCTGTGACGCTAGGTGAAAGGTTTAAATATGTTGAATTGCAGTTTTCTGTATAAAATGGTTATAATAAGTTTTTGCCTATGTACAAGAATATAAGAAATTGGAACTAACATCTGCTGGCCTCCTAATGACTGCTGGTAATAAACTTGACCCCAAATCTGTGAGTGTTTAATAGCAGTTTATACTCCTAACAACCTTTTGACACAGTAGGTGTATAGATAAAATGCATCTGAGAATTCTGCATTAACTGTAAAAATTAATGCCTGGCTATCTCATGTAAACAAACTTATGTAAGCATTCTCATCCACCACATGTGAGATGGTTAGCAGATCAGTATTGCCACAATGAGAACCTATTTTTTTTTTCTTTATGTACAATAGAGATTCAAAGTTTCAGTTTTGCATCATGGTAATTGTTAAGCTTTGTTTCTTTTTTCATAATGGATTCTGATTTCCTACTGAGTAATTCAAAATATTTAGGTGCCTCAATAGGCATTTTAAAAAGTGCTTTAGGAAAATTTTGAAAATCCTCCATTGAGATTTGGGGTTCAGTTCTCATTTGTTCCTTAGCATTGCTGAAAAGAGTTAACTCTTCCAAGTGAGTAAAATCTGATTGAATAAATTTCGTACTAGACCGCCATTTTATCGACAGCTATCTGTTACTTTCAGTCAAATGAATGAACCTCTCCAGTTTCTAATAGTAGTAAAAATAATTACTGATAACAGTGCTCCATAATCTTTTAAAATATACAGGTCATGATGTAGAGAGTTAATATATTACAAAAATTAAGATCTATTAGAACAATATATATGATATATAAAAGGGAGTGTTCTGATTGCAAGGTGGGTTCTTAGTCTCAAAGGGAAGGCAAACCTCTGGGAGGAGCAAAGGATCTGCATCACATTAAAATGAGCTTGAATTGTTTGTCCTAATACAGCAAAGGTGTCTTCTCAAGTCAGAAATGAAAATGATCTAGAAGCAGGTGTCGAGATAGCATGGCTTTGAGAAGAGGCCCAGGAAGTAAAGAGATCAGACAGACTTCAACATTAATCCAGTCTTTCTTTTAGATTTCAATGCATCCTAACTTGTATTATAGACTTTTGTATTTTACAGAGTCCCCAGGTCATTGGCTCCACCATGCACCATAAGCTGAGTTTTAAATGACCACTCCTTAAATATCAAGATGTTTTATCTTCTACTGGTTATCCCAGAGTAGTGTTTAGAGCTTGGGGAAGCAGGTCCTCAACTGTATAATACACAGATGAATAAAATAAAAGTGGAAGAGCGTTGAAAGGCATCTGACTCTTGCCATATGCAAAGTAGAAGGTATTGGAAGAAAAAGAAATCCACTGAATTCAGGTAGTTAATTCTTGATCATGGGTAATCTGAGGAGGATAAACAATAACAATGGATATTTTGCATGTTTCTGCAAAGCCAGTTACATGAAAAGTGTTATTTGGGTGTCAGTTTCCTATCCAGAACCCATCCATTTGCTTCTCCTTGTTCCTGACACTTTACCTATTTAGGTGTCTCCACAGGCATTTAAAAAGCTGGTTTAGGGGCTTCCCTGGTGGCGCAGTGGTTGAGAGTCTGCCTGCCGATGCAGGGGACACGGGTTCATGCACCGGTCCGGGAAGATCCCACATGCCGTGGAGCGGCTGGGCCCGTGAGCCATGGCCGCTGAGCCTGCGCGTCTGGAGCCTATGCTCTGCAACGGGAGAGGCCACAACAGTGAGAGGCCCACGTACCAAAAAAAAAAAAAAAAAAAAAAAAAGTGCTTTAGGAAATTTTTGACAATTCTCTATTGAGATCTGGTGTTCAGTTCTCATTGCTGAAAAGAGTTAATTGTGGGTCAGGTGAAGTTGATCCTGCCCTCAGCAATAAGGGTGGCTCCTGAAATTCAGGCTAACCTTGGCTTTTCCAACCCTTTTACTAGTGATTGGTTCAAAAACTCAGGCTTTAGCCAAGCAGTTTGTGGCTTTTTTTTCTGAAGACTGAGACTGGTTAAGAGACAGAGGTTCTCCAAGTGCGGTACAGCAGCAACTGGTATCTCCCGGGGACTTGTTAGGAAGGAAAATTTTTAGGCTCCAACTGAGACCCATTGGTTCAGAAACTTGAGGAGAGGGACCAAGCAATCTGTGTTTTAATAAGCCCTCCAGGTGATTCTGATACACAGTCAAGTTTGAAAAGTAATGTGTAAGGATGAGCTCCTGAGTCAGGTAAGCTCAGTCTGATCCAGAGAAGCAGCTTTTATCCCATGGATATGAGAGATTTTCTCTATCATCTCCCTTTGATTTAAATAGGACACTAAACTACCCCAACTGCTGCTGGCAGCCTTTTTGACAGCATGAGTGAATTCAGTTTGTTGGCAGAACAGTGAAGGGAAAGCTGAGTAAAACATTTAAAAACAGTGCTTCAACTTAGATAGTGCAGGATTCCCAGTCTAGTAAGAATGGCCCATTTCCTTTGTCTTTAAACCAGTTTAATTCAACTTTTCTGAAATTGCAGAACATCCTAAATGATTCAGAGAATGAGAACATGTACAATATTAATGAGATGACTTGTTTATTCAACACATAGATCTATAGAATCAACTCCTATGTGCCAACCATAGTTCTAGGCACTGGAGATATAAAACTAAATAGTGACTTAAAAAGATTCTAATAGAATTTACATTCTAGTTGAGGGAAACAGTCAAAAAGTAATTAAGAAAAATATAGTTAGGCATGTTTGGCAGGTAGCAAGTGCTAGAGATGATAGCATGGTGTGGGTAGCAATTTTTTTCTGAGTATGGCCAGGAAATGCCTCCTGAGAAGATGCCATGCAATTATGTGGGAGGATCTGAGTCCAGAAGTGGGAACAGCTGCTGCAGCAGCCCTCAGTGTCCTTACTTGCGGCTACACAAAGCAATGCAAACAGAGATGAAAGAGTTTGCCCAGGGCTGCAGAGCTGTTAGCTGATGGGACCATGATTTGACTGAGGGCTGTCTACCTCTAATGTGTGAGCATTTCCCATCATGCTCTATTTCCCGCAGAGATATGTTACACCGTTTCAAAAACAGTCTTCTATTGCTAGGCGTAATGAGTGAATACAGCAAAATCCATGCATAGCTTTACTGAATTTCACTGGGACACTTCCATTCTTTAAAACAGTCCTTTAAAGAAGCACAATATCTTTAAAAGGGAGAATTTTACATCTTCTTGTTACATTACAATGAAATTGCCTACTACATGGACCTCCCATCTGGGTGGGGGGTGGGTGTTGGACCCAAAGAAATAATGAATTTTCTTTTGCTTATATTAGAGCTTATATTCATCTTGTTTGGGTATTGTTTAGTCGTTAAAACTTTGGAACACTCCAGATCAGTAGGTGGCTGCTGCCTTAAGCTCTGCTAATGTCCTCTGGGGACGCAAGCAACCCTAGTGCCTCCTTTGGGGCCTTATTCTGGTCCTGGACCTAAAAACTGTGCCTGGCATGGCAGGGGACCTCAGGACCCTGAGCTTCTGTCAGGGTTCATTCTAATTGGATAATACCTTCACTGGCCTAGTTGTTAAACATTCTGGACCTCGTCCCCGTACTGTATCACTCCTAGGCTCAACCACCAAAATCACTTGGCAAGGAATCCAGCCAATTAATGATGGATGGGAGGGGAGTGACAGAGGTTTATCTCAGCTGTAGTCCAGCTACCACCGAGGGCAATAATCTTGACAAGAATCTGATTGTTACAGACCACAGTTCTGCTGTCCTCTGCAGCAGCCCAAAGGTGAGGGAGGGATTTCTCTCGGAACTCAAAGCTCAGGCTTCTCAGACAAATGATGGAATAGTTATGTTGCTGATTGCCTTGAATAATAGATGTGTCCCTTAGTTAACAGATGTTCCCTGCAGTTGCTAAATATAAATTGTACATTTTCAACGTGTTTTTCTTTGTATCAAACATATATACAACAAAATTCCCATCTTCCTGGAGCTTACAAATCGGTGTGTTTAATGGAAAACTCAGGAAGACAGATTTTATTTCATATAATAATTTTCAGTGAAAAGAAGGACAGTCTAGCTATAGGGGGGATACATGCCTTGGCACAGAAAAATTTTATGTTTGCTGTCTATGGAACACTTACCTGTGAGAATCTGTCAAAAAATGAGGTCTAATCTTGCTTGACAACAACCATTGTCCAGTGAATAATTCCTTTTGAGGAACTTAAAACCCTGCCTTTGTCCCTGAAATGACTCTATAATCTAGCAGAGCCATTATGTAAACCAACATTTAGAAAGCAGAGGGTGTTATAACTCCTTCCATCAAAAAATTAATAATCTGTGGCGTTCCAAAATCACAACAGAAATGTTATGTCAGTTCTCCCAATAACGATAATAAAGAGCCCCTTTATGGACTTCAGAATAAAAAAGCCCAACTCTCAAATAGTTCAGGTCTTTTGAATTCCATTTGATAATCTTTTTCTACTGTCCTGGTTCCATTAGACAGATCTAAGTATATCACAAGGTAAAGCTGGAAGACTCAAGTGCTTCATAAAGGAAAATACTGTACGATTCTCATGTAGACAGAGCTTTCTAATCCTCCATTGTGGTTGGAGCTTTCCATGACACAAAAAAGTTTACTTTCATTATACATAACATTTTATTGATACATCTTATTATAATCTGCTGTTTATTCTCTTCTTTATAAAAGCCTAAAGTGGGTTCTGTATTGCTATGATCACAGATAAAGAGATTATCAAATGGAATTGATTAAAGGAGTAACTTTTTTCTTGCTTGAAGTAGTTAGGAA
Organism: Orcinus orca; assembly: GCF_937001465.1. NCBI lineage: Eukaryota > Metazoa > Chordata > Mammalia > Artiodactyla > Delphinidae > Orcinus > Orcinus orca. The sequence continues at coordinate 17,284,167 of NC_064576.1, read as the reverse complement.
CTGTATTGAGTCTGCCCAGCTGCTTTGTATCTTGTGAAAATCAAGGGCTGCTTAGCATTAATACTTTCTATCCTGCCTTGCTTTCTGTTTGTAAGGCTTATTCAGTATTTCTGGTTTATTTAATTTTGGTGGTTTGTTACAAATTACTTGAAAGTTTAAAGAGTACGTGGGACTCATCCATATTTTTGCATAGCACTGAAGATAACCAATAACACTTTTGTTTTTCAGCACAATTCACTGATCTCTATAAACATCACTGAAGTGTCCATTTAAGGCCTTATCATGTTAAAAATCCAGTTTCACCCTTCTGAACGTTAGATTCTTGGCCCCTAAAACCTTGATTTAGCTTTGTAGTTGGCTATGGACTCTTTCAAGCCTTCAGACGCTCCAGTCTGTGTTAAGTATCATCACCTGAGAACGTGCCTTGGCATTCATGCAACTCTATGGGTCAGATTGGTTCTACTGGATGGCAAACCTGGGAGGCTCTTATTCCTCTGTCACATTTCTTTCCTAACTGCCCTATGGTAGGCAGATTAAAGGTGCTCCACAGAAGTCTACCCCTTCATCCCTGGAACTGTGAATATGTTGGGATACACAGGAAAGGAGATGTAGGTTGGCAGGTGGAGTTAATATTGCTAATTAGCTGACCTTGTGATGGGGCCTGTAGCCCGGGTTGTCCAGGTGGAGCCAATATAATCACAGGGTCCTATATAGGGTGAAAGAGGAAAGCGGAGAGGGAGAGAGAAGCAGAGAAGCGGTCAAGACTAGTCTCGCTCTTGCTGGTTTTGAAGATGGAAGAAGAAAGTCAAGGTAAGTGCATTTGCCTCCAGAGCCTCCGGAGGGAAGAATGTCGTGTCTACGCCTGATCTGCCTGGAAAAACAGTAAGACCAGTTGCAAATTTCTGACATTTAAAACTATTAAAGTTCTAAGTTCATGTTGTTTTAATCTGCTATTTTTTTAAAACCTACAAGGGGGATTTGCTTAACTGAGAGATAAAGTGTTCTTTTTAGTAGAAATGATACTGAGAGATAAAGTGTTCTTTTTAGTAGAAATGATTACATCCATGTGATAAACAGGGAGATGGGGGTCTATGAAGTTAAATTAAAAAGAGAAAGACTTGTGAAGGCGCATTGTGACTTAAGTGTATCTAACACCTTTTTCTATCAAGGTTTGGAATATTTTTTTCATCTCTTTATACAGCTTGAACAAGTTTATTTCCATTAAAAATCTTAAAATGCTTTTAAAATTGTTAATTTTAGAAAATGTAATTACTGGAATAATTCAATGGAATAATGTAATTTTAATACATCAACATTTGTTATTTGACAAAGGAATCGGGGGTGGGGGGAAGGAAAATAACTCGTGTGGCTTCTCTTTTATGGATTTGGGTTCGTTTTCAATCTGACATTCGAGAAGGGATCATGAACTGGTGAAGTTCCATGTCTGTAGTGGGAGAGAGTGAGGTCGGGGGACGAATGCTGCCGTTTGCTCACCAAACAAAAAGGTCATAGTTGTTTTGGGAAGCGAGCTTCTCAAGGTAATGGATTCTTTGAACCATTTGGAAGCCTCAACTAAAGGTGGCTTCAGCTGTTGCTGTTTCATTGTTGTCCTGGGCCTCTTAGAGTATCTCCTAGGAGTTGGTTACAGCATAGTAGCTTTCCTTAAGAGTCATGTAAGGGACGGGTGGTGGCACTACCCATGGGATTTCGTGCTCGTTAGTGGTGGGCGTCTTCTCTCCCGCTGGACCCTGGTTGGAGAGGATAGCAGAGGACTCGGCTTGAGGGGACTTTGGTCACCCCTCCTCCATCTAGGCTTCATTGTGAAGACTTACAAGACACCGCATGGTAAGTGGGCTGGGTATGGGGTCACAGCGCTTGAAGCCTCTTGGAGGAATAGCATTGAAACAATTTACTACTAGGCTCAAGCCTCCTCAGCCCAAGTTCTAAGAAGGTGTAGCCTCAAGAGATTTCAGAGGCAACATTATTATTGAGAAACGAGCAGTTCCTGCAGACCAGTGTCCTTTAGCCTAGCTCTTCACAATTATTTTCTACTCTAACTGGTGAAAACTTGTTTCTTCCTCACACTGTCTAGCATAAAAACATACTAAAGTGCAAAACAAGTGACCATACAATGATACTGAAAGGAACAAGAAATAACAATGATAACTAATACTTAGAGCAGCTACTCTATGCCAGGCCCTGAGTACTATTACTGCTTTATTCTTTCTTTTCTTTTCTTTCTTTTTTTTTTTTTTTTTTTACAAACAAGGAGACTGAAACTCAGGTTACTTGACTTGCCCTCAGTCACACAGCTGGTCAGTGGAGGGGCTGGGCTATAGAACACAAACTATTTTCCCTAACCGTAGCAATGGTTTAGTGCTTCAGGTAATTAAGATCACCTTAAGTTTCTTCAGCTGGACTAAATTTCAAACAGGTTTCTTCCTGACTAGAGGTCCCTGGGCTCCTTTTTCTTACAGCGCTTACTTTAGAAAACTTGCGATTGTAAATTCTCTCTGCCCCTTTGAGATGTGAAATTTCTCCCACCTCTTGACAGGTTTGCAAACTAGGACTATGGGAGCCATTGCTTTGAAAGGCTAGTTCTTTCAATGTAGGTTATAGACTAGCTTGCATAGCATTCTACGTTCAGCAGCCAAACCCGTCTCCCCCTAATCAAATAGGTTACATATATTCTAATAACAATGCAACATATAAAACACAAGGTCTTATATCTCAAAAATTCAACGACACCAGTAATACTTTTACCCTCATTTTTTGCTAACAGAAACTGAGGTGTCCAGAGGTTAAGAAGTTCAAGTTTTGGAGTCAGGACCTAATTTATCTTTAAATGAATTAAGTGAGATGAATCCTAATTCTACTTAAGATTGGCATGCCTTTTGCTAATTTGTTTCTCCATTTCTTTCTGGGTCTGGTCAAATGCTGTATATGGTCAAATGATGTTAGTTTAGGTAACATTTCCAGAGGTCTCAGTAACTGCAGTTTTTTATTGTTTTTCCCTTTCATTCTGTGATGAGCTCTTTAAGGATGGAGATCCACAAATGTTCTCCAGAGAACTTTCACCGCATCATTAACCAACTTCCCACCCCATCTTCATTGCTGATCTCCTTTTATCATCATCTTTCCCTTAGGCCAGTCCATACAATTCTGATTAACTACCAAGAAAAAAAAAATGGTGCTATATTAGAATACTCAAGTTTCTCTAATAAAAACTAGCAAAATTTTGAAATCCAGCTTTCCTGAAATTGTAGCTCAAGCCCTGTTGTGTGATTCACACAACAGCTGAAACCACTTCATCTACAAGTTAATGGAGAAAATTAGCATGTGAAAGAGTTGGAGGGCTTAATTAGAAAGGCAACCCTTTGGCAAAAAGCCTCTCAGGAACAGTAAAGCAGTTTGTTGATTTTGTTTGTAAAAAGTTTGGGGACAGAACCTGGAAACAGGTTTGCAAAGTCAATTTCTAAGTCCACAGTGAAACTATAGCATCCTCAGGCTTGCTTTAAAGGAGATATGTTCATAGTAAACATAGGATCTTCTACCTTGCATGACTGTTGATTTTCATCATCCCAATGTTCCTGTGAGAAATGGTCTGTTTATTTCTCAGTGCTTTATCACATCTTCTCACACAGTGTTGGGGATGGGTTTTGGCACCCCAGAGCAACCATCCTGAATGGAGAGGGGGCTCCATTTGTCTGGCAGCTGCTTCCCCTACCCCAGCCATGATACTCGCTGCACCAGAGGCAGTGTTTCTCACCCTTGGGAGGTTTCGTTTCTTCCAGCGTTCACCTCTATTTTTGACCAATATGCCTTAAAATACCACTATTTCTGGATTCCAATTATATGCATTTTTGTATTGCCTTCCTACTATAAAGACTTAGGTCTCTTACCTTACCATGTACATATGGCCTCTCTCCATATCACCCCCTATTACTGTAGAACACTTTGGGTTAAATTAATATTTATATATTTACGACTATAAATACTGTTTTAACGTAGCGTTCTGTGTAAATACTGGCTTTTCATTTTTGTTTTCCTCATTCGTTCAACAAATATATACTGAGCACCCCACCCTCTTGCGTAGCCATTCCTCTAGGTACTAGAGATCTAACGTGGGTGTGTTGGGGGAAATAACTACCTTAAGGGAGCTAATGTTATAGAGGAAGCAGCAGAGCAAAGTGTTTAAAGCAGAGACTCTGAAACCAGCCCACTTGAATTAAAATACTGTTTTGGATACTCAGCGACTCTGTGACCTTAGCATGTTACCTGGCCTCTCCATGACTGCATTTCCCCAACCGTAAGTTGGGAATAAAATCTACTTATAAGTTTGTAATGAAGATTAAATGATTTAATAAAACTTCGGGGGGGTATAGATATTTTTTTAGAAAGTGCAGGGTGTTATGGGGGGGAGGGGGTGGAATCAAACCACGAAAGAATTAGGGAAGGCAAGTTTGGAGACTTTTTTTAATAGGAGGTCAAAAATTGTTTTTCTATACCACAAGTACCCTTGAAGCCTTCATAACCTACTAAGATACTAAGTTGAGGGTGGTTTATTTCATTCTTTGAATCTTCATTGTTTCCCATTAATTCCTTTTTAAAAATTTTTACTTTGTATGGATCTCTCTCTTAAATGACCTTTTGATCTAAAACACTGTTTTCTCTCCAGCAAAAATGGGTTAATTCAGGGTCTGCAACCATGGCAAGCCAAGGGCAAGTCCGCGGCAACAAGGAGAGAGGAAAGCGCTTGGAAAGAGAGAAAGGAAGTTGGGAGGGCTATAGGAAACAGTCTATTGGAGGAATTGAGACTTCAAGGTATAGTGGCTTCTCATTGGCTGAGCTCTTGCCAGGAAAGGAGAGGAAGTCTTTCTTCCTGTTGGGCTCAGCTGTCTCACAGGGCATGAGAGCTCCCTGTTCTGGCCTTCTGACTATTTTAACTGAGATTTCTAACCAGGATAATAAGTAATAAACATTAATTTTTTAAATAACTTCTATGTCTAACAATAAACTTTTATAACTTCCATGTCTAACATGCTTATTCATATTTATAAATAGGACGCTGAAAATGTGACTAGAATCTGTCTACCTGGGCACGATTCTTGATTGTCAAAACTATGATACTCTTTGGAGCCTCCTTGTTACTTTTGTAGGCCTTTTTAAGGGGCATGTCAGGGGCTTGTCAGAATTTCACTGGGGAGAAATACTCCCATTGCCTCTGGCAAGGGGTGTACCTCAGTTGGTAGCCTTCCTCCTTCGATCTGTGTACATAGGAAAGGTCTAGGCTTCTACTCAAGCAGAAGAGGGGCCACATGGCTAATGGCTTGAGGGAGGAGATGAGGAGCCTATGTACACAATGGACCCACTGAAGTCACCCGTTTGAGATCCTGTCTGCTTCTGTCTCTCCTCCTCTTCAGAGTTCCTTGGTGATGCCAATTTTGAACACTTGTAAGCTTCTGCAGTGCCTTTTATTTATCAATTTATAGATGTAGCAACTGAAGTTCATTTAAAAAAAAAAAAATTTTGAAGTCCCATGACAAATAAGTGTTAACACTGGTACCACTTTCCAGGACGATCTCGGCATAAAAACCATATGGTAACCATCCACTACACTGCTTGGTAGTGCAGCCTGCCTGCCCCGACTCCAGTAATAGTAACAGAAATGATAGCTAACAATACAAGTGGCACGTATTATATGTTAGGTAGTATTGTACACACGTCATATGTTAATTCATTCTCAAGACAATCACAGGGCATTGATTCTAGGATTAGCGTCAATCTATCAATGAGGAAACAAAGTGGCAAGAGTGCAAATAACTTAGTTAACAATTACCACTGGTAAGCAGCTGGTAATATTTGGCAAAGCTAGGATTTAAGCCTTGGTGGTCTGGCTTAGAAGATTTGCTATTTAACGAACTACTGTTCTACTACATCCATCATAGCTGAGAACTTTATTTTATGATTGCCCCAGGGTGTAATGCTATTTAATTTCTCAGGCCTAGTCTATTTAGGCCAATCAGACTGAGCTTTTTCTGAGATGCGCTGTACTTTCATGTAGCTCAACATTTTGTCCTATGTACAATTAAGGTGTTCATTGTAAGAAGCATTGTTTTAAAGATGAATAAAACAAGGTCATTCCCTGATTAGCAGTCATAGTATTAGGTCTCCCCACTTTAGGCTCTGATAGATTTTCTGAGATAGACTCATGGAACTGTAGAGACGGAAGCAGAGACTTGATCCTATATCTACCCACCCCCTCCTGCACTGGGGCCACAATCCCCTCTCTGAGCTCCGCTAACTTCAGTGTCATTACCACTGGGGTGGGCATTTGGCAGGAGTCTGGGGGCCAGTTCGGTCCCAGAGTTACATCCACACTTGATGTCTTAGAATGAAGCCTCTTCTGATCACTGCTATATCACAGTGCCTGTGCTTTCCTGCCATTGATTTTTTTTCTTCCTATTATTGTCAACGTTCTTTCTGTATTAGTTTCATCCTTTCTGTGCAGCAACTTTTTCTCCAGTGTAAACTGGCTCAGCTAGATTCCAGCTCACAGGCTCCATCTCTTGACATCACTCTGGAGCTCCTATACGCTTGCTAAAGAGCTGTATCATTAAGCTCACTACAGAAAAATACACATTCACATTTCTGCACAATGCACTTTTTACTGTCTTACTAGCTTCACCCAGTTCTAACTTAAACAGCAGTTAAGCAGAAGCATTTTATGAATTGTGTGGTATTTGAGAGTTGCTAATAAGGGAGTTGGGTCGCTGACCTTCAGCTGGTCAGCACCCGCTAAAGGTGCTGGTGGGAACCTTTCTTACCTACCTTTGTTTTCTCGGAGCTAATCTGTGCAGTGAAGTGGCACTTTGTATTGTGGCAAAGCACCTATCTTCCTGCAATATCTCCAATCACTTCTGTAATCTCTTGGCACCATGTGTCACTGTGTAAAAGGGTAAGAAAAGCCCTCAGAGCACAGGAGGCCTGGGCTATCATCATCTCTCAGCTCACTGGGTTAGGAGGGAAAGATGGGATGCAGAAATAGCACCAAGTAACTGGTTATAAACTATGCCTTAAAATATTTTTCATGATTGAGTGATAGTACTATTTATCTGGTGCATTTGAAATTGTCTAAATAGACGTGTACATGAACTGAGACTTGATAGAAATAATTAGAGAAGTTTAATTACATTAAATTAAGAGAAGAAAACACTGAAGCAGAAACGACAGATGGTCAAAGAAGAAAATGCTAATTCGAAGCTATTAGATTAAGGAAAACCTAAGAAATGAAGCTAGTTTTCAGGCACAAAACAATTTCATTCCTTTCACTGTTCTTTTGCTTTGACAGCCTTAAAATTTGTTAAGAATGTTTTCTTGTCCTTTATTTTTCTAGGTCCTCCCATATTCTCTTACATAGTTTTATTTCATTTAGAGAATATGTCCCAATTTCAGAACGTTTCATGTTAAGAGTTTCCCAAATACAATTCTTAGTTTCAAATAGTAGTAGTATTGATAGCTAGTATAAAACTATTTCAAATATTATAAACGTACCGTATTTATAGAAAAATAGCATTCAACAAAAACAGAATAATGTTTTGCCCAACAGCATCAGTATGCATCAGGCGTTGGGCCGCAAAATATATTTTCATACTTCATGCAAAATTGTTTTAGGCTTATTAAAATATTTCAAGGTAGTTTGCAGATGTATTGTGAGAACTGTAAGTCCTGAATGTAAGTAACTTTCTGTATCCACATTCTCTCCTTGTTTGTATAACTTTTACAGGATATGTAACCATTAGAACTTGTTGTGGAAGCTGAAAGAAAGGACTGTTTGGTGTTCAGATAAATGGCACAAATACAAGAATTTACACCTGACTTCAAAGCCGTTCTGTTTTATGAAAGTTGGACCTAGGGAACTTCAAAGGCTGCTTCCTCTGGTTTTGATACATGGGAATAATCATCACGTTAGTTACACCTCCTAATTGTAACCAAACTTACTCCTGCTCTATTTTGGAGATAAAGTAAATTTGATTTAATATCGGGGTCAAATTTTCCTTAGTTGTACTCTTTCATTAGCAACAGCAGAAGAACCTTATCCTGTAGAGAGTATTAAAGGTCTTCCATTTTTATACACTACTAAAGTTTCCTTCATTCACCATTTCTTTGCAAAAAGACATGGTGCTTTTGCAAGTTGAGATCTTATTTCTTTAGTCACGGTGATAGAAGGTATAAATCTGAAGTTGTCAGCATATGACATAAAAAGATGAAATGTCATTAACATATTTTTCAGTGTGGATACTTCATATAATTATGACTCTGGGTGTTGGTTTAAAAAACAAAATGCGTTGAAAGGAAAAGTTTGGAAAACTAGTTTATATACATATATATACTTAACAAAAGCTAGCTTGTTGACAGCACAAATTGCAACTCATGAAAGATCAAACTTTTAAGCAGCAAAAAAAGCTGCTTTAGTCAATGTTTTGTGAAGGGCATTTCAGCTTCGGCCTGGCCTTCTGCTGTGAAATATTCTGCCTAAAACTTGTAGGTGAACTCTCTAAGAGTATGAGAAGAAATAAACAAATGAGCAAAGCTGAAATGTGTTCGTGAAGCAATTCATGGCACGTTGGAAAAAAATAAGCATCTAGCGCACACACACATCCAAAGTTTTTATCAAACCCAGTGTGTACAACATTATGAAAATTGTTTTTAGATTTGAAACAGGAAACAATGCAAACATAGGTTAGGATAACTTGTAGCTTAAAAAAAAATCTGAACTCTAAAAGCTTTTTGTACCATAGAAGAACTAATGAAAGAAAACTTTACCTAATGTACTAGTCACACGGTCAGAATAGTACTATCAGTAATCTTGTTGTTGACCTGGAACTCTCCTACGTTTCTCAGAAGAATGTAGAGTAATAAATGAAACTGTAGGAAGTTCCACTGTGGCAGAGTAGGAAGTCTTCTTGTTTTTTCAAAGTGTATCAAAATTATCTCAATGACAAGATTGAATGCTTCAGAAAACATTTTTAGACTTAATTCTCAAGACCTTTCACAAACTATGTTGTGTAGTTAATCATGCAGAAGAGAACTAACATAGCTGGCTCGAGACTGCTTTCCTTAGAAGGACCTGCTTGCCTTGGTTGGTTTATGGTAACTGGGATTTTAAGAGAGTTCTCGCCATTCTCAAAACTGATTAAAGTGACTCACTTGCCTAATTACCTGTATAAGCACGGGTTTATGCTGAATACCTGCTCTCCTTGTGGAAGTCTAGAAGTTGGGTGTTAGGCAGAGTTGCCTCTGTGACTGACCCCCCCCCAAAAAAAAAACCTTGGACTCAGGTCAGGTGAGCTTCCGTGTGGATAACATTTCATACATGTTGTCACAATTCTGTTGCTGGAGGATTTGAGCACGTTCTGTATGGCTCTACTAAGAAGACTGGAAGATTGTCTGGCTTCCTGCTGATTTTGGCCCATGTGCCTTTGCCCTTTTCAGAACTAAATTTTTATTTCTTTGCTATAATAAGTCCTAGACTTGAGAAGGACTGAGTCCTGTGAGTCATCCTAGCAAATGACCAAACTGGGGGGTAATCTTAGGAACCCCCAACTTAGTAATGGTCTTAGAAACTAGTTTTGTCAATCACACTTTACAACTTCTATACCTGTTCCTTAGCCCCTGATCACCTCTCATTCCATCACCTACTGAGTAACATTTCAGTGCTGGGCATGGATGACACTCCTCCCCAAAATTATTCCTGACTTTCTCACTGTTCCCTGAATGGAAATGACTCTGGAATATTCTGACTATAACTATCAATTTTACTCTGTTTAACTTATGGCATGAATTTTACTTTGATTCACTTAAGGCATTAATCAAAGTACTTCATGATATGTCCACATCTCCTCTCCTATCTGATTTTAAGGTATTCGAACATGGAGACTAAACTTAGGTCACCCTTAGCTGCTTATACTCTGCGTGAATCATGTCTTTGATTTGAATGAATGTATGTGTACCATATTAAGTGATTTTTTTTTTTTTAACAAGAGAATGTCACTGAAGTAGATATTACTTCACAACTTGCATCTGATCTCAGGATGTATACAAAGACTGGAATTTAGAATATGAGGGGGAAGTTGAAGTAAAATGCAGCTGTTGAATTTTAAACAATGTAGTGATCTGTAAATGATTAGTGGAGTCTAATAATTTTGATTGACCTGGAAGAAAAATGCATGAACTTCTGCCAGCTGCTTTCTGGATACATATAAGAGGGAACCAAAATTACTCAAGAGAATTAAATTATTAAGTATATGTACTTACATACAAAATAACATAGAAACTAGTCTGTTAGAACAATTTCTAGAAAAAAACCAAACTAATGCCAATCTCAAATTCTTCCCAACAATGTCTTCATAAACCCTTTCCCAAGGGCTCAATATCATGTTTTCTTTGTTTAAAATTCCTCTTTAAAGACTCGAATTGCTAACTACGGGGCGATAGCTACAAGCTAAAAAACCCCTGGATAGAATTTCAGAAGTAAAAAATTTGAAAGCCATTATTTAAGTGTATTTCTTAACTTTTGATATAATAAAATTGTCAAAAGAGTTTGAGAGAAGAGCAATTAATATTCTGGAGATCTAGCCCTTCTGATGTTAAATTTTCAGAGATTTTTGTTCAGTTATTCACTTAACTTAATATGAATTTACAATTTTGAGATTATTTTGACACTTCTGAATAATTATGGCAGATTAATCAGACATAACATTTTCCCCTCTTTAAAGCATCTAAAAATGACATCAAGGTGTCAACCAAGAAGTGAACTGAGACAATAGGGAGAAAAGATACAGAGCCTACAAAGGACTAAGTGGTTATTGAGCAACAATGGGAATGTCATATTAGAGAGAGAGACCAAGTGCGCTCAGTTGTGGGAATCCCAAGAAAGGCCCTGAACTTGGATCCATTAAAGTTACAAGCAATGAAAATTATTGAAAGTCAATAATACATGGAGATATTAGAAATCCAGGTCCCTTCTTCATCCTTGAATAACCAGGCAAATACCAGCTTTCATTTCGCCTCCTTCTGGACCTTTATTTGAAACAGACTAGGAATTTGTTCTGTGTGGAGGAAAAAATTGAATATAGAGACTCTGGATATGGAAAAATTAGGCTAAGTGGAGGATCAAAGCAAATCTCCCCTGTGGTAGAGTGGATTAATATCTGTAAATTGAACACTGCGCTGTCCTCTAGGTCCCTTCTCTTTTCTTTCCATTCACCTGAGATCAACATCAGAAAAACACCCTAGACATGAGATTACGTGATTATTCCCCTGGAGAATCTAGATGGCCCCAGAGGATAGCCCTTCAAGAGTGACAGGAGATAATCATTCAAAGAAGACTTTACCTCACCCAGTGACCCTTCAGTGAAGCCTACCAATCTATACTCTCATAAAGGGCTTGTCATCAACTTTTATAGCTCCCTTTCTTAAAAATAAAGAGTCAAAGGTCAACAGGTAGTTGAGGAAGATTTTCAGTGTAAAAAAAAAAAATCAAAACACAGGAAAAAGATTTGGAAAAATCTTACAGTAGGGGACGTAGAAAAAAATGGTAAAAGGAAAAAGATACTAGAGGTATTATGTAACATGTTCAGAGATTCCTCCAAAGGCACATAATACTATAAAATATAAATATAAATTATAATTAAAAATAAGGTATTATAATATTTAAAAATACTACAAATTAAGCAATCAATGGGAGGATAAGGTCAAGTTATATAAAATTAGGAGGGCTTATATATACCAGTTAGGAGTTGTGAAAACATTAAATAAGAAACTACAGGGAAAGAAATGATTTGGAAATGTTAAAAATCCCCCAGAAGTAAAGTATGTGAGAATTAATTTGAAGAGCCTATCCACTCAGTACTTTCAAAAGTTTGAAGAAAAATGATCTTCAATCGGAAATACATAGCTGCTTAATTAACAATAAAGGAGAGAATAATATATACATTTTAGGCATAAACCATCACCGTTCTTGTGCAATTTCTTGAACTTAGTGGAGGATATTCATCAGAAAGGGAACTAAATGAAAAGAACCTGGAGTTTCATAATTGGAAAATAGCCAGGGAGAGTGCCAGGATGATGGCAGTGTAGCATCCCTGAGGGTAGCAGTGCAAATAGAGCAACAAGCTGCAACCAGCACAGGGATGGTAGCCAGGGAGAATAACAAAGGTCTACCTACCCATTTAATGATTATTTGGAAGATAGATTTGAAAGATGTACTTAAGTACTTGGGGAAAAAAAAAACAGTGATGTATTTGTGTTTGTCTCAAGAACAGTATGTATATACATGTTAAGACAGCAAACTAAAAAAAATAGCAAAATAGAAACTTGCAGAAGAAAGCAAAAGTAATTACAGTATATTATGTGGCTCAGGAGTGAGCAGTGTTTACGTACTCTTGAAAATGTAGACTCCATCCATCAATTTATCCAAAAATTGTGATAGCTCTAGAAGTGCTTCTGGAGGGAAGGGGAAGGTCAAAGATGGGAGTTTGAGAAACTAAATCCTTACCTCCTATAGCAGGAAGTCATCATCAGTATCTGAGATTGATAATTCAAGTAATAGCAGTGTAATGATATGTATTTGCATATGAAGCTGAATTCCTGATGAAAGAACTAAACTACCTAAAAAGGTTTCTCTGAAGAACAGGAGTGAGGAAATGAGATTCAAAGAATAGGACTGGGAATTGCTTTTCTTAAAATCATAAGTCATTGATTATCCTTTAAATTATATGAATCAGTCATAACTTAAAATTAAAATTCTATTGAGGAAAGGTAATATTTCAAACTATGGTGGAAAAGTGTACTAATACATTTTTAGTTGGCTTATTGGGAAGTAGAACAAAACTATTAGTCTCTTACTAAATCCTTTTCTATGATTGAATTTATGCTAGATTGGATCTACTCTGTGATTATATTTCATACCCTTAATAAAATCTCAATTGTGAATAAAGTACATAATTTTTAAGTTGAGCATCTAAGAAAGAAAAAAGCTAAATGAAGGTTATTGTCGTGGAAGTTTCTGCATTATGGTAACATTAATGTGGTCTTTTTTATTTTTTAACATCTTTATTGGAGTATAATGGCTTTTACAATGGTGTGTTAGTTTCTGCTGTATAACAAAGGGAATCAGCTATACATATACATGTAACCCCATATCTCCTTCCTCTTGCCTCTCCCTCCCACCCTCCCTATCCCACCCCTCTAGGTGGTCACAAAGCACCGAGCTGATCTCCCTGTGCTATGTGGCTGCTTCCCACTAGCTATCTGTTTTACATTTGGTACTATATATAAGTGCATGCCACTCTCTCACTTCATCCCAGTTTACCCTTCCCCCTCCCCATGTCCTCAAGTCTATTCCCTATGTCTGCATCTTTGAGTTAGGCCATATATTTGACTTCTTGTGTATAATTCGGCAGCAACCATGCTTGATTATTTTTTGAGCTTCCAAACTTACTCTAACTTTTTAGAGACTTATAAGAGTGAACATATGACAGAATATTATGCTGTAGTATTAAAGATATTTCAAAGAATTATCTTGGTTGCTCTGAACTCTTTTGTGTTCCAATGGCAGGTTGATATAGGTGCCATTTGGCATTGTTTTATAGTCTTTTATCCCCCCAAGTACTTTAAATACAAAATTGTATTAAGATGGGATTTATTTAAATCTTATTTAATTACTAGCTTTCATATGCTGCTATCTTTTAAGATTGAGAATTATTAAAGGAAAGTTTCCTAAAGTAAACTTTCTTAATATTTGTGTAAGGTAAAATTAAAATCTTATCAGTATTCTTTAGATCATCACACCTGGAGCAGATATGGTCTAATGTGAAAAATTTAAAGCAAAAAGATGACCACTTTTTAAATAAGTATTAATATTTGCCTAACTCTTATCTATAAAGTGAAAAGTTCAAAATAAATCTTCATATAATGGCTTTTTAAGATTGCTACCTTAGCAGCAGTACATTTTCAGACTTATACTGGAGCTATAATGCAATTTGGGATTTCTAAAAATAAGGTGGTCAAATTGTATTTAATAACTCTCACCAACAGTGTGTGTTTAGAAGAGAATATCAGTGTAATACATTGTGAACAAATATTAACTTAAATCTTCAGTAACACTGAAACAACTCAGTTATTGTATGATTTTTTCATTGTACTTTTTGATATCAACATAACTAGCTGTTTTAATGTTGAGATTTCTAGTATCTGTGGCTTTCTCATTCTCAATATATTAAGAACAAAAGTAACTTAAATAATCAATGTGCTTATTAATGATCCACTAAGTCAATTACCTTTCTATGACTAGCAAACTTGAGAGATTGCATGAAAATGGGTATAAATAACAATCAGAATAGACTTACAATTTTATATTGAAGTATGCTGCCAATTATCCCTTTACTTTAGGGCAAGTACTGTTTTAGCCTGTTTTCCAGGGTCTGATACAATGACTGACTTGCAGTAAATTCTCAAATTACACTGATTAGTGAAAAAAAGTATGAAGTGAATTTTCTATAAAATTAGAAAGGCATAATCAGTGACCATCTAATTCACCATGCTTTTCCAGTTTCACAAATAAAATCCTCAATATGAGATGTCCTTAGAAAATACAGGATGGATGGAGAGGTAACAAGGTGTCATGGGGAAACAAAGGCCCTTTATAATGGGATAGCCAAGGATTGGAGTTTGTTTCTATAATTTTGGATCAGATATTCTCTTCATATAATAGTTTCTTTAAAAGTAAATATGGTAATATTAGTACCTATCTTGTAAGACTTTTCTGAGGCTAAGAGGTAAACTATTCAGCAATAGTGTATGGTAGCCATTGTAATTGGGAATCTAGTTTGAATTATAAACAACTTAATATTTTTTTTATTTGTCTTAAAGGAAGTTAACTCATAATAACAATCATGGAGTAAAGCAATTTTCACTTTTCCATGCTTCTCCCCAGTGCATTTTACTTCTTTTGCTGGCAAAGAAAATTCCAAGGGTAAAATAATCATTTATTTGGCTATTAAGTGTTTCTTCCAGAGCTCCCTATTCAATCTAGTCAACAAAAATGCTAATTAGTCCTAATTGTTTGGAGGACACCGGTCGGTCCATTAATAGATGCAGAGATCCCTAAAGCATCCCTCACAAAATAGGATATTTTAAATCCCCCTGAGATGAATTTAACTTTATCATTAAGAGAGAAAAAGGATTAAAATTAAGCTAGCTTTAATCTACAATTTTTAACTACCTGTGGAAGTATATAGACCCAGATACATCTACTTCTAGAGATTGCTTAATAAGAAAAATATAAATGCTAGATAGCAATTCCCTAAGAGAGAATTCCTTGTTCTTGATGGGATGAATGAAACCTCACATAATGCCTTATGGTTGTAAATTATTCTGATAGACTGATGCAGCAGTTAGTTTTGTTTACCTTTGATAATTTTCCTAATTGTAGAAAGAGAACTAAATTATGCTTTTCATCTAGTCTGATATGTTGCAGTTGTTACATTGCCATGTCCATACAGGCAAATTTTCCAAAAACATACGTATGAAACTAACAGAATGTGTGTGTGTCGACTGAAAATATTCACAACCTAAAAGTTGAGAGTTATGTTTTATTCTGCAGAAAGTTTTAGGACTTCAAGCCCAGAAGGCAGGATCTCAAGTAATCCTGAGAGAATTACTCCGAGGAGGTGAGGGGGGAGCCGAGGATATATAGGAATTTTGCAACAAAGGGCAGGTAGTCTGAACTTCAAAAGATTATTGTTAAAGAAAACAAGATATCTCAAGTGAAGGAATTTAGTGCTTTTCTAAAGAAAACAAGATATCTCAAGTGAAGGAATTTAGTGCTTTTCTATATATGGGAAGATGCAAGAGTCTGGGCTCACTGAAATCATTCCTTTGATGTGCACCTCAGCTATCCCGGGCCAGTATCCTGTGTTTGCACATCCTGAGTTTCCTCTGAGCTCATTGTGGGGAGTGGCTGCAGTCTGATGGCTGCTAGACGGCAGGCATTCTTTGCTTCCGGAATTCCCTCAAGGCTTACCAGCTCACCATTGTCAGTAGCTGCAATCACTGATGACTCTGACATCCTTTGTTTACCAATATGGCCAGCAATATTCCATTTCTCAGTGTATGTGGATTAGTACTAGTAGTTAAGTTCTATTCAGTAAGTCAAATTCAAACAATTTTATTTGAGTTTAGAGACAGGCTACCAGTAATATTGCAAGGTTATTTTCATGGCCCATTTCTTCTAAAATCATATAGCATTTCTACATATTTGAGTTGAGTAAAGGAATATCAAATGTTCAACTGAAGCTGACTGGGGTCAGCAATATTTCTCATGTGTCTGGCAAATAGAATCTATCACCATTCACTGATGGAAACTCATGAATACAGTAGACCCATCTGACACTCTTCCTTGGCAGAAATTCTTGTTTTGAAAGCTATAATCTACATTTCTAAAAGAAGGCCTTAAAATGGCTAGGAAGTTATCAGACTTATAGAATTTATCATGGATTTATAGCCTGAAATATATTAAAGACTTTAGGTATAAAAATATTTCTGAGGTAGTTTTCTATCGTCAGTGGCTTTTATCTAAGCTCTCCTCCTATGAAATATACTTTGTAGGATGGTCCTTTGCTGATCTAAACAGACCATATTAAATGTGTAATTGAAGCAGTTATCAAAACTTCTACATTTTTTTCCAACCTTTCAGGCAAGAGTATTGATGTCATTTTCAAGAAAATCTTCAACTTAACCTGGAGAACTTCTTAGTATAAATGAATGGTGCTCTTTCAGAAATTGCTTGAAGTACATTAAGCATTTCGATCATATCTAAACGTCAGCCACTCTTTTGTAGCTTCCATGCAATCCTTTGGTCTGTCCTTAGAATATTGCTTTATTGCCGCTATGGCTACAAAATGCTCTTACACTTGGTAATCATCTCATTTCAGGGTAAAGGAAGAACAATGCCTATGGTACCACATCAGAAAGGCATTTTTAAATGGTGAATCTGCCTTAAGGCAACCAATTTAGGTACAAAATCAGATGTGGAGGAGGAGTTGAAAGTCATTGCTCTCACCAAGTACCAGATTCTCCTGTATAAAGCACATTCTGTGGCCATTAAAGAGACATCGGTATCTTACTACAGTTTTGAGCAACTCACACTGAACGAGTAAGCAAATGAATCACTGGTGTGTTGACGTAACAGTGCAAACACTTGTTCATCTGATGGCGTTGAATTTTGAACAATTTACAAATTGGCAGAGAATCTAGTCTGTGTTTTTAAATTGAGGCAAGTATACAAAAAAACAGTATCAACAATTTCGGGCCATACAACCCGGTAGAAAGATACAAATAAATCTGTGAAAGTCAGGGAGCAAAGGCAGGGGAATATTAAAATTTCAAGGACGTAAGGAAGCCTTTACCTGTAATTTATAACTTTAGAGGGGGTTAGCCCTCTATTTGCGTTAACTCAACCAAAAAATGTTGGTTGGGGACAAGAAATGGTAAACGATCTTCTCTTTCTAGGTTTCATGCTCTTAAAGGTCACCATTTTATTTACTCCAAGGTTTGTTTCTATTAGTTTCTTGATCAAGAAATGTTGCCTTTTAGTACATAGTTAAAATAGGAAAATTTTTATTCTGCCCAAGCGCCCTTGGATTGGCTGTAGTATGCTGTTGGCTCCCCAACGTATATTTTATTGGAAGAGACTCCTGATCATTAGGACTATTTTCTACACCCAAATTTTTCAGTTATTTAAATATTAAATACCACTTCACTTATTTGCCTACATGAAAATTTTACGTTTATGCAATATGTCTTCCTCAAATTTTTTTTACCCATATTCTACGTACATCATACTTCTACCCACTCCTTCTGTAGTTTTTAGCTAAGTTGAATTTTGTACATTTAAATAGACTGCTGTTTGATTAAATGCAGTGGCACAAATCTTTTTCTATCAAAAATGATGGGCTGATTAACTTCGTAAATTGAGAGGAGCATCTTACACAACTAGGAAGGAAAATTTAATAGTGGTCCTAATTGAAATCTCCAGTTCAATCCAGATAGGATGATATCGTTTAATTTATTACCAATGACTTTCCTATGTTGCTGCTATTCAAAATTTATTTTCTTATTATTTTGTTGCTTTATTATTATTTCTGTTTGCTTCTTATTATAGTTGACATAATAGTGATAGCCATTGGCATTTTTAGTTGTACCAAAGCTAAAGATTTTCTTGAAACTGGTTTAAAAAAATGGAAAAACTTCTTTTGAGACACTTGTTTATAAGTTAGACCTCTTTTTTCCTCATTTAGATGGAAAAACATTTTTTTCTTCCTCTATAATAGAAGTCTAACCCTTATCTGACCTCTTATAAAATAAGGCAATATTGATGTTTTATATTATAATAAGGAAGCACTTACAGGATTTACTTAAAATGTTCCATTTTTGGAACAATGAGAATTTCTTAACGTTTATACTGTATTTAAATATAATCAACTTAGATAATATAATTTAGACAGGAATTTCAAAAAAGACAATGATGAAAAGACTTTTACAGATCCAATCTGAAATTGGATAAGGAGAAGAAATATTAAAGAATAATTTAATACTAATATAGTATTTCAGTGACACTTATGTAAATCTATATAATAATTTGTATACCACTGTCTATAAAATATCATGAAGTAGGTATTAGATGTACCAATAGAAACATATTGGAGGAATGTGTTGGACAGAGATGAAATTGTGGGGCTGAAACTGAATTTACCTCACCTTGAGTTAACTTTTCAATATCACTGTTTGAGTAATTGAATGCTATTTTAATATGAATAAGAATTATTTCATAGATTTAAATCAATTGTTCCTACTTAGATTCTTTTTAAAATCATTCTTTTAATGTTCTTTGAAGCTTAGTGAAAACTTAATGGAAAATGTCTAAGCGCATATAATTACAACTAAATTAACAAACTATGGACATGTGTCTTGTTTCAAGTTTAAGTTAGTGATACCAAGTGTTTACAGTAATCTTAGTACAAAGTTCTCAGTGGTAAAGCCAAATTACCTAGGATGTTCAGCAAGTCTCTCTGTTCCTCACATGCAAGTATTTTTTCTTGTCTTGATTACTTCTACTTACTGTCTCTTCCTCCACGATGTCTCAAGTTACTGACCTTGTCCTCTCTTTGTGGTTGTCATCTCATGCATCTTCTTATATATTTGGAATTAAATAAACATCTTAGTTTATGATTTCAGTACATCTGCTCTGATTCCTCATGGTAGTATTCATGAAAACATAACTCTTATCTGGAGGGATTAACCTGGGGGAACTGGCATGCTCTGAAGACTCATCCTGAACATTTAATGAGCTCAGATGACATTGCTGCACACCTTAGCTTTTTCCTTGTCTTTTTGTTAATAACAGTTCTACACAAATGAAGGCCTTGTTTCTTCAACTTCATTGGCATTAATAAATTCATGATCGCGTGACTGTCTAAGTATGTGTGTTGTACACACCTGTATTTACTTTTGAGTACATTTTAAAACATTAACTTTTATAAGATCTTTTAGAGTTCACATACAATCTAAAGTATAAAGTTCAGTGGTTTTTGGTATATACAGGATTGTATAACTGTTACCATGGTCAATTTTAGAACAGTTATCACCCCTAAAAGAAACCACACACCAAAAGTCATCTATCCCCAGCTCTAGGCAACAGCTAGTTAACTTTTCTGTCTGTATAGATTTGCCTATTCTGGACATTTCTTATAAATGGAATCATATCATGTGGTTTTTATGATTGGCTTCTTTCACTTAATGTTCTTAAGTTTCATCCATGTGGTAGCATGTTTTAGATATATCATGCATAATAGTCATAAGATCATGTATTGTTACTTCACTTTTATGGTCGAATAATATCCTGTTGTATGGATATAGCACCTTATTTATCCATTCACAAGCGGATGGACATCTGGGTTGATTCTGTCTTTTATGAATAATGCTCCTATGAATATCCATGTACAATTTTTGTATGAACAAGTTTTCTTTTTTCTTAGGTATATAACTAAGAATAGAATTCTAGGTTATATGATAACTTAACTTTTTCAAGTACTCCCGTCCTGTTTTCCAAAGCAGCTACACTGTTTTACATTCGTATGAGCAGTATGTGAAGTTTCCACCTTATCCAAATTGTTATCAATACCTTTCTGTTTTTCTTATTATAGCCATCCTAGTGAGTGTGAAGTGATCTCATGTGGTTTTGATTGGTATTTCCCTGATGACCAATGTTCTTGTTTGAAGAAATGTTTTCTCAGATTCTTTGCCATTTTAAATTGGGTTATCTGCTTTTCTTATTGAGTTTTAAGAGTTCTTAAATATTCTAAATGTAACTCTATTATTAGATATAGGATTAGCAAAAGTTCTCTCACATTGTATAGGTTCTTTTCACTTTCTTGACGTTTTTTGAAGCACAAGTCTTTCATTTTCATGTCCACTTTGCTTTTGTCTACCTTTTGCTTTTGTTGCTTGTGTTTAGTGTCATCCTAAAATCGTTAAGACTAACACCTATGTTTTCTTCTAAGGGTTTTATTGTTTTAGCTCTTACATTTAGGTCTTTGATTCATTTTGAGTAAATTTTTGCATATTGTATAAGGTAGGGATTCAATTTCATTCTTTTTGCATATGGATATTCAGTTGTCACTGCACCATCTGTTTTAAAGAATCTTCTTGAATTTATCCTTACAACTGTTGAATTGATCATAAATGTGAGATTTTATTTATGGACTCACAAGTCTATTCCACTGACATTTATGTCTAGTACCGCACTATACTGATTACTGTAGCTTTTTAATTTTGAAATGGGGAAGTATGAGTCTTCCAATTTTGTTCTTTTAAGATTGTTTTGGCTTTTCTGAGTCCCTTGAATGTGCATATAATTTTCAGGACCACCTTGGTAAATTTTGCAAAGAAACTAGTTAACATTTTGATAGGGATTTGTTGAATCTGTATATTAACTTGAGAAATATTGTCATATTAACAGTATTGTCAACTGATTCATAAACATGAATGTCTTTCCATTTACTTAGGTCCATAATTTTGCTGAACAATCTTTGTAGTAAAACAACACTTTTTGACATAAGATCACTCAGTGAAATATCTACACCATTAAAAACCTTCATCATACCAATGACAGGGCACCTGCTTGACATAGTGCCTCAGTGATACAGCAAAACTCTGTGCTTATAAAAATGCAAATATTGTGATACTGATAGTGTATATTATAGTTATTTGTTACCAGATTTATTCATAAGATATGATATAAAAAACATTTCCATAAAGAGACTGAAAAACCTCAACCCTTTCTCTGCTTTGGTGATATTTGGAGATCTTTTACTTCCAATGTCCTGGGTTTTTGTTTTTTTAGTTCCAGTTATTTCTATAAACACAAGTATTTATTGGTATAATTGTCCTTAGTTTCATGTAGTACACTGACACTGAAGCCATTAGCCAATCTTTAACACTGACCTTGAAAATAGAATTTATTTCTACTCTTCGAAGTTAAAGGAAGCTTGAATTCCCCCCCAAATTCCTATCTGATTTAAACGTAATCCTCGTTTCTCTCCCCATTTTCCAAGTATCAATATTTATCAATTGTGTTTAACAGTATATTAGCTGTTAGGCTACCATAACATACCATACACAGGGTGGCTTAAACAACAGAAATTCTCAATTCTGCAGACTGGAATACCAAGATCCAGGTGCTAACAAGGCTGGAGTCTTCTAAGGTCTCTCTCTTTGGCTTGAGGTCTGCAGCTTCCTCACTATGTCCTCACAGGAACTTCTCACTGTGCACACACTTCCCTGGTGCATTTCTTCCTAAAAGGACACCAGTCCTATTGGATTAGGATACCACTCTATGACCTCATTTAACCTTAGTTATTTCCTTAAAGGCCCCATCTCCAAATACAGTCACAGTGGGAGTTAGGTCTTCAACGCATGTATTGGGGGTATATAATTCAGTTTATAACTCATGGTATATTAGGAATCGAATATTCTTCCACTGTCCAGAAAATGTTCTCCCTTTATCCGATAGCAGCCTTCAAATTTTCTTTCAGGAGCAACCTTCTCTCAGCCCATGCATTACAGATAAGAATGATCTTATTCCTGTTTCTTAGGATGGGAAGGAGCCACATTCAAGCATTTTATTCTTCTAGCCAAAGTGATTGTTTTAGGGACAGGCTAGTGACACAAGCCAGACAAATATCCTGGGATTATTGCTGAACAAAGGTGAAAGAGGAATTCTTTATCCATTTAGCTGAGCTTAACGTTTGTAAACCTGTAGCTATTCTTAGCAATGTTATCCTGATATGGAATGAGCTTGCCTTTAAAAAAGAAAGAAAAAAGCCAATAAAGAAAATGGCAATGCTCTGATATGGAAAGACTCCTGGTTTTATCTGAACATCCAGATCCAGCCGGACCTGAACCTCAACTACCCCTGGACTTTTCAGCTACATAAGTCAACAAATTACCTTTTTAGTAAGTTTAAATTTGCAAAGAAGATAGCTCTATCATTTGCAAAGAAAATAATTCTGGAAGACAGAGTTGAAGTCTTTAAAACTGAAATAGTGAACTAGAAACAAATAAACTTAAAAGGCTTAGAAGAAATCCTCTTCATAAACACTAATCAGGCATGAGGACTAGATGGAATACCTATGGCTAGAGAGAGAAAATACTTATTTTCTTTAAATATACTCTTAAATCCATACAATTAAGTTAGTATGTCTTTGCCAAGAACCAAGTATATTACATTATTCTTTAGAGAAACATTCACTCCCTATCATTCAGGAGTAACCTTAAATAAAAGAGACATTTGTTATGAGAAACCACTTAAGAGTGTTTCTGCCAAATGTGATGCTATCCCAGAATTATTGGTGTAGGAACCAATAAAAGGAAATAAAACTTTTGGGGACAAGAAATCTGTCAAGAAGTGAGTCATTGAAGACATAGGCTTTCCATGGAAAAGATGATAGAAGTTAATCAGAAGGTCAAAGAATGGAGAGAACTAGAGCCACTTGGAGATAAAGATTTCAGCAAAATTGAGATACAATGTTTTGTTTGAAAAGCTTGGAGAATAAACATTATAAATAAAAAATTGGACAACGGCAATCTCAGATTTCAGAATTGAAACATTTCACAGTAATAGTATATAGTTCAGGGAATAGAAAAGGAATACATTGTTGAAGTGCATTTTGAGTGAAACATGGATGACTACATGTCCTCTTGGGAACATGGTCTGAAAATAGTGCATTCTGTTTTTCTGAGTGTCTGACTACAGCGATATTACTGAAAGCCTTGAAATGTGTCATTTTACTTTCTGAAAAAACTTACAAGTCAGTTTTAAAGTTGTCACTTGTCTTTTGGGCAGACATCTATTTCTTTGAAGTTGCTGTACTATTCTCATCTAAAAGTAGAGAAGTGTTAATCACATTAGGGAAAAAAATAAGGAAGCTCTCTGAGTTTTAGTATAGAATTTTCTGCCACTTATTTACTAGCTTCTGAAGAAACAATTTCATATTGGAAACTAATACTTTTTGAACTCAAATACTCTAACAACACAAGCTATTACAGCCAAGGAAAGAGTAGAAAAATCAGAAGTCCATTCAGCTCATCAAGCCTTCCTGCCACCACTTGAAATCTGTCCAGCTTTCCTCAAGACCACATCTAATTGATTTTAAAGGACTGAAGTATCAGCCTCTACTTCACCTTGCAGACCATTTCTAACATGTCTCTCTGAATGGACATGCTCCGAATTTGATTCTCAATTTAATTTGCTGTTTTGTTTTATTCCAGCTTTTTAATAGTCCTTTCTTAATAGCTATAGCATGGTTTTCTTAATTCTTCCTAATTAACTTCCTTAATTTTTAAGGCACTCTCAGAAAACAATCTCACGTATGAAATAATGTAAAAATGCTTCTTGAAGTTTATCGAAAAAGTTATCCCAGATCTGTATCTAGTCCCGCTTAACCTGCTATTGATCTCTATCAGGGGTATGTCCAACTATTTAGAAAATTCACGCTTCATACCTATGAGATGAACCATGTGGCATGCGCAAAGATTAAGCACATGCCCGCAAGCCCTTAGGATACAGCAGGTACCCCCAAACACTGGACATTTATTAAAGAGTTATTATCTTTACATAACCTGCTATCTCTATGTCTTTATATATATTCAAGAGTCTTTAAGATGTATAAAGTCTTTAAGATTCTATACGTTCACGTTAATTACTCATTTTTATACAGTTCAATATTTACCCCGAATTTAATCAAATACTTAACAATTGAATATATTCAATATTGTATATCAGTATATTCAGTATATTTACTGTATATAAGTATCAATATATTGAATCTTCAGTTCAGACTTTCTCCTGATTTTCTCAATTACTTACAGTTAAACCAAACTTAACTTTCCCTTAGCTGCTCTGTTTTTAAGCCTTACTTTAGGAGTGATCCTTTCTACAAAACTATATCTTAGCTTTAATGTGACCTGCTATTGCAACAAATTTCACCTTAATTTCTGTTGCAACTCTCGAAACATTCTCAGTCATTGTGCAGCCGTGTATTTTGAGCCAAAGCAGCATCTTGTGCTTTACCACCTGTTTGTTTCCCTTTTGTATTAAGGTTTAATATTTGTCAGATGATTCAGTTGCGAATCCACCTTGGAAATAGAGAAGCTTCTTCCCACTGAAATTTAAGTGATGGGTAGGAAATCGATCTCCAAGATGTGGATTAAAGAGAAGCCAGAATAAAAACAGCCAGACCACTTAGGAGCCAATCGCAATAGTTTAGGAAAGAGATTAGGGTCCCTTGAACTAGATTGTTGTCAACGGAAATGGGCAAAAGTTAATGGATTTAAGACCCACCTTAGAAGCTGATACCATAGAATGGGTACAGCTAGGGAGGGTTAGAGACATCAATTTGAGTTTGTGTTTTTAGTTTGACTAGTTTTATGGATGGTAAGCTCATCTGAGGTATGGAGAAGTCTGGTAGATTGGTGTGATAGGAAAAGAGAATTTATAGATTGATTTTGACTAAGGTAAATTTTAGTTATCTTAGTCATCTTAGTAGAGTAGAAAGTAAGATTCAGGAGTGTGGAGTTAATGGAAGTTGGGATTACAGGTATAAATTGGACAATCTATAAATAGTTTTAAAAACTTTGAGAGTAGATCTGTGTGCTTAGTAAAAGACTATAAAGAGAGTACCCAGCATCTGGCTTTTCTGGGTCCCTAAAATTTGGGGTAGTCCAATGAGAAGCATCCGTCAAAGAGAACTGAGAAAATGGTGAGAGGGATAAGAAAACCCCTAAATTATAGAGTAAGAAAGTATTTCAAAAAGAATCGACAAATTATCTGTGTAGAATAAAGCATAGAGGGTCAAGGAAGGTTAGGATAGAAGAATACACTTTGGGTTTGGCAATGCGTCAGGCAGATAGGAGTTCTTGGTAGAGTTACTAACATTCCTAAGAGCTGACAGTTAAACTTCATAGTTTCTTATTTGAACTTCAGGACCTAGTATAACTTTAACCTCACTATCACTACTTATTGACCAAAAGGTTGGTAAAAGAATTTGTATAGATGTTCATTCAAAGTATGCACAGTGCGTTCTTCTGAGTACCCCAATATTGATTTCATTTTGAATCAGACCAGCAAAAGACTGAAATCATTCTGATTTTCAGAATAGTGAATTTTGCTGAACTGCATTTTGACTTGACGTTTGCCCTGCATTAGGAAATATGTGGAGAAACGGCTCAATGAAATATCATAAATGTTACCCAATTATCAGTTAACATAGACCAGTTCTTTGATATTTAAATAAAATGGACTAGAGTCCATATTCCACAATCTATGGGGACGCCATGCATTTCCTAAGATTTCAACAAATTCCTAGCAACTTAAATTGTATGCTCTATTCTGGCCCCAAGATCTTTTTCTTATTGGCTTGCTTTCCTATTTGTACTTTCCTTAGATTATTTTTTAAAATAGGGAACACTGTTATTCAGCTTTTTGTTTTTCATTTCTTGGACTCCTAAACCACTCACAATGCATTTATACATATAAGATTTTCCTATAAAGCTGGGATGTCACTGTATAATAATAAAAACAACTTAAATTGCATAATTTCATTCAGCTTAAGTCTGCTCAGTTCCTCTCCTAGGTATTCAAGAAGCACCTATTTAGAAAGACAATCATCCTTCAAAACCTGTGAGCTACTCCCACCTGACGGTCTCTGAAGTCACTGTCGTCTTTTTGGAACATCACCTCTCCAGATGTATACATGGTTCACCCTCGTTTCACTGAGCTTTCTGCTAAAAGATAGGCTGTCCGTGGCTACTGTATGTGAAATAGCTTCCTTGGCCTACCTGATCTATTTTTGTTTGTAGTGTTTATCCACACTTGACATACTTACTTCTGTATCTGTTTCCCTACTATCTCAAGAATAAGCTCAGAGTAGGAACTTTATCTGTTTCATTCACTGTTATATTCCTAACACTCAGGGTGTGGCCTGGTCTGTCTGTGGTAGGTGCCAAATAGTGATGCTGGAGTGAGTGAATGAGTAAACGAGTCTGAATCTCTTTCTTCATAAAGTAGAGAGAGCACCTGCTTAAGTCGCATGAATATTTTCAGTCAATGATACAAATGTTTTCTGTGCTTTGCTGTCAGGTTTGATATAAATATTTAGTGTCTTAATATTGCATACATAACCCAAAACATTTTTGACTATGACATACTTGCTATAAAAATAACTTATTAGTACTACATCAAATCTATGAAGTTAGTAGATCCTAGCCTCACTAAAGTTGCTTTGAGGATGTGTAGTCAGCGTCTTTTATTATCATATTTTTCAATTATTTTAACATCTTTGGATGGAATATCTATTTTTTGGTTGGGTTCTAATATATTTTTGGTGATTGTCTAACTGGGCATTTGTTTTTGAACATTCTTATGACAACAGTGGGCCCTCTATTGTGCAATTTCTTGAGTACAAAGGTGAGAAATATGCCTCATTTATAGTGTAGTAAACTAGTCATAAAAATAATCGCATTACCTGTGATTACCCCACAAATTCTGAAATACTAAGTTGAGGGTAAGAATTGGTAGTAAAAATGCCTTTTCCTTTTGAGTGGCAAGAACTGTTTGGTACCGTACATTACTCCACACATCCCCAGGTCCTATCTGGTAAAACTGAAGTTTAAAAGGTATCATTCATTTTAAACTTGAGGACTTTGTATCTGACTTGTTACCTCCACTTGCTACTGGCTAAAGAGCCCTGAAGTATTTTGTTCTCTATAACATTAATAACAAGTGAATATTTATTGAATTCATTCATTAGGGTAATGTGTCTGCTTGTGTCAGTGAGAGATGGTCTAACTATGTGGTAGTCAGAGGGAGAATATTAGTTGCTTGTCTTTGTCTGTTACTTGTTAGGAAGACAGGTGTAAAGATGTTGCTGTGTCATTTGCCCATGAACCACATCCCTGACCTTGACCAACCATCCTGCCAGTGTTACTGCCACTGTGGAGACTTGGAGGGAGGTGAAAGAACTCACCACAGTTTCTTAATATTTCCTGCAAAAGCTGGTGTTGGAAGGTCAGCCTTTCATATGTGAAAACAATCTGCTTAACTAATAATCCAGAGGTGAACATAGAAATAGGATAGAGTTCAGTCTTTGAAGTCTGGTCTCTGAAAACATGTTTTATTTTTAAATGTATCAATTTTTCTCTTAGTTTATTATGGTTGGACACAGTGTAATGTTTTTCAACTTTCTGGCACTGGTTTTCAGCATTGATTTTTAAATTAATTCATCTTAATTTGTAAAAGATTCGGTACACTAACTCTAATCTTTTCATTAACCACTGGAGATTTTTGTCTAAGTGTCTGTGGTAAAATCCATATTCAGTGATGCTGATGTGATGGGAAAATTTCTTTCAATTTTTTTTGCCACGCTGGAGTGTGATTCTCCCACAAGGACAGCGTTTGTCTTGTGTGGGATTATTAAAGACCATCAGTAGACTTAGATGTGCGTAAGATGTCATATAAAAATAAACAATTAAAATATATCATTTAAATCATATACTGTGACTTAATTTTGCTTTATCATAAATCTAATAATTCTGAAAAGAAAACAGAGACCACTGATTTCCAGAGCTGCTGTTAATAACATATCGAATACTTGTAGCTTCTAAACCACTTTTGCATGAATATGTATGCCTATAAAACCTTATTTGTTCTTCCTGAGAATCCCATGAAGAAGGTATTATTTGATGGCGATTATGAAGAAATTAAGATTTAGATTAAATATCTGAGTAGTCGCTTAATAGCTGAAATGTGACTCATGTCGCCATATACTACATTTGGTAACACTAACATATAATTAATTCTTTAATACTACTTAAGTTGCTGTTAATATTGCCTCAGATATTTTAAGCAAGTGTAAATTATATTTCAATAGTAAAGAAAATACTTTAATAGTATTTAATACAATGTAGTCTAGGAAACGTTATACACTATTCCTTATACATATATTGTAATGTGCATAATACATAGGGGATACTTAAGATGAAGTAAGCCGTGTAAGTCAAATAAGTTGGTGAGTGATTATTTGTGAAATATACTGCTGTTCTTATTCAGAAAGTCACTTTTTCTACCTTAGCTATAGCTACAATATAACAGAATACTAGTCTCTTTTTTATGAGGATCTCTTAACACCCATTTGAACATTTACTGTTAATTATTTGGTGGGAAAATAGAGTGTTCATGATTTGGAAGCAGTATTTATCCATGTTCTTTCACCTGAATTGTTTGGTGTACGTATTATCCTTTGATAGCTACCATGAGGATGGAGTTACATAATCCTAGTAACACATTTATAATCTAAATGCACAGACAAGACCTATAAGTATGTTAAATAACAGTGAAAGAGAAAAGGTGGGTTATCGGGATGTCTGGGACTCAGATAATAGGCAAACTGCCAGACTGAGTCAAATCATCTAGGCTACTTCAGCAAACGCACAAGGCGTGATACTGACATGAGGACTTAATCCTGTAGATACTACAGGAGGCATTGAGAGGTTGGTGGGACAGGAAATAAAGGAGTGATAAATAGAAAACCATTAGATTTTCAGACCCCTAGTCTGGGGGATTTGGGAGGGCTGGCTGGGAGTATTTAGGAAAGCACATGGTGTACAGCAAGTTACGCTTGGTGTCTTGCCAATCGGCCAACAGACAACATGTGGAAGTTCAGACACGGGAAGGAAATCCGATAGTAAACAGTAAGAACCTAAGCACAGGAGCTAAAATTTAGGGCTCTGGAATGGCATAAGCTGCTTTCCAATCCTGCTTTCACTGTAACTCAACAGCCTGACCTTGAACAGGTTATTTAAACTCCCCAGTCTCAGTTTTTTCTTCATCTGTAAAATGATGCTAATACTACCTTCCCCATAGGGTTGTGGTAGGATTAAATGAGAAAATGTATGTAAAGAATTCAGTAAAAACTTGTAATAAAAAAAAAATATGGGCATTTCCTGGTGGTCCAGTGGTGATGACACCATGCTTCCACTGCTGGGGGCCCGGGTTCAATCCCTGGTCGGGGAACTAAGGTCCTGCAAGTTGCGCAGCACGGGCAACAAACAAACAAACAAACAAATGGGTTTTCATGTTCACCGGGAGGCCTGGAGAGAAGGCTAGGGTTCTAATCTGCAAAGGGCACAAAGTAGTGGCTGAAGACAGGCAATGAGATGGGGATTCTAGTAGGAAAATTCCTGTTTTACTGCTGCTAAGGATGTTTCTCTCACTCCAAACGATGGAAGGCTGCCTGATCCAGCCTTTCACCCACTGAAGAACTATGGCAAAGTTCCTTAAGTTTTAACTTTCATGAGATGACTAAATTCTGATAAATACAATGTTTGTTTTAAACCAGTGTTACAGAGGCCAGTACAAAGGGGTATGAATAACAGAAGGGTATCTGTGTTCAGTATCTGTCAACCCACAATCAAAGATATGCTCCTTAAATTTATTTCTGTGTGTTCCTCTTGTGTTAATAATACCCTATTTGGTCCCTATGAGCAGAAGTCAGAGCTGGCTGAGAGTTTTGTGTTTATCCTGATAGTTTTTTCTATAGATTAGTATTGAGGAGTTGGCCAGATGGAGCCTTTTTGAATACATAGTAGGAGAACATTAAAAAAAAAATTCAGGCGGGTATAGTGATGTGACAAATACAATGTCTTAGGATATTTAAGGTAGTGACAGAATGTGAAATGACCATATGTAGAGAGTACAGAGCAAAGCAAGCAATTCAGGAATCCGTGGTGGTTATTTTAATTGTTTTGTCAACATGTTATTCAACTTGAACAAATTATCTAAGCTATAGAAATTACATTCAAAGTAGAAACTTCTCATAGTGGAAATGTTATCCATTTAACTCCCTTAGGTTCTAATACAATAACTCTCCTAGTAGCGGTAATACACGGTATATATGGTTTGGTTAACAAAATCATATTTTATATAATTGCATACTTTAAATGAGAGCAATAACTAACTTACAAATATGTAGTAATAAAGGTCAATGGATAAAAAATTCTTCTGCATCCCCTTAGCCGCAGGCCTAATCCTACTAACATGACAAAAACTTGCACCTCTGTCAATTCTTTATCAAATTTCACTATCAATCAACCTATATCTAATATTAACCATACCCTTTCTATCACCAAACACAGCTCCAAAAAATCATGGCCTACTCATCAATCACCCACATGGGATGAATAACAACCATCCTACTGTATAATCCAACCATAACTCTTCTAAATCTATTGATCTACATCATAACACCCCTCACTATATTTATACTATTTAATCAAAACTCAACTACCACCACACTATCATTATCATAGACATGAAACACCTATTATCACAACCCTCACCATACTCACTCTACTGTCAATAGGAGGGCTTCCACCACTGTCAGGATTCATGCCTAAGTGAATGATTATTCAAGAATTAACAAAAAATAATATCCTTATTCTACTAACATTCATAGCCATCACAGCACTACTCAACCTATATTTCTACATACGGCTCAACTACTCCACAGCACTAACTTTAGCATCGTCAATAGTTGAAGCCGGCGCAGGCACAGGCTGAACTGTATATCCTCCCTTACCTGGAAACCTAGCACATGCGGGAGCTTCAGCTAACCTCACCATCTTCTCTCTACACCTAGCCAGCGTATCCTCAATTCTCGGGGCCATTAATTTTACCACCACTATTATCAACATAAAACCACCTGCCATAACCCAATACCAAACACCACTTTTCGTGTGATCAGTCCTAGTTACAGCAGTATTCTATTGTCCTTACCTGTCCTAGCAGCCGGGATTACCATACTGCTAACCGATCGAAACTTAAAATACAACTTTCTTTGGCCCTGCAGGAGGAGGAGACCCAATCCTATATCAACACTTATTTTGATTCTTTGGACATCCCTAAGTATACATTTTAATCCTACCTGGGTTTGGGATAATTTCACACATTGTAACTTCTCGGGAAAAAAAGAACCTTTCAGATATATCAGTATGCTCTGAGCTATGGTATCAATCGGGTTCCTAGGTTTTATCATATGAGCTCACCATATATTCACGGTGGGCATGGACATTGACACGTGGGCATACTTTACATCAGCCACTATAATTATTGCTATCCCTACAGGAGTAAAATTGTTCAGCTGACTGGCAACACTTCACGGAGGCTATATTAAATGATGGCCAGCCCTGATGTGAGCCTTAGGTTTCATCTTCCTTTTCACAGTGGGCGGTCTAACCTGTATTGTCCTAGCCACTTCGTCGTTAGACGTGTTCTTCATGATACCTACTATGTAGTCGCACACTTCGACTACGTACTCTCACTGGGGGCTGTTTTCGCCATTATAGGGGGTTTTGTACACTGATTTCCACTATTCTCAGGATATACACTTAACATAAGCAAAAATTCATACTTTATGATTATATTAGTGGGTGTCAACCTAACTTTCTTCCCACAACATTTCCTAGCCTTATCTGGCAGACCTCGACGATACTCTGACTACCCACACGCCTACACAACATGGAAGACTATTTCATCAGTAGGTTCATTCATCTCATTAACAGCAGTTATATTAATATCTGGGAAGCGTTATTATCTGGGAAGCGTTCACGTCCAAACGAGAAGTATTAGCAGTAGACCTTACTACCACAAACCTCGAGTGAGTAAACGGATGCCCTCGACCATATCACACATTTGAAGAACCGGCCTACGTTAATCTGAAGTGATCAAGAAAGGAAGGAATCGAACCCTTTTCCATCCCCTTGGGGATGCATTCATGTGTATGAATATGTATTTTTCTTCTGGCAAATGATGATCAGGTTATAAATTATAGAGTAACCTCAAGCACTTAATTTACAGGAATTCACTGATATGCTCCGCCAATGAAATTGAGAGAGAAAACAGTTTAACACGCGTGCCTGTGTGTGTATATGCAGCAGAAGTACAGCGTTTTATGTGTACATCTGCATACTTGTGTTCATAGGTTTGGTTTTAGGCAGTTTCACTCATAATACGGGCAACTACCATATGTCCATTTTCATATTAGCCTTCAAATAAATGAAGATAAGTTTGAAAGAAACTCCCATTAATGAAACTTAAATTGGTGTTCACAGATGACAGCTGTCACCAAATGTGCATAAGGGTCCTCAAGAGGACAGTGCTCTTTACACCATGTGTTTTGGCTAGACTACACGTACACCTCACCCTGTGTCCATAGAGAGGCAGTGTATTCAAAGACGCTGGCCCAGCTTCACTCCAAGTTGTAGGCAGTGGTATGGAGAGGTTCATCAAAAAAGCTCAGGTGACCCTCACTGCTGTTGTTTCCTCTACTTTAACATTATCACTTTTCATACATGAAAATGACCACAACTTACCATTGTTTGTTACAAAAGAAAATATAGATGAAATATGTAAAATCTATTAAAAGAATGCATGTGCAAATGAGTATTGGATGACTGATATAACTGGATTTTCGGGCTTTTCTAGATCCTGCTAAGTGAGGATGGAATATAAAGTAATAAAAAACTAAAGCCTGATTAGATTTATGATGGCATATGGCAGGTCATCTTCATTATTTGAAGATTTTCATGTATGAAAATAAATGTGTTCCCCCAAATGGGCTTTAGATTAGAAATCCAAGTTAAAATGACTTAAATCCATAAAACATGGTAATGCTTTAAAATATGTAAGCTATATTCAGGATTCTCCTTAGTCCCTTACTTTCTTTGTAATTCATGTGCTGTACGCTTAAATATTTTTATAATGCCACATAACGTCAGTTAAACTACAGTCCCTCCTAGAGCTCCGCAAATAGGATGCAAAGCTAGGAAGGCAGTTAAGGGTGGTACTGATGGAAGTGACAGTGTGTAAATCAATAGGCTGGATGTATAGGAATCGGTGTATCCAACAGCAGAGTGTCTGAAATGGAACTCTTAGAGGTTAGCAAATTATTGGGGATGGTGCTGTCAATGTGTTAGGCCAAGGTTTGCTATTGGGAAAATAATGTGACGGAGGTGGCTTGTATTTGCTTCCATGCTTGTGTTCAGGGCATTCCTTCTGGTTCCTTTTTCCTTTTTCTTTTCTACCTGCTGATTTCTTATCCTTTAAGACACAGCTGAAGTATTACTTCCTCTTTCCCTAACGCCAACACAGATTCTCTTCACCACCTCATTGCCATCATAGCTGTTCTCCAGACACCTACCATAAACACTCACAGTGGGTTATATGTGTTTGTGTCCATTTCTCCTGAGGAAGAGTGAGTAACTTTATAACACAATGGATTTCATGTCTGAGAGCTCTTTAAGTATTTGATGTTGTGCTTGGATTCTAGTGTATAAGCCTTTTTTTTTTTTTTTTTTTTTTTGGCCTCTCCCGTTGCGGAGTACAGGCTCTGGACGCGCAGGCTCAGCAGTTATGGCTCACGGGTCTAGCCACTCTGTGGCATGTGGGATCTTCCCGGACCGGGGCACGAACCCGTGTCCCTGCATCGGCAGGCAGACTCTCAACCACTGCGCCCCCACGGAAGCCCAGTATAAGACATTTTTAAAGTAGAGAATATAACATACATATAGATATATTATTGTAGATATTAGGATATTTAGATGTTATTGATTAGCTGAATTCATTAGATTACCTATAAATTCAAATGGAATTAGGATGCTTATAACTTAATCAGATCGAGTTCATGGATATTTAATATACATTAAATACTTTTTTGTAACTTGGAATATATTCCATCAATGACCAATGTAGTTAAAATTTAAAGATATATTATTGTAATAATATCAGTGACCACGCACATGTAAATGGCAATTATGAAATCCGGGAAAAATATAAGCATGATTGGGAACTTTAAATTCTTCATTTATAAAATCGAACCAATTATCATGTTTATTTTTCCAACAAGCAAATAATACCAGTAGTTCCAATTTATGTATTTATACATGCTTGATTCATCAAAGAAAATAATTGGAAAAAGAGCAGAATAGAGCTGGAGTTGAATATTTGTGCTTTGTCTTTTGCCATCAATTTTAAAAGCAGTCACAGTGACATCTTCCTCCATTTTTTTCCCAGTGAAATGGTATAATAATTTTTATAAGTCTAAAGGAAAGACCATGTAAAGTAGAAATTTAGAAATACACTGAATTCTTCATCAACTAGGATTAGGTTAATCTGTATCCAAAAGAAAACCCCAAATAACAGAAGGTTAAAGAAGACTGAAATTTCTCTCTCACATAAAACAAGTGGAAGGTAAACAACAGAGTTGTTAGCGTGTCTCCTGGTTATGAGGGACCACAATTCTTCAATTTTTCTGTTCCACTGTTCTTAGTATATGACTAAATGTGCAGGTTCCAAGATCCCCACAGGAACTCCTACAGGATAATACCACGTCCACATTCCACATAGTGGGAAGGTGAATAAAAGGTCTCCTTCCAACACAGTAAGTTTTCTTTAAACAGCCTTTGACCTCTCATGCTTCTACTTACATCTAACTGGCCCGAAAACTCACATGGCCAAACTCAGCTGTATAAAGAGTTGGTCAATATAACCTCAGATAAGATCAATTTTGCATTACCAAGTAATAAAAGTTCATGGATGGCAAGTAGAAGTCTGTACCACTGAGTCCTATTATAGATAACTACCTCCTTTTCCATGGGAGAACTTAATTAGACCAAGTTTGCAGGAATAAAAATTGCTTATCATGACAGATCATAAGTAAAAGATAATTCTGAACGCTCAAAATGATGATATAATATGGGCAGTACTATAATCAACTAATTAAACTTAGCAAAGAAGAGCAGTAGGGAAAAAAACATAAGCAAAGTCAGAAGAAGCTGTAAATATATCTAATTTATATTCCTTTGTGTATATACGATTAGAGGTTCATTTAATCACTGTATTATACAAATCAAAGTTTTAAAATCAACTATGATATTTAAGAAACTAAAAAGTGTATAAGAGGAATACTTTAAGGAAGTAGAAATAGTCTAGAAAAGAATATCAAAAGGTATAACATAGCTGCATTTACTTTAAGAGCTTTCTTTTGGAATAGGACTTGAATTGTCCTATATGACGCAAGGTGTAGAATGAGAACCATTGGGTAGAACTTACGTTCATTAATTCACTCACTCATTTGTTTACTTAATGAGCGCCTACTATGTCTCAGGCAGTGTTTTGTGTACTGTAGTTATAACTGTGAATAAGTCAGACAAGTTCCCTGAACTCACAGAACTTGTATTCTAGGGAAAGTAGACACCAAGCAAGTATACACACAAATTTCTGATGCTCCAGTGAAGAAAATGAGGTAGGCTTCTGGAAAACAGCACCTCAAGCATAGGTGAGCTACTAATACAGAGCAAACAGTCTTCCGAGATACCAGGACTCAGACTGAATCAGAATCTCTAAAGCATACCCAACCTTCCCACTTACCTGCATGTCTTTCTACACCCTAGTCCCCATCGCCGTCATCTGTCACAAGGGCTGCGGCAGTACACAAGATGATCTTTTTTTAAAAAACAATAAAGAGATTGTGTCCCTTTCCTCCTTTAAAATGTTCTAGTGATTCCATTTTGGGATTAGAGTAGACTCCAAATGGTTTAGCGAGGCCTATGAGGCTGTTTGTAATGGGTTTCTGCAAAACTTTCTTTCTCATACTGAATTCCATGTTCATCTCTTTTCTTGGGCTATATGAACCTTCTTTCTGTATCTAGAATATTTCAAGTTCGTTCTTTCTTCAGGACATTTGCATTTTCTGTTTCCTCAGCCTGGAATGCTTTGTTCCTAATATTTTCATAGTCGTTAAAGGAATGAGGTTCAAACCCCTGGAGATTTGAAGTAAAGGCAGGAAGAGATATTGGGATTATTGGATGCACTGAGAGGTAGTGTTTTCAGAGATCTTTTCTAGTCCACATCTTCAGGAACTCTTATTGACCATTTTAGACTAAGTTGTCATGTAGTCACTCTGTTACACTATCACTTTTTAATAGCACACATCAGTAACTGAAATTATCTAATATCTTCATATCTTCATCTACTAATGTTTGTTTCCCTCCTCCATTAGAATATAAATCTCAAGGTAAGGGAAAATAACTGACTTGGAAACAACAATTTGCTTATTTCCTAGAATATTGCTTGTACATGGTAGGCACTCAAGAAATATATTTGAATAAGTGACTTTTCTTCTAGGTTTTCAGAATATAACTTAAAAATATTTGGGTAGTAGATAAAATAAGGTGTATTTCTTCTATCTTTTAAAACAATAGCTTGGACTTTGGAAATTTTACTTTGTTTATATCTAACAAGATATAAAGTTTATTTTCTTATTATGTTTACAATTTGACTTGTCTCTCCTTAACGGAATGCAAGACTGCTGTGACAGGAAATTTAATCTGTTTGGGTTACTCATATGTCTCCAGGGTCTGGAACAGTGCAGTCACATGGAAGTTGATCAACTATTGAATGAATAAGTTATTCTGTGAATATGCACATTTATGAATGTGAATTTATATAATAGAGTCCAAAATTGGGAGAAAGACCCATAATATATCCTAAGAATTTTTTTTTTTTTTTTTGCATACTTAAGATCAGGCTCTGTCCTCCATCAAGAGGGTAACCTCTTTCTGTGAGCTTTCTTTGTCTCCTTGATATAATCTAAGACTTCTTGGTACCACTTTCTGGTGAAAATCGTTTTGCAATAAGAACCGATGATTCTACTCTGAAAATGGTTCAGTTATGTAGTGAGTAAGTGCTTTATCAAAAGAAAGCCTGTGACTCATTGTTGATGGCCTTATGATGTCTGGGCAGAAGTTGCCATGTTTGCTTCACACCTACCTTTCACTACTCACCAGTTAGGTGGTAAATACCATTTGCATTTTGATTTCCTTGATAGCATCATTTCTTCTCTTTTGGAATATCCAGTGGTGTGCAGGAGCTGGCTCTTACGAATTCACAGGAGCCAGCTATGCACACTTCTTCCCAAGTTTGCATTCAGTGACCTCAGGTCGGTAGCCTGAAATTAACCACGAAATCTTCCAATGCTACAAATCAAAGCTTTTTTGGTCTCATTTACCAGCCCACCACTGTATGTCTGAGTAGATTCTGTGCTTCATGGCAGCTGCTTTTACTGTCCTCTGGACCATTCTTGGAGGGTAGCATGGAGCCTGGAAAAGACTGTGGACTTTAGGATCCTATCCTACTGCCTTTCTCCCTACATAACCATGGGAACAGGCTAGCTTCTCTGGACCACATTTATAAAACGCATTTTTGTACAGAGAATGGAAGGAAGTAATATATACAATATCCTAGCACAGTGCCTGGCACATAAAAGACCCTGAAAGACAATATCTGTTTCCTTTTAAATGGTGTGGTACTGGGAGGGGCAGAATAAAGCCAGACTTTGATGAAGCGCCTCTGTAAGAGTAGAGCGCACTGTGCTTAAACTACAGCTTCTTAAGTGAGCACTCACAGCCCCAATTAGGAGTATTTATTCTGGCTCATCTTAAATCATGTATGATCCAAAGGAACCTGGTTCCCAACTATAGCACAGTGTTATCCAATAATGCAGAGCAAGGGTAAATGTAGTTAGAAGCAAAGAACATCAAACATCCTAATGTAATTATCTCAAACTGGGTTTCTGCAGTCAAAAGGTAAAATAATCTCTCCAGTGTGGTTACCTTCATTAGTGTTATGTCTTATCCGAAGAGAGAAAATATCTGAGAATGGGTGGAATTTTAGTAACTTGAAACATTAGCCAACCATTGATTTGAGGTAGCACTCAAGTCTGGGAAAGTATTAATGATATGGCTGGACTCTCTGACAGTACGGTTTGTTGTTTTTTTTGTTTTTTTTTTTTTTGAGGAGAATAGAAAAGGAGTAAGACCTGTGCTTTTGAAGATGATAATTTTATTTGTAAAGCAAGGAGATTGATATTTGAATACACTATAGCTATTTCTAGTTAATTGAAGGTAATTACATTATAAAAATGCAAATAATGTGTGAGAAAGAAGGTCCCTGTGTGTTGCAATGAGATTTTTATTACGTGTCTATCAAAGTACTAAAAATGGATTTCACAGCATTAATATAAAACCAGAAGAAACATTTAGTCTTATTTCTGCTTTTTTACTTT
Organism: Orcinus orca; assembly: GCF_937001465.1. NCBI lineage: Eukaryota > Metazoa > Chordata > Mammalia > Artiodactyla > Delphinidae > Orcinus > Orcinus orca. Next base: position 17,245,369 of record NC_064576.1, on the reverse strand, counting down.
TGATGCTGCAAAATGATAGGTCTGTTCTAGGTGTTAGAATGTAATGGGAAATTACATATATAGGCAAGTATTTATACATATAGACCTATATGTGTGTGTGTGTGTATGTATATTTCCACTATTTCTTAGATAAATATTACTGCTCTATAAAGTTTTTCTGGATTATACTTCCTCTGCTAGAGGTTACCATAAAGTTATACAATGCACTTAAGATGCTATTACAAGATAGAAAGTAGGGTTTGGTAATGTAGCTAATAGCAATGATCAAAAATTTTAAAGGAACATTGCTGTTAATACACTACTGAGTTGATATTCCTAAAAAAAATACAAATGCCATCTTCTTTGAGCCTAATTCTTTGAGTCAATCAAGTTTCAAGGCCCTTGTAAGAGCTGCAAACACAAGTAAGACACATTCCATTAGCTAAAGGTTCTGAAATATATGATGGGCATACAAAATATGCACGTGGAAGCTAAAATAGAAACATGACGTGATAAAGAGAAGGGGGGCCAGTGTGGAAATGCTGTGGATGTTCAGAGAGCGAAGTGATTTCCTTTTGGCAGAAGAAATCCACAGTGATACTTTATTTGGGCCTTTTAAGATGGGAGTATTTGATCAGTTTCCAAGTCAGGAAGATTTTCCCAGTATAGGAGAAAATGTGAGTAAAGCAAATGAATAGAGGAAATCAGGTACAATTGTATTCATCTACTTGGACTGAAATGAAGGGAGTAGCAAGGAGAATAATGAAAGATAAGTCTTGAGGGGTTGTTACAGTTTAGACTGTTGGAAACCGGAAATTATTAGTGGCGATTAAAAAGTCACTAAAGGGTTTGGAACTTGGAAAAACATGAGAGCTCTAAGAAAGGTTATTTTATTGCAGATACACTGGGGTGAGTTAGGATTGTGGGAAACCTATTTAGGGCTCTATGGCTGGAAATAATGGGACATAAAAATAGAAGTAAGAGGCATTAGAGAGAATTTATTTCCTTTCTAACAGTCATTCAGGTAAGAAAGAAGTTACCTGTATTTAGTGGAGACCAAAGGCACTGAAGCTAAGATAGCATTCTGGATGACCAATGCATCACGTTGCAAAGCAAATTTCTTCATGTGTGCAGTACAAGTAATGCAGAAGTTGTGAGATTAAATGAAAGGATGTACATGAAATAGACTTGTTAATTATACTGCTCTAAGAAAATGAATAACATTGTTATTAGTTTTATTAAATTTCATAACATCGCTAGAAAAATGTTCATATTAACAGAATTGCAAAAATCAAGATTTGGGGGAAATTAATGAGTTTAATTTTAGAAAGATCAAAATGAAGATACTGTGCCATTTAGGGTCCCAAGAGGAGAAAAATTAGGATAGTGAAAGTAGGGTTTGTTTACAAAATGGTTAATTATAATGCTGTCAACAGGGTGTAAGGGAACTTCAAAAGATACTGTACTATAAGAACCCAGAGCAAGTAGCAGCCCAACTGATTCTACCCGAGGCTGAATGGATGAAGAGAGGAAGAGATAGAGTTCTGCATTGCTAAATGGTCTTACAAGTAGTCAAGGGCCACAGACAGACCAATGCAACCTCACAGGGAAAGAACCAGAATGCACAATTAGATGACTCTCTTCTCCTTTCCTTTGGTATCCAACTGGGATTCCCTATTGACAAATCTAACTGGAAGCCAAAGAAGCATGAGAACCAATGAAGATAAATCCATACATGTCAGCGTCTTGGGACAGGCAGCAGGATGGAGAATAAACCCGCGCAAAGGGAGATACTCAGCACAGATGCCAATAGGGAGATCTAATAGATAGAAATATGAGACCTTAGGCAGAATATTTGACTTAGTAAGTGTTAATAGTACTGACAATTGAATAATCAGACTCTATTCTTTAGTTAATACCCCAGGCTTACTCAAAAAATAATGGAAGCTTCTTTGAAAAACCTTTTGGGTAATGACAGGTATTCTGCGTTTAATGAAGTTTGTGTAGATTCACATAAAGTAATTTTGGAACTAGTTCCTCACTCTTATTCATCTGTCCAGAAAGGGGAAATAACTTGTGTGGACAAAGGGGAATGGACTGATTTTTATATTTTATCCTCTGGGGTACCTCCTACTGAAAAGAACATATTGGTAAAACAGCCATGAAAGCAGACCAAAAAAACCTCTGTACTTCATTAGAATGGGGCATAAAAGAGCTAAGCATACTTTCTGTCTGAACATCAAAAGAAAGAGTTGTGATTCTTCTTAATTGAAACAACCATGGCTTCTAAATCAGTGAACTTGCACGGAAGAACACCTAACCTAAAAATGTGTAAATTCCTTCAGGTTCTAGGTGGGGATACATTTGTCTTCTACAGATTTATACATCTGGACATATAAGCTTAAAAAATAAAATGTTATTTTAATGCTGAATATCCTTCAGTACTCAAAAATACAAACAATTTTAATAAGGATATGTGAAATTAAAAGATCATGATATTCACGCCCCATCTAAAGGAACAAAAAACAGTTGCTTGGGAAGATATTTTCTTTTTGCAATCGCTGCTAGTCTGGATTTCTCCATTAGATCTCTTAGTAGATTTTGGAATATTAGCATAGAGATATATTTCAACAGTAACACAGCTGGGTCCCTTGGCTTGAGGCATTTGGAACTTTCACAATATTTGGTTTCTATCAATATTGTCATTTTCCTTCTCCATTTATTACTTCTTTATGTTGTCTCTAGTTCTATTCCAAGGATTTCTCACAGCCTTGCTAACCTCAAACAGGAGTACACAATATTTTGAGAAGAAGCAATTCTATATAATTTTCTGGCATACCCTTATGGGGCCCCTTCAAAATCATCTAGGTTGAGAATCAATAGGACTTAATATTCTGAATCAATGATTCTCTAAAGCAGGTCAAGCAACATTGATGAAATGAATGTATATTTTACTTTTTTAATATGCCATAATTTCCTTACCTATAATTTTTATGTATTCTTGAAAAAGGCTTAATTTATTTGTAGAACTTGTTGGCTTGAAATGTAGATAGACAAATATATAGCCACTTTTGTGGTATAGCTCCTGGCACATAGTAGTCACTCAAAGACAGTATATTCTACTGAATGTCATATGTCCGTACACGTGTCTAATTCATTGCAAATATCACATTATTATCTTGAATGTTCATAAGGTCTCTGTCAGCTAGACACGATTTTATATAACAGAAAAGAAGAAAATGAAAACTAGGTTAAGTTACATAGCCAAATACCCCAATGATTCCAGAACTTTTAAATTCAGCATATTGTCAGGGGTTACCTAGAGGTCTCAATATTTGAGAGAGAGTCTCTGACACTTTCTGTAGCTCTGGATGAATTTTAGTTCCATCATTTACTTTACAACGTTTTTCTCAACTCTTAGTCATGATTTTCAAGCTACTGTTTAACTCTGCACTTTCCGAGTATAACATGTACCTAATTTTAAGCCATTGTTCATTGAAAAGAAGAGATTTACTATTAAAACAGTTACCTCGCTCATTATGAATTCCTGCCAGTTAAAATCAATCCTCTAATTGATAGTTCCTGGGGCAAAATTATTCTATTACCTTCTGTTAAAAAACATGTCTCTGCATTATTTCCCCTCATCATGTAAAAAACATAGAATTAAATTTGCTTTATTTGATCTTCTACACTACTAAATTTTCGTTCAAAAATCATATTAGAAAACAGTTGCTGAATATCCTTGAAAAAGTAAAAACACACAGCAGTAAACTTGCTCAGCTGGGACTAGATATTTCACTTGAGGTAAGTCCTTGAAAAGATTCAAAACAAAGCCAAAAAGGATTATTTGAAGTAGAAAATATCTGCTAGGGAATATCTGGTAATAGTTTGAGTTGTGGAGTGCATGAGCTAAATGAACTTGCCTTTTAATATTTTAAGTAATTACCCAGAAGTAAGAAGAGGTTTTATTTAAAAGGTGTAATAAAACGAAAGGTAATCTGTTTGGGGGTTTATGTCACCAATTCATCATAAAATTGCCTTACTAAGTCATGAGTTCCTTATCAAATCTTTGTTAAAATATAGAAGAAATTACAGATCTGAAAAGGAAAAAATAATGGGAAATAAATCACTTTCTGATAACTAAATGCCTAGGCTTCTTTTCATTGAAACTTTTTGGTAAGATACAATTTCACTTATTTATAGGGAGATTCCAGGGCAACCAATAAAGAATAGGGCTGTGTCCCTTAAGAGTTCAAGAACAATGCTAATTCTAGTGTTTTAGGTCAAATCTACCAGGCACTTTCTAACCTGTGCAGAAATGCATCCTAAAACATCCTCAGTGGACTTGGATATGTTACAACTACAATACCTTCTATAATTACTATTATTTGGGAGTAGCCTTTGAGACTTAACAACATTGGATTCCAATGATTAAAGTTGTTAAAGTATGTATAGTTGTTTTCCAATCAGTGCCTTGATATCAATGAAGAAAGAATCTGAAGGCTTTTTCAGTAATAACTTGGGAAAAGGTAAGACACATTTAGGATTTATTTTCATAATACAGCTCCAAATATATTGGATTGGGAAGTAAATTGAATCCAGAATATTAATTCTATCTTAAACCATATTAATGATGACTGGTAGACTCCTAAAACTTCATACTAAACAGACACACATGAAATCAACTCTGTGATGCCCTGGTGACTAACACTGAAATTCTATTTTTTGCCAGTGAATTTGGTGAAGATCGAAGAGCTCTGTGAGGTAGAGTGAGGCTTGCATTTTCATATACCACTCAAGGGGGTATAAATTTACAGTCCTGTTTAAGATAATTTTCACAGTATGTGCCCAGCAATGGTGTTTACAGAATTACAGCTTGGGTATATGGGACATGTGACAGTTCTGTCTAAATCTGAATTCAGTTTTTTCCAAGCTCCCATTTCTGCTGTTGGTAGGAACCATTTATAATTGTCACTTCAAGTTCCCTCATTTACTTCAGGTTTATAAGTTGTTCTCTTTAGAGTAAACATTTAATCACAATCAGTTTTCTTCTCCCCTGCCCTTTCCTTCATATCTGGGTGGCCTTTAAATGCAAGTAGAAGCTTCATGTAATACTTTGAACAAACCAGATGAAAGGAATATATGAGGCTTAATTTTTGCCTCCACTGTCCATTTAACATGTATTTTTTGGAGGAAGTTTCTCCCCTACCCCCAGTTGAAAACTCCAAGAGTATTATTTTCTTCTTGTGGGAGGATAATAAAACTCCTCAGTGAAGTTAAGTGGAAAACAGACTCAGTCCAGTGCTTAGAATAGTCTGCCCTGTTTTTTTCCCTTCTTCTTTGCCTAATACTTGGACTCAAGTTTCTCATCTTACTAACAATTGGTACCAGGTATGAGATTGGAACAAGAAAGACAGAATTTGAAAAAGGATATGTGTATATGTATAACTGAATGACTTTTCTATATACCTGAAACTACACAACATTGTTAATCAACCCTACTGCAATAGAAAATAAAAAGTTAAAACAAAAAAGAGATGTCAATGATGAATGTTCTTACCTGAATTATCCTATAATGACTGAGCCTGGCAGGTTCTTAGAGCTTGAGTTTTTCCGCCTAAAAGGAACTTGTGGTCTCAACAGATTTTTCAGTTTTGGGGCCCTCCCTTGGCTTGGGCAAAGCATTTCTCACTGGCTTGGTGATTCACTGCCTCTGCAACTCTGCTTCAGAAATTCAAGTGTCTCAGGTCACATCACCCCTCTCAGTAGCCCATTTGGGGAGGCTCCCATGTAATTCTCATGCTTTCACTTGTGGGACCCAAATCTTTTGGATGGGAGACGGTCATGCCGTCCTAGACTCAAACTCGGGCAAACAAGCCAAATCCATTGCAACAGCAACTGCACTCTGGGATGCAGCCAGAGCAACTAAGCTGCTTATTCTTCTCCCTCTAGATTTCCATACATGAATCAATCTTATCTACCTACTAAGGCTAGAAATCATGTCAAGTTTTCTTTGGAATACCCAGTTGAAGTCTAACTGAAATTAGAAATAAGAGCTCGCCCTTGGCCACTCTTGCACATTGGTGGGTAGGAGGGTGAAGCTCTCCCCAGAAACTCTCTTCAGAGACTCTCCCAAATCTCAACAATTCAATGTGGATGAGTTTTCTAAATGACTTCTAAGCCCCTTCTTGGAAACTGTGCAACGTGGCTTATCTAACTCTCTTTGGAATGTAGTATCTACTCTCTTCATTCTGAAGTTGAACATGAGACGGGAAGAATCCTGTTTTAACCCTCTGTAACACTAGTGTACTGTCATTACTGCACATTACAGCACTGTTTTACGTGTTGTTTGTTCTCTAAGTCTTCAGTAGGCCCTGCTCAATCCAAGCAAGTCTCTGGGAGCACCCTCTGCTAAGGCCTGGGCTCCTTGCCTGGCATTCTGTGCCACCACATCCTGAACCAGAGCCTCTGCTGCTTTGCCATTCCTCTTGCCTTGTCTCCAACTCCCCACTGAATTTCCAAGTTTAAAAACATCTGCACATAAGCCATAGGAAATTAGTGTGATGGGTTGGGCCACTTTAGGAAACCATGATTTAGTTCCTTTCTTTTTCTTCGCATCTGTTTATAGCATTCTTATGTTTTCTTGGTAGAAAATCTATTACATAACATCCATCTTCATTCCTACCTTATTACTTGATTTAATTAACATGAGACTTTAAAACCAGCTTTCTTGAGATTAGATGTTCTTTGCTTAAAGACATATTTATTTGAATTAAAAGCTAAACGTTTAATCCTTAGAACTTAAATTTCAGTTGTCAAAGTAGTTGAAATAACAAAAATTACTGGGAACTATCTGAATTTTCCAAAACTGATCTCAATTCTTATGTAATATTATTTGTGTAACAAAATGACCATCAGAATATTACAGCAACATGGTAAATACCTTCATATTTAAAATGTAAAAGTAATGAAATGATTTATTAAAATAACAATTCTGTGATACACTATTAAATGAAAAAATAGGTGAGTGGGTAATGAATACCAGTTATCTTTTTGTCAGAATTGTTTTCTTGTTTAGTCTTCTATTTTCTAATTTTGTTAACATCATATACAACGAGAATGAAAAATGATTTAGAATCATGTAATCTTTCCAATCAGTATCTCACATACTGCATAGGTGAAAGCTTAAATGCTTTAGAGGCCAAACTCTGCAACAACAACAAAAAAAAAAATTCCTACATTGTAATAAGGAATTTAGTATTATATAGTAAATATGGACATTGGTTAGTCATTGGTAAGGTGAATGGGTCATTGTCTCTAAATACATTAAAAACATATTTTCACCTAAATGGGACAAAAAAAATCTCTGCAGAGTATGCATTACTCATCTAAATGAGAAGGATGTAAAATTGATGATTCCTGCTAGCTTGAAAGAATTGATTAAGGGAGATAATGTTTAATTACCACTAATTATATCAGTGAGCAGAATGATGTACAGGTCAATGGAAAAACTTCACTCCTTTCATATTAAAAAGACATTAATTCATGACATTAAACATTTGATAATAAAGTACTTTATGTAAATATTGAAAAAGACTCGTTAAATTTTAATAAAGGTTTGGACAACGAAAGGAAGCTGATATTTAACTTTCACCCCTTTGTAGAATTTCATTCCCCAGAAATAATGGAAAATGACTCATCAGATAAAGAAGTAAAATTCCCCAGTCTTCCTCAGAAAAGCTGTCATATGCTCCTTTGAAAACTACAACTTTGGATATTCATTTCATTTAGCAAGTCAAAAAACATTATTTGAACATAACTGTGTCCTGTGGCTTTCCATTGGTGACTATAAATGTCTAATATGTATAAAATCATTGTGCAGAAAGACACGTTGGAACTTAACACACCCATATTTATGTAAGACTAAATGATTTCCAGAGGAAAAAAATCAAACTTTTCTAATACAGTATTTTTCAGTGTATACGTTGCTCAAATATTGTCTTCTTTCTGAAGCTATTTAACAACATTTAACAAATTTCTGTAAAAGCGAAGGGAAACTTTAATGTAACTTAATGAAAGTATAAAATAACCAATTTTAAATAGGAAATGGGAAGAGATTATGGAAGGCAATTCTAAATGAATAAATGATATATCAATGGTAGCCAATAAGCTAATAAAGAGACATAAGAAAATTTATGGATTTTTGAGAAATGATTGTAGTACTTTACAATATTGTCTGTATGTCTACATTTTTTTTAATTAAAAAAAACTTTTTCACCCCACAATTAGCAAATGGGTTCCATATTAGTTCAACTGGAAGTTTTCTTCCTAGAGTTGCCTTTCCGTACATCTACTTTTAATCAAAAGAGAAAACGTAATTTAAAAGAGAAACTTATTCACTGGTGAAAGAAAACCAAAGGAGTAAGGTAATCAAAGACAGTACTTTGATCATCCCTTTTGTGGGGTATAGTAAAGTTACTGATTCAGATGGGGAATTTGGAAGGGAAATAATAACGGTTAGATGGAAAATCCCTCTAACCAGTCAAATGCAATTGTGAACACATTAAAAAAGGAAAACAGCATATGATCAAATAGTACATAAAACATTAGACAACATAGTGTATATATCAAGTAAAGTTGTGCGTGTGCAAGCACACATCCTCATGAGACATTTATTGTTGTAGTGTTGTAAATGGTGTAGAGATATGTGTGTATATATATATATATATATATACACTAAAGGAACCTCTTGAGGCTTTACTGTATGTACAGTATTTGTAGTCAGGTATTTCCTTTCCCAAATTTATAGTTTTTAATACAATAAACATAAGGAGTAAGGAAAGAAAAATGCTTGCCTGTCTTTCACGGGAGCAGAAGCAGAACTTCCCTGCCCTTTTCCTTCCACTGCCTTTTTTTCTTTAGGTTCTTCTGCTGCCATGGAGCTTGGAGCTGCTTTATAACATTTGATTTATATTTGGTTTCTAGTGTTTCACAAGTGCATTAGAACTAGAACTGGAGCCAGAATCTTATTAGTGGAGATGCTCTGCAGTGAAATGTCAACACGGGGCATTTGTGTTTTACTTTTACTGCTTTAATGGATACTGCATTTTGTGACAGCATGATCTATTTGTGAATAATGTGACATTTGGGGGAAGTTTTAAAATTGATTTTTATTCAATTGATATTAATGTTGGGTTAAGACCTGATGTAATAAAGAAAATAGATGTGTCATTCTCTATCTGTCTTTTAGAGTGAAGGAGTTTGGGCCAGGAGGCCAACAAAGTTGGAAAGGAGCTTCCTATTAGCATTAATGCCATGTGTTTTACGTCATCTATTTTTCAGAGCATACTTAATATGATCATTTGAACAGAATGACTGGCAGATAACAGTCAAATACAGCTTAGGCAGTAGCAAGTCATAGACTGAGACAAAAACACCTTAGGGGGAAGGAACTAGGGTCCATTACCTTACAAATGATCACAATGTGTATTTCATTCAAACATGTTTCACATGGTGTACAACCTTAAGTTAATGGAATAATATAAATATGCTTTCTACAGAGCCTTAGGGGGAAAAATGGGCTAAACAGAGAATTAGTCCCTATCATCACTCTCTCATGTGCTCATTAGTATATCTTGAGTATACTAAGCCCTGGATAAAGCTATTGTCTTATCCCAGGATTCCTGTCCTACCACTTCCATGCTGTCCAGCTATCAGGGGGGACCCAATATATTATACCTTAGCATAAAGATGCAATACCTTGAACTTTGAACTTTTGAACTTTTATATCTGAGAGTAGCCACTTTAACTTATTATGAAGGAATTTAAGGTCTCTCTCCATTGTATTGAAAAATGAAAATAAGAGACAAGATTAGAGACGTAAAACAATACAAGGAAACAAACTTATGAAAGTCCTGAGATAAGTTAACCCTTGGATATTGTTTAAAACATTTACATACTAACACAGAAATACAAGCTCTTTGCAGCACAGAGGATGCATCCTTAAGTTGCACCAACACACTTTACACTCACAGTACAGACTTGCTTCCTGTCATTCAGCTGGGAGGTCAACTTAACATCATAAGGCATAAGTTCTTTCCTTCATTCTCTCCAACACAGTATTTCTTTGTACCATTTTTCCTCATTTTCTATTTGAGAATAAGAAAGATTGTGTTTCCAAGGAGTATTCCCTTCTTAGATCAATTCTTTTTGTTTCCTGTCTTCCATGAAGTATAACATTTAGAGGATGGAGAGTAGGGAATTGATCTTTGAAGTCAGATAATACTTCAAATGCTAGCTGTGTTATACTGGATGTTATGGAATCTCCTCATTCATACACGGGGATGAAGGTCTTACCACATAGTGATAAATCTTTACCTTGTATCTTAAGGGATACTTTCTAGCTTAGGTTCATCTAAAAAAGGGTTTTCTTCCTATATTTTCTGCCAAATGACTTACAAAAATGTTAGAGGACAACCAATGATTCAGTTAAATGGCTAGTAGCTGAAATTATCTTTGGGTGTTGAAAATATCCATTCATTAATTAGGGCCAATTATTTGATTTGTTGGGATAATATTTAAATGCACTATCAACCATATATAATTTTTTTAGCATATTTAATAACTATAATACTCTAATAAGCCTGTTTTCTAAGTTTCTTACAGAAATAGATGTATCTTTCGTACTATATTCTGTTTTGTATACTAATATAACCTTCAAATGATCAGGTTAGTTCAGACAAAAAAATATACTATTAACAAGAAAAATAAAATGAAATATTTGGCATAACGGAATGGCTATAGAATTAATTTTTAAAGATTATATATTATGTACTGTTATAAACTAACTTTCATGAGATAACCCGAAGGCAACAAGATAGATCTCTGAAAGAGGTAAAACAGAGAGATGTGCCCAGCATTTGATACAGTATTTTACCTCAAGGTCTTTGCCAGTGACTGTGGATTAGCTGCATAGAAGCCAAGGAGAATAGGGTAAAAATTAAGGATGGGATCGCAGAGACTGAGAAGCTAAGCAGAGTTTTAAAGTTCTTCATGGTTGTGAGGGACACAAATTAGACACAGATGTAGGATTGGTAGAGCGTTAGACCCTGGAAGTAATAATCTACATCATCCAGAGAGACCTGCTTTCATAAAGAACCATTTTACTTAATGACAGGTTGGATGAGGGTCAATTGCCCCACCCTGATTGTGGCAGACACACTCTAAGCTGCCTTGCTGGTGCTTATGTCTTTGTGTAATCTTCTCCCTTTGAAGGTAGACAGGACCTGTGACTTGCTTCAAACAAACAAAATGGCGACAGCGATGCAATGTCAGTGACCTATGGTCGCTGGTGACAGCGACCTATGACTATGCTGTGTTACATAAGAATCCATCTTGACAGCCTACCCACCCCAGAGCATCTCCGCACTGGCTTCAGGGAGGAAGCGAGCATGTTAGAAATTGCAGGTGGACTTTAAGAGTTGGGCACAGTGCCTAGGTTCACCACGTCCTTCAGATGCCCTGTTGCCTTCCTCAGTTTTCCCCCATACACCTGAAGATAACCCACGGTTCTCTGATTGCTGTTGGTTTTCCCCATCTCACTTCCAGTTTGTTTTTCGGAGGGGAATACCTTCACACCTAATTACCTAATTTTTTTGTAAATGTTTCTGTGGTTCTTTGGGTTTGCTCTTGAGCATGGCTGTACACACACACTGCAACCAAACATACAATACCACAAAATAATGTCAAATTCTCAAGGATAGGACATATTATATGAATATGGCGTAAATAAGGTAGAAATTGGTAACAAAAAGTAAGTAGGTAAAATATTTATCTTCTAATTATATAAGTTCTCATTATATAAGTTAACTTATATAATTCTAATTATCCTGTAGGTTAAATGAGAAATCAAAGAAAATTAAACAATATTTTGAATTGAACGACAATAAGAACCTGTGGGACACAGCTATAGCTGTGCTCAGGGGAAAGTGTGTAGCTTTAAATTCATACACTAATGAAGAAGAAATGTTAGGAATCAATCTGCACCTAGAAAAGCTTTAGAATACCTGCAAATGCAAAAAAGCAAGTAAAATAATAAAAGCAGAAATTTATAAAACAGAAGTATGTTCAATTGAAAGAGAAAATAATTGCTTCTTTGTGGGAAGAATATAACTGAGCCCCTGACAAGAATTAATGAGAGCGACAGAAGGTACAAATTATTAATATCATGAAAAAATGAGACATTATTGTATATTTTATATTTGCCCATAAGTGAACCACATGACTCCATTTTTTGCCAATAGATTTGAAAACTTTGAAGTGAACAAATGCCTAGAAAAATTCAACATAGCAAACTTAGAATAGTATAACTGAATAGTCTACATTCTGTTATTGAAATTGAATTGGTAATAAAAAAAAAATCCCCACAGAGAAGACTACAGGCTCAGCAGCTTCAATAATGAAGTCTTCCAAATACTTACGGGAGAAGTAACACTGAGGACAGTTCTTTAAGGAGATAGGACAAAAAAGGAAAATTTCCAACTTAAAAAATAAGAATAGCATAAACTTAACACTAGAAGTTAACATGTCACATAATAGTTAAAATTCAAAAATTTCCTACTGAAATCAGGAACAAACCAAGGCAGACCACCATGTCTTCCCTGATCTAGTGTCAGCTACATAGTTATGGACAGTTTCAAAATTTGCTCACTTTTCTGTATGAATATGATATTTCAATTTGAAAAGTTAAAAATATGGTTCATGTCACTTTCATGTGCCTAGCAATATTTCTGTGCCTAGCAATATTTCTGTGCCTAGCAATATTTCTGTCCTTAAGACTGAATTAGTCGGCAAATTATGTGGGTGAGGTGAAAAAAACAAATGCTTTGGACCTTCCTCTCATATTTTAGATACCATATTTAAATCCCTTTAACTCTTAGAAGTAACTGATCATTGTATAAGCTAATGAGGGATAACTTTCCCCAAAGTCCCCAAAGTTGGGGACTACCATGCATAAAATATCTTTGGGTATGTGTCTTTTTCCAATCTTGCTAGCAGAAAGCACGTATTTTTAACATCAGCGTATGAACACTTGGAACTGCTTTTAGAAAAAATTACTCTCTCATCATATTTTTCTATCAAATCTGTTCATGATATCAACATTATCTGCTGTCTATAATAATGGTGAAGACATAATTAGTTTGATATTCATTTCATCTAAGGCCACTGAAGAGGTGTTAGATTACCAAACCAATGCAATTTGTCAGGATCCTATTGCTAAGCTACTCTTAGAGTAAATGGTCTCGGATAAGGGTGGGGTGGAGAACAAAGGAATATTTTGATTGAATTGATGTTGCCTCAGTTCCACCTCAAGACAATTCTATCACCAGTTAACCCATGGGAAGAAATTTTTAGGTTTGCTCTATTTGGTGGATATTTGAATGGTAATAGAAATTCTATTGCCAGAAAATGATTTCTCTTTGGCAGTGAACCAATCTGTTATCTATGTTTCTTACTTGTAATTCCTCAGAAAGTGTATAAAGTTCAGTGCCTTTTATACTTGTTATAATTCCTTTAATAGAGAGCCAACATTTTCACATAATCCAGATCTATTTGTTCCTCGGTGGTTACTGAATAGTTATCTATTTCCCATTTGCTTATTAATTTTATTTCTTAGTTCCAAAACACATCCATATGTTCTGATAACGCATTTGCACACATACAAACCAGGGTCAAAAAGACATCCAATTCTGGAGACGTGATTATTTTGAAATAACTATGCCTTGACAGAGGATTTGTTCCACTTAGGGTTGTATTTTAATAGGTTGCTGAACATTTTGCTAGTAGATGTTAACATTACACTTACCCAAACTTATGTATGTAGGAACAACCCATCCTTTGTAGACTGCTTTTAGATAAATAGCAAAAATAAGTTGAGACTAATGACTGTTTTAAGTCTTTTTGGTTGGGGAAATATGCTTCTTACAGTAAAAATAAGAAATGTTAAGAAATTTTGTTTGACACACATGTTTATTCAATCATTCTTCTCATTCACCCAATGCTTTCAGTAATAGACATGGTAACGAGTATCCATATAAACAAGAGACTAGATTTTCATCTGTCCCTTTTCAATCTAGATATTAGCCCTACTAAGAGTAATATTAAAAGTCAGTTTACCAAAAGATAGCACTAATTAACAAAAAGAATGCAGGAAATTCCTTACATTGAAACTAAAGATTTTTCATATTGCTGTAAACAGTTACAACAAATTGGTCAACTAGAATTACTGAGTAACCGGTACCTCATTAAATTTAACAATCATATTTCTGAAAATCTATAATTTGGACACAGGAAAACCTGTCAAAAATTGCCCATTTTAAACTCATAAGTGCCTTCGGAAAGTTTTACAAAAATAACAAATATCAGCGATCATAGGGCAGAGGTAAATCCTGTATATGTACCACCTATCAGATATGTGTTTACTGATACGTATTTACCCTGTGTTTATTTACATATTACAATAAAGATATGTATTTACCCTGTATTCTCGCACAGCACAAAATTTCTGATACCTCCCAACTTGTGTTTTCAACACACGGAAAGTTTTTCTTCAAGACTAGTAGATCTCAGGCTCTTGTGTTTGTTCAAATTATCTCTGGGCTTGAGAAATATACAAGCTGTGCTCTCTGAAGTAGTCTAGGTCTGAAGCAAGAATCTCAGAAATAAACTAGTAGATGCTATGGGCTGAATGATGAGAAACAGTGTACTTGTCCAGTTACCATTCTGCTAAATATAACTGGAAATTATTTTATTACTGCCTATTTGAAAATTACACTTAAGGTTAATTTTTCCAATATCTTACCTTACAATTTACAAAAGTATCTTTTCCTATTAATCACACTAGTAAAATTATATTTTTTCCTCATTAATTTACCGAGGCTCCTTTGGCAAAAATCATTTGAATTATACATCAGTGAGTCTCTTCCACTGATTTATACATCCTTTCATGATTACCACACTCCTGATTACTGTAGCTTTACAGAAAGTCTGAAATCAGGAAGTATGAGTCCACCAACTTTGGTCTTCCGGGTTTTCTTTCACCCAGACTTTGGATGTGGCTAGGTACTTTGCACTTTCATGTAAGTCCTAGAATTATCTCAATTTTTACAGAAAGAAAGCTTTCTAGAATGTGAATTGCACTGATTCTATAGACCAATTTGGGGAGAAATCTTAACAACATTGATGCTTTCATTCCACGAACATAGTATATCTTTCCTTTTATTTCAAACTTCTAAAGAAAAATTGGCAGGTTTTTTTTCTTTGTAGCTCTCAATTTACAGCATTTTTATGTCTTTTTTGTTTTGGTAACTTTGTTCAAAATGGCTCCCAGTTGTAGTGCTGAAAACTGCCCACTGTTCCTATGTACAAGAAGGCTCGGATACACCTTATGGTGAAAAATGTGTGTGTTTGATAAGCTTTATTCAAGCTTGAGTTATAGTGCTGTTGGCTATGAGTTCAGTGTTAATGAATCTAGTAAATACAATGTCTATAAACAAACATATACACAACAAGGTTATATATTAATCATTTGATGAAAATGGTTTGAACAAAGGCTCACAGGAACCTGATTCTGTATTTCCCCTATGAGCAGTGGTTCAATACCTGCTAATTCAGTGTTTTCTGTGACTTAATAGAACACAGCTACCCTGAATAACAGAATTCAATTGTAGGCTAATACACATGAAGAATTTGATATTCATTCATTAGTGATGAACATATTTATGAAGAACTTACCAGGTGCTATCAACTCTGACCATCAGGAATCCATCAGAGAAGCATAGCCCTGGCCACATCCTTAATTTCTTCAGACGTGGTCTAACAAAGGTTACTCTAAAAGGCCTTAATTTTAAGATATAATGATAATATACTCATGTCTTCATATAACAGTAACATGAAAAAATAATGAAAATGGAATCATTTTCAGACAAGGTAATAAAAAAACTAATCCTTAAGGATCTGTGCATGAAGATCTAGGCAATGACAGTGTAATGCCCAGGGTAGTCATTGTAAAATTGGGTTGCTAATACTTCATTACAACAGAAATTGTTGTGTATACTCCAATTACCTCTCTTTTGAGAAAACATGCATAATATAATAAACTTATCTACAATTTTGTAAAGTAACTTTTATGGTTGAGATGAATTATTTTTCGTCAGATAGCTTCGTGGGAACATAATGCCCTAGTGGCCAAAAACAAACTCATAAATTCTGTTTTCAACCATAATTTACTCTGAATATGACCATATAACCATTAAATATTTATTCAACTTTAGTTCCATTTCAAAATTAAAAATGTAATTTTATGTCCTTCACTGAGGACACTGAATAATAGCTGTATTTTCTTTGGCTCAGCTGGACCAATATGCTTAAGGTTCTTTGTCAACTTTAAGAAATAAGTATGAAAACAACACCCTTGTGAAACGATTTATTTCCTTAAACAATTCAATAGAACTATTTACATTGTTATATGTCTCTAAAATAAATGATTACCCTCATTATGAAGCATAGTTACAGTAATTTGCTATCTACTCTGAGCACCATTGAAAATAAAACCATAAACTGACCTCCTACATTCAAATGACCTCGTTTACTTGCTTTTTTTGAAAGCTAGGTTATGTTGATATTTCACTGAGCTGCATATTAGCTTCAACTAGGGTCACTAATGTGTGACTTCAACCTGTCCTTTTTTGTCAATGTGTATATAGACTTTGCATACTTTTTAAAAATGAGGGAATTTTGCCTGCTATTAAGAATAATATGTTAAAGCTCCGATTTAATCAGACTTAGAATTAATAACATTGCCCTGAGAATAAGGTCCAAAATTTTAGCAAGACTATTGAAGCTTTTTATAGTTAAAATGCTTCTCATCATTCTGGACTCGTACCTTCCTGCTCCCCATTTTCTGTAATCTTCCTGTCACAATGAATTATCATTCGATTACTCTATTTCACAACTGTATCTTTATCTCCACAATTTTTTCTTTTTTTATATCCATGTGTAGTATACCCTAATTTCAGGCAATATAATATTCCTTCATACCTTTTCCTCAGAGAGAGAATAGGTTTCCTTTTTTTATGTGCTTTTGTAGCACTCAATATTTTGCCCATTGCAACACTTATTTCATTCTATTACATTTGACAACCAATTTATTTTTTTGCCCCATTTAACTGGTAGTTTTGTGAGACCAAACACCATTTTCAGGGTTTTTTCCACTTGGCACAGTGCATGAAATATATTCAATATCTTTTATTTTCTTGTTAAATGAAATAGTGAAAAATACTCTAAATGTGGATATTGGGTGTCATGTCACATAGCTGAGAACCGGAATTAAAGTCAGTGGAAGATAAAAGTGGAAGTATGCTTAATGCCAAGCTTTACTCAGTTCAGTTATTCTAGGTCTAGTTCAACTTTAACATGTACATTTGTCTTGCGATTTCTTTTGAAGATAATGTAGTAAAGTATAAGATTCTCTCGGTCTATATATTCATAGTGGAATAGAATTGTATGCATGTTATTATCCTATGATATTATTAAAAGCCCTGAATAAGAATGTATCTAAAGTTTCAAGTTATCTCGAACACTGGAAGTAGGATGAAAGGTGTGAGGAAAATTAAATGTGCAATTATGATCATGTGAGGGCTTGTATACACTATTTTTAAAGGCTTTTAAATGTTACAGGTAGAAAATCACTACAGTAGAGAGATATACAGAAATTTCACATTATAAGAGACAAAGAAGGCAATTTCAGTGTAAACCTCGTTAATGCAGGTGGGAAAAGCAAGATAATTAGAAAGGCAACAAAAAAACCAATATACTGTTAATAGGAACATTAGAAGATTTAGGAATAAGACCAAATATATCAATTATATAAACAAATGTCATTGGTTTATATAACTGATATAGAGTTTATATAATTATAGAATGGTATCTATAATACATCTTCAAGAAAAAATGTATAATATGGGCATAAAACCTTTTTTTGTAAAGAAAAAAGCTTGTGAGTGTTTATAAATACACAAGTATATTACTCTGAGCGTGGAAAAGTACAGGGATGCTCTGCACCAAATGAAATATGAGTATCTATGACCACCGGAATTTCATGGTGATATTTGGGTGTACGTCTACCTTTTTTTAATCTTACAAACTTTTAAACGTTGGAGAATTAAGCCTTAATTTTAAAAGGCATAATCACCTCTTCTGTAACACAGATTGATGCTTTTATATATTTTGTTGCATACATGGATGTATTAAGAGATGTATATAAAACCTAAAAACTGATTCTTCAAATGAGGAATATATTTTAACACATGTAGTTGAAGTTTAATAAAGCCCAAGATTTGAAAGAGGCATATATTTCAGTTGGCAGTAGAGGTCACTCTCACAACTCCCTTCAACTCTATTATTGTACCTGAAAAGCAGCATTGACAATATGTAAATGCCAGGGCATGGCTTTGTTCTAATAAAACTTTATTTACAAAAAAAAATGTTGAATTGACTTTGGGCAATAGTTTGTTGATCCTTCCTTTAGCCATTTCGTTAATTATTCAAGCTTTAGTGTATATTTGAAAATCAGGTATTGTTTGTACTCCAACTTGATTCTTCTTTTTAAAAGCTATTTTGGCTATTTGAGTCCTTTCTTCATATAAATTTTACTGTAAGCGTATCTATACATAGAATACAGCTGAGGTTATGTTTATGTAAAGATCATTTTGGCTAGAATTGACATATTTACCCAGTGAACTTCCTTTATTTAATTACAGTTAAAAGAAATTTTGATAAATTCCTTGTCTTAAAGACAATTGTGTATTCTGCAAATAAGGATATTCTTAATTTTTTTCCAGTCCAAGTGATTTTATTTTTCTTTCCTTATTGAATTTGGTAGAATTTTCAGCGTGGTATCAGATAGGACTGGTATGGGCAAATATTCTTGCCTGACTACCAATCATAGGGGGAATGCATTCAGTCTTTAACCATTAGGTGTGACTTTGCCATGGATTGTTTTTTTAAATGTCCCTTAATAGTTTAAGGAAGACTTTCTATGTCTAGTTTGCTGATAATTTATCATGAATGAGTCTTGAATATTACAGTGTGTGTTGTTATTTTTTGCATCTATTGGTATAACATGCTTTTGTCTTGTCTGATATTATGGCATTACCTTGATTTTCAAAGGTTGAACCAGGACTTGGTTCTCATTATTCTTATGTGTTGCTGGATTTGACTTGCTAACATTTTGGTGAGGATTTTCATGCCTTTGTCCATAAAGTATATTGGTGTGAAATTTTATTTTCTCTCTCATTATTTTATGGTAGCCTCATAAAATAGAATTCCGTCTTCTAATTTCTGGAAGAGACTGTCTAGAATTCGTTTCTTCCTTAAAAATTTGGTAGAATGAACCAGCAAAATGATGTGGGCATGAAATTAGATCTCTTTTTTAGAATTTTTTTTTTTTTTTTTTAACTATTTTTCAATAGCATTGCTTATCTGTTTCTTCTGAGTCTTGCCGATTTGTTTCCTTTAAGGAATTGTCAATTTCATCTCAGTTATATTTATGGGCATAGAGTGATTCATAATAATCTGTTATTCTTTAATTTCTATATGGTGAGTAGTGATATCCACTCGTCAATATCCATAACTGCATCTTCCCTTCTTCCTTTTACTATATGGTTAAACCAGCTGGAGGTTTATCAATTGACTGATTTTGAAGAATCTTATATTTCAATGATTTGTTTCTATTTTTGTTTTTAATTTTATTAATTTCTCCTCTTTATTTTCCCCTTCATTCTTCTTGGTTTAGGCACAGTTTGCCCTTCCTTTGCAAGTTTCTTAATCTAAAATTACTGGTTTTTCTTTTGTAACATAAGCTTTCAATGTTAAAGTCTCACTAAGCAGTTTAGCTGTAAACTAGATTTTTATGTTAGTTTTAACAGCTTTTTCTATTCCTTTCTCTCCCAGCTCTTCTGAGATATGATTGACATGTAATATTGTGTAAGTTGAAGGTGTACAGTGTGATGATCTTATACATGTATATATTGTGATATGATTACTGCAAGAAGATTAGTTAACATACAATTACCTCACACAGTTAAACATTATTTTTAAGTAGGAAATTTTAAGATCTACTCTTTTAGCAATGTTCAAATATACATTATTATTAACTATAGACACCATGTTGTACATTAGGTCCTCAGAATTTATTCATCTATAATTGGACGTTTATATTCTTTGACCAGCATCACCCATTTCCTCCACTTCTAACCCCCTGCCCCTGGCAATCACCAATCTCTTCTGAGTTTGTTTTTTTAGATTCCACATATAAGTGAAATAAATCATGTTAACCTTTTTTCTTTTTCTTATTGTACACTTTTGCCAAACCACTCCCTATTTCTTCCACCCCTGAGCCCCTAGCAACCACTTTTCTACTTGCTGTCTGAACTTGCCTTTTTTTAATATAAGATGGCAAATCTAAATAATACCATGCAGTATTTGTCTTTCTGTTTTATTTAACTTAGGATAATGCCCTCAAGGTCCATCCATGTTGCCACAAATGACAGGATTTCCTTCTTTTCTATGGCTAAATTATAATCCATTTTGTGTATATATATATATATATGTTTGTGTGTATATATATATATGTATATATACATATACCACATTTTCTTTATTCATCTGTCAGTGGTCATTTGGGTTGATTCCATACTTTAGCTATTATGAATAATGAACATGGGGGTGCAGATACCTTTTCAAGTTAGTGATTTCTTTTTTTTTTTTTTTTTGTATGGATACCCAGAAGTAGAATTGCTGGGTCATGCAGTAGTCCTGTTTTTAATTTCTTGAGAAACCTCCACACTGTTTTACATAGTGACTGTACCAAGTTATATTCCTACCAGCAGTGTACTAAGGGTTGCTTTTTCTCTACATCCTTGCGGACACTTGTTATCTTTTATCTTTTTGATGATAGCCATTCTAACAGTTGTGGAGTGATTCCTCATTGTGCATTTGATTTCCATTTCTCTGATTAGTGACATTAAGCACCTTTTCATGTACCTGTTAGCCATTTGAATATCTTCTTTGGAAAAATGTCTACAAAAATGTCTGCCCATCTTTTAATTTGTTTATTGATTGCTATTGAGTCCTATGTGTTCCTTATATATTGTGGATATTAACCCTTTATCAAATATATGATTTGTAAATATTTTCTTTGATTCCAGAAGTTGCCTTTTCATTTTTTTATTGTTTCTTTACCGTGCAGAAGTTTTTAGTTTGATGTATTCACAACAGTGTTTTTTATTATAATTCAGTAGAAAACAATTTCAAATTTCTCTTGAAACTTCTTTGATTACTTAGATATGTTATAATTTTTAATTTGTGATTTTTCATATTTCAGCTTTTTCAGTTACTGCTTTTATAGTCAGAAAACAAACTCCGTACATCTTCAGTTTTCTATAAAAATAAGATTTATTTGTTTTGCAAAGGAGATGGTCTATCTTAAAAAATGTTCCATGTGCCTTTGAAAAGAATGTGGACTCAGCTGAGGGTAGAGTGTTGCATAAGTGTCACTTAGGTCCAATAAACTGATTGTGCTGTTCAACTTTTCTACATCCTTGTTGATTTTGTCTACCTGTTCTATGAATTAGTATTGAAGACTCCAACTATAATTGTGAATTTGTTTCTCTTTTAGTTCTATTAGTTTTTTTTTCTGCTGTATTTTTGCAGCTCTAGTGTTAGGTACAAATATAAAAATGTTTTGTGTCCTTGGTGACCTAACCCTTTCATCAATTTTAAATGTCCCACTTTATCTCTGGTCATTTGCCTTTTTTGTATGCTATTCATATAGCCATTCCAGCTTTCTTTGATTTTTGTTAGTGTGGTGACTAGGAATTCATGCAAAGATTTAAAGGGTCCCTTCCTTCTGCTTCCTCCTCTCCATGATCCTTCTTCCCCCTCTGGTTTCCCAGTGTTCTCATTCCTTTTGTTCGTTTTTAGAAGTTGGGACTTCAGCCTCTGCACTGTATTGCACAGTCCCCACAAAGTGGCCCAACATGGGCAAAGAGATGAGAGAAAACAAGGTGCAGGGCTGATTCAGCCACCACCACCAGTTCTACCTCTGCATCAGGGGTGTAGTGTTGCTACTGGAGCTTACTTTTTGTAGGGCAGGGAGAATTGAACACTCCACCCTGCACAAGTGGGTCTCAACCATGTCAGAGAAGAGGGGAGGCAGGCCATTTGATTGCTGGTGCCGAACTGGTGTAAGATGGGGAGTGTCAAAAGACTCTTCTATGAAGGACTGTTGCTGCTGTTCGCATTTGGTACCAGCCAGGGAAAGGGGGAAGAGGGGAGAGCTGCTGCTTCACTGCTGCCACTCACCTGGGCCAGAGCAGGGAAATTCCAAGAAGGTCTGTCCTGCAGGGGGTCCCCTCCTGATTCTCTAACTAGAAGGAGTGCTTTTCTCCAGGAGCTTTTTCTAACTTAGACTTCTAGGTTTGAGCTTACCTAGCGTCCCAGCTGTGGGTTTTTTCAAGGTCTCTACTAAAGAATATAAAAATTATTCTAATTTAAAAATTCATTCATTAATACTGGAGTCCTTATACATTTGGAATTTGTTTTGTATATACTGGGTTGTAGGGTTATTTTGTTCAAATCATATAGTAAATTGCCAAGTTCCATTCATTAAATAATCCATTATTTCTTCTCTGAATTGAAATACTTCTATTGCTGTATGTCTGACTCCCTTTCTGTTCTCTATTCTGTTGTAATTTTCTGTTTGTCAACTGTGTTCCCATGTCAAACGGTCTTAATTACAGTAGCTTTATTTGTTTACACATCTGTTTCTAGATTCCCATTTCTCTTACATTTCAGTTCTTACAGGGAAGGAGTCATCTTATATCTTTTGTACTAGCTTATCATATTGCTGACACATAGATATTATCACTAAATTATTGTCTAATTTTATTGTCTCGAAACTCTAATGCTCTAAAACTTCTGTTCCATTTGGCTAAATGCTTCAAAAATGGATTCAACACCATAAGTATTTATGGAATATCTGCTATATGTAACAGTTTGTATTAGGAACTGTAAAGAATGCAAAAAAGATTTTGTTCTTAAAGAACTTCCAAGCTAGTGTGGTAAGCATAAGTTCATGTAAATAATAGTAAATAAAGTGTGATGTAAGACACTATGGAAAGTGATTTGTAGGAAACATATGTCAAAGGGAGAAAAAATAATAGTTTTTTCTCGATCTCTGAAAAAAAGTTTATAGAAGGTATAGATATTTCCTATTGCCATTTTGACTCATTAACTACATAAGTGAATATAAAATAATGTAGATAAATCTTCTGAAGCCTAACCCCTACAGACCTTTTGAGTCTTTGTGGGACACAGGAGTTTGCCTAAGTTAGGGTAGAATTTTGTGTTTCATTCTCTGTTTTCTTGCTTTCCGAAAGAACCATAGTTTGGATGGGTGATTTTTAGTACTGTCCTTTTATCTGCATTTCTCATTCAGCTTTCTAATTAGTAAGTGTTCCTATCCAAACCTAGCTTCACACGAGTAACTTACAGTTACATCCCCTGAATGATTCTGTTTGCCAACTGCAGACCTTTTCTGATTCCGTGGCAAGCCCACATGGTAACTGTGGTTCAATAAGGGTGTGGTTGGGGAGGAGGAATCTCTTCTATGTCCACAGTCATGGATTACAGCAATAGAAAAGGAGTCCATGAAGGGAAAGTGATGGAACCATTTAACTCTAGTGACAGAAGTATGTTGATTATACCATAAAAGATACTTTAATACTTGATGAGGTGTAATGGATATTCCCTTAATATTTCTAGGAAATGTGGACATTTGTCAGGTACTCCTCATTAGAGAGTAACTAATGATGGAAATTGTACATAATAGGAAGAAGATGTGAAAATATCTTTGGTATTCATTGATTTTCTTAATATTAAGACCTCACATGAAAATTCTGAACTCAGTTCTTTGATTTAAATCCTGTTCTGAGCAAATCACAAAACTAAACTCCTTTTAAAAATATACTGAATATATATTTTCTAAAATGTTAACATGTGCATAGCTAACCTAGTCCTGACCTGTACTATGCATGCTTATAATTCATAGTCTTGTTCTCTATTTGATGAAGAAAGAGGTGTTTTAGTTCCACTGGCTTATGTATGGTTGGTATGCATCTTTGTTGCATGTTCAAAGGACTGCTTTTTAAAAATACTTTTGCCTTCAAAAGGCAAACATACTCTTGTGGTCTCCCTGGGAAACTTGGGAGCTGACCTCTCATTTGACAGAGCACCCACGGAAACAATTTAGAACCCAATTCCCTGGAGCCTCAGTGCTGCGAGACAAATGTGTGACCTCTGCTGAAGTATCTTTTTGTACAGAGCGATGCCAGGGTGACTGCATCTACTGTGCTTTGCCAAAGGTGACATTTTGGGGAGAAGTAAAACATGTTGTGTGGGCATGTTTGGCTTTACATTTAAACTAAGTTTAGAATGAGAGCAACCTGTCACTTCTAGCAAAAATATGTTCACAGGGATCATGATAGATGGGCAATCTGTTTCCAACCCTACTCTTACGACTTGTACCTTACTTGTTACCTCCCTTGGAACATATGTTTTCCATGAATCAAAGAGAACAATCTTAAATAGTGACATACATTGTTGTTTGTAAAGTTAGCGGCTAAAACCATATTTCTGAGAGAGAAGTAAACTGATGACAAAGAATGCCACGGGAATATAATGCAACAGATCCTAAATAAAATGAAGAGAGCTTTCTAAGTCATCATCTTCTAAAAACATTTAATAAATTTAGTAAGAATGTAAGGCATAGCAATGTTCCCCCGGGCGATGGGAATTTAGGGTAGGGTTGTAAAGGCACAGGAGAGCAGAGAGGCAGAAGGGTAGAGATCTAGAGAGAAATGGCAAGAGTGAGCAAAGTTCAGCAGGTCTTAGTATATGTGACTAGGTAATTAATGAATGAATGGCAATGAAAACATAGGGGCTCCCAGGTCTTATTTGACAAACCTACATCCTCTCCATTCCAGATGCCAACTGTGTTCACTGTTCAGCCAGTAAAGGCAGGGATGGGGCACTTGAATCCTGGAACCCTAAATGCACTTGAAACACTAACAAGGAGGTTTTAAAACTGGTCAGGGTTCGCACTGGAATGAATGACTTTTTGTGTGAAAGCACTTAAATTAGTTGATCCTAATACACCTCTCCCCAAGGTTTTACCAAAGTATGAGAAGCCAAGGAAGGGAAGGGAAGAAGGAAGATAAGAGCACAGGAAGGAAAGAAGTTCACATCAGCGCAGAGCACAAAGACTGAAAGCCACCCTGCTCTCCACTGGGGCTACGTCGCGAATACTGCCTGTGACCTAACCATCTGAAAAAATGTTCTCATTCATTTATGAAATGGAACTGGTTTTCCTGTTTGAAATACAAAACAAAGATGGTGACTCTCAATCCTCCCAGTCAGTGTGTGTGCTACCAACTTGTCAGAGGGCCAGACTGGGGCAGAAGAAGTTAGTACCCCTGCACGGCCCAGGCTTACTGGAGGAATGACATTTGGAAGCGCAAACAGTTTGCTGTTCCACATGCTATGACAAGGGGATTAGCCTGGGCCCGAGACCTTTGTGGCCACCGATCAAAGCCAAGGGCAGATGCCAATGTTGTACCGCTCCCTCCTTGTTGAAGATGAGAAAAGTAATGAAACCCAACACCATGGGGCTTAAAAGAATGTATTGCAGATCAAGCTGCAGGGAGTAGAATCTGTGTGACTCGGAAGAAGACACACTTCTATGAATGATTTCCTACAGAGCCCACAGAACATTTCAGAAAGCAATTTGACATCCTTGATAGGATACTGGAGACAGCATGATCCCGAGTTGAGAAGAACAGAAAGCCGGACTGTGGCAAAAATACAGTTAGGAAACAAAAGATGAGTGAGCAAGCAGTGTTAACATTGTGAGAGCAGAATGAAAGCGCTTACCTGGGGGGGATCCTGAGGCCAGTGATAACCTCTGGGATCTCTCTGGGAACTGGATGGTGGTAATTCACTTGAAAACAAACAGGGCTTTATCTTACTGCTTGGACTTCTTTCTCATCACCATGTTTGCTTTAATTTAAACTTAAAACAATATTAGAAAGTTTTCTAGACTGTAACATTTATCTTGTTTAGCACGGTATTCCCAGTGTCGAGCACCATGCCTGGATGTTATCAGAATCCTGTAACTATCAGTTGAATCGATCACTGGATGATGATTTTACTCTAATCAAAGTGGGACTGGTCAACTTGAGTCCACCTCTAATCCCAATGCTTACTAGCTCTGTCGCCTTGAGGAAATGCCCTCTTTGTGGATCAAGTTTTCTCATTTGTAAAACAGCGATCATAACAATGTCTTCTGAGTATTATGAGGTTTTTACAGGGATAAGGCACGTAAGATGTTTGCCCTAATGCCCAGTACAGATAAGTGCAGAATAAATGTTAACAATTGTCATCCTATCAAAACAACAATAACAAACGAGAACCAGGTATAAAAATACAGATGATCTGATGTTCCAATCAAAATAATAAAAGGAGTCTCACCTCCCTAGACACGCTCTGGTAAGATAATTACATGGTTTTAGAAAATGGAAGTGACAGTACAAAATGGTAAAACTTTCTGATGAAGATACAACGATTTGGCAAAGAAGTTCAAATTTCTCTGTGAATTTAAGTGCCGGGAGAAAAAGGATCAATAAATCCAAGTTTCAGGAGAAATAGTGGTCCAAGTATTTAATCCCTAGGAAACAGCCAGAGGGGAAAATAAGAGGGTGATATGCCATACAATAAGAAACATTTTTCAATACTTGCAAATTGGCAAAATGATGACTGTGTCGTACCTTTCAGTGGATCACTGAACCTAGTCTAGTGGGCCCTCCTGGAATTACCCGATGATATAAGGGATTATAGAAGGGTGTATATTTAACTGACCAGGTTCTTTTACAACTCTGCAGGAGTAGAGATCAACTTGTAGAAAACGGATAGAAAGCCAGAGAGTCCTGTCTACACCAGTGCAGATAATTTTGTCCAGTTGAGAATGTGAATCTGACTCAAGTTCTTATCAAAAATTGTCTCAAAATTTGACCCAATTTAAATGTTTTATTGGCTTTCTTATTAAATAAGCTTTGGCATGTATTCCCTCATCAATTAATCTTTGACCACACATTCATGTTACATTTGTAGTAAGGTCCCATTTTAAACTTTTTGAAAATTATACTTGATCAAAGCAATTAGAACATCTTTTGGAGCATATGTTCCTTACATACAATAATTCTGCAAAATCATATAATGTATATGACCCTTAGAATTTTACTGTAGGCAAGGCTTTCATCATATACTTGAGTCACACGGCTTTTCATGATCTGCTTTCAGTTTTTATTCTCTATCTTCATGTCTTACTACTCCTTCCAACAACCCAGACTTGTTGATGAGGCCATACTTTGTCTCACCTTCTCCCCACTGTGTGTTTTCACGTACCACGTCCTCCGCCAGGCTAACCCCACTCTTCCCGTGGTGCACAAAAACACACACCCCTTCTGAGTAGCCCATGCTCATCCTTCAAGCCTCAGCTGCTACTTCTCTGGGATCCTTTCATCATGTCTCACGACCCAGTTTTTGGTTCTGGATTTGTGTCCCCATAGTTGAGGCTTAGTCGCCTTTCTACACAGAACTCTCCCCAAAATAGCAACGATGAATGGCTTTACTCATTACGGCGGCCCTAGGTTTATTAGTTATAGTTGCATAACCAATTACCACACATTTAGCAGCTTTAAAGCACGTTTATTACCTCACAGTTTCTGTGGGTCAAGAGTCTGAGCATATCTTAACTGTGTCCTCTACTTGGAGGTCTCTCACAAGGTCCTCACCAAGGTGTCAGTCAGGAGTCTCATTAAAGGCTGAAATGGCGAAGAATCAGATTCCAAGCTCACATAATTGTTGGCAGAATTCGGTTCCTCGCTCCACTGCTCAGAGGCCACCTTCCGGTTTTTGCCGTGTGAGCCTGTCCCCTAAGGCTGCTTGCTTTGCTGAAGTCTGCAAACTGAGCGGACAGTAGAGACGGTTTGTTAGCAGGACGGCAGTTACATTCTTAGGCTCCATCATCATGAAAGTGGTACCTCATCACCTTTGCCACATTCTGTTACATAGAAGTAAGCGTAGGTCCGTCCACACTCCGGTGGACAGATTACATGATGTGGGGATCATGGAAGCCATCTTAACGTCTGCCCACCACAGTAGGGCCCGGAACTGCGCTCGTACATAGTAGGTGACGAAACAATAGTCTCCAAATGAATGAGTCTTTCAATGAACAGATGATTTCTGTGGACACTTCATTACAGAAATATGCAGAAAATCCCTTCTTCGGAGCCTAAGTTACTGTGTGTCACTATATTCATGTTTTTTCTTCTGACTGTAGCCTTTCCTTTCTTAATCCACATGCGCCCTGCATTTTTCTCATATTTTGAATTTGCATCATGCAAGCCTGTATCCAGAGCGATGCATGCATTGCTGCCGCTGTGTATAAAATCTCCTACTTAAATGCTTTCATCCTAGATTTTCCTCAGCCTCTTGAATTATGACTTTAACGGTATACCCTAAAACTACGTCGTGTACTGAAATTGACTTCATTGAATTTTATAACGAAACAATTTTGACTTTCAAAGAAAAATAAACGAAATAAGATAATATCATTTTGGCAAATTTTGTCTAAACAGTGTCAGAATTAGGAGTAATTCTTTAAGAGAACACTGTTAAATTCTGTTTTATTCCCCATTTCTCCTATCAGACGTCTGAACATTTCTTTCATCCATGATTTTAGATTCCTCTAACGTAATAGATGAAGGGCCAAATTAAGCTGAAGAGGTGGTTACATAAATACACTTACCATATATCCAGTACCTAATATTATAGAGCAGTATTCCTGGAGCATGCATCCGCTCTTTCTAAGGATAAATAAACTCTTTTCAAAAGTGTATTGTATGTGGGTTAATGTCTGTAAAGGTTAAAAACATCAAGTTCTGAAATATCATGACCTGACATTAATGACCCAATAATAGATTGACATTTGCAGTTCTCTTTCTGGGGTAATAGCCCACCATATGCAAAGATCAGCTTCTGTGTCTAGCTGCTTATCTCAAAGGAAAAAATGTGAGTAATAATAGTACAAGGGAGGTTAATAACAGGTACAGGGCTAGGATAACTTTTATCAGTCCGTTTAGAAAATGAACCCAGAATTGCTGTCAACTTGACTGGGAAGGGAAAAGGAAGGATGGATCCATGGGGGAGGCATCACTCAGCTTCCAGTGTGTGTGTGAAGGTTGTTTGCAAGGTTACCTGGGCTGATGCAACATAAAGCTGAAATTTGCATGTCGAAGCTTTGTTCCTTTTGTAACATAGTGCCACACAAATCACTGGCTCTGGGGTTTAAATTTCACAGATGTCTAAGCTCATTTAAAACTTAAAGTGCAATAATTTGTGATCCACAGTGTACCTAATCATTCTGCTTTTCCAGAATGTTTTGTTTAGCCATTATGCTTTGTTTTTACCATCTAAAATTCTAATTTTTCATAGGTTTTTCCTTTGAAAGCTAATGTATTCTTTTACAAGAAAATTTTTCTTTGGGGCCATGACATTATTACTACAGTTAAAAGAGTCAGAAGAAAATCCCACAGTATTTATTTGTATTTGAAATCACAACCAAAAATAACTCAGCATTAAGCTGACCATTACATTTTCCTGGGCTCTTAGGAAAAAAACATGACTCTTGGGTGCTACTTTTCTGTCCTTGTTACTTATTATTATTTCAACTACCTTCCAGGTTTCAGAACACATTGCAAGGAACATTTACACTATATTTTGAATTATTTCGTCAGAATTAGTTGCTTTATTTATTTTTTGTTACATCTTTATTGGACTATAATTGCTTCACAACACTGCGTTAGTTTCTGTTGCACAACAAAGTGAATCAGCCACATACATACATACACCCTATACCCCCTCCCTCTTGAGCCTCCCTCCCACCCTCCCAATCCCACCCCTCTAGGTCATTGCAAAGCACCGAGCTGATCTCCCTGTGCTATGCAACTGCTTCCCACTGGCTGTCTATTTTACATGTGGTAGTATATATATATCAATGCTACTCTTTTTACCTCATCCCAGCTTCCTCTCTCCACTGCCCACCGTATCCTCAAGTCCATTCTCTACTTCTGTGTCTTATTCCTGTCCTGCCCCTAGGTTCATCAGAACCACTTTTTTTCTTTAGATTCCATATATATGTGTTAGCGTACGGTATTCGTTTTTCTCTTGACTTACTTCACTCTGTACGACAGACTCTAGGTCCATCCACCTCACTACAAATAACTCAATTTTATTTCTTTTTATGGCTGAGTAATATTCCATTGCATATATGTGCCACATCTTCTTTATCCATTTATCTGTTGATGGACATTTAGGTTGTTTCCATGTCCTGGCTATTGTAAATAGTGCTGCAGTGAACATTGTGGTACATGTCTCTTTTTGAATTGTGGTTTTCTCAGGGTATATGTCCGGTAGTGGGATTGCTGGGTCATATGGTAGTTCTGTTCGTAGTTTTTTTAAGGAACCTCCATACTGTTCTCCATAGTGATTGTATCAATTTACATTCCCACCAACAGTGCAGGAGTGTTCCCTTTCCAGGATTTATTGTTCCTAGATTTTTTGATAATGGTCATTCTGACTGGCGTGAGGTGATAACTCATTGTAGTTTTGATTTGCATTTCTCTAATAATTAGTGATGTTGAGCATCTTTTCATGTGCTTCTTGGCCATCTGTATGTCTTCTTTGGTGAAATGTCTATTTAGGTCTTCCACCCATTTTTTTAATTGGGTTGTTTGTTTTTTGATATTGAGTTCCATGAGCTGTTTGTATATTTTGGAGATTAATCCTTTGTCCATTGCTTCATTTGCAAATATTTTCTCCCATTCTGAGGGTTGTCTTTTGGTCTCGTTTATGGTTTCCTTTGCTGTGCAAAAGCTTTTAAGTTTCATTAGGTCCCATTTGTTTATTTTTGTTTTTATTTCCATTTCTCTAGGAGGTGGGTCAAAAACGATCTTGCTGTGATGTATGTCAGAGTGTTCTGCCTATGTTTTCGTCTAAGAGTTTGGTATTGTCTGGCCTTACATTTAGGTCTTTAATCCATTTTGTTTATTTTTGTTTATGGTGTTAGGAAGTGTTCTAATTTCATTCTTTTACATGTAGCTGTCCAGTTTTCCCAGCACCACTTATTGAAAAGGCTGTCTTTCTCCATTGTATATTCTTGCTTCCCTTATCAAAAATAAGGTGACTATAGGTGCATGGGTTTATTTCTGAGCTTTCTATCCTGTACCATTGATCTCTATTTCTGTTTTTGTGCGAGTACGATACTGTCTTGATTACTGTAGCTTTGTAGTATAGTTTGAAGTCAGGGAGCCTGATTCCTCCAGCTCTGTTCTTCGTTCTCAAGATTGCTTTGGATATTCTGGGTCTCTTGTGTTTCCATACGAATTGTAAAATTCTTCATTCTAATTCCATGAAGAGTGCAATTGGTAGTTGAATAGGGATTGCAATGAACCTGTAGATTGCTTTGGGTAGTATAGTCATTTTCACAATATTGAGTCTTCCAATCCAAGAACATGGTACATCCCTCCATCTGTTAATGTCATCTTTGATTTCTTTCATCAGTGTTTTATAGTTTTCTGAGTACAAGTCTTTCACCTCCTTAAGTAGGTTTATTCCTAGGTATTTTATTCTTTTTGTTACAATGGTAAATGAGATTGTTTCCTTAATTTCTCTTTCCGATTTTTCGTTGTTAGTGTATAGGAATGCCAGAGGTTTCTGTGCATTAATTTTGTATCCTGCAACCTTACCAAATTCATTGATTAGTTCTAGTAGATTTTTGGTGGCATTTTTAGGATTTTTTATGTATAGTATCATGTCATCTGCAAGCAGTGACAATTTTACTTCTTCCTTTCCAATTTGTATTCCTTTAATTTGTTTTTCTTCTCTGTTTGCCATGACTAGGACTTCCAATAAGAGTGGTGAGAGTGGACATCTTTGTCTTGTTCCTGATCTTAGTAGAAACACTTTCAGTTTTTCACCATTGAGTATGAGGTTGGCTGTGGATTTGTCATATATGGCCTTTATTATATTGAGGTAGGTTCCCTCTATGCCCACTTTCTGGAGAGTTTTTATCATAAATGGGTGTTGACTTTTGTCAAAAGCTTTTTCTGCATCTATTGAGATGATCATATGGGTTTTATTCCTTAATTTGTTAGTACGGTGTATCACATTGACTGATTTGTGTATATTGAAGAATCCTTGCATCCCCGGGATAAATCCCACTTGATCATGGTGTATGATCCTTTTAATGTATTGTTGAATTCTGTTTGCTAGTATTTTTTTGAGGATATTCGTCAGTGATACTGATCTATAATTTTC
The DNA here is from genome assembly GCF_937001465.1 of Orcinus orca. Lineage (NCBI taxonomy): Eukaryota > Metazoa > Chordata > Mammalia > Artiodactyla > Delphinidae > Orcinus > Orcinus orca. The sequence continues at coordinate 17,212,837 of NC_064576.1, read as the reverse complement.
TTTTTTTGTGGTATTTTTGCTTTTGGTAGCAGGGTGATGGTGGCTTTGTAGAATGAATTTGGAAGCGTTCCTCCCTCTGCAGTTTTTTGGAAGAGTTTGAGAACTATGGGTGTTAACTCATCCGAATTCTATTGTTTGATAGAATTCGCCTTTGAAGCCATTTGGTCCTGGACTTTTGCTTGTTGGAAGATTTTTAATTACAGTTTCAATTTCATTACTTGAGATAGGTCTGTTTATATTATCTAATTCTTCCATGTTCAGTCTTGGAAAATTGTACTTTTCTAAGAATTTGTCCATTTCTTTGTGGTTGTCCATTTTATTGGCATATAGTTGTTTGTAGTAGTCTCTTATAATCCTTTGTATTTCTGTGATGTCAGTCGTGATTTCTTTTTCATTTCTAATTTTTTTGATTTGTGTCCTCTCCCTTTTTTTCTTGATGAGTCTGGCTAAGGGTTTATCAATTTTATCTTCTAGAACCAGATTTCAGTTTTATTGATATTTGCTATTGTTTTCTTTGTTTCTATTTCATTTATTTCTGCTCTGATTGTTATGATTTCTTTCCTTCTACTGACTTTGGGTTTTCTTCTTCTTTCTCTAGTTGTTAAGTATAGGGTTAGATTGTTTATTTGAGATGTTTCTTGTTTCTTCAGGTAGGATTGTATTGCTATAAACTTTCCTCTTAGAACTGTTTTTGCTGCATCCTGTAGGTTTTGGGTCATTGTGTTTTCAGTGTCATTTGTTTCTAGTGTTTTTTGATTTTCTCTTTGATTTCTTCAGTGATCTCTTAGTTATTTAGTAGTGTATTGTTTAGCCTCCATGTGTTTGTATTTTTTTTTACAGATTTTTTCCTGTAATTGATATCTAGTCTCATAGCATTGTGGTCAGAAAAGATACTTGATACGATTTCAATTTTCTTAAATTTACCAAGAGTTGATTTGTGACCTAAGTTGTGATCTCTCCTGGAGAATGTTCCATGTGCACTTCAGTAGAAGGTATATTCTGCCACTTTAGGGTGGAATCTTCTATAAGTATCAAGCAAATCTATCTGGTCTATCGTGTCATTTAAAGCTTGTGGTTCTTTATTTTCTCTTTGGATGGTCTGTGCATTGGTGAAAGTGGGGTGTTAAAGCCCTCTGCTATTATTGTGTTACTGTCAATCTCCCCTTTCATGGTCATTAGCATTTGTCTTGTGTACTGAGGTCCTCCTTTGTTGCATGCATAAACATTTATAAATGTTATATCTTCTTATTGGATTGATAACTTGATTATTATGTAGTGTCCTTCTTTGTCTCTTGTAAAAGATTTTATTGTAAAGTCTATTTTATCTCATATGAGTATTGCCATTCCAGCTTTCTTTTGATTTCCATTTGTGTGGAATATTTTTTTCCTTCCCTTCACTTTCAGTCTGTATGTGTCCTTTGGTCCGAAGTGAGTCTCTTGGAGACAGCATATATGTGTTTCTTGTTTTTGTATCCATTCAGCCAGTCTGTGTCTTTTGATTGGGGCATTTCATCCATTTACACTCAAGGTTATTATCGATGTGTATGTTCCTATTACCATTTTCTTAATTGTTTTGGGTTTGTTTTTGTGGGTCTTTTTCTTGTGTTTGCTGCCTAGGGAAGTTTCTTTAACATTTGCTGTAAAGCTGGTTTGGCAGTGCTGAATTCTCTGAACTTTTGTGTGTCTGAAAAGCTTTTTATTTCTTCTTCAAATCTGAATGAGATCCTTGCTGGGTAGAGTAATCTTGGTTGTAGGTTTTTCTCTTTTTCATTAGTTTAAATATATCCTGCCACTCCCTTCTGGCCTGCAGAGTTTCTGCTGAAAAGAATTAGTGGCTTTATGTTACTAAAAACTATCCTAGTGTGCAGTGATCCAATAGACTTAGAAAGACTCACTATACTTTACGTTTATTACCACTGCCATAAATTAACATCTTTGCAGAACTGAAAGCATTACATGGTAAAATTTTAGTATAAAGTTCACTGAAAGTAATTACAAATGATGAAGCAAGTATAATTTTACTCATCCAGACCAAGATATATATTTGCAGCATTATTTCAGTGCACTGGAAATATGAAGAGTAAACATTACTTTTAGTCTTTTCTTTTTCCTTCACTTTACATTAAATCTATAGGAAATGTAAGCCCCAGAAAGTTGCTTTAGTAACACTGGGGTGAGTTTCAATTATGCCTGATTGATTCAGTCTTTCAACTTTTGCCCTTTTCCTTATTATTATTGAAATAAATAACATAGAAACAATTTCACAGCTCTGTTTCATATTTTTCCCAAGTCTATAGATTTTTTTCCAGAGTGTAGAGAACAGACATGCACCATTGGTCTGGAAACACTTAACAGCTTGAGTGTCCTTGGGCAATGGAGAGGAAGGCAAAGTCAGTGGTTGCACTGAAATTTCATGGGGGAAACACAGAAATGAATTTTATGTCACAGGTCAAATCAATCATTTTATGTATATTTCAAAGAAATAAGAATTAAATGAGGATTATCTTATACGAAATACACTTGTATTTCTATTTGGTGCCTAATTATAGCTGGGCGTTTTGTTCAAGTGTGATCAAAGATTCGGATGGCATATGGTCAGAAAAAGCACAAGATTATACATCACTTATTATTTGACCCAATGGTGAAGATACCTCTTAAAGTTCCAGAACACATGTAAATGAATGATTCATTGTCTCCTGTTGCCAATGACAATAAAACACTTGGAGAATACCTTAAAATTCAGTGCTAAGGTTTTATTTTTACTTTTTTTATTGCCCTTATGGTGGATATTGTAAAATTAAATGATCAAGAATTTTTATGATGGGCTTCCCTGGTGGTGCAGTGGTTGAGAGTCCACCTGCCAATGCAGGGGACACGGGTTCATGCCCCGGTCTGGGAAGATCCCACATTTCACGGAACAGCTGGGCCCGTGAGCCATGGATGCTGAGTCTGCGCGTCTGGAGCCTGTGCTCCACAACGGGAGAGGCCACAACAGTGAGAGGCCTGCGTACTGCAAAAAAAAAAAAAAAAAAAAAAATTTTATGTTCAAAAAGTGACATTCAGAATTTTGATCATAAAATGGCACTGCAGACATCTTTTCTCCATTTCTCTGAGAAGAAGTACTCATTCAATCAACAGGTAGTCCATGAACATCTGTTACATAAATTATATGGATATATAGAGAATAATACTGACCTCTGACTTGATGGTATTTAGACACTAGAAAAATAGTCACATATTCTCACTATATCTTTAAATACCACTTGATTAAAACTAATAACGTAGTGTAAACAGATGGATGCCAAATAAAAATTAAGTTTTTATTTTAGAAAGAAACCGGAATTTCAGGATCCATCTATCTGGGTTTAGCCAATTGCACTAAAAAAAAAATGGACAAATACAAATATTAAACTACTAATTTTTTTTTTTTTTTTTTTTTTTTTTGCGGTACACGGGCCTCTCACTGTTGTGGCCTCTCCTGTTGCGGCCTCTCCCGTTGCGGAGCACACGCTCCGGACGCGCAGACTCAGCAGCCATGGCTCATGGGCCCAGCTGCTCCACGGCATGTAGGATCCTCCCAGACTGGGGCATGAACCTGAGTCCTCTGCATCGGCAGGCGGACTCTCAACCACTGCACCACCAGGGAAGCCCTAAACTACTAATTTTTAAAATATAAAAACATTACTTTTTTGTAGATAGAGATTTTCTATATATGGAATCATTTCATCTGCAAATAGACATCCTTTTACTTATTTTCCAATTTGGGTGCCTTTTATTTTTTCCTTTCTAATTACTCTAGATAAGTCTTCAAGTTTAATGTTGAATATTGGTAGTAAAAGTGGGAATCTTTGTTTTTTTCCCCTAATCTTAGAAGCTAAGCTTTCAGTCCTTCAGCATTGCGTATGCTGTGAATTTTTATCATGAAAGGGTATTGAATTTTGTCAGTTGCCTTTCCCATATCTATTAAGATTATCATGTTTATATTTTCTTAGTTCTGTAAATACCATGTATTACATTGGTTAGTTTTCTTAAACAGAAACATTCTTGCATTCCTGGGATAAATCTCACTTGGCCATAATGTATAATCCATTAAATGTGCACCTGGATTTCGTTTTCTAGTGTTGTGAACATCTTTGTGTCTATATACATAAAGAATATTGGTCTGTAGTTTTTGTTTTTCTTGTATCTATGTCTGACTTTGATATCTGTGTAATTCTGGTCTTCTGGAATGTTATAGGAAGTGTTTCCTCTGTTCTATTTTTTGGAAGCATTTTTTTTAAAATAAGTTTGTTTATTTTTGGCTGTGTTGGGTCTTCGTTTCTGTGCAAGGGCTTTCTCTAGTTGCGGCGAGTGGGGGCCACTCTTCATCGCGGTGCATGGGCCTTTCACTGTCGCAGCCTTCTCTTGTTGTGGAGCACAGGCTCCAGACACGCAGTCTCAGTAGCTGTGGTCCACAGGCTTAGTTGCTTCACAGCATGTGGGATCTTCCCAGACCAGGGCTCGAACCCATGTCCCCTGCATTGGCAGGCAGATTCTCAACCGCTGCGCCACCAGGGAAGCCCTGGAAAAGTTTGAGTTGAGTAGTGTTGGTTTTGATTACTTAGAAGTTTGGTACAATTCGCCAGTGAAGCCATCTAGTCTTGGACTTAATTTGTCAGTAGGTTTTTGATTATTGATTCAGTCCCTTTATTCATTAGAGGTCCATTGAGTTTCTAAATTTTTTGTGAGGAAAAGTTAGTGATTTGCATGTGTCTAAGTATTTACCCATTTTGTCTAGATTAATGTATTGTCAATATAATTGTTCATAATATTTTCTTACAATCCTTGTTTCTGTAAATTTGGTAGTAATGTCCCACTTTTATTTCAGATTTTAGTTAGCTGTGTCCTGTCACTTCTTTCTTAGTCAGTCTAACTGAAGGTTCTTCAATATTGTTGATCCTTTTAAAGAACCAATATTGATTTTGTATATATTCTCTATTTTTCAATTCTCTTTTCTAGCCTTATCTCCTTTTTTCTGCTAGTTCTGGGCTTAATTTGCTCTTTATTTTCTAGTTCCTTAAGGTGTAAAGTTAGGTTGTTGGTTTGAGGTCTGTCTTCTTTATTAATATAGGCATTGACAGCTGTGAATTTCCCTTTGACCACAGCTTTTGTGGCATTCAGTACATTTTGTTATGCTGTGATTGTTTCCATTCACCTAAAAGTGTTTTCAAATTTTCCAAGTTATTTCTTCTATGATATTATTATGAGCTGAACTGTGTTCCCCCAAAATTCACATGTTGAAGTCCTAACCCAAATACGCTATGATATTAGTATATTTGCAGATAGGGCCTTTAAAGAGGTAATTAAGGTAAAATGAGGTCATCTGTGTGGTCTGTAATACAATATGACTGGTGTCCTTATAAGAGGATATTAGGACACCAACACACACAGAATGTCATGTGAAGACAGAAGATGGTCCTCTCTAAGGCAAAGAGAGGCTCTCAGAAGAAACAATCCTGTTACCATCTTGGACTTCCAGCCTCCAGAAATGTAAGAAGGTAAACTGTTGAAGTAACCCAGTCTGTGGTACTTTGTTATGGTATCCCTACAACCTAATACAGACCTATTATCTGTTTGAGTGTATTGTTTAATTTCCACATATCTTTGAGTTTTGTTTTAGTTATTGCTTCAGTTCATTGTGATCAGAGGAGTTACTCTGTATAAATTCAGTCTTGTTTAAACATGAAAGTTGTTTCATGGCCTAACATATGGTCTATTCTGGAGAATGTTCCAGGTACATATGAGAAGAATGTATACTCTGTGGTATTAAGTGTTCTGTATGTGTCAGTTAGGTTATAGTGTTTGGGGGTTATAGTGTTTTTCAAGTCTTTTATTATTGCTCTTCTTTCTAGCTGTTCTATCCATTATTGAAAGTGGGGTATTGAAGTCTCTAACTATTATCGTATAACTATCTGTACCATCTTTAAGTTTTGTCAATGTGTGCTCCATATATTTTGAGACTCTGGTATTTCCTGTGTATAGGTTTTATCTTCCTGATGAATTGGTACTTTCAGTAAAACATCCTACTGCCTTCTGTTCTCCATAGTTTCTGATGATAAATTAGCTGTTTATATTATTCAAAGTCCTTTATACATGGTGAGTCAATTCTTTCTTGGTACTGTCAGATTTTCTCTTTATTATTTGTCTTCTAACAGTTTAATTATGCATTTGACCCTTGAACAACCTGGCTGTTAAGGGTGCCAACCCTCTACACAGTGGAAAACACGTGTATAACTTTACAATCAGCCCTCCATATCCAAGGTTCTACATCCAAGAATTCGACCAAATGTGGATCATGTAGTACTAAAGTATATATGGAAAATAATCACCTATAGGTGGGCCCATGCAGTTCAAACCCATGTTTTTCAGGGGTCAACTGTAATGTGTCTACGTGTGGATCTCTGAGTACTTGATATCTTTCATAACTTGTGCGAGCTTTTCAACCATTATTTTTTCAAACACAATTTATTTTGTAAAAAAATAACATAGAAATGAAGGTCACAATTGTATGAACTAATTTCTTTACCACATATACCACAGTATGATTTTATTAATAACTCTAATATCAACTAACAATTTTTACTATATATCAGAGACTGTTAATTGCCTGTCATAGTATGTCAAAAAATAATCAGTGAATCCTTGAGGATTAGTATGCTTCACCATTAGCTCTTCTCATTATAAATTTCATCAACTTAAAAGCAAGGTGGGTATGCTGATATCAAAAGCATCGCCCGTCTTTTTCCATAGTACTAATATTTCTTAAAAAGCAGTAAAATATACTCTTCTAGGTACACCTTTTAGAAGGCTCATGAGCTGCTTAAAGATTCCCTAAAAGACTTCTCAAAGCTACCTATCAATTATCCACTTAAAATTTTTCTTTAATTACCATAAGCCTTATATTTCTTTTAAATTGTTGCAAAAGAAATTCAGCAGGAACTGGAAGCTAGGTAAAAAGTACCCATATACACCCTTGTATACACACATTCTATGACATAGAATCATATTAAATACTTCTTAAAGTAGCAGGGGATATGTGTCTGACAATACAGTGAAAGATTATACAAATTTAAGGTAATATTAATTTTGAAGTGTTTACTTACATGAAACTTTCAAAAAGTCAAGGCTACAGGTATATATTAATTGGTAGATGATTATGCAACTTGTTTCCCATTGCTATAAAAATATAGTCAATAAACTCAGTGAACAAACTAAGCCTCTATTGTAACATAACTTCTATGAGGTGATGGATTTGAATTGTTATTTTGATTTATAGCACTTTTCTATGAATGTAAATTACAACTAATTTGACAAGTCCCTTAGTTTTGCATACTTGCTGATTAAAACAAATTCAGGCAAAAATTTTGGGCTAATATAGAAGATTCAGGTAAACTGACAATCTGAAATTGGAAATCTCTTAAATTTAGGAAATGATGATTTCATAAGATTTTGTTTTCCAGTGTTTTTAAGTTATAGAATTATAAAGAATTTTTTAATTGAAAATATAAGTTTGAAATATGTGATGTATATCACTCCAACTCTTAAAATATCATACAATATTTTTTTCTTTGTCCCACAATTTATGACAAAAATCTTTATGAATATCTATTTTCAAGGCCATAGTTCAGAACTTCAGAGCATTCCATATAATAAACCATGGGTTATCTTAAATGATTTCTGGAGGAATGAAAATCTTTTCACAGCAGCTAATATCCTTAGGAACAATTCTTTGGTGGTTCATTAAATATTCAAAGAAAAGTTAAACAGTAGGGGATTATCCAACCTCCAAAAGAAGAGTGACTATGAATAATGACTGTCATTAACATTCAGAATTATAAATGTTAGTTTCCAATACTAACATTTCCTTTTAAATAAAAGTACTAAAATCTCAGAAAAATCCTGCCAATTATATAGCACATTCCTTTTTATAACAAAATTACTTCTTACATAGAATAAAAACAAAATATTTAATAAGTACAGCATAAATTTTTATGACGTAGAGATTTTGTCTTTTTTTCAGATCTCTAACCCTAACTAATTATTTCTGAATAGTGAAGAAAAAAAATAGAAAAGGATTACTATTTCTGAACCCTGAGAAAAGTGAAAGGATAACTATCTAAATATTCAAGTAACCTTTTGTGTTTTCACCTTTTATAACTAAAATTTCCTACACATTTAACTTACTAAGAAATCATTAGTAATGACTTTTTTTTTTTTTTTTTTTTTTTTTTTTTGCGGTATGTGGGCCTCTCACTGTTGTGGCCTCTCCCGTTGCGGAGCACAGGCTCTGGACGCGCAGGCTCAGCAGCCATGGCTCACGGGCCCAGCCGCTCTGCGGCATGTGGGATCTTCCCGGACCGGGGCACGAACCCGCGTCCCCTGCATCGGCAGGCGGACTCTCAACCACTGCGCCACCAGGGAAGCCCAGTAATGACTTTTAAAGTGGGTTTATTACAGAATGTGGGTCTTTTATCTAAGTATTGCATACATTGTAGAAACTTATAAGCTGTTACTATGTGATTATGTTGTATAATTTGTATGATATGCAAATTATATAGTTCGCCTGAGGCTTGTGAAGAAGATGGTTTGTGAAACTGACATTCTGTAAGGAGTGTTCCTCACTTAATTTTCCCACCCTGGAACCAGATTTTATAGTGTGACAACAGATTTGTAACAATACGTGGAAGGGTTGTTTTTTAAATCAAATTCTTTCTGAAAACAATTGATTAAGCCCTCATGAAGCAATGAAACTATATTCAATTGAGTTCGAAATCACATAAAGCTGAAATTTCTTAGTCTGTCCTGAAGATGGGTTTTCTGGAAGCACACTTCTTACTTGCAGAGGACTATAAGCAGTGGATAACATTCCAGAATGTTGTTTTGAGGGGATAAGGGACAATAGTGAGGAAATTAGACCACGTACAAAGAGCAATGTGATTACTAAAGACCTATGTCCACAACAAGTTGCACCCATTTCCACGATTTTCTTTAATTCCTCTAGAGTGTTGGGGTTTTTTCCTCTATATTCTCATAGTTTAATACATAAAGCAATGGTCCTCAAACTTTAGCTGTAATAGAATCACCTGGAGGATCTACTGTCTGATAAGATTTGCATCAGCAAGGGTAACCTCCAGATTTAAAGATCCTGGTCCCTGAAACTGGTAAAAAGGTGGATTCCTGACTAATAGGGTTGCCATTGCAGTTTCAACAGCAATAAAGACAAAGTCTGCTCTTCTGCTATTGAAGCAGCATAGTAACATATTAGCACATGGCATAAGAAAAGGGAGAGAATACACCAAAAACCATTCCACTTAAAATCAATTTGTCTGGAAATAAAACCTCTTTTATTCTAATCCTAGGGGAAATATTGGAACTCAGGAAAATATGGGTTCTTCTGTACATATCAAGTTGAGTATTCCTTCCTGATACAAGTTTTTCAAAGTGGAAGATCATGTAATCATCTTCTAGACAGGAGTCAAGAATGGGTTTAAAGGGCTTGGGAAGATGGAAACTTCAGAATTCCTGTTGTTGGAAATGGGAGAATGGTCTGTGCCAAGACACGTAAAAAGATTTCTGAGGATCTAGGTAAATGTGTAGAGTATATTGATGTGTAGATAGGCACTAAAATGTATTAAAATATAGTAGCAAGATAAAAGAAAACTTGGTTGCTGGCAAAATTCGGACTCTTCACTTAATAGCTTTGTGACTTAGTGCATGCTGCTTCACTGATTTGTAACTTAGATTACTAATTTCTGAAGTGAGCGTTATACATTTTCTTTGTTATCATGTTGTTTTAAGGATTATATATAAAAAGGCCACAATTCTAAAAGTGTCTTATAAATTATAAAATTATGAGTCTAAGGTTTTATTATTTTTGTGACTGTGATTATGCTTTAAATTTATTCATTTTAACTTTTCACACAGTTAAATCTGCTCTACATACATTCTATCATGTAGAGATATACACGCATTTTTATGTAAATACACATAGACATATAGTTTTATATTTATATAATTAAGTAATTATATAATCTGTGATATAATATTTATATAGGCATAAATATAGTATATTTTTACATATGCAGGTATATATGAATTTTCATATATATGTAGATATATATGAATAAATATGAATTTTGACCCTGAAAAATAAATATTGAACATATTAGTTTCCACTTAAAACATTTTAAGTACAATGTTGATACTAATTTTCTGTATTTTAATGTTGCACTTAATATTTTTTCTGTTATGTTATTTAAGGACTGTTAGGCAACATGATGCCCATAAGGAAAAGAATAAAGTACTACAATTGTTGACATAGATTTTTTTTTGAGTGCTTCTATGCACATGAATTAAATGATCTCGGTATAATTAGCATAGAGGAAATTGTAAAAGTGAATTGTGCCCTTGGACATAACCCAAATGCAAACTTCTTTTTGTTACAGTACTTTGCTTTAAAGGAAAGAAGGTAGCAAACCAAGAATCAAAAGAATCACATTTTGTACTGAATATTACATGTATTCTCATTCTGCCTTTTGTATAAGTAAGTTCTCTGTTGGACTATCCATTTCTATAGAGATTTAGTATATGAGAAAATCTATTAAGTTTTATCATGAGTATAATTACGTCTGTCACTTTTACTGGTGGGCAGGAGTAGTAAGTACATTATCTTGTCAGCATTTTATGATAAAATTTGGCCAGCTGTGTATTTATGCTGAATAATACCACTTGGACTCTTACCTCTTTTTTTTTTAAATCAAAACATCTTTTGATTCCCTGAAGAATGACTCACACATTTTTCAAAAAAAACATTAACTATCTCCTTAAGATCTCACTCTCATGTCTTTCCATTTTCTCTCCTGCAATAAAACCTTCCCTCCTATACTCTTAGGGGAGGATCAAAGCACTGAAGAGAAGGCTGGTCTTTATAACTATCCCTCTACTCATTTTTCTACTTTTTTCCATTTTCCAAACCATTCCTCTTATTCACAATCAACTTTTCCACTTGTGATCTAGACTTCATTTTCATCTTTTCCCTTTGTAACCACAACTCCTTTATTTTTTCCCCTTCATTATTAATTTTTCTTTGGTTCCTTTCCTATAATTTTGAAGTATACAGATACTAGAACAGGTCTTAGAGATGGGATGAAACGATCAAGTACAGAACTGTGGGGGTTTGAGAACAACAGTGGTTGGGATCATGTTCGGTCCTTCTTTTCAAGAAAGGCAAAGAACATCATGCCAGGGTTTCAGTAACAGTACAAAGGATGATTGAGCATTATACCTGTTAAAGAAGTTAAGTAAGTCACTATAATCCACAAAGTTCAATATCAGAAATTAAAGGCAGGTGCAGAATATCTAGTTCTGAAACAGTTCAAACTTAAAGAATTCAAGTATGCAGGGTGGGAATGAGCAGATGTTAGGATTCCAAACAGTAAAGGTCAGCACTTGAAGACTATTTAGATTAATATTGATGATTCAAGAAACGTGAATCTAGGTAGCCAGGTAGAATTGCCATCATAGAGACAGACCATTAGAGACAAATAACAAGGGAGGAGGGTGGAGAACAAGAGTTTATATAACCTTTACAATAGAAAAAAAAAAAAAAAGACTCCATATGTCCTAGGGTAGCTTCTATGTGTGATGTACCTCTACCAGCTCCTTTGTATGTTTTGTGCTATTGTTTACTCTTGAGGTATGTGAATACACATCAACTAAGAATAACTTATGACCTCATGATGTCTGTAGACATCGAATCTCATATCTTGAAGGATTCATTCTTCCCCCAGGTACTGAGCTCTCCAAATTTTAATGCAGAGTGTTGACATGGCCATTTGCTTTCAACTTAAGTTGTTTCTTGGGACCCAATTTTTGGGAAGTAATAAATAGGTAGACATTCTTACCATCTTTATGGTAATTCCAGCTATTGTGTGTTGTAAAGAGATTTAGCCCATACACATTCTTTGAATGACCAGAGGTAATTTTTAAAATAATTTTTCAAATATGTATCTTAAATGTGCATATTTAAACTTATACATTTTCAAATTTATTAATGATATTCCTTTAAATACATATTTAGAAAGATTATAGTTTGTATTGTAACTGTAGAATTGGAACATTTGTTTCTCTCCTTTTAGACTTTGATATATTTTCCTCACTAAATTTACACTCAAATGAACTGTGAGATATGGCTCATGATCTCAGAAATCAATTTTCCATTGTCGAGATCCATTTTAATGCCCCTTAAAAATGATGTGAAGTGAATATAGCCATAATCATTATCTCAAAGGAATATATTTAAACAATTTATTTTCAAAGATTGAAAATATTCTGCCAAGTGATATAATTGTCACAATCACTTTGTATTACTCATTGCTCATATCCAACTATTTATACTAAAGAAGTACCATTGGGATCTATATCTGCCATCAAAGCTACATTCAATTAAATAGAGGGCAAACATATCACCATCCTTTCAAATCACAGGTTGAGTCTAAAAATATGTTGCAAAGCAAGGTAGATATCATAGGGTTCCATTGAATCTTCTTTTTAAAAAGTTGGTAGAAATATATAGAACTGATGATAAAATCCCAAATAACTAACCTGACATTAAGATATTCAGTCAACAGAACTGTTTTTTAGTATACATTGAAAAATAAGGTATCTGTCCCTCAGGCTTGACCTTCAGCACGTTTCTTTGACTGAATCTACTGGTCATTTTTGTATTCTTCCCTTCACACAGCCCCATCATGGAAATATCATGGGTCAAGAAACTAGATTGTCAAGATTATAAAACAAACTGCATTTCACTTCAAAGAGTATCATAAAAGAATGTCATTGCAAAGCAAGTATTTCAAATTTGTCATTAAGTTTATATCCATACTTTTCTAAGAATATATTCATTATATTCTTTTCTTCAAAATCAGTTATTAAGCACCTATTGTGATTAGAACTCTGTAATATATTTGATTATATTTGATAGAAAATTCCCAAATCCCTCATTGGCTCCGAGTCTTCAGATTCCAAGTCCACTATTTCTTGCCCTGCCAGATATTGCCTTGCCAATGGATTGTGGCTGAAGTAATGATATTTAATGAAGGACTCAGGGGAATAGCTTTTTGGGTAGCATAACTGGGATAGCACATTGCCTAAGAAGGGCAAAGTATAGAGTGTTTTAAAGGAAGGTACTGTCAGGTGTTTGAAGTGATATAGAGGGATGGGAAAGGATTGGGCTGAGGAGAGCAAATGAATGGCCTTATCCATTAAGTCCAGCTGTGACTTTTAAAAGATTGTTTCAGTCGAGTGGTGAGATTGGAAACGAGATTGCAAGATGCTGTAGAGTAAATGAGCAGTAAGAAATTGAGAATAGACCAATGTTTTTCACAGCTTTGGAATTTTTTTCAAAAGTGGAAGTCCATTTTTTAAACAATGAGATCTTGTGTGAAACACTGAAACTGGTAAGAAGTGGAACTCTTATTTCCCCACCCCCTGCCCTGTGGCCCAGAAGTCTCAGAATCAATATCTATGGAACACTATCACTTTGAGATGTTTAAGAGAGGGTAAGGAAGAAAAGAAGTAGGGGGAAAAGGAGCACAAATGGAGGTGCACACAAACAGTGCTGTACAGGAAAAAGTAGAAGAGCTTGAAGGATCCTTAGAGACAAGAAAGTATATTCAGACAAGAGACAGCTTCATGTGGGAGGTGGTCTAATGGAGACTTGACTATAGCCAGATGTGTCCTTCTTACTTCTCTGAAAGCTAATCTTGCCCAGACTCTGCTCTCAATTCTTGATCTAACAGGAAAACATGTAGTGAATTGTGGCTCCAGAGGGCCTTATCCTTGACATCAAATCTTTATTTTTCTCTAGCTCAGCTTTAGCCTGCTGCATTATTATTTTGTATTTGAGCTTAGTTGTCCAGTATCCCTGGAACCAATTAATTTAGAAGAGTATAACATAGTGGGGTTTTTTGGACAGATCTTATATTAGAGAGTAAGAGATCTCTCTCAGTGAAAGAGAGCTCGCAGGATATTGAAAATGTCTGCTGTTGAGCCACTTTTGCTCATTGTAAAGTGTAGCTTTTCATCAGGTGAAATTTTACGTATTTCCTCAGACCCTTAGACTATTCTTTTGTTGAGGTTACATACATGATGAAAAGGTAAAAGCTGTTTAAGAAATTTTCTTTTAAACAGGTATCTCTTTTTAAATCTTGTATTCTGATTCTTGCATTATCAAGATCTCCTTTTCCTTGGGCTCAAACTTATATGAAACAGAAGCCACAAACATCCCCTGAAAACTGAGCCAGATTTAGGCACTGGGATAAGGGGAGGTAAAAATAGAAAACACAGAAAAGAAACACATACACAGACAGAAAAGCCTAAAAAAAAAATTCCCGAACAACATATATGCATACTACAGGTAGAGAAAATAGGGCAGTGTAAGGTTGAATAACTTGCTCCTATTTTCCTCACCACCTAAGGATAAATATTTTCAAGAAGTGTATGCCTTCAATGTGTGTGGGACTCGGTTTTAAATTGTCAGGCAGAGAGTGACAGCTGAAAATTTAAATTATTACATCTCTTAAACAGACTGTTCATTTAGTTCTTTTTCAAGTTAATCACTGTATGGCCCTATAGTGCGATGGCTAAAAGCATGATCTGTAGAATCAGAAAGACGTGTGTCTGATGCCTCAGATTTCTGATTACACTTGACCCTGGAACAACAGGGGTTTGAACTGCGAGGGTCCACTTCTAAGCAATTGTTTTTCAATAGTAAATACTACAGTACTACATTATCTGTGGTTGGTTGGTTCTAATCTTTGATGTAGAATAGAGGATATTGAGGAACCACGGATACAGGGGGCCAACTATTAATTATATTCGGATTCTCAAATTCACAGAACCTGTGTCCCTAATCCCCATCTTGTTCAAGGGTCAATTGTATTACTTTTTTTTAACCTAGGCTAAAATAACCCTTCAGACTTTGTTTTCCTCATCTGTACAGTGAATGTTATAAAACTTAGAGTTTGTCAGAATTCAATGATTGACCGAGGGAAAGTGCTTGCACTGCATCTGCCACACAGAATGTTCAACCAACATGAGTACTAATAGAGTCAAGAAAGGGGGTAAGGCCAGGCTTAGGAGTGGGATTTTGTTTTTGTTTTTGTATATGAATGATAACGTTTCAAATATACTGCACTAATTCTTCACCATCCAGTAGTTTGCCCTTACTAAACACTTTACTGTGGAACTCAAAATACATCAGAGCAACAACCGTGTTCTCAAGGAATACTTTCCAACTGGGGAAGTAAAATAGGAATCTATAATAAACTTCTTGTACAATGTATGTGAATGTACAGAGCATCTTTACAAGTGGAGACTGAAGATCCTTGTTTGAAGAACTCAAGGTTTTCTGACAGGGCATAGCCATTTCCTATTTAGTTACCTTCTCTAATTTCCACTGTAGATGGCTTGTTCAATTCCGTAAAAATTTGAAAAAAGAGATTTAGTAGGAGCTTCTGGTATTGACTTTGGGAACGGTTCTTAAGTTTCTTCTCAATAATCCTCCAATATCCTTTTCTGTGTTTCTTTCTTAGCACAAAGCAAGTTATAGTTCAATTGACTTTCTGTCTACTTAATAAATATTGATAGATTGGGTACATTTAAGCGTGGCCATGTGTGATCCATCTTTAAAGGTAGAGTCATTATGCAGGGGGGTTGCAATTTATTCCTCGTTCATTCTCTTATCTTTTGAGAGGAATCATTATGCAAATATTGAACACATTCATGAAATGAAAAGAAAAATACTAGCTTTTTAATAGTTGTCTAAAACAAGATAGCATCTGCAGTAGAATGGAGTGAATATAGACCCTATTGTGCATGTTGTAAAAGTATATATTTTAGATAATAAGAAAAAGTAATTGAAGGTAAAATGTACAATTTTCTGACTGTAAAAGCTGCAGTACACTGCAATGATTGAGGAGACTATATATATATTTTCACTGGGAATCTATGGGCACAAGATTAATAACTAAATCCTGCAATAGGACATAATTATATGATTTCTCAAAGCTTATTTCAGATATCTAAGAATTCATGACAATGTGTATAATTAATTAAATGTTTGTATTCTTATTCATATTATAGGAATAGAACAGCTTAAATTTATTTATAGATAAACACATTTAATTTGGTACACCTATCACACTATTATCAATTCAGGCCACTGGTTTGATCTATTTTATTCATGTAGCTTATTAGTGAATAATTAAGAAACAGCCTTTAAAAATTTTTTTAAAACATTACTTTAAAATCCCCTCCAAATTAGCAGTGTTTTTCTTTTTTTTTTTAAATAACTTTCACATATTTGAGTGAGGTAAATTTTCTGCTGTGTTATACATGAATAGGCTTGTGTCTAAGGGTAAAATTGCTGAATGCTTTTGTATTGAATCTGTCATCATATTCCTCAATTTCTTATGTATATTAGTCTGTAGTACAGCAAAAGGAGACATCTATTTCTGACAAAAGTTTAGTACACATTATAGCTCGACTTTTGTAGAAAGCAGGAACATGGTTTTAATGGGAGAGCTGCATCTTGTTCTGTGCAAGGTGCATTAGATGGCCTTCATAAAACCATTTGTTCAGAGTTCTTTGGAAAATAGAACAGTGGGAAATTCAAACCTACACTTTATCTGTGGACTGGCCATATCATATAAAGGGGTAGATTTTCCCAATTGTTTTATTAAGTCATTTACCTTCTCTCATTTTCTATTTAAAAAATTTTAAGGTCATATTTTTCTGTCTTTTCTACCTTTTTTTAAGATTTTAATTTCATTTCTTCCCATTACAATATACATATATCCAAAAAATATGAAAACACTATAAAAATCATTGAGCTTGCACTTTGTATACAAATAACCACATTATAGGATTATAGGGAAAGAATAGTGAATGACTATCTAATTCATAAAGATAACATTAATAATAAATATTTTTGGAGGAAAGTTTGAAAAAGTGCTGAGATGATTATCCAAATTGAATGTATCATGTCATTTTTTTGTGAATATCTTGTGTTTAGTAGCAATTAATTTTCAGGCTTCAAGTGTTAAAATAGCCTAAAATTAAAAATAGAAAATTAAAAGGGAAAAAAATTTAAAGACTCACAAAAGAAAAGGTAACTTAATATTTTTTCTGGAACAAAGGAACAGAAATAATTGTAAATTCATAAATATAATGTACACATATGGGAATCCATGTAAGAGAAGGAGTAATCTTAAAATATAAAAAAAGTCACATAGTAGTTAAAAATGTGAAACAAGGTAATTATTAAAAATATTTGTAATGCAGCTAACTAGTACTAGAAATATCTTAGCCACTGAGGGTAGAGCAGTGGAGAAGACAGACATGGTCCCTGCCATCACTGGATTTACCTACTAATAGAGGAATTAGGCATTAAAAAATATATCTTCTTACATTATTTAATTAGTCATGATATGTGTTGGAGAAAGGATAGGAACAGAAAAATTTGATTTAGTCTTGATGTCAGTGAGTTGTTTCTTAAGGAAACAACCTTTGGATGAGCTCTGATGGGTGGAAATAAAGTGGGGGTGTGGCATGGACAAGGGAGAGGTAATCCAGTTTGAGGATGGAGCACATGTGAGGGCCCTTGGAGAAAGCAGAGGGTGCCTTGGAACTTTGAGAAAGCCAAGGCGGTCAAAGCTAAGAGAACAAGTGTGGCAGTAGAGTAAGTCAGGTGATTCAGGGACAAGCAGTTGTACCACTGTGACCACATAAAGGACAAAGGACCTAGGTCTCTAATCCAAGGACAATTGGAAGTCATTAAAGGATTTTAACTACAATAGGGGAGAAATCAGATTTGCTATTTAAAGTGATTACATTGGCCTCTGTGGGACTAGATTAGTTTTATAACATTGTGAGTTTGCAAAGGCTATGAATGTCAAAGCCTTTCTTCTACTCCTCTTCCTAGGATATCTCCAGTGTCTTTTCTCTTTTCTCTTTTTAAAAGAGATTTAACATCTGTGTGCTGGTAAGAAACACTATATGATGGTATACCATACTGCTGAGTGGGAAAAAAAATAAGTTGCAGGAGGGGATAGTAAAAGCAGTTTCTGCACAGTTAAGGCCCTGCATATATTACATAATATTCAGAAAGCTAAAAACAAACAAAGACTTCTTAACACTGGTTACTACAAGAAAATACAATTGATCCTTGTACAACACAGTGGTTAAGGGTACCAACCATCGAAACAGTTAGAAATCCAAGTATAATTTGTAGTCTACCCTCCATATCCTTGGCTTTTGAGTATCTGCAAGTCTGCATACATGGATTCAACCAACCAGGAATCTTTTAGTGCTGTAATATTTACTATTGAAAAAATAATCCATGTGTAAGTGGACTTGCACAGTTCAAACTCATGTTCAGGGGTCAGCTGTAATAAGAGAAAGTTGCCTACTTAGCAAATTTCAGGTATACAGTAATTTATTCACTATATTCATCATGCTGTGCTTTAGATCCTCTGAAATCAGAACTTACTCATACTATAATTGAAAGTTTGTACCCTTGGACCAACATTTCCCCCATGTGGCCCACCCCATCCATCCCCCAAACCTTGGCAACCACTGTCCTACTCTGGTTCTATGAGTTTAACTTATAATGAAAAAAAATATGGAAATATAGCTGATGTACAATATGTTAGTTTCAGGTGTACTACATAGTAATTTTATATTTGCATACATTTTGAAATGATCACTACCATAAGTTTAGAAATGATGTGTCCCCATATAAAGTGACTACAATATTAATGACCATAATTTTATGCTGTGTATTATGTCCTGTGGCTTATTTCATAACCAGAGCTTTTACCTCTTAATTCCCTTCACCTATTTCACCCTCCGCACTTCCCTCCCCTTTAACAACCAACCATTTTTTTCTGTACCTATGAGTCTGTTTTCTTTTAGAGTCCACATATAAGTGAAATCATATAATATTTGTCATCTCTTTGACTTATTTCAATTATCATAGTTACCTTTATATCAATCCATGTTTTCACAAATGGAACGGTTTCATTTATTTTTATTTTACAGCTGAGTAATATTCCACTATAGGTGTATACTACATCTTCTTTATCCATTCATCTATTAATGGACACCTGGTTGCTTCCATATCTGGGACATTGTAAATAGGGCTACAATGAACATTGGTGTGCATATATTTTTTTGAATTAATGTTTTGGTTTTCTTTGAGTAAATACCCAGAAGTGGAGTTTCTGGATTATATGGCAGTTCTACTTTTAATTTTTTGAGGAACTTCATACTGTTTTTCACACTGTCTACACCAATTCTCAATCCCACCAATGGTGAATGAGGGTTCTCTTTTCTCCACATCCTCACCAACACTTGGTGAGGTATTTTATTTCCTCTTAGATTTCCTCAGGGATCCATGGTAGTTTCATAACATGTTGTTTAGATTCCACATGTTTAAGTTTTTTGCACTTTTCTTCTTGTAGTTGTTTTCTAGTCTCATGCAGTTGTGGTCATTAAAGTTCCTTGATATGATTTCAGTCATCTTATATTTATTGAGACTTGTTTTGTGGCCTAGCATGTGTTCTATCCTGGAGAATGTTCTCTGTGCACTTGAAATGAATGTCTGTTCTACTGGTTTTGGATGAAATGTTCTCTATATATCTATTAAATCCATATGATCTTGGGACTTCCCTGGTGGCCAAGTGGTTAAGACTCCACACTCCCAATGCAGAGGACACAGGTTCAATCCCTGGTTGGGGAACTAAGATCCCACATGCTGCATGGTGTGACCAAAAATATTAAAAACAAAACAAAAAATCCATCTGCTCTAATGTGTCATTTAAGGGCAGTGTTTATTTACTGATTTTCTGCTGTTGATGTAAGTGGGATGTTTAGTCCCCCACAGTTCTGTGTTAAAGTCAATTTCTCCATTTATATCCATTAATATTTGCTTTATTTTTTTTTTTGTACTTTTTTCCCCCTTTTCATCAGTTAGAATGTATCATGCCACTCCCTCTGGCCCTCAAAGTTTCTGTTAAAAAGTCAGCTGAAACTCTTACGGGTGTTCCCTTGTATGTAGCTAGTTGCTTTTCTCTTGCTGCTTTTAAGATTCTCTTTAATTTTTGCAATAATTATACTGTGTCTTGGTGTGGACTTCTTTGGATTCATTTTGTTTGGGACTATCTGTGCTTCCTGAAGCTGGATGTATGTTTCCTACCCTTGGGGTTAGGGAAATTGTCAGCTAATATTTCTTCTAAAAACATCTCTACCACTTTCCTCTCTCTTCTCCTTCTGGGACCACTCTAATGTAAATATTAGTACACTTGATGTTGTCTCAAAGATCTCATAAACTATCCCCATTTTATTAAATTCCTTTTTTTCCCCCCTATTCAGCTTGGGTGATTTCCACTACTCCCTTTTCCAGAACACTGATCTGTTCCTCTATATCATCTAATCTACTTTTGATTTTTTTCTAGTACATTTTTAATTTCACTTATTTTAGTCTTCAGCCCTGTTTTGTTTTTTATATTTTCTAACTCTGTTAAAGTTCTTGCTGTGTTCATCTGTTCTTCCTAATTTGGTGAGCATGTTTATGATCATTAACTTGAACTCTTTATTGGGTAGCTCGCTTATCTACACTTTTAGTTTGTTTCTGAGGTTGTCTTTTTCCTTTGTTTGGAACATATTCATCTGTCTCCTCATTTTGCCCAATTCTGTGTATTTATTTCTATCTGTTACATAGGTAAATTATGTTTCCACGTCTTGAAGAAGTGACCTTATGTAGGAGATATCCTATAGGTCCCACAAGCTTGATCCTTTCTAATGCCCAGAGCTATATCCTCAAGGGGTGCCCTCTACATGAACTGTATATCTCTTTCTATTGTGGTGAGGCTAACTACTGTGAGCACACTAGTAGGCAGGGTGGACCCCAGTCCAGTTGGCTGCAAGGCCATTCCTTGTGCAGTAACTGTACACTTACTAGAGGGTAGGGTAGGCTTCCTGTGTTGTTGACTGCATAGCTTGGGACCAGAGGCTGGTTCTGGCCTGCTGGAAGGTGGGGCTTGGTTCCTGCTTGCTTGTCTGTATATTCTGGGAGGCCTTGGGCTAGTATTGGCCTTCTAGAGTGTATGACAGTGTTCCCAGTGCTAATAGGCTAGAGGGAGGATTCCAAAATGGTGTTTGCCAGTGCCAGTGTTATCAAGGAAAAACGAGCTCCCCCAAAGCAGCTGCAGCCAGCATCTCTGTCCTCAGGGGTGTCTAGATTTGCCACTTGTCTTTCTGGGAGGCTCACTGAGATTAACAAGTGGGTCTGATCCGGGCTCCCTTCATGCTCTGTCTCTATGCTGGGACTTGGTGAATGTGAGATTTTGTGACTTTTAAGAGCGGAGTCTCTGTTTTCCCATAGTTCTCCAGCTCTTCCAGACATAAGCTCTGCTGGATTTCAAAGTCAGACATCTGGAGGCTCACCATCCCAGTGCAGGACTCCCATGCTGGGGAGCCTGATGTAGGGCTCTGGCCCCTCTCTCCTTAGGCTGGACCTCTATGATTGTGATATTCCTGCTGTTGTGAGTCAGTGACCTAGGGGTGTGGGTCCTGACTATACTGAGACTCCATCCCTTCTACCTATCTCATTATTGCTCCTTCTTTATGATTTTAGTTGTGGAAAAATCTTTCCAATTAGTCTTCAAGTTATTCTTATAAATATTTGCTCTGTAAGTAGTTGTAATTTTGGTGTGTCCATGGGCGTAGGTGAGTTTAAGGTCTTCCCACTTGGCTGTCTTGGTCACCTCTCCCCTTTGACATTTTAAAATTCCATGTACACATGGTATCAAACAGTAATTGTATGTTTGTGTCTGGCTTATTTCACTTAGTATAATGCCTTCCAGCTTTCTACACGTTGTTACAAATGGCAGGATTTCCTTCTCTTATGGTGGAATAATATTTCATTGTATTTATAACTAACTTTCTCTTGATTCATCTGTCATTGAACAATTTGAATTGTTTTCAGATCTTCGGTGTTGTGAATAATTCTATGATGAACATTGGAGTGCAGGTATTTCTTAGAGATACTGATTTCACTAGATCTTATGGTAGTTTTATTTTTAATTTTTTGAGGAACCTCCATACTGTTTTCCATAGTGGCTGTATCAATTTACATTCCTACCAACAGTATACAGGGTTCCATTTCCTCCACATTCTTGCCAACACTTGTTATCAACATATATTGTTTTCATAATCTGTATAATTGCTTAATGTTATGCACTGAATATTCATTAGCAGAATGAAATCCATTTGCTCTTCTCATCTTTAAAATTCCCTTTGAAATTTAATCATAAATTTGCCTTCTACTGACATGACC
The DNA here is from genome assembly GCF_937001465.1 of Orcinus orca. Lineage (NCBI taxonomy): Eukaryota > Metazoa > Chordata > Mammalia > Artiodactyla > Delphinidae > Orcinus > Orcinus orca. Next base: position 17,190,399 of record NC_064576.1, on the reverse strand, counting down.
TATTGATGTAATTTTAAAGTGACATGAATGTAATTTATCTTCATGTTAAATTAGAAAAAAAATTCTCTGCATATAATTTTGTCTTCAATTTCGGTTAACAAGTAACATTTAATCTCAAATTTTTGAAATGTTTTTCCAACTCTTGATATTAATATCCAATACCTAAGTAATTTCTAAAATAGTATCTGTGGTACAAGAATTTATTACCTGTTCTAATTCAAATGGGTCACAAATTTCGATACTATTTATTAACTACAAAATGTCTATTTTTTGAGGAAACAGGCTCCATATAGTAACACCAGAAGTCTTCGTAGTGTTGAGTTAATTATGTAGACTATCTCCTTGTTCATATAAAGTCTAAGTTTTCTGAATAACAGAATTGTCATGTGTTGAAGTCAGAGTTGGTGTATTGAATTAAAAATATACAGACAATTATGACCTGATGAATGAGAAGTCACTAGCCACCTACACAGTGGGGAGGGGGTGACTGGTAGCTCCCTCAGCATCCCAGATCCCGCTTGGGGAAGGGAAACCCATAGGGTTGTTTTTACTAAAGGAGCAGTTTCAGTATCCCCACACAAAGGAAGTAGAGTCATAAGATTTATAATTTCTTACATATCCCAGAAGTAAAGGAGCATCCTTGAGCCAGGGGAGGGATAGTCTTCTCTGAGGTCATTGGTTAACAGGAGATAGAGAACACGGTAGCAAGCATCTATTCTTATAAGGTGGTTGGGGCGGAGGTCACTAATTTTTTTCTGGACTTAAATCTAAGTGGTTATTTTTAAAGTGCCCTGAGGAAACCAAAGTGGGAACTTAGACCTGGCATTCTAAACTCAAGCCCTTATCTAAAAGTCTAGACTCTGGGTGTGAGTGAAATTATCATACTGTAAAATTCCTAGGCAGCAACTCAGAGGAAGAAGTTGTTTTCCTCAAAAATTGCTTTTCTCAAAGTAGTTTTTATCAACACATGTCACCTCACTGTCCCTGGAATAGGAATTCTAAGTGTTTTTGGCCAAAGAAACTAGGGAAAAAAACAATATGAGTAAGGAAATAAAATTGCAACAGGGCTGCTGATACACACAGCATATTTTCTAGCCAACAAGGTCATTGAAGTAGAAGTTCAAGCCACTTCTCCACTCCCCAAAGAATAACATTCCTGTATCAATTCCTGGGAGCTGTGCTAAGAAGAGTAACAGATTTTTTTTTAATCTTGATCTACCCAGTACCACTTATACCTAAAATACAGTCCCAAAATTTTGCCTAAAGAATAGGGCCTTCTTCACTTGAGACATTTGCAAATAATTTGTGACAAACAACTTAAGGAAGCCAAGTGGAAAATGATTAAAAACAAAATCCATATGATGTGTCTACTGTTTCCAGAAGTTGAGGTTCTGTTTTTTTGCTGATTGTGCCAGAAGTTAAGATTCCCTTATGTTGGCCTAAGTAAGACCTCAGATGGCCAGTTACTGCTTTGCCTGCATCATGTAACATAGAGGGTATATAGGATGATTTTGTCAAATTGTTGGATTGGACCTCTGTCCCATATCCCTGCTCCACTCTTATCAACATAAGCCAACTGGGCTCAAAGGCTAATCCCACCCAGACTTTATCCCCTTCTTGATGCCTAAAGGTCTAATCTGGAGCCAGACAGAAAAGTCCTATTTAGACACCTTTCCTTTATTTCCTAACCCTCAGACCTTACTTCCATTTTGTACCTTGTATGGGAATGCTCTTTTCACACGAGAGTGAAGAAAACGAGAGAGATTTTCCCATTTCCAGATGTAGTAATCACCTGGATAAATTTGAACTCTTCCATGGCCCTCCTTTAGGCTGATCTTATCATGTGTCTTTCTATGAATTTGAAATAACGTTGCTCAGAATGCTAATTAAATTTAAAATTGCATATAAACTCTGATATTAGAATTTCATGGATTTTTAGTGGAGTTTTTCTGAGGCAAATGGAGAACTATAGCACATACCACATTGCAATACTGCCTAAATTTCTTTTCAGTGTTGCCTGCGCTTTCCTGAATTTTCTTAGAAGCAAGTGTATCTGGGCAGTTGTCAGGTATATTGTATCTTTCGCTCTCTCAATACCGTTTGTCACAGCTCCTCGTCAGTTTCTTATAACTTCAAGGCTCAAAATAACCAAGTTTTGTATCCTCCATTGCAGAGGGAGACCCAGACCTACTGAAATAACTGCAATGAAGTAACTTTCTGCCCATTAGACATACCCCAAAAAGTTAGAAAGGAATGTAGGTGACTAATATTTTGCTAGATGAGCGATATCATGTTAAATGCTTTTATATATGACACTTACTGGATAGTAACTGATTGTTTTAAAAGCATTTATTCATTCACCACTTATTTTCTTTTACTAAAAACACATTTTTAGGCATTCTATGTGTATCATAGATAAAGCAACAAACAGAAGAAGGGCTATTCCAATAGAGTAGTGAGGAAGAACCGATTTCTATATGAATACGAAAAATACTTGACCTACTCACTCTAGGAGGTAAGGGAGATAACTGTAAGCTCTCACCTGATAAATAAAAAGTATCCAGGGCTTCCCTGGTGGCACAGTGGTTGAGAGTCCGCCTGCCGATGCAGGGGACACGGGTTCGTGCCCCGGTCCGGGAAGATCCCACATGCCGTGGAGCGGCTGGGCCCGTGAGCCATGGCCGCTGAGCCTGCGCGTCTGGAGCCTGTGCTCCACAGCGGGAGAGGTCACAGCAGTGAGAGGCCCGTGTACGGCAAAAAAAAAAAACAAGAAATGTATCCAGATGAAGAGAGAGTGAAATGGAATACACATTCATAAGAGTGCTCCAAAGTAAGAGAAATTTTTTTCTATCACCATATTTTCAAAACAAACACATGGCAACAGAAGAATAAAATAATAGTAATATGATAAGAACATAGAAAGCTAATGAGAGAGACTTTGAGGCAAGGGGTCAATTATAAAATGCCTTGTATTTTACATGGAAGACTTTGGCTTTTATCCAAAAGGCAATAGAACACTAATTTAGGTTTTAAATTCAAGGGTGATAAAGTCAGATATAATTTAGTAAAAGGGCATTAGCTTGTGAGTTAGGATATGTTGCAAAAGGCACCAGTGGAAATGGAAATCCTTTTTAGAAGGTTCTGAAATAATCCAGGAGCAAGACAGTGGTTACCCAGGCTAGAGTAATAGAAATGGTAATGGAAAAGAGGGAATAGGCAAGTGAAGTTTTGAGGAGTTGTGGGTGTGATAAATGGGAAAGACTCCTAAATAATCTGTTTCCAGGTGTGGGCAATTGGATAAGGACTCACTTTCAAGTTTTAGTTTCTTAGAAGTTCTCTTTCCTGACCTTCACTGAAATAAAACAGTGGGCTGACCAGCTCTTCCCATTTGGTCTGTAACGTTCTGACTCATGCCCACAGTGGTTGGAACTTGAGAGTTGGAAGAGCCCCTCTCATGTTGCCTCTCCACCTCTTGAACACTACATATGTTTTCAAAGATGGTTGTCTGCTTCCAACCATGTTGGTCACTTGAATTGATATTACAAGTGTCTAGTTGAGTGGAATATGTAAACTTCAGGATGGAAGTAGGGAGCCTGAAGCGAGATTTTCCCATAAAAAGTACAACTCAAGTTTTGGAGCAATTCAGTGAAGGTAAACTGCTCAAAGAGTTTTGTTGGATGAGACACAGAGTGGGAAAACAACTAGAAAACATCTGAGAAGGACTCCCACTCAGATCATTTTTAAGTGTTTTAATTTCTGCTGTACTTTAAATAAAATTAGAAAAAAATAGATAGGTTATGAATGTGGTTTATGCAAAGATACCCCAGTTATTCAGTAACTGTATTAAAGGAAAAGGCTTATCTTTCCCTTAAGAGACTAGTGAATACATATAACTCTTAAATGGTTAAAATAAAATTAAAATATGTCATTTATATATATTTAAACAATTCCCCACTTTGACTTTAGTTAATGAACTAACTGAAGGTTCAAATAGCATTGATTAGAAGACTTTTATTGTATTCAGAGTCTTTCTACTTGGCAATTACATTTCTTCTTTTTCTTACATCTCAATCTGTGTATAATGCTCAGAAAGTAATGTTCAGTAAGAAATTTTAACAGAAAATCATAGATAATAAAAAATAATAACTGTAAACTTAAAATAAAAACACTGACCAACACTACCTTCTTTCCACCTAGTGGAAATGGCTGAAGTTTTATTTTTAAACATCTGTGGGCTAATTACATAGAAAATACCCACCCACCCCGACATTGATTGTCTGGAAAATAATACTCAAGTATGGTGACTATGCAATAATTATTCTTTCCTGAATGTAACTTTTCCTTTAGCTTTTAGCACTAATCAGAGTCATATTTTGTACACCCATATATTTATTTAGCTCCCAGTAAAGTAACATTTTAGCCATGGAATTATAACTACCTAAGTGTTTATATACCTATTTTCCTAAATAGTTTTTTGTAAAGAAAGATATAATAAAGACTAAAGACATGGTATCAATACTGAGTATCTGTTAATCTGAATGAGCATTGAGGCTCTATTTAACAGACTCAAAGTAATATATTAGCTCAAATGCACAAGGAATTAAACAATTTTTTTCCAAGTATAGTATTGCATTTGATAAAGTAGTTGAAGATTAATTTTCTAGAGAAAAAGTTACATATGTATCTCTATAAGAGTTTTGAAAGGAATATTCTGGATGAAGGAAGGGGTTTCATGCTCCCTGCATTTCTTTTGCTGAGTGTTTTCATAATGTTTGATTAAGTTTACCTCTAATTATGTCAGCTTTCATGTTGAATATTTTTCCTTTAATCACTCATAAATTATTCTTATTTCTAAGTGCTAAATGTTATATTGTCTTCCCCCTAATGTAATAAATTGCTGTTCTTCCTTTGGTTGTGGTCTTTCTTGTTGATTCTATATTAAAAGTAAGCTGTAGAAAATTTGATACCAAATCATAGCTCAAGAAGTTACATTCATAAGCACTCATATTTCTAAATATGTCACAGTTTGCCAAAAATTATTAATGTGTAGCTGTCCAGAGCCTTTTCCAACCCCCAAAAGTGTATTTGGAGGTTGCCCAAGCGGAACGATTCTTGAGATAAAGGTCATTATGGTGGTAGTTCGTGCACCTGGGACAAAAGAACTGTCTGGGGCTGTGGACAGCAAGAAAGAGGGGTGTGTGTGTGTGTGTGTGTGTGATCGGAATGCTCTCCGTGGAAGGGTGGGAGGTGGCGGGACGAGGAAGAGGGCCCAAGATAATGAGCAAGGGAGAGAGTTCCTCAGGAAAAGTGAGGAATTTCTGGGAGTTTCAGAATGATGGAAATTAGAAGAGAAGATCAGATTTTAAAGGGATGTATTTGCCTTGTGTTGTTTTTAGCCTTCGTATGTTTGAAAGAGGTGCCAGTTGACGTTTTAGTTGGATCCTGTTCTTCTAATTGTTACAACAATCTGGAAGGTCTTGTCGATATAAGATTTTTAAGTATTTCAGTGTAGAAAATTTCAATTCTGGTTAATGTAATTCATTGGCTAAGGCCTATTCCAGAAGTTAGTGATTAATGTAGGTTTGATAGTCCCCTATCTGAAAGCTACAAATATAAGCTGAGAAAATCTTATTCTTAACACCAATTCCTAATTTTCCTGATAGCAGCTTTTCAGTTTTGACAATACAATCATACCTACTTTAGAAGGACTTAGATTTCTTTTCTTTTCTTTTTTTTAAATATTCAGGGCATCTTGAAGTATAAAATTCAACTTAATTTAGTATATTTTCTGTTTATTTTTATTTTTGCTATTGATATGGTTGTGAATCAGATGGCTTGCTTTTGGGTGCCTTTAGTGGTATGCTAGAAAATGTTTAATAATTGGTTTGCCACACACACACACACGCAAACACACACACACACACACACCCCAAAACCTGAATTGCAGTGTTTTCCAATTACTGTGTGGTAAATACAATTATCATGGCTGATTTCAAATCTCCATCATGACATTGCTGAATGTGGAGTAGAGGAGAGGTGTATTTTATAGTATTTCCACCATACAGACTTAAATAATCTCAAGAGCGTAGAAAATAATGAAATAAGTTATAAAATAAGTAGGAAGTTATAGGTTTGGAATGTTATTTTTATTTTACTATGTTATTTAATTGTAAATATACAGTTTTTTAAAATGTCTGTGTTTAACCACACGCTCACAGAATTTTTGACAATTGCCAGCCATCTCTTAAGAGAGAATCTATTGCGAAAATAGTCTCAATTCAGTGCAGGATACATGATTTCATACTATCCTAATAGCCATTAATCAATTAGGTTATTACCACTTATTGTAAGTGTACAGTGCAGTGTACCACTGCCTCTTGTGTTTTCCCATAGACTTACAGATATTTATTGTAGAAATGCTCACATGGTACTATAATTTTTTGTGTCCCCCTACTAATCTCTGAAGTCTTTGTAGGGGGGGTAGATGTGTTTTTAGCATTTTTGTTTTGTTTTGTACATGTTATTTTCCACATCCCCAGGAACGCATGCAGGAACTGGTACGGAGAATATTTTCAGTGAATATCTGTTTTTGTTTGGTTGAATAAAGGAGCTATTTCAAGGAGAGCTCATGTATTTAAGCACCCATTTATTTAAATGTAAACATTATTTGCCAAGTTATTTTCATTTTTTTCTTTCAGTTGGTTGAGAGGAGGGTGGAAACTAGAAGAGTAGCAGTGCAAGCATTGAAGTTTCTTTGAGTAGATTAAAAACTATCCCTAAAGTGGAAATAATATCTGCTGTTCTTGCATAAAAGAGAATATGAATGTTTATGCAATTTTTAGGGGTGATGATTATCACACTCTTTCAGGATTGGTATTAGTGAATTAAATATATAGTTGACCCTTGAACCAACAAGGGGGTTAATTTGAGTATAATTTATAGCTGGCCCCCTGCATCGTTGGATTTAGCCAACCACCAACCATGTAGTACTATTGTGTTCACGGTTGAAAAATATCCATGTATAAGTGGACCCATGCAATTCAAACCTGGGCTGTTCAGGGCTCAACTGTACATAAATTCTACATTGACTAGGGGAGAATACTTTTGTAAAAACATGAGGAATCTTAATTATGAGCTTGCTTACAATTTGAGGCCAAGGTTTTTCTCCATGGGAATGCATCTCTAAAACTAAAAGAGGAATTCAGTTTAAAAAAATGTGAATTAAGATGGAAATTCATTCTTTGTAAAGGTCACCTACCCTTACCCCATCATCAACCACTTCGAATACCTAAAGCACTGTCCACTGTGTTACTGCACAGATTGTCTGACACATCAGCATATACTTAATATATTCTACATAAATATTGAAGTTCCAGGAGCCAACATTTTTATGATTACTCCAGTAATAGTTGACCTTTTCCATTTTAAGAAAAAGAGGGTACTTTCTGAATATGCTAAATGTGGCTGGCCCTTATTGAGTATTATCTACCTGGTGTAAGGTATTTCCATACATTTATTTGTCAGGCATACTTTACAGTGTAGTAAATCAAAGTTGTTATGACCACCATCTTTCAGAGAAAATTTTCAGAGTTTACAAAATCTTGCACCGTGTCATATTCCAATCTTTGGTTCAACAGGCTATGGAAACCAGTGCATTATGGTCTTTAATTCCATTTACTCGTTCAACTTCCATATATTGTTCTAAGTATCATTAGCACATATTAATACAGAGTTTTATATCAAGGTAATTTACCTATTGCTGTGCAGTAGTCTCCCTTAGCCTAAATTAGAAAAATAAATGTAGGATGTAACTTAAATATGTACATCAATACCACTTTCTTTTGTTTTGACTCTGAAGTTTCTTCCAAAGTATGAAAGAAATGCAAAGCCATGTTAGAAGATGGAGTTTCATGCATTTTTTTTAAGCAATCTAAGGAACTTAAATTATTTGTCATCTCAAATATTTTAATTGAGGGAAAAGTAAAATCAAACCAAAATATCACCATTGTGTTAAACAAAACATGATACAGGATTAAATAAATTTTATAAAGACCTAGTTTATTCTTTTAAAGAAAAACTTATTTCTCCAACATATAGGGTAATGACATGCAGGTGTTTCTTTTTCTAGCTGTTCAACTTTTACCTTTCAATAAATCTATTTTATGCCATTTTGGTTGTAATTTTTGGCTTTTCTTTGTTTATTTAAAAGGCCATATAAATACAGTCATTCTTTTAGTACATGATGTTCCTCATAAGTGTTTTATTAAGCTAACTAATGAGTTCCAGCTTGCCTGTTGCTGGATGCCTTAATTCTTAATGACCCTTGATAAGGGAAAATATACTTTTGTCTAAAGTTCTTTCTAATCAAAGCTGCAACTCTCTCATCAAAACATAAGGCAAATGCCAAATCTGATTAACAATGAGAAAGACTGCAGACCGAAAATTCAGGACCACAAATACCTAAATTTCACTGAGTTGTTTTAAAGATTTTGGAGCAAAACATTTACAGAAAAAGAATATTTTTTAATGTGGATTTTAAAAAATAAATAATGATCTACAAAATATATAAATCAAACTTGTTGAATCTTTCACTCACTGATAATAAATCCCTGGTATCTTATTAAATTCAAATTTTGATATGAGTTATTTTTCTTGATAGTAGCAAATTACTACTGGTTTTCTCTTTTGCATAATGTAGAATAGTAGTATTAGAAATTACCTTCCTGAAAAAAACTGTGAAAGATATATCTGGAGTAAGTCACTCAGCCCATCTTTTAGCAAATGGGGATGGCTTGATGGTAGGACAGTTTAAAATTTTTTTTTAATTAATTTTATTTATTTATTTTTACATCTTTATTGGAGTATAATTGCTTTACAATGGTGTGTTAGTTTCTTCTGTATAACAAAGTGGATCAATCATACATATACATATGTTCCCATATCTCTTCCCTCTTGTGTCTCCCTCCCTCCCTCCCACCGTACCTATCCCACCCCTCTAGGTGGTCACAAAGCACCGAGCTGATCTCCCTGTGCTATGCGGCTGCTTCCCACTAGCTATCTGTTTTACGTTTGGTAGTGTATATATGTCCATGCCACTCTCTCTGTCACAGCTTACCCTTCCCCCTCCCCATATCCTCAAGTCCATTCTCTAGTATGTCTCTGTCTTTATTTCTGTCTTACCCCTAGGTTCTTCATGACATTTTTTTTCTCTTAAATACCATAAATATGTGTTAGCATACGGTATTTGTCTTTCTCTTTCTGACTTACTTCACTCTGTATGGACAGACTCTAAGTCCATCCACCTCATTACAAATAGCTCAATTTCATTCCTTTTTATGGCTGGGTAATATTTCATTGTATATATGTGCCAATCTTCTTTATCCATTCATTCGATGATGGGCACTTAGGTTGTTTCCATCTCCTGGCTATTGTAAATAGAGCTGCAATGAACATTTTGGTACATGACTCTTTTTGAATTATGGTTTTCTCAGGGTATATGCCCAGTAGTGGGATTGCTGGGTCATATGGTAGTTCTATTTGTAGTTTTTTAAGGGACCTCCATACTGTTCTCCATAGTGGCTGTACCAATTCACGTTCCCACCAGCAGTGCAAGAGTGTTCGCTTTTCTCCACACCCTCTCCAGCATTTATTGTTTCTAGATTTTTTGATGATGGCCATTCTGACTGGTGTGAGATGATATCTCATTGTAGTTTTGATTTGCATTTCCCTAATGATTAATGCTGTTGAGTATTCTTTCATGTGTTTGTTGACAGTCTGTATATCTTCTTTGGAGAAATGTCTATTTAGTTCTTCTGCCCGTTTTTGGATTGGGTTGTTCGTTTTTTTGTTATTGAGATGTATGAGCTGCTTGTAAATTTCGGAGATTAATTCTTTGTCAGTTACTTCATTTGCAAATACTTTCTCCCATTCTGAGGGTTGTCTTTTGGTCTTGTTTATGGTTTCCTTTGCTGTGCAAAAGCTTTTAAGTTTCATTAGGTCCCATTTGTTTAATTTTGTTTTTATTTCCATTTCTCTAGGAGGTGGGTCAGAAAGGATCTTGCTGTGATTTATGTCATAGGGTATTCTGCCTATGTTTTCCTCTAAGAGTTTGATAGTTTCTGGCCCTACATTTAGGTCTTTAATCTATCTTGAGCTTATTTTTGTGTATGGTGTTAGGGAGTGATCTAATCTCATACTTTTACATGTACCTGTCCAGTTTTCCCAGCACCACTTATTGAAGAGGCTGTCCTTTCTCCACTGTACATTCCTGCCTCCTTTATCAAAGGTAAGTTGACCATATGTGTGTGGGTTTATCTCTGGGCCTTCTATCCTGTTCCATTTATGTGTATTTCTGTTCTTGTGCCAGTACCATGCTGTCTTGATGACTTTAGCTTTGTACTATAGTCTGAAGTCAGGGAGCCTGGTTCCTGCAGCTCTGTTTTTTGTTCTCAAGATTGCTTTGGCAATTCGGGGTCTTTTGTGTTTCCATACAAATTGTGAAATTTTTTGTTCTAGTTCTGTGAAAAATGCCAGTGGTAGTTTGATAGGGATTTCATTGAACCTGTAGATTACTTTGAGTAGTAGAGTGATTTTCACAATGTTGATTCTTCCAATCCAAGAACATGGTATATCTCTCCATCTATCTGTATCATCTTTAATTTCTTTCATCAGTGTTTTATAATTTTCTGCAGAGAGGTCTTTTGTCTCCTCAGGTAGGTTTATTCCTAGATATTTTATTCTTTGTGTTGCAGTGATAAATGGGAGTGTTTTCTTGATTTCACTTTCAGATTTTTCGTCATTAGTATATAGGAATGCCAGAGATTTCTGTGCATTAATTTTGTATCCTGCTACTTTACCAAATTCATTGATTAGCTCTAGTAGTTTTCTGGTAGCATCTTTAGGATTCTCTATGTATAGTATCATGTCATCTGCAAACAGTGACAGCTTTACTACTACTTTTCCGATTTGAATTCCTTTTATTTCCTTTTCTTCTCTGATTGCTGTTGCTAAAACTTCCAAAACTATGTTGAATAAGAGTGGTAAGAGTGGGCAACCTCATCTTGTTCCTGATCTTAGTGGAAATGCTTTCAGTTTTTCACCATTGAGGACGATGTTGGCTGTGGGTTTGTCATATATGGCCTTTATTATGTTGAGGAAAGTTCCCTCTATGCCTACTTTCTGCAGGGTTTTTATCATAAATGAGTGTAGAATTTTGTCAAAAGCTTTCTCTGCATCTATTGAGATGACCATATGGATTTTCTCCTTCAGCTTGTTAATACGGTGTATCACATTGATGGATTTGCACATATTGAAGAATCCTTGCATTCCTGGAATAAACCCCACTTGATCATGGTGTATGATCCTTTTAATGTGCTGTTGGATTCTCTTTGCTAGTATTTTGTTGAGGATTTTTGCATCTATGTTCATCAGTGATATTGGCCTGTAGTTTTCTTTCTTTGTGACATCCTTGTCTGGTTTTGGTATCAGGGTGATGGTGGCCTCGTAGAATGAGTTTGGGAGTGTTCCCCCCTCTGCTATATTTTGGAAGAGTTTGAGAGGGGTATGTGTTAACTCTTCTCTAAATGTTTGATAGAATTTGCCTGTGAAGCCATCTGGTCCTGGGCTTTTGTTTGTTGGAAGATTTTTAATCAGTTTCAATTTCAGTGCTTGTGATTGGTCTGTTCATATTTTCTATTTCTTCCTGATTCAGTCTTGGCAGGTTGTGCATTTCCAAGAATTTGTCCATTTCTTCCAGGTTGTCCATTTTATTGGCATAGAGTTGATTGTAGTAATCTCTCATGACCTTTTGTATTTGCAGTGTCAGTTGTTACTTCTCCTTTTTCATTTCTAATTCTATTGATTTGAGTCTTCTCCCTTTTTTTCTTGATAAGTCTGGCTAATGGTTTATCAATTTTGTTTATCTTCTCAAAGAACCAGCTTTTAGTTTTATTGATCTTTGCTATCATTTCCTTCATTTCTTTTTCATTTATTTCTGATACGATCTTTACGATTTCTTTCCTTCTGCTAACTTTGGGGTTTTTTTGTTCTTCTTTCTCTAATTGCTTTAGGTGCAAGGTTAGGTTGTTTATTCGAGATGTTTCCTGTTTCTTAAGGTAGGATTGTATTGCTATAAACTTCCCTCTTAGAACTGCTTTTGCTGCATCCCATAGGTTTTGGGTCGTCGTGTCTCCATTGTCATTTGTTTCTAGGTATTTTTTGATTTCCTCTTTGATTTCTTCAGTGATCACTTTGTTATTAACTAGCATATTGTTTAGCCTCCATGTGTTTGTATTTTTTACACATCTTTTCCTGTAATTGATATCTAGTCTCATAGCATTGTGGTTGGAAAAGATACTTGATACAATTTCAATTTTCTTAAATTTACCAAGCCTTGATTTGTTACCTAAGATATGATCTATCCTGGAGAAGGTTCCATGAGCACTTGAGAAAAATGTGTATTCTGTTGTTTTTGGATGGAATATCCTATAAATATCAATTAAGTCCATCTTGTTTAATGTATCATTTAAAGCTTGTGTTTCCTTATTTATTTTCATTTTGGATGAGCTGTCTGTGGTGAAAGTGGGGTGTACAGTCCCTTACTCTGAATGTGTTACTGTCGCTTTCCCCTTTTATGGCTGTTAGTATTTGCCTTATGTATTGTGGTGCTCCTATGTTGGGTGCATAAATATTTACAATTGTTATATCTTCTTCTTGGATCGATCCCTTGATCATTATGTAGTGTCCTTCTGTGTCTCTTCTAATAGTCTTTATTTTAAAGTCCATTTTTTCTGATATGAGAATTGCTACTCCAGCTTTCTTTTGGTTTCCATTTGCATGGAATATCTTTTTCCATCCCCTCACTTTCAGTCTGTATGTGTCTCTAGGTCTGAAGTGGGTCTCTTGTAGACAGCATATATATGGGTCTTGTTTTTTTATCCATTCAGCCAGTCTGTGTCTTTTGGTAGCAGCATTTAATCCATTTACATTTAAGGTAATTATTGATATGTATGTTCCTATTCCCATTTTCTTAATTGTTTTGTGTTTGTTATTGTAGGTCTTTTCCTCCTCTTGTGTTTCTTGCCTAGAGAAGATCCTTTAGCATTTGTTGTAAAGCTGGTTTGGTGGTGCTGAACTCTCTCAGCTTTTGCTTGTTTGTAAATGTTTTAATTTCTCCATCAAATATGAATGAGATCTTTACTGGGTAGAGTATCTTGGTTGTAGGTTTTTCTCCTTCATCACTTTAAATATATTCTGACAGTCCCTTCTGGCTTGCAGAGTTTCTGCTGAAAGATCAGCTGTTAACCTTATGGGGATTCTCTTGTGTGTTATTTGTTGTTTTTCCCTTGCTGCTTTTAATATGCTTTCTTTGTATTTAATTTTTGACAGTTTGCTTAATATGTGTCTTGGCATGTTTCTCCTTGGATATATCCTGTATGGGACTCTCTGTGCTTCCTGGACTTGATTAACTATTTCCTTTCCCATATTAGGGAAGTTTTCAACTATAATCTCTTCAAATATTTTCTCAGTCCCTTTCTTTTTCTCTTCTTCTTCTGGAACCCCTATAATTCGAATGTTGGTGCATTTAATGTTGTCCCAGAGGTCTCTGAGACTGTCCTCAGTTCTTTTCATTCTTTTTTCTTTATTCTGCTCTGCAGTAGTTATTTCCACTGTTTCATCTTCCAGGTCACTTATCCATTTTTCTGCCTCAGTTATTCTGCTCTTGATTCCTTCTAGAGTATTTTTAATTTCATTTATTGTGTTGTTCATCATTGCTTGTTTGCTCTTTAGTTCTTCTAGGTCCTTGTTAAATGTTTCTTGCATTTTCTCTATTGTATTTCCATGATTTTGGATCATCTTTACTATCATTATTCTGAGTTCTTTTTCAGGTAGACTGCCTATTTCCTCCTCATTTGTTAGGTCTGGTGGGTTTTTATCTTGCTCCTTCACCTGCTGTATGTTTTTCTGTCTTCTCATTTTGCTTATCTTACTCTGTTTGGGGTCTCCTTTTTGCAGGCTGCAGGTTCATAGTTCCTGTTGTTTTTGGTGTCTGTCCCCAGTGGCTAAGTTTGGTTCAGTGGGTTGTGTAGGCTTCCTGGTGGAGGGGACTAGTGCCTGTGTTCTGGTGGATGAGGCTGGATCTTGTCTTTGTGGTGGGCACGTCCACGTCTGGTGTGTTTTGGGGTGTCTGTGGACTTATTATGATTTTAGTCAGCCTCTCTGCTAATGGGTGGGGTTGTGTTCCTCTCTTGCTAGTTGTTTGGCATAGAGTGTCCAGCACTGTAGCTTGCTTGTCATAGAGTGAAGCTGGGTGTTGGTGTTGAGATGGAGATCTCTGGGACATTTTCGCTGTTTGATATTATGTGGAGCTGGGAGGTCTCTCGTGGACCAGTGTCCTGAAGTTGGCTCTCCCACCTCAGAGGCACAGCACTGACTCCTGGCTGCACCACCAACAGCCTTTCATCCACAGGGCTCAGAATAAAAGGGAGAAAAAGTAGAAAGAAAGGATAAAAGAATATAAAGTAACAAAATAAAATAACAAAATAAGAAAAAAAAATTTTTTTAAGTGTAAAAAAAAAAGATGGATAGAACCCTAGGACAAATGGTGGAAGCAAAGCTATACAGACAAAATCTCACACAGAAGCATACACATACACACTGACAAAAAGAGGAAAAGGGGAAATAATAATAAATCTTGCTCTCAAAGTCCACCTCCTCAGTTGGGATGATTCGTTGTCTATTCAGGGATTCCACAGATGCAGGGTACATCAAGTTGATTGTGGAGATTTAATCTGGTGCTCCTGAGGCTGCTGGGAGAGATTTCCCTTTCTCTTGTTTGTTCGCATAGCTCCCGGGGTTCAGCTTTGGATTTGGCCCCACTTCTGTATGTATGTAGCCGGAGGGCGTCTGTTCTTCACTTAGACAGGACGGCGTTAAAGGAGCCGCTGATTCGGGGGCTCTGGGTCACTCAGGCCGGGGGAGGGAGGGGCATGGAGTGCGGGGTGAGCCTGCGGCGGCAGAGGCCAGTGTGATGTTGCACCAGCCTGAGGTGCGCTGTGCGTTGTCCCAGGGAAGTTGTCCCTGGATCCCGGGACCCTGGCAGTGGCGGGCTGCACAGGCTCCCCGGAAGGGAGGTGTGGAGAGTGACCTGTGCTTGCACACAGGCTTCTTGGTGGCGGCCGCAACAGCCTTAGCTGGGGCCCGTCTCTGGGGCTCGCGCCCGTCTATGGAGCTCCTTTAAGCACCGCTCTTAATCCCCTCTCCTCACGCACCAGGAAACAAAGAGGGAAGAAAAAGTCTCTTGCCTCTTCGGCAGGTACAGACTTTTCCCCGGACGCCCTCCCAGCTAGCCATGGCACACTAACCTCCTGCAGGCTGTGTTCATGCCGCCAACCCCAGTCCTTCCCTGGCGCTCCGACCGAAGCCGAGCCTTGGCTCCCAGCCCTCCCCCCCCAACCCCGGCGGTTGAGCAGAGAAGCCTCTCGGTCTGGTGAGTGCCGGTCGGCAGATCCTCTGTGCGGGAATCTCTCTGCTTTGCCCTCCACACCCCTGTTGCTGTGTTCTCCTCTGCGGCTCCGAAGCTTTCCCCCTCCGCCACCCACAGTCTCCACCTGCGAAGGGGTTTCTAGTGTGTGGAAACCTTTCCTCCTTCACAGCTCCCTCCCACTGGTGCAGGTCCAGTCCCTATCATTTTGTCTCTGTTTATTCTTTTTTCTTTTGCCCTACCCAGTTATGTGGGGAGTTTCTTGCCTTTTGGGAGGTCTGAGGTCTTCTGCCAGCGTTCAGTAGGTGTTGTGTAGGAGTTGTTCCACGTGTAGATGTATTTCTGGTGTATCTGTGGGGAGGAAGGTGATCTCCACGTCTTACCCTTCCGCCATCTTCCCCTAGATCTCCTTAAAATGCTTTATAGATAAATGTATCTATGGTTACTGTCATCTTTTTACATCAATGCTTTTCTAATAAAATTACATTTAAATGTAAGAAGATAAATGTAAAGATTTTGAAATGCATAAATTGAAAAACGATTAAGTTTAAAGACTGGAATATAAGGGAAAGATCACCCAGGAACAGTTTTCTTTATGCTTTTGTAGTTGCAGTATACTGATTTGGCCACTAAATTTCCTTACTGTGTTTTCTGTTGTAATTCAACTCATGTGGTCATATTTATTTCTTGTCTTTTAGCCATTTTAGAATGGGTTGAAAAAATTTCCTGTATTGCTCCTTTTTCTTTGAAATATCATAGCTGCCATGATACTTAATATCAACAGTAAACATGGATACTAGTCAAAATAGTCTTTGTGATTATAATTAATCTAATTTTTCTTTTTCAACTTTAATTTATAACCAAACAATAATTAAGTGAATTCATCCATGTAGCAAGTATTTATTTAATGCATGACATAACAGCTAAGTTAGGAATACAGAGATAATTAATACATAGCCTCTTTTAACTCAAGTGGGGAAACAAAGGCACACAGAGGTTAAATAACTTGTGCAACTTTACACACATAATAAGTGGTAGAGCTTTAGATTTGGAGAAGAGAGATGAGTAGCCAAGTAACCAAATAGATGGTTAGTGAAATAAATGGAAGCTCTGGCCTAAGTTAGGGCATTAAAATAAAAAGGCAAAAAAGGAAAGGAAAATTATGTGGAGCATCTGACAACAATTGTATCAGAAGGAAAAGTTAGTATTTTTTGTGAAACCGTAAAAGTAAAACATAGCTCTGAAATTTCTAGAAAAAGCAGAAGAAATTACTGGAAAATTCTGGCCTTCTAAGCAGAATGCAAGAACATATACAAGTGCATACATAGATCTTGTAAATGGTTGCTGTAGTCTTACTGGCTAGATTGTATGCCGTTATAATTCTCTTTAGACTAAATTCATTTCTGTCAACATAGGTATTCAAAGAGTACTTGTGAGCTTATTAAAATTTCAGTGTATTTGTGATGGGAGATCTTTGAGTAGAAACAGGTTTCATGGGCTCAACTCTGTTGCGCCTTTCATCTTTGAAGAAATAATGTTTCATGCTTAGTTCATGTCATGGACATACTGACTTGAAAACACAATTTACTCTCTCAATTTCTCGATGTCAGACAATTATTTAAATTTGCTACCACAAGCATTCTCTAAAACAGAAAATGTGTGTCTTAACGGGGAAGCGTCTACATCTCACATCAGGAAAGAGAGAGCTTGCTAAGACTTTAGGTCATCTCTGTGTCTGTGAGGAGAGACAAAAAACCAAGACATTTGTGAGTTAGAAGCAGAATTTCAACCTTGTCATTATAAGATTCTTCCTAGGAAAAAAATAGTTGAATTTTACATTTCCTAAAATTAATCTCCTTCTCTCTTCTCTCTTTGCTAATAAGTTTAACATGCTCTGAAGGAAGCTGTGTAATGAAAAGAGCAAGTCTATGAAATCAAATACATCAGCGCTTCAATATCAACTTTAATTACTATTTCTAAGCACTTAAACAAGATACTTAATATTTTTGATGTCATGTGTATTTTTGGTAAAATAGAGCAAAAATACTGGCTTGAACTGATTATATGATGAAAAAAATATTTAAAGAGGTGACACACATTAGGCATTCAGTTATTATTTTCTAAATTAATAAAGCATGTATTTTAAAATGTACTATATTGATATATCGTCCGAAATCCAAAGTTCCAAAAACTTTCTAATTATGTAGTGAATAATCTAACAGTAAAAGTTTCTTTAAAATAAGTTTTTAAATGGATAGGAAACACTGAAAATTATTAAAAAGTCAGTGATTCCTTGCGCATGATTCCTGATCTTAAGAATAGAGTTTTAAAGTCTATAAATCAAGTGAATCCTTTGTTCTCCTAATATCCATGTTCTCTGTGTATAAAATATACTCAGAATACAATTTGAGATAAATACAGGTGGTATGTCGAGCAGAGGAAAACAGAAATCCATTAGTTCATGAGATTTCAAGCTAACAATTCATGCTTCACTGTGTTTAAAAAGTAGTGTTGAGATGAGTATGCTCTTTATAACGTCCCTTTACCTGTTGTGTGTTGTCTACTGTCATGTTTTGTTGCGGTTTCCTTTCATGAGAACTAATATGGAAATCCTTTCTTGTCATGAGATTAAATAGTATCATGTGTAACCTGTAGAGATTTCCGGAGTTATAAAAATCTGTGAATAAGTCAATGAAGAAAAAATTATTCCTTTTATGCAGACTTGACTTTACAATATAATACAATGAACACATATCAAAGTATGTTTGCATATATATCTCTAGTAATTTAAAATTAAACAAATAAGAAATATATGTTAATGATAACAAAAACAATAAGTTAGGCACATTTGGCTAATTTGCAAAACTAATATATTTAGTAGCATTGAATACTGAAAACTTCTATTGCTTGATATTTCCCATATTCAAAATGATTATAGCAATTTCCCCAAACAGAGCACATAAAGGTGTGGCTGATTCAGCATAAAATACATGATTTTAGAACTACATCCACCTTCTAGCTTATGATTAGATGTAAAAAATGTTTGCTGTAGGCCAATTCAAAGTAATTCTCCATACCTGAATATTAATGTCTAATATTATCTTAGTAGGAAACAAAGGTTTGCATTCTGCAATACAGATAAAATATTTTAAATGCCTGGTTGGCATAATAAATGACAGAGAGTAAAGTTCAGTTAAGTAGGTGGCAGCTCTCTGGTGCTTTATTATAGATCAGCACAGATTAGAGAACACGAGCCAAGTTAAGAGACTTGAGGATAGAAATAAGACTTTTAAAAAGATAAGACACTGTGCTGAAGTTTGTTGTCATAGCGTGAGCTCTAATCAACATCTGTAAGTCAGAGATAATGCTGTAAAAGCATTCTGCATGTGTGTGTGACTTGTGACTTTCTCAGCATTTTGCTGTAGAGGTTTTAGAGACGTGCTGAATGTTACCATAGACTTCTGCATCACAAAAGGTGACAAAGTTTGATCAAGAAGGGTTTTACAGTCACTATGGAAGTAGCTTATGTTTATCTAGGTGTCCTCAAAATACTCCATCTCCCACAAAACAAACCAGAAAAACGTTACAGACTGAGAATGAAATTATATAGTTTAATTTGCGGAGGAAAAAATGACCTTTTCCAAATATATTGTCATATATTTGGAAGGGAGAAAGGAAGTTTCCAAATGAAAGTCAATCTGAAAAAGAGAATATACCCATAATAACTTCTGGAGTATGTGTGTATACATTTATATTTGTATATTTTATATATTTTTATATTTTATATATTTTTATATATTGTACATGTCATATAAATATAAATCAGAATCATAAAATCAGAATCATAAAATCATAAAATCAGAATATCTTCTCAGATGAATAATGTAATCTGTTCACATATATCAATCAATCCAATGATTTTAATGGAATTAAGTGATTATGGATGTGCACATCAGAGTGAAGAAAGGAAACAGTCCATGCCTTTAAAAGTACATATTGATCCCGATTGGGTAAAGTGGCTAAGAAAGGCCATGTGGAATTTAATAATTTGTGATAAGCATGCTGGTCAAACTGGACTAGATAAATGGAGACAAAACAAAAGTAAACACCCAACACACTTCTAAAGCTACTTTGTTATTCCTGAGTTTATATTCTAGGTGAATCTATAGTGTTGGAGAACAGTTCACATAGGGGGTAAGGGGAATGGTGATTAGATCAGCCCTGCTGTGATTGTTCAGAGGATGAATTGTTTAGATGGAGGATGAATTCTTCCTGTATCAAGAATAGGAAGAAGTAGGAAGAACGGGAATAGGGGGAATATAGTGTACGGCCTGTCATCAGACAAACAGGTGATTGAATAAACAGATGGTAGTATATCCACACAATGGAATCATGCTTTGTATTAAGAAGGAATGAACTATTGATATATATACTATAAAATGCTTGAATTTCAAACTAATTATGCTGAGTGAACTAAAGTAGCCAAAAAAGAGTTTGTACTATATAATTCTATTTATAAAAAGTGCTAAAAAAATACAAATGTTTAGTGATAGAAAAAATCTAGTAGTTGTCTATGGATGGGTCATGGAGCAGACAGAGAAGGGTTACAGAGGGCGCCCCCCATACATTTGAGATTGATGAATAGGTTCATTTTCTTGATGGTGGTAGTTGTTTTAGGGGTGTATACACATTAAACTTATCCAGCTGTATATTTAAATATGTACCGTTTATTTTATGTCAACTATACTTCAATAAACATGTTTAGAAAGTATGACTTTCCAGTGCCATATTAACTAGGAATTCTTGAATCCCAGATGTGATTCTAATTTTTCAAAATCATCTAAAACAATTAATGTCTTATTTAGATATTGCTACTCTAAGATGAGGAATAAAGCTATTAATGAAAAGAAAGGAAATTAGATTTCTGATGTTCTCATTCATGTGCAATTTCTTCTATCAGCAAGTAGCTTACCTGTCTGATTTTTTTAAAAAAATCAGACTTGCACAACAAAAGATAAATGAATTATTATATATTTTTTCTTTTTCCCTCCCTAGACCTATTAAGAAACAGCTTGCATGTGTATAGTCTGGACTAAACATTTTATAACATTATCCTCAAGTGACTCAGTCTTTATGGAAATCTCAGCCAGTGTGTACATTTTTTTGTATACTTGTTTGATTTTGGTAGTTTATTGATTGTCTTTTTTTAATATCTTATGAGTGTACTTCACATTACATTTGCATTAGTGGTAGAACATTTAAGTGTTCATGAAAAATATTTAATGAACATCAATTGCTTGAAAAATAGTGTTTCCCAAGCTGGTGAAATGTTAGCACTTAAGCAGGATGGTGTCTTCTTTTTCCCTTTCCTTCTAGTGTCCCAGCTGATCTATTTGTTCAGATGATGACTTCAGTGATCATAATGTGGGACCTCTGTTTAATCCTTGTTTAAATCAAGTAAAGGCAACATCTTTGCCTAAGAAAATTTAAGTAATTCTTGCTTATAAATCAGGCCTTTGAAAATTGACAGTTTTGGGGCCACTTAGTTACTATTAATTTATTTTTTGTAGAGGGTGAATACTTTCATTAAAGGAATTGTTTCCTTTAGCAGTCTGTTCAGGCTGCTATAACAAAATACCATAAATTGGGTGGCTTACAAAAAACACGTATTTCTCACAGTGAGGAGGTGGAAGTTCAAGATTGTGGCAGTGACAGATTCGGTATTTGGTGAGAGCCTGCTTCCTAGACTGGTCTTCTCACTGTAACTACATGGCAGAAAGGACAAGGGAGCTTTCAAAGGCCACTTTTATAAGGGCACTAATCCCATTCATGAGGGCTCCATCTTGATGACCTAATTACCTTTTGAAGGCCCCACTGCCTAGTATATTGGACATTAGGTTTTAATACATGAGTTTTAGAGGGACACAGTCTACAGCAGGAATTATGCTTCTTTTTTAGCATGTACACACCCACACAACCTCTAGGATGCTTTTTGTATAGTAAGGGCTTATCAAATACTTCTGTAAGTAATTTGTAAGTTATTACTAAGTAATAACTTATTTGGAAGTTTAAGTAATAACTTATTTGTAAATTAGAGTAATAACCAGCCAGGACATGGAAGCAACCTAAGTTCCATCGACAGATGAATGGATAAAGAAGATGTGGCACATATATATGATGGAATATTACTCAGCCATAAAAATAAATGAAATTGAGTTACTTGTAGTGAGGTGGATGAACCTAGAGACTGTCATACAGTGTGAAGTAAGTATGCTAACACATATATATGGAATCTTAAAAAAAAAAAAATTGTTCTGATGAACCTAGGGGCAGGACAGGAATCAAGATGCAGATGTAGAGAATGGACTTGAGGACATGGGGAGGGGGAAGGGTAAGCTGGGATGAAGTGAGAGTGGCATGGACATATATACACTACCAAATGTAAAATAGATAGCTAGTGGGAAGCAGCCGCATAGCACAGGGAGATCAGCTTGGTGCTTTGTGACCACCTAGAGGGGTGGGATAGGGAGGGTGGGAGGGAGATGCAAAAGGGAGGGGATATGGGGATATATGTATATGTATGGGTGATCCACTTTGTTATACAGCAGAAACTAACACACCATTGTAAAGCAATTATACTTCAATAAAGATGTTAAAAAAATATATGTTACCCAAGAAAAATCGTGTGCATAGCTCTCAGAGAATGCTCTGTGATGCGGCGTCTCCATTCCCTGTGGGGAGAGTATGACGTGAGCATGTGTGTATTGGGAAGAAGTAGGGAGGTGTGGTCATTGAGGCTGCTCTGGCACAGCCTGAAGTGATGGGTAAGCCTGTCCTTTTTGCCCTCTCTCCCTCACTTCTTATATTGAAATATGGAGTTGCCCTGTAGTCAGCGTTTGTACTTTAACTGCTCTTGTGAAGGATGTGGTAACCTGTCCTCGTCGAAATCTGGCACCGTCCTTTTTTGATCAGCAGCTGTGTAGGCGAAGTTAATATAAATGGCTCGTGAACTTGGCAGACTCCCAGCAGAACTATGATCCGATCCCCATGGATGCAAAGTTTCCCTTTTAGCAAGACCTGAATCTTCAGGATTTTGAAAACAGTGAAATTAACTACAAAAGACGAAAGTAACATTTGGAGTGAGTTACATATGGATATTTAAATAAGGTATACTTATAATGAAATAGTAACAATTGCACATAGCAATCAAGTCTTTTATCTCAGAGAGTTGTACTGTCATTTAAAGAAGTTTGTGCTAAAGTATCATTTTCAAAAACTTAATGAAATTCTCATAGAAACCAAATTTTTTGTTTGTTTGTTTTTTGTGGTACGCGGCCCTCTCACTGTTGTAGCCTCTCCCGTTGTGGAGCACAGGCTCCGGACACACAGGCTCATGGGCCCAGCCGCTCCGCGGCATGTGGGATCTTCCCGGACTGGGGCACGAACCCGTGTCCCCTGCATCGGCAGGCGGACGCTCAACCACTGTGCCACCAGGGAAGCCCTAGAAACCAAATTTGAATATATGCCAAAGATGTCATTTAATATTGAATACTGAGAAGGATGTGTATGGTGTTTAAGACTACTTCGAAACAGAATTAAGAAATAGAGAGTTATGGATTGGTCAGTCCAAGAAGTGGGGAAATGAGTGTGCTAATAGGTCCAAAACTAATTCTTTCAAGGCGATAAACAGTAATATCTGGCTTTACCTTTTATCCTGGACAGAAGTTATTATATTACCATTGTATAAAATTATCTTCATTGATCTCAGTCATCTGCTTTCTTACTGGTTTTCTGTATGCTAACCTCAACTCTGTGAAATATACTTGTTGATAGTAAATAGGAAGAAAAAGGTACACGAATCTCGAAAGTCAGATAATTCCTCAAGCAAATGGAGCTACTGGAACACCTTCTACTGCTAGGCAAAGGCACCTTGAATCCTTTTGCCTACTTCCAAATTGGGGGTCATTTTTCATGACACTGGCTACAGCCAGAGCTTCAGTCAGGGTCTTCAGGCTCAGATGTCACGTTTGTCCTTACAAGTTTGGTCTCTGCTTTCTCTCTTGTGAATGCTTGTTGAAGACACTTCTATTGGGCAAGGTTTATACCTTAAGTGCCGCTGCCATTGAAAGTTTTCATTAGTTATTCTTTTTTAAAAATGTCATTATGAATTGCATTATACTATTGGAAGCAAGAGGCCTCTCCCTCTCGTGGAAAAATACATATCTTTTTCTGTCAACATGTGCTGAATACTTGCTATGTGCTAAGTGCGATTTGTATATTATCCTATTTTCTGTTGACTGCATTAACAACTTTACAGTCAGAATGCTGAATCAGAATCTCTATTTTTTAGGTAATAAACATGAAGGCAAAGGGAGGGGCAGTACCTTGCCAAAGGCCAGGAATTTAGTAAGTGACGGAACAAAGATTTGATCGCAATTTTGCAAGACTAGAGTCTGGTCATTCTATTAGTGTATTAACTATTGCAGCAAATGACATTAATTTACTCTGACTCAGTTTTCCTGCCAGTCACTTCTACCTTGACTAATCTTTAGCTCCTTCCTGCAGTTTTCATTTTTCTGTCTACTTCACTAAGCAGAGGTCTCGGGACAGCAGTTCACACAGCTGTCCGCCTTCAGGCTGTATGGCTGGGAAGCAGTGCCCCACTCTAGTCGTAAACATTTCACTTTCACCTACACGGTGACCCTGGCTGCAGTAACCACTGTGACCTCACTTTATGTATTACCTTCATCCTTTCATCCTGTCTCTCCTGTTTTTAGCTTAGGCTAATCTGTTTCAGTGTTTCCTTTGTTCACAACATTCTGAGAATTACTGTTTATCCTGGTTTGGTGAGTTCTAGTCTCTTTACAAAGTCCTGTTCATAATAATTTACTTCAGGAACCTAAACCCATTTCACCATTTTTGCCTTTACTTTCTTCACATCATTAACTTTGGTTCCCAGCTGATAGGAAAGAACCAGATGTCTAAGTTTAATTTACAGTGTTCTTACTTAATTCAGATTTACTGCTATACCATCAGAAAAACTCAGTTTCTTTTTGTAAAACACTTTCCAGTCTAAAGCTCAACTCTTGTATGTTCCCTGCTGTGTATAACACGTACTTATGTTACCATTTAATACATTGGAGAGATTATACTTGTCCAGTTGAAAAAATTACTATGTTTGCTTAGATATTCTGATAGTTAAGTTTTCCCTGATAAACAGCATTCAAGCTACCAAAATAAGGCTCCCTTGATTGTAGGTCAGGAGGACCAGATCAGGGAAAATGGAGTATTTGCTAGAGCAGATTGAATAATCTGTGCAGCTCCCAGTAACAAGAGCTGGTGAAGAGCCAATCACGCAGCCATCTTGAACGTTACCATCAGCATTATTTTTGTGAGCCACAGACATGATCATGCTTTCTCTAATTTTAAAAGCATATAGATGGCTCCTCAATTTCTTACAGAACAAAATCAAGACTCTTTACTGTGATACTCAAGAACCCCTCATTTTGTCCCCAGATTATGTTTCTCACATCATTTCCTACCCTCTTTTTCTTACTAGCAAATCCCTCACTTCCCACAGAAAGTCCTCTTATTCTTCCAAGCCACTTAAAATGCAGTTCCCTATGCCTGGAAGATGCTTCCACCTTTTCTTCACCGGGTAAAGTTTTAATTTGTATCCAAAGCCTAACATAACCCTCTGTGAAGCTTTTCCTAGCCAATCCTGACCCCTCCTTGAAATGTGTCTTGCATAATTTTTACTGCCTTACCTGGAGGCAGGAGGAGCTTTGTGTATACCTCTTATGGTACTTACGGCACTGTGATTCATCCAGTTGTTAACAAGTCATCCTTATTGAAATGAGAACCCATATCTTTTTCACTTTGCATTTCCAGGAGTGTGCACATGCTCGGTGCGTAAGTCTTCAATCTATAATTGTGGAAGGAATAGGTGCAAGTCTGGGAATGTAGTACAGTGATTTTCCTGGTAGGCAAAAGGAACATGGCAACACAAGGATCTGGAGGACTGCAAAATGCAGATGAGCAACCTGACGGGGCGTTCTCAAAAGGGAAATAACAGAAAGAAAAGGGACAAAGATGTAGGATCTGGGGATATTAGACAGTTTGCTTATTCCTAGGAGAGCAAGTAAAAGAAGTAGAAATCTTGGTCCCAAGTAAATGGCAATATTAGAAAAGGCATTAAAGCAAGACCTTTGTCAGAGAGGAATGAGAGTGAATATATTACCGGAGCTAGGCTATAAGGTGAGAGTTGTTTATTTGAAAAGAACCAGAGTAAATCGTGCAAATTACACAAGTAACAAGGTACCAATGATAGAGCTCCTGAAACTACCCATGGCCAGGAGCAGACTTATGTCAGGGTGTCTACAGCTGGTCAGATTCATTCATATCTCCATATTCATGGAAAGGAAAAGAAGGATTAATCAAAAGGCTTGTCAGGGCTTCCCTGGTGGCGCAGTGGTTGAAAGTCCACCTGCCGATGCAGGGGACATGGATTCGTGCCCCGGTCCGGGAAGATCCCACATGCCGCAGAGCGGCTGGGCCCGTGAGCCATGCCCGCTGAGCCTGCGCTTCCAGAGCCTGTGCTCCGCAACGGGAGAGGCCACAACAGTGAGAGGCCCGTGTACCACAAAAACAAAACCAAGAAAAGCATAAAATACAGTATATTGGATAATAAAGGGAGACAATAAAAAAGAAAGAAAAATAAACCAGGCTTGTCAATTTCCATACCTCAAAGTGTTGCTTTAGGTTCTAGATTCCTACCTATTTAAAATGCTCTGGTCCTGGTTGGGTTTCCTATTAGTCATCATTTTGAGGTGGTGCTTTTTACTATTATTTTTAATCCATACTGGATTCTACACATAGGAGCTTTCAACCGATGACTTGGTATTTTGGGGGGTTCATTCAGGTTCTGCCTGGTTCATCCACTTAGGATTTTGTGCCCCAACCTACATTAGGGCTTGCAGTCCTAAATTCCTGAGAAGTTAAGGATGTGAGAACATTCAGGGAGTCTACAAGGTTATGATTAGCCTTCCCTCGAACGTGTATGAAGGAGTAAATAGCTATCCTATCATCTTCTCATCATCAGTTTCTTAAGCCACTGTAAAACAAAATTCAAACAGTATAGAAGTAAGGGGGGAGATTATTATTCTTCCAGGTGTGTTTGTTTATTCTTTTTAATTCAAGGAGTCTATTGAAGTGTAAATGTTGGGCTTAGAAAAGGCAAAAAGACAATGGCTATAGTAGTCTATTAACAGTGGCCAAGAAGACAGCATAAGGCAGCCATGGTGTTCTGGGTTGGTAAACAGTGATCAAAGGAAGATGTAAATTGTGGAGATCCCTCCATGAGGGACCTTTACTTCAACTAGACAAACTGCCTTCTACCTAATTGTTCTGGAGTTAGAAGAGGCTTTGATGTTATTAATTTCCCCTTTTATGAAAGAGAACCGGTTATGAGACTATTAAGTTGTAGAAACAAATCTCTTCCCGTTTTCTCACACATCCATGCCTCAAGCCAATTTTTCCTAATTAGTCAGATGGAGAACTAAAGGAGTTGTTGGACAGCTGATTGAGTACTTAGCTCAGCAAATCATAAATCACCATTTGGAGATGAGAGACTGTGGTTAGCAACGCATGGGTTGGTATGCTGAGATGCTGCAAGTTCCTGCCCCAAGGGAACTCTCCTCCCAATTATGTCTCCTCCTTGGCTAATGGAGGCTGCCAGTGATGGAGGACTGGAATCGGCTCAGTGTGACTACCCAAGTTCCCGATCCTTATTTCTTACTGAGATGGTACCAGTACTAGCCCCTGGCATATCTTAGAGGTAAAACAATTTCTTGCAGAAGACTGATTCTTCATTCACTATATTTTTAATTCATTCATCCATCAAACAAGCAATTTCCATGTATATTTTAATCTTATATATGTAAATGTTTAAAAAGACGTGTGCAAATTCATTCTGTGAAAGTTATCGGAAACACACAATATTCTTAGCATTGTTTTCCTGACCCAGAGAGAGTAGAATCAGAAGGTGAGGGACTGTTAAGAGGACTTTCCATGTAAACCCCCTCTAAAATGTTTGATTTCATTAACGACGTATCTATGTATTTCTTTTTATTTAAAAATAATTATATTTCTTGGAAGTATTCCCTATTTTCCCAGAGAAGAAGCTGGATGAACAGGAAACATATCTCCTAGTAACCAGGTAACATTGGCCATGCTTGTTAGAACACATAGCACCTAATTCAGGTGTGAGGCACAGCTGAGCCTTCAGGGGAGTGAAACTCGTCATTACACTCCTTGGTCAACAAAGACCCACCAGCCGACTCTAAGAAATCCCTGAATGGTTTTGCTCCTTCATTTCCTTAACAGTAATAATAATATAATCCATCATTTTTGTTTTCAAAGTTGATTGATTCTAAATAAAAATAGCAAGCAGTTCTTTTCTCTCCTTAGAGTTTAGGGTGATTTAAATTATAATTAAATTTTACTGCTCCCATCATTTTAAATTCATCTTAGCCAATTTAACAAAAAAGTCCAAATAGATTTTTAGAACATTCTAAGGTGATTTGAATCTTTAATTGCCTGTGTATTATCGTGGCTCATTCTTCAGTGAAGCCTGAGTGCATAATTTCTTCAATGATCCAGGCTGTCCGTCTTCCTTTTTTCTCCTCAGTCTTTTAATGCACGGAAGTACACCCTAAATTCAGTGAGGCAGAAAACAAAGGAGAAATATATTTTAAAGCATAATTATTACAAACTGCCTCCAGTTTTTTATTTTCTCGAAATGAATCAAATCTGCAAGTTTAAGCTATTGCCTCTTCTCCGGTTCCTCTCTTTGTCTTTGGATCCCTTGTCACATAATGAGAAGTTGATGAATGGTGAAATTTGGAGTTTCACTAACGAGAAGACTAAATTGAAAAATAAATAGTTTTCTTAGTTTTTATATTCACAATAATGTTAATTGTAAAACAAAATAGTGACTGAGCTATCTGGTTGAAATAAGGGCACAGTAACATACTGGCTGTGTTGATGACAGAGATTTCAAATTATGTCTCTTCCACTGGCTTTCCATCAATGCAAGGGTAAATATTCATCTTGAGATAAAAAATTCCAAAAAATAATTAAATATATTATTTTTGTCTGAATGCTGAACTGAAATATATAATATGAAATAAAATATACATCAGTACAATCAAAATTTTGCTCATCAAAAAAGCAGTCTTACAGTACTGTCTTCAGGTCTTTGCCAGACAATTACAACTTTATTAGAAATGAGTATTTACATGCTTACTAAGTTGCACCCAGTAGGGGATTATTATATTTTCAATTCAATAACAAAAATAAGACAAATAGGAGTGCTGAAGGAATTTTCAATTACTAAGCAAAGAAGTAATTACCGTTTTCAATGATACGAAAGCAACTGAGTATATAAACTGTAATTAGAGGCATATGTGCAAATTCCCCTTCTTACAGCACTAAAAATCTTTGAAGTATTTCCTGAAAAGTTAGTTGCTAACGTCATCCGTGTCCCCCCATGCAGCCACACCACCACCCTGAACATTCTCAAATGATTCCTTTCGTTATAATGACTCTGAAATCCTTCTACTTTGTCTACAATACATTTTCAGAAGTTTTGATTAAATACGTAATAATAAACTGTACTTTTTAGGTGACATGGCATGTATCTGAAGGTGGCTTAAGCCTTTTGAAAGAGAGTACTTCTTAATGGGACTAGAATAAACAAGCTGAGGATATCCATTTGATAGCTTCTGCCTTGTTTTTTTCTCTTCTTTACCTGTAAGTGGTGGTTAGCAGTGAGGGATGAAGATGATTGATGGACAGTAAGTAGTGTTAATAGCGGGAGCTTTGAAGCCATGGGGATCTGTGCCCTATCCCAGCTTCGTTTACTCCTGGAAGGCCTCGACAATTCACTTTTGTAATTACCTCAATCCTCAGTTTTCTCAGTTATAAAATGAGAACATTGGGAGTACTTCATAGGAATGCTGTGAGCAGTAAGCACAGTGGAGCAAAAGCAATCAACATATTACAATTATTACAGTTTAATTGGGAAGCAGATCACACATTTTAGTTTAGAAAATAGAGAAATTTTCATTGTTCAAGAAAATAGCTGTTAATGATTCCTTCTTAAACTGAATTTTATCCCTATATAGACTCAGCCTTAATGAAAAGAACAGAATAATAAAGATGTTTCCCTAAAATACTTATTTAAACAAAGGTACCTGCTTGACACAAGTTAGACCATCTCAAAATATTTCTATTTAAAATGGATGCTAGAAGTGAATACATATTTTATATATATATATATATGTGTATGTGCTTGTATATGAAAGGTTATTCATCTATAGCATCTTCTGTTTCCAATATTTCTTCAGTTTGTCTTGCTAGTGATTAAAAATGGTCCTTCAGGGCAGAAGGTTTTATTATGCCCGTAGTATGTTAAGGTTGGGAAATCATTTTCTATTTGTAAATTTTTGCTTCATAGATTTCTAATGAGAAGTCTGTGTGTTTGAATAATCAATAATATTAAACCAGAACATTTTAATGAGCCATTAAGTGTTCTGGGTAACATTTATTAATGTTATTTCATGAAACTGGGAGGCATATTCAGAGACTCGAACTTCATAACATTATCTAGACTTCTGCCATGTTTATAACCACTTTCCATTTAGGAATGAACTAAATGGTATTATAACTAAACAATTAAATAGCAATATGTACTGGGAATTATCTTTAAGAATATTTGATCTCATGCTCACAGAAAAATGTTGATTTGGTATATATAAAAATTGGGGTTGTACATTTGAGCTGTGCAATTTCCAAAGCTACTGCAAATGTGTTAGTTTAAAATTTTAATAAATTCAGGCACTCGTTTCTACTAATTTGGACATTTCCAGAAGGCATTAAAGGACAGTTAAAGCAAGGTATTATTATAACAATTAAATGTTATTTTCTAATAATTCATAATTATTAGGTAGCTTATTTTTATACCTATGTTTTAACAATGGATTAAATGTTTTTATGATGCTAAATGTGCACACACACACAGATATCTGCAAAAGTGTTTATTTCTTTGTACTAGGCCATAAGTGTGTGGAGTATTGTTATCTATGAACAAAAATATGAGGATAAGTACATTAGTCAGGTGTTTACTTCTTGAAACAAGTGTTCATTTTCTTGTCATTTTTACATATTTTACCAAAAATATACTGAGGATAGAAACTAATTGACAAAAATTAGAGAAGAACTAATAATACCTTAGTATTTAATGTTGAGAAGAGATGAAATTTGGGCTTATCAATTAATGTCAATCAGGAAATATTTACATATTATACATTTCCATAATAAAATTATATGCAAATAATAATTTTGATCTATTTTCAAGGAAGCAGTAATGGCATATAATGATGAAAACAGGTGGAATTTAGGAAAGAAGCTTTTCATTCAATGACAAGGTTCATAATCAAAGCCAAAAACGAATATTAAGCAAGTAGATGTAGTCAAAACTCTTAGTATCCATCCCCGGTTTCTGAAATCTGACTGAATCTAAATCTAAAGTATTTTAAATATTTGAAATAGTTATAAAACTAAATAATTATTATTTAGTTGTAGATAAAAATCTTAGATTTTCTTTAAAAACTTTTTATTTTGAAACATTTCTCTAATATTTCAAGCATTGCAATTTTGGTTCTTTACCTTTTGATAGAGCTGGATATGAAACTGTTAAGGTATGAAATATTAAAAACAGTCACATGGTTGTATTGAAAATAAAAAACTTTATTGTGGCTTTTATAAGAAACTAAGTATTTGACTTCTACTATCAAGAGGTGTAAAAACTCAATTTGGCTCTAATGGGTAAAAATAATGAAAAAATTTCTTGTGGGTCCTACTATACAGAATTTAGTGTCTTCAGGTAGGCCACTGGGTTGTAAAACATAAAAATATTGTAATGAACATCATTTTGTCATAAAGCGCTGAAGAACAAAAATTGTGTTCATTTGCTTGTGCTTTTCAAAATTGCATTCACTTGCTCTATTCCTTCTTAGTTTTTAGACTCTTAATTATAGATATATTTTAAGAAATATTTGGCAAAATAATGAAAACAGTAATTCACTTTTAGTTTCGTTTCAAGAGTCTGGATAAAAGAAATATGTCCATATTCTCAAGCAGATGTGAGATTAAATCATGAAATATTTAGCTAAAAAATACCAAATTATAAGTATCATTAATTTGCTCTGATTTTCTTCTTAGTGAAAAGGATTT
Organism: Orcinus orca; assembly: GCF_937001465.1. Taxonomy (NCBI): domain Eukaryota; kingdom Metazoa; phylum Chordata; class Mammalia; order Artiodactyla; family Delphinidae; genus Orcinus; species Orcinus orca. Next base: position 17,158,622 of record NC_064576.1, on the reverse strand, counting down.
TCAAGGGCTTTACTTTAGTATTTCACAATAAATTTTATCTTCACAAGTATTTATGGAGGAAACAAATTTAGGCCTAATCTCTAAAGGCAGATTGCTGGATCATATCACCTTGTAAATGTTTGTTTATGGAATACATTTTTTATTTTTTAAGATTAAAGAAGAAAACATGTGAATTAAATTACAAGATTAAAAGAAACTATTTGTATTGGTGATTTTAAAGTGATGTGAATATTTTAGGGATTTTTTTTATTGTAAAGAATATATTTTCAAATCTTCTTCAAAGGTGCCTTGATGGCATAATTAAGAGTCGAGGTGCTGATTTCGTAAGTTCAAGTTTGTATAAAAATAAAATTTCAGTGATTACAAATGACATAAAATTTTTGCCAGAGTAAATCCCCTATTACTAAATTTTAAATAAATACAATTTTGAGTATAATAAAGTGTTATAAAAATTTAAAGAGTAGCATCTATTGAGGGGGAAAAACTTTATCAACCAAAAAATGAAGTGCAAAAACCCAAAGTTACGTTTATGAAAGCAGAGGCAGGTTGAGGTAAGTGGTTTCACCTACCTCATAGAGAACGGAAATCACTGTTCACTTATGTAGTACATATATGTTTATAAATTATCTTGCTATAGTCCTAAAATTTCTATTTTTAACCTTTGATTTGTTTGATATCTTGACTTCTCAATTCCCTAATGTCTTATCTTGAATTATCTTTTCTTAGAATTTTCTGGAACCTCTGATCTCCTCTAATTGTTCGACTCTTAAGGCCCTGACCTCTTATCTTTGTAGCTTCTTGCTCCACTCTGCACTCTCCAGTCTCCTCCTCCAGGGCATGATGTCCATTGCTTGGAACTCTAATTTTCTATTTTTATTTTATACTCCTTAACTAGGTGTTCCCATCCATGTCTAATTAATCATAAATTCCTATTGTTCATCAAGTAACTGATTCTCCCCTGGAATATTGCAGTAGCCTCCTAACTAGTTTCTGTGCACCCACTATTGGTAAATATTGTTGACAATGATGCCAAATGAATCCTTACATATGTGAATGTACTGCTGAAGACACTTCCATTCCCTCTTATTGCTTTTAAGTGAAAGTTCTAAATCCTAATAAATGGAAAAGTTTGTCACCATTTTGTATTACTCCAGCTTTGTCAAGTTTTGAAATATCATCTTCAGGGGATTTATTTAAACCTATAAGTATTATTTTATCATATTGCTTTATACACTTTTCTTTGCACTTTGCTTTCATATATTACAACATTTAGTATATCATTTTCTCTTTCCATCTAGAACACAATATTTATATATTTAATATTTTAATTAAAAACTTAAATAGCTAATATATGAAACAGTACCATGGTAAGATGTGAAATTCACAACAATCACTTGCTTTCTATTTCATTTATCAAGGGACCAAAATTGGTCTTACTTCTTGATAACAAGATAGGTCTAGTGGCGTCTCTCTTTCAAGCTGTCAGAAAGTAGCAGGTGTTGCAACACCACTTAGACACTTAATGCAAAGTGATGCTTCATCATTTAGATCAATATGTCTGTGCCTATATCCCAGGAGCCAGGGAGAGCAGGAAATTACTAATTACTGAGAGTTTGGAAGACCAAGTGCAGTTCAATTGCTGTATATTATGAGAAAGAATAGTGCTTTCAGTTTGATTTTGTGGTTGTGCTAATATTCTTGTCCTTAAACTACTTTTATTTTGCTTTCCTCTGAAATGGAACTGAAATCATGCTATGTTAGTTTTATTTTTCTTAAAGCTACCTTATTTTATTTCATGAGTTCTCAGATTCTGCTGCTTTTGACAAACTAGGCAAACAAGGCTATTTTGATATGCGTCAGACACGTATTGAAACACGATGATATTCCTTCACCTTTTAAAATGAACCCATCTGAGCATGATTTTATAAAATTAACATTTCTATAGCTTCCTCCTAACACCACATTTTAAACATCCTAGTGTTCATAAAATCAGTTTCAACTTTTGAACTAAGCAACATAACATTCATCATTAAATTACCTAAATGAAATATGGCAGAGTTTTATATTCTGCCAAGACTTGTTCTATATAAAATGTTTTATCATATTTAATTCTCATTCATGTAATTTTACTGAATATATGTTGTTTTCCATTCCCATTTTCTCTAATCCATTATTTAGTCTTATAAAAGGAGAGAGTTGAAGCTGACAACAATGACAAGCCCAATGTCACATTCAAAAGGCAATAAAGTGCTGTCTAAAAGATAAGGATGAATAAGAGTGTTTTCCTGAAATGATCAAGTACATATAATATTCATGTGGCAAATAATGAAAATCAGTTTTAAAAGGTCATTTTGCTTCTCTAAACCAATGTTTCATACAGTAATAATACCACTGACCCATAATTATTTAGATATATGAGTTGTGTTCTCAAATTTCACTTAACCCTATTCCTGGAGCCTATTTGTGTTAATAAATATATTAATATAAAAGTATAGCAGTTAGGGATTCAGTGTGGGTTCTTAAAAATTCTAAAGATTGGTGCCCTTTAGGATATTCTCTGTCCTTTTAAACTTACCTTTAATGGCATATTTTCCCTGTCTTTAAAAAAAATTGAGAAACAATTGACATATAACTGACATTACGTCAGTTTCAGGTATAAAACACAATGATGCAGTATGTGTATATATTGTGAAATGATCACTACAATATGGCTAGTTAACATCCGTCATCACACATACTTACAAATTTTACTTTGCTTATGATGAGAACCTTTAAAATGTACTCTTAGCAACTTTCAAATATAGAATATAGTTTTGTTAACTATAGTTACCATGCTGTATATTACATCCCTATGACTTATTTTATAACTGGAAGTTTGTACCTTTTGACCACCTTCACCCATTTCACCCACTTCCTACCTCTGTCAGCCACTAATCAATATTTTCTCTGTAACTATGAGTTTGTTTTGTTTTTGTTTTATGATTGCACATGTAAATGAGATCATACAGTATTTGTCTTTCTCTGTCTGACTTATTCTACTTAGCATAACGCTCTCAATTCTCATACATGTTGTTTCAAATGGCAAGATTTCCTTCTTTTTAACGATTGAATAATATTCCATTGTGTATATGGATACCATATTTTCTTTATACATTCATCCATTGATGGACATTTAGTTTGCTTCCATGTCTTGACTGCTGTAAATAATTGTATAATGAACATGGGGTGCATATATCTTTTCAAATTAGTGATTTGGTTTTCTTTTGGATAAATAACTAGAAGTGGTATTTCTTTTATCAAATGATAGCTTTGTTTTTAATTTTTTGAGGAACCTCCATATTTTCCATAGTGACTGCATAAATTTATATTCCCATCAGCAGTGCACGAGGGTTACATTTTCTTCACATCCTTACCAACACTTGTTATTTTTCGTCTTTTTGATAATAGCCATTCTGATAGGTGTGAAGTGATAACTCGTTGTGATTTTTTGATTTACATTCCCCTTATGATTAGTGATGCTCAATGCTTTTATCATGTACGTGTTGACCATTTGTATGTCTCTTTCGAAGAATGTCCATGCAGCTCCTGTGCCTATTTTTTAATCAGATTTTTTTCCTTTTGATTTATGTGAGTTCTTTATGTATTTTGGATACAAACCCCTTATCAGATATATGATTTGCAAATATTTCTCTTATTTGACAGGTTGCCTTTTCATTTTGTTGGTCATGTCTTTTGCTGTACAGAGACTTTTTAGTTTAAGGTAGTCCTACTTGTTTATGTTTGCTGTTGGTGCCTTTGCTTTTGGTGTCATATCCAAAAAAAAAATCATCTTTAGGACCTGTGTCAAGGAGCTTACTGCCTTATGTTTTCTTCTAGGAGTTGTAGTTTTAGGTCTTATGTTCAAGTCTTTATCCATTTTGAGTTGATTTTTGTGTACAGTATAAGATACTGCTCCAGTTTCCTTCTTTTGTGTGTAGCTATCCTGTTTTTTTCAAAACCATTTATTTAAGAGACTTCCCTGTCCCTATTGCATATTCTTGGCTGCTTTGTCTTAAATTAATAGACCATATATGCACGGGTTTATTTCTGAGCTCTCTATTCTGTTCTACTGATCAATGTGTCTGTTTTGATGCCAAAATCATACTGTGTTGATTACTGTAGCTTTGTAACATAATTTGAAATCAGGAAGCATGATGCTTTCAACTTTGTTCTTAAGATTTCTTTGGCTATTCACGGTTTTTTGTGGTTTCATATGAATTTTAGAATTGTTTGTTCTATTTCTGTGAAAGCAATTGGAATTTTGATAAGGATTGCATTGAATCTGTAGATTGCTTTGGATAGTATTGGGAATTTTAACAATGTTAGTTCTTCCAATCCCTGAGCATGAAATATTCCATTTATTTGTGTCTTTCATCAGTGTCTTAAAGTTTTAAGTGTACAGGTCTTTCACCTCTTTGGTTATATTTATTCCTAGGTAATTTATTCTTTTTGACACAATTGTAAAAGGTGTTGTTCTTTAAATTTATCTTTTTGATAGTTGATTCTTAAACAACTAACAATAGACATATTCAGATGATGAGAAAAAGACAAAATGATACAAATGAAAAGGTGGCTAGTAGCTACACACAAAGTAGAGCTTTTAATGATAGCATGAGAACAGTATCAACAACTATATACCAACGTTTTTTAAAAATTAGGTGAAATGGTAAATTTTTTTTAAATAACATAATTTATGAGAACTGATTTGTGCTTACTCCTTTAAAGGGTATTCATTTAAAATCTAGAACAAGCATATTAAATATTAAAACATTAGAAACAGTCCTTTAAAAGCAAAAACAAGGCAATTAATCAATGATCACCATTTCTGTTCAACATTGTTTTGGAGGTTCTACCCCAGGTAATTTTTTTTTTTTTTAAAGATAATTAGAAGATAAAGAATGTAAATTAGGAATAAAATTGATTTTTTCCATACAATATGATCATCTACATAGAAAACACAAAATAACTCACCTGTAAATTATTGAATAGCAGAATTTGACAAGGTGGTAGATAAATGGTGCTATATAAAATTTTTTAATATGGAAGAGTCCATTGCATTTCTGTAAAAGGCAGGAAACTGGAAAGTTTAAAGAGAAAACATCATTTAAACTTGTATAATATCAAGTATTTAAGAATAGGTATATAATGTACATATACAGAAAAAAATATAAATATGAATAGACTAAATTGAGATATATCATATTCATGAACAGAAAGATAATAGTGTGAAATGTTGAATCTGCCTAAATTGATCAGTGTTGTTCAAATCAAAATCCAAAAGAATTTTTCATGAGACTCAACATGATTTTGAATAGAAGGGGAAAGAACAAAGAGTATATAGGGCACTCAGAAGATCATCAAAATAATCGCTAAACTAAGTAAGGCTTATTATAAATCGTGGTTACTAGGATAGTGTGGCATTGGTGCAAATGGTCAAATTGATGAAATTCAGATCAATGATTGTGTGGAATTTTAATACACAAAACATCTCAAATACAAGACTTTTTAAGGTCTACATACAAAGTACATATGCATATAAAACTTAATAAAATAGAAAGTAAAGAAAGGACAAGCATGGAAATGGAAAGATTCTCAGGTTGTAGATTATAAGGCAGAGGGATGGGATTAAGGAGGAATCATTGGTTGGCCGCAAATTTTGTCTTCTGTAGTATTTGTAGTACAAAATTTATTATTAAAAATAACTAAGTAATTGAATATACAGCAGTCTATGCATAAACACATCATCAGCATATATAATGCACACAGGCTTATGGTTATTCCAGTGATTGGTTTGTGAGGTTCAAAAATAACGATTATAGTCTTAGTGGTTTTTTGGGTATGGATAACCACTGACTTCATTAGCTAGGATACTAAACATCTGGCACTAAATGATTATTGTAACAAAAACCAACTATGAATGCATTTTGATGCTGAAATTTTTATTGAGCATGCAATAATTAATAAAAATGTACACATACACCATGCACAACTGTGAGTGTTTAGCTGTTTTGAATAGAAATACAAAAATCTTATTTGAAAAAGTAAATTTTTTTTAGAACTAATTATATGCCTAGTGTTTGAAAGAATGATGTTCATAAACAGATTTGTCTCTTTCCTGTGTATTCTGTCAGTAATTTATTATCCACATTTTAATATTTGTTTTAGGTTTGACCTTGTCAAAACATAATCCTCAATATGATGATTATAAAGTTACACACTCCCTGAACTTGTTGCCAGTAAAGTTTCTGTTTGATAATTTGACAAGTAATGCTGATCATAGATTTTGTTGATATAATTTCCACTAAGGAATCATGCTATTTTATATTAAATCATGGTTTCTCCTTGCCACTTTCTATTGATATGACCACAGTAATATAGCTAAGATATACATTCCTTCTTTCTTAAAATATCCCAAAGCATTTTATCAGGATTTTTAAAATCCTTTTTCCCTTTTATCAGTTGCTACTTAAATAGAGAAGTGATCCAGGTAGTAAATTTGAGTAAGCAATAGTAGAAATGGGACCAGAATCCATTTTGGACAACTTCAGACTAATATTATTTATAACTTATTCTTTAAATCATCTAGTATTACAGAGAATTTATTATGTATCAGACACTATTCTAGGCAATAATGCTGGTGATTCTTTTAATGGGTGGGATAACAAATAAGCAAATGTAAAGCTAGATATTAAGATTTAAAAAAGTGTATGGTATAGTAATGAATGAATGGGCTACTACTGTGTTCTGCATGGTCAGAGAATCATATCTCAGGAGATGGGATTTAAGCTGAGATCTGAGGCACAAGGAGTCAGTCATATGGAAATCAAGCGAAGAGCATTCCAGACATAGGGTAACACCTGTGCAAAGGTCCTAGACTGAAAATAATGTTGAGATGCTGGAGAACAGTGTGTGTAATAGTGCAAGTGGTATTTAGTTACCAAGAAAGAGGGTAGTAGAACTGATTGATGATGGACATGGGACTAAGTGTTTGAACCACCTCTGTGAGAAGTAGTTAACAGATAGAAGTAGGTTTTTATCAAAACTAACTCAAATTATCTCTGGTTCTATACTAGTTAATGTTCTTAAAATTGACGTGATATTGATTAAATTAGTGTATCTGTGTATACATATATACGTAAATATGTTTAATCTATTTGAAAAGAAATTACTCACCTTGAAAACTTCAGTGCTCTTGAAGACTTTGTGGTTTTCAACATAACTGGATTTTTAAGACTGAAAAATCAAAATTCATTGTTTAATGAAGAAACTATTTCAGTTTATTTTTATGAAGCTAGAAAAAATAAGAACTCAATCACCTTATTATATTTTAAGCAACCTAAGGAAATATCCTCTGAATCCATGATACTGACACCTAAGGATACTGCTCCCCTACAGCCTCTCATGTTCTATGGTCCTTGCCTTTGCTCACCCCCAGGCTGGAGAAAAGGTGCTTGTCCCTGCTTCTCACTGCATTTACAGACCATTGAGCCCCTTTGAGGTACTTGCCAACAGATTATGTCACATGGTCCCATTTTTACAGTCATACCATCCTCCTCATTCCCCCCCACTTTGTTTATTAAAGATTGTAGCACCTGCCTTGCTGTCTTCCTCTTAAACAATTTCTGCTCCTTACTGGATTATTTCAATATCCACTTAATTGATCAGTTCAACATCCTGACTTCTCCATTCCTTGTTGTCACTCACATCAGCCCCTCACTGCATGGGTGTTAGCAATAAGAGCCCACACCCCAAATTTCACTTTCAGGCACCCACTCAATAGTGACAACCTCCTTCCTTCTATCAACAATTGTTTGGCTCCTCCTGGATGTCTCATTCATTGACTCTACCATCTTTTCACCAGAAGTCATTATCTCTAGGCCCTCTATTCCCTCATAATTTGGCTTAGATTCACATTGTCTCTTATTGATCACTACCCTGAATACATCAACTCCTTCCCCATCCTCATTCCTATTAGGGAAAATTTCAGCCCTATTTTAAATTCAGCTCTCTCCTCACTTTTGTTTCTCTTACTATAAATAAAATTCCAAATTCATAGCTGGCCAGAACATCCAGCACAGTCCTTGTATATTAATTATTTAATTCATTCTTTAACCATTTTTTTCCCCACAAATAGACATTGAGAATACACATACTCATGAGATAATATGTCCAAAACAACAAGGAGTCTAGGGTGGCTGGAGGGGAATGAGCCAGAGAAAGAACTAGGGGATGAGGTCAGAGGTCATGAGGGTGGGGGAGAAGGAGGTAGAGCAGGTGGCCCTTAAACTCTTCAGCATTTACTCAGAGTGAGATGGGAGATACTGGTGGGCTTTGAACATTGCTGTTACAACGTGTGGCTCTAGGGAAGAAAACGTGGAAGCAGGGAGACCGATTAGGCAGTTATTTACATCTCCCTGGTTGGAGATAATTGTGTCTTGGACCAGACCCTCCCTCCCTGGTGGAAGTGGTGGGAAGTTATTCTATTTTAGGTATATTTTAGAGAACTGAATAGATTTGTTGGTGGATCGGGTAAGGATGTGAGTGAAAGAGAGAGTTAACAATGGCTCCATGGTGTTCAGCCTAAAAATCCTGAAGGATGAAAATGCCAGGTAGAGGGAAGACTGAGAGTAGAGCATTGTTTATAATACCAGCAGCACTGCATTGCAGGAAGTGAGTAGTGTGCATTACAAACGTCACAAACATGAATGTCTATAAGAACAGACCAGTGAGATAAATGGGTAAGGTGAACTCGACATAAAGTAACAACAGTTCAGATTTAGCCTCAGTGCTGGGGAGACAACAGACAATGGAGGGAACTGAGAAGCTCGTGTTCTTTCCATCAGTTCTAGCAAATGGTCGTCATGTGGGAATGCAGGCATTGTCACTGAGTCCACCATTTATTCCAGAGAAGCAGGAATCCTGAATTTTTATCAATATCCGTAACTTTATAAAATGATGTTTGCTAGTTCAAATTTAAAAATAAACACACAGAAAAGAACAACAAAAAACCCCTTGGTCACAAAAGTCTACAGGCCATAACTTGCAGTGTCTGGTGGTGATAGGTAACCTTTAATTAAACCTTGGGAGCAGAAGACTCAAACTTGAGCCCTGTCAGGGCAACTTAGAATGCTGGCTTACCTTAGAGGCCAAACATTTAACTTGTCTCTGAGTTTCAGGCTCCTTCTCCTTTTCTGGAAAACAAAAAAGGGAGTGGTTAGATTCTAAACTCTATACATTTACTTAAGATTATGGATCAAGATTTTGGGTGAAGAAAGCTGTCATATTGATGCCAACACATGAGCTGAGAGAGAGTAAGAACAGTTTCTTTGCTCCCAAAAGACTACTCACTAATAAATCAGTGTCTCATGGGACTGAAGTGTGTGGCTTAGCGGAGAGATTCCGAGGATCAACCACAACAGAGCACGTAAGTAATGAGACAGCCAAAGAATAGGATAATATTCTTGCCTTTTAGGAGTGGAGAGTGTCCCTGTGCATCAATAAACTGAAGACAAAGATCTGGTTCAAGAAAATCTCAACAGATTATAGAATTATATCTAATAATGCATTAGTAGATTTGCTGGCAAGAAAAGTGGCATTTCTCAGAGTTCTGCTTTGCATTCCCATGTGTGACTTGAGTAGTAGCGTAAAAGGCTGGGCAATAGCATAAAAAGATTTATCCGTGTTTATCTACGTGGATAAACTTGTGTAAATATAAGACTCATGGGTTTAAATGCAAGCTTTGCATTTTTGCTATAGACCTTAGGTAACTTCTAAATCTTCTACAGGCAGATTCCCCAACCATGATATTGAGATAATAAAAAATAATTATTACTATACTGCTAACTCTTTAGCTTAGGGAAAGATAATGTAGAAGAACAAAACAATCTTCTATGACTTTATCCTCTCACTCAGTGAAAGTTTTATACCTTTTTGTAACTCAAATTGCTGTTATAGATATATCTGTGAATTTGTGTAAGCATTTATGGTGGTTCTCTCCTTTTTCTTGGACTGTAAGTGTTGCTTTTCTAATCTCTATCCAGTCCATAAATAAGAAAGCTTATAGAGTGGGTATTGTTATCGTACTGAAGGAAATCAGAAGAAATCAAGACAGATTTGTTGAAACAGTAGAAACGAAACATAAGAATTAAAGGCTCCTTTGGTATTGTTAAAATGTGGGCACAAAGAGACTATTACTAGCTGTTGTCCGTCTCTATCAAGTGAGGCAAAGATGTTTGACCAACTAGGGTCAGGAGATTTAGTTTTGTTAACAGAGAGAAACTGGCCAAGACAATTTCAGTCACCAGTTTTAGTTATAAAAGAGGGTTATATATCCTTCTTTTCTGAGTACTGTCACTAGCAATTTTTCTACCTTTTAAAATTGAAGTGCATAATTCACCCCAGCAGTGGGAGAGGGGTGGGTTTTGATGGTCCTTAGATTTCTCTCATCACCAGGAACCCAAGTGCAAGTTCTGTAAGATGTTGAGATGTCATAGAAAACATAGGCTTGAAAATCTATTGCTCAATTCTTACATTTCTCTTCAGATTAAACAAGCTCTGTGTTTGCTAGAAGTAGCAGGGTGTTACCTTAATTTTTGACCAATATTCCTTTAGTGTAGATTCTTTACTAAAATTTGGGGTGTCCTTCTATTTCTGTCCAAAACAGAGTAACAGGACCCAAGTTTAGCTTCATAGCTTAGACAACTAGAAAAGTAGGTGATGTCTATCAAAAAATGGTTTTCATACATTGGGAAAAAAGCAAAGGGAAGGGAAATAGACAAAGAACTACAGGTATATCAGCTCACTTCCCAGTTTGCCCAGGCCATTGTACAGGAGGAGGAACCTAAACAGTGCCTAGAAGTCTCACTGAGTTGAGAAAGTAAAGACCAGAGTTCATGGAGGCCAAAATGGCTACAATTTGTGAAGCAAATACCAGAGAGGAGGGAGGCTGAAAGAGAGACAGAGAAAGCCCTAGGAAGAGGGTGACCCTCAAGTCTTTGGTTCGGCACTGATAGCAGAAGAGACAACTACCCAAAGCAAAGGGAAAAACATTGGAATACTTCCTGTTCCCACCAGCTAAAGTGGAATCTTGAAATACACAGGGTATTTGGTAGAATTGTCAGAAGGTTGCCTTAACCATGGGGTTAAGTTAGCCCTAGACTAAAGCTGTTTTTGATTTGCCTTTATGAAACTTGAAAGCAAGGCTTGAAAACATTTAACTATTTTCAAGTAATTTAATTGCCTGCCAGAACAAAGGTCAACACTCTTTTAAAAGATATATCAGGGCTTCCCTGTTGGCGCAGTGGTTGAGAGTCCGCCTGCCGATGCAGGGGACACGGGTTCGTGCCCCGGTCCGGGAAGATCCCACATGCTGTGGAGCAGCTAGGCCCGTGAGCCATGAACGCTGAGCCTGCGCGTCCTGGAGCCTGTGCTCCGCAGCAGGAGAGGCCACAACAGTGAGAGGTCTGCGTACTGCAAAAAAAAAAAAAAAGACATATCAAAATGCAGCAACAAAGAATGTAAAATACACAATGACACTCAATCATAAATACCCAGGTAGGCAAAGAAGTGAAAAATGTCATTCATATTCAGGAGACAAATAAGAGAAATGGAATCATAACTGAAAAACAGGGTTTCCCCGGTGGCACAGTGGTTAAGAATCCACCTGCAAATGCAGGGGACATGGGTTCAGGCCTTGGTCTGGGAAGATTCCACATGCCACGGAGCAACTAAGCCCATGCACCACAACTATTGAGCCTGTGCTCTAGAGCCCACGAGCCACAACCACTGAGCCCGTGTGCCAGTTGTACTGAAGCCTGTGTGCCTAGAGCCTGTGCTCCGCAACGAGAAGCCATTGCAATGAGAAGCCTGCGCACCACAGCAGAGAGTAGCCTACGCTCGCTGCAACTAGAGAAAGCCTGCACGCAGCAATGAAGACCCAACGCAGCCAAAAACAAATAAATAAAAAAAATTTTTGAAAAACTGAAAAAGATGATGGAACTAGTAGATAAGGATGACAAAACAGTGCTCAGAGTTATTCTCCATACATTCAAAGTAGTAGAGGAAAATATATGCATGACTAGGAGAGAAATGGAAGATATAAAAAACGAGCTGAGAAGTATTTTATTAAGCTTATAAATTTGAAAATTGGAACCCTGGCTTGTGAAAACTGAAATTCAGATGAATGCACAGGTAGTATTCTGCAAAGATACCCTACAGGGTTTACTAGAATAAGGACACATTAATGTTTTGTTCTCTGTTGGGGGGCATTGTACTAAGTTTATAGTTAAGTGTACTATATGTTTCCTGAAGGAATGCTAGAAATACAAAACTGGCCTTACATTATTTCACACTATAACAAGATGTAAACTTGGTTTTCAAATAGTATTTTCCTAAATTTTTTTAACATCTTTATTGGAGTATATTTGCTTTACAATGGTGTGTTAGTTTCTGCTTTATAACAAAATGAATCAGCTATATATATGCATATATCCCCATATCTCTGCTGTCTTGCGTCTCCCTCCCACCCTCCCTATCCCACCCCTCCAGGTGGTCACAAAACACTGAGCTGATCTCCCTGTGCTATGCAGCTGCTTCCACCAGCTATCTATTTTACATTTGGTAGTATATGCAAGTCCATGCCCCTCTCTCACTTTGTCCCGTCTTCCCCTTCCCCTTCCCCTTCCCTGTGTCCTCAAGTCCATTCTCTACGTCTGTGTCTTTATTCCTGTCCTGCCCCTAGGTTCAACAGAAACTTTTTTTTTTTTTAAGATTCCATATATATGTGTTAGCATACGGTATTTCTTTTTCTCTTTCTGACATGCTTCACTCTGTATGACAGACTCTAGGTCCATCCACCTCGCTACAAAAAACCTCAATTTCGTTTCCTTTTATGGCTGAGTAATATTCCATTGTATATATGTGCCACATCTTCTTTATCCATTCATCTGTCGATGGACACTTACATTGCTTAGATGTCCTGGCTCTTGTAAATAGTGCTGCAATGAACATTGTGGTACATGACTCTTTTTTTTTTTTTTTTTTTTTTTTGCGGTACGCGGGCCTCTCACTGTTGTGGCCTCTCCCGTTGCAGAGCACAGGCTCCGGATGCGCAGGGTCAATGGCCATGGCTCATGGGCCCAGCCGCTCCGTGGCACGTGGGATCTTCCCGGACCGGGGCACGAACCCATGTGCCCTGCATCGGCAGGCGGACTCTCAACCACTGCGCCACCAGGGAATCCCCTATTTTTAGTTTTTTAAGGAACCTCCATACTGTTCTCCATAGTGGCTGTATCAATTTAAATTCCCACCAACAATGCAAGAGGGTTCCTTTTCTCCACACCCTCTCCAACATTTATTGTTTGTAGACTTTTTGATGGCTATTCTGACTGGTGTGAGGTGATACCTCATTGTTGTTTTGATTTGCATTTCTCTAATGATTAGTGATGTTGAGCATTCTTTCTTGTGTTCGTTGGAAATCTGTATATCTTCTTTGGAGAAATGTCTACTTAGGTCCTCTGCCCATTTTTGGATTGGGTTGTTTGTTTTTTGTTATTGAGCTGCATGAGCTGCTTGTAAATTTTGGAGATTAATCCTTTGTCAGTTGCTTCATTTGCAATTATTTTCTCCCATTCTAAGGTTTGTCTTTTTGTCTAGTTTATGGTTTCCTTTGCTGTTCAAAAGCTTTTAAGTTTCATTAGGTCCCGTTTGTTTATTTTAGTTTTTATTTCCATTTCTCTAGCAGGTGGGTCAAAAAAGGATCTTGCTGTGATTTATGTCATACAGTGTTCTGCCTATGTTTTCCTCTAAGAATTTAATAGTGTCTGGCCTTATATTTAGGTCTTTAATTCATTTTGAGTTTATTTTTGTGTATGGTGTTAGGGAGTGTTCTAATTTCATTCTTTTACATGTAGCTGTCCAGTTTACCCAGCACCACTTATTAAAGAGGCTGTCTTTTCTCCATTGTATATTCTTGCCTCCTTTATCAAAAATAAGGTGACCATAGGTGCATGGGTTTATCTTTGGGTTTTCTATCCTGTCCCATTGATCTATATTTCGGTTTTTGTGCCAGTACCATACTGTCTTAATTACTGTAGCTTTGTAGTACTGTCTGAAGCCAGGGAGTCTGATTCCTCCAGCTCTGTTTTCCTTTCTCAAGATTGCTTTAGCTATTTGGGGTCTTTTGTGTTTCCATACAAATTGTGAAATTTTTTGTTCTCGTTCTGTGAAAAATGCCATTGGTAATTTGATAGGGATTGCATTGAATCTGTAGATTGCATTGGGTAGGATAGTCATTTTCACAATGTTGATTCTTCCAATCCAAGAACATAGTATATATATCTATTTGTATCATTAATTTCTTTCATCAGTATCTTATAGTTTTCTGCATACAGGTCTTTTGTCTCCTTAGGTAGGTTTATTCTTAGGTATTTTATTCTTTCTGTTGCAGTGGTAAATGAGAGCGTTTCCTTAAATTATCCTTCAGATTTTTCATCATTAGTATATAGGAATGCACCAGGTTTCTGTGCATTACTTTTGTAACCTGCTACTTTACCAAATTCATTGATTAGCTCTAGTACTTCTCTGGTAGCACCCTTAGGATTTTCTATGTAGAGTATATCATCTGCAAACAGTGACAGTTTTACTTCTTCTTTTATGATTTGGATTCCTTTTACTTGTCTTTCTTCTCTGATTGCTATTGCTAAAATATCCAAAACTATGTTGAATAATGGTGGTGAGAGTCAACAACCTTGTGTTCTTCCTGATCTTAGTGGAAATGGTTTCAGTTTTTCACCACTGAGAAAGGTGTTGGCTGTGGGTTCGTCATATATGACCTTTATTATGTTGAGGTAAGTTCCCTCTATGCCTACTTTCTGGAGGGATTTATCATAAATGTGTGTTGAATTTTGTCAGAAGCTTTGTCTGCATCTATTGAGATGATCATATCATTTTTATCTTTCAGTTTGTTAATATGTTATATCACATTGGTTTGCATATATTGAAGAATCCTTGCGTTCCTGGGATAAACACCACTTGATCATGGTGTATGATCCTTTTAATGTGCTGTTGGATTCTCTTTGCTAGTATTTTGTTGAGGAATTTTGCATTTGTGTTCATCAGCAATATTGGCCTGTAGTTTTCTTTTTTTGTGACATCTTTGTCTGGTTTTGGTATCAGGGTGATGGTGGCCTCGTAGAATGAGTTTGGGAGTGTTCCTCCCTCTGCTATATTTGGGAAGAGTTTGAGAATGATAGGTGTTAGCTCTTCTCTAAATGTTTGATAGAATTCGCCTGTGAAACCATCTGGTCCCAGGATTTGTTTGTTGGAAGATTTTTAGTCATAGTCTCAATTTCAGTGCTTGTGATTGGTCTGTTTATATTTTCTATTTCTTCCTGGTTCAGTCTTAGAAGGTTGTGCTCTTCTAAGAATTTGTCCATTTCTTGCAGGTTGTCCATTTTATTGGCATATAGTTTCTTGTAGTAATCTCTCCTGATCCTTTGTATTTCTGCAGTGTCATTTGTTGCTTTTCCTTCTTCATTTCTAATTCTATTGATTTGAGTCTTCTATATGTTTTTCTTGATGAGTCTGGTTAATGGTTTATTAATTTTGTTTATCTTCTCAAAGAACCAGCTTTTAGTTTTATTGAACTTTGCTATTGTTTCCTTCATTTCTTTTTCATTTAGTTCTGACCTGATCTTTATGATTTCTTTCCTTCTGCTAACTTTGAGGGGTTTTTTTTGTTGTTGTTCTTTCTCTAATTGCTTTAGGTGTAAAGTTAGGTTGTTTATTTCAGATGTTCTTGAGGTAGGATTGTATTGCTGTAAACTTCCCTCTTAGAACTGATTTTGCTGCATCCTGTAGGTTTTGGGTCATCGGGTTTTCATTGCCATTTGTTTCTAGGTATTTTTTGATGTCCTCTTTGCTTTCTTCAGTGATCTCTTGGTTATTAAGTAGTGTATTCTTTAGCTTCCATCTGTTTGTATTTTTTCCAGATTTTTTTCCTGTAATTGATACCTAGTGTCATAGCATTGTGGTTGGAGAAAATACTTGATACGATTTCAGTTTTCTTAAATTTACCAAGGCTTTATTTGTGCCCCAAGTTATGATATATCCTGGAGAATGTTCCATGAGCACTTGAGAAGAAAGTATATTCTGTTGTTTTTGAATGGAATATCCTATAAATATCAATTAACTCCATCTTGTTTAATGTATCATTTAAAGCTTGTGTTTATTTTCATATTGGATGATCTGTCCATTGGTGAAAGTGAGGTGTTAAAGTTCCCTACTGTGATTGTGATACTGTCAATTTCCCCTTTTATGGCTGTTAGCATTTGTCTTATTTATTGAGGTGCTCCTATATTGGATGCATAAATATTCAGTTTTTATATCTTGTATTGATCCCTTGATCATTATGTAGTGTCCTTCTTTGTCTCTTGTGTTAGTCTTTATTTTAAAGTATGTTTTGTCTGGTAAGAGAATTGCTACTCCTGCTTTCTTTAGATTTCCATTTGCATGGAATATCTTTTTCCACCCCCTCACTTTCAGTCTGTATGTGTCCCTAGGTCTGAAGTGGGTCTCTTGTAGACAGTGTATATACGGGACTTGTTTTTGTGTCCATTCAGCCAGTCGATGTCTTTTGTTTAGCATGTAATCTATTTATATTTAAGGTAATTATCCATATGTATGGTCCTATTACCGTTTTCTTAATTGTTTTGGGTTTGTCATTGTGGGTTTTTTACTTCTCTTGTATTTCCTGCCTAGGGAATTTCCTTTAGCATTTGTTGTAAAGCTGTAAAGAATTCTTGGTGAATTCTCTTAGCTTTTGCTTGTCTGTAAAGGTTGTAATTTCTCCATCGAATCTGAATGAGATCCTTGCTGGGTAGACTAATCTTGGTTGTAGGTTTTTCCCTTTCATCACTTTAAATATGTCCTGCCACTCCCTTCTGGCTTGCAGAATTTCTGCTGAAAGATCAGCTTTTAGCCTTATGGGGATTCCCTTGTATGTCATTTGTTGCTTTTCCCTTGCTGCTTTCAATATTTTTTCTTTGTATTTAATTTTTGATAGTTTGATTAATATGTGTCTTGGCATGTTTCTCCTTGGATTTATCCTGTATGGGACTCTCTGTACTTCCTGGACTTGATTATTTCCTTTCCCATATTAGGGAAGTTTTCAACTGTAATCTCTTCAAATATTTTCTCAGTCCCTGTCTTTTTCTTTTCTTCTGGGATCCCAGAAGAATATTGGTGCATTTAATGTTGTCCCAGAGGGCTCTGAGACTGTGCTCAATTCTTTTCATTATTTTCTCTTTATTCTGCTCCGCAGTAGTTATTTCCACTGTTTTATCTTCCAGGTCACTTATCTGTTCTTCTGCCTCAGTTATTCTGCTACTGATTCCTTCTAGAGAATTTTTAATTTCATTGATTTTGTTGCTCATCATTGCTTTTTAGTTCTTCTAGGTCCTTGTTAAATGTTTCTTGTATTTTCTCCATTCTATTTACAAGATTTTGGATCATTTTTACTATCATTACTCTGAATTCTTCTTCTGGTAGACTGCCTATTTCCTCTTCTTTGGTTTGGTGGGTTTTTACCTTGCTCCTTCATCTGATATGGGTTTCTCTGTCTTCTCCTTTTGCTTAACTTACTATGTTTGGTGTCTCCTTTTCACAGGCTGCAGGTTCGTAGTTCCCATTGTTTTTGTGTCTGCCCCCAGTGGCTAAGGTTGGTTCAGTGGATTTTGTAGCCTTCCTGGTGGAGGGGCCTAGTGCCTGTGTTCTGGTGGATGAGGCTGGAGATTGTCTTTCTGGTGTGCAGGACTGCGTACAGTGGTTTGTTTTGGGGTGTCTTTGACCTTATGATTTTAGGCAGCCTCTCTGCTAATGGGTGGGATTGTGTTCCTGTGTTGCTAGATGTTTGGCATTGTGTGTACAGTGTCCAGCATTGTAGCTTGCTGATTGTTGAGTGGAGCTGGGTCTTAGCATTGAGATGGAGATCTCTGGGAGAGCTTTTGCCATTTGATATTATGTGGAGCTGGGAGGTCTTTGGTGGACCAGTGTCCTGAACTCAGCTCTCCCACCTCAGAGACATAGGCCAGACACCTGGCGTGAGCACCCAGGCCATGTCAGCCACACATCTCAGAAGAAAAGGGAGAACAAAAGAAAGAAATTAAAAAATAAAATAAATTATTAAAATAAAGAATAATTATTAAAAATTAAAAATATTCAGAAGTAATAAAAAAAGAAGAGAGCAACCAAACCAAAAAACAAATCCACCACTGATAAGTGCTAAAAACTATATTAAAAAAAAAAAAGTGGACAAACAGAGCCCTAGGACAAATGGTAAAAGCAAAGCTATACAGACAAAATCACACAAGGAAGCATACACATACACACTCACCAAAAGAGAAAAAGGAAAAAAATATGTATATCTTTGATCCCAAAGTCCACCACCTAAATTTTGGGATGATTTGTTGTCTCTTCAGGTATTCCACAGATGCAGGGTACACCAAGTTGATTGTGGAGCTTTAATCCTCTGCTCCTGAGGCTGCTGGGAGAAATTTCCCTTTCTCTTCTTTGTTCGCACAGCTCCTGGGTTCAGCTTTGGATTTGGCCCCGCCTCTGTGTGTAGGTCACCTGAGGGCATCTGTTCTTCGCTCAGACAGGACGGGGTTAAAGGAGCCGCTGATTCAGGGACTCTGGCTCACTCAGGCCGGGGGGAGGGAGGGGCGCGGATGCGGGGTGAGCCTGTGGCAGCACAGGCCGGCGTGACGTTGCACCAGCCTGAGGCGTGCCATGCGTTCTCCTGGGGAAGTTGTCCCTGGATCCCGGGACCCTGGCGGTGGCGGGCTGCACAGGCTTCCCGGAAGGGAGGTGTGGAGAGTGACCTGTGCTCGCACACAGGCTTCTTGGTGGCGGCAGCAGCAGCCTTAGCTTCTCATGCCCATCTCTGGGGTCCGCGCTTTTAGCCACGGCTCGCGCCCGTCTCTGGAGCTCCTTTAAGCAGCGCTCTTAATCCCCTCTCCTCGCGCACCAGGAAACAAAGAGGGAAGAAAAAGTCTCTTGCCTCTTCGGCAGATCCAGACTTTTCCCCGGACTCCCTCCCGGCTAGCCGTGTTGCACTAGCCCCTTCAGGCTGTGTTCACGCCGCCAACCCCAGTCCTCTCCCTGCGCTCTGACTGAAGCCCAAGCCTCAGCTCCCAGCCCCGCCCACCCCGGTGGGGGAGCAGACAAGCCTCTCGGGCTGGTGAGTGCTGGTCGGCACCAACCCTCTGTGCGGGAATCTCCCCGCTTTGCCCTCCGCACCCCTGTTGCTGTGCTCTCCTCCATGACTCCGAAGCTTCCCCCCTCCGCCGCCCGCAGTCTCCACCCGCGAAGGGGCTTCCTAGTGTGTGGAAACGTTTCCTCCTTCACAGCTCCCTCCCACTGGTGCAGGTCCCGTCCCCATCCTTTTGTCTCTGTTTATTCTTTTTTCTTTTTCCCTACCCAGGTACGTGGGGGGTTTCTTGCCTTTTGGGAGGTCTGAGGTCTTCTGCCAGCGTTCAGTAGGTGTTCTGTAAGAGTTGTTCCACCTTTAGATGTATCTGTGGGGAGGAAGGTGATCTCCATGTCTGTGGGGAGGAAGGTGATCTCCATGTCTTACTCTTCCACCATGTTGAAGGTCTCTTATTTTCCTAGTTTTAATAAATTGTAGAGGATATGAAGTTCAGAGATGTTGAGATTATGATGCATTTCTACTCTTGAGATTCAACATTGATTTTGGAAACATATTTTCATCTTTTGTATCTTGCTAATAAAGGGTTTAGCAGTGATCCTGAGCAGATTTTTTAGTCTTCCTATGAGTTTAGTGCCTCCCTTTGGTTTTCCCCAGTCAAGTCTATGAGAATAGGGAACAAGCAATTAAAACATGTATCCCCAGAGGAGTGACGATATAAAAGTATATTTTTGAGTAAAATATATAAATATGTTGTAAAAGACAGCAAATAAAGCTTTGTAATTAGTATTTAAAAATAATATATGCAGCAGCAAGATACCCTGTATTCCAATTCTGGGCCTGTTAGTTCTCTCCCTTATTTTCTCCTTATAGCCAGATAAATTTTCCACTTAACATTTTTTATTAATTAGTATTTTATTTGACTGGTGCTTCAGTACCTTGTAGGGATGGATGCCTCATGAATAACTTTCATTAACATAGGCAAACATGAGTAATAGCAAGCTACAATAAAATTAGCATTATTGCATCGTGTTTTCTGAAATTCTTCACAAATTGAGTGCACTAATACATGTTAAAACATTTTATAAGGGTAATTCTAGAGTCATTTTTTTTTAAAAATGTAGTGTCTGAACAGGTAGAAAGATTTGAGTGCTGTATCTGACATGTCAATTCAAAGTTAAGGCCACCAGCAATTACAGCTATTGCTGTTCTATTAAATATTTGTTAGAAACTAAGACAGAGCATTACTTTCTTTCATACACCTAGTACATTCAGTAGTACACCTAAGAAAAAAGGTCACTTAAGCATCAACACAAATTTCATGTTTTGATTGAAACTCTGATAGCATTATTATTCAGAGATTGTCATTAGCCTTCAAGACTAGTGCACATATCATAGAAATATAATTTTGTTATTTGAAACGTAAGATAGAGGGTTTGCGAATTGATACATTGCAAAAATATTTAATTTGACATTTACTTGGTGTACTTTCAGCATTATTGTTTCTAGATTTATTCTACTTCAAAGCATAGTTTGAGCGTCTCTGTATTGAATCATCATTTTACACCCATTTCAGACAGAACAGCTATATTAATAATCCATTCGATTTGTTGCCATATGTTAAAGTTTATACCAGTAATGCACACAAAGAAACAACCAAATACAAAATGGAAAAAAGGAAAACCACATTAATCAAAACTCCTAAGCAGAGAGTTGGTAACATTAAGTTCTCTGCTTCTAAAGCAACAGAGGATGATGATTTCATAGCTATGAGTCTTAACCTATTCTATATCCTGTGATTGTTATAAACAGTTTTGTTCATATCACACACAAACCCTCTTTAATTTTAATCACCCTGTTGCATTCATTAAGAGTAATGTTCCAGAAAGCTATTGGATCATTTACATGGTAGAAACTCTGTTGCCACAAAATTTCTATAAAAAAATGGCGTTCTAACGGATATGCTTATCACTGTCTTCAACAGCTAAAGCATTTGGTTATTTTACCTCTTGTCTGTTGAAACTCTTGTCACTTTTTACCTTTCTCATAATAGTAGTGACATAATCTGAGGCTGATAAGTGATACTTTGTACTCACTATATTACAAAGTTAGTGATAATGGCATTTTGAAAGTTATTCTTTCATTTTTTACTTCTACCTTAAGACCCCTAAACTCTAGATTTATATCTTTATGTAATTGGGTAAATACAGTGATTTGACATGAAGAAATGAGAGGGGGTTTTAAAACATGTTTTTCCGTTTCCTTCTTAACTTGTAAGGTAATTTTATGAAAAACACAGTTTCTCTAGGGTCTTTCTGACCTGGAATGAAATATGAAAATAGCAAATGTCGGATTTTCCTCAGTGCTGGAAATGAGGGCAGTTTGTGTGAAAGGAGTTCCAAGATGGTTTTTAGGAGTCGATAGATCAGTTATACTTGTGGGAATGGTCAGCAGTAAAGCATTCAGTTACTAAAGTAAAGACCTTTTATTATCACCAATAAGCTGAAAGCTCTACTCCTAGCCTCAGAAACAAAACTTGTAAAAATTAAACAGAATCCTGAAAGTTAAAATTTGGAAGTGTCATTTTAATACTTTGCTCTGAATTATGAAATTTGTGAGAGTAATGAATTGAATGGATTATGAGTGAATTATAATTCAAATTACTTTAAAAGACTAGGTATTAATTTTATGGTCCTTTGAAAAGCTGGAGTGAGATTAATTAACTAAAGCCAGGCATACTCATTTCCGAATTAAGAACTCCCTTTGGTTTTCCAGGGAGAAGAGTAATTATTGGTTTTCTGTTAATACTTTCTCTGTGTGAGAAGAAAATCTGTGTTTAGGTTTGTAGTCAAGCAAGAACTTTCTGCATTGTCTTCTCTTAGCCCGTGCACCGTCTCCCTGATTTTGATTGATCTGTGTAAAATTTGGACTCATTCATAGACCAAACAAATTCATCAAGATAATATTTGCTAAACACTATTTGCAAAGTATTGGGAGATCCTGGGGTGATGGAATGATAAGCAAGATATAATCTCAGCCCTCATAGAGATTGCAATAAGTAAAAATATAAGACAGTTGAATATTAGACTCTAATAACTGTCATACAATTATAGCATCTTCAGAGATGTTTCTAATGCAGTCATTGTTGCTGTATTCCCTTTGGTATCCAACATAGTATATTGAATCAAACGTTCACTTAGTAAGTGAAGCCTGAATGACTAGAACTCTGGATATCAGTACTACAAACTATTCCAGGAAAACTACTTTATGGGTCTTAAGCTATTCGCTCAATGAACCTCAGTAAAAATGAATTAAGAGCAGCGATAACACCAAATCTCAGAACTTCTCATCATAAAAATCCTTGCAGTTTAATGCATGATCACCTACCATCAACATTTCATTTCCCTATTTTTTGCCTGTGTTGTATTATATGTAGTAATTAGAATTGATTTTTATAGTATAATTTCACAAGATACCAAAATAAGTACTCTGCTAAAGGCCAGAAAAAGATTTATGGCATACTTTGAAATGTTAACTCTACAATTCTATTAAAGAAAATCAACAAATGTTTAATAAGTCTGTGTAGTACGATGCTCATTAGGCATTGTCCTGTCAGTGTTTTCAGGCAGGTCCTTCTTTAAGACTACTTTAGTAAATACATCTCCAGAAGACTTCTACATCTCTCCAGAATCATTAAATCATTATTTCAAATTTAAGGGTGACTATTTTTTCTTAGGTGACAGCAAGAATCTTAAGTTCTATCACTGTTTAAAATGTGAATATATTTATGTAATTATAAATGCAGGTGTGAAATAGAGAATTTAGCTGAGCACTACAAAATTAGATTGGTTAAAACACTTGGAAATCTATATAAAAAATGAATATGAAATAACTTAATGTGTAGGAATAACTAAGACCAATGCTTCATGGACATATGTTCCATGGACATGTGGTTTGGGGAACCCCATTAAAACTGTTTTCTTCTAGTCCTTTATGACATACAATATCTGGTTTTCTCTAAGGTTCATTAATCTTAGCAAGAATTTATTTTCCATTAAAGGGTCAATAGATTTGTAGTTTCTGAATTGTAAAATACACAGGGAATCGTTACCTTAGAGTTATTGTCAGATTGGATAAGGACACCTATTATGTCAACAACATTGATGATTTCTTAAGATGGGATGGAAACTCCACCTACTTAATTTTCTCTAAAACCTGGAAATTAGTGGTTTGCTTTAAAAATTTGAAGACACAAATTGAAGAAGAAAAAATTGGCCTGTGAATCATCTTTATCTAACATGTTAAATGGAACATAAGATAGAAAATTAACTTAGTCACTTCCTAATACGTGTAAAAAGCGTTATCCACTTACTACTGAAATGTTTAGAAGTTGTGTTTTACTCTTTTAGAAGGCAATTACTGTCCATAGTGCATTGAGTATAAGTATATGTATCATCAGTGTTTTCCCTAAGAAGTTTAATTTTTCACAATATATTCATTATGTGATTAGATCATAATTTTTTTTGGAAATTCATATTGCTTATTCACCAAAATTTATATTTCAGAACTCATTTTTTTCATAAAGATTTTCTTGTTGATTTTCAGCACCCAAAGCTATTTGACATTTTATTTCGTTGTCTTTTGGGTTTTGCTTCACTAATTATGAACTGTGAATGTGGTAGGTAGAATTTTGGTCCTCATAGCCTTCATCCTTTGGTGTTATGCCTATGTATGGTACATTATATGACAATGTGGTTTTGCAGATGGAATTAAGGTTATTTCCATCTTAAAATTATTGTTCTGGATAATCCAGTGGGCCTAATATAATTACATGGGCCCATAAAAGTAGAAGAAAGGAGGAGTACAGGTCAGAGAGATGCAATGGAAGGAGAGGCAGGAGAGTTTCAAAGCATAAGACAGACTCAACCTGCTGTTACTTGCTTTGAACGTGGAGGAGGGACCATGGGCCAAGGAATATGAATGGTTGCTGTAAGCTATGAATGGCCCTGAGGTGACAGCCAGCAAGGAAATGACCACCTCATTCCTACAACCACAAGGATCTGAATGTTGCCAACAAATTAAATAAGCAAGAAAGGAATTCTCCTCTAGAGCCTCCAGACAGGAACCAGCTGACACCATGATATAGCCTTGTGAGAGTCTGAGTGGTATCTAGCTGATTTTCCTGGACTTCTGACCCTCAAACTGTGAGAAGATAATTTTTTTTTTTTTTGAGGTACGTGGGCCTCTTACTGTTGTGGCCTCTCCTGTTGTGGAGCACAGGCTCCGGACGTGCAGGCTCAGCGGCCATGGCTCACGGGCCCAGCCGCTGTGTGGCATGTGGGATCTTCCCGGACCAGGGCAGGAACCCGTGTCCCCTGCATCGGCAGGCGGACTGTCAACCACTGTGCCACCAGGGAAGCCTGATAAATAACTTTTTAAAGTTACTAAATTTGTAATAATGTTTTACAGCAGCAATAGATCAGAATTACACTGAATCGTCAATATTTTGAGACACTAGCTTGCAAACTTATAGCTGAAACTGTCCCTGTTGAAAGTGTATTTTCTATAATTTTCAAAATGTGAACCACTGGGATGTTCCATGAATATCAAAGAAAAAGTAAATAAAAACAACCCTTACCTTCCAAAAAATGTATTAATTCTAACCCAGCTTTTCAAATGATCTTCCTATAATATCAATAATTTCCTCCCAAATTAAATATAATTCTTTCAAGTGAAACTGCTGTTAAATTATGGCATACTTGAACAAAACAAAACAAAAACAGAAAAGTATTGTTTTTGTTGGCTTACAATGCCACTTACTGAAAGTATTTCAGATGAGAATTAATTCACTAATGCCAATTATGCAGCATTGTCCTTGACCTTGTTATTTTTCTATCCAAAAAGTAGGTAATTTTTCTGTAATGAGGACAATTGTAAGACAAAGACTCTAAAAAGAAAAATATTGTTTGAGTACTGTGATCTGAAGTAATGATTTTGTCTTGACTAAATCGCACATTAAAAAGATGACTTTATTTTTGGAAAGAGCTATGTGAACTAGGTGAACTCAATGGACTTGTTCAGGACTTTGTGCCTGCATCGTGTTATACAGCAAGGAAATAACTACATCATTATGGTACATTAACTACTCCTTTTTTTGGTAATCTGTAGTTTGTCTCTGATATTAATTTTAACTCTGAAGTATTTTGGAAGTAGAATATTTACACTGTTTATTTTTACGGTGTAAACAGTAAAGAAACTAGGGCAGTTGTTTAAGTATATTCTCTTGTTCCTATTTGTAAAGTCAGTAGGTTTAGTGTGAATAATCCCTTAATATAATTTTCTGCATGCTTCGCAAAACATAGGTGACAATGCCATCAGCTAGGTTAACACATGAGTATCTGGAAAACATGTTAGTTTTAATGTGTTAAAGTAAGCACATATATATTTAAAGTGAAAAATAATAAAATGTTTTAAAGTAAAAATAGAAAAATGCATAGTATACCTTGTTACTACGCTAATGTACACTGCTTTTAATAGTGTGTCAGAAATTCTTATGTAATTGACATCAGTCCTTCTCCATGTGTCACATATCAAGTTCCCCTTGTAGAAAGAAATACTGACCACTGAACCACTGAAACCACTAACTCTTGCAAACATTTATCAGCTGTATCTGTTCTCACTTCCTACAATCACATGAGAAGCCCAGGGAAACCTCTTGGGTCTGAAAGTCCAAGCTTCTTAGGAAGTTTGATCTCTGTATTTTGATTTCCAGCAGATGCTTCATTCATGTCCTGTGATTGTAAGTCTCTTTCTAACGTAACAGGCATTTATATTTCTGCGAAGATTCTTTTAAAGCGCAGTATGAAGGTTATGGAGGTGAAATTCTATACATTACAAAGTCCGTTCTAATAAAAATTGCCAATATTGAAAAATAGTAATCAGCTCTAGCTAGTTTCTTTTTACTCTTTCCAAAAGGGACGAATCCCACCACAACTAACCAAGGTCACAATAATGTTCCTTCATCTGATTAACAGTGAAGGAAGGAGAATGGGTAGTCTCATAGAACTGATAAATAATTCATAATAACATGATTGGTATAATGTTGCTGAATGTAGTTACTAAAATGCCATTCATATTCTCTTGGAATTATTCAATTCCATTAATATTATAGCACATTGCTTTGACCTTGGCTTGTAATTTTCCTACAAAAGAATAGAAACCTGTGCTCAGATGTGAATTTATTAACCCTCTCAATAACTATAGAATCAAACTTGGAAAATTTTCTTTTAACAAAAAGAAACCATGGTATAGATTCAGACCTCAGTTAAAATCACACTGCTATAAAGCCAGTAGCTGGTTTCAGAAATAAAATAATTCTTTCCTCAAAAAAGTTCTGATTCCTTGTCAGGTGGATAAACCATACCTTAGATTGAGTAAGATTTAATAAAATGACACTTCTTACCATTGGTAGGCAGGTAAAGTAGCTGGGGACAGAGGACAGAGGCTCTGATTTGTAGTATTTGATGATTTCTGTGGCGTAAATATTTCCATGATGATTGATCTTACACTCTTGACATGATGGCAGTGAACTCCTAGTTAATAAGAGATGTGCACATTTGACTCTTCTGAGCAGAGCCAGTAAAAGCCTCCTCCCAGACTAAAAATAAAATAAAATAAAATGGATGGTTGATATTCTTGATATAATTACGATAGTTTCTGCACAATGAAATTCTCCAGACCAACTTTTCTCAGACTTTAATATGCAAAACCAAATCACCCAAGCAGATTCTTATTTAAAATACAGATTCTTATTTAGCAGGTGTGGAATGAGGCCTAAGATACTTTGAACAAGTCCCCAGATGATGTCAAAACTTCTGGCTCCATAGACAATAATTGCAGTAGTACGAGTATACAGTACTGGTTCCAAAACTTTAGCATGCATCAGAATCACCATGTGACAGTGTTAAAACACACTTCTTGCCCCTCAGAGCTTCTGATTCAGTATATGGGGGTGGGGGTAAGAATTTTCATTTCTGACGAGCCCCCAGATGATACTGGTGATGCTGGTACAAGGACCACATCTTGAGAATCACTAGTCCACAATCACTGAGAGGTCTCAGAACTCTGAACAACTTTTGTCTTTTAAGTATCTAGAAAGAGGACAATTACAGTTTCAAATTAATCAGTTGGTTCTTTTTTCCATCCCATTATACCATTGCCCACATGACATGACTATCCATAGAGTTTATAGCCTTATCTATGTTCTGTTGGGGAATTACAGTGGAATTTAAATATTTTTTGCCTTTGGGAATTTGTAATTTATAATTGGATACTAACCAGAAAGAATATGACAGAAAAATAAAAGATGTATCAGAATATTCATCAGCACTGAAGTATGATCATGTGAGAGTTAAGTACAAGGAGATGAGGGCAATTATTAAGAAAAGTGACAATTTATGTTGGAGGTATGGTTCAAATCAGCCAGGCGTATCTAACAACATTATGTAGGAAATATGGCTCATAACTCTGAGTCCCAGAAAGAAGATGCAAAATTTGATGGAGAAATTTTCAGTGAGGATTGCAGCTTAGAATGGAGAAGCCACTATTAGCAGTTTAAAGGCTTCATAAGATATCTTCACATTAAGGTTTATAAAGACCCACAGTAGGCATATTGTTTCAGAAGGAAAAGATGGCAATTGTGAGACCTTGGTATCCTAGTCTGATATAATGGTGAGAGCTATCAAAATTGTTAATTACATATCTATTAGGTTTTCTTCTTGGTAAAATGGAGACTTACTAATGTGGAAATGAATGAAAACCACCCAAATGAAAATCAACAAGCTACTCATTCGTAGCTAGGAAATCAGTCACCATCAGAGACTCAAAGGCAGGTAGGGGAATGAGAAATTTTACAGCATGAAAAAGAGAAAAGCTTCAGCTATGATCTGGTTGGAGATCGTTGGCATGGGGAAGCTGGAGGTGGGGAAACTAAAATTAGGGCATGTGATTGGTTTGGGGAACATACTTGATTTTCTTTGGTTGGTCCGGAATTGGAAGTGGAGGCAACAATAGGGGCACTAGAAGTGATTCGCCAGTTCATTATTATTCTGGGCTGATAGCTGCTGAGATTGTGGGTCAGAGTTATAATGTCATATTATCTGTTTATATATTTAGCCTCTTAGTATACGCTATTGGCCATTCTCACTAGCAAGAGGTTGACCAGTCTAGAGACTCAGATCTTAACTGCTCAGGGATTGTTCAGTTGTCTGCATAGTCAACTATAACACAAGATATTCTTGACCTTTTTGTGGTAATTTTTTTATTCAAGTATAATTGGCTTACAATATTAGTTTCAGAGGTACAGTATAGTGATTTAATGTTTTTACATCACAAGATGCTCACGACAATAAGTCTAGTTACCATCTGTCTCTATAAAAATTTATGACAATATTATTGATTATATTCCCTATACTGTTTATTACATCCTTGTGACTTACTTTTTGCATCATGGCAATTACTGATGAAAGAGAAGCTGCACAAAAGCATTTAGACTCTAGATAGAATGCAGTGGAAAAGCATGATGACCACTATGACAAAAATAATAATGACTAGTCCCTATAAGATGCTTTGGAACCCAAAGCATTCAGACCAAGAGAACAAATAACAGACTATGAAGACCAGTCCTAGAGACATTTTTCGCTTTTTTACTTAGGCCAGTGTAATGCCTGTTCTACTTGACCTGTTTCATTGATCCAAGTACAGCAAGGAGAACTAACTGTAGCATAGATGTCACCATGATGAGCCCAAAAAACCCACAAGAAAACAAACCTAGAGCAATGTAATTGTGTATCATTACTTGTGCCAAAGAGTTGGAACTGATCTGTATTCTATCCAGGGCAGAGGGAGTATCATTAATAACTGTCAGAGTTAGTGATTAAATTTTTTTGAAACAACTTTACTGAGGTATAATTTACATACCACAATATTCCCCAGCCTTAAGTGTGACAGTTTGACAACTTAGTAACCATAAACACAAGTCAATTTTATGTGTTTATTTCTCAGCTTTATTGAGCTGTAATTGAAAAAAAAAGATATTTAAGGTGTACAACATGATGATTTGATATATGTATACATTGTGAAAGGATTCCCTCTATTCATATAATTAACACAATCCACCACCTCGTATGCTTATCCTTTTTTTTTTTTTTTTTTGTGGTACGCGAGATTCTCACTGTTGTGGCCTCTCCCGTTGCGGAGTACAGGCTCTGGACGCACAGGCTCAGCGGCCATGGCTCACGGGCCTAGCTGCTCCGCAGCATGTGGGATCTTCCCGGACCGGGGCACGAACCCGTGTCCCCTGCATCGGCAGGCGGACTCTCAACCACTGCGCCACCAGGGAAGCCCGCTTATCCTTTTTTTGTGTGACAACATTTAAGTACTACTCTTAGCCAATTTCAACTATACAATATAGTACTATCAACTGTAATCACCATTATGTTAAACATTAGATCCTCAGACCTTATTCATCTTATAACTGAAAGTCTGTACCCTTTTACCAACCTCTATTTCCTCCATCACCCAGACCCTAGAAACCACTTTTCTACTTTGTTTGTAAGAGTTCAACTTTTTTTTTTTTTAAGATTTTATGTATAAGGGATAAATGTCAACAAATGGCAGGATTTCCTTCTTTTTAAAGGCTGAATAATAATCCACTGTGTATGTGTCTGTGTGTTTAAAAAAATATTTCTGTTACATATAACAATATTTCAGGAAATTCAGGAAGCTTATATTTTGTCTTTGTTAATATTTAGTTATTTCTCATTTGAGGACTTTCTCCTGTATCCATTATGTTTTAGTTTCTTGGTCCTTTATTTTGTAGTCCTTCCAGTTCCTTTTGAGGTTACGAAAAATGTTTAAATGCCCAATTAAAAGTGCTATATATTAGTGTAGTACTTTTTTTGTATAAAAGTATCCTCTCCCCAGTGGTGTAGGCTTTATAATGAATTAGATTTTCTGCCAGTAATTGATATACAAGTTATGTTTTTTTATTGTGCCCCTGAGTTAGCATGGTTTATAAGAATTTCTTTGTTTAAAGGGAATTAATCTTCTTATGATGAAAAATGACCACTATGACATCAGTAATAACACCGACTAGTCCCTTTTGTTTATCCATCCATCCATTGACAGACACTTATGTTGTTTCCTTACCTTGGCTATTGTGAATAATGCTGCAGTGAACACAGGAGTACACATATTTCTTCAAGATAATGGTTTTCTTTCCTTTGGGTATATAACCGGAAGTGGGATTGCTGAATCATAAGGTAGTTGTATTTTTAATTTCTTGAGAAACCTCCACACTGTTTTCCATAGTGGCTGTACCCATTTACATTCCAACCAACAGTGTACAAGGGTTCCCTTTTATCCACATTCTTACCAGCATTTGTTTTCTTCTGTCTTTTTGATAAACGGCCATCTTAACAGGTATGAAGTGATATCATATTGTAGTTTTATTTGCATTTCCCTCACGATTAGTGATTTTGAGCACTTTTTCATGTACCTATTGGCCATTGGTATGTCTTCTGTGGAAAAATGTCTGTAAAGATCCTTTGCCATTTTATAATTGCATTATTTCATTTTTTGCTGTTGAGTTGTATTAGTTTCTTATATGTTTTGGATACCTTATCAGATAATTAGTTTGCGAACATTTTATTTATTCCATCGTTTGCCTTCTTATTTTGTGGATGGTTTCCTTTGCTATTCAGAGGCTTTTTATTTTGATGTAATCCCATTTGGGTTTTTTTTTTTGCTTTTGTTGTTTTTGCTTTTGTAGTCAAATTAAAAAAATAATAAAGTTGCCAGGACTAATGTCAAAGAGCTTACCCCCTATGTTTTTTTCTAAGGGTTTTATAGATTCAGGTCCTATGTTGAGGTCTTCAATCCATTTTGAGTTGATGTTTGTGTATGGTGTTAAGAAGAGGTCCAGTTTTATTCTTTGCATGTGGCTATCCAGTTTTCTCAACACAATTATTGAAGAGCCTGTGCTTTCCCCATTGTATATACTTGGCTCCTTTGTCTTAAATTAATTGACCATATATACATAAGTATATTTCTGGGCTCTCTATTCTATTCCACTCATTCATGCATCTTTTTCTATGCCAATACCATACTGTTTTGAATAGCTTTGTAATATAGTTTGATATCAGGAAGTGTGATGTCTCCAGCTTGGTTCTTATCAAGACTGCTTTGGCTATTCCAGGTATTCTGTGGTTTCATAAAATTTTAGGATGGGTTTTCTATTTCTTAGAAAGTTTCCATTGGAAATTTATGGGGATTGCATTGTCTCTATAGATTTCTTCAGGTAGTATGGACATTTTAGCAATATTCTTCCACATGGGCCATTTTTTCATTTATTTGTGTCATCAGTTTTTTGTTTTGTTTTTTATCAATGCTTTAGTGTTTTTAGTGTAAAACAAATCTTTTACTTCCATGGTTAAGTTTATTCCTAAGTATTTATTCCTTTTCATGTATTGTAAATGGGATTTTCTTAATTTCTCTTTCTGATAGTTCGGTGTATAGAAATGCAACTGATTTTTGTATATTTATTTTGTATCAATAAACTTTGTTAAAATTATTCTAACAATTTTTTTTGTTGGAATCTTTAGGATTTTCTATATACAATATCATATCATCTGCAAAGAGACAATTTTACTTCTTTCTTTCTGATTTAGATGCCATTTATTTCTATTTCCTGCCTAACTTCTTTGGCTGTGACTTCTGGTATTGAGTTGAATAGAAATTGTGAGATTGGAATCCTTGTCTTGTTCCTTATCTTTGAGGGAAAACTTTTAACTTTTCACTGTTTAGAATGATGTTAGCTCTGTGGGTTTGTCTCATATATTGTCTTATTATGTTGAAGTATGTTCCCTCTACACCCAGTGTGTTGAGAGTTTTCATCATGAAAGGATGTTAAATTTTGTCAAATGTTTTCCCGCATCCATTGAAATGATTATATGATTTTTATTCTTCATTTTGTTAATGTGATTTTTAATTTATTGTCTTGTAAAAGTTGAACCATCCTTTCTTCAGTGGAGTAAATTCCACTTGATATGGCATATGATCTTCCCAATATATTATTAAGTTTGCTGACACATTGTTAAAGATTTTCCCACTTACAGGAATATTGGTCTATAATTTTCTTTTCCTGTAGTGTCCGTATCTAGTTTTGGTATCACAGTAATGCTGGCCTCATAAAATGAAGTTGGAAGTTGTCGCTCCTCTTCTACTTTTTGGAAGAGTTTACGAAAGATTAGTATGTATTCTTCTCTAAAAGTTTGGTAGAATTCACCAGTGAAGCATCTGGTCCTGGATTTTTCTGTTGGAAGTTTTTTGACTACTCATTCAAATCCTTATTAATAATTGGTCTATTCGGATCTATGTCTTCATGATTCAGTCTTATTAGATTGTATGTTTCTAGAAATTTATCCATTTTTCTAGATTGTCCAATTTCGTGGGATAAAATTGTTCATAGTTGTCTCAGGATGCTTTGTATTTGTGTGGTATTAGTTTCTATGTATCCTCCTCACTTAAAATTTTGACTCCTATTTTTTTTCTTGGTAAGTCTAGCTACAAGTTGTCTATTTTGTTTATACTTCCAAAAAATTGGCTCTTTCATTAATGACCTTCTTTGTCTTTTATTGCAGTCTTTAGCTTAAAGTCTATTTTGTTTGATACAAGTTTGGCTACCCCTACTTTTTTTTTTTTACTTTCCGTTTTCCTGTAATACCATTTTCCACCCCTTTATTTTCATTCTTTGTGTCTTTAAAATTTAAGTGAATCTCTTGCAGGCAGCACAAAGTTGGTTCTTGTTTCGTTTTGTTTTTTTTAACATCTTTATTGGAGAATAAATGCTTTACAATGGTGTGTTAGTTTCTGCTTTATAACAAAGTGAATCAGTTATACATACACATATATCCCCATATGTCTGCCCTCTTGTGTTTCCCTCCCTCCCACCCTCCCTATCCCACCCCTCTAGGTGGTCACAAAGCACAGAGCAGATCTCCCTGTGCTATGCGGCTGCTTTCCCACTAGCTAGCTATTTTACATTTGGTAGTGTATATATGTCCATGCACTCTCTCACTTTGTCCAAGCTTCCCTTCCCCATCCCTGTGTCCTCAAGTCCATTCTCTAGTAGGTCTGTGTCTTTATTCCCATCTTGCCCCTAGGTTCTTCATGACCTTTTTTTTTTTTTGATTCCATATGTATGTGTTAGCATACAGTATTTGTTTTTCTCTTTCTGACTTACTTCACTCTGTATGACAGACTCTAGGTCCATCCACCTCGCTACAAAAAACCTCAATTTCGTTTCCTTTTATGGCTGAGTAATATTCCATTGTATATATGTGCCACATCTTCTTTATCCTTCATCTGTCAATGGATACTTAGGTTGCTTCCATGTCCTGGCTATTGTAAATAGAGCTGCAATGAACATTGTGGTACATGACTTGTGTTGAATTACGGTTTTCTCAGGGTATATGCCCAGTAGTGGGATTGCTGTGTTGTATGGTAGTTAACCTCCATACTGTTCTCCATAGGGGCTGTACCAATTTACATTCCCACCAACAGTGCAAGAGGGGGTTCCATTTTCTCCACACCCTCTCTGGCATTTATTGTTTATAGATTCTTTGATGATGCCCATTCTGACTGGTGTGAGATGATATCTCATTGTAGTTTTGATTTGCATATATCTAATGATTAGTGATGTTGAGCATATTTTCATGTGCTTTTTGGCAATCTATATATCTTCTTCGGAGAAATGTCTATTTTGGTCATTCCATTTTTGGATTGGGTTGTTTGTTTTTTGGATATTGAGTGGCTTGTAAATTTTGGAGATTAATCCTTTGTCAGTTGCTTCATTTGCAATTATTTTCTCCCATTCTAAGGGTTTTCTTTTCATCTTGTTTATGGTTTCCTTTGCTGTGCAAAAGCTTTTAAGTTTCATTAGGTCCCATTTGTTTATTTTTGTTTCCATTTCCATTTCTTTAGGAGGTGGGTCAAAAAGGATCTTGCTGTGATTTATGTCATAGAGTGTTCTGCCTATGTTTTCTTCTAAGAGTTTGATAGTGTCTGGCCTTACATTTAGGCCTTTAATCCATTATGAGTTTATTTTTGTGTATGGTGTTAGGGAGTGTTCTAATTTCATTCTTTTACATGTAGCTGTCCAGTTTTCCCAGCACCACTTACTGAAGAGGCTGTCTTTTCTCCATTGTATATTCTTGTCTCCTATATCAAAGATAAGGTGACCATATGTTCATGGGTTTATCTCTGGGCTTTCTATCCTGTCCCATTGATCTATATTTCTGTTTTTGTGCCAGTACCATACTGCCTTGATTACTGTAGCTTTATAGTATAGTCTGAAGTCAGGGAGCCTGATTCTTCCAGCTCTGTTTTTCTTTCTCAAGATTGCTTTGGCTATTCGGGGTCTTTTGTGTTTTCATACAAATTGTGAAATTTTTTGTTCTAGTTCTGTGAAAAATGCTATTGGTAACTTGTTAGGGATTGCATTGAATCTGTAGATTGCTTTGAGTAGTATAGTGATTTTCACAATGTTGATTCTTCCAGTCCAAGAACATAGTATATCTCTCTATTCATTTGTATAATCTTTAATTTCTTTCATCAGTATCTTATAATTTTCTGCATACAGGTCTTTTGTTTCCTCAGGTAGGTTTATTCCAAGGTATTTTATTCTTTTTGTTGCAGTGGTAAATGGGAGTGTTTTCTTGATTTCACTTTCAGATTTTTCATCATTAATGTATAGAAGTGCCAGAGATTTCTGTGCATTACTTTTGTATCCTGCTACTTTAACAAATTCATTAATTAGCTCTACTAGTTTTCTGGTGGCATCTTTAAGATTTTCTATGTATAGTATCATGTCATCTGCAAAGAGTGACAGTTTTACTTCTTCTTTTCCAATTTGGATTCCTTTTATTTCTTTTTCTTCTCTGATTGCTGTGGCTAAGACTTCCAAAACTATGTTTAATAATAGTGATGAGAGTGGGCAAACTTGTGTTCTTCCTGATCTTAGTGGAAATGGTTTCAGTTTTTTACCATTGAGGATGATGTTGGCTGTGGGTTTGTCATATATGGGCTTTATTATGTTGAGGTAAGTTCCCTCTATGCCTACTTTCTGGAGGGTTTTTATCATAAATGGGTGTTGAATTTTGTTGAAAGCTTTGTCTGCATCTATTGAGATGCTCATGTGGTTTTTCTCCTTCAATTTGTTAATATGGCTTATCACATTGATTGATTTGCGTATATTGAAGAATCCTTATATTCCTGAGATAAACCCCACTTGATCATGGTGTATGATCCTTTTAATGTGCTGCTGGATTCTGTTTGCTAGTATTTTGTTGAGGATTTTTGCATCTATGTTCATCAGTGATATTGGCCTGTAGTTTTCTTTCATTGTGACATCTTTGTCTGGTTTTGGTATCAGGGTAATGCTGGCATCTTAGAATGAGTTTGGGAGTGTTCCTCCCTCTGCTATATTTTGGAAGAGTTTGAGAAGGATAGGTGTTAGCTCTTCTCTAAATGTTTGATAGAGTTTGCCTATGAAACCATCTGGTTCTGGGCTTTTGTTTGTTGGAAGATTTTTAATCACAGTTTCAATTTCAGTGCTTGTGATTGGTCTGTTCATATTGTCTATTTCTTGCTGTTTCAGTGTTGGAAGGTTGTGCTTTTCTAAGAATTTGTCCGTTTCTTCCAGGTTGTCCATTGTATTGGCATATAGTTTCTTGTAGTAATCTCTCATGATCCTTTGTATTTCTGCAGTGTCAGTTGTTACTTCTCCTCTTTCATTTCTAATTCTGTTGTTCTGAGTCTTCCTTTTTTTTGTGATGAGTCTGGCTCATGGTTAATCAATTTTGTTTATCTTCTCAAAGAACCAACTTTTTTTATTGATCTTTGCTACTGTTTCCTTCATTTCTTTTTCATTTATTTCTGATTTGATCTTTATGATTTCTTTCCTTCTGCTAACTTGGGTTTTTTTTGTTCTTTCTCTAATTGCTTTAGGTGTAAGTTTAAGTTGTTTATTTGAGATGTTTCTTGTTTCTTAAGGTGGGACTGTTTTGCTGCAAGCTTCCCTCTTAGAACTGCTTTTGCTGCATACCATCGGTTTGGGTCATCGTGTTTTCATTGTCATTTGTTTCTAGGTATTTTTTGATTTCCTCTTTGATTTCTTCAGTGATCTCTTGGTTATTAAGTAGTGTATTGTTTTGCCTCCATGTGTTTGTATCTTTTACAGTTTTCCTGTAATTGATATCTACTCTTATAGCATTGTGGTCAGAAAAGATACTTGATATGATTTCAATTGTCTTAAATTTACCAAGTCTTGATCTGTGACCCAAGACATGATCTGTCCTGGAGAACGTTCCATGAGCACTTGAGAAGAAAGTGTATTCTGTTGTTTTTGAAAGGAATGTCCCATAAATGTCAGTTAAGTCCATCTTGTTTAATGTATCATTTAAAGCTTGTGTTTATTTCTTTATTTTCATTGTGGATGATCTGTCCATTTGTGAAAGTGGGGTGTTAAAGTCCCCTACTATGAATGTGTTACTGTCGATTTCCCCTTTTATGGCTGTTAGGAGTACCTCAGTACATAAGGCAAATACTATGTTGGGTGCATAAATATTTACAATTGTTATAGCTTCTTCTTGGATGGATCCCTTAATCATTATGTGTTGTCCTTCTTTGTCTCTTGTAATAGACTTTGTTTTAAAGTCTATTTTGTCTGATATGAGAATTGCTACTCCAGGTTTCTTTTGATTTCCATTTGCATGGAATATCTTTTTCCATCCCCTCACTTTCAGTCTGTATGTGTCCTAGGTCTAAAGTGAGTCTGTTGTAGACAGCATATGTATGGGTCTTGTTTTTGTATCCATTCAGCCAGTCTGTGTCTTTTGTTTGGAGCATTTAATCCATTTACATTTAAGGTAATTATCTAAACACGTTAAATATGTATGTTCCTGTTACCATTTTCTTAATTGTTTTGGGTTTGTTATTGTAGGTTTTTGCCTTCTCTTTTGTTTCCTACCTAGAGAATTTCCAGCATTTGTTGTAAAGCTGGTTTGGTGGTGCTGAGTTCTCTTAGCTTTTGCTTGTCTGTAAAGGTTTTAATTTCTCTGTCAAATCTGAATGAGATCCTCGCTGGGTAGAGTAATCTTGGTTGTAGGTTTTTCCCTTTCATCACTTTAATATGTCCTGCCACTCCCTTCTGGCTTGCAGAGTTTCTGCTGAAAGATCAGCTGTTAACCTTATGGGGATATGCTTGTATGTTATTTGTTGCTTTTCCCTTGCTGCTTTTAATATATTTTCTTCGTATTTAATTTTTGATAGTTTGATTAGTATGTGTCATGGTGTGTTTCTCCTTGGATTTATCCTGTATGGGACTCTCTGTGCTTCCTGGACTTGATTAACTATTTCCTTTCCCATATTAAGGAAGTTTTCAACTATAATCTCTTCAAATATTTTCTCAGTCGCTTTCTTTTTCTCTTCTTCTTCTGGGACCCCTGTAATTCGAATGTTGATGTGTTTAACGTTGTCCCAGAGGTCTCTGAGACTGTTTTCATTTTTTCCATTGTTTTTTCTTTATTCTGCTCTGCAGTAGTTATTTCCACTGTTTTATCTTCCAGGTCATTTATCTGTTCTTCTGCCTCAGTTATTCTGCTCTTGATCCCATCTAGAGAATTTTTAATTTCAATTATTGTGTAATTGAAAATCACTGTTTGCTCTTTAGTTCTTCTAGGTCCTTGTTAAATGTTTCTTTTATTTTCTCCATTCTATTTCCAAGATTTTGGATCATATTTACTATCATTTCTCTGAATTCTTTTTCAGGTAGACTGCCTATTTCCTCTTCATTTGTTAGGTCTGGTGGGTTTTTACTTTCCTCCTTCATATTCTGTGTGTTTCTCGGTCTTCTCATTTTGTGTTTGGGGTCTCCTTTTTCGGAGGCTGCAGGTTTGTAGTTCCCGTTGTTTTTGGCATCTGCCCCCAGTGGCTAAGCTTGGTTCAGTGGGTTGTGTAGGCTTCCTGGTGGAGGGGACTAGTGCCTGTGTTCTGGTGGATGAGGCTGGATCTTGTCTTTCTGGTAGGAAGGTCCAGGTCTAGTACTGTGTTTTTGCATGTTTGTCACCTTATTATGATTTTAGGCAGCCTCTCTGCTAATGGTTGGGGCTGTCTTGCTAGTTGTTTGGCATAGGACTGTAGCTTGCTGGTCATTGAGTGGAGCTGAGTCTTGGTGTTAATGGAGATGCCTGGGCGATTTTTGCCATTTGATATTATGTGGAGCTGGGAGGTCTCTGGTGGGTCAATGTCTTGTAGTTGGCTCTCCCACCTCAGAGGCACAGCCCTGATGCCTGGCTGGAGCACCAAGAGCCTGTTATCCACACTGCTCAGAATAAAAGGGAGACAAAATGAAAGAAGATAAAATAAAATAAAATAAAGGTATTAAAATAACATATAAAACATAATAATTAAAAAACAATTAAGTAATAAAAAAAAGAAAGGAAGAAGGGAGCAACCAAACCAAAAATCAAATCCACCAATGATAACAAGCACTAAAACTATACTAAAAAAAAAAAAACAAAGACTGAACCCTAGGACAAATGGTAAAAGCAAAGCTATACAGACAAAATTACACAAGGAAGCACACACATACACACTCACCAAAAGAGAAAAAGGGAAAAATGTATATATATGGTTGCTCCCAAAGTCCACCTCCTCAGTTTGGGATGATTCATTGTCTATTCTTGTATTCCACAGATGCAGGGTACATCAAGTTGATTGTGGAGATTTAATCCTCTGCTCCTGAGGCTGCTGGGAGAAATTTCCTTTTCTCTTTGTTCACACAGCTCCTGGGGTTCAGCTTTGGATTTGGCCCTGCCTCTGCTTGTAGGGCATCTGAGGGTGTCTGTTCTTTGCTCAGACAGGACAGGCTTAAAGGAACCGCTGATTTGGGGGCTCTGGCTCGCTCAGGCCAGGGGGAGGGAGGGGCACGGATGTGGGGCGAGCCTGCGGCGTTAGAGGCCGGCGTGACGTTGCACCAGCCTGAGGCACGCCATGCGTTCTCCTGGGGAAGTTGTCCCTGGATCCCAGGACCCTGGCAGTGGTGGGCTGCACAGGCTCCCAGGAGGGGAGGTGTGGACAGTGACCTGTGCTCACACACAGGCTTCTTGGTGGCGGCAGCAGCAGCCTTAGCGTCTCATGCCCGTCTCTGGGGTCCGCGCTGATAAGCCGCCGCTCGCGCCCATATCTGGAGCTTCTTTAAGCAGCGCTCTTAATCCCCTCTCCTCGTGCACCAGGAAATAAAGAGGGAAGAAAAAGTCTCTTGCCTCTCTGGCAGCTCCAGACTTTTTCTTGGACTCCCTCCCGGCTAGCCGTGGCGCACTAACCCCTTCAGGCTGTGTTCACGCAGCCAACCCCAGTCCTCTCCCTGGGATCCGACCTCCGAAGCCCGAGCCTCAGCTCCCAGCCCCGCCCGCCCCAGCGGGTGAGCAGACAAGCCTCTCGGACTGGTGAGTACCGGTCGGCACTGACCCTCTGTGCGGGAATCTCTCCACTTTGCCCTCCGCACCCCTGTTGCTGTGCTCTTGTCTGCGGCTCCAAAGCTTCCCCCCTCCGTCATCCGCGGTCTCCGCCCGCGAAGGGGCTCCTAGTGTGTGGAAACCTTTGCTCCTTCACAGCTCCCTCCCACTAGTGCAGGTCCCGTCCCTATTCTTTTGTCTCTGTTTATTCTTTTTCCTTTTGCCTTAACCAGGTACATGGGGAGTGTTTGCCTTTGGGAGGTTTGAGGTCTTCTGCCGGTGTTCAGTAGGTGTTCTGTAGGAGTTGTTCCACATGTAGATGTATTTCTGACGTATTTGTGGGGAGGAAGGTGATCTCTGTGTCTTACTCTTCCAGTGTCTTGAAGCTCCTCAGTGCTGCTCTCATTTTTTTTAAAATCCATTCAGCCATGCCGTGTTTTTTGATTGACGAAATTAAAATTTGCCAACGCATTTATAATTAAAGTAATTATTGATAGATATGGACTTCCTGTTTCCTTTCTCCTGGTAAGGGCCGAAAATTGGCAGGATTTAGGTGTTGCAGAGGTGAAAAGTACCGTGAGAAGGATCAAGTAACCGAGTCTTCAAGATGTTTGGGGTGCCGTTATTTGTTGGTCCTAGTTGGAGTCGAGGGCCAAAAAGATAAGAGCTGGAAGACACTGAAAAACTCATGCATATTGTGAGCTGATTGCTCCAGAGGTTGTTTTACCTCCCAGACCAGTTGCTGCGGAAATTGTGGGTCAGAATTCATTTGTCATAGAATGTCTAGCTATTGTCCATTGGTATATTTAATCTTTCACTAAAGTTTTACAATAAAATTTAAAACATAACATTTAAAAAACAAAATTTACCTTCTGAAAATGAATTAGAATTAGAATCCCTTTTTAAGAATCTATGACAAATGTAAATATATTATACCTCACAAACTACATTTGTTATACTTTCACCCCAAACTATGTAACTTAAGTGATGAAAATTATGTAGATTTAACAGTGTAAAATAAATTATAAGTTGTAAATGAAAATTTTGCAAATTTATATTTAAAAAGGAAATCAATACTAATTTTAATCCAAACTCATCAGTGCCTGACACATACGAAGTTCTTTGGTAGAGAGTTCCTGCAAGACAGGTGTTCAAGTGGCTTTGTTAGAACACCAAGACCAAGTAGATACAAAATGTGTTTTACGAGAAGAGTTGAAAGAGCAAGATTTGGTTTTTTCTCAGTCATTTGGATCTAGGAAAGTTTTATTACTTCCCCTTCAGAGTGTGGTATCTTGCATCAGAAACACCTGAAGGGAGGGCTGTCAAAAATCCACATTTCTAAATCTCACAAGTGGGAGCATTTAATGAACCAAATTTTAAAGCCTTTAGAGACTCAAGCTTAAAATGCAGTGATTGACTCCAAAGATTTTGCAGGTTGCACAGGATTAGCAGGGTTTTTAAAATTTTGTTTTATAATTACTAACATATCTATACATGTAAAAAAAAAACACACAGAAGTTAACAACTTAATACAACTAAAATGTCACAAAATATACTATGACTTAGAAGAGCTTAGGGAAAAAAATCTTAAAATAAGTCAGAATTAATTTTGAGTTATAATTTCCACAATTTATTTCTTGTTTATGAAAATAAAAATAATTTAAATTTGCATTATCTTGAATAAACATTTGTATGTATATTACAAAGTATAATCCATTTTGAGGTAATATTTTTCAAGATTTCATGTTTTTTTCTTTACCCTTGTTTGAAATAAAGTTTTATTTCCTTCAGTTTTGTCTTTATATTTCTTTAGTTTTATTCTTCCATGTGGTAACTGATGAAACTTGAATATTCTAAGTTATAAAGAAGCTTGGGATTACTGCATTTTAGAACACTTTTAGTAATAATTTTTGTCCTGTGTTCAAAGAATTGTCCCCGGTATTCCTTAAATATCATCTCTTGCTCTTAACTTATTTTGTGACAAAATTTACTCAATTCCCCAAGTTGTTATTATTTGAAAGGAATTAAAACCCTTTTGGAAAGCTAATTAGAATCTCTTCAAAATGTTCTGTCCCTTCCCAAAAGACACATTGAACTAGTAAGAAAATAAACTGTGCACCTAGATTCTGAGTTGAAAAAGGAAGACATTAATAAGGAGTCTTCAGTAATTTAATGTCTCCCCTCCCATCCCCTGTCAGAATATTCTCTCACTGGTACAAGGAACTCTGGTGAAAATGGAAGATCATTTTATTCTGTGCTGTTGGTAATTACTGTATATCAAAAAAATGCAAACCATGGCCCACGGGTTAAATCCACACACCACCTGTTTTTTAAATAAAGTTGTATTTGCTCACAGCCACACCCTTTCCTTTGTGTATTACCTATGGCAGCTTTCAAGCTACGGCTTAAGAAGTGAATAGTGTGACAGAGACAACACAGCTCTTAAAACTGAAAATATTTACTACATGACTCTGCCTAGAAAAAATTGCCACAACTTTTTTCAGTAATGAAGTAACTTTTTTTGTTTGTTTTTTTTTTTGCGGTACGCGGGCCTCTCACTGCTGTGGCCTCTCCCGTTGCGGAGCACAGGCTCCGGACATGCAGGCTCAGCGGCCACGGTTCACGGGCCCAGCCGCTCCGCGGCACGCGGGATCCTCCCAGACGGGGGCACAAACCCCCGTCCTCTGCATCGGCAGGTGGACTTCCAGCCACCGCGCCACCAGGGAAGCCCTGAAGTAACTTTTTAACGCAGAAAAATGTCCTGAAATAAAATCAAGAAAGAACTGTTATGGGCTTCCCTGGTGGTTCAGTGGTTGAGAGTCCGCCTGCCGATGCAGGGGAGACGGGTTCGTGCCCCGGCCCAGGAAGATCCCACATGCCGCGGAGCGGCTGGGAGAACTGTTCTGATTGTTCTAGATTTCTATTGTGATGGCTACCCGGGCAAATTTCTTTTTATCCTTCCAACCTTAGTTTTTGAGTCAACTCTCCCATGAGACCTTTCTAAATAGAATGAATTACTCCTCTGTGTTGCCTTCATATGTGGCTCATGCTTGCACTGCTACAGTTCTCACTACGAAGTTTAATTACATTTTGCCTGTGTTCCCCACTATACTGTGAACTCCTTGAGGACAAGGACAAGATTAGTATAGTGTTCAGTGAATGTTTATTAAATTGTATTTGCACTAGCGTAATAGTCTAAGGATTGCTGGCTAGGTTTGCTAGGCTTAGATTCACAGTATGCATGGGGAAAAATTGTTGGAAGACCAAGTGATATGGAATCAAAGGAACTAATTGTCTCTGTAATGTTGACTGAAATAAAAACAGGTGTGAGAGCTGTGAGTTTGTTGCATTTGGGGAGTTACTGAGGACTGTGGCCCAGGATACAGCCTCTCAGATAGCTTTGAGGAACTGCTCCAAATAGGTAAGGGGGGGAGTTCAGCCTGTATGTGATTTTGGAGAAGGGGTACATGCAATCAAGCCCATGAATTGGTAGAAGGATACTGCTTGTTACCAAGCACAGATATCCTAATGATGTTAGGGCTTTTTTAAGTATGGGAAGATGCTAGAAATTGGGTTCATAAAATTTTCTCCTGAAAATATCTATCTGAAAGCCTGTTCGGCCAGTTTTCCGACAGCACAGAGGGCCTCATTCCTGATCTCCACCCTGAACTCCTTTCAGAGTCTGTTAAAGGTCAGCAACTGCAGTGGCTAATTATTCAATCCTTGTAGAGCCAGATGGGTGCAACATTATTGGCATCCTAATATATGGAAATTGGAATGAGAAAAGTGGACCAATAGAAATTTATTCTGTTTAATGGTTCAACTTCCCTGGCTTTTAAATTCATTAACCAAGGAAGAGGGACAGGGAAAGGGAGAAGGGTCAGGGGAGGGAGAGGGAAAGAATGTGTTTCACAGACATATGATTGAAAATATTAGATTGAATTCAGAAAAAGAAAAAAGTCCCATTGATATTATCTTCCATTGTCAAATTTTAAAAAACACAAAATGATCCATAGAGAAAAAACGGTGGAGTTGTCAAAACCTTGGTCTTGTTGGACCGTTTAGTGAATTTCTTTTTTTTTTTTTTTTTGAGCAGAGTCATTAATCGCAGGATATCGTCTTTAAGTTAGAATAATACAGTAGTATGTTATTTTACTTAGGCTAACACACATTAGCACTTTGTGCAGGCTGACGTATAGTAGGGACGCACTGGTAAATCCTTGCTTAATGATTCTTAAGCTAGGGAAGCTGAGCTCCTTAGCTTCTGTTTTGCCCCATACATATTGGAGTTCTAGACCCAGCTAAAAGGAACTAGAGAAGCTCCCTCTCTCTCTCCCTCCTTCGCTTCTTACTCCTTCCTCTCTCCCTCTTATCTCTCTAATGCCTTTATTGTCTGGCAGGTCTCCTTGGAAAAGGTCTCCTTGATGGAAAATATGGCTACCAGTTGGCCATAAAGAACTCTAGGCTTAATCATCCTCACATCTAGGGACACAGCCAAAAGAAAATACCATTTTCTTGCTATTCCTGAGAAGATTTTGGATTGGGAGTATGACCATTCTTGGTCATATATGTAAAACTAAGGGATGAGGTTTAATTAAAACCAACTAAAGATAATATGTAAAAATGGCAGTCCAGTAAAGCCACCATCAAAACCATGTCTATCCATGTCACCCCTCAAAGAAGGTTGGAATTACTGTTTTCAAACGTCCTTAGATTCTCTTAATAACTCATTATTGATGTGAAAACCATTGTTTTAACATGATATGTCCAGGCTTTAGCTCATCTTGAGGTTATAAATTGGATATCTGAAGCACTGCTTTGTCTTTGAGATTATGATGAATGATGTAATCAAAACAGTATAGACTTTGGAGCCAAGTAGACCTTTATTCAAAACTATAGCGTATTTTTTCT
Source organism: Orcinus orca (assembly GCF_937001465.1). Classification (NCBI taxonomy): domain Eukaryota; kingdom Metazoa; phylum Chordata; class Mammalia; order Artiodactyla; family Delphinidae; genus Orcinus; species Orcinus orca. The sequence continues at coordinate 17,113,892 of NC_064576.1, read as the reverse complement.
TAGCACCATGACTTAATTTTCTCATAAAGCTTGGTTTAATGTGACCTTTGACAGAGTTTTTGTGACATTTGAAATGGAAAACAGAAATTCATCATTACATTTACCACAGTTAAAAATAATAATCCCTGTGTATGTTTTTACTGTCGATTGTAAGAATCTTTAGGGTGGGGATTTTTTTTTTCCCCAAGTGCATTATACAGTTTCTGGCATATAGGACTTGAGATATAAATGATGGGTATTCCTTACCTTGCTTGACTTCTTGAAGGTTGTTACTTGATTAAGGCCCCTAACTTTCTGCAATGCCATAAAATACACAGAACGGCCAGTCTTCTGATCATATATATTAGCCTTCTGCCTGAAGAAAAATATCAGGCATACACTATGTAGTTAATAGATATTTGTGGGATAAATGTATAAAAGTGGGGTACTAGCATCTCACTTTTTTAAATGAGGTAACTGAAGCCCAGCAATATTAAGTAACTGTCTGAAGATTACCCATAAAGCCAGTTTATTATTTTAGTGGAGTTCAGACTTGACTTATTTCTGCAATCACTTGCTCAAACATACTCTGTTGAAACTCTCTTTCTCCTACATCGATATTATCTGAGGCACATCATGTCTTTCCGCTCAAGTTCACGCTAGTCAAGTCAGTGTTCCTTCTAAGTCGATGCTCATGTTCTCCCCTCATTCCAGTGCCGCCCAGGTCCCAGGCTGAGTCCTGTAGTGCCAAGAAAGAACACTCTTTTCCTTATTCCTTCTATTCCTCTCCTCTGGTCTGATTCCTCCACTGTTGGGACAAGAGGAGGCGGGGTGGGGGGAGTGAGAGCCAAGGGACAAAAGCCTTAATTAGCACTGTCAGTTGTTCTCTGTGTCCTCTGCAGAGTCACTACTCAAATGTTGGCTTTCTCATGGCTCACACATGTGAAATTGGGAAGGGGGGTGTTTTTCTCACACATGTTTCTCCGGCAGAAGGGCTCCTCTCCGGCTTGATGTTTTCTGGTCCTATTAATCTTCGTAGTTCAGCTCGCTGCTCCCTGTCCTCACCTGAGCAGCAGCTCTCTTGGTTTGCATGCTGGAAAGATGCTTAATCCTGGTTACTGTCAACAGTGTCCATTATACCCACCAATACATCGCTCTCCCTTCCCATGTCGAAGGCTTGTTCTGCAGGCTGCTTTGCTGCTAAAATTCTCAGCCGTCTCAGTGTAATTCATTTCTCCTTCTCAGCCTGGCAAAGGGCAAAGATCTGCAAGCCCACTGCATAAGCCAGCTTCCACTGGATGGATGGGATGTTGCTGTGTCTTTTCTCTGGCAGCGTCTTTCCCTAGGAGTGATTCCCTTGGTGTGCCCTCCACACTTAGGTTGGCCTCTGGGAGAGAGGCAACCCTCTGCATCCCCAAATAATCTCTCACCAACAACAACTCCTGAGAACATATCTAATTTCCTTTCTTTCATAGCTCTGCTTTTGTAGACTGTAGGAGTGTAACCTGCTCGTGGTAACTGGGCCAGGTCGGCCAACTTAGCAGATTTCATGGAGATGGACCTGGAAGCTCTTTAAGCCTCTTTAGAATATGGGCATACCTAAAGTTTTCACCTTTGAGACTATCCTTTTTCTAAGACCACAGGGAAATTTTCTTTTGACAGTGCTACAGAGAGTGACAACCCTCTTTAAATGCTAGCTTCTGTTAGCTCATTCTTACTGAAATAATTGGCTATTATAATGTAAACATAGAACTAAACTACCAGAGTAAATCCAATGGGGCTGGTAAAGAAATATTCAAAATGCCAATATCTTCCTGATCCAAATGTTATACCTCAAACCTTGTATGTCATTTCCTATTCATTATAATCAAGTTTCACAGAATGCTGCGTAAAATGTGGTGTCTGCAAAACACTAGTGGCTTCTAAGTTTGCAAACTAAATTGTACTGTCTGGTCCTTGCTTTCCTGCACTGTCATCAATTACATCCATCCTACCTACCTTAGGGTGATGTTGAGTGAATTGTTGAACATTAGGAAGACCTCGTTTCACATCTATGATTTAAATGGGAATTTAGGTTATTTTACTAGTCCGGAGAGTGGTTACAAGGATTATTGCATTTTATACTTTAATTACAGTGCTACTGAGCATGACAAGAGCATATTCTCAGATAGATTTATATAAATCTCTTAAAATTTCTTTAGTCAAGGTTGTGTACACTAAACTCCATTATATAGTTCAAGTTTAACTTAAGCAAAAGTGTTGGCAAAGTGCTTATACAAGAAGTTTGTGCCCATGCTTAGCTCATTTCAGTTAATGGGACATGCACATTATAATACACATTATAAGAACTCACATTACGTAGAGCACTTTTATAATTGCAAGACAATAGACAAGAGTATTCAGTTCATTGGCCATAAAAAGGACAGTGTCATCTCAATATGTATGAGGCATGTTGCTGTCACATCCTCTTCACCTGCCATTTCATCTCCCAGAGGAAACATTAAAGTTTACTTTTTAATGTAAAGAATGTTTAAGCCAATACCTTATGTAGAAATTATCATGGAATATTAAGCAACTAAAATTCACTTGAAAAAGAAGAAATATTCCACACATGCTCATAAAATGACTACTTGTTTTTAAACTGGATGATAAATCATTTATCGTTTGAATAATATCTATTAGCCTTTCAAAATCAACAAGAAAGAGGGTTTCTAATCCTTTTGTTTTGCCTCTAGGGCAGATTGTCACGTAACTGAATAACTTTATAAACAAAGGAACTGGTGATATTAACTTTTGCATACCTACAAGATTAAAAGATCAGACGACTAAAGTTATACCAGGCTTATCTTGGTTTCATGCACAGGTATATTGAATCTTCTTGCATCCTTTGAAAATATAATGAGGCTTAAAAAGAAGGGAACACTGAGAGGAGGAAGCACTGAAGCCAACTGTCAGTTTTTTTGTTAATAAGGTATTTCAGGTCATCATATATTCCTCTTTATTTAATCATTTTAGTAAAGCCTGTCCTTTATGCGCATTAGAAGATACGTAAATTAACCACCTAAGGCCCCATGAAAAATAAGTTCTATTTTAACTTAGAATTTTTTTTTGTCAATTTAAAGTTATTGAGAAATAAAATTTTAGATCAGGAGTTTACTTTGCAGAAAAACCAGTAGTAATTCTAAGAATGCAACTGTTAGGTAAACCCTGTCCACAGAGAACAAAACTAAATACTTAGCATTCAGTTTAAAAGTGTTAAGTATCCATCTATTCCATTACAGCACAATTTAGTTAATTAAGGTCATTTGTTCAGCAGTTTTTCCGAAGTTAGGAAGTGGAAAAATTAGAGAATCAGTATGGTGCCGAGAGAAATATTTTCAATTAAATATATTCACAAAATGCCATATTAAGGCATATACACATATATATACTGTTTTTACAGTTTATTCTTTCACTGCAGTTTCTTTCAGTTGCTGTCTGATGGGTAAGTGATGAACTAACTGGCAGCTCAGTCAAGTATCCCAGGAAATGGGGCAGAGGTTGATCCAGGTCTAGATGCTTATGCAAACATGGCATTTGTGCCCAGTTTGTAATCCATCCCATCTTCCTGCGGCAGGACTCTGAAACGCACTTGGAGACCTAGGATGGGATATCACAACCTCAGACGTCATTTGTTCTTGTAATTTTTTTGTTTATTTTCCTGCTGTGTTGGACAAAAACTTGCCTTTAAAAAATGAAATGATTTTAGTCAGCTCTATTAAGACTCAGCATGACTTAAGGAAACGTAATTACAACCCCATCATTTATGTAATCAACTTATAGTTCTCGCCTATCATATTTTTCTGAAAAAAATATTTCTGCTGAAATATCTCAGCAGTACCAAGGCAGTGTGTGTCATTTCTCCTCCTTATAAAACGCCACAGAGTGATCTTAAAAGCAGACAATTCCAGAATGTGAGGTTTGAGGTCGGAGGAAGAGTAAGGTAGCTTCACAAATAGCCTTATTCTCATCTGGCAGACAGAATCAGTGCAGAATTGGTGCTAGATGAATGAACGTTACGTGTGAGGGGTTTGGAGGGGGAACAGCAACTTTGCTTCAAATGGTTATTTTCAGGGCTTCCCTGGTGGCGCAGTGGTTGAGAGTCCGCCTGCCGATGCAGGGGACACGGGTTCGTGCCCCAGTCTGGGAAGATCCCACATGCCGCGGAGCGGCTGGGCCCGTGAGCCATGGCCGCTGAGCCTGTGCTCCGCAACGGGAGAGGCCACAAAAGTGAGAGGCCCACGTACTGCAAAAAATATATATATATATAATACAAACGGTTGTTTTCTTTCGCCTGTGAGCAATAGTCTCTGCTGACAGGGATCCAGGCAGAATTGTGGACTAATGATGTTTATGATTGGGTGGTGGTCATAACATATGTGCACTAAAGGGCTAGATGAATGTAGGTGCTGCCAGAATTCCCTTACCCATCACCACCTTTCACGTTGAAAGCACACCCAAGGCAGACTTCATATGAGGGGTGATCTGCTCATATGACCCTGACTGCTTTGTGAAGGTATCGCTGATGACTCGGTGATCCCAAGTTGCTGTAACTGCCTGTGTTACAGGATGACTAGAGGAAACATTTTATCTGTAGAGCAGATAGGGAAATTCTCCCCAGATATGACCTTTCATTTTCCAATTATCATTATGGGAGCAAAGCATTTGTCTTTCATTTCAATGTGCCAAAACATCTTGCTGATAGCCTACTCCTGGCCAATTAATTCTGAATAAAAATGCTATGTAAATATATTTCACTATTTTTCAACCATTACGGCAGAAGTAGTAAGTTTAGAATTTGGTTGTCATGTACCCAAGTGGACTGTTTACATTATGTACTATAGGTGCTATTTGAAGATATATATATGTATATATAAACTTCACATGAAAAGAAATGAAACATAAACTATTCCATTTAGGGACCTCAAATCATACCCCAGTGACTCACTTAAGCTTCAGCAGGTAGAATAGTCTATGTCCTTCCAATGGAGAGACCTATAAAACCAGCCCATTTCTACCTAGGGTAATGTAATGGACCATAGAATATCTGTCGATGTAACTACATTTGACTACTTCAGGAAATTAAACTGAGCCTGTTGAAAGCTTTACAGACCTAGTGAGACATAGTTTCTTTTAAATTCTTAGTTCAACATATGAGAAAAGCCATGGTCCATGAAAAACCTAGGAAAGCTGAAAAGGTGTAGAATTTTAGAATCATTTTTAGACTCATGATAAAGAATTTGCTAATGTGAGCTCCAGGCAATATGCTTTTCTTAAATACAGAGTTATTTTCTGCCATTTTGGCTCAAGCGTTCTGCAGAACTAAACTTATTAGCTCTGTGTAGAGAACCAAAGGGAATGTAACAATATCCCTTTTACTGGTTCCATAAGGACAGAGATAATAATACTTGGGCACGATCAGTGGGCTTTGAATGACACTTGAACTTGGTCAAACCATGAGGTATAACTATATATTAAAAAGTAGATTCTACAAGTTACGTATGTTTCTCTCTCACTTTCTGTAAACCTTAACCTGTATATATTAAACTATTTTCCAGATGAGTTATTTTTAATATACCACTTGTGTCTAGTACAGTGTTCAAGTCTTAAAAGGCCTGTAATAAATGTGTTTAAATCACTAAATGGGAATGTCAATTTCTATCTGCTTTTGAAGGGTTTGTTTGTGGAATTACATCTCCTGAATATTGTAGTAACGAATAGCCATTCCCGTATATAAACACGGCCCACTGTTTAAGAGGTGTTGAGTCCACATGTTTAAAATAAGTATTATTCTTTAGTGAATTTACTTTTTTAACTTTTAATTCATTGTCCTGTTCCAGAACTTACTGTATTATAAAAAAAAATACTCTCCACTGTAATGACATAATTATTGAAAATAAATTTTCAGAGTTGGGCATTACATTGATGCCTAGCTCCAAATTTGAACTTAAATATTTTGCTAACTCTTTCGGAATTTAACCTCCAGTTTTTTCACCTCTGAAAAGGTGGGCGTTACTTGAAAGAGGCCTTTAATGGAGTCAGGATGAGAACTCATGTGTTCTGACATCTCCTTCCCATGATCTTTTATTGACAGTGTGCTGCATGACTTATTATTTTGATTGCAAACATCTTTAATGAGATTAAAGTCAATGGTGCAAAAGCGAGGACACCAGCCCTTGAGTCCTCAGACTTCACAAAGAGTTACTTCCTGATTTCTGGAGGTGTTTTAGAGTTGCTTCACTACAGATGTTCTTCTGAAGTTTTAAAGTCCGATTATTATATACAGGATTCATTATGTGTGGATATGTGTGATGCTCCTAGGAGAAATCTGAACCCTTGGGCAGTTTGGAAGTGATTCTTAAAGGTTCAGCATGTGACTTCTAGAATTGGAGTTTATGGGTTTGAATTTCACCTGTATCATTAAACTGTGTAATTTCCAACAAGTTTCTTACCCTATCGAAGCCCAGGTATCCCAACCAGTAAAGTGGAGATAGTTTTAACTTCCAGTTCAAATGGTGATTTTGAAGATTAATTCAGATGACGGGTGTGAGGCATGTAGAATAGCGCCTAGCTGGTGATCAGTGTGCAATTGATGTCAGGCATTATTACTATTTCACTGGTTGGAATAAGTTGTTTGCCCAGTACAGCCTTATTTCATAATTCATGTGGTGCTGCTGTTCTAGATCTATTGAAGATTGTAGTGCATCAAATATTACTAAAATCAAAATTTAAGTTATATACACTTTCCCTCTTAAATAGTTTCCTTTCCTAAGTTAGACTTTAAAATATAAAGTTAATATGAATTTAAAACTCCTCCTGAACTTTTTTTACTGTAAAATTCCCATTTTAGAAGTTTAAAGTAATTGACTTCATTCTGTTTTATTAATACTTTTTTTTTTTTTTTTCTCACTGTTCTGGCCTCTCCTGTTGCGGAGCACAGGCTCCGGACGCTCAGGCTCCGCGGCCATGGCTCACGGGCCCAGCCGCTCCGCGGCATGTGGGATCTTCCCGGACCGGGGCACAAACCCGTGTCCCCTGCATTGGCAGGTGGACTCTCAACCACTGCGCCACCAGGGAAGCCCAATACTTTCCTTGAGTTAGTGAAAAATATAAAAGGAAGTCAACTATTTTGATCTTCAACACATTTATGAGTGTATAAGGGAATGGTGATGAATTTCCTACTTCCAGTATTTCGACTAAAGAAAAATAATCTTGCTAGTAACTTGTATAACCTCTGTTAAGTGAGTTTGATATTTACTTGAATAATACGCCATCTCTGAAGGAATTTTGACCCATATGGTGGCTAGGACAGCATGGCTATAAATGTCATCTCTGACAAATGGCTGCCCCATTTTGGAACTTGCCTGGTATTCCTTGGTGAATTCTCTCCAGCCAGAGACTATCAGGAATACACCTGTGATTGAACAAGTCAGATGCATTGCTCACTGTAGTGGGAAAGAACACACGCCATGGGGAACCGTGGGCCGTCTCAGTAGGAGGATGCTGAAGATTGGGGCTCACTTTAGGTTACCTGAGAGAAGGTTTAGAGCTCTTTGCTCTGAATTGGGTTCTGTCAGGAAGCAGAAGTAGTTTTATGACTGGGTATTTCGGTAAACCCTGTGTAGAACGGGGGAGGACTACAGTGAGACTCAGCTGTAATTGGTAAAGAAGTAGTGGTTCTATATACCAGGACAGGGAGGTGTTTGGTCAATTGTGTTGATTTGGAAATTATGCTCTGTGCTCAGAAATGATTATCGAGGAGTCTTGCTTTTTGTCTTGATCCATCGCTGTCACAGAGTGACCTTGTCTGATGTTGAAGTTCTGTGAAATTCTTTATTTCAAGAGGAAAGTGCCACAGTCTGTCTGAGCAACAGGAAGAAGTCAGGCACTGCCTCTCACTTTCTCATCGTGGTCACAATATACGAGGTTAGTAAATACTGGCAAAGAAAACCAATATTTACTTTAGGGCAGCTAAGTGCTGAGACTTGTGCTCGTTGCTTCAAATACATGACCATGTTGATACTGCACAAGAGTCTTAGTTTCATAAAGCAAGAATGTTACCTTTCTTTGCAGCCAACAAAAATGAGACTCAGATGACATGATTTACCTAAGGTCAGACATGTACTAAAGGTTGGATCACACACAACTCTCTCCAAAACGCAGCCTCTTGGCACTAGGGCATAATTCCTGCATGTGTTTCAGTGAGCCTGCTGGAGAGAGGGAAGCAGGGCACCAATTCAAACAAAACAACTTGGGTGGTTTTCTTCAAACTGCACCATGTATTCTGGAAACAAGGGCTCCTATGAGAACCATTCTAACTCTCCTCTAAAATCCCCCAACTCTAATTTATGTGTTTCTCTAATAAGCATACCACCCGTAGTCTTAAATCATAGAAAATCTGTAACACAAAACAAAATGAGAACAGGGTGGCGAGGTGGGGAGTTCTGCATTTTAACCACACTGCTAACTACTGGTTGACAACAGAAGATCCTAATTAACCTACACATGATCTCAAAGACCAAATCAGTTTGGGACCTTAGATTATACCTTTTTTTTTTTTTTTTTTTGCTGTACGCGGGCCTCTCACTGTTGTGGCCTCTCCCGTTGCGGAACGCAGGCTCAGCAGCCATGGCTCACGGGCCCAGCCGCTCTGCAGCATGTGGGATCTTCCCGGACCGGGGCACGAACCCGTGTCCCCTGCATCGGCAGGCAGACTCTCAACCACTGCGCCACCAGGGAAGCCCATACCATTTGTTTTGATATTCATTCTCTGAGGCATGAATATAATAAAACATTGATATTACTATAGTCACCGTGATGACTCCAAGTTTTACAATAAAAGTGAAATGAAAATTTTATTGTTTATGGAGGCAGTACATTTAAGACAGCATACTGAAAAGTATGAAATCCAACAAGTTGGTTGCTAAATGGGTAAAATGCTGTGATCTAGAAAATTTACTACGAATTCTTACTACTTCATCAGATAAAACTGGCTTTATGGTAGTGTTATTAAAGATAGGAACCAAATAATCTTATCACCATATTACAACTTGATTAGAATTTTGTATTTGGGGGATTTGGTTAAATGTTGCATGTAGTCATGAAGGAGAGTTAAAAAATAATAATCTACAGTGTGAACCCAATGTCAAAAAAAAAGTCAAATATAACAGTTTGTTCTGAAGGCAGGATGAAATTGGTATAAACTGAAGGTTATTTTATATTAGACCTTAAAATACCTAGTGAAGATCTTATAAGTAGTATTAGTCCCAGGAGATTTATATTAGGAAAGCAAGTTATATGAGCCACTGAATGGTCTGGATTAGGTGTGGCAAACTCCGTCTATGAAAAGATGCAGTTTGCAGACTTGTTTTGTTTAGTCTGCAGGGTATTGATCTACTCAGGGATTTTTGAGAAAAAATGTAAGCTGATCTCTACAAAGATAAACAGTAAGCCAACCGGATGATGATGGAAGCGTCTGTGTGTCCCGTGTTTCTGCATGACATAATCAGCTGGAGTAAAGGAAGAGCAGCTGCCTTTTATGGGCTGTGGTCAAGAGAAGCACACACCTGGCACCCTTTATCTGTCTACGCCAAGTCCCCACAGACATTTATATTCATGGTCCTACTCAGGATGTTGACTTAGATTTTTTCTTCTGGCTCTGTGACTCTGTGTGTACATCAGTATGTTTCTCTTATCCTCATTGACATTTTATACACACTTTTATCTTTCATGTGTGTGTATGGCCAACGAGAAGAGAGAGGCAGTTTTTCAGAAGCTAAATATGTTTCAGCAAGTATATATATATTTTCACCAAGGAAGTTTTCATTTAAACTTCAGTGTATTAGTGATATTGATTTTTAGAAAAATCCTGGCAGATATGCAGGGCTTTGGCTCAACTAGTCACATTATCAATGTATAGATTAATTTTATTTATTAATCAGTGTTAGAATTGGATTTAGGTTGTAATTTTGCTTCAAAATATAGACATAATTATGAAATCATATAAGAAATGAATGATCACTTTCTCTGGTGTACTCTTCTGGCTTTTTTATTTACTCTCTGTAAGCAAGATTAGTGGCCTGCTTGTATTGACTGAGAGGCATCACAAGTTTCATTCAGAAAGATCTCATTAATAGAACTCTTGATGTATTTATTAAACACAGAGAACAAATCACATTTTACATTAATGGCTTTAATTCTCCAATCCATATTTTTAGTTGCTGTTTTTGCAACTGTAAACATTAATTTTGCAGGCACCACGGCTGTATCACAGTTCTACTAGTTTTGAATTTTTACCAGAAATGAGACATGATTGTCCATTAAGATACAGCCAACTGTGAACACAAATTATTCTATTGCGAATAATAAACTACAGTAATGAATTTCTCACAGTAATTTGTTTAAAATGCCAGATAATTTAAAATTTTTCATTTAAAGGAAACACAGCCTTGTGTATTTCATTTGCTTGGAATCTTAGACGCAGAATAAGATTTTGTATATATTATTGAATGCTTTATATGATTATTTAGGACTTCGTATACTTTGTTATGATCCCCAAGTATAACAGAATATTCCAAAGGCTCTATTTTGTAGTTGAAATGTTACAGTATAGATCCATTCATTTGCTGCTGGAATTATGATATCCATCTTCTGGATTACTACTTTTTACATGAATAGTACATATTCTAATTTTTTACCTTAATATCTGATACTGTTTTTATTCATGACTTTTTGTAAAGACTTTCACTACGAATACTGGTCAGTCTTCTTCTGGCTTCCTTATTGAAGAGGCCACTACCAAATCCTTTAGGCAGTCATATAGAAGCCAAAGCATGTTGATTATGACTTTCTGGAAGGTCATGACTAACAAAATGTAGGTCAGATTCCTCAAGCTAAGCTGCATGATGATGGCAGGAGGGGCTGAATTTTGGAGGCAAAGAGACTGTAAATAGTTTTACCTGACCTACCCTAATGATTGCATAAGAGGAAAGAATTACGTGTGTTATCCACTTAAGGATGTATGCAATTATATAAAACAGATGTTAGATGCTAAAGCAAAACTCAGGAAGAGTTACTGTGATAGAACTAAAGAGAAGGAACCATTCATACTCTGTCCCTAGTGTATTCATCAAGATTCTCCAGAAAAAAAAAAAAGCACAGTTGGAGAGAGAGATACATATATGTGTGTATATGTGTATATATGTACATATATATACACTCACATGTGTGTGTATATATGTGTGTGTGTATGTATATGTGCATGTATATGTGCATGTATGTATATATGTGTGTGTGTGTATATACACAGAAGAGAGAGAGGGACAGCAAGAGAGATTGACTTACTGATTTTAAGGAACTGTCTCATACAATTTTGGGGGCTGACAATTCCAAAATCTATAGGGCAGGATGGCAGCCTGGAGAAATTGATCTAGGGTTATTGTTTTTGTCTCCCTTCTCAATTTTGGACTTGTCTAGTAGAGTCTGTGCCTTGCAGCTGTAATTCACTGTTAATACTGGAGTCCTATTGTTGAGGCAAGGTCTGAGGGAGGCTAAGCATCCTGTGGTTTTATAACTGGATCTCAGTCTTTCAGTGGGCCTGTGTCTCTGAACTGTCATCTTCAGGTGGCCTTTACAGAGCTCCCTCACTTTGGCGAAGCAGGAAGGCTCTAGCATTGTCTGGTGGGAGCAATGTCTTTCTCTCTGCTGAGCTAAGACTCTGATAAAGTCTTTTCCCCTGGAGAGTAGGCCCTTTTTATGGAGAGTGCTCTGGGCATATTTCATAACGATTATGCTTCGCCTCCTTCTGTTAGTGGCAAAAGGGGAGATTTGTTGAATCTTTATTGTGAGAATTGGGTGGTCTTCCTGGCGGTGAAACTCACAAAAGAGTAGGTTCCACCTAAGATTTGACCCCAGCAGTTTCCCACTGTCATGCTATCCTGCACTCAACTTCAGCAATTTGTTAAAATTACTTTATAAGTGCTTCTAAATTTATGGTTCCAGCAACTTCTGCTCCAGTTGAAGAGGTCAGTTGTGACTCTGGATTTGCCTATTGCTCCCAGTTTTGCATGTGGGGAGGGGATTTCCCCACAAACTCAGTTCTCTGATGCAACCAAGAGAAGTCACTGATTTTCTGTTTATTCAGATTCTTTTGTCTTGTAAGGACAGGAGGGACGGCTTGTAAGTTCTTATATATTGGGGCTGAAACTGGAAATTATTACTCCATGTTGTTATAATTGAGACCTCAGAAAATCTCTCTCATTCACAATGTATGCATATATATTTTTATTTTTAAATTTAATTTAATTTTTATTTTATATTGGAGTATAGTTGATTTACAATGTTGTTAGTTTCAGGTGTACAGCTAAGTGATTCAGCTATACATATATCCATTCTTTTTCAGGTTCTTTTTGCATATAGGTTATTACAGAATATTGAGTATAGGTCCCTGTGCTATATGGTAGCTCCTTGTTGATTATCTGTTTAATATATAGTAGTGTGTATATGTTAATCCTAAACTCCTAATTTATCCCTTCCCCCAACCTTTCCCCTTTGGTAACCATAAGTTTGTTTTCGAAGTCTGTGAGTCTGTTTCTGTGATATCATATAATATCACTTATATGTGGAATCTAAAAAAATTATACAAATGAACTTATTTACGAAGCATATATATCTTAGATGAGTATGAAAGTTATTATCCTGTTATTCTGCAGTATATGTAAGGCACCATAATAGATATCTGATAAAAATATGGTGCACTATCTTAGACATATTTTATATGTTTGTATAATTACCATTGACCCTAGCTGTTCAGAATGGAGCATAAAGCTGAGGACAGGAGGATGGGAGATACCAAAATGTAAACTGGGTCCTGATAATGAATTTTAGATTACCACCGTATTTTGGTACGCCAGGTTTTCCTTCAGAGCCCTAAAAGGTGGCCTGATGCATAAATTATAACAAGTTACAACCTAGGAATGATTTACTTTCTAAAATAATTCCACTCAATTTGTTTTAAACAACAATAACACAATGACATTTTGAATATTTGTTTATTCTTTTTCTCCCAGACTTCCTCCCTTTTCCCCAAATGTTTAGAATAATGAACATTATTATAGCTATAATTTTTACTCCAGTATCATTGCTCTGGAATGGTCAACTACCTGCTAAACATTCCCACCGAAATAAATCAAGTATTCCTTACACTCCATATGTCCAAAACTAAAATTATCACTTCATCTAATACAAATGCTTCTTCCTGTTTCTGTCGATAGTCTATCACAGTTGCAGATCCGCAAATGCAAGAGCTTGGGGTCTTTTGCTTCTTGTCCACATAGCTGCATAATTACTAAATCCAGTTTATTCTACTGCTAAAATCTCTCTTTCTCTTCCCCTTATCTCTATCCTAACGCAGGTCCTCCTCACTGCCCTCCTGTACTCTTCCAACAACCCCTAACTTCCTTCCCCCTTTCTTTATGCCCTTCTCCAATCTGTGTTCCATGGAACTATGAGATTTGCCTTCCTACACTAAAGTTCTGGTCAAGCCAAACCTCCACACAAAAACCTCTCTACAGATTAGATCCTGCCAATTCACATTCAGTATTCTTCATGATTTGATTCCGGGTTTCTATTTATTTCTTTCATAAACATTTATTGTTTTATATATGTGTATATATATATATATATGGATAGTTATATGTATGTATATATATAATACATGTGTGTAAATGTGTGTATATAATATATGTATGTCAAGTGTTATGCTGGAGGCTGGGTTATAGAGATGAATAAAGAGAGCCTACTTGAAAAATCAGTCTAAGAAGGTAAAACAAAGACCCTAAAAATAATTAAAATGGAAATTATGATGAGAGTATTAGTAGAAACCCTTGTTAAGTGCAACTGGAGAGCAGTCAATGTTATGACTTTGTAACTTCGTGTGGATTATCCTCTGTTAGTCCCATCATAGAAATTAAGTCTGGAAGAGACCCTGGGCCTCATTTTACACAATATACTCTTTCCAGGCCATTCCTCTTGTTGAATCTCGATTGCTTTTTCCTCTACTCTACTCAAACACCCCCAGCTGCTCCACCCTCCAACACACACTTACAAATTGGAACCCAGCGGCAGTAGCCTATTTTTTTTTTTTTGCGGTACGCGGGCCTCTCAATGCTGTGGCCTTTCCCGTTGCGGAGCACAGGTTCCGGATGCGCAGGCTCAGCGGCCATGGCTCACGGGCCCAGCCGCTCCGCGGCATGTGGGAACTTCCCAGACCGGGGCACGAACCCGTGTCCCCTGCATCGGCAGGCGGACTCTCAACCACTGCGCCACCAGGGAGGCCCAGTAGCCTATTTTTTTTAAACAGCATTTGAGTTTATGTGATTCTAGGCAATGTATGCCCCTTCCACTAGGCATTTTACAATACTGAAAATACTTTCATCACAAGCAGGTTATTCCCCACAGTGACCTAGGGTATGTGGGTGTCCCGGAATAAAATGTACTGCCCCGTCAGAATTATCTATCTTCCATATCTATTATGTATTTACCTAAGTATGCATTATCATTCGTTATTATTTGACTTTGTGTGCCTCTGTCTCATCTCTTCAAAAGGAAATTAAGTTATTTCAGTGCAATAATAATTTCGCATTCTTTTTCCCCCAAGGGCATCTAACACAACAGCTCACCTCTAATAGACAATGCAGAATTATTTGTGGCTGACTGATTCTAGGCTTTCAAAATCAGTTTGTGGTCAGGTATTGGTTGAGTTTAGAAAAAAAGTCAAATTTGCAGTTGGGTCCTACCTGTGGGATACGCTGTAGCTTACCACTGTTTCTTCATGAATTGCCTCCTACCATTATACAAAGTCCATTTTTAAAAAGGAATGGAGTGGGAGATTAGGTGCTAAAAGTATCTTCTTAGCATCTTCGATGAGATTTTGAACTCAGATAAATTGACATTCATGCTGCTTTACGATTTATGTCACATCTTCAAGATGTATTTGATTAAAAAAAAAAAAGTTTAAGTTCCAATGTGTGTTTAGAAACATCTGTGACTTAAAAAGCCCTCTCTTTTCATTTAGGAGTGTTAAATAACAAGCACAAAAAAGAATAACAATAAAAAGAATAATCTCTTTCTTATATATGTATAGCATTAATGATTTAGCTACTAACCCGACAACCTTATATCCCATGATTTCTATACATTCATGCCATCTAACACTAATCATGGCATACTGTGCAAATCCATTTTCTTTCTGAACTCTATTTTTTTGCTCTTTCATTGTCCTGGAACTCCCCTTTCTTATTTCCATATGCCCAAGTTTTAGTGTTTTGAAAGATCTAACAGGTGCTATGAACCTTTGCTTTTCCCTGCAATGCGAAGTTCTCTTTCCTGCCTCTTAAACTTTACAAAGCACTCAATTATTTATTTCCTACCACAGTTTTCATTTTGTTTTCTATTAGTCATTTTTTATTCTGCTAGTAAGAGTTCAGGAATTTTTTTACATCATTTGGTGAATTAAGAAATTTTCAAAACAAGGAGATTATGCCTGAATCATGTTTCCTTTCTCCATTCCAGTCCTATAAATGCTTGACAAATAAATATTACCTGAACTCTCTTATATGTTTTTTTTTTTTTTTAATGAGGCTTTTGGCTCTTGGGATGGGACATAAGGTGACTGGCTTTTTTCCCCTAGGACATGGAGAAATCTTAGACATATTCAGGGGCAGATACAGTTTCTTGATTTCAAAATTCCCTTACAATAATGATTTTTGGATTAAAATAATGTAAAATCATGAAGTATTTCTGTTCCCAACAGGAACTTTCACTGAGAGACTTGCACAGTAGACTCTTTGGCCAATAATTGACATACTTCCTACTATTTGTTTTGTTTTCTAATTCCTTTTGCTTAACCTTCTGAAGAATTATTCTTTTGAGAAAATTGAAGGAAAAAAATTACATAACTTGGTCTTCTCTACAGTACTGTAAGCTCCTTGAGGATATGATGGAAGTCTTTATATCCTCTAGGTACATAGCATTATGACATGTTCTATGTAGTTATACATTAAATAAATGATAAAGAGTTAATAAAAATGACTACACATTATTAGAGATCAAAGCATCAGATTGTGTTTGGACTTCCTTTTACTGACTAATTTACTTCAATTCAACCAGTGTGAACTTTTATCCAGGAATATAAAAAATGACATCATTTTATTTTTAAATTATTTAATAAATCACATAAACTTATATGAAATAAAAATAGAAAAGGTTAAAGTCGTGTATTCAATTTATAGAAATTATTCTGGTGTCTTGAAAAAACTTTACTCAGCTCTTGAATAAATAGTAAAATTAAAATTCTAAAGAGAAAGTGAAGAATATGAGAATGCACAAGAAAACATTGTATATAATCCATATTTGCAAGGTTTCTAAAAGTCATTTCATTATAATATTCTTACAGAAATTCAAAAGACTTAAGACTAAAAATCATTATGGTGAATTTTACTTAAGATCCCAACATTTTGCCTTTAATTACCTGAGTGTAAATTCAGTCAGAGAGCATGTGCATTAAGAAGCCATTAACATCTTTCTGTATAAAGAGCACAGAGCTCTTGCTCTCGTGCTTTCATTGCATACTCTTTGCTAAAGGGAAGAGTTCTTAACCCTATGAAATTGCTTTCACTAAGCCATCAGAAGGCTCCCTTTTGAAATCAGTGGAACGGTTGATTCCTGTTTCTTGGAAAGCCTGTAATCCTCTGGGTGATATGTTTAGTGGGAAGAAAGTGGGTGAGCTTAGTTATTCAACCAGGTAGGACTTGAACCAGAATTTGAACTAACTAGGATTAGATAATACTAACTCCTTTTGTAGTCAGCCTCTTCAGTATTAACTTCATCCATCACTTTATAAACAGCAAAGAGTTGAAGCAAAAGAAATATGTAAATATCATGTCTATACTTGATTTGGGTGGCTTACTAAAGACAATAACAAACCTGAAAATAGGCAGTTAAATAAAACTTCCTTTTCAGCCCAGCAATCAGTGTGAGTCTAAGTATTTTTCAGATTCAGAGTTTATGGGTTTCTTTGATATTTGGGGGCCACATTAATTTTCTACAGCATAATAGTAACGTTATTTCTCTCTATGATCTTGACCTTTGTACTTTGAGATCGCCAGTATCATTTCCAAGAATATTGAAGCATAATGCTTTTGTCTGTGTTTGCTTTTGTATTTTTTATTTGGTTAAGAGTGTAGCTTCTTTTCTTGTTGTCCTTAAGTGAATTGAATCAAAGCGGAAGCAAAAAAGCTCTTCTTGAAAGTCAGTTGTCAGCTCTTGACAAATATCTAAGGATTTCAAAGTCAATTAGAAACCCCCTCCTTGAGCTAATGGTGCTCCTTTGGAGTGTCTTACTCATGTCACAGAAGATTCGTAGGGTGTACAGAGGCTCTCCTCATCTCTTCATGTTTCTTTTCCACCCAACTTTAAACTCAGGTTTTAAGATTTCTTTCCATTGGTCCAGCAGCATATCTCTGTTTGCTCTTCTCTAGGTGAACGGAATCAGCCTTCCTCTCAAATCTCCCTTATGATTACCTGAGAATGTTCCTTATGTCAAATCGTAGCTGACTAGATACAGATCAAGAGACAACTGTAGCTACAACTCAAAATCCCTACTTCAGTATAGGACATCTGTGCTATATCTCACACTCAATTTTGTCTAATGTATTTCTATTCTATGACATTTTGTAAAGTTTTAAGAAAGATCCCTAAAAAATTTGACTGAACTGCTGAAATGTCAATAGTTGAGGTCTAAGGATTTAATGGCTATATAACCTAGCTTATAGCAACTTAGAAATACATAGTTTTCCTAACTGTGCATTAAGTACTATAAAAAGCAACTGGAAGCAGACTAGCAAGTTGAAACATTCTAAAGATATTGTTTTGTGACTATGCAATATTTGTGTCTTTTTAATGAGGGGAGTAGAAGAGAGGATGTAGATTCCTGTCAATGAACTGCAAGGGTATAATCTAGATGTTAATTGAGAAATTGTAAACATTCTCAGTATTACTGCTTTTACATTTTTTTGTTGTTCTTAAATGACAAGATCATTCATGGAGCTTGTGATTTCTGCAAAAGAAACAAGCATATTAGTAACTTATTCTGTTGAAATCTACCACCTTCTTTAAAAATATTTTATTTTTAGAAAACAAATTAGTTAGCAGTGTTATATTCCACATCATTTTTTCCAAATAGACTTTTATTCACTTAACTGTTATTAAATCATCCAATATTCATAATAATCCATAAATTGCTTTATATTTGAAATGCAAGTGATTTTAATTATATGAAATTACTAAGAAGAGAGTTAAGAAAATACGTTTTCAGAATAGCTAACTTTCCCCCTTTTTCTTCTGTTTTAGTCATCTTACTTTTGTTACCTTCTGATTCATATTATTTTCTGATTGTTTTAGTGTTAATTTTAAAAAGTAGAAGGCAAGCGGATTCCTGAAAGTCAAAGTACTGTTAGTCTTGTTGACCCTTGTGTCACCAGACACTAGAAATAGTGCCAAACACATGGGAGCTACTCAATTACAATTTCTTGAACAAATGAATGAAGGAAGAAAATTTAGGGACAAATTGCCCATTGAGTCAAAGCTTGAGCTTGTTTTCATAAATAAAATTAAGCAAAAGCAAAATAATGTAACTCAATATCCTTTTGCATCTAGCATAAATCCTGGCAAATAGTAGGTGCTTAATATTTCCTTTATTCATTAAATTGTTATTTTCTAGTAAGAAGTTAAAACCTTGAACAAATATGTACTTGATGAATAGCTAATCATTCACAGAAACTAGGAAACAGGTGACTTTATTATTCCTAATTGGAAGAAAGAAACTGAGGCCGAAACTCAATGTCTTTCCCGACGTCCCACCATAGGGGAACAGGAACTTGAAGCCAATCTTCTGACAAACCCCAGGGTTCTTTTCACTAAGCCAACATTTCCCCAAGATGATTCCACAGAAGATATTTAATGGGATAAATATATTTTCTCCAAGTATGATCATCTTAAACTGCTTATTTAGGTAGTAATTTTAAGTCCATCAAAGACAGTTTACTTTAAATGTACATTTAAGTGTAAACATAGAATCCCTTTTTAATATTCAGAATTTTCGAAATTCTTTTTCTGTCATGAACTCTAGGTCTGCAAAGTCAGACAAATGACATTTAAATAAGAAACAGTGAACCATTTTCAAGGCTACCTTGTCCTTGTGTAAATATTTGAAGTTCCTAATATTGACATGATATTTATGACAACTGATTAGGGAAATGAAAATTAGCAATATGAAACTAGTGTTTAAAATCTCTGGACTCTCATCTCTCTTTCAACTATTTTCCAATATGTTCAACTTTTGAAAAAATATCTGCCTTTACATGTCCTCTGTGATCTCACATTTAATTGAAAATTACAGAGATGATGATTGACTGCCTCTGATGTTTTTAGAGTTGATCCATCTTTGCTGTCCCTCCTAGGGTATCCTTCCAAGTGTCAGAACAGGTGGAATAAAGTGAATCTACACAAAACAGATACGTGATAGATAGATTTACAATGACTATGACTAAGGACTACACCAGGTCTCTTAATTCAGGGAATTTTTGAGTACCCAGTTCATTACATCTGTTTAACCTACCCTTCATCCTTTGTGCACGGCACTGATACCATTCAAATCCACCACACGCTTCCCAAATGAGAACTACCTGGAGTGTGAATTTTTCTACCAGTAATTACATTTTATTTAACATGAATATGTCTTTTTTCATATATATAATTAAGATGAAGAGGGTCATTATAATCAAATCAACCAAGAGAAGGGCACCTCCAGTTTAACTTTTGTTGTATTCAGTGCTATTTTTTTTGTGAAGCACTGACTCTGGATATCATTACTTTTATGTGTTTCAAGACAGTAACTCATTCATTCGTTACTAACGCATTCATTCCCCTGAACTCACTGTTTTAATGCCCTTTATATCCGTTAAAGCAATGAAGCATCTTATTCTACCACTATAATAATTTGGAGCTAGGAGGAATTTGGAAATTGTTTTATAATTAAGAAAACCAAGTCACTGAGGGACTCACAGTTCATGAACATTTGTGGTGTTATCTACTATGAGCCACGTGGTCTGCTCCATTGTGGACTCATTTATAGACCTTTCTAATGGAAAATCCAACACATGGAGACCCCTTCACAGCATAAATGTACAAGTGTATAGGTTAAACTCAGGTCAGATGTTTACTCTAAAGCATATCAGTAAACCAAAATCGTATTTTCCCCAGTCAGGTGTGTTTTCCTATGTCATACACTTAAAGACAAAGATCTCAGTAAGTCTTAATAAATTTTCATACAAAATACAAAGTACTCCACATGATAAATAATTAAATCTAACATTCAACCATGCATTGGAAAAGGAAAGTTTGCCCTCCTGTCTTCTGATAAGTGTCCTTGAAGAAGGAAAGTATATACTATATATAAAATAGATAACCAACAAGGACCTACTGTATAGCACAAGGAACTATACTCAATATTTTGTAACAACCTATAAGGGGAAAGAATCTGAAAAGGAATGTATATATGTATATATATAACTGAATCATTTTGCTGTACACTTGAAACTAACACAACATTGTAAATCAACTATGCTTCAATTTTAAAAAGTTAAAAAAAGGAACATATCACAAATTCTCAATTACTGGACATTAAGAGCAATTTGTTGTCTATTACAATATTCACTTTTTTGCAGATTTTAAAATGTGATTAATATTAACCTTCACTAATGATTTTTCTAATCATGATTTGAATAACCCCTTCACAACATAAATGTACAAGTGTATAGGTTAAACTCATGAATGTGAAGCTCGAAATTAACATCTTGAAATTCTCCAGAAGACAAAATTTTAGTTTATTTGTAAATATTCAATGATAACTGAATTAAAATTTTTCTGAGTTTTTTTTTCTAATACTAAGAAATTAGCTCTTTATTGATTCACTTTAAATTGGAGAATGTGAAAAATTGAATACATCAAGATTTCTTTCACTGGTTTCTAGACTAATGTGAAGAGGCAGGAAAATTATTTCCAAGGATACAGTCTGAATTATGTGTGGAAAAAAGGGAGGTCTATCTAAAAACAATGTTTTTGTGGCTTAATTCTCTAAGTGTTCTATGCACCTTTAAAGGAAAAAAAAAGTTGTTTTTAACCACTAATTGATAACATGATCTATTGGTGATCTTTACAAACTAATCCCTATTTTTTAATGGAAATTTATATTTGAGATTTTAAACCACCTACTCCTTCATTAAATTAAGAAGCCATTTCAAATATAGACATTATTTATTCTTTTTTTAAAATACTAAGTCCAAGTTTGTAATAAAAAATTACTGGGGCTTCCCTGGTGGCGCAGTGGTTGAGAGTCCACCTGCCAATGCAGGGGACACGGGTTCGTGCCCCGGTCTGGGAAGATCCCACATGCCGTGGAGCGGCTGGGCCCATGAGCCATGGCCGCTGAGCCTGCGCATCCGGAGCCTGTGCTCCACAACGGGAGAGGCCACAGTGGTGAGAGGCCCGCGTACCGCAAAAAAAAAAAAAAAAAAATATATATATATATATATATATATAACTGAGCTTATTCTCTTGGTACTACTTATTGAGACCTATGCTTTAAATTACCTTTTTTTCTTCTACTACTGCTTACAGAAATTAAATAAAAGAGTTATGCAAATTGGTACATAGCATTGCCCTGCACTAGGAAAATGTAGGTTAACAAAAAATTCTTTTGAAGACTTATGAAGTAATAGAATAAATAGAAATTTGATAGAATATTAAGACCTAAAAAAAATCTAGGTAATTATTGTGTGATCAGTCTGATTTTATTGTGTAATAAATTTAAAGAAAAATCTATAATGAATAAGAGAAAGATGATAAATATTGAAAAACAATAGAAGTGTGTTAGAAAAAATAGCTTCAATTAACTTTATGGAGGTAAAATATTGGTCTATAAGAGAGAAGGTCCAAAAGTAACATATATTAACAAAGCACTTGATGATGCTTGTAATTAATTTAATAAACTATTGTCTTGAATATTAACACTGTTACCTATATTGAAAACCAAAGTATTAAGTAACACCATATCAAGTTGAAGAATATGCTCAAAGTTTTATTTTTATAAATTCCTTTATTTAAATTCTACTCAGAATTCTGACACAGAGAATGAATTATAAATATGCTTACTTTATGGACACCTTGAGATATAAAAATGTTTCTTTACATCTTGAACTGTTCTAATCTATTTAGCAAAGGCACAGATGCTTCTCCTCTGTGTTAGGCATGGTAAAGTTGAACATTTCATTCAATTCTACAGGCCTTCATTTCCTGCAATGTAAAATTAAACAGACTAGGCTAAATAAACTAGAACATCCTTCGGTTTTTGATTCTGTCCTGCAAATGACTTTTCAGAGAAACATATATTAGGCGTGAATTTAATTATCATTTAAATTGCTAAAAAAACAAATTCATCTTAAAACTATCTGTGGAGATTCTGTTACTAAGCCACATGACCAAACTCTAAAAAGATCTTTATAAAACAGCGAAGGAATTTTACTTGTACTAATTTACTTGTTATATTTGAAAATAAAAATTGTAGCCTATCTACACTTCTGGCTAACTTCTGAAAGAATATTAGTTCCTTATGCATAATGGCCACAGATGTTGGCAATTAGTGACCTAATTTAAATATTTAATAGCTATTGTACCACACAACAGTAAAGCATAAACAACTACCAAAAAACCCCAACATTACTTCAATTTCAATGATTTAAAAAAAAACATTAAAAATAATTATCCATGTGATCAGAAGATCCATATAACAAATACAGAATTTATCTCCTAATTTTATAAAGTTATTTACAATGTGAAAATATCCCAAAGGTACTGAAAAATCTAGCATACTTTATTTTGCTCATTTTAAACAAATACAAAATAAGTAACCAAAATCTTGTATAAAACAAAACCTTATATTTAAATAGTCTAGATCTCTATAAGTAAACACTTATCTAAAGTAAACATTTGCTGCTTCTTTGATTTTTCGTAGTCCCTTGTTTCAACAACACTATATAGTTTTAAATATGTATCTGTTAACTCATAAGTGTGTTCATCAAATATTTAGTGAGCTACTTTGCATTTTCTGTTAGGCAGTGTGTTAAATATGGCGAGTGGAACAAACAAGCCTGATGTCCAAGAGTGCACTTTCATGGAGAGATAGACTGCAAATCAATAATTACAGTTGACCCTTCAACAGTGTGTGGGTGAGGGGCCCCAAACCTCTGCACAATTGAAAACTCACGTATAATTTATAGTTGGCCTTTCCTATACTAAGTTCTTCTGTATCCATGGTTCCGCATCCATGGATTATTCCAATGGTGGATGACATTGGTAGTACTGTGGTATTTATTATTGAAAACATCCACGTGTAAGTGCACCCACACAGTTCAAACCCAGGTTATTCAAGGGTCAGCTGTACACACCCAATGGTATTTCTGTAGTGGATGCCTTTGTGCTTTAGGTGTTGTGGTAGACTGAAGAGTGTCCTCTAAAGATGTCCACATCCTAATTCTTGGCAACTGTGAATATGTTACTTTGTATGGCAAAGAGATTTTGCAGATGTGATTAAGGACCTTGAGACGGGAAGATTACACTGGATTATATTGGTATCTCCAGTCTAATCACATAGTGCTTAAAAGTGGAGAAGCTTTGTAGGCCATGGTCAGGGAGAGAAATCTTGTTAACCTGTAATAGAAAACTAACTAAGGAACACAGGGGAAGTTGGACTTAACTGAGCAAGTGAGGGGAAGATTCAGGTAGAAAAACCCTATGTGAAATTTACAGATGGTTAGAAATTCACTAGGCAGACAAGTTGGAAGAGCTGTCTAGGTGAAGGAGCAGCACTGATGAAGTCACAGAGAAGTTAAATAATGTGTTTGTTCAATTGTTCAAAATTGGTGACTAATAAAATGCTAGATGGAATGGAAGGAGAAATAATTTATGTTCAGATATTGTTACTTATTATTCAAAAGAATGGAAATAATTTTCTTACACCTCATGGACAATTTTACCTGTGTGTAAATGGACAAAAAACAACATTTTTTTGTCCGAAGCACCAAACATTTTTCATCCATGGCCAAATGAAGAGTCATGAGTCAAGGTTACCCTGTCTTTACCTCATGGGACCTCAGAGGCAGATAGCTCTGCTTTTCTCAAATCTCTTCAACTTTTCTCTGCAGAATAGCTTTCTCTCCTCCTTTGCTTCATTGTACTTCACAGCTTTGAATTGTACATGACTTTGTCTAGACTTAGTTTTATAAGATCTTTCATTTCTACCTGAGTTGAATCTAATTGTCTCAGTTTTCCAATTTAAAATTTATGAAAGGAAGAGTCTATTTCGGTAAGCTTGGACTAATGAATTGAATTTCCATAAAGCAAGGGGCATGGGACAGGTGTCCACCTCTGTCACTCAGCTGTGACCAGCAAAGCGAATGGGCTTATTTAGGGGACGAAAGGACCACATAGGCCAACCCCTTCAGAGGAGGCTCTGGTGAAAGGAAAACGGACTGGGCCTATAGTGGACCATCTATCTTTTTGACATTTGTTGTATTTCTAAGTTGTAATGCTCCTCTGTTAGGCTGTGATTTCAAGGATTGTGACTTTTTCATCATTGTGACTCTAATAGCAAAAATTTAAACATTAAGTCAGCAGAATTGAAAGGACATTTCTGAGTAAAATATATGTGTGTTGGTGAAAGATGGGTACACAAGAAAGTATATAGATCAAGTATTGTGTAATAAGATACTACGCTTGACACCTGACAATACAAAAAATAAAAAAGTTAAGAACATGCTAGCTAACAACAGGACTATTGTGTCCAGCCATGGCCACCATGTTTTTGTTGCACACTAAGTAGTTAAAGTTCAAACAGAACAGGATGACTGGGATGGAGAGGTGTATGGGCATCATATCATGTAGCAAAATATTTGAAAAACATACAAGTACAAAAAAAATTAAATTCATTCCATGAGAGATAGGATAGTTATTTTTAATTAATTAAAGAACTCTAATTTGAAAAATGAAATAGAAGTACATCTAGACCTTAAGAGAATAAATAAAGTGCTTCTCAGGAACCTGGAAATAATGTAAACTGGATATCTACTAAAGCTATAAAAATAATAACACCTAACACTATAACATGGATATTTCCAGTCTTAGCAGAATTGTGACCTCCACACTGGTAAGATTATTAGCTGGATGAACCATGGACCTATATGGATAGGTGGCACCATTATTTTCCCCGTTGGTGTCATTCACCATTGAGTCATGTAAGCTACTGTTTATCAGAATTTTACTTACTCACAGCTTATCATGTTCTTAATGGATACAAAACACCTATGACAAAATCTGTGTCCACCAGGAATGGGTCTGCTATACAATGGAATTATAGAAATGTGAATGTGGAAAAGGCAAATATTGTCAAGAGGCCTCCAAGAATGTCCATGAGAGAGTACAACTTGACACAGGGCATTTATCTGTCCAAACCAAGTGGTTTGTGAATCTCTATTGAATAGTTGGATCCATTGCATCATTAAATATTTGAATTAAATAATGAATTTCCTTTGTTCTTATTTCATGCTCAATCAACTTTTTGATTATAATTTGTGTTACCCTGTAGCTTGTTACATTGAGACAATATGATATGCAGAGGAAATCAGGGCCTAACTCATTCAATTTTCCTTTACATTATAAGTTTAAAATATTAGCATTATGCTTTATTTATTTCAGTGGCCTGCGAGTAATTCTCCCTGAGTCCAGTCCACACCTGTGTAAGTACAGGGTAGCATCTCAAGCCCAGTGAGTAGGATACTGGCATCTTGTAAGATGTGTCTGCTTCTCTGTAGAAATCTTAAGTACCCTTTAAGATCTTGTCATTATAAATATACAAGTTCTCTCTTGCCTTTCTTTCTATATATAATGTATATTTTTCTACATGTTCACTGTGATACCAATCAACATCCCAAAAGATTTCTTTTATGAAATTCAACAAACTGATTCCATGATTTATACAGATAAAGAAATGTGCAGGAATAACCAAGAAAAAAATTTTTAAAGTACAATGATTGTAGTCCTCCCTTGCTACGTGCCCCCAAAAGTTCATTAACCTATAATAGAAAAAACAGAGTAATATATACATGAATAGCAAAAAATAGTTTCCATCAAGAAATACTTTATGATAGTGTTGTCATTTTAAAACAGGAAGTGTATTCAGTAAATGATGTTTTGAGTACTGTCTACTCATTGGTAAGTAAATAAACACCTTCCTTACACCACACATCTTCTCACCATACAGCCTCACACATGCATTTCAGAGGAAGTCAAAAGCTAAAATTAAACATGTTCAAAGAGTAAGAAATAACAGTGGAAAATAATCTTATAATATTTGATGAGAAAGACCTTACTAATTAAGAAAAAAACCTCAGATGCCATCATGCAAATATTTACATATTTGACAAAACTAAAATTAAGTATTTCTTAATGCTAAAATATAACTGGAGATATAAATGACAATTAGAAGAAAATATTTTTCACAAATATAATAGGTTTAGGATTATCACCGTTGAAACGATGAGAGAAAGATATCCAATAAAATAAATGTTCTAAGATTAAGAACACACAATTCACAGAGCAAGAATTATAAAAATTTTCATATATGAACAGGTGCTTGACCTCACAATATTCTAAGAAATATATTTAAACAATAATGGTTATTTTAATTTATATACTTGACTATCAACAGAAAGACTGATAATACCTGCTGCAAATGAGGATACAAAAAAATTGAACCAATCATAGATTGTATAGGTAAAGCCATTTTGAAAGAAAATTTAGCCCTATTTTCAAATTTAATATATGCATCCCCTTTGACATGGGATTTTCTCACCAGGAATCTATCCTAGAGTAATCGTCACACATTCCTACCAGAATGTAAGCACAGAATGTCCACTGCAGAATTGTGTATCATACCATAAAATGGAAAACAAACTAAGTGTCCATAAATAAGGTCATAATTGAATAAATTATGATATATCTAAACTACAGCCTTTAAAGTGAATGGCACAGAACTATAAATAAATACTGGCAAGGATCAATTTCTAAGCTATGAAGTCAAGGAGGAAAAAAAGACGAGACAATCCATAAATTATGTTCCTATATATGTAGAAATAAGGTATGTGTGTATGTACATGTACAGAGGGGCTTTCCCAAGTTACGAATAATAGCATATTATTTGAACATGTTTCAATAATGATTTATTCATGTATTACTTGATTAAACATGTTTTCTTTAATAATTGATGTTTTTGCAGAGCATTGTAGTATACTGCTTAGGCCAAAATAAGCACCAATGAATAAAAGTTAGAGAAACAATGTGAAGGGTTTCTTTAGTATACAGTTGGCACTGACCATGTTCACACTGGGGCCAGATGACAATCTATGAGCAATGCCAAGAAATGGGGGGGAGGGCAGCAACCGAAGAAACATATGACAGCTGATACATTTTAATTCTATGATTCAAAATGTGAAACTCAAAATAGTTAATCTCCAACTGTTCCTTTAATCAATCACCTACTATACAGATGCCACTCACTATGCCAAGCATGACTCAAGCATTCTTGCCCTGTTCACTCATTTGATGATGTCATTTCTACTAGAAGGGGAACCATATGTTGCATTTAAATATGTTCAAAGCATTGTGCAAATTGGCCCTTTTATTTAGCCCTTTTTCCAGTTCAGAGGAGAAACAAGCACTGAATTTTCTAGGCTTTCTAGCAGTGATAACAGAAACACTAAAAGGCTATGATTGAGAGCTGTTGTGATGTCCAAGGAGTGCCAAATGTTAGTAACACTTTTGTTGCAAATAACGTAAAAACTTTTAATTAACTTGAGTTTAAAAGTGGATTAAATTTTTCTCCTCAAGCATTCAACTATGACAATAAATTTGCAAGTTCTAAATTATGATTTAGGCTAATACTATTTAAATAAATCTCATAGCAGTAACTCCATCATATAATGATTTTAAAAGCTACTTAGTTTTTGTCTACTTCCCATTTTATTAAAAATGTGATATAATTCTGACAGCTGAATATATTCTAGTTTTTCTATCAAAAATACTTGAAATAGTGACACTATATCAAGTTTTCTATAAATTATATATGGCCAATTTTTTATCTACAATATAAAACATCCATTCCAAAAAGTTGACAGATAATCTTAAATATAAAAGTTTAAAGATTACACAAATTTTAGGATTTTTTTCCTGAGAAATTTTACTATGTAAACATTTTTATGTGAAAGCATTCTTCTTTTCCCTTTCATTAACAGTGGGGATTATAATTTATGGTAAATGGTCTAGACATTATGTTTATTGAGTACAAACATAGATTCAACAGGACATTTGACATTGTCCTAAGATAATTACGTTGCAATGTGTTTTTTTTTAATAAAGCCAATTAATCTCTTAGAGTTTAATAGTGTTGGTTTTTCTAAGGTGAATGTGTTTTCACTTTGTGATTAATTAGTGTCATTACCATTTAACTGCCCTGGTTAAACATCTGTTTGTATCATACTCAAAAACATAATTTGTATAATAATTTGTAAACCCACATAAAAAGTAACTTTGCAAAGTATAAGCACCAACATAGAACTTGTATATGTTTACAAAATAGTTATGTGTATATGTACATGTATGTACATATACATATGTGTTTATATTTCTGTGTGTATATATATCAGTGCATACTTTCTAGCCACATACGCCTACGAGTGATTAAACTTTAGCATATACGTCTCTTAACACCATGGTTTATTTTATTATTTTGTAGTAACAATCACTAAGTCAAAATTCACCTTTTGAAATCTTCTATCCTCTGTGTCTGTGAGGACATGCCAAAGAGCAAGTAAAAACTCTTGTTTTGCTGGAAACTCCTGTCATAAAAAGTTTAGGAGAGGAAAAAACATTTATTCATTTAACAAATAATTATCTACCTTATGCTAGTCACTGCTCAAGGCATTTGGAATATGTGAGAAAATAAAACAGAGAACCTTGTGCTTATGGAACTTTTATGAAGAACAGAGGGTGAATGGAAAATGAACATCATAATTCAGTAAATGGTACAGTGTACCCAGTGGGAACTTAGCACCTGTGGGTTGAATCAGGCCTGCCACCTGTGTTTACATGGCCTGTGAGCTAGGGATTTTTTTTTTTTAACATTTTTAAATGGTTGAAAAACTTCACAAGTGAACATTTCATGACACGTAAACTTAAAATTCCTGTGTTCTTAGTTTTTTTAAATTTAAGTATAGTGATAAAATATTATACTAAGTTTTAATGAAGTATATCCATACTCATTCGTTTGAGTTATTACAGCTGCTTTTGCACTATGAGTTGAGTAACTGAGACACAGACCACATGGTCTGCAAAGCCCAAAATATTTACTATCTAGTCCTTTACAGAAAAAGTTTACCGAACCTTGTATTAAATAACTTAATAATATTTTACTTCCTTACCAAAAGTCACAGTTAATAAGTATATTTGTAGATAGATACACTGATACATAGATTTGTTTGTGAATACATTATTTTGCTAAAGTCTTCAGATTAAAACTCAAACATTGATGTATTTTCTAGTAAGAAATATAAAGAGGTTCTCTCAGGTCTACCAGATGTCTCCAGTGGTAGATATATTACCGTCAGATAAATGTGGCATTCAAAGTATGATTTACATTAAACTAACAATCATGGAGAACTAGACATGTGCCAAATGCTTTAGCTGCATTATTAAGTTCTCAAAAGCTATCAACTGAAATACATTTTTCTATTTCCATTTTACAGACAAAGGTAACTGAGACACAGGAAATTTGAGCAACTTCTCCAAAGTCAGATTGGACCGGGAGGCAGTAGGGGGTGTTGAACCTTGATGAAATCGTAATCTCCTGACTCTACGTCTAGTATTGTTCCCTCTACCCTGGAGTTCCCTATAAGTTCCCTGCATTATATGCAGTATTGGCTTTACAGCTCCTTAACTCTGCTTAGCAATCAAGCAACACTGACATTTAAATATTATCAGCAGTTTGGGTTGAAACAGTTCAGATTGCCATCTAAGTCTAGAATAAAGTGAGTCAGTCAAGTTTATTTTATTGGCCAGACACAGTAAACAGGCATGGTTCCTACTTAATGATTTCAGCTCTGCTTTTATCACAGAAACAATGTGGATACTTGATAAAGCCCAAACCCTGTCTTGGCTTTTTCTATGCTTTTACTGACTCAGAAGTATCAGTTACTTTCTATTCTTTTGTGAGAACTAAATTTGTACATGTGTTGGTGGGATGACTGATGGACTGGTGGGGCAGATGAGAGCTTATAAGATGGACCAACAGGAAAGATCAAGGGTAGACGGAACAGGACTGATTTTATCACGGACTGCAGCAGTGATAACCATAGTTCACAGTGAGCTACCGGCTCAGGTAAAAGCAGAGAATTCAGATAAACAGGCTGTGTAAAAAGTATGAAGTAAACTTACCTAGACCATCAGGGTTCACCTGTACAAGGGCAGAAACAGACGGGAGGCCGAGGTGAGGTTTATTTGAGAGTTTAAATAGTAGGAGGGGGGTGCTGGGCTCCTCATTTTTACAAAATACTAAGTATGTTTCCCATCATGTGTGGGTTCTAACTAAAGATGGGATCATAATCTACCAAGATTTCTCCATTTTTCAACTTTTCCTGGTCTAACTCTGTTTCTAATTTTCCCTGTTTTATAAATTGTATGTAGAAGCTAAATCAAATTATCAGGAAGTGAATTGGAGGGTCAGTGACTCATTAATTCAAAATACTTCCTGAGTTCCCTTTCTCAGGCCAAATACCATGCTAGTTCTGAGAATCTACTAACATAGACCACCATGGTCTCTTTCCCCTTTAAGTTCACATTTTTATTGCAGGGACAGATAGTAAACTACTTATTACATAATTTATTATCCAGTTAAAAGTATTAGAAACATTATGAAGGGGAAGTATAGGATACTTTGAAAGCTTATGGAAGAACTGAATTGGGATTAGATTTTTGAAGATAGAATTTTTAGGCTCAGATATGAAAGATGAGTAGGGGTTCCTCTAAGTGAGGCTGGAATGTGGCAGAAGAAAGAATATTTGCACGAGCCCTGAAGCTGGGAGAGGAGGGGTGCATCTATTTAAAGAACAGAGAGAAATGAAAGGAGGGAATCTGTACTGCAGAGAATGAAGGGTGAGAGGGAGAAGGTAAAGCTGAGAAGCCAGATGGGGGGCAGGAGTGAGGTCATGCATGCACTGTAATAACATGTTCATGATTTTAAAAGTGTTATCCTACCAACAATTTGAAGCGATTTTAAACAGAAGAAGGATTTTTAGAGGAACTCTCCAGAGGGTGGAGTGAATTGGAGGAAGTTCCGAATAAATGTGAAAGACAAGTTAGAAAATAATTAACACCATCCAAGTGGAGGCTAAAGATAAGACAGTGGTATAAGGCAGGGAAAAGACCATAGGCGTGAGATATATTTGGAAAGTTGAATTATATATTTCTAGTGATTAATTGGATGTGGGATGTAAGGAATAAGAAGTTTCAGAATAATTCTAGCTTTGTATGATTGGTTGAATGAACATACTATTGACTGAGAGAGAGCACAGACCCAGGACCAGAGTTTTAGTGGGCAATGTCGTAAGTTTGGTTTGAGATACTGAGTTTGAAGTGTCTGTGTGATATCCAAGTCAAGATGTTGAGGATTTAATTAGATATAAATCTGATGCTGAGTGGAAGTTCCCAACAGGAAAAAAGAAGTTGAAAAAAAATAAGAGGCCTGGTCATTGAAGCCATGATAGTGGGCTATGCAGAAGGGACTGAATGATGAGAAGACATGTAGAAGCACACCCTGAGGGGCTCTGGGTCATATCAAGGAAGATGAGCCACTATTGGATGCTGATGAGAGCTCAAGTAAGACATGTACTGAAAAAGACCTTTTGGGTATAATACCATGGAGGTTGTTGGTGAACTTGCAAGACACATATCTGTGGAAATGGGCAGGTTGAAGACATATTTAGCCATAAATTACATATGAAAGACATAGAGAAAGCAGATATAGACAAGTCTTTCAAGAAATGTGTCTGTATGAGGGAAAGGAATTTGATAGCAATGATCTTACATATTATGTACGTATTATGTATTGATAGCAGTGATACAGTAATTTAAGTAATCCCTCCATTTGATGATGAAAGGTACTGGAATGTATCTTGGAAAATATGTGTGTAATGAACAATGTTTCATCACAATATTACATTTAGTCTGATGGCATAATGCTAGAATTTAGGTTAGAGCCACAAATTATACTTCAGTCTGGGTTTCTCAGAAATTAATGTCTGCCCATGGGAATTGGACAGATCAAACTGAAGCTTTCAACCATTTTGCTTCATTGTCAACTTTTGTTGAACAGGATGAAAGGCAAGTTGCCAGAAATATTTAGTGAAATGGGGTAGAGATACACAGGAAGGAAAGCATTTTATCCATAGGGCTCTTACCGGAAGAAAGCGTAAGATTATTGCTAGGGAAATACTAACCCACTCTCCCACACCTTCAGTGGAGCCCGTCCCCGGCCCTGGAGAGTAAACACTGCCTGCCTCATGTAAACAGCAGAGAATTAACTTTTTTCTCACATTGCTTATAAAATGTGTACAGCAGTGGTCAAGACTATGCAAACCAAATCAAATGAACTGTCAGTTTCACTCAGGGAAGCACTGAAGGCTAGTTATGCATATATGCTGCAGCAATTCATTGAGTCATAAAAATCAATAAGCTTGCAACCTGGGTCATCAAGGGAACATTGCCACTGCAGGGAAAGAAATCTGAGCTTTCATAACAATGAGACACAAGTCGCATCCTTCATCAGGCCACAGGCAAGACCAAGCTGTATTCTTTTTTTCAGCTGAGAAACTGATAAGCTTTGTTATTGGCTATTCTGGTGGTAATAAGTGACTTTTTCTTCCTTTCACAACACATCACTCTCTCTGAAACAGTGACTCCTTGCTGAAATACTTTGTACACTGCAAAGAGATGAATTGCTAGAACAAGAATTTCAGATTGAATCCTGTTTCTACTGTCAGAATCTAAGGGAAATGGCCAACGTTAAATATTATTAAATGCCAGTGCTAAACCTCAGTTTCCTCAATGAAGAATGAACTTAATACTGTCAAACTCATGTTTGTCTTGAAATGTCAGATTAGGCACATAGACTTCTTGACCTACAGGTGCTGTATATAATAATGTTAGATTCTGTCCCTTTATTTAATTGATACATTTACACTACCCTGCATTCAAAAAATAGTCATTTGATTCTTTGGCACTGTTTGACAATTATTGGAAGTGGTTTCTGGACTAGCAAACTGAAATTTCTCCCTAGTCCACCAGCATGGTTTAGCATTTATAAACATTGTTTACACCGAGAATTTGAAGGGCAAGATTAATTTACTCTGTTTCTTCAGAAAAGACCAAAGTGTCCCCTGGTTGATCATCGTCTTCATCTCCTATTCTTGTATCTTGGGACGGTCTGGATATTCTCCCCTTCAGGAAAGACATGGCTCTTCTAAAGAATTTTGGTTCTTAGACGGCTATCTGACTAGGATAGATGGATCAGGATTAAGCCCTGTATTTGACCTACTGCCAAAGCTCAAACCTTTTAATAGTCCTCCTCACCCCACCTTCTTCCACTCAGTTCCCTTCTATCAGTTCAAGATCATCTGCAATTTTCCCGTAGTCCACAAAGCTGTAAGCTTTAAATTAACATATTTCTTCCAAGCCAGTCAAAGGTATAGGGGTCAAATTTCTATTGGCTGAACTCTTGTACCATTTTCTAGAGAGATGCTCTACAAGAACACATTACACATCGAAACATTGTTTTCTGGTGAAGGCTTCATTGTGTAGCACAAAATTATTTTGGATTCGTTCATTTCAAGCCAAAATATCCTCAATATCCAACCTAAACATAGGTAGTAGTATTTCAATTATTCTTCTAAGTGAAATCTCCTAACAGTATTTTGTTGGAAAATTTTGATTCACAGATTGACATAGTTTTCATTTCCTTATTGCTAAATTATGGTAACTAGCCACACGTAGAATGGAACCAGTTTAGTGAGAAGTTCCCAGATATTGTAGTATGAACATGAATTCACTTGATAGTTTTTCTCAATCCTTCCTTTCATCTGTATGTTGTCATGTCTCTCACTGTATGTAGTAGTACCTTGATGACGTCTTTGCCAAGTCCCATAAATACCATTTGATGTTTGGTTTAGAGTACGTTTTCTTTTCTAAATATAAGACAAAATCCTGTTAATGTTAAAGACTTCCAAGCAAACTTAATTCAAATTGTACTCCTTGTTCCTCCTGAGCTGTGGTGCTGATTGCTTGGATCAGAGGAAAGGGAGAGTGGTCTCTACGCCACCTCTCTCAGCTACTGGCTCCCTCTGTGTTTGGGGTCAGGCAGGAGGGAGAAGGAAATCGAGATATTTTTGCCAGTGGTGGGGTGGGAGCTATTCTTTGTTGCACTGGGGTTCTGTCTGTTTCTGCTAATGTTGAGATAGTCTCTCTACTGGTGATGTGAATATCACCTTCACCCCAAGTACGACATGACTGAATACCTCACCTTCCTACTGCAGGAAGTGGCCCTGCCAGGAATACACACCCCAGCTCCTTCTTAGGATTTAACATTCTGAAGTCTCACAATTCCTGCCTCTCTACTAACCCAATGGTCCTCCATACTCCGTCACTAGAACTGTAAAACCATGCGAGGAAGGTTTAATTTTCCAAGGACTGTGTAGAAATAGGATGTGAACTGGAGGTTGCTCCATATTCTTCCCAACCAAAACTTACAGCATTTTTTTCAAGCCCTGCTTATACATATCACTCCAGAGCCTCCTGTCTTCGAATTCTCTAGAACTGAAGAGAGCTCTGGACTTAGTTTGAAAGATCTCCCTAAACTTCAGGGGATACATCTGAATTGTTTCCTTCTTCCCCTCATAATAGAAGATGAGGTCTAAACAAGGACAACACACTTTAGACACAAGTTCCCAGAATGTTCTTCCAAGAATTCTACACTGGGATGAATCGGTAGGTTCCACTGTTGAGCAGCCATCCAGCCCAAATCAAGAGGCCAATTTCCTGTAGGTACTTGCACCTCCAAACTTCAGGAGAGATTCCTTTAAGCACTCTGCACCACCACCACCACCATTACAGACACTTGGCTTCCTGGAAATGTAAGCATTTCCTTCCATTCTCCCCTTGGGAAAAGTGAAGCTAGTCTCTTACCCTGCCTTTATTCTCTTCTTTCTTCTTGTATTAGATGAGAGTGGGCTGTACATAAGACTGGTTCTGACCAATAGGCTCTCAGTGAACCCTGCAAAAAAGTGATGGTTCCATCTTTTTGGAGGCTGTATGACAAAGAGTGTGGCCATTTTTCACAATTTCCAGGCCCAAGGACATATTCTGTAAGCCATTTGACTACTTGTATCTCAAAATTTCTCACACAGCAATATACAAGAGTTTCATTAGCAAATCCAGTGAGCCAATTTGAACCACCTACTTCTAATTTGTGAATTGTGTATTTGTGTTACCATTGGCTGAAACCTAAAATCCAGGAAGATAAAATATTTTAAGAATTTCTCAAGTATTAGGTATTTGCATCAAACACATTTTCAATATATAAGACAGAGCTAGGAATGTTGCCTTGCTAATATCAACAAATTTCAGTGTTTTTCCTTTCTCTTAATTCATTTAATTTCTTACTTTCCCATCAAATCACATTACTTGCTTATTATTTTGTTAATAGTGAAATGGGAATAATAACCATCCCATAATTGCGTGGTATATTAATTTGTTGATTTTGCTGAGCAGTTGAGACCAAAAGCACTAACTGTTATGGTTGTTTGGAGAATGAACTTGTCTCCAACACAGCAAAGCAAAGGACATGCCGAGTTCCAGTAAATTCAACCTGATGCCGCTATTAGTTTAAATGCCTTAGCTAAATGGTACCAACTGAGATCATTAACTTTGCTTTCATAGCAATTTTCTTAATGTTACTTAGCAACTTCACTTTGAAAATACCCATTTCATATCCCTGTAGCCTAAGGAGCATCATTAGTAGTAAAATTGCATAGCCAGAGAAGAGCTAAGGTTACATCCCGAAGATCTATCACCAGCTGCACTGAGACAGTGGCTCAGACAGCATGCATTGACTGCACAGGACCCAGCAACAGAGCCACAATAAAAGGATAAAAACTTATCCACCATGAATTCAGAATATTAAAGGAATCATTTCCATGTGTGTTATGTTGCCAAATATAAATATGTATTATTGTGTAATGAATGCATATATCGAGATCACAATTTGAAATATGAAAATCTAAAATGTATCAAATGTTCTTGCCTCATAAGAAATGCATGAATACTTCTTAATATAACCTAGGAATAATTATGCCTTTAACAAACGTAAACGACTTTGATGATATGAATATCTGTCTTGGGTAATGACTTCTTAAGAAATCAGTTTAATATAACAACTGTTGAAACTCAAAAGTAATCAAAACATTATAGTTAAACCAATTATTTATTCTTTCTTCCAGTTTTATGTATTTTTCAATTGTTTATAATTAGCACAAGCACTCAATACGACAGGCACTATTAATTTTTAAATTATGAAAACAGAATTTTAAGTAGACTTTATTATAGAAATATTATGCTTTTATATTTTGCAGTACAGAGGTATTTTCTGTTCAATTTCTCTATCAAAGGCAGGGGACATTCATTTTTTCCTAAGAGAAGAAAACAAACAAAAATGCTTAAATACTGTTAGTAAGTTAATTCTTCTTCCACGACTTCATGCAATATTCTCTGGTTTTCTTTTAATCATGTGGTGCCTCTCCTGCTGGTCTCTTTTTTTGCTTACTTTTCTTTAAATATAGATATTCCCTATGACTTACTTCCTATCTTTTGCTTACACACTGTGTGGTTTCATTGTCACATTTATATAGTTGATACTTACATCAGTATTCATCCAGCCATCTGGTCATCCATTCACCCAGACATTCATTCATTCAACATGTATTGAGTGCTACTGTATTCCAGATATGTGAACCAGGTGGTGAGAATTCAAAGATCATTAAGACACAGCCCCTGATTCGAGGGATAAATAAATGTCGGATATTTCTATCTATATAGGCTGACAACCCCTCACGTTCAACATCTAAAATTAAGCCTTTGCTTGTCTCAAATTGTATCTCCAGCCAACATTATCTATTTCTGTTCATGGTTATTTCAAGTTTCCAGTCTCTTAGGTTAAATTTACTGAACCTCCCCTCCCCTCCCCATGATGCCCACCCAATAAATCTCCACTGCTGCCTTACGTTCTCTGTTACTTCATATCAGGGACACTTGGTTTCCCAAGCATCCTTATTTATGAGATTTTAAATTTTTATTTTGGTAAATCATGACGGGACAAACATTTAAGTAAAATATTTACAGTGTCTTCCACCTCTACCCACTCATAGACACACCTCTCAAATACTAGTATTAGGTGACATTTCCAAAATTTATTGGTTAGTTTCTGTATGTCAGGTACTGGGTCGAGATCTTTCCATTCTTTATCCCCGCTCTCCATCCTCCCACCAAGAAAAGTGACCAGAACAGCCTTATGACAAAGATTCTATTTTTATCACCTGTTTAGCAGTGAGAAAACAAGTGACCTAATTAAAGTCATAAAACTAGGGAATGGCTATCCAGGTTTAAAACCAGGAGGTCAGATTTCAAAGCCTGTTTTCTTAATTTATCTCCTGTAGTCTCTATGAGAGTAAATTATCCTTGCTTTCCTTCTGGTAGTTATGCCCATAATTCTAAACAACATGCCTGTTTTATTTTTATCAACAGTAGACAATGTCTGTTGGCTCCCCACTAGGAAAGAAAAGGGTTCAGTTCATTTTCCTCAGACCTATTTCCAATGCTTTTCCCTTCCAAATACATAAATATTTTTAGATAATTTGTAGTTTATTATATATCTTCATTTTAAGTTGTTTCTCAAACAGCATATTATTTAATATTATCCTATACCATGCTTTGTGCTTTTTCACCTAAAAACATCTTGCTAATATTATCTCTACAGAGTTACAGTTGTGCTATATTTTTAAGAATGTTTATTTTTTTAAAACATCTTTATTGGAGCATAATTGTTTTACAATGCTGTGTTAGTTTCTGCTTTATAACAAAGTGAATCAGTTATACACATGTTCCAATATCTCTTCCCTTTTGCATCTCCCTCACTCCCACCCTCCCTATCCAGCAACCTAAGTGTCCATCGACAGATGAATGGATAAAGAAGATGTGGCACATATATACAATGGAATATTACTCAGCCATCAAAAGAAACAAAATTGAGTTATTTGTAGTGAGGTGGATGGACCTAGAGTCTGTCACACAGAGTGAAGTAAGTCATAAAGAGAAAAACATACCGTGTGCTACTATTTTTAATGGCTGTCTGAAACTCTACACTACATTGTAGTATATCTACATTCATTCAATTAGTCCCCATCTTACTGGGTATTTAGGCATGGGTACTTTCTATTTCAAGCAGTACAGCACTGCATAAGGAACACTTCTGTGATTCCAGATTTAGGAATGCTTTTCTCTGAGGGACCCAGACTCAAAATGGATGCTTCAGTTCTCCGGGAAATTTGTTCAGTTTATTTAGTGAAGAGCCTCTTCCCTATCTTCTCCCCAGACATGGAGTACAAGCCAGGCCTTCCGTCCTGTGAATAAAGCAGGAGGGGGGCGGGGGGAAAGCAGAGTGCAGCATGTCACTTAGTATTATGACCCTCAGTGAATACCCCTGCTTAGCCCCAATTTTTCCTCCCACCTTCCACACAAGCCAACGCCAACTCTGAGCCTGTTCTCTGTGGTTCCTCCAAAGGAGGTCAGCTGTATTGCCACCACAATGACTTCCTCTGCTGTGTTTTCCTCAAAAGGTTCAATCTGCTTTTTATATTAAAAAAAAATGTTTATAGTTTTCATAGAATGACAGTCTTTCTCAGTCTCTATTAGTTCCATTTATTCTTAGATGGAAGACTAGATAAAAATATTTCGTAAGTTTGATAATGGAAAATTATATTTATTCTTAAAACGTTTTATCACAGTGTACATTGGAAAATAATGAGCACCTCCCCCTTTTCAGGATTCCTCTGCGTTAGTGTTATGTATTTGTTTGCATGTTTGACTTTACTTTGTATGTGTTTCTCTGCCTATTTTTTACCCCACCTTCAATCACATATTATATACAATCCAGAAAACAAAAGTAATGAAGATTAGAAATTCAGTAACTGTAAATGCAAGATAGAGGCTCAAAGACTAGAAAACTGGAATATGAGTATACAAATAGACTGTAGGTTATACAAGTTGCAGTGCACTTGACTCATCTGTCTAGTTAACTATGGTGAATTAACAATAGGGGAGCTGTGAAAAGAAGCAAGAAAGAGAACTAGTTAAACTATGCTGGAGATTGAGCCACCAATGGCCATAATGAATTTGTGATGGGAGATCTGAACTTGCTCTTCTGATCATTACCTTACACGCGTCCATTTCAGGATGCCTATCATAGTGGGAGCATCTTATTGAACAGTGTGTGAATTTGGAATCTGGATATAAATATAACACAATTTCACATAGTACTTATCTAAGGAATAACAATCATTTTCAACATTGGATAAGACGCTGGTTGTGTTTGTGTTTTGAAACATGGAAGGTTGG
Organism: Orcinus orca; assembly: GCF_937001465.1. Lineage (NCBI taxonomy): Eukaryota > Metazoa > Chordata > Mammalia > Artiodactyla > Delphinidae > Orcinus > Orcinus orca. Next base: position 17,073,935 of record NC_064576.1, on the reverse strand, counting down.
TTTCTTAAGGCAGAACCCAGCTAGAAGATTTTTAAGGATGACTTTGACTATATATTTTTTTTGCCTTCTTTGCTAACTTAAAGACCTAACTCCTATATAAGTCTCTGTTGCATTGCAGTTGCCTGGTAAATAGCATATGAGATAACTACCTCCCCTAGAAAACAGCACCTGATTCATTATATGATTCTTATTGTCCAATAAAAGAACATCTACAAATTCCTCAGGGGGAGCAAAGTATTTCTTGGAATTTAGCTCTGATATAAATCTGTGAATGGCTCTGTGTTGAGAGAGCAGTGAGTGAGAGCATGAACAAAATGTTTAACAACTTTATATGTGAATGTCTACCAGGTAACTTTGACAGTGATGGGAGGAAAACAATTAAATATAGGAGTCTACTCTAAGTAAGCCTAGTGAAGACTTAGGAGGTATTCATTAAGAAAATCAATGCTAGATGTCACTAGGAGTATTTTTTTTTTTTTTTTAGTGATTCCATTAGAGTCAAGTAATCTTGCAAGACACATCCTTGAAGCTGATTAACCTGGAAATCTAAGCCTAGTCCAACTGCTTTTAGAAGCTTGTGTGAAATAGAACCAAAAATCTCAATTAGTGATAAAAATTCTCTTTGCTCCTCCTCCTTAGATGCTAACAAATGCTACTCATAATAAATTAAGTACAAAAAAAAAGGTATTGGAATATAATTTTATTGTCTCAGAAAAACACAGATAGAAAAGTTTAATTACCAAAGTAGAATATTGACTAATTTGCAGACAGTCTGTATCTGTTTTTTGTTTCCCACCTGCATGTTTTATTGAGTACTAGTCATCAAAAAAGGGAAATGGTCATATTACTGTCATAGTAAAAACAAAACAAAACAAAACAAAAAAAAGAATACAGAGTTGATTCCAAATGTCTTCTGGTGTCCTCATTCCTGGCCCAAACTAATGATAGTCTCAGGGCCTCTGTCAGAATGGATAAGTGCTGATGATCTAAAGATAAGGATGTCCTGTCTTGGACAATGTCTTGGCTGAGTTGAGCCACATTCTTATTTGTTTATTCTGCTTTGACTAGGAAAATCATTCTAATTAAGTCAACTCTCAAAGCATCACTTGAACAACAAAGATGTACCCTGAATCATCCCCACTCCCTCCCAGAGCCTTGGCCCTTTTATAGAGTCCACCCACAAAGCCTGGTTCCCATGGTGCCAGCTTGCCTCTGATTGGTTTTTATTTCCCAGGACTATTACAATAGGAGTTAGTTCTCTTACTGGCTTATTTCCTGCAAATACTCAGAAGAGTGGGTCTCTGATTATCATTGGCTCAAATATATCACCAAAACTGAGTTCAAAAAAAAGAAACATCAAAATACTCCAATAATAAGTTGGTAGTGACAGCTTAGAGTTATCTTTGGTTCACATTATATTTTATACCGTGTACCCAAAGGCCTCACATTTTTCGTAGAAAAATTCATACACAAGGCTTGACATCTACTTTATTCATTTCAACCTCCAGGGTGGAATTTAAGAATGCTCCTGTACAGCTAATCATTAGTGATCAGTCCTGCTGATCCTTGGTTTTGAATGTGAAATCATGCTATTAAACAAACAAAAATGTATGTACAGCTAGAAAAGAATTCTGGCAAACCTTGACTTCAAAAAATTCTGAGAAAACAATTTCCTTGTATGTGTTAAAGCTTACTATATAATAAATCCCGAGGGAAGACTAAATCGAGAACAATAGATGCTTTAAGGACATTTGGCTAGCTTTGTGGGGGGGGGGTATTTTAAATCTAAACTTCATTCATTACAACAAATAAATCCTTTGTAGATTAAAAGTTAAGAGTTGAAAAAATTAAAGACAAAGGAGAACAAAAGTATACTGTTTTCTCTATAAAAGAAAATGCTTTTTGTCCATAATAACAATGGGATAAAATTAAAATGATAAGATTAACATAGTACATATGCAAATATCTGTAATGAAAGTCATTTAAAATTAAATATTTTCACGTTATTAGGAGAATCGTTAAGACAAAAAACCAGGTGTATCAGAGCAGACAAGTTGCACAGTTCCAAGGCATGCCATTCACATAATTATGACAACCATTTTTTGTAATAATGGTAATAATAATGTAATAATAATACATACATACATATTAGATACTAATGCTTAAAATTAATAAAATAATTTTAAAAGAAACAAAACATTTTTCATAATAAATTAGATTTTTATGAAATCTAAATTTTATAGTAAAACATGTTTTTAAAAATTAAAATACTCACTTTTCCCCAGAGGGAAATAGAGACCTGCATGATTATTGCCTCTGAGAATGAAAACTGGCAGGACATTTTTTTTTTACAGACCAATTGTTGTGTATTTCTTATCCAATACTCTGGAAATTGAACTTTTAAGAAGGTATCAGGAAAATAATCCAGAATATGGATGAATATTTATTCGCAAAGATGTCTATTATGTGACCTAAATTTTGAACACTAGATGGATAGTTTTAAAAGTTATGGTCTAGCTATACAATGAAATAATTTATAACCATTAAGAAGTATTGATAGCATAGCACTAATTTTTAAAAAGTATTTACATAGCTCTATGTAGACAGGGACATTTTCCATCTAGCTCACATATCACCTGTAGAATGCTTGGCATGTAGTATATGCTTAGAAAAATAGAAAAAACATTATTATTAAGTTTGTTATATTCTCAAGTTAACAATGATTACCTGTTACCATAGGATTATGCCTGATATTCCTCAGCTACTTATTATTCGACACATTCCAAATATTCTAAGAAAACATGCCTTTCTTGTATTATAGGGGACAGTTTATTTTTAAAGCTCCCAGCTACCAACACATTGTTGTTCTGCAGCTATCCACTAAGAAAGGATAAGTTTTCAAGAAATCTGTCTTAATGAATTACTTTGAGAATTCAATGTAGCATCATCTGCATTGGAATCATCTGGGGTATTTACATAAAATGTACATTTCTGAGTTTGGTTGGGGGGCGGAACAGAATCTACATTTTTATCACATTTTTGTGCCCCTTCCCTTGTTTACCCATATGGTTCTCCACCACATTAAAGCAAGAGAATCACTGAATTAGGAAGATAATTAAAATTCAGCAAAATCTAAACAGCAGGAATGGTGGCTTTTTAGAAGAGTTCCGTAAAAACCTGCTGAAAATGGCTGGTAAATTGGTGTAAGAAACTTTATGAGAGAGGCTATGACTGTATGCAGGATAATGGAACCCTAAGTAATAAGAATAAAGGAATCATCAGCACTAGACAGCATTGAATTTATAGAGAAAAATCATTTTAGATAAAATATATGGCTTGGGATTTGTTTTTGCAAACATATGAATGCACAAATTAGTTCTTACAGTAAATGGTGACTTTTCCTAACATGAAAAGCCAAAGCATCTGTGATAGACACTATATAAAATATTTTTAAGTTAGTGGTCTTTGATGCTGACTAGTATTAGGCAATAGGTGTCTGGTATACTTGTAATTTAGACATTTTTTTAATTATCTTTCCCAAACCAATTAAACTCTACTGATATTCTGAGACTCTGCATTTTAGATGATTCTAATATATATATATTCTAATATATATATATATATATATATATATGCCAAAAAGCATCAACCAGTCAGCAAATATTTATTAACTACTCCCTGTGTGTAGGCACAGTTCTAGGTGTTATTTATGAAATGGTGAGAAAGACAACATTCCTGCCTCAAGGAGGTTCTATCCTAATGGCTGAGCACAAACAGTAAACACGTAAACATAAGTATAAAAAGAAGAGATAATGACTGCAATGAAGAAAATAACTCAGAACAACATAGTAGAGTGTGGGCCCTCTAAGATGCATCTTCTTTAGCTAAGGTTGTCATCAGAGAAGCTTCGGTGGAGAGGTGACATTTGGGCTAAAGCTTGAGGCAGCCATACAAGGGTCTGTAGCAAAAGCGCCTTAAGAAGATTAAATAACAAATGGAGAGGCTCTAATATAGGAACAAAGTCAAAGTTTGGAAGCAAGGCCAGTGTAGAGAAGATGGAGACTAAGTTAAATTGATCGTCTGAGCAAAGCTAAGTGAGGCCATCGTAAGGAGAGCTACTGAGACAGATACTGGAGGACTTTAATAAGCAGAGGAAGACACGATCGCATGACTGGATCTAAAATGATCACTCTGACTGCAGTGGATTGAATGTTTATATCCCACCCAAATTCGTATGTTGAAATCCTAACCTCTGATTTGAGGGTTAGGATTTGGAGCCTGTGGGGGGTTATTAGGTCACAGGTGGAATCCTCATGAATGAATTAGTACCCTTATCAAAGGCAACCCAGAGAGTTCTCCGCTCTCTGCCATGTGACAATACAATGAGAAGTTGGCAGTCTGCAACCTAGAAGAGGGTTCTCGCCAGAGTCTGACCATGCTGGTACCCTGATCTTAGATTTCCAGCCTCCAGAACTATGAGAAATAAATTAGCATCATTTATAAGCAACCCAATCTATGGTAGTTTGTTATAGCAACCCAAACCGACTTAGACATTCACCTTTGAGTTTTCAAAGTATTGCAATAACTATAGCCCAACTAGAATATGAAGGGAAGCTATTTAGAAAGCTGTTGTGTCCTAGATAAATCACGTTGCTTGAACTGGTCTTGAGATAGTAGATGGGGACACGTGATTGGATATTGTAGGTAGATTGATATGAAGAATCAGAAAGGAGGAATCAAGGGTATATACTGTGGTGCTGTGAACTGAGGTGTATCCCTCAATATTCATATGTTGAGGTCCTAGAGCCCATTCCAGTGGTATTGGAGATGGAACTTTTGGATGGTAATTGGGTTTAGATGCGATTGTGAGGATGGAGTCTTCACAATAGGATTAGTGTCCTTATAAGAAGACATGAGAGAAGTCTCTCTCTCTCCAACTGCCATGTTGAGGATACAGTAAGAAAGTGGCTCTCTGTGACAGAAAAGCAATTTCTGTTGTTTAAACCACCCAGTCTATAGGTATTTTTGTTTTGGCAGCCTGAGCTGATTAATACGTTAATTTTTTGAGCTGGAGAAACCAGGTGGTACTTTCTGCAAAGTAAGATAAGACTTGGAGAAGGTTAGGTATGAGGAAAAATCAAGAGTTTGGTTAAATAAAAGATGCCAATTAACCTCCAAGTAAAGTAGGTAAATGAGGAGTTGGAATTTTTTTTTTTTAGTCCATGGCTTAGGAAGATGCTCTAAATAAACATAAATATTTAGTAGTTATCGGTATAAAAATATCTAAAATTTTAGGGCTTCCCTGGTGGCGCAGTGGTTGAGAGTCCACCTGCCGATGCAGGGGACACGGGTCCGTGCCCCGGTCCGGGAAGATCCCACATGCCGCGGAGCGGCTGGGCCCGTGAGCCATGGCCGCTGAGCCTGCGCGTCCGGAGCCTGTGCTCCGCAACGGGAGAGGCCACAACAGTGAGAGGCCCACGTACTGCAAAAAAAAAAAAAAAAAAAAAAAAAATCTAAAATTTTGGACTAGATTAGAAAAGAATGTCAAGGACTGTTATTTTGAGAATTGTCCTATGTCAGACAAATTAGGTGATAGCTGGAGAAGAATAAATCAAAGGATAATGTTTTAAGATGGTTAATACCAAGACATGTTTGTGTGTTGATAATAATGAACCACAGAATGGGAAGAATGTATGATGCAGGAGAAAAATAGAATACTCACAAAAGTGGAGACACTGAGAAGGTAAGAGATGGTTGATATAAGGGCCACCAGATTGATGAGTTTGGTGGGTAAAATAAGAGGCTGTTTTATGTGTTTACATCGATTTTCCCTATGAGTTAGGGGGTAAGGTTATCATCTGGGAGTGGAACCGAAAGTAGTGTTAGTTGATTGAAGGGTCTCATGAGATAGAGCTGGATGGGTGGGAATACTATAGTAAGTGAAATGCAAAACTAGGAAATATTCAACTGAGGGTGGAGTGCTTGAGATCATGATGGCAGAACTAGTGGCATTTTGGAGGATGACAATTCGTGAATGATGAGGTATGGAGGAGAAGGTAGTTGAAGCTGGGGGGGATCAAGAACTGAGAGATCAAGGTGCCAGATGGATTCTCTATATGAATGCTAATGTCTTCAGTAATTAATACAGAGTTAAAGCAGAAAACCAGATGCAATCAATAAATGGATTATAAATAAATGAGAGGTTAATAGATCATACCAAAGAGGAGAAAGTGCCCGAAGTCATGTATTTTGAAAGGATCAGGGAGTTTGGAAAGAGTAAGGGAAACCAATGGTTTAGAAGCAGCAAAGAATGACATCTACCTCTGGGTAGTAATAAACATGAGCTGTGCACCCCAAAATAAAGCCACACATGAACAGTGTTCTCAACGATCAGCCAAGTATACCTTTGAGAGGTGAAATTACAAAGTACACATCTTGGAAAATTGGAGAGTAAAAATAAAATTGGGTGTGTAGTCTCTCTAGTAATTATGGGAACAATTCTGAAAACTGTGATTAAAAAATTAAAATGAATAGTCAATGCAGTTGTAATATTTTGTCCAGGGATCTTCAAGAACTGGGATGAAGATATTGAATAGGGTATTTTAAACGCATCTTGGAATTACCTTCAACTGGCAATATATTGTCTAAATACTGTCTAGATAGAAAGCACTATAGATGAGTGGCTAAATGTATACTAGGCACTGATAAAACACACACTCTCCTCTCTCTTTCAAACACTCACACATGCTTAAATAAGAAATTAAGTATCATATCAAACAATAGCATACCGTATCATTACTGTATTATCAATAAAAATCAGACTGCTGTTATTCTTACATCTTTGGTTAGGTTTATAGCATTTCTTGATAAATCTCCTAGGAATTATATCTTGACAAAGTGGAAGAACAGTGGCTTTAAAAATGGCTATGATGTTGAAGAAAGAAATGGGAACATTTCTGTGTCTATACTAGCTGTTGAAGGGGATCTTAATTGAAGTGACAGAAACAGTAACTCTGAGTTCCATGTGAATGAATGTAACCAGTCTTTTGATCTTAGATTTCTACCTAACATTTTTAGGCCTCAGTTTTCTTATCTGGAAAATTAAGATTTTGCTATCTACTCTGTAGCATTTTTGCAAACATTAAAAGCAATGAAGAGATAGTACCTTAATCAAATATCTACAACGTTGAAAGTCCTAATAAATAATGGCTGTTGATGGCTTTCTGCTATTTTCTGATACAGGCAGAAGTTACATAAACAAACACTTGAATGCCAAAGCTAAAATCTCTATTTTTATCATGAGTGATCTGGCTGTTGTGTTATTCTAACCTATCTAAATGATATTAGCAGGTTGGATACTACTTCTGAAATAAATTCTGTCGGCTCTTGTAACTCTGTTTCATCTACACGTTATTCTTTAGTATTTCAACTGAGAAAGAAAATAGTTTGCATTTTGCTGATTCATTTCTACTCTTCATGGTCACAGAGCCATTGTTAATAATATTTTGATATCTGTGAAGCTATAGAAGCTTCCTCTCAATGAACCACAAATTTTCAGCTCATAGCGGAGAAGAAAGAATCATAAACGGGGCAGTAGAGCAGTAGGATGCACAGAGGCCCAATTTGTCCGACACAAGGATAAAGAGGAGTTGGTTCCATCATGTCAAATAGACTTGGGAGAATTTAGGGACTGAAATTTCAAGATGAGGCAGGAAGAGACATACCAGGGACGTGACCTAACAACCTAAAACAAAGTATTTTTTCCCGGAGAGTTTTGAGGGGCAGTAGCATTTAAAATGGATTATAAATAAACAAAGTTAAAAGCAAGGCAAGTGTGAAGGAATCTTTATTGTGTATTGCTGATGCAGCCTTTGGTAGAAACCAAATAAGTGTACTATTTTCAATCTATTAGGAGTTTTGAAGTATAATGAATAATTTATATAAAAGGGTGTTTTAATGAGTATAATTTGTATTTCAGTGAATAGGCAGAAAAGCATTAATCATGTTGTAAAGTGATCAGTATAACTTCACCTTCCTTTAACGTGAGAGATAAAGCTGTTTATGACTAATCCTCTGGAGTAAGGGACCACAGATCCATATCCCACTTGGTAGTCAAAGGAAAAAATTTGGGCTAACATAGTGTGCGTTGGTTAATCTATGGTGCATAACAAAATGTCCCAAACGTAGTGGCATAAAACATGAACATTTTATTATCCTCATGGATTCTGTGAGTTAAAATTCAGACACAGCCCAGGAAACAATGATGTCCTATGATGTCTGGGACCTCAGCTGAGAAAACTCAAAGGCTGAAAGTGAGCTGATAGATGAGGATTGGAATCATTTGAAAACACACTCACTCACAATCCTGGAAGTTGATTACTAGCTTTGGATAAGGCTGCCAGCTGAAACAGGACCATCTGACCTCTCCAGGTAACCTCTCTTCTTCCTCACAGCTTAGTGCCTGGCTTCCAAGATAAGCATATCCCGAGCTCCAGGCTGAAGCAGAATCAACTTTTATGACCTTGCCCCAGAAATCACAAAGTAGTCTCAGGCTAGGCCAGATTCAAAAGGAGGAAACATGGACCCCATTCTCATTAGAAGGAATGTTTATATCCCATTCTAAGAAGTGCACGTGGCCACTTAAGAAAAAAATACAATCTGCTTAATATGGGAACAAGTGCTATCAATTTTATTGAACATCTGTTTCTGGGATCTATTCCTAACTTCTGTATCTTCCTTGATATTTATTTAGTTGTTTACTATTACAGCTTTAATATCATTTTCACTGTAAAGGCTAGCTCTTAGAATGAGTTACAAGAGGAAGATATTTTGGATAATGTTCTGAGTGGGGAACAGATGATGTTCCTGGTTTTAGAGACCAGTTATTTACTTGGTATTATTATCATGAATATGTCATCGTTGGATAAATTTTACTATGGTAAACATTTTTTGTAAGATGAGTGCTGTCCAGTATAAATCCTTCACAAAGGAAGCTTTGTGAGAATATTTTAGGAGACATTGAATTTTGATTAGATTTTGAAAGTCAGAAGAAATATTCTCACTATACTAAGATGACCAAGATTTTTCTGGAGCCATAATAGAAAAATGCTGGGAAAATGGCCTACCTTCAGGATGACTTTTCTCCAAAGATCCTATTAATTTATTACATTTGGTGATTTGAAGACAGAATGGTACTTTAAATAATACCATTATAGCCTAAATTTGCTACTGTAGAGGTTGAAGAACATTCAAAGTGAAAACCTTTATACCTTTGTAGTATGATAAAAAATTAAAGTTAAGAGAAATCTCTAGGCATATAAAGTCCATCATTTAGAAATGATAAAACTCTGATTCAGAGATATTAAATAACTTATTCCAGTTACATCTGATTAATCTGAGTCAGTACCTGAGCTGGGACTGCACAGAGGGAACCATTGCATTATCCTTCAAGGACATCTTATTAACTGTACACAGCAAATGCAATGTGTTTGGCTATCAGTATTAGCATTAAACTAAATTTATCCAATTAAAATTTGGAGAAAAGCAAAGAATACATATTAAAGTCTCCCAAGTATTTTTATTGTGACTTATTTGGGCAGTCCTGGGGGGTGGAGGATTAAAAGGATACAACTTCTGTGGAAGGTTTCCAAAACCTATGGGAAGTCTAAAAAAAGATCTAAAATATCAGAAAGAAACAGAAACTTTTTGTCAAAGAGAAAAGGCGATTCTGTTCTGGGTAAAAACAAAATGCACTTATTGGAGAATTTTAAAAGGACATCCTATCGGAAATATGATGTGAAGAAAGGCTTTATAAAGACAAAGTTAGAAATGTCTGAAAAAGAGAACTGAGTCATGAGCAAACTACGGGGAAGGGATATAGACATGTGTGTGAAAGGAGAAAAGGTCATGCCTGGGCATCGATTATAAAGGAAGGAAAAAGAACAAAGACTGGAAACATCATTATTTTGGTCAACCAACAATATTTATGACTAAATGTGTGGGAGTGTGTGTCATGACACAAGCAAATCAGAAGATTATGCATAATTGATTGTAGTAATAACTGAGCATGAAATTTAGAAACAGGCTGAACTTGACAGAGTATATCTAGGACCCTTAAGACACTTAATTCAACATGAAATAACTGGGGATTCACATCTGATACATTTAAATATAGCATTTCATTTGCCAAACATACATGTTGGAACCAACAATGGTGTTGAATTTAAGAGATTAATTTAACTTAATATTTATATTTTTAAATCTTTTCTAAAAGTAGTAGTATCCAGTTGATTAACTTGATTGTGATGACTATTTTGTCATTATTTTGATATTACAGTGATGCCTTCCAACCATGGAATACCATCCAGTCAAATACGTTTCTAGTCACTATACTATCCCTGAATATTGATGGAAAAGTGGCCCAAGTTTTAGTTATGAGTTAAGGACTTATTTTGTTTGTGGTACCAGTTGAAGTATGCATTCCCTGTACGCCTAAATTTCCTGGATCTATTTAGAAAAGTCTAGCTCAGATTTTACACAATCCAGTATATGAATGTATGTTTTGTGTGTATAAGTATATATGTATGCCCTTGCAGCTATAACAGGATTTGGTCATTCATATTGTATTTCTAGGATTAAAAATCTCATTGCACCTGACCCAGAAGTCTTGTATGTTCTACGAACATCCATGAAGCTCTGGCAAGCTAACTCGTTAGCGTGAAATAGATAAAAGTCTCAGGCTCTTCACAGTTCTTGACACAATTTTTCCAATTTCATTTCTTGCTGCTCCCTGTATTCCTGTCTGCAGGACACTTAAGGTGCATTACTCACTCTTCTCAAATATAACTTGCAATTCTGTATCTTAATTCATAGATTGCTTTTCCATACGTTTCCACCCAGGAAAATTTTATCCACATTCTTTTTGAAATATTTTTCTGCTCAAACCACTCATCAAACAGAACTTTGGACTTTTTAATATTTAGTTTATATTGTTAGATTAATGCAGTATCTGTGACTTTATTTTGTATTAAGATCAGCTTTGTATGATATTCAATATATGATGTTCATTGTGGATAATTCTTTTATTCCAAGTGGCCCACATTATGCCTGACCCAAAGTTCACAATACAAATCTTAATGAATCAACACAGTGAATATTTCAAATGTTCATCTAGATTTTCTTCTAAAATGTTCTCTAAATAACTGTAATTATTTAAAGGGAAAATACAGCCGAAACCAGGGTAGGATTCTATAGCTTTCATTTCCTTCTCATCATAGGAAATGTTTTGCAGTAGACTAAGACTGAAAGAGAAATAAATGCCAGACATCAAACCACAATCCCAGGACAGCAGGTAGTTTGAATACTTGGTTTGAATAAGCAGACATGCTACTTACTCTGACATAGATTTCAGAGTTGCCTCTGGGAAAGATGGTAAGTCAAAACAATAACTAAGACAGTCACCCAGGGATGTTTGTGGGAGACAGTGACATCAATAGAACCAACCCTTTTCAAACCGATGACAAGCACTGACTGCTGGATCTTTCCTTAAATTACTAATGATACTGCTGATATTGAGTCTTTATTTAGTTCTTTGTTGGGTGTATTATATATTCTCTTATAATAGACTGTTAAATGGACTTTAACATTGAGAAGCTCTTGGCCTGGAGATGCTGTTTAAATTATCCAGGCAACATCAAATGAATTGACTTAAAAAATGAATCCACTATTAACTTAAAAAAAATAATTAAAAAAAATATATATCACCTTCAAAAGAAACAAATAGTTATAAAAACAAAAAAACAAGACTAAAAACACACAAAATAGTTGTACATCAAAGAACAGAAAAGTTTAGCATTTTTATTATATTCCTTAAGTTGCATTAAATTCATTTGTTCTATAAACATTTATTGAGCTCCAGCTATGTTTCAGAGAGTGTGCTGTATTAGTTTTCTACTGCTGCTATAACAACTTACCACAAACTCAGTGGCATAAAACAACATCCATTTATTATCTCATTGTTCTTTAGGTCAGAAATCCATTTGAGCTCAGTTGGGTTCTCTGCTTAGGGTCTCACAAGCTAAAATCAAGAATCAGCCAAACAGAGCTCTAGTTATGGGGAAAAATCCACTTCCATGTTCCTTCAGGGTGCTGGCAGATTGGGTGGAATCCTTTTCATTCTTTGAATCTCTATGGCTGTCTCTTATACTACAAAACGTAGAAAACTATATGTTTTTAAAGTGCTCTGGGATTAGAGTGGAGCCATATGGATAATCTCCCCTTTGAGTTACAGATTATTAATCTTACATATGTAAAAATCCTTTTATCACACACCCACCCTCAAGGGGTGGAGATTATACAAGGGCAAGTGTCACTGGTGGTCATTTTTAGAATTCTACCTACCACATGGGCTATGTGCTGGAGTAAAATGATAAGCAAATCAGACTTAGTTCCTACTTTTACAAATCTTAAATTTCAGCGAAGGGAACGTAAAATAAAGTATGAGCTGTGTAAGAAGCATTGTGTATACATGGGCATGTCAGTGGAACAACCAAACCAATCTTGTAAGCTGTGTCCTGGAGGAAATAGTAGGATTTATTCAAATGAAGACCGTCATAGGGTGAGAGGATGGAATGATGTTCAAAGCAAAGGGAGTAGTATAACATGGCATATCTTGAAAGAAGTTCAAGTTAAGCACGGATGACAGTTTTCAGTGTTTGCAGAGGATGACTAGAATTGGAAGAGAAGATAGCAACGGGGAGATATTTTGGGCTTTTAATCAAGGTGCTACCTCTTCAAATGTGTGTTTAGAAATATCATACTGGTTGTAGTAGTCAAAACAGGTCCAAGAGGTATAACATTCCAGGGAGTGATACCAGTTATAAGACCATAAGATATAATCTGAGTAGGAGATGATGATTACTGGGACTACGGTGGTGACGTGAAAGAATGTTTGTAAGTGGATATACTGAGGGAACGTGGGAGGTGGATCCTAAAAGAGTTGGAAGTTAAATAAATAAAGGTGTGAAGGGGGAAAGGAAATCAAGGATGATACCCAGGTTTCTGGCTTGAGCCACACTGGTAAGGTGACTTGCTATTTTTTGTAACAAGGAAATGGGGAGGGAAAGCAAGCATAGGGAAGCAATGGATGGGAAGCCCAGTTTGGAACATGAAAAGTTTGAAACCCTTTCAAGCCAGCCAAATGCAGATGTTTGTAACACAGTTAGGTGTACTAGTATAGAACTCAGATGAAAGATCTGGATTGGAGTTATACAACTGACAAACCTGACTACATAAGGTTAATTGGAGTCATAATACTGAAAGCTAATCCCTAGGGAGGGAATACAGCATGAAAGGAGAAGAGAATATAAGACGTGATACCCGGGTCCACTAACAGAAAGGGCTCAAAGAAGAGGATACACAAAAGATACTAGATAAAGAAGAACTAGGGCAGTTGCTGTTATGTAAGACCAGCAAATGAGAATATCAAAAATTTCCAAATTTGAAAGAGAGTAGGCAACATTTTCAAGCACTATATACAAGTCATGTTAAAAAAAGACTGATACGTGGATTGGACTTAGTGACAAGGGACTCATGGGTGACTTTGACACAGTATGATTCGGTGGTGCAGCATGTGTGCAATCCAAACCAAAGTGGGTTTCGTTCTAAAAGAAACTTGAGGAATTTCTCCTTCAATAACATTTCTTTCATAATTGCTATTCTCTGTGAGAGCCAGTTTCCAGTTAAGGCTAAGCGTTGAAAGAATGTTCAGAGAAGAGTGTGACGGTGGAGGGGAACTTGATTACAGTGAACCATGGGTACCAGAGAGCACAATGGAATGGTTTCAGAGAGCAAGAGAGGAGAGACATTGCATCGTTTGATCAGGGAAATAAACATGTATTTTAAATATATTTATTTTCATTTTTGTTTCATTTTAAAAATTAAACTCTAGCTGATTTACAATATTAGCTTCAGGTGTATAACATAGTGATTTAACATTTTTATAGATTATACTCCATTTAAAGTTATTATAAAATATTGGCTATATTCCCTGTGCTGTACAATATATCATTATATATTTTTTACACATGTGTGTATGTATATATGTGTGTGTATATATATATCTCCTCATATATTTTTACACATATTTATTTTACACATAGTAGTTTGTATTTCTTAACCCCCTACACCATCTTGCCCCTCCCCCAACTCCTCTCTCCACTGGTAACCAGTAGTTTGTTCTCTGTATCTTTGAGTCTGTTTTTGTTTTGTTATATTCATTCATTTCTTTTATTTTTATATTCCACAGGTAAGTGATAATATAAAGTATTTGACTTTCTGAGTTATTTCACTAAGCATAATACCCTCCAGGTCCATCCATGTTGTTGCAAATGGCAAAATTTTGTTCTTTTTTATGGCTGAGTAATATTCCATTGTGTGTGTGTGTGTGTGTGTGTGTGTGTGTGTGTGTCGATTTATCTGCTTTACCTATTTATCTGGACACTTAGGTTGCTTCCATATATTGGGTATTGTAAGTAATGATGCTGTGAACATTGGAGTGCATATATCTTTAATAAATACGTATTTTTAAAATGAGAATGTGGAAGAAGATAGAAAACTGGGTTTGAATCTGGGGAGTTCCAACAATGTAATGGTATACAGTGGATTGCACTGAATTGGCATCAAAATAACAAGATATAGGAAAAGAAAATAAATCAATAAAGGAGATAGAATATTGTGATAGTCTTCTTCTAGAAGGAAAATAGGGTTCTCAGGATTCAGCTATGAATTGGAGGGAGTTCAGGTTTCTGGTGGATGGCCAGTGCTTATCCCTCTAGATGGGAAAGGAGCTGCATAGAGTCTAGCTTAACTGAGAGAGCTCCAGAAAGAGGCATATTTCTCTAAGGAGCTGGCACATAGGCCTCCAGAAATTTATTGCATAAGAAGTCCTGTATAGCAGAGGAATGACTGTTAATAGATGCGAAGCCAGTAGTGGAGGGAAAGGGAAAGAAGTTGGAAGAAATGTTAAGGTAAGTAAGGTAGAGAGAGTCAGGACCGCATACTCAGTAGCTTTGCAAAGTACTTAAATTTAATATGCATTATTTAAGAGACAAAAAAAAAAAAATCGTATCTGACTCACAAAATAAATACAACATTTGGTTGGTAGGAGTGTACTGAGTGAAATGAAATATTCTCAAAATAAATAAAGAAAATTTAAAATACCAGTCTCAAATGGTTGCTAAAGGCACTGATGGAATCAAAAAATGAATATATTTGTAGAGACTTTGTATATATGCAAAGCACTAGCTATCTACCGAAAGATCAAAGATTACCCTTGCTAAAATCTCAAGTATTTAAAATAATGTCTAACTCTCCCCATTGGGTTATCTCACTCTTTCTTGCTACATAACAGATTCAAGTAGATATCCTGGGGTTTATGGAATGGCAAAATTGAGAAAAATATAAGAATATAATGTAGAATCACTACACAAGGTACTTTCAGAAAAATTACAATAATTTATACCAAGGAAGACTGTATCTTAGAGCCAGAGGAGCATCTATCTTAGGATCCATAATGTTCAGAATACCATTAGGATGTTTTTAAAAAATCAATTACCTTTAGTTATCAATATTTTCCATACCTATATTAAAACTCTTTACTCAGCACTAACACCTAATAGGAGTCATCAAAAAATGATAGATAAGGATGGTACTCGGCAAAAAAGTAATATTCTAGAAATATTTTACAGAAAGAGTAGCAGTCAGTCAATGTCCCAGAATGTCTGGCTTCAGCCATTGGCTGGAGAATGGAGATGGTCCTTGAGAGAAGGAACAAAGGGAATGAGCAAGTTTTTAGTGGTGAGAAATTAGGGCAGAAATCATTTTACTTATAAATATTGTTATACTTCAGGTGATTTTGTCCAGTAGGCAGTTAGGTATACATACCTGAAATGCATGGATTTTGTCAAATCTAGAGAGAGAGATTTGAAAATTTTTAATTTAGAGTTGGGAGATGAGATCACCTAATTTAAGCATTAAGGTTAAAAAAGTTTAGAAAAGAAGGGAAATCTAGAAATGCTCAGCACTTCAGGGCCAAGCACGGTAACTGACTTAGTGAGAGGCAGAGACCGAGGATGCTGAGTATAATTTGATCCAAGGGGAACAAGTCGGTGCAAAGGGAGTCATTAAAGACTCAGGAGAGACAAATAACTGATAAGGCAAAGGGCAAGAGGATTCAGGAGTGAGCAGGGTTAAGAGTGCTCTGCATAGGTTGACCTTGAACAGACCTCATCCTGGGAGACTGGAGGAAACACAGCCTGAAAATATCCACAAGTAGCAACTTGTAGGTGGTGGAGTTAGGAGGAGTTGGTGGTTTTCATGTCCATCATGGCTTCAGATTTCTAAAATAATTAGTAAAGGCAATCATCTCTGGGTAAGAGAGGGAGGAAGGATATGGGGAAAAGTAGCAGCAGATCTGAACAGTCGCTAAGGAAAACGGAGAGGTGACCAATTGCAAGGGAAAGTACTGCTGGTCAATGCTGAGGGGGTCCAGTGAGATTAGAAACTGTACATGTACAGATTCATATTGTTTTCCAGTGGTCCTCAGCTATTGGATGTAGGAACTCACGTGTGGCTATTTGGTGGGGTGGGAGAACAAAAAATAAAAAGGAAGACTTGAAGGTACTAATGGAATTCAGTTAATCTACCCTGTGACTCAAACTTTGTAGGAAATGAAATGGGGTCCAAAGGTCTGACGAATCAGGAAAGTTGGAGGGATACTGAGATTGGAATCAGGAATTTTCAAACGTATACATGGATACAGGAGGAATGAATGCATACTAGGTATTTTCTAGAGGAGGGATATAATTCAGATGTATAGATTTTTGAGATGGCATATTTGTTGTAGTCAAGAATAAACTGTAGAGGTCAAGAGAGTCAGTTGGATGTGAAAAGCAAGGGAAAGGGGAAAGTTAATTATTCAACAAATATTTAATAAAGAACCTCTATGAGTCAGGTATTATACCAGCTGCTGGAGATACAAAAATGGCCAAGACACAATGCTTGCCCTCAGATCGGTCTACTGGAATGATTGATGTTTCCAGCTTAGGAAACAATGTGGATGGCAGAGTGACAGTATTAAAAATTATAATTAGCACTCATTTGAGTAGCTGATATAAAAACCCAAGTAGCAGTATAAACCAGACAAGCGAGATACATAAATTTGAATTATGAAGGGAAGTCAGTGTTGAATAGGAGAGACCTAGAGGAGTATACAGGATGGCCCTGGAGAGCGTGTGGAGGTAGGGAGGGTGGGTAGATTCCTGAAATCCAAGATTGAGGGGTAGATGGAGGAAGAAAGGATCCATTGAAAGAGAGTTGTGATGAGACCAGGCAAAATTGCTTTTGAGAAAAATGAAGAAGAGGGTTCCAGAAGAAGAATGGTCCATATAGTCCAGTAAGTCAGAGATCCCGAGGAGAAAGACCAAATTGCTTGAACAGATTCGGCAAATAGAAAAGCGTTGATCATCTTAACAGGTGCAATTTCAGCAGATTGGGGTGGCATTCCTCCAGTGGAGGAATACATAAAAGACTTAGGAAATTATGTGTTATCCATGATGGCCAGCAACTTTCAGGGCTGTCTAATGATTGCAAGATATACGCTGTATCTTTGGTCTTTTAAGTAAAAAGGAAGATGTGAACATTTACTAGAGAAATGTACAGTAAGAAATATAAGGTATACATAAGATGTACAAAAATTAGCCTAAACCTCAACAGAGAAGAAACTAGAACACAGTAAGAATAGATGCTTGAGCAGGGGGCGGGGAGGGATAGGGGTGCATTATTTGTAGGAATAACGATGGTTAAAAACATTCGTTTCATCATAAGGTAATGAAAAAACCCTCAATAGTTAAAGCTAAATTCATTTCTTCACAAACCTCAAATGATATCTGTGTCCCACAGAGTAAAATTATATGCTTTTGAAAGTACAGTAGTAGATTATTTTGATATGGACAAGTAATTCCACATATTATTGCCTTCAAATTTTAAAGAGGAGGGACTTCCCTGGCTGCCCAGTTGTTAAGACTCTGTGCTTCCAATGCAGGGGGCATGGGTTCCATCCCTGGATGGCTGATTGGAGAAATAAGATCCCACATGCTGGGCGGTGCAGCAAAAAAAAAAACTTAAAAATGATACAAAATGTAAACATCTTTTAAATTTAATGGATGTCTTTTGATTTCCAGAAAAAAAAAACCACCTTCCAGGGCTTTGGGAAGTGAACATATGTTTAAGAGTTCCATTGCGTTTTCAACATAATTAGTTGTCTATGTATCCAAATAAAACTAATGCATTTCTATGTACAATTAACTATGATTTATCTAAGGGTATTACAGTTCGAATTATTTTCTATCAGTTTTCTCATAATTATCCTTTACTGTGAATTTGCTCATTATTTATGGACAAATTTCATTTTGAGTAAATCATAAAATCTTTTTCATGATGCAGCATATATTGAACAGCAGTTAAGAGAGGTGGTTGTAGAACATGCAGCTTTACTTATTTTTCCCCCAAAGGAAACATTATTTGAAAAGTTAGACAAATAATTTATTTCAGTTCTCTTTTAAATTAACTAAAAATGAATGAGACTTTTAAAATATTTTAAGATTTTTAAAAGTTCATACATCTTATTCTTTAACAGCTTCATTTTTTATTGATCTTGGTTTTATTTATTTTGCTATTTAAAGAGAAGAGAGTACTTATGTGTATTTTCTCTGAACTTTTGTTGAAGGGTATGTGGAAGTTAGAGTATAGAAAATGTACGATTTTAGGATCACACCCCAAACAGAATGTGCTTATAAAGTGTATAGCAATAAATCTAACTTTGTTTTAAAATAGCCAGCTTATATGTGATTTTTAAACTGGCTAGGAATCAGATACATGAAATGCTCAATGAAAGCCATCTGAAGTTATACATGAGATAACTAAATGGTGTGTAAACAAATTCAAACTCTTAAAATGTTTTGCAGATTCTTAGTAAATACTGCAGTGATATATATCCATATTAGCTATATATTAAAATGTATTAGATGGTTTCAGAAGAAAAAATGTGATCTTAGTGGACATAGAATTAGATTCAGCTTAATTGGTAAAGTGAGACTAAGGAAAAATACCATTAGATTTTGTTGATTTTATTATTTCACTTTGGTTTAAGAATTGCTCATTCAAAATGCCTTTAGAGATTCTCTTTAAGATTGATATTCAGCATATAGAATTAATCAATATTAAATCTCCATCTATCCTGGCTGTAGAACTTTGGAAGATTGTTACTTAATGATGTGAAAGAGAGACATTGCTGAGTGATGGAACCAATACAGTTATATCCCCAGTAAAGCTAATTCTGTTGGCTATTGCAGAAGTGCCCACTGGGAGGGTGATGACCTATAAGAATAGAGAGATGCAAAGTCAGATCATGTGTTGTGGAACTTCATCCACATATTCTAAGACAATTCTGGTAATTCTCACATAATATGCAGGCTCTGCACTCTTTTTACAACCAATTGTATGGAAGCTCAGTTTTTCTACCAATAAATTGTCCCAAGATTCTTATCAGTCCAAATATATTCCAAAAACGTGATGTTCAAGGCTTTGTAGTTAAAGTGAAAAAGCCAGTTAGATCTCAAACAAAAGATGAAACAAAAATAACGATAGTGGTTATCATTTTTAAAAAGCATTTGCAGTCCCAACCACTTGTTAGGATGCTACTGGGCTGAGAAAGGCCACTGTTCTTTTATCCCTCTCCTCCTTGTTTCCAGCTCCCAGATGTGGCCCTCCTGTGTCATTGACTTATGTGGGTCCTTCAGCCCACTCTCTGCTCCTAGGGAGACTCACGATCAAATATAGAACATGGACAACCCATATTATCTACTATCTACACTTTATGTTGAAATATGCGTGTAAATATTAATCTATGTTAAGTAGAAATACATGGCATTGTGCCTAGTGTTTTTATTAGAATGAAAGAATCTACAGGTTTCGTTTTTTCTGCTTAGACATTAAGCATTGTGTAACACAGTGAATAGATTAGCTAAAGATAGAAGTGAAATGGAATAATTATTAAAGAGTTCAAAAAAACAGTTGAGTAGGACATAATGTCAGTTTATAGAGTTTCATGAATACTGAAAATCAAGAATAGTAATCACGCAAGCAATGGAATTTTGACTTGAGTATTACATTTTGAAGATAACCTTCCTCCACGTGCATTGAATAAAACAAAAGCAACTATTTAGCATATGTTTTTATGACCATACTGTTAATACAACATCATAGGTATACTTTAATGTTATTATACATTAATCATAGTCTAATAAATTAAAAACCAAGGCCCCAAAGACCTATATTTCAACCCTTCAACAAAAGAAAACAAAACATAGTTTGTTATTATACATTAATCATAGTCTAATAAATTAAAATCAAAAGCAGAAAGATCTGTATGTCAGACCTTAAATAAAGGAAAGTATAACGAAACAGAACTAGTGAATCATTCAGAGAATTGCAGAAGTAAAACATTTTCTTCCCCTAATCTACATTTAAAATGAATCTTGAAAAACTGGGAACTTTGAAGAAGAAAAGTTGGGAGGGGGCTTGTGTCTTGCACCCCAGCAGCACAAGCAGAGGTGGAGTATTTCAGTTTACCATTTTATTTAGGCATACCCATATAAGGACAAACTCCTGAATGGAAGCAGAAGACTGGTTGATGTTTACTTCATAAGGTGATAAAGAGAAGAACTTGTAAAACTGACCACCCAAGTCTAAAAGCAAGGACAACATGTGGAATATGCCATGTATCACAGCTGGGTGACGTCATTAATCCCTGCCCTGAGGTCCCAGAAGAGGCTCTGTATCTTTAGAACCTATCTGTAACAGTCAGCAGGCTTCCTTTCTTCTTTTCCTAAGTCTTAGTTTTTTTTCATCCTTAATATGGACTATTAATAAGTTATTTTGGGAAAATAAAATGAGATAAGGAAGGTAAAGCTTTTAGCCAGTTCCCAGCACTGAGGAAGTCCTCTCTGAAGGTTATTTATTATCTTTAATATGGAAAATATTGACTCTTGGGCACCTGTTCTTTTTATTCCAAGTTTATAAATAACAGTAAAATGTAATGGATTATGTGTACATGTACTAAGATACCCCCTATTAGCATTTATCTCAATGGCTCCAGTAGGTGTTGATACTTTTTCTGGTTCTTTCTACCTCAAAAAAACAACAACTGTACCTTTCGTGGCAGGCAGGATTCAAATCAATTTCTGTCATATTACTTCTGAGTGCCAAACGCCAGTGTCCTGATAGATTTCCCGTGGGTTCAGCAGTGCATTACAAATCAGTTACCTGACTCATTCCCCTGGTGAAATGAGATGAGCAATCGGGGCTAGGCCTACCCAGGACGTCTGCGTAGGTTTCCAGCTTTCTATGGAAACTTGGTCTATTTCCTTCACATCACCCCTCCTAAAACGTTCATTAGGATGGTACCCATAGAAGGTAGTATACTATCTTGACACTTCAACAGAGCAATAACAACCAAAATAATTTTAGTGCCATGCAGGATGGGACTCAGACTAGTCTTACTTATATGGCAGTCAAGATTTCTATCACAAGGAATAGGTAGCATAATGATATATATTATGCATTTGCCACTATGAGCACTGGGTATTTAAAAATATGTAATTATAGTCTATAACAAAAGCCTCTACCATGATCTTGTTTTTAGAGAAATTAACAAGTGTCAATAAAGGCTGATGTGAGTTTCAGCTATTTTTATGTTCATCATGGAATTACCAACATTCCGAGTTACTGCAAAACTGGCAAAAGATCAGAAGGGAAACCTATATATATTTATATATATCCATAAGCCTTAAGTGGATTCAAATTCTGGAAATTCAAGTGGAATCTAAGTATTTGCTTTTTATAAATCATAGGTTTAGTACAAATGTTTCTGATATGTGGTAATAAATGTTTTGCAAACAAACAAGAATATGTCCTATTCTGTAGCATCAGGAACTTAAAAGAACAGGGATGATGCCAGACGGACAAATATGATACAATCCTATACAAGTAATAGTACAGTTAAAATTAGTAAATTTCTAATTATTAGGTAAATATTACAGTTACTTAGATATTTATCTTTTAAAAATTGTGGTGGAAACACCTTGAAGGAGGGGAGTGTAAGGAAGTGTTAATATAGAAACAATGGCAGAATGTATATTAAAAAGAGGCAGTGAGCTTTAACTTATAGATTTAAATATAGAATAACTATGATTATTTTTAACAAGTCCTAGTTACCAAAGAAATCTTGTAAAGTCACTTTTGAACAAAAGCCCACATACAGAAATGTGCATTAAATCCATACTAACAACAACAAAAGTAGCTAAAGTTCTTAAGAGGAGTAGAATAAAAATATCTTAATAAGTAAGATTCAGTGGAAATATATCTGAAGTTTGGAAAGGAATTTATTTTTCTAAAATGCCTAAGGATGTTTTTATTTTTTGGTAATTTCTTTTTTAAATTTTTTATTGAAATAGAAAGGAATTTAAATAATAGCTATCGATTTGACATCATGATATGTGCCTGGCTTTGTTCATTGCATTAACTCACATTTTAAATAGGGTAAACCTAGAAAAAAGACTGTTTTACTCTCATCTAATAGGTAAGGAAATTGGTGCAGAAGGCTAAATCCAGGTCTACTAATTACTTGCCAAAGGACACATACAAAGGAAATTCCAGGGCTGGATTTCAAGAGGCAAAACCAGCTCCAGAGCCTATGTCCTTCTTCAGACCCTATGCTACACTGCTATACTTTATCTCAGCTATTGGAAACTGTGATGACAATACCAATATAATCCTCTAATGGCGTTTCATCCTTAATTCATATGAATATTATTTTTGATCATCCCTTATTTTATAGGATAGTGTGTGAAGGAAAGCACACCTTCCAAAATGTGAAATGTCTTACAAATATAATACAAACATTGCTTGTTGTAATTCTCCAGTTTAACTTGTATATAACATTTAAAATCAAGTTCCAACTTAATGGGTATATAAATAATGGGCCTTCTAATAGAAAATTACCCACGAACTGTGTTTCCTACTAACTTAATCTTGACACTCATAAAGTTTTTGCCAAATCAGCAAACAGAGGACTTCTAGGTTGTGGTGTGAACATAAACGTGAAAAATAGGTCGAACTGAAAGTAAGCAGTGGTTGACCAAGTCACACTTGTTCACGGAACATCAGGAGCCCTGTACAGACTGGAAGATAAACAAATCAACTGAACAGAGAGAAAGTGAAATCACACAAACTAAGTTTAAGTCTTTGTAATTTCTTAGGAAAACATATTCCTGACTATGGCATCGAAGCGTTTTAAAGTTCCTAAAATACTGTGAGGGAAATTGCAAAGGTGCGGTGCAAAGGAAATCATACTGTCTTGTGTCCCTAATCCTTCTTAAAATAATGCATGCATGTCTTTCAGGGAAACGGAAACATGGCATCATAAAGGTGGGCAAGGTGGAATTGTGACACCACATTTTTTTACTTTGTCAATCTGGGCTGTCAGTTTTACATAAATGTTAGAAAATATGACTATGTGTCTTACATTTAAAATTACCTACTTCTTGCTGCAGCAAGGACTGAGCACATCCTTATTTAGGCTACACAGTCCTTATTAATGACAGAAATCTCCATTGTCATGTAAACAAAGTGCGATCTGTCTGATGTGATCCATCTGGCTCTACAGTTTTCAACAGCACTATTTTCAAGGTCACAGAAGGAATTCTAAGTACATCCCAGGATACCCAGATCAAACCAAGGTTAAGTATATTTCCATGGTTAAAAATACCCACCCTTAGTTTAAACCACCTTGGCCAAGCTCAAATCAAAACAGATACTTGGGTAATTTTATCTCCATGCTTATAACAAGTTATTTATCCTTGGACATCTTCTTTCCGTTTACGAAGTTCAAGCATTCCTTCGTAAGCATGACTTGGACATTGCATTACCAGAAGCTGATTTACTTTCCTAGTATTTTTGTTTGTTTTTAATCATAAGCAGTATGGCTTGACTATCTTTGTGTTTGCTTCCCTGTAGTATTTTCTAGAAAGTATGGACCCTGAGGATCCATTCATGAATCAGTTTATGGATTCATGAATATAAGCCTAGATTCAAGGCACAGAAACAGTCTTTTGCGTTTCCTCAGCACAGTGTCCTAGCAGATTCATGACAGGCATCATGACCTGGAACTACTCATCATAATAAACACTCATAGTGTATCCATGATGTAACAGGAACAGGACTAATGGTAAACAGTGAGCAGGGTAGACAGGGTCCCTGCCCTCAAAGAGATTTCATGCTACTGTGAGTTGTCTTGATAGGGTACACATTTGCCCATATTTGGGGCCTAATTATCATGCCAAAGATGGAGTCTTTATCCCAGCTAATGAAGAAAACTCAATATCTCAGGAAAAAAAGAGAATTTTGCTGTTTATCGCTTTTCTCCTTCTTACTTTTTCAGTGATTTTTTTTAAAAATTATTTTTGTACAATTTTAAAGGTTACTTTCCATTTACAATAATTACAAAATAATGGCTCTATTCCCTATGTTGTACAGTGCATCCTTGAGCCTATCTTATACCCAATAGTTTGTACCTCACACTCCCCCACCTCTATATTGCCCCTCCATCCCCACTGGTAACCACTAGTTTGTTCTCTATATCTGTCAGTCTGCTTCTTTTATGTTATATTCACTGGTTTGTTGTATTTTTTAGATGCCACATATAAGAATATCATCCAGTATTTATCTTTGTCTGATTTATTTCACTCAGCATAATGCTCTCCAAGTCCATCCATGTTGATGCAAGTGGCAAATTTTCTTTCTTTTTTATGGCTGAGTAGTATTCCATTGTAGATATACACCACATCTTCTTCATCCGTTCATCTGTTCAGGGACACTCAGGTTGCTTCCATACCTTGGCAATTGTAAATAAGGCTGCTATGAACATCGGGGTGCATGTATCTTTTCAAATTAGTGTTTCTGTTTTTTTTGGATGTATACCCAGGGATTGAAATCCTGGGTCATGTGATAGTTCTATTTTTAGTTTTTTGAGAAACCTCCATACTGTTTTCCACAGTGGCTGCATCAATTTACATTCCCACTAACAGTGTACAAGGGTTCCCTGTTCTCCATGTCCTTGCCAACATTTGTTATTTGTGTTCTTTTTGATGGTAGCCGTCTGACAGGTGTGAGGTGAGATCTCATTGTGGTTTTGATTCGCATTTCCCTGATGATTAATGATGTTGAGCATCTTTTCATGTGCCTGTTGATCATCTGTATTTCCTCTTTGGAAAAATGTCTATTCAGTCCTTCTGCCCATTTTTAAATCAGGTTGTTTGGCTTTTTTGATATTGAGTTGTATGAGCTGCTTATGTATGTTGGCCATTAATCCCTTACCAGTATACATGTATAAAATGGAAAAAAAATATGTCATTCTACTTAAAAAGACATTATAAGAAATAGTTGTACCAATTAGTTTTATTTAGCAATAAAATAGGCTCTGGTAATGAGGGCTCCACTAAATGCTAATATCATTAGAGAGAGGAGCTGTATCTTTTTTCTCAGTATCACTCACTTAATTTGCAGATGCTATAGATCTAATACAGGTTGAAAAAGAAGTATGAACTCAGAACAAGGAATGGAGAAGTAGTCATCTTCCCCATACTGGAAACAGTGTGAATACCAGGGCTCCACAGTCAGACAGAAATTTTAATCGTGGAAACTGAGCACTGAAGGAACTTGGTGACTTAATTAGTTTCACTGAGGGTGGCCATTAGGACTAGCTTAAGCTGTGACCATTCATAAATATTGATACAATTATGATACATCAGTTTATCCCAGTATTCTGCTCTGAGGGAACAGAATAGAAATATTTAAAGGTAAGAAAACTTTTAATTTTCCCTAAGGAAATGCACTCTACACATTTCATATGTAATCTCTGAAAACATTTAAGATTTATTTGGAAAAATTCAACTAATACCAGAACAATAGGTAAGCTTCAAGTGTAATCAGTCTATCATGCCTCTAGAAACATGTTTTGTAAACAACTCTTGTGTAAGCAGTATCCGTGGAACACAGAAACATACTGATTTTATGATAAATATTACGTACTACAAATGGATTTTAATGGAGTAAGACACAAAAGATACCAAATGACCGATCAAAGGTGTGAAAAAAAAAATTAGTCCATTAGTTAAAGTAAGGTTATGATTACTGCCCAAATGCTGAGATATGAAAAAAACTTTTTAAAGTTTTAAAGCCTTTTTATTTCTGAAATTGTATATATTTTTGTTAAAATATTTTTACAGTCCATTTCAGGGCTAGCAGCTACTAAAATCTAAGCTATAAATTTTAGCATCTGTAATTGCAATGTCTCAAGACCCTTCAGAAAAATTAAACATACTATTACTATTTCAGCTAAATGCTCATACTTGCTGCTTATTATAGATTACCAAAAATGTGGGTTTTTTTAAAGGAACAAGTGTATATTTCTTTTGGGTCCTTTTATTAAAACACAAACTTCTAAATATTTAAAATACTTTCAGAAAACAGAAAACACAAACACTCAAATACATTTTTATTTTAAAAATTCTTTGTTATGTAAATATAATATATTTTAATATCTTAAAAAGGGTGAGATAATCACTGTGTATTTTGGACTAAGTATATAACTACTAACTATATTCCATGACAATAAAGTGTTTATGTTAGCCAGAAGTGAATTTTTCCAGATATTGACTGCCGTATCACTGTAGGTCATTTCCTCTCTGCTGTAGAGCTTAGATTCTTAACACCAATGAATGTTATCTAGAGGTACCTTGTTCCTAAAATTCTCCGGGCCTCAGCATGCTGTCTACTGCATAATTTTACTTGAATATACAACAAGTGTCTCTAAATCAATGTATATCAAACTATGTTCATTATCTTTTCCCCAAAAGCTGAACCTCCTCTTTCTCCTAGCTAATAACATTACTACTCAGAGACTCATCATTAAGTAAATTTCCTTTCTTCCCTTCAGCACCCCACATCCAGCATTCATCCTCCTTAACAACTCTAAAAATCCAACACCTAGGACTGGTTACAAAATGAAAATGTAGATGCCTTGTTCAAAGATACTAAAAATGTCTATAAAGTGATAACAGAACATTAAACCAAATGAGGGCACTTCTGAGTGTGGAGCCATGTGACTGCACAGACCACACACCCTCCAGCATTTCCATAACCCCTTTTTTATTTTCTTAATATTTTTATTGAAGTATAGTTGATTTACAATATTGTGTTAATTTCTGCTGTACAGCAAAGTGATTCAGGTATACATATATATACATTTTTAAAATATTCTTTTTCATTATGGTTTATCATAGGATATTGAATATAGTTCTCTGTGCAGTACAGTAGGACCTTGTTGTTTATCCATTCTATATATAAAGGCTTACATTTGCTAACAGCAACCTCCCACTCCATTCCTAACCTCTTATTAAATATCTTATTCAGATACCAAGGGACTGGTATCCTTACAGTCTTGAAACTGCTCTCTCTTAATTCATTTTCTGTATTCCCACTTCACCACCACAGTCTGTTTTCTTTATCCCGGTTTTCAGCCTCAGCACTGCTGCATATTGGACTAGATAATTCTTTGTTATGAGGGCTGTCCTGTGCATTTGAAAACATTGAGCCACATCTGTGATCTCTACCTGTTAAATACCAGCAGCACCCTTCCTTACAACAGTCAAAACTATCTGCAGATATTTCCATATGTCCTCTGAAGAGCAAAATTGTCCCCTTTTGTGAACCACTGCTTTCTGTACCAGAGGGCTCTTTACAAAATATGAAGGCAGTCAGGCTACCCCCATCTTATAACATTGGAAGAACTCTCCCAAGACTATAGGATAAAGTCCATCTCTTCCTCACAATAGTCAAGTGTTGTTATAACTTGGCTTTGTGTATCTCGCCAACTCTAACTCACATTTAGCTCTTTTTTCTCCTTTGAACTCCACAGTCCATCCTTGCCAAATGGCTTAGTCTTATTCACATGCTTTTTACTATCTTTGAAACTATGCTTACTACGATCTAATTATATGCTTCTGTCGTTCATCTTTCCTCTCATCCCCAATTCTTGGTTTATTACCTTTTAAGATTAAGCTAGACTATTATCTTCTTTTGATAAAATCTTGGCTATTTTTATGCCATCCCACACAGAACTATTACCTCCTTCCTGCCCTTTATTATGCCTATTGTGCCAGGTGCTGACGTGCTGTTTCTAACTCTAACGTGACTAATTGAGGTTTAAATAATTCAGTCCTTCAAAGCATTTCCACAAGTTAAAAAAATGATTCCATCTTCAGAAACATTACAGTGAGGGAATCCAATTTACTTTAGAACATATGTTCATATAGGGAAAGTTTCTAAATAGAAAAACTTCTGTTATATCCCTCATAAATTACACTTGATTTTCCACATGCCTAATTCTCAATATACTGGTCTACATTACATATTCTTGAAAGGTAGGGAACACTCATTGTACATATTTATATCTCTGAAATATAGCATATTACTTAACACATGCTAGCAATTTATTAGTTGTTGAAAGAAGGGAAAGAGAAAGAGGGAGGAAAGGAGAGAAAAAAGGGAGGGATGCAAGGAAGAAGAGAAAACAGAAAGAAGGGTATTTTGAAAAAGAGCTCTGAGTCTCTCGATAAATGGGCTGCAGATTTGTATTTAGACAATCTTTCCTTGCCTCTCAGCATATGCATATCCAGAACCTTCTTCATCATTGTTCGTGTCATCACCACCATCACAATAGTAAACAATGAGAAGAACATATACTGAGCTCTTTTTAAACACTGGATACATACTGCCTTTGAAAGGCCCACATACTCTGTGGATGCCTACTCTAGGAGATTTGAATGATGCTATTGTTATTAATCCTTCTACTCTAACGTTGTCATAAAAGGTTTATAGTTTAGCGTGTTCAGATATACGCATATTTACTAATGTATTTATCGACTTTGTCCAAAAGAAGACGATGTCTTCTTTATTTTTTTAAAATTAAGTAACAGCCTTGCTTTTTAAAGTCTCCACATCCTATTGAAAACAATATCTATAAACAGTATCTTTGTACAGGAAAGATATTACAGAAATGAATCACACACCTCCGGACCTGTCCATATCATTTTGGTAGCATGTCGATACACTTCCTTTGATGGTGGACCAGCTCTCAGGGAGCAAGACAGGGTTTGGTGACTAGTGTTCAAGATATGTCCTTCACTCACGTGTTGCCAGAGGATTCCAAATCACTGTTCCTCATGATTACACTTTGGTTATGAATTTAAATCACTTCAAGTCCATCTGTTCATCAAAGAGTAATTGACTATCAAATCCAATAAGTGACAGGACATTCCTTTCCTTTACTTCTGACCTTGTTCTTGGCACAGAGGAAGTTGGTTCAAGACAGCTGGATGATTGTTCACTGGGGCCAAATGAGAAATCTGTTTCAGGGAATCAATAGCCTGGATGCACCAAATATTTTATCATTCTAAAGTGTTCTTTTGAATTCATATATTACTTTCAAAATTTCCTTTGCTTTGTCTAATAATATTCTACCTTTATTCTCTGTTAATCCTGTGAAATGCATACATCTTATCTCTGACAGATTTTGGTATATAACCTGTGTTTACAGGCTTCTTTTATTAATATTTAAAATTGAAATTCCGCTTTTTTTTCTTTTTCCCTAATTTAAAACCTCTAGTGAACTATAGCTTGTTTATAAATGAAAAACCATAATGTGGAAATCGGAAGGAGTATAAACAATCTTAATGTGGTTTATCATATAATCTATCTGAACATGCCATAATAATAACACAACTGTACAATAAAATCCTTTCTTTTCAGTTGTATTTATATAATACCAGTTACTTTTTTGGATGTAAAAGTCATGATTTGTATCATGTTTTTATTGCATTGTCCTTAAAAGTTAATAAGCATTTAATTTTATGTCTCTTCACTAAAGTCAATGTATTTTAAGAAGAAAAAAGTGTGGATTACACAAGGCAATTAAACAAAATACATAGAACTCAAAAAAATAAGATCACTACTGGCCATCTTCCCTCCTCTCCTTTCCTTTCTTTTTCTTTCCTTCCCCCCCCCACCCTTACCTTTCTCTTTCATTCATCAAGGAAAAATTAAGCGGTCAATGTAAGCTAGGCACT
Organism: Orcinus orca; assembly: GCF_937001465.1. Taxonomy (NCBI): domain Eukaryota; kingdom Metazoa; phylum Chordata; class Mammalia; order Artiodactyla; family Delphinidae; genus Orcinus; species Orcinus orca. Next base: position 17,043,633 of record NC_064576.1, on the reverse strand, counting down.
TTTCTCTGTCAGATGGAAAAAAAACAAAAAACACTAGCTTTTAAGATAACATGTCCCGGAAAATAATGAAGAAATTTGTATCCTTACATAGTGTTTAAGGAGCTTATAAAGTAGTCCTAGGGAACAACTGAATGCTCAATTATGTCTCACACTAAAAATACAGTAGTTCAGTAGTTATTCCAGTGAGGAACAGATCAATGTTCCCTGGAATAACTGGCAAGTGCTGTAAGGAGAAGGTCCAGCTGAACTAGGTTTTGAAGACTGATCAGAGGAAACAGAGAGGGGCAAGAAGAGACTGAAAGTCTTAATTGAAGTAGAAGAAGAATATTAGAGTGTGTCTGAAAGTAAAATTTTAATATGTGTAAGAGCTAAGAACACAAACCTCAGGGACCTTGGATCCTAGATAGAAGAATCTAAAAATGCAATAGAGAATTCTAGATTCCCAGGGTCTCATAAGTAAAAGTTGTGTAGGAGGTACAAGATGTATTACAGGAAAAGTATTAGAGTTAGGGAGACTAGCTGGGAGGCTATGAAATATGACTGAAACTTAGAAACATTGCAAAGGAAGAGACAATTGGTTTTAAAAACAGACTGGTAAGATTTTCTCCATGCACATGACTGTATAAGTCAGCATTTTCTTCTTCTTCTGGAATTCAATCAGAAACATCATGGAGAATGAGAAATAAATCCTGTAAGCTTTATACTTGGTGAAACTAAGTAAAATGCATTCTCTGTAGACTCAAAATATACAGGAAAAATGCTCAGATAAAAGTACAGGAAAGAAAATTGGAAAATAATAGGATTTGTTTGGAGCAGAAAAATGTATTAATTGATTCAATAAATATGTATTGAGCTTTTCCTGTGTTTCAGGCCATGATTTAGGTGTAAGGGTAAAAATTAATAAAATGGACAAAAATTCCTGCCCTCGTAGAGCTTATAATATGGTTGAGGTGGACAGACAATAACAGAATAATTAAAATACATGGTGTGATGAAGGATGATAAGTGCTATGAAGCCAAATGAAGCAGGAAAAGGGAATAGAGAGTGTGCCAAAGGGGAAGTTTAATTTTAACTAGACTGGTAAGGGAAGTTTCTGTGGACTGAATGTCTCTGTCTTCCCAAAATTCATGTGTGGAAACCTTAATCTCCACTGTGAGGATACTTGTGGATGGGGGCCTTTGGAGGTGAGTCGATCATGAGGGTGAGGTCCTCATTGGTGGAATTAGTGCCTTTAGAAGAAGAGAAAATAATAGAGCTCATTCACGCTCTCTCTATTCTCCACCATATGAGGAAACAGTGAGAAGATGGCCATCTGCACACCAGGAAGAGGGTCCTCACCAGCCCCCAGATATGCTGGTGGCTTAATCTTGGACTTCTTAGCCTCCAGAACTAAGAGAAATAAATATTTGTTCCTTAAGCCACTCAGGCTATGGTCATTTCTTATAGCATCCCAAATAGACTAAGAGAGAAGTTCTCTCTGATTAGGTGATATTTGAGGAAAGACCTGAGAGAGAGAGGTAAAGGAAACAACAAATGGAAAGGCCTGAAGGCCCAGAATGTCTGAGGGTCAGCTGGGATGCCCATGTGGCTAGACCTGAGAGAAGGACCAGGCAACTATCAGGAAGTGCAGTCAAGAGAAAGACCAGGATGCCAAACTGTGTGGGGCCTTGCAAATGAGAGTGAGTGTTGGACATTTCATCAGAGTGACAGAGGAAGCCATTGGAGGGTTTTGAGCCAGAAGACTCATGTGGTCTGATTTACATTTTCACAGGATCATTTTGTTTGGCTTCCTCACTGAGTCTAGACACAGGGTTCAAGGTGGAAACCAAGGCACAAAGTATGAGGCTTTGTGACATATGAGGTGAGAGATGACGGTGAAGTGAGCCAACGTGGCGTCAGTAGAGGTGGTGAAAATGGTAGGAATCAGATCCATGATGAAGGTGGAGGATTTTGCGATGAATGAAGTGTAGAGTATGAAAGAAGGGTCCAGGTAACTCTCAGATCTTTGGGTTGAGTAATTGGAAGGATGGAGTTGAGATTAACTCAAACAGGACAGACTGCAGATGCAGTTTTTTGGAGAAAAGAGCAGTAATTTGGTTTTAAAAATGTTAAATTTGAGATGCCTATTGCACATCCATGTAGAGATGTATAGTAGACCATCTAGGTCTATGAGTCTAGAGTTCAGGGGAGAGATCTGTGCTGGAAAAATAAATCTGAGAGTCGTTCCAATATAGACGGTATTTAAAACCACATGATTGGGTGAGGTACCCAAAAGAATGTTTTTTGTTGTAGTTTAAAAAAAAAAAAAAGTACAAAGCATCTCTCAGGAAGCATGGCAAAGATGAGAGCATACTGGACAATGTATCTATTTTTTGAATTTGCAGTACCAGAGTGAAAAGGACCTGTGCAAGGGCCGTTCAGGACCTGTTTTGGTTCAGAGAATAAAGGAGCAGGGATAGAGCTTTACTGGGAATCTCAGATGAGCCAGATTTGCATGAGGAAACATCAAAATTATCCCAAGATTTAGGTCACCATTCATTAAAGTTTATGACAAATAGAGTTATAAACAGAGCATCAGGTTTTCAATAGAAGATGTTAATTTTGTTTTCTTTGAACTGGGCCTGTTGCAGTTCTTTGCTACACACTCGATGAGCATCAGCTGCCTGGCTTGCTCCTTATATCCAGAAAGTAGATGGGGTCCCTGGTCTGTTAAGACCTAACTCTATTCTTGGACAAGACGCTTAACCTCTTTGTCTCATCTTCCTCATAGCAAAGGGAAAGCGTTGCCACATTGCTCCCATCTCTGAGAGCCTATTACCACTGCCCCCTCATCACTCACTAGCATCTGCTTTAACTGCACAATGAGTGGAATTTTATTGCTTTAGGATAAAGCTACTGTGATCTTCAAACTATATTTGCATGTTAAATGATCTCCGTTTAGAGGACACTTGTTAATTTTAAGAGCTCCTCGGTTATAGGATACTGTGCTGTTCATCTTATAACACAGATACACAAAATAACGTTCAGTAACCTTTATTTACATTTCCCCTAGTTTAGAGTTAATTTTTCCAGATAAGTTTCCATAAGCAATATTTACTAATTATAAGACATAAAGCTTTTTTATCTCTGAAATGTCACATTTTTTAATTCCAAAGTTTTCATTCCTTTAAGGTGTAGTATTAAAATAAAATTTTAAATTGTTTTGAATTTATTGGACTTAGGGTTTTCTCAGGAAGAAGGAATCTTTGCCCTTTGCACACTCGATTGTCATTTTGTTGTCTGTTATATTTTGTTGCATTTTGAATTCAAAGGAGGAGTGGGAATAACTAGTAAATGCTAGGTAGTGCTGACTACTTTGCAGGCATCATTCTAGTTAACAACTGCAGGATGAGGACAGTATTGGTGTCATCAGTCAGTGTTCTAAGGAGGCAATGAGATTCAAGAAGGTTGAATAACTTGGTCAAAGTTGCATAATGTATCACTCATGTCTGACTAGAGAGAACAGGATATTTCCATAACCCCTCATACTTTAGCGCAGCTATCCTATTTTACTTCAAATACTGATTTTTATGCATTGCTTAAGGCCCACTCTATCCATGTGAACCAATTGTATCAAATGATGCCTACTTAAATTTTTATTAACGAGTCTATCTTTTATGTCTGCTGTGAAAATTTCCATATTTTTACACCAAACAGTTAGAGATAGATCTTGCAGAAACATGTTTATAGAGTCAGGAATAAATTTATGGGTAAATAAATCACAAAATCCATAAATTTTTAGTAAGAATCTGTCATCTTTGTGCTGCTTTACTTTCATCCATCAGTCCTAAAGAAAGGAAGTCAGAGAAGTTTTAATAAATGGAAATTGTCTGCATTTATTTCCCCTCAGTTTCACCATGATTAGTTTAGAGATGGATTCAGAGTCAAGAATGCCTTAATACATTACAACCTTACTGAGTTTCTTTGGAGAGCTGTGCACTTACACATAATGCGGCCAACATTCAGTCACATTGCTTATGCTTGGGACAAGCCCAAGTGGTGCTATTTTAGACTATGAGATTAGTGGAACCTGTGGAGTTAAGCAGTGCATGGCCTCCACAACTCTACACTACAACCTGTGTGGTATAAAATGTATTCCACTTAGCACGGCAGAGAAATTTGAAGTTATGTATTGCATAATATTGATATTGATTATGCATGTCATTAATAATAGAAACAATTTCTGAAAGTCACATTAAAGCATTTAATTATATAGTATATCATGACAATTAGAATTACAACCAATATATATTTGTTTGTTGGTACTCTATCCCTTACCCCAAATTATAATTATGTAGATATATATAGATTTACATATATATTTATATATCTAAACCTATAATCTTTATATATAAACATATATATTTAAATGTTACATGTGTTCAGAATAAACATAATGGAATGAGGCAAATATGCTGATAACAATGACTAGTAAAGTGACTGTAACAGGTGGCATATTCACTCCTGTGTTACCCAGCAGCCAATGTAAGGAGAGAAACCAGAATTTGCAAATTTATTCTCCTCCAAAAAAGTAGAAATACTATCAGGTTTTTGAGAGTCAAACATAATTTAATATGCAGTCAATTCTAAAATAAAATTCTCACATGAACCTTTGAGACATGGAACACAAACACTGTACAAATGCGTATGCTATTAACAACAATTTCTATAACAGTTATGGAAGACATTTTTATGAAACTTTTCTAACATTCAAGCAGTTCTAATGGAATATTGCTTCTAATGAAATAATCTCACATATGGGTGGAATACAGACTCTAAAGAAAAAGATGAGTAGATTTTTTTCTTTGAATTAGGCTACATGAAATTTATTTCAACATGAATTTTTAGTTGGATGTGAAACAATTTGACAGTGTGATTTCACTTGACCTAGTGTTTATATTTTATCATACTCAGGGAGAGATATTCTATATACTTTACAAATTAGATGAGTTCCTATAGAGTCAACACTGTTTTGAGACTTGAAACCTAACCATGATTTATTTATCTATTATTCCTGAAGTGGATGGCTACATCATTTCTACATGGATTGAATCACTGAGATTTCTTCAGGCAAAACTCTGCTGTTTTTTTTCCTCAAAAAGGCATTTTCATTTCATTTCAGCATTTGAAAAAGAGCTGATAAAAAAAAAAAAAAAAAAAAACCCGAGTTCCACACCTACGGCAGAGGGGATTGTATCACAAAACTTTAGCCCAAAGATGATCCTTAAAAAACATTCACCTTGGGCTTCCCTGGTGCTGCAGTGGTTGAGAGTCCGCCTGCTGATGCAGGGGATACGGGTTCGTGCCCCGGTCCGGGAAGATCCCACATGCCGCGGAGCGGCTGGGCCCGTGAGCCATGGCCGCTGAGCCTGCGCGTCCGGAGCCTGTGCTTCGCAGCGGGAGAGGCCACAGCAGTGAGAGGTCCGCGTACCGCAAAACAAAAAAAAAAAACCCATTCATCTTAAACAGTAAAGTCACCCTATGTGGCCACTAGGATAATTTCAGCGGTGAAATAACCTTGCATATCTGGGCAAACTTACTTAGAATGCTTTGGAAAACAGTGGTTTTAATGATAGCAAAAATAAGCATTAGATTGATAACTCAACCATGAGTCTGTCCTAGTTTTTGTATATAAAATCACCCCATCAAGTAATAAAGACTGATCTCCCCATTTACTTTCAGAGAAGTTTATGCATTCAGTTCGTCTCTAAATAGTCTCAGACCATTATGGTGTGAATTAAAGAAAGTAGGATTAAAACAATGATTTACAATATATCACTTGAGATTTTGATTTTGATCTTTCATTCTTGCTACATCTCCATCTTACCATGGCTGTAAAATGTACAGTTTATAGAAGCAATAACAACCAGGGCTTTTGACCATAGCTGATTTCTCTTCTAAACAAAAGCCAATGATGCAGTAATAAATAAGTGATAAAGTTTTATTTTTCTCTTGCTCAATCTCTCCTTGAAGGTTTAAACAGTGGTGAAGAGCAGAATGGTGGTCACTGGAAATTCTGTGGTTCCTGATGTGGGATATTGAGTTAAAGTTTAAAAAACTAAATAAAGCTGGCATAAACACCATTGAGTAAAGATTCATCAGTGAGTAGAGTATTGTTCCTTCTGAAAATGAGGCAGATTACACTTTGTTTCAATTGAGAGGCTGCAAGAGGGTACCAAGTATGAGGTGTTCATTGAAGGTTTGGTGTCCACCATACTAAGTAGGCTTCAAGCCACTTGGGCTGTCCTTTCTAATAAAAGCTGGAGGAAGAGGCCTCCATTTCCCAATGGTAGGACTGCAATTCCAGTTTCCATCTGTCAGTAATACTTCGTGATGTGATATGTGGCCCAGCCTTTCTTAAGTGGCTCTTGAAGAAACTCTTAGAAGTTGTTTGAACATCATCAAACTGCTTAGAGAGCTAATGAGGACCTTGAACCATTCATTTCACCTTTATCTTCTGAGCTTTTCAGGCATGCTCAGTGTTATTTGCAGACAAAGAGTGGGAAGGGATAACAGACAGAAACTCATCTTTACCTTAAGAAAGGAAGCCCAGAATGACTCCAGAATAATTGCATTGGAAATCTAAGCACATAGGAATATAACAATATAAGTTTATGTTTATAGGTGAGTCTGGCTAGATTTTCTTTTCCTTTCTAGTTCCATATGCTTATTGCTAAGTACAAGATAGTAGAGAAAAGGCTATCCCAATAGATGTAAAGGGTGAGCATTTATTAAGTATAGGTTGCTGTTCTACAGACATTGTGCATTCTTCTATTTAATTCTCATATATACTCAAAATAAATATATGATATAGATTCTATTATTACTTCCCATTTCATAGGTGAGGGAACTGAAATCCAGAGAAGTAAAATAACTTGCTCAATGTCCCAAGAGTAGAAGTGTGTGGAAAGTACAGGACCCTGAATCTGTTGTGATATATTTTTTTACATCTTTATTGGAGTATAATTGCTTTACAGTGTTGTTAGTTTCTGCTGTATAACAAAGTGAATCAGCTATATGTATACATATATGCCCATATCTCTTCCCTCTTGTGTACCCCTCCCACCCTCCCTATCCCACCCCTCTAGGTAGTCACAAAGCACAGAGCTGATCTGCCTGTGCTATGCAGCTGCTTCCCACTATCTATTTTACATTTGGTAGTGTCCATAGGTCAATGTCACTCTATCACTTCATCCCAGCTTACCCTACCCCATCCCTCTGTCCTCAAGTCCATTTTTGACATCTGCGTCTTTATTCCTGTCCTGCCCCTAGGTTCTTCAGAAACATTTTTTTTTTTAGATTCTGTATATATATACGGTATTTGTTTTTCTCTTTCTGACTTACTTCACTCTGTGTGACAGTCTCTAGGTCCATCCACCTCACTACAAATAACTCAATTTCATTTCTTTTTATGGCTGAGTAATATTCCATTATATATATATGTGCCACATCTTCTTTATCCATTCATCTGTCAATGGACACTTAGGTTGATTAGATGTCCTGGCTATTGTAAATAGTGCTGCAATGAAAATTGTGGTACATGACTCTTTTTGAATTATGGTTTTCTCAGAGTATATGCCCAATAGTGGGATTGCTGGGTCATATGGTAGTTCTATTTTTAGTTTTTTAAGGAACCTCCATACTGTTCTCCCCAGTGGCTGTATCAATTTACATTCCTACCAACAGTGCAAGAGGGTTCCCTTTTCTCCACACCCTCTCCAGCATTTATTGTTTGTAGATTTTCTGATGATGGCCATTATGACTAGTGTGAGGTGATACCTCATTGTACTTTTGATTTGCATTTCTCTAATAATTAGTGATTTTGAGCAGCTTTTCATGTGCTTCTTGTCCATCTGTATGTTTTCTTTGGAGAAACATATATTTAGGTCTTCTGCCCATTTTTTTTTTAAATTTTACTTATTTATTTATTTATGGCTCTGTTGGGTCTTCGTTTCCGCGTGCGGGCTTTCTCCAGTTGCGGCAAGTGGGGGCCACTCTTCATTGCGGTGTGCGGGCCTGTCACTATCGCGGTCTCTGTTGTTGCGGAGCACAGGCTCCAGACGCGCAGGCTCAGTAATTGTGGTTCACGGGCCCAGTTGCTCCACAGCATGCGGGATCCTCCCAGACCAGGGCTCGAACCCATGTTCCCTGCATTGGCAGGCAGATTGTCAACCACTGCACCACCAGGGAAGCCCATTCTGCCCATTTTTTGATTGGGTTGTTTGTCTTTTTAATATTGAGCTGCATGAGCAATTTATATATTTTGGAGATTAATCCTTTGTCCGTTCATTCGTTGGCAAATATTTTCTCCCATTCTGAGGGTTGTCTTTTCATCTTGTTTATGGTTTCCTTTGCTGTGCAAAAGCTTTTAAGTTTCATTAGGTCCCATTTGTTTATTTTTGTTTTTATTTCCATTTCTCTAGGAGGTGGGTCAAAAAACATCTTGCTGTGATTTATGTCAAAGATTGTTCTTCCTATGTTATCCTCTAAGAGTTTTATAATGTCCGACCTTACATTTAGGTCTTGAATCCATTTTGAGTTTATTTTTGTGTATGGTGTTAGGGAGTATTCTAATTTCATTCTTTTACATGTAGCTGTGAAGTTTTCCCAGCACCACTTATTGATGAAACTGTCATTTCTCCATTGTGTATCCTTGCCTCCTTTGTCAGATTAGTTGACCATAGGTGCGTGGGTTTATCTCTGGGCTTTCTATCCTGTTCCATTGATCTATATTTTTGTTTTTGTGCTAGTACCATATTGTCTTGATTATTGTAGCTTTGTAGTGTAATCTGAAGTCAGGGACTGGTTCCTCCAGTTCCGTTTTCTTCCCTCAAGATGGCTTTGGCAGTTCGGGATCTCTTGTGTCTCCATACAAATTTTAAGATTTTTTTGTTCTAGTTCTGTGAAAAATGCAGTTGGTAGTTTGATAGTGATTGCATTAAATCTATAGATTGCTCTGGGTAGTATAGTGATTTTCACAATGTTGATTCTTCCAATCCAAGAACATGAAATATCTCTCCATCTGTTTGTTTCATCTTTAATTTCTTTCATCAGTGTCTTATAGTTTCTGCATACAGGTCTTTTGTCTCTTTAGGTAGGTTTATTCCTAGGTATTTTATTCTTTTTGTTGCAGTGGTAAATGGGAGTTTTTCCTTAATTTCCCTTTAAGACTTTTCATCATTAGTGTATAGGAATGCAAGAGATTTCTGTGCATTAACTTTGTATCCTGCTATTGTACCAAATTCATTGATGAGCTCTAGTAGTTTTCTGGTAGCATCTTTAGGATTCTCTATGTATAGTATCGTGTCATGTGCAAACAGTGACAGTTTTACTTCTTCTTTTCCAATTTGTATTCCTTTTATTTCTTTTTATTCTCCAATTGCTGTGGCTAGGACTTCCAAAACTATGTTGAATAACAGTGGTGAGAATGGACATCCTTGTCTTGTTCCTGATCTTAGTGGAAATGGTTCCAGTTTTTCACCATTGAGAATAATGATTGCTGTGGGTTTGTCATATATTGTCTTTATTTTGTTGAGGTGGGTTCCCTTTTTGCCCACACTCTGGAGAATTTTTATCATACATTGCTGTTGAATTTTGTCAAAAGCTTTTTCTGCATCTATTGAGATGATCATATGGTTTTTATTCTTCACTTTGTTAATATGGTGGATCACATTGATTTGTGTATATTGAAGAATCCTTACATCCCTGGGATAAACCCCACTTGATCATGGTGTATGATCCTTTTAATGTGTTGCTGGATTCTGTTTGCTAGTATTTTGTTGAGAATTGTTGCATCTATATTCATCAGTGATACTGATCTGTAATTTTCTTTTTTTATAGTATCTTTGTCTAGTTTTGCTACCAGGGTGAAGGTGGCCTCATAGAATGAGTTTGGGAGTGTTCCCTCCTCTGCAATTTTTTTGAAGAGTTTGAGAAGGATGGGTGTTAGCTCTTCTCTAAATGTTTGATGGAATTCACCTGTGACCCATCTGCTCCTGGACTTGTGTTTGTTGGAAGATTTTTAATCACAGTTTCAATTCCATTACTTATGATTTGTCTGTTCTTATTTTCTGTTTCTTCCAGGTAGTCTTGGAAGGTTACACCTTTCTAAGAATTTGTCCTTTTTTTTCCAGCTTGTCCATTTTATTGGCATAGAGTTGCTTGTAGTAGTCTGTTAGGATGCTTTGTATTTCTATAGTTTCCATTGTATCTTCTCCTTTTCATTTCTAATTTTATTGATTTGAGTCTTCTCCCTCTTTTTCTTGATGAGTCTGGCTAAAGGTTTATCAATTTTTTTATCTTCTCAAAGAACCACCTTTTAGTTTTATTGATCTTTGCTACTGTTTTCTTTGTTTCTATTTCATTTATTTCTGCTCTGATCTTTATGATTTCTTTCCTTATATTAACTTTGGGTTTTGTTTGTTCTTTCTCTACTTCCTTTAGGTGTAAGGTGAGATTGCTTATTTGAGATTTTTCTTGTTTCTTGAGGTAGGATTGTATTGCTGTAAACTTCCCTCTTAGAACTGCTTTTGCTGCATCATGTAGGTTTTGGGTCATCGTGTTTTCATTGGCATTTGTCTCTAGGTATTTTCTGGTTTCCTCTTTGATTTCTTTAGTGATCTCTTGGTTATTTAGTAATGTATTGTTTAGCCTCCTTGTGTTTGTGGGTTTTTTTCCTTTTTTTTCACTGTAACTGATTTCTAATCTCATAGCATTGTGGTCTGAAAAGATGCTTGGTATGACTTCAGTTTTCTTAAATTTACCAAGGCTTGATTTGTGATGCAGGATGTGATCTATCCTGGAGAATGTCCCATGTGCACTTGAGAAGAAAGTGTAATCTGCTGTTTTCAGTTGGAGTGTCTTATAAATATCAATTAAATCTATCTGGTCTATTGTGTCATTTAAAGCTTGTGTTTCCTTATTAATTTTCTGTCTGGATGATCTGTCCATTGTTGTAAGTGAGGTGTTAAAGTCCCCCACTATTATTGTGTTACTGTCAATTTCCTCTTTTACAGCTGTTAGCAGTTGCCTTATGTATTGAGGTGCTCCTATGTTGGGTGCATATATATTTATAATTGTTATATCTTCTTCTCTGAATGATTCCTTGATCATTATGTAGTGTCCTTCTTTGTCTCTTGTAACATTCTTTAAAGTCTTTTTTATCTGATACGAGTATTGCTACTCCAGCTTTCTTTTGATTTCTGTTTGCATGGAATCTTTTTCCATCCCCTCACTTGCAGTCTCTATGTGTCCCTAGGTCTGAAGTGGGTCTCTTGTAAACAACATATATATGGGTCTTGTTTTTGTATCCATTCAGCGAGCCTGTGTCTTTTGTTCAGAGCATTTAATCCATTTACATTTAAGGTAATTATTGATATGTATGTTCCTATGACCATTTTCTTAATTGTTTTGGGTTTGTTTTTGTAGGTCCTTTTCTCTTGTGTTTCCCACTTAGAGAGGTTCCTTTAGCATTTGTTGTAGAGCTGGTTTGGTGGTGCTGAATTCTCTTAGCTTTGGCTTGTCTGTTAAGCTTTTGATTTTTCCATCGAATCTGAATGAGATCCTTGCCGGGTAGAGTAATGTTGGTTGTAGGTTCTTCCCTTTCATCACTTTAAATATATTGTGCCACTCCCTTCTGGCTTGTAGAGTTTCTGCTGAGAAATCAGCTGTTAACCTTACAGGAATTCCTGTTTATGTTATTTGTTGTTTATCCCTTGTTGCTTTTAATAATTTTTGTTTGTCTTTAATTTTTGTCATTTCGTTGCTATGTGTCTTGGAGTATTTCTCCTTGCATTTATCCCACCTGGGACTCTGCATTGCTGCACTTGGGTGGCTATTTCTTTTCCCATGTTAAGGATGTTTTCACCTATAATCTCTTCAAATATTTTCTTGGGTCCTTTCTCTTTCTCTTCTTCTGGGACCCCTACAATGCCAGTGTTGTCCCAGAGGTCTCTTAGGCTGTCTTCATTTCTTTTAATTGTTTTTTCTTTATTCTGTTCCACAGCAGTGAATTCCACCCTTCTGTCTTCCAGGCCACTTATCTGTTCTGCTTCAGTTATTCTGCTATTGAATCCTTGTAGTGTATTTTTCATTTCAGTTATTGTATTGTTCATCTTTGTTTGTTCTTTAATTCTTCTAGGTATTTGTTGTTTAATTCTTTTTTTTTTTTTTTTTTTTTTTTTTTGCGGTACACAGGCCTCTCAGTGCGGTGGCCTCTCCCGTTGCGGAGCACAGGCTCCAGACACGCAGGCTCAGTGGCCATGGCTCACAGGCCCAGCCACTCCGTGGCATGTGGGATCTTCCCAGACCAGGGTACGAACCCACATCCCCTGCATCAGCAGGTGGACTCTCAACTGCTGCGCCACCAGGGAAGCCCTGTTCTTTAATTCTTCTAGGTCTTTGTTAATCATTTCTTGCATCTTCTCGATATTTGCCTCCATTCTTTTTCCAAGGTCCTGGATCATCTTCACTATCATTTTTCTGAATTGTTTTATGGAAGGTTGCCTACCTCCACTCATTTAGTTGTTTTTCTTGAGTTTTATCTTGTTCCTTCATTTGGTACACAGTCCTCTGCCTTTTCATTTCTGTGACTGTGGTTTTCATTCCACAGGCTACAGTGTTGTAGTTCTTCTTCTACTGTCTGCCCTCTGGTGGATGAGACTATCTAAGAGCCTTGTGCAAGCTTCCTGATGGGAGGGACTGGTGGTGGGTAAAGCTGGGTGTTGCTCTGGTGGGTAGAGCTCAGTAAAACTTTAATCCACTTTTCTGCTGATGGCTGAGGCTGAGTTCCCTACCTGTTGGTTGTTTAGCCTGAGGCGACCCAGCACTGGAGCCTACAGGCCCTTTGGTGGGGCTAACGGTTCGCTTTGTGAGGGCTCACAATGAGGAGTACTTCCCAAAACTTCTGCTGCCAGTGTCCTTCTCCCCACCATGAGCCACTGCTGCCTCCCACCTCTGCAGGACACCCTCCCACACAAGCAGGTAGGTCTGGTTCAGTCTCCTGTGGGGTCACTGCTCCTTCCCCCTTGGTCCTGATGTGCACACTGCTTTGTGTGTGCCCTCCAAGAGTGAAGTCTCTGTTTCCCCCAGACCTTTCAAAGTCCTGCAGTCAAATCCCTCTAGCCTTCAAAATCTGATTCTCTGGGAATTCCTCCTCACATTGCAGAATCCCCAGGTTGGGAAGCCTGACGTAGGGCTCAGAACCTGCACTCCAGGGGGTGGACTTCTGTGGTATAATTGTTCTTCAGTTTGTGAGTCACCCACCCAGAGGTTATGGGATTTAATTTTACTGTGATTGTGCCCCTCCTACCATCTCTTTGCAGCTTCTCCTTTGTCTTTGGTTGTGGGGTATCTTTTTTGGTGAGTTCCACTGTCTTCCTGTCAATGATTATTCAGCTGTTACTTGTGATTCTGGTGCTCTTGCAAGAGGGAGTGAGCGCACATACTTCTACTCTGCTGTCTTGAACCAATCTGCCCCTCACCATGTTTGCAGTCATGCTCCAGACATTCAGAACTCCTCATGGTGCCCTGAAAAGCACCAGGTATCATTCTGTATCCACGTCCTGTCCACCTAGGAAAGCCACCTTCAGCCTTCACCTGCCTTGCTGTTCCTTCAGTTTTGCTTCAGCCTCACTTCCTCTGGAGAGCCATTTTTGTGGCTTCACCTTGTGGTTTAGGAGCATGCTCATAGCGTCCTGTCTCTATTACATGACTCAATACTCTGCCTTGAAATTGTCTGTTTAACTGTTTGTTTGGTTTTTTTGCGGTATGTGGGCCTCTCACTGTTGTGGCCTCTCCTGTTGTGGAGCACAGGCTCCGGATGCGCAGGCTCAGCGGCCATGGCTCACGGGCCCAGCCGCTCCGTGGCATGTGGGATCCTCCCATACTGGGGCACGAACCCGTGTCCCCTGCATCAGCAGACGGACTCTCAACCACTGCGCCACCAGGGAAGCCCTGTTTAACTGTTTCTTGATGTCTTATTCATTTTTGATTTTCTAGTGCTTGACACAGGGCAAGATGCATAGGACTTGGCAACATACATTTAGAGTCTCAGTGAATGAACAGATGTTGCGAATTTTGTTAAAGAAATTCTTACATTATTTAAACATCAAATAGGTTATCATAAGGTTTCTGTCCTCCCTAAACTTCTATACCACGTTTAATGCCATTTTTATAGTATTACCTAATCACAGGATGTGAAAGTTGAAAGGGGATTTGGAGGTTGACTAGTTCAAACCTTTGTTTTCTCATCTGTAAAATATATAGTGGAAAGGTTAAATCATTTATCCAGGACCTCTCAGATAGTGAGTATTATGACTGAGAGTGGAATCCTTATCTCCTAATTTCCTTTATGGGGCTCTTTCTGTCTGTTCCACGTTGTATAATTCCTGACTTATAGTACAGAGTTTTAAGTCCTTTTAGAGTTTAACTCATGACTGTGCATTCATGCTTTTGTGCAGTGTCGTAATAATGGTAGACACTGAGTAAATATTTGTCGAATTAAATTACTCATAGCTTCCATGTTTAAGACCATATTTCCTGCATCTCTTGGAAAGCCCTGAATTTATAATCAATAGCAATGGGGGTCACTTAGGGGTTAAAGAGATAATTTAAAAGTAATGGTGTCCAAATTCAAATTTCATTGCTGTCTTCTTGTAATAATTCATATCACACAGGACCAGTGATATAGATGCTTCAATTCACAGCCCATACTTAGACAAGAAATAGAATTTCAATATTTATCATGAGAGAGGATCTTAAGAATATTAAAACTGAATTCATAACATAGTCCAGTGAATATTTGAGAACTATCAGAAATGAATTGAGGTACTAAATAAAACAAAGGTTGATACTGCAGAACTGGAAGAGCTTTTGAGCTCTTAATAATTTTTAGATAGTCATTTTCCCTGAGCTTGAACTAAATCATTCAGCCTATTTATTTTTTAGTCAACAGTAGGGCAAGTTTAAGGATTACTTTTAATTACAGGAAATAGAGATGGATATATATGAACTGGTCCTATAAAAAGAGGTCTCTTGTACAATAGATAGGAAATTAATATGTATACAGTAAATCAATTTGTATTTCACAGCAGATTGCATGGAATTCAAACCTGTATTTTGTGAAATAGATGAACATTATACTGATTTTCAATCATATTTTATATGCTGTTCCTTCCTTTACCTGACACATGATTGCCTATGGCCCTAAAACATCTGAGAAGCGGAGAGAGAAAATTCTGAGAAGAAAAGAGAGACCAACAATTGTGAGAAAAACATGATATGGAGGATAATGTCCTTGGCCTCACACTGACCTTTCTATTCAGCATCTTCGTCCCTTGACCACTGCTAAGCAGTAGCTTTTCTCATTGCAATCATTCTTATACCACTTAGAAAAAGAAAAAAATCATTTTGGTTACTGTGGGTAGGTTTGAAAGCCTCTGATTATGCAGCTTTAACCTTCACAGTGACACAAGGACATTCTATTAACATGTATGTGTAAGTATTAGTGTCCTTATGTACTTAAAGGATGTTGAGAAGCTTATTTGGCACTCTAGATGTTAGAAACTTGACAAAGAACTTCCATTTTTATTAACTATTAATGATCTACTGATCATGTGGGAGAAGAAACTAGTTCCTCTGATGAGAGATTAAAATGGAGGGAGACAGGTTGGTGAAGAAGAGGCGTTTTCCTAACTTTGCCTTGGAAATGTTAAGGATTGGAGACTGTCACATTGTGGGGAGAACAAAGAGCCCTCTCCTTGCAGCCAGACTGACACACTGTCCTCAATGGTGGCCAAGCCCTCTTGGGCTAAAGTTTGACCATTGCTCTGAGCCAGAGTGTAGAAAATGGTATGAAAATGAGATCTAGAATTAGTTATAAAGGGAGGATTAGAAACAGGTAAACTAAGCTCATTTATTCATTTGCTTATATTTCCTTATTCATTTTTATTTTATTTTCTTTGATAGTATTTTTTTTAACATATCTTTGAATATACCAGATTCTCTGAGCTCTACTAAAAAGAAGGAGTGAAGGCATTTTTGTCCAACCTGGAGGTGAAATTTCAGGAACAGCATGCAGGTGGAAGTGATCATTACTTTCCGGGCATCAGAATAGAAAGGGATGCTCCGGGCTTATTTGGTTACTTGTCTCTCCCTATTTATAGGTACACCAGCCAGGGCTGGAAACGTGGAGACCTTAGGTTGCATGGATAATACGGGGTGAACACTGTATTCAGCCAGAGCATGAAAACTAGTTAATTGACTGGCAGAGAGTTATTTATTTAAAAAAATACTGAGTAATTGGGGAGATTGCAAGGAGTTGCAGGTGTTAGTGAGTTCTTTTGCTGAGATGTTAAAACAATTTTATGAATACTTGATTATCTAAAAAATGACACTAGTGAAGATGTGTGTGAATGTGTGTGTGTTAGATCACAGTGAAGAAGCAGAGGCATTTATATACTTGACCCACCATGAGACACTGAATGTGCAGCTGGGGGTTGAACTAAGTGCCCACCTGTTCCAGCCTCACCAGAATAGGTGCTTCTGTTACTATAGAAAATAATAGATGCAGAAATATATTGACAGAATATCTGTTCAATCATTTTTCTCTTCTGACTTAGCTTCTAGGTAATTGTCACCCTCTTAGTTGGTGGCTAGCATGAATGAAGTCATGGTCAGGGTTTTGCAAATGGAAAGTAACATAATCCATATATAAAGGGGGAATATTTTAGTGTAGAAAGGATGGGTTCTAGATGCTGACACATCAGAATTTGAATTCTTGGCCTGTTACTTCTTCACAGTGTGATCTTGAGATTTATTCTCTCTTTATTTCGGCTTTTTCATCAAGATGAGTATAATAATACCAAGTTCAATTTTCCTTTTATGTACCTCCTCTTCCCTTTGTGAGAGTATTTACTGAAAGTTTGGTCTCTTTTTAGGCCCTTTTCTGGATGCTTAGAAATAGAATTTTGAGCAAAACTGACCCTGTCTCTGGCCTGCTGGAGATTTCAAGATAGTGAGGTTGTTGTGAAGGTTGAATGTAGATTAGTTCACCTAAAGTTTCTCAATAAGTATGGGGCCCTTCTTTTTTATAAAAGGCCCTCAGATTTTCTTAGGCAGTTTTATATAAAAGATCCAAATACCTCTTGCCTTTTGCCCCAAATCATGCGACTTGTTCAGAGGCTAGGAAGTTAGGGTCCATGGAATAACACTTTTCAGTACATAAAAGGTTTGACATACATTTAATTCTTAGATTTTAAATGATTTTACTTTGTTTTTTGTAGGTGGATATAAAGGGAACAAAAAGTGACATAGACTGCTTGGGCTATAGTAAGATAAATTTTGTGAGTGGAAGCATGTCAGACATTATCAAGTCAGAATTAATTGTAACTTGTACTGCAATGTTATGTCTGAGGATTCTCCAATTTCGTTAATGGCTTACTTAATTGACAATATCATCATGGCTCGGAAGGGTGTGAAATTAAAATCTTAAGAAGCATATAAAATTATACTGCAGTTCAGAAATTTTGTGTGAACAAAGCAATGCGGTTGGTAAGTACCTTATTTATGATTGACTCTTCATACTTAGACAGTTGCACTTGATATCTTAGTCCTTTCAAGCTGCTAGAAAATATAACATAAATTGTGTGGCTTATAAACAGCAGAAATATATTTCTCATAGTTCTGAAGACTCGAAAGGTCAAGGTGCTGGTGTATAGTCAATGTCTGGTGGGGGCCTACTTCCTAGACAGTCGTCTTTTTACTATGCCCTCACATGGCAAAAGGGGGAAGGTTGTGTTTGGGGATCTTGTATAAGCTCTCGTCCCATTCATGAGGGGTCCACTCTCATGTGCTACTTTCACTTTGGGGGTTAGAGTTTCATAACATGAATTTTGGGGGGACACAAACATTGAGACCATAGTAGTATCAATATCGAAAGAAAAGATTGACCTAAAGCATTGACCGTTTGCCTGGTTAAGAAAAACTGTCAAAAATAGACACGATGTTTCTAATAAAAATTACAAAGTAAAATAGAGCAGTATGTCCCATCTACATTCCAAGGATTGTGGTCTGGAAAGCATATACCATCTGATTTCTTTAGTTGTCTGGATCTTTATCATGGCCGAAACTTTTAAGATATTTTTGCACATTTCTATTTTCAGTTATTACTAGTGTCTCAAACACAGACATGATGTGCTGACCAATGACCATAAGTAAGATATGGACTTTGAGTTTTGTGTTTCAGTAGTAACGGGTATAAGGCTGTGTTTATATTTTCGTACCCTGTTTCTCTCCAACTTTGTGATTTATGTCTTATATTTGGTAGAGGACTAAGTACACATCATACGAGCCACAAAACAAAGTCAAACCTATGTCTCTGGACTAATGGCCTGGTGCTCTGGCTGACTGAGCTTTCTAAAACAAATGACCCACATCAATATTATTATATATTCTCTTAAACAAATTAGAGAATATTATTTCAAATAGGAAATAGCTGATTCGTTTTAAACTACAAGTAATATTTTATTATATTTTCAAATTTAAAACATCTCAGGTAAATGGAAGTGAATATTTAAGTTTTACAATATAGTGGGGGGAAAGTGATTATGTAAATTATATACATACTGATGGGATAGAAATCTACATATTGGAATTTCTATTTCCCTACTATTTTTATGATATCATCATAATAAAATAAAATTACTGCCTATTGCATTAAAAGCACTTACTTATTAGTGAAATGGCCAGGAAAAAGTAATCACTCAGGGAAGTATTAACATGAGATAGTTTGTTTAAGGGTGTATATCACTTGAACTTCCTTTGAACTCTCTGTACTTCTTGCTGTTTATGACAAAGAAAGCCATTGCTCACAAAGTATTGGCTTTGCCTTTGAAGTAATACCAGGAGATCAGTGACAAAAGGCAGAGCTGAGATTAGATGCTGAGTGTTATTGTCTTGCTGGAGTCCCAAAGCTATGTGAAATGTCAGCTAATTGAAAATGGTAATTATCCTACCTAGCCACCTAAACTGGTTCATTCTAGGATATGTGTTACCTTTAAATTAATAGCCATTGATCTCCTGGTTTTTCACAATTCTTCTCTGTCCTTTTGTCAAATTATCTAGCCATCAGTCCTTGGGACAAAGCCCATCTCATCATTTTTATTGACAATGGTTTAATGAGTGACCTGGCCTTCCTGTTTGGATAGACTGTAATAGGTCCATCCATCTGAGGGTCTGTCAGCCAGAGCTGTGTAACCTTTACTGTATATTTGTTTTCTTACTAGAAAGGTTTTTAAATGAAAACTTTAAGTAATTGTTTGACTGTGGCTATTTGCATTTATTTCAGATACTGATTGGGAGGAGCCATATTAATCACAGTAGTAGTAGGTCTTCAAATTATGATCTACTGAGAAAGGCTGTCCCCTTGAGAGATGAATAATATATATTCAGAATGCTCAGCTTGCTTCTAATGGGCAGTACTTCATGCCAAATGGCTTTGAGGGAAATTTGTATGGTATAATTCTTCAGACACAGAATTAAAATTCTCAGTTACGATGGGGAAAAATAAAACCATCAAGTAGAAATTAGAAATACATATTCTGCATAGCTATAAAATGAACTTCAAGTGCACTCTGATCCCGTAAAATTGAGTTAGTCTAGAAAATATTTCAGAGTAACCTAATCCCAAGTCAAGGCTTCCTGTTGTAATGAGTGAACAACCCAAAGTCACTTGGGCTTGAACTGTTTGAAAGAAGTGAAGAAGATACAAAGAGTGTGGGGAATTATTCAAATATATTCAGGTAGAATTCTCCACTGTGGAGGTTAGGAGCCTAACACAGAGTGGTTATGGAAAAGTTATATTCTTGGTTCAAGCCTTGCCACAGAGTCATAAAACCAGTTTTATTTTTGAGTGTGAGGGAAACCAGTGTGTTGTCTTCCTAGTCATACTAGAAATAGGAAGTAGTTCTTCCTCCATTATTTTTATGTCATTAATTGTAACTGTAAAGTATATTCACAAACTATGGAGACTAAGGACATGCAAACAAATTTGGTGCTAACAATAGTTGAAGGTAAAATTAATCTGACACAGTGAATAATGAGCAAACTCCTTTTGTGCTCTATGTTTAGGTACAAATATGAAAATATTCAATCATGTTGGGAAATCATGGTTTTATAGCTCAAAAAGAAAGAGGGAAAGGGTTCGGGAGTGAGAGGCAACTTCTTGTCCTCCTTTTTTTTTTTTTTTTTTTGCGGTACGCGGGCCTCTCACTGCTGTGGCCTCTCCTGTTGCGGAGCACAGGCTCCGGACGCGCAGGCTCAGCGGCCACGGCTCACGGGCCCAGCCGCTCCGCGGCACGTGGGATCCTCCCGGACCGGGGCACGAACCCGTGTCCCCCGCATCGGCAGGCAGACTCTCAACCACTGCGCCACCAGGGAAGCCCCTTGTCCTCCTTTTTTAAAAACAGTTCCGACAAAGACTCTCTCCTTGACTAAACTTAATTCAAGCTGCTTTAAGACCTCTAGGCCTTGAACTTGGCATCCAGTTTTCTTGGGCTTGAATCACCCAATTATAGCAGGAACATTGCTCAATCAGTCTAGTTAGAATCCCTTACCCTCAATATCTGATCAAGCTCTGTATGTGGTGACATTCTTCATCTCCCAGGTGACAGGTGATCACCCTGACCTTCCCTCAGTGTTCCAGTCAAATCTGTTTAACCAGAATTCCCCCTTTGCCTCTGATGTTTCCTCCTGGTAATGTCCTTTCCTCAGACTTCCACCCTACTACTCGGGTAGGAACCTCCGTTTGTCCATGCTGTATTCAGAATTGAGCTCAGTTCTATATTGAGATCTCTTTTCTCTTATTGCAACAGTTCCAGAATAAATATTTTTACCATTTAACTACTGTCCAGTTCTGGCTTTCTTTAATGGTTTTGCCGATTTAACCACTTCAGGCTCTGGTTTTTCTTTGACAATTTCACAGACCCTTATTTCATTTCAAGCAAAAATTGTTTAGATTGCCATGTCCCACCTGTCCTGTCCTGACGTCAGTATCTGAGAATAAGTGAAGGTATTTCCCAGAGGAACCCAGGCATAGATGTGTGGGATGTCAACAAGCTTGCCGCCCTGCACAATTATGTCCTCCCTCCCCCACCTGCCAGCAGCTGGAACTGGAGGATGGGGGCCATGCCTTTGGTCCCCTATCCCTAGTGGTTGGAATTGGATGATGCTTAATTGTCATTTCTGTCTGAATTTGATAGCATGAAGTGAAGGCATTAGGGTTTTTTCCCTGAAAGTTCTACCTTTTATAGTAAAAATAACTCTATAGCCAAATCCTGTCCTGTTTAAAAGAATACCAACCAAAGATCAAAGTAGTGGTACGTTTCTTCTGGAAACTTAATGAAGTTTAAGTCCCAGAAATCCTGTCCTTTCACTACTCTGACACCTTGTAACAAAGGCTCTTTAGAGCTTGTAGGTGTGGAAGAGCCTACAGAGTTATAGCTGGATATTGCTATGGGGAAAATAATAGCAATAGTTGTTCACTACACAGCCTACATTCATGTCATTGCTTCTCCCTAGTAAACTATCTGGCAGGCAAAATGCTACCTATTCAAAATACCTGGCATTTGTGATCACTGTAACTGTAAACTCTTGGCATTTGGTTTATTTTTTCAAGCCAGACCATTTTGCACTACTCTTAAATATCTTGGCATTAGAACTTTGTTTTTGATACAGATAATTTCTCTTGTTATTTCCCTGTTGCCCTTATTGCTTCCATCCATTTATCTGCAATTCGCTTTAATTGAGTCATCCTCATGATCATGGAGAATTTGTTTAGCCATTTCAATTTTCAGCTGTAATCTCATTTTGAATTGTTTATCCTGATGATTAACATCAATGTATGAAGACTCAACAGAGAAAAAATATTATGTGGAAAATTTAGTCTTTAATAGTTAATATAAACCTTCAGATGTTGGTTGTCAAAGGCTGCAATATCTCTTTGATCTTTAAAAAGCTCATCAATGAAGACAGTTCAGTTGAAGAAGCTATACTGTTCAATCCAAATATTTTTGGAAATCTGCTTTGAGTCTTGAGGATTTAAAAATTTGCATAAATGATCTGAATCTCAGCAAGCTCTGAATGAACAGTAACTATTTGATGGGATAATTTAAAGAGCCAGCCACTGGAGTGATGATTCTCTACAAAAGTGATCATTTACTAAGTGATTATGCCTAACTTTGCATGAACTTAATATCCCACTGGTAATTTTTAATCAATAAAGTGAAATATAATCAGGTTGGAGAACATGTAAGGCTGCATCAGTGCATTAAAACCTGTCAGCAGGGAGAGAAAAGAAGAAAGTGGCAACATAAGATTGAATTATTTGGGAAAGTCGAAGAGAAATGTAGTTTTGCCTCTGCTGTGATACTCAGCTTGGAATAGAATGCACTCCACCACAGGGCTTGTATCTCCAGGAGTCCAGCAAGTGGGGCTTTGGCCAATGTTGGACTTCGCCAGCAAACAGAAAAGGAATCTTACACTCTTGATTCACATGTTCTTTTGGTTCTAATAATGCATAGCTGATGGTGCTGTATTGGAGGCATCTGTAATCTGTGCCTGGGTCAGTTACTTATTTTTTTCACAATGTTAGTTTTGCCATTTAGGAAATAAAGAGGACTGAGAAGGTCGTCTTTAGGCTATATGCACCTCTAAAATTCTATATTATATATGCACAGATGACAACTCTGTAGCTGATTATAAAGTCATAGTTCCAGAGAGTTCAAAATGGGAGATTTAGACTTGACAGTCCTGTTGCTATAAATGCTGGTTAAAACCCAAGAATTAGATTGAGTCAAGAGTCTATATTTGTACATGGAAGAGAGTAAAAGATCCAGGAAGGGTCTAGGACCCTGCTGAGATTGGGGTGAGGAGCCAGCAAATGAGAGATGTGTCAATGACTAGGAGAAAAATAAGGAGAGCATGGGGTTCCTGAAGCCGTGAGAAGAAAGCATTTAGCATAGAAGAGGGTAATAAACTGTGCTGAAAGCATCTAAAACGTTATGGACAAGAGTAGAAGAGCTGCCATTGGACTTAGCTGCTTGCAGCTTGACAAAAGTGGGCTTGTGACAATGAAAGTGCAATCAGAGTAGAGTAAATAGAGAATGGAGGTGATGAAGTGGAGAATGTGATTATTGGTAGCTCTTTTACTTTTAAGGGTGGCAGAAGAAAACTGGAGCAGAGCTGGAGGGAGATTTGTAATTAAGGAAATTAATCCTCTTGGTCTTTTTCTTTTTTTGACCATTGTAATAGAACACATTTTTGGGGCATAATACAGTAGAAAGAAAAAAAATCAACGATGCAGGAAAGAAATTAGATAGTTGTCCAAGATAAATCCTCAGCAGATGCAAGACTATGGGCCCTGGCACACAGAGGTGTTGGCAGCTGATAGGAAAGGAGTTCCTTCATCCACATAATATTTATTTTTCTTAAATTTAATTGAGAAAGTTATAGCTGAGAACAAACTGTGTATGTGTGTGTAGGAGGTTGTGATGTAAAATGCAGTTCTCTTTACAGATCTTGGTCAAAATATTTAAAAGTAAAATTCCATCAGGGAACTACAGCTAGAGGACAGAAGGATGAAGGACAATTATATATATATATATATATATATATATATACACACATATATATATATGTATATATATATAAAAGAATATAAAGTCAAAATACTGGTCAAAATATTTAAAAGTAAAATTCCATCAGGGAACTACAGCTAGAGGAGAGAAGGAAGAATATAAAGTGGAAAGAGTACATTGAAACAGCATCTTTGAATTACTGGTTCAAGGTGGCAGAGTAAAAGGACGTGCACTCACTCCCTCTTGCGAAAGCACCAGAGTCACTGTTGAACAATCATCAACAGGAAGACACTGCAACTCACCAAAAAAGATGCCCCACATCCAAAGACATAGGAGAAGCCACAGTGAGATGGTAGGAGGGGTGCAATCACAATAAAATCAAATCCCATAACTGCTGGGTGGGTGACTCACAGACTGGAGAACACTTATACCACAGAAGTCCACCCAGTGGACTGAAGGTTCTGAGCCCAACGTCAGGTTTCCCAACCTGGGGGTCAGGCAATGGGAGGAGGGATTCCGAGAGCATCAGACTTTGAAGGCTAGAGGGATTTGATTGCAGAACTTTCACAGGACTGGGGGAAACAGAGACTCCATTCTTGGAGGGCACACACAAAGTAATGTGCACATCGGGACCCAGGGGACGGAGCAGTGACCCCATAGGAAACTGAACCAGACCTACCTGCTAGTGTTGGAGGGTCTCCTGCAGAGGCAGGGTTGGCTCTGTCTCACCGTGAGAACAAAGATACTGGCAGCAGAAGTTCTGGTAAGTACCCCTTGGCGTGAGCCCTCCCAGAGTCCACCATTAGCCCCACCAAAGAGCTGGGTAGGCTCCAGTGTTGGGTCTCCTCAGGCCAAACAAACAATAGGGAAGGAACCCAGCCCCACCCATCAGCAAACAAGCGGATTAAAGTTTTACTGAGCTCTGCCCACCAGAACAACACCCAGCTCTACCCAACACCAGTCCCTCCCATCAGGAAGCTTGCACAAGCCTCTTAGATAGCCTCATCCACCAGAGGGCACACAGCAGAAGCAAGAAGAGCTACAATCCTGCAGCCTGTGGAACAAAAACCACATTCACAGAAAGATAGACAAGATGAAAAGACAGAGGGCTATGCACCAGATGAAGGAACAAGATAAAACCCCAGAAAAACAATTAAATGAAGTGGAGATAGGAAACCTTCCAAAAAAGAATTCAGAATAATTATAGTGAAGATGATCCAGGACCTTGGGAAAAGAATGGAGGCAAAGATCAAGAAGATGCAAGAAATGTTTAACCAAGACCCAGAAGAATCAAAGAACAAACAAACAGATGAACGATATAATAACTGAAATGAAAAATACACTAGAAGGAATCAATAGCAGAATTACTGAAGCAGAAGAATGGATAAGTGACCTGGAAGACAGAATGGTGGAATTCACTGCCAGGGAACAGAATAAAGAAAAAAGAATGAAAACAAATGAAGAAAGCCTAAGAGACCTCTGGGACAACATTAAACACAACAATATTCACAATATTAGGGTCCCAGAAGGAGAAGAGAGAGAGAAAGGACCCAAGAAAATATTTGAAGGGGTTATAGTCGAAAAATTCCCTAACATAGGAAAGGAAATAGCCACCCAAGTCCAGGAAGTGCAGAGTCCCAGGCAGGATAAACCCAAGGAGAAACAGGCTGAGACACATAGTAATCAAACAGATAAAAATTAAAGACAAAGAAAAATTATTGAAAGCAGCAAGGGAAAAATGACAACATAAAAGGGAACTCCCATAAGGTTAACAGCTGGTTTCTCAGCAGAAATTCTACAAGGCAGAAGGGAGTGGCATGACATATTTAAAGTCATGAAAGGGAAGAATCTACAACCAAGATTACTCTACCCGGCAAGGATGTCATTCATATTTGACAGAGAAATCAAAAGCTTTACAGACAAGCAAGATCTAAGAGAATTCAGCACCACCCAACCAGTTCTACAACAAATGCTAAAGGAACTTTCCTAAGTGGGAAACACAAGAGAAGAAAAGGACTTACAAAAACAAACCCATAACAATTATTAAAATGGTCTTAGGAACATACATATCGATAATTACCTTAAACATGAATGGATTAAATATTCCAACCAAAAGACACAGACTCACAGAATGGATACAAAAACAAAACCCATATATATGCTGTCTAAAAGAGACCCACTTCAGACCAAGGGACACATACAGACTGAAAGTGAGGAGATGGAAAGAGTTATTCCATGCAAATGGAAATCAAAAGAGAGCTGGAGTAGCAATTCTCATATCAGGCAAAATAGACTTTAAAATAAAGAATGTTACAACAGACAAAGAAGGACATTACCTAATGATCAAGGGATCAATCCAAGAAGAAGATGTAACAATTACAAATATATATGCACCCAACATAGGAGCCACTCAATACATAAGACAACTGCTAACAGCTATAAAAGAGGAAATCAACAGTAACACATTAATAGTGGGGGATTTTAACACCTCACTTATGCCAATGGAGAGATCATCCAAACAGAAAATTAATAAGGAAACACAAACTTTAAATGACACAATAGACCAGATAGATTTATTGATATTTATATTTACAGGATATTCCATCTGAAAGCAGCACATTACAGTTTCTACTCAAGTGCACACAGAACATTCTCCAGGATAGAAAACATCTTGTGTTACAAATCAGGCTTCAGTTAATTTAAGAAAATTGAAATCACATCAAGCATCTTTTCTGACCACAGTGAAATGAGATTAGAAATCAATTACAGGGGGAAAAATGTAAAGAACACAAACATACAGAGGCTAAGCAATACATTACTACCTCAAGAAACAAGAAAAATATCAAATAAGCAATCTAACCTTATACCTAAAGGAACTAGAGAAAGAAGAACAAACAAAACCCAAAGTTAGCAGAAGGAAAGAAATCATAAAGATCAGAGCAGAAAAAAATGAAATAGAAACAAAGAAAACAGTAGTAAACAGTAAAACTAAAAGCTGCTTCTTTGAGAAGATAAAAAAAATTGATAAACCTTTAGCCAGACTTATCAGGAAAAAGCGGGAGAGGAATCAAATCAATAAAATTAGAAATGAAAAAGGAGAAGTTAAAACAGACACCACAGACATAGAAAGCATCCTAAGAGACAACTACAAGCAACTCTATGCCAATAAAATGGACAACCTGGAAGAAATGGACAAATACTTAGAAAGGTATAACCTTCAAAGACTGAACCAGGAAGAGATAGAAAATATGAACAGACCAATCACAAGTAATGAAATTGAAACAGTGATTAAAAATCTTCTGACAAACAAAAATCTAGGACCAGATGGCTTCACAGGTGAATTCTATCACACATTTAGAGAAGAGCTAACACCCATCCTTCTCAAACTCTTCCAAAATATTGCAGAGGAAGGACACTCCCAAACTCATTCTATGAGGCCACCTTCACCCTGATAGTAAAACTAGACAAAGATACTACAAAAACAGAAAATTACAGACCAATATCACTGATGAATATAGATGCAAAACTCCTCAACAAAATACTAGCAAACAGAATCTAACAGCACATTAACAGGATCATACACCATGACCAAGTGGTATTTATCACTGAGGGATAAAGGATTCTTTAGTATATGCAAAGGATTCTTCAATATACTTAAGGATTGCAAGGATTCTTCAATATACGCAAATAAAACAATGTGGCCCACCATATTAACAAACTGAAGAATGAATAAAATCCTATGATCATCTCAATAGATGCAGAAAAAGCTTTTGACAAAATTCAACACCCATTTATGATAAAAACTCTCCAGAGTGTGGGGCATAGAGGGAACCTACCTCAACATAATAAAGGCAATATATGACAAACCTGCAGTAAACATCAATCTCAAAGGTTAAAACCTGAAAGCATTTCCTCTAAGATCAGGAAGAAGACAAGGTTGCCCACTCTCACCACTATTATTCAACGTAGTTTTGGAAGTTCTAGCCACAGCAATCAGAGAAGAAAAAGAAATAAAAGGAAAACAAACTGGAAAAGAAGAAGTAAAACTCTCAGTGTTTGCAGATAGCATAGTAGTATACATACAGAATCCTGAAAGTGCTACCAGGAAACTACTAGAGCTAATCAATGAATTTGGTAAAGTAGCAGGATACAAAATTAATGCACAGAAATCTCTTACATTCATATACACTAACAACAAAAAATCTGAAAGAGAAATTAAGGAAACACTCCTATTTACCACTGCAATAAAAAGAATAAAATACCTAGAAATAAACCTACCTGGGGAGACCAAACACCTGTATGCAGAAAACTATAAGACACTGATGAAAGAAATTAAAAATGATACAAACAGATGGAGAGACATTCCCTGTTCTTGGATTGGGAGAATCAATATTGTGAAAATGACTATACTACCCAAAGCAATCTACAGAGTCAAAGCAATCCCTATCAAACTAGCAATGACTTTTTTTTTTTTTTTAACAGAACTAGAAAAAAAATCTTAAAATTTGTATGGAGACACAGAAGACCCCAAATAGCCAAAGCAGTCTTGAGGGAAAAAAATGGAGTTGGGAGAATCAGACTCCCTGACTTCAGACTCTTCTACAAAGCTACAGTAATCAAGACAATATGGTACTGGCATAAAAACAAAAATATAGATCAATGGAACAGGATAGAAAGCCCAGAGATAAACCCACGCACCTATGGTCAACTAATGTATGACAAAAGAGGCAAGGATATACAATGGAGAAAAGACAGCCTCTTCAATAAGTGGTACTGGGAAAACTGGGTAGCTACATGTAAAAGAATGAAATTAGAATACTCCCTAACACCATACACAAAAATAAACTCAAAATGGATTAGAGACCTAAGTGTAAGACCAGACACTATTAAATCCTTAAAGGAAAATATAGGAAGAACATTCTTTGACATAAATCACAGCAAGATCTTTTTTGATCCACCTCCTAGAGTAATGGAAATAAAACCAAAAATAAACAAATGGAACAAAATGAAACTTAAAAGCTTTTGCAAAGCAAAGGAAACTACAAACAAGATGAAAATACAACTCTCAGAGTGGGAGAAAATATTTGCAAACAAATCAACAGGCAAAGGATTAATCTCCAAAATATATAAACTGCTCATGCAGCTCAACATTAAAGAAACAAAAAACCCAATCAAAAGATGGGCAGAAGACCTAAATAGATATTTCTCCAAAGAAGACTTACAGATGGCCAAGAAGCACAAGAAAATCTTATCAAAATCACTAATATTTAGAGAAATGCAAATCAAAGCTACAATGAGGTATTAGCTCTCTCCAGTTAGAATGGGCATCGTCAGAAAATCTACAAACAACAGATGCTGGAGAGGGTGTAGAGAAAAGGGAAACCTCTTGTACTATTGGGAATGTAAACTGATACAGCCACTATGGAGAACAGTACGGAGGTTCTTCATAAAAACTAAAAACATAAAAAACATAAAAACTAAAAATAAAACTACCTGATGACCCAGCAGTCCCACTACTGGGCATATACCCAGAGAAAACCATAATTCAAAATGCCACATACACCCCAATGTTCATTGCAGCACTATTTACAATAGCCACGTCATGGAAGCAACTTAAATGCCCATCGACAGATGAATGGATAAAGAAGATGTGGTATATGTGTACAGTGGAATATTATTCAGCCATAAAAAGGAATGAAATTGGGTCATTTGTAGAGATGTGGTTGGATCTAGAGACTGTCAAATAGAGTGAAGTAAGTCAGAAAGGGAAAAACAAATATTGTATATTAACGTATATATGTGGAACCTAGAAAAATGGTACACATGATCCCTTTTGCAGGGCAGAAATTGAGACACAGATGTAGAGAACAAACGTATGGACACCAAGGGGGGAAAGTGGCGGGGGGATGGTGTTGGTGAGATGAATTGGGAGATTGGGATTGACATATATACACTAATGTGTATAAAATGGATAACTAATTAGAACCTGCTATATAAGAAAATAAATAAAATAAAATTCAAAAAAGAAAAAAACAGCATCTTCAATGCAAAGTTCAGGAATGTCATGAAGTAGGAGTCAATTGACATTATCAGGTGCTGCTAAGAGCTTTCTGGAGTTCAGTACTGAAAGAGGAGCTTTTAACAAGTGATTTCATTGTGAATGCTGCTTTTTTTACATAGTTCAAATGAAGTATGGTATAATGTGAAGACAACAGAAAATTATACAAAATTTAAAAAATGATCTTTATTCTTAGGGCAGTGTTTTTTCAAAATAAGTGCTATGACACATAGTAGATTATAACACGAAAATGTATTTCTTACTGTGGATAGCTGCAAGAAAAGAAAATTCAAATTAGAATGCTTAACCAACTGAGAGTTCACTGTGTCACTGAGATATGCATCTACTAATAAGTGTCCAGTAGCCAGATAGTGTTAGAGTTTGCATTTGGGGATGGTCTTTCACTCGTACTTGTTGTGCCATGGCAGACTATTCCATGCTAGGGCATCATGTTTCATTCTAAAAATGAAAAGCACTGGGGTAGGAATAAAAATGCCCCTTCCCAAAGATATCCATGTCCTCATGTTCAGAACCCGTGAATATGTTGCCTAGCATAGCAAACAAGACTTTGTGCATGTGATTAAGTTAAGGATTTTGAGGTGGAGAGATTATACTGGATTATCTGAGTAGGCCCAGTATAACCACAAGAGTCCTTATAAGTAAAAGGAGTCAGGAGATTCGGCAGGGGAGGCGACGATAGACACACAGTGATACAGAGTGTGAAAAATTCAACTGGCAGATGCTGGCTTTAAATATGGTAGGAGGCCAAGGGCCAATGGATATGGGTAGCTTCTTCCAGGGATGTGGGAAAACACATGAAAAAACATATTTTTCCCAGAACCTCCAGATGATTTTAGCCCATTGAGTCCCATTTCAGACTTCTGAACTCCATACTAAGATAACAAGATAATAAATCTGTGTTGTTTTAAGGCACCAGGTAATCTGTGGTAATCTGTCATAATCTGTCACAGTGGCAATAGGAAACTAATGTAAATGTGAATGGGCAAAAGGGGAGAAAGAAACACGCCAGTTGAGTTTGTCACGTTACATTAGGAAAGCAAAAGCCTTCCTAGAAATGCTATGAGTTGGCATTTGTTTGTATCTTTTAATCCAGAATTGGGCCCATGGCCAACCTAATTCAGTCACTAACCGAAAATAATTTAAATGTCATAGTATTAGACAATTATGGTCCATGCCCTGGGCCTGAAGCAAGAGATGTTTTCCTTTCTAAGATCCATTGATCTCTGTCATTAGTAGGAAAAAACAGAATCTGTTGGAAAGGAAGTAGGAGGTTGAAGAGGAATGGACCCTGGTTACATAGCCAATGATGAGGTGCTGGATATAGAGCCGTCATTGGGACACTGGACATGTAGCAGATACTGAGACATAGGGTGAAGAGCAGATGTTGGATATGAGAAGGTATTTGGGAAGTTGGGTGTGTAGCAGATGGTGTCTGCCAAGATGCCCGTCATTTCCCATCTACCAGCAAGCGTCACTATTTCCTTTCAAAAATATATTTCAAATTTGTCTTATCTTCATGTCCACAGCCAACATTCTGTTCAACTGAGCATCATGTCTCTTGTGAATACTAAAATTATCAACTAATTTTCCTCATATGATCTATTTTGCTTCAGACTCAACCCTATTTTATTTTTTCACCATTATGCAGCCAGAATAGTCTTCTAAAAATGTATTTTTATTAACCCCTTGTTTTTTGATTAACAACTTCTCAATGAAATTAGAATTCAGATAAAAATCCTTGACTGCCTTATGTCTCTTCAAGCATTGCTTACAGAGAAAAAAGATCCTTTAACAAAGGTTTCATGTTTGGGCTATGTTATTTATTTATATTTTGAGTACTCTTTTCTTTTATAGAAATTAATTTTAGCTCATAATTACGTACTCATATTTGTGATTATCTGACTAATGCCTCTATTTTAAGTCATAAGCTCCACTATAGTAGAAACCAGGTCCAATTTTACCCAGTATTGTATTGCACTTAAACTATAACTATAGAGAGAATGAATAATGAACCAAAAAAAACCCCAAAACAAGAAAAAATAACGCTTCTTAAACTCCAAAATTCACTGATCAGTGGGAAAAATAATGAAATGACTATAATAAAAATGATAAAAGTTACACTCTAGAAAGACAGGAGACCTGAATTTGGACCTTTACAAGTCATCTGAGCCTAGAATGTGGATTTAACAGATGCAGTTAAGGTGATGTTGGAAGATAAGACATTTCAGGTTTAGTGAACAAAACATATTGAAGCAGGTTGATGCGGAAGAATGAGTCAGACTCACAGACCTAATTTCACACTCTGAGATGGCTTAGGGAGTGGAGGGATGGAACAGAAAATGAGTTCTGGAAGTTTGTGAAGATCAGGCTGTAGAAGTTAGCAAACACTGCAAACCTATGCAAATAAATTCTAATTTTTTTGTGTTATTTTTGTTTCTAAATATATGAGTAATATAATTTTTTAATAGATCTTTATTGGAGTATAATTGCTTCACAATGCCGTGTTAGTTTCTGTTGTATGGAATTGTAGGAAGTTAACATTTGGGTACAGTCATACCATTCTTATTTATTCACCATCTATTCAACAAATACTTTTTGAGTACTAATTAATTGTCAGAGTTCAAAATAAGCATGAGATAAGTGACAGAAAAATAAAGACATGGTTCTTGCTCTCATAGAAAAGTTCTTTTTCTCTAATTTTTAAAGGTTTTTATTTTGTCTCTAAGACAACATCACAAGTTCATTGAGAGCAGAAGAAATCACTCTTTATATTTCTCCTGTTTCAATCATGGTAACTACAGCAGAATTAGGAAAACAATAGATTTACTAATTGGAACCCCAAGTAGATTTATTAATTGATAATCAAGATATTTCCAGATGGTAAAAATTGAAAAAAAATACTATGATGACACCTTGAATCATTACAGACCTACCTTACCAAAAGTGAGTAAAATGAAAAGGGACAATTAAAACTTAATGTAGTTAGATGGACAAATCTGAGGCAGTGATATTTCAGGCTGAAAATTCACTTGGAGGCCTGAAAATCCAGAATTCTAATTTTAATATTAAATAAATGCAGCTGCCACATGCTCCATCACATTCTGTATTGTCTCACTATGGCTTGAATGTCTTGTCTATTTTGGAATGTATCATACTAATCAAAACATCTAATGCTGGTTAACATGATAGTTCCCTGCCTTAATTACATGGGCTGTCAGGTGAAATTGACACATGGATTTCAATGAGAACAAAATTTAGTCTGATTCCCATTAGGGAACATACTGATGAGTGATATTTATATCCTACCTTAGATAAACGTTTTTCTTCAGTTGGTATCACCCTGATTATAATCACATGTACTATAATAATAGTGATTAGGACTTAAAATATATAGAATATAAACTGCATAGGACACGTTTTAAAAATGACATAATTTTCAACTAAAGAAGAAGAAAACATAAATTTTCAGTGCTCTAAAAAAGATTTTGCTTTGTTGATATGAGGAGATGAAAAGTGAAATTGAAAAATAAGAATTTAGTTCCCAGCATCCAAAAATCCAACTTAACTTTACCTTTGTCTTTTTTTTTTTTTTTTGGATTCTTTTTTAATAACATCTTTATTGGAGTATAATTGTTTTACAGTGGTGTGTTAGTTTCTGCTGTATAACAAAGTGAATCAGCTATATGTAAACACATATCCCCATATCCCCACCCTCCTTATCCCACCCCTCTATGTGGTCACAAAGAACCGACTGATCTCCCTGTGCTATGTAGCAGCTTCCCACTACCTATTTTATATTTGGTAGTGTATATATATCAGTGCTACTCTCTCACTGTGTCCCAGCTTACCCTTTCCCCTCCCTGTGTCCTCAAGTCCATTCTCTACACCTGTGTCTTTATTCCTGTCCTGCCCCTAGGTTCATCAGAACCACTTTTTTCTTTTTAGATTCCACATATATGTGTTAGCATATGGTATTTGTTTTTCTCTTTCTGACTTACTTCACTCTGTATGACAGACTCCATTTCCATCCACCTCACTACAAATAACTCAATTTCGTTTCTCTTTATGGCTGAGTAATATTCCATTGTATATATGTGCCACACCTTCTTTATCCATTCATCTGTCAATGGACACTTAGGTTGCTTCAGTGTCCTGGCTATTGTAAATAATGCAGCAATGAACATTGTGGTACATGACTTTCTTTGAATTATGGTTTTCTCAGGGTATATGCCCAGTAGTGGGATTGCTGGGTCCTATGGTAGTTCTATTTTTAGTTTTTTAAGGAACCTCCATACTGTTCTCCATAGTGGCTGTATCAATTTACATTCCCACTAACAGTGCAAGAGGGTTCCCTTTTCTCCACACCCTCTCCAGTATTTATTTTTTGTAGACATTTTGATGATGGCTATTCTGACTAGTGTAAGGTGATACCACATTGTAGTTTTGATTTGCATTTCTCTAATGATTAGTGATGTTGAGCATCCTTTCATGTGTTTGTTGGCAATCTGTATATTTTCTTTGGAGAAATGTCTGTTTAGGTCTTCTGCCCATTTTTGGATTGGGTTGTTTGGTTTTTGATATTGAGCTGTATGAGCTGCTTGTATATTTTGGAGATTAATCCTTTGTCAGTTGCTTCATTTGCAATATTTTCTCCCATTCTGAAGGTTGTCTTTTCATCATGTTTATGGTTTCCTTTGCTGTGCAAAAGCTTTTAAGTTTCATTAGGTCCCATTTGTTTATTTTTGTTTTTATTTCCATTTCTCCAGGAGGTGGGTCAAAAAGGATCTTGCTGTGGTTTATGTCATAAAGTGTCCTGCCACTGTTTTCCTCTAAGAGTTTGATAGTGTCTGGCCTTACATTTAGGTCCTTAATTCACTTTGAGTTTATTTTTGTGTATGGTGTTAGGAAGTGTTCGAATTTCATTCTTTTATGTGTAGCTGTCCAGTTTTCCCAGCACCACTTATTGAAGAGGCTGTCTTTTCTCTATTGTATATTCTTTCCTGCTTTGTCAAAAATAAGGTGACCATATGTGTGTGGGTTTATCTCTGGGCTTTCTATCCTGTTCAGTTGATCTATATTTCTGTTTTTGTGCCAGTACCATACAGTCTTGATTACTGTAGCTTTGTAGTATAGTCTGAAGTCAGAGATCCTGATTTCTCCTGCTCTGTTTTTCTTAAGACTGCTTTGGCTTTCAGGGTCTTCTGTGTTTCCATACAAATTGTGAAATTTTTTGTTCTAGCTCTGTGAAAAATGCCATTGGTAGTTTGATATGGATTGCATTGATTCTGTTGCTGTGGGTAGCATAGTCATTTTCACAATGTTGATTCTTCCAATCCGAGAATATGGTATATCTCTTCATCTGTTTGTATCCTCTTTAATTTCTTTCATCAGTGTCTTATAGTTTTCTGTATACACGTCTTTTTTCTCCTTAGGTAGGTTTATTCCTGGGTGTTTTATTCTTTTTGTTGCAGTGGTAAATGGGAGTGTTTCCTTAACTTCTCTTTCAGATTTTTCATTGTTAGTGTATAAGAATGCAAGAGATTTCTATGCATTAATTTTGTATCCTGCTACTTTACCAAATTCATTGATAAGCTCTAGTAGTTTTCTGGTGGCAGCTTTAGGATTCTCTATGTATAGTATCATGTCGTCTGCAAACAGTGACACTTTTACTTCTTCTTTTCTGATTTGGATTCCTTTTATTTCTTTTTCTTCTCTGATTGCTGTGGCTAAAACTTCCAGAAGTATGTTGAATAATAGTGGTGCTTGAGCAGCCATGTCTTGTTCCTGATCTTAGAGGAAATGCTTTCAGTTTTTCACCATTGAGAACGATGTTGGCTGTGGGTTTGTTATGTATTGTCTTTAGTTTGTTGATATAAGTACCCTCTCTGCCTACTTCTGGAGGGTTTTTATCATAAATTGGTGTTGAATTTTGTCGCAAGCTTTTTCTGCATTGATTGAGATTATCATATGGTTTTTATCCTTCAGTTTGTTAATATGGTGGTTCACATTGACTGATTTGATTGATTTGCGTATATTGAAGATTCCTTGCATTCCTGGGATAAACCCCACTTGATCATGGTGTATGATCCTTTTTACGTGCTGCTGGATTTTGTTTGCTAGTATTTTGTTGAGGATTTTTGCATCTATGTTCATCAGTGATATTGGCCTGTAGTTTTCTTTTATTCTGACATATTTGTCTGGTTTTGGTATCAGGGTGATGGTGGCCTTGTAGAATGAGTTTGGGAGTGTTCCTCCCTCTGCTATATTTTGGAAGAGTTTGAGAAGGATAGGTGTTAGCTCTTCTCTAAATGTTTCATAGAATTAGCCTGTGAGGCTATCTGGTCCTGGGCTTTTGTTTGCTGGAAGATTTTTAATCACTGTCAATTTCAGTGCCTTTGATTGGTCTGTTTATATTTTCTTTTTCTTCCTGGTTCAGTCTTGAAAGTTTCTGCTTTTCTAAGAACTTGCCCATTTCTTCCTGGTTTGTCCATTTTATTGGCCTAGAGTTGCTTGTAGTAATCTCTCATGATCCTTTGTATTTCTGCAGTGTCAGTTGTTACTTCTGCTTTTTCATTCCTAATTCTGTTGATTTGGTCTTTTCCCTTTTTCCTTGATGAGTATGGCTAATGGTTTATCAGTTTTGTTTGTCTTCTCAAAAAAACACCTTTTAGTTTTATTGGTCTTTGCTTTTGTTTCATTTCTTTTTCATTTATTTCTGATCCAATTTTTATGATTTCTTTCCTCCTTCTAACTTTGGGTTTTTTTCGTTCTTCTCTCTCTAATTGCTTTAGGTTTAAGGTTAGCTTGTTTATCTGAGATTTTTCTTGTTTCTTGAGGTAGGATTGTATTGCTATAAACTTCCCTCTTAGAACTGCTTTTGCTGCAACCCATAGGTTTTGTGTCATCATGTTTTCATTGTCAGTTGTTTCTAGGTATTTTTTGATTTCTTCAGTGATGTCTTGGTTATTTAGTAATGTATTGTTTAGCCTCCACGTGTTTGTATTTTTTACAGTTTTTTTTCCTTTAATTGATATCTAGTCTCATAACATTGTGGTCAGAAAAGATGCTTTATATGATTTCAATTTTCTTAAATTTTCCAAGGCTTGATTTGTGACTCAAGATAGGATCAGTTATGGATAATGTTCCATGAGCAGTAGAGAAGAAAGTGTATTCTGTTGTTTATGGATTAAATGTCCTATAAATATAAATGTCAATTAAGTCCGTCTTGTCTAATATCTCATTTAAAGTTTGTGTTTCCTTGTTTATTTTCATTTTTTATGATCTGTCCATTGGTGAAAGTGGGGTGTTAAAGTCCCCTACTCTTATTGTGTTACTGTCAATTTCCCCTTTTATGGCTGTTAACATTTGCCTTATGTATTGAGGTGCACCTATGTTGGGTGCATAAATATTTGCAATTCTTAAATCTTCTTCTTGGATGGATAACTTGATCATTATGTGTTGTTCTTCTTTGTCTCTTGTAATAGTCTTTATTTTCAAGTCTATTTTGTCTGATATGAGACTTGCTACTCCAGCTTTTTTGTGATTTCTGTTTGCATGGAATATCTTTTTTCATCCCCTCACTTTCAGTCTGTATTTGTCCCTAGGTCTGAAGTGGGTCTCTTTTAGACAGCATATATATGGATCTTGTTTTTGTATCCATTCAGCCAGTCTATGTCTCTTGGTTGTTGCATTTAATCGATTTAAGGTAATTTTTGGTAATTTAAGGTAATTATATGTATGTTCCTGTTACCATTTTCTTAATTGTTTTGGGTTTGTTTGTAGTCTTTTCCTTCTCTTGTGTTTCCTACCTAGAGAAGTTCCTTTAGCGTTTGTTGTAAAAGCTGGTTTGGTGGTGCTGAATTCTCTTAGCTTTTTCTTCTCTGTAAAGATTTTAATTGCTCTGTCGAATCTGAATGAGATCCTTGCTGGGTAGAGTAATCCTGGTTGTCGGTTTTCCCCTTTCATCACTTTAAATATGTCTTGCCACTACCTTCTGGCCTGCAGAGTTCTGCTGAGAGATCAGCTGTTAACCTTATGGGGATTCCCTTGTACGTTATTTGTTGCTTTTCCCTCGCTGTTTTTAATATTTTTTCTTTGTATTTAATTTTTGATAGTTTGATTAATGTGTGTGTTTTTGTGTTTCTCCTTGGAATTATCCTGTATGGGACTCTCTGTGCTTCCTGGACTTGATTGACTATTTCGTTTCCCATGTTGGGGGAGTTTTCAACTATAATCTGTTCAAATGATTTCTCAGACCCTTTCTTTTTCTCTTCTTCTGGGACCCCTATAATTCGAATGTTTGTGTGTTTAATGTTGTCCCCGAGGTCTCTGAGACTCTCCTCGATTCTTTTCATTCTTTTTTATTTATTCTTCTCTGCAGTAGTTATTTCAACTATTTTATCTTCCTGGTCAGTTATCTGTTCTTCTGCCTGTTATTCTGCTACTGATTCCTTCCAGAGAATTTTTAATTTCATTTATTGTGTTGTTCATCATTGTTTGTTTGCTCTTCAGTTCTTCTAGGTCCTTGTTAAATGTTTCATTTATTTTCTCCATTCTATTTCCACGATTTTGAATCACCTTTACTATCATTACTCTGAATTCTTTTTCAGGTAGACTGCATATTTCCTCTTCATTTGTTTGGTCTGGTGGGATTTTACTTTGCTCCTTTGCTGCATATTTCTCTGTCTTCTCATTTTGCTTAACTTTCTGTGTTTCGGTCTCCTTTTCACACGCTGCTGGTTTATAGTTCCCATTGTTTTTGGTGTCTGCCCCCAGTGGGTAAGATTGGTTCAGTGGCTTGTGTCAGCTTCCTGGTGGAAGGGACTGTTGGTGGGTGGGGCTGGATCTTGTCTTTCTGGTGGGCAGGGCTGTGTCCGTTGATGTGTTTCGGAGTGTCTGTGAACTTAGTATGATTTTAGGCAGCCTCTCTGCTAATGGATGGGTTTGTGTTCCTGTCTTGCTAGTTGTTTGGCATGGGGCATCCAGCACTGGAGCTTGCTGTTCGTTGGGTGGAGCCTGGGTCTTAGCATTGAGATGGAGATCTCTGGGAGAGCTCTCACTGATTGATATTCTGTGGGACCAGGAGGTCTCTGATGGTCCAGTGTCCTGAGCTCAGCTCTCCCACCTCAGAGGCTCAGACCTGATACTTGGTCAGAGCACCAAGACCCTGTTAGCCACACGGCTCAGAAGAAAAGGGAGAAAAAAAGAAAAAAATAATAATAAAATAAAAAATTAATAAAATAAAATAATTAAAATTGGAAACTTAAAAATAATTTTAAAAAAACAGAGTGACCAAACCAATAAACAAATCCACCAATGACAAGTGCTGAAAATATACTAAGATAAACACAAAAATCAGAAACAAGTCAGTTGCAGACAGCAAACCCCAAGTCTGCAGTTGCTCCCAAAGGCCACTGCCTCAGTTTTGGGAACATCCGTTGTCTGTTCAGGTATTCCACAGATGCAGGGTACCTCCAGTTGATTGTGGGGATTTAATCTGCTGCTCCTGAGGCTGTACAGAGAAATTTCCCTTTCTCTTCTTTTTTTGCATAGCTCCTGGGGTTCATCTTTGGTTTTGGCCCCTCCTCCGCATGTAGGTTGCTCTCTGGCTTCTGTTCCCATCCAAGACAGAATGGGGTTAAAGCAGTGGCTGATTACAGGGCTTTGGCTGTGGCCAGGGGGCAGGAGGGGTACAGTAGTTATAACTGGAATGTGGGGCAAACCTGTGGTGGCAGAGGTTGGTGTGACGTTGTAACAGCCTGAGGCGCACCATGTGTTCTTCCAGGGAACTTGTCCCTGGATCACAGGACCCTGGCACTGGCGGGCTGCACAGACTCCCGGAAGTGGAGGTGTCGATAGTGACCTGTGATTGCACACAGGCTTCTTGGTGGCTGCAGCAGCATCCTTAGCATTTCATGCCTGTCTGTTGTGTCCATGTTGACAGCCGCAGCTCAAGCCTGTCTTTGGAGCTCGTTTAGGCAATGCTCTGAATCTCCTCTCCTCACGCACCCCAAAACAGTGGTTTCTTGCCTCTTAAGCAGGTCCAGACTTTTTCCTCGACTCCCTCCCGGCTAGCTGTGGTGCCAACTAGCCCACTTCAGGCTGTGTTCACGCAGCCAACCCTAGTCTTCTCCCTGGGATCTGACCTCCAAAGCCTGAGCCTCAGATCCCAGCCCCCACCTGCCCTGGCAGGTGAGCAGACAAGCCTCTCAGGCTGGTGAGTGCTGGTTGGCAGCAACCCTTTGTGCAGAAATCTCTCCACTTGGCCCTCTGTGCCCCTGTTGCTGTGCTCTCCTCCGTGGCTCTAAAGCTCCCCCACTGCCCACCCCCTGTCTCTGCCGGTGAAGGGGCTTCCTAGTGTGTAGAAACTTTTCCTCCTTCAGAGCTCCCTCCCAGAGGTGCAGGTCCTGTCCCTGTTCTTTTTTTTTTTTTTTTTTGCGGTACGCGGGCCTCTCACTGCTGTGGCCTCCCGCATTGCAGAGCACAGGCTCTGGACCCACAGGCCCAGCGGCCATGGCTCATGGGCCCAGCCGCTCCATGGCATGTGGGATCCTCCCAGACCGGGGCACGAACCCGTGTCCCCTGCATCGGCAGGCAGACTCTCAACCACTACGTCACCAGGGAAGCCCCCCCCATCCTTATTCTTTTGTCTCTGTTTTTTTCTTTTTTCTTTTTCCCTACCCAGGTCCATGGGGGGTTTCTTGCCTTTTGGGAGGTCTGAGGTCTTCTGCCAGTGTTCAGTAGGTGTTCTTTAGGAGTTGTTCCACATGTAGATGTATTTTTGATGTGTTTGTGGGGAGAAAGGTGATCTCCACGTCATAATCCTCTGCCATCTTGAAGGTCCTCCAGGATAGGCTTTCTGTTTTTGATGATTGTGGAGGCTTGGTGAATCCAAAATCTGATGTAGTAGGCCAGCAGGCTAGAGACTCTGCGAAGAGTTGCAGCCCAAACACAGGTTGCCTGCAGAATCTTACCTTTGTCTTTTTGACAATTTAGGAGTGTTTGGTTACTTTCATGAAAGAAAATGATAAGGATGGGGAGGTAAGGATCACACTAATTTCTAATATACTTGGTGCTGTGCTGGCCAGCGTGACAGACACTAGTTGCATGTGGCTATTTAAATTTAAAGTTAATTAAAATTAAGTAAAATTTAAAATACAGTTTTTTTAGTCACATCAGTCACATGTCAAGTGCTTGGTGGTCATGTGTGGTTAGTGGCTGTTTTGTTAGACAGCACTGGTATAGTGCGTTTTTATCATTTTGGGAAGTCTTATTGGACAGTGTTGCTTTAATGCAATCATAGTTTTGCTCGTCATCCCTGGGAAGTTAATGGAATGCTTAGAGGAGGATGAGGGATTTCCCAAGGTGAGAAACAGGTTTTCTCACGAGACCACTGGTACACATGACAGCCGAGTGATTGGGAGAAAGCGAATTTATAACTGTGATTGCCAGAGTCTAAAGGAATTTACAATCAGTAGACTATATACTTAGTTGTTTCTGAAATTGCTTTGTCGTGATTCACCAAGGCATGTCCTGATGCACCATGTGTATTTTAAGATAAGATAATAACTGGGCTTCCCTGATGGCGCAGTGGTTGAGAGTCCACCTGCCGATGCAGGGGACACGGGTTCATGTCCCAGTCCAGGAAGATTCTACATGCCGCGGAGCAGCTGGGCCCGTGAGCCATGGCCGCTGACCCTATGCATCCGGAGCCTGTGCTCCACAACAGGAGAGGCCACAACAGTGAGAGGCCTGCATACCGCAAACAAACAAACAAAAGATAAGATAATAACTTAAGATAAGATGGTATGATTATGAGATTTGCCACTTCCAGAAATAAACGTCCATATGTTTTAATGAGTGGAGAACTTTCTGTCTTTCAGAGAGCAGTGACTTTCATCATTCAACAGTGGACATGTTTATTTCCAAGCCATTTTAAAAATGCTACTTATGTACCCCAAATTTATCCTGATAGTAGTCACATAGTGACAGTTACATTGTCAGTGTGACAAAGTTAATATTCTTTTTTGTTACTTGTGGAATCCCTGTGAGAAATAAATTAGTTACTCCATGTTAAATGTCATTATTGATAGGATATATTATAATGTTAATTGACAATGGAAATACTGGTATCTATTCTAAGGAGCAGCCGTAAAATCCAAACTCCTGGCCCTGACCCAGGTTCTATGCAAGTTTCTAAGTCCAACACAGGGAAGTACAGCTTATTTATGCTAGGGGGTTTGCTGCCAGAGCTGTGTTCCTTTGTCCTCTTTGAGTTGCCTAATCTTTATTGTTACTTAGGGTGTTTTTTACATCTTATGATTCGTTTCTAATAGCCTGTCATGGCCCTTGAGACAGCATTATTCCTACCTGATATATAATGTACTTAGGAGGAAAGATTAATCAAAGTTGTATGCATGTGGTCTGAAGGGTAAATTTTACTCCGAAAGAACATAGTATGGTTTCTTATCATTAATCCACATCAACATCATCAATCTTACCCTCCTCTTTCTCAAGAGTATCAAATATGCCCATGTTGTAAGGAGTCAAGGTTGAGTTCAGGCTTGGGAGCCAGGCTGCCAGGATTGAATTCTGGATCCACTACTTACTAGCTGTGTGCTAATAACTTTGTGACCCACTGGACACATCTGTAAAATGGGGATGAGGGTAATAGAGGTGCTCACTTCATGGATTTATTATGATGATTAAATAAGTTAAGTGCAAGCAAAAGCACTTAGAACAAGTTATGGCACAATCTAAGTATTCACTGAACATGAAAAGCTTTTGCTGTTTTTCAGCCATGATGGGGTGTAATTGACAGTGTCTCATCAATGTTCTAGTATCAGTTACTCATTCATTTAGGATTTTTGTTTGTTTGTTTGCTTTTAGTGCCTTAGATTTTATTACAAATACTTTCCTCTTACTACCGGAAAATACAGAGATGAATAAGAAACAGTCCCTAACCTCAGAGAGTACATGTACTTGAGTGTATATTATTACCTTTTATTTTGTATTTGCTTACTAGCCATAGCAAACATTTTAGGAAAAATAGATGCAGTAGTAATTTAGCTTGATGGGGAGACTATTGAAAGGAAAATGATTCGTAATAAAACCTTCCATTTGATTGTTTGTACAATTTTGTTGTGTTTTGACATAAACTAAATTAATTCTTATCATCATCTCAATTATAACAGTGTCTCAGGCCAAGTAGCTTGCCTAGAGCTGTGAAACAGTTTTCGTCCATACTCTGCTACTTTCCTGTGAAGAAAACCATGATTCCAAACATGGGCTTTATACAAAAATGGAAAAAATGTCTACAGTTAGAAGTCAGGGCAATGGATACCTTTGCTAGGGATGGGGTAAGGACTGTTGTCTGGAAAGGAATATGACGGGCACCCCTTAGGATGTGTCAACGTCTGTTTCTTGATGTGGGTCATGATGCATAGTTTGTGAAAATTCATCAAACTGTACACTTAACGATATTTTCACTTTGCTATCTGCATATTATACTGAAATAAAAATTTAAACACATACATACACATACACACTGAGATATGTGCATGCATATATATCCACATATATATGTATGTATGTGTGTGTATGTGTGTGTGTATTCTGAGTTCAATGTAATCTCAAATCTCGTGTGAAAACCTCAGTTGTTCCTGCAGTGTGACTATCACTATGTTACTTAAAGATAGAAAACTTATTAAACAGTTCCAAACTTTTCAAACTAATTTGTATTAAAGCATTATTTTACTGAAAGCCTTAGATTTATTCATCACTCTTCCATGATGGAATGATAAGTAGATCATATCCAATGCTTACTTCAGAACCACTTCACTTCCAAAATGCCACTGAAGCATAAATTAATTAAATTACATAAATTCCAGGCAGTGATGGGAACAGTAATATTTGATATAAGTGCATATTCTTGCAGAAATCCCTGCCCTACAAGGTGTGATTGTACATCAACTTGCTCAACTGCTGGCATTTTTTTTATATGTCCAAAGGGAAGACGTATTTCAGTAGGTTGGTTATCCCTTGGCTTGTGAATTGCTAACATTTTTGTTGTTTGCTAATAGTTCTGCAGGGCAGAACTCATTCAGAGCCAGACAGGAAATATAATGATATAAAATCTGGTGTTTACAGTGCATATGCTCAGAATTCAGTCTTTCTGTGTCATAGGTGGTGGTCTCCTACAGGCATTCCATTTCACTTGATTCATGTTGATTGGGGCTTTGAAAGTGAAATCGACTAAAATTAATTCTCCTTGTGAAACTGCTGTCTGGAAACTGTCCATGCCGATGTGAATAAATGCACTAAGAGCATTTAATAGCAATATCATTTAAAGACTTGACAAAAATGCAGCTATTAACAAATGAAACGTTAGAAGTGGCTTTTTTAACAAGTAAAGTCTGTGGGAGCCATTTAAAGTTTAGTCAGAATTATGTTTAATTTCTCAGACATTGATATTAATATATCCATAATTTTCTAGTCAACTCAATTATTTGTACCTAAGTCAGCATACTTGTAATTTAACCAGGATGTTTGTTTCTTTGTTTGAGAATTTATATAATTATGGAGTAGAGAATGATTATGAAATTCAAGATGGCTATTGTACAACTGAAATCTGATGAAATGACAAAGGATAATGATTTAACTACTGAAAAAAGAAACCCACAAAAAATTGACATCTTATTGACATTTATTGACATTTATTTATGTCAATTCACCTACCTAATTAGTCCATAAATATTTATTGAGTATTAATGTGTTGAGCAATGTTCTAATTGCTAGAGATACATGATACAGTGGACCAATTCTCTGCCCTCATGGAATTTCTATTCTAGTGGAGAGATGGTGGAATAGAAACCATTAAATTGTTTAATATGTGTCAGATATTGATGAAATACTACAGGGAAGAATTAGGCAAGATGATGTGCGTAGAAAGTGTGGGGTGAGATGGGGCATTGCTGTTCCTATTTTATCTAAGGGATAGTGGTACAGAGTCACAGGAATGGGGGCATTAGAGCAGATAGATACCTAAAGGACGTGAGGATACCCAAGTGAATGCTTGAGGCATGGATGTTCTCCGAAAATCACACAGATCTTGCAATAACTATTTTCAGA
Source organism: Orcinus orca (assembly GCF_937001465.1). Classification (NCBI taxonomy): domain Eukaryota; kingdom Metazoa; phylum Chordata; class Mammalia; order Artiodactyla; family Delphinidae; genus Orcinus; species Orcinus orca. The sequence goes on along the minus strand of NC_064576.1, from coordinate 16,998,753 downwards.
AGACCTCAGAATATGAACTTAATTTTCTTGACATTCCCTACAGCATGGATGAGTAAATAACACCGTGTTCTTTTGTTTGTCTAGAAGCACAAAATATTGACAGTACCTGGAGGGTACACAGGACTGGGACTAAGGTCTAATTCAGTCATTCACAAGCCAGAGACTCTCAGCTGGAGGTGAAAATCAGAAGGAGGATAATATTTCAAACTCAGAAAAACCAAATATCAGCTCCTAAAAGGGGATAACGTAGGGCAGGTCTCTTGTAAATGACTTTTTGGAACTTCATTATGATGCCTTTGTCCCTAAACATTACAAATGTCTTTTCTTTTTTCAACATAGTGGTCCTTTTTTCCTGGCATGGTTTTTACACCCCTGTGGGGCATTCTTATTTATCTTATTTATGCCCCGTTCAACATTTCAGTGCATTGTTTCCTAAAATATCCAGGCTGAACTGTTCAGCATTCTTTCTGAATTTCTACAACAATCTCTATTTAACCTCTAGACTCTGCCCATTTCCATTGGAATATTTAAAAATCTTTATTTTCCCTGTGAAAAATCATCTTTTCAGCTTCTCCAATGTAGATTTCAGTGCTTTGTACATCTTAAGATATTAATGAATGTTTTTCAAATAAATAAATGAGCAAATATTAACTTATTCTTACAAAAAATGTGTGGGACCTCACCAAAGTGATTGCTCATTCCTCAGTATCCCTGATGCACTTTATAGAGGAACACAGGGTGTTCCCACAGGGCTTAGAGTTAGAAGTCTGACTCTGCCACTACAGGCTGTGCCATTTTAGACACTTTAGTATGCTTCTGCTTCCTTTGCTCTAAAATAAACAAATATGAATAATGCCTGTCCCAGTGGGACTACTTAGGGTCACAATGGCTAACATATATAAAAGTGCTTTGTAAATTGTATTCTTTACCTATTCGCTTCTATGACTAGTTCTAACATTACCTATATTTAGTCAAAATAGTTTTATAGGAAGGAATTAACCATATTGTGGATTAAAAAGAAAAAAAGAATAGCTTAAAAATAATTGACCAAAAACATGTATTGAGTTGAACCCATATTAGTATTAGTAATACTCCAATAAATCCCAGCAAATGTAATGGGCATCCTGCTTTAGGGTGACATAAAAGTTCAATGGAAAACTTTGTGCTCATTATTATGAAGGGAGCATTAAAAATACATACAGGAAAAAACTGCAGGATACCTATGGAAACTGGGAAAGATTCAGGTGGAATTTTTAGTATATGGAACTAAGCTTCTGCTTAAGTGACAAATCAAATTGTTAATATGTTTTCTTGTCAGGAGATGACTACTCAACTGCATATTATTTCAGGATTAAACCTGTGCTAATGGTTTACTATCAGATCCATATTAATTAAAATATGAATTTGAAAACTATTTGAAATATGTTTGATAAAAGTGCTATCCTGATTAGTTTTGATGGGTTCGACATAATCACAAGATATGCTGAAAAGAGATGTGACTTTTGTCTTCAAACTCACGAATATATGGCCTGATAAAAGAGATTTTATATGATTAAAGTTCAACCACTGATTCCACTTCTAAAATTAGTATATTTTTAAATATGTAATTAATACATATTTTAATGTTTTATATGCATATTCAGATTAATGATTTGTATGCTGAAGAAGTTTATTTTTTAAAATTTTTATTGGATTATAGTTGATTTACAATGTTGTGTTAGTTTCAGGTGTACAGCAAAGTGAATCAGATATATATATATATATATATATATCTCCACCCTTTTTCTTAGATTCCTTTCCCATATAGGCCATTACAGAGTATTGAGTAGAGATCCCTGTACTATACAGTAGGTTCCTATTAGTTATCTATCTTATATATAGTAGTGTGTATGTCAATCCCAATCTCCCAATTTATCCCTCCTCCCCTTTAACCCCTTGTAACCATAAGTTTGTTTTCTACATCTGTAACTCTGCTTCTGTTTTGGAAATAAGTTCCTTTGTACCCTTTATTTTAGATTCCACATTTAAGCAATATCATATGATATTTGTCTTTCTCTGTCTGACTTACTTCGCTCAGTATGACAGACTCTATCTAGGTCCATCCATGTTGCTGCAAATGGCATTATTTTGTTCTTTTTTATGCCTGAGTAATATTCCATTGTATATATATAACCACATCTTCATCCATTCATCTGTTGATGGACATTTAGGTTGCTTCCATGTACTGGCTATTATACGTAGTGCTGCGGTGAACACTGGGGTGCATATATCTTTTCAAATTATGGTTTTCTCTGGGTATATGCCTAGGAATGGGATTGCTGGGTCATATGGTAGTTCTATTTTTAGTTTTTTAAGGAACCTCCATGCTGTTCTCCATAGTGGCTGTACCAACTTACATTCCCACCAACAGTGCAAGAAGGTTCCCTTTTCTCCACACCCTCTTCAGCATTTATTGTTTGTAGATTTTTTGTTTTTGGCCATTCTGACCAGTGTGAGGTGATACCTCATTGTAGTTTTGATTTGCATTTCTCTAATAATTAGTGATGTTGAACATCTTTTCATGTGCTTTTTGGCCATCTGTATGTCTGAAGAAGCTTATTTGATCAATATTTTTTCATGTGAAAACAAAGGTTCTCTCAACATACAAGGACAGTGTATTCTCCATAATCATTCTCGTAATCATTTTTGTGGCTGAACAGAATTCAGTGATAACATGATAATGGAATATAAGAATTATTGTGCTTGGAAACCATGTAAGTTATCCAACTCAGCATTTTTCTTCTAATAGGCACCAAGATAAAGCATTTGCAAACTTTTCATTTTTTAGGATTCTAATTTTTTACTTTCAATATGTGGAGACCAAGATAAAGATTGTAGAATGTCCTGTTGTTTTCCTGAATATTACTGTTAAAACTAACAGTGCATTCTCAAACTGTCCATTTTTCAAACTACTCTTTTATCACTTTCATTCAAAATGTTTCCTAAATCTTGTTAATACATTATAAATTCAGACTATGTCAATTCTGACTAGAAAACTAAACCTCATAAAATTATTATACTTTGTCAAGTAGTATTTTCTTTTATGCCCTCAATTTTCTTCTCTCTGGGTTCAAAGGAGGTTCTTTTTAACCGAATTCAGTTAAAATATATCCATAATTGCAGAATCATTCCTTCTTCAACTTCACAGATTTTTTTTTAATCTTTTTAGTCCACAGCCTACATCATTTATGTCTGTCCTCAAAAGGCAGGCTCCTTTCCCTTTGATGTTTTTTTTTTTTTGCATGCTGTGATCTGGACCTAAAAGGCTTTCGTTTTATCTTTCTTGAGGTAGAGCAACACCATTTGTGAAAAGCAGGTATAGATTCAGTATCTTGCACACAAAAAACTATTGTGTGTGTTTTAATACATCATAATTTTCTAATGATGCAACATTGCATTTTTTGTTTTTTTTTCTTTTTCATTTTTAATAGAGTAGCACACTAATTTCCTTAAAAACTAATTGACTAAACCTTGCAAGTGTCTAGCTATGTATTTGATCAGAGGGTTGGTATTACAGGCAACAGAGCCAAGCTCAAGCAAACAATCCTGTAAACACAATGCTTCTTACCCTTCATTGGGAAAACTAGGTGAATAAAAGTAAATATTCAGGGGCTTCCCTGGTGGTGCAGTGGTTGAGAGTCTGCCTGCCGATGCGGGGGACATGAGTTCGTGCCCCGGTCTGGGAAGATCCCACATGCCGCGGAGCGGCTGGGCCCGTGAGCCATGGCCGCTGAGCCTGCGCGTCTGGATCCTGTGCTCCGCAACGGGAGAGGCCACAACAGTGAGAGGCCCCCGTACCGCAAAAAAAAAAAAAAAAAAAAAAAGTAAATATTCATAAATTTGTTGAATCATGAAACACAGTTTTTAGTGTTTCAGAAATAAAGGAAATCTGCCTCTTGTTAACAGTGCCTAGATATCCCCACACCATTGTCCAGCCCATTATTTCTTTCCACACACCATTATCTCAGAGTTCTCTTTGACTCCCTATCAAGAGGATGGGGAATAATTTTTCCTGTCTGATAGTTGTTGAACAAAGTAGCCTCACCCTGAGTCTGACTTCAGTATGTCAAACCAATGACTGTTCTCTCACAAATAAATGACAATAAACCTGTTGTTTGCCTTTTAAATTCACACCGAATGGTCCCCTTTCCAGGGCCCCAAGTGTGCAGCTGTTCTTTTCTTAACACAATCTCCACAGGCTCCTGGTGTTATTTTTTAATAGAATTTCTGCAGAAGTTGTGTTCTTAAAATTCTCATCCATATGAGACATGTTTGAGACATGTATATTGAAATGCACACATAATTTAATATTGGAATCCTTTCTTAACAATAAAGATTGACAGACATTATTTAACTTTGTAGTTATATTTCCATATGTTGACCAGAACAATCATTCTCAGAGAAATAAGATATACTATCATTTGTATGGATATGATTTTAATAGATAAGGGGAAATTGTTAAGGGAAACACTCTCTTCTTCAGTATAACACCATTATAACAGGATTTAATGAAATAGGGGAATTTGTTACTTCTTGCTTACTTTAGTATTGACCAATTATTTGAACATTCAACTGCTTTTATTGAGGTACTGAGTGGTAGTTAATTAAGGCAAAGGCTTTGGATTCAGAAAGATCTAGTTCTGAATCCTGGCTCTACCAATTTGACAAGTTACTTCTAGTCTGAATAGGTATCCTCCTAGGCAAAGTGGGAATAATAGTTCAGACCATTGCTGTGGAGACTAAATAAAATGACTGATACGGGTCTATGACATTGTCTGGTATATACTAAGAATTCCATCAATTTTATTTATCATATCTTTAGAGGTTACAAAAATATACGTACACTGTTCAGGTATGGAGATTAATATAGAATATGAGTTTGCAGAACACTGGATCTAATCATAGGAAGAATTCGACTCTACCCATCTTCAGTTTTTGAGTTCTTCAACTGTATTTTTCTCAGTCTTAAAAGGAAATGATAAAATATGATTTTCTGTGGGTCCCAGAATTAGTGTATGAACTGTCTTTAATTAAGTTAATGCAAAGTTTTCATTTTTTAGGATTCTAATTTTTTACTTTCAGTATGTGGAGACCATAATATAAAATAATTACAGATGTATCTTAAATACAAATACTGCCTTTAAAAAAGTATCTTAAATACTACCAAATTAAAGTTATTTTAGCCCCTAATTAATACATATTGTATTAATTTATTTTAAATTATTTTAAATACTTTGACTATATGGGGAATGTTTCTGTGCCTCTAGTGTTTCATTAAAAAGGAAGAAAAAGAGCTTTGGTAAATTAGAAATAATTGCACTCTGAACACATTAACAAAGATGACTTGAAGATGGACCTCAGGATTCAGGATGCAGTCTTTCTCGATGTCTTTTTTTTCCTCTCTCTCTTTTCCCAGCAACCAAAACTGCTGTACTTCCTCATTTAAGTTTCTTCCTGAGACCTAAGTTTTGATTGCTCTCTTATTTCTAGTTTTATTCTGCCAGTTTGAGAATTAAGCTTTCTGTTCTGTGTGTGTCTGTGTGTGTGTGTATTGTTGGTTTGTATTTTATATCTAAACTTATCAAACTCACCAAAACAGTATCTGAAGTTTAAAAATTTCTTTAATATCATCTTGAATCAAACAGTAAATTTGAAATATTCTTATTAACATCAGAAACTCTGATTATAAATTATTGTTACTTGCTGTCCTAGAACTTCCTTATATTATTTATTTTTAAACAATTTTTATTGCAGTGTAACAGAAATACATGCAGTTTGGGAAAAGAAAAATTGCTCATTTGTAATTTTTGTTAAATTAATGATGTAAATACTCTCTTAATGGTTAATTTTAAGCTACCAACAGTTTGACACTTGATTCACAAATTCCTGTTTAACAATTGGCCCTCATGAACTAGGGTGAACCAGCTTTAGCACACCACTACAACATGTATACAGAAAAATGTACAAATCATTAGTTTATAGCTCATTGTATATCAGCAAAGTGAACACACCTACCACCCTGGTCAGTAAATATACCTTTCTTTCTTCCTTAAAGGTGACCACTGTCCTAACTTCTAACACCATAGCTAACTTATTTTTGAGATTTATTTTATTTTATTTAAGGGTGATTTATTTTACTTAAGGATGGCAGCGGGAATAGTCATAGATTTCTAATACAAACCAAATACAAAAATCAAACAACCATAAGAATAATGAAAATATAAATATGAAAAGCTAATCTTTGAGGAGAAAAATAAGGAGACTATTTTTTTTTTTTTTTGCCATTGGTAATGGATATGTAAGGATATTGACAACAACATTGGAATAGCAGAGGAATTGAAAATGCTATACATTGATCAATGGGAAACTAGCTAAATTTATTATATTGCATATACACAATAAAATACCATGAAGAAAGCAAACACATATATAGTCTTTGGTTGAACCATATACCATTCAAAGTGCTCTTCATTACATATACTATCTCACATAATTTCCCAACAATACTACTACTATCCCATTTTACATATGAGACAAGAAGTTAACTAACATGCCCAAGATGACACACATATATATATATATTTTTTCTATGTCATAATATTGACATTCAGTCCAATAATCCTCCACTGTAACAGCTCCTTTACTTTGCAGTGAAAATTGATTTGTATATTTTTTGCCTCTGAGTCCTTGTGGGATTTTTTTTTTAATTCAAACAGAAAGTCACAAAAATTATAATCATCCACATCCGTTCACTCAGTCCCATGTAATTATTGTTTTTTTATCTTGATCTTTTGTTAGCACTTTTATGAATTCATCAGTTTTCCATTAGAGTTCTGAAAATGCTTATTCACTCAGTTCAGCAGTATAGTCAGTTACCAGAAACCTGTACTTGTCACAGTCTTTTCCATGAATTCTTAAAGATGAAACCCTTTTATGGGAACTTTTTTGCAAAAGCATCAGAGTACACCCAGAACTGTCTGTAAATGACAAAAGACTTCAAAATGACCACGGTTAAAGATTTGATGAAAGTTCATAAAAATGCAATTGACATGTAAATTTAGTTATTTCTGAGATATACATTTTACAGTAATAACTAGAATTATGACTTATAACATTATACCAGAACATATAAGATTTTTAGAAATTTCATGTAATGTCTGAAACATTTATATTAACATATTTCCATACAAATAACCCAAAGAAAGTTTAGTATTAGTTGTTTTTGTTTGATTGTTTATACTGCAGGTTCTTATTAGTCATCAATTTTATACACATTAGTGTATATGTGTCAATCCCAATGGCCCAATACAGCACACCACCATCCCCACCCCACCACGGTTTTTCCTCCTTGGTGTCCATACGTTTGTTCTCTACATGTGTGTCTCAACTTCTGCCCTGCAAACAGGTTCATCTGTACCATTTTTCTAGGTTCCACATACATGCATTAATGTACGATATTTATTTTTCTCTTTCTGGCTTCACTCTGTATGACAGTCTTTAGATCCATCCATGTCTCAACAAGTGACTCAATTTTGTTCCTTTTTATGGCTGAGTAATATTCCATTGTATATATGTACCACAACTTCTTTATCCATTCATCTGTCGATGGGCATTTAGGTTGCTTCCATGACCTGGCTATTGTAAATAGTGCTGCAGTGAACATTGGGGTGCATGTGTCTTTTTGAATTATGGTTTTCTCTGGATATATGCCCAGCAGTGGGATTGCTGGATCATATGGTAATTCTATTTTTTAGTTTTCTAAGGAACCTGCATACTGTTCTCCATAGTGGCTGTATCAATTTACATTCCCACCAACAGTGCAAGAGGGTTCACCTTTCTCCACACCCTCTCCAGCATTTATTTGTGGATTTTCTGATGATGCCCATTCTAACTGGTGTGAGGTGATACCTCATTGTAGTTTTGATTTGCATTTCTCTAATAATTAGTGAGGTTGAGCAGCTTTTCATGTGCTTCTCGGCCATCTGTATGTCTTCTTTGCAGAAATGTCTATTTAGGTCTTCTGCCCGTTTTCGGATTGGGTTGTTTGTTTCTTTAATATTGAGCTGCATGAGCTGTTTATATATTTTGGAGATTAATCCTTTGTCCGTTGATTCATTTGCAAATATTTTCTCCCATTCTGAGGGTTGTCTTTTCATCTTGTTTATGATTTCCTTTGCTGTGCAAAAGCTTTGAAATTTCATTAGGTCCTGTTTGCTTATTTTTGTTTTAATTTTACTCTAGGAGGTGGATCAAAAAAGATCTTGCTGTGATTTATGTCAGAGTGTTCTTCCTATGTTTTCCTCTAAGAGTTTTATAGTGTCTGGTCTTACATTTATGTCTTGAATCCATTTTGAGTTTATTTTTGTGTATGGTGTTAGGGAGTTTACTAATTTCGTTCTTTTACATGTAGCTGTCCAGTTTTCCCAGCACCACTTATCGAAGAGACTGTCTTTTCTCCATTGTATATCTTTGCCTCCTTTGTCATAGATTAGTTGACCATAGGTGCGTGGGTTTATCTCTGGGCTTTCTATCTTTTTCCATTGATGTATGTTTCTGTTTTTGCGCCAGTACCATATTGTCTTGATTACTATAGCTTAGTAGTATAGTCTGAAGTCAGGGAGTCTGATTCCTCCAGCTCCATTTTATTCCTTCAAGACTGCTTTGGCTATTCAGGGTCTTTTGTGTCTCCATACAAATTTTAATATTATTTGATTTAGTTCCATAAAAAATGCTATTGGTAATTTAATAGGGATTGCATTAAATCTGTAGATTGCTTTGGGTCGTATATTCATTTTCACAATATTCTTTCACAATATTCTTTCAATCCAAGAACATGGTATATCTCTCCATCTGTTGGTATCATCTTTAATTTCTTTCATCAGTGTCTTATAGTTTTCTGCATACAGGTCTTTTTTCTCCCTGCGTAGGTTTATTCCTAGGTATTTTATTGTTTTTGTTGCAATGGTAAATGAGAGTGTTTCCATAATTTATCTTTCAGATTTTTCATCATTAGTGTATAGGAATGCAAGAGATTTCTGTGCATTAATTTTGTATCCTGTAACTTTACCAAATTCATTGATTAGCTCTAGTAGATTTCTGGTGGCATATTTAGGATTCTCTATGTATAGTATCATGTCATATGGAACCAGTGACAGTTTTACTTCTTCTTTTCCAATTTGGATTTCTTTTATTTCTTTTTTTCTCTGATTGCCATGGCTAGGACTTCCAAAACTATGTTGAATTACAGTCGTGAGAGTGGACCTCCTTGTCTCGTTCCTGATCTTAGAGGAAATGTTTTCAGTTTTTCACCATTCAGAATGATGTTTGCTGTGGGTTTGTTGTATATGGCCTTTATTATGTTGAGGTAAGTTCCCTCTATGCCCACTTTCTGGAGAGTTTTTATCATAAATGGGTGTTGAATTTTGTCAAAAGCTTTTTCTGCAGCTATTGAGATCATATGGTTTTTATTCTTCAATTTGTTAATATTGTGTATCACATTGATTGATTTGCATATATTGAAGAATCCTTGCGACCCTGGGATAAATTCCACTTGATCATGGTGTATGATCCTTTTAACGTGTTGTTGGATTCTGTTTGCTAGTATTTTGTTGAGGACTTTTGCATATATATCCATCAGTGATATTGGTCTGTAATTTTCTTTTTTTGTAGTATCTTTGTCTGGTTTTGGTATTAGGGTGATGGTGGCCTCATAGAATGAGTTTGGGAGTGTTCCTTCCTCTGCAATTTTTTGAAAGAGTTTGAGAAGGATGGGTGTTAGCTCTTCTGTAAATGTTTGATAGAATTCACCTGTGAAGCCGTCTGGTCCTGGACTTTTGTTTGATGGAGGATTTTTAATCACAGTTCCAATTTCATTACTTGTGATTGGTCTCTTCTTCTTTTCTATTTCTTCCTGGTTCAGTCTTGGAAGGTTATACCTTTCTAAGAATTTGTCCATTTCTTCCAGGTTGTCCATTTTATTGGCATCGAGTTGCTTATAGTAGTCTCTTAGGATGCTTTGTATTTCTGTGGTGTCTGTTTTAACTTCTCTTTCTCATTTCTAATTGTATTGATTTGAATCCTCTCACTGTTTTTCTTGATGAGTCTGGCTAATGGTTTATCAATTTTGTTTATCCTCTCAAAGAACAAGCTTTTAGGTTTATTGATCTTTACCATTGTTTTCTTTGTTTCTATTTCATTTATTTCTGCTTTTGTCTTTATGATTTCTTTCCTGCAGCTAACTTTGGGTTTTGTTTGTTCTTCGTTCTCTAGTTCCTTTAGGTGTAAATTTAGATTGTTTACTTGAGATTTTTCTTGTTTCCTAAGGTAGGCTTGTATAGCTGTAAACTTCCCTCTTAGAACTGCTTTTGCTGCATCCCATAGGTTTTGGATCATCATGTTTTCATTGGCATTTGTCTCTAGGTATGTTTTGATTTCCTCTTTGATTTCTTCAGTGATCTCTTGGTTATTTAGTAATGTAGCCTCCATGTGTTTGTGTTTTTTACGTTTTTTTCCCCCTGTAATCCATTTCTAATCTCATAGCGTTGTGGTCAGCAAAGATGGTTGACACGATTTCAATTTTCTTAAATTTACTGAGGCTTGATTTGTGACCCAAGATGTGATCTATCCTGGAGAATGTTCTCTGCGCACTGGAGAAGAAAGTGTAATCTGCTGTTTTTGGATGGAATGTCCCATAAATATCAATTAAATCTATCTGGTCTATTGTGTCATTTAAAGCTTCTGTTTCCTTATTTATTTTCATTTTGGTTGATCTGTCCATTGGTAGTGAGGTGTTAAATTCCCCCACTATTATTGTGTTACTGTCGATTTCCTCTTTTATAGCTGTTAGCAGTTGTGTTATGTATTGAGGTGCTTCTATGTTGGGTGCATAAATATTTATAACTGTTATAAATTGTTTCATGATCTTCCTCTTGGATTAATCCCTTGATCATTATGTAGTGTCCTTCCTTGTCTCTTGTAACATTCTTTATTTTAAAGTCTATTTTATCTGATATGAGTATTGCTACTCCAGCTTTCTTTTGATTTCCATTTGCATGGAATATCTTTTTTCACCCCCTCAGGTTCAGTCTGTATGTGTCCCTAGGTCTGAAGTGGGTCTCTTGTAGACAGCATATAGATGGGTCTTGTTTTTGTATCCATTCAGTGAGCCTGTGTCTTTTGGTTGGAGCCTTTAATCCATTCATGTTTAAGGTAATTATCAATGTGTATGTTCCTGTGACCATTTTCTTAATTGTTTTGGGTTTGTTTTTGTAGGTCCTTTTCTTCTCTTGTGTTTCCCAGTTAGAGAAGTTCCTTTAGCATTTGTTGTAGAGCTGGTTTGGTGGTGCTGAATTCTCTTAGCTTTGGCTTGTCTGTAAAGCTTTTGGTTTTTCCATCAAATCTGAATGAGAACCTTGCCAGGTAGAGTAATGTTGGTTGTAGGTTCTTCCCATTCATCACTTTAATTATATCATGCCACTCCCTTCTGGCTTGTAGATTTTCTGATGAGAAATCAGCTGTTAACCTTATGGGAGTTCCCTTGTATGTTATTTTTCGTTTTTCCCTTGCTGCTTTCAATAATTTTTCTTTGTCTTTAATTTTTGCCAATTTGACTACTGTGTGTCTCGGCATGTTTCTCCTTGGGTTTATCCTGTATGGGATTCGCTGCACTTACTTGACTTGGGTGGCTATTTCCTTTCCCACGTTAGGGAAGTTTTCGACTATAATCTCTTCAAATATTTTCTCGGGTCCTTTCTCTCTCTCTTCTCCTTCTGGGACCCCTATAATGTGAATGTTGTTGTGTTTAATGTTGTCCCAGAAGTCTCTTAGGATGTCTTCATTTCTTTTCATTCTTTTTTCTTTATTTTGTTCTACAGCAGTGAATTCCACCATTCTGTCTTCCAGGTCACTTATCCGTTCTTCTGCCTCAGTTATTCTGCTATTGACCCCTTCTAGTGTAGTTTTCATTTCAGTTATTGTATTGTTCATCTCTGTTTGTTTGTTCTTTAATTCTTCTAGGTCTTTGTTAAACATTTCTTGCATCTTCTTGATCTTTGCCTCCATTCTTTTTCCAAGGTCCTGGATCATCTTCACTGTCATTATTGTGAAATCTTTTTCTGGAAGGTTTCCTATCTCCACTTTAATTAGTTGTTTTTCTGGGGTTTTTATCTTGTTCCTTCATCTGGTACATAGCCCTCTGCCTTTTCATCTTGTCTATCTTTCTGTGAATGTGGTTTATGTTCCACAGGCTGCAGGGTTGTAGTTCTTGCTCCTGCTGTGTGCCCTCTGGTGGATGAGGCTACCTAAGAGGCTTGATGGGAGGGACTGGTCCCTTATATTATTTTTGTTACCCACAAAAAAGTATTATTATTCTTGCATTATATAGGTGATGTTTCTTTAATTTCAGTTGAATACTTAAAATTCTGCCTTCACCATTCTTTCTTGCATCTCAGATTTTCCATCTGGGTAGTTTCTTTCTTTAATATTGTTCTTCTTAGTTTTTGTTGGTAAAATCTCTTAGGTATTGTGTGAAGCTGCATTTCTCTCACACTTGCTCTGAGTTCATAAATCCAGAAAAATAGATATTTCCTCTCAGCAGATTGAAAAGAATATCACATTGTCTATGTCATTATGGACACTAGAAAATCTGCTGTCTTTTTTTTTTTTTTTTTTGGTGCTACGCAGGCCTTTCACTGTTGTGGCCTCTCCCATTGCAGAGCACAGGCTCCGGATGCACAGGGTCAGCGGCCATGGCTCACAGGTCCAGCCGCTCCACGGCATGTGGGATCTTCCCAGACCGGGGCACGAACCCGTGTCCCCTGCATCAGCAGGCAGACTCTCAACCACTGCGCCACCAGGCAAGCCCTGCTGTCTTTTTAAATTACACTTTCTTGTAGATGATGTGGCCTTTATCCCTGGCTTCTTTTAGATCTTCCCTTTGTCTTTGATATCTGAAATTTCCCTAGACTGGTTTAGTGTGTGTATCTGTGTTTGAGGGGATAAATCTGTTGGCTTTTCTTTCTGCTTGTATTTTCAGTTACAGTGCATTTTTTTTCCTCCTGTAGTTGGGGACTTTACATTATGAATTTATATTTAACCACTGGGGAATCTTGAATAACTTGGATTATGTTTTTCTCCAGAAAAATATTTTAATTTCGTTCTGAATGGTGTCAGCGTGTCCCACCAGTCTGAAAACACTTTAATTTGACTTCTCAAGCTGGGGTGCCCAGATTCAGGGCGGAATGTAAATTCAAAACCCAGAAATATGAAACGATAAGCCTGTGGTTACACATTTTAAGGTGACTATTTTGTGCCACAGAGAGAAGGAACAGAACTAAGAGTTGTCGTCATTGAATCTCTTTCTAGACAGTTTCTCCCCCTACTTATATCTTCATTTAAACTATAACACTTAGAACTGTGTTGGTCTTATTCATGAACCTGTAGGTCAGAGTCTATTTTGTACCAGTATAAGCCCTGGTCTCGCATTTCCCTTAGTGTCTGTTCATCACAAATATTCTGAAATTCCTAGTACTATCTTGACCTTTAGAGTTAAACTGGCACCAAAGTTTGTTTTAAGAAAAAAATTTTTAAGGTTTAGCTTTATCTTAGTTTTCTCTGTCCCCTGAGACTTCATGTATTTTCTGTTGAACTCTGCAATGAATTACCATGTATTATGTTGTGGTTTTCCTGAATCTGAGTATTTTCTGTGAATGGAGGATATATCTGAAATCCTAATCCTCCACATTGCAGGCAGTAGTGCTGCAAGTTTCTCTCTAAATTGTATAGCTCTTTTTACATTCAAGTTTAATTATTAATTACTCATGTTGGAAAAAAATTAAGATCATGCATAGTGTCATGAGATCAAGACAAACAATTTATAATAGCAAAGAATTATAGGAGAATAACTTAAACATAACAAATGTAAAATATTTTTATGTTATTTAAATTTTTTAGCTAGAATTTTAAGTACTACTGGAAAATATTACTGAGATACAAAAACATTGGCAAGGTAATTTTGAAATCAGTCTCACAACACATCAATTTCCATAGCTAAAAAATTTCAAGCAAAATTATTTCAATAACTTGCTCAGTTTTTCCAAATTGAGAAAAACAAAACAAGGAAGTATTGACAAATATGTAATGTGTGTTACTCAGTAGGGTTTTCTCATAATCAAACATAATGCCCAAGCAAATCAGGAACTAGAGAATAAATAACTCATCCTCTTGTCCTGAATACCTCCATGAAAATTCTTTTTTAAATGCAAAATGAGGAAAACTTACCTTTGAAAACAAAAGGAAACTGCTTCAATAGCCACTCTGTTACTAACAGCAATGATCTTGAGTTTAGTTTGGCAGTCAAACTGAGACCTCAGTAGGCTTTAGCCAGGACCAAGTTTACTAAGTTTAAGAGAAAATGCAGGACAGGAAACATATAGCATACTTACCAACAGAATAGAGGTCATGACTCTCTCGACTCAGTCATGATATCCCATTCATTCTGACTCATAACATGCATTAAAAGGTGGTTGAGTATGTAGCCAAGTTGATGCTCTTTCACCTTTCATACCTAACTAGTCAGACCCATTAGTGTATTTTCTCATCTATACAGATTACTCATTACTCCATAACCAGTTTCAACAATGAAGTGTGGGAGTTTGGCCTGGTACATAGTCCTTGGTTCTTGATCAGATATGCTCATTCATTCTCTTTCTCCCTCTCTCTCTCTCTCTCTCTCTCTCTCTCTCTCTCTCATCTAGAATAGGTAAATTCCCAATAATTCCTTGACTTAATATTGCAAAGGGAGGAACAAAAAAGCAAGTCCCACATTTTCAGGCTTCCCTGAAGCTAGGTGTTAACCTTTTCTCTTCCCATAAATGTGGCAATAAAAGATTGCCTGGGGCTTCCCTGGTGGCGCAGTGGTTGGGAGTCTGCCTGCCGATGCAGGGAATGTGGGTTCGGCGGTCTGGGAGGATCCCACGTGCGTGGAGCGGCTGGGCCCGTGAGCCATGGCCACTGAGCCTGCGCATCCGGAGCCTGTGCTCCGCAACGGGAGAGGCCACAGCAGCGAGAGGCCCGTGTATGGAAAAAAAAAAAAAAAAAGATTGCCTGATACATAGAATGCTGAAAGGATTCACCAGGGAACTTGTTTCCCAATTCCAACCTAAAAAATGCAACACTATGTTTGGGTGCAGGAGACAAAGTAGAGACGATTCTGGAATGTTCCTAATGTAGAAAGGAAAAATTTGGATATAAGGATAGGACACATACAAATGAGATATACACCAAGGAACATTCCTTTCATAAGGGAAAAGTAACAGTGTTCAAAAGTAGTCACATTAGGTGGCTTCAGGGTTCAAAGAACAGCAAAACTGAGTTGGCAGTGGGCAACATAATAGGAATCTCTCTAACAGGAAAAAGCTTCTCCCCAATGTTACTGGCAACAGCACATTTGAGCTGTTTGAGCAAAACAGTTTGTACTGAGGAATGATCTCAGAAAAGAAACATGAAAATTACTGTTAAAAATCAGTCTGTTGTTCTTTTCCTGCTCAATGAACAAATAATTATTTAGGGCTGGATAAATAGAATCAATTGACAAGGTAATATTGGAAATATTTTCATAAATAGTGTTGACAGCTCTCAAAATATCTAGTCAAGATAGTAGCACAGGAAGAGATTGAGAGACGTGAAGAGGACTATATATTTTTTAAATGAATCAATCCAAAAAATTCATTCATTTATTTTATATCTCTCACAGGTAGGAGTCACATCATAATGAGCTACAAGAGTATATAAATACTGGAACCAATATTAAAGTAAGAAAAAAGTTATACCATGTTTATATAATGTCATACATGTACATTAATACACTGGTTAACCCACTCAGCAGGAAAATATTCTCATCTGATCATGTGAATCTCCTTGTTACCCAATTATGCTGGCTGCATTTTTCTTCACTAGAAATAGAATCATAGCTTTGACTCTGTTTTTACCATGAATTCAAAATCATCAATCCAGGATTTCTAGTTTTGGATAAGATAGAATATGCTGTAAAACCTGAACGGTGTTCATGGAGCAGCACTTTGAGAACTCAGAAAGGAAAATAGTGGCAGGTAGATTGGAGTAGAAGACCAGAATTCAGAGTTATCACTGAACTGGTGGTGAGTTTACCTTTTCTTTTTTCCTCCGGTATCCTCTGACCTAGACTCAGGACAGACTGAAACATGGAAGTGGGTATCAGCAAGGATGTAGGGAACCCCAGGGAAGCTCTCTAGTTTAGGATTCAGGAGGAAGAAAATGGTTTGTTGGTAGCAGCGGCCACAGCAGCAAAGGCCTGCAGTCACCTAAACTCTGGAGGGACACCTTCAACTCTTGATTGAAGTAGCTGGTAGCTGTAGCTTCAAGAGGGTGAGGCCACTCCCATTGCTCCTCCCACCACATGCCCTAGACATGCATGCAACTCACTAAAAGAGCTCCAGAATGTGATAAACAAATCCCAAGCTTTCTGGCTAGTAAAACAAACAAAAACAAGGACCATGAGAGCATTGGAAACTACTGGGGAGATCACAGAGAAAGGGAGAGCAGCTTAGAAAAGCTCACTCATTTTTTTAAATGAACCCTGGGATCACCTTCAGATGAGTAGATCTGCTGCTAAACTACACACCAAAGACATTGAGAATGGAATTTAATTAAAGACAACAGCACCATTTCCAGACACATAACTGAGTGGTGCACATGTAAGACATTTGAACAGCATTGCAAAGAGCTTGAAAATGGAATTGGCATTCAATCCACACGTCACAGAAGGCTGGTCAAATCTTGTGACGTGACTCCGAATGAGTTGACTTCTAGCCCCAGAAATTAAAAGATATTCCATAAGCTGTATATATGACCCAAGTTCTCACAATTTAATATTCAAAGTGTCCAGGATAAAATTGAAAATTACCTAGCATATAGGTAACAGGGAAAATATCAATTCATATGTGAACATCCAGTCAAAAGATGCTGACATTGATGTGACACATTATCTAGAATTACTAGACACAGGTTAGAGAGTTACTATAAAAATATTCTGACAATGTGAATATTCAAGAAAGGAATGGGAAGATAGACAATCTCAGCAAATAAGTAAAAGTTATAAAGGATAAATAAATAGATAATTTAGCACTGGAAAAAAAATCACCAAATGCACTCCATAGCAGAATAGAAATGACAGAAGAAAGAGTAAACTCAACCACAGATAAAAAGAAAATATGCAAGATAAAAAACAGAGAGAACAAAGATTGAAAAAAAATGACAGATATTAACGGATTTTGGAATAAATCTTAATTTAACATCTACCATTTGTGTCATTATTATCCTGGAAGGAGAGACAAAACCATGCAGAGCAGAGGAAAATATTTGAGCTTCCCAAATGTAAGAAAGATATAAAGCTACAGATTCAAGAAGCTCAGAAAACCCCCAAAAAGATAAACTCAAATAAATTTATGCTTAGACATGTATAATTAAAGAGCTGAAAACTAAAGAGAAAGAAGAAAAATCTTGAAAGCATCCAGAGGAAAGCAATTGTTTGAATGTCTATAGATTTCTTATCAGAAACTATGAAGACCAGGGAAAGTAGAAAATATTTTTAAAGTGCTGAAATAAAAGAACTTTCTCCCTGGAATTCTAAGTCAAGCAATAGATATCTCCAGGAATATATAATATTATACACAAAATAAAGGCATTCTTAGTTAAAGGAAAATTTATAGAGCACTATATGCCATCAGAATTTCTTTAAAAGAACTGTTAAAGAAATGATATCAGAAGGAAACTTGGAACATCAGAAATGAAGGAAGAGCAACAGAAATGGCAAGTATTTGGATAAATAGAACAGATTGCTGATTCCTTAAAATATGTTTGACCGTTGAAAGCAAAAATTATGACATCTGATGTGGTTCTCAATGTATGAATTATTTAAGATATCATAAAGGGATGAGGGTAAAAAAAACCTTCATAGTCATAAGCTTTCTACAGTCTAATTGAAGTTCAAAAATTTTAAGCCTAAGTAGACTGAGAAAAGTTAAGTATTTGTACTGTAATCCCTATAGCAACTGCCAACCCCCACACTTTACAGTGAGAAATAGCCAAAAGCACAATAGATACATTTAAATAGAATTAAAAAGATGTTCAAATAACCTTAAGGCAGGAATAATAAAGGATGAAAAACAGAGGGACTAATTAGAAAATGAATAATAAAATGGTAGATTGAAATCCAAATATACCCGTAAGTACACTAAATGCATAAGGTCTAAGCACACCAATTAAATACAAAGGTTATCAGGATGGATTAAAAAATATAAAAGGTATATACACTGTCTGTAAGAAATCCACTTCAAATATAATGATATAGGTAGATTATATGTAAAGGAAAGGGAAAAAACATACATGCACACACAAATCAAAAGGCAGCTGGAGTGGCTATATTATTTAGACGCAATAGACTTCAGTGCAAGGAAAATGACCAGAGATAAAGTGGGGCATTATATAAGAAGATAAAACAACCTCAAATATGTATTTTGAAGCTAACAGAGCTTCAAAACAAACACTAACAAACTGCAAACAAACACTAACACAACTGCAAAGACAGACAAATCCACAATTTAGAGACTTCAGCTCTCCTTTCTCAGTAATTGATAAAACAGTAATTGAAAAAATAGACCAAAAATGGACAAGGATATAGAAGAACTAAACTACATCATCAACCAATTGATTCTAATCGATATTTATAGAACCCTTCACCTAGCTACTGCAATATACACATTCCTTCCATATTCACATGGAACATTCACCAAAATAGTCCATATCTTGGGTCATAAAACAAACTTCAACAAATATTAAAGAATTGAAATCATGCGTAGTATACTTTGTGATCATAATGGAATTGAATTAAAATAATAGAAAAATAATAAACTCTCCAAATATTTAGAAATTTAATAGACACTTTTTAATAATCCAGCAGTCAAGGAAGAGGTCTCAAGTGAAATTAGGATATACTTTGAAATAAGTGAAAATGAAAATTCAGCATATCCAAATGTGTGTGATGCAGCTGAAACAGTTCTTAGAAACTTATAGCAATAAATGATTAAACTAGAAAAGGAAAAAAGGGCTTTCATAAAAAATCCAAGCTTCCATCTTAAGGAACTTGAAAAAAAGAAGAGGAAAATAACTCCACAGCAAGTAGAAGTAAGAGAATAAAAAAGTTAAGAGCAGAATTTCCTTAAAAAATGAAAATAGGAAAACAATAAAGAAAATATGTATAAAAAAGCTGTTGTTTAGAAAGGTAAAAAAATGATAAACCCTTAGTAAGACTGGCAGAGACAGAAGACACAAACTATCAAGATCAAAGAAGATAGGATATCCCTATAGATTCCAGAAATATTAGAATGACAGTATGACAATACCTTAAAAAACTCCACATATACAATTTTGACAAACTGCATGAAATATGTTAATTTCTCAAAACCAAAATCCACACATACCTAAAATAAATTAAGTAGCCTGGATAGTCAAACAACTCTTGAATTTATAATTTTTTTCCAAAAATAAAATCACTGGCCCACATTGCTTCTGGAACATTCTAAGGAACATTTCAATAAGACTTATTTTTACTTATGTATATGACATCTTCTATATAGAAAAGTCTAAGGAACCTCCAAAAATAATCCTGTAATTAATGAGATTTTTACCAAAGTTGTAGGATACAAATTCAACATGCAAAATGAATTACATTTCTGTATAGTAAAAATGAACAATTGGAAGCTATGCAATTGATCCAAAAAATGAAATGTTTAATTATAAATATAAAAAATACAATAACTGAATGCTGGGAAATATGAAAGTGTCAAAAGAAATCAAAGAAACACACTACTATATATAAAATAGATAACTAATAAGGACCTACTGTATAGCACGGGGAACTCTACTCAATACTCTGTAATGGCCTATATGGAAAAAGAGTCTAAAGAAAGAGTGGGTATATGTGTAACAAATTCACTTTGCTGTATGCCTGAAACTAACACAGCATTGTAAATAAACTATACCCTAATAAAAATTTTTAAAAAAAGAAATCAAGGAAGACATAAATGAAGACACAGTATGTTCGTGGATTTAAAGACTCAACATAGTAATGATGTCAGTTCAACACAATTATCTATAGATTTAATGCAAATCTGATCAAAATCTCAATAGGATTTTTTGCTTATATAGATAGGTTGATTCCAAAATGTATGTAGGAGACACAAAAGTCAATGAATAACCAAAACAATTTTGAAGAAGAGCAAAGTAAGAAACTTTCAAAAACTACTATAAAGCTACAATGATCAGGACAGTATAGTAGTATCAAAGGGATGGACACATAGATCAATGGAACAGAGAAGATAGTCCAGGGGTAGACCCACCCAAATATAGTCAATTTTTTGACAAAGATACAAGGCCAATTCAATGAAGAAAGGATAGGCTTTTCAACAAATGGTTTTGGTACATTTGGGTATTCACATTCAAAGAAAAAAAAATAACAAAGAGCTAAACTATGCACTTTAAAACTTAGCTCAAAGGTGATTATAGATCTACATGTAAAACACAGAGCTATAACCTTTTAGAAGAAAACATGGAAAGAAATCAAAACTTCTTAGATCTCACACCTAAAGCAAGTCTGTAAAAGAAAAGAAAAAAACGGTATATGACGTTATCAATATTAAAAACATTTGCTCTGTTAAAGACACTTAAGAGAATGAAAAGATAGACCATAGAAAGAGCAAAAGTATTATCAAACCATATATCTGATAAAGGGTTTGTATCCAGAATACATAAAGAAATCTCAAAATACAACAGTAAAAATCAAATTAGAAGGCAAATGATTTGTATAGGTGTTTCACCGAAGAAGACTTTTGGAAGTCAGATAAACATGAAAAGATATTCAAAATCAAAGCCATTAGGAAAATATAAATTAAAACCATAAAATACTGCTACATACCCATTAGAATGAATAAGCTTTAAAAACTACTAATAATACTAAGTGGTGGTGAGTATAAGGAACAATAGTAGTTCTCACACATTGCTTGAGGGGTGGAATGGTACAGCCACTCTTGAAGATAGTTTTGGTAGTTTTTTTTTTTTCCTTTTTATGTTTAACATTAACTTACCATGTGATCCAGCAATCTCACTCCTTGGTAGTTACCCTGAAAAAAAAAAAAAAAAAAAACTACATTCACACAAGAACTTATACATAAATGTTTGTAGCAGCTTTACTTATAATTGTCAAATCTAGTAACAACCTGAATATTCTTCAGTGGTTGAATGGATAAGCAAACTATGGTACATCCATATTTTAGAAGCCTACTAAGTAATTAAAAGGAACTTATTTTTGTATACACAAAATCTTGAATGAACCTTAAAGACCTTATGCTGAGTGAATAAATCCAGTATCAAAAAGTTATAATCTCCATGCTTCTATGTATATAGTATTGTCTAAAAAGATAAAGCTTTAGTTATGGAAAATGTCAGTGATTGATGGGTGTAAGGATGGATTATGGTGGGACTACAAAGGTATAAAATGAGAGATTTGGGTTGGAGGTAATGTAACTGTTCTGTATCCTTTACTTGGTTGGTGGTTGCATGAGTATATGCATAAGAGAAAATTTATACAACTGTATGCCACAAACAAAGGACAATTGTATGTTAATATAAAAATTTAAATTTTATTTTAAATACCAGACCTAGTGTGTAGTGGCAAAATGCTTAGAAGAAAAGCTATGTGGAAGTGCAAAATGAAGGTTGTCTCTGATGATGAAAAGTAAAATCATTGTAGACACACATGCACACACACACATACATTTTCTAAAAATTCATGGGAAAAAAATTAAAAAGCTTTAAGAAACAATATATCACTTTTTATTTCCAAAATTAAAGTTTCAAGATAAAATTTTGATTAGAAATAAGATAAATTCTAAGGCCAGTTTAGAAAAACAAAAAAAAGACTACATGAAGTACATTAAAAAAAAAAAAAAGTTGTTGATGACAGGATAATACAAAGAAAACTCTAGATCTTTTTCAAGGAAAGTAAACCCAAACCGAGGCATTCTTTCCCCCAAATAAATTCTTGAGGGTGACCAAAATATAGTTTAATTGTGACTCTCAATTAACCTAACCTACCACCTGCAACTCTTATTTGGTGGTTCTGAGTAAATATCAGAGAATGCAGTTCCAGCCTCTGTTTTCTTCTTTTCCTTCTCTTCTTTCTTCTCCTCACTTTCCCTCCCTCTCTCTCTCTTTTGCTGTCCTTCAGGTATACAACATTCTTGATGGGAACTTTGGAATCACTTCTTTGTGTCAAGGCTTCTGAGTGATTGCTTTGGCATGTCTACCTTTGGTTTATATAATACTGTTAGGTTCAGAAGAGTACATTTCTTTGCTTTATTACTGTAACCTGTGTCAGGCTTGATTAAAATTTCTGAAATCAGTAGAATCCCTTTGAGTCCTTGAGTTATCCACATACCTACTGGTCATTGTACTGAAGTTGTTGTTTTTTTTTTGTCTCCGGTCATATCTGCAGCTTGGTTTCTCCTCACTTACCTGGCAGCCCCAAATATACACAATTCCCTAAATCCACCTGAATTTTCTTCATGCTTTCCCCCGTTATTTACCCTAATAATTTCTACCTTGTCTTTTAAAAGCTCTTCCTTTATCATATCTGCCCTAATTATTCTCTGTTCCTCACACGATAGACCAACTACCTCCTCCATCACCCCATTCACCACTGTCTTCACAGTTCATTGAATTTGCCTTTATCTTATTACTTCATTATATTTTAATTTTGTCTGCCTTTCAAACTAAGCAGCACCATGAGGAAATTTTCTCTTACCAATTCATTTGTTTTACTTTTCCAATGCTGCCAGCAATACTTATAGACATTCAAGAAGTTTTGATTGATAAATGGAGAAATGCATGCATGCATGAATGAATTCATTTCTTGGCTCCAGTTCTTTCAATATAAACTCTCTATAAAATGTGTTGTTTTCGTTCTGCAGTATGTGAAATATTTGAAACTGTGTTATTTAGAAAAACTGGCAGCATAGATGAAATCCCTTCTCACAAAAGATTGCACGATTGTTTTCATAACCAGTTTAGACAACACTGAATAAACTCACACCCCCACACTACCTGTAGCATCTCTGCTATGATGTTAGCAGAATTTCTGAAAGCAAAGCAAAGTTATTTACAAGTTATGCCATTGAGAATTGAAAATGTTATAACTGGTACATTATTTTGAATGAACAAAAATGTTGAGGTACTCTTATTTAGAATTAAGTGGAAATAGCTTTGCGGGTTCATAGAAATAAAATATACCATGTGCAAGTGAAAATTTTCAGTAACTGAGAGAAAGAAAACCTCCTACATTTAATGGTTTACCTTAAGATTTTAATTTTTCTATCTGAAATAGTTGTTCATGTATTTTAAATCTATGAAACCATTTCATGTACATTGAATGGATCTATTGCTGAAAAGAAAGTACTGTTTCTGACTTGGCACAATAAATGAACAATAGTTTATTAATCACCCAACTATATTAAGAACATCATGGTAGGTAATGAAGATTAAAAAAAAAAGTCTTATTCCTTGTCCTCAAATTGGGTACAATGATAAGGGTCATGGACAAGCACACTTATAGCTATTGATACAAGGAAAGCCAAAACATATTAGGTATCAGGTACTGTGTTAAGAGTTTCACAGAATTTATATAATTAAATCTTCATAATGAACAGGTGAAGTGGGTAATATCCTTTCTCATATGAGGAAACACATAGAAAGATAAAGTAACTTGCCCAAGGACACACAGTAAATAGTGGAGCTGGAATTGGCATTATGAATCTAAAATTTAAGCAAGTCATGGGATTTTTTTGGTTTCCCAGTGCATATAAAAGTGATGTTTATACTGTAGTCCATTAAGTGTGCAATAGTATTATGTCCAAAAAAATGTACATAGCTTAATTAAAAATCACTTTTTTACTAAAAAATGCTAAGCATCAGCTGAGCCTTCAGCAAGTCCTTTTGGCTGGTGGAGGGTCTTGCCTCAGTGTTGATGACAGGGTGGTGGTTGCTGAAGCTTGGGGTAGCTGTGGTAATTTCCTAACGTAACACAGCAATGAGGTTGGCTGCATCTGTTGGCTCTTCCCTTCAGGAATGATTTCTCTGTAGCACGCAATGCCGTTGGATAGCATTTTACCCACAGTAGGACTTCTTTCAAAATTGTAGTCAATCATCTCAAACCCTGCTGCCTTATCAACTAAGTTTATGTCATATTTTAATTCCTTTGCTGTCATTTCAATAGTCTTCACAGCATCTTCACCAAAAGTAGATTCCACCTCAAGAAACCACTTTCTTTGCTCATCCATAAGAAGCAACTCCTCATCTGTGAAAATCTTTTCATGAGAATGCAGAAATTCAGTGAAATTCAAGTGCCACTTCTAATTCTAGTCATCTTGCTGTTTCCACTACATCTGTAATTACTTCCTCCACTGAAGTTTTGAATCCCTCAAAGTCATTCATGAGGGTTTGAATCAACTTCTTGCAAACTCCTGTTAATGTTCATATTTTGACCTCTTCCCATACATAACAAATGCTAATGACATCAAGAGTTGTGAATACTTTCCAAAAGGTTTTCAGTTGACTTTGCCTATGATCTACCAGAGGAATCACTATCTATGGCAGCTATAGCTGTACGAAATGTATTCATTTAATAATAAGTCTTGAAAGTTGAAATGGCTCCTTGATCCATGGACTGCAGAACAGATTTGCGTTAGCAGGCATGAAAACAATATTAATCGCATTGTATATCTTCATCAGAGCTCATAGGTGACCAGGTTCATTGTTAATAAGTACTAACATTATGAAAGGAATCTTTTTTCTAAGCAATAGGTCTCAACAGTGAGCTTAAAATATTCAGTAAATCATGTTATATACAAGGAGTGCTGTTCCATTGATACAGAACAGGCAGAGTAGATTTAGTGTAACCCTGAAGGGCCCTATGATTTTAAGAATGATAAGTGAGTATTGGCTTCAACTTCAAGTTTCCAGCTGCATTAGCCCCTAACAAGACAGTCATGCCTGCCCTTTGACACTTTGAGGTCAAGCATTGACTTCTCCTCTCTAGCTATGAAAGTCGTAGATGGCATCTCCTTCTAAAGTAAGGCTGTTTTATCTGCATTGAAAATCTGTTGTTTAGTGTAGCCATCTTCATTAAATATTTTAGCTAAGTCTTCCAAATAAGTTGATGCAGCTTCTACATCAGCACTTGCTGCTTTCCTTAAATCTCATGATACAACCTCTGCTAGCTTTAAAATTTTCTTCTACATCTTCCTCACCTCTATCAGCCTTCAAAGAATTGAAAAGAGTTAGAACCTTGGTCTGGATTAGGCTTTGGCTTAAGGTGATGTTGTGGCTAGTTTGATTTTCTATCTAGACCACTAAAACCTCCTCCAAACCAGCAATAGGCTGCTTTGCTTTCTTATTATTCATGTGTTCACTGGAATAGCACTTTTAATTTCCTTCAAGAACTTTTCCTTTGCTTTCACAACATGGGTAACTAGTCTCAGCTTTCTACATGCCTTCCTCACTAAACTTAATCATTTCTAGCTTTTGATTAAAGTGAGAGAGGTGAGATCATTCCTTTCACTTGAAGACTTAGAGGTCGTTGTTGGGTTAAGTCTAACTTAACAATTCAACTTATTGAATTGGCCTAACTTCAATATTGTGTCTCAGGGAATAGGGAGACCCAGAGAGAGGGAGAGATATGGGAGAATAGCTGGTTGGTGGAGCAGTCAGAACACACACATTTATTGATTAAGTTTGCTGACTTATAAGGGCACAGTTTGTGGCACCAAAACAATTAAAATAGTAACATTGAAGATCACAGATCACCATAACAAATATAATAATAATAAAAAGTTAAAAATGTTACAAGAACTACCGAAATGTAACAAAGAGACATGAAGCGAGGAAATGTGGATGGGAAATGGGATGCCAATAGACTTGCTCCACATAGGGTTGCCACAAACCTTCAGTTTGTATTAAAAAAAAAAAAAGAAAAGTACTGTAAATGAAATGTATTTTTAGTACAGGAGACTCTGAGAAATGACTCTAGGAATAGATACGTTTCCCTAGTCTGATAGCAAATGAAATCAATGTTTAGTAGAGAAAAGAGTCCTAAATTACTACTCTTGAAATAGCAGTCACATTTTGCTAATTAATATAAAGTTGACCCTTGAACAATGGGAATTTGAACTGCCAGGGTCCACTTATTCATTGATGTTTTTCAATAGAAAATACTACACGATCTGCAGTTGGTTGAATCCTTGGATGAGTAACTGCAGATATAGAGGAACTGTGGATATAGAAGACTGACTCTGAATTATAGATGAATTTTCAATTGCTTGGAGAATCAGCATCCCTAACCTCCGTGTTGTTCAATGATCATCTGCAATGTGTACTCTAAACGTACTCTGAACATGGAATGCTTAACATAAAAGAATATATAAGTGATTTTTTTTTTTTTTTTGAGGTACATGGGCCTCTCACTGTTGTGGCCTCTCCCGTTGCGGAGCACAGGCTCCAGACACGCAGGCTCAGAGGCCATGGCTCACGGGCCCAGCCGCTCCGCGGCATGTGGGATCTTCCCGGACCGGGGCACGAACCCGTGTCCCCTGCATCGGCAGGCGGACTCTCAACCTCTGCACCACCAGGGAAGCCCTATATAAGTGATTTTGAAGCATATTATTTTGGGTATAAATAATATAAGTGTATTATACATATAAGTAGGGGATAATATAATATCTATAATGTGTTATAAATGATATAAATAGGGGATACCATTCTAATCCAACAGTTATTAAAAAAAGAAACCAATACAATTTTTTAAATATAATCGACAGCACCATTTTCTGTACTAATTACCTTTGTACTCATTGCCTTTGCCTTAAAAATGGTTTTTAGGTGAACCTAACTTTTTCCTTTTCCCTATTTTATCCTGTTGTGGTGGTTTTTATTGATGTATTTTAAAATACTTACAAATATTTATTTTTTAGTTTTTTAAATTAATTTTTATTGGATATAGTTGATTTACGATGCTGTTAGTTTCTGTCAGTTATACATGTACATATATCCACTCTTTTTTAGATTCTATTCCTAAATAGGTCATTACAGAGTATTGAGTTGAGTTCCCTGTGCTATACAGTAGGTCCTTATTAGTGATCTATTTCGTATATACTAGTGTGTATATGTCAAGCCCCATCTCCCACGTTATCCCTCTCCCCTTCCCCATTGGTAACCCTAAGTTTATTTTTCTACATCTGTGACTCTATTTCTGTTTGGTAAATAAGTTCATTTGTGCCATTTTTTCAGATTCCACATATAAGCAATATCATATGTTATTTGTCTTTCTCTGTCTGACTTACTTCACTCAGTATGACAATCTCTAGGTCCATCCACATAGCTGCAAATGGTGTGATTTTTTTCTTTTTTATGATGGAGTAATATTCCATTGTATATATGTACCACATTTTCTTCATCCATTCCTCTGTTGATGGACATTTATGTTGCTTCCATGTCCTGGCTATTGTAAATAGTGCTGCAGTGAAAATTGGGGAGCATGTATCTTTTCGAATTATGGTTTTCTCTGGATGTATGCCGAGGAGTGGGATTGCTGGATCATGTGGTAAGCTCTATTTTAGTTTTTTAAGGAACTTCCGTACTGTTCTCCATTGTGGCTGTACCAATTTACATTCCCACTAACAGTGTAGGAGGGTTCCCTTTTTTCCACACCCTCTCCAGCATTTATTGTTTGTAGATTTTTTTGATGATGGCCACTCTGACCGCCGTGAGGTGATACCATATTGTAGTTTTGATTTGCATTTCTCTAATAATTAGCGATGTTTTTGCATATTTTCATGTGCTTTGGGGCCATTTTATTTTTATTAAAAATCTTTACAGCCTCTGCTAAGAAGCCAATGGGTTAGAATAAAAGGCGTGAGTTAAAGGGAGTGGTTGGGAATGTGGTAGAGACAAATTTTGTCTTAAAGTGCTTTATTGGGAACATCCCTTTTATACTATCCTGTAACTCTGTTGCCTAGAATTGAGTGTCAGATCAGCTAATCTGTATTGGGACTTTGAGTAGATAACATTATTGGTAGAACTGAAGAACTGATAAACTGGGATGACAATGGGTAAGTTGTGGGGGCAGTAGCTTTATGCTGAAAAAAAAATCTAAGTATTTTTTTCTAAGATTAAACAAAGGCCCTTAAAGAGCACCTAGTGTGAAGAGCGTTTGGAGAGGAGTAGAAAGGCTGGGCCAGGTACAAACGAACAACTTCAGAGAGCCACCTTGCACATTCTTTAGGAGTGTATTCTCTGCTGACTTGCATTGTGGTCTTCACAATTACACTTGACATAAGTCTCAGGATTTTCAGTTTTGTATCACTGAGCTCGTGAAATATGTGTTCCCCTCCTGGGATCAGGAAACGTTTGCAGGAAACGATGTTAATGAATCTGCCTCTGTGTTACCTTAAATGGACTCGCACAGCTCTGGCTTCTCTGTCTCAGAAGGACCAGTGGTATAGATGAAATTTCCACTTATAATGGCCGAGGCAAATTCATTCATCTCAACTAAGGAGTGAGACTTAAGTAAAGGTGAAAGCTGATAGCATCCCCAGTGTCAGACCCTACCAATCCATGGCTTCTCAGCATTAGTTTTAAGGTGTTCATTCTGTTGGAGCCCCAGTTCATTCCTCTAGGGAATGGAGAGAGCTCAGGGAGAAGTTCGCACTATAAGTGTGTGAGCCTTTCTGAACAATGAAATAAATTGTTCTCATCATTTTAATTTAATTCTATGACTTTCATTAAAACCATCAGTAAGTTCTAGATTGATATCTTCTTTTTTAGGGTGGACTCTCCATGAAATGACATTTTTTTAAATTATTTTTTATTGGAATATAGTTGATTTACAATTTTGTGTTTCTGCTGTACAGCAAAGTGAATCAGTTATACATATACATATATCCACTCTTTTTTAGATTCTATTCCTATATAGGTCATTACAGAGTATTGAGTAGAATTCCCTGTGCTATACAGGAGGTCCTTATTAGTTACCTATTTTATATATAGTAGTGTGTATATGTCCATCCCATTCTCCCAATTTATCCCCTCCCCTTTCCCCCTTGATAACCATAAGTTTTTTTCTACATCTGTGACTCTAATTCTGTTTTGTAAATAGGTTCATTGGTACCATTTTTTTAGATTCCACATATAAGTGATATCATATGACATTGGTCTTTCTCTGACTTACTTCATTTAGTATGATAATCTCTAGGTCCATCCATGTTGCTGCAAATGGCATTATTTCATTCTTTATAGCTAAGTAATATTCCATTGTATATACATACCACATCTTCTTCATCCATTCCTCTGTCAGTGGACATTTATAGATTGCTATCTTACGGAAGGGATATCATAGGACTAGGGTTTCATCTGAAAGCTTAGGGTTTGGTTGATGTGCTTAGTTTGGCTTTTTTAATTGAATGGAGATTTCAATTATATTCTTATTTTTTTTTCTATTTTAATTACTCTGGCATTTTCTCAGATGAGTCTGCTATTTTTATTTATTTATTTTTTTGAGTCTGCTATTTTTTAGAGTCAGTTTTCTGTCTTTCATCTCCTATAGCTCTGTTCTCTCTCTTTTTTTACTATTGGTGGTTTGCAGTCTGGGAGAATATCTGAAATTTGCCTTTTGTAGCACCAGTTGGATTTACTATAGGACCCACTGTTTCCTACTGGCACAAATTTAGATTTTAATTATGCTGTCTTTTTCCTTCCATTTTTGTATTTTTCCATAAATATCTCTTAACAATTCCGCTTTTTTTTTTTCATGGTACGCAGGCCTCTCACTGCTGTGGCCTCTCTCGTTGCAGAGCACAGACTCCGGACACGCAGGCTCAGTGGCCATGGCTCATGGGCCCAGCCACTCCATGGCATGTGGGATTTTCCCGGACCGGGGCACGAACCCGTGTCCCCTGAATCGGCAGGTGGACTCTCAACCACTGCGCCACCAGGGAAACCCCAATTCCACTTTTAATTACTATGTTATTTATCTAGGAAACTTCTTTATTAATCAATTTTTATATTTATTTCAGATAAGTCTGCCATACATTCTACAAAACATGCAAACATTTTAAGATGTTTTCTGTTGCTTGTAATACCACTTTGTCCCAGGCTATATAATTTCTGTAAATATTTTTTGGAATTTGTATTTCCTCTCATAGTTCTCCCATGTTTGTTTGGGCTTTTTTCCCCACAAACTCCATGCTTCTTTCTTTGTTTTACGTTCCTTTTAACCTAAAGAAATGCACATTCTCTAAAAAATCATTTTGTTGCCCGAGTTTGTCTCCTATCTCTGATTAGTCCTTTGACATTTGCCACCAGTGGAGTAAGGGAGAACAGCAATTCACAGCCTGTGTGGTTCCCCACCCCTTCCTAACTCCATAATCTCCTGCAGAGCTTTCCCTGTGGTCATTTTACCTCTCACCAGGCTATGCTAGTCATACGGTTACAACGAAGTGGGCAGCTGAGAGTCTCAAAGTGCAGCATTACTGTTGTAAATTTCAGGGGAGGACTTCATTTCTGGTCGGTTTGTACCTTGGGTGTCTGGGCTAGAATCCATTGGTAGGAAAGGAATAAAGTAGCTCCTGACCTTCTTGGAGACCAGCAGGCTTGTCCTACTTTCAGTAACAAAGCAGGTATTAATGAGCTATTGACAATTTTGCTCAATCCAACCCATTCACCTTACATTTCATTGAAATATCTTCCAGATTCTGTCCTCGCAATGGCTTAATCATTGGGTTCTAGGTGGGACTTTTTTTCCCTGTTTCATTTTGTTTTGTGAAAAATGTATCTTTTCCTATTTCCAAGTCACCTTAAATACATTAATGACAAGTGGGCGAAACTACAGAATGTCTAGCCACTTCAAATGCATTTTTAAATGAAAAATCCAATAATAAGTTTTCAAAGATCGTTATCTGTGAAGATTTCAGTAGGTAAGATACATCTTGTAATTAAGACAGAAAGAAATAGCTCTGAGAAATAACTGTGCTACAAATTCTATGTTAAGCAAATAAGGAAGGGTTTTTGAGAAAGTTATCTTCTGGATTTTAGTATTCCAGATGTTGATGAGTTACTCTCCCCCACTTCTTCTGCTTTTTCCATTTCCCCTAAGCCAATATCCAGTGAGCTTTTCTGTATTTTCAATAATCGTTTAGAAGAGAAGGGGAGTGGCTCCTCTTCATGCTTTGGCAATGAATGATATAGTCAGTCATCTAAAATTCACATGGATCATTACTGCATTCACATTTATTTATGCTCAATTAACACACTTAGAATCTGTTTTCTGTGGAGTTGAGCCAATTGGCTTTATAGCTTCTGGCTCTGAAAGGTTCATTTCACTTCTGCTCACTAGTAGTAGAGTCCTCATTCCTATTATTAAAGTCTTCAGGTCTTTGGTTTTGTTCATAAATTGAACAAGGCCAGCATGGGGTGGAATGACTGTGACTGAGTTCCTGGCTGAGGGCCACATTGCTGCATCCGGGCGTCTGTCTTCCACACAGATGTTGGGAGGCACAACGGAGCAGCAGGGTCACAGTGCTGTGTCTTGAAAGGGTCACTGGGAAGAAGACCATTTTAGGTTCAGAGGGAGAGTATGATTTCTACCCTTGAATTTGTTCTTCTACGAGGAGTGAGGAAATCCACAGGGCTTGCTTTCCTACAGGTACCAATCAACAGGATTAGGGCTCCTTTCATTTCCAAACCTTCTGGAAACCACCCTTCAGGAAAAATTGACAGTGAAATGTGGGAGAATGTGTAATTCTTTTATATCCAAAGTTTTGGCAAAAACGTGAAATAATCAAAATTGGAAGTATTTATTGTGAATTAATTTGCACGGACTGCTGTCATATTGAAATAAACATCTATACCTATATTTTTCAGTGCTCTAGTTAAAAATCGAAGACATTTCTAGTTTTTCTTATTTTATTACGGTATACAAGACATTTCTTTTTATTCTTTGTTAATTCAGACTAGGAGAATTTCAGTAAGAGTTTATTAAAAGAAGTGTACTTTGAACATAGATTAACTGTGTATTGGCAGTAATTGACTGAGAATAAGATGATCAGCAAAAAGAAATTTAACAATAGTTTGTAATAAAACTTAGAGTTTTCAAGAAAATCTTTTGTAATACCCAAATATTCACTCATTGACTTCTGGCAAGGAACTCTATAGGTTTGATAAACTTAAAGATAACACCTTCAAAAAAAAATGACAAATGTTTCAAACCAGCCGACATTTTCTGTGATACCAATCACAGGATATGCTACCTAGCATAGTGTTTCAGAACATAAGCGTGCCTCATCTATTCCTTCATGGCAAGAGTGTCATTTGATCAGTGTTTGACAAAAATCTCCGTTTAGTAGATAACTCTTGCTAATAAGTAGAAAGAATTTAGAAAAATATCTGTAGTATTTGAGTATTTGATTTTCTAACTGAAATCAGTGTGCTTTTGTCAATGCAAAAAATTATCAGATCTCCATGGTTCAAATACATGGAAGCAGTTTTCTAAACTACTTGAGATTCAGACATTTCTAGATCTTCCAAATAAACACTACAGTGAATTTTAAATGATATGTTTGTAGAAAAACGAACGTCAAGGAAGATGAAAATCAACCAGCCATATTTGAACAGAATCTTTTGCATCATCGTATCAATATTTATTCAGTATAGTCTACAATTCAATCATTTCACTTGAATTAATATTTTTGTGAGGCACCTCTTTCAGTTATGATGGTTATTAAACTAATGAATAAATTAAACAAAACCTAGAAACAGACTTCCAAATCACTATGCTCTATTAAAAATAAACACTTAAAAGTAATTAAGAATATTTTTTTCTCAGCATTACAAAAATGTAATATGTTAAATGTAATGAAATTTGGTTTTAAAGTTATACATTTCATCTCTATATTATTCAGTATTATTTTCGACATTTTAAGTTTTGAAGTATATATAAGATATTACTACAGTAAAATAGTTCATATAATATACCAACAAGGAAGTGCACATTTGTTTAAGTACAGCTCTTTTTAAACAAAATTTGGAGATCTAAGCCAAATGGTAGCATTGTACCATTTTGGAGTCTGAGACTCTCACATGCCAATTGTATCATTAAAAACTGTTTAATCATCATAACCTCGTGAAGAATTTAAATATTCAATGATAACATAGGATAGTTAACAATAGCATTATCAATATAGTATTTTGATTGAAATAATAAATATTAGAGTCAGATTGGATTCAAGACTAACTTGCCCTTCTCACTTGAGCCACTTATCCCACCTTTACGAGCATTAGTTTCCACATCTATGAAATGTCAATAATGGCATTTTAACTTTCTGGCAAGTTGTGGGAAATTGAGTATGATGATCTATGTATGGCTTTTTATTACTTAATTCATAGTAGCTTTTAAATTACCTAATAAATAGTAGTTATAGTTTAATAAAGCAAAAACAATACAATTTCAATAGAAAAAAAACTTTAGATGATTCTAGAACCTGTTCAGAATTTCACAAGATGAAGCAGTATCCCAGCAGCTTGCTTTTAACAGATCTAACAATAAAACGTTCACTATTTTAGCAGTGAAATGTAAGTATATGTATTTATATATATCTCATACCTCCCCGTAGAATCAAAAGAATAACAAGTTTGTCATTTATTTTCCTAAAGTCAGATTAAACTTCCGTCTACCTCTTCCCGGTCTGTAGTGAGGCCAACTCCTTCTAAAGTCCTTCCACTGAGAGCCTGTCAGAAAAGAAAGGAGAAGGCAAGTGGCAGATGGATTATTATAGTTTGATTATTCTTTCATTTGAAAGCAAAAGCAGTTACTGTTGCAAAGTCTATTTGCTTTGGATTATTTGGCCACAGCTCCTAGATAGACATCAATACTGGGGAATATCATTTTTAAAGATGAAGTTTTGTGAGCTCAATAGAAGGTCCAGAAGCAGATGTGGGGCGGGGGTTCTCTCTGTAAGAACAAATACAAGGATGAGTAACACTGAAAACCTTTTAAGTTCCTTCTTCATTGCAGATAATGATCCATGCTGGGATTCTAACTGTATTGAAAAATAAAAAAAAAGTTTAGTGGGACTTGTCGACTAAGAGAAACAAGTTTATGCTTTTAATTTTTGCCACCTTTAAATGCAAATTGTTGTTAAGGCAGTTAGGACTGAAAGGTCATCCCATGCGATGGTGCATCTCTGATTAATTCAGCACAGTCCCGGCGGCCTGCTGGTCTATTTTCTTCAACCATCACACAGTGGATGACTTCTGTTTGGCCTATCATTTGTTAATTATTGGTGAATTCTCCTTTTATGACTAGTGTTTATTTCTTCCCAGTGGAAACCACACAGTGGAAATACATTACTCTATCATTATACTCTGAATTGTAAACAATAGATTCAAAGAAAAACGTTACATTTTCAATGAGTCAAGGAAGCATATGGATTGCTTCATTTGAAGATCCCATTTGACAGAGGGAAGAAACTGGTAGTATCAAATGAATCGGAAGCAAATAGATCAAAAAGTGTTTGTGTTTGAGAAGAATAATCAGAATTGAAAAGCATCAAAGGTATTCTGGATGAGAGTAATAAATATATGAAAAGAGGAAAATATAGCAGAAATATAAGTGGAGAAAGCTGAGAGTCTGTAATATGTCTATCGGGTTGGAATCAAAACAGAGATTGCAGCCAGCATATTTAATTAAATCTCCAAAGGGACCACTGTAAAAGATAAGAGCAGAGTTCCATCAGAGTAAACAGTCCTTTGATGTTCTCTCTTCTCCTTGATCCTTCTTTAAGGCCATATTTCTTGTTCCCAAATAAAGAGCCAGGGAAGAGAAAAAGGAGGTTACCTCTGGCACTAGCTTCTCCTTCTGGGAAATGGCTCTGATCACAATATTGACAACAATATACTCGTCTACGCTGAAACTCTTCCTTATCTACCTCTTTCCTAGTCCTGTGAAGAAATACATACTGTTCTTTCCAGTGCTAGTCATTGCATGTCTCTTTACTACCTCCAGGCTCTATCAATTATCATTGCCCTTTCCAGAATCTCCAGCTTGCTTTCCACTGGTCCCTCCATTATATAAGCATCTCAAGCAGCTCCTGCTTTAAATGTTACTATAAACACACAGGAAACCTCCCTTGACTTTATGTTCCCCGACGGGTATATAATATTCATTGACTTGTTCCTTTAGTCAACAGATTTCCTTTTGGGGGTGGGTGCATGTATTATGAGTGTTCGTCAGTCTGAGATTATAGAAATGTGGAGAAATAAACATGCAAATAATGTAAGAAAATGATAAATAATTACGGGAAAGATAAAGGGAGGATAAAAGATATGATAAATGTTGACTTAAAGGTCAATTTTAGATTGCAGTGGTTAGTGAAGATGCCATTGAAAGAAGTAACATTTACACTGAGAATTGAATGCTAAGAAAATTGTGCTGTGTGATCATCTGAGTCAGAGTGCTTTGGGCACTCACTACCTCCATAGTTCATGTGAAGACCCCAAAACAAGGTTGCAATTTGATATATTTGAAAAACAGAAATAAGTCCCAGTGTGAGTGACAGAGGTATACAGTGGGAAACGTGAGAAAATTCCGATAGGTGAGCGGGACCCAGATCACACAGGGCCTTGTAGACCAAGGTAAGAAGTGTTGTTTTTACTTAAAATATAATTGGGAAGACATAAGATGGTTTTAAAGAGGGGAGTCAAATAGCCTAATTGGCTTTTTAGCCTTACCTTTGGATGTTTTGTGGTGATGGATACCAAGGAAAGAGTAATAGAAGCAAGAAGACCAATTAGGAAACTATAGAGCTTGTTAGGAAACTAGAGTTAATATTAAACTAGGGAGGTAATACAGTAGGTGTAGAAAAGCAGAAGGATTTAAAATGTGTTTTGCATTTAGAGTTGACAAAACATCTTAGAGTGTTGGATATGAGATGTAATGGAAATCTAGGAATTAAGAATAACTGTTAAGATTTTGGCTTGAGTAAACAGGTACACATCTCCATTTGTGACTGAGATGCAAAGGTGCAGGTAAGAAACAAGGGCAGGAAAGAATCCATAGATCATGTTAAACTTAAGGTAATTAGGTATATAGTTCTGGAGTTTAAGTTAATGGCCAGGGCTGGACTTATAAATCCAGAGTAAACATTTAAATATAAAGATTTCTGGAATATATATAGTTCTGTTGAAAGAAAATATCCACCGAAAAAAACAAAGGGATCCCAAAGCAGGACGTAGTATGGGCTGAATGTTTATATCCTCCCCCCCTAAATTTACATGTTGAAGCCCTCGTGTAATGATATTTGAAGTGGAGGCTTTTGGGAGGTAGTTACCTCTCATTTTGAAATTAGTGTCTTTATAAGAAAAGGAAGAGAGAAGCCTCTTTTTTTCCCTCTCTGCTATTCAAGGAAGCTAGGAAGAGGCCTCTCAGGGGAACTCGACCAGCTTGGCCCCCTGATCTCAACTTCTTAGCCTCCAGAATTGTGAGCAATAAATGTTTGTTGTTTAAGCCACTCAGCCTACCGTTCTGTTAGAGTCCAAGAAGACTAAGGGAACTACCACTTTTAGAGGCCCAGCAGAGTGGGAAAAGCCAGGGATCTTAGGTAGAGTGGTGTGGGTACAAAAAAGAAAGCTATTATTCTTTTATGAAATTTTACTGTGCAAGAGAGAAAACAGCTCAGTTTATAAACTTGTTATCTCAGTATCATCATTTTCAATAGAACTTGCTGCGGTCGCCTCCAGCAGAATACTAAAATGCCTCTTGCTAAGACTTTCAAGTGGTCTTCAGATACATTACTTCTGTGATGCTAAATAACCAGGTTTTTCTCTTGATTCATTAGGCTTGTTTAGCTTCTTGAGTATGAAGCAAGTCACCAATTCAAGCCACAAATGGGGAAGAAAAAAACCTAGATAAAAAAAAGTTTCAATACGACTTAGCTGGGATATATAAGCTATTTTCCTACTGAATTTAATGGAACTGCCTAAACTACCAGAAGGTGGTTGATCGCTGCTTTTTCAGTATCATTTCATTCAATAATAATTTTGAGTATAAAAACTGAAATTTTATTCACTACTCTAATTTGAAACTTAGAAAAAGAATAAAGCTAGGCTGTGTGCTCAACTGTGCAATTTTGAGCTTCTGCAAAAACTGTGAAACATTGCACATTTTAGTTGGGAAAGCTGTAGTACATCTGCCACCTGTTCTTACTATTAAAGATTCCTTAATTTTTCTAGGAATTATTAGCAGTTGGCCACATTTTAATAAACTTTGGAAGACAAAAGTTTGGCCAGCTAGCTCCTGTTGACTGACGCAAATCATTGCCAACTGGAATAAAACTTAGCTTAGCTTACATAGTTCCTTTAAGAAGGGAACCTGTAGTACCCCATATGGAGTACTTTTTTATGCTAGTCAATACACAATTTCAGTTACAGGTTTATCTTTTTTACCATGGAATGAAATCCATATTAATCACTAGTATCTCTGTCTCTAAATGATAAGTAAGTTTTGGAATTAAATAAGCATTTTGGGACCTATCAAAACTTAAAGGATTTAATAAATGCCATATTTCTTGATAAAATGATATAACAAAATATTACATTAACTCACCATCTTCTGTAAATGCTTAATGTAAAGTATTCTAAGAAAAGGAACTTTTTGGATGGCAACATGACTTTTAAATTTAATAAGCTGACCTATGTGGTAAGTGTTCTTTAGGCAAACCCAGTTGAAAGATTGAGCACTTTTTTTTAGTGTTGTTTCAAATATGTCACTAAAATAATTCTACCTAATACAATAGCCTTAGTTTACAAAATTTCTGTAAAATAGGGTTAGGCTATTTTTAAAATAAAGATATACTTGTTAGTGATTGTGAAACTTAGAAATTATGCCTTTGCATGGTAGGAACTGTAAAAACCTAATGAAGTAAATGTTAGTTTAACTGGGATGTACTGAATTATTGCTGTACCACTGTTAATCCTTTTTGCATTGGAAAAATGAAACAAATTATTTTTGCCAATTATATCTGCATTTCTTCTTTAAAATAAGGAATTTAAGAGCAAACGAAACCTTCTTTTGAGAATACTTAGTAAAAGAACAAGAGTTCAAAATATTCGATTGTTAATTGACAAGAGGCATCACGCAGATTGGGATATTTTTATCAGTAGGTAAAATTTTTCCTTCGTGCCCAATAGTTGAAAATTCTCAGTTCAAGGGGTCTTAAATCAACAATTTGCAAAGATTCTGTATGACAATTAGGATGGATTTTAAATAAATTAGATATATGAAAATATAACAGCCTTCATGTTAATCGAAGATTGCAAATTGTCAACAGGAAACAAACTCAAACATCAGCATCTACAGAAAAATAGGTAATATGACGTATTATTTAAGGCCTTATATTAAAATATTATAAATATCAGGCTTACAAACAATGGAAGAATTATAATAAAACCAGCAACACATAAAATCAAATAAGTTACAAAAATACATCAAAAATAATAGTAACACGGGCTTCCCTGGTGGCGCAGTGTCTGAGAGTCCTCCTGCCGATGCAGGGGACGCGGGTTTGTGCCCCGGTCCGGGAAGATGCCACATGCCGCGGAGCGGCTGGGCCCGTGAGCCATGGCCGCTGAGCCTGCGCGTCCGGAGCCTGTGCTCCGCAGCGGGAGAGGCCACAACAGTGAGAGGCCCGCGTACCGCAAAAAAATAAAAATAAAAAAATAATAGTCACAGTCTCTAGGTGACAATCTAGCTCATGAATGTAACTAGCAGATAAGTAACCTGCTGCTGAGCTGCTCTACCCGGTCCAGCCTCCAGAATTCGGATCACAATTCTCAGTTGAATTCACCTAGTTCAAATATTCCTCATAAAAGATCTAAGGAAAGATGTTTAACTCAGAATTTTATAAAGACAGCAAAAATAAGTAATTGAAAAACTAAGCCCATACCGTGGAATAAGATATTAGATAGTCATATTAAGCATTAAATATCTATTCTACATTACAAATAATATACAGCATTATTCTAGAGTTCATATGCAATCTCTGGTCACTAGGGAAGTAGTAGAACACTTAGCAACCATAGAGAAGGAAGTGAGTTGTACTAAAAGACACAGTAAAAATGTAGAGGCTTTAACACAAAAATGTACTGTTTCTTTTTCCCACTCAGGTCATGAGGGTGGGAACAGAGTGAAGAGGTGGGCTCAGCTCTCTGCAGTTACTCAAAAACCTATGTAGTGGCTCTTTCATCCATCTTCTAAGGCCTCAGTTCTCCACTGTATTTTCTGGATGCAGCCAAGTGGCAGTAAGAAAATGAAGTACGTATTTCCATCCAATTATATGAGGTAGAATTCACTCCTGTGGCCTCAGCCTACATTTTCCAGGTTTCTATATGGTTGCCTAACTGTATACAAAGGAGGAAAAGGGTTTCATAGACCCAAGGCATTATCTTAGCTGTTGAATATTTATAGCTTAAATCAATGTGGGTCATGTTTTTTTCTCTTTTCTATGCAGACACCCTTTTCACATCCTCTTATACATGAATAAATGCTGTCCTCCACTCTTTCTTAAGATCTAACACAATCACACACTTCTGTGTGTCTTTTCATGTTACTGTCTTATTTCAGATCCTTCCTCTTTCTAATCGAGGTCGATGAACCATGCACATAACAAACGATCCTCCTCTGAATGTCTTCCAGGGCTCTCCACTTAGATTCCCAAGTGATCTTTGAAAAAGCATATGTGATCCTGTCACTTCCTGCTTAAATCCTTAAGTCGTTACCTTCCTCTATAGCAGACGTTTAAACTACTTAGCAGCGATTATAATGACCTAAATAAATGCTTGGCACATTCTGACAGATAGTGATAGCTGTTAATATCAAGGTCAGCATTTTGACCGCAGAAAATCCCTCATTCTGGTTATACCACATCCTAGATGTTGAAATTTGACAGCTTCCTCTGAAGCCAAAGCTTATACCCTTTTTCTCTGAGGAATGAATCATGGATGAATGTGAACCATCCACAGTCTTTGCTTGGTCTTAACTTCAAAGAAGCATACCTATTTGATAAAATATTAACTTTGGATAGTATTGTTGAAACAGAGGCTTTCGTATTTGCAGCTTAATAATAAATGCTTGGATATTGAATTAATCACTAGTTTTAGGATATACTATTTATTCTAGTACATAAAAAGAAGGATACTAATTTTATAGTATACAATAAAGTAATATTTATAGTGAAAATAACTTTATATATTTATATATGTATGTATATGGACAGATGTGATCATCACTCTCGTCAGATCTTTCCAGAAATTAATGTTGCCTGTGTATGCTCTGCCTTGCTTAAGTTCAAGAACTGTCCCCCAGGCTCCTCTGCTCCTCTTCCACTGCAGAATTCCATTGCCTGTGTCAGCAACTAAGACTGCCTTTCTACCAGCCGTGATATCCACTCTTGGTGGCCAGGACAGGTGCCACCACTCTGGTTTCATAGTAGGGAGGATACCCTGCTTTCCCATGAATTATGTTGTCCTAAGGGTAGGCAGAAGCATGTTCATCATTCCCCGTAGCCCAAGTGAGATCAGGTTGATATTTTCATTTGAAAGTAATGAAATGTGGGACATTGGATTGTATAGTGACAGTATATTACCTGTATACTCTGGCAGCTTCCCAGATTCATTTTAGAGATTTTTGTGGGGCTGCTTCTCTCTCTCATTCTGAGAGTGTCTTTAATTAAAGGTGATGGTTCATCCCCTATATCCATATCTCTTGCCTCAGTATAAAACTTATCAATCACTTCCCAAAAGAAGAGAATGTATTGCTCAGTTTCCTGAGTCCTCATGTAATGCCTTAGAATTCACTCGTTTCCCAAAATCATACTACAAACGTCAATTTCTTTCAGAGGAACCTCCTATCCGCAAGGCTGTGGTTTAGCCCTTTGGCCATAATAGGATGTTCCCACACGGAATTCATGCATTCATGAAGGCATTCATTCATTCACTCAGTCAGTCGATGTGAAGTGTGCGCCAACTCTGAGCCAGGCACTGGTGGTAATCTAAATGAAGAAAACAATCTCTACTTTCGCTGAACTTATTTTCTAGGGATAAGATGACAGTAAATAAAAAGATTTCATGTAACAGATCTGGATGTGTGATAACAAGGGAAATGATGCAAGATAAGTGGTTAATGATTAATGGGACACAGCCAGTAGAGTCAAAGAGTACAATACCCAAATCTAGGTTACTAAATCCCAGAAGAACAAACAACGCACGTCATGTGTGACACCGAAAGGATTGTTAAAACCTTTCTCCAGTTCCTTTCATCACTATCAGAGGATCCCCCAAAAGTTGTGGGTCTAATCTCCCCCCTCTCTACATTTTATATCCTCTCAGTCTAGGTTAGCCATGAATTTGTAAAATTATGAAAATGGTAATGGTATGAAAATGGTATATGACAACTCAGAGTTACTTCCACTGGGGGTTTCAGGCCCAGAGCCCTGCATTAGTCACTGATAATTACATTTTCAAGAGTGGTTATTTTATATTTCTGTTTCTCTTATGTCCCAATAAACCAATTTATTTTTAAAATACCACGTCTTTTATAAGTAAAAGAATATATAACAGAGTTATAAATTACCAAAACAATGTGGGGTTTAGGTGGATGGTAAGTGGAAATTTAGTTAAATTGACATTTGCCTTTTTCCTTTTTAGAACTAAGTTATTTTGGCAAGAGTAACATGACCCTTTCAATATGATATTCACATTTGATGACAAACTTGAGAATAATTATTACTACTTTATCAGAAAAGATATCATCTTCAGAGAAATTTTAATGTTTACCCATTCTTTGCAGATATTTATTATATCCTAGGAATTAATCTTAAATTTTACTGAAGAATTCAGGGGAAAAAAAGGATTTTAATATACATAATTTTGGTTTAAAGATAACTTACCTATAAAATATGTAGGCTGGAAAATGTATATACAATTTTAAAGTTAACTGTCACCCTTATTATATGCTCTAAAACCATAGACATTATAAGTTCATTTGTTTAAAATAAAATAGCTCATACTTTTATCTTAATATATTGTCAAATGTCCCTTCAATCCTTTCCTTTTTTCCATCTCATTCTTTCTTCATTAGAATTTTCATCAAAATGTATTTCTTTACACTAATTGAGTTATTTATTATGAGAATATTCTTTAACTTGCACTATTATGTCTCAGTGTTGAAATAAACTAGCGTATTATGCTGGGACTTATTATCAATAGCTTAGGGTATTATTATAAACATTTGTTAGATAAGAAGAGTATCTGAATAGTAACCTTAGATAGCTATCCTCTCAATTTTAAGTCTTGTTTTAATATATGCTCAGTAGGAACAGCTGTCCCAGAGTAGTCACTAGGGGATAAAAGTTTATTTCAAAAAGTCTCATCAGTTAACTTCCATCAGAAGAAATATGTTCTTGCCATATTATAAGCCATTGCCTTATAAGAGTAAAAAGATCAGGTAGGGCAAAGTAAAATTAATGGGAAATATTTTTTGAGGGTTTTTTAATTTTTTAATAGATTTTTTTGAGGGTTTTTTTATTTTTTATTTTTTTAATAGATCTTTATTAGAGTATAATTGCTTTACAATGATGTGTTAATTTCTGCTTTATAATAAAGTGAATCAGCTATACGTATACATATATCCCCATATCTCCTCCCTCTTGTGTCTCCCTCCCACACTCCCTAACCCACCTCTCTAGGTCATTGCTAAGCACCGAGCTGATCTCCCTGTGCTATGCTACTGCTTCACACTAGCTAACTATTTTACATTCAATAGTGTATATGTATCGATGCTATTCTCACTTTGCCCCAGTTGATGGGAAAGAGTTTGCTCTTTCATCCATCCCCCTCCTTTTTTTTTTTTAACCATAGGCACTGCATCTTTTTCATGGTGTTTGGAGAAATATATAAGATTGAAC
Source organism: Orcinus orca (assembly GCF_937001465.1). NCBI lineage: Eukaryota > Metazoa > Chordata > Mammalia > Artiodactyla > Delphinidae > Orcinus > Orcinus orca. The sequence continues at coordinate 16,955,563 of NC_064576.1, read as the reverse complement.
TTGTTTATCTCATCAATAAAAGCTTTTATACCCAAATTAGGTTCAAAATTGAAAAACTTAACTAGGGATGTTAATTTCTTAAACAAGCCCTCCCCACCCCCCACCCTACTTGGGTATTGACACTAAATGACAGCTTGGGCTTCCTTGAAAGGTGGGTTTGTTCTATGTTGCTTTCTTTGTTTCTCAGGGCTCACTTTGGAATAATAAATCTTTGCACACACCAAAGAATAGCAACAATAAGGTAGGTGAATATCTTCAAATTAGTGTTTTCATTTTCTTCATGTATGTACAACATGGATGGACCTGGAGGGTATTGTGCATAGTGAAATGTCAGACAGACAAAGACAAATACTCTATGTTATCACTTATATGTAGAATACAAAAAATAAACAAACAGATGAATACAGCGAAACAGAAGCCAACTCACAGGGGTAGGGGATTAAGAGGTACAAACTACTATGTATAAAATAAGCTACAAGGGTATATTGCACAGCACAAGGAAATATAGCCAGTATTCTATAATAACTTTAAATGGAGTATAATCTTTAAAAATATTGAATCACTATGTTGTACACCTGAAACTAATAAAATATTGTAAGTCAACTATACTTCAATAAAAAAAACAGCTTGGTGAGGAAGAGTGATGGCATGCAGTCACTTCTTTCATACACGTTCTACTTCATAACGATAACTACCAATGCTGTAATTTGCGCTCATGACATTTTACATGTTTTTGTGTAGCACTTTTCATTGGGAGGTGGACTTATTACCGTATTTCACAGGTAGAAAAAGGGAAGCTTTTAGTAAGATGAGAACATTCTCCAGAGCCCTTCTACCACAAGACACTGAATTTAATTACCTTTTAGTGAGAATTTAATATATGGAAAATGTAAGATTTTGATGTATTCCCTATACTCAAAGGACTTACAAGTAGTAGAGGAAACAAAACATGAATTACTAATAATATGAAACAATATATAATTAAATTTCAAATGGGTTGTACATTCAGTATGTAAAACAATTCAAGAACAGTACAAAACAGAAAATAATAAAATGAAAAATATATAGTGCAAGAAATAATTCTTAGAGGAGGATAGGAAAGAAAAATATGTACAAGTCCAGAGATTTAAGGAAGAACTTCATGTTAGTTTTTCAGTTGAACTCTGAAGATACCTATGCATTTAATCATTTCCTCAGTCTTTGAATCTTTCTGTGCTGGATTCTAAGTCCACAAAATCAAATAAGACTGTTAGCGTTCAAATCAAAACTCATTGCATTGCAAGAATTAGAAACCCATAGAAATTAGTTTAGTTTCAAAGGTTTGCTATTGAATAATTCTGGGAAACTTGATGGACTACCATGGTCAAGACTACAGCTGGACCTCCTGTAGTTCTAAGAGGGAAAATAGAAATTTATCAAGAATGAGAGCAGCTACTCTCTTGATCATTCCTTCTCTGGGTCTATATGTTTGTCCTATCTGCATCATTCTGTTCTTTCTTAACCAGTCACTTTCTCTCATTCATGTATGGTCATCTTTGCCAATAACTTAACTTTGCACACTGCTTTGGTTTGCCATGTTATCTTCTCAGGTCTGTATTTTTCTATGTCTCCTCAAGTGCCTAGCCATGACTGTTGCTAGTTTCTAGGTTTCTTAGATGGTATTTTAAGGACAAAATAATTGAATTTTTACCCACTTTGCAGATGCATTGCCTGGATCTGAGTCAGGAGCTCATTTCTGCTCCAGCCAAACAAAGATGGGTAGGGAGGATGGCGTGGCATGTATTGCTATAGAGAAGGCAAGTTCTGCAGAAGGGCATGCAGGAAGAGAAAATAAGGAAGCCTGTCTCTGTCTTCATGTTGCTTACAAATTTGTGAGGTGAAGTTCAGAGTTGAGAACAATTTGTCAGGTCCAGTGCACTTACCAAGTGTTATGTAAAGAGCTGGACAATTTTAGGAAGTATGAGCACTCAGAGCAGAAGAAAATTTTAGACAAACAGTACTTTCTCCTCTCTACATCCTTACTTTATTACACACACACACACACACACACACACACACACACACACACACACACACACACACACACACACACACACACACACACACACACACACACACACACACACACACACACACACACACACACACACACACACACACACACACACACACACACACACACCCCTACTCTGTTCACCCAGAGAACAAGAAAAGCCTTGAGAAAAAGTCAGAGTGAAGACCTGAAAACAAATGGCGGTTTCTTCTGATAGCATGATTATACTAAAACAAAAGGCTTTGGCCTTTACAAATTTCACACTGAACCAGCACATTCCCTTGCACTTGTGTTTTAGCGGTGGTACTAGTGAGCAGAGATATGGAGGTTAGAATGAGTACAGCAAGTGTGAGGATAATGTAAGTCTTGACCTCACTGGGGTAGAGTGAGTATGAATAATCATGGTGATTTTAAACAAAAAATATTTTAAGAAGCAAGCATGGAAAAAACATTTGCAAAAATATGACAAGGAGCTGATATACTTAATAGTGAACTTCCAGGATGTGTTTTTCATAGGCATTACCTCACCAGAATATGTATAAGTGTTATATGAACAATAGACTAATACTAAAATGCATTTGAGTATCTTTGGACTACATAAAGTTCAACAGATTAATTCACTCTGCATCATCTGTGTCTTTCACACACCAATGTTTATTATTACTCTTCAAGTGAAAGTACAATTAGTAGCATTTTTAAATCATTTGACTGCAGTCCCCAATGTTTTATGTCAGATACATCTCCAATGAGAAGGTCAGTTAATAGTCTTAATAAATGTCAAATATATACACAGATATATAAACATATGAATGAAAGATTATGTACCCATAAAAGTAACCTAATGTTAAACCCCACTACTAAGAAGGAAGCAAATTTGAACAACATGATTTTTTTAAACCAATTAACATACTTTTTGTTGCAGAGGGCGGAATATTTAGAGAGACCTCTCACAACTTCTGGATCTGAAAGCAATCTAGTGATTCCTATCAATGGTACTGAGAAAGGGCATATCATTTGATCTTGTAATTACATTCTAGGTGTCCCGCTTGAGGAAAGAACGAGAGAGTGAAAGAAAGTTTTTGAGTCAAGATCTTCATGTTAGCATTATTTATAAGACAAAAAATCTGAAGCAAGTACTTTTAGTTAGGCAGATTATGAAATAAATTATGGCATGTGTATAAATATAATATTGTATAGTCACTAACATCATGGTTTTGAAGAATATTTAATCATCTGGACCAAGTCTCTTGGTATAAAATTAAGAAAAAAGTAGCCAATTGTGTGTTTAATTTTTTTTTGTTTTCATCTCTTGACATTTTCCAAATCTTCTACTTTTGCATATTTATCAGAGAAAATATATAACAAGGTATGATACAGTTGTTAACTCTGAAAATATTTAGGCTCCCTGGTTTTGACTTATAATTAAGGTATGTTCCAAGGACTGTTACCACATTTAAAATGCTATCTCCAGGCTAGTGGGAAGCAGCCACATAGCACAGGAAGATTAGCTCGGTGCTTTGTGACCACCTAGAGGGGTGGGATAGGGAGGATGGGAGGGAGGGAGACGCAAGAGGGAAGAGATGTGGGAACATACGTATATGTATAACTGATTCACTTTGTTATGAAGCAGAAACTAGCACACCATTGTAAAGAAGTTATACTCCAATAAAGATGTTAAAAAAACCAAAATGCTATCTCCAAAGCAATAGGAAGAAAAGGTATTCATTTACATTGTTTTAGCAACTTGTGAACAATCTCTTAAATGCAAATACCTGAATGCATATTTCAAAGTTAAAAAATTAAGGAATTTTTCAAGTGCTGAGTTACAGTAGTGTAGTTGACATAAGCATCTGTGAAAGAAAATTTATCATGCCAGAAAATAATTGAAATAGTGGTTGAAAGGTTCCTGAGAACAACCTTTTATCTGTGGCTTAAATAAATACTTTCCATTTCAAAGGCAGCTTGAACTGCACCATATAGTTCAAGAGATCAGTGAAAGTAGACGACTGACCTCTTCAAGGAGTCTTGATTTTTATGTGATTTGATCAACTCGCAGGGTATAAATTCTGCTGCCAGAGCTAAACATATGCATAGGCTTATCTGAATTTTTGTATTCCAGGCATCTAGTAAAATATGTTCATGTCTCTAGCTTCTTTCAGGTTGTGTTTATCATCATCTCCCTGATTACCTAATATAAGTTTACAGCCGGTCTCCTCGGTGTACTAGTACATTATGGCTCTCCACAGATATCACAAACAGTGACATCTTTGACAATGAATGTCAGAATCATGCCAACCTAAGAGTATATTATCCATCTGCATGTCTCATCGCCGACACACCAAGTGCGGCACTTGTTGGAAGCTCCGTAATCAAACAACGCTTAATATACAAAGTTTGCGCTAGTTGCATAAGGAAGGCATTTTAGAAGTCCAGTCAATTATGAAGACAGAATGTCTCTTATCTAAACAGCATCATTGTCTCAGTCGTTTCTCATTTCCCTTAAATCAATTTGTCCTCTACTATGGAAATACTTTAAAGCGCAGTTTTTTAAGACCAGAAGAGACATTAAAGATGCTAGTCTAAACATTTAAATTTGCAAATTAAGAAATTGAAGATAAGAGTTAATATATTTGTTTAAAATTACACTGGCAGCTGGTGATCTATTTAGAAGTAGAACTAAAGTATTTTGACTCCTAGTCTAGTGCCAATTCCATTATGCTGGGCTAACTCACCAAATAACTTATTTCCCAAGTGAGTCTGCTTAGGGCGACTGCGTTTCATTATATTTAAAAAAGGATTAGCTATTTTTTCTCCCTCCCTTTCTCTTCCTTCCTCTCTCATCCCCTCTTCACTTGCTCTTCCTTTCTTCCTTCCCCTTCCTTCTTTCTTTTTCTTCCTTTTCCTTCCGTCCCCTTGCTTCCTTTCATCCATCTCTCCCAGCTTCTCTCCCTCTCTTCCTCCACCACGTCCTTCCTTCCCTCCTTTTCCTTCCTTTTCTCCTTCCTTCCTTCTTTTTCCCTTCCCTCTCCCTCCTTCAGTTCCCTCCTTTATACCTGTTTTGCCCCAGTATCTAAGCAACGCTGTTACTCACCTCTCTATATGCACTTACTTTACATATGGTATTTGTATGACATTTTCTCTTGCACGACAATTGATTTTTGGAAAGATGCCCATCAGAGCTTGTTATTATTACTGTCCTCCAATTCCTTAAGCCATATGCTTATAGCTTTTAGTCAAAGGGCCAAAAAGGTCAGAATTAATCAAATGGTTTTACAGAATAATTGACAGTAATATTCTTTGGGGAATTTTATAGATTATTATAGAAATATTTTCCCTAAGAGTGCACTTTTAAGGATGTTATATCATCTGCTTTAGATTAATTAACTTTGATTTTCATATTTATTATGTAATAGTGTGTGGACTATTGGAGCCTTGCCACACCCTATGAACAGAATAATAATATATTGGTATACATTAAAACAAACTCTCTTGTATGATGATGTCTATTAATTAATATAGAAAGCATCATCACTAATACTATGACAGTCTATTTGAAGAAAACCATTTTAGGCAAAAGTATTGGGTAGCAGTTTTATCTTCTAAAATACACATAAAAGCAACTGTTACATACTTCCCTAACTATATGAAGTAGATGTTAAGATGTTAGATGAATACAAAGATGAATAATATAAAGAAGTATAGTCAAGAATTGTGAATTAAAAAGAGAAACATAACTTGTGATAAAAAGGAATATTAGTTTTTGGTGATGAGGCAGTGGGAATAGAAGTTACTTTCTTACCAGTGATATTTAGTAATGATATTTATATTTACATTTAAAGTGGATATAATATATCTACAACATTTGACCCATTTACAAATATGTGGGTGTACTTTAGTTGATTTTACCAGCCTATTTTGTAAGTGGGCAGATTCAAAAATAGTAGATTTGATTGGTTAGGGAAAAATGGAGGAAGGTTTGGGGAAAGAAAGAAACTTTTATTCAGTAGAAAATGAAATGTCTACTTGTGCCCTCTATACAAAATTATAATGATGAGTACTCCCAGGGACGGAGGAAATTTTGGCCTAATGACTTGGCATGTATTGCATTTTAAAGAACTTTTGTTTCTCTTATGTGATTATTATCCTCACAACATCTTAGAGTGGGAATTATCTTAAAACAAGGAGAACACTAAATTCCACGGAGACCAGGAGCCTTACCCAGTTGGGTGAAGCATAATGGGAGGCCTACAGGGAATGCTAGCACCTGAAGCTCCTTTCAGACATCACTGGACCAGAAGCTGCTGCTTCTAAAATGTTAAGATAGGGAATTCAAAAAGATACATTCACCCCAATGTTCATAGTAGCATTATTTATAATTTCCAAGATATGGAAGCAGCTTAAGTGTCTATCAACAGATGAATAAAGAGATGTCCATCAACAGATGAATAGATAAAGAAGATTCCACACACACAATGGAATGCTACTCCCTAACTATAAAAAAGCCATAAAAAAAGAATGAAAATTTGCCATTTGCAGCAACATGGGTGGACTCGGAAGGCATTATGCTAAGTAAAATAAGTCAGATAGAGAAAGACAAGTACGGTGTGGTAGCACTCATATGTGGAATCTAAAAACAGTAAACTAATGAATAAAACAAAAAAGAAGTAGGCTCACAGATAGATATAAAGAACAAACTAGTGGTTACCAGTGGGAAGAGTGAAGGAGGGGAGAGGCAATATAGGGGAAGGGGATTTTAAAAAAGGGTTATTATGGGGGACTTCCCTGGCAGTCCAGTGAAAATGTGTGTGAAACTTTTGAAAATTATAAAGAACTATAGAAATTTAAAAACCTTTCATTCAATAAAAAATAAGGCATTAGTGGATTTTGACCAAAGAGGGGAAAAAAGATACATAAATGCTCGTAGAACCTTTAGATCCTCATATTGGAAATAATGGATGGTGATTCAAATACATAAGGACATATACAAATGGTTTATAATAATGGTGTTATTAAAATTATATTCATAAAATTTATGGAGTACTATATAGAAAACTTGAGGTCATAATATTGTGTAAAATATGAGAAAAATCTGTTAGTAATCACAAATATATTTTTTAAATGTTCCTCAAGTGCATGTATGGTGGTACAGGAAAATGTAGACAGTGAATCCTTTGTGAGTTACTATGTGTTTGTCAGGGTAGGGCATGATGGATGGTTTTGTAGCTATGTGCTACTTCCCAATGTTTCTGAAATATTATGTGCCACATATATTATGGGGAAAATAATAATTTAAAAATCCTAAACTTAGATGGAATAAAGATACAATTTGAGAAGCAAAATCTTCAATTTATTGCATGTATAAAAAGTTAGTATATTAGCTACTTGAATATTCTGTTTTGGTGTTGTGCCTGTTAAATGCTTTTTGCTCAGCCTTATTGAATTTTCTATCTTTTACTTATGAGTTATATTGTTACTATATCTTAATGTTTTTTTTTTTTTTTAATGAACGCAACTTCTTAATTTTAATGAAGTCTAGTCCATTCTACTTTTCTTTTATGGACAATGTTTTTGAAGAACATCCTTGCCCATCCTAAGATCATGAATATATTCTCCTATGCTATTTTTTAAAAGTTGCTTTGTGTTGCACATTTCTGCCTACAAATCCATATCGAATTCATTTTTGTGTCATGTAAATGAGGTCACATTTCATTTTTTTAAAATAAATTTATGTATTTATTTTTGGCTGCATTGGGTCTTTGTTGCTGTGCACGGACTTTCTCTAGTTGAGGCTAATGGGGGTTACTACTCTTTGTGGTGCGCGAGCTTCTCATTGCGATGGCTTCTCTTGTTGCGGAGCATGGGCTCTAGGTGCACGGGCTTCAGTAGTTGTGCATGCAGGCTCAGTAGTTGTGGCTCACGGGCTCTAGAGCGCAGGGCAGGTTCAGTAGTTGTGGCACACGGGCTTAGTTGCTCCACAGCATGTGGGATCTTCCCGGAGCAGGGCTTGAACCCGTGTCCCCTGCATTGGCAGATGTATTCTTAACCACTGCGCCACTAGGGAAGTACCGACATTTCATTTTATATTTTCCATAAGGACATCTAATTGGTACAATACCATTTACTGGATATACATTATTTTCACACTTCATTCCCGTGCACATTTATTTCAAATCAAATGAGTAAATACTTGTGAGTTTGTCTCTGCAGTCTATTCTGTTCTGTTGATTTACTTCTCTAATCTTCTACCAAAAACATGCTACTTTGACTGCTTTTGTTCTGTAATAAATTTTTGTAGCAGATGTATAAGTTCCCCAGCTTTATTCTACTTAAAAATATCTTCACAGGTCTTAGTTCTTGGCATTTCATAAATGATAGATTTAATTGTTTCAATGTTCACAATAAAAATAAACAAGCAGAAACATCTCTTCTGATTTTTATTGGGATTGCATTAAGTCTGTATGTCAATTTAGCAAAGAACTGACTTCACACTGCCAAGTGTTCTAATTCATGAACAAGTTCCATTTCTTTAGCTTGTCCTTAATTACTCTTCAGGGGGAGGGGTTTATATTTCTAGGGTTTGTATGTTATATTTCAAGAAAAAGGATAAAAAATCAAATGGCATAATATATACTTATTACATAATAGTAGTTAATAAGACTAAACATTTATTGAGCATTTACAGCATGCCTGACCCTGGTATTTGTTCACTCTCAGTATGTCTTGCTATAGGACCTGTGGGTATAGGTCACATAGCAGGCTTGTGATAGTAACAAGACCCAAGCCCAGGCCTGCCTACTGGGAAAGCCCATGGTCTTAAAACCTACCCCATATAGACTCTCCATCTATACTTTTATCATGTGGACTATAATGGGAGGATTTTTAGATGTATACTTTCTATGTTAATTGCTAACTTTATTTATAAGATTTGATAAGGTTTTTGATAAAAATGTATTTGGAAAGATAGTATGATATGATAGAGAATGTTAATTTAAGTATAAAGTGTTGTAGTTCTAACTTGCCCATTTACAAAGTGTCTGGGCAAGCACTGACCTTAATTTTTTTTCTCCTTAGGCTCTTCATGTGTAACATGAGAATAATAATTCCTAAGCCACTTTCACCAGCAACTATTGAGACTATTAAGTTACATGTTTAAGGTGAAAGTACTTTAACAGCTCTTTATAAATTACATTTTTTCTTTGAAAGCCTATTTCCTTACTATATATGTTTCAAATATATCAGAGTATATAAAATAATGATTTTGCCCCAGATTCAGTAACCCTTTCATCAGTTTATTCTTATTTGTTCTGTAGAAGAAAAAAAATACTAAAATTTTCCTTTCTTTGTGTTTCTTCTTAGATAGGGTGACCTTATAACTTGGTTTGTCTGGGATAGTACAGCTTCCTTTAACTCTCATCAGGAAAAGGATAAAATATTATATGGACACTTCAGTATTACATGATGGTTTGTCTTTTTTTCAACTTACAGAATACTAAAATTTATCATTTAAGTTTGGCCTTTTTCAATATATTTTACTTGAACAGCCTCCCAAAATATGCTCCTCTAAGATCGTTTCCATATATTTTAAAATTGGCTTAGCACTTTTGTTATCTTTCAACCAGATTGCAGTTTATCTTTTGCAGAATAAAAATGCAGCTCATATGCGTACAAGAGTTATCAGTTCCTGTATGCCGATCCAAATATGTTCTTTTGTTATGCGGCTGGGGTGTACTGTTCTGTTTTTATTTTTATTTTTCAAACTTAGATTGCCACACTGAAATTTAAAAATGCCAAACAAGTACTTTTTCATTGAGCTGTAATTAACATACAATGTTATGTTAGTTTCAGGTATATAGCATAGTGAATAGCCTAGTGAATAGATATTTTCTGAAATGGTTATCTCAATGAGACCAGTTACCATCCATTACCATAAAAAGTTGGTACAATATTATTGACTGTATTTCCTCTGTGCACATTATGTTACCATGACTTATTTATTTTATAGCTGGGTTTTTTACCTCTTAATCCCCTTTCCCTAATCTGTCTCTGCCCCCACCACTTTCCCACTTTCCCACCCAACCACCAGTTTGTTCTCTGTGTCTGTTAGTCTGTTCCTGTTTCGTTTTGTTTGTTTATTTGTTTTGTTTTTAGATTCCACATGTAAATGGAATCATATGGTATTTGTCTTTCTCCATGTGACTTATTTACTTAGCATCATACATTCCAGGTCCATCCAGGTTGCCAAAAACGGCAAAATTTTATTCTTTCTTATCCCTGAGTAATATTCCATTGTGGTGTGTGTGTGTGTGTGTGTGTCTGTGTGTGTATGTCTGTATGTGTGTAAATATACATATATATATATATATCACAATTTCTGTATCCATTCATTCATCCATCAGCACTTAGGTTGCTTCCATATCTTGGCTGTTGTAAATAATGCTATTATGCATATATCTTTTAAATTAGTATTTTCATATTTTTGGATAAATACCCAAAACTGTGATAGCTGGATCCTATGGTAGTTCTGTTCATAATGTTTTGAGGAATCTTCATACCATTTTCCATACTGGCCGCGGCAATTTACGTTCCCACCAACAATGGACAAGCATTTCCTTTGCTCCACATTCTCTCTCATACTTGTTATTTCTTGCATTTTTTGATAGGAGCCATTTTAACAGGTGTGAGCTGGTTTTGATTTGCATTTCCCTGATTAGTGATGTTAAGCATCTTTTCATGTGCCACTTGCCCATCTGTATGTTTCTTTGGAAAAATGTCTATTCAGATTTTCTGCCCATTTTCTAAATCAGGTTTTTTTTGTTGTTGAGATGGGTGAGTTCTTTATATATTTTGGATATTAACCCTTTACTGTGTATATTGTTTGCAAATATCTTCTCCCATTCAGTAGGCTGCCTTTGTGTCTTGGTAGTTTCCTTCATGGTGCAAAACTTTTTAGTTTGATGTAGTCCCATCTGTTTATTTTTGCTTTTGTTGTCCTTGCCTGAGGATATATATTCAAAAAACTATTGCTAAGACCAGTGTCAAAGAGATCATTGACTATATTTTCTTCTAGGAGTTTTATAGTTTCAGGTCTTACATTTAGTCTTTAATCCATTTTGACTTTATTTTTGTATATGGTATAAGAATGTGGTCCAGTTTCATTCTTTTGCATGTAGCTGTCTAATTTCCCCAGAACCATTTATTGAAAAGACTATTTTTCCCCCATAGTGTATTCTTGCCTGATACTTTGTCATAGCTTTACTGACTGTATGAGCATTGGTTTATTTCTGAGCTCTCTATTCTGTTCCATCAGTATTTGTGTTTGTGTTTGCACCAGTACCATACTGATTTGATAACTTGATAGTTTGTGGTATAGTCTCAAGTCTGGGAGCACTATAGTTCTAGCTTTATTTTTCTTTCTCAAGGTTGCTTTAGCTATTCCGGGTCTTTTGTGTTTCCATACTAACGTTAGAATTATTTGTTCTAGTTCTGTGAAAAATGACATTGGTATTTTAATAGGGATTGCATTGACTCTGTAGAATGGCTTGGGTATTATGAACATTTTAATGATATTGATTCCATTTATTTGTGTCATCTTCAATTTCTTTCATCAATCTCTTATAGTTTTTAGAGTACAGGTCTTTCACTGCCTTAAGTTTATTCCTAGGTATTTTATTCTTATTGGTGCAACTGTAGATGGGATAGTTTTCTTTATTTTTATTGTATAGTTAATTACATATAGAAATGCAACATATTTTTGTATATTAATATTGTATCCTTCAAATTTACTGAATTCATTTATTATAATGGTTTTTTAGTGGAGTGTTTAGAATTTTCTATATATATTGTTATTTAAATAGTGACAGTTTTACTTCTTCCTTCACAAATTGGATGCCTTTTTTTCTTGCCTAATTGCTGTGGTTGGGACTTCCAATACTGTGTGAGTAAAAGTGTTGAGAGTGAGCAACCTTGTCTTCTTCCCAATCTTAGAGCAAAAGATTTTAGCTTTTCACCTTTGAGTATGATCTTAACTGTAGGTGTGTCATATTTGGCCTTTATTGTGTTCTCTCTGTACCCACTTTGTTGAGCACTTTTATTATAAATCGATGTTGAATTTTGTCAAATATTTTTCTACATCTGATGAGATGATCATATGATTTTTATCCTTCATTTTTATGTGGTGTATCATCCTAGAGAATGTTACATATGCACTTGAAGATAATACATATTCTGCTGCTCTTGGATGGAGTGATGTGTATATATCTATAAAATCAATCTGGTCTAAAGTGCCATTTAAGGGCAGTCTTCCATATTGATTTTCTGTGTAGATGACCTATCTGTTGATGTAAGTGGGGTACTAGTATTGCATTGCTATTTATGTCTCCCTTTATTTCTGGTAATATTTGCTTTATGTATTTAAGTGCTCCTATATAGGGTGCATAAATATTTACAAATGTTATATCTTTACATCCCTGGAATGAATCCTACATGATCATGTTGTATGATTCTTTTAATGTGCTGTTAAATTTGGTTTGCGAATATTTGAGAATTTTTGCATCTATGTTCATCAGTGGTATTGACCTTTAATTCTTTTTTTTTCTATCTCCTCGTCTGATTTTGGTATCAAGGTAATCCCGTCCTCATAAAATGATTCGGAAATGTTCCTTTTTCTTCATTTCTTCTTTTTTTTTGGAATAATTTGAGAAGGATAGGTATTATCTCTTCTTTAAATATTTGGTGAAGGTCAGTGAAGACAGCTGGGCTTTTGTTTGCTGGGATTTTTTTTGATTACTTATTTAATGTCATTACTAGTGATCAGTCGGCCCAGATTTTCTATTTCTTCATGATTCAGTCCTAGGGACTTTCTTATATTTTCTAAGTCTTTGTTGGAGTTCTCACTGAGTTTCTTCATTCTTCTCCCAAGTTCAGTAATCAACCTTGTGACCATTTCTTTGAACTTTATTATCAGGTAAATTACTTATCTGTTTCATTAGAATTTTTCTGGAGTTTTATTTTGTTCTTTGGTTAAGAACATATTTCTCTGTCTCCTCATTTTGTTTGACTTTTCATTTTTGTTTCTATGAATTAGACAAAACAACTACCTCTCCTGGTCTTGAAGGAGTGGCCTTGTATGAAGGCATCCTTCCTGTATAGTCTAGATGCCCTTTAAACTGCTGTTTTTTCACTGTGTCCTGGGGCAGGTGAGTCTGTCTCAAGCTCTCAGCAATATCACTCCCTGCAGGTCACCACATTGGGGGTGGTATTCCTGTGTGTACTCTGTCTCTGTCTTTTCTGTTCATTTCTATCTGGTCCTTATATGTACAGTAGCTATTTAATCACCATTTAGGTCTTCTTCAGAGTCAGTGTGTTCATGGGAAGAAGTGAGTTCACAATCTTTCTATGCTACTCTGTTGGACCCCTCTCCTATACTGGATTCAAACAGAAGTACTCTTGATGTAGTGAACATGCATTGAAGAAGTAGAGATGTTCTACAAGTTACCTAGCCATACTGACTAATGTCAACTGCCAGTTATGACCAACCTGGGTTGGGAGAAAATTGTGCTTGTTTACCTGTTTTCCATAAAACTGGGTTCCCTTGGTAGACTTGCTTAGTATTCTCATAACTTTCTGTCCTAGCTGTGGTTTTAAAGGGTAAACAGGTGTTGAAGGGAACTAGCCAAAACCTCAGGAATGAACTGAATTTCTACAGCCTCATTCCAGAACCACAGGGACTCTTTGGAAACACATTGATATTTCATAAAAGAATGTTTTGTTAGCATTTTTATAACTAAAAAGACCCATTTATAGGATTGTCTCATAAGGAGTTTAACATTGCTCAAGGAACATTTAAATTTACTGTTTTGCCAGAATGGAACAGTGTGAAATTTTTACATGACAGCTTCTCAAGTGATAGAATTTAGGCTTTATTGTTGATTGTATCTTCTGTTTTCATCCTTTGGTTTTTTTTCTCAGCTTTTATCCATCTTACATTCCAAGTGGGGTTTGTTTGGTTGTTTTTTTCCAAGCCCATGTGTTGAATAACAAACACATGGTTACTTGGTACCCTGCCCCCCCACCCCCCGTTCTGGTTCTGCTGAAGTGGTGCCTCACAAAATTGCATGTTATGCTACTACTGAAGCAGAATTTACATTTTAAATTCTTTTCTTGTCATTTAATAAACTTTTGGGAGGAAGATTACATTAATTGTGTGAGCTAAAATCACTAACTTGAAATAGGAATTTTGTTTCCATATTGTTCAGAGATTTTTAAAAATTTGATTTAGGATTATGGTATCTGATCATGAGGTTTCCGTACTTATGTGAATGGAGAGGGGAAATGTAAAAAAGTATTTTCTCATTGAGAGTCTAGAAGTTTCTAATTTTAAAAGGTAATTTAGTATGATGATTCCAGGTGTATATACATTTAGGGAGAAATAAATTGATGTTGGTGTTTTTAATGAGAAAGTAAGAAATCATTTTGATTGGAAGGGGAATGTTTATATGGGGGAAATGAGCTGTGCTATCTTAAGGGAAACAGAAGAGAGGAAGATGAACTAAAATAATAATAAACGTGAAGCAGAATCAGTCAAGGAATGTATTTGCTCAAGTGCTGGAGATAGAAATTTAACTATAAGGAAAGACAGTGTTTGAATGACATTACCCTGAATTTTCTATTTGAAAAGTGACCTGATGATAAGTCCTGAAGTCTATGCTGATGCTTGAGGTATTTTTATCTGTTTATTCTCAGCTGTCTTAGTCATAGGAGGCATATGTGGAAGGAAGGAAATCTTTTTTAGTGATTCACTGATATCAAGAGAGAAATTCAAAATGAGTTGCCAGGAATAAAATAGTAGGATTTTAAAGGAATTCTGTTCTTACTGTGAACTTGCCAACCTTAGACTGGATAAATTAATCATGCTCTGATAGGGTAGCCCCAGACAGCCAACCTTTGAGCAGCTATTCTCTATAATCAATATAGCAGTTTAGCATTTAACCTGCCTCCAGGCTAAAGGGCATAGAACTCCCTGTGAAAAATCTTTATATTCTATTCATAATTCTTTGTTGGTAATATAAAATGATTTTTAGTTAAAAAAATCCAAAATAAAAAGCTAAATTATGTTATTGCTATTTTTTTCTTCATGATGAATATAAAAATTTGTTATGATCAACTTAATTTCATATTCAGAAAAAGGACATGAAGTAGAATGTATATTGGTTTAAAATCAGTTTTTTAATTTTATTTTTTAAAATAAATTTATTTATTTATTTTTGGCTGTGTTGGGTCTTCGTTGCTATGCATGGGCTTTCTCTAGTTACTGTGAGCAACGGCTACACTTTGTTGCAGTGTGCAGGCTTCCCACTGCGGTGGCTTCTCTTGTTGCGGAGCACGGGCTCGAGGCGCATGGGCTTCAATAGCTGTGGCATGCGGGCTCAGTAGTTGTGGTTCACAGGCTCTAGAGAGCTGGCTTGGTAGTTGTGGCGCACGGGTTTGGTTGCTCCACGGCGTGTGGGATCTTCCTGGACCAGGGCTCGAGCCCGTGTCCCCTGCATTGTCAGGTGGATTCTTAACCACTGCGCCACCAGGGAAGTCCCTTTATTTTATTTTTTAATATTTATTTATTTATTTATTTGGCTGCACTGGGTCTTAGTTGCAGCATGCAGGGTCTTTAGCTGTGGCATGCAGTTTCTTAGTTGCAGTATGCAGGATCTAGTTCCCTGACCAGGGATGGAACCTGGGCCCCCTGAATTGGGAGCATGAAGTCTTAACCACTGGACCAGCAGGGAAGTCCCTAAAATCATTTCTAAAGAATATCAAATGTTTAAAGTAAATATACCAAGTATGAACTAAAGAACCAAAGTTATAAAAAAGACTTTAATGATCTCATATATTGGTGAATTCCTCTATTTTTAATGAATATAAATTATTTAAATGTAATGTTTTAGATATAAAATATATATTATGTATAAATATATAAAATATATTTAAGGTATGCCAAACAAATAATAATATTGTTTATTTTCATAACTGCCATGAAAAAAACCTCCAAACCTTCCTCTCCTGTGTTTGTCAAATTTCACACACAAAAATTCTTAAAATTAATAATAATTATGATATTTAGAAATACTTATGCATTAAGATTTATCATGTTCTAAGGAAAATATATGCAAACTTTTCTCTGGAAAAGTGGTGGCCAGTCACAGCTTTCTTTTAAAAATATGTATATAAACTTTAATCCCTTTTTGGGAAATGCATCTTAGGAACTTGTGTAGAAATCAGCGATATTTTTAGAAGATGGCTTCTCTCGTCTACCAATCCTGGACTTCAGCTCCAACATTTCCACCTCCAGCTGACCCTGCTCGCTTCAGACAGGCCCCCAGAATCCGAATTGGCTCTGGCCAATCTATCTCGTTACTGTCTGTCCTGAATCAGTGATTTTTGTATACTGTCAGACTCGCTTGGTTTGTCTCAAGTCAAGTCAAGGGGAGATTCTGTTAGCAACCAAGGACCTCTGTTCAGTCCTGAATGGTGGGGGTTTTCCTCGCAATTCCAGGGCTTGTCCCTTTACTTGTGCTCCTAAGTGTATAGTTACACCACCCTCTAGATTGTCTAGTTGGTGAATATATTGTGCAGTGTTAAATACATTGCACCCTTAAAGTTGTTTGTCCATTTTATCTTTACTTAAAAATCTGAACATATGGTTAGCATATACTTCAACTCCTAGTGAAATTTAAATGTTAATAAAACAGTATACCCCCCAAAAATATGCATATAAACTTTAAAACTTTCCTCGCTTTGTTGATCTTTTCTTTTACATGTGGTATAGTCTCAACACTTGAGTCTTTCTATGACTTTTCCAGGAATTCTTATTTCTTGGTGTTATTTCTTTGTGCATTTCATCATATAGAATCTGTTCTTCAAATTATACAATGCTGAAAGTGAGGAGAATATAATAAATGAAATTTAGAAGCATTTAAAATAGATAATAAGTTATCTCCAATGGGCATCCTTATACTAATGCCCAGTATTTTTATCTTACTATATCTAAAATATTAATGCTGTCATTTTCCAAATGACAGAAAGTGAAACTGCATTACCAAATGGTGAAATATATCAACGGGTTAACCATAGTGACCTTCCTAAATTATGGACTTTCTTGAGTTAGGCCCATACTACAAATACGAGTATTATTCTTATTTTCCACTCAACATGTCAGGTGAATGAAACTAGGACATGAAACTAGAACTACTCTACTGCGGCTCATTTCTATGTGGTTGAGTTATTTATTTTATCATGCTGACAGAGAGAGAAAACCTTAATTTTTCTGACAATTTTTCTGACAATTTCTTGAAGAGCTGTGTTTAAAAATGTTCTCTCTGACCTAAATTAATAATTCTCATTCAACCAAAGCCAATGAGAATCCACCTCTTCACAAGCTGTCCTTTCTGTGGGTTTTAAGGCAGAGTTCAGCTCTGTTCAGAGACCTTGAACAAAATCAAAATCAATTTAGAGTTTATCTATACTTTTCACTATGTCTTGTGCCCCTTCCTGGCATTGAAATGGTTTTATGTTTGTATGGGCTGCCATCATGCACTAGTATATACAGAGCTTGAATATTCAGCGAATGTGAACAAACAGTAACCCCTCCTACAAAGTAAAAATAAACTAGAACTTATTGCCCATTAACAGTCAAAGAGAAAATGAAATCTGTTACAGAAGGAAGTATTTTTCCATCTTACATCCTCGAACGGTTTGCCTTTTTCTCATTTTGCTTTTCTGATTTTAAGTGATAAAAAACATTCCTTTGCTAAGTAAGGTTTTTTGTCTGGATGATAGAGGGTGAGAAGGGGCAAGTTTCTTTTACCAAAAGAAATTTTCTTTTTCATATGTCTTGGTCTTGTTACACTTTTTTATGTCTTTCTTTTTACAGAAAAATAGCTATATCTATTTTTCTGTAACATAAAATAACACAGACAACTACAGTGCAAGGATACTAAATATTTTCCCTTGTTACTTAAGCCAGAAATATCTGTTCTTCAGAGAAAGGAAAGTGTTTTTATTTTCAGTGTTTTCACTTTAAACATTTTAAATCTAGGGGTTGTGATATTTCTTATATGTACCTATAATTAGTTTCATTCCATTGATATTATTTACATGTTATTTGGATATATATGTATCCATTTATAAATTATTTCATTCCAATAATAGAATTAATAAAAAATAAGCACATAAGAATCTTACTAACATTTTTGTACATTCTCAGTAGGAAGTAAGCATTATTATCCAGGTATTCAGTCTATCACCACTTATTAAACTATTCTAAGGAGTTAAATTCTTCAGCCCCAAGGAAATACATTATCTCTACTCAGTATACCTGCCTCTGATAATACTTTTGTCATTCTGATAAATAATTAGTAAAAAAAGATCTATATATGTATATACATATATATATAGTTTATGGCATATATGGAACCAGAAATAGAATATAGATTAACTTTACCAAATCACAGAAATAACTGGATGTTGAAATAGACCTCTTTTGTCAGGATCCAGAGGCAAAGATTAAAAACGTGTGTGTCAAGTAGCATATACCAAGGTCGGATGTAATAGTATTTATATAAAACCTGTAAAGAGGATTGTTAAAACTTGTTTGGGATCTATTTGTTGACTGGAATTTGAGATATTTAATGATAATAATAGTAATTATTAATATGTTAATACTGTATGTAATACATATAATAAGAAATTAGGAAATTAAGATACAATATATGTACACTTAAGATTTATGCATTTCATTTTATGTAAAAACAACTTGCTTTCTGGCACTTAAAAATATCAGTAAGTATATATCATTATCAGCAGCAGTAGTAGCATAAGCAGCAAAGTCATTATCTTGGCAATATTTGAATCAGTGAGAGAGGAAAGAAACACATGCCTATCCTTGTTTTTTTGTTTGTTTTTTAAAATAAAATAAATATAGTCAAGTGATTGATGTTCTTAAAGATGTTAGAGTGAGAATGTCCTTATATATGCTCTGGGAAAATAAATAGAGCTTTAACCCTAATGGTGAATGCAGTGTGTCCAGAAAATGGTACTGGCATTGTATTTTAGATTTTGTGTTATTGGTATTAGTTATACTCAGCTTTATAATCCCGGGACCAGATAGTCAATAAATATAGAAAAAAAACTGAACACTGATTCTACGATTCTTTGCATTCAGAAATAAACAAAAACTTCTTTGTATTCTGAATCAAAAGGCTAAAGAATTGAAGTACACAGTACAGCCCAATATATGGTAGATTAAGATTTATGTACTTATTACTATGGTAATCACCCAGAAACACTGATGAAATAAACACAGGCAGCTAAAAGAGAAAAAAAATAACTAAATAAAAATTGGGGTCTCAGAAACCTTCCTAAATTCTTAAAAGTCAAAACTGGTCAGATTAAGCACAAACTTCAAAGATAAAACAAAACATCTAAATAAAAGGAAAACTTGAGGTGTTTAGCAACCAAGAAATTTCTCCAAAGTCATTTACTTGGCAAGACCAGAAAACTGCCATATTTGAATCGCACTTAGGAACACAACTTCAACTGGAGGGACTACAAGAGTAACACAGAGGCTTAGTGTAAAGGCATGAAGAAAGCAACCCGTTCAGATTTTGATTTAGATTCGGCATGGCAGAGCATGAAAATTTCTTCACTGGGGTGAAGCATAAGGGATATTGAGACGAAGTCTAGATGTTAAACTCATTTGGTATGAGAAACAGTAGGAGGTAGGAGGTGTAACAGTATATATTGCTTGTGTGAGGATAATGTGAGAAGAAGAAACAAAAAAAATGGGAACTATGAAACCCTCTATGGAAATACAAAATTAATCAACGCGTAGACCATTTGGTGAGCAAGAATCAAGTTAATGTCTGGAGACTTTCTCTGAAGGACAAACTAAAACTAATTTTTAGGTGTTCAAAAAGTTTATTATTTTCTAACTAGGACTGTAATATACTGATATGCATTAATTTAAAATATGAAATTATTTAAGACTTTTCAGAGATTTTACTATGCTAAGGTACATTTAGAATTTCCATGAAGGGAAATAATATACAGCATTTCCCAAACTTCAGCTAGAATTTTTTTTTTTTTTTTTTTAACTTTGAGACTTTGGAGCAACCAGTATTCCACAAAACCCTCTCAGAAATACTGAATTGAGATTGAAGATTGAGGGAAGAGAATAATACCCATCAAACACGTATATTGAAATAGAGGCACTTAGCTTAGTGCCATGATACCAAGACAAATAAGATATAGCCCCTGCCCCCAAGAACATACCTGTGGTCTCAGAAAGATGTCACAAAAGAAAGATTGACAGGGAGAAAAAAATAAAGAGAATGAAAGAAAGAAAATATGCATGTAGGATTCACTGGGACTTTACATAGTCTAACTTTGTAAAATTGAAGAAGAGCAAGGTTCTTATTTAAAGAAAATGAAAATTTTAAAGAAATTAAAATAAAATAATAATTGAAAATAATTTTGAAAAGCTAAGTTACTTTTGTAAGTGAATGGTAAATGGGGAAAAAGTGTTTAAAGACTAAACCAGTGGAAAGGCTCATATTTACCAATGGCATCCATCACAATGTTATTCATTTCAGGAGTATGAATTGTAAAGGCTTTTGAGTTGAGAGCCAAACTTTTTGAAATAATTTTCTTTCATTTACATATGATTCCTCAACTCAGTTACCTCTGCATTCTGGACTCACATCCTCAACAGATTTCTTCTGATATTTCCCTGTGTCTTCTAGGATTTCTAAGTCCAGGAAATACTTTTTAGTGTTTAAATAACTTGACCTGTTTAAAGCATTGAATACTGTTGATGACTCCCTCTTCATTGATAGGTCCTTGGTCTCCACAACAACCTCTCTATTCTTTCTACTTTGAAACTTCTGTGTCTGCTTCAAAGACTTCTGTTTTATTTCCCAAGATTCTGGCTTGGACTTTTTTCTTCTCAGTCTATTCATTCTCCATGGCTAACATACCCCATGGCTTCATAATGACTGCATTTTAATTAGACCGTGTTGATATTTCCAGTCCATAATATCCTCCTGATTTCCAGACTAGGTCTCCACGTACCTCCTCATCACCTCAATCCATATGCACTATGAGCAGTACAAACTCAAAAATTACATAACTGATCTCTGACTTCTACCATCTGTTTCTGCATTTATATGTTCAATATATATAAACACAACCTTCAGATAACTTGTGTGTCAAAAGCGAAATCTGTTAGACAACATCGACTTTAATCTCTAGCCCATCATATCCAATATGATGATCTCTAACCCATTATCAAACCTGGCAGTTCTACCCTGTCTCAAAACTAATGTCTGTTCTGCCACCCGTGTCACTGCATTAGTTCAGTCCTCCTCACTTCTCACCTTGATGATTGGGTCAGACACCACAAATCTTATTTTAATATTGTTATTTTTGGTTTGAGGTGCCTACTTGGAAGCAACCTTTTTGGTATGTGGACATTATGAAACAAATACACACACACATATAGTTTTCGATTTCAATAAAACTACATAGTAATGTCCCAAAACATTTCCAACTTGTGAGTGTGATACAATATGGGACCAAAGAAGGTAGGTATCGAAAATGGATCCAGGCTGAAGGAACAGAGAATGAACCATCTGGTAGATAAATCATACATTTAAACTGTAAGATCCATTAATCTCTCTAAGAAAAATTGTTCTCTATTATCTGACAACTTCCCAGGATCTTGAATGGTCTGCCTTTCCAATACTCTGATTTCTTCAACTTTATAAAAATGTGGAGAAATCTATTTGTGCCCGAGAATGAGTCCTCTCGTAACTTCACGGGATTTCCTCAGTTAACATTTTAACATTTCTCCCACACATACACACTCCATCCCTTATATTTAATGAGCTCACACTTTTATAATGATGGCATTTGACAGTATGACTGATGCTTTCTCCCAGGCAAATGTAGTTATAACCAAAATTTTAGAAATCTTTTTTGTAGATCTTATGATAAAAGACAAAGGACACATAATTTATATATTTATTAATATGTATCCATGCAAAAGAGAAGAAAAGGAAGACCAAAATTAAGATTTTCTCACAGTCATGGTTCAAACGGGGACAGAGTAAGAGGAAACGTTATGCACAAATTATTTGATAAGGAAAAATAGATTTCCATTTTAACACAGATTCTCCTAAACAGCCATGTCACAAATGCTTTGAACGTTATCAATCAAAATGTCCTACTGTTAATTCTTCTACTTAAAAACAGCCTCAGTATTTTCATATAAATGTAATTTTTAAAATAGTGGTACTTTTTTATTATAACAGTGTTGCATGCTAACTCTAGATAACACCAGAAATATAGAAAACCTGAAGTTAATATCACCGTTAAGCCAACTACACCATACTTTTAGTTTTAATCTATTTCTTTTCATTGTTTTTTTCTATACACACAGGTTTAACCAAGAAGCTAGAGAAAGAACGACAGAATAATCCAACATAAGTTAAAAATTAAGACGTTATAAGAAAAAACTTAGTGAAATATAAACTCACCTAAAATGGACTTGAAAAAAATTTACTTGAATAGGCTACTAAAGAAATTCTTTCTCAAATATAAACAGAGACAGAAAGGAGACAGTATTGATGTTAGGAAAGAGATAGAAAACACGACAACAGATAAAACATTTGAAACATTATGTGGAATTTTGTACAAATAAATTTGAAAATTTGATAAGAAAATTACTAGGTAAAAACATTTGGATGAGTCTGTTAAATCTTCAACAAATAATACTCTTTTAAACAGCTTTATTGAGAAATAATTTACGTACCATAAAATTCACATGTTTAAAGTGTACAGTTCCATGGTTTTTATGTTTACACAGTTGTGCAAACATCTCTATAATCTAATCTTAGAACATTTCATCATCTTAAAAAGAAACCTTGTACCCATTAGCAGTAACTCCCTATTCCCCATTTCTGGTTTTTTAAAACAGTGCCAGAACATAGGAGGAAAGGAAAGTTTCCAAAAAGATTATACGAGACTACAAAGCTAGCGAAATAAACCCAGACAAGGTGTGCATGCATTGTCTATCTGTATCTGTATGTCTGTTTATCTAATCTGTTTCTCTCTACCAAGTTCTCACTTATGAACATATGTATAAAATAGTAGACAAAATACTACCAAATCAAAATCAGAAGTTTATTGAAATAGTAGAATATCCTGATCAGGTAGGATTTACTCCAGGAAAGCAAGGAATGATTAACTTTAGAAAATATTCATTCAGACATATTAAAAATAATCATCAAATGATCATCTTGAAAGATGTCAAAAGTACTTAATAACTCAAATATCTATTTTTTAAATGAAACTTCTAACAAATTTTAGAATAAAAAAATATCCTATGCACATATGCAGCAGAAACCTACTTAAATGAACAGATGTCTAATAAAGCCAGAAACGAACAGGTTTGCCATCATCATCAAAAATGTTTACACACATTTATACACTGTTTAAACATGTTTAATTAGAAAATATAGTTATATGAATATACATAATATAAAAGTATATATAATTTGTTTTGATTTTCAACTTAAAAATAAAATTATAATAAAATCACAGACAGAATAAAACACGAATATGTTACAAATTTGTATGTTAACACAGTATGTGAACATACATAATCCGTATGTTAGCAAAATACGTCTATTCCCTGTGTTGCACCCTTAACCTTAGTGAAAGTCATCAGAATAATATATCTAAGAATACGAGAGAATTAAGTTTGGAATATCATCAAGTAGGAAATGTATTTTATACACATGTGTTTCCTTCATGGAGAGTAACATAAGTAATGTTTGGGGGCTGTGGCTGGATTATTTTCAGTAATCTTATTTGATTTCATTCATGAATATGTATTTTTGTATTTTCCCTTTATTTCCTATACATTGTTTATTTGGAGTTTATTGTGTTCAACAGGGCTATAAAGAATATGACTGGGTTTTGTTTTGTTTGTTTGTTTCGAAATTGTGGTACTATGTCTCCTGCTTTGGCTCTTTACAATTATTCTAGCAAGACCGTGATAAATCTATATTCACAGCACCATCCTGTGCAGCAGGGTACATCAACTTGCCAATTTGATAGGCAAAATTTGTATTATCTAGTTTTAATTTTACTGGCTTTACTTGTTTTAATTTTACTGGTTTTACTGGAAGGGAGAATAAACATTGAGAAATATTTTATTAATAATTCAGATGTCTGAAGAATCTGGACATTTTAAACATGTTTTTCTACTAGAGTAGTAGTGTTTTCTTGTTCACTTGCAAATTTTATTTTTATGTTTGTTGAAAGTTCTTTTTCTGTCTTTGTGATTTTAGAAAAAGTCATTGAGAAATATTTATTCATACCTAACATGTGACAGGCAGTAGGTAGAGACCAGAGATGCACAGTTGCAACCTTCAGGAAGCGTATGAAATACAGACATGGATCTGCTCAGTGTTGATATTACTGTAATAAGTGCTCTGGAACAGCAAGCAAATGCTGCTAGGGAGCAAAGAGAAGCATCCAACCAGAGTTTTTGTTGTTGTTGTTGTTTTTAATACAGTCACCTATGTAATTTTTTTTTTTTCCTTTTAGAATTAAATTCTTGGGAAGTCATTGCCCATCCAGAGATCAACTGCATGTACATTTGTATTTTGTTCTAGATCTTTATATTTTCTTAATTGTGTTAACAGTGTCTAGTTGGTATTGACTGTGGTCTAAATGGTCTAAATGTCACCTGCACAGCTTATGTTTTTTTGTATTTTTTGTATATGTATATGCTGAGATAGTCTCTGTAGTCTGGTATATAGGTGTTTCATTTAAGTAGTCCATAAACAGAAGGGGGGAAAAAGTTTCTTATTGGCATCTCTGAAAACAGTATAAGATAGTGGGGAGAGAAGGAAAGGAGAGACAGAGGAATAGTGTTTTTATCTACACAACAGTTGTCACAGAGTATAGGGATAACCACTTTGGTTGCTGGTTTTGTTTTGTTCTTAGAACGTGTTTTGGATCTCTGAACAAGAAAGCAACACAAGAGAGATATAGTGCTTTCCTACCTTTGTTTGACGGCTTAGGTCTGCATTTTTTTGTCACAGAAGTAATGGTTAGGCCGCCAATCACTTTTCTCAATCCAGCTTCACAAATAGGTAGAAGTTTCTTGTAGATTCTTATGAATAGGTATTCCGTCTTGACATTTGGATGTTGTTAAAGTATGTTTTTTTTTTTCTTAATCTGTTAGGTCCTTTAGTAAGAGGTTGGGAGAACGCTGTCAGGCTGGTTAGAAAAATGAAGCTTGCATAAGAAGTCCAAGTAGATTTTATAAAAAGTAAGTTAGATATGTTCCCCCTGATTGAAATCTCATTGTCTTAAAATGTAAATCCCTTTGTTTGGCAGAGAAGGTAATGCTATAGCCCCCCAGCATATTTTCAAACCCATTTCCGAACTTCTCCATCAATTACAATCCATACTGAGACCCAGATAATTATCTTCAGTTGCCCCAGACTCCATGTCCCGCCTGTGCTTCAATCAGCTCCACCTTTATTGAGTACCTAACTCCACTAATGACTTAAATCAGTTCAGGAATCATTTCCTCTGGCCAACCTGGGCAAAGTCAACCCAAAATTAGCTCCTCAGTTTTCCCTAGAGTATAGCAATTGTCACACGATGTTGTAATTGCCTGTTTTCCCTCCAAAGACTGACTAAATATTTATCTCCATTATATCCAGAGTCTGACACAGTACCTTTAACATCAGATGTTCCTTGATATTTAATCAGTGAGACAATAGAGGAAGACTGTGTTTGAAGAATAAAATTACATTCTATATCCAGATAAGATGGGAAATGATAAATACAGAGAGTGGGATTCAAGAGAGTAAAAACCTGGGATCTAAGTTAATAAAGGAAGATATGTTTTCATCATTAGTAAAAGTGGGTAACTGGCAAATCAAGATGGGACTAAGAAAAACAGTGGAAATATTAGATAAAAGTTATCTATTTAGAGATGTGTGTCATGATTTGCCGGAGATCAAGCACACAGGACTTTAGCACAGCTGGTGAAGGTAGTGCTTTCAATAAAGGGAAGCAATGCTTGTATAACCTTTTTACAGCTTTTATACGAGGACTATAAATTCACTAAGTAAATTAAAATGATTGCCTCTATGCTCTTCACTGTGTATAGTTAATTGTGTATTTTATAATACAAAAAATTAACAGAGGCAAATTAGATATTATAGGTTAGAATTAGTTACTTTGTAACTTTTTCCAAAAATTACAAAATGTACATAATTGCATGAAATATAAACTCATGTCACCTTAGTATTATATCAGTTCTTAAACTCATTATCTTAATCAAAATAATTAAGGATTTAGTTATTCATGGACTCAGTAAGTTTTCTCACCTAGGGTTGTGTTTGTTATATATGTGCCTTTTAAAAAGCACGGTTGTATGAAAACCTACCAATGCCTCTGATATAGAATATCTTTGGGATGGACAGGGAATGTATACTTTTTTTAGGTGCTCCAGGTGATTCTGCTGTACACTTAAGATCACAGATACAAGGCATAAAACGAAGCACTCTGTTGCTAACTCTTGGAACATAGTCTAGGATGATACTGTATTATTTAGTGTATATAGTAATAGAAAATAAATAAAACAAATATCTGAATAAATATTAATATACTTTTACCACACTCAGGAAGTAGTGTCCTGAAAGTTACCCTTGTCTCGGGGTTCCATGTGATACTGGTGCAGTGAAGTCAGCATGGTAGAGTCCCCTTCTGACACATCTGATTTCTACACTGTTTTGCAGGTACGATTAGCAGGGAAAAACCTCAAAAGACACACTTGCAGTCGTGGTGTTTCAGTCCATTGACTGTTCCTTTTAAAAGACTACCAACCTCCTTTTTCAACTTCTGCTTGGCTAGGAAGAGATCAAGGTCCACACGTGGTTCCTGCCTTATTCTCTCCCAGGGTACACTCCTCCTGGTGATTGATAATATGAAAGAGACAACTCCAACACTATGTCTCTAAAGAAACTCCAACACTATGTCTCTAAGTGTGAGATTTCTTACACTTAATGGACAGAGTACAATGCAGTGTGTTGGGGTAAAAATATATGCATTAGCCACAGTATGTCATCATCTGGACAGCTCCACAGGATTCCCTAGATCCTCATTCTTTGGCACCCCTGTGCAGTCACCAGACATACAGCATTAACTTCCAAAACAAGCAGAGAAGGTCCTCAATTAATTTGTTTTTCTACTCTTTTCCCCTTGGATATCACCTTATAGTAGAGATTCTTTTTTTTTTTAATTTTTTATTGGAGTATAGTTGATTTATGATCTTGTGTTAGCTTCAGGTATATAGCAAAGTGATTTAGTTATACATATTCATATATCTATTCTTTTCCAGATTCGTTTCCCATATAGGTTATTACAGAGTATTGAGTATAGTTCCCTGTGCTATACAGTAGGTCCTTGTTGATTATTTTATACAAGTAGCATGCCCTTGTTAATCCCAACCTCCTAATTTATCCCTCCTCCCCCACATTTTCCCTTTGGTAGCCATACATTTGTTTTCTATGCATAACAGAGATTCTTAACCTTGTTGTTTGTTCCCCCGAATCATGACTTTAAATGCATAAAATACAATAGATAGAATTGCAAAATAAAGCAATTCTATTAAATATTGTTATCAAAATACAAATTGTATTAAGACCTATGCTTATTTTTTAACATATTAAGCAATAAAATCTGCTAGTAAGTCTAGGAGCTGCTTTGATTATAAAATTGTGATGTGTGTATATGATACTTGGAGATCTCTACACAACAACCATGATAGGAAAATATCCAGTTTCTCCTAGTGAAAAAGTCACAACCAGTGCTACAGTTGTGGTTAATAATGGTTGAGGGAAATAATGTCAGCTAGAGGTTAGTGAAAATAAGAGTGTATCTTCTTCCCTTCAAAGTTCATGAACTCCCCACCTCCGAATTCTATCCACAGACCCCAGTGGGACCCCCACTTGAGCCACTGCCTCATGATTTTTGCCGATGTCAAAACTACAAAGCAAAATGGCCTCTGCCCCTTCCAGGTCCCGCCATTTCTAACTAGCAAACAGGCCAGAAAAGTTCTGGATCGGGCTGTAGCAGAAATGGTTAAGGTTTAAGATTGGCCGCCATGATGATGTGGGTGGGGAAGTAATGGGGAAAGGACATGTCCAGATGGCAGGAATCTAGAACATCATTGGCCCTCTGTATCATTGATACCTTGGTGTGAAAGCATCACTTACAGATGAGAGTCCTTACCAAGCAGAAAGTAGAATCCCAGATTAGGAACAGCCTCACTTTATTTTACGCAGGAAATCTTTCTGTCTCAGATTTGGGGAAATAAAATGATTCCCCTGGATACCAGGAAACACCATCCTAAACCAGAGCAGAGAACAGGTATGTCCATTTTATAGTAAGCATTCAGAAGGAAAAAGGCCAAGTTTTCCCCAGTGAGTACAAATATTAGAGTGAAAAACAAACTATAGATAGATCCTATCCAAAAGGGCCAGGTCATAAAGGGTTGGTGAGCCAGTGAAGTCTACCAAAGCACAATTCCAAATTCCCTAAGTACATTTCAAAGAAAACACAGCCTAACATATACAGTTAAAACCTTTGTAATTTGGACCACAATATTGGGAAGAGGATTACTTTTAAGACATGACCTTGACTTAGGTATAGCACTGTCCATGACACTAGCCATAATATTAACATCTTCATCTGGAAAAGTACTGGTGCAATATGTAAGTTCTAGTAAGCCTACTTGAAACGATTACATCTTTTCAAAAATTATGTAATGCTTATTTACGTAAAATTGTCATATTAATTGCCAGGATTACATAAAGATGAGGAACATCTAATAGGAATTTTAACCAGACATCATTTGTTAACTTGAGTCAATAAAGGCACTACTGGCACACCACGTTTTATTGCACTTTGAACATGATTGCTTTTTTTTTTTTTTTTTTTTTTTAACAAATTGAAGGAGGTTTGGGGCAACCCTGTGTCAAGCAATTCTATTGGTGCCATTTTTTCAACAGCATTTGGTCACTTTGAGTCTCTGTGTCACATTTTGGTAATTCTCACAGTATTCAAACTTTTTCACTATTATATTTGTTATGGTGATCTCTGATCTTTCCTGTTAATATTACAAAAAGATTAAGACTTGCTGAAGGCTCAGATGATGGTTAGCATTTTTTAGCAATAAAGTATTTTTAAATTAAGGTATGTACTTTTTTTTAGATAGCATGCTATTGCACACTTAATAGACTACAGTATAGTGTAGACATAATTTTTATATGCACTAGGATACCAAAAAACTTGTGTGACTTTATTGCAATATTGGCTTTATTGTGATGGTCCGCAACCCAACCTGCAACATCTCCAAGGTGTCCCTGTGTGCGTGATGGTTGGGCATGTTGTCTCTAGCGTCAAAATCCCAGCTCTGCTATTTACCAAAGGTGTGAACTTGAGCGAGTCCCCCAGTGCTTAGTGCCTCAGTTTCTTTATAGGAAAAATGTGAATGATCCCAACAGAAACTATTTCAGTCTGTGAGAACTGAATGAATTAACCTGTGTTAATTCCATTAGATAAGAAGCTTAGGTAGAAAACTATTCTGCAAATAGCAGCTGGTAATTTCTATATATGTGCCACAGTCATAAATAAATGGAGAAATCCCTATATTTCTTTAAAACGTGTACTGTGTAGTATTATCACTAATTCCAACCAAACTTTTCTTCTCTGTCTACAACTGTTTTAGTAATGTTCATTTTGTATTAGGAATTCTGCCTTGCATCTTCTATTACGAGAGCAAGTTTAAGAGAAACGAGAAGGTTTGGACTTTGGCAGGAGGGCAGCTGCTTTGATACATCTTGGTAAATCAGTTTCTGCTGCTGAACATGATTCTAGCAGGAGATGAACTTGGGGATGATTAGAAAGGAAGGAACCATGCCCTGGGTGAATGACATTGGCCACAGTGACCAATGAGATCAACTTGTTAGATAAGTATCTTGTCTTTCCTGATCTCTGTTTCCTCCTAGGATTATAAACTTTTGATCTTAGAGAACCACTTGATGTAGCACCGGATGTTTTGCAAGGTTAAAAAAAAAATAGTTTTAGCCTCCAATAGGAATTCAGAAACAACTTTAATTCTTCCCTCATGCCTTCAAAGAACTGTTACCATAAGATCCAAACACAGAACAGAGTAATACTTATTAAGATTCTTTCTCATCTACTCACCAGCTCTCCAGCTGTCAGCAATGTTTCTAAATCTGGGAAAACTCTCTTACGAATTTCCTGTGAACTCCTCTCCTGGGCACGTTGGCTCCCTCTGTGTGGAATTCCCTCAATTTGTCAGAGTCTAGGCAGGAAGTTTGTGTTCTGCTTTTACCAAGTTCTCTCTATTCTCCGTCCTTGGGATGCTCGTTCACAAACACCCCCTCTAGCTCACCCACATTGAGCTTTCAGTGGTGGAATGGAGGCCATAGACACACAGCTGGCAAAGAATCATCTTCTCCATCACCTCCTGCAAACAGTAGGAGGTGGATTTGTGGTTTCTACACGCTCCTTCAATCTCTGACCTTTTCTGTTTGTGTTTCAGCGATCAGAAAATGTTGGCCTCCTGAAACAGAAGGAAGAGACCCCCAAGTAGGCTCTTCTTCCCTTTTCCTTTGTTATCTCTTCAATGTGGGGAAACAGTCATCATAGGTACAGGCACTAGATTCTTCATCATAGGTACAGGCACTAGATTCCAGTCCAAGAGAATTAAATATTTGCAGATGATTCTTCCTAGGTCTTAGAAAAGTGGATGAAGTCACTAAAACGGTAACAGCCTTTTTTGACTTTGTCTTTCACACCTACTGAAAATAGCACTGAATTGAAAAGCCACAGTATTCATACTACGAGAGATTGTGTAAACACTACTCTCAGGACCGCCGCTGTGTGAAAACAAAAGATATGGCTGAATGGTAGACCATCGTATTATTTCCCCTAGCATGGTAGAATGATACAAGTCAAGCATCAAACTTTGAGACAGTTTAATGATGACCAATTCAATGATACTAGTCTGAAGTACAAAAAATGTAAGCGATCTCTAAATTCCAAATGCTTCCACCCCAAACTGGTGACGGGCAGGTACCAACCAACATCATTCTCTATTCTTGGCTTTAACTTTGAAGGTCCTGGCACAAAGCTAATAATAGTTTGCTTTCTGTCTCTTTCTGTATCTCATCTATAGAGTCTGTAACATCTTTTAGCATTTTAGAATGAATACTTCCATGTAAGCTTTTAACATAAAATAAAAAAGAATCTTATTGCACTGAGCACTGTCTACAAAAGAGCTCCTCCCCATGAAAAGGCTATTTTAGTTTTAAGTTTTCTACCTAAGCTTCTTATCTAGTGGTTTTTAAAATAAGAATCATAGATGACTAAACATAAAAAGAGTTAGCAAACACCGATTTCTTCTGTTTGAATTTATCACCATTTACTTAAACGCAGTTTTCTCTTTAACTTGTATGAAATACATTCTATGTTGAAAAAGGACTTGATTAATGCATTATCTCTTTGGCTTGGGCAAAGACACCATGAATATATGCTAGACTAATCATTCTCTGTTAAAATCCAATGCTTAAGAATATATATTAGTCTACATTAAATAATATAGCAAAACAGACATTTTATCAAAAGTTACAGTAAGATACAGAGTACCACATTTTGAATCCAGATTAGTTCAAAACGTATGATTTAATCTGAACTGGTAAATAGGATTAAGTTTTTATAATAATGATGGTATCTATTGATATGTTTTATTGATTGTGGTAATATGAGAAGTTTTTCTCTGACAATACTATTTTACATTAGCTATTTAATCAGTGTTATTACAGACTTACTATATGCTAAACACTTTCATCCACTAATGCCACATCTCTCTTGTGGATCTAGAAATTTACGTACAAGGGGAAACGTCTAGGATGGTCTTTTTCATTATGCATTTAATTATTCATCAATGTTTTTATTACACCCAACTACTATACGCTTTATTACTTAAAAAAGGAAAATAAGAGGGATTGAGGAACATCAAACTATAGGGGAAAAGTCTTGCATTTTTATCTTGTTATTGCCTAGTACTTGGGGAGAAATAATTCTTTCAAGAAATTTTTTTAATAAAAGCAGTTATCGTATAAAATATGTTGTAAACATATGAGCAGGAAGATGTCTTCCAGGTTGTAGTTGTTCAAACGGTCACTCAGGAGGTAGTAATGCCATTTATGCAGGTGAATGAAAATCCAAGGAGGTCTGTTCTTTTCTTGCATGAATAGGCTTTGCCTACGTCCATCTGCAGAATAACAGAGCTTAGTTTAGTCATCAGTGCCCTAGATTATGAAATTTACAACTAGAGCTTTTCTATGACTTTCATTATTCACTAGCCTAGTGAAAATTCAGATATTAAATAGGTTTGTGTGTTTTGTGTTGTATTTTAATGCAGTATGGCCAACACTATTATTTTGAGACAATTTACTTCTGATTAAATGTTTAAATCCAAACAAAATGTTATATTCTTTATTTACCCTAATCAGAACTTTTTAGAAGACAATCAGATAAAGTTTACAGACGGCAAGTCAAGGGGAGAATTGCATTAAGTACCTAGTTATAAAAGTCATGACACCTCTTACAGTGTTCTTGTATTCATATTTAAGCAAGAAAAGCAGGATTCTTCAATAAGGTGGAAATACACTGATTTTTTTTTAAGACTCATAAAACTTTATGAGTTTTATAACTCACAAATACCTACTGTATATCCACAAATTAAGTAGAATTTTTGCTGCAATATTAAGTTTTGTAGATAAAAATGTGAAGGAAAAGAGATCTTGAAGAAAATCAACACAGTACTACATAGTCTTCTAAAACAGCATATATATAATTCCAGTTAAAGAAAGGGAAACTAACATTTATTTAATGACAACTCTGTGCCAGGCAGTTTTACATATATTTACTAATGTGATCTCCTTAAGTTTGGTATTTTAAATTCTATTTTTAAAAATAAAGGAACTGAATCTGAGTGGTTAAGAACTTTGTCCAGAGTCAAAGAAACTAAATTTGCATGGCTGAGAACTTTCTCCAAGGTCATGCAAATAAGAGTTGTCAAGCTAACTTCAAGACCATAGTTCTTTTTTAATTTTTATTGGAATATAGTTGATTTACAATGTTGTATTAGTTTCAAAGCCATAGTTCTTATCCCTGGATGATACTGTCAAATACATAGTTCATTTTCAGTACTACATAGTTCATTTTCAGTGAACCAGCATTCCACAGTGCTTAGTGGTTACAGTGATAATTAAAAGAAAAGGTTAATAATTTTCTGTAAAGTCTTCCTATTTCAAACTAAGACCAGGAATTTGTCAGTTAATCGAAAAACTTGGTTAGAACACAAAGTTGTAAAAACTCATAGGAGCATATAAATATATATATATGTTCAACATTTTATTTCAGTTAAATATATAGAAATGCACATTCATTTGCCAAACTTTTGATTAAACCAAGTTCCTTTTTTATTTTTTCAGACTGCTAATTGGAGTTGCACTTCATCTTTCTTACATAAACACCATAAACTTTTATTACAAGCTCTGTTTAAGGTTGCTTTAATTCAATCTGGGTGGAGATTTTACCCTTTGGTTTAGAGGTGCCTCTCCCACCCCAAATTTGACATAAGCTTTTGGTGACTAACATTTAACAGGCTTCCCAAAGTATTCCATTTAGTTTATTTATAGTAAGCCAAATTTAGTTTTATTCACAGTCACTTAATAATTTAATTGAATCATATAATTACAATAATAAATACAAACTGATTAGGGAATAGCTAAAACCCAGCTAACAAGAGCAAAGATCTGCTTGAGTGTACGGCATGTTGTCATTTTATCTAGATCAGTTGTTGAACAGAGGCCATAAGAAAAGTTTCCTCAGACAACTGAAGATCCTATTCACTATAGAAAGACTGATCGTACAGGCAGAATTTAATAGAAGTTGGGCCGGAAGACGATCTTCTTCTCAGAATTGGTGAGTAGACATCAGCTTGGAAATCATCAGTGCCCATCTTCTCATGAGTTAAAATCAAAATGTTTGGAGGCATACAGAACTTAATTCAAAAGAATTTTGCTTCCAATTTCTGAAATCCCCTTTTGATTTTCTTTGGGTGAAAACAATCAGGGATACAGACTAGGAGACTGAATAGAAGAATATTGAAAGGCAACTGATACCGCCAGTTGATTACATCACAGCCCATGGGTTTTAAGAGACCCAGGAGAGTTGAAAGTTTTAAAAGTATTGATCATGGCCCTTAAAGAGGCTAATGCATTTTAAAGTCAGTCTGGCACAGTTAGTAAACAAATGGAATTGTGCTTGAATACATTTCAACTTTTCTTTGATTTTCATGGTAAACTGGCTACAATGTTATGGTATGGTCTTCTGTGGTAACACAGTAAATAAAAATCCTTCAATGTCCCAGTGTACTCTATTTCCAAGACCTACAAAGTGTAAATTTATTCTTCAATTGTGTTGATGCATTTTGATCATACCCTCCAAATTCCTAATCAGGAAAGCCCAAATTGCAAAAACTAAATATCATGATACCAAAAAAATATCTATATGTAAATTGTATCTAAGAGATTACCATATTAGTTAAATTTATTCTGCAAATTCAGACTTCATTTTGTAAAAGAAGAACTTTTGGTTTTTAACTATTATTTAAATCATTATAGTATATTCTAGCCTGCTTGGGAGAGTATAATACATAACAAATATTTGATGACACATTGAAATTCTCCATAATTCATCTTTAAGATCTACTATATTAGCAATAGTTTGGGGAAGTCTTCAGTACCATCTGCAAAGAGAGGTGTCATAGAAATCGATAAAACTTTGATATTTAGCTGCCTTTTATTTGAAAGAATGAGGAGGTCTTTGCCCACATCACATATTCACAAATAATGGACACAGTCATTGCCTTAGAGGCTGCTGTGTGAAGAAAACCAATCCTTTTAATCTTGTTGCCAGTGCTAAAAATTTCCCTATGCCAAAATTTCCTTGAGATTTGATGGTATTTAAAAGATCTTCTTGCTTTGTCTGCTTCACCTTGTGGGCAGAAAACCCACCATCCTTACACTAGTCTTAAGCATTTTTAGGTGAATGAAATTTATCTTTTTCATCACATAATTGATACCCATAATATACCCATAATAACCCAGTTAGATACAAGAATTCACAGGCTGATTATGGTTGCTAACTGTGATGGACAGAATAGTGCTACTTCCCCAAAGGTGTCCATGACCTAATCCCTAGAAACTTTGAATGTGTTTGGTTCTATGACAAAGTGAAATTAATGTTGCAGATAGAGTACTATGAACCAACTGATGTTAAAACAGGGGAGCTTATCCTGGATTAACCGGGTGGGCCCACTATAACCACAGGGTTATTAAAAGTCTTAAGGAAGAGAGGGCTTCCCTGGTGGCGCAGTGGTTGAGAGTCCGCCTGCCGATGCAGGGGACGCGGGTTCGTGCCCCGGTCCGGGAAGATCCCACATGCCACGGAGCAGCTGGGCCCGTGAGCCGTGGCCACCGAGCCTGCGCGTCCGGAGCCTGTGCTCCGCAACGGGAGAGGCCACAACAGTGAGAGGCACACGTACAGCAAAAGAAATAAAAATAAAAATAAAAGTCTTAATTAGGAACAAGAGTCAGTATCAAGGTGATGCCATGTGATGCCCAGCTGCTAGAGGAAGAGGCCCCCGGGAGTCAAGGCATGGGGGCAGCCTCAGAGGCTGAAAAGGCAAGGAAACAAATGCTCCTCCCAGAACCTCCAGTAGTAAACACAGCACTGTTTATGTCTTGATTTCCACTTGGTGATGCTTGTGTCAGAATGTGACTTACAGAACTATAAATTATTGAATTAACTATTATTTTAAGCCACCAAGTTTTGGGCCAGTTTGTTACGGGCAGCAATATAAAACTAATACACCGACTTTTGGTGTATCTTAATTTTTTTCCCCAGTTTTAATGAGGTCCGAGTAATTTAAATGAATTATAATGAAAAGAAAGTAAAAGAATATTTAAGTTACTAATGTTTATTACCAATTCAAATAATTTTTGCATATATCTATTAAAATAGAAATTTGAATTTTGAAATTTGAAAAAAATACTAATCAACCAGTTTGTTGGGAGTGATTTTTCCCCCAGCTTTACTGAGATATAACTGACAAACAGCACTGCATAAGTTTTAGGTGTACAACGTAATGATTTGTTTTGCAAATGTTATGCATGCGTCGCATGTTATGACGACCACAGTAAGTTCAGCTAACATCCTTCATCTCATACAGACACGAAAAAAAAGAAAAAGGAAAAATATTATCTTTTTCCTTGTGATCAGATCCCAGGGTTTACCCTTTTAACAACATTGAAATATACCACACAGTGGCGTTAACTAGAGTCATGTATTTTACATCCCTAGTGTTTATTTATTTTATAACTGGAAGTTTGTACCTTTTGACCACCTTCATCCAGTTCCCCCTCCCTCCACTCCCCACCTCAGGTAACCACAAACTGGATCTCTTTTTCTTTTTAGATTCCACATATAAGTGAGGTCATATGATATTTGTCCTTCTCTCTCTGACTTAGGTCACTTAGCATGATACTCTCAAGATTCATCCATGCTGTCACAAATGGCAGGATTTCTTCCTTTTAATGGCTGAATAGTATTCCATTGTATATATATACCACAATTTCTTTAGCCATTCATTCATGGATGGACACTTTGGTGGTTTCCATATCTTGCATATTGTAAATAATGCTGGTATGAACATGGGGGTGCAGAAATATCATTAACATAGAGTTTTCATTTCCTTCAAATATATTCCCAGAAATGAAATTGCTGGATCATGTGGTAGTTCTATTTTTACTTTTTTGAGGAACATCCATACTTTTTGTCACAGTGGCTGCACCAATTAACCATCCCATCACTGCTGCACAAGGGTTCCCTTTTTTCCATATATTTGCCAGTATTTATCATCTTTTGTTTTTCTTATGATAGCCATTCTAACAGGTGTGAAGTGATATTTCATCGTGGTTTTGATTTTTTATGTCTCT
Organism: Orcinus orca; assembly: GCF_937001465.1. NCBI lineage: Eukaryota > Metazoa > Chordata > Mammalia > Artiodactyla > Delphinidae > Orcinus > Orcinus orca. The sequence continues at coordinate 16,918,273 of NC_064576.1, read as the reverse complement.
ATAGTTAGTGATGTAGAGCACCCTTTCATGTACCTGTGAGAGTGATTTTAAAATATCATAAAAAAAATTGCAGGTACTTTTGTTTGACATTTCCCAAACTGTGCTTAGAATGGAATATTTTTTGCCCCAAGTTAAACAAACAAAATTACAAGAATGAAAATTAGTTTTAGCATTAGTCATCATGGAATAATAATTTTTTTTAGTGTCAATTTATGACAAATATCATTCTAGCTTGTTTTGTTTAAAATATATTTGTGTTAACAGAATATTTAGCTCATTATTACATCCTTATTTAGGTTTCTAAATTTCACAATGTATTAATAGGGCAATTTTTCTATACATTCTTTTTTTATATTCTTTTCCATTATGGTTTATCACAGGATATTGAATATAGTTCCCTGTGCTATACATTAGGACCTGGTTGTTTATCCATTCTAAATGTAATAGTTTGCATCTATCAACCCCAAACTCCCATCCATCCCTCCCCCAGCCCTCACTTGGAAACCGCAAGTCCGTTCTCTATGTCTATGAGTCTGTTTCTGTTTTGTAGATAGGTTTGTTTCTGTTTTTGTATGATAGTCTGTTTCTGTTTTGTAGATAGGGTCATTTGTGCCGTATTTTAGATTCCACATATATGTGATATCATCTGGTATTTGTCTTTCTCTTTCTGACTTATTTCACTTAATGTAGTTGCATCCATGTTGCTGCAAATGGCATTATTTTGTTTCTTTTGTATGACTGAGTAGTATTCCATTGTATATATGTACCACATCTTCTTTATCCATTCATCTGTCGATGGGCATTTACATTGTTTCCATGGTTTGGCTATGGTGAACAGTGCTGCTATGAACATAGGGCTGCATGTGTCTTTTTTTTTTAACATCTTTATCGGAGTATAATTGCTTTACAATGTTGTGCTAGTTTCTGCTGTATAACAAAGTTAATCAGCTATATGTATACATATATCCCCATATCCCCTCCCTCTTGCGTCTCCCTCCCACCCTTCTAGGTGGTCACAAAGCACCGAGCTGATCTCCCAGTGCTATGAGGCTGCTTCCCACTAGCTACATATTTTACATTTGGTAGTGTATATATGTCCATGCCACTCTCTCACGTCATCCCAACTTACCCTTCCCCCTCCCCGTGTCCTCACATCCATTCTCTATGTCTGCATCTTTATTCCTGTCCTGCCCCTAGGTTCTTCAGAACGTTTTCTTTTTTTTTAGATTCCATATATATGTGTTAGCATACGGTATTTGTTTTTCTCTTTCTGACTTACTTCACTCTGTATGACAGACTCTAGGTCTATCCACCTCACTACAAATAACTCAATTTCATTTCTTTTTATGGCTGAGTGATATTCCATTGTATATACGTGCCACATCTTCTTTATCCATTCACCTGTCAATGGACACTCAGGTTGCTTCCATGTCCTGGCTATTGTAAACAGAGCTGCAATGAACATTGTGGTACATGACTCTTTTTGAATTATGGTTTTCTCAGGGTATATGCCCAGTAGTGGGATTGCTGGGTCGTTTGGTATTTCCATTTTTAGTTTGTTAGGGAATGTCCATACTGTTCTCCATAGTGGCTGTATCAATTTACACTCCCACCAACAGTGCAAGAGGGTTCCCTTTTCTCCACACCCTCTCCAGCATTTATTATTTGTAGATTTTTTGATGATGGCCATTCTGACTGGTGTGAGGTGATACCTCATAGTAGTTTTGATTTGCATTTCTCTAATGATTAGTGATGTTGAACATCCTTTCATGTGTTTGTTGACAATCTGTTTATCTTCTTTGGAGAAAGAACCCTCAGAATAGGAGAAAATATTTGCAAATGAAGCAACTGACAAAGGATTAATCTCCAAAATATACAAGCAGCTCATGCAGCTCAGTATCAAAAAACCAAACAACCCAATCCAAAAATGGGTGGAAGACCTAAATAGGCATGTATCTTTTTGAGTTATAGTTTTGTCTGAGTATATTCCCTGGAGCCTGACCACTGAATCATATGGTAATTCTAGTTTTAGTTTTCTGAGGAACTTCCATACTGTTTTCCATAGTGGCTGTACCAGCTTACATTCCCACCAACAGTGTAGGAGGGTTCCCTTTTCTCCACACCCTCTCCAGCATTTGTTATTTGTAGACTTTTTAATGATGGCCATTCTGACTGGTGTGAAGTGATACCTCATTATAATTTTGATGTGCATTTCTCTAATAATCAGTGATGTCAAGCATCTTTTCATGTGCCTGCTGGCCATCTGTATGTCTTCTTTGGAGAAATGTCAACTAAGGTCTTCTGCCCATTTTTTGATTGAGTTGTTTGTTTTTTTTACTGTTAAGTTGTATGAGCTGTTTGTATATTTTGGAGATTAAGCCCCTGTCTGTTGTATCATTTGCAAATATTTTCTCCCATTCCGTAGGTTGTCTTGTGTGTGTGGTTTTTTTTTAATGGTTTCCTTTGCTGTGCAAAAGCTTGTAAGTTTGATCAGGTCCCATTTGTTCATTTGATTTTATTTCTATTGCCTTGGGAGGCTGACCTAAGAAAACGTTGGTATGATCTATGTCAGAGAATGTTTTGCCTATGCTCTCTCCTAGGAGTTTGATGGTGTTGTGTCTTACGTTTAAATCTTTAAGCTATTTTGAGTTTGTTTTTGTGAATGATGTGAGGGTGTGTTCTAACTTCATTGATTTACATGCAATTGTCCAACTTTCCCAGCACCACTTGTTGGAGAGACTCTTTTTCCCATTTTATACTCTTGCCTCCTTTGTCAAAGATTAATTGACCATAGATGTGTATGTTTATTTCTGAGCTCTCTGTTCTGTTCCATTGATCCATATCCCTGTTTTTGTACCAATACCACACTGTTTTGATTACTGTAACTTTGTAGTATTGTCTGAAGTCTGGGAGAGTTATGCATCCTGCTTCATTTTTTTCCCTCAGGATTGCTCTCACAATTCTGGGTCTTTTATGTTTCCATATGACTTTTTGGACTATTTTTTCTATTTCTATGAAAAATGTTATGGGTTATTTGATAGGGGTTGCATTAAATCTGTAGATTTCTTTGGGTAGTATTGCCATCTTAACAATATTAATTTTTCTGATCCAAGAGCATGGGATATCTTTCCATTTCTTTGAATCCTCTTTTATTTCCTTTATTAATGTTTTATAGTTCTCAGTGTATAAGTCTTTCACTTCCTTGGTCAGGTTTATTCCCAGGTATTTTATTTATTTATTTTTTTTTGGTGTGATTTTAAAACGTACTGTTTTTTTTACCTTCCCCTTCTGATATTTCAGTGTCAGTGTAAAGGAATGAAACATTTCTGAATTTTAACCTTGTATCCTGCTACTCTGCTGAATTCACTTATTACATCTGGTAGTTTTTGTGTGGAGTCATTAGGGTTTTCCATATATAGTATCATGTCATCTGCATATGGTGACAATTTTACCTCCTCCCTTCCCATTTGGATACCTTTTATTTCTTTTTCTTAATATGGCAATTTTTAAGTTTTACCAAAAATATTCCATTTCTTTTGGGAAAATATGATAATGATAAACTTACATTTGTGTGCTATGGCTAAGTTATTTAGTTAGCAAACAATAGCTAAGTGCTGGCCCTGTAATAAATGCTTTATAAACATTTGTTCTTTTAATCCTCATAACATATTTATGAATGAGCTATTATTAATCCCATGTTATAACTGAGGAAATCAAAGAATAGAGAGGTTAGGTATTTGTCCAAGGTCCAACAGCAAGCAAGTAATGGAGTCAGGATTTGGACTCAGAGATACTGTGTACTCCTAACTGCTCTGCTCTCTCAAGGTCAGGAATATTCTATGAATCTCATATGATTGTGTCAACAACTCCTCATAATGTCTTCCTGTAGGTATTATTATTAAACCCATTTGCAGTGGAGGGAATTAAGGCTTAAAGAGGCTACATGGCTTGCCCTAATCTCTCTGCTCCACAATATTTTAAATTTCACCAAATGGGCTTTTGTATCTTGTGGTACAGTAGAATCAATTTTACTAGCTATACAGTTGGTACATAATATAGTTATACAAGTAAGAGATCGTGACCAACCCCAATCTTGCCTCATCCTACAAGGTTTCGTTTGTGCTAAAAAAAATTGCCCACCCCTAATCTTGGGAGCTTGGAAATAACAGGAAGTTTCAGAAACATCTGAACACCTAGCTAGAGTGGGCAGAGGACAGGCTAGAATCATTACCTGCCCCAAACCTCCAACAAAGCAAAACTAAATTTTCTATTGCAAGTCCAGAACACTATGGTTCTAAATGTCAAGAAAGAGAATGTTAATGCCACTAACATGGGCAAGGAATTGGCTTCTCCTAAAAAAAAAAAAACAACCAACATATATTAGTGTTTTAAAAATGGGTTTATATTGCTTACTTTGATTATGAACTGATAAAGCACAGAACTATCAGAAACCCAGCTCCTTTTAAAATACAGGCTGTTTCACTGTGTTCTTTCCTTCCTGTAATCTCTTTCTGATCAAATGCAGACTATTTCAGCCTGCAATTTCCAATTTAATTCTTGTCTTCATGTGAGTTATTAAACTGGACTCCATTTCAGGAACAACTGAGCCAACACTGGATCCTTGGTTACCAACCACGGTAGATAGCCATCTGCTTGAATAATTTTCACCATACGTGTTTAAAGAAAGACAATGTTTTATACAAGCTTGATGTTGGTAATATTTGAAAATCATAAGAGAAGAGGAAAATCAGAGTAAGCTGTAAAATTGCAAGCAAAATCGAAATGATAAAAACATAATTTTAATCCCAAGAGTTAGTAGAGTTTAGCGAATTTATTTCCTATCATTCCCAAGAAAACTCAGGTTCAATTTGAAAATAGTTCCCAAACTGGGAAGAATTAATTTCTTTATCAATTACAAATTAAATCCTGAAAATCATTCTGAGCAAGCCAATTGTGATTTGGAATGAGTTTTTCTTTTTGGTTCACTCAGTGGGTCTTTAAAAATAATTCCCTGAGGCATACTGAACTCCATCTGCTTTTTCCAGCACCTTTTAGTAACATAGTAAAAAAATATTCAACTTAAAAGCTTTTAGCAATTTTTTTAATAACCCGAGTATAAACAAATTGCACTATTACTGTTTAAAGATTTATTTTCCTTGGTCAATAAAATTAACTTTCAGTTAAGTAATACATAGGGTCCCATGATATGCTTAAATATGGAAAAAAGGTAAAATTAGATCCAAAAAGTGGGTACAGGAGAAAACCCATGTAAAATCAACACAGCAGGGCATAACAAATATTCCAAAGAAAGTACATCTGAGTTGAAATTTATCATCTATCATTATGCCTCCGAATATTATTTTTATAACATGTCTACTTTTATGGTTTGTAAAGTACTTTCACCTACATTTCTAGAGCTGATTTTTACAACAGCCATGCAGCCTGCTGAGTTCAAATATTATCTCAGTTTTACCAATGTCAGAAGTAAAGCTCTGAGCAGTAACAAACGGCCAAAAGCCACGTAGCTGGTGGTGACTGGTCCATGTTTTTTCCCTTCTTTTCTCTCCAAAACTCGGACTCTTTCCACCAAGGCTTATCACCAGCTCTGTTTAAGCTTATGTCTACAGAGTTTGGGAGACAGCCCCAGTCTGAAACGTTCCAGTGAGGAAGTATGCAGTGAATTGCTGCATGTGTCATTTGGGAGGGGGCCAGTTTTGTCTATTTCCAAAAAGGAGGGAGGAACAGATAAGAAGATGAAGGAAGGATTCCAGAAAGGAGTGTTAGAGCGTTGTCTGATTGTTCAGACAACTTCCTGCCCCATGCATGATTCCAATCCTACCCTCACAATCTTAAAGGATAAAGAGAGAGCAATTAGGCGTATTTCCTAACAGAGCAATTAAATGACCTGAACAGGATAATTCAGGCAGTGAGTGAAAAGAGGAAGCAGTACAGGAGCCAGGGAGATCAGCGTGCTTCCTGATCTTTCCAGTAATATAAAGTTTCCAAATAATCAAATAAATCCAAATTTAAATGTAAAGATGGAACATTATTGCAAACTTCAATATGGAAAATTTGTTTGGCACATCCAGTACCTCAAAACGTCATTTTCAGTATTACTTTCTGTATATATAAAACTATGAGCTACCAGGAATATTAAATTACCATAAAATATAACTCCACTTCATCTAGGTAAAGTAAGATTACTGATAAATTGTAATTTAGCAACTGCAATGGTGCAGACTAAAACTACATAAGAAATTGATGAAGCATTGAAGATAACAGGCTGTGATTTTGAAAAATTGTGTTGCTGTCAAAGTAAGCATCTTGAATTAAATTCTAATGTGAAGTTAAAATTGTTAACTAATCTAATAAATCATATTGGAAAATAATTTAGTATAAATGAAAATCAGCTGCTTTCTTGTCCCTGGAGTAGTGCAATGAGAAAAAAATCTGATTGAGATATTTGAAATAAACATTTATACAAATATTTTAAAATAAACTTGTTCATGTATATGTTAATTTTCTTTCAGAATAAAGAATTTGGTCTGAGGTGAAAAAACAATAGAAAGTACGATCTCTTAATGTTCATAGTGAACATACTATGCTAAAGAAAGCTAATCTTTCCAAAGCAAAGTTTGGTTGTCAAGAAGTTTTTGAGCTTCCAGCAATGTTATCTTTTTTTTCCTAATGGCATCACTTTTGGTGGGACATTTTGCCCTTTAACCACAAGCTGAATACCATTGTTCTGTTTCCCACTGGACAGGGAAGGGACAGTAGTGCCAGGTGGCATGTTCTGTTACATGGTGTTCATTAGGCAAAAAGTTTCTTTTCGAAGAAAAAAATGACATTAGAGTTTGCCTATGGTTCTCTATGCCCTGATCAGTGCTAAGATTTAAGCTTTAATGATCCTTTAAGAATAAAGGAAGTGTTCTCCTTTACATTAACTTTTTCCCCCAAGGTATTTTTCCTCAATATATTATCCCAGCATATGACTCAAAAAGCCCACCATAAGACCAGTCTAGCTCTATGATATATTATTATATACTCAACTGAAAGCAAGAAAGATTGGTTAGCAAAGTGACAACAACAATAATAAAAAGTGAACAGTTCTACCAGGGGGATTGTCATTTTCTATGCCTGTAGCTCTTCCCCACTTTCCTCACCCCAAGAAAAGTGACAACCTCTTATGGAAGATTAGATATTTTAGATATTGACCTCATTGAGTGCTAAAGCACAACTAATGTTTCTAAGTATTTTCCGTTATTCTTAGTAAAATATAAAAATAATTAACTGTATTTGATGTGGTCTGTTGAATTCAATTTTACCAGTAGCTGCTCCCTGCCCAGTGTTTGGTTTTTTATAAGACCGTAAGTATACAGAGGTGGAATTTCATCAAAACTATCATCATGACATTTGTGCAAGTATTAGAATACTTGGGGTTTTTTGGTTGGCTTGTTTCTGTTTGTTTGTTTTCTCCTCACAAGTGGCTATAAAGACTGGCTATTGGCCTCTGATCCAAAGTTAGGGTAAATAAAGTATATGTAAGTTTCCTCAGGTGTAAATAATAAGAGCATGTAATTCAAAGGTTTATAGGGAACATTTAATAGGTTAAAGCATCTAGTCTGCTTTTAAGGGTACTGGGCACTAAAGTGTTAGCTATCATATGGATATTTCAATCATGAGGAAATAGAAGAAAGTCAAGCTGAATATTTAATAATTACCTCATTACACTACTCCAGGGACAAGAAGCCAGCTGGTTTTCAATTATACAAGTATTTTCCAATATGATTTCTTAGATTCTGTTATAGTTATCAATGTATCGCCTCTGAGCTTTAAATCTATTCTTCAACATCTGCTCTGTGATAATGCATGGTGTTCCTTTCGGCATTTCTCCGCCAAGATTGAGCACGATGTTAACATTCCTCAGTAGAGGGCGGTGGGGAGACAGCGCGGGCGGGAAGAGGGCGTCTGGCTGCTTCCAGCTGCCGCGCCCTTGGTCACAGTGCACATCTGAGAACGACTGGTGATGGTCGGCTCCGGCCTTGAGACCAGAATCTGTGGTCCCCAGCGACATGACAGTTCCAGCCCAGGCTGGTAACTCCCTCCCTGTGTGGAGAGTGTAAACCCCTCTTGTCTCCACCAGTGCACTAGCCCCTTCCACATCCCCGCCTACCTGCACCCTGCACGGTGCTTCCTCCTTGCCTCGTGGCTGTGGACGGGATCTGGTCTGGGCAGGTCAACGAGCTTCTTGGCCGTCCAGTGCACTGCAGCCACACCTTCTCCCACAAGGCCTGAAGCCGAGCCCTGGGGAGGTTCCCTGCAAGTTTGCTTCCTGGGACACCCCCCTCAGGTCCCCTCCCTTGGACCTAAGACACCTTTTACCTTCCTCGCTGCATCTTAGCGTTGTCCTCTCATTGCTCCATAATTCTTTATATTAAGGGTTCTCCCTTGTTTACAATGGCACATGTCTGTCTCTTGCTTGGACTCAGAGAGATACAGATAAGATAAAGAACATTTTCCAAGAAAATGATTTTTATCTAAATCTCGAATGAGTGTTGCTCTTTTGATGTAGTCACGCTAGAACCTGTTCTAGGTGCTTCCATCTGTGAACTCACTTAATCCTCTAGCCACCCTATACAGATATGGGACATCAAGACCATAGCTCCTTGAAATCTTGCTGAAAATAGTAATTTGAGTTTTTTCAGAGTTTGTTTGCTTTATTTTAAAGAGTTTTATTCAGTTTCTAGCACACTGTAAGGACTATTTAAGTGTTATAAATTATCATAATTGACATGAATTGTAAGAAAAATTGATCTTTCTCTCCCATGGTGTTGACTTTTCTTCACAAGTCTGCTGATCCTTGGTTCCCTATTTTTACTCCTGTGTGTGGACTGGATGGATGGCCACACATAGCTTATATGAGTCGGTTATTTGTTCAACAGCAGGTCTTTCTCCTGAGCAGGAAGTTGGTTCTGAACTCTGCATGTGGACAGGCACAACAGGACAACTTTAAAGTAGGTAGAAGGGGAGCAACTGATATTCCCTAAAATGCCAGGGGGTAATAATAACCCAAATAATAGCTCAAAAGACTAACCCTCCTCAAGAAGAATGGTTATTACCTGAGAGCATTATTTTCTGGTCTTCACTGGTAAGAAGATCAGGAATGAAAGCTACAAATGCCAGATTTTTCTTAGGATAGGAAGAGAAGGGGGGGAAGAGGCAGGAGAGCTGTAAAGAGGGATGTAGTTGTTCCTCTGTAGAACTTCCATCGTTCCCCTGATTTCTCTTCCATGCCCCACTCTAGCTCTGCTCAGTCACTCATATGGAGCTCAGAACTTCTTGAGGCTTTGCTCTGAACAACAGTTCTTACCTTCATCACTTCCGATGCTTCCTCTTTGGCAAGTTTGGGACAATTGGTTCCCCTGTCCTGTTTTATTCTGTAATGGTGCAGTGGGTTGAATAGTGGCCCCCGAAAGATATGTTCAGATCTTAACTCTTGGTAAGTGTGAAGGTGACCTTATTTGGAAAGACTGTCTTTGCAGATGTAATTAAGATAAGGCTCTCAAGATGAGACCATTCTGGATTTATGATGGTCTCTAAGGCCAGGAGCTGGTGTCCTTAGAAGGAAGAGGAGAGGGAGATTTGAGACACAGGCAGAAGGTCACGTGAGGATGGGGGCAGAAAGTGGAGTTATGCAGCCACAAGCTACCAGAAACTGGAAGAGGCAAGGAAGCGTTCTCCCCTAGAGCCTTCAGAGGGAATGTGGCCCTGCCAACACCTTGCTTTTGGACATCTGGCTTCCAGAACAGTGAGAGAAAATATTTCATTTGTTTTAAGTCACCAAGTGTGTGGTAATTTGTTATGGCAGCCTTGGGAAACTAATATAAATAGAATTCTATTACCATCCTGTCTTTTAGAAGTCCTCCAAAATCTCTGAGCGGCTCATGTGACCCCTGGCCCTATACTCTTCTCAACACTGCTCTGTGTTTATCTCATTTTGTTTCTTTTGACTGAAACAGAAGCTAGCGACTCTCAGTCTGCATTGAAAATTTTAAAATAGTATTTAATATTTAAATCGAGTCTATCTTCAATCTTGTCCTCATATCCAGATTCAGGCTAAATTGAGAGAAAGCATTCAACTAAAAGAAAGGAGATTTAATTTCAGTCCTGTGGCACAGAGAGTACGTGTTCCCCAGATACAATGGTATAGGAACAACTGCATTTAAAATGAAAGCCAGTCTAGACTGATGGGTTTGACAGCTTACTTACGGAGCTTCATTGGTTCCCACGCCATTTCAGCCGTAAAGGTATGTGTATGTGTGTATATGTTAAGTTCTTAATTTTTCCACTAGCATTGTTTCACAAGATCCCTTCAGAAATATCCAATATTCATTTTAATTTCAGTCAGAATAAGTATAAAACCAGTTCCCTTTATAACATTAAATTTTAACTTCAAACATTCGGAGACCTAAGTGTTCTTTACAAAGATCTCCTACTATGTCTTTCCTCCAGCAAAAATCACGCAGTGTTCTGTTTCTGCCAGTGAAGAATTAGTTATGTAAATGGGAAGAGGGCATTGAAAGGCAGCACCTAGGAATAGCCTGGTGGTCACATGGGTTTTTCTTCATTAAGACATTATAAAGTTTAGCTCTCGGTGTGAAGATAACTTAAATTGAAAGAATTTTTGTACCTTGCTACTGCAATAAGTTCTCTGTAAATGCATATAGTTTTACAAATGAGAAGCTGTGTGGCGCTTTCGCTAAGCAAGGTGCTCAGCGCTAAGGCAACAGAACATTCCTTAAATATCTCCCTTTGATGTCAGACCCTGAAAATTAGGCATTAAAAATGAATAACCCTGCAACTCTAAGAAAAATTAGAGCAAGTAAAGTATAATTTAATGAATCCCTGTGTGATAGGAAACCATAGTTCAAATCATTTGATATCAGAAAATACCCTCCATCCCTTAACCCTTAATATATTAAAGCCAGCTCAACTCACATGTCTTCTAGAAAAACTTCTCGAATAATTCCAACCCACATTGAAGGTCTTTCTTCAAGACCTTATCTGTATTTATCTATGTCAATTATCAACTTATAATCATACACCATTTTGTAGCCACATCTAAACTCATTCACTTGTGTATATCTTGCTTCCCTATTGAGATTACAAATCCAATGAGGTCAAGAACCATGTTCTTTTTTTTTTAATTATTTATTTATTTATTTTTGGTTGCGTTGGGTCTTCGTTGCTGCACGTGAGCTTTCTCTAGTTGCGGCGAGCAGGGGCTACTCTTCATTGTGGTGCACGGGCTTCTCATTGCAGTGGCTTCTCTTGTTGCGGAGCATGGGCTCTAGGCATGTCGGCTTCAGTAGTTGTGGCTCGCGGGCTCACTAGTTGTGGCTCACAGGCTTTACAGTGCAGGCTCAGTAGTTGTGGCGAATGGGCTTAGCTACTCCGAGGCATGTGGGATCTTCCCAGACCAGGGCTCGAACCCATGTTTCCTGCATTGGCAGACGGATTCTTAACCACTGCGCCACCAGGGAAGCCCAAGAACCATATCTTAATCTTCTTTTGAAGATTACTCCTTCACTGAAGTAAATACTTTAAAAAACTGAAGTGAAGTAAACTTTAAAATAAAATGGATCACTCAGACGCATTAAGATTTTAACTAAAGTTTCCAATAGAGTAGGCTGTATCACTTCATCTGCAATGTTAAAAATAATAAGAAGTCATCTACCCTTAATCATCAGTCAAGGGGAAAGTCTCATGGGTCCATTATGTTCAATCTATATTCTAGCTGCCACACTTGTCTTTTGAATTCTCCTCTCTTGAGATTTTGGTGCCCTCTACTTAAAATAAATGTGAAAGTATGTCTGGAAAATAATTGCCAAGACCTGTGTTTCCACCAGCCCATCACCCAGGTCGTCAGTCGTGCTTCAGCCCAGAGTCGGCAATCTATTAGTAACTATCATTTTGGAGCACTGATATGTTCCAAGTACTATATAGATAGCTAGATAAATATAGTTATAAATGTAGATATAGATGCATGTATCTGTATGTATATATGTGTATATTCCTGTCAACGACCTTGAGAATGTGGTATTATCAGCCTTGTTTCGCAGATATATAAATAGCTTGCTTGAGGTTATAGAGTAACTGAAGAAGGATGCAAACCTCAATTTAGAATCTGCCTCCAAAATTCATGTGGTTTTCATTGTCACCCTGTCTCACTAACAAAACTTCAGATTTCAGATGATAAAAAGATAAAACTGTAATGAATGTAAATGCTCTTTGAATCCTTGAGTTTAAACGTTTTCCTTTTTATTAATTAATATTTTTTTAAGTCACAAACTACAAATCTCATGATAAAAAGCAGTGAATGGAAATCACTTAGGAGCATGTGAAAGCAAGTTGACAGAGAAAAAGTAAGTTAAAAAAAAAGAACAAGGTAAACCAAAACATTGAGAATAAATAGCCTTATCAGTCATTTTTCAAGAAAAATGATGTCATCTTGTGGATATTTTTAGAAGATTTTACAAAACATGTACACTTGGTAGCCAATAAGGACAGATGATGTCATAGTGACAAAGGTTACTTGTGAAAATACTGGTGACTGCAAATGTAGTGCAGCTGTGCAAAACTATAAATTTACCTCTGAGAAGATTGATCATTGGCTCCCGATTTCATACACCTGTTTTAATAGAGGTGGACAGGCATTCCTATTTTCTATTGTAGGTAATGCAATTGAGCTTATGGAGGGCAAGGTAAGGGTAATAGGAAAAATAAGAGGCAACCCTTGCATATGTGTTAGCCCCAGAGAATGCTGAAAGTAGATACTGTTTCTGGAATAGGGAGGGTCTTTTCTACCTAGTATGGTTGACACTTGAACAATGCAGGGGTTAGGAGAGTAGACTTTCCATGCACTTGCAAGTTCAAGTGTAATTTATAGTTGGCCCTCATTCCTCCTTATCCACGGCTTCTCTGTAACTGGGGTTCCGTATCTGCAGATTCAACCAACTGCAGATCATGCAGTAAATACGATAGTATTACGGTAGCTGTGTTCTCTCAGCCCAAGATCTCAAACCAAATCAACAAAATAAGCTCCAACTGAGGAGGAGATTGATGAAATTATTTTTCCTCTCCTTAAAGTTTTTTCAGCCACAGAACCCCTAAAATTATCCCCGGATATTAAGCTGTAGCAGACTTCTCCCACCAGTTGGTGCCAAAGAGCAGCTGGGGCCTCAATGAATCTGCATCTCAGGGTCTGAACCCTGGGCTAACTAGATGTGCAGTTTTTCCCCAGGTCACTTTATTAACCACTCAACAAGACAACCACTGGGGTGAATTTTTTTGAACCTCATTTATTACTTTTTGTTGTACTTAAAAACTGCCTAAGGAAACTAAATGTCATTACATCAGTGGGTTAGATGCAGTGATCCTCAAACCTTGCTAACATTAGGATGATTCGGGGAGCTTTTAAAATCCTGGTGCACAGGCCACATCTCAGGTGGATTATATTTGAGTCTTTTGGGGGAAAACGCCAACATCTTTATTCTTCTGAACTCCCCCTGAGGTAATTCCAGTGGGCGACCAAAGGTGATATCTACTGCGTTTTTGTTTTTTTTTAATTTTATTGGAGTAAGGTTGATTTACAATGTTGCATTAGTTTCAGGTGTACAGTAAAGGGATTCAGTTATACCTATACATATATTCATTCTTTTTCAGATTCTTTTCTCATATAGGTTGTCACAGAATATTGAGTAGAGTTCTCTGTGCTCTACAGTATAGGTCTGTGTTGGTTATCTATCTTATATATAGTAGTGTGTGTATGTTAATATCAAGCTCCTGATTTATCCCTCCCCCCACATTTCTCCTTTGGTAACCATAAGTTTGTTTTCAATATCTGTAAGTCTGTCTCTGTTTTGGAAATAAGTTCGTTTGTATCATTTTTTAAATTAGATTCCACATATGAAAGATATCATATGATATTTGTCTTCGTCTGACTTACTTCGCTCATTATGATCGTCTCTAGGTCCATCCATGTTGCTGCAAATGGCAGTATTTTGTTCTTTTTTATGGCCGAGTAATATTCCGCTGTATATGTGTACCACATCTGCTTTATCCATTCCTCTATTGATGGACATCTAGGTTGCTTCCATGTCCTGGCTATTGTAAGTAGTGCTGCCATAAACATTGGGGTGCATGTATCTTTTCAAATTATGGTTTTCTCTGGATATATGTCCAGGAGTTGGGTTGCTGGATCATGTGGCAGTCCTATTTTTAGTCTTTTAAGGAACCTGTTCTCCATAGTGGTTGTGCCAGTTTACATTCCCACCCACAGTGTAGGAGGGTTCCCTTTTCTCCACACCCTGTCCAGCATTTATTGTTTGTAGACTTTTTATGATGGCCATTCTGACCTGTGTGAGGTGATACCTCATTGTAGTTTTGGTTTGTATTTCTCTAATAATTAGTGACGTTGACCATCTTTTCATGTGTTTTTTGGCCATATGTATATCTTCTTTGGAGAAATGTTTATTTTGATCTTCTGCCCACATTTTGTTTGGGTTGTTGTTTTTTTGACATAGAGCTGCATGAGCTGTTTGTTTATTTTGGAGATTAATCCCTTGTCAGTTGCTTCATTTGCAAACTACTGCCTTCACTGAATAGGATAGTGTCAGCATAGGGACTTGTTCTAGAAGAGAATTGGGGCCAAGTGATGAGCTTTAGCAACACACGGATGAATGGCATGAGTCAGCCATCTTGAAAAAATACATCGTGCGGTCACAGTAAGTGATAACCCCAGAGAATTCACACAGGAGGACTGAAATCCTGTGGCAGTTCTGCACAAAAATAACGGCATGCAACTTTTATTCAGTGCGAGTACAACTGTTATGTGGAAAATTCCCTTGATGTGATAGTAGCTTCCCAGAACACTTCTAGGAAAGTTATCTTAGAGGATGTAGAACAGAAAGGCTCATAGTTAAAATTAAGATTCTCCAGTCACACAGAAAGTAAATCCGTTTTAAACTCATAGTGAGAAATAGAAGAACAAGATGAAGTAGGATAGGATGCAAGAGGATAGAAGGACCATTCTCCCTGAATCCTAGATTCTAGATTAGCAGCATTTAGGAGTCCCCTCTGCTTCTTCTCTCACCTCTTTCTCTTCTCTCTCCCTCTCTCCTCTCTAGTCTATGCCTCTCTCTCTTCCCCTCTCTCTCTCTTCCCCTCTCTCTCCCTCTCTGCCTCATCACCCTTCCCCATAGGCAGTATAGTTTTGAAGACTAGAATTGATGTTTGAACAAAGGGGACCAAGAGGTGGTGCCTGGAGCAACAGGAAACGTGTGCTGTATTTGAGAGAATCAGGCAAGGGTGTCTGGCCACAGAAGAGTTCACAGGTGAGCCCACTGAACAGGTGAGGCTTTTATCTGCTTTCCTTGGGCAGAGCATACGTGGGGCCAGAATAGGGCTATTATGTGTGCTACGAATGGGCAGCCAATTTAGGGTGAGTCTCTCTATCCCCTCCTATCTAGAAGAAACACTTGTATCATGTATTCCACTTATTCTGCCATTAACATATCTGAGAAATCATTAATATCTCTTTTGAATTCTGCCTGTGTGTCACAAGCTGCTTGCTTATTCATGCTCATGCTTAACACTTCCTAGGAGATTTGTCTCTTTTATAAGCCACTAGCTTTCTCACTATTGGTGCTTAACATTCTTATGAGTTTCATCATTCCTGTTTATTTGTCTTTTATAAGAGAATTGAATATTCTCCATAAAGCAAGCACAACATTCCAACAGCTTCCTCCACATTTGAAGGACAGGACTTTATTATGAGGTGAAAGAGACCTCTGTCACTTTCATTCCTCAGTTTGGATAACTTTATACATTTTTAAGTTGAAATGTAACGGCTGCATGCAACCCTTGTTAAGGACAGTATGTTCAAGGGGAAAATGCTGTGGGCAAATCAGAGAACTCAAACTGAAGAAAGGTGACAAGGTAAACGTTAAACATGAAAAACTACATCTCAAGAATGGGATGGCCCATTCTGAGCAAAATTTTGGGCTAAGCACAGATCCAAAACATAGTGATGCTTTGCAAAGACTGGCAGATGTGATTGAAGGATGATTATCCATTGCAGGAACTGTGGTCACTAGTCCATTAAACTGCACACCAAGCATTTGTGTCATCAGGAATAGTATATCTTAATGATTATACATAGTGTAGATATAAACACAAGTAAACTTGACACATACATAATCTATATGCATATACATATAAAATATACCTATTCATATATACTGAAATAGCAAAAATTGTCTTGGCATTATGAGAGGTAATTCTGTAATATCTATACCAGCCAGTGGGCCACCAGGAAACAGAAGTCACACACAAATCAGGGTAGATGGAGAAGGTTTATTAAGGACGTATTTACAAAGCTTAAAGATAAGACATAGGGAAAACACAGGGATGAGTTCAGCATCCCCTACTAGTGACTGCAAAGTCACTACAATCTGTAGGCTTGAATAGGCTAGTGGAGGGGTTTCTGGAAGCTAGAATGAGACAGTCTTGAGGAAAGGGCTTGAGAGGGGCTGTCACCTTTGCTTGAAGGACACATTCAGACTGAGGTTACAAGACAGAAAGGGATCCAGATAAATAAGTGCTGAGCTAGCTTCATTTACTCTCATCTCTGAAACCTGGCCCGCGAGTCCTGTGGCCACACCCAACTAGGAGCCAGAAACAAGGCAGCCTGCAGCTGTCATTCACATAGATCAGCTTTCTAGAGAAGAGAGCAGGCTTTAAAAGGGTGGAGTGGACCTAGAGGAGCAAGCGGAAGTTACCTGGTCCAACGCCCAAGTCACATGCGCAAGTATAAGATCATTTATTCAATGGACTCCTTTTTTAACGGGTGAAGAAACTTAGGAATAAGGAATGGATGTTATTTTCCACAGCAGGTCTTCTATTCCAAATAACTAGTAAAATCCTCAGGACATAGAGGTGATTAAGGCAGAGGCCAGACTTCAGGAGTTCACAGTCCACAGGGGAGATTGCATGTAGATAAATATTTAAAGGAGTATTAAAGTAGAAAAGTAGCTGCTGTCTGAAGTCTTGTTAAGAACAGTATCCTCAAGGAACAGTAGGCAAATCAAAGGAAGTAGAAATTATATATAACAAAGTAAAAATTGCTATAACAAATACAGCAGGAAGTGGCAACCTGCAGGGTATGAAATCATCCAGTGTCATGTTGAAAAGTATACATATATATACCTGTAAAACTTGTATCCTTTCTCTTAAGCATCTTCACAGAAAAGACAATACCACAAAAATGACTACAGGCCATAAAACTCTATTTTACATATTCTAGTAGCCTAACGATATAGTTTAATTCTGAGATAGATGCTTCAGAAACTTTCTCTTCTGCATGTCAAGTGTGAAGATGAAAGCAGTAATTTACCTCCAGTGACCTGGAACTTAATTGTTATGAGGATATTTTATTTAACCCTGCTCACCTCATGATGGAACCAGAAAGGTGAATGTTTCAACCATAAAGTTATAGCTCTAACTTCTCTGTTTCTATCCATGGCTAAATAAAAACCAAACAATCATTATTTCATCTCCAAAGTGATATAAATTTCTAGGTGATCTTTACTAAGGAAAATTAGCTCCAAAATATGTCATATCTGGTAAATAATGATGTTGTTAAATTGGTTTTGCAGTTACGTTTCCAGTGAACTGTAAAAGTATGACAACTAGGCTTTTCTGAGTACAAACAGTTTGTGATAAGATTCTCCCCACTGCCTCTCACTGCAAGCCAAGCTATTAAAATATTTTAAAAATATAATTCACCTTTTGAAGTTTCTTCACCAGTCTTGAACACATGTATAGATATTTCAAAATGATAATCTTAAAATCCCACATGCAAATCAACTTCTCTCTATGGTTGGATTTTTAAAGCATAGCCTGAAGAAATTGGGCTGGTGGACACCCACTGATAAACTATTTACTTTAAAGATATGTTATTTATAAATGAACAGCCCTGTACCTCCTGTGAAAATCCTGAAGCTCTTAGATAAATAACAAAGCATATAATCCTGCCTGAATTTTTGCCTTTCCTAATTTTTTGTAATAACTTTATTGAGATATAAGTCATTCACCTGGCATAGAAGTCATCCATTTGAAGTGCATTTTTCAGTGATGTTTAATATATTGACAGAGTGGTATGATCATCAGCAAAATCAATTATACTGGTTTTGCAAATTTCAGCGAATATTTCTGGAGCTTGGACCGGGTGCCTGCCGTTGTTCTAGGCGTGAGGTGTGCAGTCAGCAGGGTGACATATTAAGTTCTAGCTCATATGGAATGTATATTCTTGTGCAAGGAGACATACAGTAGACACAGAAGCAAGTACATGTGTAATACATCTTATGTGATAAATTCTAGGAAGAAAAGCAAAACAGGGGCAACAGTTGTAGGAGGTAGGTGATCAGGAAGGAAGGGCCTCTGTGAAAAGTGGAGGTGACTGAAGTGAAGGAATGGATCACAGAACAGTTGAGAGGAGAGCCTTTCAGACAGAAAAATGGGCAGATGCACACCCCTGCTGTGGATGCATGCGAGGCATTGCTGAGAAAGAGCGAGAAGGCCAATATTGCTAGAAGAGACCAGGGAGACACAAAGGACGTGGATGAGAAGGGGGCAGAGGCCGGAGGGTGCACAGCCTTGTAGACCTTGGTCAGTTCTTATTCTGAGTGAGGTGGAGGCTGATGGGGTGTCTTTGAGCAGTGAAGTGGAGGGCCCTGACGTAGATTTTTAAGGGATCATTGTGGCTGGTGTGAGAGCACAGACTGACCTGCTGGGTCAAAGGAAAAAGAGAAGAGTCCAGCCGGGAGGCTATGACAGTGGTCCAGGCATGAGATGCTGAGGGCTTAGGCCTTCTCTATTTTAACGTGGATATATTAGCACATCAATAGAGTACATATGATCCTACATACCTAGATCCAGTGATACCGGCATCTTCACATTTGTAAAACTTAATAAAAATTGCATTTATATTCAGAAAGTAAATCAATTTTATCCACCTGATTTTAAAAGAAAAGTATCTTACATCCGCATTATTCTCATCCTTACTTGTTTTCATATCCCTTGTAAGTGGAAGTTTTTGCTCCTTCACTGCCCCATCTTAGGTATTTACTATACCTCCTTAGGAACCCCTTGAGAGCCCTGACCCCCTAGAAAAGTACAAGGTTACTTCACCAAGAAGGCCTTATCTGTCAACACAGATATTTTCCATTCTTTCTTAGTGGTTTATAGACACATTTAACTCACTCCTGAGAAATATTAGTGAATATCTCACTGCCTCACAGAGACACCATTGATCAGATACTAAGATGTATGGAGCTGTGTACCAAAACTCTCACTCTTTTTATCATATACAGAAATATAAAGAGAATAAACCTCTGATGGAGTTTACATAAGTTTCCTATATTTTTCAGTTATTTAGATCTAAGCATAACAGCTTTGACTAAATTACGTTTGCCTTCGTTTATTCATTCAACCAGTGTATGTGTGTTCGTTTTCTATGTGTCATTCACTACTCTTAGTGCTGGAGGTACAAAGTGAAACAGGCTTGCCTTAGAGAAGTTGACAATCTAGATGAAAAGACATTCAAGCATACAAATATTTTAAAGAGTAGAATGAGTTCCATCCATGTGGTTATAGCAGAGATAGAAAAGAGGGTCCCTGGCTGGCGAGGGACACCATGTATACGGAATACAGTGCCCGTTTGTGTCCTGTGAGCGATGCAGTGTTGTGAGCCTGATGGCACATGTACTTTATATGGTCATGCTAAACAACTTTTATTCTGATCCTATATCCCATGAGGACGCTGTGAGAGGTTCCCGGTGTCTGCCTTTGCCGTGGGGCGGAGTGGTGGTAAGCAGGAGACATAGCTTCCAGTGTGTGTCATGGAAACAGTAAGGTTAGAGGAGTTGCAGGGAGAGGTCTGAAGAGAATCTGAAATGAAGAGCTAACTCTCATAGATACCTGAGGGTGAAGGCTATCATGTAGAAAGCATATCGTGTGCAAAACTCCAGAGAAATAAAAGACTATGCGGTGTTCTTAGAATTGCTAGTAACCCCAGCATGAACAGAGAGCAGAGAAGAGTACGAGAAACCGGTTCAGAAAAGCCGGCTGCGGATGGATAGTGGAAAGGCTTAGACGCCCAGGACGTGAAGGTGGGTTTTTAGCCTTGCGTTGTCGTGATGAATTTTTGCACTTTAAGCAGCCACTTCGGTGACCAGGGAACTGAGATCCCACAAGCCACGCAGCGTGGCCAAAAAAAAAAAGAAAAAAAGAATTACTTTTTTTCTGGGTTCTCCTTCAATAACCTGAATCGTCATACCTCATACAGGATTGATACCTAAAGAAAGTTCATAACGGTTATATTTATATGTCTATGAAATTATAAATTACCATACATATGATATTTTAATTTACCCATACAAAACTCAGGAGGTACAGGGAATTAATATTCTTTTATTTTAATATGAAGAAATGGGGATTCATGGAGTTATGTGATGCACAAAGGTTTACAAGTAAATATGTCAAAGCGGCCAGAACCTTGAATCTGTCTCTTATGTCTCCAAGTCAGACGAGTAAACTTTGCTTGAATCTGGTTGCCAAATGCATTCCTCGTAGGTCCCAGTTAATTTTAATGATGTCCTGTTACCGTGAGGCTGTTTTCAGGCTTGAGGAACACTGGAAAGAGTTCTCTCTTCCATCTGTACCAAGACATAGAAAAGGCTGAAGGAATATTTCTTTTCTCTTGCCTTTGAAAATAAGATGATTTATTGAAATCTTCAGAAGTACTACTTCAGTGCATCGTGCGTTTACACATAGGGCTACAAATTTCTCCTCTTGTTTTTAATTCCTGAGGACAGAAGCCGTATTCTTTTAGTCACAAATATTATTTTTCAGAATGATTCTACAGATTAAATCCCATTCCTGTCCCTTTATGCTCTGCATTCTAGATCAGATCTTGGTTCCTTTTATTTTGAAAGCATGAAAGACATTATTTTCTTTTTTAATATCATGAAATTGTTGGTGAGCAAAGAAACAACTCATGAGATTTTTGCTCTTATGGCAACTGTGTTATTCTCCAGTCAAATAAATAGTTAATTTTCTAAAAATTTCTTCCTAAATCCCATGTCTCATTTCATTCTTCTAACAAATAACGGTAGTACAAGGTAATTACGTCTTTGGTGACCTAATAAAAAGTTCCTCCACTTGTATAAAATTATTTAAACCAGGGAGCAGTCCACACAGAGTTGGGAATTAGTATTTTATGTTCTAGGGAAATACTGCATGCGTCATGATTTCACGTTTGTGAGGTATGTTTTTTTCTATTTAAGCCAAAACAAACAAAAAAAATTACGAACATTGGTGTTACAGGATGTACATATGATAAGAACCAATCAAATAATTTGAACAAAACCTTCAACTTGAAGTCACCAGTCACTTCGTTGGCTCCCTTCCATTGTAAAGCTCATGGTCGGGCTTCCCTGGTGGTGCAGTGGTTGAGAGTCCGCCTGCCGATGCAGGGGACGCGGGTTCGTGCCCCGGTCCGGGAAGATCCCACATGCCGCGGAGCGGCTGGGCCCGTGAGCCGTGGCCCCTGAGCCTGCGCGTCCGGAGCCTGTGCTCCGCAGCGGGAGAGGCCGCAACAGTGAGAGGCCCGCGTACCACAAAAAAAAAAAACTCATGGTTGTCTAATATGCTGTCAGACCTGCAGTCCTGGCATTCAACAATTCCCCCAAACATGGCTCCTGAATTCACTTCTCCTTCTCTTTCTGTACACTTGCAGTTCTAGGAGTGTTAGAACTGAGCACTCCTCTACCAATACAGGATTGAAGGTCAAGGTCTCAGCCCATGTTCTTACGGCAGATTCTATGTTGCGTGTGTTGCTCTCTGAAACAGACCTTAGTCATCTGCACTGCCTACCCACCGTTTTGTTTCCTCACTGACCTTATTTATTGGACACTTGTGTTTGTCAAGGCCTGTGTTAGATGAACCTTTCCAAATAGTTTTCCTTATTCATTTGGCCATGACCTTGTTGTTCAGTAATTACCTTGTGTAATATAATGCATTTTATTGTGTTATGATTGTCTCTTCCTAGGCTTATACCCCTACCCTGTCCTTTCTATAATATATACAATTTTATTTTTCAATTATACCTCAATAATCTGGAAAAATATCTGATTGAACTGAGTTAAACTGATCTAAACATTTAATTTATTTTCCTAGTCACCACATAGGGGCTTATGAAGGAGTCCTGAAGAATTATTTTTAAACATTTACATTTATTTTTCATGCTTTCAAATTTTAGTGAGTTGACTTATGTGGCTCTGCTACAGAATTCTATATTTTGGTATAAGTTTTACTGCTTTGATTCAGGACAAACATGTATTGATAGTATTTGTCTTTCTGTGTCTGGCTTATTTCACTTAGCATAATGCCCTCCAGATTCATCCATGTTGCTGCAAATGACAGGATATCCTTCTTTTTTATGGCTAAATAATATTCAGATATATATATATCACAGTATCACATTTTTTAATCCATTCATCCATCACTGGGCATTTAGGTTGTTTCCATATCTTGGCGATTGTGAATTATGTGGCAATGAACATGGGAGTGCAGCTACTTCTCCAAGATATTTCATTTCCTCTGGACATCTATGCAGAATTGGATCATATGGTAGTTCTAGTTTTAATTTTCTGCAGAATCTCTATTTGGTTTTCCACTATAGCTGTATTAATTTACATGTCTACCAACAGCATGCAAGAGTTGAAAGCCTCAATCTCTCATCTGGAAAATGCTGTGTCTCAGAGACCACCTTCCCCTTTCAAAACTTCTCTCCCTAAGATGACAGTTGGATGTAATGACCAGGGAAGCTAATGTGCTTTCCTGTTCCTGGGCATGTACCTTGGGCTTCTGTTGCTTCCAGTGTGTGTTATGGCTCGTGTCTGGGTGTCTCGAGGGCAATGCCTTTTCTCCTTGGGTGCTCTGTCCACTGTTGGCTTGTCTCTCCATCGTCTTTGGCAGTGATCGCAGGGAGAACCAACCCAGTTGAACTCCAGAAAGCTCTCTTTGTCAGTGAATGTGAGCCTCTTCCTGGGGGGGTCCAGTCTTAACCCCAAATGAGGGCCACTTTGCCCTAAAGGGACTGCCACCGTGTTAGGTCTACTGATCCATCTACGTCATACAAGGACTGGTGACAGGATTTGAAAACAAAACCTCAGATAAGCTTTCACTCTCTATAAATTTATGAACAGTACCCAAGTGGGTTGTGAAATAAAAGGAATATATATATATATATTGATATCTAATTCTAAAAATTAGATATTTTATCTTGTAATTAATATATAAATATTATATATTATATATATATATTATAATTATATAATCTTGTAATTTCCTAAGTCACAAGAGCACTAGGAGCATCTTTTGTTCTTTTTTAATTTAATTTTTAATTATATTGGAGTCTAGTTGATTTACAATGTTATGTTAGTTTCAGGTGTACAGCAAAGTGATTCAGTTATACATACACAGATACCCATTCTTTTTCAGATTCTTTTCCTATATACGTTATTACAGAATATTGAGTAAAGTTCCCTGTGGAGCATCTTTTGTTCTGATGCTTAATCTTTGATCCTGTTTCCTAACACAGAGCTTCTAAATCCTTTGAAATACCCTGAATGATAAGACTGTCTTTTGTTCTATTGAGATTACTCTTAGTGGACTCCTAGATAGCTTCAAAATGTGGGCTGCTTACCAGAAAGGCCAAGGTGTGATTACAAGCTTGGAACTTTTGGCTCCCATCCACCCCCGCATTCTTTGGGGAGGGGTGAGAGGCTGGAAATGTAGTTTATAATCAATCATATCTATGTGATGAAGCTTCCATAAAATCCTAGTAGTACAGAGTTTGGAGAGATTCTGGGCTGGTGAACACATCTAAATTTCAGGAGGGTAGTGGTCCTCAGTCCCACAGGGATAGAACCTCATGTGCTCAGGACACTTCCAGATCTCACTCTGTGTATCTCTTCATCTGTCTGTTGATTCATATCCTTTATTATATTTTTAATATTAAACCAGTAAGTATAAGTGTTTGCCTCAGTTTTGTGAGTCATTCTAGCAAATTGGGGGACCAAAGGAGGGGTTCATAGGACCCCTGAATCATAGCTAGTCTGTTAGAAATACTGGTGACAACCTGGGACCTGCAACTGACATCTGAAGTGTGTGTGTGGTAAGGGGGAGGACTTGTGAGACTGAGCCCTGAACCTATCTCCAGAATTGAGTCAAATTGTAGGACAACCTGCTAGTGTCACAGAGAATTGTTTGATGTTTGGAAAACCCACACACGTGTTGTCAGAAGTATTGTGAGTGTGTGAGGAGAGGAGAAACATGGGAGGAGTATGTTTTTTCTCCATATGGATTGAGACCATATCCCACCTTCAATCTCTCATCAACCCATTTCTATTTCAGATATCCACATCCTCTCCTAGCCTAAGGTAAGAGTAGGCAGAGTGAGTTATGCATGTCTGATTGCTTCCCTCTCTTCCACTTTCTCTCCTCCCTTCTTTCTTTTATTCAACAAATGTTTACTTCCTGTCTGGCACTGTTCTAAAGTATGGGGGATGAGTAGTTAACAACACAGACTAATTCTCTGCCTTCATGGAAGTTACATTCCAGAAAGGAAAATAGATAATAGAGAAGTAAATATATTAAATAATATCAAGAGATGATAAATCACATGAAGAAAAATGAAGGGAGTAGAAAGTGACTGGAAAAGAGGTAGGCGATCCTGGAAGAGCTCTTTGAAGAAGCACTATTTGAGAGCAGATATTTGAGTGTCATACTGGAGTGAGTTAGGTCAAAATCTGCAGGGTGCCTTCTGGTCAGAGATAGCAGTGTTTGCACAAGTCCCAAGTTTGGAATACCTGTAACATGATGGAGGGAAAGCAATATGGTCACTGGGACTAGACTGGAGTGAGTGAGGGGGGAAGAGCTAGGAATGAACTGGAGAGGCCAGGAGAGACCAGATCAGGGAGATGGAGCACTACTGGTGTGACTTGAGCATGAGAGACAAGACTTGTTGAAGTTCTTAAACCATCTCTGTGTAGAACTGACTGTAGAAAAAAGAGGGGAAACAAGAAGAAAAGATAAACACATTTGTGGGAGTTCATGACAGTGGCTGGTGGCATGGTGGAGAAGTGACTGCAACTTGATATACATTGAAGGTAGAGATGAAGGTGCTTGCTGATGGAATGAATGTGTAAAAGTTGAGTGAATATTGAGGCCATGCACTGAGATGAGGAAGACTGGAGGTTGAGGTGTTGAAGGGAGGGGATCAAGTGTTCGTTTTGGGGAAGAAAACATTTGAATGCCTATTAAACAACCAGGTGGCCATGTCAATAGGCAACTGGATAAATAATCAGGAACTCAGGAGAGAGACTGGGCAGGAAGAATAAATGTGGGAATCACCAGCATAGACGTGGTGTTTAGCATCAGGGGACTGGATGAGATCAACCCAGAGTAAGTTTATAATGGGGAAAGAAGAGGGTCTGAGTACCTTGACCTTCTTAAGAAGAAGGATGCAGTGAAGGAGACTGAGAAGAAGCAACAAATCAGATGAGGACACCTGCAGAATATGTCCAAGAAGTAGGAAAGAATTTCAAGAAGGAGGTAACCACATCATATGCCCTAAAAGGGCAAGTAAGACATAACCTTGACAAAGGCATTTCAGTGGATTTGTGGGGATGAAAGTCTGATTGGAGAGGATTAAAGAGAGAGTAGGGAAAACTTCTAGTTAAATACCTTCATCTCCACATCTCCCAAAACACTACTAAAATGTATGTAGTAGAATTTTTTTTAATTGGCATAAACTACAAGGACAAAGAGTATAGAAAAGGAGACAACAAGCAGAACACTGATGTCAACAAAATTTTATCATCTGGAGACACATGAAGTAGTAGTAACCGATTCAGTAGACCAGAGAATCTGAAATGTAACCCTACATCAAGAATGTCAGAGAGATGCAAGTCTACATATGGATAAACCCCAAGAAAGCTCAGAAATTAGAGAATCAGTCTCCTTGAATAGCAGGAGTGTGAGCTGGCTCTAAAAACAGGAAGATCAATGGAAAGTCTTTTTAAGTAGTTACTAGACAGCAGGCTTCACTCTCCAGACTTGGGCGGATAGGAAATTATCTGTTTGGACTCAGCAGAGGCCTAGAAAATCACTCCCTGGAAAAGTTAGACAAAAGGGTTAACCTCTGGAGAGGATACCAGACATAAGTGAGGGCAGGAGTGCAGTATCTTATTGAAAACAGAGTTTTTGAGTAAAATTCTTAAAGAATGGTCCACACTCCAGGCTCCAGCTCCTTGGCTATTTCTCTGCTGTACCTTCACAAAGCTGGCTGCCAGGCCTATACCACTGCCCTCCCACTATCAATCAATCTAAAAACATCACCTTCGTGGACTTCCCTGGTGGTCCAGTGGTTAAGACTCCATACTTCCACTGCAGGGTCGTGGGTTTGATCCCTGGTCGGGGAAGTTCCACATACCATATGGTGCGGCCAAAAAAATTTAAAAAAGCAAAACAACAACAACAACAAAACACCTTCAGCTTTAAGGATGTGATCCTATCACAATAACCCACTTTTCCTACTACATCTTTGCTTACTTTTATCTTCATTGGCACCATCCAATTTTTCTGCTACCAGTAATGAAAGCCTCTCAAGAGGCTTCCTATATTGAGAAAAAGCCAAATTTAATCCAGAGGACATTATCTTCTTTACAAAAAATGAAAAACCATCAGTTGAAATGTCCCCATTCCCATTTACTTCCAAGCTTAGAGTGTTATATCAAACCCAAGAGGACATTAACAGTAAAATATTTATAACGAATCACTGCTGTTGGTTTAATACAGTTCATCTTACTGTGTTTTTTTGTTTGTTAATTTTTTTTTGTAAGCTGGATGTGACTAAAATATATGCAGACATTGTTGTAATTTCTAGTGTGAAAACATATGGTCCATGGTGATAGATAGAAGATCTGGCACAGCAACACATGCATCTAGGTGTTTAATGATATTTGATGACATAAATTTGAAAAAAAACTCAGCTTTCCAAATCATTACTCAGATTCAAAGAGACAGAGATCCAGCTGCCTTACCACATTTTCCGCACATCATTATTAAATTCATATATTAACTGTTCTTTTTTAAATAAATTGTCATAGAAGACTTTCAGAATCAAGCACACAGCTCTGTTATAACCTTTATGTCCCCTTTTCCAAAGTTTTAAATGGAGATCTAAAAACAAAGCAAACCAAACACCTAGACGCTTTAGGCCAGTGCAACCATCAGTAAAATCAGACATTGTTCATCCACATCTTTCTGCCAAGAGCATAGGCACAATTATATTAGCTTGTAATTAATGTCTCATGTTGTCATAAACAATAGTTTTAGTAAGAGTCGCCTATCTTATATATACTCACGATTATGAGTTGTACTTAGACCTTATCTGGAAGTCAGAAGATAGCATTCATTCTATTTTATGGAGTAATCTTTTTGGTAATTTTGAGAAAGTCACACATCTTTAGGGATCCTCATTCTCTGTCACTGTAAAATGGAATCCTCCTCCTGGAATCTCTCAAAATAAGAATAAAATCAAAGATGATGAAGTATAAAAAAAAATAGTTTTATCGTTTGGGGATTTTTTCAGGACCTACTTATCACTACTCTTGTGTTCTGACAGAAAAATTCCGTACTTGTTTCACACTATACACATTCATTCATTCAAAGAGATATGTCTTGAGTACTTTGATTCACATAATCTATTTAACCTTCTTAATTGTGCAGGTGAAGAAATGTTCACCCATCAAATTTTAAGGACGAACCAAGGCCACACCTCGAACTGGTGGCAGACCCCAGACTAAAACTCAGTCCTCTGGAACCCACACTATTTGGGAACTACACTCAGTTAGTTTCTCAAAAATTAGGACTTAATGTTGAAAGCCCTGTTATGTTGATAAGGCATAAATACAGTATGAAATGAGACTCTGTGAGTGAATGATCAAGATGACACATAATGTGCCCCAATTAAATGTTAGAAAAATGTAAAGAAAAGAGATTCTTTTGACTATACTTTTATTCAAAGATTGGTAGCAACATATATTCCGTATAACTCTAGAGTCATAATACTGATGGGTAATTTGATTCTTAAAAACTGGCTCCTTATTTATGAGTTGTCTCTATACATGTTTAGTGACAACATTAAAAAAAATTTAGTAATTTAAAGGATTCGCAAAAGGCAGACAGATTGTAGAACTTTTTTTGGCATGAACAACGGCTCTGAGGCTCTCTAATCACAATAGGAAAAGACAAGTGCTTCACCTGTTTGTTTTTAATTTCCCTCTTTCCACTGTAATGTAAATATTTGGGGAATTCAGAACACTTTTTAAAAATATGTATATATTTAATGAATCACTAACGCTCTGTTAGAATCCTGTTTACAGTGATTTACCAGGGAGTGTCAGGTCTTATTTTTTTTAATATTGATACTTTCAGAAAATTAGAACCTACTCTTATTACATCCGAGTTCCAGAAGCATATCTTATCCTTCCACAGCCTCGACTCCTGGAGTCAATACACCAAGTACATAATGTAAACCAATACACCAAGCATATAATGCCAGGGGGAAAACAATGCTTTCAACATGGAGGCAGAGAAAAGGAAATACTTTTAATGCACCTTTGGAAAAACAATACGTTGTAACCAGGGCACTTACTTTCACGTTCTGAAGACATTCAGGAGCCAGACACATATTTTATCTACATGATGTTTGACTAACTGCATCCTCAGAAGAGACTATAAAACTGCATTTAAGTCTGACATCCCCCTAGCTAAAGTGTTGAATTTATCATATAAACAAAAAGAAATCAATTACATTTCCACAGAGATCACTGAGTATGTCTGGGTGGTGAGTTGAGGAGTCAGCATCAGGCTTTTTACTTCACAAAAAATCTAAAATAATGTCAAAGAGAAGCAAAGGGCTGCAATTTTTCCAAATAATGCTGAGGAAACAAACCAGATTGCATTTTCATTTTAGGGTTCCATACATTGGCATTTTTCATGGAGGTTTACTTTAGGGTCAGAAGAAAATAAGGAAAAAAGGGAACACAAACTGAATACTCTTAAGTGGATAGATCATTATGTTAGACCTTCTCTAGCCCTAAAACGCTTGTACTATGGCAACTGACCTTTTTATTTGTTATTTTATTTTTTGTTCATCCAGTATCTTCTCACAGACTTATACTCCAGTAGTACTGAAGACAGCTCTATTGTTGTATTCTCTTTGGAGTTCCATTTGAAATGAATGATCATCAAGTCCAAATTTGGAACCATAGGAACAATTTTCAGTTTATTCATTTGGTGTATTGACTCAATTCTGGGTCAAGGTGCCTAGGTCATTTCATCTAAATTTAACTTATCTGGGTGTATATAAATGAGACAAGTAGTCAATTCTTCTCAAACCAAACTTTGAAGACACTACCATTAATGATGCCTGCTTTTTCAAGAGAATTAAATGTTTCAGAAATAAAGATTCCAACTGTGAAATCCTCAGTAGCCTCAGGGAGCTATGTTTATAATTGTTTTTAATTAAATTTCACAGTCAAGCTATGGAATATAAAATGCACAGGGATGCAGATATTTGCTAGGGAGGTTAGACTTTAGCAAAAGGTGTTTTGTTGTTTAAATTTTTAATTTCCTCTCACCAATCTCTCATGTGTTTGGAATGTCAGATCATTTTTTTCTTTTCTTTTTTTTTTAGCTTATCATCTCTAACTTGGATATCTTTGTTGCTTTAGTTTCATTAAAAGCTTTCCAGCTTGTTTTTCATGGGGATTTTAGCTTTTAGATGATGAAGTTTGTTAGTTCTGATCTCCTTTTACCTACCTCTTTTTTATCTATGTTAGATAATTGTCAAATTATAAAAATAGGGCTTCCCTGGTGGTGCAGTGGTTAAGAGTCCACCTGCCGATGCAGGGGACACGGGTTCGTGCCCCGGTCTGGGAAGATCCCACATGCCGCGGAGCGGCTGGGCCCGTGAGCCATGGCCGCTGAACCTGCGTGTCCGAAGCCTGTGCTCCGCAACAGGAGAGGCCACAACAGTGAGCGGCCCGTGTACTGCAAAAAAAAAAAAAAAAAAAAAAAAATTATAAAAATAAGTGGAGGGCTTCCCTGGTAGTGCAGTGGTTGAGAATCTGCCCGCCAATGCAGGGGACACGGGTTCGAGCCCTGGTCTGGGAAGATCCCACATGCCACGGAGCAACTAAGCCCATGCGCCACAACTACTGAGCCTGCGCGTCTGGAGCCTGTGCTCCGTAACAAGAGAGGCGGCGACAGTGAAAGGCCCGTGCACCGCGATGAAGAGTGGTCCCCGCTCGACGCAGCTAGATAAGGCCCTTGCACAGAAACGAAGACCCAACACAGCCAAAAGTTAATTAATTAATTAATTTAAATAATAATAATAATAAGTGGAAGTTTAGTGTGAAATTAGTGTTTGTTTTTGGCTAATGGCTCATGTAGAGGTATAAAGACATACTTTTGATACCATCTCAAACTAAACTGACACCTAACCAATTATCATGTTAAGAGGAGACCCTTTAGGTTTTGTTCCTTTCTGCCTTTTGATCAATATCAGGAAAGATTTTTCAGCCAAATGTAACCCCAAATGTAGACTAATCCAGAATTGACATTATAGCTATTTAGTACTATTTGGTGATGAACATAATTACTATTATTGTTCCAGAGGTTTTCTTGTATAGGTCTCTAGAAAATAATAAATAACATTTTCATTGTAAGTGGCTTGACAAATAATTATTTAGTAAAGTATTAGATCCAGAGGTTAAATGCTCAACATGATAGGCACATCTCTTGCCTTATTGCCTAAAATATAGTGGGAAATACAGACTCTTAGGCAGGTGATTCTCATACTATGTGCTAAGTATAACTATAACATAAATATAAACCTAATCTGTATTTAGGGCATCAGAAAAGCTTCTAGGGGAAGGGATGTCTATCCAACAACATGAAGATTAGGCGGGGTTAGCCAGAGAGGTGAGCCAGGGTAGCAGTGAGATGGGAAAAGAGAGGCTGAAGGCTGAGTAAGGAAAAGGGAAAGTGTGTTCTAGACAGGAGGAAAAGCCTCACAACCTTTGTTTGAAAGACAGGTGTTTGAGGAGCACATAGATGTGGTGGAGGATTTATCATGAGATTAAATATCAAAGATTAGCAGGGTGTGGAAAATGAAGGAGCTGATAAGATATTTAATGAGTTTGGAATTTAACCTGCTGGCAAAGTGGAACCATTGGTGACAGCAGGGGGAGGTCTGGGGAGAGGGTGTTGTGATATAAGGATTACTCTGGTTTTATTGTAGATAACAGATTGAAGGACGTAACACGGAAAGCAAGGAACCCAGTTAGGAAGTAATTGCAGTTACCTGTTTAAGGGGCCTTCAGTAATGGAGAAGTTTTATGGATTAAGAGGAGGGTTGCATTGTAAAATATTGAAGACATATTTAACATCAGGATTTGGTGATTTATATAATGTACAGTGGAGGAAGTAGTAAAGATTGATGTCCAGGGCTCTGGCTTAGAGAATTGGAACGCAGAATAACTAAGTCACCCAAAAAGAGGATCAGACGTTGCCTGTTATTATTCTTGTTATCATGGGTTTTCACTTTTTAATATTTTCTTGAATTATCTATCCTGTAAATTTTACCCAAATTTACCCAAATATAAAAGTAACCTTCCCTTCACCCTAAACTCCCCTACAAGCAACTCTCTCATGACTTTACCTCTTCAACCCCAAATTTCTTGAAATACATTTGTCCTTGTCTCATCCTACCACCCTTTCACATCAGTCTCTTGCAGTATAACTTCTATCCCAAACACTCAAATGAAATACCTTTCTCATTCATCAGTAATATAGTTATAAGTCACAGACTCGATAAATTTTTTAACCTCTATCTTCATTTACACTATAACATTTTGAAAACTTTCTAACGTGTCTTGATTTTGATTTTTCTCCTTACCTCATTTCCAGTGCTAAGCTTATTTCATTATAATACAGTTATTTGTACGTCCTAAGAGCAAACTTCTGAAGGACAAGAACCAAATTTTGTTCACTAGTATATCTTCCAAAGGCATCACATAGTTCCTGGAACATAATAAGATTTTGGCCTATGTGTTTTAAACAAACATTTTAAAATTTCAACATAATAAAGTGTTTTATAAGATTGTATTAATATGCTGTATCTTAGTGTTGTTAAGTACAGAGATAGAAATGGAATTTAGCTAAATTATAGAGGCTAAATTTATGGGAGAGAAATCCAGAAATCTGTGGATCATGATGAAAAGGACAGATGCATGGAAATTTCTTCTATGCCATTTTCCAAAAGCTTTCTTTATTAAAGAATATATTTTTAATATTTTGCCTTTTTATTGCTATTTATTTTACTCAGACCTGTTATAAATCAGTTTTGTACATATCTCAATTCTGTTTTATGGTGGCAAAAATCGTAGTATTTATGTATACATCCCCCAGAGCCCAATGCCTTGAAAATAATTGTTGGCTTGTATTTTATGTATTTTAATTACTTAAATTATCATTTAGGGAAGTATACATACACACGTAAATATATTTATGGGTACACTATGGAAGATAATCCCTGAGCCTGCTGTATCTTTCACAAGAGTAATTCATCAACAAATATTCAGTAACCTTAACACACATTTACTCTGACTTGCTTTCCAGTTGGTCGGGCTGTGCTTGCCTAGGGCTCTGCCAATTGAAGTAAACGGAAACCTTCCCTTTGGGCTGTTTTCCCAACTAGCTTTTCTAATTCTCATCATGGCTACTAAGGCAGTTTTTTTAATTTAGAAACTTGTTCTCTTCTACACCATTGTAACCTCTGACTTCTGAGGAGTATAAAGCACTGGCTTCTTTGTACCCCAGCTCTCTGAGAACACTTTATGCCCCAAATGCCCTCAAATTCCTTAATGAAAAATCAGCAAGTTTCTATGAATGCACTTATTGCTACACTTTCTAGATGAATAGAAAACCAGTGAATGTTGACAAGAAAAAGGAGTGGTTGTATCATCTAGAAAAATCTGTATGTGAAATATTGAAACATAAATGTAAAATGAAAACACATAGTAATATCATCTTCTTTGTAGGCACCTAATAACCAGCAATACTGAGATAAAATTCCTTAAAAGTGTCAGACTTGTAACACATGTTGTAAATGCTCATTAAAAAGTAATTTTTCTGATTAAAATAAAACAGGTTATTTCTACTCAATTCTTGACTCAACTTAGCAAAAATAGCATGAAAAAAAGTGAGTGTGAAATTACACAGAGCACAATTACAGCATGGTTTGCTTCAAATCTCTCCCACCAAAAAGGGTTAATTTGAGGAAAAAAATATATATATAAATTAGAAAGTTCTAGATGCCCAGGAAAGGGAAGGTGTGAGAGTTCAGTTTTTAAAATGCACTTGGCTGTGCTATTTTATAGAGGCTGCTTATAGTCTATGCCATTTATTTTATTTTATTTGTGTAGCCTTATAGTTTTAATGCATATACCAAATATTTTAAAATATTGTGTTAAATCACTTGAACTTTTAAATAAAATATCTATTTCTGAAACAATTCTAACTTTTCACATGTAAATGCCTAAATATATTTTAGGAAATGCAGAGATCCTTTTTAATTTTAATCCAAAAAAGATGTTTTTCAAAATGCTTTACGATCTTTTAGTCAGCATTCAATTTATTCATTTCCCTCAAAAAAAAAATTATCTACATGAAGTGGAAACTGCAGGTTGAGTATCAAAAATTCATTCTTCTCTTCTTTTGGCCTTTTAATGTTAAATGTGTTCATGTGACCCCCAGTGGAGGGGTTTGGAAGTGATGCTTTCCATTTGTAGACCTGGTCCTTAAGAGAGTGGTATGGGTCCTGTACTTTCTCTTTTCTCTTCTTCCTGTCTGGTACCCATGTTGATTTTGCTTTGGTTCTGTGGATGATGACCGTTCCCTGAATGATACTGTAATACAGTGGAAGGAAACTTCATTCCTGAATGATTTCATATAACAGAGTCTCCCACAGACCTAACTGCTCACTTCAGATTGTAACGCAAGAGACATCTTCTTCTTTAAGTGAATGAATTAATATTGAGTCTCCTCATTAAAGTCATCTAGCTTTACCCTAAATAATACAACCATGAAAGAGGTCCATCAGCCCTTGATATTCTTGAAGCTTGAATAGACAGTTTGTGTTGTAACTCTTAGGTTTAATCTCTTAAAACATTTGCTTCTTTTGCACAGCAAAGGAGACTATAAACAACACAAAAAGACAACCTTCAGAATGGGAGAAAATATTTGCAAATGAATCAACCAAAATATATAAACACCTCATGCCATGCAGCTCAATATTAAAAAAAATAAACAACCCAATCCAAAAATGGGCAGAAGACCTAAATAGACATTTCTCCAAAGAAGACATACAGATGGCCAAGAGGCACATGAAAAGCTGCTCAACATCACTAATTGTTAGAGAAATGCAAATCAAAACTGCAATGAGGTATCACCTCACACCAGTTAGAATGGGCATCATCAGAAAATCTACAAACAACAAATGCTGGAGAGGGTGTGGAGCAAAGGGAACCGTCTTGCGCTCTTGGTGGGAATATCAATTGATACAGCCACTGTGGAGAAGAGTATGGAGGTTCCTTAAAAAACTAAAAATAGAATTACCATATGACCCAGCAATCCCACTACTGGGCATATACCCTGAGAAAAACATAATTCAGAAAGTCATACACCCCAATGTTCATTGCAACACTATTTACCACAGCCAGGTCATGGAAACAACCTAGGTGTCTATTGACAGATGAATGGGTAAAGAAGATGTAGTACATATATACAATGGAATATTACTAAGCCATAAAAAGGAACAAAATTGGGTCATTTGTAGAGACATGGATGGATCTAGAGACTGTCATACAGAGTGAAGTAAGTCAGAAAGAGAAAAACAAATATCGTATATTAATGCATATATGTGGAATCTAGAAAAATGGTACAGATGAACCAGTCTGCAAGGCAGAAATAGAGACACAGAGATAGAGAACAAACATATGGGCTTCTATTTTTGATACCACAGCTGTACCAAAAAAAAAAAAATTCAGACGTTCTCTATGGGGTTTTTCATTTCTTAATTGTATAATCTAGATTTAGTAAATTTCTTTGAAACAAATACAAGGCAAAATCAAACCAAACCAAAACCCTCAGAACCTCTTTAGAAAGGCCTATGTGGAGCCTTCCCATAGTTAAGGCTTCCTCACCCTCCCATCTTAGCTCAAGCCTCCCACCCCCATCACTCACACCCAGTCGGGACCCAGGATGATCACAGTTGTGATATGTCATGTGTTTATAGGTTTACTTAGGGAAGGCTTCTGTCAAGTAAAGGAACAGTGGCTACCTTTGCCCCACTTTTGTCTCTTCTGGAACCCAGCACTGCCTGGCATGGAATAGACAATAAAGATTAGTTTTTCTCATCAACATTCACCTAGAGTGTGTAGCAGTAAGTGCATTTGTGGAATCTTGCTGATTCTTCATTAAGGAATTTGAGTGCAATTTGGGCATAAAATGTTCTGGTTTTTTCAGCAGTCACTGAATGCCCACCAGAACCCTGGGTCCCATTACATTTCCCAGACGGGTGGCTGAATTATTGAACACACATGAATTCTATGCAAACTTGATTAGAGAATTGTTAATCAACCCATGATGGTATGTAGGTCAAAAACCAATTAAAAATTTGTGACTGGAATATATGATTAAGGAAAAATTAAACTCAGAGTTTATAAAAAAGGGAAGTCAAATATGCTGAATTATTTGCTCTTTTTTGCACTTTCCTGTGCTCTACTAGAAGTGTTCTTATCATCATTAATCCTACAGTATTATGAGATTTATACTTTTTTTAAAATGGTTTGGCTGATAAAAAGTGTGTTCATCTCCAAGCAAATTCTTTGCTTGTCACTATGGCTTATTTAAAATACTGTTGTTCTAGCTCTGGTCCTGGAATTGTTTTCTTCCCTAAAATAAATTATGTATGATGTTTTAGGGAGGCTTTGAAGTTCAATCAGTTTTGGCAAAGAGTAGTATTTTGCAAACAGTTAAATTAGAATTCTGTCTGTACTTTATCCCTTTGAAACATTTCTGCATCAGACAGATCTAAAAAATAAATGAGCAGCCATATTCACTAGTTTTAGAAAATATACTGTTAGGACACCAGGGGGTGGGGGAGAAGTTGCCTGGGTTTTTTTTAACGATAGCATGAGAAGACTAAAAAAAAAAAGGTATGTAACATTAATTCTTTTATATCACTGATTAAAGAGCTAGAAAATTGGATAGTGCTATCTGATATTAGTGCTATATGTTAGGCTAAATGTAAGGTAATGAGGGAAAACAGATTTTGAATTCAAATATGTTGAAATTTTTAAAATTTTATTTTCTACAAAGTTACTTTAAAAAGGAATTCAGCTTTTTGGTAATTTAGTCTGATTCTGATCAAATTTGAATAAAACCATACTCCTTCCTTTCACTTTTATAGATGTGTAGATTGTTTATAGATTGATATTGAGTTTGGTGCTTTGTCCTGCAAATGGCTCTTGTCTACTATTTCCTTTCCATAGTGTTCAGAGAGGAAGAAAATTTGTATTAACTATGAGAACCTGGAATGCAAGTCCTAGATATTTAACACTATTTTGCTGTTTGTTGCTATAATAGGAAGATGACTTTGCATTTGAGTTTTATCGTGCTTTTTTTCCCTTTGTTTTATATTTTGTTTTATTTTGTTTTTGCTTTCCTCTGGAACAGAATGACTATCATCTTGGCCATGAAGAAATCTTAAGTTCAATAGTATGGCAAAATGCATATGTCATTTTATAAATATTTCATCAACTATTAACTCACATATGTCACCTCAAAGTAATGACTTCAGTTTATATGAAACTGACTTCCCTTAAAAAAATTGCTATACTTTCTTTGGAATTTCCATCAAATCTTAAGGAAAATTATCTTTTTAATAATTTCAGTGGTTGACAGTATTTACATTTTATAGGTGAACGGGATGTTCTGAAACTTCTAGAGGTTTTAATGAATTTACCTGGTTATGTGGAAAATTATCTGGATGATAATAGTTTGAGTGGGACCATAAAATAATAAAATCAGAAAAACAAAATAATTCGGGGATTTTTTTTTGTCTTTTGCAAATGATATCCTATGAAAAGAAATATAAAACTCTCTGTCCCATCTTACCTTACTCTTCCTGAAGACCAATACAATTACTTTAATGATTGTGTAGAGCAGCGTAGTCAAATTCCTTATCTACTAGTGGTACCTACAATTCTGTTCATAGTGGACCAAATATAGTAGCTCATACTAGAGACATAATAATTGTCATTTAAGAAGATGCTGCCTATATTCTGGCCCCTTTAAGGGAATGGAAGGGGACAGAAAAGAAAATTAGGTATATCAGATATAAAAGTAAGAGCAGACATTTTTTATTCTTCCCCTTCCAATAGAAGACATTGATAGGAAGGCAAAAGAAGATCCTTAATCCTGATCTACTAGATAGAGGCTCGTACTGTCTCTGCAATTGTGTACAGTCCTTTTCAAGATTGCATGTGTATATTTAACCTGATTTGAGAACATTAGAGGCATTTTCAGATTTGAGGAACAAGTAATCAGATAACTTTCCCTCATAAAGTCTCATTTTTGTAGTTCAAGTTGAGCTGACTCATGGACATGAGAGAATCAATAACTATAGTCACCTAGATTTTCCACATGAATTTCCTTTCATTTATAACAGTTTTGATTTTAAGGTGAAGTAATTAAGATTACGGTGTGTGAAAGCAGACAACTAAATTCTAATCCAATTTCCATAAAGTATTAGATTTGTTTATTTTCTATGTTATTTGTTGTCTGTCTTTCCCCCATTCTCTCCTATATGGACTAGAAAGTAAGCTCTATGAGAATAAGAAATAGTACCTGTTTTGGCCAGTTTTGTTCCAGGTGCCTAGAGGTGTAAATGGCACATAATAAGTGCTCAATAAATATGCATAAATAGTAAAATAAATGTATTGTTATTGATATTGGAATACTTAATTTTCCTTTCACATACTCAGGCTCCTTATCTGAAAAAGTGGTGTTAATAATATTTTCCTTATGGACTTGTGAATTTTAAAGTAGATAGTATTTCTAAAGTTCTTAGAACAGTGCACATAGTAAATGCCCAATGAATTTTAGTATCAGTGTTAAAAGTGTCAAAAGTTAAATGCATGACTGTCATGAAAATATCAAATAAATGTCTATCAAACATTTATTTAACTTGTTAATGGGAAACCAGTAAGATATCAAAGCTGGTTATAAGGTCATTTGAAGAACAGGGTATTTATTGACATATTAAAAATAGAGACTATTAAAAAGGTTGATATGCAACTGGCCAATAGCTTACAGATTTATTTTTCTACTAGACAGAAACCTACAGGTTAATGTGTAATTTCAGTGTCTGGGCTCTAAACAAATAGTAAATAGCAAAGTCAAACACAGATATATTCTCTTAGAGAGTTAAATAATACTTGGGTGGGTTGTTAGACAGTACTCCTGTATGATGTTGAAAAGATGTGCTTTAATCTAGTATCTTCTGCATTATTTTTACTTTGGAACATTTTTCTTAATAATTAATTTTTAAGAGGGAGCTTGTCACATTAGCGTCTCCTGATCATAGCTTCACATAGGCTGGTAGTGTGGATTGGGGAAGGTCGTCTCATAACGGGTGCCAGTAGTAAGTGAATAGATTGATTGGATACTGCTGGATTTTTTTCTCCTGCTACCAAGTTGTAGTTATGACTATCTCTATGGTCACAGAACAAAGAATTCTGAAAATTGATATAGATATATAGGTGTATATTGATAGATGTAATAATCACAATACAGGTTTCACCCACTCTTGGGAAGTAGAGTGTTCCTGTGAAACCCTTTGTAGCTCAAATGATGTAAAGCAAAGAAGCAGTTACCTTGGGACACATCTTGCTAACAGATGCACAGAATAAATCGAGACAAAGCACAGATGCTCACAGATGCTCACTGTACAAAGCTGTGGCAGCTGGATGCTGGGAGGCTAAATGTAGTTCCCAGGAAAGGAGCTTGGTGGTGATACCCTCCCTGCTCAAGCGCAGGCCATTTCTCTAAGGGTTCACTGCAAAACAAATGCTGAATGCTATTTTCACTTCAGGCCTTTATTCATAAAAGCAGAAATCCTCTACAGATTTCTCTCAGCAAAAACAGGTACTAATGTAGGTCTTTCATGTGCATTTATGCCATAAGTGGTATAAAGTGAACTTTCGAAAAGCAGGGGAGACCTGTATAACCTGATGAGGTGTCATGGTAAGCCTCACTCTAGAGTGTAAACAAATCCTATTTATATTTGGTTAAAAAGTAATTGAAAACTATCCCCTCTGCATTATTTATGGATGGTCTATTTCTGAAAGTTTAAAACATATAAGGGTTTTTTTGTGCTTTTTTTATTGGATGAAAGATTCTTTAACTTCCATAGTACTTTACAATTTTCAGAAGTTTCAACACATGATTTCATATAATCCCATAATAACCCCTTTTTTCCCCCTGCCCCTATATTGCCCCCACCTTCTTTCTCCCCACTGGTAACTGCTAGTTTGTTCTCTATATCTGTGAGTCTGCTTCTTGTTTGTTTTATTCACTACTTTATTGTATTTTTTAGATTCAGAGTATAAGCAATATTATACAGTATTTGTCTTTCTCTGTTTGACTTATTTCACTTAGCATAATGCCCTCCGAGTCCATCCAGGTTGCTGCAAATGGCAAATTTCATTCTTTTTTATGGCTCAATAGTATTCCATTGTGTGTGTGTGTGTGTGTGTGTGTGTGTGTGTGTGTGTGTGTGTGTATCTTCATTATCCATTCATCTGGCAATGGTCACTTAGTTTGCTTCCATACCTTGGCAATTGTAAATAATGCTGCTATGAACATCAGGGTGCATGTACCTTTTTGAATTAGTGTTTTTGTTTTTTTCTGAATATATAACCAGGAGTGGAATTCCTGGGTCATATGGTAGTTCTATTTTTAGTTTTTTGAGAAACCTCCATAATGTTTTCCACAGTGGCTGCATTAATTTACATTCCCACTAATGCTGTACAAGGGTTCCCTTTTCTCCATGTCCTCACCAACATTTGTTATTTGTGTTCTTTTGGATGATAGCCATTCTGACAGGTGTGAGGTGATATTTTCTTACGGTTTTGATGTGCATTTCCCTGATGATTAGCGATGTTGAGCATCTTTTCATGTGCCTGTTGATCATCTGTATTTCCTCTTTGGGAAAATGTCTATTCAGTTCATCTGCCCATTTTTTAATCAGTGTTTTTGTTTCTTTGGTGTCGAGTTTATGAACTGTTTATATATATTTGATATGGACCCCTTATCGGTCAAATCATTTGCAAATATTGTCTCCCATTAAGTAGGTTGTCTGTTTTGTCGATTGTGTCCTTTGCTGTGCAAAAGCTTTTATGTTTAATTAGGTCCCATTTGTTTATTTTTGCTTTTGTTCCCTTTGCTTTAGGAGATGGATCAAAAAATATATTGCTGTGACTTATGTCAAAGAGTGTTCTGCCTATGTTTTCCTCTAGGAGTTTCATGGTCTTACATTTTAGGCCTTTAATCCATCTTGAGTTTATTTTTGTATGTGGTGTTATAGAATGTTCTAATTTCATTCTTTTACAAGTAGCTGTCCAGTTTTCCCATAACCACTTATTGAAGAGGCTGTCTTTTCTCCATTGTATAGTCGTGCCTCCTTTGTCATAGATTAATTGGCCATAAGTGCGTGGGTTTATTTCTGGCCTCTCTATTCTGTTCCATTGATCTATGTGTCTGTTTTTGTGCCAGTACCATACTATGTTGGTTACTGTAGCTTTGTAATATAGCCTG
Organism: Orcinus orca; assembly: GCF_937001465.1. Lineage (NCBI taxonomy): Eukaryota > Metazoa > Chordata > Mammalia > Artiodactyla > Delphinidae > Orcinus > Orcinus orca. The sequence goes on along the minus strand of NC_064576.1, from coordinate 16,877,134 downwards.
AAGTCAGGGAGTATGATTCCTCTACCTCTGCTCTTTCTCAAGACTGCTTTGGCCATTCAGGGTCTTTTGTGTTTCCATACAAATTAAAAAGAATTTTTTCTAGTCCTGTGAAAAATGTCATTGATATTTTGATAGGGATTACATTGAATCTGTAGATTGCCTTGGGTAGTATGATCATTTTAACAATATTAATTCTTCCAATCCAAGAAAATGGTATATTGTTCCATCTATTTGTATCCTATTCAATTTCTTTCATCCGTGTCTTATAGTTTTCTGAGTATAGGTCTTTTGCCTCCTTAGGTAGGTTTATTCCCAGGTATTTTATTCTTTTTTATTCTATGGTAAATGGCACTGTTTCCTTAATTTCTCTTTCTTATAGTTTGTTGTTAGTATATAGAAATGCAATAGATTTTAGTAAAATCATTTTGTATCCTCCAACTTTACCAAAGTCACTGATGAATTCTAGTAGTTTTCTAATAGAGCCTTTAGGATTTTCTATGTATAAGTATCATGTTATCTGCAAACAGTGACAGTTTTACTTCTTCCTTTCCAATTTGGATTCCTTTTATTTATTTTTCTTCTCTGATTGCTATGGCTAGGACTTCCAAAACTATGTTGAATAAAAGTGGCGATAGTGAACATCCTTGTCTTGTTCTTGGTCTTAGAGGGAATGCTTTCAGCTTTTTGCTATTGAGTATGTTAGCTGTAGGGTTGTCATATATGGCCTTTATTATGTTGAAGTATGTTACCTCTATGTCCACTTTCTGGAAAATTTTTATCATAAATGGATATTGAATTTTATCAGAAGCTTTTTCTGCATCAATTGAAATGATCATACATTTTTTATTCTTCAATTTGTTAATGTGGCGTATCACATTGATTGATTTGTAGATATTGAAAAATCCTTGCATTAGTAAGGTTTTGAATGTTATTCTGCACAACAGGAAAATATAAACTTCAACACTGTTGCACAGAGATTAACTAACTAAACAAATAATTAAATAACATAATTATGCTCTATATTAGTTTTACTTTTATATAGCTAAATTAGTAGAGTTCCTCCTGCTTTATAGAATTTTAAAGAAACCTGGATCATGTTGTCTTACTTCCTCATTGTACAAATTGAAAGCTTAGAACCCATACAAATTAGTTCTCTAAAAGTACTTGCTCAGCTGAGATTGGAATTTGCTGCTTCTTCCTTTACTCCATTGGTTTTGCCTAGAAATCTTAAGTAAAATCTTAAATCTTAAATGGTTCCCCTTCTTCTAATAAGTGTGTTATTGAACCTAAATGTAATAGGGAGTGGGAGGAATTGTCAAACATGAAGAATGGATGCTCCAACTAATGACATTCTAATTCAACTTAAAGTAGAAAAACACTCACCCAAACTTATGTATATATGTTTGTGCCTGTGTGTATGATGAATTGCAGCCCCAAATTCTATCGTGTGACCCTGTCTGTGAGATGTTATTGTACAGAGTTGTGATCTTAACGCTCATTTGTTACACATGATCATCGTTATCTTCATGACTTAGCTACGTTCACACTGTCTAGCCTATTTCTGTCCATTTTTTTCTATGTTCTAACCATACTGCATAGGCATCAATCATTCTAGTCTTTATATATAACCTATCTCATGCCACTGTGACTTTGCATCTGCAATCCCTTTGTCCTGAATTCTCCCTCTCCACCTTGAAAAGCTGTTACTGCTTTTTTGATGTGTCCAAGTGGCTTCTATATTGTTTTCCTTGACTTCTCTCCCCACCAAAGTGTTAATTATTTCCTTCTCTTTGCAGGAGATTCTGTGCATTATTCTTTGTTGATTATCATATGACATGCTAGTTTATTATTTGTATTTGAATATTGATTTTCCAATACTCTTTGAGCAACTTGAGTGCAAAAGATAGTGCCCCATCTTCAAAACCCTGGAAATAAGCAAAAGGCTTAGCACATACTTGGTACTTAATAAATGTATCAAAAAGATGGACAATTATAAAAGGAAAAATAGTAACTTATAGTAGAGAAATTTGGAAGATACCGTTTTAACCAAGTGATCAAAGTTAATATCACAAATAATAGGGCAAATTGACATCACGTGCCTTCTGAAGGGATGTGTTGAAAAGAACACATCAACACTTGTATGGTATTCCTGCCAAAAATAAATAACCTGAATCTAAGTGTGAGTAAACATCAGACCACCCTAAACTGAGGGACATTCTAGAAAATAACTGGCCTGTTGTTTTCAAAAATGTCAATGTCACAAAAGACAATGAAAGTCTGAAGAACCGTTCAATAGTAAGGAGACATAAAAACTTGGAAACTGAATGCAGTGCTTGACTCTGGCCATTTTTTTAAGTGTTACAAAGGGCATTATTAAGATGATTGGTGAAATTTTAATGAAGTCTGTAGGTAAAAGTATTGTAACAATGTTAAATTTCCAGATTTTCATAATCTCACTGTTGTATGTAAGTGAATGTCTTTTTTTCCCTATGAAAACACACTTCCATATTTAATGGTAAGAGACAAAAAAGAAGAGGGAAGAATACAAGGAAAGAGGAAGGGGGAATGAGAGGGGTGGTTAAAGCAGATGTAAATTCTGACATTGACTACCTTGGACAAATCATTACCTCTTTTCTTTCAGCTTTCTGAAGGGGAAAATGATAGATATCTAACAGGTTTGTCCTAAGACTCAAAAGAAAGGTAAAAGAAAACCACTAGAAATGGCCAGATCTTTTGCTTCACTAGATAAAACTTTATCTAACGTCCACTTACTATTCAGTGTATAAGCAAAATCAGAGTGCTTTGTAATAAGACCAGTTAATGCAATGGACCTGAACCACTCCCAGTAATGAGATTTATGCTCTCGCTGTGTTGACCAGCCTTCATGCATAAAAACCTTATGAGGAACAGGCACCTAATCTTAAAATGGATTTTTTAAAGGCCTTTAAGTAAAGAAAACATAAGATTCACACTAGTTAAACTGAATCAAGACTTGAGTGGTATTAAAATTGAACTTCAATGTAAAAACAACCTTAACATTTCCTTGGACAAAGTTGAATTTTCTGTTTAAAGGAAAAAAAAAAAAAAAGGCAAAGTGTCTATTGAACTTTGAACTGAACTAGAATTGATGCCAGGTAAAATAAACACACTCTGGTTTCATCACTGATATAGATATTTGATTCTTTAAAGAACAACTACTTTGTGAAAGAAAATAAATAGGAGCATTCGATTTCACCCTAATACAGTTAATCCAGACAGCTCATTAATTGTTTCTGAATAATTCACAAGACAGTTTGTCTTATAATTCATAGCTTGCCCATTGAAATCTTGATTATAGTCTATAAATGTTTTCCATTTTCAATTAGGAAGAGCGTCAAAAAATGTACTCCTCTCTTGCTTTAAAACTGTCTTGATGACAATTCCGAGGTAATAAAACAGTACCTCGATTATTGGTCTCACTAAAGAAAAGTGTCACTTTCACTGAGGCGCACTGAGGTAGCTTAGACATGTATTGCTCTTGCAAGTCTACAAGACCTTCTGAAGAGAAAAAAGGATTTCACCGCAATACATTTCCTCTTAATCTGAGTAGATTTCTCTTCTCTGAGAAAATCATTCAGTGGGTCCTACAGACTACACCAAAATCACAGAAGTCACCGGGCAGTCCAAACCTTTCTAAGGGGTATCTGGAAGTCTAAGGTTATTTCATGGCCATAACAAAATCAGGTTTTGCTTCTGAAGAAAGAACTAGTGTAAATGGCAGACAGGATTAAAGTCTAATAAAACAAGTGCATTAAAAATACAGTTAAAAACAGGGACCATCAGATGTCTTCCATTCTTGTTCTCTTTTCACTTTGTCTAGAAACAGTTGTTGAGACTAGAGTTTACAACCAATATCTTTACCACCAATATTTCAGGAAACAGATGTCCAGAACAAGGACACTTCATACTTAAGTTCCATTAAAGTAATCCATTCAAAATATTTTCCTTTGACAAAAATCCACCTTCAAAATTCTATAGTATCTTAAATGTCTATAACATGGAATTGGTCATTTGTGTTCAAGGTTCTTACTGTTATATTTACCAGGCCAATGTTCTTTCCCTTTGCAAATAACTTTTTATAACCCTGTTATTTTTAAATAACTTAAAAAAATTAAAAAATGTTTAGAACATTTAAAAATTCTAGTTATAGGAGTTATTCCAAAAAACTTCTCTAATGAATTTGAAGGAGAAATTCTAATTATTATTAAAATACTGAAGGCATTCAGTGTCCTCTCTACTATACATCTATACTGCCTAAGAGAAACATGCATCTTTCTCTCAGGCAGTATAATCAAGCAACGAATTCCAGAGGCAGGGAATCTGTGTTTTTCGGTGTCTATTTTATGCCAGTATATAAAACACGATGTTCCTACTATTTCTACTTCTCTGAGATCCCAAATACTTTAGAGCTTAAGTTTTCAAAAGTTTCAAAGAATCAGCCGTGAAAATTGCATGGTCAGCTTATTTGCATTGGGTACCAGGGAGAATAATTTAACTCAGAGCTATTTTAGACATTCCTGGGAAAAAGTGAAACTCCCTTACTACCCCAAGAACACACATACATTTCTACAATAAATAATGAAGAATGAAGAAGGTATGAAGATAATACTGCATTTCAAATTAGCTCTTTTCTCTAAGCTCTTTGAAGGGAGGTTAATGTGTAAAAGGGCATCCCTATTCATGGCAATCTGAATGCTGATAAATAATACATAATGTGAGCTATTATCACCTAATTTCAATATTTATTGAAAACTGCCATTTCAGAACAAAGCACATCAAGAATTATGCTATTATCTACATTTGTGTAAATTTTCCATAAATATTGAGTTTCAGTCATTATCACTAGAATAATTTACTATTAACCTTCTGGAGACTTGAATACATATGGGGAATGATACAAATTTTATTTTTTAAATTTATTTTTTATACAGCAGGTTCTTATTAGTTATCTATTTTATACATATTAGTGTATATATGTCAATCTCAATCTCCCAATTCATCACACCACCACCACAACTCCCCACCACTTTTCCCCCTTGGTGTCCAAAAATGATACAAATCTTACATCATAAAATTTTTCTGTTCTTCATAAGGTTGATCCAAGTAAGAGGATAAGTTATTTAATGAGGCCAATAAAACATATTTGACAGAGAGGGTTGTTTCTGAGAAAAATTAAAAAGTTGTGTCAACTTGTACCTGATACCATCACGTTTCCCTGTGCATGCACTGTTAATGCATGGCAACCCTTGCATCAAAGACAAATATATACCTCCTCTTATGGAGTTTCAGGACCCTCATGTTGGTCTATGGTACCCAGCATTGCACTATAGAGACCTCTTAGGTAGAAAGTATATTCATTCCCCCAACAAAATTTACCCATCTAATCAGAGGAAGAATAGGATTCTTGAATGCTCTATGTCAGGCACAAGATGTATATATTACAAGTTACTGGGATACACTGTTTTTAATATTCTCTGCCCTAAAGTAATTCATGATCCAGTTGGAAAAATGGACACATGTTAGTGTGTGCTATAATAAAAATAATAAAAATAACAAATAATGTTTAGTTGTCAGGAACTCCTCTAAACACTTTACATGTATTAATCTTTATAACCCAGTAGATGCTATCAGTTTCCTTATTTTACAAATGAGGAAACTGAGATGCAGTGCCGTTAAGTACCAAAGGGTATTGCCAAGGAAAGGAAACCTAATTTTATCTAGTGGTTCAAAGTCTGATAAAGAATAGTTTTATAGGGACTTCCTTGGTGGTCCAGTGGGTAAGACCTCATACTCCCAATGCAGAAGGCTGGGGTTCAATCCCTGGTCAGGGAACTAGATCCCATATGCATGCTGCAACTAAGAAGTCCGCATGCCACAACTAAGAGTCTGCATACTTCAACTAAGACCGAGCACAGCCAAAATAAATAAATAAATAACAAATTTTATATATATATATATATTTTAATGGCTTTATAGAGGGAAGGAACCTGAATTAGAGTTCTTAAAACATGAGGGATTGGCATGATGAGGAAAATTAATCAGATAAGAATTGTTTCACAGAATGTGAAAAAGTCACAGAGATGTAAACAGATATACGGTGTTTGGGAATCTCCAAATGAGTATTCAGTATACCTAGCACATACGATAGAAGGGGAACATGCAAAGAAATGAAGCCAAAGAAGGCATAGTTTATGACGAGTTCTGATGCCTAAAACGCGGCTTCTCTGCACATATGCTCGGTCGAATCTCAGAGACAGAGTTTTGGGTGAAGTAGAAAAGGATAGCTTTATTGCTTTGCCAGGCAAAGGGGGACCCAGCAGGCTCCTGCCTCAAGAAACTATGTGCCTCAACCCTGGAGGACTTGATGAGGAGTTTTCTGACCATACTTTAAGGGTGGGGTTGCTGACAAGATTAGGGTGTGTGCAGGGTCTCAGGTGGCCTCCTAATCTCCATGAGCTTCTCCAGGTCCCTTTAATCTTGCCTCAGGTAGTTTGTTGGCTGTTTCTCCCTTGATTAGCAACTGTTTGAATCAGCCCTTTGGAGCTCAGGGAAGGTCGTGGACACTGGAGTCTTGCCTATAAGAAATGGAAAGAAAAAAAGGGCTGCACCCAGCGGAGCCTAACTCACGCCCCCCGCCCGGGTTCTAAGGAGGCTCATTCCACCCACAGATTTTCAGCACAAGAATAACTCTTTCAATCTTACTAGCTCTCACTCAGGAAATGTAATGTATTGTCCCATTTTCTTGCTGTCTTGGCTTCCTTGGCTGACTAATACCGATAAAAAAAAAACAATTCGATATAAATGAGTAGTCGCTAAATTACTCTCCAAAGATATTTGAACTTTTTTAAGGAATATTTGAAGACTTACAAAGGCTTCGTGTTTTCTAATATTGTAATTTCAGGCCACTAAGCAGAATGATGAGATGATTTGGGGCAGAGCAACCATCCTCTTACACGCCTGTGAATAGTTAAGATGGTTGGTTACAAGAAAGCATGGTAGAGTTGCAAGTTGCAGGTGCTAGACTCAATTCCCAGGTCTTTCACGCGTTTTGGGACCTCAGGCAAGTCATTAGCCTCTCCAGCCTTCCATTTCCTCAATAACAAAAGGAGTGAGGGAGGGATGTTGGGAGACAAGCTCATTTCCTATGCCTTTTCAAGTTCTTATATCTTTAGTCTATGATCCTAATCTTACCCTACACAAAAGACAAGTTCTGATTCCAGATCTAGATTTCTTTTAGAAGTATCTTTGGCGAAATAGATTTAACTCTATGGAAAGGCAAAATGTTAATGTGAGCAAGTGATTTTTTTAATTAATATACACATCTAACAAGAGTCATTCAAGTCATTCTTTTAATATGAAACTAAAATGACATAGTGATAATGCTTTCCTCGTTAAAAGGGTCATATAATGAAATCTGTAAAAATCATTTTATACATAGGATTATCTCCATTTTGTATTTAAGGAAGCAGTGTCAGGTAATTTGTGACTCTCCAAGCATCACCTGGCTGAGCAGTGGCAGAGCTGGAGGCTCAATTTCTGTCTTCTGATTTCAAGTTCACTGCTCATTTTCCTGCAAGAGTTGTTTTATGTTGACAATTAAGACTTAGTGATATAGACAATTTCATAAATGATGGGAATGTTCTAAGTCAAACGGTGATAAAAAGATAATACGCATAAAATCAAATGTATCGATCACTTAAGCCACAAAAAGAGATGCTTGCATTTCCAGCTGTGTATAAAGTAGGAAATGTAGAACCGTCAGTGTGCCCACATTTCTACAGAACGTGCAATGTAGCAGAAGCACTCGCGGCGGGGGGTGGGGGGGGGACGGGGCGGGGGACGGCGTTGGGGGGACCGACAACAGTGATTACAGAAGGAGCCTGACCTCAGGCTATTTATTTGACTTTACAGTCAAGATTGATCTTTTATAGGCTTTAAAAAGCTATATACGCATCCTGAACACGCTTTTAAAAAAATATGTCCAGAGTAGCCTTACCAATGTATGTTCTCTGGGATGCTAAAAAATATTTTTAAAAAATAATTTGTGTTAAATTTTACAAAGACAGCAAAATAGATCTTTTAGAGCCTGAAGTATGCCAGCTAATGTTCATTTTACGTCTCCGAGAAGGTGTATAAAGGGTGGGAGGGCTGCAATGTTTCCCAAACTCTTTTGACCAAGAAAACCTCCCCCACCAACCACATATACACCCGAAAATCATGTAAGGCAAATGGAAAAGCTGATATAAATAAAGATTCACTTTTTCCCCGGGGGAACCTAAAGGAATAATGGAAAAAATTAAGTTTTCTGAAGAAAAATATGTTGATACCTACAGGGTACTTTAATGTAAAAATTAATGTGTGTGCTCTCTTCAGTAAATTCTCAATACAGGAAAATAGAGGAAGTGAGTATTCAATGTTTTTAGTCTTCTGATAATGTACATCAATCAGAATTTACATCTTTAAATCAAATATGCTTACTTAAGACTATCACATACTCTGGATGCAGGAAATGATACAAGGAGAAGTCTACATATACTCTGTGGGACATCACTGGTAAACATAAAAATAGACTGTGTGCAGTGATTTATGAACACCTTATACTTTGAATATTTAAATATTGAGTAAAATTAGCAAGGAATTTATTATATAAATTTGACTCTATTATAATATATTTTAGTAAGTGCATTTTTAAACTACCACATCTAGATCTGTCATACTGTTGATAATATTGAATATATTTATGCAAAGACTTAGAATATTTTATTACTCAAATTTTCAACTATAAAGATGGACATTGTAATAAGAACATGACATAAAAATATTTTACGATGTAAGCCTATCTCTTATGAGTGTTTATGTACCAAATAGCATAGCTTAAAAATACTTAAAGCATTAACTGTAAATGAGAGAAATGAGAGAGAAAAAGATAGGAAACTATATTAAGATACTTTAATCTCCCTTTCTAAGACCATGGAAAAAACATAGGCCAAATATTAATAAAGATCAGGAAAATATAAATAAAATAATGAATATAATATATAAAATATGTGTTTATATATTTAATTACGTAAAAAGCAGAATACCCTTATTTCAAGTATTATGTAATATTGAAATCAGACAGTAAGTTCAAAACTGGAAAAAGAACACACATGATGCTGTAAGACTTGAATAATGAAATTATAAAGCACTGATAAAACTCTTACAATTGGTTAATTTTTAAATCCTCTATTAAACACCTCTAAGCCAAGTTAAAAAAGAGAACTGAATTTGCAGATATTTTAAACTATGGTAGTGAAAATATTTCATATTAAGATTTATGGATTACAGAAAAACGGTGCTCTGAGAACAAATACAAAATAGCTTTAAGTGTTCCTGTTGCTTAAAAAAGAAAGTAAAATAAAAAATGAATTAAACATTTAATTTCAAAAATGTTGAAAAGGCAAAATCAACTAGGGAGAAGATGTCTAGATTAGTAAATTAGAAAAAGGGGAAAAGTGCCGATGAATAAATCCGGGAGCTAATTTTTAAAATCAGCAACAAATTTACAATAGTTAAGCTGGACCGTAACCTAACAGTGGGGAAGGGAGTGGGAGTTGGGGAGCAGAGAAGGAAGAAGGCACATATGTAATCACAAGAAGAAAATAAAAAGAAATTAGAAAATAGATTGAAATACAGACCTGACCTCTCCCCTTATCCAATTTAAGATAATCACACCATAACTATTGATTCCACCTCCACCAAAATCTGTTTTAGTCTCAGGCTTCCCCACCCAATGATAATCCACTCTGACACCATCATTCTTCTGGTTGTTCAGCCCAGTAGCAAGAGTAATCATTGATTCTACTCTTCCCTCTATATCCCATCCCTGAGTACACTGAATTAAATCGACTTTACCTTCAAGGCACATCACAAACACATTTACTTCTCCTTATTGCCCCTCTTATCTCTCTCCTCAAAGCCTATATCATCTCACTGCTGGTCAGCTGCAATTTCTTCCACTTTATCTCCCCACATCAAGTGTTGCCTCTGGGACTTCATTCTCCACATAGAAGCCAGTGGCATCATTTTAAGTAGCAATTGACAATCCAGCTTTCAATTCCTTTAGCTATTCTTTACATTCTAAGCCTTATTTTATTCATCCTAACTCAAGCCTTACCTTAGATTTCTAGTCTACCAGGCTTCAGTTATTACTAAATATCCTAGTCAGGTCTCTTACCTTCTAGCCCTGTTTCCCACCATGTGAGATTCTCACAAAAGATTCATTTGATAAATGTTTCTGATTTTTTTCTACCTTTCCAGGCATTAGCCATACATCTTCATTATTGAAGAGATAACTGTGATCATCCAAAAATTGTACTATGTATACTTTCAGGGAACTTGTATAAATTGCAATGACGGGCAGTAACACAACAAGGATTATAATTGTCACCCTTTTCTAGGATTTACAAAATTTAGGCTCAAACTATAGGAATTGCATACATTACAGGCATTTAAATTAAAATGGCACCCGCTCCCTTTTTTCGAAGTAGCTTAAAAGCAAATAACATCTAATGCCTCAGCTATGTGCAGCCCTTCAGTACTCCTCCCATGGTGATTGCCATGGTGAAATCAATGAAAACTGGTCAAGCAAATGGTTCACCAATGGAATTAAGAACAAAAGCTAGGCTCTCTGTACTTTTTTTTTTTTTTTTTTGTCCTTTCTGATTCTTACTAAATAACCTCTAAGAATTAAGGCAAATTTCCATGGATATCTTAATTATACAGTTTTTTGCACAAATGACCATGACTAAGTTTTTATTAACATGCTCCCTTCAGGCCAAACTAAAGTAGTATTGTTTTCCTCAGAAGAGGTCATCATGGATAATCTGATCACTGACAAACTAAAGATAGATTGTTGCAAGGAAAAATAGAAAAAAAGATGGTAAATTTCTGGGTTATTTTGACCTCCACCCCTGCCACCAGTGCTTAACATTAGTCACTCCTTGTGATCTGATAAACCATAGAAGATTTAAGAGTTAACAGCTAACTCTTTCTAATACTAATAATGGGGAACAAGGATAGCATGGGGAACTAGATATACCAGTGATTAAAAATGGATCATTTTCATTCTCCTTTACTCATTTTTTTCTAAAGATTGTCATAAGAAGTGTTTGTGGGTTTCAACTTATGTATTAATAGAGATGCTGTTGACAAACTGAATAACTTTAAATTGTCTGAAAATGTTAAAAAATAATATAAAAGGGAAAGCAATATGACTAAGTGTAGCTTAATATTCATGTCCTCAATAATATTGCCCACATGCATGTCATAACTAGAGACAGATAAAATAAAGATGAATGTTGTTGGGTAATGTGTGTGTCATCATAAAAATATTAACTTAATTTTTATCTCAGTGTCATCTTTTATGTTATTAATAGTACTAAAATACTGAAGTAAAACAAATTAAGAATTTATTAAATTTAAGTTTCTGTCCATATTGGCTCACATATTCAGTATCTAAGAATAAATTCAGTAATGTTAAAAATATTTTGTTAAATCACAACTGTCCCTTTATAATAGGAAATGCAAAAATAATTTCAGAATAATGATCGTTAATTTTCTCAAAACTAAATCACTCACTTTGTCTTTTAAAAAATAAAGAAAGTACTTAAGGGGCTTCTTGTAAAGCAATTGTGAAAAATGCTTTACTATATCAATAAAAACATTATCACTTATGCACAGAGATAATATGCTGAGAATTGGTAGCCAAGATTACTTCTAACAAATTATTAATAACTACCCATGTGTTCTTTTATTTATTCTTAAAGTGGCATATTTCATTTTTATTTCATATTGAATTTCCTTATAGCCCTGATAACTGCATTTTTATTATGGATGCCTTTATATTTGTAGGCCCTAAAGAGCATTTATTGTTTGCAATGGAACAGCAAATTTTAGAATACTAGTATTTATTGTGTAAGCAACTTGATGAAATAAATCACCAATTATTTTTAGGTTGACACATTTCTTTGCGTACATAGCATGTACTTTTTAAAATCAACTAACTTACTTAAATTAAAATAACATGCATCTTATAAACATCGTGAAGAGTACAAAGATGAGCAAGATATGATTCTTCTCTTAAATAACTTCAATTTAATAATGTAGGTGAATCATATATACAAATTTGAAAATGAAAGATAAAAATAATTTTAAAATAAAAGAAAATAATTACTATTAAAGGTAAAAATGATTGTGGGACATCAAATGCAGGAGAGATCATAGAAAAATGACTGCTTAATCATTTGAAGTATGACAAGGGTTGGCTGGTAATTAAAATAGTATATTTTAAAAAATGAAAAGAAAGACAAAGCAAAATGTAAAATTTCTATCTCTAGAAAAATCAGAAGTTGTACTGAATTATAAAGGAAATGATATGCTAATTGAGTTCACATTAAGTAATATTTGCTAGTCCAAATTATGTTAATACTGGTTTATTGATTTACTTGAATATTGTGATACTATTTAATATTTGTTTATTAGTAGTAATTATATTACTAATCTTCAAGTGGAGGAAGACAATATGTAATTTTAAAATAAATAAATAAGCTGTCACAACAATTTATTTTAGTTAGACAGATGGTAATAAATACCAGAAAAATAGCGATGAGAATTAATATTACCTTCGAAGAGCATAACAGGGTTAGACGATGAAAAATTTTTTTTATTTTTAATTTTATTACTACTTGGTTCTTTATTTTTAAAATGCATGTATAATTTTTTTAATGTTATGACATAAAGAAAAATAATTGAAGAAATAAGGACAAGAAGGAAAAGAACTTAGAAAACCAAAAATTTAAGAAAAAAAATCTCAGAAAAATACGTAATAAAAAGATAAAGATTTTTAAAAAATTTTTATTGGAGTATAGTTGATTTACAATGTTGTATTAATTTCTGCTGTACAGTAAAGTGAATCAGTTATACATATATATATATCTCCACTCTTTTTTAGATTCTTTTCCCATACATGTCATTACAGAGTATTGAGAAGAGTTCCTTGTGCTAAACAGTAGGTCCTTACTAGTTCTCTCTTCTGTATAGAGTAGTGTGTATATGTCAGTCCCAATCTCCCAATTTATCCTTCCCCACCCCTTTTTCCCCCTGGTAACCGTAAGTTTGTTTTCTACATCTGTGACTCTATTTCTGTTTTGTAAATAAGTTCATTTGTACCATTATTTTAGATTCCACATATAAGCAATTTTTAACAATTGAGACAAAAGAGAAGAGACTTGGTGAATCATTCCAGAAGGCCTATCATTTGATGAAGGGGACTTCTGCAATTATCAAAATGTAGTACAGCAGCCTTAGAATCACAGTCTTGAGCAATGCAGTTCAGGGTCCTCCAGAAAGGAGATCTTTGGGTGATCTACTAAATGCATTTTTTTTAATATCAGATCACTGATAATGTTCATATAGAAGTAACTCCAAAAGTTAATTAGAGCTTAAAATACTAATAGAAGTAAATCAAAATAATTAAAAAGATAAAGTCAGGAGAGTGAATAGCACCAAAAGCTACCACTTCAAGTATTTGGCAAAGAAGAGAAGGAGCTGAAACATGGCTAGAGGGATTAGCAATATCAAGAGTCGAGAAGACTTTTAGAATGTGGGAGACTGAATCATGTTAACAGGCAGAATGTGGGAACCCAGGGGGAAAGGAATGTAAATTTACAATAGTTGTAAATGTTATAATTTACTGAAGGTTTGGATTTCTAATGGAGGATATTACAAAATGGATTTCTCTTCCCATACCATTGTCTTTGAACAAACTCTGTGGATTTATTCCATGTCATTCCTGGATGAAATCTCACAAAGATAGTATAGCTTCCTTTTTCACACTCAGGCCTTAACTTACATTCTCATTTCTGAAAGATTAAATATTCCAGTCCAATCTGTTAAATCCAAAACCAGCTAATATAAAATTCTTATTCCACCACTCATTCCTACATGAGCTGGGAATCATTTAAGGGGAAAGTGGGGTGGAGTCAACTTCTCTCTCTCCTGTCTCTTCTTATACCCCACTCACTAGCTGCTGCATAGGTCTAGGGAATGAAATTGGAAGAAAGGGAAAAGATGGTTTTTGCATAACCAAAGTATTGACATCAGACAATGGTACCTGCTGGTTGAAGCAAATGTCCAAAGCTGACTCTACCATGGGCCACTTAGATTCCTTGAAAGCTCCCTGCTGATTTCACCCTACTCCCAGACTCCACTCCCATCCCCAGCCTCCATATTGGGCAGGATGCTTATGACTTTGGCCTCAAGTCTTAGCTTCCAGAGATCCAACACTCAGTTAAGGTCATCTATGATGATATTCTTGGGTAAAATCTCTTTCAGTAAAGATAGATTCTCTTAGGTTTCTTTTATGAGGTCTACATCTAGCACACAGTAAACATGCTAAGCTTTTGCCTTGACTTCTGGTGAGGTTGAAGCATCTCACTCCTAGTTATCTTTCCTCACTTTCCGGTCAAGCTAGTCTCTAATCTTTAGACTTTTTAATGCAAGAATTAGGTAAAAATCCCTACCTATCATCCACTAATAGTAATAGTAATAATGATAATTAGTAAATATATATATATATATATATCATTAGCAATGATAATTAGCAAATATAATTAGCCTGCTCTGTATTCTTCCAAAAGGGCCTCTTAGTTGATACTTTCTATGTTTTCCTTTGCCCCTCCATGTCTATTCTCCAGCCATCTCCAGCCTGCTCTGTGTACCCTGGGATGGTTGGCCCCAGCTTCTCTTCCTCTGGCTTCTGGTTAGGTTAGGTCCAGAGGAGGAATGGAAGCTGTGGGACTTGTTCTCCTTGCCCCACCCTTGCCAGGCTACAGGTTGGCAGGGGCTCTGCTCATTTCCTGAAGGCACACCTCCTCCTGGAGGCCCTCTCCTACAGCTATGGAACTCCTGTTCTTCTGAGTTCTGAGAACTACTGTTTCTGTTTCCCCTTTAGGCTTAGAGATGGGAATAATTCCCCTTTGTTGCTTGTTCCAGATTGTTTCCTGTTCCATTTTTGCTTTCCCACAACTTTCTCCACAACTTTTTAAATTGTCCCCTTATTAGAATGTTATTAATTGGCACTTCAGTTTTCCTAGTGGGACCTTGAATGTTACACTTGGATTGAAGTGAAGGGAAGCACCCCTACTCCCTCTATGTTACTCTCTAGCATTCTGTACTTCTCCATATTAATATGCTAACTGCTCTCTTTAAAGAAATCTTCATCCTAGTCTTGCAAAACTTAATACTAAATTGTATTCTTATCTAACCTGGGAGCGAATAATGGGCTAATGATGGCAAAAGCAGCTTCATGACTTTGAAACTATTTGGCAGAAGTGATTTAGTACCTCAGTGAGAATGTGACAAAAGAGAGAAAATAAAGACTGACTTTTCAATATCCTGTAAAACTTTTATGGATTGAGATCTGGGGGGAGGAGGAAGGCAAGAAAGGTTCAGGCATGGAAATTGGAGGAATATTTCTTCCCCTGAGAAAATAGGGAGGCAAAGGAGTTATGTGAGAGGGCATAGAACAAATGTTTGGATAAAAAGCAAGGCTGCAGGACTCAATGTTGTCTGTAAAAGAGTGATGTAGTCAGACGGCTCACCTGCTCAGAATAAGAAGGAAGTGTAATTAAGACTTGAGAGAGTTAAAAATATTTAGAACATTTGCTTTGAAGACTACACAGGAAGTCAAATAGAGGGAAATGGAGGAATTGCTAAACAGCTTTGAGGGCTGTAGAAGTTGCTCCCCCTACAAAATAACCACTCCCAAATACCCCCACACACTTTACAACCTTCTCCTATACAGTGGGCTATAAAATCAAAAGTGACTTTTTAGGCAACATGTAATTCTCACATTAAAATAAAGGAAGAAAACTCTTTTTTTTTTTTTTTTTTTTTTTTTACCAATTCTTGAAGTTTATTTTATCTCCAAGTAAATTTAGTGGATTGTTATGAAAAATCTTCAAGTCAGATTTCTATAGTAAGGATCAAACTCTGATTTCAAATTCGAGATAAAATTGTCGCTAAAAAGGAAACACAAGCAATTTTGCATGGCTAGTGTATAGAAACACTTCCTCATTTTATAAAAGCTGAACAAATTAGTTGATTTTGAGCATTACAAACTACTCAGGAATACAATTCTTTTCAGTAATTTCTCTTAGAAAGTTTGTTAATAATCAAATTTAAATCCAATGGAAAAGATCCTTAGATCTAGGAAAGCCCTTGAGAGGAAACTTGGCCCAGCTTTGATGGATGACATCTGTTTACACAATTTTCAGTATGAAATGTATCTAGAACTAGGCAGGGTCTGAGTGTTTATCTTACTTGCAAGTTATCCAGCCATAGCTTCATGGATAATGGCAGAAATTGAGATAGTTGTCTCATGATAACAGTTACAAAAAGTGCTGATACTCTGACATCACTTCTTTAAGACCCAATTCACACAAATCAATATGGAGAGGGTCAGGTAACATGCCTACAAAATGGGTTGTATTACAGGGGAGAAACCCTGAGTTTAGAGACCCCCTATCTTTTATAATGGGAAGTAGATACATGTGCCTTTGTTTGACAGGGAGATACTGTCATGATCTTCATGGCTGTAGGCAAATTTGGCCTTTGCTCTGGAGGTACACATTGTTTTCCAAGGTTGTTCACTATGCAAACATCCTTGATGAGATAATCTAAACAAAGGACAGTCAGTATCACTGCTTGAAAGGGATGCAGAAATGTGAGGAACACATGAAGAATTGTCTTCCAGTAAGAGGTAGTTGTATTTGACATAAATTTAGATTTACAATCTCCAGCATTCAAAATTCCTTATTTGTATCTAATACACAGCTTGCCTTTTTATCATAATAATATGTCCAGAAATTATTAACCTTCTGATATCAAGTTTCTATTTCTATGAGACCCTGTGTCAGTGTGATTTTGATAGCATGATGATGTCCATGAGAATTTAGATTAATTTTAGTATATAATCTGAGTTATTATCTCAAATAAGTTTACTAATACAAGGCTTTAAAAGTGTTTGATGATAGGAATTCCCATATTAAATTAGTTTATTTGATTTTCATGGACTGAGGTTGTAAATTTTACTTTCCAAGAAAAAATGCGTAACACTGAATTTTCAGAAAAAGAATGCATAACTATAAAATTTATATCAGTTGGGATATGAGTATTCTTGGTCACTTACAAAAAAGCTGCAGAGTATCACTGGAAAACTTTTTTGGCTACCTAACATCTGAGTTGAAATTTATTAATGATGAAGTTCTTTTAGGACATAGCTATAATTATGTCACACATTTTAATGTATAGTGTAAACTCAATATTCCAACTACACCAAGAGGAGAAGTAAGATGCTATTAGGCAAAGACAAAAAATTGGAATATCAACGTGGAGTTCAGTGGAAGAGAACAAGTATTTGTCCCAATGTAATTTTATGCTGGGACTACAGCCAACTTCCCCCAAGCACACTAACCAAGACCTTACAGGACTGGGAAGGATTCTCGCAGTGGACATAAGTTGAGTGTTCTCAGCTTTAGGGAGAAGAGTTCTTCTTCCCTTAGCAGTCTCTTTTCTTAAAGTTATTGTTACTGGCCCTTTCTCATCATTGCGTTGGATGAGACATAAATGTCTAGATTAAGTGTAGGCATAGGACATAGTATCTAAGCCTTTTGTCCGAAGGGCAGGAGGAGTCCTTGAGATTTATAGGTGACGTCACTAAGGAGGTCAGGGCAAGTTAACCATATAGGACAAAGCTTTAACAGTACAGAATATAATTCTTTTTCTCTTGGGTCCCTACTGTGTAGCTCTTTCAGAAGCTTATGTCCACCATGGGTATCAGATCAAGGATTCTGGACTTCCAGATCCCTTCTAACTATCTTTCCATCTCATTGCAGTGAAAATGCATTCTGCTTTAATTGTCACCATACAAATTCAGTCAAAGTAGATGGCTTATCTCAACTTACGTTTTACAATTAAATAAAACTGTTAGTTATTTTCTGTAATTGTAATATTTACTAGGATTGTATAGTAAAAATCTTGACAAAGTTAAGAAGTTAAAGAGTACAGGTGCTGAACTCTATGGGCAACTGAAGAAAAAGTCTTCAAGAAAAATCTTCCAAGAAAAATGTATGAATTTTGTTGAAAATATTGGGATCGAAGGGGAAGCTCCTTCCTCAGGATCCCAATAGAACAGTCAAAGAAAATGGAGCTCAGGTTTCAAGAACTTGTGCTGTGGGGAGGCTCCTGGGTTAGTAGCATGGAATTTTAAGGGTGTGGAGAGTAATAGGCACAGCCTAGAGGAGGCAGGGCAAGAGGGAATCCACGTGATGTGAAGGAGTTTTAAATGAGAAGGAGAAGAACAATATGAGCTGTGGCTACCTGAGGTAAGACTTTGAGGAGAGGAAGAGCTATCTAAGCATGTTGTGCTCTCTGGGCCATGTTATGAATTGCCTCATTGCTGCTTCCTCAAAACATCTTTTGTAAATGTCTGTATTCATCTTGAGTCTCTGTTTAGAGCTTGATGCCTTTTTGGGTGGGATGCTGATTTAATGCTGCCTTAGATGAGAGGTAGCCCAACTTAGATGAGTTACATATAATTCTACTAATCACATATGGAAATAAGATGGGAGCAAAATTATCGTACAATGTTATTTCAACAAATATAATATTAATGTGTGGTGTTAGCTTAGACTTACTAGTAGCTTTGGTGACTCTTCACCGTGCAAGGAAATAACATATACAAACAGTTTGTACACAAATTTTGCACTATTTTGTATTTAGACTTCCACAGCATGATCAAATAATAATCCATTATTTGTTCCCCTTTAAGTGAAACTTTAAAAAGTAATTTTCATTAATGCAATGAAACTAACTAAATAAGCATACCAATCATAATCAAGATTATTCTGAGATTCTGATCTTTTAAAAACATCTTTGTTTGAATCTCCATTAGGCCTTAATTTTCCACCTCACTACACCACAAGGAAAGTGGGTAAAATTTATAAACTAAATATTTTCAGGCCATAGAGACAAATATGTAGGCCTTTAAGAAGAATTATCTTGTCAGATTATTTCCCTTCTAACAGATTGGGCCCAGAAAGCAAGTTTCACCTTTACCAATTTGAGGGGCAAGAAATACTTCATTTTCCCAGTGAAGATAGCACGGCATTATTTATCACTTGTGCAATACCATAATTACTCACTCAGCATGGCAGCTACAGTTTATAGAACCATGCTACAGCTTGGGTTTGTTTATTGGTTGCACTTTCCACAGCTCTCCTTTATCAAGTTTCATCCCTTAGCCACTGTGCCCCTGGGATAATCTAGTGGTCAGGCAAAATTACATATGTGCAAAGAGTTTCTTCCTTATCATACATTAAAGGACAACAACAGTACTTCTACAGTATGCGCTCATATATTCTACTGTATGTCACAACCATATTTACTGCAACTTACAAAATAAAATATGGTACTTCTACATTCATTAGTAGCAAAAACTCCATGATGACACATTATTGGTTTTGAATTTTGTAAGAAGTTTCCCTCCTTGTTTTCAGTCTCAACAGATTACTATAAATCAAGTAACAGTTACAAAGTAGTAATTAGAATTCTTTCAAGTGATACACTAGAATTTGGCTTTAAAATATATTTTACAACTGAAATGAGCTTAAAAATATATCTGTTCTCCTATCTATCTCTACTTTCCTATCAGTGTATACTCCCCCTCCTGTAGCCTGCCCAAAGTGTTTGGGCAGTTTTGAAATAGCACAAATGAATTTATGTCAATGGCATATATTGTCTTCTCAGACAGGTTATTGTTCTTTTTGACACTCTCTAGTACGACATTGGTGAGGTAGACTGAAGTTTCTAGACTGGAGGTGTTGAATACCTCCTACTTTTGAGCTATTTTAAGCCTTAAGTGATCTCCTCTCAGCCCCAGCCTGACATCCCTCCCACTTACCCAACACTAAAAGAGAGAAGGGGCCGCAGCTAAATTTCCTTCATCACCTAAAAGTCACATAGAAACAACTTAGTAGGCCTTATTTTCTGTTCCTAAGACTCAATCCCATTTTTCTTTAAAACTATGATCTTCAGGATTCATACTTCCCTTCCCCCCAGGCTAGAGCCATGATGCAGGCTTCATGGGAGGTCAGCAGATTGGGGATGCTGGCTCTTCCAGGCCCAGCCCTAGCTCTCAGATGTCCAGGATGGGAAGTAGGGCCAGGGGATGTGGCAGAATCCTTATCTGATGGCTGCCTCTTCTGGTGGTAATGTGCTCCCAGCATCGTTGTGATTCATACTGGTCCAATGTGAAATGATGAGCTTGGTTTAGGGCCCCTTTCACCTCTGAAGACCACCTTAGAAAGGAAATTGGACCTCCCATCTGCCTTGTTCAAGTATTCAAACCTCTAGCTCCAACTCCAAGTTGAGAATCTTGTTGGTTTGTCCAACACTGGGCTATCCCACAGCTCCTGTCATTTTTTCTAACTTCCGTCCTCTCCTCATGGAACCAGGAAGACTTCTGGAAATGTTTCCACATCTTAAGAGAGGCCTTCAAGGAATTAGAAAGTGGTGGGAATGGTTTCCCATCTTCCTTTCAGTCACACTACACCAAATTCCCTTCAAGCTTTGTTGTCACCCACCCTCCTGCCAACCACAGGCACACAATCTCAGTCACCCACAGGAAAGACTTTTCCTTCAACAACCGTCCTAGAATATGTCTGCCGGTACTTCAGCACAAGGAAGGGCCGTCAAGGAATGAGATGCCAGGATTCTCTTCCGTGAGATCTCTGGATGTTTAACCAGGATTCCCTTGGTGCTTCCCTCACTTGGTTTTGGAAATGATAACTCATATTCATTCCTGTTAAACCAAGGCAAATTATGGTAGAAATGTATCCTTCATTCTCATTAAGCTAGCTCAGTTCTCTTCTTAGATTGATTGGAGGCAGGGAAGAGCATGAGGAATGGTTGAGGAAGCAGAGCGATTTGGCTTCTTCCTAGTGAGGCTTAGCTAGGAGCTGTCATGTCCCGACTGCTCCTAACCAGCTGTCTGCTCTGTATACAGTGTTGAGAGACTTACTCATTTGTTCTTAGCTCTGGTCCTGCCCCCTAATTTGTATACTGAACTTCTACCTGGTACATATAAAAAAGAGTGATTTAACTTGTGATGTGACAACTAAGCCTAGGAAAGCAAAAATCTCCTAAGATGGCAGTTAGGAACGTATAGAAACATTGTTGAATACATAGTCATGATGATCACAAAGATAATAATAACATAATAAAATGTGGACCACCTAAAGAGGGGTCAGCAATGATTCTGTTCTTTTTATTCCCCCCAACTTCAAGTATTTTTGTGCCATTAGACAAATGCTACCTGTGACTGATGTTTGGGGAAATGCAGACTTGTAAAATCCACAAGGCGTGAGTACCAAAAAATCAATAGGACTGCATTCATAGCAAATAATGACAATACAACGCAGGATTGGTGATTTTTCTGTAATTCAGTTGATTCTGATCATCTTCAAATACTTGAAGACAGGTCCTAAGGGAAGCCTTTGAGAGAAACAACCCTAAAAATCTACAGTTTTAACTCATTTGGAGCAAGAGATGTGACTATTGTCGTGGCATTCCTTCAGTAGATATGTAATTTTCATTTGACATTTGAATAAAGGGAGACCAAAAGGGCAGGAATTTATGTACTTAAAGTAGAAAACAGAATGTATAAGTCTACTACAGAATGGGAAAGGGTGGCTGGAAAATAAATAATAAGTATTACTAACACAGCTAACATTTAACGAGCAATTATTATATGCAATGCACTATACTAAGTTATCTTAAATATACTAACGTATTTAATCTGAAAGAACATTAAATGATACCAAGGCAGAAATTGAGCAGAAAGAATTGGCAATATAATAAAAGACTAAAATAATATATAATTGCAAGTATTTTCCTTACTATCTTCAAAAAGATAATCTAAGCCTACACTAGAAAAACAAGATATTTTTATAAGTATTTTTATTGGTATATTATCATATTTTACTATTTTACTTTTCAGATTAATTGAAATGGATTGTTGGGCAAAACATTTTTGTCATTTATTAGTACTATCAAATTTATTAATATTATCTTAAAGTTAAGGAAATACTTTCTGATTATACAAAATGAAAATATGCGAGATAACCAAATTTCTTGTAATCAAAATGGCGACATCAGAACATCACAGAAGCATGATTCTATTGCTAAAAATAATTTGAACAGCTTAGCTACAACCTGTAAGCCTGGATGGCCACTTGTGTCTCAATTCGTCCCAGGAAAACTGTTGCAAAACAATATTATACATCAATATACCCACCTTCTGGTGTGGAAAGCCTGCACCTAATTTCTCTATTTATGACAAAAGTCCGGTTGCCAATAATTAAACATGTGATAGACACTCCCTTAGTCATCTGGAATATGGGAATACACTCCCTAAACTTCTCTTTCCATATTGCTGATCAAGCATCATTTTTGAATGTGAAAACCACTGGATTTGGACTATAAAAGATATATATAAAATATTTCATTACTATCTATGAGATTTTCATAAATTCAGTTGATTTTTTGCTAATTTTCTCTTTAAATGTACAATGAAATAATGATACTTTACATTAAAAGATGGGTGAGAGAACAAAATGAGTAAATGCTTGTCCACTTGTTTTTAAAATCTAAGGGTGTATTATTTACCCCAAGGAAGAAAATTGTCATTTTTGCTTATTCTTCTATTCTAAAAAATAACAGTAAAACTCCACTTGTAAAATCAAATATTTTACATGCTTTCACAACTAATGCAATACCGTGATATTGCTTCACATGTATTCTTTGCATTTCCAGACAGCCAAGGTTTATTTTTCTTTCTCAACTCAGTCTAAAATTAGATGGAATAAAATTTAAAAGGTGACATAATATCAAGGAAAACATACTAGGTATGTAATAACTGTAAAATTCAGCCACACATGCATTTACTTTGAGAGAAAGTATCATGTGTGACTCCTAGACACCTGGAAGATGATATCACAAATATAATACATCCTTCTCTGGCTGTCTATCTGCAGTAACATTCGAAGGTGTTGGTTGACACTTTTGAATGTCAAAGGAAGGAGAGAATAAAAACTTTTACTAGGATGAAATATGACTTGATTTCCTTAGAATTCTGGTACCTGATTAAGTACAAGTAAAGCAATCTTCTCTCCAGATAGACTAAGCTGGCATAACAGAGAGGAACGTTAACATCTGTTGCTGAGCTTGAGAAAAAGGCAAATATTTACATGTGAAAATGAAGGCATAAGAAGATTACAAACTCTTCTTATTGTAATGAAATAAAATCATGCCCTTCTTTTTCCCATGTAGTCCTTTGGCTAATATGTAGAACGTATACAAAACAACAGTGTCTGAATTCTAATTCTACATTTGATAATTAAGCTCAGATAGACTTAAAGAGGTAAACTTCAGAGTAGCATTTTGGTATTTAATTTTTTAATAACACAAACATCTTAGTTTTATTTTTCAGATATATCCTATCCCTGCATTTTTGCTCTCCGATAAAAGTTAAGAATCAGATTATCTGAGTCAAAGAAACAAAGATATAAACTGGCATTTTATTTAGATCATTTTAAATGTATACATTTTTAAAACATTGACTTCTTTGCAGTATTTGGTTTTATGTGCATAAAAAGATATGTTATTTATCCTCTGTTGGGTATTACAAGTTTTAAATTTAAATGTTAAATTTTCTGACTGGTTAGCTATTTCTAGACTTTTATACTTGAAAAAAAATTTTTATTTTGGTAAAAACATGTAACATAAGATCTACCCACTTAACAAATTTTAAGTGTTCCATGCAGTACTATTAACTTTAGGCACAATGGTATACAGCAGATCTCTAGAAATTAATCATCTTGCATAATTGAGACTTTATACTCATTGATTAGCTAGTCCCCACTTTCCCCTCTTCCCAGCCCCTGGTAACCACCATTTCTACTTCCTGATTCTGTAAGTTTGACTATTTGATATCTCATATAAGTGGAATTATGCAGGACTTGTCTGGCTTATTTTCTAGTGTTCTGTGTCTGGCTTATTTCACTTGGATGAATCTTGAGGATGTTATGCTATGTTGTTGCATAGTGCAGGATTTCTTTCTTTTTTAAGGCTGAATGATATTCCATTCTGTGCATATCTCACACTTCATTTATTCATCAGCAGACATTTTAGTTGTATTTATATCTTATTTTAAGTTAATTTTGTTTCCCAACATATTACTGAATTTTTATTACAGTAGTTTTATTTTCACAAGTAATTTAATCCAAACCTGTTGATTAATGATGATTTTGCTTTTTTCTTTTTTAAAAAAATTATTTATTTATTTATTTTTGGCTGCATTGGATCTTTGTTGCTACGTGCTTTCTCTAGTCGCAGCGAGTGGGGGACACTCTTCATTGCGGTGCGTGGGCTTCTCATTGTGGTGGCCTCTCCTGTTGTGGAGCACGGGCTCCAGGCATGCGGGATTCAGTAATTGTAGCATGTGGGCTCAGCACTTGTGGCTCGTGGGCTCAGTAGTTGTGGCTCACAGGCTCCAGAGCGCAGGCTCAGCAGTTGTGGCTCACGGGCCCAGCTGCTCTGCGGCATGTGGGATCTTCCTGGACCAGGGCTCGAACCCGTGTCCCCTGCGTTGGCAGGTGGATTCTTAACCATCGCGCCACCAGGGAAGCCTGCTTTTTTCTTTTTAAAGATTTTACCTGTTATGTTTTTTCGTTTTATTAACCAGTAATTCTAAAGACTGTTAATGGCTATAATAGAAGACACCATCATTTGTTCCCTTGTTAATTGGAGTGCATCAGGTTTCTTACCTTTAAAGACAATGTGTGTCTGCATATATTCACATGTATGTTTTATATATATTTGTGTTTGTTTTTGTGTGTACATGGGTTATGTATGTGTGTGTAATTATCATGCTAAGAAATAGGACTATCCTACTTTATTAAACTTACTTTAAGTTTAGAAATAGTGTTAATATTCTCAAATGTATTTTGGTATCTTTGGAGATGATCGTATGATTTTTCCTCTTTCATGTATTAATAGGATGAAATATACCAACAGTTCTCCCAATATGGAGCCATTCTCACATTGTTACTGTGAATCTCACTTGGTCATGTTACATTATTTTTTAATGGATTGCTCAATTCAATTTGCTAATATTTTACTTAGTGTCTTTTTACATCACTTATCAGACTCCATTGTCAGGTTTTATGGTAATGTTATGCTGACATCATAAACAGAATCCCAAGGTTGTCTTTCTCTGCCCATGTTCTGAAATATTTTAATTATCAAGGGAATTAACCATTCTTCAAAATTTGGTTAGATTTAATTCAAGACACTGGTGAGCCCTGGTGTCCTTCTAGAGTAGGGGAAGTAAGGGAGATGAGGAGGTGATGCCTTTGAACTCTAGATATTATTCTCTTTTAATTTATTTTGCCTGTATTCTGTGGTCCCCCTGGCATTTCCTTGGGTCAGGAGTATTTTCTTATATTGAATATTAGATTCTTCCACCAATTTCATTTATTTTTCTCTTTTTTTTCTAAAAACACTTAGTTTTATACCTAGGATGTATATTTGCATTCCTCCATATGTATCATTTTCTTTTGCATCTCTTTTAGTCTCTTTGCCTCCTTCTTTAGAACCTGAGCAGGATTCCTCTAAGTTTGCATTAACCATCACTGAGTATTCTAAAGCTTCAGTTCTTCTCCTCTTTTCTTCTAATGCAGTGTTTGTTTGTTTTTGTTTTTTTTAAATTAATTAATTAATTTTTATTTTTGGCTGCATTGGGTCTTTCTTGCTGTGCGTGGGGTTTCTCTAGTTGCGGAGAGTGGGTTGCTGCTCTTCTTTGCGGTGTGCAGGCTTCTCATTATGGTGGCTTCTCGTTGCAGAGCACGGGCTCTAGGCACACAGGCTTCAGTAGCTGTGGCACCTGGGCTTAGTAGTTGTGGCTTGCGGGCTCTAGAGTACAGGCTCAGTAGTTGTGGTGCACGGGCTTAATTGCTCCGCGGCATGTGGGATCTTCCTGGACCAGGGCTCAAACCCGTGTCCCCTGCATTGGCAGGTGGATTCTTAACAACTGCGCCACCAGGGAAGTCCCTAATGCAGTGTTTTAATCTCCTTTCATATATCAAGTGTCCTTAAAATGTTCCCTTAATTCAGCTAACTCTTTGAAGCTAGTAATTAGTCAGAAAAAAATAGCTTCTGTATCTTATATTTTAACTTTTATATTATAGTATCCTTTCATTTTTAAATATTTTAACACAGTAAAATATTTTTTTCCAAAATGTACAGGTATATCTTATATTTTATTCAGAAAAGAAACCTTTATCTGTTACCTTTTTCTGTGTTTGCCTATTACATTGTTAAACATTTTTTAAATTCCTATGTTGTTTGTATACGTGCATATACTAATTTTTAAATAAGGCAAGATCTACATATTCTCTTGATTTCCCATAAACAGTGTGTGTAAATTTCTCTCAACTCCTTCTCTATCGATTTGAGCTTTCTTGACTTCCCATGGAGTTATATCCTGATAAAACCATAGTAAGTTGAAAATATCGTAAGTTGAAAATATACTTACTACGTTTAACCTACCGAATATCGTAGCTTAGCCTAGTCTACCTTAAATGTGCTCAGAACATTTATGTTAGCCTAGAGTTGGGCAAAACCATCTAACACAAAGCTTACTTTATAATAAAGGTGACAGAATGGGAGCTGTGCTTGCTGCCACTGCCCAGCATCATGAGAGGCTATCAGAGCAAATTTCCCTAGACCAGGAGAAGATCAAAATTCAAAACTTGAAAAATAGTTTTCTACTGAACATGTATGGATTTTGTACCTTCACAAAGTCCAAAAGATCATGTTGAACCATCATAAGTCAAGGACCGTCTGTACTGGCGGAATTCTCAACAGACATAGGTTGAAGACTCTTTGATAGACCCAGCCTTTAATCAATCTTAGATATTTAGAAATGATGCACACCTTTGCCAAGCTTAGCTCTTTTCTTCTGCCAAGTTTACATTCCTAGTAAAGGCCCTTATCATTTACTTGCATTTTCAACATAAATTGAACTTTTTGGAATACAAGGACGAATAGATACAGATATAAAGGAGCTAATTGTAAATTTGAAGGCATAAAATGACCATGACCAGTTTTTCAGTCAGGTCTTGTCCATTGGTCATGGTCAATAATGACCAAGGGAATTGGAGATGGACTGAAAATAGAGTGGATTAATGAATATGTAATCTACTCTTTTTTACCGAAAGACTTTACTGTTCTACTTGAGTACTGAATTTACCTTTTTATTAATGAAACTTACTACTGGAGTCTGGACAAATATTAACCAATATTCCTCATTATGGTAGTGTAGAAAATATATCTTTGTGTTTTAATGAGACCACAAAACATTTGTAAGAAACGACATAATAAAATCTGTTAAATGTTTATTTTGTATGCAACAGATGTTGTATAAAATGAATTGGCATAATGAAAATTCTTCTTGTTGACTGAGAGACATCACTGTAAACAATCGTCTTTGTCTTGGGTTGCAATACAGAAGTAAACACAGAGATATGTGTAGGACCTAGATTCCTGGGTTTAGATGTGCTTTCTCTATTTTGTTTTCCCGTCCTTCTTGTCAAGCTGTCAGTGATGACTTCACACGACTGAAAATATAACTGCCTTTAGCAGTTCCCTCCCTGCTTCTAATCTCTTGCTTTGAAGCAGAAGCAGAAAATTAGTTTGGCTGAGAGTCAGAGCCAGCCTGAATGTTGTATTAAGTGAGGGTCACATGTCTCTGAAAATGGACTGGGGGCCTTATTTATGGAGAAAAGAATAAAAATCTTTATTTCATTGATTTTCCTTACTTTACACTTACAGCTGTTATTTAGAATTTTCAGGTTTGGTTGTTAGATAAAATAAGATATTACTATAGGCCAAACTTATATATGTAGCCCAGTTCTCTGTGTTCCCCACCTATGGAAGGTACTGTATCTTATTCACCCTTCTCTTCCTAGCAAAGTTCCTGGCATATGGTAGGTATTCAGTGAATATTAAATTGAATTGAACCAAAGTACTGATTATATATGCCCCCTTCCATATCCCACACGCATTTGAAACTTAGGGTGTAGAAAACTAAACTCGTCATTCCACCCTTGTTTTCTACTCAGTTTGGTTTTTCTCCTCTTGTATTTCCTATTTTGATGAATAGTTCAAACTCTCACCTATTTACACAGGCCAGGAGCCTAGGAGCCAATATGTGTTTCTCTTTTCCCTTCAGTGCTAATAACTAATTGATAACCAAGTCTTATCTATTTTCCTTCCCAAATAGCTCTTGAATCCATGACCTCCTTCCTCTCTACTCTCATTGTCTTGATCAAGGCCTTCATAGTTTTTAATGACTCCTTAATAGTCCTATCCCTTCCAATTTATTTTCTAGGTTCCTGCCAAATATTATTTTTTAAAACAAAAATATGATTATTAAATTTAGCTCATAGTTAAATTTAGCTCTTCTTGACAAAGATGAGAATTCAGAGAGGACAAGGCAGCTAGAATTGACAGGGCAGAATATCCAAGAAAATAAAAACTATACAAAGAGAGGACTTCAGAGATTTGTAGAGAATATTCCTTGAATCTTTATCAGAATACTGATCAACACACATGTATGAGGAGACTACCCAAGGCTAAGGAAAGAACCACTGGAAAGGAGAAAGTAGAACAACACCCAGAATTCACTCAAGGCCATGGATAGTTTGTGTTTCTACTAACCAGAGTGCAAAACTGTTGAATCAGGTAGGATACTCAGAACAGTACTGTCTCACTAGTGGAAAAAATTCTACCTAGACTAAAAGCTGTTCTGGTTCCACCAAACTATGCTTTAAAGTAGGCTTCAAAAGGAGCAAATTATTACCAAATAATTTAACTGCATCCGAGAACAAAGCTGAAGAATATTTAGAAGAATACAAAGATATTCAGCACAGAAATAAGGTCTAGAATCCTATCAAACTCACAGTGTCTAGCATCCTCTTAAAACCTACAAGCAAACCAAGAAGCAGGAAAGTATAATTCATAATGTAGAGAAAAAGTAATCCATAGAAAAAAACCAGAAATCACAAAGTTGATAGAATTAGTGGACAGTAACATTAAAACTGTTATATATCTATTTGAGAAGGTAGAGGAAAGCACGAAAGGAGAAATATGGAGGTATAAAAAAGTCCTAAATAAAATTCCAGAGGAAAATATGTCTGAGATGAAAAATACACTAGATACAATTAAGAGCAGATTAGCCATTGCAGTAAGACTAGTGAATTTAATCACATCATAATAAAAACTATCTGAAATGAAAAAGAAGGGGGAAAAGACTGGGGAAAAAAAAAAAAAGAGTGTCAGTGGGATGTGAGAACACTTCAGGTGACCTAAAAATGGGTAATTAGATATCCCAAAGGAGAGGAGAAAGAGTTGCAGAAAAATGATATTTGAAGGAATAATTGCTGAATACCGTATAAATGTGGTAAACAGAGCCCTCTTCGGCCCAGTGAATATCCAAAGTCTCATCTCCCTGTCTTGAACTTGCTACTGAATTAAGCACTGCTAAGAGACAAGTTCACATGGCATAAGTGAGGCTGAGACAAAGCAAAGGAAACTTCCTGTTGACCAATGTACATGACAGGACTAGAAAGAGTTCCAGATCCTCACCAAAAGAAATGCTGGAGTGAATGATCACCTGGTTGCAGAGTTAGAACACTACGACACCAGGATGGTTCTATTAAGGATAACCCACCCACCTGGCAGCAGTTCTGGGATTCACACCATCTTTTAGACTCTTCCCCTGATAAACTATCAGCTTCTTGCTTTCTTTTATACTCTCCTTCCAGATATCCTTGGTCTCTCTTTAATGTCTATAAAAACTTCTCTTTTCTTCTTTCTTCAAATATTTTATATCTACCTATGAATTACTGTCCCCTAAGGGTTAAAGCTTCCATGAAACAGAGGTCAATAATACCTGTGAGCTATTTGTTTCTTAGCGACCATTACCACCCACTCTGGTCCATATCTAGAGCAAAGCCCGGGGGCTGTCCACTTGTTAACTCAGCTGGAAGAGGAAACAACAGGGAAAGCATTCATGGAAGAAACTTTATATCTCAGCAATTTCTAGACACAAAAGACATATTCTGACTTTCTAGTTTGACATAATTCTGTTTGCCTTTTATTATACACAAATAAGGATTTTTACAAAGTCATTTTGCAATAATTACTGTATTTGGCCATCTGTTGACACCATGTGAGATTTGAGTATAAATAGATGGAGAAATGGTTAAAAAAACTCAGGCCACGTGTTGTGTAACATCTTGCACCATAGATCCCTATCTTTTTCGTAATATGTTTTAATATGTGCAGTAAGATACTTTAGGTAAAGGGCATAGAAATTATAGACTAACACCAGCTACAGAATCAAGAAATGTATTGCGATTTTAGAAATAATCTTGTCACAACTTATCAGCCACTGAATTCAGTGATGAACATTAAATAGCTTTTTATTCCATTATAATCTTATTTTCTTTCATAATGCTCATCATTAAAGAATAGACTCTATTGTAAAGAGTATCAAAAAAAGTATCAAATCTTCTTAGGTCCCACTGAAGCTAAGCCATTTCCCACCTTTTCTTTGCTTGCTAAAGATAAAATGAAAAATCAAATGACTATCTAAAGTAGTTTTTAAAAGGACTGTATCATGGATGCTGTGAAATCCTGCCTGATTTAAGTTCTGTGAGTAGCTGGCTCTCTTGAGATGGCAAATGCATTGCTCACAGAACAGTGCACTATTCACGTTTGTCTCTGGAGTCTCATTTATCACAGTGATCTGTGGACATGATAACATAATCTGTATACAGTGTTCCTTTTTCTCCGGGGTGGTCTGGGTATTTTTAAACCAGTTACTCAGATTATCCCTTCAGTCCTATCTTAACAATTTTTACTCCCAAAACTTACTGAGCACAGACTGTACTTTGCACCTGCGTAGGGAATCCTCTGGGACCTAGTAAAATGCAGGAGGCATTGTAAAGCAAACAGGTGAAGATGGTAAGCATCTGAACAGAAAACATCATTAAAGATAAAAATTGGCAAAGTATATGTTTAGGGTCTAGAAGTAAAATGCAGCCAAGATTTCTTACTTCTACTCACTGCTTCCAGAAATCACTCTATAAGAGATCATGAGAACGTCTCTCTCTTATTGTTCTCACTGAAACAGGTACCTGAGATCAAATATGTAGCTAAGGGGACAGACTGGAGACTGAGTCTGAGACAAATATTTTCCTCTACCTCCATCTACAGAAAGAAGCGCTGAACTGTTACTTTAGTAGCCATAAGCAAACCTTGTGTCCAGATCTTGTTTTTTAAGTATCCATCCCTACCAAAAGAAACAAGAGCTTCTTAGAGGAATGTCTGATTCCAGGGCGGGGGCAAAGAAGGTACAAGATGAAACTGAAACATATAGGTATGACAGAAAATAAGAAAGTGCTCAGGAAAATAATAGAAACCTGTCAAAAGAACAGAGTTAGCTTGACAGGGTTCAACTGGCTAAAGCTGAAGACAGCTTGATCATCAAAATAAATGCGCATGTCAGTGGATTGTAACCCATTGAATGAAGTAGGAAATACATACATAAACAGAAGAGAAATGATGACATTTTCTTAAATTAGTGTGCAGACTGATAAACGTGGAAGGAGTGATGGGGTGAAAAAATATCATTTGTAACCATTGTAGTAAAGATTGATTCAGGCAAGACACATCACAGGGTACAATATTTGTGGAAATTGGCTGGATGAGGAGTGAGCTGTCTGCATGTTCTCAAAGTGTCTCATCACAGACCGTTGAGTAGCAACAAGGAGAAAAACAGTAAACTAAAGAGTGGAGAAAACAAAAGCAAGTTGACCTGACGATCCAGATTAATGTCCTCAATAAGGGGCATATACACATCATGTGTCTTGGTATACGATACCCTGAGAAGGATACCTTATCACTCCTGCATATACCAGTTGGAGCGGCATAACCTGAGTCTAATCATGAGAACACTTTAGCCAAACCCAAATTAAGAAATTTTATAAAATTGGAAATGTTTTAAGAAAATTTCTAACTTTATAAAATTACTAGCCTGAAGTTTTCAAAAATGCCAACATCATGACAAAGGAAGGCTGAGAAACTCCTGTAGATTGAAGGAGACGAAGGAGATATGAAAATTATAAACACAGTATGTGACTCCAGACTTGGCATGTGGACTATAGATTAGATGAAAATATTATCTCAGTGTTAAATTTCCAAAATTTATTGCGCAATTTATTTCCTGAATTTCCAGTTATTTATTTAAGCTTGGAGAGTCATACCACTGTTTCTTCTACTTCATGGTCGGTTTTAGGGAATTTCTTCAGCTGAAATGTTTTGATTCATATTTCCTATTTTCTTCTATTGTAGCTTTGTTGCTATAGAGTTTTGGGTTTTCTTTCTTTACTTCCCTATTGTCAGGTGTTGTGTGGACAGGGTTCCCAGTTCAAGAACATCATTTTCTATCAGTGTGGCAAAGTGCAGTTTCCTTAGTGGAAGATGCTGGCAGCTTGGGTAGAAAGAGAGTGATTGGCATGTGTTGCTTCTCTTTCACTGATGCATGTTCCGTAATTTCACCTTTTTACTTTGTTTTGTCCTTTCACTGCCGTGAATGCAGGTCAAATAGGCAACTGACATTATTTTTCAGAACCAGAATTTCCTTCATTATTTCCGTTACCAGATTCCTCAACGAGCCCAAACGCTTAGCACTTCAAGCCATGTTTAAAGTATACAGAGTCTTACTTTCACTGCTGAGGATGACAGAGAAAATAATATTTCTGAAATGGAAGCTGGGAATGTATATTGTAAGCATATCATGACAATTGTATTGTTTCTGCTTTTCCTGTGTTTTGGTTCCCCTGAATAATAATGTGTGTTTGCTGTGAGTGAAGGAGCCCACATTCATTGGGCTGGTAATTTATTGTTGAAGGCAATGAAATTGTAAGGTTTCTTTGAGTGGGCTCCTGTCAGCAGTACAGCAGGTGTCTGCCAGGATTTTCGTTATTTGATTTATTTTTTTTTGGAAATTCAGAGAGCTCCTATCTTTTCATGGAAAGCCACTCTCACCTGGGATTCATCCTCAATTATAGGCTCCTCTTAACAGAATTTCATGCCTCAAGGCAGAATTCATCCTACCCAGCTCAGTGGCCCGCACTTCTTCCATTACACGGTCATTCAGTGGTGACTCAGCAGGTCTGTACACTATTAGACTATGAATTCCTCGAAGGCAGGAGCCACTCCAACCCTTCCAGCCACAGAGAGATTTAAGAGGACACCACCTCTGTACTAAATGAATGGGGTGGGATCATCACAAGTGTCCTGAGCTGAATGTGTGCATAGACCACTTAGCTGAGGGGACCTTAAATGTTCTGTGTAGAGCAACGGGAGAAATGTGGGGGTTTTTCCCCAAAAAGAAATGGGTGGAGAGAAAATAAGCAAAGAATAAATAAGAGAGAAAGTAGAGAGGCAGTCTGCACCACAGGACAGAAAACTAAAGCTAGAATCCAGAACAGGCCAAGAGCTGTTGTATTTTTAAGGACGATGATTAACACACAACTTCAGGTATTTGCAATGCTACAATGGGCTGCAATATACATTTTTGTGGCTCTCCAAAACTTGAGTATGTTAAAATATATACAATGTGTATAAGATTTTCATTTTATGAGCATGAAGGAAAATGCTAAGTTACATGACTGGCTCAAAACAATTTGAATAAGAACCATAGGCATGGAACACTTCCACAATTGTGAAATGAAACCAAATCAGAGAAGCAGAAACTCAGAAGGAAGGGATGACCACAAAATTATAAGTCGACAGATAATTTGCTAAAATCATGAGTAGGATTTTCCAGGAAATGTGGACAGAAGACTTAAGGCAATTTTGTCTAGTGTTTAAGAAGCAGGACGTCCTTGCTGATCTCTCAGATTTATTTCTCTCTCTACACAAGCACAGCGCTTCTCACATAGTAGGCTACATACTTGCTTAAGAGTTGAGCCTAAGATGTTACACCTGTACAATCTTTGCTAGCTTTAGAAATAAACATCCAGTGGAATCTATTTTAGCATTTCAACGCAAACTATCAAATTTGAAAACACCAAAGTGCCAAACAATAGAGAAATGACTAAAAAAATTATAATACCTCTGCTCTATTTCATACATGCCACAATAACAAGGTTTGAAATATATCTATATAAGCTGACATAAAGTTTTCTAAGACATAATGTTATATGAAAAAGATATGCTGCCCAATATACAGATACAATTATCCTATCTTATGAAAAAGCTCTGGGAGCATATATTGTAAATTAGTAACAGCACTTCCCCTAGTGAAAGGATTTAATTGGGTATAAAAGTAGATCTTCACTTTTTACTTTATATCCTTCTATATTATTTAAAGTATTGTCATGGGAATTAATATATATAAAATGTAATATAATTCATTTAATACATAATTTAATATACATACACAGTATAAAATAGAACTGTTTTGGGGACATGGATAATTGAGTGAATACAAAATGCTTTCTGTTACAATTAAAACACTGGATAAAAATAGAAATTTTGTGTGTATATATTTATGTACGTATAGTGCTGAGCTCGTAGAAAAGAACTGGAAATGAAAACCCACAGATACTTCCAGTAAATGGGAAGAGGAGAGAGTGCATGTCAGGTGGGAACTATGTAAGGCGAATCTTTGTTAGATATGAATGTGATTATCAGACTGGGAAATAGACCATCACAAATAGATGGTTGGGATTCTCTCTTTTTTCAGCTTTATTGCAGCATAATTTGATTAGGTGACATTCACCAATTTTACTTGTACAGTTCAACGAATTTTGATAAATGCATGGTTGTATATCCCCCACCACAATCAAATATAGAACACAAGCCAGAAACCTCTCTGGTGGCCCTTTGTAATCAACATCTTTCTGTCACACCCAGCTTCTAGGAACCACTGATCTGATTTCTGTCCTTATAGTTTTGTGTTTTCCAGAATTTCATATAAATGGAATTATACGTTAGGTAGCTTTTCAAACCTGGTTTCTTTCACTCAGCATAACGCTTTTGAGATTCATTCCTTCCTTTTGTTGGTAGTATCTTATTGTGTTGGTATACCATGATAGGTTCATTTATTCATCAGTTAATGGACATTGTGGTTGTTTCGAATTGGGCTTATTCTACATAAAGCTGCTATAAACATTTGTGTACAGGTTCTGTGTGGACATACATTTTCATTTCATTCAAATATCTAGGAATGGAATTCCTGGGTCATATAGTAAGTGCATGCATGAATTTATAAGATGAACTGCCAGTCTGTTCTCCAAAGTGGCTGTAGTAATTTACATTCTCATAAGAACTTTATGAGAATTTAATTGTTTTACATCCTTGCCGTAACTTGGTTTTGTTATCATTGTTACCATATCTTTATTTTTGTTTTATGTTCTAATACATATGTAGTGGTATCTCGTGATTTCAAATTTGCATTCCCCTAATGATTAATTATGTTAATCATCTTTACATTTGCCATCTTTATTGTTTTTTGGTGAAGTTATACCGTATGATATTTGTCTTTCTATGTCTGACTTACTTCACTTAGTATGACAGTCTCTAGGTCCATCCATGTTGCTGCAAATGGCATTATTTCATTCTTTCTTATGGCTGAGTAATATCCCATTGTATATATGTACTACATCTTCTTTATCCATTCATTTGTCGATGGACATCTAGGTTGTTTCCATGTCTTAGCTATTGTAAATAGTGCCACAATGAACAGTGAAGT
Source organism: Orcinus orca (assembly GCF_937001465.1). Classification (NCBI taxonomy): domain Eukaryota; kingdom Metazoa; phylum Chordata; class Mammalia; order Artiodactyla; family Delphinidae; genus Orcinus; species Orcinus orca. Next base: position 16,841,106 of record NC_064576.1, on the reverse strand, counting down.
GCATGAATCTTTTCTCTGGATATATGCCCAGGAGTGGGATTGCTGGATCATATGCTATAAAGCTAACGTAGCTAAACCCTTTGACCCCACAATCATCCTCCTACATATTTCCAACTGACTTGGAAACTCAGGCTCATAGAAAAATCTGTAAATGAGTGTTTACAGCAGCTTTATTCATTCTTGTCAAGAATTGGAATCAACCAAGATGTTCTTCATTAGGTGAAAGGGTAAACAGACTGTGGTACTTTCGTGCAATGGAATACCATTCAGCAGTAAAAAGGAATGAGCTCTCTTGGCATGTAAAGATGTGGATGAATCTAAACTAGATATTGATAAGTGAAAGAAGCCAGGAGGAGAAGGCTATATATTGTATTATTTCATTTACCATTATTAGTTCCATTCTGGAAAAGGCAAAATCATAGAGAAGATAAACTGATCAGTGGTTTCTAGGGGTTCAGAATGGGATAGGGAGGTACTGAGTAGGAAAAACACAGGACATTCTTTTGAATAGAGAAAATACCCTGTATGATACTGGAATTATGGATACATAACACTATACACGTGTCAAAATCCATTGAGCTTTGCAACACAAAAGCGAACATTAGTGTATGCAAATTTAAAATACATATATATTCCACCCTAGGATGGAATGCAGAATGTGTCAAAACTATCTAACTGTGTTATAGCCTCATAGAAGGCAGTGTGGGGAAAGGTGCTGAGCTAAGTACCTTTGGAGATGAGTGGATTCTATAAGACTAAAGGCAAAAAGAGCCATACATAAGCATTGTAGACTGGTTAATCAGGTGTTTTACAAGGGCATGGAGGTTAACAATTCTGAAACTACTACACACGTGTACCAAAACTGAGGAAGTAAATAAATGGATAACAGACAATGGGAGCTAAGTCTCTCTATTAGAGTGGGAGGTGACAGACAAGCAAGGAGCAGAGGCTAGAATGATCCATGTTATAACGGATTAGAGTTGGGAGACATTGAATTCATGTTTAGTTTAATGTAGATAGAGATGGTTACACATATACATATTTTTAGACATGTGTTTATGCACAGGTTATTATAAACACATATTTCCTTGATTTACCAGCTGAGAGGGCCTAGGAGCAATCACACTCCATTAACAATGAGCACAACATTGTAACTCATTTTATGCAAAAATTTAAACACACGCATGTACATGCACACAAATATTTGTAAGGCTGCATCCTAAAGTGTGATTATCTTAAGTTCGCAGCGGTGTGTAGGGTTGTAGCTAACGGGGTACACGTAGGTACAGACTTCTTTCCCTCTTCTTTTCTCTTATTTGAATACTTTATAATGAGCATGTATTTGCGATATTTGTGAGTTACGTATGATTTAAAATAAACTTTTTGTATATATTTTATCTTTTCTGCTACCAAGCCTTCCTTAATCAATTATTTTCTTTAACTCCTGTAACATCAAATATTTTTTTCCAGTGTATCCTCTGCTAAGCACGTAGACAGGAATAAGTTTCTCCCGGGTTAAAAAGAAAAACGAGCAAACAAAACAAAACAAAAAGCCACCTTATGCCTATTAGTTACTCCAGATCTCTTTTTTCTTTTGCTGCCAAACTACTTGAAAGCATTGTCTACCCGAGTTAGTTCTGCTTTCCTGTCTATTTTTCGCACTGTCAGTTCTCTGCAGACTACCTTTTGTTTTTACCACTCTACTCAAGCTGATGTTAGGACAGCCACCCTGAGGGAAGCGGCGTAGCGGGGAGGCCGGAGCTCTGGGCAGATGTGGGCTCTGCAGCTGGGAGTTTGCATATTCTGCTTGACTTTCCTACTCTGTCTCCTTAGTCTAGTCCTAAAATAAGGAATAGGACTGTATCTGTCTTGGTATCTCTCAGCATAGGGCCTGAGACATAATATAGTTAGATAAATAGTGATCAGGAGATCTCGGTGTGCGGCCCGGCGCCGTCCCAGCGGTGCAAGTTCTCACTCAACCTGCAGCAGCGGGGGAGCCGCCCGCGTCCTCCCGCCCCAGCAAGCCGACGAGCAGAACGTGACTGATTCTGTTTCTTAAACTTTCCGAGAAACTGTATACCTCAGTGTTCCATCACTGTCTGAAGGTCGGAGGACCCCAGCGCTGTGCGGGCAGCACCGGAGCCGAGGAGAAGGAGCTGCCCCACCCCGACCCCTGGGCCCTGCCGTCCCTGCCCGCCCAGCGCCACCGGGGATGGATGGCGGGAGCACGACGCCAGGGGGCGGCAGGACCAGGAGGGAAGGGGCAGCGGCCGCAGCACAGCGCGGGGAGCTCTCCAACCTCCACTTGGATCCACTGACATCACGTATGATTTCCATCCCGGTCACTGTCACGGTCACGGCGTTTTCCCTGCCCCGCCCTCCCAACTGTCTTCCCAGCGCAGACCTTCCACGTGGCATACCTGCTCTCTTTGGATATGAACTTTTCCGTGGTGAGACACTGCACACAGACATATATGAAGAAAGAATGTACGGTCAGTTCCTATGGTTTCTGTAGGTCACCCTCATCTTGTAAATTGTCCACAAAGGAGATCACAGCCGTGAGGAGGAGGGGCCGAGCCCTTTGGGGCCAGAGGGAGGAAGTGGCCTCCTTTGCCCCCGGAGCCTTATAGGTGGGTAGGTGCTGCTGTGGCCGCCACCCCGGGAGGCTAGCCCTGCCCCGAGGCCTGGACCCCGGCGGCATCTCAGCTTGGCTTCAGCTGGAAGTCATGTCACGCATGCTCTGTGTCGGAATCCACTTTTCGTGCCGTTGGTGTCTGTAAATCCTGGATGGGTTACTTTGGCAAATTATTGCTTTGGGTCTTTGTAAATTAAATTTCTTTTCTCTAAGGATAAAGTGAATAAAAAAGAATCTCCCAGGGCTTCCCTGGTGGCGCAGTGGTTGAGAGTCCGCCTGCCAGTGCAGGGGACACGGGTTCGTGCCCCGGTCCGGGAAGATCCCACATGCCGCGGAGCGGCTGGGCCCGTGAGCCGTGGCCGCTGAGCCTGCATGTCCGGAGCCTGTGATCCGCAGCGGGAAAGGCCACAACGGTGAGAGGCCCGCGTACCGCAAAAAAAAAAAAAAAAAAAAAAAGAATGTCCCAGCTCCCAGTGATGGTGGGAAGCTGTCCCAGGCAGCGTTGGGCTCATGGTGAGGACCCTGGTGTACTGGCACCACTGTCAAGGTCAGCTGGGCCCTGTCCCGCCTGCCTCAGGGACTTTGGGTTAAGAATTAGGAAAAGTGAAGACCAAACAACACCCGCTCAATGACGCTGACGATTCGGAGCACAAAACAGGAGCTTTGTGGCTTAGGAAGCTTATGTCGTTGTTAAACCACAAGACAGTCGTGAACTAAAAGAAAGCAGGAAGAGAGGCCTGGTCACTGCCCTGACACCCAGGCGTGTCCCCGCACAGTCCTCCTTGTCTCTGAGGTGCCCACACGCAGTGGTAGCCCAGCCGCAGACCCCACGGGGCGCCCCGGTCACTCTCGTGGTCACTGCCCTCCTGCCTTCCTGCACCCCTGTCACCCAGCCCTTCAGCACACAGATGCCCCGTGTCCAAGAGGCGTCACACGGGCACACCTTCAGGCCCCTCTTGGAGCGCCTGTTAGGTCACAGAGAAGTGGCCCCAGAAGGTTCTGCCAGGTTGACACTCGGCCAAGTGCAGCTCTCTCCTGCCTGTTTCTTCTAGGAAAGGGGACGTTGGTCTTTCTTCCTCCACTGCAGAAGCTCCACATGTGTTTGCTCTATGACAGTTGGCTCGGGCCTGGAGGCATGGCTGGGTGACTTGGGCCTGCGTCTTTTTGCCCCCTGCCAACCAACCAGGTGTATCTTCAGCGGACTGGGAGGCCGTAGCTGGTTTAACTCTGCACATCTCTATCTTCAGAGGCTGATTGTGACCACCAGTAAGCTCTTAGGGAGAGTCCTGGGTACCTGTGCAAGGCTGCTGAACACAGGTGGGGCAGGAAGCAGTCACCCAGCCCCTGGATTCTATCGTCAGGCTATTACTACCGTTAGGAAACAAAATCCCGTGGACAGAAAAGAAATTTGGCTTTAAAGTAACACAAATTTTAATCAGGTTCTTGACAAATCTTTCGCCCGCACACCTCCACCCCACCCAGAAGTCTTACCAACATTTGTACCATTCCTGGGCCCTCAGGGGCAGCTCCGTGTCCCTGAGCCGGTGGGGTCGGCGGCCGTGGATGGTGTACAGTAAAGCAAGTCACACAAATTTAAAAAAAAAATCTGTAGAAAACAGGAAATGGATTCTTCAGTCTTTGACTTCTAATGGTAGTAATACTCTTTTAACTCTTCACGCTGCTGCTAGAGTCTGTATACGCAACCTGAGTGTTTGCTGGAAAACTAAGAAAATTGGGATCATGTAAATTGCTTTCCGATCTATTTTTTCCACCCTGATGTGAATCATACTTCTGTAAACAATCATGTTCATTAATAGATTCTTTTTCTTACTTCAAAAACTGTAAAACTACCTGCTCTAATATATAACATCGCAGAATTTTGCTCTTAGGTTTATTATAGAATTTCTCCATCCTGACATGTTTATCGTACATGGAATTTCTACCAGACTGTCACAGTCTTTCCTGTTGTCTGTATAAGCATTAATCAGTAGACAGGGACCTTCTTGGAGCAAAACACATACATTATTCATAATTATATCAGCTAGGTTCCAGCATCCCACAGAGGTAAGGATTCTATACCTTGTATGAAATTGTCAGGACTTCATAAAACCATACAATCATTTATTCACTTGGCATTCTATTCGGGAATGATTAATATTTATCAAATACTATTAAATCCAAGGCACAATACAAAGCATAAACCTACAGTCTTATATGAAGCATTTGAGGATATATGTGTTTCAGAATTTCGACTCTTAAAAATTCTTTTTAGATTTTAGAATGATAATGTGATGAACACACCATTTTAAAGCCATACCTATTCAAGCTTTGGACAGCACCACGTTTGAACACCTATCATTTCAAGTCAGGTTTTGCCATCAAATAAATTTAAATTAGATCAGGTTTTGGTGCCAAATCAAATACAATATAAAAAATCTGGTTTTAACCGTTTTATTTTAAATTTCAGAATTAGATACCATCAAACATATTGTGAGGCAAAGAATGATGACTAGGACTCTTTTTTTGAAAGACCTTAACATTTTATATGGGAGATAAAATAAGTTTTTAATAGGAAGCAGGAGATAGTTCATGTTGATTAAGGGTCACCAATTAAGCAAGGGAAGGAGAAACAATAGAATCAATATCTACTAGGAAAGAGGTATGAACAGGTTTCAGATAATGATGAGAGAGGGAAGGGATAGGCATTTTAGGGAGTGGGAGGAAGCATGAGGAAATACAGAAGTGGGAAAAGAAAAGAAATAACTTCAGAAAAGGTATGGGTCCCAGAGTTCTGGGAGTGTAGATCGTGGAAAGGGGTTGAGTGGTGGTAAATATAGCTGGAACAATGCATCAGGGTTACATTATAGGGGGCTTATGTTTTGCTCCTACCTTTTTTGTCTTTCTATAGCCTCTTTCAGGGCAGTTAAATCCACTGTCAGTTATGCTAGCATGTATCTATTAACATTTCCCAGATCACTAATTCTAGACAGATCATTCCTAGGAATGATCTTTTCCAGCTGCTTCCTGGACCTATCCACCTGTGCATCCTGTAGACATCTTAAAGCTAATTTGTTTAAAACCTCATTCATTCATTCATTAAACAATGTTATTAGCCAGTGCCCTAGACATTGGAGGTTCAATGGTGAAAGTCATATCCCTGACAGTACTTATTGACTCATAGGGAAGGAGACATTATCCAAGTAATTGCACGGAGGGAGAAAAACTACAAACTGGAGGATGCCCTGAAGGAAGGAAAAAATGCCCTTCTGAAAGGGTGTGTACGAACAAGTTACTCTGCTCTCAGAGAGGCTGGTGCTCACTGAGGAAGTAATCTCTGAGCTAAGATAGGAGGTTGAAGAGGACAGGAAGACTCTCAGTTGCGGTGAAGCACTGCAAAGCATCTGTGAGAGCCAGTGTGGCTGGAACACACAGAGCGAGGTGGAGAAGGTTACGGACCAGATGAGAACTGACCACATAGGAGATTATGAGCTACTTTAAGGACTTGAGTCTTTATTATTTGAGCAGTGCAAAACCAGGGAGAGGATTTCAGCATGACCAGATTCTGTGTGTGTGTGTGTGTGTGTGTGTGTGTGTGTGTGTGTCTTCTAAACTGCATTTAAGTTGGCTATGTGTACGTTTAAGCGTATTTGATCCCCTGGGTTGGCTGTTAGTTGTTTAAAACTTTGCTAAAGAACACACCTATGAAACGTCCATAAAACGTAAATATATAGCGCAATAAATTTGTATAATGTAAGCAACAAGGATCCGCCACTTATATGGTGAAATCAAACATTGCCAATTCTCCAGAAGCTCTTTGTACCTCTATTCCAATCACAACTCCCTTCTTCCCACTGAAAGGATACTGAGTACAATGTATGAAGTTTCATAGTAATTATTCTTCTATTATTTTATAGACTTACCATCTAAATATGAATCCCTAACCATTAGTTTCCTGTTTTATGTTTATATAAATGGAATCATAAAGCATATGTGTAAGCATTTGTGTATGACTTCACTCACTGTAAATTTTGTTTTTCCAATTTGTTCATTTTAAATGAATATATGTAGTTCATTCATTTGGGGGACTATATAGGATTCTTTGTATGCAATGATTTATTTACCTATTGTCTTGATGGTAGACAATTTCAATGTTTCTCTCCTGCTGATTACAGGTAATGCTATTGAGAGCATTTTTGAATATCCTGGAACACATACACATGACATTTCCCTAGGAAAAAATACTCAGAGGTATATGCCATCCTACATAACAATATATGCAAACCTGCATACATGTAATAGTAATGTAATGTTATATACTATTATATCTGTTTTCCTATATTCTGTTTTTCACTATTTTGTCTTTCTGCATCATTATAAATTATTCCTTCTTCTCTATCTTCCAGTTAATTAATTTTCTCTTCTGTATCTTATTGAGTTCTTAATTTAGGTTACTGTTTTGGTCATTGCATTGCTCCAAAATTTCTATTAGTCTCTTTTTTAAAATTAAAAAAATAGACCTGCCTGACAGATTTTTTAAATGAGCAGTCTGTATCAGCACTATCTAATACAATTGTCTACTATGATAGAAATATCCTATAAATCAGTATTGTGCTATAAAATATCAACCAACCACCTTATAGCCATTGATATGTTGAAATGTAGCTAATGAAGCTGAAGAATTGAACTTTTTGTTAATTTGAATTGTTTAAAATTTTAAGTTAAATAGCCACACATTTCTAGTAACTTCCATATTAGACAACAAAGGTCTATATATTATGATTCTATAATTATTCTACTTTCACCATCCACTTACACTTTTAAAATAAAAACTTAACATGCTCCATTTGAAAAACTTGAAAAAAAACAATTATAATCAATTAAGCAAGATTCACTTATCAACATTCATATTTTATCTTATATATATACACATATATATGTATATTTGTGTCTGAGATTGTCTGTGTATGTTTACAAATACACACACATATGTGTAATATACAGAAGATAAATTTTTGCAACATCATTATAGGTACTTTTATAGCCTTCCCTGTTCACCTAACATTTATCAAAGAATTCTGTTATTAAGTAGTCTCTAAAATAATTGTCTATAACGATTATGTAAGACGTCCTCTTTTGTTTCTGTCTAGATTTAAATATTCTCCTATTGCTAAATATTTAGACTTTTTACAATATTATGCTATTATTGCTCACAGGATTATGAATAGCCTGTGAACCTAAAATATGGACTTTAAATCTAGTTGATTTCTTAGGATTACTGAAATTAAGGTGGGATTGCTAGAATAGAGTACCCGTTGACTAAGTGTGTTTGTCATATATTAAATTGATTTCCAGAAAAGTTGTACCAATTTGTTTCCATTGGAGAAACATAAGAATACAGCCTCTTCTTATGGATCTATGCTTTGTCATCTGACTTGAGTTTTTACCACCCAGCATAAACTCTCTAAGGACATAAAGCATATCCTCAGTTTGATATGCAGGATTTTTCTCAATTCTATTTATATTTGAACTCTCTGAGGATTTAAGGCTTAAGCTACTCTGTCCCTTTTGAAACTTTCTCTTGTATTTGCCTCCTTAACACTGTGTTATTGTGAGTTTGTTCTATTTCTCCTCTCCCTCTTCCTGTTGCCTTTCTTTCTTGTCTCTACATGTGGCATTTGCCATAGTTCTGGTCTTTAATATCGTTGTTCCATAACCTCTCATGAAGTCCCCTCCCTGTCCCTTATTCAGCTCTCCCATCTTCAAACCTAACTCTTAAATCTATATTTCCAGGCTGTCATGTCTTCAGAGATCAAGTATGCCTGTCCCTACTGTCGCCCATCATGTCTAGGATCTGCGTTTTAACACTACCCCTGCCCCCACCCACCCTAACTCAACTCCCTGTATGTTCTGCTTTTCCCTTTATGTAAGTAATCTCATTGTTACTTGGGTTCAAAAAAACCTCACTTTTTTTTTTTTCTTATCTCCTTTGTCTCACATATTCAGTCCGTCATCAATGAATGATTGAATTCATTGATGACGGACTGAATATGTGAGACAAAGGAGATAAGAAAAAAAAAAAGTGAGGTTTTTTTGCAGTTTCAATCAAATCATGTCTAACCTTCCATTACTGCCGCTTACATGCTAAAACGGGCCCTTATTACCATGGCAATTTACTCTTAAACAATGCTCCAGCTTTTAGACTTTCCTGTTATTAATCTAGTCTTCACAATGCTTCTAAATTCATCTATTTAACTTATCACTTGGCGGGTACGGCTCTCTTCATCAGAAGCTTTCAATGCCTCCCTGTTGTCCTCTAAGTAACCCCCAGTTTCATAGTTTGTCATGTATCCAGCCAGCCAGCCATTCAAAATTTGAGTGCCTGCATACGGTTTATGTGTAGAGCAGTGACATTCAGCTACTGGAGATACTAGGCCCTTGCGTGAAGAGGTCTGGAAGTGCCTGGGAGTTGACCTCCCCTGAGGCTTCCACTAGCATATGACTGAGAAATGCAGCTGTAAGGAAGCCCCAGATCCATTGCCTGGATTTTAGCAGCTCTGAGGCTTAGATTACATACCAAAGTTTCCCCATAGCATCAGGCTGCAGCCTACCCTCTGTGGGCCTTTTTCCTGGGGTTCCATCCTTACCTGGCCTCCTCTTGTTCCTTACCCAGCTTTACCTACCAGCTACCCTGGAAGTATTTCCTTAATAAATGACTTGCATTTGAATTCTCCTCTGCTGTTCCTAGGGTCTGCTTCTTAAACAAACAAACAAACAAACAAACAAACAAAACCTTGTTAAGACACTTTTATTCAAACCAGAGACATAATCACTACTGCAAATGAGCTTACACCAAGTAGAAAAACAGGTGTGTGAACCAACTCTTTCAACTTTAATATGATATCTACTATAATAATGGTGGTATCAAACTCCAGTGAGATAGAAGAGAAGAAATACCTACCCCAGATGAGAGAATTCAAACTGGGATGTCTGCAACCTTAAAGTAACATCTGACCTGAACTTAAGAAGTAAGACTTTTTACTTACAGGAAGGAAGAGAGAAGCAGGAAGGAAGCAAAGAGAAACTCTTCATAGGGAATAACATGGGCAAAGCTACTACGATATGAAAGCATGAAAATTTTCAGGAAATACAAATAACTCAAATTATTTATTATTATCAAAGGACAAAGGGAGGGACAGAGGTTTGGTTCTGGCAGGTGAGTAACACGGAAGAATTCTGCACTCAAAACATTCATTAAGTGACATAGAAGGACTTCATCTGTTTTATCTTTTGAAGATGGCAAACAAATGAAGAAACCAGACCAGTGATGCCATCAGATTTAGAGTTTTAACTATTACTCTGGAGGCATCACGGAGGGCTGGGAGAGTGAAGGTTTGATAGTTGCATTAGGCTTAATTCAGGAAAAAGATAATCAGAAATTAAATGTGGTGGGTAAGAAAGGTTTAGGAAGGAGATAATAAGAAATATTAGAAGGAAGGACTGGCAATAGTTGGTAACTTATTAGGTCTGGGGATAGAGATAGAAGATTCTAGGCTTTGGACCCATCTCAATGACCAAATCCATTGGACATTTTTTAGTCTTCATCTTACTTAATCTGATAGCAGCATTTCCCTTCCTTCTGAAGTTCTCGTTTAATTGTTTTGATAGATTTTCTATATTCTCCAAATTCTCTTCATCTATTATTAATTCACTTTTTAAATAAGGTAGGTAGTTAAAACTGGAATTATAATGTACAGACTACTTACTAAAGAACTGCTTAAATGAATGCCTCAAAGGATTTAAAATAACCAGAGTTTATGTGAAAAAACTGCCCAAACTCACTTGTAACCAAAGAAATGTCAACTAAAAATAATAATATCAGATCAGCAAAAATTTTAAGTGTAAAATATCCAGTTTTGGCAAATATAAAGAAGAAAACATGTTAATGCATTACTGGTGATAGTGTAACATGTACAAAGTTTTGGAGAACAATTAAATAATAATTGTTACTTAATTTTAATTTTATTTATTAAACTTATTTAATAATCTTATTTTATCTCCCATATTAAAATTAAAATGCTCATTTCCTTTGATCCAGCAATGGCACTGCTAATAATTTAAAATAAAAGTCAATCTAGATAAATATATGAAGATGCTTATTACAGTATATTTGTAATAGCAAACATCTTAACTTATTTTAAAGTCTATTAATAGAAACTAATTAAATATAAAATGGTCATTCTAGAGAATATTATGCAAATATTATAAAGAAGTATTGATATGAAAATGGCCCATAAATATTTTGTTGCAAAAGAATAGTGAAATGAGTTTGTAGCATGTGGCCTTGTACTCACATAGTGAGAATATACATGCATTAAAAATTTCTAAAAGGATGCACTCAAAAGTGCTAACACTCTTTGCAGCCAGTTAAGCCGACTGTGCTCTTTTCCCCATGGGGGCCCGGTGCGCAAGGGCTGCAAAGAGCAGCCTCCTGGGCAGTGTATGCAGCCTGTTGCCTGTATGGGTTGTCCTAAGGGACCTTGGAGACAGCCCTTTCCAGTGGACATTAATGACTGGCATGCTGTCCCCAATCTAGGCTCCAGACAGGTGTGCGTGGTGCCTTTGGAAAGCCCCAGGGCACAGTGGCCAGGGTCCACATTGGCCAGGTCATAATGTCCATCCGCACCAAGCTGCAGAACAAGGAGCATGTGATTGAGGCCCTCCGCAGGGCCAAGTTCAAGTTCCCTGGCCGCCAGAAGATCCACATCTCCAAGAAGTGGGGATTTACTAAGTTTAATGCAGATGAATTTGAAAACATGGTGGCAGAAAAGCGGCTCATCCCAGATGGCTGTGGGGTCAAGTACATCCCTAATCGTGGCCCCCTGGACAAATGGCAGGCCCTGCACTCGTGAGAGCCTTGGCGCTGTCCCCTCCCTACCCATGCCCACCAATAAACCCTACTTCCTTGTCAAAAAAAAAAAAAAGTGCTAACACAGTTTACCACTGGGGCTTGCAGATGCTGTATATTCACAATTGCCATATTTTTTCCCCCATTACCAGCAGTAATTTGGCCTTAAAATAAATGAAAAGAAAGGAACAATAATGGGATAATGAGGAGGAACAGCTTAGTTTCTTACATGTGTGTGAACAGAGGGGATGGGAGATAAAAATTCTATGTAATTCTGTTGGAATTAAATACAATTAAATAAAATAAAATCCTCACATTAACACCTTAAAATAGGAGGTGCATTTACATATAGGAAGATAGAGGCTCCTTACATACTCCATGCCTAACGAAGGACTAGAATTCAGATCTCCTGACCCTTTCCCTGGTGCTCTCTCCATTATCTTAAGCAATAGAGTATCTACAACAAGAAAATCAAATCAACTGAGATGCAAATGTTCTCAGCCATTATTTCTGCCTTCTCTGAATATAAGGGATTGATTTTGAGTTCTTAAATAAGCCAGAAATTTTGGAGAGTTGGCTGTGGGACCCTAAAGTTTTGATGTATACTGCTCAGAATATCTCAATTCAATACATCCCTCTAAAAGGATGCTTTCTAAAGCACTGAGAAATATGGCTCGTCTATGTCCCTAATTTAATACAAGAGAAATTTTGAATTGGAGGCAAATAAACTATGCAGTAGCACTGTAAAGCTTGGTAAGGAAAAGTATGCCAAACAGCTTACCCATTCCACAGATAAGCTGACATATCTCCAATAATTTTCCTCCTAAGCACAGTATAAGTGAAATATTAGCACGTACGATCTGGGGCAGCACCAACTGATTAGTTTGTTGCTATAAATTATAAATGCCTAATCTTATAAAATTTCAAATATCACTCTGGAAAATGAGAAGCCATCACTAAAATGTGAGTGAAATGACTATTATGTGCTTCCTTTAGTTAGAATTGCCTTATATTGAAGAAAATAAATGATTTACTATCCAAGAAAACTTTTTAATTACTTTCCCCATCTACTTGTAGGAAATTACAAATAAATTTTGTTACTTTAGGAAAACAGATGGATTTGCTGTATGCAACTTTCAGTACGTTAGCAATGAATTCCATCCTAGTCTTGTTCAGGATCCTTCCTCCAATGCTTCATTCAAATTACCACTGATTTTTACTAGGTATTGAAATGGATACCTAGCAGTTTTACCCATTATATTTGCCAAATTCAATATTACTAATTTAATAAACTGGGAGAGATAAAATGGAAACAAAAATTGGTGAATATTTAAAGATAAAATCTGGCAATATGTCAATGTTTCTGTTTCCTTCTATAATATAATAAATTATAATTCTTCTAATTGAAAAATACTATCAATAATGAAAATCCTATATTACATATAACCAACATTTTTGTACATGCATCAGTTCTTGCACACATTCTGATTCCAGTTTAGTAAATTGATGTGTAAATATATTTTGTAAGACAGATGGTCTTATAAGAAGATTAACTTGAAGTTGAGGTAGACTAGTGAAGTAAAATGTCCATTTCCTGTGCTGGAGAACACTTTCATTGAAATTTGAAGTGTAGATATTAGTCTCAGGATTTAAATTTTATCTTTAGGTGTTTGGACTAAAATCTCTACATATATAGAGGAATTACATGTATTCTGTAATTTCCCAGTAACATACATGCTTCTGGAATGCAGGATTTAACAAGGAGACTAGTGTGATTTGATGGTTAATCACAAATATTTGACAGAGGAGCTGGTTTATGGGCCTTATATTTTCCTCCTCTGCTTCAAGAAAAGATCTCATCTGTCACTCCTTAATATTAAATTCAATTGAGTTCTTAAATAGGGAAAAAGCCTGCCCTGTACTACGTGCCTCTCAACATTAATGGTGGCATTAGGCTTAATTTTCAGTAGATGAGAATATAAGTTTATATATGTAGTCATAAAAAGATATTTTGTCCCCAAATTTGCCTGACATCTGTTGAAAGAAAGTACATTTCTGATCTAGTTTTTCAGAGCTTTCTGGGATTTAGTGAACAGAGATATATTAATATGTGTGTACATGTGTGTGAGCGTCTGTGCTTGTAAAAAGGCCACAGCTAGTATTTCCAAACTGGACGTATTTAAAAAGAGGGAATAGATGCATTCTAGAGTGGAATAGGAGTTAGGGGACAGATAATGCAGAGAAGTCTTGGAAAATAAAAATGTAGAAAAGAGGCCATGGTTGGAACCAGAAACACATGATTTTTTACTAAAGAGAAGATACAGAGACACAAAGAGATACAAAAAATAGACAGAAAGAGAAAAAGCAAGCAGTAAAGATGGCACCATAGAGAATGAAAGATGAGAGTTTTTCCTCTTTGCCTTCATGGGTAATAAAGGTTATGAAATTGAGGATTTCCACTTAAGAGAGAATAGCCCATAGCAAAGGACATACTTTCATCTATGAGCTGCGAGCAGTCTGTGAAGATTAGAGAGGATGGCTGTAATCGATGCCTGGGGTAGACCCTTGCCATTGAGCCATGCCGATAAGGTGAATAAGTATTTATTTTATTTTGGGACATGTTTGACTTTGATTGCATCTAAAGTATATATATTTTTTATATATATTTTATGTATATATAAAATGCAGATAATTCTGAATCATGATTTACCTGTGGATTGAGATATAGCCCAACGATGCTTTACCTAAAAGTAGATAAATTCATAAGTTGCTCTAAAAGTTCTGTAAATATGGCGGGCGTACTTCCTAGAAGTTTCAAATGAGCAAAAAGTATCCAGAAATACAATCAATCAGGAGTAATTTCTATGTTCCTATGAATGCTAGACACACTGAAGAAATATTTAAAATTTTGTTTAGAACTATAAATGGTCTTTGCTTTCAAACTTTAAAATGTGTTTCCTTTAAACTTCATTTTCTACAAATTTGTTTCTATTACACATTTGCTACGAATTTCCTGCAAATTTGTTCATTTGTAGGCATTTGTGAATATATGCATGTGTGTGATTGCACATAATTTTTAATGAACTAGTTAAATAATTTAAACCTTTCTAATATTAATATATTTCGTTATGGGAAAATTTCAGGATTCCTTTTATTCTCAGTAGTAACTATTGTCATGATAGAAGTTCTGATACTATGAAAATTCGCTGGGAATTTTGACAAAATAAATCATCCTAAGGCAATGAAAACATATTTTCTTGCTCCTGTTTCATCGTACTTGGGTATAACAGAAATGGTGAGACTCAAAGATCCAGGTATCTAAACTGCGGAGGGCAGAGAGAGTAGCAACAATCTGCATTTTCAGGCTAAGTTTAGGCAGTTTAGAAGCCAAACCTTGTCAGCATTCCTTTAGAATTGCAATACCACAGCCAGCAAGAGCATGTTTCAGTCTTTCCACAGCTGTGTGTCGTTTTAAGAGATTGCATAGTTAATGCTAAAATTGCCTCTGACTGCTCTGCTCGGTAAGGTTTTTGATTCTTGCTTGGCTGAAGTCCCGATTTTGATTTTTGTTGTTTGTTTCTTTTCATGGCAAAGTAATATTTAGCTCAACAATGTTTTATTTGACATTAAGAGAAAATATATTTGTTTGAGAAATAAGCCTGAATTCGTTTTTGGTCTGCAGCAAAACTTTCACCTTATATATTTGGCTTTTAAACATTTTGTTCTCATGAAAATAATGATTATGTAGGCCTCATTCAAACTATAATTATAGAAATAGATTTTGAATCAATTAAAATATTTTAATGAATTTGATTTGAAATGTTTAAAACATGAAAACAGTAGTGGTTATAAATCAATAACTGCTTATACTGTATATAAAACCATTTGTAAATTTGTAGAACATTTATAGCACATTTGATTTTAATTTCCAGATAATACTCTGAATAATATTCTACTCCCATAATAATAATACCACTATAATTGGAATAGAAAAACAAAATATATCAAATGATGGCTCTCTATATATAATGGTCAGTAATTAATGCCCTGCCTTTAATTATACCAAAGATTACTTACAGTATTGTACTTCTGTGTAAGTGCAAGGGTACCGCTTTTGTAACCAACAGCTAAGCTGCCTATCCTATGTTCTCCCGAGGACAGCTCAGCCTTAAGGATCTAATTCATGGTCACTTCCCATTCCGTTTTTGTTTTTACTTCAAAGCTATGGATCTCATTCACGTTTTGTTTCCTGAGACTACCCTCCTCTCTCTACTCAAAGACCACCCAGACATGACTGCCGCCATTCCTTGATCTCCATACCTTAAACACACACTGCATATTCATAGGCACTTGGGCACACATGAATGTACACACAGCTTTCACAGACATGCGACAAGGGGAACTGTGTTGCTACATTTTCATGACTCTTGCCCGTAGGTCGGGCACACATTTCCTGTGCCTCACAGGTTTGGAGCATATCAGGCAGACTTGGGAGGTCCTTTCAACATCTGGAAACTTGGAATCACGCTAGACACCTTGCTCCCTTCATTTCCACTCCTTAGGTGTCCCAGGTTGTAAACAGCAGTTGAATCCATCTCCTTCTTTTCATTTTTCCTTTTGCCACTGAGCCTTTGTCCATTAAACCTTCCTCTCTCCCTGCTTTGTGATAATCTGCTCCAGTATCCTTGGCCTGCTCTCATTCCTCAGAGAGAGTAGACCCTTCCCAACTCAGAATTTTGTACAAGGTGTCCTGCCCAGAAGCCCTCTCTACTCCACCCCACTTCATGTCCCTGTATATTCAAGTCATGATGTTAGTCTGGAAGTCGCTTCCTCTGGGATAATGTTCCTGAAACACAGACAAGAAACCTGGTTGTTTGCCAACACATACCCTACGTTTTTCTTACATAACATTTATTTACACTAATAATTTTTGCTTAAATAATTTTTAATGTTTCAATCCTTTCCCCTTAACATGTAAACTCCAGAAGATCAGAGCCTTGTTCACAACTGATCTCCAGCACCCAGCTAGTCCTTGGTACATGATTGGCACTCACCGAATTTAGATTTTATAAAGAAATGAATTAATAGGTGCTGTACATATGTGTAGGCAGCCATGTGGAATATAAGTGGTGATCATTTTTGGAGACAGTAAACCAAAGTGAGAGTTGCCAGAATCAAGGAAATGGAGCTAAACTGGGAGCCAGAAAGCTAATCGATATGGATGTCAAGACAACGTGGCTGGGTAAACACTGGGTACACAGAGCAGTGATCAACACGAGGAAGCCAAGGGCTGGGGAGGTCTACTGGAAACTCATAAGCAGATTCCAGGAATGATTGGTTGTCCCCAAATATTATTTTTATTCATGGTCTAGAGGTCTGTCTTGGTTGGGGACAAGAGTGCAAAAGTATTTTCTCTAAATATCTCACCGACTTATGTTTCAAACGATAGAGGACCCATTTCTCAGTGATGTTCAGTTATTTTTTTTTCTTTCTGCTAAATCCTTTCTGTGTCTCCATTTAGATTGCTTTCTCATTCTTTCTTTCTAAGCTTGAACTAATGATGCAAAGATGGTCAACCCTATGTAGGTATGTGACTAAGATTATAGAGAGGCTAGTTGACAAAACTGGACCACAGAAAGTTACAAAAAGAATTTGCCCAGCATTCAAGGCAAAAAAAAAAAATCAGCTTGCCCTCCCAGGTATCCAGAGCCACCTCTACTGTGTATCTACTAGCCCTCAGCTTTTTCTTTTTTTCTAAGGATAAGTTTTTACCTTTTCAAATACCTCGCACTGTTCTCCCTCTCCACATATACGATGCTTTCATCTAGTCCATCTGGCAGTGCTGTAGCGGGAACGTGACTACTTGTTACAGCAAAAAGGCTGCTCCTTGGTCTGATCTGCATTTTCCAGGTAACCTTCTAGGCAGCCTATGATCCATCAGTTTGCCCCTCAGTAAACCTCAGCAAAAGAACACCCATAAGCATAGCACAGGGGCGTTCTAAAGTTTGACCAGTATTTTAGAGTGTTGCAGATCCTAAGATAAAAGCAGTCAGGGAGCTGAAAAAATAGCATTATTTATTTAACAGACTCACTCAGGTCTTCCCTAGTCACTACATTCTATCTTATACATGTAACATAAAAATCTCCATGAAAGCAGAACTGAGTCCTCAGTGGGAACATTCAGAAATAAACAAGCTTGAGAGGAAAGCCTTGTAACCCATGCTTTTCACCCTTCTCCTGTGTCACCTAAGATAGTGACCAGATCCGAGTAGGTGCTCGACAATGGGACATGCTAAAATAATCCTTAAAAGTGTATATAATTCAAACAAATGTCCATAACTCTCTCGGGAGGCACTTTGGATGACAATGAAACCAACTGTCTTTTACTTTAGAATTTGTGAGTGTTAATCATTTTACCTTTCCAGCTTTTATTCTCCATGGTCAGTCATTTTATACTGTCTCCTCTGTTTGAGCCTCTACCTTACCTTTCCTTTTATTGAAAAATCATTATACAGGCAAAATGTAAAAATATATTTATTTAGCCATTAGTAAATAGCTACTAAGTCTTACCATTAGTCCTAGCTACTAAAATATATAAAAGCAAAGCATATGTATTTATATATGTTTATGTGTATATGCATTGTACATAGATATAGACAACTATATCTGCATATGTGTGTATCTATATCTATATCTAAATCTATATATAGATAAGGAGATACATATCTCCTACTCTATAATTTATGATTGTTATAGCAAGGAATAGACAGCTCGACTAAAAGTGTTTTAACCAACAATGAAAATGTCTCATTTTACAAAATAGAGAAATAGAGAAATCCAGAGATTGCAAACATTTAAGGATAATTGATTCTGTGGCCCAACAGTGCTATCAAATGCTTAGGTTATTACTATTATCCTCAGTGTCAACTGATTTTTTTCATCAACTAGAAATAACATACTAGCTTCCATCTTTCATAGTCTCAGGAAAAATATTTAAAAAGCTTGAAGAGAAGGTGTTCCTTTCAGTGTTAAGAGTGAGATAAACCTCCTTCAAGAACCCCCGTCATATGTCTCCTCGCATCAAAGTTATATTCTATGGCAGGATTAGCTCAGTGAATTTATGTCCCACCCTGGATCTGTAGAGGAGCCTAGTCTCCTCTCTAGACCATGGCTACCTGCCATAAAAACAAAGTTGGGTTTCAGCTAATAGAAGAAAAGTAGAAACTGGCAGGTAGGCAATAAAGAGGATGTGACATTTGTCTCAAGGGATTATTAAAGAGACACCTAAATAAAGGGATCTGTATTAATCAAGATACAGTCAGGAAAACTGAAACCATGGTAGGTATTTCAAGCAGGAAATTGGCCACCAGATGTTCAAAGGCTGAAATATCAAGGAAGAGATGCTAAAATAGTCCATAAATTAATAACTTCAGGAAGCAGCTGCCACACCAGAGCTGGGGGAACAAAAAGGAAGAGGTGGGGTTGCCAGGATATAGCAAGGAAGGGGCCTCGTAACAACTGGTACCAGTTACTCTACAGGTGAAGCCATGTAATTGGTGCTCAGACCACCAGGGGGCACTGTGAGTTGGTGCAGGCACCTATAAAGAGGACACAGAATGGCTTGGTGCTCGGTGTGTCAAAAGAAGCTGGAGGCTGAAGTTGTGGTTGTCTTTTGTTGCCTTGAGAAGCTGACGTGAAGTATAAGCAGAAAAGTCATCCCTTCTGCCTTCGTCCTGCCTTCCGTTCTCCCTCTTGTGTTTCCCGCCAAGAGAAAGTCAGCTGGCAGGGGAGTCGGAGAAATGTTTGCAAGCTTGACAGCACAGAATACAGGATGGTGGACTTGGGGCTCAGAGAGATAGTAGGTGATGCAATAGCACAGTATCTTGAAATTTTGAAAATTTTGAAATAGCAGCGCATATATACTTTTAATTATATAAGTAAAGTTCTTGCATTTTAGTACATGATGGTGCCTCTACCTGGAATGCTTTTTTCTAGCTAACACTATATTCTTTACATCTCAGCATAAGAGCAGAAGATGTTTTAAATGCTTTCCTGACCTTCCTTAACACCTACTGAGAGAATTATTTAGGGAAAGTGGCTTAGTCATCTTGAGCATCTGTTGTCTCATCTTGAGCATCTGTTGTCCCATCTATAAAATGGGATAATGATGTATCTACCTCAGAGGTTTGTTTTGAAGATGGAATAAGCTTAAACGATAATCTCTTTGATTTAGTCACATGTAAAATGCTTAATTGATCATTGTTAAATATTAGTATTAGTTCTATGACTCCCCCAATTCTAATTTACCAAAAAATAAATAGAAAATTTGTCCTAGTCAATAACTTTTCAAGTCAGTCACCTTATACAAAGTTATCGTTATGTAGACAGTTATCATTCTGCTTTAAATTACTCACTTGCGTATTTATGACTGTCACTACCTAGTGTTCCTTGAGGATATGACAAATTTTTTTAGCACAGTGCCTCGCACATAGTAGAAACTACAATCAATGAAAATTTGAAAAAGTTTGAAAATTCAAATAAATGATGGTGAATATATGATGTATATATGTATGACTACACACACGTATCTTATTTACATTTATAAAAAAGGAGAGGAAGGGCACCTTCATGTAGGTCACTTTGCTATTTTCTATGGAAGCTGTAGTCTTCATATTGTATAAATGAAATATACATATAAAGATAAGTCTACAAAGTATAAACACTAAGGCTCCAGGAGTTCTTGATCAGGAGCTATTATGATTAGCTACTGTGATCAATGATATCAAATGGGAAAAATTCATATAAATAACAAAAAGAGACTGGGGAGATTATTACAAGTGGGCTCTTTGGCATGGAGGGCATTATGCTGAGCAAAATAAGTCAGACAGAGAAAGACAAATACTGTATGATACCACTTATGTGGAATCTAAAAAAATACAACAAACTAGTGAATATAACAAAAAAAGAAACAGACTCACAGATATAGAGAACAAACTAGTGGTTACCAGCGTGGGGAGATGCGGTATAGAGCTTGGGGAGTGGGAGGTACAAACTATTGGGTGTAAGATAAGTTACAAGGATGTATTGTACAAGACAGGGAACATAGCCAATATTTTGTAATAACTGTAAATGTAAAGTAACCTTTAAAAATTTTATAAAAATAAAATTTAAAAAAATTAAAAAACAAAAGTAGTATCTATGAGACAGCAAATATGGGGGTTAAGTTTTTCCAAATTGGTTAGGGTAAGTTTAAAAGGGTTGTGCTTTATCCTGTAGGTAATCAAGAGTGACATAAGTAAATAGTATTTGAGGATAAATAATCTGTTCCATGTGCAGGCCAGACAAAACAATGAAGACTTTGAAGGCAGAGAGAACTTAAGGAGAAAAATGATCTCAAAGTGCTAAGAGGCTGAATTAAATTCATTGTAAAGTCATTGCCATGGAATTGCCAAGGACAGGGCCATTGACTGGATGACCCAAGCAGTGGGTGAGGACAACTCAGTGAGAAAATCTGACAATCAGGACTTCCTTGGCGGTCCAGTGGTTAAGACTCCATGCTCTCAATGCAGGGGGCACAGGTTCTATCCCAGATTGGGAAACTAAGATCCTGCATGCCGCACAGTGTGGGGAAAAAAAAAAATCTGACAATCCACCCTTAGCAGAGAGAAGGAAGTCAGCACTAGTTATTCATAAGTTTAGGATTTCCGGGGTTTTTTTTTTCCTTCTAAGATAGCTTAATTTGTCCCTAAATTTAGTTCTGTCTCTCCCAACCTCATTTTGTTAATCTCTACAGTCTTGCCCCAGAAAAGCCTTCAGAAATGTATATATTAATTTCTCTTCATAAGCATGCAAAACTTTAGCAGAGTTTTTAAAGACAGTGTTACATTTGAAATGAGAAAAACTGAATATATCAAGGCCTTTCTGTTGCTTTGCAAGCTGGTGGTTCAATGAATTCCTTCTTTTTTCCCTCATTTAAAGCTTCTGTTTCCTTATTTATTTTCATTTTGGATGATCTGTACATTGGTGTAAGTGAGGTGTTAAAGTCCCCCACTATTATTGTGTTAGTGTCGATTTCCTCTTTTATAGCTGTTAGCAGTTGCCTTATGTATTGAGGTGCTCCTATGTTGGGTGCATATATATTTGTAACTGTTATATCTTATTCTTGGATTGATCCTTTGATCATTATGTAGTGTCCTTCCTTGTCTCTTGTAACATTCTTTATTTTAAAGTCTATTTTATTTGATATGAGTATAGCTACTCCAGTTTTCTTTTGATTTCCATTTGCATGGAATATCTTTTTCCATCTCCTCACTTTCAGTCTGTGTGTGTCCCTAGGTCTGAAGTGGGTCTCCTGTAGACAGCATATAGATGGGTCTTGTTTTTGTATCCATTCAGCAAGCCTGTGTCTTTTGGTTGGAGCATTTAATCCATTCAGGATTAAGGTAATTATTGATATGTATGTTCCTATGACCATTTTCTTAATTGTTTTGTGTTTGTTTTTGTAGGTTCTTTTCTTCTCTTGTGTTTCCCAGTTAGAGAAGTTCCTTTAGCATTTGTTGTAGAGCTGGTTTGGTGGTGCTGAATTCTCTTAGCTTTTGTTTGTCTGTAAAGCTTTTGATTTCTCCATCGAATCTGAATGAGATCCTTGCCAGGTAGAGTAATCTTGGTTGTAGGTTTCATCACTTTAAGTATATCATACCACTCCCTTCTGGCTTGTAGAGTTTCTGCTGAGAAGTCAGCTGTTAACCTTACAGGAGTTCCCTTGTATGTTATTTTTCGTTTTTCCCTTGCTGCTTTCAATAATTTTTCTTTGTCTTTAACTTTTGCCAATTTGATTACTATGTGTCTCGGCGTGTTTCTCCTTGGGTTTATCCTGTATGGGACTCACTGCACTTTCTGGACTTGGGTGGCTATTTCCTTTCCCATGTTAGGGAAGTTTTCGACTATAATCTTTTCAAATATTTTCTCTGGACCTTTCTCTCTCTCTTCTCCTTCTGGGACCCCTATAATGCGAATGTTGTTGCGTTTAATGTTGTTCCAGAGGTCGCTTAGGCTGTCTTCATTTCTTTTCATTCTTTTTTCTTTATTCTGTTCTGCAGCAGTGATTTCCACCATTCTGTCTTCCAGGTCACTTATCCGGTCTTCTACCTCAGTTATTCTGCTATTGATTCCTTCTAGTGTAGTTTTCATTTCAGTTATTGTATTGTTCATCTCTGTTTGTTTGTTCTTTATTTCTTCTAGGTTTTTGTTAAACATTTCTTGCATCTTCTCGATCTTTGCCTCCATTCTTTTTCCGAGGTCCTGGATCATCTTCACTATCATTATTCTGAATTCTTTTTCTGGAAGGTTACCTATCTCTACTTCATTTAGTTGTTTTTCTGGGGTTTTATCTTGTTCCTTCATCTGGTACATACCCCTCTGCCTTTTCATCTTGTCTCTCTTTCTGTGAATGTGTTTTTTGTTCCACAGGCTGCAGGATTGTAGTTCTTCTTGCTTCTGCTCCCATGAATTACTTTCAATGGTGCTCTTTTCATATATTTTAGTGCTTCTCTGTGTTTACATTTTGAGGAACCAACAGAAAAACCTGATAGAATAAATGGCAACTTGAAAAGTTTTATCTTAATAAATTCTGTTATTATTCTACAGTAGATAAAATAATACTCTAAGATAATGAGAAAATAACATCTTCATCTAAAATTAGAACCTAAAGACACACTATTGACCTTATGTTAAGATATTTTATAGCATAAAACTCTCAGAGAATGGGCATTAAGAATAACTCCACAAACCTAGCAATTTTAAGTACTTTTCAGGGGAGCTCCCTTGTGATCCAGGGGTTAGGACTCCTCGTTTTCACTGCCGAGAGCCAGGGTTCAATTCATGGTCAGGGAACTAAAAAAAAAAAAAAAAAAAAAAAAAAAAACCCAGGAAACCACTTTGCAGAACAAAGCAGACTATTTATTAAATAAATAAGAGAATTAGGGAAATATTAATAAGACTGGTATTCCAATTTCAAAAAATGATATTTAAATATAGTAATACAGCCATTAATTAAAAATATTTTCATGCTCACATCTGGAAGATGGAACATAAACCATTTAGGTTACCTGTTTAAGGCCCTATTAAAGGAAATGACAAATACTTGCATTGGATTACTAAATACATAGCTTCTACTAGATTGGCTGTATGTTTTGTTTGTTTTTGTGGGTTTTTTGAGGTTTTTTTTTCTTTTTGGTGGATAACTACTTTTCTCCTAGCCTCAGTAAACCCACTGGAAAAGGGTTGACATTCAAACTTGGGGCCTCACATTCAAACTTTCACATATTCTTCTCAGTGGCTTTGTCTATGGCCTATAGTGGGTCTAGTTAGTCAGCAACTTTAGCACTATGAGTCAAAGAAATGCCTTTATCATAGTTTAAATTTTTCCCTGGGGCACTTAGCTGAGTGGCCTTTAGTATGTCAAACTCTTAAAAGTTACCTGGCTGCCCTCTGTGAAGTTAACACAGAAACTGCTTTACTTCAAAGCAGGTAAAATTATGACTGTTTCTGTGGCAAAACTATAGGCACTGTGTTGAGTTAGGACAAGGACTGTTTCCATGTTGCTGGGTAATAATCAAACAATGGTATGATTAGGAGCTTATAAGATGGCAGATCATCATACCATTATTAATAAAGAACATTATTAATTTCTAAAAGCCTTTATGTCATGATGGTTTTATCCTATTTCTTTCTTTTGTTGAATTTTTAAAAATGTACTTCTAAAGAGTATACAAAAGAAAGAAGTTAGCCCTAAAAAAGAAAGGCTTCTTCACAAACTCAAATTATATATTTCTTTGAGTACTACACTTTAGAGAGAAAATAATAGAATTTTCAGCATCAACACTTTCTTACACTTTGCTGACTGATCAAACTATAGAAAAAGCAAAAAGCAATTAAATAAGTTTGTATTCACTGGACATATCCACCTTTTTGTATAGAGGAAAAGCAAATATAAAACTGTGAGTATGCAGTTTTCATTATTATCATTATTTAATCTTATTTATATAGAAAACCAGTAAATAAAACTATACCGTATACTTTCTTTTTGATGCTAGCTCAAAATACTGATTTTGTTTTTTGGACATAAGTATTTATCTGATGAGTATCTTTTGGGATTATTCCCATAGAGTTGCAAAAATAATATTTGGGAGGTAAGGAAAGTACTGAACATAATAAACTCATGTTAGATATAGTTTGTCATCAATTTTGTATATTGAAAAATCAACCTTGTATTATTTCATTTATCTTCCATTAGTTAAAAGTTAATTTATTATAATACAAAATTTTCCCCAACACTACAACAATCCCTCGTTCCTAATTTTTTCACCAAGTAGTTTGATTTTAATCACCCATTGCTTCAAAAACTATAGCCAGGTCTTGTTTAAATCTATTAACTGAGACAATTTAAGGAAAATTTTGCCTGTTTCTTACTCCATTTGACATTAGTCCTGTGTGACTTCATGATGCAAAGGAAAATGACCCTGTAATGATATGATTCATTCTTCAACTCGAAGTATTGATATCTCTGATTCATTGAGTATCTGATTAATTTATTTTTCCAACTTTTTTTTTTAACGTTTAAAGCAAGTGCATGTACAACAGTGCCAGTTTTTCAGTCCAAAATAAACACAGCTACAGGACAACAATTTTTTGTATGAATCTTACAGTTTGCTTAGCACATGCTTTACATTAATAAAGTTCCATGCTCAGGAAACTAGAAATTTGCGTCTGGTGTAAGACTAGGTGTTTCGTCAAAAACGTAATACCCATACAGCTGAACTTAGGCCTTATGCCATGAACAAGCAGGAGGTGTTTCTGTAACTGTCCTACTGGTTTTCACACACTATTTATTAGAAATGACAACTGCCATTCCCATATAGTACCAAGTGTGAATATTTATTATATTTATGTGGCCTAAAGGTCATTCTGTTTTTTTTTTTTTGAAGATGTTGGGGGTAGGAGTTTATTAATTAATTAATTTATTTTTGCTGTGTTGGGTCTTCGTTTCTGTGCGAGGGCTTTATCTAACTGTGGCAAGCGGAGGCCACTCTTCATCGTGGTGCGCGGGCCTCTCACTATCGCGGCCTCTCTTTTTGCGGAGCACAGGCTCCAGACGCGCAGGCTCGGTAGTTGTGGCTCATGGGCCTAGTTGCTCCGCAGCATGTAGGATCCTCCCAGACCAGGGCTCGAACCCGTGTCCCCTGCATTAGCAGGCAGATTCTCAACCACTGCGCCACCAGGGAAGCGCCCAGTCATTCTGTTTTTTATAGAGCAGTATATATCCTTCCATTGAAATAGCGTCCTTGTTTTGAAAGCAAATGTTACTTTTTTTTTTAACATCTTTATTGGAGTATAATTGCTTTAGAATGGATGTGTTAGTTTCTGCTTTATAACAAAGTGAATCAGCTATACATATACATATATCCCCATATCTCTTCCCTCTTGCATCTCCCTCCTCCCACCTTCCCTATTCCACCCCTCTAGGTGGTTACAAAGCACCAAGCTGATCTCTCTGTGCTATGTGGCTTCTTCCCACTAGCTATCGGTTTTACATTTGGTAGTGCAAATGGTACTATTTTATTCAATGGCTTATATTTTGAAATCCTAAACAGATATTTTTTGCATTAAATGTCAAGCACTACATTACTTCCAAAGACATGTTATGGTTATAAGAAAATTAAAACTCTAGTAAATCTTATTGGCCAAGATTTTTGAAATAACAGTACTATCAAGTAAATATATAAACACAGGCAATTGATAGTTGGTCAAAACAACATTTGGGATACAAAGCAATGAGTATATTTTGACGAGTTTTTTGTTTTGTTTTTCCAGCATCATATGGTGATTATTTGTAAGCCAGGGCCTATGGAGATAGTTTGTAGAATGTACTACTCAGCATTTATTCCAAATCTATGCTCACTGTGAAGTTTTCAGGAGATCCAGTTGCCACTGTAATATGATAGGATAGATTCAGATTAAATCATTGATTGGAAAAATCAAAGCATGGAACTATTTTTTTGAAGATTTCTTCAAGTGAAGAAATGAGAGAAATTGTAATGTGATACTGCGGATAAGGCCAAGGATTATATAATTAGTAAAATCTCAAAGCTCTGCCATTAACTAGATAATTTTTCCAACGGTGCCGTTTCTTTTTCTTATCTTCCTTCCTTAGGTTTGTGGAAAACATATAGACCTTAGCATTCCACAGACTAACATTGGTTCAGCCCAAGATCATTCAACCTGCTCTTTATTGGCTAGCTTGCAAATAACTAATTGGGAAGAAAACATAAGTTCTATTATGAGGACTCTATCCTAAAGAATTATACAATCTAGTTGGGGATACAAGATAAAAGCACAAATGAGAAAACATTAAGTGTAGAAACCTATTATTCTAATGTGATTGGGACCAGTTGTTTGATGGTTAATATAAAAAGTCAGTTAAAGAGGGGAATTAAAAAACATACAAATGCATAGTGATTGGCCAACATTTTGATGTAAGGTCAGAACCCCCTTGATTATCACTCTGATGACTAAAGATTTATGCATTTTCTGCCTCATATAAATCATAATGAATCAATTAGAATTTTCATTTTCTATGTATTAGAAGAACAAAACAATAATAAAAATGTCAAATTCTTTAAAATAATTATAATTCTATTCTATTTATTTGTTTATTTTGGCTGCACTGGGTCTTAGTTGCAGCACATGGGATCTTAGTTGCGGCATGTGGACTCTTAGTTGAAGCATGCGTGCGGGATCTAGTTCCCCAACCAGAGACTGAACTCGGGCCCCCTACATTGGGAGCATGGAGTGTTACCCACTGGACCACCATGGAAGTCCCAATTTTATTATTCTATTTATTATAATTTTGTGATTTCTTCTTCAGTGTTTATAGTCCTTTAGTCCTCATATAGCTGAACGTAACTTTTTCTAATCTGTTCAAAACACAATATATTTTTATAGGAACAAAACTTCTCTTTTAAAAATCACATCATTGGTTTTATTTAGGTAATAAAATAATAAAGTTTAAATTGCATACACCTGAAATAAACAGGTAGGTGAACAAGCATATCTGAATTTTGGTTAACGTAAAACTAAGTTGAGGCAGCCAACCCCCATAGACTTAATAGAAAGCATGCTGTCATTTTACAGGGAGAATGTACAGCATCAGCTCATCCATTAAGTTAGTTAAATGGAGCTCAAGTAAAACAAGGTCTTAAATTCTGTTTTTGCTCCAGGACTTATAGAGCAATAAGCATTCTGAAAAGGGAGAGATAATTTGTGAAGCTCCAGTAGCAGGTCAAATGTGTACTTAAATTTTTATTCATGAAGATGGATAGATTCAAAAGGAGGAAAAACATAGGGAGTTTATCCCAAATAGAGAGAAATTGAATCTGAGACTAGGGCAGGAGGAGACATGAGTCGTGGTCTTGCTTAAGAGGAGAGTACGTATTGCTGAGTGAAGGTTGGAATGGGCTCATGAGTATAACATGCCCCAGACCACATTAATACTGGAAGTCCATGTTCTTTACCTACACAATCCGCCGAGGGCTCCCCACACTGGGAACAGGGACTGGGTGTCCCAGCTAATCTTCAGCTGGGTTCATCTCACAGCAGCTTCAGATTTGAAAGTGATAGAGGGGGCTTTCAATGGAAAGACCTGGAGATAGAGCAAAGCACACCTGACAAGGTTTCCCTCAATTGTGATAAGAGAAAAAAGTATATTTCCCAAAGTAACTATATCACAACTTATCAGGTGTCAAATTAAATTTGTTTAGAGAGTGAACGTTTTCTCACATATCTCATCATGTTTTTATGCTTAGTGCTTTTATTCAAAGAATGCTTAGTGTACTCTTATACAAAACAAATGCTGTTTTTGGCATTAGGAATACGACTGTGAATAAAATAGACAGTAATTCCCACTAACCACCTGGTTGTGGAGGGAAGTACTCAAGAAATAAAATAATTCAGAAATAGATTTTTATCATGCTTTAATTATATCAGATGAGAGTAAGTGCTATGGAGAAAACTAAAACAGAGAAGGGGTGCAAAGAGCACCAGGCAGGGGACTGAGGCTTTCATTTTAAATATGGTGGTCAGGGAAGTCTTTACTAAATAAAAGAATGACATTCCATCAAAGACTTCACAATGTTGAGAGAAGTCATCAAGTGGATGTAGAAAGGAAGAATACTCCAAGTAATGGGACCAGCAAAAGCAAAGACCAGGATAGGGTCATGGTGTGTTCAAGGAACAGCAAAGATGCCTCTTCTAGGCTACAGCAGAGTGACTGAGGTGGAAACGGTAGAAAAGTTCATAGATGAAAGGCAAAGGGTTGGCCAGACCATGGAAGGCTACGTGATTTAGAGATTTGGGTTTTACTGAGGATGAGATGGAATCTTTGAATAGAGAATGATATGACTCACAGTTTAAATGCTCTGCTGGCTGCTGAGATGAGAATTGAGTGTAGGAAACAAGGGTAGAAACAAATAAATGGTCAAGATGCTTTTCAGCCACCTCAGAAAGACACAGGATGATTTGCACTAGGGTCGTAGTGGTAAGAGACGGTAATGTTTTAGAAATTTTGAAAGTAGAGTTGACAGGATTTGCTGATGGATTTCACACGGGATGTGAGCCAAGTGGTGTGGCCTGAGCTGACAGGAAGGTAAAGTTTCTATTTAATTAGGTGTAATAAGAAGGAATAGATTTGGGAAGAAAGGATAAGAGTTTGTTTTAAGATCTGTTAAGGTAGAGAAAGAAAATGGAGGTGTTAGGTAGATAAATTTGAGCTGAGGGACGATGGATACACAGAAATTTGGATCATGAGACTGTAGCTGGTATTTGAAGCCATGAGACTGGATGAGGTCATTCTAACATATCATGTTTCAGGCAGCATGATCGATACTTTAAATTTTTTGGCCATTAAAAAAAACTCTTTAGTAAGTTCCACAAGAATGAGGATTTGATTTACCTGTTGTTCTCAAATGTATGACATCAGTAGGGTTTACTATTCCATTACATTTAATTCCTTGTAAATCTTCAAAATATGAAATAGGTCCTATATTTGTTAGCAATATTTTCTAGGTATAGTACTCTTAATCAGATAGAACTATATCACTTAATTTCATAGAAAAATAGTTTCATTGCTTAGTGAAACTAGTTATAAATTGTGAAATCATGGTGATGTATGGGCAACAACAGAGCACACATTTTGTTTTAAGTTAATTTGCATGAGTTACCTAAGTTAAGAAAATATACACCTCCAGAGAACAGAGTTTATTAATTCTGTACTGTGTCAAGCTATCATTTAATAATTATCAAGGGCCCAACACTGGCAAAACCATATGCTGCAGTGTATGTGTTTCCTGTTTCCTTCTAATTTTTTTCGTCTTGGTTCACGAGTGAATGCTATGAAATCTAATTAATTTAATTAATGGATCTCAGGGCGATTGGTCCATGAATTAATATGAATTATTCTGTGAAGAAAGAGCTATCCCTCTCTCCTTTTTTTTTTTTTTTAAGAGAAAAGTATTTTAGCAACCTCCAGTCACTTGGCTGAACTAAACAACATCTTTTAGAACAGACAAAATAATGCACTGATAACAAGCCTCAAGCGTGGAATATAACATTATCACTAAACCTTCTGTTTGTGTTGTTCCAGGGCTAATAAAGTGGAATATCATGTGCTAACCCTGAGGAAATTGAGGTAGTCTCACATTTTCTTAGCTAAACCAGGAAATAATTTATTCTAGGGAAGTGCCAAGAATTGCCCTGGTAGAGTCAGTCTGAAAAGTAATTTCTGTCCATCCTGTAGTATCTGTTCTGTCCCTGGCATCTCCTTTTTGTTACTCATATCCAAGTCCTTTTGGCCACTTAATTTTCCTGCTCTCTCAAATCAAAAGTCATACCTGCAAAAGTTTCATGTTTTTGCTTTGACAACAACGATGTCTGTGTCAACTATTAGGTTGTAAGCTTTATAGTTGTTTGTGTGTTTTCATTTATGGTCCTTTTTATTCAAAAGAGGATTTGAAACAGCTGAGCAAAAAAATTATGTAATAAGATGAATAATAGGTAGAAAAATAAATTGGTGTTAAGAGAAAATGAAGCCCACTATTGAAGATAGATGACTATCATCACTTAGGGACCTCATTCTTCCAATCAAATTGCACAGCATAATTTGCTCAATGCACCCAATGGCTACTCAATACGTATTTGTGGAAGATAATACTAATGAATAACATGATGAATGAAAAACTAGAAGATTTTTATCCTTTAGGAAGTAACTAATAGACATATATCATAAATTCTATTCTTAAATTATGGAGGGAAATATATATTAAGCTGGCCCATAAAACGCAGCAGGAAGACACAGAGAGCAACAGAATTATGACTGCATGCGTGTCTCAGTTCTAGTGCATTTACAAAACAGTATTATCAGGAGACTTCTTCAGATCCATATGTCCAACGGCTTGTCATTCCTACCTGGATATCATCAAGGTACCTCCACTTAATTCATTATCTTTCTTCAAACAAGTAGTAGCATCCAAGACAGAGAATTATGAGCTTGTCTAGTCTCTGTCCTCCCTCATATGTCTGGTCTAATTTAGAGGCTGAAATGATATGATCAACAGGACACTAGCTCTGTGTCCAGTCGTATCTAGTTTTATCCTCATTCTACACCTTAAAATCTGTGTGACCTTCAGGAAACTACTTATCTCTCTTGAAGGTCAATGTATGGATAAATATTTTTTTCAAAATTAATTATAGTTAGGATTAAAATAACATGTTTTGTACTTCTTGGGCTCTCAATCAGCAGTTGCTCTGTTATTGAGATTAGTACCAAATCCTCTCAATTCTACCTTCACCTCCTCTTAGATCTGTTTTCTCTCTGTTCTCACCAATAATTAGCCTCATCTCTCTTGCTCTATGACTTTTTATGTGATCCCCACTGCTTACAACTCCTCCAACCTCATCCATAATCCAGCCTCCACACCACTATCAGGGCAGTGGTTCTAAAATGCAAATCCCATCATGGTGCACCTCATAAAACCCTTCAACTGTGCACTTGTCTCCTGATCAAAATCTAAACTCCTTAGCTTTAGACTGACCATAACCATTTCTGATCTGACCCTACCCATCTCTCTCTCCTAAGTCTCACTTCTCTCCACCTAATCCTCTACCCCTTGTATTGAACAACTTGGATCTCCTTCCATCTCTTCCACCCATCCTATTGTTTTATTACCTCTTA
The DNA here is from genome assembly GCF_937001465.1 of Orcinus orca. Lineage (NCBI taxonomy): Eukaryota > Metazoa > Chordata > Mammalia > Artiodactyla > Delphinidae > Orcinus > Orcinus orca. The sequence goes on along the minus strand of NC_064576.1, from coordinate 16,809,282 downwards.
ACTTTGCACACAGTGTTCCTGCAATCTGGAATAGCATTCCATTCTCTGTGTTAACCTGGAAACTTCTACCCTTCCTTTAAGACTGAATTCAGTTTTCTCTTCTCTGTAAATGACCTTCCTATGATAAATTGACAGTATCTTATTTTGTGATATGCCTAGTACACTAGGCATTCTTCAAATGTCCAATATAACAGTGTATGGTATTTGTTGTTTATATGCCTATTTTCCCTGTTGTCTTTGAGAAACTTGAGGACAGTCTTATAACCATTTCATATTCCCAGGGACTAGCATAGTGTACATACATTTGTAGTATTAGATGAATGAATGAATGAATGGCTGGATGGAAGGATGGATGGACGGATGAAAGAGAAACTAACAACTGCTAGCTTTTCTCTGTCTCTTACACTGCATTAGAGACAAACAGTTTGATTCAACTTTAGATTCCAGTTCATATACCTCTGTTTGTCTGTTATCAAGAAGCTTCAACCCTCCCCAAAATTTCTTCTGTGGTAGCAATAAATTCAGTGTCTTCTGGGTACAACACTGTGCTCTCTCTTTCTCTCCTTTTTTACCCATTGTGACTTTAGAAAAAGTATGTGTTATGACCTTATAGCTTAATTTGTTATAGTATAGGAAATAGGAGCCTTGCTATTTTTTCATAAGTAGTTATGATAAAATATTCATATTTACTTATGTTTTGTGAAGATCTGTATGTGATGGAGTACATGTTATTATAACCTTAAGAAGAAATATAGACGAAAGGATTTTCTTTTATTTTTAATGTAAGACCTCTAAATTAAATATACAAAAGTGCTCATCTAGAAGATAATAGAATCATAAGCAGAACACAGGAAAAGACTTACAAAGCACAATTATATCAAAAAATGTAGTTTTATTTCAATAGAGTAACTGAATTAGTGCATGATGAAACAACATATTATGAGTTTATATGTCAGTAAATTATTTAATACAGATTGTGTAAGTTTTACCTACAAGATTCTATCAAATTTTTTATGATATTTCAAGAAGTTTTCAACTTTTTCATGTTCAATTGAGAAGTTAAATAGAGATAAAATATAAACTGAATGGAAAACATTGGTGCTGATATTTCATGGCTTTCTGCAAAGCATGTAAGAGTAGGGATAATGTTAGAACATAAGAGAAAGCTCTTCTCCACTCTGCCACCCATTTCTAGGATAGGGCAAAGACACAGGGCCCAGCGCGAGGAAGATGCAACAGAACTCAGTGTGGTCAAGGGAGTCGTGACTCTGAGGTGTGAGATGAAATTTGATTCTGGGAGTTATGACTAACAATGGGATGAGGTATCTACAACAGAACAATTAGGTATGAAGTGAGTAAACTTGGGAACAAGGCCAGTGTCAGGGGTGGGACCATTCCCAGCATGATAAATGAGCCTCAGTCCTAGGGCAAAAGGAATGATAAGAATTATTGGTCAGAGAGGGGGAAAATGGTAAACAACAAGAAAAACAAAATGTAGAGGAGAAGAAACCAGAAGGATCCAGACCAATGCATTTTCCGTACAGTCTGCTCCTCGGGAAGATGGGTTACACAGAAACCTGGAAGATCGTGCCACACCCAAGCCCAGGTTTCTGCCTATCTCCACGGAAAAATAGAACACAGTATTTTCTTTCCTCGAGTTCATTGTTAGTTGAACGAACTCTTACTCGTGACCTGCTGGAGAGAAATGTACTGGTTCAAGGAATGAATGACATTGGTCCTTCTGGAGGCCTTTAATTATTATGTAGGGATCAGAGCTACATAAGTATCAGTCTTTAGAGATAAGGACTAATGTGTGTTATTTCAATAGTCAAGTGTTGTAAATAATTCATGTAAAATATTCATTTATTTTTCCTATATTAATTTAGAGTTAAATTTATTATTGTGGTATTTCAACATTATTATTCAAATGAAAGACTATGTCAGTTCTTGGACATGTCCTCTCCATGTATGTTCATCTAAATGGGACATGGAAGTAGCCATATATTTCCTTTAATCAATAGCCATTATTTTTTTATCTGTTTCATGTTTACAGAAAAAAATTGGGAGAAAAGAGATTCCATGTACTCCTATTCCCTTCCCCAATCCCCCTATTTTTAATATTATATGATTTATTTATTTATTTATCTATCTATTTATTATTTATTTAGGCTGCGCCGGGTCTTAGTTGCGGCACACAGGATCTTTGCTGCGGCATGCGGGCTTCTTAGTTGCGGCATTCAGACTTTTAGTTGAGGCATTCAGACTCATAGTTGTGGCATGCATGTGGGATCTAGTTCCCCGACCAGGGATTGAACCCGGGCCCCCTACACTGGGAGTATCGAATCTTACCTGCTGGACCACCAAGGAAGTCCCTATGTGATATTTTTAACATTAGTATGTTACATCTGTACCAGTTGATGAGCCAATATTGATACATTATTATTAAATAAAGTCCATAGTTACATTATGGTTCATTCTTTATTGTACATTCTAAGGGTTTTACAACTTGTATCCGCCATTATAGATAACCACCATTACAGTATCATACAGAATTGTTTCGTTGCCCTAAAAATCCCCTGTGCTCTACCTATCCATCCCTTTCTCTCTCCCTCCCCAGGAGCCCTTGGCAATTACTGTTGTTTTCACTGTCTCCATAGTTATTGCCTTTTCCAGAATGTTGTATAGTTGAAATCCAGTAGTATATAGCTGTCTGAGATTGGCTTCTTTTACTTAGTCATATTCATTTAAAGTTGTGTGTGTGTGTGTGTGTGTGTCTTTTTAGCTTAATAATATTCCACTACAAGTATATACCATAGTTTATCAATTAGCCTGTTAAAGGACATCTTGCTTGCTTCTAAGTTTTGGCAATTTTGAATAAAGTTGTGTGTACGGGTTTTTGGATAGATGTAAGTTTTCAACTAACAAGCCCTACTTGTACATTTTTTAACATTATTTATGAGAATTTAATACTCTGTGAACATTTTAGAATTAAGTATTTTTATAAAAATCAATGACCATATTGGATTTCTTGGGAGAAGTTACATAATTAAACGTTAAATTTTCACATATATTAACGTGACATAGTCTCCATTTATTTAGGTCAAATCGGTTTCTAAAATTTTGTATATAAATGACTTTAGGATTCTTTTCTAGGTTAAATACAAGGTACTCTGTAGTGTCTCAACTTCTATTACAGTTTTACACCTTCAATTCAATTAATGCTGGTATAGGAGAAAATTTTGGAGTGTGTGTGTGTGTGTGTGTGTGTGTGTGTGTGTGTGTGTGTGTGTGTGGTTGCTCATCATTTGCAATAGTCTTGCTGAATTTGCTTATAAGTTCTAACAGCTTTGTGTTTAAGTGAACTTTTCTATGGAAAATCATAGCATTTTCAAATGATGACACTTCTTTGTTTTCCTTTTAAGTGTTTATCTCTCTCTTTTTTTTTAATTTTACAATCTTATGATACTGACCAATCTCTCCAATATTATGCTAGCAGATGTGATAATGATGGTCATCATATATATTTGCCCAAATTAAAGGAAATGTATCCAAAATACCCCTATCACGTATGAAATATGCTATAGATTTCTGATCAATAGAGTTATGAACTTGAAGAAGTTCCCTTGTATTCAAAATTTTATGAGTCTCTAAAAAATAAATAACTGAAAAAGCTCAAGTTTCTGCTTCTACTGCAATGTCTGTTTGATTTTTCTCTTGTACACTATGAATATGTTGAATTGTTAAACTTTCTAATGTTGAACCATCTACTTATATAGACTTCCCACATCAAGTAGTCTCCAACTTTTCTCTGAGGTTACCCTGCCACATATGACTGATCAGTTCTCCTGCCTCACGGTGGAAAATAAGGAGAGAATCAGGTACTGTTCTGCTCGGGTCTTTATGGGATAGAGGAAAGAGTATAAGCCAAAAAACTGTCTTCAGATCAATCTCGATTTCTGGCATTTAGTCCCCTTCTTTTCCATTCCACAGGTCCCAGGGCTTCCTTTCAGGTTTCATGTTAGTTTCTCAGTGTGATAATGAAATCCACCGTGATAGATTGTATCATTGCTCCCAATCATTTGCTGTTTCCACCAAAGAGGATTGCACTTAAGCCTTTGACATCAAGTGCTTAGTAATTTGACTTGCTTTGGTCAATAAAATGTGAGTAGAGAATCCAAAGTATGATATTTAATAAACATGTGTCTAATTTATTTTTGTCCTTTTAGAACACATGATACCGTCTTTAACTTATAGAAATTACAAAAATATTCTGATAGTTATAAAAGAATAAATCACATAAGGAATGATATTAGAGATCACATATTTATGTTGTATTTTTTCTGAGTCATCAAATGTACTTCTCCAGACCAACTGTAAAATATTACCTACTGACTCTCATTGTGTGAAAATCACCTGCATTAAATCTACCCGTGTGGTAAAAGAATTTACAACTAGCAAGTATTTAGAAAATTCAGATATATAGAGTTATATGTTGACTATCTAGAAATCAATTTTCAGGGATTCCCTGAGATCTGAAATGATTCTGAATCTTGAAATAGCTGCCAGGGGAAGGAACTACATGGTGGTGAAGTAGCTCTGCGTGATTTTCAGCAGCATCACAGTCCAATAGCACATTGATGTAATTACAAATCAGAACTGGGATATTAGATAGTACAAACTCGAATCAGTCGATGATGGAAGAAAGGAGGAGCATATGCAAAATCTATATACGTCCTTTCCTGTATATTTCAAAAATCCTATGTTTCTTCATACCCCTTAAGTCATAATGCATGTTCTGGGAATCTACTTTAGAAAGGTTGGAGAATGAATGAAAAGTAATGAATGACTTGACATACCAGAGACATCTAAAGACTGAGCTCATGGGTGAAGTACATACTAGGGAAAATAAAAGCTAATTCCAATCTCAGAACTCAGATCAAGAAATAAAGGCTTTGGATACCTTTCAAATGTCAGAGTACAGGAATAGGACTGAAAAACAGATTTCTTTGAAACTCTTGAACTCATTCAGTGCTTATGAACCACTCCAATTCAGAGATAACTGCTCTTCTCCACTGTGACAGGAGACTGGAAGTATCCTCTCCAGAGAAACTGAATGGAAGGGGCTCACAGCTTGCCACATGCATCACAGTGGCATGTTCCTTAGGTGTCTCTTTGGCTGGATTCTCCTCCGTACTTTAAGGTTTTAGCATTGGAAACCCTTATTAAATCTCTAGGGGATCAGTCCCCTAGAGATCAGTTCCCTGTCTCTAAATTCCCCATTTTAACTTAGACATTTCTATCAAGATGCCTAATCAACATCTCACACTTGACTATCCAAAATGAATTCTCTCCCTCTCCTCTTGCTTCAGAAATTCTGCTTCATTTGTATTATTCCCAATCTCAATTAGTGGTAATTCTATCCATCTCCCTCTTTGACCAAAAATCTTTTTTTTTAACATCCTTATTGGAGTATAATTGCTTTAGAATGGATGTGTTAGTTTCTGCTTTATAACAAAGTGAATCAGCTATACATATACATATATCCCCATATCTCCCCCCTCTTGCGTCTCCCTCCCACCCTCCCTATCCCACCCCTCTAGGTGGTCACAAAGCACCAAGCTGATCTCCCTGTGCTATGCGGCTGCTTCCCACTAGCTATCTACCTTATGTTTGGTAGTGTATATATGTCCATGCCACTCTCTCACTTCGTCCCAGCTTACCCTTCCCCCTCCCCATGTCCTCAAGACCAAAACTCTTTGACACGTCTTTGACTCACTGCGTGACCACCAGATGACAATAGGAATCCATGAGGAAATTCTCCTGGGTCTATCTCAAAATGCGTCCAGAGTTCAGCCACTTTTCACCACCTCTACTGCTACCTCCCTCGTCCAAGCCTCCGTCTTCTCTTCTGTCATTGCTACAGTGTCCTAATCGTCCACTGTTCTTACACTTTTGCCCATCAGAGTCCATTCCCAACATAGCAGCAAGAGTGAATTTTATGAAGGCATGTCAGTCCTCTGATCAAAACTCCAATGACTCTCCCGTTCATACAGAGAAAGAGACTACAATCGTCCTACATATGTACCTCTAGAAGATCTCACCTCTCTCCCAGCTCCACGACTTCCTCCTTGTTCACTCTATTCCAGCACTGCTCATCTCCTTGGCCACATTTGGCATTTTCCACTTAACATATTAGTTGCTTTCTCTGCGTCTAATGCTCAACAGTCAACAACATGGCTCACAGTCTTACCTTTTTCAATCCATGCTCAAATGTCAATTGTTCAGAGAGGTCTACCTGTTTTAAACTGCAATTCTCCCTCCACCCCCATACTCCCCATCCCACTTACTGTTTTCCATAGTACTTACTACATTCTATGTACTATATAACATATGTATTCATTTCTACCTTCCTTCAGTAATCTGTAAGCTTCATGAGTGCAGGAAACTTTATCATCTCTCTCTAATGCTGTCACCTCAGAACTGACAATAATACATGGCAGATAATAGAGGCTTAATATTTTTATAATTAACTAATTAATATTGGGAGTATCAGGCAATTTATACATGTGTCCAGTGGGAGCTGGGCCAGGGAATATGAGAGCTCAATTCCCATCCTCAAATGTAGGAAAGATAGTAATACCTAATAGTAGAAATTAAGAAATAATTATATAAGTAGCTTATTTAGAAATACAAAGATAAATACTTCTCCCAAAATACTATATTATGTTTGTCTCTGAAAAGGTCAGAGTTTTTCTCAATTTGTTTTGTAGAACTCTTTGAATCTCTCAACCATTTATTTTAATTACCTGATAAAATTTGATGGATACCAAAAATTCTTTATGATAAGTTATTTATTTATTTAGTTACATCTTTATTGGATTATCATTGCTTTACAATGGTGTGTTAGTTTCTGCTTTATAACAAAGTGAATCAGTTATACATATACATATGATCCCATATCTCTTCCCTCTTGCGTCTTGCTCCCTCCCACCCTCCCTATCTCACCCCTCCAGGCGGTCACACAGCACCGAGCTGATCTCCCTGTGCTATGCGGCTGCTTCCCACTAGCTATCTACCTTATGTTTGGTAGTGTATATATGTCCATGCCTCTCTCTCGCTTTGTCACAGCTTACCCTTCCCCCTCCCCATATCCTCAAGTCCATTCTCTAGTAGGTCTGTGTCTTTATTCCTGTCTTACCCCTAGGTTCTTCATGACATTTTTTCCCTTAAATTCCATATATATGTGTTAGCATATGGTATTTGTCTTTCTCTTTCTGACTTACTTCATTCTGTACGACAGACTCTAGGTCTATCCACCTCATTACAAATAGCTCAATTTCGTTTCTTTTTATGGCTGAGTAATATTCCATTGTATATATGTGCCACATCTTCTTTATCCATTCATCCGATGATGGACACTTAGGTTGTTTCCATCTCTGGGCTATTGTAAATAGAGCTGCAATGAACATTTTGGTACATGACTATTTTTGAATTATTGTTTTCTCAGGGTATATGCCCAGTAGTGGGATTGCTGGGTCATATGGTAGTTCTATTTGTAGTTTTTTAAGGAACCTCCATACTGTTCTCCATAGTGGCTGTATCAGTTTACATTCCCACCAGCAGTGCAAGAGGGTTCCCTTTTCTCCACGCCCTCTCCAGCATTTATTGTTTCTAGATTTTTGGATGATGGCCATTCTGACTGGTGTGAGATGATATCTCATTGTAGTTTTGATTTGCATTTCTCTAATGATTAATGATGTTGAGCATTCTTTCATGTGTTTGTTGGCAGTCTGTATATCTTCTTTGGAGAAATGTCTATTTAGGTCTTCTGCCCATTTTTGGATTAGGTTGTTTGTTTTTTTGTTATTGAGCTGCATGAGCTGCTTATAAATTTTGGAGATTAATCCTTTGTCAGTTGCTTTATTTGCAAATATTTTCTCCCATTCTGAGGGTTGTCTTTTGGTCTTGTTTATGGTTTCCTTTGCTGTGCAAAAGCTTTGAAGTTTCATTAGGTCCCATTTGTTTATTTTTGTTTTTATTTCCATTTCTCTAGGAGGTGGGTCAAAAAGGATCTTGCTGTGATTTATGTCATAGAGTGTTCTGCCTATGTTTTCCTCTAAGAGTTTGATAGTTTCTGGCCTTACATTTAGGTCTTTAATCCATTTTGAGCTTATTTTTGTGTGTGGTGTTAGGGAGTGATCTAATCTCATACTTTTACATGTACCTGTCCAGTTTTCCCAGCACCACTTATTGAAGGGGCTGTCCTTTCTCCACTGTACATTCCTGCCTCCTTTATCAAAGATAAGGGGACCATATGTGCGTGGGTTTATCTCTGGGTTTTCTATCCTGTTCCATTGATCTATCTTTCTGTTTTTGTGCCAGTACCATACTGTCTTGATTACTGTAGCTTTGTAGTATAGTCTGAAGTCAGGGAGCCTGATTCCTCCAGCTCCATTTTTCGTTCTCAAGATTGCTTTGGCTATTCGGGGTCTTTTGTGTTTCCATACAAATTGTGAAAGTTTTTGTTCTAGTTCTGTGAAAAATGCCAGTGGTAGTTTGATAGGGATTGCATTGAATCTGTAGATTGCTTTGGGTAGTAGAGTCATTTTCACAATGTTGATTCTTCCAATCCAAGAACAGGGTATATCTCTCCATCTATTTGTATCATCTTTAATTTCTTTCATCAGTGTCTTATAATTTTCTGCATACAGGTCTTTTGTCTCCTTAGGTAGGTTTATTCCTAAATATTTTATTCTTTTTGTTGCAGTGGTAAATGGGAGTGTTTTCTTGATTTCACTTTCAGATTTTTCATCATTAGTGTATAGGAATGCCAGAGATTTCTGTGCATTAATTTTGTATCCTGCTACTTTACCAAATTCATTGATTAGCTCTAGTAGTTTTCTGGTAGCATCTTTAGGATTCTCTATGTATAGTATCATGTCATCTGCAAACAGTGACAGCTTTACTTCTTCTTTTCCGATTTGGATTCCTTTTATTTCCTTTTCTTCTCTGATTGCTGTGGGTAAAACTTCCAAAACTATGTTGAATAAGAGTGGTGGGAGTGGGCACCCTTGTCTCGTTCCTGATCTTAGTGGAAATGCTTTCAGTTTTTCACCATTGAGGACGATGTTGGCTGTGGGTTTGTCATATATGGCCTTTATTATGTTGAGGAAAGTTCCCTCTATGCCTACTTTCTGGAGGGTTTTTATCATAAATGGGTGTTGAATTTTGTCAAAAGCTTTCTCTGCATCTATTGAGATGATCATATGGTTTTTCTCCTTCAATTTGTTAATACGGTTTATCACATTGATTGATTTGCCTATATTGAAGAATCCTTGCATTCCTGGAATAAACCCCACTTGATCATGGTGTATGATCCTTTTAATGTGCTGTTGGATTCTGTTTGCTAGTATTTTGTTGAGGATTTCTGCATCTATGTTCATCAGTGATATTGGTCTGTAGTTTTCTTTCTTTGTGACATCCTTGTCTGGTTTTGGTATCAAGGTGATGGTGGCTTTGTAGAATGAATTTGGGAGTGTTCCTCCCTCTGCTATATTTTAGAAGAGTTTGAGAAGGATAGGTGATAGCTCTTCTCTGTATGTTTGATAGAATTCGCCTGTGAAACCATCTGGTCCTGGGCTTTTGTTTTTTGTTGGAAGATTTTTAATTACAGTTTCAATTTCAGTGCTTGTGATTGGTCTGTTCATATTTTCTACTTCTTCCTGATTCAGTCTCGGCAGGTTGTGCATTTCTAAGAATTTGTCCATTTCTTCCAGGTTGTCCATGTATATGGGTTTTGTTTTTGTATCCATTCTGTAAGCCTGTGTCTTTTGGTTGGAATATTTAATCCATTCACATTTAAGGTAATTATTGATATGTATGTGACTATGACCAATTTAATAATTGTTATGGGTTTGTTTTTGTAAGTCCTTTTCTTCTCTTGTGTTTCCCACTTAGCAAAGTTCCTTTAGCATTTGTTGTAAAGCTGGTTTGGTGGTGCTGAACTCTCTCAAGTTTTTCTTGTCTGTAAAGGTTTTAATTTCTCCATCAATTCTGAATGAGATCCTTGCTGGGTAGAGTAATCTTGGTTGCAGGTTTTTCTCCTTTATCACTTTAAATATGTCCTGCCACTCCCTTCTGGCTTGCAGAGTTTCTGCTGAGAGATCAGCTGTTAACCTTATGGGGATTCCCTTGTGTGTTATTTGTTGTTTTTCCCTTGCTGCTTTTAATATGCTTTCTTTGTATTTAATTTTTGACAGTTTGATTAATATGTGTCTTGGCATATTTCTCCTTGTATTTATCTTGTATGGGACTCTCTGTGCTTCCTGGACTTGATTAACTATTTTCTTTCCCATATTAGGGAAGTTTTCAACTATAATCTTTTCAAATATTTTCTCAGTCCCTTTCTTTTTCTCTTCTTCTTCTGGAACCCCTATAATTCGAATTTTGGTGTGTTTAATGTTGTCCCAGAAGTCTTTGAGACTGTCCTTAGTTCTTTTCATTCTTTTATCTTTATTCTCCTCTGAAGTAGTTATTTCCAGTATTTTATCTTCCAGGTCACTTATCCGTTCTTCTGTCTCAGTTATTCTGCTATTGATCCCATCTAGAGTATTTTTAATTTCATTTTTTGTGTTGTTCATCGTTGTTTGTTTCATCTTTAGTTCTTCTAGGTCCTTGTTAAATGTTTCTTGCATTTTGTCTATTCTATTTCCAAGATTTTGGATCATCTTTACTATCATTATTCTGAATTCTTTTTCAGGTAGATTGCCAATTTCCTCTTCATTTGTTAGGTCTGGTGGGTTTTTATCTTGCTCCTTCATCTGCTGTGTGTTTTTCTGTCTTCTCATTTTGCTTATCTTACTGTGTTTGGGGTCTCCTTTTTGCAGGCTGCAGGTTCGTAGTTCCCGTTGTTTTCGGTGTCTGTTCCCAGTGGCTAAGGTTGGTTCAGTGGGTTGTGTAGGCTTCCTGGTGGAGGGGACCAGTGCCTGTGTTCTGGTGGATGAGGCTGGATCTTGTCTCTCTGGTGGGCAGCTCCACGTCTGGTGTTGTGTTTTGGGGTGTCTGTGAACTTATTATGATTTTAGGCAGCCTCTCTGCTAATGGGTGGGGTTGTGTTCCTGTATGGCTAGTTGTTTGGCATAGGGTGTCCAGCACTGTAGCTTGCTGGTCGTTGAGTGAAGCTGGGTGCTGGCGTTGAGATGGAGATCTCTGGGAGATTTTCGCCGTTTGATATTATGTGGAGCTGGGAGGTGTCTTGTGGACCAGTGTCCTGAAGTTGGCTCTCCCACCTCAGAGGCACAGCACTGACTCCTGGCTGCAGCACCAAGAGCCTTTCATCCACATGGCTCCTCAATTTGGGATGATTCGTTGTCTATTCAGGTGTTTCACAGATGCAGGGTACATCAAGTTGATTGTGGAGCTTTAATCCGCTGCTTCTGAGGCTGCTGGGAGAGATTTCCCTTTCTCTTCTTTGTTCTCACAGCTCCCAGGGGCTCAGCTTTGGATTTGGCCCCGCCTCTGCTGGAGGGCGTCTGTTCTTCGCTCAGACAGGAAGGTGTTAAAGGAGCCGCTGACTCTGGCTCTGGCTCACTCTGGCCTGGGGGGAGGGAGGGGCACGGAGTGCGGGGCGGGCCTGCCGCGGCAGAGGCCGGCATGACGTTGCGCCGGCGTCACGTTGCGCCAGCCTGAGGCGCGCCGTGCGTTCTCCCGGCGGAGTTGTCCCTGGATCCCGGGACCCTGGCAGTGGCGGGCTGCACAGGCTCCCCGGAAAGGAGGTGTGGCTATTGACCTGTGCTCACACACAGGCTTCTTGGAGGAGGCAGCAGCAGCCTTAGCGTCTCCTGCCCGTTTCTGGGGTCTGCGCTTTTAGCCGCGGCAGCAGCCTTAGCGTCTCCTGCCCGTCTCTGGGGTCCGCGCTTTTAGCCGCGGCTCGCGCCCGGTCTCTGGAGCTCCTTTAAGCAGCGCTCTTAATCCCCTCTCCTCGCGCACCGGGAAACAGGTAAGAAAAAGTCTCTTGCCTCTTCGGCAGCTCCAGACCTTTTCCCGGACTCCCTCCGGGCCCCACCGTGGTGCCCTAACCCCTTCAGGCTGTGTTCACGCCGCCAACCCCAGTCCTCTCCCTGAGCTCAGACTAAAGCCCAAGCCTCAGCTTGCAGCCCCGCCCGCCCCGGCGGGGGAGCAGACAAGCCTCTCGGGCTGGTGAGTGCTGGTCGGCCCTGATCCTCTGTTTGGGAATCTCTCAGCTTTGCCCTCCGCACCCCTGTTGCTGTGCTCTCCTCCGCGGCTCCGAAGCTTCCCCCCCTCCGCCACCCGCAGTCTCCGCCCGCGAAGGGGCTTCCTAGTGTGTGGACACTTTTCCTCCTTCACAGCTCCCTCCCACTGGTTCAGGTCCCGTCCCTATGCTTTTGTCTCTGTTTTTTCTTTTTTTCATTTGCCCTACCCAGGTACGTGGGGGGTTTCTTGCCTTTTGGGAGGTCTGAGGTCTTCTGCCAGCGTTCAGTAGGTGTTCTGTAGGAGTTGTTCCACGTGTAGATGTATTTCTGGTGTATCTGTGGGGAGGAAGGTGATCTCCGCGTCTTCCTCTTCCGCCATCTTCCCGGAAGCCCAAGTTATTTATTTTTAAAGAATTTATTTAAAAATTATAAAGCATTTATTTGCAAGTACATTATTCATTTATAAATAATATAAATACTTAACGAATATTCAGAGATTTGAGTGGTATGTTGTTATTAATTTGAGGAAGGGTATGCAAAAGACTAAATGGTAGATTTTAATTAATTGTTCTGTTCAGTAAGAATTAATATATTCCTAGAGGTACCCATTTATATTAAAGAACTAAAATAGATATTTGGGACTAAGTAAATCACCTAAAATAGTACAAACAGTATGATACATACTGTAATTTGTTTAACACAATAGCTTTTTAGAGCTTTGAAGTTCTTGGTTTATTCTTTACCTCTTATTCTGCTAAATATCATTGTTCCATAAACGGAATAGAATGTATGTTTGGTGCATAATTATGTTGATAACATTATACTCTGATAATTTCTTTAATAGGATATTAAATATGTTAAAAAATATAGACTATGTACTCAGGAGTATTTGTGCCATAATATACGGGTAATCCTGGTTGAATGACCCGATAAGTAGTTTCTCTCCTTGGCACTAGAAGTTTACATTTCCAAATTACATTTAAATTGTTTGAGTAAACCAAGAAAAAAAATGCTTTGCTAAAATTCTAATTTGCAAAGTCTTCTCTAAATTTTTATGTTCCCAAAATAATGCTTATTCGCTAAGGCAACAAACTTAGAAAAACTAATAAAGTACAGTTACAGTAAAGTTTGATAGTATTAAGACTCCTTTCTTAGACCTCTGTGAACACTGAAGTTGCATGGAAATATGAGAGCATTTCTATGAATGAATATTGACTAGTAATAGGGTTTCATGATTAAAAAGGAAGTTTAGCTGTGGGGTTTTAGCTAAGCCTTTTTGAAAGTTATTTTCCCAATTGGAAAATTATCAGAAGTAAATCCCTTCAAGGATACATGATTTAAAAATTCATCAAGTTAAATTGTCCTTTATGTATAGTTCCCTTTTTAGATCCCAAAACCACTAATGTGTTTTTACAGAAGAGAGGGCCTTATTATCATTCTGATATTGGGTGGTATCAATGATGAGAAATGAATAATGACCTATTAGTGATTATGCTTAGGTTTAAAAAGAGAGGAGGAATTCTACATAGGGTGGGACGTTTCCTTTACATTTTTTCTCCTAAGTAGTCATTTTTGCATTACTGGGCATACTAAGATAATTGGAGTTCTATATACTGTTGATCCTTGAACAACGTGGCTTTGAACTGAGCAGGACCCCTTATACGTGGATATTTTTCAATAGTAAATATATTAAATCGTACTACATGATCTGTGGTTGGTTGAATCTACCTAGGAACCACGTAGGACCTGATGATACAGATGGACCATGGCTAAAGCTACAGAGGGCCCACAATAAATTACACCTGAATTAACCCCCTCTTTGTTTAAGGGTCAAATATTTTGCTTAAGAGGTTATACACAGGCACACATGCACACATATATATGTACATATATACATATAAACTTGAATACATAAATATGTATGTGTACATAAGTATTATGCACTTAGTAAGCATTTAAAGATCTTGATGTGTTGAGTATTGACAGTGCTCATCAGTCTTCTAGTGAGGGGTGCAAATATGGATTGTACTAGAATTGATATTATGCCTAAAAATCTAGTATGTCTTTACTCTGATTAAATTGAGTATGTGAAATAATTTCTAGTTGTTATTTTTTTTTGTCTTGCCAACAAACCCCATCTAGTATTTTAAAACTGACTTTGACAAAGTTTTATCTGGCCATCCATTCTAAAAAGGTTTGAATCTGGTATAGTAAGAAAAATACTGTACTATTTCCCACAAGGTTCTATATTCCCACTTTGATTTCTATTGAAAATTCATTTTCCTGCTCTTTCTTCAAGTCAGTTTATTATGTAGTTAACAAAGGCTAAATAAGATACAAAGTTCATTCTTAATAAGTTTTTATTGGGCAATGCTATCCAATATAGAAATCACTGACCACATGTGGCTGTGAAGCTCATGAATGCGGCTACTCCAAATTGACATGTGGTGTAAGTGTAAAGTATACACCATGACTTGGGAAAATTAGTATAAAAAAGAACGTAAAATATCTCATTAATAATTTTTGTGTTGATTACATGTTGAAATAGTAATATTTGCATATAGTGGGTGAAATAAATATATATTGCAATTAATTTCACCTGCATTTTTAATGTTGCTATTCAAAAATTTAAAATAATGTGGTTTGCATTTGTGGCTCACAAGGTATTTGTACTGGACAGCACTATGTAAGATTATTGCGTTAAGCTTCCATTTCTCTCATAGTAAGTATAGTTGGCCAAAAAGTTCGTTCGGGTTTTCCGTAAGATGTTACAGAAAGAGTTTATGGAAACCCGAATGACCTTTTTGGCCAACCCAATAATATCCAAAAAAATGATATTACAAGATTTTTAAACGTAATGGAAAGGTTCTTGTTTATACTGTACTCTTCCCCCGCTCTATTCAGATATCCAGCCCAGATGTAATCCATCAGTAAATATTAATATCCAATTAAATAGATAAACAATTCCTTCCCTTTTTTCCTTTATTGTATAATTGATTCCCTTTGTGTATTTGTAGGGCACAGGCATTTTGCAGGTGCCTTATATATAATCCAGAAATTTGAAATGACAATTCTAGTTGTATATAAATTTCATATAAATATGAATTAACCTCATTTTTATTCTACCTCATGAGTGATTTTATCCAGCATGCTATTAAAATGTATTGATCTGATAACCTGACCAAAAGTGGAGGATTTCAACTGGGAAAAGTTTTTTATAATAATAGTATTGTGAAACAAAGTTTCCAAGAAAGGACGGAGCCAGCTGCCATACTTAGATTCTCTTTTGCCCTAGTATTGGTGAGCTCAACCTACTGTTCTTAGCCAACAAATGACCGTTAGACAGCTCCTTACTCTGCCTTCTCATGAACTTTCTGGCAAAGAGAGTTGAACTGCCAATATAATTCTTCTACCTCTAGGGTAACATTGGCCTCGCCTATTAATGAAGCAGTCACCAATATTTTCCTTTAAATCCCAAGACAAAGTGAAGTACTCACACAACATATTATAAAACATTTTAATTAAACTATACCCACTTGAAGTAATTTGTGTTTCATATTCCATCTTCTTATTTTACCACCCTGCTACCTCGATGTATCTGTATTTTTAAGTTCCATTCACAAAAAGTCTAGAACATAAAGTCCTTCAGAGTTGGATAATGAAAATTGACCCTACCAGGGAGGAAATTCACCCTTGACTGTCCATCTGCTTCTCAGATATGTAATACAGATTCAACTCTGTGAACATGTTGGCTAGTTTTCTAGAATCTGTTTCCTTGTTGTTTTTTCCCAATTGCCTTGGACTTGCTTGATAGCCAACAGAGCAAATCGAATAAAAGAGGCTGTTGAAAGCACAGATTTGCTATGTGGTAGTGCAGAAATTGCATGCTACTAAGTTTAATTGAGAAACACAGCCAGTTTTCCCACATAATCATAGTGGGAGTAATACTTTATAATTATTTAAAGGGCAAGCTCTTACTTTTTGTAAATACATGTGTACTAAACTACAGAACTACATACACCCTTAATCCAAGAAAGACCAGACAAGTTCTAATGAGAGCAGTTTTAGTGGGCTACAATTCTTGGGCTACAATTCTCCAAAATATACTTGGGCTACAATTCTCCAAAATATACAGTATATCTGGTTGGAAAGAATAAAAATGTTTATGACCAGAAGTGAGACCCAATCAGTGGCAAGATGATGAGAAGACTTTTGCTTGGTTGGATCTCTGATTCTTTTTCTGAATGTTCCCTGAATTATGTTTTGGGCAGAGGCAATGAGCCAACAAGACAATCAGATTCCAGATCTCAAAAGCTCATGGGCATGGATGAGCAAGTGTTACAGGGATAAACCGTCTCAGTGGATAATTAGTTCTGGAAGTTTGTGACCAAGACAGAGAGTAGAGTATTTCCAAAGATGAACTGAGGCTATGGTCATAGGCCCTGTCATGTGAATACGTATTTAAAAAAATATCTGTTTCTGATTTCCAACAGAGGTAGAATCAACTTGAAAAACACCATACTCAGGTGGTTGGATTATTTTTCAACCAATTTCAAATACAGAGGTTATAAAACTAATTTTGTCCAGTTTGATGATTCGGAGAAGATGATAGTAGATTAGATAAAATTCATAGCCTCTTCCAAGTTCATAGAACATTTTTCCATGATTCCTGGATTTATCTGTGCTCATTGTTTTTCCTCAAAGAAGTATACTTTGAGATACACTCAAAAGTTTCAATGGCAGTCAAAATTCTTTTCCTTCTTACCTGTTTCTTCTGGATATATACTGTCTATTGCTTTAAATAGAGTACTAAGTGTACTTGGGTGCTTAAAATATATTTTATGATATATTGGGCATTTGAAGCAATTCTCCATTCTAGTGCAGATATAAACACCATAAATTGGAAAAGACATACTTCAATTGAAAGGTCGAAAGTCCTTGTTGGACTATTCCTGTTTAGTGTTTATGAGAAAGACAGCTCTAATTTATTGGTAGAGCTAAATTTCTTGTACAGAAAACTCAGAGAGTGAAAGTTTGATAGTGGGATTGGAAAAAAATTGTGGAGACATAAGTAAGGTTGGGGACAAGAGATGTTATTAGGAAGTCCAGCAAGGGCAAAAGTGTCCTTAAAATACTCATTGTGAAATATGTTAAAATCACAGAGATCTCAGTGAGTGTGGGACTTAGCTGTTGATGGAAATCCTTCTCGAGATAATGGTTCTCATCAATATAGCATTAATGTCCACAGAGAGTTTAGTATATTTCACCATTCTACTGCAGTAACAACCTTAAATCTTGGTGATTTATAACAACAAGGATTTGTATAAGACTTTTTTAAAGAGAAGTTTTAGTTCACAGCACAATTGAGAGGAAAGTACAGAGATTTTCCTTATAACTCCTGCCCTCCCCCCAACATGCATAACCTCCTCTATTACCAGCATCGCTCACCAGAGTGGTGCCTTTTTTACTGAGGATGAACATACACTGACACATCAATTTCATCCAAAGTCCAGAGTTTACCTTAGGGTTCATTCTTGATGTTCTACGTTCTGTGGATTTAGACAAATGTATAATGACATGTATTCATCATTATACTATTGTACAGAGTATTTTCACTGCCTTAAAAATCCTCATTCTCCACCTATTCATTCCCTTCTCCCTCACCCTTGGCAACCACTGATTTTTCTACTGCGTCCACAGTTTTGCTTTTTCCATATACTTGGTGTCACAGTATGTAGATTGGCTTCCTTCACTCAGTAGTATGGATTTAAGTTTCCTCCATGTCTTTTCATGGCTTGATAGCTCATTTATTTTTAGCACTGAATAATATTCCATTGCCTGGATGGACCACAGTTTATTTATTCATTTACCTACTGAAGGACATCTTGGATCCTCCCAAGTTTTGGCAATTATGAATAAAAAGGCTATAAACATTGATGTGCAGATCTTTGTGTGAACATAATTTTTCAACTCCTTTGGGTAAATACCAAGTAACACAATTGCTGCATTATATGGTAACAGTATGTTTATTTTTTTAAGAAGCTACTAAGCTCCCTTCCCAAGTGGCTGTACCATTTTGCGTTCCCACTGGCAATGAATGAGAGTTCCTGTTGCTCCACATCCTTGCCATTATTTGACATTGTCAGTGTTCTGGATTTTGGCCATTCTAATAGGTATTAATTATGTTTCACTATCGTTTTAATTTGTATCATTTCATATCCTTATCTGCCATCTGTATATCTTCTTTGGTGAGGTCTCTAGTCCATTTTTTAATAGACCAGATATTTGTTTTCTTATTGTTGGGTTTTAAGAATTTGTCTATTTTGGATAGCAGTTCTTAATTGGATGTGTCTTTTGCAGATGTTATATCCCATTCTGTGGCTTGTCTTTGATTTTCTTGACATTGTCTTTCACAGAGTAGAATTTTTTTATTTTATTAAAGTCCAGCTTATCAATTATTTCTTTTATGGATCATGCCTTCTGTGTTGTATCTAAAGAAATCATCGTCATACCCAAGGTCATCTAGGTTTTTTCTATGTTATCTTCTAGGAGTTTTATAGTTTTACATTTTACATTTAGGTTTCTGATCCATTTTGAGTAAGTTTTTGTGACGTGTATAAGATCTGTGTTTAGATTAATTTTTTCATGTGGAGATCCAGATGTTCCGGCACCATTTGTTGAAGACAAAAATTTAATTTCACTCATGTTTTATGTCAGCAATGGCAGGTCAGCAAGTGCTGCTCTGCCGCATTGGGTCTTCTCATTCTGGGACCCTCATTGGCAGAGGGCAAGGACTACAGGAAGGAAAAGCTGATAGGAAGAGAAGCACAGGATGTCACTTAAGGCTTCTGCTCAAATCTAGTTCTCTGTCATTTTTCTCACATTCTACTCGCTCACATCAAGCCTGATAATGGGGTGGAAATATGTAATGTACCCTTAGTGAGGCACCTCGTGTCATATGGCAATGAGCAGGTATGTCCTCCTCTTTTAAGGAAGTGATCCAACAGTTAGGAACAACAGTGTAGTCTGCCACAGAGAGTGTTCCAAATGCAAGAATAATGGGACTCAAGCAGTTTGGTCCTGACCATACCTCCTCCTGCTGTTTTAGGTCAATACCATAGCTTAAGAAAACTTCAGAGACAAAGATTTCTAAGTAGGAATTTGTATAAAGGGGATGAAATCCCAGGGGCTCTCAAAGGACACCTGGAGTTTTTAGGGACTCATAGCCACTAGCAGAGATACAACTGTGGGGGGAAAGTGGTACTGAGACAACAAGAGTTTCCAGCTTTCATGTGAACTTCAAGACTAACTCCAAAGGCTCCAAAATCCACAGTAGTTAAGACTCATAAATAATCCTACCACAGTCATATAGGGCATGGCAGCTGTCAAAACCTAGGAATTATCTCTGTAAATAATTAAAAATATCATATGTACCTGAAAGGATGTAGTGAAAATCTAACAGATCATTGGTGTTATTCATTCAAAGGAAGGTAGGAAATAAATATTGAGCTTATTAATGTTTTTACCTCTAGACAATTTGCCATCCCAAGGTGGTGAAGAAGTGTAACAGTACAGAAGAATGGAAATGTGAAGCAGAACAATGGAAAATCACACAAAGTTATCAGAATTGCAAAAACTATGTAGAACAACATTTATTAGAGATTTGAATGTAACACATAGTAGAGAATAGAACAAGTTACAATAAATAGAAGGGTCTAAATATTATTCTCTTCATTAACATTTTAAATTACAAGTTGGTGGTCTGGTAGCCCACATTGAATTTTAAGCAATTAGGGCAAAATTCTCAAACTGTACAATGCATAGAAACCATTTGGGGAACTTGTTTAAAACACTTATTTCCCAGAATTCCCCAGGCAATGGCTCAGAGTTGCTAACTCAGCAAACCTGGAGTCTGGTTGCCTCGATTTTAATAAACACTTGTGAGATATGACCATGCTTTGAGAAACAGTGAAGTATAGAACCAAAAATCAGATCTTTTAAATATTTTTTTAGATTAACACCTAATGGTATTCCAGGAAGGATTATTTTTATAAGATAATTATGAAAGCATTTTAAAAAATGAAGACTGAATAATGACTCAATTTTCATAAATTAATTTTATTGTTTTGAAATTTTAAAAATCAGTTTTTATTATGAAAGTTACTAATTATACTCTAGTCAAAAGTATGTAATGTACTAAAATTTTAAAATTGGGTTTTGTACATTATGTGTACAGTACAATTTCTTCAAAGTAATTTTATATTTAGATGTTAAATGTATTTTTGTGATACAGAAGACAGACATTTAAAAAATAATAGAATACTCTGACATCAAAAAGAAATATGTCAAACCACAAGAGACAAATTGTCTTTGTTAACAGTGTAAACATTATATGCAAAACATTTTGCCATGAGCCCACTTATTAAAGTTTCATTTAATATGGTTATAACATTCCACAAAGCTTTGAATTAATATGAATGAGTTTTACATTTTATCAAAATGCTTGCCTCAAGAAGCCTTCTATTCTCTCATGGCTGGATGATAAAATAAAGCATAGTTTGCATTTGGGGTAGAAAATATATATTTTATCATTTAATATATATATATTTCAATTCCACAGTTTTATTTTTAACTCCTGGTTCAGTGTTCAAGAGACAAATCCACAATTTGGAGACTTTAATACTCTATCTCAACAACTGATAGAACAAGAAAGAAACTTAGCAAGGGAATACAAGAAAATATCATGATCAACTAATGGGCTCTGGCTGACATTTATTATAGAACACTATCCTCCAAAAGAACAGAATATGTATTCTTTTCAAGTACCCACAGAATATATGCAAAGATAAGCTATATCTTGGGCCCTAAAACAAACCACAAAAAATTTAAAAGAATTTTTTGAATGAAATCCTATAGAATGATAACAGGAAAAATTTCAACCAACTAAAAACACAGTTGGAATTAATCCATGGGTCAAAGAGAAAGTCTCAAGAAAAATGTTTAAAAGTACCTTGAACTGAACAAAAATGAAAATATAATATATGAATACCGTGGCACACTGATTACCTGAGAGAAATTTTTATAACACTAAATGTTTGCATTAGAAAAGAGGGAAACATCCCGTGTTTCAATTCCTATCAGATTTTTTCTGCATTCATTGATATGTTCATAGGAGTTTTCTTCTCTATCCTGTTATTATGGTGGATTATATTGACTGATTTTTAAATATTGAACCAAACTTCCATCCTTGGAATAAACCTCCTTGACTCTGGTATATAATTCTTTTTATGTATTGTTGAAATTTGTTTGATAATATATAATTATGAGGGATAATGGTCTGCAGTTTTCCCTTTTTTACTGTCTTTGTCTCATTTTGGTATCAGAGTAATTCTAGCTTCATAAAATTGATTCAGAAGTGTTTTATTCTCTTCTGTTTTCTGGAGCAGGTTATATAAAATTGGTATTAATACTTCTTTAAGTGTTTGGTAGAATTCTCTAACTGGGGAGAACTAACTGGGTCTGGATGTTTTGGGAGGGGCATTTAAATTACGAATAAATTTTCCTTAATAAGGTCATTTAAATTATCTCTTTTATTTTGGATTAGGTGTGGTAGCTTGTACTTTTGAGGAATTTGTCCGTTTCATGTAACTTGTCAAATTTATGTATGTAGAGTTATTCCTAGTACATATTCCTTTATTATCATTCTGATGTCTGCAAGGTCTTTAGTAATATACCCCATTTCATTCCTAATATTGATTGAGTCTTTTCTCTCTCTAACAAAATTTGTCAGTCTTGTTTATGGCCTGTTAATTTTATTGACCAAAATGATGTCAAAACTAAATGTAAATGGTAAAACCATAATATTTTTAGGAGTAAATATAGGGTAAAGTCTTTGGTATTGATTTGATACCAAAGCAATTGATAAACTGGACTTCCTCAAAATTAAAAATCCTTGCTCTGTGAAAGATCCTTTTAATAGGGTGGAAAGACAAACTACAGACTAGAAGAAAATATTTGCAAACCACACGTTATGGACTGAAATATGCTCCTCCCCCACCCAATTCATATGTTGCAGTTCTTACCCCCTAGTTCCTCAAAATATGACTATATTAGGAAAAAGAGTCTTCAAGAAGGTAATTAAGATAAAAGACTGTTGATTCTTCAAAAGAGCTGATCCCATTTAAGGGATGGTCTCTGTCTTTCCAGTTTTATTTCTGATCTGGCACATTTCTCATTTGTGAACAAATTTTTTTTACTGTTATTTGCCCTGTACTACTTTGGAGGCAGGTTTAGGTGCCATTCTGGCTCTTGATGGGAAGAAAATAGCTTCCCTGCTACATTTTGACATGGCTTCACACAAAAATCACTAAATCTAGGAACTTCCTGGGTCATTATGTTCAATGTCCTCTTTCCCTTCCCTCTGCTACTCAAAGGTTTGCTATTTGACCATGTTATGCCCCTTCCTATATTGGCTATTTATATAGACTTTGAAGGGGCATTATAGCACAGAGTAGAGCCAGGGAAACTGTTGATAGATAACCCATAGCTATTTTTGATATGAACATGAACAAAAGAATTATAGCCAGATAGGCTTAGAAACTCCCATTTAAGTTTGGATTTTTTTCTTTGTCTTCTGTTGTGTTTTGTTCACTTTGGTTATCTGAATAAAGAATAAAGCTGCCAGCAATTGTGAGAAAAAGAGCACCCTAGATTCATATAAAGTTTCACAGTTGACTAAGCTCTTCCACCTTCATTATCCATTTCAACAAAATATGAATCTCCTTAGGTGTCTATCATTCCCATTTTATAGATGAGGCAAGAGAGGCTCAGGAAAATGAAGTGATATGTGTAAAGTTACTCTAATTGCAATTGGCAGACGTCTCTCTTAAATGTGAATATTCTTTCCATAGCCCATATAACAATGTTCCCCTAAAAAGACTTGGTCAAGCAACACAATAACTCCATTCCTTCCATGGTTGAGTGTTCAGACATTACGTCTATGCATGCCGTAATAACAAATAAAATTAAGGATTACTCTCAAAAGAGTAGCATCGAGTTACCAAGGCATGTTGCTGAGAAATAAAAGATCTTTTTTTTTCAATGAAGAGTGTGTGCAGCATGCCTCTTGTTCAGAGTGACCCTGGAAGTATTTACTACAGATTGTGAGAATGCAAAACTCTTACATTTTGAACATTTCTTAATAACCAATTCCTCAAGGCTACTTATGTATCAGAGTTTGCTGCTATTTCTTCCTTTCCCAGCTTGAGCTCTAAATTCAAGAAACACAGGGCTTAAAGGAGGCCTAGGAAGGGAAAAGTAATTCCAAATGATAAACTAAACAAGATAATTTAATCAGAATGTCTCTGGTCTCCTGATAGCAAGTAATACAGAGAATTAACAAGAAAATATAGTGACCTCATTCATGATCAGTAACAATGTATCTGAACTGCATGCAGTCCTTGACTTGGCTGTTTACAGTTGCTTTGGAATTTTATCTCTCATAAATTTTTTCAACTCTGGAGAATCTCATTTAACTATTATTATACTGTATTAAGAATTAACCACTGTAAATGGTAGAGAAATTACAGACATCCTGAACCACAGCTGACCCTAGAGTTTACATAGGAAAGGAAAAACAAAGAGCAAAAGACAATTACAGAAAAATCATGTTGCAGTGAAGGACAGGGATTTACACAATACATAGCAATTCTGTCTACATATCAATTCCTGAGCTATAATCTGATCTTGTGTGTGTGCACGCACACATAGAATGCTTAAATAGTTAGCTTTTCTAGTTAGTGAAGATTCTGATCTAACAGATACTACGCAAAATGTGACTGTTTTTTATAGGTGTCTTACCTATAAAATTCTTTCTAAAATGCACCACACACTTCTGCTTGTTAGGTTTTCCTTCTTT
This sequence comes from Orcinus orca, assembly GCF_937001465.1. Taxonomy (NCBI): domain Eukaryota; kingdom Metazoa; phylum Chordata; class Mammalia; order Artiodactyla; family Delphinidae; genus Orcinus; species Orcinus orca. Next base: position 16,785,153 of record NC_064576.1, on the reverse strand, counting down.
GTCCTCGTTGTAAAAGACGAAAGGCTGCAGAGGGTATAAGAAGCAGTGACTGAAGACTTTGCCTTTGGCCAGTGAATTCAGTGAATAAGCCAAAAGTCGATCATTCCATCTCTGTCTGGAAACCTGTTGTCTAAGGCTTTATGCCTCATATAATCTGTCACTGATAATACAAGTAATGAAAATAATGATTTCTTTGCATATTCATATGAAGTGGGCTCTTGCCACTCCTCCTCTGTGCTCTCCTGCTTCTTGCCTCCTGATTTATATGCCGTCAACACAGAATTGTCAATGTTTCACTGAAAACCCTACACTTGTGGTTGTTTTTTTTTTTTCTTTTGCTCTCTAGTTGCCCTTTCTCCCTTGTTTGCCTTGCTGTCTTCCTCTCCTTTTTAAGACTCAGATCCAGGTTGATCACATCTGGAAAGCCTTCCCTCTAGGGTGCTGAGGGTACCATTGCTATCCCTCTCTTAATCCTTTTCATTCTAGATTGTAATACCTATTTGTTCTTCTGCCCCCCTGTTAGATGGCTAGCTCCGTGGAGTGAAGAACTGTATCCCTGGTGCTTAAAACAGTATCACTGTATCCCTGGTGCTTAAAACAGTATCTGGCACAATTTTTGTGTGCAAAAGATGTCTGATAAATCTTAATGTATGGTTAGTATTACTTTTTTTTTTCTCACAATGGATATTTCTGTGTGTTTTTTTGTTTTTTTTTTTGTTTTTTTTTTTTTTTGTCGGTACGTGGGCCTCTCACCGTTGTGGCCTCTCCCGTTGCGGAGCACAGGCTCCAGACGCACAGGCTCAGCGGCCATGGCTCACGGGCCCAGCCGCTCCGCGGCATGTGGGATCTTCCCGGACCGGGGCACGAACCCGTGTCACCTGCATCGGCAGGCGGACTCTCTACCACTGCGCCACTAGGGAAGCCCCCTGTGTGATATTTTTTAATTGAGGTATAGTTAATTTACAATGTTGCATTAGTTTCAAGTGTACAGCAAAGTTATTCATATATATATATATATATATATACACATATACATATATATATATACATACTCTTTCAGATTCTTTTCTATTATAGGTTATTGCAAGCTATTGAGTATAATTCCCTGTGCTACACAGTAGGTTATTGTTGTTTACATATTTTATATATAGTCGTGTGTATATGTTAATCCCAAATTCCTAATTTATCTCCCCACCCCACTCTCCCCTTTGGTAACCATAAATCTGTTTTCAAAGTCTGTGAGTCTGTTTCCATGTTGTAAATAAGTTATTTGTATCATTTTTTTAGATTCCACAAATGAGTAATATCATATGATATTTGTTTTTCTCTGTCTGACTTACTTCACTCAATATGACAATCTCTAGGTCCATCCATGTTGCTGCAAATGGTATTATTTCATTATTTTTATGGCTGAGTAATATTCCATTGTGTGTGTGTGTGTGTGTGTGTGTGTGTGTATGTATGTATACACATACATACCACATATTCTTTATCCATTCATCTGTTCATGGACACTTAGGTGGCTTCCATGTCTTTGCTATTGTAAATAGTGCAGCTGTGAACATCAGGGTACATGTATCTTTCCAAATTATAGAGTTTTCTCCATATATATGCCCAGGAGTGGGATTGCTGGATCATATGGTAGCTCTATGTTTAGTTTTTTAAGGAACCGCTATACTGTTCTCCATAGTGGCTGTACCAATTTACATTCCCACCAACAGTATATGAGAGTTCCTTTTTATTTTTTACCTTTTATTTTAAAATACAGAGTTTATAGTTTCCCAGTATGTTACCTTTATTGAATTTTGAGAAGTAATTAGAGCAGAATGAAAAAACTAAAGCTCAGAGAGATGAACATTTCACACTAGTTGGGTGTTGAAACTTAGACTTGAAAACCAGTCTTCCATATACTGAAATAAACAAACAAAACCAAAAAAATAAATAAGCAGCAGCAGAAGCTTCCTTTAGTACCACTTAACGTACAGGGACTGTGCACAAGCCATTTAAAAATATTTTATTTACTCCTCCTGACAACTCTGCAGAAGGAAGCATAGATAACTTTACCCCCTCTTCCAAGTGAGACTACTGAAGTTTGCAGAGCTTCTGTAACTCTCCCAAAACAGTATACACAAAAACAGAAGAGCTGGAAATCAAGCCCTGTTCTGACTCACTCCAAATCTGTGCACTGATGCATGAGACTATAAAACTTCTTAAATCATATCCTTTTTGATATGTTTATGATTACTCCTCCAAAATATTAGTCCAGTCCTTGTATCTGTTGGTCAAGTTCAGCGAATACCCATGTTTGATAACATAGCACTAGATATTGAATGAGATATGATCAATGTACTGTCTATTATTGATGAGGGTCTGGGGCCCCAGCTGGAGAGCAGGAGATGCTAGTTATATGAATTATTAAATTCATCACTTGTCTAAATGGTAGACTCAAGCAAAGACACCCTCCTCGTGACTCACATCCAAACTATATAAGGAACTCTTATTAAGTAATAAAAATACATTCAAATAAGAAATGAGCAAAAATTTAACAGACACATCAAAAAAGAAGATATACAGATGGCCAATAAGCACATTTTAAAAGGCTTATCAGCACTAGTTATCAGGAAATTGCAGATGAAAATCATAATGAGATAGCAGAATGCATCCACTAAAATGGCTAAAATAAAGACTGATCACTACCAAAAGTTGGCAGGAGAGTGGTATAGCTAGAACTCTCATATTGTTGGTGAGAATCTACAATAGTGCAGCCACTTTGGAAGATTAAAAACTTCTTATTAATATTAAGTGTATAACTCATTGTGTAATAGCAATTCTACTCCTAAGGATTCATCCAAGAGAAATTTAAAAAGAACATTAGTTTACCAAAAAAAGAAAAATAGACACACACACCCCTACACATCCCTTTGCTTCTGGATATATAACATGACTACAATATTTAACTTTCTTTTGGGTAATATTTTTTAAAAAATCAATTTGACCCAGAGTCATGTTCAGCTATTAAAGAAACAGTTTTATTCTAATTTACCAAAAATTACTCCCAGATTAAGAATTCATTCATCCAGGGATTTTTCACCCTGTAGAGAAGCTATTGCTACATTTTAATACTCTACACTTTCTTCTTTTATTCCTACCGCACACCAAATGCTGATTTGCTTCAGCAGTCATCAGTTTCATTACATACTTATCAATTTAGTTGTTAGAGCAAATAATAAATTGTTTTAGAAATTCAACGTGTATTAAAAAGCCAAAAGCAAAAACCTCTGGGAAATAATTGGGGCTGGAAATCATTTTCTCCTTCTTCCTTCAATTTGTACAAACACTGAGGATTGGTTATATGTAGGTAACTTGGGGAAATCATTCATTGCTATTTAGTAGTGAATGTGATTTTTCATTTGAAATAATGTTGCTCAAATTGCTATAAAATGCATTGAAAATACATAAATGGTACCTAGAGCCCCTAAAATGATTATTTCATAAAATGAAGGTAAAATATAAGTTCCAGTGATCTGATTCCTAGCTGACTTCTCAATATCTCCATTTAGCGTCTACAAATGGCACAAATATAAAATGAGGCTTTTAGTCTATTAGGAAAAAAAAATTATGCTACTACCAAAGTAATAAAACCATTCACTTTTTTTTTCATTAAAACAAAATGTTTATTTTATTCTAGTGATTTTAAGTTGCTAAATATTATGGTTAAACATTCTAATTTTTTTTTCTTCCCCCCGCCTCCACTTTCCCCCCTTGGTGTCCATAAGTTGGTTCTCTACATCTGTGTCTCAGTTTCTGCCCTGCAAACTGGTTCATCTGTATCATTTTTCTAGTTTCCACATATATGCATTAATATACAATATAGGTTTTTCTCTTTCTGACTTACTTCACTCTGTATGAGTCTCTGGATGCATCCACGTCTCTACAAATGATTCAATTTCGTTCCTTTTTATGGCTGAGTAACATTCCATCGTATATATGTACCACATTTTCTTTATCCATTCGTCTGTCGATGGGCACTTAGGTTGCTTCCATGACCTGGCTATTGTAAATCGTGCTGCAATGAACATTGGGGTGCATGTGTCTTTTTGAATTATGGTTTTCTCAGGGTATATGCCCAGTAGTGGGATTGTTGGATCATATGATAGTTCTAGTTTTAGTTTTATAAGGAACCTCCATACTGTTCTCCATAGTGGCTGTATCAATTTACATTCCCACCAACAGTGCAAGAGGGTTCCCCTTTCTCCACAGTCTCCCCAGCATTTGTTATTTGTAGATTTTCTGTTGATGCCCATTCTAACCAGTGTGAGGCAATACCTCATTGTAGTTTTGATTTGCATTTCTCTAATAATTCATGATGTTGAGCAGCTTTTTATGTGCTTCTTGGCCATCTGTATGTCTTCTTTGGAGAAATGTCTACTTAGGTCTTCTGCCCATTTTTTGTTTGGGTTGTTTGTTTTTTTAATATTGAGCTGCATGAGCTGCTTTTATATTTTGGAGATTAATCCTTTGTCCATTGATTCATTTGCAAATATTTTCTCCCATTCTGAGGGTTGTCTTTTTGTCTTGTTTGTAGTTTCCTTTGCTGTGCAAAAGCTTTTAAGTTTCATTACGTCCCATTTGTTTATTTTTGTTTTTATTTCCATTACTCTAGGAGGTGGATCAAAGAAGATCTTCCTGTGATTTATGTCAAATAGTGTTCTTCCTATGTTTTTCTCTAACAGTTTTATAGTGTCCGGTCTTGCATTTAGATCTCTATCCATTTTGAGTTTATTTTTGTGTATGGTGTTAGGGAGTGCTCTAATTTCATTCGTTTACATGTAGCTGTCCAGTTTTCCAGCACCACTTATTGAAGAGACTGTCTTTTCTCCATTGTGTATCCTTGCCTTCTTTGTCATAGATTAGTCGACCATAGGTGCGTGGGTTTATCTCTGGGTTTTCTATTTGATGTATATTTTCTTCTCTGATTGCCGTGGCTAGGACTTCCAAAACTATGTTGAATAATAGTGGTGAGTGTTGGTCATCCTTGTCTTGTTCCTGATCTTACAGGAAATGCTTTCAGTTTTTCACCATTGAGAATGATGTTTGCTGTGGGCTTGTCATATATGGCCTTAATTACGTTGAATTAGGTTCCCTCTATGCCCACTTTCTGGAGAGTTTTTATCATAAATGGGTGTTGAATTTTGTCAAAACTTTTTCTGCATCTATTGAGATGATCATATGGTTTTTATTCTTCAATTTGTTAATATGGTGTATCACATTGCTTGATTAGCATATATTGAAGAGTCCTTGCATCTCTGTGATAAGTCTCACTTGATCATGGTGTATGATCCTTTTAATGTGTTGTTGGATTCTGTTTGCTAGTATTTTGTTGAGGATTTTTCCATCTATATTCATCAGTGATACTGGTCTGTAATTTTCTGTTTTTGTAGTATCTTTGTCTGGTTTTGGTATCAGGGTGATGGTGGCCTCATAGAATGAGTTGGGAGTGTTCACACCTCTGCAATTTTTTGGAAGAGTTTGAGAAGAATGGGTGTTCGCTCTTCTGTAAGTGTTTGATAGAATTCACCTGTGGAGCCATTTGCTCCTGGCCTTTTCTTTGTTGGAAGATTTTTAATCACAGTTTCAATTTCATTACTTGTGATTGGTCTGTTCATATTTTCTATTTCTTCCTTGTTCAGTCTTGGAAGATTATACCTTTCTAAGAATTTGTCCATTTTTCCAGGTTGTCCATTTTATTGGCATAGAGTTGCTTGTAGTAGTCTCTTAGGATGCTTTATATTTCTGCAGTGTCTGTTGTAACTTCTCCTTTCTCATTTCTAATTTTATTGATTTGAGTCCTCTCCCTATTTTTCTTCATGAGTCTGGCTAGTGGTTTATCAATTTTGATTATCTTCCCAAAGAACCAACTTTTAGTTTTATTGATCTTTGCTATTGTTTTCTTTGTTTCTATTTCATTTATTTCTGCTCTGATCTTGATGATTTCTTTCTTTCTACTAAGTTTGGGTTTTGTTTTGTTACTCTTTGTCTAGTTCCTTTAGGTGTAAGGTTAGATTGTTTATTTGAGTTGTTTCTTGTTTCTTGACGTAGGCTTGTATTGCTATATACTTCCCTCTTAGAACTGCTTTTGCAGTCCACAGGTTTTGGATCATTGTGTTTTCACTGTCATTTGTCTAGGTATTTTTTGATTTCCTCTTTGATTTCTTCAGTGATCTCTTGGTTATTTAGTAACGTATTGTTTACCCTGCATGTGTTTGTGTTTTTTACATTTTTTCCCCTGTAATTGATTTCTAATCTCATAGAGTTGTGGTCAGAAAAGATGCTTGATATGATTTCAATTTTCTTAAATTTACTGAGGCTTGATTTGTGACCCAAGATGTGATCTATCCTGGTGAATGTTCCATGAGCACTTGAGAAGAAAGCGTAATCTGCTGTTTTTGGATGGAATGTCCTATAAATATCAATTAAATATATCTAGTAGGTTGTTTCATTTAAAGCTTGTGTTTCCTTATTAATTTTCTGTTTGGATGACCTTCAGTGTTGTAAGTGAGGTGTTAAAGTCCCCCACTATTATTGTGTTACTGTCGATTTCCTCTTTTATAGCTGTTAGCAGTTGCCTTATGTATTGAGGTGCTCCTGCGTTGGGTGCATATATATTTATAATTGTTATATCTTCTTCTTGTATTGATCCCTTGATCATTATGTAGTGTCCTTCCTTGTCTCTTGTAACATTCTTTATTTTAAAGTCTATTTTATCTGATATGAGTATTGCTACTCCAGCCCTCTTTTGATTTCCATTTGCATGGAATATTTTTCCATCCCCTCACTTTCAGTGTGTATGTGTCCCTAGGTCTGAAGTGGGTCTCTTGTAGACAGCATATAGATGGGTCTTGTTTTTGTATCCATTCAGTGAGCCTGTGTCTTTTGGCTGGAGCATTTAATACATTCACATTTAAGGTAATTATCAATATGTTTGTTCCATTTTCTTAATTTTGGGGGGTTTCTTTTTGTAGGTCCTTTTCTTCTCTTGTGTTCCCCACTTAGAGAAGTTCCTTTAGCATTTGTTGTAGAGCTGGTTTGGTGGTGCTGAATTCTCTTAGCTGTTGCTTGTCTGTAAAGCTTTTGATTTCTCCATGGAATCTGAATGAGATCCTTGCCAGGTAGAGTAATCTTGGTTGTAGTTTCTTCCCTTTCATCTCTTTAAATATGTCATGCTACTCCCTTCTGGCTTGTAGAGTTTCTGCTGAGAAATCAGCTGTTAACCTTATGGGAGTTCCCTTGTATGTTATTTGTCGTTTTTCCCTTGCTGCTTTCAATAATTTTTCTTTGTCTTTAACTTTGCCAATTTGGTTACTGTGTGTCTCAGTGTGTTTCTCCTTAGATTTATCCTGTATGGGGCTCTCTGTGCTTCCTGGACTTGGGTGGCTATTTCCTTTACCATGTTAGGGAAGTTTTCGACTATAATCTTTTCAAATATTTTCTCAGGTCCTTTTTCTCTCTCTTCTCCTTCTGGGACCCCTATAATGCGAATATTGTTGCATTTAATGTCCCAGAGGTCTCTTAGGCTGTCTTCATTTCTTTTCCTTCTTTTTTGTTTATTCTGTTCTGCGGCAGTGAATTTCACTATTCTGTCTTCCAGCTCACTTATCCGTTCTGCCTCAGTTATTCTGCTATTGATTCCTTCTAGTGTAGTTTTCATTTCAGTTATTGTATTGTTCATCCCTGTTTGTTTGTTCTTTAATTCTTCTAGGTGTTCTTAAACATTTCTTGCATCTTCTCGATCTTTGCCTCCATTCTTTTTCCGAGGTCCTGGATCATCTTCACTATCATTATTCTGAATTCTTTTTCTGGAATATTGCCTATCTCCACTTCATTTAGTTGTTTTTCTGGGGTTTTATCTTGTTCCTTCATCTGGTACATAGCCCTCTGCCTTTTCATCTTGTCTATCTTTTTGTGAATGTGGTTTTTGTTCCACAGGCTGCAGGATTGTAGTTCTTCTTGCTTTTGCTGTCTGCCCTCTGGTGGCTGCTGCTGTCTGAGAGGCTCCTGCATGTTTCCTGATGGGAGGGACTGGTGGTGGGTACAGCTGTGTGTGCTCTGGTGGGCAGAGCTCAGTAATACTTTAATCTACTTGTCTGCTGAAGGCTGGGGCTGGGTTCCCTCCCTGTTGGTTGTTTGGCCTGAGGCGGCCCAGCACTGGAGCCTACCTGGGCTCTTTTGTGGGGCTAAGGGCGGACTCTGAGAGGGCTCATGCCAAGGAGCATTTCCCAGAACTTCTGCTGCCAGTGTCATCATCCTCATGGTTAGACACAGCCACCCCCCGACTCTGCCAGAGACCATCCAACACTAGCAGGTAGGTCTGGTTCAGTCCTCTATGGGGTCACTGCTCCTTCCCCTGGGTCCCGATGTAGACACTACTTTGTGTGTGCCCTCCAAGAGTGGAGTCCTTGTTTCCCCCAGTCCTGTCGAAGTCCTGCAATCAAATCCTGCTAGCCTTCAAAGTCTGATTCTCTAGGAATCCCTCCTCTCATTGCCAGACCCCCAGTTTGGGAAGTCTGATGTGGGGCTCAGAACCTTCATTCCAGTGGGTGGACTTCTGTGGTTTAAGTGTTCTCCAGTTTGTGAGTCACCCTCCCAGCCATTATGGGATTTGATTTTATTGTGATTGTGCCCCTCCTACCGTCTCATTGTAGCTTCTCCTTTGTCTTTGGATGTGGGGTATCTTTTTTCATGAGTTCCAGTGCCTTCCTGTCGATGATTGCAGTTAGTTGTGATTCTGGTGCTCTCGCAAGAGGGAGTGAGAGCATGTCCTTCTACTCTGCCATCTTGAACCAATCTCCCACAAACCATTCACTTTTAAGCTAAAAAAAAAAAAAAAAAGCCAGTTCTCACAAAAAAGCAATATTGCTCATAATACAATTTCTACAGAAATTCCTACAGTGATCCCATAATTGGACAATGACTAGTTAGTTTTTGTGTTATATTCCTTTAGAATTTACTTTATTCTGCTACCTACTAACTGCCAGTTGAATAATCTAAATATAAATTATTGCATTTTATAAGTTTACAAAATTATCAAGAACTTATTTTAGACATTTTATGACACTAAAAAGACCTCCTTTCAAATGATTCTAACAATCCCGAACTCCTAACAGCTCTAAGTTATACCCCCAAATTTGCCTACTTCACTGATTTTTTATTATTATAAAGGGAAATGGTTGGGATACCAATTAAAGCATCATTTGCTATAAATTAATGTCACATATTGTCTTCAAACTTAAGAAAAGTGAAGCCCTTATAAACCACACAGCTTCTGTTCAAATATTTATGATACATTTTGCTATGGGCATGGACCCCTAAGACACAGATTTAAAAATAAGAATAGATCTATAGATTAATGACTGATTAAGAAAAGTGGGAAATGAAGATCTTTTCCTTTCTCTCTCATTGTTGATAAATCTTCCTTCTACACAGACCACATGAAAGCACTGACATCCTTGTTTCCCATACTAAAGCGTGCTTGTTATTCTGTTCTTGAAGCTGCCCCAGCAGCCAGTGACCTGTTTGAGAACCTACGTTTTCAAACTCCACAGGTGTCCTGGCGTAATGTTACTCTGGAGTGCTTTTAATAGATAAGCATACTTTATCTGCTCTGGCAAAGAAAAATAGGACAAGCAATCAGACAACCATCTTCTCTAACCTGAACTGAATACTTAACATAAGTCAAGGGTAAAGGAAAAACGCTCCTTTTACAGTGCCCCAAAATGCCATTGAAGAGCTGGTCTTTTCTTTATATTTATTTATCATACATGTAGGCAGCAACTGGTGCATTAAATAAGGTAGACTGAGAAAAATAATGATTTAAAGAGGCATTCACAAACACCATAACCAGAGGCATTTGGAAATGTTATGAAAAGAAAGTAAATAATAGATCCTACTTTAAAGATTAAGCCTTTAAAATATTTGATTCTTTATGGACCTATATTTGAATAAAATTTGTGGTTATCCTAAAATAATAAATAGAAAAATTATTTTATAATTAATCTCAGGACTTTTCTTTGCAGTTATCAAGAATAAACATTGATGAACATAATAAGGAAAAGTTTCCTGTTATATGATGCACATAAATTCAAATACATTTTGAAATCAAACATATTCCTTCTTTTTTACAGAGAATATTTTGTTGCTATTGCCTGACAAATGCGGCCATGGTTACAGGGGAAAAACATGACAAGATTATATGGGGGGGAATTTCTGACGTGTGAAACAGATAATGTATTTAGTTCTGCTCCTTTTTACAGAGGACTGCAAGGTTGTACAATGTGTTTTCCTCTACCAAAAGTTATGCAGCAAAGTCAAGGACAAGCCGCCCAGGGAGACACGCAAATTTGTTAAGGCAAAGTGTAGGAAAAATGCAAGCTTGGGTTTGATCATCTATACTTGGTGTAGCAATTCTCTTTCTGGATATTTAAGTGCTGTATATATTCTGTCTCCCGACTACTGTTGAGATGGACTTGGATATAGGCAGAAAAAGAATCCAGCAAGGGTCAATGGATATGTATGTTCCAAAAGTCTTTCCTCCTTCCATGGAAACAGAAGAACTCCATCCATTATACAGAGAGCTAGATGCATAGTGAACTGAGTGTAATGCCAAAAATTCTTCTCGGTGCACAAGGAAGACAACCAAAATCTATGCTTTTGCTATCGCTGTGATGTCCAGAAAAACTGCACAGCTGGGAGCCACTAAACTGCAAAATAATGCCACTCCACAAATAAGCAGAATTTAGACTCTGGAGCAGGATGTAAGAAAGTGAGAAAAAAAAATGTAACTTCTTTATTTCTAGGCTTAAGGAATGAGCATTTCTTTTTTTTTTTTTTTTAACATCTTTATTGGGGTGTAATTGCTTTACAGTGGTGTGTTAGTTTCTGCTTTATAACAAAGTGAATCAGTTATACATATACATATGTTCCCATGTGTCTTCCCTCTTGCGTCTCCCTCCCTCCCACCCTCCCTATCCCACCCCTCCAGGCTGTCACAAAGCACCGAGCCAATATCCCTGTGCCATGCGGCTGCTTCCCACTAGCTATCTACCTTACTATGTTTGTTAGTGTGTATATGTCCATGACTCTCTTTCGCCCTGTCACAGCTCACCCTTCCCCCTCCCCATAACCTCTAGTCCGTTCTCTAGTAGGTCTGCGTCTTTATTCCTGCCTTACCCCTAGGTTCTTCATGACATTTTTTTTTCTTAAATTCCACATATATGTGTTAGTATATGGTATTTGTGTTTCTCTTTCTGACTGACTTCACTCTGTATGACAGACTCTAGGTCTATCCACCTCATTACAAATAGCTCAATTTCATTTCTTTTTATGGCTGAGTAATATTCCATTGTATATATGTGCCACATCTTCTTTATCCATTCATCCGATGATGGGCACTTAGGTTGTTTCCATCTCCGGGCTATTGTAAATAGAGCTGCAATGAACATTTTGGTACATGACTCTTTTTGAATTTTGGTTTTCTCAGGGTATATGCCCAGTAGTGGGATTGCTGGGTCATATGGTAGTTCTATTTGTAGTTTTTTAAGGAACCTCCATACTGTTCTCCATAGTGGCTGAACCAATTCACATTCCCACCAGCAGTGCAAGAGTGTTCCCTTTTCTCCACACCCTCTCCAGCATTTATTGTTTCTAGATTTTTTGATGATGGCCATTCTGACTGGTGTGAGATGATATCTCATTGTAGTTTTGATTTGCATTTCTCTAATGATTAATGATGTTGAGCATTCTTTCATGTGTTTGTTGGCAGTCTGTATGTCTTTGGAGAAATGTCTATTTAGGTCTTCTGCCCATTTTTGGATTGGGTTATTTGTTTTTTTGTTATTGAGCTGCATGAGCTGCTTGTAAATTTTGGCGATTAATCCTTTGTTGGTTGCTTCATTTGCAAATATTTTCTCCCATTCTGAGGGTTGTCTTTTGGTCTTGTTTATGGTTTCCTTTGCTGTGCAAAAGCTTTGAAGTTTCATTAGGTCCCATTTGTTATGAGCATTTCTTAATAACACAGTTAAAACAAAACAAAAAAAACTCAGATATTTTAAAAGTCTATATCCAAAATCAACGTATAGTCCAAATGAAGTATGACCATTATTTTAGGCTATCTGAACAAGGAAGAGTAAAGAATTGCTAGTTTCAAAACCCCAAAATCTGTGACCAGGAAACTCACCAAACTCCCCAGCCCTTAATTAGTACCATGTCGGTGCCTTTCCATGTATTGCCAACTTTGTTAAAGTGCTCAGAAAAGTATTATTCTGCATCCCACTTTGAACAGCTAGGCTTAGAAAAGAAATAACTCTTGTAGAAGTGATGGACTGGATTCTTTTATAATAAAAGGGGTGTATATAATTTGGGATTAGTATTATCTAGGGAAAAAACATTCTAACATGATGGATTAAGTAAATGTCTTACTCACACATGCTGTTAAATCACTACCTATGGAAGAAAATCAAAGAGGCTTATAACATTGACCTCTTCCAGGTTTAATGAGGCAAGGAAAAACCTCCGTCTGTCCTATTTAGGGGTCATTGCCATTATAAAGCTATCATTAAATATCCAGTTCAAGGGTAAATTTGAGAAATGACTCTTTAGACAACGCAGATGGGTACCTAGCTGAAACTTTGATTAGAAACCCTTAAACTGCCAACCTACTATTTTTCTTTTGATTTTTAATCATATTTTATTTAGTTTTCTTTCTTTTGATTTTAGTCTTTATTCAAGACAAGTTTGGGCTATATATCTCAGTATAAAGTAGACTTCATCTCAACTTTCCTTCCAATTTTGGAAAAACACTGCATTGTTCCATAGAATTTTTTAAAGTTTTGTCTCCAAAGTTTTTTTTTTTTAAACAAGTAAGCTTATTTCAAATGACCTAGACAGAAGAAAAAGAAAGAAAGAAATGACTATAAAATGTATGTAGTTTATGTATGGTTTCAAGGGTAAATACTTTGCTTCTGTTTGAAAGGGTACAACTAAACATCATTGTATTGTATTTTCCATCTCATTTAAGTTGACACTATCAAAAAAAAACAAAAAGTCTCTGCTAGGAAGTAAGTAGTTTTTATCTTTCTTTTCAGCCATGGATTCTTTTGTAATCCAGTGAAAGCCAAGGGCCTCATTGCCAGAAAAATGCACTTAGTCACTTATTACAAAATGTTGCATATATTTTCATAAGACTTAAGAAATACATGGGCTCCAGTTAAGAGTTCCCAAACATGAGAGGGAAAACATTCTATCAAACCTCTCTTTTGGATTATAAAACAAAAGGAAAACAAATTGATGGGATATGGGCAGATTCTTTACTGTAACAACAAAAAAAGTGTTGATTTGTTTTGATAGAAATAAAGACTAGAATTCCAGAGTGTGATTTAATTACACAAAGAAAAGCTAATTTAGTTAGGAATGCCTAAAGTCAAGACAGTCATGTATTTTAAATACAAAGTTTAGATTACTTGCCAATTTTAAAGTTATTCTTCAGCAGAAATTATAAAAATTGCTACTCAGTACATGACTCATATTTCCCATTATGTATTTTCACTTTGAATCCATATAATCGGGCTAAGCCAAAAAAATATGTTCTTAGATGATATGGGACATAATGGAAATAGCATGGGTTTTGAAATGGGTTCAAATCCCAGCTCTGCTTCATATTAACAAAGTAACTTTGAGCATACCTAAAGCTTGATTTCCTCTTTTGGAAAATATGGGATAATAATATCTACTGTTAGAGCTGTTGGGAGATTAGAGATAGCTACATGAAACATCCAATCCTGCTACTGAAGATTGCAATTCATTTTTCATAATTCAAACAATTAAGGTTAAGATTCATATTAACTCAGCATTACATTCACAGGAATAAAATATGCATCTATCCTGATTTACTAGATCAAGCAAAGAGTCATAACTCTCCAAATAACTTTCTTCTTAGTATTCATTGGACAAAATGCAGTTCCTTATTTCCTTTCCCTAATAGAAAATATTTAAGTTAATCACAGACCCATAGTCAAATCTGATAAGGAGTCAAATGTACCTCATTATTTCTTGCTACTGAAAATCATGATTTGTACTTAGAGTGCCTCAGTATTATGGCCATATTGGTATAATGGCCATGTATCACTTTAGCCAGACGTGACTCTCTTAGTTTCATAAATTCACTGAAAAATCACCACAGGACTTCTCACTCACCCCAGCCCTCCTCCAAGTAAATTCTATTTTCTAGTTTTTAATAGGGAAAGAAACTTTGGAGAAAACTTGGACTTGAGTCCACAGTAAATATTCCTATGAAAAAAAGATTTTTTCTATTGTTATTTCCCCCCTTCTTTCATCTCAGTCAGGATGTTGCTTAGATAGAAAGTAATAGGCAATGTGTCTTTGCATGCCTTGTGATATTTCTTTTTAGCTTAGTTTCTTCAGGCTCTCAATGCATATTTGTTTCCAGAACTAAAAAATTTTAGGTCAGTTTGAGGTCAGAATGGTGTATATCTCGTCTGAAATCAAATTCTACCTTACGGTGAGAGTCTTTTACCGTAGAATAATTAAAGAATAAAAGACCACATTGGAAAAAACTATTTTCCCCCTTCCTGTTACTCTCATTTTAAGTAATGATTGTCTTAATTGAACAATTTCCTTGTGTTTTGTAAATGGGTTTGTAGTCTAAGAAAAAATAGGTTATTTTTTGAAAACTCCAAATATGATTTATTTTGTCTTATTGATTTTAATCCATAAGTTTAAATTTCATCTTATGGAAAAATATGTTAAATTATCATTATTGCTTTCAAAGATGTTTAAGTTCTGAAATTATGCTAGGTCAGAAATAAAGTAATATTGCTTCTTCAGAATCAGAAATTTTTTCTCAAAGACAACTTATACTTTTTAAATTTTTTACTCAGCCTATAGAATTTGTACGTCAGGAATTTTGGGCAGAAAATTCTTAGAAAAGAAATCAGGCCCACCAATTTCTTAATAAAAATAAAGCATTGGCCTTCTTTATCATGTTAGGTCAATATACTTTTATACATGTTTAGAATGTGTATTAATGGTCTACAGGTGATGAACTGTATCACCTGTCAGACTACATCTTCACAAATGCAACATTGAAAGCTTCAGATGTAGGACAGTAGAGTGGGGTTTTTTTGTTTGGTTGGTTGGTTGGTTTTTTGTGGTTTGTTGTTTGTGGTACGCGGGCCTCTTACTGTGGCCTTTCCCATTGCGGAGCACAGGCTCCGGACGCGCAGGCTCAGTGGCCGTGGCTCACGGGCCCAGCCGCTCCGCGGCATGTGGGATCCTCCCGGACCGGGGCACGAACCTGTGTCCCCTGCATCGGCAGGCGGACTCTCAACCACTGCGCCACCAGGGAAGCCCTATAGAGTGGGTTTTAAGTTAAACCTTGGTCAGAGTTTTACAAAGGCCTACTTAATAAATTCAACCATGGTGTCTACAGTTTTATCATCTTCCTAAAGTTGGTATTTAGATACTGAACTTTAGAAGATATCCTTTTGCTATAAGAGTCCAACTTTCATTTCCCAACTACTATGACAGCTATGTTACTATTTCTTAAATTATAATCTTCCTTTAAATTTATTACCATACTGCCTAATGACATAAACTTTCCAAGTACATATTTGTTCTTCTATCCTTCTTTTAGATTGAAATGCTTAGAAACACACAATTCAGTTTCAGACTTGAGCAAGGGTGAGCAAAGTCTATGACCTGAATTAACACTCCTTCTTTAAAACAAATAAGTGACATTAGTTTGGCAATTTGGAATCTAGGATCAATTTGAGTGTGTAAGGAAGTCTACTCGAGGAATTAAGTCTACCTATCAGTAGATAAATCTATCAGTCTCTCTTTGGAGATTAGTTCTCAGTGAGGTTACTTTTAATAAGCCAATGTTCTGTGAGATAAAACTCACATATTGTTAAAATGCCCATATTAAATGTTAAGAAAATTGAGCATTGCTTCAAATTAAACTGATTAGAAATGATCAAAATGGAACACTTCCACTTCACCTAACTATGAAACAGAATTTGAGAGAGCCTTAGATTTTAAATGGAATGAAATGGCTATGGCTTTTATACTGTTTTTTGATCACTTACTCTTAATATAACCTGAAAGTATAACTTGTGACTTCATATTGAACTTGTTTTTCAAATAATGAAACATCCAATTAGTGGTTCCCATTGCCTTTTAAAGTAGCAGATCATGTGCTAGGAAACAAGCGTTTTCTGGAGTGACTAGGTAGTACCAGGCTTCACCTTCCTGCACTGATGGATGGTCCTGAGTGTTGCTGAGTGTCTTCTAGTCTCTGCCAAAAGTCACATTATTTCATGACATAAACTTAGCTGCTTCACAGAAGAGCTGAAGGTTAGAGGCAGACCTCCAGGAGAGAGTGCATGATCTGTAAAGTACTAGAAAAGGTGATGCTTTTATTTGAATCTCTCTGCCATTTCAGGTTTGATATTAACTGCATTTAATTCAGTCACTTTTCCCATCATGATGTCTTGAAACCATGGCACATGATTTAAGATTAACTAAAACACCTTTGCTGTACATGATTCAATCTGTTCAACATACTGGAGATCAGTGCATTTGTGTTTCTCTTTCTATGAACAGATGATTCTATTTAAGTCACTGAAAGATAATGTTTGTATTTGTTCTTGTGACCCTTTCAACCCAATTGTTTCTCTTCAGAACGAGGACTTCTGAACTATTTCTTAATAAATGATAAAGCCTTCCAAATTTAACTGCTTATTCTTGTACTTAAATTCACTTTCTCTCTTGATATGGGATCACAGCTTGTTCCCCAGCATATGTTACTTGCCATTGTCTCCTTGTTCAAAAGCAGGTGTTGCAGTGATGAGAGCAGAAGATCAGGTTCCAAAACAAGGTCAGGCAATAAACAATGTATTTTATTAGTGGTCTAGGAGATTTTAAAGACCCCATCAATATGGCCACAGAAAATTGAGATTGCTTCTGTAAAGATAAATACTCTGTTCTGAATTCGCTAACAAATTAAAGCCCCCCAGATACATTTATTTATGGAAAGAAAAGGGGAAAAACCTTATTGAGAGCTATAATTCCTAGGAATAAGGATGTCACCTGAAATGCTGTTGATAGTGGACAATAAAATGTAAATATACTTCCTAACCATGTTTTCCCTTAATTGTGGTAGAAAGGCACTCAAATTCTTTTTATCATAGTAATAAACAAAAGACATAGGATATCTGTGTTTAAACCACCTTGGCTTAACGTAATTTGTAATGGCCATCATTAGGAGTCTATGTGGACCCTGTTTTATGTCAACCACACTAAGATAATGTAGCTTCGGGTGCTATATCCATGCTCTTTGAAATGTGCGTGTAAACAGACACTTTTTTCCATGTATCTGTTTTGTCATTTATTCTGCTGTGTAAACACTGTTATGAAATTTAGTCTAATCTTTTTTTGGTTACTTCAAACATTTTCACTATGTTCAGATAAATGTAACCAAAGCCAGATGTTGGTCTCAGCACTAAGAAAGCTCACTTAATGTAAACACAATTCAACTTCCTCCATTTCTATTTTCAGTCCAGATGTTGCCGTCGTTCACAATGCTTTTCCCTTTGCCTCCTAACAGACCTCCCAGAAATCAAGAGCTTCCTTTCCAACCAGTCTGTGTGTGGATGTCTACCTTTGAATTCCTGTTAGGCCTCACAACCTCCATAATAAAGTTACAAGTGGCCCCACTCAACCTTGGCAGAAATCCCAAGCAATTCATCTCTTTATTATCCACTGTCTTCTTTATGGATTCTCAATTCAGTAGACACTTCTTCAGGCTTCATTTGCTGTGCAGAATTCTGCTATCTACCTTCTCCCTTGTGAAAAGAAACATGCTCTTAATGGATTCTGCTGACTCTCCATTCATTTTCAAGACTTCATGGGAGATGGGCTTCTTTATACACCAGCCTCCTTGAGAACTGTCTCCTCCGTCCTTTATCTGCTGTCACCATATCATCTGGTCTCTGAATCACCATATCTTCTTTGCATCTTCATCTTCTCTAACAGGCATTTTCCCATCTCCAACTCATTGACTTAGTCTATTTTCATACTTAAAATGAAAATATGTATTGATATGTGTTTTTGGGTGCTTAAATTTTCACATTTTGTGGGGTTTTTTGTTCGTTTGATGACCCTTGATGACTTTTTTTCATGGTATAATTTAAGTCTTTGGACTATAACTTTCAAAGAAAGCAGCATAGAATTAGAAGATAATTTCTAGTATGTTACCTTTTAGGACTGCTTGCCTTATACGTAGCTTGTCTCTCAATGTCCCATTTGCTGTAGGAATTCTTTTGTATAAACAAACTGATTCCTTTATTATTTTGAAGCCAAAGATAGTTTATTTCTCTTCCAGGTGGCTCTAGGAAGGTTTGATAGACATGTCCATCTTGATAAAATGTGTCAGCCACAGACAATTTTAATTTGCTTAGATCCTAACTTCTTGTTAATTTCTTTTAAATTTCTATAGTTTTCTTGATTATTTAATTGACCTTATATACAGAAGTAGACATAGAAATTGAATATGAATTTTTGTTGATTTCCTATGAGTCAGCCAATTTTACAATTTTACCAAATTCCAAGTTTACTTCTGAAGAATGTATTTAAGCAAAATACACAGAGATTTAGTGGGCTTAAAATTCAAAATTCATTTGGCATGAAAAGTAAGAGAAATCCTCCTGATTGACTATATTAAAATAGTTTCTCCTTCCAGGAAAGAAGGAGGTAAGAAATTATGACACTATGGAATATAACATTGTTATTATTATAAAATTCAATTGCTATCTTAGCATTTTCCCAGAAAAAGGTTAAATAGCCATTTACAAAATTATACTGTTCTACCTTCTAAATACCATCTTTGACATTTCTGCATATATTTAAATCTTGAACCATTTTAATTCATACTTAGCAATTTTTGCACATTGCATTTTTAATTGGAAAGATAATTAGAGATTACCAAGTTCGATTCCTTGATTTTACAATTGTGGAAACTAGGAACTAGAGCTAAAAAGCTTAAGTGACTTAAATCAGGTCCCATATTTGGTTAAAAGCAGTACTGGTGCAAGGAGTCGGTTCACTCACCTTCTCATAAAATCTATTTCTGTAACAGTACCCCAGAATTCAATACTCATCCAGGTTTGGTGCTTTGCTTGCTTCAACTCCCTCCATCCATTTCACACACAATATACCTGCAAAACATTTCCTGCATAGCTTAGATGCCTGTTGTTTTTCTATTTCCTTCACTCAGAGTGCCTGTCTCCCCTTGAGGGTCCTCATAGGCTGCTCCTCCTTTGATATCTGCCTTGTCTCTACACAGCCTTAAAGTTTCACTCAATTGTGATCTTCTATGAAATGTTCTCTAAATTCCCTAAGATGAGGTAGGAATGTGTTCTGCCATTCTGTGCACCCACCACCTAAACTATCGTGTTTTTTCCCATATCTATTCTACTTCCAGACCTGTGCTATTCAATGTGATAGCCACTAGCCACATATTCTACTGAGCATTTGAAATGTGGCTAGTACAAACTGAGATATGTTGTGAGAATAAAACTCTTTGAATATCAAAGATATAGTTTAAGAAAGTGTAAAATGTATCATCATGTTGTAATGATAATATTTGGATATGTTGGGTTAAATGAAATATACTTTTTTATTTTTGGCTGCGTTGGGTCTTTGTTGCTGCGCACAGGCTTTCTCTAGTTGAGGTGAGCGAGGGCTATTCTTCCTTTCGGTGCGCAGGCTTCTCCTTGTGGTGGCTTCTCTTGTTACGGAGCACGGGCTCCAGGTGCGCGGGCTTCAGTAGTTGTGGCTTGCGAGCTCTAGAGCGCAGGTTCAGTAGTTGTGGTGCACGGGCTTAAGTTGCTCCACGGCATGCGGGATCTTCCTGGACCAGGGATAGAACCCGTGTCCCCTGCACTGGCAGGCGGTTTCTTAACCACTGCACCACCAGGGAAATCCTGAAATATATTCTTAAAATTAATTTTACCTGTTTCCTTTTCATCTTTTTTTTAATGTAGCTACTAGAAAATTTTAAATTTACATATGTGGTTTGCCTTATTTTTCTATTGGACAGCGTTGCTTGCAGACCATAAATTTATTAATGGTCCCTTAAAATGACCAAGGTTTTCTATTTTTGCATACCCATCACCAAAGGCTTTAGCACTTAGATTACTGATCACTATCTGTTTGTTGATGTTGATTGATACAGTTTCAGATGTTGCTTGAATGGCTCTAATCACAAAAGTAAGACATGAAAGATAGGCGTGGAACCCACACCTTCTGATTCATCCTGCAATGCTTTATCATCACAAATCAATTTATTGTGTGGGACCTTGTTTTTCTAAGTTATATATGCAAAAGAAAAATCAAACTAATTGTTTTGTTAAAATGGTTGGCCACCTTGAAACAAACCAGTCTTGCAACTCAAAAATGATTTCTAATTCTTGTATAGCTTAGCCGAGGTCTACATTATTAACTGTGCTGAAAATATTTTTCACTTAGTGTGCCCCAGGACACAGAAATTAAAACATAAACTAATTATAATCACTTTGGTTTTCTTCCATGCTCAGTATAAAGATGATGAGGATATACTACCTGGTTTCTTAGTACTTTTTCTTTTTTTTTTATTCAGACAGAAAGTCACAAAAATTATAATCATCCTCATCAGTTCTCTCAGTCCCATGTAATTAATTTTTTTTATCTTGATCTTTTGTTAGCACTTTTATGAATTCATCAGTTTTCCATTAGAGTTCTGAAAATGCTTATTCATTGAGTGCAGCAGTATAGTCAGTTGCCAGAAACCTGTACTTGTCAGAGTCTTTTCCATGAATTCCTTGAAGATGAAACACTTTTACAGGAACATTTTTGCAAAAGCATCAGAGTACACCCAGAACTGTCTGTAAAAGACAAAAGACATAAAAATGACCACGGTTAAAGATTTGATGAAAGTTCATAATAATTCAATTGACAAGGAAATTTAGTTATTTCTGAGATATACATTTTAAAGTAATAACTAGAATTATGACATATAACATTATACCAGAACATATAAGATTTTTAGGAATTCATGTAATATCTGAAACATTTATGTTAACATATTTCCATACAAATAACCCAAAGAAAGTTTAGTATTAGTTTTTTAAAATTTTTTATTTATTTTTGTATACAACAGGTTCTTATTACTCATCAGTTTTATACACATCAGTGTATACCTGTCAATCCCAATCTCCCAATTCATCCCACCACCCCCACTCCCCCACCGCTTCCCCGCCTTGGTGTCCATACGTTTGTTCTCTACATCTGTGTCTCAGTTTCTGCCCTGCAGTCGGGTTCATATGTACCATTTTTCAACATTCCACATATATGCATTAATATATTTGTTTTTCTCTTTCTGACTTACTTCACTCTGTATGACAGTTTCTAGATCCATCCACATCTCAACAGATGACCCAATTTCGTTCCTTTTTATGGCTGAGTAATATTCCATTGTATATATGTACCACAACTTCTTTTTCCATTCATCTGTCATTGGGCATTTAGGTTGCTTCCATGACCTGGCTATTGTAAATAGTGCTGCAATGAACATTGGGGTGCATGCGTCTTTTTGAATTATGGATTTCTCTGGGTATATGCCTAGTAGTGGGATTGCTGGATCATATGGTAATTCTAGTTTTACTTTTTTAAGGAACCCATACTGTTCTCCATAGTGGCTGTATCAATTTACATTCCCACCAACAGTGCAAGAGGGTTCCCTTTTCTCCACACCCTCTCAAGCATTTGTTGTTTGTAGATTTTCTGATGATGCCCATTCTAACTGGTGTGAGGTGATAACTCATTGTAGTTTTGATTTGCATTTCTATAATAATTCATGATGTTGAGCAGCTTTTCATGTGCTTCTTGGCCATCTGTATGACTTCTTTGGAGAAATGTCTATTTAGGTCTTCTAACCATTTTTGGATTGGGTTGTTTGTTTTCTTAATATTGAGCTGCATGAGCTGTTTATATATTTTGGAGATTAATCCTTTGTCTGTTGATTCATTTGCAAATATTTTCTCCCATTCTGAGGGTTGTCTTTTTGTCTTGTTTATGGTTTCCTTTGCTGTGCAAAAGCTTTGAAGTTTCATTAGCCTATTTGTTTATTTTTGTTTTTATTTCCATTATTCTAGGAGGTGGATCAAAAAAGATCTTGCTGTGATTAAAGTCAGAGTGTTCTTCCCATGTTTTCCTCTAAGAGTTTTATAGTGTCTGGTCTTAAATTTATGTCTCTAATCCATTTTGAGTTTATTTTTGTGTATAGTGTTAGGGAGTGTTCTAATTTCATTCTTTTACATGTAGCTGTCCAGTTTTCCCAGCACCACTTATTGAAGAGACTGTATTTTCTCCATTGTATATCCTTGCCTGCTTTGTCATAGATTAGTTGACCATATGTGCGTGGGTTTATCTCTTGGCTTTCTATCTTTTTCCATTGATGTATGTTTCTGTTTTTGTGCCAGTACCATATTGTCTTGATTATTGTAACTTTGTAGTGTAGTCTGAAGTGAGGGAGTCTGATTCCTCCAGCTCCATTTTTTTCCCTCAAGACTGCTTTGGCTATTCAGGGTCTTTTGTGTCTCCATACAAATTTTAAGATTTTTTGTTCTAGTTCCGTAAAAAATGCCATTGGTAATTTGATAGGGATTGCATTGAATCTGTAGATTGATTTGGGTAGTATAGTCATTTTCACAATATTGATTCTTTCAATCTAAGAACATGGTATATCTCTCCATCTGTTGGTATCATCTTTAATTTCTTTCATCAGTGTCTTATAGTTTTCTGCATACAGGTCTTTTGTCTCCCTAGGTAGGTTTATTCCTAGGTATTTTATTCTTTTTGTTGCAGTGGTAAATGGGGGTGTTTCCTTAATTTCTCTTGCAGATTTTTCATCATTAGTGTATAGGAATGCAAGCGATTTCTGTGCATTAATTTTGTATCCTGCAGCTTTACCAAATTCATTGATTAGCTCTAGTAGTTTTCTGGTGGCATCTTTAAGATTCTCTGTGTCTGCAAATAGTGACAGTTTTACTTCTTCCTTTCCAATTTATATTCCTTTTATTTCTTTTTCTTCTCTGAATGCCTTGGCTAGGACTTCCAAAACTATGTTGAATAATAGTGGTGAGAGTGGACGTCCTTGTCTTGTTCCTGATCTTCGAGGGAGTGCTTTCAGTTTTTCACCATTGAGAATGATGTTTGCTGTGGGTTTGTAGAATATGGCCTTTATTATGTTGAGGTAGGTTCCCTCTGTGCCCACTTTCTGGAGAGTTTTTATCATAAATCAGTGCTGAATTTTGTCAAAAGCTTTTTCTGCATCTCTTGAGATGATCATATGGTTTTTATTCTTCAATTTGTTAATATGGTGTATCACATTGCTTGATTTGCGTATATTGAAGAATCCTTGCATCCCTGGGATAAATCCCACTTGATCATGGTGTATGATCCTTTTAATGTGTTGTTGGAGTCTGTTTGCTAGTATTGTTGAGGATTTTTGCATCTGTATTCATCAGTGATATTGGTCTGTAATTTTCTGTTTTTGTAGTATCTTTGTCTGGTTTTAGTATCAGGGTGATGGTGGCCTCATAGAATGAGTTTGGGAGTGTTCCTTCCTCTGCAATTTTTTGGAAGAGTTTGAGAAGGATGGGTCTTAGCTGTTCTCTAAATGTTTGATAGAATTCACCTGTGAAGCCATCTGGTCCTGGACTTTTGTTTGTTGGAAGATTTTTAATGCTAGTTTCAATTTCATTACTTGTGATTGGTCTGTTCATATTTTCTATTTCTTCCTGGTTCAGTCTTGGAAGGTTATACCTTTGTAAGAATTTGTCCATTTCTTCCAGGTTGTCCATTTTATTGGCATAGATTTGCTTGTAGTAGTCTGTTAGGATGCTTTGTATTTCTACGGTGTCTGTTGTAACTTCTTTTTCATTTCTAATTTTATTGATTTGAGTCCTCTCCCTCTTTTTCTTGATGAGTCTGGCTAAGGGTTTATCCATTTTGTTTACCTTCTCAAAGAAGCAGCTTTGAGAAGTTTTATTTATCTTTGCTATTGTTTTCTTTGTTTCTATTTCATTTATTTATGCTCTGATCTTTATGATTTCTTTCCTTCTACTAACTTTGGGTTTTGTTTGTTCTTTGTTCTCTAGTTCCTTTAGGTGTAAGGTTAGATTGTTTATTTGAGATTTTTCTTGTTTCTTGACGTAGGCTTGTATTGCTATAAAATTCCCTCTTAGACCTGCATTGCATAGGTTTTGGATCATCGTGTTTTCATTGTCATTTTTCTCTAGGTATATTTTGATTTCCTCTTTGATTTCTTCAGTGATCTCTTGGTTATTTAGTGATGTATTGTTTAGCCTTCATGTGTTTGTGCTTTTATCCCTGTAATGATTTCTAATCTCATAGCATTGTGGTCAGAAAAGATGCTTGATATGATTTCAATTTTCTTAAATTTACTGAGGCTTGATTTGTGACCCAAGATGTGATCTATCCTGGAGAATGTTACGTGCACAGTTGAGAAGAAAGTGTAATCTGCTCTTTTGGGATGGAATGTCCTATAAATATCAATTAAATCTATCTGGTCTATTGTGCCATTTAAAGCTTCTGTTTCTTTATTCATTTTCATTTTGGATGATCTGTGCATTTGTGTAAGTGAGGTGTTAAAGTCCCCCGCTATTATTGTGTTACTCTCGATTTCCTCTTTTATAGCTGTTAGCAGTTGCCTTATGTATTGAGGTGCTTCTATGTTGGGTGCATAAATATTTATAATTGTTATAAATTGTTTCATGATCTTCCTCTTGGATTGATCCCTTGATCATTATGTAGTGTCCTTCCTTGTCTCTTGTAACATTCATCTTAAAGTCTATTTTATCTGATATGAGTATTGCTACTCCAGCTTTCTTTTGATTTCCATTTGCATGGAATATCTTTTTCCTTCCCTCACTTTCAGTCTGTATGTGTCCCTAGGTCTGAAGTAGGTCTCATGTAGACAACATATAGATGGGTCTTGTTTTTGTATCCATTCAGCAAACTTGTGTCTTTTGGTTGGAGCATTTAATCCATTCACATTTAATGTGATTATTGATATGTATGTTCCTATGACCATTTCCTTAATTGTTTTGGGTTTGTTTTTGAGGTTCTTTTCTTCTCTTGTGTTTCCCAGTTAGAGAAGTTCCTTTAGCATTTGTTGTAGAGCTGGTTTGATGGTGCTGAATTCTGCTTGTCTCTAAAGCTTTTGATTTCTCCATTGAATCTGAATGAGATCCTTGCCGAGTAGAGTAATCTTGGTTATGGGTTCTTCCCTTTCATCACTTTAAGTATATCATGCCACTCCCTTCTGGCTTGTAGAGTTTCTGCTGAGAAATCAGCTGTTAACCTTATGGGAGTTCCCTTGTATGTTATTTGTTATTTTTCCCTTGTTGCTTTCAGTAATTTTTCTTTGTCTTTAATTTTTGCCAATTTGATTACTATGTGTCTCGGTGTGTTTCTCCTTGGGTTTATCCTGTATGGGACTCTCTGTGCTTCCTGGACTTGGGTGGCTATTTCCTTTACCATGTTAGGGAAGTTTTCGACTATAATCTTTTCAAATATTTTCTCTGGACCTTTCCCTCTCTCTTCTCCTTCTGGGACCCCTATAATGCAAATGTTGTTGCATTTAATGTTGTCCCAGAGGTCTCTTAGGCTGTTTTCATTTCTTTTCATTCTTTTTTCTTTATTCTTTTCCACAGCAGTGAATTCCACCATTCTGTCTTCCAGGTCACTTATCCGGTCTTCTGCCTCATTTATTCTGCTATTGATTCCCTCTAGTGTAGTTTTCATTTCAGTTATTGTATTGTTCATCTCTGTTTGTTCTTTAATTCTTCTAGGTGTTTGTTAAACATTTCTTGCATCTTCTCGATCTTTGCCTCCATTCCTTTCCTGAGGTCCTGGATCATCTTCACTATCATTATTCTGAATTCTTTTTCTGGAAGGTTGCCTATCTCCACTTCATTTAGTTGTTTTTCTGGGGTTTTATCTTGTTCCTTCATCTGGTACATACCCCTCTCCCTTTTCATCTTGTCTCTCTTTCTGTGAATGTGGTTTTTGTTCCACAGGCTGCAGGATTGTCTTTCTTCTTCTGCTGTCTGCCCTGTGGTGGATGAGGCTATCAAAGAGGCTTGTGCAAGTTTCCTGAGGGGAGGGACTGGTGGTGGGTAGAGCTGACTGTTGCTCTGGTGGGCAGAGCTCAGTCAAACTTTAATCTGCTTGTCTGCTGATGGGTGGGGCTGGATCCCTCCCTGTTGGTTGTTTGGCCTGAGTCAACCCAACACTGGAGCCTACCTGGACTCTTTTGTGGGGCTACTGGCAGACTCTGTGAGAGCTCACGCCAAGGAGTGCTTCCCAGAACTTCTTCTGCCAGTGTCCTTGTCCCCATGGTGAGCCAAAGCCACCCCACACTTCTGCAGGAGACCCTCCAACACTACCAGGTAGGTCTGATTCAGTCTCCCCTGGGGCCACTGCTCCTTCCCCTGGGTCCTGATGCACACACTACTTTGTGTGTGTCCTCCACGTGTGGAGTGTCTCTTTCCCCCAATCCTGTTGAAGCCCTGCAGTCAAATCCCACTAGTCTTCAAAGTCTGATTCTCTAGGAATTCCTCCTCCAGTTGCCGGACCCCCACGTTGGGAAGCCTGATGTTGGGCTCAGAATTTCACTCCAGTGTGTGGATTTCTGTGGTATAAGTGATCTCCAGTCTGTGGGTCACCCTCCCAGAAGTTATGGGATTTGATTTTATTGTGATTGTGCCCCTCCTACTGTCTCATTGTGGCTTCTCCTTTGTCTTTGGATGTGGGGTATCTTTTCTGGTGAGTTCCAGTGTCCTCCTGTCGATGATTGTCCAGCAGTTAGTTGTGATTCTGGTGTTCTCACAAGAGGGAGTGACAGCACGTCCTTCTACTCTGCCATCTTGGCTCAGGCTCTTGCCGTCATTTTAAAAGTTAGATTCTAATTAACACAATTCATCTATCTGATCTTTTAAAAGCATGAATTAGTTTTAAAATATGCATTATATTTACATTAAGGTACTGGGAATATTTTAAATTTTAATATTTATCTTTGTCTTCATTTATTCAACTATTTTTCAAAATCTTGATTTTACTGGCAGCCTGTTAACAAAGAGAAATGTATTTCTGAAGTGCAAATTCCACCAGTTTTCAGATTTTATGAAAACAAATTCATGAAAAGGGAAATTTCTGAGGATAATCTGCCTCTTAGGAATTTTTGATATTGCTGTCCATCTTACTATGTATATTTTACATTTGAGGAAATTTATCTTTTGATAAATCAGCATTGCTATTGTGATGATCATTTGGGTTTAGGCAATGTTTGACAGTAAAAAAAATTATTTTTATTGAAGCATAGTTGATTTACAATGTTGTGTTAATTAGTGCTGTACAGCAAAGTGATTCAGATATATACACACACACATTCTTTTTTTTTCATTTCCATTATGGTTTTTCATAGTATATTGAATATAGTTCTTTTTGCTATACAGTAGGACCTTGTTGTTTATTCTACATATTAAAGCTTACATCTGCTAACCCCAACCTCCACTCCATCCCTCCCCCAACTCCTCCCCCTTGGCAACCACCAGTGATTCTGTTTCTCTTTCATAGATAGGTTCATTTGTGTCGTATCTTAGATTCTACATATAAGTGAAATCATATGGTATTTGTCTTTCTCTTTTGACTTAGTTCACTTAGTATGATAATCTCTAGTTGCATCTTCTTAGTTCCTTTAATCCTCCTGTAAATTTGGACGTTTTATTATACATATCTGTGTATAATTTAAACTGAGAAAAGAAAACAAAGCAAACAGAAGATTTAGGAATTTTGAGGTTTAAAGTAATGTCAGATTTAGACAACTTCTGGAAGATAATTTACCTCTTTAAGAATGGATGGAGTTAATCTATCAATCCCTAACTCCTTCTTACAAAGCCTGCTGCACGATTTACTGAAGAATGGTTTGACTTTCCACATGAACTCACCAGTGTGACTCTACTATTTTGGTCTTCAGTGTTCTGATAACCCACTTGTTTGCTCCTTGAATGCTGTCTGCCTCACTTAACTGTTTCCTGACATGACTATCTGGTTCCTAGTTCTTTCTTTCCACTCAAATTTGGCTCCCAGATTCTTATCCCTCCCCTAAGATCCCAAGATCCTATCTGGGAACTGATTTTATTCACTCTTCCTGAGGTTTTTCAGCATCCAAGTTCTTTCTGCTGTACCAATACAAGGGAACAATTGAAAGGTTCTTCATTTGATAATCTTGCTCTCAGTAGTTAATGAGTACAAGTTTATCATGAATAATAATGGTGTCATTATTCAATTTATACCTTAAGAGAAGTAGAAATAATTGAAAAATCACAGTGGAAGCTACTCATAGCATCAAGAATAGATACATAATGTAAATCAACTATACCTCAATTAAAAAATACACACTTCACTGTAAACATTCATTAATAATTTTAAGATATGTACTTTTATCCTTCTTTTGAACATAATATGGACCTACCACTCTCTTACATTGAATATAATGTTTGCATCCTATCTTATTATTGTGGTCTAAAGTTTACCTTTACATTTTTTTACCTGTTCTTTTTTTTAAATATATAAAATGTTATAAATTTTTATGGCCAATAGCTAAATTTATTGACTTACATTTTTTAAAAAAGAATAGATACATAAAATTATTGTTGAGTCAATTGATACCATAGTGAAGATGTAGAGGATCAATTGAAGCCCAATACTGTGCTTGTCTTCAAAACCTGATATGCAAAGCATTTGCCTTATTATATTGGAATTTGGTCTTTTCTTTTTACTTGTATTTGAGGGGATTGAAGTTTTCTGTGGTAAGTGAATCATCTTTGTTTTCAAATATTTTGTCTTTTATTCATTGGTACCGATAGGCAGAAAGTTGAAACTACTGTTGTTACTCACAATCATTCACCCATGATCGGTGAACGTTGTCCTTGTTAAATTGCTTGGGTTAGACACTCTCTGAGCTGTAACCTTTGAGTTGATTAAAATAATTTGTATGAAAGTTAAATGCAAGCAATATTTACATAATGAAAAGAGAATGTGACCAAAATCGGCAACCTGCAGAATTTCAAATATAACAATTATTTTTGTTTTTATGGCCTTTTTTTTTTTTTTTTTTCTGCGGTACGCGGGCCTCTCACTGTTGTGGCCTCTCCGGCTGCGGAGCACAGGCTCCGGACGCGCAGGCTCAGCGGCCATGGCTCACGGGCCCAGCCGCTCCGCGGCATGTGGGATCCTCCCGGACCGGTTCACGAACCCGTGTCCCCTGCATCGGCAGGCGGGCTCTCAACCACTGCACCACCAGGGAAGCCCTATAACAATTATTTTATCGTTACAATGAAAGTTCATATTTCTCTGAGGGTTGAATCCTTTCAGCACAATAGGTACTCTCTGTGTTTCCAAAGTAGATTATTGTGTCTTATTTTGTCTTTAATCAACAAAACATGTATTTTTCCCTTAATTCTTTTTTTTATCATTATGAACAACTTTTTTTCTTAACAGTAAAATTACTACAACAACATGGCATTGCATTAAGCTACAGTGGGCCGTTAGTTCTATTTAAAATAGGTCATTGTCCATTTATTTTTTTAACTTTGGTGTGAGAATTTGGGAAATAATTTTATACATTGGAAAACTGCTTCCATAAATGTTAGCTACCAAAATCTGAAATTGTTAAGTGTCTGAGCTGCTCTTTAACTATTAGAGAATAGCTGAGGCAGCCGGAACAGTGTGCTGAAATAATTGGTTTTCTCTCCTTTGTGTCTCATTTAAATCTCTACTCAAAGTTTTTTGTGCGATATTGGCCTGTGGTCACCATATACCACACTGCCACAAACACAGCATGTCTTAGGCAGATTGCTTGCCTTCTCTGACTCGCAGTTTCTTCGTGTTGAAAGGATGGATTTGGGCAAGGTGTCCATGGTAGCTTCCAAGTCTAAATTTCTCAGATTCTAAGACTCAGTGACTCCCCACTCATTCCCAGGTTAGCCCTGGTTGATCCGTTGGAGCCCTTCTTCCTATCATCCCTCTGTGAGCTCTCAGATATCAGAGATTAATGTTAATATAAATATATTCTGTTTTAAAAAATCATTTTTATTAAAAGACAATAATTTATGGGATAAAAATAACAATTCCAAATTAAATAAGAGAGAGGAGCAATCTTTATTTGTAGAATTCTAAAAATTGTCTGTATCACTTCAGTTTACATATTTTGAAGTCATTCTCCTGTTCTCCCTGACAGTCTATATAAACACTATTGTATCGATGCTTACAAAATACAGTATTATTTTCAAATTAGTGTATTCGGTATACTCATTGTTTTTTTTTTCTTAGTTTGTTGTTTTTCAATGGAAAACAAATTGCGGAAGCAGCACCTTTAGTTTATGCACTTTTGTCTCTAGACTCCACTGCAGAAAAATATCCATGGCATTTAGATTCAAACATAAATATTTTGGAGTATTCCTAAAAACATTAACTTTGTTATTTTTCTCTATTCTACATACAATACAGTTGTAAATGTATGCAGACATTCACAGAAACCTGTCACCATGGCAACATTCTTTAAAAGATATGATTTTTATTATCAATAATTTATATTGTATTTGAATACAGAAGGGACAAATACAGGTAATGACAGTATTTTATCTTTTGAAGTTTCTGTGCTTTAGAATCAACAAATCAGCTCTTTTATCAAATTCTGTTTTCACTATCTATTGTTGACAAATACATAGAAAAATATTTGCTTAAAAACAAAGTGCATACTATGTAACATTTGTAGTCTTTACAAAGTCTCAAAATACATATAATGTAACATTTGTAATCTTTACAAAGTTTGATTTTCCTATTGTTTAAATAGTACAGATATTTTAAAATATAGTCATCTCATTAAATTAAATCTCTGTTTATTGTATAGATTTCTTTGCTTTCAGCACCATGTCATCTACATTTCTTCAGCCAAATAATGCATAGTTGACTACATTTTCCTTCTGGGCTGATGTTTTCCCACTGAAGTCATGCTTTGGCCAACCATTTAACACAGTAGCTCATGCTGAGGAATGAGCATAGATTATTGCCTCCAATGGACTTTGTTTAACCATTGATTCTTCTTACAGTATGAACTTGATAAACTACATTAAATTTGTTGCTATATATTCCCACTTTAAAGTTGAATATCTTGCAGATTTTGTGAGACCTATATTGAATGAGAAAATATTAAGAAATACTTTTAAACTACAAAGTACTACACAGAGTCAGTCCCTCCAGAGAGATAATTGAGAAAGGAATGTTACCCACATCATATTTTTCTAAACAAGCCCAAGCCCATGTCTGGAACTAGATCCAGGCCTGGGTTAAGATCCAATTCTTGACATTCATTCCTTGAATCAACACAAGCAAATCATGGATCTTTATACGTCGGCATTCTTATCTATATCATAGTCATTAAAATAGTGCCTTCATCATGGAGTTATTGTAAAAATTAAATGAGAAAATGTATGTAAAGCACCTCTCTCAGTGTTTGGTGCCCTGTGAGTGTTAGCTATGATGTAAAGAAGAATGTTGTGTGTCATAATAGGGGCTCCGCTGTACATGCTGTGTGATACATCCCATAAGTATACAGAAATACATGAGAGCACAAGGAAATGACTACTCATTCAGTCTTCCCTACCTCAGAGAACTACGTCACCTTTTAACCAGTTCTTCAAACAAATAAACAAAATCTAAGTGCATTATTTGATTCTTCCATTTACTCCCCATCCACTTTCTCACAGGATAGTCTTTCTGATCTACCAACAAACTGTATTTTCAGTTCCTAGGCCTATGTTTATTTCCACTGCCACCACTCTAAAGGAAACTACCATCCTTGTTTTTAATGCACTAGGTGCCTCCAAACTAGATGTCCTGCTCACCTTCCCACTTCTTCACCTACATGCATTCTCCTCGGAGCAGCCAGAGTTATCTTTATAAAACATAATTAGGTAGTCCTTGCCACACCTGCACCATACTGAAAGTACAATGAAACTAAAATCCCCTGTTGTTGTATAGACTTCTATCCTAGCTCCTTCCTATACCCCAAGGTCAACTTACCCATCACCCACCTTCTTCATTGGGTCCTTGCAATATCAGTAAACTTGTGGGCTATTGAACTTGATATTCCCTTTGCCCTGAACATTTTTTCCTAAACTCTTTATGCCTAACTACCTCCTTTTCGTACTGTGCATGTTCACACGTGTCACTTTCTCAAGCTGTTCTTGAGCTGTCAAAGGAAAGCAGCTCTCATTTTGCTGATACTCTCATATAATCCTACTTAGATCCTCCACTAAATTTACCTCATTCTGAAATTTTATATATTTATATATATGTATGTGTGTGTGTATATACACACACACACACACACACACACACACACACACACACACACACAAACACACATGCCTCCTAGCTGTTCTCACCCATGTCTTTCCCCACCCTGAGAATATAACATGCATGAGAGCAGGGTCCTTACCTGTCTTGTTCAATTTTACAACTAAATTCTGTAAAAGAAATGCCTAATACATAATATATGCTCACTAAATATATATTTAATTAATGGCTTGAATTAATACATAAATGAAAAAAATTGAAATGATTAAATTCACAAGTACCTAGGCCACATTTTCTTTAAATAGTCACTTTTTGCTAAGCCACTAGAGTTTGAATTAGGCCTAACATTTTAAGTAGCTATTCAAAGGCCGCCTCTGTAAAGATTTTTTTTGTCCCACTTTTTAAATTTAATTTTTATTTTATATTAGATTATAGTTGATTTACAATGTTGTGTTAGTTTCAGGTGTACAGCAAAGGGATTCAGTTATACAAATAGATATATCCATTCGTTTTCAGATTCTTTTCCCATATAGGTTATTACAGAGTATTGAGTAGAGCTCCCTGTGCTATACAGTAGGTCCTTTGTTGATTATTTTATATATAGTAGTGTGCATATGTTAATCCCAAATTCCTAAGTAAGTTCACTTGTATCATTTTTTTTTTAGATTCCACATAGAAGTGATATCATATGATGTTTGTCTTTCTTTGTCTGACTTATTTCACTCAGTATGACAATCCCTAGGTCAATCCGTGTTGCTGCAAATGGCATTATTTCATTCTTTTTGAAGGTTGAGTAACATTCCACTGTGTGTGTATGTATGTGTGTGTGTGTGTGTATATATATATATATATATATATATAAATAAATAAATATTTATATATACATACCACATTTTCTTTATTTATTCCTCTGTCGATGGTCATTTAGGTTGCTTCCATGTCTTGCCTATTGTAAATAGTGCTGCGGTGAACATTGGGGTGCATGTATCTTTTCAGATTATGGTTTTCTTGGGATATATGCCCAGGAGGGGGACTGCTGGATCATATGGTAGTTCTTTCTTTCTTTTTTTACATCTTTAAAGTATAATTGTTTTACAATGCTGTGTTAGTTTCTGCTGTATAACAAAGTGAATCAGCTATATGTATACATATATCCCCATATGCCCTCCCTCTTGAGTCTCCCTCCCACCCATCCCTATCCCACCCCTCTAGGTGGTCACAAAGCACCGAGCTGATCTCCTTGTGCTATGCAGCTGCTTCCCACTAGCTATCTATTTTACATTTGGTAGTGTATATATATCAGTGCTACTCTCTCACCTAGTCCTAGCTTCCTCTTCCCCACCCCCACCTTGTCCTCAAGTCCATTCTCTACGTCTGCATCTTTATTCCTGTTCTGCCCTTAGGTTCATCAGAAACATTTTTTTTTTTTTAGATTCCACGTATATATGTTAGCATACGGTATTTGTTTTTCTCTTTCTGGCTTACTTCATTCTGTATGACAGACTCTAGGTCCATCCACCTCACTACAAATAACTCAATTTCATTTCTTTTTATGACTGAGTAATATTCCATTGTATATATGTGTCACATCTTCTTTATCCATTCATCATCTGTCAATGGACACTTAGGCTGCTTCCATGTCCTAGTTATTGTAAATAGTGCTGCAATGAATGTTGTGGTACATGACTCTTTTTGAATTATGGTTTTCTCAGGGTATTTGCCCAGTATTGGGATTGCTGGGTCATATGGTAGTATTTTTAGTTTTTTAAGAAACCTCCATACTGTTCTTCATAGTGGTTGTACCAATTTACATCCAACAATGTAGGAGGGTTCCCTTTTCTCCACACCCTCTCCAGCACTTATTGTTTGTAGCCTTTTTGATGGTGGCCATTCTGACCAGCATGAGGTGATATCTCATTGAGTCTTGCTTTGCACTTCTCTAATAATTAGCGATGTTCAGCATCTTTTCATGTGCTTTTTGGCCATCTGTGTTTCCCCTTTGGAGAAATGTGTGTTTAGCTCTTCTGCCCATTTTTTGATTGGGTTGTTTTTTGTTTTTGTTTTTTTTGATATTGAGCTGCATGAGCTGTTTGTATATTTTGGAGATTAAGCCCTTGTCAGCTGCTTTGTTTGCAAATATTTTCTCCCATTCTGTGGGTTGTCTTTTTATTTTGTTTATGGTTTCCTTTGCTGTGCAGAACCTGTTAAGTTTAATTAGGTCCCACTTGTTGATTTTTGTTTTTATTTTCATTACTCTCAGAGGTGGATCAAAAAAGATATTGCTGCAATTTATGTCAAAGTGTTTTCTGCCCATGTTTTCCTCTAAGAGTTTTGTAGTATCTTTTCTTACATCCAGGTCTTTAATCCATTGTGAGTTTTTTTGTGTGTATGGTGTTAGAGAATGTTCTAGTTTCATTCTTTTACATGTAGCTGTCCAGTTTTCCCAGCACCATTTATTGAAGGGACTGTCTTTTCTCCATTGTATATTCTTGCCTCCTTTGTCATAGATTAATTGACCATAGGTGCATGGGTTTATTTCTGGGCTCTCAATCCTGTTCTATTGATCTATATTTCTGTTTTCATGCCAGTACCATATGGTTTTGATTACTTTAGCTTTGTAGTATAGTCTGAAGTCAGGGAGCCTGATTCCTCTAGCTCTATTTTTCTTTCTCAGGTTTGCTTTTGCTACTTAGGGTCTTTTGTGTTTCCCCAAATTAGTTACTTCTGCCTCCATTTCCAAAGTGATAGTGTGGCATTCCTCCTGTTATAAAACAATTCATTATCATATCTACATCACAGAGTATCTCCCTATCCAACTAGATAACTGACAACTTCTAGGTAGCAAATATATATTTTCATCTCTTCATTCCTAATACCTGGGCCCAGAGGATACTCAATAAATATATGGTGAATTAAATTGAATTCCTTACATGTTTAGTATGAAACTACAGCTAAAATAGTTCAGGAAAAAAGCAGAAGGGAGACATGTCCACTTAAGCAGCTCATATTTCTGTGGTATTTGCAAACAGCTTCACCCTAGGCCTGTCAGAAATTGCATACAGAATCTGATTGAAAGAAAAATCTGAACCAGATATGCCTGGAAATCTACTTCATTCCATCATATCAATTTTTCCTTAAACAGGATATTGAATTCACTATGAAATTAAGAAAACTGATCAAGTAGCAAGTTTGAATGAAAGTTTAGTATTTACTTAGAAGTATGATGTCAAGTAGACACAATTTACAACTTGTTTTGCTTCATGTATTTGGGTTTTTTTTTTCCTCATTGAATGGTACAGAAGATGTGTTTGCTTTTACTTGTGCATTTTCATCTAAAAGATTAGTAATATGAATAAATACCACCTTTTGAATTATGTTGCAGATCTAACTCTAAAATGAGAAATGGTATATTTTCCTAAAAGTTGTCTCTTCTAGTATTTTGGAAATCTAAGTGTGTCACCTCTCAAGTATATTGGTTCAGGATATAAAATTGACCACAGCCATACTGAAATATATTTTGTACTATATATATATTGATGTCAGCACTCTGACAAAAGTTTTTACCTTTTCCAAAGAGATAAAATTACTACACATAAATTCTTAGAAATTATGAGATTATAAGCATTCTTAATAATTGCAATCTAGTTTCTAAGACCCTTTCTTATTCAATAGTAAAGACCACATCTTAAAATATGTAAAGGATGACTGATTCTTGTCATTTCCCATAGCTTTTCTAGATATGGAGATTAACATGTATTTTTATATTCATTTAAAATTTAATTTTTTTCATTGACTTTTCATCAGACACTCTAGTGATGAATTATTTTAAAAATTGAAAATTTGAGAAAACACATACGTAAGGATGGTTCTATTAGGCAATGATCCCATTGTAGTTAATGTTGAAAATGTGCTATCTGAGTGTAAAGAGATAATGATGTTTGGTGAAAAGCCAACTATTCAAAAATAACAACTTAAAAGATTTTTTCAGGCCAATTCCTGTTCTGCTCATAATTCAAGGGAGTATTTTCTTTTATTTTTGCTTATGTTATTCTGCTTCTCAAACCAAGCCTCACATTACCCAGCATTCTCAAAGTCTATTCTGTAGACAAGTAGTCCTAAAGGGTTTTCGAAAGAAAAGGGGTTACATGGTCAAAGAGGTTTGAGAAGCCATGCATGTAAATTCTCAAAAGGACCTATCCCCCTTTTGAGAATTTACATGCATAGAGTAAACTAAAAGGCTTACAGAAATTCAGGAGTGAAGTTCTAAGTTTAACCTAGAATTTTCCAAACTCATTTGACCGTAGTACTCTTTTACTTGTGACGTCTGTTAATAAACCACAGGAACAGTTTTTGTGGTCCTTGCTTTGTCATAATAGCCATGAAGATTATATTACGTTAATTACAATTTTGCTGGCTGCAATCAATTTTCATAGTATTTCTTCTTAATTAATTACTGCCTCTGCATGAAATGGGAATTTGGTGGGTCATTATAGACTTTTAAATACACATACAATGTCCTTATTTATAAACATATGTCTCTGCATGTTTTTAGCAAATTCATATGTATAAAATAACTCCAAGATATTTCAGAGTATTCACTCTTCATTCTAAATTTAGTGACTGCCAGCTGGATTTGACAATTAGTATGCCTGAACAGAGCTAGAATTTTAAACTGAAAATTGGAAATACAGTTAATTAGGTAAGATAAATAATAATTGACCTAAGAGTTACGAGCATGAGGAGAAATTTAAAGTTAGAGGCTATGTGTTGTAGCCACTGATAGGCTTTGGGTTTTGTTTCTTTAAACAAGGAACAGAATTCTTAAGCCTACTTGCAGATTGCTTTCAGTGAAGAGGAGCAGTTGGACTAGACTTTCTGCCAGCTTCTATCACATCTTTCCATTTCTCTGTCACTGGATCCGCACTCTGCCTTCCTTTTTATGTTTCTTAGAATGAACTGAACATGACTGTATTGAGGATGTGATCTAAAGCCCGTTCCTCTCACCTTGGCAAGACCATCATTATATCATCTCTCTTCAGCACCCTCAACTTTTCTCTCCCTTCTGGAACATCCTACAAGATTACTGTTATTACTTTAATAATGACAATAATAATAATGCCTTGATCCAACATTCCTCTCTAGTCCCTGTCCCACTTTTCTGCTTCCTTTATAGTAAGAACGCTAGAAGGCGATATTTATACTTTATTTTTTTCATTTTTTCTCCTCAAGTTCCTTCTCAAAACTCACACGATTGATGTTTTATCCCTCTATTTTCAAAGCTACTCATAACTGCATAGTATGTATTCCCTGAGGCCCACAGCCTCCTCTGATCCTCCTCAGAGCTTGTCTTCTGTTCATCTCTCTCCCTTGCCCCTTCTGCTCTCGTCATATTGCCCTTTGCTGGTCCTAAAATGTGCCAAGCAGCCTCCTTTCTCAGGGTGTTTGCACTTGGTGTATGTCTGCCTGAAATTCTCTCCTCTCAGATATTTAGAGAGCTCATTCCCCCACTGCCTGTAGGTTTCTGGATAAATTGTCACCTTAGTAGTGAGACTTTCTCTGACCACTTACATAGACTAAGTACCTTACACTCTGGCACTTTGTATCAGCTAGTACCCTGCTTTATTTTCTCACCAGCACTTATGAGTTGAACAAATAACTGTTTGAAATGTACTTGTTCCTTTGCCCTAGAAGTAATGACCAACTGTTGTCGGTCTCACTTACTTTACCACTACACTGTGAGTGCCACAGGGCAGATGCTTTGTTACGATGTTCTCAGTTGCATCCCTAGCTGTAGAGTAGTGCCTGGCATGTAATAGGTACTCCTTGCATATTTGCTGAGTTAATGAATGTGAACACATATCAAGTGCTTGGTATGTACAAGACATTAGATTAGGAATTAAATAGCTCGATTATGAATAATATAGGTTTATTGATCCTTGTAATGGTGCTATACTAGCTAAGAGTACCAGGAAGACCTCATGGATGACACTGGACTTCTCCTGAAAGATTAGTAGGATATCCACACATGGGGTGTTTTGGAATTCCAAGCATAAAATAAACAAAGCACAAAGGTAGAAAAGTGTTGGGGAAATACCTGGCTAACATAGTTTGTCGAAAACAACAGATAGTGTGGTTGAGAATGAAAAGAAACAGGTAGAGTTTTTTTCTAATTTGTTAAATTGTGGTACAATACACATAACATAAAATTTCCTGCATTAACCATTTTTAAATGTAGAGTTCAATGGTACTAAGTACATTCATATTGTTTTGCAACGATCACCGCTATCCATCTCCAGAACTCTTTTCATCTTGCAAAACTGAAACTCTGTTCCCGTTAAATAGTAACTCCCCAGGACCCCCTCCTTCTAGCCCCTGGCTATCATCATTCTATTTTTTTTTTAATTTCCCTTCCCCCCCCCCCACCCCATTCCCTAGCCTTTGGTAACTACCATTCTACCCTCTGTTACTATAGGTTGAGTTTTTTTTTTTTTTTTTTTAAGCCTCCACATAAAAATGAAATCATTCAGTGTTTGTCTTTCTGTTTTGGGCCTATTTCACTTAGTATAATTTCCTCAGGGTTCATCCATGTTGTCACAAATGGCAAATTTCTTTCTTTCTGTGAGGCTGAATAATGGAGTATTTTATATATATAAACTTTTCTTTATTCCTCAAGAGACATTTATGTTGTTTCCATATCTTAACTATTGTGAATAATGCTGCAATGAACATGGGAGTACAGTTATCTCTTCAAGATAGTGATTGTATTTCCTTTAGATATACACCCAGAAGTGGGATTGCTGGATCAAATGGTAATTCTGTTTTTAATTTTGTAAGGAACATCCATACTCTTTTCCATAGTGGCTGTACCATTTACATTTCCACCAACTGCGTACAATGGTTCCCTTTTTTCCACATTTTCACCAACTAGTCATCTCTTGTCTTTTTGATAGTAGCCAATAGATGTGAAGTAATATCTCATTGTGTTTTGGGTTTGTATTTCCTTGATGATTTGTGATGTTGATCAACTTTTCCTGTGCCTGCTGGCCATTCGTACATCTTCTTTGGAAAAAAATGTTTATTCAGGTTTTTCTCCATTTTTAAATCAGGGTATTTGGGGATTTTTGCTATTGAGTTGGAAAGCAGGTAGAATATATTGAAAAAATAGCCCAAATATCAAAATAGGCTTTCCCCTCCTCTCAAATATTTGTAAATCTATATTTCTTTTTTCTTAAATTCAGAGATAGGCACTATCTCTTTACATTATCTGTATCTATTGTATAGGCCTTTCTAATTTGACTAGTTTTACCATGAACTATTATTTATTTATGTATGTATGTTTATGGATATGTATGTATATATATCCACTGTTCTAGAATAAGTTCCTCAAAGGTAAAACCGCCTGATTCATATACTTATTTAAATTTCTGGGTAAGATGATTTCTTCTACCTGGTAGGCATTCAATAAAAGTCTGTTGTATTAATAAAGTCAGACATCTTTAATTGCAAAATTATCTAGCTAAAATATTGAAAATGTAGAATGAGGAAAGATTTTAGAGATTCTCTAACATTAGCCAGTTTGAGTTTGTGGTAGGAAATGGAAGCCTAAACAAAATTTTTAAACTTGAAAGTCACAATCCAACTTGTACTTTAGAGAGATTAATCTAGTATCATAGATTTTATTGCTGCAGGGAGGTTTCAGAACAGGGAGGCAATCTGGGAGGTAATTCCAATAGGTAATTCCAACTAATTAAGAGGTAATGAGTATCTGAAGTAGAGTGGAACAAATGAAGATGGGAAAGAGAGGACAAAAAGGAAGACTGTTGTTAGGTATCAGCTATAAGACTTAGCAGGTTCTCATTTTAGGGAACATCACAGAATGTTTAATTATGACATCAAGATTTTAAGTCTGAGAGATTTAAAGAAAGTCGAGCCATTGTCAGAAAGAAGGAAATGTGAAAGTTTTTGATAAAATGTGATTTGGGGTTTAGACTTGGGGGGTGCCTTTGGCCGTCTGGGTAGAGATGTTTAGGAAACAGCAGTTATATCTGAGTTTAAGGAAAGGGCTCAATGCTAAAAGTATAGATTTTGGGTACACCTGCAAGGAGCTAATGATTAAAGTTCTGGTTGGTTATTATAATTGTTCTTCTTTGGATGAGTTAGAGTCGAGTGAAAGAAAAAAATTACAAGCTGGCTTTTGAATTAGTGCAGGTGTGATCTGTCAATAAAAATCCATAATAACAATATAAGTAGAAACAGAAAATAAGTCAGGTGAATTTGTGGATAAAGAATTAGCAGAAATTTGGGTGAAACTAAAGGTAGTAAATATATTTGAACAATAATTAAAAAATTATCTCTACATAGGGACTATCTCTACATAGGGACTATCTCTACATAGGGACTATCTCTACATAGTTTAATAATATCATGGTAGTATTCTTTTTTGGGTTACTATAGAGTTAACTTCTAGTTTTTATTTGTTGTATGATATTACCAACTAATCATTAATTCACGTCAGCCAGTATTCACTGTGGTCTTTTTTTTTTTTGTCAAATACATGGATTAAAAAGTTTGGTAAACTGATTTCTACCTCTCAAGGTGCTTCCTGTATAGTAGTCAGAGACATGTATTATTTATGATGCTGGAAACATCTGTATATTCCATTAAGGGCACCAATGAGCCAGAGGTTGGATCTGTTACTGGAGAGAAGTATGAGAATTCAGAAGGAAGGTGTGACATGATTTGTCTGGATAAAGGAATATGTACTCTCTCGTCCGCCCCCTCCAGGATGGGAGAGAATGTGAACAGGAAAGCATGAGAGGAGGTTTTCTGGACGTCATAGCATTGTAAACAAAAACTCCAGTACAAAATGTAGCAAGACGTTTAGTATAACCTCCAGCATATTGTGCAAATATAGCATGGGTTACTATAGCATGAGATGAAGATGGATCAGAGCTCCAAGGCCATATAAGGAAAGTCTCTGGCTATCTTGATGAGGTGTTAGGACACAGAGAGAGCTTTAAACAGGGGAGAAATATAATCTAATTTGAATTTTAGAAATATTCCTGGCCTCTGAATAGTGGGTAAAACAGTAGGGGGCAAGGAATAGAGATCAAAGGAAGGATTGGGAAGAATATTGCAGTGATCCAGAGGTGCAGGGAAGAGTTTCAGGTCATCTCCTCTAGATTACTGTCTGTATGGATAGAGAGAAGCAGAAAGACAGATTTCAAAAGTAATTTCACCAAATTCGGTAATTGTTTAGATGTGAGAATGAGGGAGAATATTGAATAACACTTAGTTATCTGGTTTGAAAAGCTAGATGGATAGAGGTAACATCCATGAGATAGGGTAAGTGAGAGCAAAAGATGTTTGAGAGAAAAAGTCCTGAAGCTCCTTTTGGATAGGACGATTCTACGGTGTCCATAACCACCCAAGATGAGGTGCTCAGTGCACAGGTACTGAATGGCTTTGGACTCAGGTGAGAGATCAAGGCTAAAGATTTTGGAATCTCTGATTTGTAAGTAATAATTGAGTACTTAAGAGGAGATGAGATTGACTTTAGGAAGAGTGTAGAAAGAACCTTGAGAGTACAGATGTTTCAGGAGCACCCAGACATATCTAAAAAGAAGCTACCAAGGATATAGTGTGGCAAGCAAGATTGGGATTCATGAAATAATGGTCAGAAAATCAGACATGAGAATATTGAGGGAATCAGTTAAAGCAATGACATAATACCAGGTTGAAAAAAGATTTCAGTGAAGCTATAGCAGTGGGTAATGACAGTGAGGGATTATCTAGAGAAGAGAATAAGCCTAATTCAGACCATAGCACACCTCGGTCCTAGAAAGAAATAAAGTGAGACTTTATATAGAAATAGAAGTAGATAGATAGATGTAGGTAGATAGAGATATCCACCCCAGAGTATGTCTATACTATATACAATATCCTATGATCCACAGTATAATAGTTGGTTACTGCAAAATGCTAAAAAATTATTGACTGATAATATATTGAGATATGTAGGATGCCTTCTTTATGGAAAGACCAGATTTATTCCTCTGGTCACCTGGGATTCGTTTTGAGATTTTGGTCCACAATGTTGACCAGCATCTCACATTAGGATGACCTTATTTCTAAGGGATCAGCTGTCTAAAGCAAACTAGGATTCTGCTAGTCCAGCATAGACGCGACATGGGTCTTTTTTACTGATGTCTTCTAAGTGGTGATTTATGCTTTGAGATGCCAGTAGCAAGAACCACATACTCTTCATATTTTAGCACATTTGACACCTCCACAAGTCGGGTGCATTTCTACAGCACACCTGGCACCTTTGAAAATGTAAAGGCACATC
This sequence comes from Orcinus orca, assembly GCF_937001465.1. NCBI lineage: Eukaryota > Metazoa > Chordata > Mammalia > Artiodactyla > Delphinidae > Orcinus > Orcinus orca. Next base: position 16,742,249 of record NC_064576.1, on the reverse strand, counting down.
AGAACCATTTGAAGTTTAGTCCTCTGGAATCAGTGGTGCAGAAGGTCTCTTGGTAATGCTTAAGTCTGAAATAATTGTGTGTTTCTTTTCCTCATAATTTGGACTCACGTGGTTTATAGAGATTGGGCATGGTCCGGAAACCTTCCCTCCAGCCAGCTTGCCACTCCAGGTGGCACTGCCTTTCTGAACAAGCTGATTCCTCTGGTCATGCAGGTGAAATAGTATTTATTTATAAGTCCTTGGCTAGTCTTGCTTATAACTATTATTCACTTCATTGATCATGAATATACAGTTTTTAACTCGTGATATTTTTGACTGATGTCAGGCATTTTTAAAACTCTAAGCTAATCATCAAGTAAAAACTAATAGTTCAATTTTTCAGTCATGTTAGTTACATATATACGTGGATTCTGTAAATGTCAAGTTAAACATAAAGTTACCTTTAAGTAGCTTACACTGTAAGCCATCGTTTGACTTCTTTAAGAATATGATTGATTCTTTTTTAATTTTCATTTTTTTAAAAGAAAAAAATATTTCCTTATAGCTTATTTTATACCTAATAGTTTATACCTCTTAATCCCCTACCTTAATCTTGCCACTCCTCTCCCCACAAACTGGTAACCCCTAGTTTGTTCTCTGTATCTGTGAGTCTGCTTCTTTTTTGTTATATTCACTAGTTTGTTGTATTTTTCAGATTCCACCTATAAATCATTCAGTATTTCTTTCTCTGTCTGACTTATTTCACTTAGCATAATACCCTCCTAAGTCCATCCATGTTGCTACAAATGGCAAATTTTCATTCATTTTTTATAGCTGAGTAGTATTCCACTGTATGTGTGTGTATATGTGTATATGCCACATCTTATTGGCTGATTCTTTTTTAATTGAAATTTTCTTCTTTACAAATTTGAGCTCATTTCTGTATTAAAGAATTCTCAAAGCATTCAGCATTATTGACGAACACAAGCCTTTAGAAAAACACATAGTATATAATCCACTACTTTTATTTAGTCAGTTTTTTTTTTTGAGTTTTGAGTTCTAGGATATTCATTTTATCGGTCACTAGTTCAAAAACAATAAAAATATTGGTCCCCAACCTCTCATCTAATAGTTTCGTCAAAATGGGGTACTGACTCAGCACATACATCTAAGTTTATCATATTGAAAGATTAAGCCATAATGAGTACAGTAGCTGTGTTAAGAGTTACTTCACAGGGATACCTCAGCTTTCGTTTGAAATTTTAAATATTTAATAATTTTTGATTTTGGTCTTTCTGCAAAACCAACTTACTTCAAAATAAGTATTTTGCTCACTATAATTCCAAGTACGAGTTTCCAAGTAATAAAAGCAAACTAGAAAGGTTTTTACAAACCTGGAGAACTAACAATATTTGCTTTTGAACTATCTACATTTGTTTAATTTTTACTTGCATTTTATTGTAAGTAATTCTTCCCCCAAATAATCATGGGCATGATACATCTTCCCAATAGCCCTTCTCAAGTTACCTCTAAAGGCAGAGGAATTCCTATAAGCTTCTCTATCTGCTTTCTGTTTGTGTAAGATAGCTTTACTACCCAATTTGTCTATCAATAAATGCAGGTCATATTTTGAACGTACTGAAAGTTTACTACAATGTTGTTTAATTACTCAATATGGAGGGCCTTACAGTAGATTTTAAGGACAACACTGGATATCTTGATGATGATAACATTCTATTTAAATAAAAGTATTCATCTCATAATTTTATTAATATGATATCATCCCAAATGTTTACAAATGGTAGAATTCGGCTCCTAAGTTATTATCATATATATGAATACTCCTCACTGACACATCCATTTTTAGTGTTTTGGTAAACTGGCTAAACGGTTACTTGTGATTTCTGTGCACAAAGTAATTTATATTATCCCCATTTTGTAGATGAGGAAATAGCGTTCAAGGGCTAAAAGCATCGCATTCATTTAACCCCAGTGGTATTCTCTTGGATTATACCTTTGAACAGAGGGAAGGGAAATTAATAAGAAAAAGAAGAAATGTCAAAATCAAAGAACAAGTGCATAACCATTTTCTTCAGCCTTTGAGTGGTTATATTTAGTTTCATGTTGGAAAAAGAGAAGACACTTTGTGTTTTCAAGAGAGAGTGCAAGTGAGATCTGTGGAAATAATAAGCAGGTCTCTGGGGTGTGCACTGACCTCTTCCTTTCCAGTCCGAACACTGGTTATGGATTGTATCGATCATATATTAAAATAATAGATGGCCTTCACATTAACTTGCACACAAGTCTCTTAGTGAAACCTATTGTAACGTGTCAGATGCAACTTAAGAATTGAACTAGACATTGATGGACAAGACCTTCCACTGATCATTGAAAACGTAGATACTCCCTGATTAAATCGATGCTTTTGACTTTAATGAGCTGCTATTGATTGGGGGTTTACCTCTACAATGTATTATGATATTGTCATTCACAGTGCCACAGCTGAGAGGTTGTAAGCATTTCTGTTATAAATCCTTTTTTTTTAGAAGCTTGTAGCTCAACCATGAAATGAGCCAGTGATATGACACACAGCAGGCAGTCACTTTGACTGCAAATTATTTTCCACAATTAAAATACATATATACCTATTTAGTAACTTCAGTTTTCTTTGGATAACCAGAAAAATGAAGGCCTGAGCCAGTCTATGAATTGTGTGAATATGTAATAAAGACTTCTTGTTGAAAAGAAGATTTAATACGATATGCTCTACTGGTCTACCTCATACGACCACAAGAAACAGTCTTAAAAGTGGGAAATGGAAAATGACATGTTGCCAGTTTCTCCTTGAGTTTAAATCATTAACTATACACTTGGCACTTAAGCTAGTTTGATATACGACACTATTGCTAAAACAATAACAAGTTTTATTCTGAACTGAAAAGCTGAAGAAACTGGCATCTGTCATTTAATCAACCCTGAGAACATTTTTAAATATGCAATTATTTTTATTTTATTTAAAGTCTGATTTTGGAACACAATCAAATTTAAAAGGGTATTTCTGTCTTTAATTTTTGACAGAAATACTCTTTTCCACACCATTGTATTTATGAACGTGATACTTTTTTAAGCATCCAGTACATTTTTTTCTCTCTTTTGAGTAGGCATTTAAATGTTTGCTGGATGATTTAATGAATGAGTGAAGGACACGGATGAATCTTGATTTCATCTCTCTAGTTCTAATGATATTTTGAATATTAGTTTGTCAGGAGAGTATCAGTTTCAGCTTCTCCTTTAAAACATCCGTTCTGTATTTACCTTTCAGAAGTAAAAACAAAACAAAAAAACAAACAAAAAAAGCTTTTTCAGACCCCTTGCACCATTGATTGTGGGCACTATTCCAAATATATTTAGGGAGTTCTTGGCCAGGCAAGAATATACTGATATACTCTCGGACTGTTATTTTATTTTATTTTTTTTTTTAAGGTTTGGAAAAGCCTGTTTGTTTCCTAGGTTATTTATTCATATTTATTTATTTAATAGGTCTTTATTGGAGTATAATTGCTTCACAATTCTGTGTTCCTGTTGTACAACAAAGTGAATCAGCCATATGCATACATATATCCCCATATCCCCTCCCTCTTGCGTCTCCCTCCCACCCTCCTTATCTCACCCCTCTAGGTGGCTGCAAAGCACAGAGCTGATCTCCCTGTGCTATGCAGCTGCTTCCCACTAGCTATCTATTTTACATTTGGTAGTGTATATATGTCCATGCTACTCTCACTTCTCCCCAGCTTCCCCCTCCCCACCCCGTGTCTTCAAGTTGGACTGCTTTTATATTCTAAGAGATTTTAGGGTGTCTACTGGATTATTAAATGTCACCAGGAAAACCAAATTAACAGCATAGCTGTTTTACACCAAATTGGTAAAATGTAAACTAAAGGGAATTTGTTTATTACTTTAAAGAGCATATTTTATATATTAATTAAGGAACCATTTGGCCATCCTTTGAGTATATGGTATATTATACTCAATATACTCTTACATCGTACTCTTACAACATTGCTAGGTATTGCTAACAGAGGTGGAAGTTTGTTAAATCATGTCATATTAACTACCTAATAATATTTAGAATGCCATTACATACAAAACACTTTCATTTTTTATGAGAAAACAATGCATGCTATTTTATCTTGCACAGTATCTGTAAGATCTTTAGTTTTGCTTAGTGTCCTTTGTGATGGAATTAAGTGACAACACCATTTAAATGTGACTATTAAGCACAGTACTTCAGACACCAAGGGGTCAATTGATTCTGACAAAATGTTTAATATTTCTAAAGTATATAGAGATATATATTAACATTAATATGCTTCTCTCGACTGGTTTATATGGTTTCCAATAACATATTTCAATGAACATATTTGCTATAATTTTAGTTCAATGAAATGCAGGAGGCACATGGGTAGAAAATAGAGCAATATGTAATTATGCTGAATGACCTCTGAAATTCAAAGAGCCACTAGTTTGTATAATTCAATAAGGAAAGAAACCTATTCAGAAAATTCAACTCAACTTTCTCATAGTTGCATAATGAATGATAGCAAGTATTGGGGGAAAATTAGAGGGCCAGATTCTTTGTGCCCTTGGGAGTGGGACTTCTCTGGTGGTGCAGTGGTTAAGAATCCGCCTGCCAGTGCAGGGGACATGGCTTCGATCCTTGGTCCAGGAAGATCCCACATGCCACAGAGGAACTAAGCTCGTGCACCACAGCTACTGAGCTTGCGCTCTAGAGCCCCTGAGCCACAGCTAACGAGCCCACGTGCCACAATTACTGAAACCCAGGTGCCTCAACTACTGAAGCCTGTGTGCCTAGAGTTCGTGCTCTGCAACAAGAGAAGCCACCACAATGAGAAGTCCACGCACCACAACAAAGAGCAGCCCCCGCTTGCCACAACTAGAGAAAGCCCGCGTGCAGCAACGAAGACCCAAAGCAGCCAAAAATAAATAAATAAATTTACATATAACAAAAAAAAAAAATCCATGGGAGCTTTATAGTAGAAGTTCCTGAGCCAGACTACTTCTCTCCCAGCTAGAGTCTGGTTCACTAAGCTCTGCAGCTTTATAATTGCCACAAGTATTGAAGTTGGACTGAATATTTTTTCACTTCTATCCACAGACACAAAAGGTAGGCTGAACCAGAATAATCTCAACGGAGCATTTGAACGAGTGTCTCCATAATGATCTCTTCAATTTCCAAATAATAGTTAGAAAAGTTTTAAGCTTTTCTTTTCTACACAATGTGAAAAGTAATAAAAAGAGGAGACATATTAATGCTGATTCCTAGGACTCTAGGAAGAAGATGCTTCCTCTCAATCATTTTGTAAACTATGAGAAAACTGGTTATATCTCCAACTTGTGATGATATTCTCTAGACAAATGCATTTTCTTTTGCCTTGTCCTTCTTAAGGGTATTTATGTCAAGGTGATTATATATTAGTGAATTCTATCATTTTCAGTTTTCCTTTCTTGAGTTAAACCTCCTTGAAACAGTATTACAGAGGAGAAAAGGTAATGTTAGAAGAGGAAATGAAAAAGAAATGAAGGGAAAAGCAGGGCAGATAACGCAGAAAATGAGAGGACAATAAGTCTTAAGAAGAGGAATTAAGAGACCAGGTACGGCTGTACAACTAGCATCTTCTAGTTGCATGAAAGGAGATTGTCTTTATTAATTTTTTAGTATCTCTACTTCCTTAGAGCTCTCTTGAATCAACGTATCACTCCTAGTATTTAAATGATTTTCTATACTTGCGGCAATCGCTCAGGCTCACATGACCCTTAGTCCCAAAGAGGACTAATTCTAAAATTCAGTTTATTCTGAACTAAGCACAAACTCCAAAACAATGGAAAGGCTTTAGGTCTGTATAGTGTCATGTTATTGCATTTTCCCTCTCAGAGATCTGAACCATTAGGTAACGCATTATCTCTCTTGTTTATAACCAAGTATGATATGTATGTTTTGTGACCTTTAACAATGCTATGTCTACAACACTCCCACACTAAAAGCATTTCTATAGAAACAAAAAAGAATGAGGAAAATACTTATTACTTACATTGTTCTAGGATTTCTATTTTCACCAGTTGCTTAAAATAGACATGCTTCTAGTTGGAAGCAGCTCTTCTAAGGTATAATGAAGCACAAAATGTACTGTTTATGAAAAATTGATACTTAGAAACCTTTTGCTATGCCATAATAAAATTCATCTTTCATTAGAAGTACAACCTAAGATATGAACATTTTTCTGCTTCTGTGAGTGAACACATTCCAGAGACTGGGCTAGAGAAAGCATACTGTTTCATGACTGTGTCAATGTGTGGAAACATTTGAAGAGGTACCTACAGTCTCATTTATTTTTGCTTTTCTTGCCAGATTCAAAAAGCCATTGCCAATGTCTATGTCGAGGAGCTTACCACCTGTGTTTTCTTTTAGTTTTATGGTTTCAGGTGTTACATTCAAGTCTTTAATCCATTTTGGGTTATTTTTAAGATAAAATAACTTTAATATAAGTGGTATAATGTAGTGGTCAAGTTTTATTCTTTGGCATGTGACTGCCTAGTTTTCCCAAAATATTTATTGAAGAGACGCTCCTTCTCCCATTGTATATTCGTGGCTTCTTTGTTGTAAATTAACTGACCACATGTGTATGGATTCATTTCTGGGCTCCCTGTTCTATTCATCTATGTGTCTATTTAAATACTAGTACCATACTGTATTAATTACTGTAGCTTTGTAGTATAGTTTGAAATCAGGGAGTGTGATGCCTCCAGCTTTGTTCTTCTTTCTCAAGATTGGTTTGGCTATTTGGGTTTTTTTTTGTGGTTCCACAAAAATTTTAGGATTATTTGTTCAATTGCTTTGAAAAATGCCATTGGCATTTTTATAGAGATTGCATTGAACCTGTAGATTTCTTTGTGTATTATGTAATCAGTTTTAACAATGTTGATTCTTTCAATTCATGGACATGGAATATCTTTCCATTCATTTGTATCTTTTTCAGTTTCTTTCATTAATGTCTTATAGACTTTAATAGATCTTTCACCTCCCTGCTTAAATTTATTCCTAGGTATTTTACTCTTTATGATGCAACTGTAAATGGAATTGTTTTCTTTATTTTCCTGATAGTTTGTTATTAGTGTGTAAAAACTCAACAGATTTTTGTGCATTGATTTTGTATCCTGCAACTTTACTGAATTTGTTTAGTAATTCTAACAGTTTTTTGATGGAGTCTTTAGGGTTTTCTATATATAATGTCATCTGCATATAATGACAGTTTTACTTCTTCCTTTCCAATTTGTATACCTTTTATTTCTTTTTCTTCCCTAAATGCTCTGGCTAGGACTTTGAATACTATGTTGAATAAAAGTAGTGACAGTAGGTATCCTTGTCTTGTTCCTGATCTTAGAGGAAAAGTTTCATTAGCTTTGGGCTTGTCATATACAACATTTATTATGTTGCAATATGTTCCCTCTATACTTAGTTTGTTGAGACTTTTTACCATAAATGGATGTTAAATTTTTTTCAAATGCATTTTCTATAGGTATTGAGATCATATGATTTTCTTTTTTTTAATTTTATTTTATATTGGAGGATAGTTGATTAACAATGTTGTGTTAGTTTCAGGTGTACAGCAAAGTGATTCAGTTATACATATACATGTATCTATTCTTTTTCAAATTCTTTTCCCATTTAGGGTATTACAGTATATTGAGCAGAGCTCCCTGTGCTATACAGTAGGTCCTTGTTGGTTATCTATTTTAAATATAGCAGTATGTACATGTCATTCCCAAACTCCCAATCTATTCCTCCCCCCCTACCCTGACCCCCTGGTAACCACAAGTTCATTCTCTAAGTCTGTGAGTCTGTTTCTAATTTGTAAATAAGTTCAATTGTATATTATTTTGATTCCACATATAAGCGATATCATATGATACTTATCTTTCTCCATCTGACTTACTTCACTTAGTATGATAATCTCCAGGTCCATTCATGTTGCTGCAAATGGCATTATTTCATTCTTCTTAATGACTGTAATATTCCATTGTATATATGTACCACATCTTCTTTATCCATTCCTCTGTCAATGGACATTTAGGTTGCTTCCATGTCTTGGCTATTGTAAACAGCACGGCAATGAGCATTGGGGTGAATGTATCCTTTCGAACCATGTTTTCCTCTGTTATGAGTGGGACTGCTGGATCATATGGTAGCTCTATTTTTAGTTTTTTAAGGAACCTCCATACTGTTCTCCATAGTGACTGTACCAATTTATACTCCCAACAACAGTGTAAGAGGGCTCCCTTTTCTCCACACCCTCTCCAGCATTTATTATTTGTAGATTTGTTGATGATGGCCATTCTGACTGGTATGAGGTGATATCTCATTGTAGTTTTGATTTTCATTTCTCTGATAATTAGCAAAGTTAAGCATCTTTTCATGTGCCTCTTGGCCATCTATATATCTTCTTTGGAGAAATGTTAATTTAGGTCTTCTGCCCATTTTTTGATTGGGTTGCTTGTTGTTTTTGATATTGAGCCACATGTGCTGTTTGTAAATTTTGGAGATTAATACCTTGTGGGTCACATCGTTTGCAAATATTTTCTCCCATTCTGTGTGTTGTCTTTTAGTTTTGTTTGTCATTTCCTCTGCTGCAAAAAAGGTTTTGAGTTTAATTAGGTTCCATTTGTTTATTTTGTTTTTATATCCATTACTCTAGGAGACAGATCAAAAAAGATATTGCAGTGATTTATGTCAAAGAGTGTTCTTCCTATATTTTCCTCTAAGAGTTTTATAGTGTCTGGTCTTACATTTAGGTCTTTAATCCATTTGAGTTTTTTGTTGTGTATGGTGTTAGAGAATGTTCTAGTTTCATTTTTTTACATATAGCTGTCCATTTTTCCCAGCACCATTTATTGAAGAGACTGTCTTTCTTCCATTATGTAGTCTTGCCTCATTTGTTGTGGATTAATTGACCATAGGTGTGTGGGTTTATTTCTGGCCTTTCTATCCTGTTCCATTGAGCTATATTTCTGTTTTTGTGCCAGTACCATACTGCTTTGATGACTGTACCCTTGTAGTATAGTCTGAAGTCAGGGAACATGATTCCTGCAGCTCTGTTCTTTCTCAAGATTGTTTCGCCTTTTCAGGGTCTTTTGTGTTTTCATACAAAATTTAAAATTATTTGCTCTACATCTGTGAAAAATGCTACTGGTAATTTGATAGTGATTGCCTTGAATCTGTAGATTGCCTTGGGTATTATAGTCATTTTGAGAATATTGATTCTTCCAATCCAAGAACATGGTATATCTTTCCATCTGTTTGTGTCATCTTCAGTTTCTTTCATCTGCATCTTATGGTTTTCAGAGTACAGGACTTTTGTCTCCTTGGCTAGGTTTATTCCTAGGTATTTTTTTTTTTTGATGTGATAGTAAATGGGATTGTTTCTTTAATTTCTCTTTCTGATCGTTGATTGTTAGTGTATAGAAATGCAACAGATTTCTGTGTATTAGTTTTGTATCATGCAACTTTACCACATTCATTGAAGAGCTCTAGTAGTTTTCTGATAGCATCTTTAAGATTTTCTATGTGTAGTATCATGTCATCTGCAGTGATAGTTGTACTTTTTCCTTTCTAATTTGGATTCCTTTTTCTTCTCTGCCATGGCTAGGACTTCTAAATCTATGTTGAATAAAAGCGGTAAGAGTAGACATCCTTGTCTTGTTCCTGATTTTAGAGGAAATTCTTTTAGCTTTTCACTGTTGAGTGAGTATGATGTTAGCTGTAGGTTTGTCATATATGGCCTTTATTAAATTAAGGTATGTTCCCTCTATGCCTACTTTCTGGAGAGTTTTTATGATAAATGGGTGTTGAATTTTGTCAAAAGCTTTTTCTGCATCTATTGAGATGATCATATGGTTTCTATTCTTCAATTTGTTGATGTGGTGTATCACACTGATTGATTTGCAGATATTGAAAAATCCTTGCATCCCTGGGATAAATCCCACGAGATCCCACTAGATAATGGTGTATGATCCTTTTAATGTATTGTTGGATTTAGTGTGCTAGTATTTTGTTGAGGATTTTTGGTCTGTGTTCATCAGTGATATTGGCCTGCAATTTTCTTATTTTGTGGTATCTTTGTCTGGTTTGGTATCAGGGTGATGGTGGCCTCATAGAATGAGTTTGGGAGTGTTCCTTCCTCTGCAATTTTTTTGGAAAAGTTTCAGAAGGATAGGTGTTAACTCTTCTCTAAATATTTGATAGAATTCACTTGTGATGCCATCTGGTCCTGGACACTTGTTTTTTTAATTACATGTTCCATTTCATTACTTGTGATTGGTCTGTTCATATTTTCTATTTCTTCCAGGTTCATTCTTGGGAGCTTGTATCTTTCTAAGAATTTGTCCATTTCTTCCAGGTTGCCCATTTTATTGGCATATAGTTGCTTGTAGTAGTCTCTCATGATGCTTCGTATTTCTGTGGTGTCCGTTGTAACTTCTCAATTCTAGTTTTATTGATTTGAGCCCTCTCCCTTTTATTCTTGATGAGTCTGGCTAAAGGTTTATCAATTTTGTTTATCTTTTCAAAGAACCAGCTTTTAGTTTCATTGATCTTTTCTATTGTTTTTCTATTTCATTTATTTCTGCTCTGATCTTTATGATTTTTTTCCTTCTGATAACTTGGGGTTTTGTTTGTTCTTTGTCTAGTTGTTTTTGGTGTAATGTAGGTTGTTTATTTGAGATTTTTCTTGTTTCCTGAGGTAAGATTGTATTGCTGTGAAATTCCTTCTTAGAACTGCTTTTGCTGTGTTGCATAGGTTTTGGATCATCATGCTTTCATTTTCATTTGTTTCTAGGTGTTCTTTGATTTCCTCTTAGATTTCTTCAGTGATCTATTGGTTATTTAGTAGCATATGGTTTAGCCTCCATGTGTTTGTGTGTTTTACAGGGTTTTTTTTTTCTTGTAGTTGATTTCTAACCTTAGTGTTGTGGTCAAAAAATATGCTTGATATGATTTCAATTTTCTTAAATTTACCGAGACTTTGTGGCCAAGCATGTGATCAATCCTGGGGAATGCATGTGCACTTGAGAAGAATGTGTATTCTGCTTTCAGATGGAATGCTAATATTTTGTTGAGGATTTTTGCATATATGTTCATCAGGGATATTGGCCTGAGATTAAAAATTAAGTAAGTGGGACTACATCATACTAAAAAGCTTTGCACATCAAAGGAAACCATCAACAAAATGAAAAGGCAACCTACTGAATGGGAGTAAATATTTACAAATCATGAATCTGATGAGGGGGCTAATAAACAAAATATATAAAGAACTCATACAACTCAGTAGCCAAAAAAAAAAAAATCTGATTTAATAAATGGGCATAAGATCTGAATACACATTCTTCCAAAGAAGATACACAGATGGCTCAACATTATTAATCATCAGGGAAATGCACATCAAAACCACAATGAGCTATCACCTCACACCTGTTAGAATGGGTATTATCAAAAAGACAAGAAATAACTAGTTTTGGTGAGGATGTGGAAAAAAGTGAAGCTTCTTGCAATGTTGGTGGCAATATAAATTGATGCAGCCACTATGGAAAGCAGTATGGAACTTCCTCAAAAAATTAAAAAGAGAATACCTTATCATCCAGCAATTATACTTCTGGATATTTATCCAAAGAAAATGAAAACACTAACTCAAAAAGATGTATTTAGTAGTAAAGACTCAGCCACACACACACACAAAAGAATGAAATCTTGCCATTTCTAACAAAATGGATGGATCTTGAGGTCATTGTGCTCAGAGAAATAAATCAGAGAAAGACACATACCATATTCTCTCTCTCATATATAATCTAAAAAAAAAATAAGCTCATAGATGCAGAAAACGGATTGGTGGTTACCAGAAGTGAGAGCTGGAGGATGGGAGAAATGTATAAAAAATGTTAAAAAAAAGTTTAGTTTGACAGATAAGTGTACAAAAAGGAAAATAAATGGACAAGGTCTTAGCATAAGCAATATGCTCCATACTACTACTGACTAGATATACCACCAGTTAAAAGTTTTGAAATCTGGTCATCCACAACCTCATTATTTTTTAATAAAATGAACCAGAAGGAAAGATAGAAGCTTACCTCCCAAACTCATAAAGCCTTAGTATTTTGTCCTTAGTTTCTCCAGTTATGAAATCTGGAACATTATAGAAAACAAAGAAGCCTAGTATTATGCCAGTCTAACAAATACAGGAAAGCTTCTCTGCCTAAGAGATACTGAGGAGTTACCTAGCAGCTGCCAAATTGATGTATCAAGTCACTTTCAGGCACCAGAGGAGTCTTGGTCCTTCTAAACTGTATATTGTACAAGTTAAAGGCAAAGGTTCTAGAGCAGAGTTTCTCAATCTCAACACTAGCTACACTTTGGAACAAACCATTATTTGTTGTGGGTGCTGTCCTGTGTATGAGAGGATGTTTAGCATTATCCCAGCCTCTACCCACTAGATCCTACTGGTACTCCCCTTCCTACAGTTGTGACACCCAAAATACCTCATTTTGGACATTGACAAATGTCCCCTGGAGGACACAATGCCAATCGTTCCCTGATTGAGAACCACTACTTTACAGTAATATTAGCCTAGTTTCTTATTTTTCCATCCCTTGAGGAAACAATACAAATGATAATTGTACTTACTTTACGGAATTGTTGTAAAGATTTGGAAAAAATCTAAGTGCTTAGAACCTTATCTGGCAAATAGTGTATGGAGAAATTATGGGATTATAATTACCATGGGCAGAACGTTATGAGTGATAACTGCTCTGAACATAGGGTGGCCATTCTTTGACCACTGCAACCATTTGGCCATGAGATGGGTTGATATCACCTGTGTTTGTTTGTATTTATTTTCAGGATTATTAACCTCATTATATTGATCCTATTTCTTTTCTCTTTTTCAATAATATTGAGTAATGATTTTCCCTGTACCTATAACAATTAATAAGCCAAAAGTCACAATGGAAATAAATTGTTCAATTTTATGTGGAAAGGATTCAAGACTTAAATTTATATCATTACAATGGATGAAGTAATTTCACTCTCCGATTTCCAAGCAAAATTTAGTTATAGAAAATTTGAGTTTAACATGTCATGACCAAGGCCACACACTCTGTGGAATTTAATTGCAAAAATCACTCTGTAATGCTGACACAATTACCAAGCTCTTTCCTTAGATTTTTTAGAGATTTTCTTTTTCAGACTTCTTTATATGGTTTATTTGGGGGATAAGAAAGGACACTATGAGAATGAGACGCAATGGGCAGGTTGTTGATTTTGTTGGCATCAGTGTGGAACAGTCTCCTTAGATTAATAAGCTGCCATATAAAATTCACTGCATGGGTATTTTCCCCATGGTCTTCTTACTGATTCTGGGTCAGACACATGTTGCTTACAGGCTAATGAATTTAACTCTAATAACTGCTTTTTTTTTATTTTTTGAATTTTTGCATTTTATTTATTATTTTATACAACAGATTCTTATTAGTCATCCATTTTATACACATCAGTGTATACATGTCAATCCCAATCGCCCAATTCATCACACCACCACCCCCACGCCACCGCCACTTTTCCCCCTTGGCATCCATACATTTGTTCTCTACATCTGTGTCACTATTTCTGCCCTGCAAACCGGTTCATCTGTACCATTTTTCTAGGTTCCCCATATATGCGTTAATATACGATATTTGTTTTTCTCTTTCTGACTTACTTCACTCTGTATGACAGTCTCTCTCTAGATCCATCCACGTCTTTACAAATGACCCAATTTCGGTCCTTTTTATGGCTGAGTAATATTCCATTGTATATATGTACCACATCTTCTTTATCCATTCACCTGTCGATGGACACATAGGTTGCTTCCATGACCTGGCTATTGTAAATAGTACAGCAATGAACACTGGGGTGCATGTGTCTTTTTGAATTATGGTTTTCTCTGGGTATATGCCCAGTAGTGAGATTGCTGGGTCATATGGTAATTCTATTTTTAGTTTTTTAAGGAACCTCCATACTGTTCTCCATAGTGGCTGTATCAATTTACATTCCCACCAAGAGTGCAAGAGGGTTCCCTTTTCTCCACACCCTCTCCAGCATTTGTTGTTTGTAGATTTTCTGATGATGCCCATTCTAACTGGTATGAAGTGATACCTCATTGTAGTTTTTATTTGCATTTCTCTAATAATTAGTGATGTTGAGCTGCTTTTCATGTGCCTCTTGGCCATCTGTATGTCTTCTTTGGAGAAATGTCTATTTAGGTCTTCTGCCCATTTTTCGATTGGGTTGTTTGTTTTCTTAATATTGAGCTGCATGAGCTGTTTATATATTTTGGAGATTAATCCTTTGTCCGTTGATTCGTTTGCGAATATTTTCTCCCATTCTGAGGGTTGTCTTTTTGTCTTGTTTATGGTTTCCTTTGCTGTTGAAAAGCTTTTAAGTTTCATTAGGTCTCAGTTGTTTATTTTTGTTTTCATTTCCTTTACTCTAGGAGGTGGATCAAAAAAGATCTTGCTGTGATTTCTGTCAAACAGTGTTCTTCCTATGTTTTCCTCTAGGAGTTTTATAGTGTCCAGTCTTACATTTAGGTCTGTGATCCATTTTGAGTTTATTTTTGTGTATGGTGTTAGGAAGTGTTCTAATTTCATTCTTTTACATGTAGCTGTCCAGTTTTCCCAGCACCACTTATTAAAGAGACTGTCTTTTCTCCATTGTATATCCTTGCCTCCTTTGTCATAGATTAGTTGACCATAGGTGTGTGGGTTTATCTCTGAGCTTTCTGTCCTGTTCCATTGATATGTATTTCTGTTTTTGTGCCAGTACCATATTGTCTTGATTACTGTAGCTTTGTAGTATAGTCTGAAGTCAGGGAGTCTGATTCCTCCAGCTCCATTTTTTTCCCTCAAGACTGCTTTGGCTGTTCGGGGTCTTTTGTGTCTCCATACAAATTTCTAATGACTGCTTAATGTAGCCTTGCAAACAGCTTTCAAAAGTCATTAGGCCTGCAAAAAAATAGGGTTTTCACCCTTGAGACATCATTCCACAAATAGATTTCAGTTTGACTTTTCTCTCTTAATTCATTGATCTGTATGTAATTCATTAGGCCTAGAAAAGTCTGGTTCTGCTGAAAAGAACTCTAAACCTGAGACCGAAATCTATATTTGCCATATAGTTCAGCCTAGACTGGTGATTTAATTTATTGGGCCTCAGTTTCCTCCAATGTAGGGACTGTTCTAGATCAGTTGTTCTCAAACATGTGATGCCAGGGTTGCAGCATCAGCATCACCTGGGAACTTGTTAGAAATGCAAATTCTTGGGTCCCATACCAGGCCTACTGAGTCAGTACTCTGGGGATGTGACCAAGATAGCTGTGCTTTAACAAGCACTCCAGGTGATTCTGATTCATAATAAAGTCTGAGAACCACTACTGTAGGTCAGGGTTCAGCAAACGTTTTCTCCACAGGACCAGATAGTAATATTTTAGGCTGTGTGGGAAGCAAAATCAAGGATATTACGCAGATATTTATATAAAAAGAAAAAAATTTTCTTGACATAATTTAAAACAGTAATAGTAGTAATTAAGAGCAATTTTGTGTTGTATATGTCTACTAATGAAAAAAAATAGAAGCCTTTTGAGAAAGGATACTCTTTTGCTGAGTTGGAGTGCAACAGTAATGTTTCCTATCATCAAACTGATTGCATATCTTCATGTATAAAATTCATTCTTAGCTCCTGGGCCATACAAATTAGGTGGCAGGCTGGATTGGCCTGCAGGCCAGAGTTTGCTGCCCCTGATACAGAGGATCTCTCTAAGTCCTTTTCATTTCCACCATTTATGAGTCCACCTGCATCAATGCTAAATTTCTTTACCTCTAATTTTTCCTTTGGATAAAATTAAGAACCCCAATTATATGATATTTGTACCAAATATCATATGATATTGCTGATATGTGGAATCTAAAAAAATTATACAAATGCACTTATTTACAAAACAGAAACAGACTCACAGACTTAGAAAATAAACTTATGGTTACCAAAAGGGAAAGGTCGGGGTGGGGGGGAAATTGGGAGTTTGGGATTGACATATACACACCACTATATTTAAAATAGATAACCAACAAGGACCTATGGTATAGCATAGAGTTCTGCTCAATATTCCGTAATAATCTAAATGGGAAAAGAATTTGAAAATGGATACGTGTATATGTATAACCGATTCACTTTGCTGTACACCTGAAACTAACACAACATTGTTAATCAACTATACAACAAAATAAAATTTAAAAACAAAAAAAATTAAAAACCCAAATTATGAATTCTGACACACCATTCTCAACCTAACGCCATCCACCCAGCACCACCACTACATGTAGATCTTTCACAAAAACTAAACAGTAAGGGTCTGGGCAAAATATAAAGTCCAAAACGGGTTCTTGTATTTCTGAATTGATTTCTTCCAGAGTGAAGCGAAATACTAATATCTGTCTTATAGATACACCTTAAATATGATATAGTATCCATCAGCAATATTCTTCATGAGTACTTTATTTTCTGTTGGGGCAAAGACTGTTAACAGTCAGCAGTATTTCAGAGCTTAACCAAAATAAAACCTATCAAAGTCATATGTTCTTCTAAATAAGATATAGTAGGAACTTAATATCTCAAGCAATTATCAAACTCTGAATGAGACACAGTATTCAGATCTTCTTTTACCCATCCAGGTGGGAATACGAGAAATGGATATTTTTAATCAAAGTTTCCATCTTAAGTACAAACAGAGAGAAGGCACAAATTAGTGGAATCCATTTGCTTTTGCCAGAAGGTTGCCTCCTGCAATTAATTCAATTGACTAGTTTAATTTCTTTATACGTTCTTTAGGGCATTTATAAGGGTATGATTATTCAGTTTTAAACCTTACTTGGGCTCCATTTCCTCCAAACCCCTTGACTCAGAACCACTGCAGTGCCTCTAGTTGCTATGCTCTCTGCTGTGCAGAAGAAGAGCTCAGTATCCCCCCAAGAGTATGTGAATAATGCAGTTCACCGGCCCGCTCTGGTGTGAGGATATCTATTGTGGGAACTGTACACATGTGCATTTGCTAAGAATTGAGTCAAAGTGCACAGCATCAAGCAGAGAGTCAGTCGGCTGAATGGAATTCGGGAGGGCTGGTGAAACGTTAGTTTTTGGTTCATAATGTAAAACCAGAAATGTCTTCCTTCCTGAACGGGTGGAAAAGTAGCTCCTTTCACTTTCTTTTGGTATTTGCGTTGGACGGTGCAGCAAAATTTCCAAAAGGAGGTGTAAGGATATCTTCATGCCAGGTCTCAATCACTGGTATTTCTCCTTAGAAAAGAATGAAACTTCGGATTCCTGCTGTCTCTGTTGGCTACACTGACATACAGATTAACTGTTTATTCTTTTTTCTTTTTCATTTTCTAGGGAGGTAAAATAGACACACGGTAGCATACATAAGGTGCACTAGTCTTAAGTGTACATCTCAATGAAATTGTACACATATGCCTGTGTGTAACCACCCCCAGGTCACAAGAGAGAACGTTGTCCACACTATATAGCCCGTCAATACCAACCCCAGAAGTAAACACTATTGTGACTTATATCACCATAGACAGAATTTTATGCAATCATAGTCTTCTCTGTGTGTCTTTTTGCTCAAAATCATTGACTCTGACTGGATATGTTCTTAAATGCTATGTCTATGATATGTATAGAAACAGCCACAATTTGGGGTCCACAATTAATAAATCCAGGTCATTCATCTCCCTAGAGAATATGTAAAAACCTCCTGTCCAGGTGGATGAATGCTAACAGTGCATTAGCCAAATAGAAATAATGTAGTGCTATTTCTCTTCTGTTATCTAATATAACTGCAATTTTCTCACGTGTAGAATTAGAAGTATAGAAATAATGATTTATCTAAATGCAAATTAAAAATTAATTGAAGATTTGTATGTTTTAGTGATTATTGATACCCTGTAGATTTTAAAACCTACCTAGGAGTCCATCATGGTAAATTGCTTTACTTTAAGAAAATTTATAATTTTCATCTACTTTACTCCACACTTTATGAGCCTAATTTTTGAGGGTTAATTCACTTTACTCTGGTGGCTCTTATCTATTGTTTGGATTTCATGTCATTTTGTCCTCTAATCTATACCGTGCTCCTTTGCAAATTTTTGTTCTTATTTAACTCAATCCTATCTTTGAACCATTTTCTATGCACAATACTAATTTCACTTAGCTTCTCTGGGTGGAAGGATGATGTTTTATTGTTCCTCTTGCTTGGTTTATCTTATTTTTATAAAGCAAACAAAATCTTCCCCTCATTTTCCCCCAACCGCTCCTTCATTTCTGTTACTTACCAATTCCCAAAGCTGGCCAGTGGGATTCCTTCTATGCCTTTTCCACTGTCTTCTCTCTGCTGCTCAAAATTCAGATTCTCATCGCCGGAGCCCTGGCTGCTCTGATGATCTGACATGCCTGCCTGGTCCACCCTCTCCCAGCTGCAATCCATCTACTATAAACTCCCTGATGGCATCAGGCAAGTCTTCTGCTGAACAACTTAAATCACTCTTTCTCCTTCTTCAAGAATGCATGGATCCATTTTAAAATCAAGCATACCCTATAGATCACACTTGTTGACCTAAGTGATTTTCATTAGAGTATAATATAAATAAGTACTATCATTAGCCTACATATAAGTACCTTCTTCTTACAGAGCCTATGTAACTATGAAATCAAATAAATTGTCAACGAATACTAACAAAATCATGGAGCTGATATAATTCAAATGATTACGATGAATGAAAATAAATTCCACCCACTCTGTGAATATTGGAATAATTGCTACATTTTGCAAACTGGCAAGCCTAAGAAAAGTGTTGGGTGGATTACATCATCTTGTGGAACACAGTATTATGGCAGGACTATAAATAATGCCCTGTAATGTGAGGTGATGTAATCCTCCTCAAACTTTTCTACATTCAAAATATTCCAAAACATTCATGGCTTCTATGTGCTGCCTTGTCATTTACCTTCAGTGGTTTCAAATGCATCAATTACCTCTTAAGTCCACCTGGATTCTTTTCTCATTAGTTCACTAAAATAAAGCAGTGTTACTTGATTGCCGTGCAATGAATGATAACACACAAATGAAATAATCTTGCAGTCTGTAGATAGGAGGCTAGCATCCAGATGGCATACAATATGTTTACATTATTTTATAGATTATTACTTAAATTGAAACCCAAAATATGCTATATCTAAAAATGTATCAGAGGACCTGAGTTTAAATGCGTTGAGTTAAATGATAGTATACTGCTTATCTACTGATTCTCTAATGCTATACTGTTCTAGTCATCAAGAAGACTTTGTTTTCTTTAAAGGTGTTCGTATGTGTGTCCTGTCTCATTATCTAGATTTTAATTTTCTTAAAGGCAGAAGCATAGCTTAAACCCCTTTGTACTTTCAGACCCTAATCCAAGACTTGTACATATTAATCTTCACTGAAAGTTCTCATCGATTAATTACTGAGTTAAAGAATGCCTTTTATTGCCTGTTTCACTGTTTTTTGCCTTCTGCAGTCAGATTTGATTTTCCTGATGCCTCACTTGTTTTCTTACCCCAAAACTTCTCCACGTGGAAAAGACACTGTGAACATTCTTACATCCATAACTTTATTCATGATGTTCTTTCCATTTAAAATAATTTCTCTGCTGACCGTAAACTACGTCCTATATTTCTTAGCTGACCTTCTTTACATCTTCTGTTTCTTTGTGGAGACTTGCTATTTTTTTCATCTGCCCCTAGCAGGTTTGTAATTGCTGGTTCAAGCATTTTCATGATGGCTGTTCTCAAACCTTAATTAATTCTAACATCTTTGCCATCTCGGTATTGGCGTCTGTTGATTATCCACATGCCCTCGCCCCTTTACCTTTGACACCTTTCTGGTTTGGGGTTTGAGGAGTGGTTTTCATTTGAAACCCAGGTATCTTGGGTATTATGTTAAGAGTCTCTAGATCCTAGTTCAACCTTCTGTTTTCCTTGGCTTCCATTGATACCATCCCTGCAGGGGAAAGTACCACTTGAGTACTGATAGGTGTGGGTAAAAGTCCAGGTTCCCCACTTAGCCTGTTGCCACTGGGGGTGGGGTGGTTAGTCCTCACTACTTCTGGTGGGTTCTAGGTCCCCATTAGGCTTTCACTAACACCAGGAGACTGGGGGTGTCTTTATTACCACTAGGTGGGAGTGAAAGTCCCCACTCTCCACAAGGATTTCTTGACATTGCCCTAGAGGGGAAGGGTTGGAGTCCAGACTCCAACCCCCACGTCCCTCACCGACACAACAGAATGGGACCTCATTACATCCTGGCAGGGATAAAGGTCTGTCTGCTCAACTTTGTCTGACACCACCCTGGCAGGGAATTTGAAAGCTTCATCACAACCTGGCAGAGGTGGGATTCTACACTCACCCCTTGGCTTTGTAGGATTCCCACCACTTATCTTAAGAAATATATAGAATCTAGACTTTGAACTGATTTATATTTCAGAAGACCTTCTTTTCATATCCAGTTGTTCTGAAGCATTAACAATTGACAGATACCTGTAAATGATAGTTTCCTAGTGCTTAGTCAACCACGCTCACCTCTCCACCTGCACTCATTCCTTAGATGATTTCATCAAATCCCATGCCTATAAATAACTTCTATGTTTCTTTGGCCGCCTAAGTTTCTGTCTCCAGCATCAGTCTCTCTCCTGAAATCCAAACTCATATATATGTCTGCTTAGCTGACATCTCCATTTTGACATCTAATAGGCAAAGCAAATTGGATTCCTCCCACCTCTACTGCTGCCTCCCAGATTTGCTTCTCTCTCAGTCTCCTCAGAAAACAGCAGCTTCATTCTTCAGATGCTCATGCTGGAAACTATGAATTCTTCCTTTTCTTTTTACCTCTCACTGAATTAATCACACAGGAAATCTTAGAGGCTCAATTTTCAAGATACATTCCTAACCATTAAAAAAAACAACAACAAGCCTACTGCTACCATCTGAGCCTAAGCTACCATCATTTCTCACCTGGACCACTGCAATAGCCTCCTGATTCCTTGTTTCCAACCTTTTCTATTCCCTGAATCTAGTCCCACAAATGCTAGAGTAATTATTTTAAGATAGAAACTGAGTCCTCTGCTCAAAACTTCCAAAGTCATTGCATTTTACTCACAGTAATGTACAAAGTTCTGCGTCAACCACTACCACCATCCATCTTGTTCATACTGTTCTACCTCATTGACCTCCCTACAGACCAACGGACAGGGCAAGCACAATACAAGCACAGGATCTGTGCACTTGTTGTTCTACACTTGTAGAAAATCCTTTTGCCAGATATCTTCATTATTTTTTGTTCCGATCTGTGCTCAAATGTTACCTTATCAGAGAGGACATCTCAGATCACCTAGCCTATTTTAGTACTCTCCCAATTTTCTTAATCTCATTCACCCTGCTTTGTCTTCATAGTTGTCGTCACCAACTGACATACAGTAGTTTGTTTAGTCATTGCTTTCTGATTTTCTCCATGGAAAGCTCCAGTGCCTAGAAGAGTTAGTGGCACATATAGGTGCTCAATAAGTATTTGTTGATCAATTTACAATTAGTCAAAATATTTATTACCACAATTAAGAAAAATTTTTGTCTCATTAATTTATCCCCTGCCAAATACAGGAAAGATCAAATCAAAGATATATGTCTAACATACAATGTTTCAGCTCTCATTTTGTGTATCTCCTTTTTTTTTCCCCAAGGAAGCATGCAATTAAATTAGTACCAAATTATAACAGAAAACAAGTCATGATCATTCTTATTAAAAGTCTATGCATTCAGAGCTGGTTATTATTATATTCTTCTTTCATTGAAATGTCTATCTTCTTTTAAACAAATTGCTAGAAATAGAGATTTTCCATTAAAATACTCTTTCCTATGTTATAGAGAAATAATAGGGAAAAGTAATGTTTCCAGAATTTAGAATCGTATGTTACTTCTGAATGAAATATACATTCTGTTTAATACTTATCATCAGCTTATGTGTTTTAATGGTAGGATTTAATTCTTATTTTCACTTCTGTTTCTTTGTGAACTGATAATCTCTTAATTGCAGATGGAGGCATTACCCTGCGAGCTGCTAGAATTTGTTGTATTGCATTTTTTTCCCCCAGACTGATTGTAAACTTTCTGGGAATTTCTGCTTGTTGAACATGAGTGAAATCTATTTCTGAAGTTAGAGTTCCCTTTTTTCATGATAATTCTGAAAAATAATTGGGCATCCGCCAAAAGGATTTTTCTACTAAAACTTTCAGATGTGTCCAGTGTCCAATGATTTTCCTTTATCATTAGTTAGAATGAAATTCACCCAGTAATTTAAGAAAATCACAAATATTATTTTGCAAAGCACAAAACTCATGCTTCCATACTTATACATGTCTTTGTCTTATCAGCCCTTTCAGTTCTCTTGATTGCAATGATTTACAAACTAGTTTTCTTGCCACCAGACTATTTTAATTGCCTACCAATCCATCTCGCATTCTCTTTTTACAACAGTGTTCATTGATCTCAAAGTTTATCTTTCAGAGATACTCCAGTGGCTTTTAAATGCGCAAAGAAGAAAAAGCCTACATCTTTCACATGTCAAACAAAGCCATTCATGGGTTAACCCCTTCAACTTTTTCCAGCCGCATCATCTCTACCAAGCCTTGCAAGTACAGATTTTAGGTCTCTAACAACCCACACCTTGCAAGTATCTTATACTTTTACCTCAAGCACCTTTCTTTCTTGTCTAACTAGGAAGGTTCTGTATATTTTTCAAGGCTGACTTAAAAGTCACTTTCCTTATTGAAGGAAAATTCTGAAAACTTTTCAGGTTTCTGACATTGCTTAGGTGTGAATAATACATAGATCCCATCTTCCTGGAGCTTCCAGGCTGTAAAGCCTCCTC
Source organism: Orcinus orca (assembly GCF_937001465.1). Taxonomy (NCBI): domain Eukaryota; kingdom Metazoa; phylum Chordata; class Mammalia; order Artiodactyla; family Delphinidae; genus Orcinus; species Orcinus orca. The sequence goes on along the minus strand of NC_064576.1, from coordinate 16,719,165 downwards.
CACCCACTCCCCTTTGAATCCCTCCCTGATCAGAATTAGATTAGGCCCCTGACTTAATCATAACAAGCTGAGTATATATCTAAATTTATCACTAAATTCTGTACTTTTCCAGATAGTACCTTCTCTTAATCTTCCATTTTATTCTTGAATCTGGCCCAATTTAGCACAGAGAAGGTGCAAGCTCAATGTTTGCAGGTTTGGGATCAAGAAGGTAAGACATCATGAAAGAGTAACCATCTGAATTTTTGGTTTTTCCCAAGGTAAAATATTTTTTAAATCTGTTAACTTGATAAAGAAAAAAATTATTTAATAATTTCTTTGTGGGGGAATCCTTATCCTTTAGTTAGGCAGAACTTGTATTGATGTGTGAGGTTCGAATATACTAAATAATAATTTAAAATAAAGTTGCCCTTTGTCAGCACTGACAAAAAATAGAGACAAAATTAACTTATTTCTATGTGATGTTGTGGCAGTTCTGTCTAGGCTGAAAGGACACTGCCACATATTCCCTTTGTCCTCCATTTCTTTACCTTGAAAAGGAGATACCAGGCAATTTACCCATCAGGGTTTTTAATGGTCACAGTATTTGAAGGCTGTGAACTGAGTAATATCATTCATTTATGGTCTTGTCCTGCAGCTGTTGTGTTTTTTGTAACACAATTTGAAACAAAGAAAACAGAGCTCTTGAATAAGCTTCACTATTAAGTGCAACTACGCCATTTCAGGAAATAATGGCATTTCACAGCAGAGAATGAAAAGCATAAAGTGTCATTTTCCTCAAATAACAAAAAGGTAAATAGCAAAAGAAGCTTAAATATTAACATAGTGACCAATAAATAAGTACTCGGCCTCTAAGAAAAGCCACGTAACACAATTCTGCTGCTTAGATTTCACTTCAAATAAGCCAATTGTGAGTCAATTATAGTATGTTTTATCAACAGATCCTTGTCTTTTTTTTCCCCTAAAGTAATCTAGAACAATAGAGCTACCAATCATTTAATGCCTTCTTACAGGTCACACTTGGAGGCTAATAACAAAAATCAGGCTGGAATCTGCTGTCCAGCTAGTCCCCAATCACCAAGTCCTCTTGCCTGTTACATACCTTCAATCACAACTTCTGTGCCTGCTCCCGTCCTGTCCTTCCAATCAGCCTCTGTCTTGGTATAAACTTTATGACTTTGTGCCTAAACTTTTTGGATAGGCTTTTAGCTGGGTTCCCTTCTTTTCTTTAGGTCACATCCACAACAGTTAACAGTCCTAAAGCACAAATCTAATCATTATCATGCCCCTGTTTAAAAACACCTTCTTTGACATCAGTTTCTAAAAAAATCATACAGGCTCTTGTTTACTTCCTGTAAGTTTTAGTGTTCCTGATGAAATTCTCATTCATCACCAAATCAGCTTTCGGCATGTTCTGTGTGGCAAGCCTAAGAGGGATTCATCACTGTGAGAGATTTAACGCCTGCCCTCTTGGAGCTTACTTGCTGCATTTGTTTCCTATTGCTGCTGTAACATATTACCAGAGATGCAGTGGCTTAGAACAATGCAAATTTATTATGTTATAGTTCTGGGGGTCCGAAGTCCTGAAATCAAGATGTTTGAAGGACTGCCCTTCTTCTGGAGGCTCTAGGGCAACAGTCCCCAACCTTTTGGGCACCAGGGACTGGTTTCGTGGAAGACAGTTTTTCCTCGGATGGGGGGCAGGATGGGGGGGATGGTTCAGGCTGTAATGTGAGAAATGGGGAGTGGCAGATGAAGCTTCACTCGCTCGCCCTCTGCTCACCTCCTGCTGTACGGCCTGCCTCCTAACGGCTGGGGCGTGGGGGACCCCGGCTCTAGGGGACAATCCATTCCCTTGCCTTTTCCAGCTTCCAGAGGCTGCCTGCCTTTTTCGACTCTGGGTTCCTGTCTCCATTTTCAAAGACAGTGGTGTAGCATCTTTAACTCTCTCTCTCTCTCTCTCTCTCACACACACACCCGTTGGCTTCCATAGCCACATCTCCTTCTCTGTCTCTAACTCTCATAAAGACACCTGAAATCACATTGGGCCTGCCCAAGAAATCTAGGATATTCTCCCATGTCATAAAAATCCTCATTTAAATCACATCATCAAAGTCTCTTTTGCCTCGTAAAGTGACATAATCACAGGTTCTGGGGATTAGGACAGAGGCATTTGGGGTATGGGAGGCCAGTATTACTGTATCTACCATCCTTGTTTAATAGAATGGGCAGATATTTGGTGGCATTTTCAAATTCTTTTTACTCGTCTATACTTTCCAAATTTCCTCATACTAATAAATACTAATTTTGGGGGCTTCCCTGGTGGTTCAGTGGTTAAGAATCTGCCTGCCAATGCAGGGGATACGGGTTCGAGCCCTGGTCCGGGAAGATCCCACATGCCGTGGAGCAACTAAGCCCATGCACCACAAGTACTGAGCCTGCACTCTAGAGCCCACGAGCCACAAGTACTGAGCCCATGTGCCACAACTACTGAAGCCCACACACCTAGATCCCGTGCTCCGCAATAAGAGAAGCCACTGCAACAAAGAGTGGCCCCCGTTGGCCACAACTGCAGAAAGCCCACGTGCAGCAATGAAGACCCAATGCAGCCCAAAATAAGTAGATAAAATAAATACATTTTTAAAAATAAATACTAACTTTCTAGTTGTAGGAAAAATGTTTTAACTGTAAAAATTATGCCCTATCAATCAATTTATCAAATGGATTCCGGAGTCTCCATCCTGATATAGAAGAGGCCCAGGCAGGCTGACTGTTAACACACTGTCTTCTTGGTGGAAGTGCCAGCCCTCTGGCCCCGCACACGCTAGACTACACAGTAGGACACTCACAGTTCCCTTCACAGACTCTCCGTTGTTGTTATACGCCTCTGCCTCTTGCATAGAAACGGGGAAAGGTTTACCCCAGCTTTTCAATGCGGTAAATGCCTCACACAAAGGTTATTCTTTTACTAGCTCTTCCCTGACGCTCTGGGGCACAGCCACTCTGCTGCCTCCTTTTCCCCTCCAGAGTACAGATTCCTCTTTTCTAGAACTTTACAGATTTATTTATGTCCTACCTTTGCCCTTGACCTCCACATGACTTCAGGACAAGGATTCTGCCCTTGATTTTCTGTACCTGTAGCACTTATCACAGTGCTCAGCACCGCCACTGAATAAAAATTTAAAGTTTGAGTTACTAAGCAAGGTTTTTCTGGAAAGGGTACACTCAAAAATACGTCTGCTAATGGATCCTTGAGGCCACAGGATGTCGCAAATTTATTGAACTACTAGGATGTTTAAATTATTTTCATGGGAATGAAGCAACGCCTGAAGGTTATAACACAACACTGAAAGTGCAGACTTTCCTGTCATATATTAAGGTGAATGTATACAAACACAAAACATTTTCACAAGTATTTTGTCCAAATTCAAATAACCTGCCTTATTTGTTAATACTTATTTTTAATAAATTTTTACTGACAGCTTCTTAGTGATATTATATATGTCTTATAAAGAATGCTTCCACTTGTTGACTATTTGAGGTTGTATCTCATGGTGTGCTTTTAATGTGTGGATTTCTAGACACGAATCCGGCTTCTAAAGGTATTATTTTTCTAAGAAGTGCTGCTGACATGACCTGTTCACAATTTGCTCTCTGCTTGTGTCCACCAGATTCAGAAGAACAATTCTTTGAAAGTTGTTTCAATTTGGGTCTTTGTTAAGAGTAAATATTAATTTAGATTGGCCTACATTATGGGCTGAATCACATATTATTTATGAAACTGCTAACATGTACTTAATGCATGTGGCAGTAACTCCAAAGGCATATTGTCCCGATATTAGTTCCAATCCCACCCCAATAAGGAATTGGTGAATCTGGAAGATTTGGGGAAGGAATCATGTCTATTCTGGTCTCATTCACATCCTCTACTTTGATTATTTTGAGTTTTGCCACTGATATTCATCTGCAGTCCCTGTAGGTCAATTTAAACAAGGTAACAGTATTCATATATTTTGTATTTTATACTAAGTATAGCCAGTTTTTTCTCTATCTGCATTCACTCAAAATTACAAAGTATAAAATTTGATCCATAATTTTAAAAGCACTTTAATCTTTGCTACTTATTTGCCTTTGTGTGCAACTATGAAATACTAGAACATAAAAGTGTAACTCTTCTCCGTGTGTGTGTGTGTTCATATATAAATAACTCCCCTTTCCTCTCCTTCTCCCTCCACGCTCCTCTTTCTATCTCCCCCTCTTCCTTTTTCTCAACTATGCTTTAAAGCTGGGAGAGGTTACCTGGACTCACCGGATAATTTAGTTAGAAGAAAGCAACTTCTAATTTGAGTATCATCTAGGGAAAAAATAAAACATTTACTCTACATTTTTTTCCCAGGTTGTATTAGCAACGATCCTTCTCTTCTGGCGTAGGAACAGTTATGGGTTTTACTATTCAATCTATTTTTTAAACCTACCACATATGGATGACAACTACTCTTCTGTGAAGTCTTGTGGAATCACAAGAGATCTAAGGCTTTATAAAAAATATACAAGTTCAAAATATTAATTTATCAGCTGACCCAGAAGTAACTGGTCTCCAAAAGATGATACAAATTAACTAAAATTTAATGACAAATTCATAAATCAGATAGCTAATTTATTCATTGTATTTAGAAATAGTAATGCCAAGTGTTTCAAAACACAAGTATTAGTAAGCTGTCTCTTTACAGAAGATAACCTCTTCTGTACTAATTTTAAAATTAGGAAGTTGACAGTTGAAAGTCATCAGTGAACAAAGTTAAGCAATCTCTTTTATATCCCCAAGCTACAAAATTTTCACCTTTATTAAAGGTGGATTAATTAACATAGTGGTATGTCTATTAAGTGGATCATTATATTCCAGTCTGTTTATTGTATAATTTCCATTCATTTACTTTTCTGGAAACACAGTTACTAAATATTATCCTTTAAATCTACCCGGCCAAAATTCCTTATAATTCAAAATTTGTATCAGCAAAGTATTTATTAATCATTGCTACAATGTCTTAGTTTAACTTATAATTCATTCAATGCCATTGTATTCTAGTACCTGATTTTCATCAAAGTGCTCTCGCCAAGTGATAATTTCTAGTTTATTTCTGAGATTTTGCTAACAGGTAGTTCATAAAACTTGATATCAAAGATAATTCACATTAGCTTAAAGTCAGGGGGATGTTTTCTGAAAATATCATTATAATCTTGAGTCCAGACTCTAGTCCAGAATCTAGATTCCAGATTCTACCCTCTTGGAAAATCCAAAACCTCTCCATGTAAAACACACTTGTGAAAATATTGATTATGATTGTCTTTAGATGACAGCAACAGATCACCAGCAAGGTGACAACAAGCAAAAAACACCATGAAAATATATTCAGTCTTAGAATGTCAGTCACTTAAGTTAAAAATGAAATTATTTTATCCACAGTGGGTCCTCCTTTTAAAGGAATTTTTTTTAATTTGACAAAAAACATGATTTTGGGGGAAAAAACCCTCTAACTTATCTTAGCATGTATATCCACGTTGTATGAATCAACATCTTCATTCTTTTAGACAACTTATATAAGTAAAGGGAATTGACACTTGACATTAGACAACCTAATATAAATGCACACTCACATACAGACACATCTTCACATCAAAAGGTTTATGACAATTTTGATAGGGGTTTCCTTAACTAAATAGCTGTGATGAATAAAACTACGTATTCCTTACATCAGAGTTATTTAACCAAGACAATAACGTAATAACTGAGAAAAAGATAAGTCCATTTCAAGTTTCTTTGGCAAATCAGAATTCTGGAAGCCAATAAAGGGATTATGTAAACATAATGCATTTCTGGAAATTTACACTTTAGCTGCTATAAAAAATGGTGCTTTTTTTTTTAATGTTCTTTTTTATTTAAAAAGAACTAATACAGTATCTACAGAATATATATACATATATATTCAACACATATATATGTGTAAATATATGAATTTATATATATTCATTCCATTTCCAAAGTTCACAAACAGTTATTGCTAAACAATTTTATTCTGTGTATACAGTTGCCCCCTGGTATCTGTGGGGGATTGTTTCCAAGACCCCTGAGGATACCAGAATCCATGGGTGCTCAAGCCCCTTATATGTAATGCAGTAGTATTTTCATGTAACCTTCACACCCCACCCATATACTTTAAATCATCTCTAGATTACTTATAATACCTGATACAATGTAACTGCTATGTAAAGAGTTGGAAGTACAATGTAAATACTCTGTGAATAGTTGCCAGTTTGTGGCAAATTCAAGTTTTGCTTTTTGGAACTTTCTGGAATTGTTTTTTCCAAATATTTTCCATTCATGGGGTTTGAATCCAAAGATGCAGAACCTTGCAAACATGTAGGGCTAACTGTATTTCCTTTTTTTTTTTTTTTTTAAGACTCATATAGCTTACATGATAGTGTGGTAAATTTAAAAATTAATATTTTTCTGGTTATCTGATAACTTTCTCTAAATACTTTAAAATTTCTTCATGAATACAATGTGCATACCATATGGCACCACACTCATCCAGAAATCTGAATGTCATACACACAAATATAATGGGCACTCAGAAGAGTATAATTTTTATCTATTTCTCTGTATAGATTTGTTTAGTAGAATCCTAGATGGTACAGTATAGCCACTGCCAAATAAATGTTTCCAGCTCTTATATGTAAATAAGAAAGCACTGAGTGTTAATGGAACCATTTGTAAAATTAACATTGGGAAGAGCATGTCTCTTCCTACTGCTATTTCTCAGGCTCCATGCTGAATATCACCAATGAATGCAAGTGAGGATATGTAAAATAAATAAACTAAAGATGACATTATTAAGAACTTCACACAAATTTTTGTTTAAATGGCAAATTTTCCTGGGCATTTAGAAATATTTACAATATTAACTGTGACCAATAAACAGAGATAATGTATCATAGCTACAGCGTTAGTAGCTGCTGCCAGCCAAGGATCAACTAGAAGTTGAGACTGAGCAGCTGTGAAGCTGCAGAGCAAGTTAATTGCCAAAATAATTACAAATAATGCATATAAAATTAATTTCCACACAATTTTAAGGGACAATATTATTATGTATTGAATACGGTGTGAAAGGCATTCTGGCCCATTGACCTATGAATGAATAAATGGAGGAAAGAAAGAAGAAAGGAACAGAGGGAGGGTGGGAGGGAGGAAGGAAGCAAGGAAAGGAATCACAAATTTACCATCACCATTCATCTCCCTACGACTCTGAACAAGTTTTTTTTTTTTTTTTCCTTCCTTCCTTCCTTCCACAAATCCTTATTGAACTTCTGCCTGTGTCTTGGGTATATACTAATGTACAAAGGAGAATAGGTCATGCATCTATGGGACATCTACTGCAGAATAAGGATGCACATAAACAAACAAGGTAATTGCAGATCATGGCAAGTTCTATAAAGAAAGTCCAGGGATGTGAAGACAATGAGGAACAAGCACCGTGGCATCCCACTGAGGAGGTTCTGAATAGGTGAGTTTTGAACTGAATCCTAAAGAACGTGAAAGGAGAAAGACTTTCTGACAACAGGAGGCACTATCATTGTGACTTGAGAGAACATTATTTTCAAAGACCCTAAGGTGGCCAAACACATTTATCATAGTGAAATACTACATAAAAAACTGCTTTTCTTTTTTTCTTTCACTTTACATGAATATAATCAATATCCTGTTAACTCTGCTGTGACTAAGGACTGGTTTGTTTCTGGTTACCATACCCAAAATCTAAGGTATCAAAGGCAATTCTGAGCTTCAGACATTGCTATAACCATAAAATATTACGGACTTTATATTAGACTTACTTGTGAATGTCTGTGATTCATAGCTTGAATTTTAGAGATGAAGTCAGAGGCCCCATTTAGCTATGGTTTCATTTCACTTTCTAGCAAAGGATAGAAAGTATAATCAAGATATTTGCTTAGAACGTAACACAGTATCATCAGAATACTTTTAGGAAACCAGATTATCAATGAGCCTCAATATGGTACTAACATCTTAGTAATATTATTTCAGTTATTTCATATATTTTATATATTAGCTACCAAACAGTTCTACTGTTCAGTTATCATTATATCAAAGAACTCATGCTGGTTTATATCCCTCTTCTTTCTGCACAAACTGCCCCTCCTCCCATTTTCTAGCTGGTAAATTCCAAAGCATGCTTCAGGTATCACCTGCTCCAGGAAGATTTCCAGTCACCCCCTCTCCTCTCTCATGCTTCTCTCCAGACCTATTAGATACCATTATCAATTGATTATACAATGTTATTCATCTGCTACATTAGACTACTGAAGATTTTGATTGCATTTAGCAGTTCATATATATTGATTGATTTAATAAAATGTTCATTGATGTTGGGAAGAAATGGCCTATGGGAGATCTTCCCTATTCTGATCTCTGGATGGTCAGTCACAGTGATGTGAGAACCACTGAACTGAAAATCTCATATTTTTAAACTCTTCACTTTAAATAAAGGGACTTTTAAACAGCCTAGATTTGATTGTTCAAGCTCTAAGAGCTAAACTGTTACAGATAGAGGTACCGAAAATGAGGGGTTGGATGATTTAATAACCCTCCCCTTCCCAATAAAAGGGCCAAAATCCATCAACATTTTCTGGTGCCATTTAGCAAAGAAATTAGATGCTATAAGCCAAAAACAATAATAAAACTTAGATATTTTCTCAAACTTTGGGCTTCCTTATTTTGTATTTGTTTTGCTCCTATGTCTACTTCCCTGTTGAGATTAAAGGTGATGCCATATGACATCTTAAAAGAAAATGAAAAGAGGCCACAATATTGGCTCTTCAGAGAGAGAAAAGAGTGAACTCAGAATTCAGCTTAGAAAGAGTGTGTCATATAGGGAAAATTTTAATTTTAAGAAAGAAAATGTACTAGAAACATACTTTACTTCTGCTTAAATGTAACTGGAAAAGATCATTCCTTTTAGTAGTTAAAGCCAGATCTTTAAAACATGCTTGGTATAATATCTCTAATGAAAGAGGAGTTATTTTTAAAAGAACAGAGAATTTAGGACAAAGCTATAATCAAATTCCTCTTACCCAAAAGCAAAGAAATGCACAAGGGTGTTTCATGGGAAACATCAACTGTTCCAACAGCAAAGAATCATTGACAATTTGGTTTGAAATGTTTGGTCAATTCAATGAGTTCCCTTCAGTCAAAAGAAAATCAATCAAACAAGTAGGTTGGTTTACACTTAGAGACAGAACTAATGTCACCATAAATTTGAGTGACTGAAATCACTGCTATAATTAGCGGGTATGTCTTGCTCCCAGCTTTTAAGTGAGTATCTATTATGTAATAATTTGGCTAATGTTTATGAAGAAAGTTGTTCTGCCACAAGACTGGTAAGCTTAGCCATGATGAAAACTACGAAAGAGAGCATGACTAATCATTAAACTCATAGATGTGAGAAGATTCACTGCATTCAGAAGTCTGATTTTTGCATAATATTAATGAATGGGTTGATAATACAGTCTATCTAAAAGGTCACTTCATCTGTGACATTCTTTGGTAATCTTTCCATCAATATTAAGACAAGATTAAATGTCATACTCGTGTGTGGTTTACTTTTAAAAACATTTAGCAAAGGCCAAGCCATTGTAATTCTTCTAGCCACTCAATGTAGAAGGAAACTGGAGATTATATTTATCTCCCTTGAGCAATGGATCAACAGATGATGATGCTTTCACAAGTCAAACTAAAATATGAAAAACTTACCTAGGGCTCTTAAAATACATCAGGATACCTTTAGTGTTGAAAGAATTGATCACTTTCTAGAAGCATATATTCTTGCAGGCAACAAGCCCAAACAAATATTATCCAAATATAAATGTGTAACAGAAATTATTAAAAACCTTATTAAATCATTTATATATTTAATGTCTGATTCCCCTCTCTTCTCCTGTCTGAAAACATGTGAAGTGATCCTCCAGAAAATACAGCCTTTCTCATCATTTGTATATGGTTAAACATAGGGCATGGAGGAATGAGAACCATTAACTTATTTTCCGTATCCCTCTACCCAAATTGTTAAGTTAGTGCTTGTTTTTGAAGTTGTTTTTTTTTTTTCATACAGGAGAAGGTAACTGAGAAAATTAATCTTTTTAAGTCATGCAACCACGAACATTTATAAGAGAAAGAAAAGAGCTCATGTCACATCTATGGAGTTGAAATTATCATGGCAGGATAAAATCATTAACTGCAGTTCTCCATGGAATATACATTCAATCAAGGAATCCATCACATAGTGGTTTGGTTTGTTTGTTGAAAGCCATGTGAAGTGATCTTTCCACCAGTCATTTGTTTAGTCCATTAAGAGGTCACAAATGTATATTGAGAGTTGGTAAGATATGGTGGCTAAGAGCATAGACCCAGGAGACAGACTGCCTCTGTGCAAGACCCAGCCTGCAATTTATTAGCTATGTAACTTCAGACAACACTTCTCTGTGCATTACCAGCCTCCATGACTGTTTCTTCATCTGTAAAATGGGAACACTAATAGTACTTGCCTTATAGGGTTGTTGCATGGATGAAAGAAGTTATCATATGTTAAGTGCTCACACAGAATCTGGTACATGAGAAGTTTTGTATAAGTATGAGTTTTCATTGCTGAGATTACATGTGCTTCCTAGGTCCCAGTTACTCAAAAAATCAATCTTTCTCAAAATATGGAGAGTAAATATTCCCCAGTGATGAATGTTGCAATACTGAATTGGAATATATATTAGAAATTGGTAGAGCTGATTCCAAATGTCAGTAATTTGGCCAATTGACCTATAATGATTATATAAAATGTTTACACAAATAAACCATGGCTTTTCACATGAAGGACATTATAATCCCATGATGAAAAGAAATACAGTGGATTATAATAAAATGCAGGATATAGAAAGTGCTGAATAAAGGCATGGGCATTATTTAATTCCAGTGACCTTTCAAAGTTTTTTTTATTTGGATGAAATATTTGGACTGAAATATGTGTATGATTTGGGCAGGTGGACCTGCTTGGATAATGTAGTTTTTCTGTGGCTAAGGAGTCAGAGAGGTATAGTAGGAGATGATTATACAAATAGATTAGGTCTTGCTTGGGAATGTCAGGGAACTTAGATGCTGCCCAAAGGAGACTGACATATATTGAGATGAAAGAGCCAGTGGAACTGTTTAAACAGAGCAGAGATAAAGTTGAATCTGATTGTTAGAAATATAATATTGGCAGTAGTATAGAGAATTATGGGAAACTTTTGGTAAACTATTGTTGTAAAATAGTGCTTTGAACTTCCACATCCACTCCAAACACAGTACAGAAATTATAAAATAAAATAAATAAATAATAAATACCAAATGTAGCCACACTCAAAGTAATACTCTCTGGATCAGAAAAGGAACAAAAACCCAGAGTTGTGAGAACTCTGACATTAAGCTTCAATCCTCTAGCATTTTGATCCAAAAGTATGAAGAGTTATTTCATTTAATGAAATAAGTCTGAGAAAGACAAATATTTTGTGTTTTCATTTATATGTCAAATCTGAAAAACAAATGAGCAAGTATGACAAAACTGAAACAGATTCTGGCAGTTGCCAGAAGGATGCAAAATAGGTGAAGGGGATTAAGAGGTAAAAACTAGCAGTTATAAAATAAATAAGTCACAGGGATGTAATGCGCAGCACAGGGAATATAGCCAGTAACATTGTAATAATTTTGTGTAGTGCATAATCTATAAAAATATTGAATCGCTATGTTGTACACCTGCAACTAATACTGTAAGTCAACTATACTTCAATAAAAAATAAAAAGCAAGAAGAGTTACTTGTGGGGTAGTGAGGAAAACAAGAACCATGAGCATGGTGCAGGAGTACAGGCAGACTCACTGTTCTACATGGGTAGCCAAAGAACCTCACTGTTAACTGGAAAAAGCCTGAACACAGCTGTCCAGCTGACTGGAACTTCAGCTTCTACACAGGTAAATATATTCTACACAGGTAAATATATTCTACACAGGTAAATATACCTGTAAATATATTCTACACAGGTAAATATACCTGAAGAAAGCATGAAAAGCCACCTGGATGGAACTTGCTCCAAATTAATCTTTTATCAAATTTATGTAAGGAAAGGAGCCCTTGGTGAACAATTTGAAACTGATTGTTGGACTTGAAGCAGAGGGAATATTGAATTCAACATAAGTTCCCTACAATAATACTCCCAATGGCAGAAGAAAAATTAAAAGAAAAATGACCAACAAAATCACCAGTTGAAAAATAAATTCACTGTCAAAATGGAAGAGTAATTAGAAACTGTCTTTAAAATATGAAAGTTATGACCCAAAAGTATAAAATTAATAACACTTATTGTTTTAAAAATGATAAATTTTAGGGCTTCCCTGGTGGCGCAGTGGTTGAGAGTTTGCCTCCCGATGCAGGGGACGCGGGTTCATGCCCCAGTCCAGGAAGATCCCACATGCCGCTGAGCAGCTGGGCCCGTGAGCCATGGCTGCTGGGCCTGCGCGTCCAGAGCCTGTGCTCCGCAGCGGGAGAGGCCACAACAGTGAGAGGCCCACGTACCGCAAAAAAAAAAAAAAGATAAATTTTGAAACAAAAAATAGATATATATGAACCAAGAGGAAGTGGACAAAAAATTCCCTTAGGAAACTAGGAAATTAAAAAATGTAATTATTAAAATGAAAACAAAATTAAATGCATACAATTAAATCGATCTTAAATCAGTCAAAGGAAAATAGTAGTAAAATAATAAATGAGTAATGTAGGATACAGTAAATTTTTTTAATGAAAGTTTTTTAAATTTTTAAATGAAATGAAAATTTTAAACATAGAAAACAGGTTAGAACTGCCACAATATGTTTAATAGGAGAGAAAACATTGGATGGTAGAAATAATATTTTAAGAATGATTGAGAATTTTCCAGATGTAAAGAATGACATGAAGTTTTTGATTAAAAGTGCGTATCTATTGCTGACAAGCATGAGAAATAAATGTATACTTCGATGTTGAATTTAAATGTAAAACACTGGAAAGGAAAAGAAGGGGTATTACATAAGATAAAGGAAGAGGCCAGTGAGAACATATACCAAGTTTGAATTTGTGTGCACCTAAAACCATAGATGAATGTTTTTAAAAATCATGAGAAATTACAAGGAAATATAGGGACATGTCAAAATATCTCTCTCAGCTGATGATAAAACGTAGAAAAAAAGGTCTACAAGGATACAGACAATGTGAAATTAAAAACCAGCAACAACAACATTCTCTTATAAATAGAGAAACCTGAATTCCACAAATATAAAATATATGCTTTTTTTAAAGCATGCATGGAACCTGAACAAAAGTTGACCACATAATAGATGAAAAAGAAATATGAATACATTTCAAAGAATGGTGACCACGTTTTTGACAGTGATGACACTGAGAACTTTTCTAAAGCTTTCTATCTTGGTTTCTGATTAGAGGATCAAAATATCAAGGCTAATAATAATGAATGTCGATTTACTCGCTAAATGTAAAACCTGTCTTCAAAAACATAATTGTAGAACTCAACAAAGAATTTCAGCCTTCTATTGATTTGTGATCACTTAAAATATGAAGACCTTCTGTTATTGTACTTTTGACTCATTATCCTGTTTCTTGATTTATTAACCTTATTAACCTGTTTCTTAATTAACCTGTTTATTAACCTGTTTCTTGATGTATTTTCTCATCTTTAAAATAAGGCAATTCAAACACGTAAGTTAAGAGTCCTTCCAGTTCAATAATTACATGACAATGCATCTTTTATTCTTTGAACTGCTATATTTTCTCTTTTGTTTCTTATGCAAATAGTTTGCCTTCCTTAGGGGGTACCAAAAGAAGATAGGTTTGAGGATCCAACAAATCTCACCTTGAATCATGTTCTGTCACTAACTGTATAAATTTACATAAGCCATTTATGCTTTTGAGCTCAGCTCTTCCATCTCTTAAAGGAAGGAGAAAATAAAATCTATCTCAATTTTCAGTGACGTGAAAATGTTTTGAAAGTTCAACCAATGTTTCTAAAAAAATTGTAGAGTAACTACTAAGTGCTAGGCATTAAATGTGATAGAAAGATACAGTCTAGACTATGGAATGCATAGTATTAATTCCTTCCCTCTTCACTCCTCACCTTTCTCCCCATCTCTCTTAATAACTCTCAGTACTAAATTCCTACCCCTAAACACCAGTATATCACTCAGCGCCAGCAAGCCGTGCTGCTTCATGTGTGTTGGACTTGGCATTCACAACAGTACTGAGGAGAAAATCTCCCCCTGGGAAAACTGGACCCATGAGCCTAAGCATAGTTTTGTGGTTCTATCAAATTCCAATATCAGACAGAGTTTATGGATATTTGTTGAGCATCATAATATGAAAGGTAGTCAGCAATTTGCAGGACACAATAGTCAGCAAAGGCAGGCACTTTCTCTGCTTTTTCATAATTTTACTAAATTGATGCAGACAGAATACAGTGCGTTTTTGGTTTCCATTTTTTTCTTCCTGGAAATTGAAAGGAATCCTCAATTCTCCCTGTTGAAGATTTTCTAGAGTATTTGAGAAGGGAAAATTAGTTTGCCTTATGTGATGATAACCTACACTGTAATTCAAGCAAATTTATTTCTCAGGGTATAAAAATACAAGGTATTCAGACAGGAATATTATCTCAGCTGTTTGTGGAATTTTCATATCTGTTTTTAATTTAATATTTAAATTTCATACTAGATATGAAATATTCCCTTGCTGCAATTTTCAACTTTTACAAAGGAAAAACCTAACTTTTGGATTAGGCTGTGGCAAATTTTCCTTTTCATGGTATTGAAATATTTCTAATTTACAGATGGCTATTAAACCAAAATACAAAACACTCAAAAATTAAACTGACAATAATTTAATTATAACTTTTGGATTAGGCTTTTGGATTAGGCTGTGGCAAATTTTCCTTTTCATGGTATTGAAATATTTCTAATTTATGGTCAGATGGCTATTAAACCAAAATACAAAACACTCAAAAATTAAACTGACAATAATTTAATTATAAATACATATTGCCACAAGAAAACTCTAAAAACTTCAGGTCTAGGGATACATATAGACTGAAAGTGAGGCGATGAAAAAAGGTATTCCATGCAAAGGGAAATCAAAAGAAAGCTGGAGTAGCAATACTCATATCAGACAAAATAGACTTTAAAATAAAGACTGTCACAGGAGACAAAGAAGGACACTACATAATGATCAAAGGATCAATCCAAGAAGACATAACAATTGTAAACATAAATGCACCCAACATAAGAGCACTCCAATATATAAGGCAAACACCATCAGCCATAAAAGGAGAAATGGAGAGTAACACAATAATAGTGAGGGACTTTAACACCCCACTTTCATCAATGGACAAATCATCCAAACAGAAAATGAATAAGGAAACACAGCCCTTAATGACACATTAGACCAGATGGAATTAATTGATATTTATAGAGAATTCCATCCAAAAGCAGCAGCATACACATTCTTCTCAAGTGCACATGGAACATTCTCCAGGATTGATCACATGCTGGGCCACAAAGAGAGCCTCAGTAAACTTAACAAAATTGAAATCATATTAAACATCTTTTCTGACCACAATGCTATGAGATTAGAAATCAACTTCAAGAAAAAAAACTCTAAAAAACACAAACATGTGGAAGCTAAACAATATGCTACTAAACAACCAATGAATCACTGAAGAAATCAAAGAGGAAATCAAAAAATACCTAGAGACAAATGAAGAGGAAAGCACAACAGTCAGAAACCTATGGGTTGTGGCACAAAGAGTTCTAAAAGAAAAGTATATAGCAATACAATCTTACATCAGGAAACAAGAAAAATCTCAGATAAACAACCTAACTTTACACCTAAAGCAACTAGAGAAAGAAGAACAAACAAAACCCCGAGTTAGTAGAAGGAAATAAGTCATAAAGATCAGAGCAGAAATAAATGAAATAGAGGTGAAGAAAACAATAGAAAAGATCAATGAAACTAAAAGCTAGTTCTTTGAAAAGATAAAAAAAAAAATTGATAAACCTTTAGCCAGAATCATCAAGAAGAAAAGGAAGAGGGCTCAGATCAATAAAATTAGAAATGAAAAAGGAGAAGGTACGATGGACAACACAGAAATACAAAGGATCATGAGAGATTACTATTTAAAAGCAAAACTACACACCAATAAAAAGGACAACAGAAAAAATGGACAAATTCATAAAAAAGTACAATCTCCCAAGACAGAACCAGGAAGAAATAGAAAATATAAACAGACCAATAACAAGTACTGAAATTGAAACTGTGATTTAAAAACTCCCAACAAACAAAAGTCCAGGACCAGTTAGGTGAATTCTGTCAAACATTTAGAGAAGAGTTAATACCTATCCTTCGGAAACTCTTCCAGAAAATTGCATGGGAAGGACTACTCCCAAACTCATTCGTTGAGGCCACCATCACCCTGATATCAAAACCAGCCAAAGATACCACAAAATAAGAAAATTACAGGCCAATATCACTGATGAACATAGACGTAAAAATCCTCAACAAAGTACAAGTAAACTGAATCCAACAATAAGTTAAAAGAATCATACACCATGATCAAGTGGGATTTATCCCAGGGATGCAAGAATCTTTCAATATCTGCAAATCAATCAGTGTGATACACCACAATAACCAATTGAAGAATAAAAACCATATGATCATCTCAATAGATGAAGAAAAAGCTTTTGACAAAATTCAACACCTTTATGATAAAAATTCTCCAGAAAGTGGGCATAGAGAGAACCTACCTCAACATAATAAAGGCCATATATGAGAAACCTACAGCTAACATTATATGCAATGGAGAAAAGGTGAAAGCATTCCCTATAAGATTAGGAACAAGACAAGGATGTCCACTCTCACCACTTTTATTCAACATAGTTTTGGAAGTCCTAGCCACAGCAATCAGAGAAGAAAAAGAAATAAAAGAAATACAAATTGGAAAAGAAGTAAAACTGTCACTGTTTGCAGATAACATGATACTATACATAGAAAAATCCTAAAGATGCTACCAGAAAACAACTAGAGATCATCAATGAATTTGGTAAAGCTGCAGGATACAAAATTAATACACAGAAGTCTGTTGCATTTCTACACACTAACAGTGAAAGAGCAGAAAGAGAAATTAAAGAAATAATCTCATTTATAATAATCACATCAAAAAGAATAAAATACCTAGAAATAAACCTACCTAAGGAGGCAAAAGACCTGTACTCCAAAAACTGTAAGATGCTAATGAAAGAAATTGAAGCTGACACAAGATGGAAAAATATACCATGTTCTTGGATTGGAAGAATCAAGGTTGTCAAAATGACTATACTACCCAAGGCAATCTACAGAGTCAATGCAATCTCTATCAAATTACCAATGGAATTTTTCATACAAGTAGAGCAAATAATTTTAAAATTTGTATGAAAACACAAAAGACCCCGAATAGCCAAAGCAATCCTGAGAAAGAAAAGCTGAGCTGGAGGAATCAGGCTCCCTGATTTCAGACTATACTACAAAGCTAATCATTAAAACAGTATGGTTCTGGCACAAAAACAGAAATATAGATCAATGGAACAGGATTGAAAGCTCAGAAATAAACCCACGCACCTATGATCAATTAATCTACGGCAAAAGAGACAGGACTATAAAATGGAGGAAAGACAGTCTCTTCAATAATTGGTGCTGGGAAAACTGGACAGCTACATGTAAAAAATGAAATTAGAACATTTTTTAACACCATACACAAAAATAAACTCAAAATGGATAAAAGACCTAAATGTAAGACTGGATACTATAAAACTCCTAGAGGAAAACATAGGCAGAAAACTCTTTGACATAAATTGCAGCAGTATCTATTTCAATCCATCTCCTAGAGTAATGAAAATAAAAACAAAAATAAACAAATGGGACCTAATTAAACTCAAAAGCTTTTGCATAGCAAAGGAAACCATAAACAAAACGAGAAGACAACCCACAGAATGGGAGAATATATATTTGCAAACAATGTGACTGACAAGGGATTAATCTCCAACATTTACAAACACCACATATGGCTTAATATAAAAAAATCAAATAACCCAATCAAAAAATTGGCAGAACACCTAAATAGACATTTCTCCAAAGAAGATATACAGATGGCCAAGAGGCACATGAAAAGATGATCAACATTGCTAATTATTAGAGAAATGTGAATCAAAACTACAATGAGATATCACCTCATACCAGTCAGAATGGCCATCATCAAAAATAAATTCTGGAGAGGGTGTGGAGGAAAGGGAACCCTCCCACACTCTTGGTGGAAACGTAAATTGGTACTGCCACTATACAGAATAGTACGGATGTTTCTCACATGTGGAACTAATTTTTTTATTTTTAATGATACAAATGAACATATTTACAAAACAGAAGCACACTTATAGATATAGAAAACAAACTTATGGTTACCAAAGGATAAACGTAGTGTGTGTGTGGGGGGATAAATCAGGAACTTGGGATGAACACACGCTTACTACTATATCATAAGATAGATGACTGATGGGAACCTACTGTGTAGCACGGGGAACTCTACCCAATATTCCGTGATAACCTATATGAGAAAATAATCTAAAAAAGAGTGAATATATGTATATGTATAACTGAATCACTTTGCTGTATACCTGAAACTAATACAACATTGTAAATCAACTATACTCCAATAAAATTAAAATATTAAAACAAAAACTAAAAATAGACTCACCATATGATCCAGCAATCCCACTCCTGGGCATATTTCTGGAGAAAAACATGGTTCAAAAAGATATATGCACCCCAATGTTCATTGCAGCACTGTTTACAATAGCCAAGACATGTAAGCAACCTAAATGTCCATCGACAGAGGAATGGATAAAGAAGATGTGGTACATAGATACAATGGAATATTACTGAGCCATTAAACAGAATGAAATAAAGTCATTTGCAGCAACATGGATGGACCTGGAGATTATCATACTAAGTGAAGTAAGTGAGACAGAGAAAAACAAATACCATGATATTGCTTACAGGCAGAATCTAAAAATAATGATGCAAATGGACTTATTTACAAAACAAACAGACTCACAGACCTAGAGACCTAACTTATGGTTACCAGGTGGGAAGGTGGCAGGGAGGGGTAGACTGGGAGTTCAGAATTGACATGTACACACTGCTATATGTAAAATAGATAACCAGCAAGGACCTACTGTATATAGCACAGGGAACTCTGCTCAATATTCTGTAATAACCTAAATGGGAAAATAATTTGAAAAATAATAGATGCATGTACATGTACAACTGAATCACTTTGCTTATACCTGAAACTAATACAACACTGTTAATCAACTGTACTCCAATATAAAATAAAATGTTTTAAAGAAATAAAAGTAACTTTATGAATTGTATCTATTAACTGTTGTATATGAACTCCAGTCCTCAAATATGTAATATGCTTCATCCTTCACCTCTTCTTTGCTTTGTCTCTAAGAAAGTTTGCATAAAAGTCATCAGGGATAGGTCAATTAGAAAGACCTTCAGAAAATATTCCAATTATGCTTTCTTTAGCAATCTGTTGGAATATTTAGCAAGACTTGTTATCAGACTTACACTTTTCTTTCAGTGAAACAAAAATCCCTTTATAGCTTACTTCCCCCTTCCTAGAGTAAATGAGGGTGTATAAATGTCTTTGACATATACATAAGTGGGAAGGTGGCTTGCCCCATGCTGATTTCACATACTCTAAAATCTCTACTGTCCAGAAAATCTTCCTCTCATCCACTTTAAAATCTCAGATTAAGCTACTGTGTCCAAAGGAACACATATTAATATACAATGTTTATATGTTACATTATACATTGCTCTATATATTCATTCATCCAAAATTACTTCATGCTTACATGAGCCAGGCATTGTTTTTTTATTCCATGACCATATTAACACATGATAGCTAATCAGATAATCTTAAAATTTTTTTTGAAAAGATGGCACGAGAAATGCTGCCCATGATATTTAAAAATTTGCATTGGAACAGGAGGAAGGAAACAAATGTCTGGGAAATGAATTTAAAGGCACAAGGTATTGAAAATGAAATGTAAGCAAAATCAGGTAAGAAATGAGGGGTGATAGGTGGTAATGCGTACCACGTTTCAGAGGGATCCTTTCAATAGATTTCTATTTTATAATTGTTTTGGCTGTCTTATTGTTGGGTCCTATAAAAATGTCAGGTTTTGATTGTTAGTCCTGACACTACCATGGAGTCATTCCAATAAAAAAAAATACCCACCCTCTCTACCTACATGTTTTCTAAATGCATGTCTATTAATTTCCCCTTTTTCTTTGCCATTTAACTGTAGATAAGTATGCATTCAAATAGTTTGTGCCATTAGGGAAGAGAGGAGAAAGTAAAGAGAAATACAGATGACAGAACATCAGCTGTCATGGTTTACATTTCCCATCACTTTATATCATGTTGCTAGGATTTAAAATTTGTCCTGACTAGATATGTTGGCTAGTTCTCACCTTATTATCAATTCCAATTCCAGAGACATGATAACAGATCTGGATCTTCAAATATATCCAAAACCAAATAACCACTCACTCTTTTTTCCTTGCACACAAGGTAAAAATTACCAAACCATTTACTTTGATCCAAGTATTCAGTTTATAGTGTGTTCAAAGCTGCCACACTTCTGACAAAAATATCCTTCTTTCAGAAGTAAGGGCTATGTATAAACACTATTTTAATCACTGGTATTCACTATGGGATTTACATCAATATACTTTCTTCTCAGAACCAAGACGAGCACACCGCCATCACTCCTCTGACACACATTCCATGGTCTCTCCTCACTTCCTGAAGATATGAAGGTCATTTAATAAGAACCAAAGGGCAACCCCTCCTTCAGTCATTTACTCAAGCCTAACCCTAACTGCACAGCCTGTGGGATGTCTCCTTGTGAGATAACATTTTACAGCAATTTGTAGAATGTGAAAGCTCTGTCCAAACAGTCAGTATCACATGTTTTTGACAGAAGCATGTCTTAATCTTCCTAAGCATGACTTTCGACTAACTAATGAACCCTGTACAACTGGAATAACCAACATTTTAGTGGATGTTGCTCCCCCCTTTTGGGAAAAGATAAGAGGTAGTTTAGAAAAAAACAGAGGTGAAGAATGATATTGATATAAGTGGTAAAAGGCCCTATAATGCCCATTTCCCTCAATTTGCAGATAAAGAGTCCTAAGCAATTTAATGACTTCATCAATGATACAGAACTAGTTAAGAGCAGAACAAGAATTTAACTTTGATATTCTCAATTCTCAATAATACCCTAGTTTGGGTTCCTTTTTTTGAGGAGGGTGAATAAATGTCAAATTTTCCAACCCTAAAATAATAATTTTAGTATTCTTTTAGCCATTTATAATTCTCTTAAATGATGACCTTCCAATCTTCATATTAGTGTAAATGTCAACAGTTACTATTAGAAAGAATGTAAGGTCATTTCAAAATTTACAAAACTATCTCTAATTACTCTTGACTTCCAAATGTGACAAAAGAAAGAAAAAAGAGAGCTTTTTTGTATAAGAACATCTACCAAAATTGTGATTACAATTATATGTATATGTGTGTGTATGTGTGTGTATAAATGAATGTATATACATTTACATACCTAAATGTTCTAGCTATGTAATATCTCTCTGCAATCTCTCTAAACCACCTTAAAGATTAATGCCTTTCAACACACTTGCTTTGGTTAAATATTACTTATGACCATTTCAAAGTATTTGGGATCTGACAAAATGAATACAGTTCAAAAACATTCACATGTCTACACGATGAGTGAGACACAACATTTTTACTGAGTTATTTGGTGCCTGAGGCTCATAATTTGAATACTGCCAAAGAATTTCCTGGAATGTGGGCTGGAATATTCTAGATTTTGAACACATCCCCCAAAATGTTAAGTACCTTTGGAAAATGTAAAAGGAAATGTTGTCACTTCTTTGTTTAACTTGGCTCGAAAATTTTTTGAAAACCACTTTCCTCAATATGTTAATATTTATTAAGCAAATAAAAAATATTCTACTTTAGAGCCAACATAAAAATGGTACTCAGGAAAGTGTGTCTAAATTTATTTTAATCAGT
The DNA here is from genome assembly GCF_937001465.1 of Orcinus orca. Taxonomy (NCBI): domain Eukaryota; kingdom Metazoa; phylum Chordata; class Mammalia; order Artiodactyla; family Delphinidae; genus Orcinus; species Orcinus orca. The sequence continues at coordinate 16,696,832 of NC_064576.1, read as the reverse complement.
AGTTAAATGTTTTATGGAAATAATGCTGATTTGAATACTGTATCAATAATGTACCACTGACTATTATGGCCTTTCCATGATTATGAATAATCAGATCTCAAAGCATAAATTCAGCAACTTCAAGTAATATGTCCTAGTTCCTTTGCCTTAAGCAATTAAACTATTCAGCAGAGATGATTCTGTAAGATCTTAATTTTTTTTAAATCTCCATATTGGAAATTTCATAAATTTCTTTCAGAGCCCAATTCCCTTTACAATAGAGAAGGTTTTTCTTTTGTGTAATATCTACATTCTTATTGTAGTATTACTGTATAAATCTCTTGTTCTATTCTCCTTGAAATAATTATAAGCTAGGGTCTTGCGTTAACAGCTTTGTCTTCTCTAATTTTATATAACCCTACATTTTTAACTTTTCCTCATAGATTTTATTCTTCAACCTTTTATGTTCACTTACTTTGATCTGAAAAGACAGCAGAATCTAATTTTGTATTAAAAGGACTAATATCATATCTGAAATTAATAAAAGGATGATAGGTATTTTATGGCACAAGCTAATTTATTTATTGTTTCCCTTAACAATGGCTCGTTCAGCATAATGTAGATACCACATTCATATTTTCACCCCAAAATGTAATCTATTTTGCCTCAGATTGTGTATTCTAAACCAATAGAAGGCAACGCAAAGACTTTTCTGAACAAGAAGGCCGAAGTTTGGTCTTTAGAGGAAATGAAGTAGAGGTATAAACAGCTGGTGAGAACTCAGGTTCTCCTGAGGAGAAAATTACTTTGGGGCCCCAGGATTTTCTCTACCCACTAGGAATTCTTTGCATTAATCATCTTGTAGTTTGTAAACAACAAAATCCATATCACTCATATGAAGTACCCTACAGAATACTTAAAGTAAAACACAAATATTCTTGTCCTCTAATATTTAGTTCTAAAATAGATGTTTCTTAGAGCCCTCAAGTGACAAAAGTGCCTTTTACTAGGATGCAGAGGAACATAGTGGTAAAGAACAGCCTTCAGCCTTAGATATGACTGGGAAAAGGAAAAGCTCTTCCACTTATTGGTTGTGAATTATGAGACAATTTTTTGTCACTTTTAATCTCTTCGTCTGCTCAGTGGAGATTATAATACATCATAGTTTGTTTACAGAATAAAATATAAAATAAGATTTAAAAAATACTTCATAGGGTTGTTGTGAAAGGGATTATATATGTAAAGTCCTTAGCACAATACCTGAAATTTAGCAAGCTCTGTAAAAATATTTTGTTGCTATATTTGTATATTTATTTTTGATACCATGATTGTTTAACTATGTGCAGTAATGGAGAGCTGGTTTACTAATAATCTGCATACACAAAAACAGACTTCAACAGTTTGGAAAATTATAGAAGCTACTAGAATAAAGAAAAACAACTAAAAGAGGAGGAAAAGTGTTAAAACTCAAAATATCTATTATGGTTGATAATCATCTGTGTAACTTGTTCACAAGGTCAGTTTATGGAAAAGAATGAATTATTTTTAGTCATGCTTTGAAACCTGAGGGAGATTATCAAAATCAAGATTAGAGTCAGCTCTCCCATTGCCACTGCTTGACTGTGTGCTCTCAGTTTGAGGTGAGATTTCTTGCGTTCTTCTTCTGGCATTTGTTGGCTTTGTATCATTTTGCCTCTTTGTCAAAATTCAGCATTGCCTGCATGAAAGCGATCAGCAGTTGTTTCTGCTGACAAAGAGAAGGGGCAGGAGGGTGACTTGAGAGTGTCGTTTATAGAATAACTCAGTGTTAGGGAACATTTTTGACCTTTGGGCTTTCATCCCAAGGAAAACCATGAGGGAAATTGCAAATAGTAAAAATTATATCCTTTACTGTAAAACTAGAATGATAGCAGGATTTTTTTAAGTGCCTATTTATAAGTCAGTACACTGATATATCCTTAGGTATTTTAATACGTAACACTGGACAACTGGTTTGGCTTTTTCCAGAATGAATGTGCCAGAAACTGAATTTAACTAATTTATTTTGAATGGGTGATTTATTTTAAATGTGAAAGCAGTTGTACACATAAATATACACCATGTCGACAACGTATCAAAATTATCAATCATAAAAAAAAAATTATCAATCATTTAAATGTTTATATAGGGATTGCATGGACTGATTAGGTATATGAATGCATCAGCACCAATTCAGGGTTACAGGAAGAAGTCTAACATTTGCAACAGTGCATGTACTGTTCTCCCAAAACGTATGTAATCATTAAAAAAATGAGTAAAACATTTCTAGAAATCTGCTGCACAAGTTTTATTACAAACATCCCAGTTGTTTAGGTCTGAGGTTACTTGCTTGCATATTTTAATGCTTTGTAAAAGAACTGCTTTTCTCCTTAAGAAAATTAAACACACATAAACATTCATGCACACACACACTAAATTGCACAACTGCTTCATAAACAGTTTGAGATATTCTTTTAATTCATTTATTTAGAAATATACAATGTACCCAAGTTATAGCGAAGAGTACTATGCTTAAGTAAATGTCAATTGCATTTTCTTTTTCTATTTTTTCAGCTTTATTAAGGTATAATTGACAAATAAAATTGTAAGATATTTAAAATGTACACAGTTTTGATTTGATAGATGTACACATTGTGAAAGGTTTCCTCCAATGTAGTTAATTAACACATTCATCACCTCACATATTTATATTTTTCTCTTATTTTTGGTGAGAACTTTTAAGTTCTACTCTCTTAGTAACTTTCAATTTTACAATACAGTGTTATCAACTATAGTCACCATGTTTTACATTAGATCCTCAGAACTTACTCATCTTATAGCTCAAAATTTATATCCTTTTACCAACCTCTCCCTATTTCCCACACCTCCAAGCCCCTAGCAACTACTTTCCTGCTCTCTGTTCTTGAATTTGACCTTTTTGTTTGTTTGTTTTAGATTCTACATAAAAGGGATACCATGCATTATTTGTCTCTATCTGGCATATTTCACTTAGCATAAAGACCTCAAAGTCCATCCCTATTGTCACAAATAGTAGGACTTCCTTCTTTCTCGTGAAAGAATAATATTCTAGTGGTGTGTGTGTGTGTGTGAACACATCTTCTTTATCTATTGATGGACAGTTATGTTGATTCTATATCTTGGCTCTTGTGAATGATGCCGCAATGAACATGGGAGTACAAATAGCTCTTGGGGCTCCTGTTTTCATTTCCTTTGAATATATACCCCAAAGTAGAATTGCTAGATCATATGGTAGTTCTATTTTTAATATTTTGAGGAATCTCCATACTGTTTTCCATAGTAGCTGTGCCATTTACATTCTCACCAAAGGTTCCCTTTTCTTCACATCCTCACCAGCATTTTTCGTTTCTTGTCTTTTTGATGACAGCCATGCTAACAGGTGTAAGGTGATATCTCATTGTGGTTTTGATTTGCATTTCCCTGATAATTACTGATATTGAACACCTTTTCATGTGCCTGCTGGCCATGTGTGTGTCTTCTTTGGAAAAAATGTCCACTCAGTTATTTTATTGTTGGATGGAGTGATCATGATAATGCTGGTTCCAGTGGGTATTTCTAGTGAGTGACTTAGTTTCAACCTCAAGTCATATCACATGAAACTTCCTTTTAAAAGGTCTCAGTTTGTTATCAAGTAACTATAGAACTCAAATTTTGCCCGACTTTATACAAAATAAATGTTTACCCTAAAATATATACAAACTAAACTAACCAGTTAGCAAAAATGCAGTTCTAGAATATGAAATCTCTCATATATTTAAAAAATATATATATAGTTAGTATAGTACCAATAAAATGGATTAATTCATTTTCTCTAAATACTGTGTTCACATACTGAAAAAAATATTGTATAACATTTGTTTAAGAGAGGTATTTTTTTTAATAAAAGACCTCGTTTATATTTGTATCACATTGAGAATGTCCCTATTCTGCCTTAATAAAGCCCTCAAACTCTCATTTATTTAAAAACTTTATACTTTTAAAACAATGAGTTCTACTAAGTAATCACAAAGTTCTGCCTTTATTAATCACTCTTATTAAGTAGCTGATAGTAACCATAAAGATCATCTTTCTATAGTAAGTTATTAGAAAAGAATTTGTGTCATATACATTTCTAGGTCAAACATAATTTCACAAAGGATGATCTATGTAAATAAATCAGCTTAGCATAAAAATATCTCACAAAGAAAACTTTAATTCTAAGTGATTAATTCATTAAAAGATAGGCTACCAGGAAAATGATTTTTTTATTGTAGTAAAACATGTAACATAAAATTTTCCATTTTAGATATTTTAAGGTATATGATTCAATAACGTTAATTCACAATGTTTTACAACCATTACCACTTTTATTTATTTATTTATTTATTTATTTATTACCTTGTCAAAACTTTGTTATTGCCCCAAACAGAACTCTGTAACCATTTAGCAGTAACCACCCCATTCTTTACTCTCTCTACCCCCTGGTAGCCTCTGATCTACTTTTGGTCCCTATAAATTTGCCTATTCTAGATACTTTACACAAATGGAACCATATAATATTTGCCCTTCTGTGTATTGTTTATTTCACAGAGAGTAATTTTTTAAGTTTCATCCATGTTGTAGCATGTATCAAAAATTCATTCATTCTTAGGGATGTATGTATATAGCACAAGAGTCCATTCATTTGTCAATGGGCACTTGGACTATTTCCAGTTTTTGGCTATTGTGAATAATGCTGCAACAAATAATAATAACTAATGATTTCAATGTATTTATTGACCATTGGTATATCTTCTTTGGAGAAATATCTATTCAAGTCCTTTTCCCACTCTTAAATTTGAGTGTTTTGTTGTTTTTGTTGAGTTGTAGATATTCTTTATATATTCTGAATATTAAAACCTTAGCAGATACATGATTTGCAATATTTTATTCCAATATGTAGGTTGTCTCTTTACCTTCTTGGTAATGTTCTTTGATGCACAAAAATATTTAATATTGATAAATTCCAATTTATTTTGTTGTTTTTGCCTGTTGTTTTGATATCATATTTAAGAATCCGTTGCAAAACTCAAGGTCACGGAGATTTTCTCCTAAGTTTTCTTCTAAGAGTTCTATAATTTTAGATTTTATATTTAGGTCATTGATCCATTTTGAGTTAATTTTTGTTATGTGTCAGGTAGGTGTCCAACATCATTGTTTTGTATGTGGAAATCCAGTTTTCCCAGCATCATCTGTTGAAGAGACTGTTCTTTCCCCATTGAAAGGACTTGGCTCTCCTGTCAAAAATAAACTGATCATACATGTGAGGTTTTTTTTTTTCTTTTTCTGGACTCGCAATTCTAGCTCATTGGTCTGTATATCTAAAATATGCCTATCACACTGTTTTGATTACTGTAGCTTTTTGAAATCAGGAAGTATGAGCCTTTCCAGTGTGCTCTTCTTTTTTAAGATGGTTTTGATTATTTAGAACCCTTTGCAATTCCATATGATTTTGAGGATAGGATTTTCCAGTTCTGCAAAAAACCGTTGTTAGAATATTGATAGGAATTGCAGTGAATCCACAGATCACTTTGAGTAGTATTGACATCTTAACAATATTAAATCTTCCAATCACAAGCACAAGGTGTCTTTCCATTTGTTTTGTCTTCTTAATTTCTTTCAAACAGTGTTTTGTACTTTTCAGTGTACAAATCTTTCACCTCCTTGGTTAGGTTTATTTCTAAGTATTTTTATTCTTCCTGATGCTATTGTAAGTGGGATTTTTTTTTTCTTTTTAGATTATTCATTGGTAGTGTATAAAATACAATTGACTCAATGTATATATCACATAAATAGAATGAAGGAAAAAATCTACATGATAATATTAATTGTTGTAAAAAAGGCATTTGATCAAATTCAACATATTTTTTATGACGAACTTAGAAAAGTAGGAATAGAAGAGAACTTCCTCAATATGAAAAAGGGCATTATGAATAACACAACATCATATTCAATGGTGTAAAATCCTAAGTTCAGGAACAAGACAATTATGCCTGCTTTCACTACTGTTATTGAACATTACTGGCAAATCCAGCTAAGGCAATTATATATGAGAAAAATAAAAGGCATCCAAATTGAAGAGGGAGAAATAAAAACTATTGCAGATGATATAATCCTATGCTTAGAAAATCACAAAGAATCCACAAGAAGGATGCTGGAGCTAATAAATGAATTCAGCAAAGTTGAAGGGTACAAGATCATCACACAAAAATCCATTATCTTTCTATACACCAGCAGTGAACAACATGAAAAGAAGACATAGGTTTCATGTGATACTTGTTTTATAAATTCAAATATTGAATAGTTCCTAATTTTGCCAACTTTCGTCATCTCAGAACCTCTCCAAATAATTCATTCTTGATTTTCCTGGTAAGTGCTAAAAAACCTAAAACTTAATGAACTAATTGTGGAATAGTATTTCTATCTTTTAGGAAAAATGATAATAAAATTAAGACTCCTATTTTAAATATTAGAGTTTCAAAGTTTATTACAGAAAAATAGTGTATCTTAAACAATCCTTGGCATGGAGCCCTGGTTTTACTACTCTGAGTTGGTGTTCTGAAATGATGGTTGGTCAGAACCCCAAGGCATCCTGCAAGTGTCAGAAAAAATCTTCTTGTTCCATTTTCATTGAAATGAGACTGGAATTCACCAAGGAAACTGCTGAATCATTTTCAGTAAGACCATGAAGATGAATAAAAATAATTTTGCAGTCTTCCTTTTAGTACTGATTTTGATTAAAATGATAGGCACAATTCAAATAATATATTTTAAAATCAAAACTGCACTTACTTGAAAATTCTAATAATCTTAAATCTCTGCTCCTTAAAATTTCTTCAGGTCATTATCTTTTATTTAACATTTCTATTACTTATATTGTCCCCCTTTCTCTGTAATTCCAACATACTTTTACATAAATATTCAGGTTATAATTGTTTTTAGGAATTCTTTATTATGACAGCATGTAATAAATTCAAGTAACAAAATGATAAGTGTGTGTGCAGGGGATATGGAAGATGCAAAGATGATACAATAAAAATTTTAGTCAAAACTTTCTTCAGTGTAATATAAACAATATTCTTTAGCAAATTATTAAAAACTGTCGATGTAAGTAAGTCTTGTACATTGAAAACTGCAAACATTCCTCAGAGAAAATAAAGAAGACTTAAATGGAGTTATGCAGCATGCTTGTGGAGTGTGAAATACAGTATTATTAAGCAGTGACTTCTTCCTAAATTGATATATACACTCAATGAAATCCAAATAAAAATCCTTGCAGTTTTTTGTAGAAATTAAGAAGCAGATTCTAAATTAATACAGAAAAGTAAAAGATGTAGAAGACCCAAACAATTTTGAAAAAGAGTGAAGTTAGAGTACTTATGCTACCTGACTTAAAAACCTAGTAGAAAGTGACAGTGATTGTGTGTATGGTATTGGTATCAAGGTAAACAAATAAGATAAAAGGAACAGAATATGTGTGTATGTGTTTCTGTGTGTGTGTGTGTTGACACACACGGTCAACTGATTTTTTAACAAAGGTATAAAGGTAATTTAGTGAAGTAAAAACTAGTGTTTTGAACAAATGTTCCTGGAAGAATTGGATATACACATACAAACTTTAATCTATGCCTTACACCATGTGTAGAAATTAACTCAAAATTTATTATAGACCTAAATATAAAACCTAAAACTATAAAGCTAGCAGAACAAACTAGAACAAAATCTTTCTAACTTGGGTTAGGCAAAGACTTCTTAGATATGCCAACAAAAGCACAATCCATAATAGACAAGAATTTATTACCACAATTAAGAACTTCTGCTCTTTGAAAGATAATATTAAGTGAATAAAAACTCAAGCCACATACTGGGAAGAAATTGCAAATTACAGACAAACCACTTTAATTTATAATTTATAAATACATCTCAAAACTCAGTAAAAAGAAAATACCTTAATTTTAAAAATGGGCAAAAATTTGAAAGGATGCTTCACCAAAAAGATATAAGGATAGCAAATCAGCACATGAAAAACACTCAACATCATGGTCATTAGAGAAATATAAGTTAAAATCATGAAATTCCACTACACGCCTATTAAAATGTCCAAAACTAAAAGGACTGACAATCACAAATGTTGGTGAGAATGTGGAACAGCTAGTGGGAATACAAACAGTACAACCACATTGGAAAATGGGTTGTCAGTTTCTTATAAAGTTTAATCCCTACCATATGAAAAAGCATTCCACTCCTCTCATTCCACACAAAACAGAACTGAAAATATACATCCATATAAAAACATTCATATAAAAACATTCACTTGAATTTTCATTGCTGCAACTTTATATCTAATAACCAAAACTGGAAAGAACCCTAATGTCCATCAAAGCTGAATGGATAAACAAATTGTGGTTCAATGATACAAAGTGATGTGCAATGAACTAGAACTCAGCAATGAAATGGAAGGGTTTATACATGCAATAATATGGATGAATCTCAAAATCATTCTGAGTTAAAAAAAAAAAAACTAGGAATACAATAATAGTAGGCGAATTTAACACCCCACTCACATCAGTGGACAGATCTTGTAAACAGAAAATCAATAAGGCAGAAGAGACCTTAAATGATAAAGTAGAACAGTTAGACTTGATATTTTCAGGACATTACACTTTTCAAGTACACATGGAACATTCTCTAGGATTGACCACATACTAGGGCACAAAACAAGCCTCAACAAATTTAAGAGTATAGAACTTATTTCTGACCAAATCGGCATGAAACTAGAAATCGACCACAGAAAAAGAAATGAGAAAAAAAAGATTACATGGAGACTAAACAACATGCTACTAAAAAAACCTAGTGGGTCAATGAAGAAATCAAAGAGGAAATTTAAAAATGCCTTGAGACAAATGGCAATGAGAACACAACAATACAAAATCTATGGGATGGAGCAAAATCAGTTCTCAGAGGGAAGTTCATAGTAATACAAGCCTTCCTCAAAAAACAAGAAAATTCTCAAATAAACAACCTAAACTACCACCTAAAAGAATTAGAAAAAGAAGAACAAACAAAACCTAAAGTCAGCAGAAGGAAGGAAATAATAAAGATCGGAGAAGAAATAAATAAAATAGGTTAAGAAAGCAATAGAAAAAATCAAGTCCAAGAGTTGGTTCTTTGAAAGGGTAAACAAAATTGACAAACTTCTGGCCAGGCTCATCAAGAAGAAAAGAGAGAGAACCCAAATAAAATAAGAACTGAAACAAAACAAAACAACAATTAAAAGAGTACATATTGGACTTCCCTGGTGGCGCAGTGGTTGAGTCCGCCTGCCGATGCAGGGGACACGGGTTCGTGCTCCGGTCCGGGAAGATCCCACATGCCGCGGAGCGGCTAGGCGCATGAGCCATGGCCGCTGAGCCTGCGCGTCCGGAGCCTGTGCTCCGCAATGGGAGAGGCCACTACAGTGAGAGGCCCGCGTACCACAAAAAATAAATAAATAAATAAAAGTACATACTGCACGGTTCTATTTATATAAAATTCTAGAAAATGCAAATTAATCTGCAGTGACTGGAAGAGATGAGTGGTTACCTGGGGATGAGGTAAGGTGCATAAAGAGGGGCAGGAAGGAGATATTACGAAGAGGCTTAAGGAAAATTTGGAGGGGGGTGAAGGATAGTTTCAGTCTTGGTTTGACTGTCCTGGATGTTTCACAGGCATATACATGTGTTGAAATAGTCAAGGTGTACACCTTAAACAGTACATTTGTACATTTAAGCATGTACAAATTGTACACTTTAAACATGTTTCCATAAACAAATTAAATTGTACACTTTAAATACACCAAGTATCAAGTTTTGAAAACTCTTATCCATCTTCCCAAATCCAAAATCACATTTTGAAAAACTGTTTAATTAAGAACAATAAATAATTTTATGTATTGGAAAGCTTAGATACATTCAATATGTATTAATTTAGCACCTATGATAAGCCAAATGTGACTCTAGTTCTGGGGATGCTTCAGTGAACAAAATGAATATTATTTCTGTCTTTTGGAGCTTAATTCTGGTAGGAGAGATTAACAGTAATGAATGAAAAATATGTAATTTAATGCCACATAGCATTAAGTGCTATGAAAGAAATGACAGTGTAAGGAGATCAAGGTGAAGGGGATAGGACTGCTACACTAGGTAGAGAGATCAAAGAAAGGCTACATGAAGAGGGGACATTTGAACACAGAGGAAAGACTTCCCAGAAGAGGAATCCCTAAATACAAAAACCCAAGGCAAGAAAAATTTTACTGTGTTGGAGGAAGAGCAAGGAGGCCCATGTGGATGGGCAAGTAATCAGAGGAGATGATTGGAGGCAGGAAACCAGGACAGAGAGGTTATCAGAGCATCATCATGTAGGTCTTATAGACTTTGGGATTTCTTTCCACATGTGATCGATAACTACTGGGATACTATAAGGAGGAAAGTCACATGAATTGTATTTGGGTGGGTAGAAAATTAGTCTGGCAGGAGTGTTGATAATGGACTATACAAAGGCAATAGAAGTCAGTGGTGGTGGCTTGGACTTCAGTGGGAGTGGTAGAGTGGGGGAAAATGGTCAGGTGAAGGCAGAACTGACATGTGTGGAATGTGAGAGAAGGTCATGGATAATTCCCAGGCATTGGGTCTGAATGACTGATGAATGGGAGAAGGTCATGGATAATTCCCAGACATTGGGTCTGAATGACTGATGAATGGAGGTGCCATATTCAGAAATGGGAACATAAGGGAAGAATAGTTAAGGGGATAGAAACCAAGAGTTAGGCTCTGTACTTGTCAAGTTTGAGATAACTATTAAACACCCAGGGGGAAATGTCAAATAAACAGTGGGAAATAAAACTCTTGGGTCTCAGGGAAAGATGAGAGCTGGGAATATAATTTTAGAGTCATGAGCATATATAAGATATTTAAAACCATATGACTGCATCAGCTCAAGTAGTTAATGAATGTTTATGGAGAAGGCCAAAGACTGAACCCTGAAATGTATGCAAATTGCTTCTATTTAAGAAGAACAGATTTTCTCAATGTGTCTATTATACAGAATTTTTCATTCTGTTTTATTCTGTTATGGCATTATAGGCACAGAAGTAAAGATATAATAGGAAGGGCTATTGGGCACGTCCTGGAACTAAGCCATCTAACCCTGGATCTGCTGGAAACTAGATCCATGGCCTTGAGCTATATGACCTCCCTCCCTGGCCTTCAGTTTCATCATCTATAAATTAAAATAATAGAGCTTGTTGACTGTTTGAGCAGGAGGAATAAGAAAAAAGAGTAACACTAAGGTTTTGAGATTCATTGTTTCCCTGGCAGGAAAGCTACTAGTGTAGGAAAGAAGATTTAGCTACATTGAACCTGACTTATGTCATCTGTAATGACCCCTAACTCTTTTGTAGCTGTACTTGCATAGCACTGGCTTCTTATTTTTTGGGTTGCTTTTCACTTAAATTTATTGTTCTATAACTTAGGGGCGGTTTGTTTTCAAAAGCCAGAAACTCTCTGAAACTAGCTTGAGCAGAAAGAGAATGTGTTGGGAGGTCCAGGGTATCTTGCAAATCTCAAGGGCAAGGAAGTGCTTCCAGGCCTCCTGAGAGACAGAAACAAGAAACAGAAGGCTGCTAGTCTTCATTCTTTACTTAAACAAAATCTGTCCTGACTCCACCAACAAGTGCCTTGAACCCCTGAAATATGTAAATTTACAAGTCCAGTCTCCACAGATAGTAGACTTAGTCTCTATATGTCTCAAATTCAAATTCCTGGGAGAGAAAACCTGATTGGCTCTGCCCAGCTTCTCTTTTGTTTTTTGGTTTTTTTTTGGCGGTACGCGGGCCTCTCACTGTTGTGGCCTCTCCCGTTGCGGAGCACAGGCTCCGGACGCGCAGGCTTAGCGGCCATGGCTCACGGGCCCAGCCACTCCGCGGCATGTGGGATCTTCCTGGGCCAGGGCACGAACCCGTGTCCCCTGCATTGGCAGGCGGACTGTCAACCACTGCACCACCAGGGAAGCCCTCAGCTTCTCTTTTGATGCTTTGTCAATCAGTTGCCATCCCTGGTCTAGTTAGCTGTGACCAAGCAAGGGTGGATTCATGTAGCATAAACATGCTTGAAGGATTCTAACCTTCAGGTTGGGACCTTCAGATGATATCTCATAAAAGAAGAATGAAGCTACCCCTAAATGGCTTTAATTGGAAGGAAGGAAGGAGGGAGGGGGAACGAGAGAGAAAAAGAGAGAGAGAGAGAAGAAAGAAAGAAAGAAAGGAAGAAAGAAAGAAAAAGAAAGAAAGAAAGAAAGAAAAAGAAAGAAAGAGAAAGAAGGAAAGGAAGGAAGGAAGGAAGGAAGGAGGGGATGGAGGGAGAGGGAGGGATGGAGGGGGTAAAGAACTGTTCTAAGTTATCATATTTAAATTATTCTGATCCACCCGCCTCACCACACATTCACGTGTTGTTATTATGCAACAGCAAATATAAGAGTAATATAAATATGATTTATATTTTCTAAAACATAAAACAAATATTTTTTCAAATATTTTGTTTGGGGTACATAATTTTTTGATTTTTAAAGTCTTTCGTTAGTACCATATTTTACACGTGGTAAAATCACTATGGACATATTTTAAGTCTTGTTTCCTCACAAATATAAATAATACAAATTCCCCACAGAACTAAAAGTGCATTTTGACTGCTAGACCAAGAAGTCTTAAAAAAAAAACTCTTCTTAACATTTGGATGAATTTCTAACAACTTGTATCTTTCTATCAATATTACATAAGTAGAAGACATTAATTTTTCTTAGAAAGGAATTAACTGTATCAATTCAAGGAAAATTCTTTACTTTCTTCCATATGCATTCAAAGTCCATGCTGATTTCACAGTGCTGATCATTTATCATCCTTCCAATAAAATAACATTTATCATCCTTCCAATAAAATAACAGATATTATACATTTTAGTTATTATTAAAGAACTATTTGTTGCTATCTTTAGAAAGTTGAAATATAAAGCCTGGAACAAGTGCAGCTTTATAAACTTGGACAGAAAACAATCTTTGTGAAAGCCACATCTTACTTAGAATTCAAGGCTTCATTGGATCCTGTTTCTCCTTCCATATCTTTAACTGCCCTTCTTGGTGGGCTCTTTCCCCTCCTCCTACTTCCTCACGGTGACAATGTCTGAAGATTTAGTCCTTTTAACTCTGCTTAAAGATTCCACACAAACTTAGTATTATATTTTAACAACAACTATTTATTTATTTATTCATTCATTCAACTAAAGCTAGTAAGCATCTCCTATTTGTAAGGTGCTATCCCACATGCTCTGAAGATTTGGAAATAAATTAGTACTGTCCATCATTGTCTTCTAGGATCTTACAACTCCCAGGTTAAACAGAACTTGTACATAAGTAAGTATAACAGAAAATAAAGAGATACTTACTGTAATAGACTAAATCTATTGTATATAATAGACTAGGTAAAATATGAAATTACACTACCCAATCATAACTGAAAATCTGACAAGTTCCTTGATAAGTCTTCAATAATTACTAATTGTTATTGATTATAATCTTTGAAGAGCCCTTTCCAAACTATTCCCCAAATTTTTAATAATAATTGTAACATCAGCTAGCAACTATTGGCATTCACTGGGTTCTAGGCAATATTCTGATAACTTATAGGTATTAACTTATTTAATCTTCACCACTGTCCAAGTATATAGTGTTATTTTTCTTATTTCACAGATAATGAAAGTGAGGTGCTCAGCCATAAAAAAGGAATGAAATCTTGCCATTTGTGACAACATGGATGGACCTGGAGGGTATTATGCTTAGTGAAATAAGTCAGACAGAGGAAGACAAATACTGTATGTTTTCACTTACATGTGTAATCTAAAAAGCAAAACAAATGAACAAATAGACTACAGATACAAAGAACAAACTAGTAGTTGCCAGAGAGGAGAGGGGTTGCGGGAGGAGTGAAATAGGTGAAGGGGATTAAGAGGTACAAACTACCAGTTATAAAATAAGTCACAAGGAGTACAGTCAATATTTTATAATAACTTTGTATGGTGTGGAACCTATAAAAATCGCAAATCACTATGTTGTCCACCTGAAACTAATATAATACTTTAAGTCAACTATACTTCAATTTTAAAAAAGTGAGGAACACAGGGTTACACCCATGGTCATATAAAAAATGCATTACAGAATCAGGATTCTCCATCTAGGTAGTTGACACCAAAGCCCAGGCTCTTAAGCATTACGTTATATTGTTTACAGCCCCTAAACTCATTTTTACCCATTTTATCCTCCACCAGTTAACTAGTTTCATATTTTCCTGTAAAGATTGAAATTATCTGATAAGTGCTCCTTGGACATGAAGGCTTTCCTGACCTTCACACGTGTTAATAATCCTTTCTTCTGAACTCCCCTAGCACTGTCTCATATTATTGACTATTTCTGTAATAATTTTGTACTCTAATGTACTTTATATTCTTAGAGGAAATGAAAAATTTATTGACATTTCTCCATTGCAATTTCTCCATTGCATCTAAGAAAGTAATGGCTACAAAGAAGTCACTGTAAAAATATTTACCCATGGATTTTTATGGTTTAAAAATCTAAATTTGTTAATCCAAATTATGGTTTACTATCTGAAATGCTTGGTTGTCTTTAAAATCAAGAATTTGAGACTTTAAATGTTGATTTTGATAATTCATCTGGCCTATACATTAGTTACAGATAGAATCATATTTTAAAATTCTAATATTTAGCTATTCTTTTATCAGGAAATTTTTCTTCTATTATCTACCCTGAGTGAAATATACGGACTGGTGATTAAGACTGAGTGAAGAGCAACTTTTTGTTTACATTCTAAATTGTAAGGCTGTTCAAAATTAGTTTAAATACCAACATCAATCAAACTATTTAGTGTTTACCATTTCTCGAATATATTTTGATCTTTGTAAAATTAATAAGAATAGTTATTATAGAAACACTTCTGTTCTTTGTTGATGTTTCCTTGGAAATTTATTTTCTAAACCAACATATTTATTTTTTCTTGGGACCCTCTTCAAGTCATACAAATACACCCTTTTACTAAAGGCCTGGGAAACAAGACTAAAACTGATGAAGGAAAGCAAGCATTTTTAGTGTGTTTTATTCCCACTTCAGTCTTCCAAATCATGTTATTTAATCATAAGACACATAGAACAATGTTTTAATGAAAAATAATATTTTGGTTTTCTATTTATCTCTTATTTAAATATTCTGAATTTTTCAAAAACTTACATGGCAGAACATTTAGGTTAGAAACTAGCATTTTTACAAAATGTTCCACCCAGGTAATGGACATCTTGCATAAATTGCCTGTTTTCTTTTCTATATTTTAAAGTCTATTCTTAACTCTTTCATTACTTATTTCATATGCTTTGCAAAAAACTATTTCGCTGACTCAAAACTAAATGCGTTTAACCTAACTAAAGAGAAGATAGGAAACTGTGCTCTCCTTATGAATATATCCTTCTTTCCTGGGGAAGCAGTTATCCTTTATTAGTGAGGGAGGCTGAACAAGATTAAAAATGAATAATCAGATTGTTGGAAATAGGGTTTAACAGCTGGTAGAAAGTAAGCAAACTGGAGGTATTGAAAGAGTACAGGTTTTCAGTTTCTCTCCTTTTTTTGCAAAATGTCTGGCTTCTGCATTCTTTATTCAGATGGGCTTATACCTGGCAGCGAAGTTTCTTGCCTCTATTTTTGTGGACTATCTGTAGGAAATGAGTTTACAAGCTTGACAGGAACAGCTTGAGGTATTTGATGAATAATACAGAACTTCCCTCATTTAAGTGTCTGACTAGGGCAGAATGAGAAGTATTAGGAACTTGGAAAAAAGGAAAGATTGATTCAAAAATAATACACAGCTCTAACCCACTGGCAAATACAGTTCTTTCTAAAGCACTGTAAAGAGATCACATAAGGAAAGGGCTTAAATTAGGTTGCCTTAAGGCTTATTTGGACTGTCTCTCGTTGTTTGTTGCTTACTGCTTGCTTCATTCCATCAAAAGTAAAAACATACAAAGGGAAACAAAAATCTTGCACAGAAATTACCAGTGTTTTCAGGGTATATTTCTTATGTACGTGAGGTGCTATTCATACTGCATCCCCACCCTATGAAAAGTGATTTTGTTCACTTCTTCAATCCTCATAAAGAACCAGTCTTATTTAACAACCTGTGATAGCATAACAAAGGTTTTAAAACATATAGGATGCTTTCCTCTCATTTATATGTAAAAAATATCTAGCACAGGCTTAGATTGCCTTGACTCAGATTACTTTTATCCAGTGTTCTGTATTTGGACTTCATAAGCGCTGAAATAATTTTTAAACTCCAGCCCACATTCAAAAGGAATGAAGAAATTGATCCCAAAGAATATAAGTTTGGGCTAAGTCGCTGAACGTTAATTCCTTCATTTGAAAAAATGAGGCTGTTTGACTAGGTAAACTGTAAAATGTCTTTTAGTTCTAATGGTCTGTGTATCTAAATTACTTTTTATGCAGACAAATTTTCTTTTACTCATTCATTTTTTTTTTTCATTTAAGTCATATGTTTTTCTAGTTCTCACTTGGTGTCAGAGGGTGTGTATTATCTGTTATTCCAGATTCATCCCCCCGGGGTAGATATTGGCTGATCAAAAAACCCAAAGATTTAATAGAATTCAGAATATGAGGCACAGTATTATATATGATCTTATTTGTAGTAGGCAGGATGGGGAGGAATCTTTTAGCTTATACTCTTCAGAACTATTTGCAGTTAAGTTCAGTGGACACTTTTCAGTTCTTATTTCACTTAAATTCTAAACAACTTTCAACATAACCAATTCCTCCCTTATTTAAAAATATACATATATGTAGGTGTATACGTATTTGGCCTCTTGGCTTTCCTTGTCTTGTTCCACTGTTCCTTCAAAGTCCCCATTATATGCTCCTCGTCCATTTTTTTGGTGTTCTACCCTAAGTTCTCTTCTCTTCTCTGCATCTTCTCTCTTGAATATCTCATCTGTGCCCAAGGTTTCCATCATCAAATGTTAACACATGCCCAAATCAATTTCCCCAACCCAAACTCTCTGTTGAGACACGAACTAGTATACACAACTGCCTGGTGCACATCCCTGTTTGACTGTTTCACAGCCACAAATCTCAACGTGGATAAAAGTCACATTCATGCCCCGCCACCCCAGTCTGCTCCTTTCTTAATGCTTCTTTGTGAATTTCACCATCCACCGTTCAGTCCCTACATCGTCAAAAAACACTAGCTTCTCCTTCAAACTTACATTAAGCCACAACCATGTGCAATCAATTTTACCTTGAGAGACATGTCTTGAAACTTTTCTCCCCCCAAATCCACTCTCACGCCTAGATCCAAGCAACCATTCTCGTTCAGTTGCATCTTGTTCCCCGTCTTTCCCCTTTGAAATCCATTCCTTACTCGTCACTCTCACCTCCCAGCAGACAGAGTGACTCTACCAAAATGCAAATCTGATCATATTACTCACTTACTTAAACCCCTTTAGTCGTCTCCCATTAACATTAGGATAAATCCAAACTTATTAACAAGGCTCATAAAGCCCCTCATTACTTGACATTCATTTATCCTCTGGCTTCTATCTCTCCTCTCTTCCTGCCTCAAACTTAAGCTTACGGCCATGCTGAATTTTTTTTCGGTTCCTGAAATGTGTCATCCCTTTCTCTGCTCTTCCCTATTTCTTCTGCCTGGAAAACATTTTTTCTTTCTGTTCAGTTCTCAGCTGAGGCAGAAAATAATTGTCCTTAAAGTACTCTGAGTAATTTCTAGGTGTATAGCATATTCTAAAGCATATTACAAATATTTACTTGTTTCATTCTCGTAACAGCTCTATTTATTATCTCTATTTTATAATGAGAAATGTGAAAAAAAAAACAGTGACGTTAAGGAACAGCCCAAATCAGAAAGGCAGTAACTGGCAGAGCCTATGATCCTGAGCATTATGCTCAAGTCATCTTCCCCATTAAGACCTGTGCTATCTCTGCCCCACCAGCCTCAAACCCAGACAGGCTCATTGCTCCTGACATACCTCCCGACATCATGTCACCTGCGCCCCCTCCCAAAGCACTTGCATTTTAAGTCACTGCCTTTGAACTATCTTTCCTGCCAGACTATATACTTCTCAAGGGCAGGAATCACATTTATTAAAGGAATGGATAAATGAGTGACCCAAAGAGAACTACTAACTCTCTACATCCACTGGCATTTGTTAAAGATTCCCGGGACTTCAGGCAAAGGCTTTATCTGAATTTCCAGTACTTCCTTTTCACACTTTGTGAAATTAGAATTAGGTAGGCATTTCCTCTTAAAAACAGCCAATTCATAATCATGTGTAAACTTCACAATTCGACACATTCGCCTCAGCAATCCCATAGAGTTACAAATGGTCTCCCAGTCTTCTCTTGCTCTACATCTGGCCATGCTTGTACAACATCAGGCAATGTCTATCAGAGGCAGAATTACTCTTTTTGTTGTCGTAGCTACAGTTGGAAGCCTGGATTTTCTTCCATCTTCTACGCTGCATACTTATCATTTGCCCTAGAATGCATTTTCTCATAAACCAATATTTTTAAAGTACGTTAGCATCTCTGAGCTGTCCCACAAATGTATATTTAATTGATCCAAATACAGAAACTGCTAAAATGAAATGGCCAAATATTATTTTTTAAATGAAAAGTTTTATATATCAGATAACTTCTGTATTCTCCTGGGAACCCAACTATCACCTTTAATATTTTTTTCCTATGGCAAAATTAATTCTATGATAACAACCACAGGTTTAGAAATGGGCTCACAGAACATAATCTTATTGTGAATTGAGATTCGTTCGTATCAGCCTTCAAAGAATGGGTGACCACAATTTTTTTTTTTTTTAGCCCATGGGAAAGAATAAAAAGTTGGGATTTACATGCTTATCAGGAAGATGTAATACTCGTATGCATTACAGAAATCACATAGGCTTTGGAGCTAGAGTAAACAATCCCTATGTGACTTTGGAAAAGTTATTTAGCCTCCTGATTATTACCTGTTTTTCCATTAACGTTAATATTATCTGTCTCACCAATTTGTATTATGCAAATATTTTTTCACAGTAAAATTTATGGAATAGTAAAATGATTACCGTAGGGAACCTTTATTTAGCACTGAATAGATGGCATTCCCTGGACATATACTCATTTTATATATTCACTCATTTACTCCTCACAACAGCTGTATGACATAAGGAATATTATTATCCCCATTTTATAAATGAAGAAATTGAAACGTAGAGAAGTTAGTAAGTGGTGGAACTTCGGACTCAAACCCAGAAATTCTGATTTGAAATTTAATGTACTGTGCATTGCTGACTATAAAATATATCAGCCTTATTAGTGGTAAATGACTAGGATATTTGTGGTTAATATAAAGTTTAAGGTGAAGAACAGGCAGCTCAATAGAAGCTGAACTGTGACCCTAGAGTGATTTTAAATTTACCACCAATATGAAATGGTGAACTAAGAGGCAGAAGTGATAGGAGAATCTTAAAAGATGCCTCTGTTGTTTCCCAAGGAAATAGCATCATACACTTGTGTAAAATACCTGTATTTTACCTGCAGAAGAGGAACGAATCAATAATTGAATAGGCTGATTATCCTTGGGTTTCACAAAGAGAAGCAGATGTATCTTATGGAAATAGAAATTTCAAAAACAATGTAAAGCATCTAGGGATCATATCTTGGATACTGTCATAGTGACAACTTTTCAGCAGATAGTCAAAACCCGGATAAAGATTTTTTTCATTAAAAAAGTATTACTTGAAAAGAAGCTGGGTTCTTTACAGTGAATGCTTTTCTGAGAAAGTGTGAAAAAATCATGAGAGTGCCACAGAAGGTACCAGACTTCTTGCTATTCTTCCCGCTAAAGGGTTAAAGATGACGGCCATAGTTAGCGAAAGGACAAAAATGATCAACAGATGAAAACAACGGTACGTTTTTTTAACTTTCAAATTAAACTGCCATTTCAAAAATGTTGCTGTCACTTAAACTGAGAAGTAGAGAATTAATATATTCCTGTAAAAACAGGTGAACCAGGTGCATAGGAAAAATAGTTGGCTATAACAAACCTCCCTATCATAAAAAAATTAACCAGCTGTGTAAATAAAGCATTCTTTCTAAATGTCAGTATCTATCTAAAATTTTACTTTCTTTCAGATGACATAATGTATAAGAAATGACTTGGGAAAATACAAAGGATCGTACACATACAACTTACTAGTGTAATTATTTGGATTCAGCTGGCTTGCTACCATATGGTTTAATAAAAATAAAAGAGAGTATGTCTAGAAAATTATATTAAATCCCGAGTGAACAGAGAGAGAAACTACCCCGGAAGGATTAAATACCATGGAATGTTCCCCCATGTTCATAACATCTGTTTAGGATTGTTAAAAAGCCAAACAATAGGGACATGGACTAAAACAAAATCATTTTAAATATGTGGACCAGGCAAAAGTTTTATTGATCTCAAAAACTTGTATTAAAAAGCACAGTGAGCTGTGCTTAACTACTAGCTTTGCAATTTAAAAATTGCAATGAGCTCTAATGGTAAACCATGCAAAGAAAACAATACTGAGTTCGAATGAGAGTAATAGCACAACACATTAAAGCCATATGTATGTGAGGAAATATTCTAAATACTCTATCCTATTAAAATACCAACATCCAAGTTTACTTCTCCATGTCATTCATCTCAATACCAACTTGATTTCCCTGGGCTGGCATTATGGCTATCCTTTTATCCCCTTTGCTTTTGTTTTTTTCTTTAAAGTTATATCTGGCCCTGCCATTCTACCTATACTGTCTACTTTGTACTCTCATTTCTTCCCATCAGAAGTGCAGTAATGGGTCCTGGCTAGAGATGACTTCCGTAGCTTCCTCCTAATGTCGTACTTAACGTTCTTAAATTCTATATTCTAAAACAGAGTTGCTTGTTCAAATCCCTGTCTCTTCCCCTGGCTTCCATTTCCTCTAATTTCCTTTCACCAGTCTGCATTGCCCTAGTTCCACCTACCTTTCAGGGCTATTACTCCTCCAGGGATACAAAACACCTTCTTCTCTAGGGAAACCTTCTTCTCTAGGGAAACCCTCTTCTCAGTGTGCAGCAAACTTGACAGAAATTTTTCTAAGCTGACTCATTTTTGGGGGCCTGCCTTTCAAAACCCAGTTCTGGTGATTTCTGGTTTCTGGGAAGTCATTCCTGGCTATTTCTAGCCCTCAATCATCTCTGGCTTCTCCCAGATCCTTTAAGACATCTTCTTCTCTTGCTTGCTATAGGTTCATGGGAAGCCCTCTGAACTGGCTACCTGGAATGTAAGCTTCTTAGTGAATGGCTTCATAATTCTTAGTACACTGTAATGCATAAGGTGCCCAAATATTTGTGTTCAATGGATGAGCAGAAGAGAAGACGAAGAAAAAAAGGGTAGACACTACCGTCCTCTGGCTCCAACAACCAACGTTTCTTTTCTAATACATATATTAATGTATCAGTAAAGTGAACACTGCAACTTTTAATGTCTTATTTTAAGTGAAAATAGCAAACACCTTGATAAAAATCTTACTACATTCCAGCATAGCATACATATACTTCAGAAAGAAAACTATCCCTTGTGGTAAACAATCTACCAGCCTCTCTCCATAATTACATTCATCTGGAAGAAAAAAAAATTAATTCTTCTCTTTTCCAATAATATTTTGTATGGCATGGCATCAAAAAGCACTGAAATTTTCTGAATGTTTTACTATTATGAAGCTTCTTGACTCAATTCTTGTCCAAGGTGAAGGAGAAATTTTAAAACTTTTCTTTTGTGAATCTATTAACACAAGTTAGACAGACTGTATCATTTAGGCATCCAATTCTATTTGGGGGACTAAGACACCTCCTAGAGAGGGAATTTGAAGCTCTGTTCATCTCTATTGATCTCTGATCAAATCTATATAGCCCTATTCCTGGGAAGGTCCCTTCTCTAAATAGAATCACCACAAGATCTACGTACCTGAGCTTCCTTCTTTTCTGATGTTCCAGTTTAAGCCAAAAAGCATTAAGAATGAAGAATTTAAGCAGTAGATTCATAATTTATGGTGCATATAAATTTACATTGAATTTTTAAGGACCCTAAAGATATTCCTAAAATTTTATATGTGCTAAAGATTAAATCAGTAGAAAGATATGTGTAATCCACCAGTGGAAAAAAATAAAAAGCAGTATAAAATAATTTTGAAAGCACAAAACAATACAAATGTTATAAATGCAATATGTATTATGGGCTATATATGGTCACTTTAAGAACTCTGGTTGGCATTTTCCCAAAGTATTAAAGTGCTGAAATAACCCCAAGTTATGTTGGATATATATTATTGTATATGCAATATAACATGAATTATACATTTGTAAGGTATCATATGTAACCTTAACATGGTATGTATATCAAAAGCATACCAAATAGAGTGCCAAAAGTGATATCTACCAAGAATTTTATATATTGATTTAATTAATTAATATTCTAACTCTCTTCTCCCCTCTAATTCTCCTTACCATACCTACCTGCTATACAATGCTTAGGGGTAGTTTTCATTTTCCCTTATTATGTCCTTGTAAAAATCTATATCATTTAAAAGTACATGTATTTTTGGTATACATAAATGGCATTATGTTATAGATCTCATTCTGCTTCATACCTTTTTCACTCAGTGTTATGTTTCTCATACTTATTCATGGTGCTGTGAATACATAAAATCTATTAATTCTAAAAACAGAATATTTATCTTTGGAAAACATTTTTCATTTCTTATCTATCCATTCCCCAGCAATAGGCTTTCAGAATGCTTACGACACCTTGCCAGGACAAACAATGCTCCAGTGAATGTCCTCATGCTTATCCCTTGTGGAAGACAGATTTCTAAGATAACCCTCAAGTACCCTTGTATAATCTTCCCTTTGAATATGGGTGGGATCTCAGAACATGATGGGATTTCACTCCTGTGATTAGATCACATTACCTAGTAAAAGGGAAGGGATTTTGCATATGTAGTTATGGTTCCAAATCAGTTGGTTTTGAGTTAATCAAAAAAAAAAAAAAAAAAAAAAGGTAGATTTTCCAGGGTGGGCCTGACTTAATAATGAAAGTCCCTAAAAGAGGAACTTGATCCTTCCTGAAGAGCAGTTCTCTTGCTGGACTTGAGGAACCAAAGAACCATGCATTCTATAGCTGTGAGGAAATGAATTCTGCCACCAACTACATGAGCCTGGAGAAGAACCCCAAGTCTCAGATGAGACCACAGCCCTAGACAACATCTAAACTGCACCCTTGTCAGACCCTAGGCAAAGAGCCCAGCTAAGCCAAACCCAGACTTCTGACCCACATAAACTGTGAGCCAAATGTGTGTTGTTTGAAACCATCAAGGTAGTGATCATCTGTTCTATGACTATGGAAAACTAATAATATCCTGTTGGACATGTTTGAGAATCTCTTTAGGATATATCTCAAAGGGCAGAATTTCTGGGTCACTAGGTACATGTAATACTTAACTTGACCATCAGAGTCTGAGGGTTCCTATAATTTCAATGTCCCTGCCTCTACTTTAATTTTTGCTAACATAACTGTTGTAAAAATCTATCTCATTGATATTATATTTCTCTTATTACTTGTGAGTTTATGCAACTTTCATTTGCTTATTTACGTCCTTAGTTTGGGGAGTTTCCTCTTCTGTAGCTTGGTTGTTCATATTTTTTGACATTTTTCTACAAGGTTTGCTGACTTGATTGTTGTTTTGCTAGCGTTGTTTGTATATTCTAATCCTCATTAGTCCTAGACACCTCAGACATCTTTTCCCTATCTGTCATCTATTTATAAATATTTTCATGCTAGCTTTTTGAAATAAATCCTTACTTTTAATATCATCAAATTCAATAATATTTTCCTTCAAAGTTTGAAAGTTATAATTTTAATAGTGAAGCTTGCCATTTGAGTACATCTCTGTGTAGGACTAATAAGTCTGAGGTCTCATTCACCTAAAAAATACGTAGGGGAGGCGGGAAAGATACAGGACACAGACTGGGAAGCAGACACAGGAGGAAGGCAAAGAGAAAGGTAGGGAGTATACAGCTTCTGACAGTCAAGAGTAGGATTTGGCATCCAGAAAGCAGCCTTTCGAACCTACAGACCATCATACAGAGTGAAGTCAGGCAGAAAGAGAAAAACAGATACTGTATATCAACGCATACATGTGGAATCTAGAAAAATGGTACAGATTATCTTATTTGCAAAGCAGAAGTAGAGGCACAGATGTAGAGAACAAATGTATGGACACCAAGGGGGAAAAGAAGGGGGTGGAGGAAATGGGAGATAGGGATTGACACATATACACTATTGATATTACATATAAAATAGATAACTAATGAGAACCTACTCTACAGCACAGGGAACTCTACCTGATGCTCTGTGGTGACCCAAATGGGAAGGAACTCCAAAAAAGAGGGGATATATGTATACGTATACATATAGCTGATTCACTTTGCTGTACGGTAGAAACTAATACAACACTGTAAAGCAGCTATACTCCAATAAAAAATAATTTAAAAAAAAAAGAGGGGCTTCCCTGGTGGCGCAGTGGTTGAGAGTCCACCTGCCGATGCAAGGGACACGGGTTCGTGCCCCGGTCCGGAAAGATCCCACATGCCGCGGAGCGGCTGGGCCCGTGAGCCATGGCCGCTGAGCCTGCGCGTCCGGAGCCTGTGCTCCGCAACAGGAGAGGCCCAAGTACCGAAAAAAAAAAAAAAAAGACAGGACTATGCAAAGAGGAATTTTTGCTGTTGTTGTTGTTATATTCTTGTGCCTTTAACACAGCAATGGCTAATCCTGGATGATTTAGAATCATATGTCTCTGTAAGTGTAGCAAGAACATCTCTGGACATGATTTATTCTTACTCATAAGATTGGAGGAGGGAGTTCATGACCTAGAAGAAAAGCTCACAACGTTCCAGACTGAGAGTTTTTGGTAAATCAGGGGAGACAAAGATTGAGTAGGTCAGGAGTGTGTTCAAGTTTTCCAATTCTAAATTGCAAGACAGAGAGAGGGAGAAACTTTAGCTAAACAATTTAACATTGAGATGAAAGAAGTATCCTGCCCCCATTTGCAATTTGAGAGTCTGGGAATGGATTGCTTTGTGTGTTCACCCCTACCAACCTGCTTTACTTCCGGACAGTAGTTGGTACAATGTTTACTTTTCTTAAGTCCTCTTGGTTCCTTGATGGCATAGTTGGAACCTAGGGTAGCTGACAGACCTGACTGGAAAGCCAGTGGAGACTCTGCAGCACTGACATGGAGGCTACAGATCAGACCTCCGGATGAAATCTGCATGGGAGATACAGCTGGAAAATGAGATGAGTGGAGTAAACAGGGAGAATCATGGAAACCTGAACAGGGAGGGAAGGAAGGAAGGAGGGAGGGATGGAAGGAGAGAGGGGGAGAGAGAGAGAGAGACAGACAGACAGACTAAAAACTCCACCAACCATTGCCAGGTGGAAGAGGCACAAGAGACCCTGAGGGAGCTGCAAGGCACCACACTGAGGACTTCAACCCTTCCCCTGTTAGCCGAGGACCCATTAGCTACACACACCCCCAGCCACACAGGCAAACCATAAGGAAAGAAGCACAGGAAGTTCGCACCTTATCCAAAAAAAAAAGAGTTCGAACCAGAAAGACTTTTAGGTCAATGCTAACTCTCCACCTTACTCCACTCCATTCCCACACCAACTGCAGGGGGCTCAGAAGGAAGACCAGGTTGGTTACAGACAAAATAAAGAAGCTGCTTTTTTTTTCCACTTGCACATCTGCATAGCAGTGTGACTTAAACATTCCACCCTGCCCTGTTTCATATAAATACGAGGCCACTCAAAGACTGTGACCACTTAGTGTTAAAAACATCTTTGTTTTCATTTAGTTATTTAAAATTAGCTATTCATACCAATGTCTTCTTTCATGGTGTCAGTTAAATCATACTTGAAACTCCCAGATGTTTCACCCTATGTTGACAGGTTTGCTCAGTTGCATGCAAAACATCTGGCTAACTAGCAAAATTTTGCACTTTTTCACTGTATGTTGGATGTGATGTAGACTCAGTCCAACACTTAGAAACATCACAACATAATCCAACACAGCTGTGAATCATTTAATGCTGCTCTGGATCCCCGGGACCTCCATTTGTCTTAAGATGATCTTTCTTTGGTGGAGTGTGACCACGTACTGTAGGAAAACTCAGCTGAACGCTAACATACTATTAGAATGATCCTATGGCTGGAACTTTGTAAAAATGAGCATAGTACTCTACTTCACATTCAAAGACATGCGCTAAAACTTCACAAGCATGGCATTAAATTGAAGTGCACCCTTGGGAGACATTCATCATGGCAGATGTATTATGAAGAGTCACCTCCCAATCTAATCAGGGAATTCAAGTGAGAAATGGAAACGAATGTAATATATCTAGGCAAAGCACCCCACTCATGCCCAGAAGAGACTATAAATGCCCATATGTATCCCAGAATCTATGTTCAGAACACTGAAAGAGAATCATCACAAAGTCGGAACACATTTTCTAAAACAGGAATCGCTTTCCTTCAATCTTTGATGTGGGGAAAAAAGTATTTCTAGAAAGTGAGTTTGGTTAGATATGACAAGTTATTGTTATAAAGATGCCAGCTCACATGAACACCATAAAATATTATTCCAAATTAAGACATACTTATTTAAATGGCATTTTTATATCAGAAGATGTTCAGACTTGCTACAGAAATAATTAAGTTTGTTCACTTTATTCTGAATTTGCTGAACATGGACATGGAATAAAGTCTCAAGTCCATTATTATATTTTGTTTTGCCAGAGCATGGTTGCAGCAGAATAAAACATACGACAGCATCTTCAGGTCTCATCTTCTGTTAGTCAAAACAAAATACAGTTTTCAGTGAACAAACTTTAATCTCATGATATTTTCATTCATTGCTGTCTTGAGAACTAAATGTCCTTGGATAATTAATTCAAATACACAGTACCTTCAAATGCAAAAATTCATATATAAAATATTATAGTGCTTTAGATCTTGAATGGATGCCACTTAAAGTTGTTTATCAATAAAATCAAGTCTCTATATATTTTTTACTTAGGGCATTTGTAGTTTACACAACATAAAATCTACCTGTCAAACTAATTTTCAAAATTTTTACGTTATTTTCATTACCTGCTTCTAAGGCAGGTTGAGATTTTTGGCTCAACCCAAGATATAAAGATTGAGTCATTCAGGCAGTTGGAGGTGTTAAGTTTAATGTTAAAGACCAGTCAAGAAAGTTCAAACTGAGGCTCTCATGACCTCCTAACTACCAGAAGAGCTGCTGCTTCTTATTGAATATGCAACTCCCCTCCATATTTGATTAATGATGTGTGCTTGTGTAAACGTCCTTGACTATGCCATAATTCTTATTCTGTGTCATAATTCCTATTTTATATCTTAAGTCAGATTAACCATTTTCCATGTTCCTTTTCCATGTTTCATCTCTAGGTTAAGATTGGTCTACATAAGCCAAAAATAAATTGAAATAGGATGTGCTGGAAATGTCTGATGCATATCCTTGGATCCTACAAAATTTACTTCATGATATCCCTTTACGTTTCCAGATATTTTCCTTTAGGAAGATTCAGTGCCTTGGTTCACCTGATTCTCCAGTCAAAAACTCATAGAGAAAGATAGGTGTTAGCTCTTCTCTAAATATTTGACAGAATTCACCTGTGAAGTCATCTGTTCTTGGGCTTTTGTTTGTTGGAAGATTTTTAATCACAGTCTCAATTTCAGTGCTTGTGATTGGTCCGTTTGTATTTTCTATTTCTTCCTGGTTCCATCTTGGAAGGTTGTACTTTTCTGAGAAGTTGTCCATTTCTTCCAGGTTGTCCATTTTATTGGCATAGAGTTGCTTGTAATAATCTTTCATGATTTTTCGTATTTCTGCAGTGTCAGTTGTTACTTCTCCTTTTTCATTTCTAATTCTATTGATTTGAGTCTTCTCCCTTTTTTTCTTGATGAGTCTGACTAATGGTTTATCAATTTTGTTTATCTTCTCAAAGAACCAGCTTTTAGTTTTACTGATCTTTGCTATTGTTTCCTTCATTTCTTTTTCATTTATTTCTGATCTGGTCTTTATGATTTCTTTCCTTCTGCTAACTTTGGGGTTTTTTGTTTTTGTTTTTCTTTCTCTAATTGCTTTAGGTGTAAGGTTGGGTTGTTTATTTGAGGTGTTTCTTGTTTCTTGAGGTAGAATTGTATTGCTATAAACTTCCCTCTTAGAACTGCTTTTGCTGCATCCCATTGGTTTTGGGTAGTTGTGTTTTCATTGTCATTTGTTTCTAGGTATGTTTTGATTTCCTCTTTGATTTCTTCATTGATCTCTTGGTTATTAAGTAGTATATTGTTTAGCCTCCATGTATTTGTATTTTTTTACATATTTTTTCCCATAATTGATATCTAGTCTCATAGCGTTGTGGTCAGAAAAGATACTTGATACAATTTCAATTTTCTTAAATTTACCAAGACTTGATTTGTGACCCAAGATATGATATATCCTGGAGAATGTTCCATGAGTACCACAATGTTCATTGCAGCTCCATTTACAATATCCAGGACATGGAAGCAACCTAAATGTCCATCAACAGATGAATGGGTAAAGAAGATGTGGCACATATATACAATGGACTATTATTCAGCCATAAAAAGAAATGAAATTGAGTTATCTGTAGTGAGGTGGATGGGCCTAGAGACTGTCATATAGAGTGAAGTAAGTCAGAAAGAGAAAAACAAATACCGTATGCCAACACATATATATGAAATCTAAAAAAAAGAAAAAGAAAAATGGTTATGAAGGACCTAGGGGTCAGACAGGAATAATGGTGCAGATGTAGAGAATGGACTTGAGGACACGGGGATGGGGAAGGGTAAGCTGGGACAAAGTGAGAGAGTGGCAGGGACTAATATATACTACCAAGTGTAAAATAGATAGCTAGTGGGAAGCAGTCACATAGCACAGGGAGATCAGCTCAGTGCTTTGTGACCACCTAGAGGGGTAGGATAGGGTAGGTGGGAGGGAGATGCAAGAGGGAGGAGATATATGTATAGACGATTCACTTTGTTATAAAGCAGAAACTAACACACCATTGTAAAGCAATTATACTTCAATAAAGATGTTTAAAAAAAAAACCTCATAGAGCTCAATGGTCCAGCACTTAAAAATCTTTCTGAATACATTATCACAAAACAGACACACCACAGCTATTCATGGCTTTATATTTCAGTTATTTCCAGAACAACAATGGACAATATAAAATAAGCCACATTCTGAAAGTCAAGTCTATATTTAAATGTATGTTCAGAACACTGCTATTTACATTTACAATATTTAGCACATTATGAGATTTTTAACACTTTGTACAATCAGTAAAAAAGGAGTTCTATTTATTAAGAGTTATTAAAAGCCACCATTTAAGACAATTTCTTTTCAGCCACCCTTGGCATCCTATGAGATGGAAAAAAAAAAAGGTTTAAACATACAAATACTACACAAGCTTTTAGACTATGAAATAGTAAAACACTTGAATTTCCCAAATATTAACTGCAAATAATTTTGAAATGTGGTTAATCTTTCTTCGGGTAAATTGAGAAAGAATTCTGTCAGAAAAGTAGAACATATTTAACTTGGAGAAAGAAAAAGTGCCTTTTTATTTTTAAATAAGAGTTTTCTGTTTTCGAGCAGTGGTACTTGGCTGTTTCGATGTAGATCTGCTTGATTACAAATCCAAAGAAAATGTTCTAAGAACAGTCTACTTGTTTGCTCTAGGTTTAGGACTTGATGTAAGCCTCATTAGGTTGGTGAAAGCTTACTTTCACAAAGATTTCATGTTCGCAAATAAAACACCAGGAAATGATCCCGGTGAGAAAATTATACAAAGTTGTATTCATGAGTAGGTTTGGCTTGAATCACTAGAATGATAAAATTAAACTCCTGTGCCTGTGTACTAGTTGTGCAGCAGATTTTATTTGCCCTAAATTGGAGGAAATCACCATTTCTTGCACTTAAAGAGATCTACTTGAATTTGTGCAACTTTTTAACCTTTATTTTTTGGTTACTTAGGACATATGTATTATTTTGAGATTATTTATTCCAAAAAGTCTAATTCAAATAGGCCTTTTGGTGCCATAATATTTCATTACAAGATTATTTCATTTCCAGTCTGTGAGCTCCATGAGCTCAGAGCCCTCCTCGTATTTGTCTTTTTACTCAAAGAAATGATGGGGGTAACTGGTCACTTAACTCTCCAATTAGTTATACAATGGATTCCTGAAGATTACTTAAATAAAAGTATTTTATTTGTATTTCTAATCTTTTTTTTTCTTTTTTTACTCCATACTAATGTTCTTTAACAGGCTATTGCTATCACAAGTCTGTGAATAAAGTAACTACATAATATTTTAATTTATTTATTTTCACCTTACCTGAAGTCTACACTTTTTACCACAGCTACTTAGTTCTACATATTTTAGTCCCTATTCACCTCTTTTGGACCCGCACTCACTCACCTCCCCACCCACCCGAATCCAAGTTCCCATGATTTGAGGGATACAAGGTGGTTTCCAGAAATACCCATAATATATCACAATGAGATACATTTACAGTGAAATAGTAGCAACTGAGACATTAAAATGAAACCTGGGTTTGAGTTGATATAAAAAATGTATTCCTTTAAACCCTGTGGCCTTTGAAAGACAGACTAGCTACTTGAATTTGAGCTTTCCAGGAGCCAACAGAAAGAGGCAAAGTAGATCACTTACATGATTCTCAACATCTGGTAAAATCAAACCAACTGCTTAGGAATCATATGACTGTGATTACTACCAAAGCCAGAGAGAATTGTTGTCGAACACCTCATGACTATGGGGTGGACACCATCCTCCCAGGAAACGGTACAACATGAAAGGAAGTAGCACAATATTTAAGTAGATTTCACAAAAAGCAAATTGATGTAGAGTCAAAACATTGTGATCCAAATACCTGTCCTCTGATTATCTGGTTAACCTTGGAATCAATTTTAGAAAATCTGGATAAATAGGTAACATACATTTTTTTTCACTCACTCATTAATTAATTAATTAATTCCATGAGAACTTCTTGACTTAGATTTTCTTTATTCTGCACACTGTACAATATAGCATATAAAAGAGAGAAACTGTCCCTTTATCTTGAACTTGTAGTCTGGGAACTGATACAGACATCAAACAAGCTTTTCTATAATACAATGAGATTGGTATTTTATTGTAATATTTATTGTGAGATATATGGTATTATGGGATATATGGCAGAAAATGCTAAGCTAGTTAAGGAGGGCAGAGACAGTTTCATGGGAGAAGTTATGTCAAAACTGGAACCAGATAGTAAATACGAGTCAGCATAAGAGTCGAAATTGCAGACAGAGGCTGGAACCAGTTCATACAGAGCCTTGTAAGGCATGAGAAGGAGTTTGGATTTCATCCGAAGACCAATAGAAGCCACTGAAATATGTTAAGTAGCAGGACAATATGATCTGATTTGAATTTTTGTAGCCCTAGCTCAGAAGTCGGGAAAGAACTGATGATGGTCTAGATTAGACTAGTGACAGTGGAACTGGACAGGTGAGATGGATTAAAGAAACAGAAGGTAAAACTGCCAAGACTCAGTGATTTATTGGAGAGGAGATACACAGATTTCACTTCCAGACAGATAGATAAAAAATCAAATAACCTACTAAGACAAAAAATATTAGTTATCATTCTTGCCTACTAGTTCATGAAATACAGCTGTGTCATCCACATGCAAGAGAATCCTTTCTTTTTTATTCTCTATTTCAATTGTAGGGGGAATGTTACATACATGTTACAGAAACATGTTATCAAATTGTAATGTACAAGATTTAAAAGAAAGAAACTGAAGTGTACCCCTGTTGTATCCTAATGGGTATTGTTACATGATTTATCCAAAGGCTGTTCCTACTGACCCTGACTCCAAAAGTCATATGAAGGGAAAAGTTCTTCACAAGCATCAGTAACATAGTATCTGTATAGAAATCATAAAATTAGTCCATAATCAACTGCTGTCCCACAGAGTAAAAGACCAAGGAAAGTGCAACAAAAGCTTAAGAAATTGATGCCATTCCTAATAGATCCCTTCACATTGTGACAAGGAATGTAGCAGGGATAAATAGTAGAATAGCTAAGAATAATTGATGGAAATAAGTTTGAATATTTGGGCACGTTCCGGGAAAGCCCCTGATATCTAAGATAAAAAGAAAATCTTACAAGCTTCCAGACTAAATGATAGTATTACTTTCAATGGCTAAATAATCAGATGGTATCAACTTCATATCTGTTTCACTGGAAGTTAGGAGATTCCAAAATGGCACCTATTGATTACTGAGAGCAAAGAAATGCACTCCGAGATATATCCAACCAAAACTACATATGTGGAAGAACTCAGAGAGCAAGGCCTTCCACTTCCCTGGGGGATGGAGTAAGCAGGAGGCCACACTCCCAACTGCGGAGGCAGGGGGAGTGTAGTAGAAATCAGATTAACAAACACAAATCATCTTTTAGAAAACAGCAGAGTGCTGCTGAGACAACCATACTTGGAGAGGATAAGATTTCAGAGTGGGGAGAACTTTGAAAAAAATGAGCTGATTTATGGGGCAGCTTTGACTTGTAGAGCAAGAGTGTTTGCCAATAGGAGCCAAACAGCAGACTGAGATCCCAGGTTTTGCACCTGTAGAGGGATGCCACTGTGGGGAGAGACAACCAAAATGGCCAAGTTTTCTCTCAAGATATTTGCTGAATTCTGAGCCTGGGCAAAGAAGGGGCAGAGCCAAACACCTAAGAAGAATGCCTCCAAAAAGCAATTTACCACACTCAATAGTCTTAAGAAACAAATACCAGGGTGTAAAACCTGTCAGAAAGAGGAGCCATGGAAACTACACAAGCCTCTTAATTAGAACTCTGGAGGCCCCGGTGAACCAGAGGTAAAGGGGGCCTGAGCAAGGTCATTATCCAAGTTCTACTCAGTCTTTTCTTGATTGGTTTAAGGTGATTGACCTCAACTCTATCTCCAGCAGATGGAAGGGGAACCTACCCTATAGATCAGTGATCCCCAACCTTTTTGGCACCAGGGACCAATTTCACGGAATACAATTTTTCCACGGACTGGGTGGCGGGATGGTTCAGGTGGTAACGCGAGCAATGGGCAGCGATGGGGAGTGGCAGACGAAGCTTTGCTCGCTTGCTTGTCCACAACTCACCTCCTGCTGTGTGGCCGGTTCCTTACAGGCCAGGGACAGGTACTGGTCCATGGGCCAGGGGCTGGGGACCCCTGCTATAGATGATATCACCTAGCAACTCTATAGTTCTTACACACAATTCAAGAAAAACTTAGTAGACACATGAAAATATGGGAACATATACCTAAAATCCAAGAGAAAAAAAATAGATTGAGCACTTATGATAGTATATATACTATGATACTGACTAGTCATAAGAAAAATTTATATTAATTGTAATGTTCAATTCTATAAGAGATTTATATATGTATTTATGTGTCTGTTATATTTCAAATACCCTTCTGAGCTAGAAACCCTGTTAATGAAGCACCGGTATTGCCAGGCCAACCAATGTTTGACTATGTTACTTTTTATCCATAACCCAAATTTTCCCATATATCTTCTCAGTCATTTTCCTCTCTGTAAACTTCTAAACCCCATTTGAAACTCTTTGAATAGGAATATCCACATACACGGCCCTCCAAAAGCTTACTATTCTATTAATTGCATAAAAATTAGTTCATTGTGATATTACTGGCATAAATTCAGGGCTTGTTAACAGAAATAACCAAGAATGGAGCTTGCATATATGATGTACAATCTATATATTGGCTCTAGTTTTTAGACTTTGGGCTGTATTCTTGGCTCACCACTTCTTGTGATCAGAATGTCATAACTTAATAATGTCTTCCTTTTTAATATGTTTGAATTTACAAGTTTCATGTTGATCCAAAAAGTTTCTCTTTGCTAAATCATACACACCTACTTCTACTAACTTCACACATTTGACATCTAATGAATACAAAATGATATAGTATGTATATTTTATAAACAGAAATTATATGAAGAACCTCCTGCATATTAACTTATTTTTTCCAATTTTAATAATACATTTTCATCCTGATCAGTTACCCTCATCAGAAATGTCTACATTTTATAAGTGGACTCCTCAAAAAAAAAATTTGTGTGTGGTAAAAAAAATAAATTAAATTTGGCATCTTAACCATTTTTAAGTGTATAGTATAGTAAAATATATTCACATTGTTGTGAAATAGATCTCCAGGACTTTTTCATCTAGCAGATCTGAAACTCTATATCTGTTAAATAACAACTCCCCTTTTCCCTCTCCTCCCAGGGCCTGGCAACCACCATTCTACTTTCTGTCTCTTTGAATGTGACTATTTTAGGTATCTCATATAAGTGAAATTATACAGTGTGTCTTTTTTGAATGACTTAATTCACTTAGCATGGTTTCCTCTAGGTATATCCATGTTGTAGTATGTGACAGGGTTTCCTTTCTTTTTAAGGCTGAATAATATTCCATTGTATTTGTATATTCCATTGTTATCCACTCATCAGTTGGACATTTTTTGCTTTCACCTCCTGGCTGTTGTAAATAGTGCTGCTATAAATATTGGTGTGCAAATATCTCTTCAAGACCCTGCTTTCAATTCTTTATATCTGGAAGTGGGATTGCTGGCTCATATGGTAGTTCTAGTTTTAATTTTTTGAGGAACCTCTATACTGCTTTTCATAGCAGTTGCATCTTTTTCCAATCCCATCAACAGAGTGCAAGGGTTCCAGTTTCTCCACATCCTCACCAACATTTATTTTCTATTATTTTGATAATAGCCATCCTAATGGGTGTGAGGTGATATCTCATTGTGGTTTTGATTGGTATTCTTTCACGATTGTTAATGCTGAGCATCTTTTCACATGCTTGTTAGACAGCTGTATACCTTCTTTGGAGAAATATCTATTCAAGGCCTTTGCTCATTCTTTAATTAGGTTATTTGACTTTTTTGTTTTTGATGTTGTTACTGAGTTGTAGGTTTCTTTTTATATTCTTGATATTAACCCCTTATCAGATATATGATTTCCGAATATTTTCTCCCATTCCATAGGTTGCCTTTCCACTCTGTTGATTCTGTCTTTTGGTGTACAAAAGTTTTCAAGTTTGATGTAGTCCCATTGTATGTTTTTGCTTTTGTTGCCTTTGCTTTTGGTGTCATTTCCAAGAATTCATTTCCAAGTACAATGTCATAAAGCTATTCCTCTATGTTTTCTCTAGTAGTTTTGTAGTTTTAAGTCTTACATTTAGATCTTTCATCCATTTTGAGTTAATATTTGCATGTAAGATAAGGTTTTAATGGCATTCTTTTGCATGTAGATATCCACATTTACAAACACTATTAGTTGAAGAGACAATTCTTTCCCTATCGAGTGGTTTCAGCACCCTTATTATAGATCATTTGACTGTATATTCTAGGGTTTATTTCTGAGCTCTCTATTCTATTCTGTTGGTCTATGGATATGTCTCTATTTGTAATCAAAACTACACTGTTTTGATTACTGTAACTTTATACTATGTTTTGAAATCAGGAAGTGTGAGTCTTCCAATTTTTTTCTTTTTTAAAAATGTTTGGCTATTCAGGGTCCCTTGAGATTCCATATGTATTTTAGGATAACTTTTGCAGAAATAGAAAAATATACCATTGAGAATTTGATAGTTATTGCATCAGATCTATAGATGGCTTTGGGTAGTATGGACATATTAACAATATTAAGTCTTCCCATCCATGAACGTGAGATGTCTTTCCATTTGTTTTGTGTCATCTTAATTTCTTTCAGAAATGTTTTGTTGTATCCAGTGTACAAGTCTTCTACCACCTTCTTGATGCTACTATAAATGGAATTAAGTTCTTACTATTTTTTGGATAATTCTTTGTCAGTGCATAGAAACAACTGATGTTTGTGTATTGATTTTGCTTCCTGCAACTTTGCTGAATTTATTAGTTTTAGCAGTTATTGTTGACTTTTTAGGGTTTCTTACATATAAGATTATGTCATACATGAACAGAGGTGATTTTACTTCTTCTTTTCCAGTTTGCATGCTTTTATTTAATTTTCTTATCTAATTGCTCTGCATTCTAATTTTTATTCTTCTGTCTAGGTATTCTGGTTAGTTGGTAAGTTTGATTTTTGTGATTCATTAATTATTTGGCTTTTGATATTGTCATTGTTGTGTCTGTTAATAATATTAACATTCAGTCTTATTGAACAAGTCATCAGATTAGTAAAGCCTATATATTCCAATACATCTAATTTTAAAATCAGCAATTTAATGATAGAATGTGAAAAGAATATTTTTCAATGAAGGAACAAAAGTAGTATTTTTAAAATTTTTACTATTGAAAATATTTTATATATGAGAAAGTACAGTGAATAGTATAATGAACCTCCATGTGCTCATCATCAGCTGCAACAAAATCCTGGCCAGTCTAGTCCCATGTACATACACATCCATTTATCCCCACTTCCAGATTATTTTCATTCCAAGATGTTGTTTCATCCACAGATATTTCAAAATATATGTGTAAGAGGAAATTAATTACAATATCATAATCACACTAAAATTTTAAGCACTTCCTCTTCAATTATCAAATATGTACTATAGGTTCAATTTGCTGGACTATCTTATAATTTTTTTTAGAGCAGTTGTTCAAATAACTATAAAAATAAAGTCTATATATTGTAATTAGTTGCTACATTTCTTAAATTTCATGTGATTTATACATTTCTCCTTTTTCTACAATTTATTTTAAAAATTGAGTCAATTGTCCAGAGAAGTTTTCTATAGTTTAGATTTTACTGATTGCATTCCAGTGGTATTGCTTGGTGTGTTCCCTCTCCCTATATCTCCTTAAATTGGTAGCAAGATCTAGAAATTTGATCAGATATAAGTTCAGGGCTTTTTTGTTTGTTGTGTTTGTGTGTGCGTGTATATGTTTGTCAAAAATATTTCATAAGTGGTCTTGGATACTTCCATTCAAAACAGTTTCATGGCTGATTTTCTCTAAGTAGCTTTACTCTTCCTTAAATATTATTATTATTTTAGAGTAATAATTTTTATCATTGCATAGGATTTTACAGTTTCAAAATTACTTTCATATACACAAGTACACTGACATTTACAATATTGCTGCAAGGTAGGTGTTAGGTCCAGGACTTGATTTTACCCAGTTACAAACTAATAAGTTAACGTGTTATTGCTCATAGATGCTGGCGTAAAACAACAGACTCCTGGGTCACAGAGCAAGGAATGCATTACTCATGAACATCAACATATTTCTGTTACTTTCCTTTTCTTCTTAATCCCATGGAAGTGATGGGAAATGGCCCAAATGGATTCTACACATGCAATGGGGTCTGTCATAGCTGAGTAACAACACTTAGCTTGGGGGGTCGACAAAACTTATAGCAAGCAGTAAGAAAGCATCTCTTTGGCCAGGAGATGAGTAATTCTCTCACCTCTGAAATTCACCAGGTACATAAACGATCTTGAAAAATGGCCTGTGGAAGAGCGGTTAGAGTCTTATAGGCACACCTATAGGATTGCTATAGGCCCAAGGAAGAGTATTCTTCCACCAATAGATACAGTAGATTGTTTTCTCACATTTCTAAAAAGGACATTAAGGCTCCATGTGAATTAGGGTCACAAAGTAAACAACAGAGTCAGGACTAAAATCTAAGCATTCTGAAATGCCCTCTGTAAACCATCATTAAAGAGTGAACTGGAAGAAAATTAACTTAGCAGCACAGGGAGGTGACAAGGAAGCTTCTCTCTAAGAGTTAAATGTAGGAGAAAATAAAAAATTTGAATCAAATTTGAATCAAATGTGAATCAACACTTCAAATTTGCATTATTAGTATAATCGAGAAAGCCCCAAGATAAAATTTCTGCATTCCTAAAAGAAACAAATATAAAGCAATTATAGAAAACCACAACTCTATTAAGTGTCACAGAATTACTGAGATTCAAGTCCCAAGAAATATTAGTATACATGTGAAAATTACAGAATATACAAGGAAGTAATTCATCAGAAGCAAGAGACAGCAGTCATTACAAGAACACTAGTTGATAGAGCAATTTGATAAAGACTATAGTGTAAGAATATTTTAAGTGTTTAAAAAGAAAGCTTCAAAAGTATAAGAAATTACAAAGAGACATGAAAAATAACTATTTGATAAAACACTAAAACTTTAAGAACTGAAAAACAATCATGAAAAATAAAATCTAAAATAATGGGATCGTTTCAGATCAGACAAAACTGAGAATTAATAAACCAGAAGGTTAACAACAACAACAAAAATTCTCAAAAGTCAAAACAGTAAGATAAAGAAATGGAACATGTGAAAGAGATAGTTACAGGCAAGGCCAATGGGATAGAAACATCCAATGTTCCCACGATAACAATTTGCAAGAGATAGGGCAAAGGATAAAAATTTGTCTAGAGTTAATAAAACAATGTGAATACTCAAATGTATGAATCCCAAATAAAAATAAATCCCAACCTAGACAAATCATACTGACATAAGAAAAGAGATTTTTAAAAAGGCAACCAGAAAAGAAAGATTACCTATGAAGGAATTACAATTAGAGAAACAAATATATTCATCAATAAAAATCAATGTCAAAATACTGTAGTATTTTCAACTTGCTAAGATAAAAATATTAAAATAAATTTTATATGATGCTTACCAATCATTCAAAAGTGAGAGGAAAAAGATATTTATAGTTTTTTTTAAAGTAAGATGTTATCACTAAGATCTCCATTGAAAAAACAATGGCCTGGAAGAAGAAAACTAAACCAGATGGAAGCACACAGATCCAGTAATTTATTTACTCCTTCAACAAATATTTATTAGGCACTTCCTTTGTGCCAGGTATTTTTCTTGCTACTGGGATTATAACTGTTCAAGAAGCAATAATGTCTATCACATTATTTTCTGTAATTGAAATTGGATGAAATCACATAATTATAACATAATACGGATTGTTTTTCACAGTTTTGATATCCTTTTGTAGCATAATTTAAAAGCAGCCAATATTTCTCTTTCCTCGGCCTCTTAACCATGAACTTTACCTCCCATGATGAACCAGTGTACTTCCTTTTATGAAACAATAAATGCTATGCAATCCAACTATTCAATCCCTTAGAACCACAGGCTCAAATTTCTGGCATAAGTCTCTCATCCTCCCAGCATTCAGCAAATACTTATAAACTGAATTCAGTTGAGTCTAGTTGAACTGAATTAAACTGATCCAAGTATATCTGTGCTTAATCAATGCCAAAAATAAAGTCAGTGGGAGCAAAAGGAACAGTAAACTGTATAAACAATACAGAGTTGAATTGGGGGCTAAAGAAAGACAAAGACATTTCCAAAGGCATCCACCTGCCCTACACTCTTTTGGTATTCTTAGAGAGAATCTTAGATGGATAGCACATATAAAAATAGCTCACACCTGAAGGGTTAGATCACAAAGAACAAACAGATCAAAAGCAGGATGTGGCTCTGCATTTTATAATGTCTAAAGCGAGAAAGACTCCTTGGTTCATTAACTGTACATCACTCATTACTTCTAAATATTACAAGTGCATCACATCATCTTTGTCCTTGAAAAAAAAACAGCTGTAATTTGACTAAATCTGTCATCAATGTTGCTAATTGACAAGTGAGAAAATTACACAGCAGATGTAACTGTGTAGCCTAACTCTTTTTAAAGTAATAGTCTTTCCAGAATAACAGTGCAGCTGTTATCTTTATGCGGAAGACAGGATCTTAGGACAGAGGGATGGGGCTTCAGATGGTCAGAATTTACCCACCCAATCCTGAACCCCGGCTATTAGGCGGTCATGGCATTCAAATATTATGATTTATGATGACCAAGCTGGAGGAGACTTTGGAGGTGTCTTCTCCAAACACCTCGCTTTACAAATGAGGAAACTGGGGACTCAAAAGGCACATGCTGGTGAGAGAAATGGGCTGACTGATTTTTACAAGTGACTGTTGCTTATTATTTTGTTACAAACCTGCTATTTAAGAACTTTGTTTATAGCAAAGACTTCTTTTTATACTAATTCTCCAGAAGAATTTATAGTGAAAAAAATATTTAGCAACCAGCTACCAGTTGTCTCAACAGCAGGGAAATTCACTTAGTGATATTTCTACTGCTAGAATGCTGACTCTCAGCCACAACATGATATATTAAGGAGGAGTCTAATGAAAACTCACCCACCACATAAAACAGGCATGGAAATAAACCAGGGTCCATAAGCACATAGTGTGAAAGTACTTTAGATATAATGGAAAGCCGGCAGAGGGGTTAACCAGTCAGTTCTAACAGAAACCTAAAAATACAATAGATTTCCTAACAAATCTTTTTGTGTTTTCATTTTATTTTCACAGGGACAATTTGTTTGTGTGTGTGTGTGTGTGTGTGCACGCACGCGTGTGCGTGCGTGTGTGTGTGTGCATGCTTGTGTGTGTGCGTGTGTGTGTGTGTGTGTTTTGTGTGTATGTGTTGAGTCTCTGATTTTATCCATTTAGGTAAATGCTTAGGTTCTCTTCATTCTGTATTATGACTTGGACACAAGTATTCATACCATTAAGTAAACAATTAGTTATTTTTGACTTACACATATACTAACCTGGTATTTTGGAATATTCTGATCAGTACTATCTATAAAACATATACGAATATATGGCAATTAATACAAAATATACCTAGTATAATTCCTGGGACTATGTAAGAAGCCAACAAATGTTTACTGAATTGAAATATTTATACCCATAAATGCCCAATGCATTTCCAAGTGAGAAGGCTTATCTCTGGAGCACTTGAGAGCAAGAAGTTTTCCTTGAACTTCTATATCCTCCGTACTTATGCTGCACAAAGATATGACTGGGAAGAAAATTATTTCTGAGTCTCTATTTTTCTTTCTCTGTGTTTGCTGAGTAACCAACATAGCTACAATTGGGGATGCAACTGTTCCACAGGCTTCCATGTTTCCTTCTCAGCAAATTTTGAGAAAAATTGTTGGAACTGCCATTCAGTGGTCAGAACAGCTTGTAATGTTTTATCCCCTTCCTGATTTAATTGAATACATTGTTGTCCATAAAGGAAAATTACATGCTTTTTATGGAATGCATTTTACTACGGGTTTCAAAAAATGCAAAATTGGAGCACAAGCCTTTTGGTAAACTGAATATTTCATATACTTAAAATATGAAAAGAAAACAATGTCTCCAGAGAATGCTGACTTAACGTGTCCTTGATTGAGATGCTACCCTCCATGTTCTCACTCTTGTTCTGGATAAAGCTTTATCAATGTGCTGCTCCTGAAAGAGTACAGTTGTGTTTTATGTATTATTTAGTCTTATAAAAATGAGGCAGAAGGTACCTGGCTCTGTCAGAATGATTACCTGCAGGTTCCTAACACTGGACCACATCCATATGTTGGAAATGAAAACAATATTCAATTTGATAGACTAGGTCGGGTAAATCTAATTATCCCTAAGTGATTTTTTTCTCATAGTTTAAACTAATTAATTAATTCTATTCAATCATCTCAATGTCCATCTTTTCACACTAGAAGAATGGATTCACTAGAGAAGAGTCCAAATTTTCTAAATGATACCAGGTCCAATGTGTAGCCTTTCATCCAAATCTGCATATAGTCTATTCAAAAAGAATGTCTTTTATAAGAAAGAGAATGATCAGATATTACACGCTGAAAATAGTTTATGTTGCATTCACCTGAACTCAATTCTCATTAGATTCCCTTCAGTGAACTTAAATTCCAGCATTTAAATCTATATAAATACATAGTGTGATATAAGTAGTAATTTTAATGATATTTCTGTTGCTCTCAAATTCTAGAAGTGGAGGTTTTTATTTCAACTTTATCATAGTAGTTATGCTTATAGACCCTCACATAAAATCTCTTTCCTATGATAGCTCAGCATGTAGCTCACCTATGAAACTTAAATGTGAACTATTAATTTTTAGGTATGATATATTAATATTACTGAAATATCCCAAGTATTTTGGGGTTTTCCAAAAAATCAATATGAAATAAAACAGCATTAAATTATTTATTAGTAACAGCCATATTAAATTTGGTAGCATAGCAGAAGAAGGGTAGAAAGAGAAAGAAAACAACTCAGCAAACTCAATCATGTTCTCAATGTACTTGAAATTACTGGGGAGTTAAAACAAAATCATTTTATTTTATTTTGCATTGTGCATGAAAGTTTGGGGACTAGAACTCAGTTGGTAATTGCTGAACATCCTTATCAGCACCACTGGTGCCTACTTGCCAAAGGAGGCTGCTGGAAAGGAGCCCAACACTTATCTCTGATATGCCCTTCACATTGATGAAATATAATTTGCCTAAGATACTCCACCAGTCTGCAGTTGCCTATTGCTTCCATAATTACTAACGGCCCTACAGGAAAAATTTAACATTTCTGAACAGCTGTGTCTAAATACGTTCTTTAAAATTCTAAATATTACTAACACCTAAAAAAAATAATAAGGAAAAAGAACTAAACATAATGCCTTCCCAAGCCTACTGCATTTTAAAACTACAGCATATAAGGACCTCACTTCAGGCCAATCAGAACAAGATCTCTGGTGACAGGACCTGAGTATTTGAAGTTGTATGCTCTGGGTAACACTAATATGTGTCTAAGTTTGAAAACAACTGGCTGAATGTATACAAAGATTCCTAGAGTTTCTCATCTCTTGCTGTTTTGAATACAGAAGGAGTTTTTTTCATGTTCATGATTGAACGATATTACAGACAGAATAGGTCTCCCAGAGTAGAAAGTTGGCAGAGAAAGGCACTGGATTAGAAAAAAATCTTCAAAGTCATAAGGATTGAATTATTATTTATTAATAATAACCATTGGTATTTATTGCTAACCATGTCCCAGTCACTGTGTTAAATGTTATATGTGCACTGTCCCATTTCTCAAGTACCCATAGCTAATAAAATAACTAGGATTTAAGTTGGGTTTGATCTGATTCTATTTTTTAAATTTTACCCACTCCCCTTCACTATAGTATTTCTCAAATAGAAATATGCAGAACACTGCAGGACCCATGGATGATTACTGATTGTGATCCACTGTAAGGTTGATTTTTTGAGTAAATATTTCATGTCAATTTATGTCAATGTCCATGTTCATTCTGAATCACCTGGAAAAATGCTTAATAATTAAATATTAGGCACCAATGTAAATATCCATGTTTGTGTTTAGAATCACATTGATAAATAACACTACTTACTTGCCCACATCTAAGGAATGAATGAGAAAGGAACACAGGGATTCAAAATGTGAAGGTCTGATTCCATCAAGTGAAGGCCGAATGTCATCATGGTTCACAGTAAAAATGAATATTAAATGTAAATACACAGAGAAAAATTGGCACAGGAATTGTTATCATGGGACACATAGAAGAATGCGCTTGCCCAAATCAGAACTTGACATCTGCATCCTTCCCCTTAAAAGGGGTATCCAGACATGCCCCACACCACTGACCCCCCAGAAATCTTACTGAGGTAGAAGGTCCCTGAACTTTTGTAGTATTTATTTCCCACCCTCCGACATGCAAACGTCTTACAATTAAGTCTAGAACAGTTGCTACTTCTCACTCATTAGGGCCCGTCAACATGAATGTCACCAGTGTAACGAACCATTATAATACCTTGTGGAAGAGAGAGACGATCAAGATCTCTCTATGACAAAAATCATGACACAAAGCTTGAGAGCTGATACACCCCTGATACACAGTGAAGGCATACTGCTAGCCTTGCCAGCTGAAAGCAAACTGCTTGTGGTGTTCCTCATGACAGAGTTAGAGAAAAAAGCACTTGCCAGATTATCAGCTGCATATCAGGTACCAGGAGATGTGTTAATTGGCTCAAGTAATAAAATCAAACCAGGCACAACAGCTGCAATTGAACTCACCACTTGCCTAAGCTTACAAT
This sequence comes from Orcinus orca, assembly GCF_937001465.1. Lineage (NCBI taxonomy): Eukaryota > Metazoa > Chordata > Mammalia > Artiodactyla > Delphinidae > Orcinus > Orcinus orca. The sequence goes on along the minus strand of NC_064576.1, from coordinate 16,652,411 downwards.
AATCCAATGTCATTCTCCAAGCTCCATCTGCCTTCTACACAGACCAGATAGTTGCGTTGAATAGGGATGTTGTGGAAATCACCACCCCTGTGTCTTTCAAGTCCTCGATAGTGGCACTAACCTCTGCAGTCACTCTAGGAATTCAGTAGTGCCTTTATTTTACTATTATCCTTCATGGAGGCAATTCTAGTGGCTTCATACTTGGACTTTCCCACAATAGTCATCACTGCACAGGTCAAGGAACCAATATGGGGATCCTGCCAACTACTGAATATTTCTATTCCAATTATGCATTCCAAAACCAGGGAAATAACCACAGGCTGGGTTCAGGGACCCACTGAGCTCACTGTGAGATGGATCCAAGCCAAAACTCCATTGGGCATCTGACCTCCATAAGCCCCTACTCTGAGTGGTAGACCACAGTGACATTTTGAGTCTCCTGGAATCAGTGTCAGTTTAGAATCAGTGTCCAGTAGTACCTAAGATATCTTATTTTCTTTTCCTTAATGCATACTTACCCTAGTACAAGGTCATAGGTCCCTTTGGTGAAGGTTGGGAAAAAGACTAAAAGTATAAATTTGGGGCATTTTATCAAGATCTTTCCACAAAGGGACCTGGCTTCCCCTTCATTCAAAGGGTTCTGGATCTATAAACTGGTTCAAGTCTAGGAATTGATTGAGAAGACATGCCTCTCTGTTTTTATGATTCAGGTTAGACTTTTGTTCACTCGACCTAGAATTTCTGTGCTTATACAGATCAAGTAAGAATTTAGTAGGCTTCCTATTTATTTCACTTCTAGGAACACCATGATCAACTAGGCCACAGGACTGCATTAGAGTGTTCTGACTGCTGCTTTGACTGTGCTATGAAGATAAGGTAACCATACCCACCTGCCTTTGGTGGTTGAGTGCTACCACTTAGCCCCTTCCACCTCAGGATCTAATTACTCCCTTTCATTTAGGTTTCCTGATTCAGTGACCTCAGTTTTCACTGTAGACTTTCCTACAATCATACATCTTTTCAGGATGCTGGAGCTCCCCTCATAAGTTTATTTCTCACAGTTGTGGTGAAAATAGTTTCTTTTGGATGTACCCAGGGTGGATGAGTAAGTCTTAAATGACAAATCTACACTAACATTCTAATTCCCCCAAGCCTTTGGACCCCTTCCTCTGCATTAAACCAAGGCCCATATGACATCTCTAACTCACTCATTCTGGACCACTTTTTGGACCATATTTCAGCTAACCAACAAAACACACTCTTAGCATCCTATCAGACTCCTCCAGCTGCAACATTTCATGCAGAATCTGTTTAGTAAACCCCCATCAATAAATTCAGCATGATCCAAATTTATGTTCCTTCCACCATTAACCCACACCTTATATATCCATTTCCACACATGTTCCCTAGCAGCTTTCTGCTGTATAAATTAGAAAACTCAAGTAGTTCATTTGGAATATGGAGCACCTCCTCATGGGCTACAATTTCTTTCTTATTGTTAGGGGCCTGATAGAATTTGAATCCATCTATAAGTCTAGAAGTAAAAAAGGGTAGTCAGGGGAGGACCCTGGAGGGAATTATACTGTCTCAATGTCAACTGCCTCAGAGGAGGCCATTATGTTTCCCTCAGGTTATTTCCATCAAAAGTAGGTGGAGAAGCCACTTCCATTAGGGGTGGGGAAACTGCTTCCACTGGCAAAGACAACTTATTAGGATTTAGGGGCCCAACGTCCCCAGCTTCATCAGTGTCTTCTCACACATCCCCATTCCAACTTTAAGGATCCCATTCCTTTCCAATCAATACCATCACTTTAATAGTAGACACCCTTCAAGACTAAGACTTTAACTTGTGTTGTAATTCAGCCAGTGGCAGGATGAGATTCCAGGTTTGATTTTCAGCAAACTCAGCCCTGCAGCTACAGAAGATAAGAGGATTCTTCAGGGTTCAGGTAGAAGTTCTCAGGTCATTTAAACAGCACTTGAACTAGGAATTCAAATCCTTGAGCTCATCCTTTTCTTTCCCTACTTCGTCCATCAACACTAGGAGCAACCAGCCAATCCAATAGTTTAACAAAATATTAGAAAGTATCACATACACAGTTACCCAGATCTTTGCTTCTTACAAATAGGTGATTAAAAGTATCCAGTGGAAATATCGTGTATTTCTATTGACAGATTATGCCAAGGACTATCAGTGTTCTCTGTACTACTAGAAATGGAATCATCAGCATCTTTAAATCTAATCAGATCAGAGAATCAATTCCAGAAATCTCAGAACCAAGTCAGAAAACTCATCAAAATTCTGTTCCTCTAGAATCACTCTTGGTACCAAAACCTCTATTATTTTAGGTTCTTTAGAAAAACACAACAAATAGGATGTATGTATGTATATATGATATTATTCCTTATTATAAGGATTGACTCACGTAACCAGGGAGGCCAGTAAGCTCCAGAATCTGTGGGGTGAGTCCGCAAGCTGGACACGTAGGAGAGCCAATGGTATAGTTCCAGTCCAAAGACTGGTAAGCTTGAGAACCAGTAAGAGCCAATGTTTCTGTCAAATCTGAAAGCAGGAGAAAAAGCAAATGCCCCAGTTTAGCATCAGTCATGCAGGAAGAATTCTCTCTTACTCGGTAGAGGCTCTGCCTTTTTATTCCAGCCAGGTCTTCAACTGATCAAATGAGGCCCACCCACACTAGGGAGAGCAATCTGCTTTACTCAGCCTACTCATTTTGATGTTAATCTCATCCAAAAACACCTACACAGAAACACCTAAAAGAATGTTTGACCTAATATCTGGGCACCCTGTGGCCCAATAAAGTCAATACATAAAACTAACCATCACACTGTCTGTATTCATAGGGTATTGGGGATTTAGAGTTGGGAGAACTATCATCCATCACATTGAGTGATAATTCTAATGTTAATTTCATCAATTGTTTGACTTCAATTTGTAAGTTTATTTTAGCTTTACATCATTAATTAAAAGTTTCTGTGTAGTTGTACTGTTACACATATTTAACTAACATTGTAATTAAAATCAGTTTTCTAAACTGGGGTAGTGAAAAAAAAGTTTTTTTTCATTTAAAATTGGCCCCGGGCTTCCCTGGTGGTGCAGTGGTTGGGAGTCCGCCTGCCGATGCAGGGGACACGGGTTCGTGCCCCGGTCTGGGAAGATCCCACATGCCGCGGAGCGGCTGGGCCCGTGAGCCATGGCTGCTGAGCCTGCACATCAGGAGCCTGTGCTCCGCAATGGGAGAGGCCACAGCAGTGAGAGGCCCATGTACCGCAAAAAAAAAAAAAAAAAAAAAAAAAAAAAATTGGCCCTAAGTTACATAAACAAGATTGAGAAACTATATTACATAGAAAGATTAGCCACTGCCTCAAGACAATAAAGTATAGATATTGTTTAAGGGAGAAATTTGGTATTGAATATGGGATTCATTTTGTCCTTAACTGAATCCTATTGTTGTAATGATTTTTGAGATCCTACCTAGCACCCACTGTGCTACTCTATTTATGTACTGCAGAATGAGTTGAGACTAGAATGGCAGCATCCCAGAGCTTGTCAGTTTGTGTCCCAGCTTTAGTATTCCACAAACAAGCTAATATCCCATGAGAATGTTATGAGAGACCTTTATCATGTGCATAATGTGTACCATGTGGTTGTAAGTGACAGTTTCATACAAAAAATTTGGTTTAACTAATATTTAAATAACTTCTAGAAGTTTTATCTGCACAAGCTGCTGAAACTTTGCTTCACAATCCAAAAAAATTTTAGAAAACAGAAGTGTACAAAATTTTTTAGTTGGTACATATACTATAGATTATATCCATCTTAAAGTCTTTCTTTAATACTTTCATTGTCACCATTCCTACACATGATGCATTAATTGTTAGAGTTAGAACTATATGCTCACATTTGGTCTAGTGTGCAGAGGTAGGGAGATATTGTAAGACTCCTTGGAAGTGCTCAGAGAGCATCATTTCCCTCTGGTCCCCATTTACTCATGTTTTATTGTGCAATATCCTCCAACTCCACCTCCATGGACACATTCTCTCTGGATTTCCACTTGGAAATGATTTTTTCCCACCTCATTCTGTGTTAAAACTGACCATTCCTCAGAATAACACCTATCATTTAGAGACCCAGTTTCCTTTTTTACATCAGAATATCCTTAAAATAATAGATTATTTGTGCACAAAAGTCCTGTACACTCCTAAAAGTCAGGAAGCAGTGTTCCATGGGAAACCTTCAGGGAAATAATTTACCTAAAATTCTTTAGGAATACTACTTTTATATAAAACACTAGAGACAGAATCCATAAAAGAAATAATTGATAAACTAGACTTCACTAACGTTTAACACTTATGTTGCAGTTAGAAGGTAAGTTCTGAAGCTCTAATACACAGCATTGTGATTTAAAGAATAAATTAAAATTTTTGCTCTGCAAAAGACAATATCAAGAGAATGAAAAGACAAGCCACAGTCTGGGAAAACATATTTTCAAAGACACATCTGATAAATAACTGTTATCCAAAATATACAAAGAACACTTAAAACTCAACAATAAGAAAACAACCTGATTAAAAATGAGCCAAAGATCTTAACAGACATCTCACCAAAGATATACAGATAGAAACTAAGCATATGAAAATATGCTCAACATTGTATCATCAAGGAAATGCAAATTAAAACAACAATGAGATACCACCACACACCTATTAGAAAGGCCCAGATGTGGAACACTGACAACACCAAATACTGGCAAGGTGGTAAAACAATAGGAACTCTCATAGATTGCTGGTGGGAAGGCAGAATGGTATAGCTACTTTGGAAGACACTCTGGTGGCTTCTTCTTTTTAATAAACTTAAACATACTCTTACCATAAAATCCAGTAATCACATTCCTTGGTATTTACCCAAAAGAGTTGAAAATTTATCCCTACACGTAAATCTGCACAGAAATGTTTGCAGCAGCTTTATTCATAATTGCCAGATCTTGGAAGCAACCAAGATGTCCGTCAGTGGGTGAATGGATAAATGAACGGTGGTCCAGGCAGATAATGGATTACTCAGTGCTAAGAAAGAAAAGAGCTATCAAGCCATGGAAAGACATGGAGGAACCATAAATGTATATTACTAAGAGAAAGAAACTAATCTAAAAATGCTACATTTTGTATGATACCATGCATGATATTCTAGACAAGGCAAAATTATGGAGGCAGTTTAAAAGACCCATGGTTGCCAGCAGTGTGGGGAGTAGAGATGAATAGACAGTACAGAGGATTTTTAGGACAGTGAAACTACTCTGTATGATATTATAATGATGGATATATGTCATATGCATTTGTCCAAACCTATAGAATGTATGATGCCAGGAGGGAATTCTAAGGTTAACTATGGCTTTGGGTGATGATGATATGTCAGTGTAGTTTCATCCTTGGTGAAAGTTTTAAAATGCACCATTCTGGTGAATGATGTTGATAAGGGGGAGGGCTATGTGTGGGAGCAGGGCATTTAGGCGAAATCTATGTACCTTCCTCTTAATTTTGTTGTAAAACTAAAATTGCTCTAAAACTTAAAGTCTTAAAAAATCTCTGGGAACAAGGTGAACATTTGTCTTTACAGGAAAATGCAGGGGTCAGGTGTGTTGTAGTGAAGGTTTGTTTTTTGTGTGTGGCTAATACTTACTGACGCCACGGTTTCATACAAATTTTTTTTGTTCAAAAACATTTATCAAGTGCCAACTATGTAGGGACTCATTCTACACACAAACTAAAGAATCATCTTAGCTAAACTTTGACATTTAAGTACTTATGTATATAATAAGGACATATATGTATATAAGCAGTTGAATTATCTTTATAATAACAATTATTTGATAATAGAGATGATTCTAACTTATTGGGTTCCTATTTACATTGTATAACATCAGACTAGTTTCTTTTTTTTTAATAGTGCAGGTAATTTCATCTAAGGTGATGAGTCCCCTTGCCAGGTCCTGACTGGGAATCAGGAGACTGGCATCCTATTTCGGGCTGTATCAGCTATTCTCCAAAGAAACTTTGCTGTTCAACTCACTTTGCCTGCCTCAGCCTCTAACGTTCAAATAGTAACCATATTTGTTGTCTATGTAAAAAAAATACAAAGTGTTTTTCATATTTATGATTTCATTTAATTTTTACATCTATCTTGGGAGAAGGCATTATTATGATGTAAATGTTACAGATGAAGAAACTGAATCTCAATGACTATATGAATTTTCTAAGGTTTCTGGGGCTTGAACCTAGCTCCTTTCTACTATACTCCACTGCTTTCTATGATGAATTCTAAAAGGCTGGGTAGCTCCCATTTAAATAAATTAAAAAGTGTTAAGTGCTTATTAACATATCAAATATTTATAGTAAGTCATATATTCAAAAATCATTTCTACCAAATGTAGAATACTGTGAATAGCTACTTATAAGCCCAAGAAATAGAAAACATAAATATAATCATGACTCCAATGGGCTTAAAGTTAAGTGAATGAGATCAACATATAAACCTAAATATAAGTGATACAGATATATATGTTTAAACAGTCTTAAGCTGAGTAATGATGAAAGCATACACACACCTAGGGTAAAAACACAGCAGTATTTATAACTGGACAACAGATAGAGACAAGGACAGAAAGAATTGATATGATTGTTGTCAGAAACGTTTATGCCAGAAGACTTACAGTGGTTGGAAAACTGTGCCACTTATTAGAATATATCACATGGAATTAGACACTGGGACAACAATGAATTATGGGTCTGAGAGAGAATGAGTATGGATGTTATTTATTCTAGGAGTTATAATGCAAGAACGGATGCATTTCCATACAGGGTCAGGGAAGGTGATTCTGTAATTTTCAACATCCGCATAATTCCCCTGCTTTCAGTATGAGAGTCTTCCCTCCTCACAAACACCTTGTTATTTTCATAATGTCTTGTCAACCCAAAGTAGAGCAAATAACATACTTTAAAATGTTACATAGTCCCATCTAAATACAAACATCCGATTGAGAACACCACGAGGGTGAGCAGACAGCCATCCCCCACAACCGAAGTACCTGTCCTCACGTGTGCTGTGTTTTGTGGATATTTTCATGAATAACATTGATATTCTTCTCAGGGATGATGGCAATGGCTAGTTCCCTATATTTTGTTTAGCTATCCCTTGGGCCAATGGAATTTCTTCTTAAAAAATAACATACAAAATATTTAGGGCTTGAAATAACTAAGTTAAACATATTGATTTATAATACACATGGTGAATCAGATATGCAAGCCAAGATAATTCATTTCCATTTAATAAATGTAATAAGCTTCACAATCTCTCTTGCACAACATTCTTAGACATTTTGACAATTTTTCTTAGGCTCTAAGGATTAGCTACTTAATATTCTTCCCTTACTGAAGTAAAACAGGCAAATTTTGTCTGAAGTTAATTTTCACATTTCATTGTGAGAAAAACTGTCTCCTCATCAGTGTTCACATTTTACTTGCTGCAGCTAGTTTTTAGCAACTACGAGTAAGTGAAATGTCACCTATTTAATCAATGCCCAACCCAGTATCTTAAAGTTATGTATTATGGGTCCAACAAAAAAGTCCAAATAAAAGAAAATATTTAAAGGGCCCAAATTACGGCAAGTCTCAATTTTCCTATTATCCCCCTAGCTCTATAGTTAGGTCTTCTTCTGGCATATTTACCAGTCTTTACAATATTATACAGCAAATGCACCCTGGATTAGGCAATGCAGAGGCAAAATAACCTGCCTTCCAGTCTTCCAGTGTGCATTCAATCATTCTTCCATAAGGCAGTTTTGCACTATTTACTATCAGTGGGGAGGGAACAGTCATGCTTTACTGATAAGTTTCCTGGCCAAAATGCAACACAGCTCAGTACTTTTAATGAAAATAATCACCCTATCAGGCATGGTCATCAAAAATATTTAGCAGCAGGAACACTGATCAACTAGAACAACCTGAACTACACCAGTGTGAATGGGCTGAAGAGACATAGACTTATCCAGAGAGTCAAGTTGGAGCTTCAGTGCCCCGATGCTGGAAATGCTCAGCAAGTTGCCTTCAAGATGACAGATTGATCAAACACAGTTAATTTTATTCCCTCCTGCCACCCCACTAAAATACATTATAAGAATTTTTTTAAGAAAAATCTAAATTTACTGAGAGCAGAGGAAAATGAAGAAGTTTGATAACAACACTTGGAAGCCAGAAAGCAAACGGATGAGTGGTGCCTAATGTAGGATACCCAGGGAAGCCAACTCCCAAGCACCATTGAAGAAAGCAGAGAACCAACCCAATTTGCTCAATGGAATCCTCAAAAGAGACAGGAATAGGCATCATCTGTCACTTCTAGTAAGAAGAGGTTGACAGAAGAGGGTCTACAAAAGAAGGACTAGTCAATAGCTGTACCATTCCATGATTTCTTCCTCCACTCCTGACCAATAGGTGGATGTCTCTCCCATAAGTCAGTATGCTACAGGAAGTATAATCTGGAAAGTCTCTCTGGACTGGGGAATGCCAGGCACAGTTGAAAGCAGGAGTAGTATTCTCAAAAATAATACTTAGCAAATATATATATCTACCTACCTATCTACCTATTTACCTATAATGAATGTTGAAACCTATACGCTCCCCCAACCCTGCTCCCACTTGGCTCCCAGAGTTCTTGCAGGCAGGGAATTACTCTTAGGCAGGATATTGTAAGGTCTCTGCTGAGAAGACCTAGCTTAAGAAGAAACAAATAAAGGCAGTTAAAGGGGACCTGATAGACATGACTTCTGGTCTGCAATATTTCTGTGTCTTGTCCCCTTTGTGCACATAGTAGGACTACACATCCCTGTCCCTTGAGGTTAGAGACAGTCATATAATTAGCTTTGTCCAATAAACCTAGTGAGCAGAAGTGCCATGTACCCCACCCAGATGGAGGCTTATAATTGCCAATTTGTTCCTCCACCCATTTCCCCATGTTGTGGTGATCATGGAAGGATGTGTCGATATGGAGGTGAGGTACTAAGTTACAATGCAGAGTTACCTCAACTGGCAGTAGACATTGCTACCAATACTTTGGAGGCATTTGTTTTTTCAGCCTGACCTACCCTATCCTACTGACAGGTAGTTTCACCAACAGACATGTAAACAAGACCACATTTGTCTACTAATTACAGAACCCCATTCACACACTCAGAGCTCTAACTAAATTTTCACTTCCTACTCTTAAATATTAGCACGTAACCATGAATCAAGGATTACCACTTATCTAAGTGAGTAACATGAAAAGTCATATCCACAAGCAAGTAATTTGTATTAAAGACTGCAGAGAGAAGAGAACTTTGAAAAAACTTTGAAAGAACTTTGAAGAGAACTTTGAAAAAATACTGTAATTATCATCTTAATAATGTCTGAGAAGACAAACAAAAGGGATATTTAGAAGAAAAAATATCAAGTTTAGTAAATCTAAAATCTGAATACAAGAATGAAAACCTCAAAAAAAGACTTAAGTTTAAGAAATCTCCTAGAAACTAGAGTAAAATTATGGAAACTGGAAGAGGGAAGCAGAGGACACCTTCCAGAAATCCAACATTTAAATAATGGGACACCTAGACACAACAGAGAAAATGGTAGACAGGAAATCATCAATAAAGAATTCAAGAACACTTCCCCAGATGGACATGAGTTTCTAGGTAGAAAGGGTCACTGAGTGCCCAGAACAATGGATCCAATAGACCCACACCAAGGGACATCATGATGGAATTTCAGAATATAGTGAAAGAGACACAATATAAACTTAAATCTTCTCAACTGTGAACTTGATACATCTGTTTATTTAGGTCTTGTTTTATGTCCTTAGATAAGGTTTGCTGTAGGGATCATGGTTCTCCTTTAGTTTTGACATTTAATTTTATTGTGTTACTGTCAAAGAATTCATATTCTTTGTTTAAAATTCCTTGTTAGTTGTTGATATTTGCTTTGTACCCTGCTATGTGATCACTTTTATTAATATCTTAGGTATGTTTTAAAAGAATATTTACACATTATATCCACTAGTCATTAACTACATGATGCTATCTAATCTGGCTAGCTAGCTGTATTTATTTGTTTATTGGACCAAGCTTGTGAAAGTTTGTATTTGGAGCTAGTGTAATAAATAATACTCCTTTATTCTTCTTCTGAGGTTAGAACCAATTAAAATATAAGCACACATATCAGACAGATAAAAACATTTTATTGTTAAAAGCTAGACTAGAGAATGTCCTGACATATGACACCTATTATTTCATCCAAGAATTACTGTCAAGTCAGAAGCATAGCTAGAAAATTACAGGTCCTCCCTGCAGCAAAAGGTGACTTCAACTTATGCCGTGGTGAAGAGCAGGAAGAATGCATCCTTACTGTGGGCAAGAAAATCCAAAAGAGGATGAGAAATCCAAAAGCTCAGCATTCTGGCTCTTCCCAACTTAGGAATCAGGGCAATCTGTTCTCTTTGCATGTGAAGGAATGGGGATGTAGGGCAAAGAGATACTAGTATTGTTACTAGAACCAAGGCTAGAAGGCAGTGGAGTTCTCCTTTTCTTGCCCCAAAGATTCTGATGACTAAGTCATCCATATCTTCACTAATTTTCATCTGCCTGAGCTATTAATTAATAAGATAGCATGGTTAAAATCCCCCACTGAATGTATATGTGTCCATTTTGCTTTATTATTTTACCCAATTATTTTCCTTTATTAATATCGATTTATTTTGAGAATATGCTAAAGTAAGATAGGCTCAGAATTGTTATATCTATATGTCAAATTATTTCTTTTGTTATTATATAAAGACCTTCTTTATCCTTTTTAATGCTCAAAACCTATTTTATCTTTTATTAATATAATGACATCACCTTTCTTTTGGTTATTATTTGCTTGAAGTGTGTTTTTACAAACATTTACTCTCACCCTTTATGTATCATTTTGTTATGCGGCTAAATTCCTTTTGAAATCCAAACTGAGTGTCTCCTTTCTAATTTTATTCAGTTCATTTCATTTAGAGATTATTGAATTATTTGCATATTGTTTTAACATCTGATTTTGTGCTTTCTATTTGCCAGGCATATTTGTTTGTGTGTTTATTCTTTTCTGACTTCCATTAAATTTTATTAATCCTCTTTGCCTTAATGGATTAGGAACATATATATTCCATATGAATTTTTTAAGTTCTTAGGCTTGAATTTTTAACTTTCATTAAAATACATAGTGGTCTTGACAAAACCTTAAGTTGATATTTCTCATTTCTTCCCAAACATACAAATACTTTAGAATGTTTTAACAATTGCTTTCAAGTATTTTAATTATATCTCTTAAAATTATATCAAAATTAACCATTTTGTTGTTGTTTACTTAACCAACACACTTATATACAGTAACCAAGATGTTTGCCAATTATTTTGAACACTATTATAACGTTCATCCCACTCCTTTATTTGTGCTTATTTTCTTATATTTTTACATATATTCTTTAACAATGATTTTAGAATTGTTTGGGGAGTATTAAAAACACTTTTTGTTAAAATACCTTTACTTTTACCTTTATTTCTTCCATATAGTTTAACTCTTTATAGAATTATATATTCTTTCATAATTAGAAAAAAAATTGAATTTTAACTTCTATTATTGCTCTTGAAAATTAATGCAATACAGGTATTTTGTTCTGTTCAAAGGAACCTGTCCTTTCTCTGAGTGCTTTAAAATCTTCCTATTTTTGATACCATTGACTATTACTACTATGTGTCTAGGTATAGATATTTTATTATCTTAATTTTTGGTAGTGTTTAACCCCATATTATTACTAACTGAGGAACTACAAATATTTTGTGATTAACTAGGAATATTTGATAAGTCTTACACTCTTTAAAAATAATTTTCAGAAGCATTAATTATAATAGTTCCAATACCTGTAAATTCTTATAACTAAGGTCGGTAGTATATAAATGAGAACTAGTATATTTAATAGACTTACTTTTATTATTTGGTTTTTATTACCAATTGCACAAAGAATGGCATTTTAAATTTTCTATTGAAAAATTATTTCTAGAAGAAATTTCACAATAATCGTTTAAAAAACCCACAATAGTAATATTATAAAATAGCTTAAAATAATTTGGCTTTTTTTTATATGAGATGTATGTTTCCTTTCTAAAGTCTTCAAAAATCAATAAAACAAACTGAGGAAAAAGTTCTGGATGATCATTATGGAATACAAAATAACATCAGGGGAAGAGGACCTTCAAAATGGCAGAGGAGGGCTTCCCTGGTGGTGCAGTGGTTGAGTCCGCCTGCTGATGCAGGGGACACGGGTTCGTGCCCCAGTCCGGGAAGATCCCACATGCAGCAGAGCGGCTAGGCCCATGAGCCATGGCCACTGAGCCTGTGCATCTGGAGCCTGTGCTCCGCAACAGGAGAGGCCACAACAGTGAGAGGCCCGTGTACTGCAAAAAAAAAAAAAAAAAAAAAAATGGCAGAGGAGTAAGAAGTGGAGATCACCTTCCTCCTCACGAATACATCAAAAATACATCTACATGTGGAACAACTCCTACAGAACACCTACTGAACACTGGCAGAAGGCCTCAGAATTCTCAAAAGGCAAGAAACTCCCCACATACCTGGCCGTGTGGCTGATAGGGTCTTGGTGCTCTGGCGGGGTGTCAGGCCTGAGCCTCTGAGGTGGGAAAACCGAGTTCAGGACATTGGTCCACCAGAGACTTCCCGGCCCCACGTAATATCAGTCAGCGAGAGCTCTCACACAGATCTCCATCTCAAGGCTAAGATCCAGCTCAACTCAACAACTAGCAAGCTCCAGTACTGGACACCCCATGCCAAACAAGTATCAAGACAGGGAAACAACCCCACCTATTAGCAGAGAGGCTGCCTAAAATCATAAGAAGTTCACAAACACCCCAAAGCACGCCACCGGATGTAGTCTTGCCCACGAGAAAGACAAGATACAACCTCATCCATAGGATCACCGGCACTAGTCCCCGCCACCAGGAAACCTACACAACCCACTGAACCAACCATACCCACTGTGGGCAGACACCAAAAACAATGGGAACTACAAACCTGCAGCCTGTGAAAAGGAGACCCCAAACACAGTAAGTTAAGAAAAATGAGAAGACAGAGAAATACACAGCAGATGAAGGAGCAAGGTAAAAACCCACCAGAACAAACAAATGAAGAGGAAATAAGCAGTCTACCTGAAAAAGAATTCAGAGTAATGATAGTAAAGATGATCCAAAATCTTGGAAATAGAATGGAGAAAATACAAGAAACATCTAACAAGGATATAGAAGAACTAAAGAGCAAACAGACAGTGATGGGCAACATGATAAATGAAATTTAAAATTCTCTAGAAGGGTAAACAGAATAACTGAGGTAGAAGAACGGATAAGTGACCTGGAAGATAAAATAGTGGAAAAAACTACAGCAGACCAGAATAAAGAAAAAAGAATGAAAAGAATTTAAGATAGTTTCAGAGACCCATGGGACAACATTAAACACAACAACATTCGAATTATAGCGGTTCCAGAAGAAGAAGAGAAAAAGAAAGGGACTGAGAAATTATTTGAAGAGATTATAGTGGAAAACTGCCCTAATATGAGAAAGGAAAGAGTCAGTCAAGTCCAGGAAGCACAGAGAGTTCCATACAGGATAAATCCAAGGAGAAACATACCAAGACACATATTAATCAAACTATCAAAAATTAAATACAAAGAAAAAATATTAAAAGCAGCAAGGGAAAAGCAACAAATAACATACAAGGGAATCGCCATAAGGTTAACAGCTGATCTTTCAGCAGAAACTCTGAAAGCAAGAAGGCAGTAGCAGGACATATTTAAAGTGATGAAAGGGAAAAACCTGCAACCAACATTAGTCTACCCAGCAAGGATCTCATTCAGTTTCGACAGAGGAATTAAAATCTTTACAGGCAAGTAAAAGCCAAGAGAATTCAGCACCACCAAACCAGCTTTACAAAAAAGCCTAACGGAACCTCTCTAGGAAGGAAACATAAGAGAAGGAAAGACCTACAATAACAAACCCAAAACAATTAAGAAAATGGTAAGAGGAGCATACATATGGATAACTAACTTAAATGTAAATGGATTAAATACTCCAACCAAAAGACACAGGCTCACTGGATGGATACAAAAACAAGACCCATATATATGCTGTCTACAAGAGACCCACTTCAGACCTAGGGACATATACAGACTGAAAGTGAGGGGATGGAAAAAGATATTCCATGAAAATGGAAATCAGAAGAAAGATGGAGTAGCAATTCTCATATCAGACAAAATAGACTTTAAAATAAAGACTATTACAAGAGACAAAGAAGGACACTACATGATGATCAAGGGATCAATCCAAGAAGAGATAACAATTGTAAATATTTATGTACCCAACATACAAGTACCTCAATACATGAGGCAAATGCTAACAGCCATAAAAGGGGAAATAGACTGTAACACAATCATAGTAGGGGACTTTAACACCCCAACTCACCAATGGACAAATCATCCAAAATGAAAATAAATAAGGGAATACAAGCTTTAAATGACACACTAAAGAAGATGGACTTAAATAATATTTATAGGACATTCCATCCAAAAACAACAGTGCACCTGGAACAATCTCCAGGATAGACTATATCTTGGGTCACAAATCAAGCCTTGGTTAATTTAAGAAAACTGAAATTGTAACAAGTGTCTTTTCTGACCACAACGTTATGAGGCTTGATATCAATTACAGTTAAAAAAAAAAAAAAACTGTAAAAAATACAAACACATGGAGGCTAAACAATACACTACTAAATAACCGAGAGATCATTGAAGAAATCAAAGAGGAAATCAAAAACTACCTAGAAACAAATGACAATGAAAACATGACAATCCAAAACCAAAAGCAGCAAAACAGTTCTAAGAGGGAAGTTTATAGCAATACAATCCTACCTCAAGAAACAAGAAAAATCTCAAATAAACAACCTAACCTTACACCTAAAGCAAATAGAGAAAGAAGAACCAAAAAAACCCAATGTTAGCAGAAGGAAATAAATCATAAAAATCAGATGAAAAATAAATTAAGGAAACAACAGCAAAGATTGATAAAACTAAAAGCTCATTCTCTGAGAAGATAAAAAAAAAATGATAAACCATTAGCCAGACTCATCAAGAAAAAAAGAGAGAAGACTCAAATCAATGGAATTAGAAATGAAAAAGGAGGGCTTCCCTGGTGGCGCAGGGGTTGAGAGTCCGCCTGCCAATGCAGGGGACACGGGTTCGTGCCCCGGTCCGGGAAGATCCCACATGCCACGGAGCGGCTGGGCCCGTGAGCCATGGCCGCTGAGCCTGTGCATCCAGAGCCTGTGCTCCACAATGGGAGAGGCCACAACAGTGAAAGGCCTGCATACCACAAAAAAGTAAATAAATAAAAAAGAAATGAAAAAGGAGAAGTAACAACTGACACTGCAGAAATACAAAGGATCTTGAGAGATTACTACAAGCAACTATATGCCAATAAAATGGACAACCTGGAAGAAATGGACAAATTCTTAGAAAAGCACAACCTTCCAAGACTGAACCAGGAAGAAATAGAAAATATAAACAGACTAATCACAAGCCCTGAAATTGAAACTGTGACTAAAAATCATCGAACAAACAAAAGCCCAGACCCAGATGCTTCACAGGCGAATTCCATCAAACATTTAGAGAAGAGCTAACACCTATCCTTCTCAAACTCTTCCAAAATATAGCAGAAAGAGGAACACTCCCAAACTCATTCTACGAGGCCACCATCACCCTGATATCAAAACCAGACAAAGATGTCACAAAAAAAGAAAACTATAGACCAATATCACTGAAGAACATAGATGCAAAATTCCTCAACAAAATACTAGCAAACAGAATTCAGCAGCACATTAAAAGGATCATACACCATGATCAAATGGGGTTTATCCCAGCAATGCAAGAATTCTTCAGTATATGCAAATCAATCAATGTGATACACCATATTAACAAACTGGCGGATAAAAACCATATGATCATCTCAATAGATGCAGGAAAAGCTTTTGACAAAATTCAACACCCATTTATGATCAAAGCTCTCCAGAAAGTAGGCACAGAGGGAACTGACCTCAACATAATAAAGGCTATATATGACAAACCCACAACCAGCATCGCTCTCACTGGTGAAAAACTGAAACCATTTACACTAAGATCAGGAACAAGATAAGGTTGCCCACTGTCACCACTATTATTCAACATAGTTTTGGAAGTTTTAGCCACAGCAATTGGAGAAGAAAAAGAAATAAAAGGAATCCAAATCAGAAAAGAAGTAAAATTGTCACTGTTTGCAGATGACATGATACTATACCTAGAGAATCTTAAGATGCTACCAGAAAACTACTAGAGGTAATCAATGAATTTGGTAAAGTAATAGAATAAAAAGTTAATGCACAGAAATCTCTTGCATTCCTATACAATGATGATGAAATATCTGAAAGAGAAATTAAGGAAACATTCCCATTTACCACTGCAGCCGAAAGAATAAAATACCTAGGGATAAACCTACCTAAGGAGACAAAATAGCTGTATGCAGAAAACTATAAGACACTGATGAAAGAAATTAAAGGTGATACCAACAGATGGAGAGATATACCATGTTCTTGGATTGGAAGAATCAATCAATACTGAGAAAATGACTCTACTACCTAAAGCAATCTACAGATTCAATACAATCCCTATCAAACTACCAATGGCACTTTTCATAGAACTAGAACAAAAAATTTTCACAATTTGTACAGAAACACAAAAGACCCCAAATTGCCAAAGCAATCTTGAAAAAGAAAAATGGAGCTGGAGGAATCAGGTTCCTGAACTTCAGACTATACTACAAAGCTACAGTAATCAAGACAGTATGGTACTGGCAAAAATACAGAAATATAGATCAATGGAAAAGGATAGGAAGCCCAGAGATAAACCCACAGACATATGGTCGACTTACCTTTGGTAAAGGAGGCAAGAATATACCTCCAAGAATATATGGAGAAAAGATAGCCTCTTCAATAAGTGGTGCTGGGAAAATTGGACAGCTACATGTAAAAGAACGAAATTAGAACACTCCCTAACACCATACACAAAAATAAACTCAAAATGGATTAAAGACCTAAATGTAACGCCAGACAATATAAAACTCTTAGAGGAAAACATAGGAAGAACACTCTTTGACATAAATCACACCAAGATCCTTTTTGACCCACCTCCTAGAGAAATGGTAATAAAAACAAAAATAAACAAATGGGACCTAATGAAACTTCAAAGCTTTTGCACAGCATAGGGAACCATAAACAAGATGAAAAGACAACCCTCAGAATGGGAGAAAATATTTGCAAACGAAGCACCTGGCAAAGGATTACTCTCCAAAATTTACAAGTAGTTCATGCAGCTCAATATCAAAAAAACAAACAACTCAATCCAAAAATGGGCAGAAGACCTAAATAGACATTTCTCCAAAGAAGATATACGGATTGCCAACAAACACATGAAAGGATGCTCAACATCACTGATCATCAGAGAAATGCAAATAAAAACTACAATGAGGTATCACCTCACACTGGTTAGAATGGCCATCAACAAAAATCTACAAACAATAAATGCTGGAGAGGGTGTGGAGAAAAGGGAATCCTCTTGCACTGCTGGTAGGAATGTCAATTGATACAGCCACTATGGAGAGCAGTATGGAGGTTCCTTAAAAAACTAAAAATAGAACTACCATATGACCCAGCAATCCCACTACTCGGCATATACCCTGAGAAAACCATAATTCAAAAAGACTCATGTACCACAATGTTCATTGCAGCACTATTTACAATAGCCAGGACATCTAAGCAACCTAAGTGTCCATCGACAGATGAATGGATAAAGATTTGGCACATATATACAATGGAATATTACTCAGCCATAAAAAGAAATGAAATTGAGTTATCTGTAGTGAGGTGGTTGAACCTAGAGTCTGTCACACAGAGTGAAATATGTCAGAAAGAGAAAAACAAATACCGTATATATATGGAATCTAAAAAAAAAAATGTTTCTGAAGAACCTAGGGGCAGGACAGGAATAAAGATGAAGATGTCGAAAATGGACTTGAGGACATGGGGATGGGGAAGGGTAAGCTGGGATGAAGTGAGAGAGCGACATTGACCTATGTACACTACCAAATGTAAAATTGATAGCTAGTGGGAAGCAGCCGCATAGCACAGGGAGATCAGCTCTGTGCTTTGTGACCACCTGGAGGGGTGGGATAGGGAGGGTGGGAGGGAGACTCAAGAGAGAGGTGATATGGGGATATATGTATACGTATAGCTGATTCACTTTGTTATACAGCAGAAACCAACAACGTAAAGCAATTATACTCCAATAAAGATGTTAAAAAAAAATAGCATCAGGAACTGAAAAAAGATCCAAACAATATTTTCTCTGCTACCAACTCTATCCTGAAAAATAAAATCTATTTATCATTAATTATTGGAGAATAACCAATAATTCATTTGATGCAGTAACAAATAAATAACAATCCCCAACATTACCCAGAGCTGAAATATCTTAATACATCATACTACTTTAAAGTAAACTTTGGTTTATAGTCAGAATCTCCCATTAATGTTTTAATCCATTGTTTAATTTATTAGCAATTAGAATTACTTCATTATTCTTACACAACTGTCAAAACGGAAGACTACTCATGGCTATAAAGGGTTGACCAATGGGACTGTAAATAAATCTCAGACATTTGCCCGTAGAGAATGGAAGAGGTTGTCATGCAAATAGCCCCATTTACTAGTCAGACTGTCTGAAAGTCAAATATATAATCACAGAGACCACCTTCAGTTAGGGTGTTCATGATTACCATGGACCTTTTCTCTTCAAAAATACAATTACTCTGCTTTTGTTATTGGATTACATGGAAGCCCCCAAGGAAAACTGGAAAATTACTCAGCATTTTTCAGGATGTATCCTAGATTCAAGTGACTCAGTACCCTGGGTGGAACTATCAATCATATTTCCTGGGAGATAAGAATGGAGTAATGACTAATAAAATTGGTAAATTGTTATATAAGCCATATCAGATTTATTAGACTCCTAAATGTCCTACCAATATGACTGATTTGGGTATAAATGACCATCCAAGTCCAGCAAGTAATGACCAAGGGTAATAGTTTTTATTTAACATAACAAGATCCATAGCAACTTTATTTAACAAGTATTTGCTAAGTTAATATTCTCATACTGAATCTTTTCCATTACATTCACTTTTCTTCTTAGATGAAAATTCTAAGTTCACATCTAATTCTAATATTTTATTCTACACTTGGTGTTGCTGTAATATAATTCTATGCCTTTATATTAAAAGAGACTGAATTTGAGAAACTAAATAGACACTTTTCCAAATACATACAAATGGTGAACAGGTACATGAAAAGATGCTCAACAGCACAAATTATCAGGAAAGTACAAATCAAAACCACAATGAGACTTCCCTGGTGGTCCAGTAGTTAAGACTCCCACTACAGGGGGCACAGGTTCAATCCCTGGTCAGGGAACTAAGATCCCACATGCCGCACTGTGTGGCCAAAGAAAAACAAAAAACCAAAACAAACAAACAGAAACAATGAGATATCACCTCACACCTGTTAGAATGGCTATTATCAAAAAAGACAAATGATAAGTGTTGACAAGGATGTGGAGAAAGGGGAACCCTTGTGCACTCTTTGTGGGAATGTAAATTGGTAGAGCCGCTATGGAAAACAGTATGAAGTTTCCCTAAAAAATTAAAATATGGAATTACCATATGATCTAGGAATTCCACATCTGGATATATACCCAAAAGAAATGAAGACCGGATCTTGAAGGGATATCTGCACTCCCATGTTCATTGCAGCATTAATCACAATAGCCAAGATATGGAAACAGCCTAACAGTTGTCAATGAATGAATGGATAAAGAAGATGTATTGTATATGAAAACAATAGAATAGTATTCAGCCATGAGAAAAAAGAAAACCCAGCCATTTGCTACAACTTAGATGAAGTTTGGGGGCATTATGCCAAGTGAAATAAGTCAGAGAAAGACAAATACCATATGATATCACTTATACGTATAACTTTAAAAAAGCCAAACTCATAGAAACAGAGTAGATTCGTGACTGCCAAGGACTGGAATGTGGGGGGGACATGAGATGTTGTTCATAGGGTACAAACTTCCAGTTATAAGATAAATAAGTTCTGGATAGCTAATGTAGAGCATGGTGATTACAGTGATTAATACTGAATTATATACTTGAAAGTGCTAAGTGAGAAATATGATCTGTATAAAGTTTATTTCTTAAAAATGTCCTACTTATTTCTCCTTACATGGTTTTATTTTCATTAGAAAATATTCCACACAGTTCCTACAGTTGTTACATCTCTGGGACAAGCAATAATGCTATATATCTATTATATATCTATTATACCTCAATAAAACTGGGGCGGGGATCAAACTGAATTGCAGAAATGTATTTTTACAGTTTTGTAATTCTCTGCCCTGGATTAAATTGATAAATTTATTAATTCACCTAGTTATTACTAAATACTTACTAGGTGAATACAGAAATTAATGACAGATTCCGTACTCTCAAAGAAAGGCAGCCATAGACTAACAGAGTTCAGATTCTTAAAGACCATGAAAATATGTGTATAAAATTATATTAAGACATTTTTATGTACCAATATCTACTTTTTGAATCTTTTAAAATAAGTGAATACACTTTTGTTAACCTAGTTCTCTACTAATGGACACTTAATGGCACTAACAACGCACAGATTAACATTTTGTGAATACATATGTGCATATTTTAAAAATTATTCCCATGGAATTTCTCCATTAAAGTGGAACTTTGGGGTCTAGGTAAGTGTACATTTTAAACACTTTTGGTATATTTTGGCAATCTTCCTTGATAAAGGGTTAATCCTTGCCAAACTGACGTCATCGCCTCTCTGTCCTGCCTTTGTCAACCAGTCAGTATATAATTGACACCTCATCTTGTATAAGATTGTATCACTTCATAGCACCAACCATCAGGCATGTGCCTGAGTTTTAATATTACATTTGTTTTTGTAATAGCATGGCTATCTGTCTTCCCCCGCCAGACTGTAAGCCACCAAAGGCAGAAATATGAATTTATTGTCATCTTTGTGTGTCACTATTATGCGTAGAAAAGGTTATTTTAAATTACTTCATTTTTGTTTATTAATGTGAGAAATCTCCAAACCAATTTTTCTTTTATGGGTCTTTGGTTGAGCTTTGGTACAATTTACACACTTAGTTAATTAAATTCCTTTCCTCAAGGAATCTTTTTTCTTTTCATATAATTCTTATCTCAAGGGACCATCATCCTTAGAACTATCAAATCTCTACCTCTGATGTTAAAATGGCATCTGACTGAAGATGGGATATCCCTCCTAGCACTGCCTGACTTGCAGGCAGAAGATTTAACATGTTTCTATTTTCATATCTGTACTCACCATGGTACCCCCTGAACCCAGACCAGTGCCTGGCTCATGAATGAATGAGGAAAATACCAGCTCAGGAAGGTATAAGGAAAAGTTATTCATGAATCCAATCCAGGCACCTCCTCACAGTGCTTTTAAAAAGAAAAGTAAATCCCTTAAAGCTCAAATTTATGTAGTTATCTTGGAAAAAAAATTTTAATTGCCTAGAGTCTGCATAGCTCCTTGTTATACTGTAGCATAACAAGGAGTATAAAACCATGACTAAAATATTCACACTCCACTCCAGTCCCCATAAAAAAAAGGAATTGCTAGTTTATTCATCTTGCCTAATGACACAGAAGGGCAAAACAAGTACCCAGACAATGAATAATAATGCAAGAGCTCAGACTGTAAAATCAATATGTCAGATCAGTAGAGCTGAGCTTCGTTTTAATGCTCTCATCCCTAAATGCAGTAGAGTTTACCTTTGAATTATATATATGTATTGACCTAATTACATAAATATTGACTCTTCCTTATATGAAGCTTTGTTTTTCCAGTCTCACTGTAATTACGATGTCAATATTTGTGGCTGTGGTAACACTGAATTTAAACTTGTTAATTGTGACTGATGGTGGCATGCCATGGGATAATCCAGACAGTCTTACAGTCTCAACACACTGGTGGCACTAGATAGTAACTGATAAATCAGTAATTCCCTAGGTATACCATAGTAAGGTAAACTTCTTTAAGAAAATAACTATTTCATTCCCAATAATTTGAGAACTGGTCTCCTCAGTTTGTCAGGTTTTACAACACACAGAAGTAATAACCAGGATGTGACTAGATCTTGGTCTGTAACTTTGCACATTTTTTTTCTTTAATCAAACACTTCATCCCTAACTTCAAGCCACAATCCATCCTACTAACAAATTCTTTGATCTATTGACTATACCTGTATCCCCATAGCTCTGCATGTATATAAAAGATAATATTTAATATGTGTTATTATTCTTTGATATATTTCAATAAGGATCCTATGCAAAGTTTAGCCTAATACAAAATATGATCTGTATAAATTTTATTTCTTAAAAATGTCCTACTTAATTATTTCTCCTTACATGGTTTTATTTTCGTAAGAAAAGATTTCACACAGTTCCTACAGTTGTTACATCTCTGGGACAAGCAATAATGCTATACCTCAGCTCATTTAAATTAAATTGCTTTACTTCAATAACATTTAGAGAAACATTCCAAGTGCTTTAAAAAGCTGGAAAGTGCTTTGCTTTGTTCTTATAAAGTTTCTGAACACTCCCACTCAAGGTCCTGTACCTTCCAATTTAAGAAGAGCAGAAGTATGGGTCATATTCATCTTTTAGAGTTAGGTGAAACACACAGTAAATGCTACACAAAAAGAATAAAACAATGGGGTCCATGAGTTGGCTTAAGAGCTGTTCTAGATGTCTCATGGTGAGTTAGTTATCCATCATCCTGTTTTTTCTTATTTGCCTCTACAGGGATGCCAGATGAGATGAACCTCAGTGATGTAAAGCAAATCCATCAAACAGACGGTAGTAGTACTTTAGACACAACTGGAGCAGGATGTACAGCAACAACTGAAACTATGGCATTGGCTCTGATGGGTGCAGTGATGTTACTTCCTGGGCTTTGGTAACTGAACTCTTCTGCCCTGATATATATGTCTTATTAGAGTCTTAACTTCTCCCCTCTCTTTCTCCAAGTGGAATAAGAGATCTTTTCAAATGTAACAATTATATTTATGAAAAGGTATGTCACACTAACTTAGAAGCCAAGTTGGTACGTTCACAAAGTATCTAAAAATCAACGTTTAAATGAAAGACTGTTTGAAAACATGTCTTCTTTGAATCTAATTTAAACATTCTTAAATTCTAACAAACCTGCATATGTGAAGAGCACGGAAGTGACTTTGCGTAAGAAGGATTTAGTATATCTGTAATTTTATTATCCTCAATTCCAACCTCTTCCTTTTTAAAAGAAAAATGTTTTAAATCGAAGGTATATTTTCAGGACACTGAAAACAGTACATAGTGTTTCTTAAAATACTGGAATTAGAATTCCATTAAATGAATCAAAACAAACAATGGCAAGTAGTATGCATGCATTTTCAAGAGATTCTTCCATTTTGCAAGTTACAGAAAGAAATTACTGAAAGACTATAAGTTATAGAGTAGATTGCCGAGGGGCATTTCATGCAATTTCATTGAAGATGCTTGATAACTTTTATCCACTGTAACTTAGCCACTGACAAACCTTAAAGCTGAGTATTTTGATAACATCTGATTTGTATCCCATTATATACAAAATGCATCTCTGGTATTGTGACTCTGTTCTCTCCTCTCTCTTTGCCGAATGGCTTTAGCTACATTGCAAACACACGCCTGCTCTAGGAATATCGCTAATAAAGCTGTTAATTATTTGGTGGAAAACTTTAAAGAATATTGATCATTTTCTCCTGGAAAAATGATATTTTCATCCATTTTCAAAATATTATTTGCTGTTTTTTTAAACTTGATATTGAACAAACAATTGTCTATACATTTCTAAGGTTCCTATGAATATCTAAAGATGTACTAATACAGAAAATATGGCATGAACTGTTTTAGCTCTTTTCCTATTTTCACATTAGCAGAGCTGCTAATCCACAGTCCCTGATTTCCCAGTTGTGATAAGGTGCCTCAGCAGGCACTGATTAGGATGTGTCTATCACTGTACTTAGGAGGAAGAGATAAGTCAGCTTTTATTAAGAAGTATCACATCCAGTTGATAGCCAGGAAATATAATTAATACAAAGTGACAGAATAGAAAAGAGAAGTGCTGAACTTATAAAATTTTAAAAAAAAATTCAAAAGGATTTGAAATGGCCTCTGTAAAAGAACTGAAGGGGACTCGATCAACAGCAAAGATTCACGAGATGAAATCAACCTGTCCAAATGAGGAAACTCTATATGATCAAACCCTGTTCTCCCTCAGGTTCTCGATTATTCAAATGATCTGTTGATTGTCACCTTAAACCACACTATGTTTATACCGCCCAGTCACATTTTCTTGTCTGTTAAAACATGCCTCAGAACTGGAAGTGTTACTTTACCTGCCAATTCTGGAGGTCATTTTCCTAAGCTTCCATTCCATCTTAATATGTGTTCCATGATCTGCTTGGCTTATAGCTCATTTGCACCACCATGCTCCAAAAATTACAAACTTAACATATTTTTTAAAATTTTCATTTCAACTTCAGCTTTTTATTTAAATAGCTCTGAAATGAGTAATATGAAGTCAACCATTTGTGGCACTCCAGCCCAAGTCACAGTTGGCTTGCCACGACAATGTTTCTGACCCAAACCTTGAGGCGACAGTAAGAAAAACCAACTGAGGAATGTGGTTCAGCAGTCTGAGATGTACCTGGATAAAATCGGTTGATAAGAGATAATTTTAGGTATCGCAGGAAATGGTTAAAAGCAGAGTAGTGACAAAATCAATAGTATGAGTGGGGCTTCCCTGGTGGCGCAGTGGTTGAGAGTCCGCCTGCCGATGCAGGGGACACAGGTTCGTGCCCCGGTCCGGGAAGATCCCACATGCCGCGGAGCGGCGGGGCCCTGAGCCATGGCTGCTGAGCCTGCGCGTCCGGAGCCTGTGCTCCGCAATGGGAGAGGCCACAACAGTGAGAGGCCCACGTACCGCAAAAAAAAAAAAAAAAAAAAAATAGTATGAATGAATATTTTTTATCAACTAAATTTTATATACTCAAATGGGTGTTGTCTGCCTCCACAAAGGCACTTAGGAGACCATGTATATACCATAATCGTGTAGCTAGAGCTCAAAACACTTGGAGGTTTTCAGAATTTCTTGAAGAGCCCGAGGCATACTTTTTTTTAATATTCTCAATGAGGTTATACATTCTTTAATATTCTGCTCTGTAGCAGGTTACATTCGTATAGCTCTTTATAATTTACAAGGCTATTTCAGATGAGATAAAACATCTCATCTGACCTTCCTCACCCCTCAAGGATGGGCTCAATTTTTAGTCAAATAAAAGCAATAACACTGAGGTTTTTGTGTTTTTTAATATGGCTCAGAATTTGCTACGGAAGAGTTTTCCATCAGTAAAGTCTAAAAAGTTCTTAAGCAATGGTAAAATTGTTAGCATACATGTGTTCTTTTCAAGATGACTTAAAGTATAGCATTCAGGTGAATATACATGTATTTTAAATTATTGCTCACATAGTTATAGTCACATACTGGGATCACTTAAAGGAATTTTCTTGAATTTCTGAGTTATTTTTATACAAATTAATCATGAAACAGTCCAGTGTTTTGCATGTATTGGGGAATAATCAGTTAACAATCTGAGCTAACATTCACTTGGCCTTCCCTTTGCATATATACCATGATAAATGCTTTTATGCACAATCTCCCCAATAACATTACCACCTCCATTTTACCAATGAGGAAACTGAGGCTAGAAATATTATGTAATTTGTTTGTTGTCATACAAATAGAGTAGAATCAGACAGCTAAGTAGTAACTCTAAATAAACTATATACATTCCTGGTTAAAAGCTATAATAGTTCTAGAACAGTGGTAAAGAATCTTGAGGTTAGCATAAAAGTCATTCAGAGGTGATTTAAGTCTCCAAACAAGGATTTAAAAAAAATAATAAAGTTAACTGTACAATTCTAATTGTATAATTATCAAATTGCATATTGGTGTAAAAGCATAGTGAAAAGGAAAAATGTAAACATGAACATTTTCTTCCCTACCAATCAATGCTCTCCCACATGTGAAAATTCTATTCAAACACATCAGCCTCTAAAATAAACCAGCTACCAAAAATGAGAAAACACACACACATTTTTTAAACTATAATAGAATCATGAAATTTCATTTTGTTTTCTGTGCAACTGAAGGGTTGAAACATTTCTTTGGCCATAAGACAAAGGATGGCATAAAAAATAAGGAAGGAAGGAAGAAAGGAAGGGAGGATGGGAGGGAGGGAGGGAGGGAAGGAGGGAGGGAGGGAGGGAAGGAGGGAGGGAGGGAGGGAGGGAGGAAGGAAGGAAGGAAGGAAGGAAGGAAGGAAGGAAGGAAGGGTGTGGCAGAATATAATTTTTAAAAATCTTAGATTTGCCTTTTATCCTCTATTTTTTCAGGAACAAACAATGAAATAATGCCTGGAGTGTTCTTTTCTAATTAAGGGACAGAAGTTAATAAGCTATTTCTTCCCAAACACTCAGATTTTCTGAAGTACTCAATAATGATGTTTTGAAAAGGACTCAATTTATTGCTAATTGTTTTCAATCACTTAAAATATTGTTTCTGTCATCAGAACAGTTTAGGTACAATTAAAATTGTTTCTTCCTGAGTGAATCATTCAACTTAGACTTGTGATTCTATGAGATAGTCACTGAGCAGTCTGTGATATCAGTATTTCTTTAGGTTGCAAACTTGGTATCCTGTACAACGACATGGGTTGTACAAAAACAGAAATAATTGTCAGGTATGACATTGGGCATATCAAATTTTTAATTGTAGATTGTATATCAATCATTTCTGATTAAAATATAGATAAAACATTTCTCAGGTTTAAAATCTGCTTTCTTTTTCTTTGCTAGAATTACATGATGACTGAATTACTCTTATATCATTATTTTGTAAATGAAGATTTAATCAAATGCAGTTCCTAAGCTATCCTGTCTGCCTCCATATGCAAAAAAAACCTGAAGAATTTCATCACAATATGATTAATATCTTCACTGTAACAACGGCAATAACTTATTTGGAACATGGTCGTGGTAGAGATGCATGTTTGTGGATAAATTTGCAAACATCTGATGCAAGAGTCTCTCCCCTTCCTGCACTTGTCAATTGTCACATTGGAATCATTTTCACCATGAAATATATGAGAAGACCATGCATCTCACCTTCCCTGGAAATTTTTACTTTCACTATATCAAAGAGCAAGAGAAAGGGAAGGGGATAGAGGAATGTGAAATGCCATAGAATTAAAAACAGACTGGAGAATTTCTAAGGATCAAACTGGCTGGAGATAGGGATTGACACTTAGCAATAACTTGGGTAATTTGGTGAGTAAATTCTACTTTTATGAGTTTCAGTACCCACCTTTGAGCACCACTGAACTAGAAGGAGCTAAGGGTCTTAGAAGGAGAGGAAGCAGGGGGTCTCTCTTTGCCTGAGATTACCCAGCCAAGGCAAGCAGCATTAGAAGGGGGAAAAAAAAAGCTTAATTTGCAAAATAAATGTATGAGCAGTACAGTGTGTTTAGCAAGCACCTCTCTTATTCTACCTCTTTAAGAAATCTAGGCACTGACCAGTAAAGAATTTTTAACAACTGCAATTTCTTCAGAATAACATTGAAAGACCCACATAGAATCAAGAAGGATTCCAACTACAAAATTGTGGTCAAAATTGTCAAAGACTTCCAGAATACAATTAGCCAAGTCATTGTGCTTTTCCAACTCACCCCACATTCTCACCCCTCTCCCTGCCGCCCACATACACACTCTCACGCCCCACACACATTTTCTTGCTATTGTTTCTATTTCCTTTTGGTTTTCTTATCTGTAAAATTGAGATAGCTGTATCTAACTCAGAATTGCTTACAGGACTAGATAATGCAACACATATTTAGGACCCACCTGGCGCACGATAAGCCTTAATAATCCATGTTTGTTCCTTTCCCATTAAGCCTTCTGTTAAAATGCATGTGTGCCCAGGTTGGGACAATACCAAACTATAGAATTATGCATTCTGCCTGTGGATAAGCTTTTGATAGGGAAACCGAGTGGAGAGTGAATAGAGCTTAGGAAGGAGAAAGAAGGCAGAGTAAAAGTGCGGGAGAGACCCACCTGCCTGTTTCATGTCTCATGTTTTGCTTAGCCTCATCCTGGCTACAAGGCTTATTTGTTGAAAATGTATTTCCTAAATATAGGGAGTTAGAGAGGGGTCTTGCTTTTATTGATTATAAAGGGATGTTAGCCCTGTCCCAGTGTTTACATGTGAATTGGTCTCTAACTATAACAGATTGAAAACCTCAACACCCCCCAACCCACCTGAAAGTCTAGTTGACTGGTGGGTTCAGACCGCATGTCAGAGTGATTACAGCAAGGGCTAGAGAGCAGCCCAAGGTGAGGCGGGAGCTAATAATCAATGAGCAAGCAGTGTATTTGCTCAGTATCTCCCTTAAAGTGGAGATTTCTGAATGGCAAGATCACTTCCTTAAGTGGCTAACAGGTGAGAAAGCAAGTATTCTAAAACAGGTCAGACTTCAAAATCCTTTCCACTGCATGGCTCAGTATCCCTGAACTCAGAAAACCCTTGAGAAGGAAGCTGATTAAGTTAGGTTACTTTTTAGGTTATTTGTAGGTTTTACAGGATATTTTTTAAATTTCCCTTGTTCCATTCGCTTTTTATTCTCATCTAGTCTCTCAGATAATTTTCTCTTCCGTCTTTCTTTCTTCTCAAATTTAGCTCTGGTAATAAGGTGAGCATCCTGAAGAGATTCTGTATGCCAGATGCCCGAGCGTGGCCATCTGATGGGGAGATTAGCTCAACCACTGACTCACAGTCATCCAAAAATGCTGGAAAAACCAGAACAAACACAGCTTCAAAGGTTTTAGACGTAACCGTCTGTATGACCTTCAGCAAGTCCCACCACCTTTTTGAACTTCAGTTCCTCATTTGTTAAATAATATGCTTGAGCCAAATGATGACTAAATTTCCTTCTAGATCTCTAGTCTAAAACAGAAAACACCGATGCAGTGATACAGAACATTTATTTACTCGATATCTTATATAATAACCTACTATTACTTAATACATAAAAAACACTTTAAAAATAATGCATAAAATGTGATTTTAGTTACAACTTTATGCATATGGTGATCATTCTAGTTTGTTGATCACATATAGGGATGTGGCTTTTCTGCATGAGATTGAGTGGAATTATCTTTTCATAAATGAAGGGGAGAATAGCTAGAACAAAAGTTCTTTAGCTTTCATTTAATGGACAGAACAATATGCCTGAGCAAAGTAATCTATCCTGTCATTAAATATTTCACAACTAATTGCTTATTGTTTTAGCTAATCTTATAGCAGCTATGATATGGGGTCTTCACTAATTCAGCTACAGTGTGTCACAATATTTAAAAACGAATAGTACATAGAGTGGCACCATTGAGGGACCAAAAGATAATAGTGTAGGGAAGTCAGAGATGAATAATAAAAGTGAGTTTGACAGTATTTTCTCTTCTCACAGATTTTCCCAGGAGACCCTTTTAAATAGGCCTAAACAAATGGTATTGTCTCTGATGATTTATTGCAGAACAAGCTGACAGAGCACAGGGACATGTTAGCTGGTCCCCTGTAGTATAGGGGCTAATTCAGAAAATGAAGAGACCAGAAGTGCAGCAGTTGGAGGAAATGCTCTGTATCATCCAGTGAGCAAGCAGACAGAAGCTGGTAATCACAGCTTATCTGAAAAGATAGTTTCTAAATATTGTGTGTTGGTAATTTTCGTATTCTTTTTCCTCATTTATTAAAAATATTAATGAGAATCTATGAGAATTTCATTACAGATGGTTAACTGCAATAAATTTATAATAAATTAATTCTACTTTACTACTTTTCCTACACATCTATTACAGTATGGATGTAACT
The DNA here is from genome assembly GCF_937001465.1 of Orcinus orca. Classification (NCBI taxonomy): domain Eukaryota; kingdom Metazoa; phylum Chordata; class Mammalia; order Artiodactyla; family Delphinidae; genus Orcinus; species Orcinus orca. The sequence goes on along the minus strand of NC_064576.1, from coordinate 16,622,083 downwards.
GAATGTAAATATGTGAACGCATATACACATTTATGTATAAAATACACATACACATTCATATATTTACAGATTTAGATAAAATATAACATATAAAGGCTTTTTATGTTACATTTTCATAAAACTTGCCTTTATATCAATTATTTCTGGCTTTTCAATCAAAGACTGAGAAGGTCAGTGAAATAGATAATTTTTATAAAGTTGCTGCTTATTATTTTTCCATGTGGACTTTCACCTTTCGTTTCAAATGGATCAACATTGAACAAAGCTCTTAATATACACAAGAGAGCATATAGGGCCACTGCGGCAATAAGAGGACGCATACATAAGGTTTATTTGCAGAAAGCCTCACTGCTACAGCCTTATATATACACTTTCTATTGTCTTTAAGAGACTATTCCCTGGAACACAATGCAAAAGCACAAATAGTTAGCTTATGTTTCTTACTATAAAATATGTAAAAGTGTGACTTTAACTACTCACTTGCTTTTAGGTTAGCAACTAACTGAAGTTAAGCTGAGCAAGAAAGGAATGACAATTCAAAGGAACTCAAATGTATCCTCATTTTCCTCAAGTCACCAGTTGTGCTGTCTTCTCCCTTAGTGATGCTCAACTTTCATTGTCCCGCTGCCTTTGTTATCTGTACTCTCAGTACCTGTGTGGGACACTATGTACAAAATGGAACTCAGGCTTGGAAATAAGACTAGTCCTGGTTTTGAATATCAGCTCTCTGAAACATCTGTGAAATTGAGATGACCATACCTCCCCGCCCTTGACTGATTTATTGGCAAGGTTTACTGAGTGACTGTATCTACAGTGACTGGCACATTGTGGGGATTAAGTAAATATGAGGTAGCACTTTATCCAGACTTGCTTTTAGGTGAAATCTTTCACACTAAGATGTAAGCGACTGATTTGATGAAGAATCATCTGATTTTAAAACTATATGGAAGCAATCCCACTCCTAGGCATATACCCAAGAAAACCATAATTCAAAAAGATACCTGCACCCCAATGTTCATTGCAGCACTATTTACAACAGCCAGGACACAGAAGCAACCTAAAAGGTCATCAACAGAGGAATGGATAAAGAAGATGTGATACATATATACAATGGAATACTACTCAGCCAGAAAAAGGAACAAAATTGTGCCACTTGCAGCAACATGGATGGACCTAGAGATTGTCATACTGAATGAAGTAAATCAGACACAGAAAGACAAATATCATAATGATATCGCTTATATGTGGAATCTAAAAAAAGGGTAAAATGAACTTATTTACAAAACAGAAGTAGAGTCACATATGTAGAAAACAAATTTATGGTTACCAGGGGATAAGGGGGGGAGGGATAAATTGGGATATTGGGATTGACATATACACACTACTATATATAAAAGAGATCACTAATAAGAGGGGGCTGTGGCCTGGGAAACCACATAAGAACCTACTGTATAGCACAGGGAACTCTACTCAATACTCTGTAATGGTCTATATGGGAAAAGAATCCAAAAAGAGTGGATATATGTATATGTATAACTGATTCACTTTGCTGTACACCTGAAACTAACACAACATTGTAAATCAATTATACTCCAATAAATTCTTTAAAATGAAAGAAAAAAAACTATATGGAAACCTAAATATCATGTATTTCTGTATTTTGCAGAAGAGAAAGCTAAAATCCAGAACACATAAGTGAATTACCCAAGGTAAGAACACAACTAGTTTAAAACAAAAGACCAGCAAACATTCATTTTTCAAGTTCTGTCCACTGTACTGAAACAAAATGCTTGTTTGTATATCCTAATGTTCAACAGAAATCGCACCATAACCACAGGGACAGGCAAACCTACCAACTTGGGAGACTATGCTTAGACGCATGATTTTCAGAAAATGAAAATAAGGCTACCTAGAGAACTTATAAAATGTAACACTACACTGACATTGATTAAAATAGTAGAGATAATGTAATAGAATTTGAATGTAATGGTTTTAATATAAATGTTAAATCTCTTTTCGAATTCACTTCTGATTCTTGATAAACTGACCAACTTGCTAAAGTATGTGGGACATCTTGATAAATAACCTATTCTAACACAGATTACAATTTTCAAATTTATCACTATTTTACTTTTAAATTATAGGAAATAAAATTAAAATATATTTTATGTCACATTTAAAGGTATTAAAAGAAACATTTCTTCTTTGCTGCTGTTATTGTTTGCTACCATATTATTTTGATTCACAATCTTTAGATTTACCATCTCTGTACCAGATTATAATTAGGTTATATCTTGAAACATGAAGATCAATAGATCATGTTCATGTTCATCTTACTTTTTATTTATTTTTGAATTTTATTTTATTTTTTTATACAGCACGTTCTTATTTCTTCCAGGTTGTCTGTTTTATTGGCACAGAGTTTCTTGTAGTAGTCTCTTATGATGCTTTGCATTTCTGCAGTGTCCGTTGTAACTTCTTTTTCATTTCTAATTTTATTGAGCTGAGTCCTCTCTCTCTTTTTCTTCATGAGTCTGGCAAAAGGTTTATCAATTTTGTTTATCTTCTCAAAGAACCAGCTTTTAGTTTTATTGATCTTTGCTACTGTTTTCTTCATTTCTTTTTCATTTATTTCTGATCTGATCTTTATGATTTCTTTTGCTAAATTTGGGGTTTTTTGTTCTTCTTTCTCTAATTGCTTTAGGTGTAAAGTTAGGTTGTTTATGTGAGATTTTCTTGTTTCCTGAGGTAGGATTGTATTGCTATAAACTTCCCTCTTAAAACTGCTTTTGCTGCATCCCATAACCTTTTGTAAAGCTAGGTTGTTTATTTGAGATTTTTCCTGTTTCTTGAGGTAAGACTGTATTGGTATAAACTTCCATCTTAGAACTGTTTTTGCTGTTTCCTCTTTGATTTCTTCAGTGATCTCTTGGTTATTTAGCAGCATATTGTTTAGACTCCATGTGTTTGTGTTTTTTATGTTTTTTGCCCTGTATTTGATTTCTATTCTCATAGCGTTGTGGTCGGAAAAAATGCATGATATGATTTCAATTTTCTTAAATTTACCAAGGCTTGATTTGTGACCCAAGATGTGATCTATCCTTGAGAATGTTCCATGTGCACTTGAGAAGAAAGTATAATCTGCTGTTTTTGGATGGAATGCCCTATAAATATCAATTAAATCTAGCTGGTCTACTGTGTCATTTAAAGTTTGTGTTTCCTTGTTAATATTCTGTCTGTATGATCTGTCCATTGGTGTAAGTGAGGTGTTAAAGTCCCCCACTATTATTGTGTTACTGTCAATTTCCTCTTTTATAGCTGTTAGCATTTGCCTTATGTATTGAGGTGCTCCTATGTGGGGTGCATATGTATTTATAATTGTTATATCTTCTTCTTGGATTGATTCCTTGATCATTATGTAGTGTCCTTCATTGTCTCTTGTAACATTCCTTAAAGCCTATTTTATCTGATATGAGTATTGCTACTCCAGCTTTCTTTTGGTTTCCATTTGCATGGTATATCTTTTTCCATCCCCTCACTTTCAGTCTGTATGTGTCCCTAGGTCTAAAGTGGGTCTCTTGTAGACAGCATACATATGGGTCTTGTTTTTGTATCCATTCAGTGAGCCTGTGTCTTTTGGTTGGAGCATTTAATCCATTCAGGATTAAGGTAATTCTCAATATATGTGCTCCTATTACCATTTTTTAATTATTTGGGGTTTGTTTTTATAGGTCCTTTACATCTCTTGTGTTTCCCACTTAGAGAAGTTCCTTTAACAAATGTTGTAGAGCTGGTTTGGTGGTGCTGAATTCTCTTAGCTTTTGCTTGTCTGTAAAGCTTTTGATTTCCCTGTCGAATCTGAATGAGATCCTTGCTGGGTAGAGTAATCTTGGTTGTAGGTTCTTCCCTTTCATCACTTTAAATATATCATGCCACTCCCTGCTGGCTTGTTGAGTTTCTGCTGAGAAATCAGCTGTTAACCTTATAGGAGTTCCCTTGTATTTTTTTTCATTTTCCCCTTGTTGCATTTAATAATTTGTCTTTAATTTTTGTCAGTTTGATTACTATGTGTCTCGGTGTGTTTCTCCTTGGGTTTATCCTGCCTGGGACTCTCTGCACTTCCTGGACTTCGGTGGCTATTTCCTTTCCCATGTTAGGGAAGTTTTCAACTATAGTCTCTTCAAATATTTTCCCGGGTCCTTTCTCTCTCTCTTCTCCTTCTCAGACCCCTGTAATGCAAATACTGTTGCATTTACTGTTGTCCCAGATGTCTCTTAGGCTGTCTTCATTTCTTTTCATTGTTTTTACTTTATTCTGTTCCGTGGCAGTGAATTTCACCCTTCTGTCTTCCAGGTCACTTATCCGTTCTTCTGCCTCAGTTATCCTGCTATGGATCCCTTCTAATGTATTTTTCATTTCAGTTATTGTATAGTTCATCTCTGTTTGTTTGTTCTTTAATTCTTCTAGGTGTTTGTTCTTTAATTCTTCTAGGTCTTTGTTAAACATTTCTTGCATCTTCTCCATCTTTGCCTCCATTCTTTTTCTGAGGTCCGGGATCATCTTCACTATCATTCTGAATTCTTTTTCTGGAAGGTTGCCTATTTCCACTTCATTCAGTTGTTTTTCTGGGGTTTTATCTTGTTCCTTCATCTGGTACATAGCTCTCTGCGTTTTCATTTTGTCTATTTTTCTGTGAATGTGGTTTTCGTTCCACAGGCTGCAGGATTGTAGTTCTTCTTGCTTCTGCTGTCTGCCCTCTGGTGGATGAGGCTATCTAAGAGGCTTGTGCAAGCTTCCTAATGGGAGGGACTGGTGGTGGGTAGAGCTGGCTGTTGCTCTGGTGGGCACAGCTCAGTAACACTTTAATCTGCTTGTCTCTGGATGGGTGGGGTTGAGTTCCCTCCCTGTTTGTTGTTTGGTCTGAGGTGACCCAGCACTGGAGCCTACCCCCTGCTCTTTGGTGGGGCTAATGGCAGACTCTGGGAGGGTTCATGCCAAGGAGTACTTCCCAGAACTCCTTCTGCCAATGTCCATGTCCCCGCAGTGAGCCACAGCCACCCTCCACCTCTGCAGGAGACCCTCCAACACTAGCAGGTAGGTTTGGTTCAGTCTCCTATAGTGTCACTGCTCCTTCCCCCTGGGTCCTGAGGTGCACACTACTTTGTGTGTGCCCTCCAAGAGTGGAGTCTCTGTTTCCCCCAGTCCTGTTGAAGTCCTGCAATCAAATCCCGCTAGCCTTCAAAGTCTGATTCTCTGGGAATTCCTCCTCCTGTTGCTGGACCCCCAGGTTGGGAAGCCTGACATGGGGCTCAGAACCTTCACTCCAGTGGGTGGACTTCTGTGGTATAATTGTTCTACAGTTTTTGAGTCTTCCAGCCAGTGGTTATGGGATTTGATTTCATTGTGATTGTGCCCTTCTACGATCTCATTGTGGTTTCTACTTTGTCTTTGGATGCGGGGTATCTTTTTTGGTGAGTTCCAGTGTCTTCCTGTCGATGATGGTTCAGCAGATAGTTGTGATTCCAGTGCTCTCACAAGAGAGAGTGAGCACACATACTTCTACTCTACCATCTTGAATGGCCATCACTCCTGTTCATTTTAATTGGAAATTCTTTGTTATTTAAAAATTAAACAAGTTTATTGTACTATAGCATCTTCTAGTGATTTTAAAATAATGAGAAAATATGAATATTTGAAATCTTTCTAAATAACTTCCCTTTAGAGAAGCATTATTTCACTATATTATAAGATATAAGGGCAAGTTAGCTATAGTTGAAGTATGTAATCTTTAATTTGTAGTTCTATTTTTCTCTTAAAATGCAGAGAGTTGTTAGCTATTTGTCTTCATTGGCCTCAAAAGAAAAATCCTCTTATACTTCTCTTATTAGCTATTTTTTTCTAAAACAGAGTAAATTATCTCCATATAATAGGAAATTTTAGCTACTAAAAGATGAATTCCACTGTAGGATATAGAGAAAATAATTTAATAGACAGTATATTCGTAGACATTAACTCTGGTAGTAACTATGAACAATTTACAGTCATGTTGTCCTTCAAGACTTATCTAAAATACAAGGTTGCATATGAAACTTTATTTTAATCAACTTTTTTCTGAATAAAAAATATTTCCATTGAAAATTCTTGAAAATGGAATAAATATCATCAAAAATTCTCCAACTTCTGTTCACATTTTGCTGCATTTTAAAAAATCTAGCTTGTAGAAATGCAGCTATATATAATATACACACATTGTATTAAATTACAGATACCTATATAGAAGACACATGTATATCTACATATAGATAGAGGGATATAGTGATTATATATTTACATAAATATATAAAGATAGGATATTTTAAGATGTGATGATGTGATGTTTTCTTTTTAAGCCATCTTTATTGCTTACCAATATATCATGAATGTTTTCTAGGCCAATATATATAATTCTAAAAATAATTATAATTGATTCATGTATTTTTTCACATGAATATCACATTATTTAATCAATTCCCTATTGAACAACATTAAATTATTCCCAATGTCATAAACAATGTTCCAATGAGAATCTTTATAAACTAAATTTTACACACCTCCATGATTATACTCTTAGATTCGTTTTCCTTCCTTAGGTGGGATAGGAAATGGAGATGCTTTATTCCACTTGGAGTGACCAGTGCAGCCAAGAACCAAACAAACAATAATAAAGATATGAGTTATTTTTTTCATAATGTGTGACCCTGTATGCTTCCTTGATTCCCCTTAATTGAAAGTAATTCTCTCCTTAATCAATATACTACAAAACCAGACTACAATCATTTGTGTATTTATCTTATTTTCCCTGGCAGATTAAAGGTTACTAATGGCTTTCTGAATACTTTGTGGTAATACAGTCCTTTGAACTTAGATGTCCATATATATGTGTTGAATCAAATCTAATTACAACAGGTTGCAAAAAAAGATGTTATTTTACTATATTTGTTATAATTCATTAACCTTAGAAACTTTTAACCTCAAAAAATCCTAAAAACAGTTGTAATATTAATAATAATTCCTGTCTGTATCAAAGGAAACTTGGGAGCAAATGAGATTAGTATGTGAAAATATTTGTAAATAGGAAAATAATTCAGATTATAATTGTTATTGTTACAACCAAATGGACTATTTGCTGGGGGTTTATACATTTTTTATTATTTCACATCTGACCTCTTAATAGTGAAATGTAACCTGAGAGCCACAATACTTTGAAGATGTCTTTACTGAAAAGGAGTTTATTAGACATTGTGTGCCTGCCAAGCTCAGAATGCCTTCTGAAGAAACTTAAAATATGATCCCCTTTCCTTTACAGCTGACTGAGTGGGGGTGATCTAGGACAGCACTGTCCAACACAAGTGTAATGTGAGCCACCTATGAAATTTAACATTTCTCAGTAGCCATACTAAAAAAAAAAAAAAGAGAGAGAGTAAAAAGATACAGTTGATATTTAATAATACATTAACCCAATGTATGAAGATTACCACCATTTCAACATGTAGTCAGTATAAAAATCATCAGTAAGATATTTTATATTCATTTTTATATTCATTATTTTGCAATCCAGCATGTGGTTACTGCACATCTCAATGTGAACACACTGTGTTGCAGCTGCTGAGCTAGTGGTTCTTGTATTGGACAACACATAGAGAGAGGTGGAGACACCAAGGTACCTTGAGAAAAAAGATCATTAATAAGGGAAAAACATGAGAAGCCTCCCTTAGTCATAAATCTGAGGCAAGAAAATATATTTTAATTTGGAGAAATGTATTAGCAAAACATGTCCTTCTAAACACGGATAGGAATTGAAAACTCAAAGAGATGTCTCTGAAGATGACAAATATTCTCTCCTTGACCAAATTCTACTCAGCCTTTTCTGAACTGTCTACTTAACTAAGCCCTGATTTGGGGTTTCCATATTGGTTTCCACATTGTCCAATTTTAGCAAGAATCCTGCTAGGTCAGTTTAGCCAGAATCTTCCATCTGCTATATCCGGTTACCTCAATACCCAGGTTCTTCATCCTTTACCATTCCCCAGCTGATTCTGATCATCTTAGACTGCCTTCAGCAAGAATCCTGTTGGGTCACATTAGTCAGAATTTCCCAATACCCGTGAGGTTTCCTCTTGAGTAATTTTCCATCAGCTGACGCCCATCTTGCTCTTTGGCTATAAATTCCCACTTATTCTTGTATTCTGAGTTAAGCCCAACCTCTCTTTCCAACTACAAAGCCCCACTGCAGTGGTCTTCACAACCTATGTCAATTGCTCCCCTAAATAAAGTCTGCCTTACAGTTTTAACAAGTGTCATTAATATTTTTTTCTTTAACAAAATGCTGTGACTTTCAGAATGGCACTGTGAAGACTCAGGGAAACATTCCCAGAAAAGGGCATCTATTAAGTTGGTCAAAATTAGCAATGATAATCTTTCAAATTCTCTGAAAATTGCTCAGAGGTTTATACAAACGGAGAAGCATTTATTCATCAAATCTAAGGAAATCCAGTAAGAGCTATTTGAGGCAGTGGCATTCCAGTTAGGATTGCAGCCATCTCCCACAGGTAAGCCTTGGGGGCAAACTGCTCCAACAGGAGCCATAGATGAAAGTCAGTTTCCATCTGTACCCCACCCTGTCGCTCCCCTGCCTCCTTCCATTTTAGGTAGATTCAGCAGCAGGTGATCATCAGCAGATTCCATTTTTCACAGCTTACTGCTATAGGAGACCTATATTGGTCTGGCGGCAGCCTGGTAGAAATGCCTATTCTCTCACTCCTAACTCCCACTTAATAGGGAAGATATAGGCTGGGGCAGTTGGTGAAGAGTGCAGTCCCTCTTTCTCAGGCAACTCGAGTTGCTGTTTCCACCTCCCCTGGCTCCCCAGTGTGGAAGAGCAACTCCAGATAGATTTAGCAGCTGTTCAGTCCCAGCAGATCCCATCCTCCCATGTTCTGCAGACGATCCATACTGGGTGTAATGGTAAGCCAGCAGAGATACAAGTTCCAGCCAAGTACTAGTGTAGCCAAGTACAAAACAAATTAAAAAGCAAGCAAACAAACAATGATAACAATAATCTCTGGAGAGGAATCAATATCTAGAGATGCTATGTAAAAGGGAACTTCTTGAGACTTCCGGGAAGATGGCAGAAGAGTAAGACACGGAGATCACCTTCCTCCCCACAGATACACCAGAAATACATCTACGCGTGGAACAACTCCTACGGAGCACCTACTGAACGCTGGCAGAAGACCTCAGACCTCCCAAAAGGCAAGGAACCCCCCACGTACCTCGTTAGGGCAAAAGAAAAAACTAAACAGAGACAAAAGGACAGGGACGGGTCCTGCACCAGCGGGAGAGAGCTGTGAAGGAGGAAAAGTGTCCACACACTAGGAAGCCCCTTCGCGGGTGGAGACTTCGGGAGGCGGAGTGGGGGAGCTTGGGAGCCGCGGAGGAGAGCACAGCAGCAGGGGTGCGGAGGGCAAAGCGGACAGATTCCAGCGCAGAGGATCGGGCCGACCGGCACTCACCAGCCGAGAGGCTTGTCTGCTCGCCCGCCGGGGCGGGCGGGACTGGGAGCTGAGGCTCCGGCTTTTGTCGGAGCGCCGGGAGAGGACTGAGGTTGGCGGCGTGAACACAGCCTGCAGGGCGTTAGTGCACCGCGAGAGAGTCCGGGGAAAAGTCTGGACCTGCCGAAGAGGCAAGAGAGTTTTACGTCCCTCTTTGTTTCCTGGTGCACGAGGAGAGGGGATTAAGAACGCTGCTTGAGAGAGCTCCAGGGACGGGCGCTAGCCGCGGCTAGAAGTGCGGAGCCCAGAGACAGACATGAGATGCTAGGGCCGCTGCTGCCGCCACCAGGAAGCCTGTGTGCGAACACAGGTCACTAGCCACACGCCCTTCCGGGGAGCCTGTGCAGCCCGCCACTGCCAGGGTCCCGGGATCCAGGGACAACTCCCCCGGGAGAACGCACGGCGCGCCTCAGGCTGCAACGTCACGCCGGCCTCTGCCGCTGCTGGCCCGCCCCGCACTCCGTGACCCTCCCTACCCCCCGGCCTGAGTGAGCCAGAGCCTCCGAATCAGCGGCTCCTTTAACCCCGTCCTGTCTGAGCAAAGAACAGACGCCCTCCGGCGACCTACACGCACAGGCAGGGCCAAATCCAAAGCTGAGCCCCTGGGAACTGTGAGAACAAAGAAGAGAAAGGGAAATCTCTCCCAGCAGCCTCAGAAGCAGCGGATTAAAGCTCCACAATCAACTTGATATACCCTGCATCTGTGGAATACCTGAATAGACAACGAATCATCCCAAATTAAGAAGCCCTGTGGATGAAAGGCTCTTGGGGCTGCAGCCAGGAGTCAGTGCTGTGCCTCTGAGGTGGGAGAACCAACTTCAGGACACTGGTCCACAAGAGGCCTCCCAGCTGCACATAATATCAAACAGCAAAAATCTCCAAGAGATCTCCATCTCAACGCCAGCACCCAGCTTCACTCAACGACCAGCAAGCCACAGGGCTGGACATCCTATGCCAAACAACTAGCAAGACAGGAACACAACCCTACCCATTAGCAGAGAGGCTGCCCAAAATCATAATAAGTCTACAGACACCCCAAAACACATCACCAGACGTGGACCTGCCCACCAGAAAGACAAGATCCAGCCTCATCCACCAGAACACAGGCCCTAGTCCCCTCCACCAGGAAGCCTACACAACCCACTGAACCAACCTTAGCCACTGGGGACAGACACAAAAAACAACAGGAACTACGAACCTTCAGCCTGCAAAAAAGGAGACCCCAAACACAGTAAGATAAGCAAAATGAAAAGACAGAAAAACACACTGCAGATGAAGGAGCAAGATAAAAACCCACCAGACCTAACAAATGAAGAGGAAATAGGCAGTCTACCTGAAAAAGAATTCAGAATAATGATAGTAAGGTTGATCCGAAATCTTGGAGATAGAATGGACAATAGAATGGACAAAATGCAAGAATCAGTTAACAAGGACCTAGAAGAACTAAAGATGAAACAAGCAATTATGAACAACACAATAAATGAAATTAAAAGTACTCTAGATGGGATCAATAGCAGAATAACTGAGGCAGAAGAACGGATAAGTGACCTGGAAGATAAAATAGTGGAAATAACTAATGCAGAGCAGAATAAAGAAAAAAGAATGAAAAGAACTGAGGACAGTCTCAGAGACCTCTGGGACAACATTAAACGCACCAACATTCGAATTATAGGGGTTCCAGAAGAAGAAGAGAAAAAGAAAGGGACTGAGAAAATATTTGAAGAGATTATAGTTGAAAACTTCCCTAATATGGGAAAGGAAATAGTTAATCAAGTCCAGGAAGCACAGAGAGTCCCATACAGGATAAATCCAAGGAGAAATACGCCAAGACACATATTAATCAAACTGTCAAAAATTAAATACAAAGAAAACATATTAAAAGCAGCAAGGGAAAAACAACAAATAACACATAAGGGAATCCCCATAAGGTTAACAGCTGATCTCTCAGCAGAAACCCTACAAGCCAGAAGGGAGTGGCAGGACATACTGAAAGTGATGAAGGAGAAAAACCTGCAGCCAAGACTACTCTACCCAGCAAGGATCTCATTCAGATTTGATGGAGAAATTAAAACCTTTACAGACAAGCAAAAGCTGAGAGAGTTCAGCACCACCAAACCAGCTTTACAACAAATGCTAAAGGATCTTCTCTAGGCAAGAAACACAAGAGAAGGAAGAGACCTATAATAACGAACCCAAAACAATTTAGAAAATGGGAATAGGAACATACATATCGATAATTACCTTAAATGTAAATGGACTAAATGCTCCCACCAAAAGACACAGATTAGCTGAATGGATACAAAAACAAGACCCTTATATATGCTGTCTACAAGAGACCCACTTCAGACCTAGAGACACATACAGACTGAAAGTAAGGGGATGGAAAAAGATATTCCATGCAAACGGAAACCAAAAGAAAGCTGGAGTAGCAATTCTCATATCAGACAAAATAGACTTTAAAATAAGGACTATTAAAAGAGACAAAGAAGGACACTACATAATGATCAAGGGATCAATCCAAGAAGAAGATATAACAATTGTAAATATTTATGCACCCAACATAGGAGCACCTCAATACATAAGGCAAATACTAACAGCCATAAAAGGGGAAATCGACAGTAACACATTCATAGTAGGGAACTTAAACACCCCACTTTCACCCATGGACAGATCATCCAAAATGAAAATAAATAAGGAAACACAAGCTTTAAATGATACATTAAACAAGATGGACTTAATTGATATTTATAGGACACTCCATCCAAAAACAACAGAATACACATTTTTCTCAAGTGCCCATGGAACATTCTCCAGGATAGATCATATCTTAGGTCACAAATCAAGCCTTGGTAAATTTAAGAAAATTGAAATTGTATCAAGTATCTTTTCTGACCACAACGCCATGAGACTAGATATCAATTACAGGAAAAGATCTGTAAAAAATACAAACACATGGAGGCTAAACAATACACTAATAATAATGAAGTGATCACTGAAGAAATCAAAGAGGAAATCAAAAAATACCTAGAAACAAATGACAATGGAGACACAACGACCCAAAACCTGTGGGATGCAGCAAAAGCAGTTCTAAGGGGGAAGTTTATAGCAATACAAGCCCACCTTAAGAAGCAGGAAACATCTCGAATAAACAACCTAACCTTGCACCTCAAGCAATTAGAGAAAGAAGAACAAAAAAACCCCAAAGTTAGCAGGAGGAAAGAAATCATAAAAATCAGATCAGAAATAAATGAAAAAGAAATGAAGGAAACGATAGCAAAGATCAATAAAACTAAAAGCTGGTTCTTTGAAAGGATAAACAAAATTGATAAACCATTAGCTAGACTCATCAAGAAAAAAAGGGAGAAGACTCAAATCAATAGAATTAGAAATGAAAAAGGAGAAGTAACAACTGACACTGCAGAAATACAAAAGATCATGAGAGATTACTACAAGCAACTCTATGCCAATAAAATGGACAACCTGGAAGAAATGGACAAATTCTTAGAAAGGCACAACCTGCCAAGACCGAATCAGGAAGAAATAGAAAATATGAACAGACCAATCACAAGCACTGAAATTGAAACTGTGATTAAAAATCTTCCAACAAGCAAAAGCCCAGGACCAGATGGCTTCACAGGCGAATTCTATCAAACATTTAGAGAAGAGCTATCACCTATCCTTCTCAGACTCTTCCAAAATATAGCAGAGAGAGGAACACTCCCCAACTCATTCTACGAGGCCACCATCACCCTGATACCAAAACCAGACAAGGATGTCACAAAGAAAGAAAACTACAGGCCAATATCACTGATGAACATAGATGCAAAGATCCTCAACAAAATACTAGCAAACAGAATCCAACAGCACATTAAATGGATCATACACCATGATCAAGTGGGGTTTATTCCAGGAATGCAAGGATTCTTCAATATACGCAAATCAATCAACGTGATACACCATATTAACAAATTGAAGGAGAAAAACCATATGATCATCTCAATAGATGCAGAGAAAGCTTTCGACAAAATTCAACACCCATTTATGATAAAAACCCTGCAGAAAGTAGGCATAGAGGGAACTTTCCTCAACATAATAAAGGCCATATATGACAAACCCACAGCCAACATCGTCCTCAATGGTGAAAAACTGAAAGCATTTCCACTAAGATCAGGAACAAGACAAGGTTGCCCACTCTCACCACTCTTATTCAACATAGTTTTGGAAGTTTTAGCCACAGCAATCAGAGAAGAAAAGGAAATAAAAGGAATCCAAATCAGAAAAGAAGAAGTAAAGCTGTCACTGTTTGCAGATGACATGATCCTATACATAGAGAATCCTAAAGATGCTACCAGAAAACTACTAGAGCTAATCAATGAATTTGGTAAAGTAGCAGGATACAAAATTAATGCACAGAAATCTCTGGCATTCGTATACACTAAGGATGAAAAATCTGAAAGTGAAATCAAGAAAACACTCCCATTTACCATTGCAACAAAAAGAATAAAATATCTAGGAATAAACCTACCTAAGGAGACAAAAGACCTGTATGCAGAAAATTGTAAGACACTGATGAAAGAAATTAAAAATGATACAAATAGATGGAGAGATATACCATGTTCTTGGATTGGAAGAATCAACATTGTGAAAATGACTCTACTACCCAAAGCAATCTGCAGATTCAATGCAATCCCTATGAAACTACCACTGGCATTTTTCACAGAACTAGAACAAAAAATTTCACAATTTGTATGGAAACACAAAGGACCCCGAATAGCCAAAGCAATCTTGAGAACAAAAAATGGAGCTGGAGGAATCAGGCTTCCTGACTTCAGACTATACTACAAAGCTACAGTAATCAAGACAGTATTGTACTGGCACAAAAACAGAAATATAGATCAATGGAACAGGATAGAAAGCCCAGAGATAAACCCACGCACATATGGTCACCTTATCTTTGACAAAGGAGGCAGAAATGTACAGTGGAGAAAGGACAGCCTATTCAATAAGTGGTGCTGGGAAAACTGGACAGCTACATGTAAAAGTATGAGATTAGATCACTCCCTAACACCATACACAAAAATAAGCTCAAAATGGATTAAAGACCTAAATGTAAGGCCAGAAACTATCCAACTCTTAGAGGAAAACATAGGCAGAACACTCTATGACATAAATCACAGCAAGGTCCTTTTTGACCCACCTCCTAGAGAAATGGAAATAAAAACAAAAGTAAACAAATGGGACCTAATGAAACTTAAAAGCTTTTGCACAGCAAAGGAAACCATAAAGAAGACAAAAAGACAACCCTCAGAATGGGAGAAAATATTTGCAAATGAAGCAACTGACAAAGGATGAATCTCCAAAATTTACAAGCAGCTCATGCAGCTTAATAACAAAAAAACAAACAACCCAATCCAAAAATGGGCAGAAGACCTAAATAGACATTTCTCCAAAGAAGATATACAGAGTGCCAACAAACACATGAAAGAATGCTGAACATCACTAATCATTAGAGAAATGCAAATCAAAATGACAATGAGATATCATCTCACACCAGTCAGAATGGCCATCATCAAAAAATCTAGAAACAATAAATGCTGGAGAGGGTGTGGAGAAAAGGGAACCCTCTTACACTGTTGGTGGGAATGTAAATTGATACAGCCACTGTGGAGAACAGTATGGAGGTTCCTTAAAAAGCTACAAATAGAACTACCATATGACCCAGCAATCCCACTACTGGGCATATACCCTGAGAAAACCATAATTCAAAAAGAGTCATGTACCAAAATGTTCATTGCAGCTCTATTTACAATAGCCCAGAGATGGAAACAACCTAAGTGTCCATCATCGGATGAATGGATAAAGAAGATGTGGCACATATATACAATGGAATATTACTCAGCCATAAAAAGAGACGAAATTGAGCTATTTGTAATGAGGTGGATAGACCTAGAGTCTGTCATACAGAGTGAAGTAAGTCAGAAAGAGAGAGACAAATACCGTATGCTAACACATATATATGGAATTTAAGAAAAAAAAATGTCATGAAAAACCTAGGGGTGAAACAGGAATAAAGACACAGACTTACTAGAGAATGGACTTGAGGCTATGGGGAGGGGGAAGGGTAAACGGTGACAAAGCGATAAAGAGGCATGGACATATATACACTACCAAACGTAAGGTAGATAGCTAGTGGGAAGCAGCCGCATAGCACAGGGAGATCAGCTCGGTGCTTTGTGACCGCCTGGAGGGGTGGGATAGGGAGGGTGGGAGGGAGGGAGACGCAAGCGGGAAGAGATATGGGAACGTATGTGTATATATAACTGATTCATTTTGTTGTGAAGCTGAAACTAACATACCATTGTAAAGCAATTATACTCCAATAAAGATGTTTAAAAAAATAAAATAAAAAAAATTAAAATAAATTAAAAAAATAAAAAAAATAAAAATAAAAAAAAAAAAGGGAACTTCTTCAACCTGACAAAGTGTATCTGTAATAAACCCCACATCTAATATCATACCTAATGGTAAAAGACGAAAAGCTTTCCCCTTAATATGAGGAAAAATAGAAGGATGTTGACTCTCCCCACATTTATTTAACATTCTGCTAGAGGATTTAGCCAGGACAATTAAGCAATTGGACAAGAAAAACAGATGAAAGACATCTAGATTGAAAAGAAGTAAAGTTATCTTAAATTACACATGACATGAACTTGTGTGTATATAAGGTATCCACTAAAAATATTAAAACTAATAAATGAGCTCAGCAAGATTGCAAGATGAATTATTTTTCTATATCCTAGCAGTGAATAATCCAAAAACAAAGTTAAGAAAGAAATTCAACTTAAAATACCATCAAAAAGAATAAAGTACTTAGAAATAAATTTAGCAAAATAAGGGCAAGACATACACAAGACTTATACACACAAATATTAAACAGTGTTGAAAATAACTAAAGATCTAATAAATGGAAAGATACCCCATGTCCATGCATTGGAAGATTTAACATTGTTAAAATGGCTAAATTGATCTACAGACTCAATGCAATCTCTATCAAACTCTCATTTGGCTTTTTTGCAGAAATTGACAAGCTGATCCTAAAATTCATATGCAAATGCAAGAAACCCAGAATAGACAATCTTAAAAAGAACAAAGTTGGAAGAGTCAATCTTCCTCTTTTCAAAGCTTATACCCAGTTACAGTTATCAAGACAGTGTGGTACTGACTTAAGGATAAGTGTATAAGTCAATGGAATAGAACTGCGTCCATAATTGAATTCCTAGCTCACATTGTTCACAAAAGTTAACTCCAAGTGGATCAGAGACCTCAATACAAGAACTAAAACTACAAAAATGTTAGAAGAAAACATATGAGTAAATCTCTGTGATCTTGGATTAGATAATGGTTTCTCACATACCACACCAAAAGTAGAAGCAACAAAAAGAGATAAATTGGAACTTCACTAAAATTAAAAGCTTTTGTGCCTCAGAGGGCACCATCAAAAAGCATATGTATGAAAGTATTTAAAAATTATATATGTGATAAAGGACTTGCATCCAAATCTAGAAATAACTCTTACAACTCAATAATAAAGAGATACATAATCAAATTAAAAATGAACAAAGGATCTGGACAGACATTTCTCCAAGGAAAATAAACAAATGGCCAATAAACCCATGATAAAATGCTCAACGTAATTAGTCATTAGGGAAATGGAAATCAAAGACACAGTGAGATACCACTCCATATCCACTAAAGTGAAAGAAAAATAATAAATGTTGTCAAGGATGTAGAGAAATTAGAACCCTCATATACCACTGGTGAGAATGTAAAATGATGCAGCCACTTTAAAAAACAGTTTGCCAGTTCCTCAAAACGTTAAAACATATGATCCAGCAATTCCACCCAAGAGAAAATAAAAACATACATCCACATAAAAGGTTGTACATTAAACATTAGTCATAATGTCCAAAAAGTAAAAACCTAATAACCATCAATTGATGAATAAAATGTAGTATGTCTACACATGGAATATTATTTGACATTATTATTTGACATTAGTAATACATTAGCATGTATTACTTATACATGCTACAACATAGACAGGCCTTAAAAACATATCCTAAGTGAAAGGAGTTAATCACACAAGACCACATATTGTATGATTTTATGTTTATGAAATATCCAGGATAGACAAATCCATAGAGACAGAGAGTAGATTAATAGTTGTCAGGGGGTTGAGGGAATGAGAATTTACTGTTAATACATATTGGTTTCTTTTGGGGGTCATGAAAGTGTCCGGTGATAGTTGTGCAACTCTCTGAATATACTAAAAACCACTAAATTGTCCACTTTAAATGGGTGAAATTTATGGTATATGTAATATATTTTAATAAAGCTGTTAAAAAAGAAAAGGGTAGGAGAATTTGAATTCTTAAAAATCATTCCTTTCTTCCTGATTCAAAATTAGGTCAAGGGGATTCCCAACGAAGTCTTAATAGCAGCATAGAGAAATCCCTCCCTCACAGAATAAAATTCCCAAACCCCGGGACAGATCCCGGAAAGGAAGGGGGCTGGAATTTCTGAGACACTGAGGTGGCAATTACTAGAAGACCCTGGCTGGGGTTGGGGGGTTAAGAGTGTTGGCCTAGTTAAATGTCTGTATGAATGTGTCAAAGGGAGACTCCTGGAAGTCTGTCATTCTGGTGTGATCTCCCTTTACTGACCTAACCCTGAGGAAGGAGATGATGCCCTGGAAGAGCTACCATGCCCAGGACAGGAAGGTACACATGCATCCCGGGCAGTCAAAGAAACTTACTGCTTAGAACTTAGCCTTTAAAGACAATCCTTCTTGTTCACAGAAACACGTCTTTGCTACTACTGTAGACTGAATGTATGTGTCCCTCCAAAATTCATATGTTGGACCTAATCCCCAATATGATGGTATCTGGAGGTGGGGCCTTTGGGAGGTGATTAGGTCATGGGGGGTGGAACTCTCATGAATGGAATTAGTGCCCTTGTAAAGGAGACCCCAGATTGCTCCCTTGTCCTCTTCTACCTTAGGAGATTTCAGCCAAAAGATGGCTGTCTCTGAACCAGGAAGTAGGCACTCACCAGACACCAAATCTGCTGGTGCCTTCAGCTTAGACTTCCCAGTCTCCACAATTGTGAAAAATAAATTTCCATTATTCTTAAGCCAACTAGTTTATGGTGTATTGTTATAGCAGCCTGAACTTAACACACTACAAAAAAATTTTTTTTGCCATAAATGATACTTCACAATATACAATGGGATTTAAAAGAGCTGAAAAATAAATCACTGAACTCCTTGATAGAGAGTAATTTGAGGAAGTGTGTCAATCCTCCACACTAGAACCCACTGTCAGCTCCCAGCAAGTGGAAGATCTCTCTGAATTTCCCTCCTGACACTTAGGCACCAGCTCTCCAGGTTGGTGCTACGGCAGGCTCTCCCAATGCAGTTTCTGGTGGTGGTTACAATATCCAAGGGTAGATTTTAGTTCCACATCGCAAAAGCTATTAGAATTGCTTCTCTCCTTCCAGCTGCCCCATCCCAGATATTAAACACTTTGGCTTATCAAATATTTACGTAATAAGAATGCCTTGAAGAAAGCAGACTATACATCCTGCAAATCCACGTATATGATTATGTCTCACATTGGAATGCTGCTTGTGGGTATTATCTGCCCCCAATCTGTGAAGTCTGCCATGCCTATGTTATCCGCGCCTTAGCATCTGTGTTGGGGCATGGTTTCCAAGTAGTCAGTTGCAAAATTCAGTCTGTTTTTTTTAATCTGTTCAGTTGTTAAATCCCCTGTCCTCATGCCCATCCATCTGACATAGAAACCTTTGACTCCATCATGCTTTATCAGCTTGGGACCTTTGAACACATTTCTTTGACACAGAACATCCCAGGCAGAAGTCTATACAGATTGATTAACATTTCACTACCACTGCCCAGGCAGTTACGCTCTTATCTAAGACTGCTTGTGATTCTAATAAATAGGAAGACCCCAAAGCAGGACATGAATAATACAAGCAGGAAAGCATAACTTAGCAGGTTCCTATAGTTGACCTAGCACAGGAGCTCTATATAACCATCACCCCTTGTCTCCAGCTCTATACCCACCTTCTTTTAACTAAGGTAAACTGAGCAAGTTGCTATTCCTTGCGTTCTGAAAGAGCCTAATTGGTACACATATGTTTTAGAAAGTGCTAGAAAGATGTTCCCTTTTGAGGGGACAAGGATGCTTATTAGAAATCACCAGGACTATCCCTGAAAGCGATTCAATTTTATTTTGCTTTGATTCCCTGCTTGTTCAGAATATTCTATTTGCTAATGGAGATTTCCATGCATCATGATATTTTTCAGTGAAAGACAATGAAGAAAAGTATTACAAGCACTGAAAATGAGCTACAAACTGCACATTATAAATTCAACTGGAATTCCAATTTATATACCAGTTTCTTATTATTATTTTGGAGAACGTGTCTAATGTCTCCCTGTTAATTCCAAATGCCCTGACAAAAATCTAGTTTCTGGCTCTTGCCCTCCCCTGCTTGTCCCATGAAGGAAATGCCACCCTCTGAGATGCTATCAGATTGAGAAGCTGACATGTTTATCTTATCATTCTCAAAATAAAACATGTTCTGACTCTTCCTCCTGTCATTCTTTCTCTCTTTAGTCTAGAAGTGTGAACACTGACTCCCTAACATATATTCAAAAATGATGTGTCAATGCTCCTCCAGGTGTGATAACCTGAGATTCTCTCATCTTCCTTACAAGGTTTCTGGAAATGTTTGTTTTCTCTTCATGAACTGTTAGAGGGTACAAAGTTAGTTGCCATCCTGCCCTTAAACGACTTACTATTCAGATCGATTGAATAGATGGGTGACTGAGACTGCTAATAAACACCTAATATCCATTCTCTCTTTCTTTCTTTGGTAATTAAACTCACTCATTTTTCAGTAAGGGTGCTCAAGGTTTCCCAGTCTCATTTGCAACTAGATGAGGCCATGACTTTATTCTGACCAATGAAATGTAAGCCGTAGTTGCAATGGTTAATTTTATGTGTCGACTTGACTGAGCTAAGGGATGCTCAGATAGTTGGTAAAACATTATTTCTGGGTGTGTCTGTGAGGGGGTCTCAGGAAGAGATAGATTAGCATTTGAATCAGTAGACTGAATAAAGATGATCCCCCTCCCCAAAGCAGGTGGGCATCACCCAATCCAATGAGGACCTGAAAAGAACAAAAAGGCACAAGAAGAGTGAATTTACTCTCTCTGCTTAAGCTGGGACATCCATCTTCTTCTCTTGCTCTCAGGGCAAAAAAAAAAAAGAGAGAGAATTTACACTTTTCCCCTTCTCCCTGCCTTCTCTAACCTACTGCAACAGAATGTGAATCCAGTGTCTGAACTGTGAGACAAGAGACAAGAGACAAGAGACAAGACCCTAAAAATGACACAGAGAAAACCATCAATGCGCTAGACCCAATATGACTGCACAGCTGGACAGGGACCTGGGTTGGGTTGCCTCAACCCAACTTTTGCAAGGGATTATACTTTGGTACTTAAATGTTCTACTACTAATTACCTTTTTAAGAGAACATATAAGTTAACCATCTTGACCGAATTCTTTCTAAAAATAGAAATGCATATAACTCTATGAGCTGATGAATGTCTTCTATCGTTACTTTACTCATTTGATCCTTATTTTTAACATAAAAGCGTTAAGGTATAAAAGACACAAAGAGTAAAATTAAATTAGAACAGAATAAAAGTAATCAATGCTTATTACATATTCTATACCGAAGATCACAAATCTTCAAGGCCATTTAAAAAATAATTGCTACCTATGGGCTTTCCTGGTGGCGCGGTGGTTGAGAGTCCGCCTGACGATGCAGGGGACGCGGGTTCGTGCCCTGGTCGGGGAAGATCCCGCATGCTACGGAGCGGCTGGGCCGGTGAGCCATGGCCGCTGAGCCTGTGCGTCCCGAGCCTGTGCTCCGCAACGGGAGAGGCCACAACAGTGAGAGGGCCGCGTAAAAATATGCTACCCAAATAAGAGGCTTTGGCTTTAAACCACAGGGTGGAAAGAGACTGACCTTGAAAACTTTCTCTCTTGGAACCTTTGAGCTGGGTGTTTAGCTCAATTTCTGAGATTAAAAAAAGAAAAAAAACTAAAATGTTGATCAACAGTATTAGATCAATGGTTTCCTTTAGTCTTTATTGCACTCCTAAGTACTTAACAATTTTTAAAGTGCAGATCTTTTTTGAATGAAACGGAAGGATATAATTTCAAATATGCAATCGAGTCATTTTATTGTGTGACATCACTCATATCAAGCAAATTTCCTTCTGGTATTGAGCAAACGTAAATAACTCTGAATGTCAATGAATTCACTGGGCCAGCATGATTTAAAATAATGGAGTGATCTCTGATTGTAGTATTGATCATAAACAAAAATCTGTAATATATATATATATATATATATATATATATACTAGAGCTTTGGCTTTTGCATGAACCCTTTTAAGATCCCTAATTCATACAACCTTTATATAATTTACCATTCCAGGTAATAAATTTCTATCTGAGTTTAGATGCTCATTTCCCATGCATCTTCTCATATGTTTAATCATTTCATGGGGCATGTCTCCCTTTGGGCTCAAAACTAGGCTAACATATTATTTTAAAAGTAACTATTGGTTTTGAAATCTATTAAAAGCTAGGATAATCACAACTGACCTCAGAAGAATACACCCTGCATGCAAAAATTAATTATTTTGTATTTTTTAACCTTGCTAATCAAAACCAAAATTGAGAACTCTTTGGAAATTTATATCATCAACACATATCTTTATAACCACTGTATATACCAGCTACCTGTATAAACAGTGGAAAGGATCTTATAAGTACCACAAACTTAATCAAATAATTCACACTTATTGAATATCTTTACTTCCCGATTATGCTTAAAAATAATTATGATGCATCTTTAATGATAATAACAATTATAGATAACACTTATTAGTCACTTTTCATGCCCAGAAACTCTTCTAAATGCCTTAAATTAATCTTAGTAGCAACTCTACTTGATGGATGTTCTGGTTATCAGTCCCATTTTACAGTTGAGGAAACTGAGGCACAAGGAGGTTCTGTAACTTGCCAGAGATCACACAGCTTACAAACGCAAAGCTGGAATTTGTACCAGGTTCTGGCTCCAGGGTCTATGCCTTTAATTACTATATTATTCTACCTTTTCAGGTGAATTGATGACCCAGGCAGGAACTATCTATGATAAGAGGTAGACCTAGGGGAATAATAAAAGTTCCAGATGATTTAAAGTTGGACAGAGTTCAAATTCTGATTCTGTCAATAACTAAATATGTGATATTAGACAAGTGACCTGACTTTCCTGAGCTTTAGTTTTCTCTTTGAAAAATAAGGAGAGGAATGCCTATCTGAGTGAGTTAATGTGAAGATTAGGAGATATATATATATATATATACATATACACACATATATAATGCTCGCTAGCTAAATACATAGATAGACGGTGCCCCAAACAGTACCATATACGTAGTAGAAATTAAAACAAGGATGCTTCTTTCATTATTCGTCTCTGTATTAATCTAAATATACAACACAAGCCAGCCTCAGAAACTAGTGGTTACCATGGTGATAGAACGCAAATGAATTGCGCATCAAGTTCAGCTTTCTCACTAACTTTAAAATTTTAATCAAGTCATTTGACCACCCTTGGTCCCAAGATTCCCTTTCATCTCTAACATACACTGAATATATGAACTCACTCTATTGCCTCCTGTTAAGGACTATTTGAGATTCCCCCAAAATTCATATATTGAGACACTACCCCTCCCCTCAGTATGATGGTATTAGGAGGAGAAACCTTTGGGAAATAATTAGGATTAGATGAAGTCATAAGTGTGGAGCCCTCATGAATGGAATTAGTGCCCTTATATGAGTCATGAGAGATCTTGTTTCACTCTCTGCTCCCTACCATGTGAGAATACCATGAGAAGCAGGCACCTGCAACTCAGAAGAGGGGTCTCATCAGAACCTGACCACAGTAGGACTCTAATCTCAGACTTCTAGCCTCAAGGATTCTAAGAAATAATTGTCTGTTGTTTATAAGCCACCTGATCTATGGTACTCTGTCATAGCAGCCTGAACAAACTAAGATACATTCTAATCACCAATACAGTATCACTCGTCTTTCTTCTCACCCTCTGACAAGCCTGATCCAAAGAAGATATATGTCCTGCTTTCTAACCTCAAAAGGATACCAGACATGGTCTGAATCCCTCTTTGAGAGGTACAGCGTGCCCAGCAAACGTGGCAGTTCACTTAGAATGTATTATATGGAATCTAAGAAAGCATACAGAGGGAGGAAAGCAAAATAAATGCCAGTGGTAATTCTAAGAAGAAAAGAATACGTCAGGACCTTGAACAGGAGCTAAGAGTTAATACAGAAATGAAGGTCATGTCCAAAGGGCAGAGACTCAGGGTGATGGTTGAAAAAAAGAATCAGAAGAAATTAGGATAAGAGCCCCAGTGGTTTAATGACAATCTAGAGGATCTAGATCAGTTTCCCAAACAATACCAAAATCTTTTTTAAAAGATACATGAGTACGCTGGGCTGATAAAAGCACAGAGAGAGCATAGAGTGTCCTCCCTGATATAAAATCTTGCACTCCTCCCAAGCAATGCTTCTCATATTAAATTATTCTTCAATTAAAATATAGACTCTGATTCTGTGGGTCTGGGGTGGGGCCTAAGATTCTGCTTTTCTGACAAGATTTTCATTTATACTAATGCAGCTGGCCAACGGGCCACACCTTGAGTAGCAGAACTCTCAAAACCCTTCCTCTGGTACTGACATTTTTCTTCTACCAGAGGTAATCTAGCTTTATCTATGTAATCTCCTGCCCTTCTTCCAGTTCTTATACCCATGCCCCTGCCTCCACCTCCAGAAGGGGTCTTTACTCCATCTTTAGTACTGAGAGAACTTGCCCATTCTCTAACAACTCTGGAGCTGTGACATTTAACATCTGTTTCTGTTTGAACAGTTGACTATCCCCCATGAGCTGGGGAAGTAGTAGAGGGTGGAGACAAATACATGGGGAATGGAAGCAGGCAAATAAAAAAAGGTGCATGGGCTTACCCCTGGTGGTGCAGTGGTTAAAAATCTGCCTGCCAAAGCAGGGGACATGGGTTCAAGCCCTGGTTTGGGAAGATCCCACATGCCACAGAGTAACTAAACCCATGTGCCACAACTACTGAGCCTGTACTCTGGAGCCCACGTGCCACAACTACTGAAGCCCGCATGCCTAGAGCCCATGCTCCTCAACAAGAGAAGCCACCGCAATGAGAAGCCCACGCACCGCAACGAAGAGTAGCCCCTGCTTGCCACAACTAGAGATAGCCTGCACACAGCAACAAAGACCAAACATAGCCAAAATAAATAAATTAAATAAATTAAAATTTTTTTAAAAAGGTGCAACTGTGCGTAAAGATGCATCTCTATTATTTCTAAGATGGAACCTCAAGAAATATTGCTCTAAACTTACATAAGGGCTAGGAAAGTACTAGCACTATGCTATGGACTGAATGTTTGTGTCCCCTCGAAATTCTTATGTTGAAACCTATCCCCAGTGTCATGGTATTAGGAGGGGGATCCTCTGAAGGGTGATTAGGTGACGAGGGCAAGGTCCTCATGTATGAGATTAGTGACCTTATAAAAGTGACTGCAGAGAGTTCCCTTCCCCTTCCAACGTGGGAGGACTAGTGAAAAGATATTGGTTGGTGAACCAGGAAGTGGGCTCCCACAAGACACAGAATTTGCTGGCACCTTGATCTTGGACTTCCCAGCCTCCAGAACTGTGAGAAATAAGTTTCTGACTTTTTATAAGCTTCCTGTCTATGGTATTTTGTTATAGCATCCTGAACAGACTAAAACACACCACCTTTCAGCCAAAAACAGGGATAAGATTTGCCATAATCCAAGTCACTGTTTAAATTATTGTTTCTACAGGTTAATACATTCTAAATTCCAAAAACCAACCAAAATAATATTTGAATATAATTAATTCAGAAGTTGGGGCATGCTTAAACATATAAAGAAAATTTTTTTTTAATGTACTTAAATCAAGAAACCATACCAGCTAAGTATTTGACATTACTGGATATTTCTAAACGTAGAATAAGCAGACTACCAGAAGCTGTCTCATAGTTTTAAAAGTTAAAGCAATATTTTGGTTTTAACAATCATGAGGATTTTTTAAGTTTTGAAGAAAGTTCGGGTTATTTTCTTCTTTGTCTATAGTTTTTAATATTTTAGATTCACTTCAATAATATTTGTTTTGGGAAGTCTTAAGTTGCTCCAAATTTGTAAAATTTGGTTGAGTTTAAATGATCAGTGATGTTAAGCAATATTTGAATTATTTAATTAACATTTTTTTTTTTGCGGTACGCAGCTCTCTCACTGCTGTGGCCTCTCCCTTTGCGGAGCACAGGCTCTGGACGCGCAGGCTCAGTGGCCATGGCTCACGGGCCCAGCCGCTCCGCGGCATGTGGGATCTTCCCGGACCGGGGCACGAGCCCATGTCCGCTGCATCGGCAGGCGGACTCCCAACCACTGCGCCACCAGGGAAGCCCTAATTAACATTTTTAAACTAGATGCTGAAGTTCCATGGAAATAAATCTCTTACCTTATTAAATACTAACTTTCAGAAGCTGATATTTCTTATGACACCCGACCTCCAGATGAAGTGCACCACATTTTATAATAAACAATATGAGCTTAAAAGTTTGAAAAATGTTATTGCTACAAAGGTTTCCTTAAGAAGTTTCTTTTCTTTGAATACATTCTTCTTAAAACAGCATTTATTTTAGCTCTAAAAATTCTCTCCATCAAAACTTGTTTTAGAATTTAAATGTACTGTACATAATGTGCTAAAATATGAAAAAATTTGGTAAAAAAATAAGACCCAGTATCTTCTATTTTTAATAACATGTCAATATTTTTAGACTAAATGTGTGAATATAAAGCCAATACATAAATATTTGGAACGCCAAAATGATCTAGTCATAACTAAAAGCAAGTTTAAGTTCAGATAATTTCTTTTCTTACTGACCTTAGACCCCAGAACTATAACAAAAAATAAATTCTTCCTACATTCCTGCCTTATAGTTGGTAAAATACCTATTAGGAAAACATAAGCTATCTAAAAACGTCCCATAATGAAAATTTAAAGCAAAGAAAATAACATTCTTTTTCTTTTTGCCCTTTACTTAGAAAACGATAAATTATGGTTTGTAATGCATATAATCCTACCATGTCTTCTAAAATTTTTGTTATCAACTCACTTAGATATTCCTATTACACTCAAGATGGGTAAAAAATATCCCTCAGACCAGAAAGAAGAGAGAACTTCCTCCCTCCTCCTCTGGACTTTACAGTTGGACGTCTACCACAGATGCCATATGGTGCCCCAGTAGCAGGTGACCTAGGGAAACATCACTGTATGAATAGCACTGCCCCTGTGCTCTCAAACACCCGGCAACACACAATTTCCAATCTCTTCAGGACAGAAAACATGAATGAAATAAGATGGAACACAGATGTTTCTTTTGTCACAGGGAAGAAGAAAATTGCCCAACCTCTGAAAATGTTCCTCCGAGTGGAGGAGAAAGATAAAATATTTAGTCATGGAATGAGCACAACTGTACAAAGAGAGTACCAAGTTGTCAACGGCTTGGAGCTCAAAGAAAACATAAAGCCCATTAAGCTTAACATTGCCAATTTATAACTAAAAGTCAATTTCCTCTTCACGGTTTCTTTCTCACCTGGGCCACCAGGATAAAATTATAAAAAGAAAATAATGCCAAAAAAATTCCCCATTTAACATGCAAAAAAAAAAAAAAAAAAAAGGAAAAAAAAAGAGGAAAAAAAGCAAGTAATGCAGACTTTTTAAAATTCTACAGAAGAAGATATTTATAGAAAATCCCTTAGGGTTTATTTCAATATGACATTTGTAATGGGCCTTTGTCTCTATCTGGTTTTTGTACTTCCATGGATCACTGTGGATACCTGAGGATCAATGGACCATTCCTGTAGCTTCGTGTAGTAACAGGGTCTTCATTTCAGAAGACTAAAGACATGAACTTGATGATTTTTAAGATTTTTATCAATCCCTGCCTAGGTATAGTTACATTTTTCTCTTCACTCATTATTGCAAAAAGTCTACCCCCAAACACCCTATCAGCTACTCAGCAAGCAATACTGTTTCAGTCAGCATGGCTTGGCTCAAAAGCCTGAGTAAACATCCTTCCACATTAAAATAAACTGCTATTAAAGATAAACATGAACACAGTCAAATTGAATGCATGCCCATGTTGAGTTTTTTCTTCCACAATTAATTGCCAATCAATAAAAAAAATTTTTTTTTAAAAACTGGTGGAAAAATAAAAACCAAATACATTAGTGATATTTAAAGAATTCAAAGGTTCAAGGAGGAGGAATGAAGTAATAAGTGGTAAACAGCTAAGTGGAAAATCTAATTGTAAAATTTCCAAGTGAATTGTTTAGTAGTTGCTTTAGGGAAAGAAGAGTTAATGGCTTGTCAACC
This sequence comes from Orcinus orca, assembly GCF_937001465.1. Classification (NCBI taxonomy): domain Eukaryota; kingdom Metazoa; phylum Chordata; class Mammalia; order Artiodactyla; family Delphinidae; genus Orcinus; species Orcinus orca. The sequence goes on along the minus strand of NC_064576.1, from coordinate 16,593,823 downwards.
TGAAACCATAGCAGCTCTTCTGCAAATATCACTACTCAAATATCAGTTAATGCTCAAAGGTTAAACAAGACAGTGTCTATAGTACTACAAGTTTTCTGTCAAAGACGCAGTATTTATAGATGAAGTTGGCCTTGTTACAAAGAGAAAATTGCACTTTAAAAAGTTAATGAGAAACTTTTCATTGAACTGAACAGCATGAGTTGTATTTTAATAGCATAATACTTTCATGACTGTTTCTGTGGCATTTACTCAGTTTAATAATATTACGTAACAATTAATCAAATGATTTAGGAACAAATTAAAATATTAAATGCCATTTTACTCATGCAATTATTTCATAATTATTTTAATTTTTTATCACTAATACATTCCAGAAATAATGATAAGTAATTAGCCAGTTATCTCTTTTATATAATTCTTAGATTTGGCTGCTTTTACCAATTGAATTAGCAAGTACTTCCTTTCCCAAGGAGCCACCAAAGAAATTTAAAAATCAGAGATAAAAGGCAGCTTAATTTTTATTATTTTGAAATAACTGCAATTCAGAAAAGTTGAATAGTATAAAGAACATTATTTTTTTTACAGAATCGCTTGGGTAAATTTTTAACATGATGCTGCATTGCTTCTAAATATTTTATTTTCTATATCCTACCGAAAAGGACACTTCCTACATAACCGCAATGCAACCATCAACACCAGAACATTTACATTATTGGTTCAGTCTATGCCACAGACCCCATTCAAAGTTCACCAGTTGCCCCAATAGTGTCCCTATTTAAGCCAAAGTGTCCTGTTCAGAATCTTATGTTTTATTTAGTTTTCATGTCTGTTATGTCTCCTTGACTCTAGGAAAATTCTTTAGTCCTTCATTGACTTTTATGACCTTGGCACTTTTGAAGATTACAGGCTGGCCATTTTTCAGAATGTTCCTCAAATTGTGTTTGCTTGATATTGCCTCATGATTAGATTCAGATTTTTCATTTTAGCAGAATTATCAGATAAGTGATGTGTATTCTTCTCATGGCTTAATTTTAAATATGCCTCTATTCACTGAGTTTGCATTTGCAAAACATGTTATGCCATTCCTTTTTAATAACTCCAGCTCTTGGACTCAGCAAGGACCTGAAATATTTACAAAAAGTTAAGTAATAAATTTACAAAAATGTAAACCATAAAACTTGCCCTGTCATTTGCCTAGAAAGTATATTTGCATTTTTAACTTGCAAAGATGCAGTTAGTGCACATGTATCACAGCGACTGTTCCCTATCGGCTTTAACATATTGATGACATTACCTTGCATGTTAATGAAACCTTTTCATTACCTTCCTAGCGCGCGACTGATACAGATCATTGAATAAAAAGCCTTTATGTGTGGAAGGCATGATGTTCGAATAAAGGAAAGTAGTTCTCACACAGCCATCTTCAAGGAGAAGAAAAATCTATTTTGTGCTCTCTGGTATTCCAAACAACCTACACGATGCCACTTTTCCATTTACTTGAATAATAGCTTTTAAAAACATTGCAAATCCCCTAGTTTGTATTTCTACACAAAGTGTTTCAATAAAAGGCAGAAGCTAGGTTAAATAACATGATGGATCTCAGCCCTGCCCTCTCTTCCACTCACCCCCCATCCTAGAGATGGATAGAGATTTCTCTAAACAGTGGGGATAATGGAGATCCCGGCTCTGACTGAAAACATATTGAGACATAACGGACTACTAAGACACATACCATGGGTGACACTGGTGAAAAGTCCTGCAGCAAGCACTTGTTTCCCTGGAGGGGTATCCATGCTTGTGCTGGGACTGGTCATCACACTTCAATCCCTTCCTTCACAAGGCTGCGCTGCTTCCGAGAGCCAAGCTGCCATATGGCACATTAAAGACATCTCCTAATAAATCTAAGCTAAGCAGCCCATTCCTTCAAGCTGCTTTTTTTAATATATGTGTATAATACAGTTTATTGGTTGTTACCAACATCTGGGCCAGGGACCAAGGACAGTATATATCTCACACTGAGGATGCTGGTTCCCTATTATCTGCATCATTGAATTTGAATGTTAGGAAGTATATTTTCCTGCTGATGCATAGCTGTCTTTATGAGATCCTGTAGAAATAAAATGTACAATGAGATATGGTGCTGACAACAAGGGAGAGGGGTGTTTAATCCCCTTTTATTGTATTTTTATGCATGATTATAGAACTAGAAAAAAATATATATGTATAGGTAGTGAAACCATAGCTCGAGATTAGGAGATAAGTATGGTCTCTAAAACGGTTGTCAAAATATTATCTATTCGGCTTAATGGTCCAAAGCTTGCTTCTGTGGTTGTCTAGTGATAACACTGACCGTGTGGTATATTTTAATATGGCTTCAGAAAATGTGAGTTTGTTTTAAATACTTCCTCAGATCACTCTGTCCCTGCTAGAAGGAAAAGACAAAGGAGGAAGAGTTAATAATAGACACCCCACACAGTATAGAATAAAAGCTACGGAACCTTCTCTAAGATGGTAACTTGTCACAAAAAGAGTGAGACATGGACCAAGTTATTCTCATATCTGAAAAGAAGAGACTTCATCTGAGACACTTGATTTTCCACGATGTTTCTACAACTATGGAGACAGAAAATTGCCAAGGAAAGAAGGACATGGATTGCTGATTACATTCGTGTGGCTTTAGCCAGCCCTTTTCTTGCCTTGGGACAAAAACTGTGAGAAGTAACTAGGATATTCACTTAATTCATTTATTATTGTATTTGTAAGTAAAGTATGTCTTTCTTTTAAGCACCATGATCTTTTTTATATATACCATCACCTTGCTATTAAATGAAATCAGAAGGACTGCAATTTATATGCACCAGTTTTGTAAATTTTTCTGTTGGTTCTCCTCTCTTTTTAGCCTATTTAATGTCACGAGCCAGTCATTACTGGCTTCATTTTAGATTTAGATATTTACCCCATCATTCTTTTATTTCTGGACCCCAAATCACACATCTGGCTTCTGACACATCATGACAATACCAACAGGCAATATTTAAAGAATATAGTCCCTGTTTCAGATCCCAAAGCCCTTCAGAAACCACCATCTTTGAATAATGTCCTTAAAAAATTTACATCTATGTCTTCAGGGCAATCAAGATATATTCTGAGATAATAAAATCTGTCTCAGAATGGACTGCATTGTGAAAAGTCCTGAATCTAGAGCTCTGGTAGGATATTTTTCCAGCTCTATGAAAGTAGAGCAGAAACAGAAAAGTAAGATAATCAGAGGAGATATAAAAATATGGGAGATGGAAATGAATTTGGGGTAGGAATTAACTGTTTAACATTTAAAACCATCTGTCACTAAATAAGTGTCTCTACTGCCAAAAGTCAGTAAAATTGAGTGAACTAGCCAGCCATGGCCTTGCTGATTTCTCTACCTACATAGAAGGTTAAATCGCTTTAACCACCAGGTGGCAATGACTGACCACCTTCTAGGATGTATACTTTTTTACATGGCCACAGGCTGCATGGCTTTCAGAGAAGACTCTTTGCCCACCAGTGACATCTCAGGCACCAATTTGTCATAAGAGAATGAGTGCTTCTCTGTTTAGTAATAACTAGCATGGCTACAGACTGGACTAAGATGATGAAAACCATAGTTTACTTGTGGGTCAGTGTAGAAATGCCAAAGCATGACTTAATGGTAGCATTCAAGAAGAATGTGACTGACTTCCTTTCTCTTCACTGCAAGTAATCCAGGAATGTAATTACTGGAAATTTTTATGTATATATCTTTCTTCATCACTTACAGCCCAACACCACTCATGAAAACAGAAGTGTAAATCTTAGCTTAGCTTTGGTAATCTCTGAGACCCCAGAACCCTCAGAAAGAGTAGAAAGGAATATTTCAAGAAGATCAAACAGAAGAAAACTGATCCCTACAAAACTATATAGGTAGAGGTCAGGTACATGAGTTCTGTAATCAGATTTGGCTGAGGATGGAATCTGTTTCCACCACTTACAAGCAATGTGACTTTGGTTAAGGAACTGAAATCTCTATGCCTCAGTTTACTCATCTGTAAAATGGAATTTTTGTGAATAATAATAGACAGTTAATAGATATTTATATAATAGTTATATAATGATAATAGAGATACAATTAGTAATGTTATTGTTCATAGGATAATAACAATAGAGCAATAATCTAATATATGTAAATTATTTCAAACTGGAATATAAATGCTTATAATAACAAATGCACAAAAGTCTCAGCATATTAGATTTATTATTCTTTTACCTCTTATTCCCTGAAGGTCTTACTGTGTTGACTATGTTGTAAACAGGAGGATTGGTAAAGAAGACCAATGCCTCCTTTTTTTTTAATGTGCTTATGCTGGGTTGTTATGGTAATAATTATGGAAATATACATTGAAGCTCAAAAACAGATGCATTTGAACTCCTACGAAAAATAGAAAGTTAAGGGGTATCACTGACTCAGTCATATTCTCAAAGCTGATTTAAACAAAGGCAGCCTTCCAGTTGTCCAGGATGTTCTATAGCAGGCAGTTGTTTAAGTGAAGTTTTAAACAAAATTGCCAAAAAATGTGACCTTGTAGCATGACCGACAATAAACAACCTCCCGTGATTATGATTGTTTATGCTCCTCAGTAGAGTTTACTTGGCCACTTTATTTCTCCTTATTATGAAACATGCTAGCACAGCTGCCATCCTGTAGACATATCTGGTAAACATTTTATGAGACAGGCGAAGGTTTTAGAATTCCATTTGAGTTTTGTTAAACTGAACGTGTGAAAATGAAGTTGTCCAGTGTGAAGGAGGGAAAGCATTTTTTAGTCTGGTTGAAAAGATGAAATCACACAAGGTAGCTGGAGCTGGCAGCCCTGATTTAGTCACTGCCAAGCCCATCAACATTATTCATTCTGATTGATTAAGGAAAATATTCCGTTTATTTTCATATGGGAGATACAGCTACATCTGTTGAGCTCTTTTATCCCATTTCAATTCGTATGGGATTTTTAAATTATTATTTTGCAGAATGAAGATAAGCACAAATAATAAAGGAGTGGTAAATAACTCAATCGTTTTTGTTACTATTCCATGAGCAAAAGAATAAAATAGGTCTTCCCTGGTGGCACAGTGGTTGAGAGTCCGCCTGCCGATGCAGGGGACGCGGGTTCGTGCCCCGGTCCGGGAAGATCCCACATGAGGCCAAGTGGCTGGGCCCGTGAGCCGTGGCCACTGAGCCTGCGCGTTTGGAGCCTGTGCTGCGCAGCGGGAGAGGCCACAGCAGTGAGAGGCCCCCGTACCACAAAAAATAAATAAGTAAATAAATAAAATAACATGAAGAAAATGAAAGCTATCACGCCCTAATCTTACATGTTTTGTGTAATGAGGCTATGCTATGGTTGATTTTGTATAACGCTATTGTTATCTGATTAATGATATATAGTTCGGTCATGCTGTTCTCACAGTTTGGGGAAAGCCCTATGTATATGTTTTAAGTCTTTGGATTTCTATAGATGAAAGTTATTTTATCATAAAAGGCATTCTTTTGAGAGCTGAATTCTTCATATTAGTGAATTATCTTTAGCTGTTTTTCAGTCTCTCTCTGAACTAGAAAAAGAACAAGTGAAATTTTGTCCAAAGAACAGAAGAGAGAAGCTCTTTCTCTGTCTTCATCTTTCCAAAATTTCGTGCATGCCTCCAATCTGTAGAATACAGCTTATGTTAAATGCCAGGTTAGAAGGGACTTTGGGGAAAAGACTAGTTCTAGAAGCTACTTAATTGGAATATTTTATAGCTGATAATGATTTGTTTCTTTATTGAAACGATAATTCCCTATAAATTGATAGGGTTTTTAATTAATCCCCCCAAAGAAAAACAAAGTTATATTTGGAAAAATTACATACTTCATCAAACCAATGTCTCTTTTGGCACACCATAAAGTTATAGGAAAAGCTTTTCCGACAGTATTCCTTGACAGTCATATGGAAGCACATTCAAAAAGACCAAAAAAAACTTGTCAAACCTGATGGAAAAGCCCTTAAAATGTTTCATGCTGAGCAGCTATGATTGAACTTTAAAAGGTTAGAGCTGTAGAATGGTCTCTCTATTCAAATAAAATTTAAATTAATCAAAGGTGTCTGGAAATGTAATATGTTCGGAGCTAGATGGAAATGATTTGGGGAAGCCTAATTTTTCTTCTGATCCTTCAAAGGATTTTTCCCTCACTGTTGTATTCAGATCAACACCTAGTCTAAAGGGAACCTTCATGTGATTTAGAAAAAAGCTCCATCTGAGTGGGCAGCAGCAGCTCTGTAGACATATGGTTTGAAAGTAGTGACTTCGTGCTAATTTAAAAATTCACCCACTTTTCCAGGTTGATGCAACCCCCGTAGGGCACCATGGCTTAGGGAGTAGAGAAAGAGTTGTATTTTGTGACCCAGATTGTTTCCGTTTTTTTAGGGAATAACTTTGTACAGGGCTCAAACTAGCGTAGGGCACATTTTTCCCTACCTCTATGACCATGCTCTAATCTTCTTGTTCCTTCATTTACTAATTGAAGACAACCAACATGGCAAAAACAACTTAAGATGGTCTTTAAAAGGGAGGGAGCATTCACTGAAGTTTGCCTGTGTTGATTTCTTTAGAGAAAACTTTGCAAAGTGTTAAATAATGCCAATGTTATATCAATCACATTGGATGCTCCAAGCCAGAAAATCAGTTAATTCCAATAATAGTTCAATTTTTTTCATTCAGTTCATGGAATCGAAGTAAATATTTTGGAATCTTATGCTGTCAAAGGTGAAACAGCTAATATCATTGTAAAGCTATTATAAAATCACTTTAAATGTTCAACATTAAGAAAAAATTAATTCTTCTGTGGTGAAAATATGAACACAGATTTTGGTAATGGTCAATGTTGAGTGTCATGAAATAAACAATATTATTGCTCAGTTAAGAAAGCCTAAAGAACAGAGATGTTCTTGGAATAGGTTGTAGTGGACATATAATTCACAACTGTATTTTTGCTTTTAAGAAAAAAATATTTTTGGAAAGGTTTGTTGAGTTGAACTATTTTATAGGGCCACTGATATAATAAAACTATGTGTTAGTATATAAATATTTTTAAAGTTTTGTAACTTTATTTATAACATTCTTTTTCATTCTAGAAAAAAATATATCTTAGGATGTATTTTAAATTAGATTTTCCCTAAAAAGAATAGACATATTTTAAACAAAAGCTAAACAGTGACATGCTCTTTATCTCCAAATCCATTTTCAATAACTGGCCCAAATATATTATCCCAATGATCTATAGCAGAGACTGAATTTCAGGCACATTTCCAGGGATTATAGGAATTCATGCAGCAAGTGAAGGAGAATGAAGGTGGGACAGGGACATACAAGTTAATTGCTAATTGCTCTAATTGGTTGCCATCTGTCAGCTGTTATCATTTTTGAGCTACCAATATTGATGTTATGTTATTTCAGATTGGTATTTAATGAATCCATAAAGTGTTTCCATATGTGCTTTTGTCCCTAAAGAGTGATGAGGATGTTGGCTCCATGTGCCTCATTTATAACTTGGATTTTCCAGTGTACTCTAATAGAATTACTTTAGCAGTTGGGAAGCATCCATTGCTTTATGAAACAAAAATGGTTCCATAGACATGACTTTGGTATCGGTGGATTTTAAAGAGGTCGTACTAATTTACTATTACTTTACTAGGAAGTTCAGAATAAAATCAAAGTCTAATTTTATTTTTCCAAAGCAAAACCACCAATAATTTTGGAGGAGGTTCTATTGGTCATAACACTATGAATGTTAGCTCCCATAAAAGAGAAATCATGTAATATATAATTGATATAGATGTTGTTATTGAGAAAAGTTAGTCATAAAAATTGAATAGTTTTTCTCCCACAAGATTTATTTTTCAAAACAAATGGATATTTTCCTATGTGAAAATATCTGGAAAATTACTTGGTTGGAAAAAGATTCAATTGGTATCTCAAGAAGGAATCTTTTACAAGTAGGCTTGTATACATATATCAAGAAAAAATTTTAAATTTTACATTCCAAATAAAATCTTATAAACTTGTATCATTTAGTTTAGAAGGACATTTACTCAGTTTTTAAAAGGCAGTGCTAAAATTCCCATATCCATGAATTTCTATTACTAAATTCTCATTAAAAGGAAATATTTGTGTAAATCAAAAAACATGAAAATTAATGGGAAAACAAAAAACTAGAAATAACTAAATATACCAGATTATCATCTTTCTTTCTTATGTTTGTAAAAATCAATAAGATACATCAGTTTCTGGTCAGACATGCAAAGAGCTTGGAAGTCCTCACTCCCATCTGCACACACACACAAAAAGTGAATCAAAGTGAAAATCAGTAATGCTTTTTAGATCCGTCAGAGAACTGAGGCTATAAAAACTTCTGCCCCCAAACTGGAGAGATAGGCAAATAGAGAGAATCACATCTTGCAGGGAGCAGAAGTGTTACTGGAGCCAGCAACTGGTAAGAATATTTAAGTATAGTTGCCTAATTACTGGCAGCTGAGCATGGACTAACTTGAGAATTAAAAATCTGGGGGGGCCTGTCCTTAGAGAGATACCCATATTTCCATGGCTTTTACCTCCTGGAGCCCTCCCAGTTCTCAGATAAAAGATTAGAAGTAAGTCCCCTCAAGCTTCTCTCAGGGGCAGGGGAAAAGTAACTGCTTTGAAATATACCTAGAGCTTTCTCTTCTCCTTAAAAAAGGCCTACCCGCAAAGGAAGCTATTTTACCAAAGCCAAAGCCACTTGGCTTTTCCAAGACCTTAACTGACCTTAGAAGGAAAATACCCAAACTCCAGCCCCCTCTAGCCTTTGAAGTGGGGGAAGGGTATACCCATCCCCAAGCCCTGTAGACTTCCTCAGTGAGGGGGTGGTGGTAAAAGCTGAGAAGCATTTGTGAAGGTCACAGCCCAGGCACACAGGTTCACTAAAATTACCAAGACCTAATCAAAAGGTTATAAAATATTTTCCCTTTCCCCGCACCTTACCACCTCACAATAGGCTTATGTATAACAGGGAATTACAGCTAAAAGGATAGCATGCTTCAGGCTCTATTTAAGAAAGGGTCTCTAGGGAAAACCAAAGACAGCAGTGAGATAAAAATAAGGACATTAAAGGAAATTTTATTATCTGACACCACAGCTACAGCAAAGAATGAACACACCCTAATTACTAACCATAACACAGCCTCACATAAAAATCCTATTTACCTAACCTCCTTTTACTCAAGACATCATGTCCAGCTTTCAGCAAAAAAACCCCACAAGATATGATAAATGGGCAAAATGCAGGATGGAAAGAAAAAGCAAGCCTCAGAACAAGATTTCAGATACAGCAGCAATTTTGGAATTATCAGGCTATGAATTTAAAATATTCTGATTAATATGCTAAAGCCTCTGATGGCAAAACTGGACAACATGCAAGAACAGATGGGTGGTATAGACAGAGAGATGGAAACACCAAGAAACAAAAGGAAATGCTAGAAATCAAAAACACTATAACAGAAATGAAGAATGCTCTTTGATGTGCTCATCTGTAAACTAGACCCAACTGAGAAAAATCTCAAATGAGCTTGAAGATATGTCAATAGAAACTTCCAAAACTGAAGAGTAAAGAGAAAAAAATAAAAGAATGAAAGCACTGAATGGAATATCCAAGAACTGTAGGACAATTACAAAAGGTGTAACATACATGTATGGAAACATCAGAGAGAGGAGAATGAGAGATAGAAGCAGAGGAATATTTTAGGTAATAATTACCGAAACTTTACCAAAATTAATTACAGACACCTCATGACAAGATACCTCATGACAGATCTCAGAGACCATATGAAAGACAGAATTAGTGAGCTCAATAGTAGAAATCTAGAAATAATTCAGGTAGAAGAGGAGAGAGAAATGAGATCTTTTTTTTGGGGGGGGGGGCTACGCGGGCCTCTCCCTCTGCGGAGCACAGGCTCCAGACGCACAGGCTCAGCGGCCATGGCTTACGGGCCCAGCCACTCCACGGCATGTGGGATCTTCCCGGAACGGGGCACGAACCTGTGTCCCCTGCATCAGCAGGCAGACTCTCAACCACTGCGCCACCAGGGAAGCCCTGAGATCTTTTTAAAAAAGAAGAAATTCTATGAGAACTATCAGAGCCTGTTATAAAGGGCAACACAAGGATAATGTGTATCCCAGAAGGAGAAGAGAGGGAGAAGGGTGCAGACAGTTTATTCAAAGAAATAATAACTGAGAACTTCCCAATCCTGGGGAAAGAACTGGATAACCAAATCTCTGAAGCTAAGAGAACAACTAATTATCTCAATGCCAAAAGACCTTCTCTAAGACACGTTATGTTAAAACTGTCAAAAGTCAATGACGAAGAATCTTAAAGGCAGCCAGGTAAAAAAGACAGTAACTTACATAGAAACCCTCATTAGGCCACCAACAGATTTCTCAAGAGAAACTACTGGACAGCAGAGAGTGCAATGACACACAGAAAATATTAAATGATAAAAATTGTCAGACAAGAATACTCTATCCAGCAAAGGTATCCTTCAGATGTGAAGGAGAAACAAAGGCTTTCCCAGACAAACAAAAGCTGAGGGAGTCATCACCACTAGAGTAGCCTTACAAGAAATGTTGAAAGGAGATATTCTACCTGAAATGAAAAGGCATAAGTACACAAAACTTTGAGTATGATGATAGAATCAGAAAACTGCAACTGTATGTCAGAAGGTGGTTAATCATTTAATTACAGCATAAAGATTAAATGGAAAAAATAGTAAAAATAACTATAGCTATTTCAACCTGATAATAGAATTCACAAAATAAAATGGGATAATTTGAGACAACAGAAACATAAAAAGGAAAGAGGAAAATGACTATATGGGTAAATGAAGATAATATGCTACCAGCAGAAAAAGGACTATTTTATCTATAAGATGTTTTATACAAACCCTCAGTGTAACCACAAAACATACATCTAGAGCAGATAAAAAACATAAAGAAGAAGAAACTGAGAAAACATCATATAAACATATAAACACCAAACAAAATGGCAGACAGAAACACAAGGAAAAAGACACAATGGAGATATAGAACAACCAGAAAACAAAAGATAAAATGGCAGTTCTAAGTCCTCACTTATCAATAATTGCCTGAATGTAAATGGAGTGAATTTACCAGTCAAAGACAAAGGGTGGCTGGATGGATTAAAAAACAAGACCCAACTATATGCTACCTCCAGGAAACTCATCTCTGTTCTAAAGACAAACATAAGCTAAAAGTGAAGGGATGGAAGATGATACTCCAAGAAAATGGCAGCTGAAATAAAGCAGGTGTAGCCATATTCATACCAGACAAAATAGACTTCAAGACAAAATGTAACAAGAGACAAAGATGGACATTATATAATGGTAAAGCAGACAATTTATTAAGAAGACATAACATTTATTAATAAATGTGCACCTAAGATAAGAGTACCAAAATATATAAAACATATTAAGAGACCTAAGGGAAAAAATTGACAGCAACACAATAATAGTAGAAAACTTTAACAGCCCACTTACATCAATAGATAGATCATTAGCAAGGAAACAGCAGCTGTAAGTGAAACATTAGACCAGATAAACTTGATAGATTTATACAGAACATTCCATCCAAATGCAGCAGAATACACCTTTTTCTCAAGTGCACACAGAACATCTCAGGGATGGACCATTTTTGGGGACACAAAACAAGTCCCAATAAATTTAAGAGGACTGAAATCATATCAAACATCTTTTCTGACCACAGTGGTATAAAACTAGAAATCAACTACAAGAAGAAAGCTGGAAAAACCAAATATGTGGAGGCTAAACAACATGCTACTGAACAACTATTGTGTCAATGAGGAAATCAAAAATATACCTAAATACAAATGAAAATGAAACTATGACATACCAAATTCTATGGGATGCAGCAAAAATTATACTAAAAGGGAAGTTAATAGCAATAGAGGCCTACCTCAAGAAAAAGAAAAATCTCAAATAAACAATTAAACCTTACACCTATAGGAACTAGAAAAAGAAGAACAAACAAAAAACCCAAAATTAGTTGAAGGAAGGAAATAATAAAGATCTGAGTGGAAATAAATGAAAGAGACTAAAAAGACAACAGAAAAGAGCAGTGAAACTAAGAGCTGATTCTTTGAAAGATAAACAAAATTGACAATTCTTTAGCTAGACTCACTGAGGAAAAAATGAGAGAAGGCTCAGATAAAGCAGAAGCAAAACAGTAGATATATGAGGGATACAACAGAAATACAAAGGATTATAAAAGAATACTATAAAGAGGTGTACACCAAATTAGACAACCTAGAAGAAATGGATGAATTCTTAGAATCATACAACCTTTCAAGTCAGAAATCATGAAGAAATTTAAAATCTCAATAGAATGAGTAGTAGTAAGAAGATTGAAACAGTTATAAAAAACTCCTAAAAATCTAAAGTCCAGGTGAATTCTACCAAACATTCTTAGGAGATTTAATACCTATCCTTCTAAAACTCTTCCAAAATACCGAGCAGGAAGGAGTATTTCCTAACTCACTTTACAAGGCAAACATTACACTGATACCCAAACCAGACAAGGACAACACAAAAAAGGAAAATGCCAGGCCAATATCTCTGATGAATGTAGAGGCAAAATTCCTGAACAAAATATTAGCAATCTGCATGCAATATATTAAAAGAATCATACACCACGGTCAAGGGGGATTTATTCCAGAGATGCAGCAATGGTACAACATCTACAGATCAATCAACATGATACACCACATTAACAAAATGAAAAAAAAAAACTAATGATCATCTCAATAGATGCAGCAAGTATTTCATAAGATTCAGCATCCATTTATGATAACAACTCTCAATAAAATGGCTACAGAGGGAACATACATCCACATAATAAATGTCATATATGACAAGCTCACCACTAACATCATACATACTCAACAGTGAAAAACTTAAAGCTACTCCTCTAAGATCAAGAACTAGAATGCTCGCTCTTGTCACTGTTATTCAACATAGTATTAGAAGTCCTAGTCAGAGCAATTAAGCAAGAAAAAGAAATAAAATCTATTTAAATTGGAATGGAAGAAGGAAAACTATCACTATTTGCAGATGACATAATTTGCTATACAGAAAACCCTAAAGACTCCACCAAAAAAAAAGAAAAAATTTAGAAATAATAAAAAAATAGAGTAAAATGCAGAATACTAAATCTATATACAAAACTTTGTTGTGTTTCTGTACACTATCAGAAAAAACTATCAGAAAGAGAAATTAAGAAAACAATCCCATTTACTATCAAAACAAAAAGAATACCTAAGAATACATTTAACCAAGGAGGTGAAAGACATTTACACTAAAAACCATAAGACACTGATGAAAGAAAATGAAGAAGACACAAATAAATGGAATGATATTTCATGTACATAAATTGGAAGAATATTGTTAAAATGTCCATACTACGCAAAACAGTCTACAGCGTCAGTGCAATTCCTATCAAGATATCCATGACATTTCTCACAGAACTAAAACAAATAATCCTAAAATTTGTATGGAACCACAAAAGACCCCAGATAGTCAAAACAATCCTGAGAAAAAAGAACAAAGAGGGAGGTATCACACTCCCAGATTTCAAATTACACTATGAAGTTATAGTAATCAAAACAGCATGATATTGGCAGAAAAACAGACCAGAGGTCAATGGAACAGAATTGAGAGCCCAGAGATAAACCCACATATATATAAAAAATTAATTTACGACAAAAGAACAAAGAATATACAATGGAGAAAGATAGTCTCTTACAAACAGGGTTGGGAAAACTGGACAGCCACATGTAAAAGAATGAAACTAGACCAATATTTTACACCATACACAAAAATTAACTCAATGGGTTAAAGACTTGAATGTGAGACCTGAAACCATAAAACTCCTAGAAGAAAACATAGGCAGTATGCTCTTTGACACCAGTCTTAGCAATATCTTTCTGGATATGTCTTTTCAGGCAAGGAAAAGGAAAGCAAAAATAACCAAATAAGACTACATCAAACTAAAAAACTTTGCACAACGAAAATCATCAACAAAACAAAAAGACAACCTACCAATCAGAGGATATATTTGCAAATGATATATCCAATAAGAGGTTAATACCCAAAATATATAAAGAAGTCATACAACAAAAGAACAACCTGATTAAAAATTGGCAGAGGATCTGAACAGACACTTTCCCAAAGAAAACATACAGATGGCTAATAGGCACATGAAAATATATTCAACATCACTAATTAGGGAAACGCAAATCAAAACTATAATGAGATATTACCTCATGCTCATTAGAACAGCTATCATCAAAAAGACAAGAAATTACAAGTGTTGGAGATGTGGAGAAAAAAGGAACACTCATACACTGTTGCTGGAAATGTACATTATTACAGCCACTATGGAAAAAAGTATGGAGGTTCCTCAAAATTTAAGAATAGAATTACCATACAATCCAGCTATTCCACTTCTAGGTATTTATCCAGAGAATCTGAAAACACTAATTCAAAATGATATATGCAGCTCTGTATTCATCACAGCATTATTTACAATAGTCAAGATACTGAACAGCCTAAGTGCCCACTGATGGATGAATGGAAAAAGAAGATGTGGTATATAAGTTCAATGAAATACCACTTGCCCATTAAGATAAAATCTTGCTATTTACAACAATGTGGCTGGCCCTTGAAGGTATTATGCTAAGTAAAATAAGTCAGACAGAGAAAGACAAATGCCGTATGATTTTACTCATATGTGGAATATTAAATAAATAAGCAAACAAACAAAACAAAAACAAACACATAGACAGAGAACAGATTGCTACCAGAAGGGAAGGGCAGAATTGGGTAAAGGGGGTCAACTGTGTGGTAACAGACAGAAATTAAACTTTTGGTGATAAGCCCACTGTACTGATGTCAAAATAGGTTGTTCACTTGAAACTTAGATAATGTTATAAACCAATGTTACCTGAAATTAATTAATTAATTAATTTTAGAAAGCAGAGAAAGCATAAATGGCATGGAAGGAAAAAAATAAAATACAACTAGAAAACAGCTACAAAATAGAAGGTATTAGTCCAACTATATCAGTAATGACTTTAAATATTAATGTTCTAAATATACCAGTTAAAAGACAGAGACTGAGAGTGGTTTTAGTAGAGAAATTAAATCAATAATTAATGTTTCTTCCAAAACAGAAGACACCAAGCCCAGATGGTCTCACTAGTGAATTCTACCAAATATTTAAGAAAGAAATGTTACCAATCCCTGCAATCTGTTCCAGAAAATAGCAGAGGGAATACATCCTAACTTATTCTGTGAAGCCAGGATAATACCAAAATAAGACAAAAACATTACCAAGAAAGGAAACCTACAGACAAATACCTCTTATGATCATAGTTGCAATCCTTAACAAAGTATCAATAAGGCAGATTCAACAATGTATGAAAAGAATTATATACTATGACTGAGTGAGATTTACTCTAGTTATACAAGTCTTGTTTAACAATCAAAAATCAACTCATGTAATTCATCATATCAACAAAGGATTAAAGATTATATGATCATATTAATCGATGCAGAAAAAGCATTTAACAAAATTCAGCACTCATCCAGGACAAAAACTTTCAGCAAACTAGGAATAAAGAGAAATTTCCTCAACCTAACAAATAACTTCTACAAAAGCCCTACAGCTAACATTGTACTTAATGGTGAGTAACTGGATGCTCTTCCCTAAGAACAGAAACAAGGCAAAAATAATTTCACCATTCCCATTCAATACTGTACTGGAAATCCTGACTAATGCAGTAAGACAAGACAAGAAAAAAGTATACAGATTAGAAAGGAAGAAATAAAAGTGTTTCTTTGTAGTTTTCTTGACTGTCTATGTAGAAAATCCCCAGGAATCAACAAAAAAGTTTCTGGATCTAGTAAGTGATAGTAGCAAGTTTTGAGGATGCAAAATTAATATACAAAAGTAAATTTGCTTTCCCAAATGCTACCAATGGACAATTAGAAGCTGAAATTTAAAAACAACACAACTTATATTAGCAACAGAAGATGAAATACTTAGGTATAGATTTAACAAAATATATACAAGATTTAAATGAGGAAAACTACAAAAATCAGATGAAAGAAATCAAAGATCTAAGTAAATGAAGAGATATTCCGTGGGAATTCATGGGAACTCTATTTTTCTGCCCAGTTTTTCTCTAATCCTAAAACTGCTCTAAAAATAAAGTCTAATAAAATGAAAAAATATTACTGTAAATAATAATGTTTCAAAAGAATAGAAAAAGACTGAAAGATAATATTCCAAAATATGTGGCCTCTAGGTGGTATAACTGTTTTTACTTCTACACTATAGACTTTCCAAATAAAAGCATACATTACTTTCATAAGAGGAAAATAATACTCCTACTTTGAATCAGTAGCTTAATTCAGAAACTTTCAGTGATTAACAGTTTTGTTTTATGTAATATCCCCATACTTTTTACAATATGAAATGCAATCGATTTTAATTCACAAAGAAGTATTATATCCTTGTGAAATTTTATCAGAGTTTTAACCCTGTTATGTTAAAAAAAAAAAACTGAACTTCAAAACAACACTTAAATCATCATTCTTAAACATACAAAACGATGCTTACTTCACTCAATTTTTAGAGAACAAAATCAAACTATGAAGTATCACCTCTCACATATCAGATTGGCAAATTTAAAATGACTACAAACTGGGTTGTCAAGACTTTTAGAAAAACTCACTCTCACATATCAATAGCGGAATACAAGATAATTCCCCTTTTGAGAAGAATTTGGCAACTTCTAGCAATACTACAGATGAATGTTCCTTTTCATCCAGCAACCCCAATTCTAGAAATCTATCCCAAAGACACATTTTATAAATACAAAATGACATTGTGAAAAGATTATTCATTGCAGCATTATCTGTAATGGGCAAAAATTGGAAATCTATCAAATGTTGATTAATAAAGAGCTGGTGAAATAAATTTTGGAAAATAAAAACAATGGAGTAATATATAGCCCCCACCTCACACACAGCTCTCAACAAAAAGGGTGTGGAAGATTTCTCTATACTGATATGGAAGAACTTTCGGGATATATTGTCAAGTAAATATAACAAGCTGCAGAAAAGTGGATATTGCATGCTATGTTTAGTAAGAAATGGAAGGAAAAAGAACAAATACATGCAATACACACATATTTGTAAAAACAATCACTACCACCACAAAAATTCTAAAAGATAATCCAGAAGTTAAAAATAATGGTTACATACAGTACATACTGTAGTAAGAACAGTGAAGTGGTGACACAGATAAGACTTCTAAGTATGCCTTTCTTTATAGCTCTGGTTGGGAGACCGTTTCAATGTTTTACATATTAAAATTTAAAATCCAGGGCTTCCCTGGTGGCGCAGTGGTTGAGAGTCCACCTGCCGATGCAGGGGACGTGGGTTCGTGCCCCTGTCTGGGAGGATCCCACATGCTGTGGAGCGGCTGGGCCCGTGAGCGCTGGCCGCTGGGCCTGTGCGTCCGGAGCCTGTGCTCCACGACGGGAGAGGCCATGGCAGTGAGAGGCCCACATACCGCAAAAAATAAATAAATTAAATAAATAAATAAATAAAATCCAGTCAAAAAGAACAAAAAAGCAAGACCTAAAATTGAAACCAAAATAAAACAAGCAAACCTAACTGTATAACAAATTAACAGCAAACCACCTCAGAGAAAAAAAGATATTTCAGTTGACAGTACTTGCCCATCCTTAATAGAATGTACCCTATGGTAACAAAGAACTAGAAGGAAATTTTAAGCTGCACTAAACAATTATTATTTGTAATATTGAAATTGCTGTTTTATGCTGGTTTATATATTTTCTAATTCAAAATATATAGTAAATTTAATCTTAATATAAATATGTAAGTAATATATTTTATTAAAAGTGTATTTATATTTTTTATATTTATATACATAAGCAATATATTAGGATAAAGTAAATAAGTCATAATTTTGATATTATTAAAACCAGATTTTCAACGTAGGACAAAATATATTCAAGAATAAAATCAGTGAAATTTAGTATATCTCTGACATGTTGAAATGGAAATAACAGTACTTTTTTTTTTTTCCGTCACTGAAATGGCCTGGCAGTCATAAATTTCCCCAGGAAAGTGGCCCGAGATAGTGGATAACTGAATGGAGGTAACAGGGAGAAGGACATAAGAAAGATATAAGGGGTTACTTAATCTTTATAATCCTGTTTTTGGCCAAGCCCAGGCACTTTCCTAAAGACATTTGGAGCCTCCTTGGGCCTCCCCTTAGTCCAGAATTGGGGATACATCAGGGCCTCTCCACCAGTGGCGAGTATACCTATTCTATTTCTCCTTTTCTTCCAGATGTGCAAAGTTCCAGGGGGCAAATTTTATTTCAGTCATAAGCCCATAAATATATGGAGGTTCACAGAGAAAATATAATCATAAGTAGAGAACAATGTGACAATGGCATACTCCAATCGGCCTCTAAAGATCTGTGAGAAATCTACTGACCCTCTAGAAGTTTCTATTTGTTTATTTGTAAAATAAAGGGGATGAAAGGTGACCTCCAAGTTTCCTTTTAATAAAAGAAGGATATTTGAGTGTTCAGTAGGACTTACTTTACATAGCAGGAAATCTGTTATTGTATCAATCAACTGAGACACTATGCTTTGGGGAGGGTGTGGAAAAAAACACTACTTTTTTTGCCCCCAAAGCACTCATTTTACAATAAGGAAGGAAATAGCATTTTCTTAGCATAAAAACACGCATCCTCACTTCCTTTAAAAAAAACCTAAGAATTGGCTGTCAATACACAAAATCAACATAAAAACAGTTTCTCTCATCAACTGGATTCTGACAAACAGCCTTTTTTTCCTTCAGTGCATTTAAAAGTACATTAAAGGGACTTCCCTGGTGGTGCAGTGGTTAAGAATCCACCTGCCAATGCAGGGAACATGGGTTTGAGCCCTGGTCCGGGAAGATCCCACATGCCACGGAGAAACGAAGCCTGTACACCACAACTACTGACCCTGCGCTCTAGAGCCCGCGAGCCACAACTACTGAGCCCATGTGCCTAGAACCTGTGCTTCGCAACAAGAGAAGCCACCACAGTGAGAAGCCGGTGCACCGCAAAGAAAAGTAGCCCCCACTTGTCACAACTAGAGAAAGCCCGTGTGCAGCAAGGAAGACCCAATGCAGCCAAATAAATAAATACATTTTTAAAAGTACATTAAGGAAGTATATCTGTCCCAGAAAATAACTTAAAGCAAATCACTTTTTTGAAGGTATAAACTGGAGACAAAAGAAAGGAGGCCTTGTGTAGATGGTACATTTCAGCCCTGCCTCCTTTTCCCAACAATTGAGTTGCGATTTGGTTTTGCTTGAACAGTTTGCCTGCTCTCTTTTTTGACTACCTCAAAAGAGTCATTTCTACACTAAAACACTGTGACCAAAACAACCACCCAGAGAATAAGACTTTCTTTTAAGTCTCAGGTCCTAACAGAAAGAAGAGGAATAATAGCAATGCAAAAATCTAACTTGTACATGAGAGCATAATTTGAAGGCAGCAAAGTCTTTTTCTCAGAAAGGACAGACAGGTTGTCACACAATTACTTTATGCAGCAGAAAACAGGGTTGACTGCCAAGAAAAACTGACCATCCTTTCCTAAATCTTGAAAAGTATTTGATTTCTAAAAGATTGGTTTTGTGTACAAATCAATTAACTCATTCGCTTCAATCACCCATTCTTAGTGACACAATTATCACTGCTCCAGCCTTTTCCAAACCAGCCTCATAATGCCCATTAATCTACTTGTGACAGCTATCATTTTGAGTGTGAAAGGGCAGTAGGTGTCCTGGTTTTGAAAACAGAAATAGCAAAGATAATAAATTCCCTGTAGAAACGAACAATTCAGTGCAAGTTTGTTCAAAGCTCAATAACCTACATCATAAGGGGAAAAAAAAAATTGAACCCACTTGAAGATACACGGAATTTTGATGCTAGAACTGGATGCTGGTTGGAAAGTTAGATGTTCCTGAGAAAAACAGAAAGACTTGGCCTTTGTTTTACTTGAAACATGAGCGTTCTTGGTCTGTTTGTAAAGTTCAGGGCCAACCTAGGTAGGGAAGTACTCATTTCTGTAGAGGAAATGAACTTTATCTCATGATCAAAAATAAAGTGTTTCATTACGGATTCATTCAGGATCAGGTGTAAGGCAAGGGTCCTTGAGGAAGATTGTGGCCCAAAAGTCAGGTCTCAGCTCCCTTCATGGGAGAACCAAATCCAGGTCCAGGTAGGCACAAGGTGGCCAGATTAGTGGCAAAGATGACCCTTGGGTCAAGTCAGGCAGGCTAGACACAGTGACAAATGGATGTCATTAATCCGAAGCTCAATCCCAGAAACCTTGGGCGTCTGGTTAGGAAAGATAGACAGCTGATGGCAGGAGAAGTGGAAGGGAGAAGAGGGTGTCAGAGGGAAAAAGGAACATCCAATCTGGCAAGAGGAGTTACAAGTGGGAAGCGAGAGGTGTCAGTACACAGGTAAGCGAAGACATCTTGGGTGGTGCTTCGGTGCCCAGGACTCTGCTCAGGAAGCATCAGGGCTTAGTGCAGCGTCCTGAATACGTCAGTCAGGCAGCAAACAAATCAGAGGTTTCCATGTCTAAGTCAGCCATTTATCTCCTCTGCAGATTTAGGATGAATTTCTAAACCTCTCTAAGTCTCTTTTCTACATCTGCTAGATGGAGAATAATCCTCCATGCCTCATATGTTGTTGTGAAGATGAAATGAAGTAATGATTTTAAAGAACTTCACCTGATCCCTGCTACCTGGTGGTCATTCCCACTAATGCTAGCTGTATCACCTGAGATCTTTAGTTAGCCCCTAAGAATTTAGGTCTAATTGTCTGCAAATGAAATTTGGGGAGCAAGCAAGTCAGGAGCTTGGTTTTCAGGATCTTAGATGATAAAAAGGAGGAAGAAAGAGATAGCAGTGGAACCCTCATCTGTAATAACTGCCTCAGTACACATCACTCGACCACTATGACAGTCGGGCTGATGGCCACATATACAGGTCAGGAAGGGATCATCAGAGCAGGTCCCCACCTTTGAGGAGCTGGGGTGGTTAGTCCTCTTCAACTTCACCAGGTGTCAGTGACAGGTTTTGAGCGCTGTGCCCCTGACTCCACTCTGTTCAATAATCCCTATAGTTTTGTTATTTTTCATAGCACAATGATTTTTAGAACACACACATATCATTATAGCAGAACCAACTGTTCTATGAATCCTAGGTAATATTTATATTCATTTTTACTAATTTCATTTTATAGATATTTAAAATCTCAAAAGAAAACAAAAAAACCAGCAGGGGGCTTCCCTGATGGCGCGGTGGTTGAGAGTCTGCCTGCCGACGCAGGGGACGCGGGCTCGTGCCCCGGTCCGGGAAGATCCCACGTGCCGCGGAGCGGCTGGGCCCGTGGGCCATGGCCGCTGAGCCTGCGCGTCCGGAGCCTGTGCTCCGCAACGGGAGAGGCCACAACGGTGAGAGGCCCACGTACTGCAAAAAAAAAAAAAAAAAAAACCAGCAGGAAGGAAGCAAGTAGACCAGCAGCTGGTTCTGATTCAAGATGAGGAAACGCCCCTTCAGCAGAAGAAACCAAGATCTGGGCCCTGGACCCTAGTCCTACTTCAGCTAAAGCAGCTTTGCAAATAGCTTGCTTTACACGTTGGACAATGCAAAAAATATTTTTTTTAAATCCCAGATCTATTAAAGTTCCTCATTTGCAGCTGTGAGCAGTGAAGCAAGGTGTGCTCAAGGTAATATATCAGGAGCTTTTGTCTTGATCAGCCTGAGAAGCTCTGGTACCAGTCAGAGGACGCAGGGAGGTGAGATAGGGGGAGGGGAATTGAACTGGGACGGAGCAATTAAGAGTGAGTAGCGTGGATTTGGGATTCTGCAATCACTCAGGTAAAAGCTTTAATCATCTTGAGTTTCAGTCTTCTCACATTAAATGAGAATACAAATACCTTCCTCGGAATAGGTACCTTCAGCATATTTGTTAACTGAAGGAATAGAACCATTGTAAGAATTGAAAGAGACAGATATGTCACGAATTCATTGACATGTAGGGCCTGGCACATAGATTTTCAATAAATAAAGTGTGTGTGTATCTGCCAGTGTGAGCATGTATACACGTTGTTTGTGCTTCCACCACAAATAACTATGTAACATACCAGCATCCAGGGCCTCCTGCAAGCCCCGAGGCTGCCGCTGGAAATAGGGAGCCTTAGGTATCAAGATAGAAAGGCGATGAGGGAGGCATCGGTTCAGATGCAATTCACTCCATTTTGACACACGAAAAGGTCTTTGCATCCACTTACTCCCCACATGCAGTGAGAATAAGAGTCAAGGGTCTTGTACTCATTTTCCCAACAACCAGCTTACAAGGACCCACCCATGCTGTACAACGAAATTTCTAGCCAACAGTTAACATACACGGTACAGGGCAAGGCCACATAAATATGAACGATGAAGGGAAAAGAGCTCCAGAAACAGTTCTCATAGTCATGGAACCTTCACTGGTTTCATTCTGTTTTATTCAAAATGGTTTCCCATGCTAGTTGCACATCATATTTTACATGTCAGCAATCAACGTGAGGTCAGTAGTGTGTATGTTTTGAGAGACCAATAATCGAGAGCACCTTAACCATCAACTGAAAAGTCTGAAAGTACCTTCCTTTGGAGAACTGGTGGTTTCTCATTTATGTCTTACTCAGGCAAGAGAATGATGGCAACACGAGAACCATGATCAGTCTCTTTCAAAGCAGTCTCTACACTGGGTCAGTGTCTGCGGCGGAAAATGCTCATGTCTGCTTCGGTCTGATTAGTTGTACTCAGAAAGTCCAGGAGAGGAATGAAAGAGGGAAGCCACAGGATAATTGCTTTTATTTCAACCCACGGCAGAGGGAAAGTGCCTGACAAATAATGTAACACATACGCATCAAAAGAGGATAATTCAATTCTGATAAAAGGATGGGTCCACAGGAAATGAAGAGTAAACCCTGCAGTGTCCACAGATCTAAAGGATGAGAGAATTCCAATGGAAGGGGTGTGAATTCATCTTTAAAACGGGAATTCATCTTTAAGATATCTGAAAAGTCATGGCTTTGTAGGATGAAACAGGACCGTGGAGGCCACCTTTCTTTTATTCTCATCGTAAATCGACATTTTCTGGCTGCTCTACAGCAAGCAGTCTGAGATTTGAATTCAGCCCTAAAGGCCAAGTGTTTAAGCTGCCCCAGCATTCGTTTATTTCACCGTGATTTAGATACTCACAGAGGGGAAGCCACTTCCCTTGATTCAGGTGAAAAACAGAAACAAGAGAGAAAGGGGATCCCCAAATCTAATGGCCTGTCAAAGTAACTGAATCATCACCCCTTGAAAGGCTCGGCAACTGCACAAGTTGCTGCCTGCCTCCCTTCTTAGGGGCTATGCTCATACAACACCTTCCAAGGAAAGAGGCAACAAGAGGAGTGCCATCTTTAAGAAGATTCCATCTGTTTTGTGATTGTTTTAATAAGACCCAGTGTAACTCAGGGAGGGCCCCAAGAATGGACAGATTTCAAATCTGTGTGCTGTAGTAGAAAGTTCTTCAAACTACAGCTTATTGTTATCTGTGTTTAAAAACTGCTATGAGACAGCTCCAATTAGGTAGTATTTCATTATCCTCCAAGCCGTTACAGTCCATCAGAAATAGGTGCTCCTACAGTTCATTGTTTTTTCTCACCCAGGTATCTGACAGTGATTTGAACAGAAGCAGCCAGACCATTTTTCTTCTCAGGAGGAACAGATTACAGAAAAGGTATCAAAGAGAACAATTCTGAAAGCGGCCAACTATCAACTGAGTTAGACATTTGCAGTAAGACTGGAAGTTGTTTTCCGGTGCTCTTTATGGTTTCTGACTTAACAACACAGAGCACTGGGAATGAACATCCAATATCAACCACAACAATTTCAAAACAGAGCTAGGAAACAATAGCACAAACATCTGGTGAATTCTTTTTCAGTCACTTAAATCTCCAAAAGCTCAAGGTCATAGATTTTTTAATTCTTGTAAGACATAGCAAAGCATTAAATTAAAATTAGTATCTAGGATGGTATTGAAATGCCCAATTTTTATTTCATAATGGACCACCATTTAAAAATTATTTTTCATATCTTTTCTATTTTAAAGGTTGAAGAGCATAAAACTTAGGAATCTGAGTTCTGTTCTGTCCTGGCTTTGATTCAGTTAGCTGTGTGACTGAGCTAGGTCATTACAAAGGAGATGGATTAGATCATTTCTGAAGTCCCTTCTGGTTCGAAAGTTTTTCTCAAAGTATTTGCAGTGTTCTCACGGAAACTGTTGGCACCTCAGTGGTGACTCTTTACCCAGGGAGCAAATGCTATATTGGGGATACTGCGTATTCCAAAATCAATTAAAAAAAAGGAAACTGTTAAGCTTTACTATACGTCTGCTGTTTTGCATATATTATATCTTTTAATCCTAACAACGAGCCTGTAGGATACTTATGCCTGTAGAAATGCCAGTCAGTAACTGCCAAAGCCAGGAATTAAATTTAAGCTTGAATAGCTCCAAAGTCCACATACTTTCTTCAACACTGCTCCCCTTATACATTAACGTTCTCTTGGAAATGTACACACACCAGGTTTTATTTTATAACGACGTCAACAATGGCACAATGGCATTTCTCTTAGACTCCAAGCTCCTTGAAGGCCATAGTGTATGTCATTCATTGCATCAGCAGGGCCAATGATGATATGTCACACATTGAATATTTGCAATAAATGCTAGATAAACAAATGAATTAATTGCCTTATAGGTGATAAATGAATGACTGAAAATTTTATCTAAATATGAGTGAGTTCTGCAGATATATTTGACTTGTCTGAAAAAAATATAAATTCTTTAACCTTTATATGAATTTTTTTCAAAATGTGTTTCTTATTCCAGGAAAAAATTTTATAACATTTAACAGGAAAAAAAACCAAGAGTACATTCCAATATTGAAAAGGCATAATTGTAATGTATTAGAATATGAATGTCCAAATTCAGCATACCAGAAGTTGCAGCTGTAACTAAAATAAAATATATACAGTCTTGATAGGTTCAAATGATTCATAACTATAATTTGCTAACATCCAAGAAGTATTGCTTTTTTAGGAAATCCTCAAAATAACTGAATATTCCATCCAAATTTATCTATCTACATGAACTGAGAGTTTGAGAAATACAAATCAGTACTTTGCTATAAGCATTAAAAACTCCAGTTTTTCTACACTAATATCTCTTTCGTCTTTTCTATCTTGAATGAGACATCCTTTAAGTTGATTTAGAAGAGAGATTACCAATCTCAGTTTTATAATTTAAGTTTATCACTATTTGTATAAAAGGGAGTTATAACATCATGTAAACAAAAATTTAATCCACCTTTGTAAAAAATATTTCCAAATTATCAGTCTTTGAGCCATTTTAATATTGTGTTACAAACCAAACCACCTTTTATAGGAGCACTGTTGCCACTAAAATGAGTTTGGCACCATGGCAGAGTTCTTCACATTCTAAATCCATTTTACAAAATACACAGCTCATATTCTACTGTCTTTATTTACCTGACTCAAAGTTCTGATTACCCTCAAGGCATTGATCCTGTACAAGTGAAAACTAGATTATGGTTTTGCCCCAGATTTCTAATGGATACTATAGAACTAAAAGGACATCTGGGAAAAGAGCTTATTGAACACACTGGCAGCCCCTCCACACACAAACATATATCCCTCAGCAAGGAGATATGTTTAAAGACATAAGCATACAAAGACAAATAAAAAGGGATAGAAGGTGATAGCCACACAATTTTGCCAACTGTAAAACAGAACAAGCAATAATGAATCAGCAGACCCAAAGAAGTTGAAACTCAAGCAAGCACTGAAAAGAACCAAGAAGCAACCCAATTTGCAATGCACACAAAGTACTGATCTAACCAAAATCATGATACAACAGAGTTGGAAGGACAGGACATGGGAAATGTGTGTGTGGTTGAGCTGAATCATCTTCCATAATAAGATATGAACACTTAATGCTTAAAGTTGAAAAAGCAAAGAGTAGAGATAAAAGCATATTATTTAGAGATATGGAGAGAACAGTAAAGCTAATAGGTTTTTTAATAGCTGAAAACATTGGTTACCTCTGAGGAACAGGAAAGTTGGAGTGAGAGCAGGGTGATGCTGTTTTTCACCTGAAGACTTGCAGAGTGCATGTAGATATGTGCATTTGTAACTCTGATAAAAACAAACGAAACTCAACAAAAGAAACAAATAATGGTAATTCTTTTGCTGTAATGACAAATAATAATGATAAGTCATTCTAAGGCCCACATACACACGGAGTTCTCTAAAGAGCTTTTTTTCCCCCATAATCACATTTATCAAAATACAGCATTAGACTGAACACTCTCACGAGTTAAGACAGCTAAATACTTCCTTTCCCACTAATAGTACATGGCCTTGGGCCAGTAACTTAACCACTTAGGAATCCATTTTCCACCTATCTAAAACCGATACAGTCTTTAGTTAATGTCTTAAGACTTCTTCTGGAACATAGTCTTTGTTACAACATAATACTGTATTCAACCTTTTAATTGCTTGAAGAATAGGTTTCATTGCTTATATTAAGAATGACCTATGTCTTTTTCTTCCCCCTGTGCCTCTCCTGTCCCTTTGCCCTCACGTTCTCTATTCAGTGTTACTACTGATTGTTGCTCCTACCAAATGAGCCAGTTGGGATGGGAGTGCATACCAATATCGACATTGTATTGGAAGATGATACCAATACATGGTGTATCTAAATAAATCACCAAGAAATACACTGTTGGAAGGAATGTGGTGTAGTAGTTAAGAATTTGGACTCTAAAGGTCAATTGAATGGGTTCAAATCTCAGCTCCATCACTGACTAGCTCTGTGATCTCAGACAAGTTACTTTGACTTCTCTATGTGCTCCTATTTCTAAATCTCTAAATTAGGATTAGTAATAGAACCTCCTAAAATTGCTGTGAATATAAAATGATATGATGTATTTAAATTCTTACAACAATGTCTAGAGCATAGTTGACACACATTGATGTTAATTTCATTATTACTGACCTCAACGAATAAGCATTTGGTTGCTATATGGCTGGGAACAAAGGAGAAGAGCTAGTTTTATGAGAAAGTACTACAAATTACATTAATATATTAAAATAGCATCTTCCCTTTACTAATGGAGCTCTTTATTGTGGAAGAGGTATGTTGCTGGTGGAAGAAAACGCAGACTTTTTATTCTTATGGCATTAAGATCCTGGTTCCGTATGACTGCAGATACTTAGCGTTTGGTTAATGATAATTCTAAAGTCAAGTAGAGTTTATACATCTCCACTGGATACTCAGTAAACATGAGTTTACAATGATAACATAGTGATCCATTAGACCTTGACTTTAGAATATTTAAAATTGGTTTTTCTTCTTGCTGCTTGTTAATTTTCAGGATTTAATTGCACAGCTTAAAAATAATGTGTACCTTGCAAAGAAAATATTTACAAACGGCGGGTAAGAAAACACACAGAAGAACTGATCGTGTACAAAAACAGCATTCCAGATGCCATAACTCAGTATTAATGGAAGGGGCCAGTATATTTAGAGTAGCACTGATGAATTTCTGTTTGAAAACTGTAATAGCCTACGAAAAGGTCAAACCACTTCCAATGGCTCTTACATACACCTGCCCACAAAATCCTTTCAGGTACTGTTAAAATCATAGCAGTGCCCTGTTGAAACATCTTCAGTGGCTCCCCACCTGCTATAGGAAAAGAATTTCACCTGCTTGATCCAAGGCACAGCACAATCTGACCCACACTTTCTACTGTGCACAGAACACGGCTTGGCTTGGCTTTGCAAGATACCACCAAAGCAGAATATTGGACTCTTCTTAAATATGCCCTGTACCAAGTCACCTCAGTGCCTGTAGTTAGGCTTTATTCCACAATTTTCCCACACCAGCCTACATGATAGCCCACCTCTGGCTTTCCAAGTTCTATTAATTCTTTATTTATTAAATCAAAGAGCACTTCCTTACAAAGCCTCAAATTTTTCTTTTCAGCATTTTCACAGTGTTTTTGTAGCTATATTTTAATGCTTCTTATATTGTCTTGCATTATCTATATCTACTAATAGATGTTTGTTTCATGGAGGACAGACTCTTGTCATTGTCTTTTTAAAAATTCATTCATAGAACTTGCTAAAGTGCTTCGAACATAGACCATGTTAAATACTTACTGATTTAATTGAGTTCTATTGACCACACTTGCTCAAATTTGCCCTCTTACCAATAGAGAGTTTAGCTTTTATAGCTGTAAACCTGTATCCCATTATATAACTGATTTTCTAATACCAAATGCTTAAAAACCTAACAATGATTAAGTCGATCTGAGAAGACAATGAGTACACCATTCATTAGCCCAGAAAAATAAGCTGGGACGAAGTGAGAGAGTGGCATGGACATATATACACTACCAAACGTAAAATAGATAGCTAGTGGGAAGCAGCCGCATAGCACAGGGAGATCAGCTCGGTGCTCTGTGACCGCCTGGAGGGGTGGGATAGGGAGGGTGGGAAGGAAAGCAAGAGAGAGGGGATATGGGGGTGTATGTATACGCATAGCTGATTCATTCTTATACAGCAGCAACTAACACAACAATGTAAAGCAATTATACTCCAATAAAGATGTTAAAAAAAAGAAAAGAAAACCTATTTTATGTTTAAGTTACTGAACTAACACAAGTGTTAGGGTTATCAAATTAGAACCACATGAATCAGAAGTCTTATCTGCTTTTGGTTTTCTTTTGCTGTTGTAACAAATTACCACAAACTTAGTGACTTAAAAACAACACGTAATTTTTATCTTACCATTCTCAAGTCAGAAGTCTGAAATAGGTTTCACTGTGCTGAAATCAAGATGTCAACAGGGCTGCGTTCCTTCCGGAGGGACTAGGAGAGGATCCACAACCTTGGCTTTTCTAGTATCTAAAGGCTGCTTGCATTCCTTGCCTCACGGTCCTAGTCACCATTTTCAAAAACCAGCAAAGTTGGGGCTCTGAGTCCTTACCACGCTACCATTCCTGTACTTCTCACTCATCTGCCCTTCTCCTCTACTTATAAAGAGCCTCGTGATTACCTCGGACCAATCCAGATGATCCAGGTTAATCACTCCATAACAAAATCAGCTGATTTGCAATCATCTTAATTACATCTGCAGCCTTAGCTCTTCTTTGCCCTATAACATAACATATACACAGGTGCTGAGAATTGGGATGTGGATGCATTTGATGGGCCAGTATTCTGCCTACCACAGCTAGTTTCAAGCTTTACTAATGATTTGAAGAAAACAAGCAATTAAGAGGCACAGGGAGGGCAGGTCGGCCATCCATGTAGCTCCCCAAGTCCTCACCATTCTAAATATGCACTCTCTAGCCCATCCAGAACAGAGGGCATCTCTAAGTAAGATACAGAAGTTATTTTTTCAGCAAGCAAGGAGCATTTATGTTGTTCATCATCTTCAATTTATGCTCAGATCATTTAATGGCTTACATGATATCCTCCAGGGAACCTTGCTTCATAAATCCACATATTATATTTGTCTATTATAAGAAATCCTAAAACATGGATATTCTACCAAAATCTTTCTACTGTATAAAAGTACTGATAAGTACATTTTCTCTAGCCAATAGCATTAATCTGTTTACCATGAGGCTCATTATCATCAGCATGTTTATAAATAAGTTAGACCAATTATGTGCTTTCTTTCCTTGGGAGAATCCTTTGGTAATGAGAGGGAAAGAGATTACAAACCAGCTGCTTGAACTACTTCCTGCACTGTGCCAGGTGCTGGTGCTAGAAGGGATACAATCAAGGATAGAATCTCTGTTTTTGAGGAGCTCACAGTGTTAATGCAAGTAAATAGGGAACTTAATAATCAGAGTGTGCTATGTTCTGCTAAAGAAACAGGACTCAGTGGTGAAATAATGGGGAGCCACTGAAAGATCATTTAGTCAGATAGGATTAGAAGGTGGGTCTATATGGAGATGGGAAAATATACTCAAAATATTACTACTAAAGTAGATAAGAATGCTAACGCGTGTCCTAAGGAAAGCAGATAGTGTGGAAATAAAGAAAAGGAGGAAATATAAAAATAATTGGGAAAATATAATCTAGCATACTTGGTGAAGGGTGAATATGTCAGGGATTCCAAAATGGGGAAGAAAAACACATGAAAAGGAAGAAGTGGAAAAGGAAACAGACTATATTATCTGGAGTGGTGGATGCCACAAAATGTAGTGTGGGCAGAGAGATATAAAAGCACATAAGAACACCAAACACAGTTACGGGGAGCTAGAAAAGAGTCCAAATTTGTAAAGATGTCATCTAAGTTGAGTCTCGAAGCACATGTAAGAGCTAACCAGGGCAAAAGAAAGGGAAAACAAGTGTAAAACTATAGGGAGTCTAATCTTTTTAAATAATCACAACTTATTTACTTCCAAAAACTGAA
Organism: Orcinus orca; assembly: GCF_937001465.1. NCBI lineage: Eukaryota > Metazoa > Chordata > Mammalia > Artiodactyla > Delphinidae > Orcinus > Orcinus orca. Next base: position 16,562,997 of record NC_064576.1, on the reverse strand, counting down.
TATTCATATTGACCATATATTTTATTAAGTTCTCAAGCTCCTCATATTTTATTAACTGGATCAAATGATTTAATCAATCCTCAAGATGAATATTTATGGTCATAGAAGATATTCTAAAATGATGCATCAGCTTGTGCAGAGGATTCTAATAGAAATTCAAAATTTGTTTATAAAATGCCTCTAAGTTTTATTGCACAGTTGTAAGCACTTGATTAATGTTAGCTATTTTTATTTATTTTTAATTATGAAATATTAACAATGTTGGAACACTGTTACTACTCTGAAAGATAATCACTCATTTAGATAGAAAATTTTATGTTAAAAAAGGCAGTCACATGGCTTATGCCCATAGAAGATTAATTGCTATAGCAATTGCCTTTTCACCATTAACAACTAGGAAATGGGACAAAATATATATTTTTTAAAATGCTTTTCAGACAGTAATCCTAGAAAAGGGAAACAAAGTGAATCTATGATCTCTCCAGTTTACTGCCTAGAGGCAGCTTGAGGCTTCAGTAAATGGAGAGACAATGCAAACAGAGGTTGGCAGACTCACAGAGTATAAAAAAAACAAGATCGGAGGTTGGCGAGGCCATGGTGGCTAGAATGTGTGTGGCAGCGTTTAGAAGAGAAGGAGATAGAGTTTTCCAGAAATCTATACAGAACTCTCCTTGAGTGGTTGGCTAAGTACTCATCAACACATGAGCAGTAGGGAACTACCTGAAGCCAGAAAGGAATGACCAGAGAGCAGCATGGCAAACAATCCTCATACCTCTCACTGCTGTCTTCACCACTAAAATACCTCCATTATTCAAAGTAGAGATACTTTGTAACATGTTGTACATTGGATAGAGTCCTCCAATAAGTCATGCCTTAGGAGTGCAGCTAAATTTGTCCCAGACTAAATGCCACTCTGAATGCCATAAAAAATTTTGAAAAGTTTCAACTAATTGACATGTTATTTAACCAAAGGCCAGAACAAAATCCAACTCTTAAAAGGAACCCAACAAAGTCCAGCTTCCAATCATGTAAAATGCGTGATGTTTGACATTAATCAAAAATGATTGGGTATGAAGAAAATAAGAAAAATATTACCCATAACCAGGAGGAAAAATAAACAAAAACAGAGCCACAGAGAGAGAGAAAATAAAATAAAATAGAATGAAAATAAATAACTAGAAAAAGAAATCCTGAACTACAAGTCGTGGTTGAAAGTGGGATAACCTCACAGACTCTCTCTCTGTCCAGTGAAAGCAATCACCTAGCCACATACAGATTCAAAACTAAAAGTTAGAAACCTCAATCTCAAAAGACAATCTCTGAGCATTTACTAATACTTCTGACCAGGACAACTTCTAGGAGGCCAGATGTAAAATTAAGAAAAAGATAAGTGATCAGAGACCTCACATATGCATCTAACAACAGAGCACCAAAATACATGAAACCGGCACTGGCAGGACTTAGAAATAAATATACCATTCAGAAATAATAGTTGGATATTGACAAAAGAGAATAAACTAAGAAGGACTAAAATTTTTAGAATATTTAAATCAGAAATCAATTTGGGAAATTCACCAATATGTGGAAATTAAACAAGTAATCCATAAATATGCACCAAAGAAGAAATCACAGGGAGATTAGAACATGCTTTTAGATAAGAGAAGATTAATATACAACATACCAAAATTCATAGGGTAAAGTTAAAGAAGTAGTTAGAGGGAAATTATGGCGATAAATGCCCATATTTGAAAAGAAGAAAGATCTGAAATCAGTAACTAAGATTATACCTTAAGAAAGAAAAACAAATGAAATCCAAAGCAAGCAGAAAAGTTAAAAATTATAGTGAGAATAAGTGAAACAGGGGATATAAAAAATGGTAGAGAAAGTTAAAGAAAACCAAAAGGTGGTTCTTTCAAAGATCAGAAAAAATGACAAACATTTAGCTAGACAGATGAAGAAGGCAAAAAAGAAGACAAAGCATTAAAGTCAGGAATAAAAAGTTAAAACAGGAATACTATTTAAAAATATTCTATGCCAGAGGCTGGGGGAAAATAAAAAACTGTATGTCACCAAATTAGATAACTTAGATGAAAGGGACAAATTATAAGAAAGATGTAAACTACCAAAACTGATGCAAGAACAAATAGAAAATCTGAATAGATCTATAATTAGTAAAGAAATATCATTAGTAATCATCATCACCATCATCATCTACTCACAAAGAAAAACCCAGGTCGAGATAGTTTCACTGGTGCATTCGACCAAACATTCAAAGGAGATTTAGTACCCATTTTTCACAACCTCTTCTAAAAATATGGAAGAAAAGGGAACACTTCCCAATTCATTCTGTGAAGCCAGTTTTACCCTGTTACCAAAACCAAAGACATTACAAGAAAACTACAAGCCAATAACATTTATAAATATAGCTGCAAAAATCCTCAGCAAAATACTAGTGAAACATATTCACCAGCATATAAAAAGGATTATAAAACATGACAATGTGGAATTTATCCCCAAAATACCAAGTAGGTTTAACATCTGAAGGTCAGTTAATGTAAAGCATCATATTAATAAAGGACAAAAACTACATCATCTCAATAAATACAGAAAAATTATCTCACAAAATCCAACACTCTTTCATGATAAAAACACTTAATAAACAAAATATGCAAGGAAACTTTTTCAATCAAATAAAGAGCATCTATGAAAAAAACACAGCTGACATTATACTTAATGGTAAATGAGTAAATGCTTTCCCCATTGCCAAGGACAAGACAAAATGCCTGCTCTTACCACTTCTATTTAATACTACACTGAAGTTTCTAACCAGGGAAATTGATAAGAAAAAGCATCCAGAATAGAAAGAAAGACAGACTAAAAAGTAAGACGTTAATGTATCTCTATTTGTAGATGTCATGGTTTTATATATAGAAAATCCTAAGGAATCCACCAAAAACTATTAGAACTAATAAACAAATTAAGTAAGACTGCAGGATACAAGATCAATACACAAAAATCAATTGTATTTCTATACACTAGCAATTAACAATTCAAAAATGAAATTAACAAAACAATTCCAATTTCAATAGCATCAAAAAATAATTTAAAAAGTACCTAGGGAGAAGATATTTGCAAAATGTAAACATCAGATAAACACTTCTATCCAGAAAATATAAAGAGCATTTACAACTCAATATTAAGAATAACCACCTGACATTTTAAAAAATGGATAATTGATTTGAACAAATACTTCACCATAGGAAACATGCAAAAGACAAATTCATCATTAAGGAAACATTATTAATCATCAGGGAAGTACAATATAAAACCACAATGAAAAAACACTACACACACACTAGAAGAGCTAAAATTAAATGAACATAATACAGGAGCAATTGAAACTCACATACATTTCTCATGGGAAAACAAAATGGCAAAGATACCTTAGAAACTAATTTGGCTTTTTCTCATAAAGTTGAACATATAATTATTATACATCCTAGCAATCCTCATCCTAGACATTTATCCAAACAAAAATGAAATATGTTAACATAAATATAGCCTAGATGTCTATCATCTGGCAAATGGATAAACAAATTGTGTCATATTTACCAATTGAAAACTATTCAACAATTCAAAGAATAAACTGATACAGGCAACAACATGGATAAAGCTTAAAAGCCATCAGGCTGAGTGAAAGAAGTCAACACAAAGGATTACAAACTGTATGGTTTCATGTGTATGAAACTATAGAAAAGGTGAAACTACAATGACAGAAAGTGGATCGGTGGTTGTCCAACGGTAGAGGAAAAACATTAACTGCAGAGGGATATGTGGGAAATACTGGGAAAATGAAAATATTCTATATCATGATTGTGGTGGTAGTTACACAAATTACCTATTTGTCAAAACTTAATAAACTACTTTAAAATGAGTGAATTTTATTTTATTAAATTATATTTCAAAAAGATGCTTTGTTAAAGAAAATACTTAAGCACATTGTCTTATAGGAAATACCTAGCATATAAATCAAAGAAAAATATGAATTCAAGGCTAAAAATTGTATTTAAGCCTTGCTGCAGAGTAATCATAGCCATTGGTGATGTATAAAATTTATTCCACTGGATTATAATGTCCATGTCTGATTAACCTACCAAATAATTTTGTATTTACTTTAAAATTAACACTACTGAATTACTTCTCTAGTGTGTCATCAAATAATATACACATTCCTTTATTTTTTCACAGTATAAAATATTAACAATTTGAAAAGAAGTTGAGACTAGTGTTGATTTGCTTTTCTCTCCTAGAAAGCAGTAGAAGAAATAAAAAATTAGAATTCTCAAATTCAACGTGAACTCTATTTTCCTTTGTGAATTTTTAAATATATTCTTACTTTTCTCCTACTTGTCCTTCATAAAAGTATATAGAAAGTACTGTTATAAAGGAATTGATCTCATTATTATTCACTTTTTAACTCACTTCATTTTTATAAATACGCTATCATCTCCAAGCCTGTGCGTGCGCACACACACACACACACATACCACATAAGCACATAAACACACAACTAAAAGTCTATATTTATCTTCAGAAAGAAATGTCATAGGTTTTAACCATTGCTTTTGAAGTTTGAATAATTACCTGGAATCTTGAAACCATTTCAAAACAGAGTTGCTAAGGTTTCAAAAAAAAATATCTCAACTGAATATTCTATAAGATAAAATGTGTTTCTGTGCTAATTAACCATCTAATGAATAACCTATGATCTTTTCACAAGTGAAAAGCTTACTGTTCCAGAAATTTCATCTCCACCTAGTCAGAAGAATGCAAGAAACAATCTTTTCCTTTTCTAGGTAATTAACTGCTCTCAAGATATGGTGGCCCCATAGTTTTAATGTTTGAGATACAAAGATGGTTGATAATTGGTGTGTGAATATTCTGAGTGGATGGAATCTAAGTAGTTTATCAAGCAGGTTAAATAGGCATTATTTGTGATTTAAGGACACCAAAATTTTATGTTCTCCATGTCTTAAAATATCTCCAATCTAAAATTTCCGCTATATTTTAAATACAGCTCCTCTCAACAAATAATTATTCACCAACGCTTTCCTTAGAAAATTGAAATCACTTGTGAAATGTGTTCCCTAGGCAAAATAAAACTGGTAGGCCATTATTAGCTACTAAATCTAAGTAAAGATTAGATTATAAGATTAGCACCCACAAAAATATACAGTGCACAAAACAAGTTATAGGATGAAGGGGAAATCGGGAGTAATAAACTCACAGCCCCAAATTTTGCATTTTGGCTTCTTTCTCAATTACTCTACTAGAGGTATTTGTCAATAATGACTTTTATCAACATTTATTCCTATGCTCCTTTCAAAGCCTTCCCTTCTCCAACTTCAAAAGTTCCAGCATTTGGAACTGTTAACCAACTCTTCTTTTATAAAACCAACTCCTCTTAATGTATCCATTATTTCTCATTTTCTTTCTCAGTCTCTGACCATTTCTCTCCTGTCTCCTCTCCTAATTGTTTCTAATCCTTTTGTTCCTAAAAGGTAGGCATTCCTCAGAGTTGTGTGCACAGCTTTCTTTTTTTTCTCTCAATCTTCACCATGCATAGACTGACCATTTCAACATTACGACTGTCATATAATGTGAATGACTCCAAAATTTACAGTTCCCAAAATTAACCAATTGTATGTTGTATATTGATATTTCCAACCACCTGTAGGACATTAATATCTATCTCCAAGTACCACAGGTATTTCAAATTCTTCATGTACAAAAGTAGATTCGTAATTTCTCCTTCTCAGACCAGTTCCTAGTCCTGAATTTCTATTTGCTTCAAAATACCAAAATTCTTCCTGATGTGCAAACTCAGAATCATATCTTTTTATTTCCTTCTTTCCTCACAATCTGTTACTAAGTCCCACAGATATTTTCTTGACATTGCAGCCCTGTCTGCCCTCTCTTTTCCTATTTCTAGGACTACTTTCCTCTTATAGGTTCTTACCTGAGCTGTTATATCAACTTTCTGATTTATTTTTTAACATTTAATTTCTCTCCTCTTTAATGAAAATAGTGCATGGTCACAGGATTAAATCTCTACTTGTGATACTTTTTGAAAAACTGTAAATGACTTCCCTTGTTAATGAATATAGTGCATACTCTCTTATTGGACATTTGGGGATAATCAGATGGGTTCTCAATCTATGTTTTTAGCCTTCATTAAAACTTACCTTGATTAAAATCTACCTGGATTATTCACAAATCTTTGTGCATGTTTCATTTTCCAATCCCCCATGCCACTGCACATATCGATTTTCTGTCCAGCATAGTTTCTCCCATTTCCTCTAGTTCAAATCCTACCCATATCTCACTTTAAATGTGATTCTCTTCATAAAGCTTTCTTTTTTCTCTGACTAAAAAGGATCTCTCTCAACACAAAATTTTCATAGACATTTACATCTGTGCCTTCTGCCTAGAGTATATATGTGTCTTATCTTCACTACTAGCTTACAACATTCTGAAGATGGGTACTGGGTCTTATTTTTATATCCCCTAAAATAGGTTACAATATAGATGGTCAATAAATGAACTTTATAAAATAAAGCACAAAGGGCAGGAGCGGCCAGAAAGATCTGTGAAAATACATTATCAATACAAAGAAAAGAGTTATTGATATAACAGCAATAAATCATATTATCCACCTAATATGTTACCAGCACTGCTCTAGGCACTGGTAAGCACATTTTAACATAATTTGAAGTGACCGAGTATGGTAGACTAGATGGTGTCTTGTCTTTCTTGTGGGTTTGATAGTTTATTTTTCTAGGAATGCCAGAAATGCTGTTTGGTAACTAAAAGGAAAAAAATACAGGTGACATTATGTTTTCCCTTCCTCTCAAATTTTTCCACAGATAGCGCATAAAGTGCATTTGGAGTCCTAAATGAGCCAAGCAGAAATTTTGCTCATAGAAATGATGAGATGGGAAAAAAAGGTATAGGAGTCAGATAGAGCCTATAGGATGGGAGGTCTATGGTGTCTCATGAGAAGCAATAGAGCAAGTTAATTAAACTTAGATGCTCTGAAGTTGGACTGCCTGGTTGTGAATCTATGATACAGTATTACCTAGTTTTATGACCATGGTCAGGTTAGCCTTTCCAAGCCTCAATTCTGTAAAATGGCAGTAATAACATAATTTATGGAGTTGATGGAAAAATTAAATGAGTTAACACGTGTTAAGGGCTTAGCATACTACCTGGCATGTGGTATGTCTTAAAAATTGTTACCTATTATTTTTTCTATCCTCTTTATTTTTTGCTCTAAGTTTACTTTTTATAATTGCCAAAATAATCCATATTATAAGCTTATTTAAAGATGTGAAAAATAAGAGGAGAAAGGTCTCTGAAAGCTTAACCAATCTTGAGAAAATCATGTTAAAATGTTGGCATTTATTATTTTCTTTCATATTTTGTTGGTGCCTTGGGAAAAAAATCCATCTATATATCTCTGATAACAAAACTTAGCTCACCCTACAATTCAATTGTTCAGAGAAAATGTAAACTCACTCATTTTACACAGTGAATCTAGTCTTCCTCATGTACCCCCAACAACTAGCTTGCAGAACAAAACAAGTAATGGTGTCCAATGTGATGTACAGCTTAGTCTCATCCCATAATTTAAATAGGTTTTTCTTTGGCGGGGAGCAATTTTGAGCACCTCTCAGTATATGTGTTCTGTGCTTAGGGAAACATAATGCTAATTCAATCCCTCAGATTTCTCCATTTTAGGTTCTCCAAACCCAGTTTATATTCAAGATGACATTTCGGTATGAGGATTGGGAGGGAAAAGGGTATGGTTTTGAAGCCTCACAGTGTAGAGAAGAATTAAGATTATCTAGCTTCTATCTCCTCTAGCCTCTTATCATTTCAAATGTTCCTTGCTCAGTCAGATTCCACTTGCCCTGCTGGCATTTGTAAATAACATCTGTGGCTGGTGAGATTATGATCGATTCTTATGACTTAGACAATTCTTAAGGATCATTTAGTCTGGATATTGGTTTTCATTTTCTTTCTAACAGATGCTGGTTTGTATATAGCAAAGCTAATGGTCTTTTAATAATAATTAAAATCTAATTAAACTTTATTATTGTTTATAAAACTTTTATTTTTTAGTTGTTTATTTTTGGATTTCCCCAAGGCTGAAAGTACAGCTTTTATTGAGGTGATTGTAGAGCTAGCAGGAGTATCAAGTGAGTGGTTCTCCTGTTGTCTTTTGTATTCTAGTGCAGAGCACAGAGATCTAGCAGACCTGGGCCTCAGGTTCTGGGAGAGGGCCCCAGACCTTGAGCTTAAGTCTTTAACCTTCATGTTTAAGGAAACATCAGCTCCTCTAAAAGGTGGGATAAGACTGGAATTCAAACTTTTCAACTGTAGTTGACAGTGAAGCACAGAACCTCTGGACATCACCTCAGATCCATAGAGCTCTCTAGAGATGCAAGCCTTCAAGGAATCAATTTAGTTTAATTCTTACTTCTCGCCTAACCTCTCTAAATAAATACGTTCTCCCTATTCTTTAAAATATGTTTGCCAATTAGTTTTTTGTCTTAATTGCATTGGCTAGTATCTGCAAGAAAATGTGAAAAATAATGGTGATTAATAACTTTTCCATTGTTTCTAACAATGTTTTATCACTGAACACTTAAGAATCATATATAGGAATATAATTCCTATCTCTATAAGTGTATATATGTATATAATTATAAACTGTCTTACATATTTTCCCCAAATCTGATTCTATCTGATTGTTTTCTCTTGGTGTTAACTTACTTCATTATCACTTCTATTTTCTATAAACTGGAAATAAGATTTAGAGGCTTAACAAAGAGGTTCAAAATTTTGTTTGAAGTTGTTGAAGATTTTTTCAAAACAGCTTGAAGTATTTGGAGTGTTTGCTTATTATAATGTATATATAAAGTTTTATCAGGAACAAAGATGGAATTCTATCCAAGGCTTTTCCTGTCTATCAAAATAATTATATGGCTTTTATTCTTTAACTGTAGTGAATTGTACTAATAAATTTCCTCACATTAAACCCTATTTGCACACCTTGAGATAAACCCTACTGGAATCATATTGAATTATATTTAATATGTGGCTTTATTATGTGAGTTTTTGAATATTAGTCTTTAGAGTTGTGCCATATTTGTTGAATTTTGTCATCTTAGACCCATGGCTTCATAACAAGAAGTAGAAAGCAGACCTTTTATTTTGGGGGTGTGTGTTTTTTGGTGGAATCATTCAACATGAAAATTAGATGTTCTGAGATTGGATTGATAAAGTTAAACCATACAGTCATCTGAATCCGGTAATCTTTTTAAGTATAACTCTTAGACAACTTTGAGAGTTTTCACCTCTGATTATTTGTATTTTTGGCTTTCATGTTTTCATTCTATTCTTAGGTCCATTTTAGATAGTCCAATTTTAATACAATATAACTTACCTACCTTGGTTATCGATTTATTAACATGGAGTTGGGTGAAATAGTAAAGTATTATCATAAAATTCTTTAATGTCATCAATAATTAGTTTTCTTTTCTCCTATCTAATGTTCTTATGTTTCAGTGGCATTTTCTCTTTTTCTCCTAAGTGGTTCAAATTATTTTTTTCCGTTAAAATAAGCTGATGGCAAGTCTACCATTTCTGTTTCCTAATTAATTTATTTATGCTTTTGTCTTCATTAATTTTTTTTCCGTTTGTGTCCCTTAGGTTCACTTGGTTGTTTTTCATCACTTACAGATTTTATTCATTATTTTTATTACTTTTGCTTGCAGTAAAAATATTGAGACTATTATTATCACTATTTTATAAATACTATGAAATTGGTTTTTTAGTTCCTTTTGCTCCAAGAGTTCTTTAGAAAAGAAAGGCATTAAAATGTCAAATGTTTTGGGGTTTTTGTTTCTAAATTTGACATCTATTTTTCACTTTATTAGATTGTGGTTTTAGAATATGATCTAAAGTATTTTTCCTCTTTGGAACTGAAAGAGTATTTCTTTTGGCTAATATGTGATTACATTTTTTGTAAAATGCTCCAGGGGCCATTGAAAAAAAAAATTTATAGGTTATAGCTTTTAGTATATATGTTTATTTTAGACTAGAATATATCAATCTTTCCCAACACTGTTTAGATTATCATGTAGGAACAACTTTTATATTCATGATATTTCAAGGACAAAAAAATTATCTCTTAAATTCTCTCTCTCCCACTGCTCTTCCATCTGTTTCTCATTTCAGTTCCCACAACATTTTCTTCAGGTATTCTGATGTTATGTCAGTGGAACAGAAAGGCTCATTGAGAATTTGTTTAATTCATAATTTTAAAGCCACCATGTTCCCATTTAATAATTTTTTTCTAAAATTATAGTTTGCATAACCTTGATATTCCCTTCTTTTTGTTTACATATGCTGATTATATCTTAGCCCATTATTTCAGATTTCCTAGTTATTTTGGACAATTTACTAACATGATTTGGAATTTAGTTATGAGCCCATATGGGGTGATTGTGCACTTAATATTCATATAATATTCCTTCCAGTGGTATTTTTTGTTATGCTTTGTTTTCATTGCCCACAGGAGTAGAAACTGTTTTACTACTGTTAGAGATTATGTTTATACATTTAAATAAGATTGTTAGCTGCCTATGTATCAATGTACCTTCTTCAGAAAAACTGTCCAGAGAGGCTACCATTCAAGAGAGACAGAGAAACTAGAGTAAGCCCACTACTTCTCTTCCTTGTAATTTTCCACCCAGCTTTTGTGGTTCTATTTGAGGTTTCCTCTCAGTCTATTATTTTCAAATCATAACTCTCTTAAGATATATTTCAAGAATTGTCCTTTGTGTAACAGTATTAACCACATTTACTCATATAATTTATTTGTATTATTTATATTTTAAACAAATCGTGTGCTTGCCTCTGGTGCTTTATTTGTCAACATTCCTATCTGTGAGCTGTATTTTCATGTACTTTCATTGGGATATGTAATATGTCCAAATACCTCACAATTCAAAAACTATAAAAGGGCATATAGAAAAAGTCTGACCTTTACCTCTGTCCTCAGCTCCCTCCAGCCAGTTTCTGTCTTCACAGATAACTAATGGGATGAGTTTGTGTGTTTGAGTGAGGGGGCATGTATTCTTCCAAAGATATTTTATCCAGAAATGAGACTCTTCCCTTACTGGTTGTGTGATGTGGGTCAAGCTATTTAATCTACTTGAGCTTTAGTTTTTTCATCTTTAAATAGGAAATTCTTTATTTATTTATTGCCTAAATATTTAGTGAGCACTCTATGTGTCAGGCTCTGTGGTAGGCACTGAAGATAAAGCGGTAAATAATGGGGCTTCCCTGGTGGCACAGTGGTGAAGAATCCACCTTCCAGTGCAGGGGATGTGGGTTCGATCCCTGGTCAGGGAACTAGATCCCACATGCATGCCACAACTAAGGACCCCACTGGCCACAACTAAGGAGCATATGTGCTGCAACTAAGGAGGCTGCAAGCCGCAAATAAGACCTGGCACAACCAAAATAAATAAAATTAATTTTTTTAAAGCAGTAAATAATACAGATGTGTTGCTTATGGTGTAGGAAAAGGAATGACAGTACCTCCCTTACAGAGTCATTTCTACTAGAAGGGATAAGAAGTGCTTTATAAGTATTGGCTCTTACATGTATATTCTTTGTTCTTTTTCACACAACTAAATGTTGTACACATTGGTCTACCCTTTGCTTTTTTTAATTTAAAAATATATCATGGAGGTTTCTCCATACTCTACATAAAGACTTATCATTATGTTTTATAGCTAAATAATATTCATTGTCTGATGTAGCATAATTTAATTAACTAGTCCCCTATTGATACATGCTTAAGTTTTTTGTAATATTTTTCTTTTAAAAGGAGATTGCTGCAGTGACTAATGTTTTCACTTTGTACATAACTGGATACATTGTAGGGGTCAGATTGTTGGATGTTAAGGTATGTGATGTGTAATTTTGATAGACAATACCTCCCCACAACAGGACTGTACCAATTTACATTCTTATAAGCAATAAATGGGCGTGGCTTTTCTCTTCACCCTCACTCACAGCAGATGCTATTAACCTCTTGGATTGTGGATGACCTACAAGGTGACAAATGGTATCTCACTGTAGATTTACTCTTTATTTCTCTCATTGTGAGTGAGTTTGGTTGAGGATATTTCTACATATCTAAAATCCAAATTGTCTTTCCTTTTCTTTGCTTTTCATAACCTCTTAAATATTTTTATATTTATTTATTGGTCTTTATTTCTTCAATTTGTAGGAATGCTTTATACGTGCGGGAAATTAGACGTTTGTCTATGAGTTACAAATAGTTTTACCCTGCTTGAATTTACTTGTGATGAATTTGGGCCTTTTTTTGTTGCTGTTTTTATTGTGTTTAAGTAGCTGAAAATTTCAGTCATTTCTCTTATGGATTCTGGGTTTTCTGTCATAGAAAAGCCTTCCTTGTTCTGATATAACATTTTTACCCAGGGATTCTTATAGTGGTTTTATGGTTTTAATTCTGTCTTTAAATTTTGTGTTCATTTGGAAGATACCCTGATATAAAAAATGAGACATGGAAGAAAACTTTTCAGTCCAGATGGCTAGCAAGAGTCCCAACACCATTCAGTTTTAATAAACAATTTTTTCACCAGGATGCAATATTTATCATTTAGTAAATTCCCATATGATTTGGGTCTATTTCTGGACTTTTTTATGTGATTCCATTGATGTGTTTGTTTATTTGAGTAATATCACACTGTTTGAATCACTGAGCCTTAGTAATATGCTTTAACATCTGGTAACACCTCCTTACTCTTCCTTTTCAGAATTTTCCTATTTATTCTTGCTAGTTTTTGTTTTCCACATGTATTTTAAGAATTAACTTGTCTCTTTCCAAAAGTATTCAGTTAGGTAATTTTTTATTGTATTGAATTAAATGTATAGGTTTATTTAGGAATAACATATCTTTGTGATGTTGTTTCTTTCCATTAAAGTACATGCTATTTCTTCTTAGCCAAGAAAATAATATGTCTTTCATTTGTTCAAGCGCTATTTTATAGCTCCCTGAATCATCTCAAAGTTTTCTTATAATAAACATTGCAATTTTATTGTTAAATTTATTACTAGATATGGTAGGAAGAACAATGCCCCTCCCTGCCCCAAAGATGTCTACACCCTAATGCTCAGAAACTTTGAATATGTTAGTTACATGGCAAAGGGGAACAAAAGTTGCAGATAGAATTAAGATGGCTAATCAGCTGCCCTTGAGATGTGGAGATTATCCTGGGTCATTCAGGTAGGCCCAGTGTAATCACAAATATCCTTTATAAGTGGAAGAAGGAGGCAGATGAGGAAGAATCAGAGAGCTAGCAGTGCAAAAAGAATTGGCCTGGTTTTGAAGATGGAAGAAGGTCCTGAGCCAAGAAATGTGGGCAGCCTCCAGAAACTGTAAAGGGCAAGGAATGTGTTTTCCCCTAGAGTGACCAAAAGAAATACAATACGACTGATTTTAGCTCATTTAGAACCATTCTGGACTTCTGACATCCAGAACTGTGAGATAATAAATTTGTGTTGTTTTAAATCACTAAGTTTGTGGTAATTTGTTACGGCTACCACAAAAAAACTAATATACTAGGCATTCTGTATTTTACTGTTGCTAATATAAATAAGGTCTTCTATTGCATTATGTCATATAACTTATTATTTGTATCAGTGGAGACTATTGACTATGTATATTAATTTTGTACCTTACCACCTTAGTGAATTCCCTACTGAATTAGTGGGTTTAATTGAAAATTTTTAAGTTTTCAAATATATAATCACATCATCTGTAAATAGTAAATAACTTAACCTCTTTTTTTCCCCAATTTTTGTAGTTTCTTCCTCTTATTTAAATATGTTGGTTAGTATCTGCAAACCCAATTTAATTAATAGTGGCAATAATGGAGTGTGTGCCTTGTTCCTGACATAGATGAGAATACTTCTAAAGTTTTATCAATAAGGATTGTTTCAGCCTTTTGTTTGAAATGTTTATTATGTTGAGATAGTATTCATATGTTCTGATATTTTTAATTGTTCATATCAAGAATAGATAAATAATCTTGGAAAATGCTTTTTCAACATGGAAATGATGGTAGGCTGTTTCTTCTTAGATCAATTATTATAAATAATTTTAGTCATTATAGAACTATCATTTCTTGAATTAATACCACTTTGAAGAGGTGTATGATGGTCTTATGTGCTGCTGATTACTTTGACATTTTGCTTCCATATTCATAGTGACATTGGTTTGTAGTTTTCTTCTTGTATATTAAACTTCTTTGGTTTGTGTTTGTTTTTCTTTTACTATTCTTCTTTGCTTTTTAAAAAAAGAAAAAAAACTTTATTTTGTAAGAGCAGTTTTAGATTCAGAGCAAAATTAAAAGGAAGTGACTGAGACTTCTCATATACACCCCTGCCCCAACACATGCATAGCTTCCCTGTTATCAACATCACTTACTAGAATGGTACCATTTTTTACCAAGAATGAATCTACATTGACACATCATAATCATCCAAAGCCCACAGTTTACCTCAATGTTTACTCTTGTTTTTGTACATTTTATGGTTTTAGACAAATGCATATGACATTTATTTATCATTATAATATCATACAGTAGTTTCACTGTCCTAAAATCTTCTGTGCTCTATTTATATCTACCCTCCACACCACTGGCATCCATTGACCTTTTTATTGTCTCCATAGTTTTGCATTTTCCAGAATGTCATATTGTTGAAATCATACAATACGTAGCCTTTCAATATTGGCTTATTTCACTTAGTAATATGCATTTAAGTTTCCTCCACATCTTTTTATGGTTTAGCTCATGGTTTTTAGCACTGAATAATATTTCATTATCTATGGATTTTTTTTGATGGTAGCCATTCTGACTGGTGTAAGGTGATATTTCATTGTAGTTTTGATCTGCATTTCTCTAATAATTAGCAATGTTGAACATCTTTTCATGTGCCTCTTGGCCATCTGTATGTCTTCTTTGGAGAACTGTCCATTTAGGTCTTCTGCCCATTTTTTGATTGGGTTGTTTGTTTTCATGATATTAAGCCGCATGAGTTCTTTGTAAATGTTGGAGACTAATCCCTTGTCGGTAACATCATTTGCAAATATTTTCTCCCATTCTGTGGGTTGCATTTTCATTTTGTGTATGGTTTCTTTTGTTGTGTAAAAGCTTTTAAGTTTAATTAGGTCCCATTTGTTTATTTTTGTTTTTATTTCCAGTCCTCTGGGAGACAGATTGTAAAAGATATTGCTGCGATTTATATCAGAGAGTGTTCTATATTTTCCTCTAAGAGTTTTATAGTGTCCAGTCTCACATTTAGGTCTTTAATCTATTTTGAGTTTATTTTTGTGTATGGTGTTAAAGAATGTTCTAATTTCATTTTTTTTACATGGAGCTGTCCAGTTTTCCCAGCACCATTTATTGAAGAGACTGCCTTTCTTCCACTGTATAGTCTTACCTCCTTTGTCGTAGATTAATTGACCATAGGTGCACGGGTTTATTTCTGAGCTTTCTATCCTGTTCCATTGATCTATGTTTCTATTTTTTGTGCTGATACCATAATGTTTTAATGACTATAGCTTTGTAATATAGTCTGAAGTCAGGGAGCCTGATTCAACAATAAATGCTGGAGTGAGAGTGGAGAAAAGGGAACTCTCCTACACTGTTGTTGGGAACGTAAATTGGTGCAGCCACTGTGGAGAATAGTATGAAATTTCCTTAAAAAACTAAAAATAGAGCTACCATATGGTCCTGCAATCCCCTTCCTGGGCATATATCCAGAGAAATACATGGTCCAAAAGGAAACATGCAACCCAATGTTCATTGCAGCACTGTTTACAATAGCCAAGACATAGAAGCAACATAAATGTCCATCAGCAGAGGAATGGATAAACAAGATGTGGTACATATACACAATGGAATATTACTCAGCCATTAAAAAGAATGAAACAATGCCATTTGCAGCAACATGGGTGGACCTAGAGATTGTCATACTGACTAAAGTAAGTCAGAAAGAGAAATATTGTATGATATCGCTTATATGTGGAATCTAAAAAATAATGATACAAATGAACTTATTTACAAGTTCATTTGTAAGGGGGGAAGGGTGTGGGGGGGGCGGGATTGTTAGGGAGTTTGGGATTGACATGTACACACTGCTATATTTAAAATAGATAACCAACAAGGATTTATTGTATAGTACAGGGAACTCTGCTCAATATTCTGTAACAACCTAAATGGGAAAAGAATTTGAAAAAGAATAGATACATGTATAACTAAATCACTTTGCTGTACACCTGAAACTAACACAACATTGCTAATCAACTATACTCCAATATAAAATAAAAAGTTAAAAAAGAATTTCATTGTCTGCATGTATCACAGTTTATGTATCCATTCACCTACTAAGGACGTCTTGTTTGCTTCCAAGTTTTGGCAGTTTATAAAAAAGCTGCTATACACCTGTGTGCACTTTTCTGTGTGTACATACATTTTTATCTCCTTTGGGTAAATACCCCATGGAGCACAACTGTTGAATCATATGGTAAGATTATGTTTCATTTTGTACCAAACTGCCAAACTGTCTTCAAGAGTGGTTTGACTATTTGGCACACCCATCAACAGTGAATGAGTGTTCCTACTACTCTATCTTCTAGCCAGTATTTGGTTTTGTCAGTATTCGATATTCCAATAGGTGTGTAGTGGTATCTCATTGTTTTAATTTGCATTTCCTTGATGACATATTATGTGGGGCGTCTTTTCATATGTTTATTTGCCATCTGTATATATTCTCTGGTGAAGTGTCTGTTAAGGTCTTTGGTCCATTTTTTAATCAGGTTATTTTTTTTCTTATTGTTGAGTTTTAAGAGTTCTTTGTATATTCTGGATAACAGTTCTTTATCAGCTTTGTCATTTGCAAATATTTTCTCCCAGTCTGTGGTTTGTTTCTCATTCTCTTGACATTGTCTTTCACAGAGTAGACATTTTTAATTTTAATGAAGTCCAGCTTATTAATTATTTATTCATGGATAATGCCTTTGGTGTTCTATCTAAAAAGTCATCACTGTCATCACTATACCCAAGGTCATTTAGGTTTTCCCCTATGTTATCTCATTGGAGTTTTATAATTTTGTGTTTTACAGTTAGGTCTATGATCCATCTTGAGTTAACTTTTGTGAAGTGTATAAGGTCTGTATCTAACTTTTTCTCTTTTTTTGCATATGGATGTCCAGTTGTTACAGACCATTTGTTGAAAAGACTATATTTGCTCCATTAAATTGCTTTTTCTCCTTTGTCAAAGGTCAGTTGCTATTTATATGTGGGTCCACTTCTGGGTTCTCTATTCTCTGGCATCAATCTATTTGTCTATTCTTTTATTAATGACACAATCTTCTTGATTACTGTAGCTGTGTAGTAAGTTTTAAGTCAGTTCTCCAACTTTGTTCTTCTTCAATATTGTGCTGGCTATTCTGGGTCTTTGCCTCTCTATATAATGTTTAAAATTAGTTTTTTGATGTCCATGAAATAACTTGTTGGGAGTTTCTTTGTTTTTTTAATTAATATATTTACTTCATAAAATAATTTTTCAGTGTCTTGTAATTGCTTAAATAGCCCTGGAGATATTGGTTATAATGATATTGTTGAATTCTCCCTTGGAACTACATAGCTTAGTGCTATACTGGGTAATAGTTCTTTGACATCTTTCTCTATGTCTTCAGTGATAATTTGTCCTTATATGTGTTTTTGTTTTTTTACTTCTAAAGTTAGTTTTGGTTAATTTTTTCTACAAAAATTAATTTTTCAATTCTTTTTATCTCTGAGTAGAATTAACTATATAGTCTAGAGTGAGCATTTTTATTTTCTTTGTATTTGTGGTTCTCATTTCTATCCTATTTTAAGTATTTGTGTGTCCTCCCATTTTTTTTCTCAATCAGATTAACAGTTTATCTGCTTTACTTTTTCTTTCAATGAACACACTTCTGCATCTATTTCTATCCAGTTTTCCGTGTATTCTAAGTTACTAATTTCCCGTTTTATCTTTATTAATATCATTAACAATACCCTAAATTTTGTTTTATTTTTCTTTTCCTACTTTTTCAGGTAAATCCTGATTAATTTTTATTATTTTTTGCTCATTAATATAACTATTTAAGGATATAAAATTTTCTCTAAGATCTGCTTTAGCTCTATTGCAAAGTTTCTCATTAGTAGTGTTATCATTTTTATAATATTCCAGATGTTTTGCAATTGAGGTTTTCTCTTAAAAAAGGAATCAATGAAATTTTTATTGTTTTTGTAGATTTATCTGTTTAGTTTACAAAAAGTAGTGACTTCCTGTGTATTAATTTCTAGATGTATTGGTATCTCTTTGTTTTCAGTTTGCAATGTTTCAATATTTTCTTAAATTGACACTTTTTTAATTTATTAGGATTTCCCTTGAAGTCTATATATTTTTATAACTCCTTCAAGAGTAAGTAAAGGCCAAATGTAAAATAGATAGCTAGTGGGAAGCAGCCACATAGCACAGGGAGATCAGCTCGGTGCTTTGCAATGACCTAGAGGGGTGGGATAGGGAGTGTGGAAAGGAGGGAGACGCAAGAGGGAGGAGATATGGGGATATATGTATATGTATAGCTGATTCACTTTGTTATAAAGCAGAAACTAACACACCATTGTAAAGCAATTATACTCCAATAAAGATGTTAAAAAAAATAAAAAATAAAAAATAAAAACAAGTAGGTAGGGCTTCCCTGGTGGCACAGTGGTTGAGAGTCCGCCTGCCGATGCAGGGGACGCGGGTTCGTGCCCCGGTCCGGGAAGATCCCACACGCCGCGGAGCGGCTGGGCCCGTGAGCCATGGCCGCTGAGCCTGCGCGTCCAGAGCCTGTGCTCTGTAACGGGAGAGGCCACAACGGTGAGAGGCCCACGTACCACAAAAAAAAAAAAAAGAGTAGGTAAAGGGATATAAAATTTTAGGTATGAAATTTGATATATTTCAAGGATACCTGTTGTATTAATTATACCATTCAAGTCTTTGATACCTTTACATAATTTTTGTTTACATCTGTCATGGACTAAAATCTATGAATTAAATTATATTTTACTGCCAATGATATATGTTCATTTCTCTTTGTATCTCCTGTAACTTCTAATTTATGCATAATGATGTTAGGTTTGTTCATTCATAGACATTTATAACTGTTAGATCATCTTCACTGTTAATTGCACACCTTAGCATGCTCTTCATTGCCTCAATTAATTCTTTAATTCAAACTTGACTGAAAGTAAAATCATAACTATGCTTTTTTTTTTTTGCATTTGCCCAACATCTCTCTCTCCATATATTTATTTTTTAACCTTTCTAAATTATTTTGGAAGTCAATTCTCTTGTAAATAGCATGGTACGTGACTTTGCTTTGTAATCCAATCTGAAAGTCTTCTTCATTGACATGTCTAGTTATTTACATTTGTTGATAAATTTGATTTTAATTAATTTAACTTATGCTATATTTTCTGATTCCATTACTTTAAAACATTTCACTGTCATGTTTTAAAGTTTTTTAATATGTCCTGTGCTTATGCTTATAACTTAATGTATAATCTTATCTAATACAGATAATACTCCATTTTGTTTGACAATATGTAATAATTCTCTTCCCTTTTAATTCTAATTTTGTACATTGCCAGTGCATTTAGCATTTACATTCTACTGTCCCCCCATCCCCATGCTTTTTAGTGTTTTTAGTACATTCAAATTGTAGTAAAGATTGCTAGTGGTCCCACAGTAATATTATTTTCCATTTTAATAATAAGATCCTTTCATTTTAGCTGCACTCATAGTCATCAAACAATAGGGTAAATTTCTCAGCCTCCAATCTACCTAGGTGTGTCTTTTTGACTATGTTCAAGCCAGTCAAGTGTGAAGTAAAGCAATGTGTTCTCCTTCCAGGATAGTTCCTTAAAGAAGAAGCTGCCTGCTCTTGACTTCCATAATTCCCTAGGAGCATGGATTGGGGATAAGTCAGTATAAGCCATGCAGATGAAATCTGTAGTCATCCTGGGAGACGGTGAAGAAATAAGATGTGTAGATCTAGGTCCCTGAGTGCCCTCCTGGAGTATAGCTACAGTATCAGCCCTGGACTACTCATACCTGGATTATTTCATGAAAACAGAACCAAAAAACCCCACTTTTATCCAATTTAAGACACTGAATTTGGAGTCATTCTCTTACAGTGGCTTAGCCTCTACTGTAGATAATACTAAAATAAATCCAACGATCATCATTGATTTTTAAATTTTTTTGTAAATTTTCCAGTCACATCTTGATAAGCTAAAGTTTTTCCTTTGGTACATTCCTCAAAAAGAATTCATGGGGAAAATATTCTCTACATTTGTGCAACTCAGAAACTGCTTGTCAAGCCTCTATATCTAATTTCCAGTTTACAGGAAATAAGAGTGATAAAGGAGCAGGTTAAACACCACCAAGAGAAAAGAATCAGATAAATGCAGAATTGAAACAATATGTATGTTGCTTGTCCTGAATTCTTCAAAAAGTGAATGTAGTGAAAAAAAATTTTAAGGCAGGGGGATTTTCTTACTAAAACTATAAGCAGACAAAATCACCAATGGCATAGCAACAACCTAGGTTGGATTTCAGTTCCTAAAATAGCAAACTGTCAAATATATAAATTGTGATGATTTAGAAAATTTTAGTATGGACTGGATATTAAATAAAATTATGGAATCATTTTCTATTTCTTAGATGTGATAACAGCATAATGTTATATAAGAAATTATCCTTATCCTTGGGAAATGAATGTTTAAGTAATTAGGTATGAGGTGACTTGAAGTCTTAAACTTACTTTTTTTTTTTTAATTTATTTTATTTATTTATTTTTGGCTGCGTTGGGTCTTCGTTGCTGTGCACAGGCTTTCTCTAGTTGCGGTGAGCAGGGGCTACTCTTTGTTGCAGTGTGTGGGCTTCTCACTGTGGTGGCTTCTCTTGTTGCAGAGCATGGACTTTAGGTGTGCGGGCTTCAGTAACTGTGGCACACGAGCTCAGTAGTTGTGGCTCGCAGGCTCTAGAGCGCAGGCTCAGTAGTTGTGGCACATGGGCTTAGTTGCTCTGCGGCATGTGGGATTTTCCTGGACCAGGGCTCAAACCCATGTCCCCTACATTGGCAGGCAGATTCTTAACCACTGCACCACCAGGGAAGCCTTTAAACTTACTTTTAAATAGATAAAGACAGAGAAACAGAGAGAGGAGGGGAGGGGCTAAGGGCATAGAAAGAAAGGAGGAAGCGAGCTGAGGCTGGAGATAAACCAAATATACCAAAAAAGATAAAAATTGTTGAATTCAAATGGAGGCTATATACAAGTATTTATCAAACTATTCTAGTTTTTTTTTTTAATTTCTAAAATAAAATTTGAGGGAATAAGTAAAAAGTATTTAAAACACTCAAAACCATGTAGATTGCCTTTATACTCGAATGACAGTTGGTTAGACATAAAATCCTTGGGTGCATTCTCTTTCCTGTAGCATTTTGTAGGTATTGTTCTATGACTACTTGCATAAAAGATTGCTGTGGGGAAGTATAAGTTGAATTAATTTATAAAATAAGTTGCTTTATATTCTCATCAGGCTTCCCAGATGAATTGTTTTTGTACATTAAAAGACAAATAACTTTCCTGAAGTATGTCTCATTGTTACCCATCATTTTCTTCTGCGAACAACACAATATAGCGTTTCAATTTGCAAGTTCATTTTTTTTTTAATTTCAAAAATAGTTATTAACTTATATCCTTATATATTCATTGTTTCACAATTACCATCTCTTCATAGAGGATTCTAATTAAGCATGTGACTTCCAAATCAGTCATATTTTAAATGTCATTTTTTCCTTAATTGCATAATTCTCATATTAATATATTTTCTACTTAATTTCATTTACTTTTTCCATTGTCTTTGTTTTCAGAACAGTCTATTCTTAAGTGAACTTCCTGCAAGTTCAGCTTAATTTGCTTAATAGTTTTGTGTTTTTTCTATACTTCCCTGAGCTCAACCAGATGATAATTGTTATTGCCTCAACATATCTTCCCAGAGCTTTTGCATTTTTGCTTTGCACCCTTGATAGGAGAGTTAATTTACATATTGATATCTTTTTAATTTTATAATGAAAAATTTCCTTCCTGTTTTCCAATTCTGTCTTTGAACAGATCCTGTGCTGGTGCTTTCTTGTATTTTTTATCATTGAAAAATGTGTTTCCTGCACCAACTATTTGCCAGGAGTATATGTCAGACAAAAAACAATAGTATTCAGGACAAGCATGAATTCTTCTTGTGATCAAGGATTCTGGGTGTGATTTTCCCCATGCAATGGAGACAGGTATCACTGAACGTTTTCTCAATTCAATCTCCTTTCTGCTGCAGTAGAGACAGTACTGTTGCTCATATGGGTTGTCCATAGGATTGCTCATTTAGTCCCAATTCCTCTGCTTCCTGGGACCATATTGAGTCAAGTAAAACTAATGCCAGATGTATCACTCTATCTGCTGCTGAAAATAAGAAACTTGGGTTTATCACCTGGCATGACCTTCTTCTTTGATACTGTACTTTTTGCTGGCTCTTTTTCTGATTTGAAGCTCTCTATGCCATCTCTACATCATCATTTATTGGTTTCTACTCACCCCACTGCATGATTTCTGCTCTAAGCCATTCTTCCAGATATCTTTTTTTTTAAACCATTTTATTGAGGTACAATTGACATACAAAAAGTTGTACATATTTAAAATATGCAACTTAATGAATTTGGAGATAAGGATACATCTTTGAAACTATCACCACAATCTATGCCATAAACATATTCATCATCCCCAAAAGTTTCCTCCTACCCTTTTTCTTCTTATTATTTTTTATATCTTGTGATCTTGGACTTTAGCTGTCTTCCAATTTCACCAGACATGGTTTTTCTGTCTTTCATTCATTTTTGGATGAGTTCTAGAAGATAAGGGGAAAATGCTGATTTTTACATTTCTATGTTCAAACAAAGAGATCTGTTCATGATTCCTTTATTTTGAATTTTTATTCTTTATTTTTAATGTGGCTAGATTTGGTCTTCAGGAAGATTTTTTCATAATGGTTAATAGATGATATATACTCTGAGCCTTTACATATTTAAACATTTCTTCCTGTCATCTTTATACACAACACTTGTATGTATGGACTAGATATAAGTTATTGGGGAAAAGGCCTTTTGTCCTAACTCTAAACAAAGTGCTCCGTCATCTCCTGTTCTTGAACGTTGCTGTGTGGAAATCTCAGCCCAGCCTGAATTTCCCCTTGCATGTGATTATTTCTTCTTTCAGAATGATTATATTGTTCTTTCCTTAACCTTAAATTTCAAAAGTCTCACTATGTTATGTCTCTATTATTCTCTATTAATTTTTCATTGTCTTGCTACACTCATAGTAACCCCTTTCAGTATGTGTGACATTGTGTTTTCAAAATCACCACAATATCCTCTAGCCCACATGCTCTTCTTAAAATGTGATACCATCACTCATACAGAGGTGGAGTGTATGGGCCCTTATCTGAAATGTTGGCAGGCTTGTGACTCTAGGAGACGTGATTCTGAGTGACTCTTTTTTTTTTATACATCTTTATTGGAGTATAATTGCTTCACAATGCTGTGTTAGTTTCTGTTGTACAACAAAGTGAATCTGGGGACTTCCCTGGTGGCGCAGTGGTTAAGAATCCACCTGCCAATGCAGGGGACACAGGTTCAAGCCCTGGAAGATCCCACATGCCGCGGAACAACTAAGTCCGTGCACCACAACTACTGAGCCTGTGCTCTAGAGCCCGTGAGCCACAACTACTGAAGCTTGTGTGCCTAGAGCCCGTGTTCCGCAACAAGAGAAGCCACTGCAAGGAGAAGCCCACGCACCGCAACGAAGAGTAGCCACCGCTCACTGTAACCAGAGAAAGCCCTCGCACAGCAGCAAATACCCAAAGCAGTCCAAAATAAAATTAATTTATTAAATTTAAAAAAAAGTGAATCAGCCATACGTATACATATATTCCCATATCCCCTCCCTCTTGAACCTCCCTCCCACCATCCCTATTCCACCCCTCTAGGTCATTGCAAAGCACAGAGCTGATCTCCCTGTGCTATGCTGCTGCTTCCAACTAGCTATCTATTTTACATTCGCTAGTGTATATATGTCAATGCTTCTCTCACTTCACCCCAGCTTCCCCCTCCCACCCTGTGTCCTCAAGTCCATTCTCTATGTTATTTGTAGCAAGGTGGATGGACCTAGAGTCTGTCATACAGAGTGAAGTAAGTCAGAAAGAGAAAAACAAATACCGTATGCTAATGCATCGATATGGAATCTAAAAAAAAAAAAATGGTACTGATGAACCTAGTGGCAGGGCAGTAATAAAGACGTAGACATAGAGAATGGCCTTAAGCAACTTTTGGGGGTAGGTGATGAAAATGCCTTAGACTTCTGCCTTGTTCTCTTAAAAAACATTCTCTTGGAAGTCTTCAGTCACTTGGTAAGTCCAACTGTCCTGAGGCCCTAATGCTCTGAAGAGACCCAAAGTAGACAACTGTGAGCCCCCATGGGGAGGCCCTAACCATTCCATAAAGAGAGAGAGATGCCTGGCAAGCCTCAACTGTTCTAGCTCTAGCTACCCCATGAGAGTCCTGAGCCAGAACTACTCAGGAAACCATGAGAGATTATTTTTATAAGTTGTTATTGTTTTAAGCTTTTAAGATTTGGACTAATTTGTTATACATCAACAGATAATGATAAATATGCATATTTATATCTCCCTTTATTTAAAGAAAGTTTTTGTCTATATTTCCTTAAATATTTTTTATAATCTCATTGTTAAGTTCTCTTCCTAAGAAACCCTAACTGTCCATTAGTTATCCACATATTTTGTGGGGATATATAGCCATTCCCTCATAACTGTCATTTTCTGTCTAGTCATTTTTGTTCTTATAAATTTTTTCTATTCAGTATGTATGATATCTACCCTACCTCCTATATCACTTCCTTGTTTTTTAGTATTTACTGTGGCTTGTTTTCTTGATTTTCACTGTACCAGTTCTAGTTTCTTCAAATGTGGTTTTTAAGTATTTTCACATTTTATGTTTCTTCTCAATGTCTTTCCCTGAATTTGTCAATAACCCCATTTTATATGATCCCTTGTTACATAGAAATTCCATACTCACTTTAATTTCCTTGAGAATACAGATAATTTTTTAACATTCTTTTCTTTCCTAAGTTCCTCTTCTAAAATTCAATCTTCATAGTCTTTTGAATGTTAACCATTTCTTCATTTGTTTGTGTATGCCAGATCTTTTGTATTTATTAGTCATCCTTAAATGCAGACCATGGTATCTGATTTACAACGTGCAGAAAGATAGTGTTGGTGAACCTCATTGGCTTACCTCCTTTTTCAGTAAGATGTCCTTAGAATCATTCCTCTATGTCTCCAGCTGGAGAACTAAATATTGTTTGTTTATTTTGTTTCTCTGGTTCCCTCTTTAACTGATTGTGAGTGTTGAAAATATGAAAACAATGGAAATGATAAATGTCTCGGGGCAACACTCGGCTAATGTATAAACATTTATCTCTAAGTTCCAAGTCTATTCTGTCCTCTGCACAGAAACCGTTCCTTGGCTTCAGATGACATCCTTCATCTCTCAGTCATGACATTTATTACTTACTTCCTCCAGAAACTGTGTCTTCTCAGATGGCCTACTGTTCTTTCACCAATGCCTGTCTTCTTTTTGTTTCTAGAGTATCATCTGACACCAGGCTACCTCTCTGTTTAAGCCCTATGTAGAGTTAAGATGACACAGAAGTTCAAGAGCTCTTTCAGGCCCAATTCCATGCTCTCTTAAAAAAAAGACAATAGGCCTCAAGCAGTGGGCCCCTCACTGCACTTCACTCTAGGCTCCTTCATGGGCCTCATGCTTGTTTTTCCATGATGAGGACTATTGTTTTTATGATCCCCAAATCTATCTTTTTCTTTATTGAGAGCAACATCATATTCACCATTTTTCAGTTATTGTGAATCTCAGAGCCCTCTTTCATTTTGTTCAAAATTTCCCTGTATGTGCCAGATTTTCTTTATAAAGTGTGTCAAGAGGTTGTTCAAGATCCATGGTTTCATTATAGATTAGTTTTCCCTTTCTTTCATATATTTTACATATCTTAGGGAAATATGCACAATATTCAGGGAATATTGAATATATTCATTATTCAGGGAAAAGTGCTATGTCAATATTTAGTAACTCTTCCAGTGTTCCCCCAAAACCCCAATCAGCCCTTTCAGCACGACAGATTTGTGATTATTTCTTTCTCCTAAATTTACATATGCTGCCAAGAAGTTCACAGGCTTCCAGGAATTTTTATTAAGAATTTCAGATATTTCAGCAAGGAATTTTATCTCTGCTGACGAGATCTAGTGTATAATTGGAACTAACCCTGCTTCATTTCATGCTAGCTTGCTGCTCTTCAAGTAAATGTGAAACATCCTTTTGTGGCTAAATATACTACTCAATGGAATTGTGTTGCTTCAATTCTCTAAGTGCCTTGTGAGCGGCAAGGGGGGTAAGTAAACCTTTTCTTATTGACATATGTCAACCGTCATGAGCTTCATAGACATACACAGCTATAAAGAAAGTTAGTGACTGTTGGGATTAATGGATAAAAGAATTTACTATAGAATCTAGTGCAATAGACACAGTGTTCACCCCTCCTGAGCTGTGGCCTGGCTCTGGCCTTAAGTCTGCATTAAGACAGGCTGTCAAAGATAAGACAGGAAGTGAAAGAGACCCTGTTACAGGGCACCTCAGGTAAGGTTTTAATAGCAATCTGTGCCTGAATAAGAATCCTCCTGACGCCTAGTTTTTCCTCCTAGTACAATGAAATAATATCTTCATATTTCTTAAAAGACATTTCCATCCAGGAGAAAGAACAGTTCAGTGCATTAATTGATGCCAATTTCACATGGAACAATTTTATGAAAAGCACTTGGTTCTGATTTTCTAGGTATATAAGAATGACATAACTGCTGCTGTTTCACCAGGTAAAGAGTTGTCTACTTGTATAGTTATGACAGGAAGAAGAAAATGACCTTGGCTTCTATATAAGTGTAGGATGTATGTTATCAGTTACAGTTGGCATTCAGTTTGCCCTCCTATTTACAAATATATCCAATTGGTGCCACAGAAATAAAATATATGCCACTGCTTTAAACTAATGCAATGTTTGGTGGTGGGAAAACAGATGATGGGTAAAGTGAGATGGATTAGGAAGGTAACAGATGGATGATAAATTATAAGATAAATAGACTGAAAGGATGGATCTTTCCGCTTTTCATTTTTTTTCTTTCACAAATGTTCTCATATGTTTTTCTATAAAGCACAATAACATTCCTTGCAATATAATGTTGAGTATTTATATCTCTGCTCTGAACCAATTTTTCTTATACATTCCTCAGTCATGACACAGAGCAATATCTCAGTGGTGTCCCAAGGATTATCAGTCAATCACAAATATTCACTGAACACACAGTGTGTGTGTTGAGAACCATACCATCCATTTCGAAGTGGTTCTGAGAAAGCAGGAAATCAGCTATAGCCCTTGATCTAAAGATAAAAAGGACAGATGAAGTAAAATACAATAGAGGACATAATTTGTGGGAATTTCCAAAGGCTTATTCCAGGTTTCTCTCCTCTCTTTCTCTCTCTCTCCTCACTTCATAGGGGTTTCATCGATTCACAGAGGCATTTTATTTCGTTCTTTACACAAACATGTGCTGAGTGTTCTTAATGAGTCATGTACTTGGTAAGGGGCCAAGAATTCAAAGAATAAGATCCTCTGTCCTCAAAGAGCTTGCAGTATAGTGGTGAAAATGAGCACACAGATGATATAGTAAGTGTCATTATAAAGGAAATACATTACAAGCATATGAGGCACAGAATAAAGGTATCCAACCCTGCCTTTTAGGGAGTAGAGAGCATTCTTGGAGGAGGTGATATTTGTGCAGTTTTAAAGTATGCAAAAGAATCAGACATGAATAGGAGAAAAGATATATTCCAAGCAGTTAGGACATCAGGAGCAAAGTCATAAAAAGAGAAATGGCATGACATGTGTTCAGTGTTGCTGAAGCAGAGTAGAGGCGAAGCCAGAGGCGTGGAGAGTCTGTAGGCAGAGCTTTGATCTCTGTGTTAAGAAACTTATCCTCTGGGCAACAGGAGCCACTCAAGAGTTTTAAACAAAGGAATGACAGGGCTGGATTTCTATTTTAGGTCTGTCTGATGGATTTGAAGGGAAAAGGCTGAAGTTGGGAAAACTGGTTTATAGACTGTTTCAGGGTCAGCTTGCAAGATGATGCGGGTGTCACCCAAGATAGCATTTGCAGATGGATAAGGGGACATAATTGAAAAATGTTTAAAGACAAAATTGGCAAGGCTTTGTATTACAGGCACACTTTGGAGATATTGCATGTTTGGTTCCAGACCACCACAATAAAGGGGATATTGCAATAGAGTGAGTTACACAAATTTTTTGGTTTTCCAGAACAAGTAAAAGTTATGTTTACACTATACTGTACTCTATGCAATAACATCATGTCTTTTAAAAGTCTTTAAGTCTTAAAAGTCTTAAAAGTCTTAATTAAAAAATACTTTATTGTTTAAGAAAATGCTAACCATCATTTGAGCCTTCAGTGAATTTTTGCTGGTGGAGGATGTTGCCTTGATATTGATGGCTGCTGACTGATCAGGATGGTGGCTATTGAAGGTTGGGGTGGCTTGGAAATTTCTTAAAGTAAGACAACAATGAAGTTTGCTACATCAGCTGACTCTCCCTTTCAGGAATGAGTTCTTTGTTGATATTTTGACTTCTTCCCATGAATCATAAATGTTCTTAATGACATCTAGAATGCTGTATGTTTTCCAGAAGGTTTTCAATTTACCTTGTCCAGATCCATCAAAGGAATTACTATTTATGGAAGCTATAGCTTTATGAAATGTATTTCTTAGGTAATAAAACTTGAAAATCTAAATGACTGCTTGATCCATGGGCTGTAGAACAGATGTTGTGTTAGCGGGCATAAAAACAACATTACTCTCATTGTACATCTCCATCAGAGCTCTTGGGTGAGCAGATACATTACCGATGAGCAGTAATATTTTGAAAGGATTCTTTTCTTCTGAGCAGTAGGTCTCAACAGTGAGCTTAAAATATTCTGTAAATCATGTTGTAAACAGATGTGCTATCACCCAAGCTTTGTTGTTTCATTTATAGAGCACAGGCAGAGTAGATTGAGCATAGTTCACAAAGGCCTTAAAATTTTCAGAATGGTAAATGAGCACTGGCTTTAACTTAAAGTCCACAGCTGCATTAGACCCTAACAAGAGAGGTAGCCTGTCCTTTGAAGCCTTGAAGCCAGGCATTGACTTCTCCTCTCTAGCTATGAAGTCCTATTTGGCATCTTCTTCCAATATAAGTCTGTTTCATCTACATGGAAAATCTGTTGTTCAGTGTAGCCACCTTCGTTAATTGTCTTAGCTAGGTCTTCTGGATAAATTCCGGAAGCAACACCTTCTACATCAGCACTTACTACTTCACCTTGTACTTTTTTGCTATGGAGACAGCTTCTTTCCTTAAAATCCACACACCAATTTCTGCTACCTTCAAACTTTTCTTTGGCAGCTTCCTCACCACTCTAAGCCTGGAATTGAAGAGAGGTAGGATGGCTCTGGATCAGACTTTGGTTTAAGGGAATGTTGTGACGTATTTGCTCTTCTATCCAGACCACTAAAACTTTTCCATATCAGCAATTAGGCTGTTTCACTTTCTTATCATTTGTGTGCTCACTAGAGCAGCACTTTTAATTTTCTTCAAGAATGTTTTCTTTGCATTCTGTTTAACACAGGAGGCCTTGCATTCAGCCTATCTAGGCTTTTGAAATGCCTTCCTCACTAAGCTTATTATTTCTCGCTTTTGATTTAAAGTGAGAGATCTGCAACTCTACTTTCTACTTGAACATTTAGAGGCCTGTGTAGTGTTATTAATTGGCCTAACTTCAATATTGTTATGTCTCAGGGAATAGGGAGGCTGAGGAGAGAGAGAGACATGGAGAAAGGGCTGGTTGGTGGAACAGTCGGAACACACACAACATCTATCAGTTAAATTTGCCATCTTATATGGGCACGGTTCTTGGTGCCCCAAAACAATTACAATAGTAACATCAGCGATCACTGATCACCATAACAATATAATAATAACAAAAGTTCTAAAATCTTGTAAGAATTACCAAGATGTGACACAGAGACACAAAGTGAGAAATGCTGCTGGAAAAATGGTGCTGATAGACTTGCTGGATGCAGGGTTGCCACAAGCCTTCAGCTTGTAAAAAATGCAGTATCTCTAAAGGGCAATAAAGTGAAGTGCAATAAAACAAAGCTATGCCTATACTTAGATCTGGGATAAGGGAGAGAGCAGAGTTAAAGAAAACCCAAACTTCCTGATACGCTCCACAAGAGTCACAATATTCAAGGACCCAGGTATCTGCCCCAAGTGAACGCAATTGTCTTTGGTGAACAATTTAGAGATACGTGGATTTGCATGACTATCATTCACCCATGTTTCCAACTTCTAAGAAACATTTCATTGACATGGAATCTGAGACACAGCAATTGAAAATACCTGGTCGAAAGTTTCTTGTCTTTACCCTCATGTTCTGAAGAAGAACCTTGGCCAGTTGCCTTCTACCATGCACAGTCTCGGTGAGCCTCTGTGTCTGTTTCTCAAGAGTGTGTTATAGGTAAGAAGGCAGATGGTGCAGAAGCAAATGTCAGAGTCCACTTGTATCCTCTGGATGGCAGGATGTTTCTTTCTCTGTCTCTTACCACTGCTGCCATCATTTATGCCACATCAAAAAGTGTACACAAAAAGAAAGGAAAATGTGAATCTACTGCCAATAGAACAAAATACAACTCTTGGAGCCAGCTACTTCATTATGCTCCAGGATGTATGGCATCTGGCCCACTCACACCGTAGATATTTGAAGAAATAATAACTATGCATGAAATGTCAGAGCATCTTCTCCATCCACCCCAAAAGTTTCATTTTCTCAACTCAACAGGAGACAAGAATATAATGTTTTCTACAAATTTTGAGCTGGCTGTGGAGGGAGAATATTTCCCTCCATGTGCTCTAGGTTATTCAGTGTATTGGCACTTCTTTGATATGCTTTTAGTAATATTAATGATACTAACAATATTAAATGCTTAGAAAATATACTTGCAAATTTTAAAATGATGAATTAAGGAAGAGTTCTTTCAATAGGAAATGTCTGTAACCTTTAAAAAACATCATTAATGAAGTATAGACTCAAAGCCTGAGACAAAAAGCCATCAAATATCCTTAATACAGAGAGATGACACAAATTGGGTCAAGTAATTAGACCTAAGTCAATAAAGCTGTAAGAAATGGTTACCTGAACATGGAGAGGAGCTTCAAAAACTCATTTAGGAAAACAGAAAATTCCCTTTAAGATACATTCTCAAAGTTAGTGCATAATTGGAAGTAATTCATAAAAGGAAAGTAAGGCTAGCAATGCAGAACTGAAACAACAACTGCTACAATGTTAAAACAGCAAAAGCCACAACCAAGAAACAGTTTCTATTATAGATTCACAGACAGAAATTTAAGTGGAAAATTACTGTGCTATCTTCCAAATTAAGTAAACATGGCTACTTGCATGGTGCTAAAACTCATCCCATGCACAGCCTGCCTCTTGCTGGTATCTTGATGATTGCTGAACTATTTATTGTAAACAAGTGTGACAGGAGGAGCATGTCAAGAGTGACATATTCATTTTATAGAGCTAACCCGAAAAACGTGCTACTAATGAAAATAACATAGCAAAGAGACAAATTCATTTCCCTGTTGATATGTTCATAAACTATTCACTGTATTTTGGTTTTCTATTCAGAATTGCCACATAAGCACATAACCCTTCTTAACTAGTCCTATCCCTCACCTTTACAGAACTCTGTCACAGTCACCTCCTTCAACCAACAGCCTTCCCTTATTATCCGAGTGTACTGTACAAATTCTAAAATTTTCTATGTGTGCCATGATGTGAAAAATTCAGGAGGAATTGTTTTAGGAAAGAGGCTTTATGTTTCGGGGTGTGTGTGTGTGTGTGTGTGTGTGTGTGTGTGTGTGTGTGTCTATATTTGACTTTAATATTTTGGTTTATCTCTTTGTTCCTAACTAGTGTTTTGGTCTTGTGCAAGCATGGCTTGCAAGAATGTTCTTTAGTCAGTCAGTGCCTAACAGCTGCCTCTGAGAGAGATACAGCAAGTTCCATACAATTTAATAGTATTCTGTCTAGAAGAATTTCATTATCTGGATCTCTAGTGGGTGAAAACATCAGGTGAAAACTTGATAGTCTTTATAGCTTCCAGTGATTCTATGTTTAGGAACTTAATCACAAATTTTTCTCACAACGAATGTACTCATTCATATCCCTCTTAGTTATTTGCCACAGGAACAAATATGGAGGTAGAATGAAGTGCTACATATGGTGATTATAATACATTCCCCCTTTCCTCTGGAGTTCAGGTCTTACCTCTCCCATGTTGACCCTGTGGACAATTTGGGTTTATTGAGGTAATGTGAGGCCACTGAACTGAAAGCAGTATTTGCCAGGCAAAGTGCCTGTTGACGGTACTCTTAGCAGCCAAGATTGCAATTGATAGAGAAAACTACAAGTAACTTAAAGAAGAACACTCATGAGCATTTCCAGCCATAAAGTCATTTGAGGACATCAGTGTTGCTGAAGCCACAAAGTGGAATTTAACCTAGAACAGATCTCTTTCCTGATTAAAAGCCTCCAATATTTAGAATATAATACCAACTCAGCTTTGTCCTTCATGGCTGAGTATAATCTGAGCCCCCTCAAGTACCCATCTCACCTGCTTTTCCCACCCCTGGAACACTGCACTGTAGCCACATTGGCTTTCTTTTAACTATGTGCAAATATTCAAGCTCATTCTAACCCAAAACTCTTATACAAGTGTTCCTCTGCCTGGATGCTCATTCTCCAAGTATTTTTGTTTTCATTTTACTTATTATAATGTAAGATTACTTTGTCTATTTGTTTATTTCCCTGCTGTTTCCTTGCTTTTATGTTTGCATAAACATTGTCAATCTTCCCCTCACTAGAAAGTAAACTCCTTCTATCAGGAACCATGGTAGATAGTAAAAATGGCCACGATTACCTCTGTTACACCCATTCTCCTTTTCAATGTGACTTTGCAGAAGCTCCCATCAAGAAGCGGGGTCTATCTCTTCACCCCTCATATCCAAGCTCTTCTTGAGTCTGTAGAATAAAGATGAAATAAGGTTGTACATGTCCCAATTCTAGGCCTCAAAAGGCCTCGCACAATTCCATATACCTCTCAGACTCCTGCCCAGTGGCCCAGTGAAGAAGTCCTTATGGGTCAGAGCTGGTTCATCTCATTTTTGCCAGCAAAGGCCATAGACATGTGAAATGCTCAACCAAAATCACAAATCTGTCTATCTCCTCTGCATGTAGCTGATCACAGATGCAAAAGGAAGCTCAGCCATGATCAGCCAAATCTGGCCCAGACCAGCAAAAATGTTCAGCTGATCTATAAACTTGTGATTGTAACCTATTAACAGTAAATAGCACTGAATGTTCAATCTGACATAGTATCCTCATCAACCACAGGACACAGAAGCCTAGAGCTAGCCTTGGAGCCCCCAGGAACATTCCAAGGCCCTAGTTTCCCATTTTGCTTTAGGATTATTCAGTATATTCTATTGCCTTCATCATGGATTTTCTCATTCTTCTCAGTCCATTAAGTTGATTATTCTACTCAATTGCTTGTTTGATTCCCACTTCCTTCTTCAGTCCAAGATGCTGTGTTTTGGTTTCCTTGTGTTTGCATGTACAATAGCCTGGAAAACCTTCTGCCATACTCATAGGGCTAGTTTCAATTGCCAGGAATACCTCTCAAATGAGTACTTTATGCACATTGGCTCAAACTTCTCAAGGACCAGTTGTATGGTTTAACAGGCTCTGATAATACTTTATGGGACCCACATACTCCTTTCCAGGGAAAACATAAACCTATAATATCAACTTCTATTAAGTTGTAGATTTGAGTTTCTCTATTTTCTTCTAAATATTTTTCTTACTTTACACACTATGACCAGAATACTAGGAAATTATCATCTCATTCGAATCCCTTAACTTCAGTAGGACGGATTTTTAAGGGGAAAAGAAACATCTAATCTTTTTTCAACCAAAAAGTCTCCAGTGAACATAAAGGTCTATTTTCTTTGTGCATAAAGATTGATTCCATTTTTAGCTATTTATTCATTGATGCCTCGTTTAAGCAGGGATAATCACATTTATTCTGTCTTATATTTTTAAATATGTTTAGGGTTCACAGGGTGTTGCTGATTGTATTATTCAAAGATGGCATGATGCTATTTCTCATCCTGTATATTCTTTTTACAAGATGAGCTTGCTGCTCCTTCATCAAAGATGGAGTCTCTAGCCCTTCCCCTTGAACCTGGGCAGAATTCTGTGGCTGTGACCAATAGAATGCAGCAAAATTGACACTCTGTGGCTTCCAAAGACAGGTATAGGATAAAACTGGAAAACATTAAAATGATATGAACCCAACAGATCAACAAAAGGAAGGGCAAAAGTTACAAAAACATCCTAAGATAGTGATTCCCACACTTTTGTGTGCACCATCAGAATCACCTGGATAGATTGGTTAAACCAATATCTGGGCTCTGCCTCCATAGTTTCTGATTCCATAAATCTGGGTCGGGGTCTGAAGCATTGCATTTCCAACAAGTTTTCAGAGGATGCTGGCTGCTGCTCCAGGAACCACACTTTGAGAAATACTAGTGAAAGGAAATACAAACTGAGACAACAGGACTCTGTTTGTAAAAAATTAAACTAAAAATGAAAAAAGTTCAATGCTATATGTCTTTAATAGTACATGAAACTCAGAAAAAAAAAAAAAAAACCAACACAGTAGTTAAGGAAATTTTGGAACCAGGCCCTTACTCCTTAAGCTTTCCTCAACAAACTCAGTAAATATAATTAATAATTGATTAATCACTTACAATGGATCGAATGTTTATGTCCCTCCAAAATTTATATGTTGAAATCCTAAACCCCAATGTGATGGTATTAGGTGGGGCCTTTGCCAGGTGATTAGGTCATGAGGGTGGAGCCTTCATGAATGAGATTAGTGCCCTTATAAAAGAGACCCTGGAATGTTCCCTCACCCCTTTCCCCATGTGAGGACATAGTGAGAAGATGGCCATCTATAAACCAGGCAGTGGCTCCTCATCAGACATCAAATCTGCTAGTACTTTGATCTTGAACTTTCCTGCCTCCAGAACTATGGAGAATAAATGTTTGTAGTTTAAGCCATCCAGTCTATGGCATTTTTGCATAGCAGCCCACATGGACCAATGCACCACTATAATATATTTTCACTTGGTCAAACACCTAAAAATAACTTTTAGATCATCAGTACTACAAAAGAATATAGAAATTCAGCAAAGTAGGACAATTTCAGAGGCCTATACAGACATGAAAAAACCAAAACACTCTTTTACACTTACGGTATTCAAAAGACCCTAGATCTTTGAGCAACACCTCACGCTAAAATACCTTGGCCTTTGTCCCTAAATTATAATTTGGGGGGATTGGCCATTTTTCTGAGCAAGTTAAAGAATTATTAACTCAAATCTGTGACTAATTCAGTTAAAGTTACCATGAAAGAGCTAGAATTAAGCCCAAATTATTCATGCAACCACAGTTACAAGCCAAAATAGCAGAGCACATTGCTGATGTACAGGAGTAGCCTTCCAAATGTTTAATCAGGACAGTATGATTATGTGTTACCTAAAGCGTTACAAAGTCAAAAGAAAATGTTCTATTTTATTGGCTCTTAAGAGGAAAAATGTTGGGGGAGGGGTGAGACAATCACTACTGTCTGCTAATAAAAGACAATATTTTAAAATCATCAAGCATTCTTTCATACTAGAAAGAATCCCATTACACACTTTTTCAGTTGTTATTTTACATATTTAATACTAACAAGAAAAAAATGTTAACAGTTTCTGTCATTTTATAGGTTCACATTCCTTATATATGCTGGTTGTCAAAAATAGCTAGACTTTTTTTCTTCTTCCTATGAGAAAATGCTGAATCGAAACAAACATGATGAGTTGTATATGCAAAGCAATGTAGGAGCATTGATTTTGTTTGCCATTATTCTCAAACATCTAGATAAAAGTCCAAGTGCCAGTTGTCCTACACAGTGTGAATTACTCAAGGAACTGATAAGCAGATGACAAAATCTTTCAACTATTTTCCAAATATTTAATACTAGCAACAACTTTAAACACAGCAATCAATACTTGTGCTATGATTTTACAAGTATAGAAGAAGGAAACATTGCTTGGATAAAAATTCAGATCTAAACATTATACTTTCTTAAGGGATTTTATTTTTTCTTGTCCAAAACACTGTTTTCTTGGCACTGACACACTAATTCTCTGAAATTTTAACAAATATTATTATTTTTATATTCAACAAGAATAGTTTGAGCTCCCTATAAGTGCCAGATAACCTGGTAGGAAATGGGTACATACTAAAAAAATAAGATTGATGTTTTTTCTTGGGATTGACATGTATACACTGATGTGTATAAAACTGATGACTAATAAGAATCTGCTGTATAAAAAAAAAGATTGATGTTTTTTCTCTCAATAGTCCATATTATCCAGTGAGATGTTAAACATGAAATTAAATCATTGTAATACATTTTGATGAGTGTTATTTTGGAGATAAGTATTGAAGAGTTGAGACACAAAGAAAGGTTAATAAATCACTGTGCTTAATTTGGTATAGAAACTCTTCACAGAAGCATGCAATTTAAATTTTTTGGTGTCCACCTAATAGAAAATATGGAGATGGGACTACAAGGAGAAATAATGTAACAATCTGTATGGAATAGCCTGGGAAGTGTAGGGAGTTAAACAATAACGGACAGTAAAACATCCTTACTTTAGTGGCAAAAGATGACGTTTAAGAGGCAAGCGTAACCGTAACCGTAACCATAACCGTAACCGTAACCATAACCGTAACCGTAACAATAACTGTAACCATAACAGTGGATCATGGGGGACTCCAGTAACACCAGTAGCCAAAAGGAGTGGCATTATCCATTTAGCTTCAGATTAATTTGCTACCATTGCTCCACTGAAGTATAGGCTCCTGAAAGAACACTCTACTCATGGGAAATTGATTAATTTTCATGAAGGGGAAGGAGGTATTTCCTGTATTGTCTATATGCCTTACATCACTAGAAAGGATGAGGTTCTTCTGTGTAGCTAGTGATGAATTAATATGGAAGTTCTTCCTGGGGTCCCTGGCTGAGTTGGAGAATTAAAGCTGTGCAAGGCAAACCACCCACTTGAACAATTTAACCCTTGAGCCTGCGGCAATCCTTTTGAACAGAAGGCAGACACGGTCAAAGATTTCTTGAGTGTTATCAATATACAGAGGAAGAAACTGTTTGACTGCTCTATGAATTAGTACCAACATTTATTTAGATTAGATAAGACACTTACAGTACACTGAAAACAAAGTGATTAAAAACACATTTAGGCAAATCTCATTTGTGGCAGATAAGGCTCTCAGATTTGGCAGTTGTGTGATCTAAGCAGATATGGTTTTAATAATGAATTAAGGGGCTTCCCTGGTGGCGCAGTGGTTGGGAGTCCGTCTGCCGATGCAGAGGACGTGGGTTCGTGCCCCGGTCCGGGAAGACCCCACATACCGCGGAGCGGCGGGGCCCGTGAGCCGTGGCCGCTGAGCCTGAGCGTCCGGAGCCTGTGCTCCGCGACGGGAGAGGCCATAACAGTGAGAGGCCCACGTACCACAAATAAATAAATAAATAAAAATAAAAATAATGAATTAAGGTTTAATTTATAGATTTTCCACACTGGATTGTTTAGAAACTAGTGCCTGTTTGGGAAAGATCCTGTTGCACTGAAATTAGTGTATAGGGACTGGTATAAGGTTTAATGAATTTGGGTGTTTAGAATACATTTGTTCACTCAGTTCATTAGAAAGACAGCCTGAAGCCTTAAAAATAAAACTATCACCATCTGAACAGCAACAGTTAGTATTTATCAAACTATATAGTCAAAACAGCCAGTTAGGGCCTATCAAATCTACAAAAGGAAACTGTGAGACCCTTAGCCCAATTTCAAGCACTGAACTATGAGACCCGAAGAGGTTAAACGGTTTGTCTAATGTCATACTTCTGGCATAAGCAAAGCCATAGCTTATACCAGGTTGCTGACTTTAAATCAAATACTTTTTTAGCCATACCATAGGGTCTTCGATACCATGTCTACTTATTTGCATAAAATGGAACTTTTTTTTTTCTCTGTCAAATGTAGACATCAGTCATCATCCCAGATTGAATATGAGCCTATCAGTTCCCTAAGCATTGTGGTTGGTTAGCATGTAAATCTTACAAAGTATCTGTCTGGCCTGTAACCTCCCCGTTTTTATTTCTGGGAATTTCCCTGACATTCCAAAGGGTTGGATCTCTTGTAGCCATGTTTGTACTACATGACCCAACCCTCCAGTTTACCAGCTGTAGACGGACATTGGAGCTAGACCGAGTTAGACCAATAGGATTCTCACTCTAGGATTTTAGCATTGTAACAGAGAGGTTCTCTGAGCTATTCACTTGAATTGAAGTAATGGAAACTCTGGGACTGCAGGGCAGCCAGAAGAACTGTAGGAAGAGTGTCAGCAGAAGACAGGAGTAAAGCTGACATGCAGAGAGCAGCAGAGGCAAAGACCAGGCAAAGATCAGAGAGACTGCCTTGCTTCCGCATCATTTTCCAGTTCCTGATGACTTTCTATCAATAGTTTCAAGGCTTAGCTATATTTTATATTTTGCCTTCTGTAAACTACCTCTGAATCCTCACCATACACTCATACCAGGAAATAGCATCTCTTGTAACAGGTTCTAAGAGAAAGTGTGGTACTGGCTGAGCCACAACGGCTTAGCTATGAGGACTCCCTCTGAGGCAAGCCTGAAGTTAGCACTCTTGGGAAATATACTGAAAGAATATGAAAATGTGCTTGGTAATTCTCAGAGATTTTGAGTATACCAAACCAGAAAGAGATCAACTCTAATCCAGGCTTTTTATACTGAATGTGGAGAAAATTATGGCATATACATAGAGACAGCTGAGGTCTAGATCAAGAAATTTATAAGAAAATTCTATGCTTTGCCCCCGTAATCAGTAAAGATAGGTTAACTACTGTGACAAGCATCAAAATTCCTGAAGCTTAGCACACTAAAGGATTATTTCTCACTCCAGCAAAAGCTCTCTTTAAGGCAGCAATTTTGGACAGACATCGTACAGGTAAATATCTCAGGGACACAAACTCCATCCATCTGCGGCTCTACTATGCCCTAACTCTGATTCCACTGTTGAATTCTCTGTATCCAGGCAGTGGATGGGGGAAGAGAGAGAATCCAGAAGTTTGGAGCCTTGACAGTTAAAGCACTGCCTACTTCAGACTCCAAAGAAGAGTTAAGACTGGAAAAAAAAATTGAGCCACAAAACTCCCTTAATACTCAGCCCCACAAAAATGATCCGATTCAGACTGTAGCCATCCCACCTATTCTTTCAGAAGGCATTAAAGTGGCCAGATACAAACTGAGATGGAGGCATGAGGGCAAAAAAGAATAGATGTAAATCAAGCTGGAGCATTATAACTAGGAAAGAATTTGGCTGGTGGTCACTGATACATGAAACCTGCTACAAGCAAGGACATCAGCAGCCTAAGTTTACAAGGGAATTGTATTACCAAAAGCAAATTCCAGAGTTAATACACCTTTGTTTGTATCAGGCTTAATATAAATTTTGGGTACTCAAATTTGCACCAGCAGGAAATGGGCTCAGAAAACCATGTAGCCACTAAGGAGAGAACAGTCTTCAGTGTAGATTTTAGATAATTTAAAAGAAAACATCTTCAGAAGATGGAGCCTGAGTTCGCAGAGAACAACAAACAAGGCAGTTCCTCCAAAAGAGCAGAATCATGTTCTAGTCAAGGAAATTTCCTTACTCTTTGGGTAAGATTTTGTAACTTTGTGAACCAATTATTGCCATATCTCTACCATTTTTCCTATTTCTGCATAGGAGTTTTATTGCTATTATCTTCTGCTTGTTCACAATTATGTGGGGGAAAAGATGGAGGAGATAACATGTCTTTAGTCCTAGGTCACTGAGTGAAGATGCCTCACTTTAGTCTGATGGAGATTATGAGCAATACCTAGAAATACTGGACTTCGAGCACATATGGTGGCCAGATGGGACTCTGGGTTATCTCTATGTGTAGGGAAAAGAGTGAAACAGATATTTGGTCACCAAAAGAGAAGACTATTGAAGTTGCAGAGAGTGGCTTGCTGTTGACCAAGTTAAGGTGATTTTCCTCTAGGGCACACAGCCAAATTATCCTCCCTTGCAATTAAGTGCAGTCATGTGACTGAGTTCTATTCAATTGGAAGAGGCCTTTCCAGTTCTGAACCTCCACAATACAAAACACTTAGAACCAACTCTCTCTCTCTTCCCACATCTACTAGTTGGAGGCACAATCCCATGAAGTCCTTGCAAGCAAATTTTTTAAGATGGCAGAATTAGGTTAACTTCTTGAATGACTGTCCTCTCCATTGGTAGCTAACTAGACTTGTGAGTTAGAAACTTCTACTGTGTTAAACTGAGATTTGGGGGTTTATCTGTCAACTCCCCAAATTATCTTTGCTAATAAATCACCCCCACACATACACACTGTAAAAAAGTTTAATGAGCTGATTGAAAGAAGGTAACTTCTTGGCCATTAGAATAGAAATAACAGAAAGGATCCAACTTTGAGACCATTACTAAGGCCCTCCAAGGACCCAGCTCCAATGGAATGAAAATAACCTAAATAAATAAAAACAAACAGAAAGTAAAAATAAAACAAAACACCTTGATCTCTAAAGATGGAATGTAAATAGTCTCCACTATCTCCACATTTTTATTATCAATAATGCTCTGAGGTTAAGGCCACTGAGAAGGTGAATAATAGACTAGCAACCCAATCTGCCGCTAAGAAACTGAAGTTTTATACTACCCCTGGTCCAAATCTGGCTTTTAATTCAAATCAGCAAGGATATTCCCAGAGTATGACTATTTAAGAATTCTTAAGAGGTATTATAGTAAACTAAAGGCTCACATATAAAACTGAAGTTGTTGTTATAGGATTTGTAGTATCAAAAACTACCAGCTATACAAAAGAGGCACCTTAGGGCAGTCGGTTATAGGCCCTCTGCAGGCCCTAGGACTGATTACAAAGATACAAAGAAGTGGCCTATGAAGGCCAGCTATCAGCCCCAAAGGGTATCCTACCCCAGATCTTCCCAGTGGTTCCTAGATCCTACATGAGAAAAAGCCACTCAGAGGAGGAAAAAATAGTGTTCATATTTATGAACCAATTAATACACATTGCTACAATAAACATTTGGTCCTTTCATTTACTTTCCTATGTGCCTCTTTCAGGATGCTGTTTAACCGTTGGACACACGACTGCATGAGCTATTTTGGAGATGTTGGTTTTGCCCTCTGTGCTGATGGGATTTCTTTTTTTTTTAAATGACAGTTTTCTCTTCCACTCCTCTTCTCCCATAGGTTACAGGGAGTAGTAGTCTTTGAGCATTTCCTCTGCGCACTATAGCTGCCTAGCCCTGTGGGTTCTCATGCATTAGAAAATTGTGGAACGAGATACTCAAGAACATCTGTGAATATGTGGGAAGAATGAACGTCATCCTTCTGTTGATCAGCCCAGGAATAACACGAGGGAGACACCTCAGACAATGTCTCCCACCCCATGACAAGTTTCTTCCCATGGCATTTGACCCTTTCCACCCACAGAGGAGAGCAACGTCTCTAGCAGTCTGTTTATACAACATGACTATGCAGATACCCTGTTCTGGGCATAACTGATAGAACAGAAGTGGGCACATCACTGAAACTAAACCAGTGAAGTTATATTTCCTAGAATTTTGCAGTTTAAGATTCTAGGTCAGCCTGACAGTCTACTTAAATTGAGATCATGCAACAACAGCAGAAATGAGGTTAGCATCCTCTGCTAAGATCACAGAGGAGCAGGTAAAGCTAGACTTTGAAGAATGGAAAATGACAAAAACAGGCAGAGAGAATCAGAGACAAGAGGCCATGAGACCCGGGAACAGTGAGGCTCAGTGTGAGTGCATCGACTCCCAGTGAGTCCTGCTGAAGACCCAACTGTCCTCCATGATCTTCAGTTTTGTAAAAGATAAGTCTGCATCTTCTCCACAAAGGTTTTTCTGTTGTTGTTGTTCATGTCAGCTAGCTCCTGCTGGTTTTGTTTCCTAATGCCCAAAGCACAGGGCAGTAGCTAGCCACTCCCTTTGAGTCCAGCCCCTTTGTGCAGTTAATTCCCTAACCTCAGCCTCACCCGGTTAACTTCGTCCATTTTACCCACTGTCAGTCTGTTGAGGTGTCAGCATTCCCCTGGCCAAGTCTTAATGATGATTATTGAAGGATTCCTGGTAGACACAATAGACTGTTTTGGGGGCGGGGGGCTTGTTTGTTTTCTTTTTTTAGTTTTGCTGACCGCCAAATTCCTTT
Source organism: Orcinus orca (assembly GCF_937001465.1). Lineage (NCBI taxonomy): Eukaryota > Metazoa > Chordata > Mammalia > Artiodactyla > Delphinidae > Orcinus > Orcinus orca. Next base: position 16,520,005 of record NC_064576.1, on the reverse strand, counting down.
CCCTTTGCTTTATTGAAGTCAGATTTCAATTATGTAAGGATTATCCTTTATATGTGTTTATAGCTGCTATTCTGCTACTAATTCTATTTATCCCATATCTATTTTACACTCGACATTACTTAAATAGGAGATATTTTATTCTGTCTGATCAGAAAACTTGTGGTTTTTAAAATCATTTTCTTTTATGTATTGAACTCTCTGTGCTTAGTTCAGGTCTTACCATGTGGTTATTTGAGCTGACCTAGCCAGGGTCTCCTACACTGCTTTACACTGACTTCTGAGGCCTCCTCCAAGGCCAGGTTAAAGGTCACCTGAAAATACTTAGCTTCTAATAGATTAAACGTGCATCAAAGCTGATTTTGGGTTTTTTTACATATTTTGCTTTGGGCCTTATACTGTTGTATACTTTCATAAAAGTCCATTCTGCATTTAATGGAGAAACACTAGATTTCACTGAGCACTTCTGATCCCATGGCCTATATTATACCAACACCAGACTGTCTCCAAATAACTTATTTTACTAGACATTCAAAAAGTAATAAGTTAACATTGACAAGAAGACATTGCTTCTGCAGGTTGCCTCGGGATCTGCTATTCTAGAGTCGACTTAGATGGGACATCTCAACTGGGGCAACTTTGCTCACCTCTCTCATTCACTTCCTCGGACCAGCAAGTTAACTAGGGAATGTTCTCTTTGTGGTGTTAGCAGAAACACAACAGAGCCACTCTGAATTCACTCAAGGCCTGGCACTGGCACCCTGTCACTTCTGCCTTATTTTGTTACCCAAAGCAAGTCACATAACTAAACACAAAAGCCAATGGTCAGGGAATACACTTCACTTTTACGTGAGAAACTAAAAAAAACACATGTCAAAAGGCCCAGATAGAGAGAAAGATAAAAAATCATGGACCATAAGGCAACCCACCACCACACCCCCAGCTAGCCTGTTATCACTATATTTGAAATAAGGAAATTGGACTTGATATTTTTAGGCCCTTTCTATCTCTAAAATTATGGTTCTGTGTAAACTTCTCAATATATTGCTTTACAATTCCAAATTATTTTTGTTACTCTACTAATCATAGGTATCTGTGCAGATTGAATTTATAACATACTATAGATGCTTTAAGCTATGTAATACATTTATTGTTCTATTTCCAGGGAGGACTACAGTTAAATTACATAGAAAATCTGTTAACTACCATTCTTTAAACTTAAGAGATAAAAAACAGATTCTGTATACCCTTGAATGTAATTCATATATCTTCAGACCTTACCAGCCTGCAGAAATGAATGAGGTCACATCAGATTTTTTACCACATCACATTTTACTGGTTCTGTAATCCACTTGTCAATTGCTACAGCTCCAACCTCCAACGCCACACCGCTACTGAATCATTTTTAGGAGTCCCCAGTCTGCACTGTGCATGCTTATAAATAAGTCCACTTATATTCTCCAGCTCCAGAATATTTATTGATACTTTGTCCCTGCAAATACTCTTAAGGACAGCATCTTAAGTTTTCTTGGCATAAAATAAAGTGCACACATTTTAGGTGTACATGTCAATGAGTTTTGACAAATTTATACACCTGTGTAACCTTAACCATAATCAAGATATTGAGCATTTCCATCACCCCCAAAATGTTCCATGTACCCCTTTCCATCAATCCTTCTCCTTCTGCCCCCAGCCACAGGCAAACATTGACCAGCTTCCTTTCACTTTGGATTAAACTTGCCTGTTTTGTAGAGGTTCATATAAATGAAGTTTTACATCAGGCTTTGTATCTGACTTCTATAGCTCAGCAAGATTTCAGTGTGATTTATTCATATGGTTGCTTGTATCAGTGTGTTTATTCCTTTACACTGCTGAGTAGTATTCCACTGTCTATACATAGTCATCTGTTTATCCATCCAACTGCTGAAGAATATGTGAGATTTTTCCAGTCAAGGGTATCATGAAAAATGCTGATATAACATTCTTGCCCTAGTTTTTACACAGGTACTTGTCATACCTCTTAATTTAATCGTTATAGTATGTATGTAATGGTATTTTTTTGTGACTTTAATTTGCATTTTTCAGAAGGCTAATGATGTTGAGCAAATTTCCATGTGATTATTAGCCATTTGCTTATATTATTTTATGTCATGTATTTTCAACCTTTTGCCTGCTTTTAATTGGCTCAACTTATTATTGAGTAGTAAGACTTTTTACATATTCTGGACACAGATCCTTCATCAGACATATGCATTGAAAAGATTTCCCCCCTGTCACTTTATTAAATTTCTTCTGTGAGAAGTATTTTTTTTCCTGAGTACCTTTATCAGTTTATTTTTTTATGGTTTGTGCATTTATGTCCTTTCTGAAAAATTGGTGTCCATCTCAATAGATTTTATCTCCAATTGTTTACTGCTAGTAAATAAAAATAAAATTAATCTTTGTACATTAACCTATTGTTCTCTAATGTTGGTAAATTTCTTTATTAAATATAATAGTTTTGGTGTATATTTCTTAGCATTTTTAAAATAACAATTATGAAATCTACAAATAAAGACACCTTTGCTTCTTCCTGTCCAATCTGAATGTCTTCTAATTCTTTTTTTTTTTTTTTTTTTTTTTTTGTGGTATGTGGGCCTCTCACTGTTGTGGCCTCTCCCGTTGCGGAGCACAGGCTCCGGACACGCAGGCTCAGCGGCCATGGCTCACGGGCACAGCCACTCCGCGGCATGTGGGATCTTCCCAGACTGGGGCACGAACCCGTGTCCCCTGCATTGGCAGGCGGACTCTCAACCACTGTGCCACCAGGGAAGCCCCTTTTAATTCTTTTTTACACATTATTGCTGGAATGTTGAATAAGAGTGATGACAGAGGACAATCTTGCCGTGTGCCCAATTTTAGAGCAAAAACATTCAGTGTGATAACTAAGCATGGTGTCAGTGCTATATTGTTTTTGTAGAAGCTCTTTATCAGATTGAGGAAATTCTCTTCTGTTCCTAATTTGGTGATAGTTGCCTCACAAATTTGTTGTTAAATTTTTGTTATATGTTCTTTCCTGCCTCTATTTAGACGATCATATGGATTTTCTCCTTTATTCTGTTAATATGGTGAAATGTATTTCCAAATGTAAAACCAAATTTTACATTCCTGATATAAACATTACTTGGTTAATTACTTGATATATTAACCTTTATTTTTTTACCTGGATTTTATTTGTTAATATTTAAAAGTTTTTTATAGATGATCATATGGTTTTTATTCTTCAATTTGTTAATATGGGGTATCACATTGATTGATTTGCATATCCTGAAGAATCCTTGCATCCCTGGGATAAATCCCATTTGATCATGGTGTATGATCCTTTTAATGTGCTGTTCGATTCTGCTTGCTAGTATTTTGTTAAGGATTTTTGCATCTATATTCATCAGTGATATTGGTCTATAATTTTTTTTGTAGTATCTTTGTCTGGTTTTGGTATCAGGGTGATGGTGGTATCGTAGAACACGTTTGGGAGTGTTCCTTCCTCTGCAATTCTTTGGAAGAATTTGAGAAGGATGGGTGTTAGCTCTTCTCTAAATGTTTGATAGAATTCACCTGTGAAGCCATCTGGTCCTGGACTTTTGTTTGTTGGAAGATTTTTAATCACAGTTTCAATTTCATTACTTATGATTGGTCTGTTTGTATTTTCTATTTCTTCCTGATTCAGTCTTGGAAGATTATACCTTTCTAAGAATTTGTCCATTTCTTCTAGGTTGTCCATTTTATTGGCATAGAGCTGCTTGTAGTAGTCTCGTAGGATACTTTGTATTTCTGTGGGGTCTGTTGTAAATTCTCCTTTTTCATTTCTAATTTTATTGATTTGAGTCCTCTCCCTCTTTTTCTTGATGAGTCAGGCTAAGGGTTTATCAGTTTTGTTTACCTTCTCAAAAAACCAGCTTTGAGAAGTTTTATTGATCTTTGTTACTGTTTTCTTTGTTTTTATTTCATTTATTTCTGCTCTGATCTTTATGATTTCTTTCCTTCTACTAGCTTTGGGTTTGGTTTGTTCTTCTTTCTCTAGTTTCTTTAGGTGTAAGGTTGGATTGTTTGAGGTTTTTCTTGTTTCTTCACATAGGCTTGTATTGCTATAAACTTCCCTCTTGGAACTGCATCCCATAGGTTTTGGATCATCATGTTTTCATTGTCATGTGTCTCCAGGTATTTTTTTATTTCCTCTTTGATTTCTTCAGTGATCTCTTGGCTATTTAGTAACGTATTGTTTGGCCTCGATGTGTTTGTGTTTTTTCCGTTTTTTCTGTGTAACTTTTTTCTAATCTCACAGCGTTGTGGTCAGAAAAGATGCTTGATATGATTTCAGTTTTCTCAAATTTACTGAGGCTTGATTTGTGACCCAAGATGTGATCTATCCTGGAGAATGTTCCACGTGCACTTGAGAAGAAAGTGTAAGCTGCTGTTTTTGGATGGAGTGTCCTATAAATATCAATTATCTATCTGATCTATCGTGTCATTTAAAGCTTGTGTTTCCTTAGTAATTTTCTGTTTGGATGATCTATTGGTGTAAGTGAGGTGTTAAAGTCCCCCACTATTGTTGTGTTACTGTCGATTTCCTCTTTTATACCGGTTAGCAGTTGCCTTATGTATTGAGGTGCTCCTATGTTGTGAGCATATATATTTATAATTGTTATGTCTTCTTCTTGGATTGATCCCTTGATCATTATGCAGTGTCCTTCCTTGTCTCCTGTAACATTCTTTATTTTAAAGTCTATTTTATCTGATATGAGTATTACTACTCCAGCTTTCTTTTGATTTCCATTTGCATAGAATATCTTTTTCCATCCCCTCACTTTCAGTCCATATGTATCCCTAGGTCTGAAGTGGGTCTCTTGTAGACAGCATATATACAGGTCTGTTTTAGTATCCATAAAGTGAGCCTGTGTCTTTTGGTTGGAGCATTTAATCCATTCAGGTTTAAGGTAATTATCGATATGTATGTCCCTATTACCATTTCCTTAATTGTTTGGGGTTTGTTTTTGTAGGTCCTTTTTTTTCTCTTGTGTTTCCCATTTAGAGAAGTTCCTTTAGCATTTGTTGTAGCGCTGGTTTGGTGGTGCTGAATTCTCTTAGCTTTTGCTTGTCCGTAAAGCTTTTGATTTCTCCATCAAATCTGAATGAGATCTTTGCTGGGTAGAGTAATTTTGGTTGTAGGTTCTTCCCTTTCATCACTTTAAGTATGTCATGCCATTTCCTTCTGGCTTGTAGAGTCTCTGCTGAGAAATCAGCTGTTAACCTTATGGGAGTTCCCTTGTATGTTATTTGTTGTTTTTCCCTTGCTGCTTTCAATAATTTTTCTTTGTCTTTAATTTTTGCCAATTTGATTACTATGTGTCTTGGCATGTTTCTCCTTGGATTTATCCTGTATGGGACTCTCTGTGCTTCCTGGACTTGGGTGACTATTTCCTTTCCCACGTTAGGGAAGTTTTCAACTATAATCTCTTCAAATATTTTCTTGGGTACTTTCTCTCTCTCTTCTCCTTCTGGGACCCCTGTAATGCAAATGTTGTTGTGTTTAATGTTGTCCCAGAGGTCTCTTAGGCTGTTTTCATTTCTTTTCATTCTTTTTTCTTTATTCTGTTCCACAGCAGTGAATTCCACCATTTAGTCTTCCAGGTCACTTATCTGTTTTTCTGCCTCAGTTATTCTGCTATTGATTCCTTCTAGTGTATTTTTCATTTCAGTTATTGTATTGTTCATCCCTGTTTGTTTGTTCTTTAATTCTTCTAGGTCTTTGTTAAACATTTCTTGCATCTTCTCGATCTTTGCCTCCATTCTTTTTCCGAGGTCCTGGATCATCTTCATTATCATTATTCTGAATTCTTTTCTGGAAGGTTGCCTATCTCCACTTCATTTAGTTGTTTTTCTGGGGTTTTATCTCTTGTTCATTCATCTGGTACATAGCCCTCTGCCTTTTCATCTTGTCTATCTTTCTGTGAATGTGGTTTTTGTTCCACAGGTTTCAGGATGGTAGTTCTTCTTGCTTCTGCTGTCTGCCCTCTGGTGGATGAGGCTATCTAAGAGGCTTGTGCAAGTTTCCTGATGGGAGGGACTGGTGGTGGGTAGAGCTGGCTGTTGCTCTGGTGGGCAGAGCTCAGTAAAACTTCAATTCACTTGTCTGCTGATGGATGGGGCTGGGTTCCCTCCCTGTTGGTTGTTTGGCCTGAGGCGACCCAACACTGGAGCCTACCCAGCTCTTTGGTGGGGCTAATGGTGGACTCTGGGAGGGCTCACACCAAGGAGTACTGCCCAGAATTTCTGCTGCTGGTGTCTTTGTCCTCTCGGTGAGACACAGCCACCCCCTGCCTCTGCAAGAGACCCTCCAACACTAGCAGGTAGGTCTGGTTCATTCTCCTATAGGGTCACTGCTTCTTCCCCTAGGTCCCAATGTGCACACTACTTTGTGTGTGCCCTTCAAGAGTGGAGTCTCAATTTCCCTCAGTCCTGTCGAAGTCCTGCAATCAAATCCCACTAGCCATCAAAGTCTGATTCTCTAGGAATTCCTCCTCCCGTTGCTGGACCCTCAGGTTGGGAAACCTGATGTGGAGCTCAGAACCTTCACTTGAGTGGGCGGACTTCTGTGGTATAAGTGTTCTTTAGTTTGTGAGTCCCCCACCCAGCAGTTATGGGATTTGATTTTATTGTGATTGTGCCACTCCTACCATCTCATTGTGGCTTCTCCTTTGTCTCTGGATGTGGGGTGTCTTTTTTTGGTGAGTTCCAGTGTCTCTATTTAAAAGTTTTTACACTTATTTTTTTGAGGGATTTTGGTGTATAGTTTTTTTTTATTATTATTAATATCTTTGGCAGATTTTCACTTCCGAGTAGTGTTGCCCTCATAAAATGATCTAAAAGAATTCCTTTCCTGCTCTATTTTCTAAAAGAGTTTGGTAGAGTTAGTGTTATTATTTTTTTAATTGTTTGATAGAATTTACCAGCAAATGCATTGTAGCTCAGAGTTGCCTTTGTGGGAAGATTTCAGTTATTAATTCAAGGTCCTCAATAGATATAAAGCTATGTAAATTTTTTATTTCTTCTTGAGTCAATTTTGGTAATTTGTGTCTGTCAAAGAATTTGCTCATTTCATGAAGGTGGTACAAATTGCTAATATGAATTTGCTCATAGTATTTCCTTATTATCCTATAATGTTGAATCTGTGTTGATGTCCTTTCATCCATGATATTGGTGTCTTTCCTCTTTTCTCTTGATTAATCTAATTAGAAGTTCCTCAATTTTATCACTCTGTTCAAAGAACAAGCTTTTGTTTTCACTGAGTCTTTTCATTTTCTCTTTCACTGCTTTCTTATTATATCCCTACTTCTATTTAGTTTGAATTTAATTTGCCCTTTCTTTTCTTGTTTCATAAGGTGGAAACATAGATAATTGATTTTGGACCTTGCTTCTGTTAATTATAAATACTTAAAGCTGTAAAATTTCTCTTGGTGTCGTATTAGCCGCATCCTAAAATTTCAGATTTTTATATTTTTGCTTTTGTTCATTTCTAAATATTTTCTGATTTCCCTTGTGATTTCTTTTTTGACCCATTAGAGGTATGTTTGCTTGTTTTTTTTAATTTTCAGGTATTTGAATCTTTCCTAGATATCTTATTATGTCTATTCCTAATTTAATTATATCATTGGCAAAGAACATACTTTGTATGGGTTTAGTCCTTTAAGTTTATTGAGGCTTTTTAATAGCAGCATATAGTCTAGCTTTAAGAATGTGCACTTGAAATGAATGTGTATTCTGCAATTGCTAGGTGGAATGTTCTATATTGTCAATCAGGTCAAGTTGGTGACAATATTGTCCTAGTCTTCAATATCCTTACCAATTTTCTGTCCCCTTATTCCACTGATGACTGACAGAAGACTGTTGTAGTCTCCAAATATAATTGTGGATTTAGCTATTTTTCCATTCAGTCTGTCAGTATTTGATTCATGCATTTTAAAGCTCTATTATATACACATTTAGAATTACTAAGTCTAGTTAATAAATTGACCTCCTATCATTTGAAATTCATCTCTTCATCCCTTGTTGTGAAGTTAATGTTTTTAAGATTATTGTTTACCTAGTATATATTGTTTCATCCCTCCAATTTTCATCTAGCTGTTTCTACATATATTAAGAGAGTTTCTTGAAGACAGTTCAGTTGGGATTTTTTCATCCAATTTAACAATCTCTGATTTTTAATGAAGTGTTTAGATTATTTACGTCTAATGAAAGTATTGGTATTGTTGGGTTTAAGTACAGATTATGCTATATGACACTTTTGCAGGATAGAAAATTCTAGGTTTACCAGTTGTTTTTATGTACTTTACATAAATTTTCCTTCCATTGTCTTCTCTCTTGCATAGTTTCTGATGAAAATTTATAGTCTTTTAATCTTTTTTCCACCATATATAGTGTGTATTTTTTTTCTCTAGCTACTATTATGAAATTCTATTTATCACTGGTTCTCTGAAATTTCACTATGAGGTGACTTTTGTATTTTTCCTGCTTGGAGATTTTTGAACTTCTTAGATCTGTATTCATTCTTCATCCAATTTGAAATAAATTTGCCATTATTTCTTTAAATCTTTTTTCTGACACTCTCCCTTTGTGGAATTTTACTATATATATGTTAGGATACATTACTGTCACACAATTCACTAAAGATCTGTTCATTACTTTTCAGAATGTTTTTCTAACTGTGCATAGTCTTTATTATTAGGATTTAAGTTTATTGATTTTCTTCTGAAGTTTCTAATCTTCTGCTAATACCATCAGTGACTATTTCATCTTAGATACTGGTTTTTTCCTAGAAGTTTTCTTTTGTTCTTTTGTATATCTTCCATTTCTCACCTATCTTCATATTTTCTTTTATGTAGTTGAGCATATTTGTAATAACATATTGGTAATCCCATCACTTTTCACTTGTGGACATTTTTCTATACACTTATCTCTCTTCTGATTTTGTGTTAAAATGTCTCGCCTATCAGCCTATCTAGTAACTTTTGATTGAAAGCCAGACATTGTGAACTTTATGTTGTTGAATGTCTGGTCTTTGCTCACTACCTTGAAAGGGTGTTGCTTATTGTTCTGCTTATCAGTTATGTTATTTAAAGTTAAGTTTGATCCTTTCAATATTTACTTTAACTCTTTTGGGGTACTTCTATAGTAGCTTATACTGTAGGAAATATTTAGTCACATTTCTAGGGAATAACTTTTTGGATGTCTAGTGAATGCCTTGAGTGATCAATGAGGACTTGCAACTCTGACTACTGGGAAATTAAACATCTTTCAATCCCATTGTGCAAGGTCTAGAAACAATTCAGCTCACAGCTCACTCATACTTCTTTGTCCAACCATATGGAGTTTCATCCTATACTTGGTCAATTTAATATTCAGAATAGAATCAATAGGGCACTTAGGCAGATTTATGGAGTACTTGTTCTGTGTAAATCCCTTATTTTCAAAATCTACTGCCACAACTTTCAACCACGGTCTACTTCTGATCCTCCCCCTGCTCTAAGGTCTAGATCATGTCTCCAAGGAGAAAGCCAAGGTAACTGTAGGGATAACCTTGTTTCCTTACCCACTCTCAAGAATCACAGTATTGCACTGGATGTTTTCCAGCATATGAAACCTGTTCATATATTTTTTTTCTTATTTTCTAGTTGTTTTTGATGCAAGGTTAAATATCATCCCTGTTGTTCCATTGTTTACCAAAAGCCAAAATTTTATCTGAGAAGTGGGTAAAGCAGTATAGATTGGAAACAGTTTTAAGGGGGACATTGTTGCTTTTTAACACTAAGCATGGGACACAGTAATAGTTTTGAAATTACTACAAAACAAAAGCCAATGGATTGTAATATATTTTGCAAACCTGACTTATAATAATCAAATAACAATCTTACCAATAAGATCAATGTGGTTGAATAGAGAGATTTTAAGGAAAACTTTAAGAGCCTTTCTCTGATTCAAAATTGTATGCCAACAATTTGGAAAGGCAATCTTTAATGCAGATAGTTCTAGAGAAGCACAGAGATAATGATCCCCAAATAATCATTCACTGCTCAAAGTACTGTTCCAACAAAGTACTGTTCCAACACAGGTGAGTTGCTGAACAAATGATATAAACTGTCAATATCCAGCTCTGTTCAGGTTTAAGAGAGGGAGTTAGGTAACAGGGAAGTGGAATGTATAACATTTCAAGGGAAAATGTCTCCTATTGTAAGACTAGTTAGACAAACAAAACAAATATAAAACTGTGCAACAATTAAAGGGTATTGTGGGATGGATTGTAGTTGTGTACTGGGTGTGGGGAAGGAAAATAAGTTCATGAAGAAAGGTATGTTAAGATCATATTTTAAGAAATTTAATTCACTATTCCAGAAAACAAAAAAATTTTAATATAACTGATTCATGTTATCAAGGATATAAAAGAAGATGTAGACATTGAAACAAAATATTCAGAATGGGTTATTCAGTAAGAAACAAGATGAAGCAAGATGACTAATCAGATAGTTACTGCCTGAGCAAAGAAATTCAATGGATAATAATGCAATTGAAGACTTAACTTGGAAGGAATAGAAACTTTATAGAGAAGCAGAGAATATACATTATTTTGATGGGGAAGATATTCTGAGAAAAATCACAGAAGGAAAAATAAAAGAGCAGAATAATGAGGAAGAAATGTTAAGAATATTGAGGGCAAACAAATATGAGTTAACATATAGGTATTTGATGTATCTAAAGAAGAGGTGTGTACAAATGAAGCAAAACGCATTTTTAAATAAGAAGAAAACAGAAGAAATTAAGGAATCTACAGTTGAACAGGCCGCCCTATCCCCGCCCCCCCCCCAAAAAAGAGTTACAAAACAAGGTATACCTTAATGATGATATTCTTTAGCTTCAAGGGGCAAGAAGGAAACCTTACCTAATAGGGAAAAGAAGGAAGAGATTATCTACCAATCAGAGAAGAAATATGTGACTGGCCTGAACATTCTCAGCAACCTCAGATAACAAAGTTTTGATGGGAAAAGTCTTTGATAAAATTATATATTCAATCAGTCTGTTATTAATCATGATTGAAGGGATTAAACAGGCAGTCTTAAATATTCAGGGACTGTGGAATTGATAGATAGAAAGATAGATAGACAGACAGACATTTCCTGGGGAGAAAAATGTTTAACCCAATCCTGGCAACCAACATATTTAAATAAAAAACTCACAAATGAAGAACTTAGAGCATGAACTGGCTAATAGGAATCAGAGAATAAATATAAGCAGACTTATCTTAAATTTTGGTAGTATTTATATTCCCAACAGCTGAACTATTGTAAAAGTTAAAAGAATGATATAAAGAAAGAATTTAAATTATAATAGTAATAAAACTGAATAATAGATTGGCACCAAAACCCAAGATTGTATTACCAAAAAAAGAAAAAAGAAGTGGAGAATTTCATCATCTTTGGGGATAAAGAAATTCAGTGTCTGCTGTTTAATTTCAGAAGTTTACAAGTTAGGAAATACATTACGTATACATTTAACTTTATTATTTGAAGTCATAAAAGTAATAATTAGTTGAACTGAAAACATGCAGCCTACCTAACAAATTACTGGTAGTGGTGGCTAGGGATTGGGTAACAGACGATATAGCAAAATTTAGAAAATACTGAAACCAACAAAGAAGTCTAGAGCAAACATAAACAAGATGGAAAACCACAAACTTATCTAAATATTATGACCCTGATGTATTATGACAATAAGTGTAAATAGGATTGATTTCCATAACAGTAATTGATTTAACAACAATCTGAGATCCTTGTATGTGCCAGGCACTAGAAATAAGATAGACAATATAGACCCAATTTACACCTTTATTTAGTTTGCCAGATAACAGACGACTGGAGCAATAATGAAAGTCTTATGAGCACTATGAAAGAGAAATACAGAATGCTAAGAACTGTATAACAGAGAGAACTAAATTGGTCTCAGTAATCAGGGAAGGCTTCTGAAGAAGTGACATTTATCCTCGGACCTGCGAGTGAGTAGGATTACCTAGGCCAGATGAAGGGAGAGGGTTAGAGGGCATTCCAGACAGACAATAGAATGAATACAAAATCACTCTCCAGAAAGAATATAGTGAGGTGAAAGAATGTTGAAAAGTAGAGTATGGGGCTTCCTGGTGGCGCAGTGGTTGAGAGTCTGCCTGCCGATGCAGGGGACACGGGTTCGTGCCCCAGTCCGGGAAGATCCCACATGCCGCAGAGCGGCTGGGCCCGTGAGCCACAACTACTGAACCTGCGCGTCCGGAGCCTGTGCTCCGCAACAAGAGAGGCCACAACAGTGAGAGGCCCGCGTACCACAAAAAAAAAAAAAAAAAAAAAAAAAGTAGAGTATGTCCCAACATTGGCAAATGAGAAGGAAAGTTTCACATCACAAATCTGGCAGGGAGGGCAACGTTAAACTTTTGAATGTGAATTTATAAACAATGAGAAGACCTGAAAGTTCTCACACAGGAGTCGGGTCTAATCAAATTTGCTTTCCTACTAAATGATTCTGGAGGCAGTGATGAGAATGAATTAGAGCAGTGTTTCTTAACCTCAGCACTATTGACATTTGGGGCCAGATAGTTCTTCGTTGTGGAGGAGCATCCTGGGCACTGCAGAATGAGTAGCCGTATCCCTGACTTCCACCTACCAGATGCCATTAGCATCTGTTGGAGAGGATGTGGAGAAAAGGGAACCCTCCTAGACTGTTGGTGGGAATGTAAATTGGTACAGCTACTGTGGAGAACAGTATGGAGGTTTCTCAAAAAACTTAAAATAGAATTACTATATGACCCAGGAATTCTACTCCTGGGTATATATCCAAAAAAATAAAAACACTAATTCAAAACGATACGTATTCCTGTTTAATAGATATTAATATACGTTTTACATTTCAGATGTTACATGCAATATGTATCAAACATATATATATATCTGTTATTTTTTTCTGGAAACCTAACACCTAGCATATCTAATTAACGCTAATATTAATGGCTACATAGTAAGGAAATATCATTCAAACTAATTATCTTGTTGATATAGATGCCCTAAAAGTTTGGGTTGACTTTAGCCTTTTATATTTTTAGTTAATTTATCCAAATTAGGTTTAAATTTCCATCCTTTGATCTGTTTAACAATATGGATAGAAAATCTAATCCATTCATCTCTATGATGAACTGCAGAAATGCTCATTTTTCATGTTTTTTTAAAGAAAAGTAGAAAATAAGATTTACTTCTGATTCATGGCAGTCTACAGTGCTACAATACCCTGTTTCCAAATTTGCATAAGCTAAGTGGATTCCAGGAATCGGAAAGAAAAGAACTTGTATGTGAGCAACTCAAATCCTTTCAAATTTTCTGCATTGTGAACAAAAGGATCTCCAGTTAGAAAAAACATCCTTATTTTTTTTCTTGACTTCCTTTATTTTCACACTAATTTAAGTAGAAGGTAAATATTTCTGACAAGTACTTGGTTGGCAAATACTTTGTAGATGTTTCCATTACATTTTCCTCCGAGGAGTAGACTGGCTGTTTCAGGTGTCCAGGGTCTGCTGCACTGACAACATAATTAATGAAAAGTCACTGAAGTGTGCAAAGGTCCAAAGAGGCCAAAACGCCAACAGTCCCCACCACCACAATTCAACATTTTTCCTGAGACGTCCCCAGTTCTAATTGTGATCTAATTCAGGTTGGCAACTGGTTGTTCTACTAATGGTACTTTCCTAGTAACAGACGTTTTGTTTCCTCAGGTGTTTGTCATTGCATCGTAGCAGCTTCTTGGAAGTACTTTGATGGTAACTAGAAAAATCATAACTCTTCTGAGATAACATTGAAGACACCTTCATTCCTTGGGCCTGCTCTAAATGTGAATACAAACAATGTAAAAATGTGTTTTACTAGGTGTGTCCATTGGTCAAACCTCAGTCCAGATATATTTTCAACATGTCTATGACAAAATATTAAGCTTTAGGAATTGCCCAGAGAGTACTTGGGAGATGGCTTACTCTGCCAAACTTATACACATCTGAACTGAAATAAGGGCCAGGGCAACCTCTGTGACAGATTTACCTTTAACTGTTTGATGGAATATGTAAATTTTACCAACACTCTAATATCAGTAGATAAATGCAGACATGACAATGAAATAAAACCTTTTAAGAAATGATGGTCTCCAAATTCTCACACAACCTTCAAATATATTCTAAAAGTCAAGTATTAATTCAGAACTATATCCAGTTATTCCAGTTTAATGGTGACTGTAGGGGAAAGGAAGGAAGGAAGGGAGGGAGGGAGGGAGGGAAAGGTTCTTAGCACATAAAAGTATTTTATTTATATTAACTTAATGAAAAGAGCAAAAGAAGGTGTTAAAATAAGTCAGAGAGGTAAAGCATTCTTAGGCTAATGAAGAGGACATGGAAAATATAATACTGGCTTATGGTAAAGAGATGGAAAAATTTAGTTTTAAGAAATTAGGTTCTTCTTTAGGAGAAATAACATTAAATTTCCCCTTTAATCACTCAGATGACAAGATCGAATTTACTATAATCTCCTAAATAGGCATTCAGATATAGTATGCAAAGGCAGTGTGCTATTTGATCTTATTTCCCCATCACCAAGCACAGGACCTGGCATATTCATTCACTGACTCAATAAATCTTTATTAAGTTGCCATATGCAAAATGCTATGCTATGCACAGGCATGTAACACTGGAAACTCCTCCATAAAACTATATTCTGACGGGAAAGACAAACACTGAATTAGAGACTGACACATAAAAGACATTCAATAATGGATAACTAGATGGATGGATGGACAGACGGATGGACAGATGGATGGATGGAATGCATACTAAAATAGATGACCTGAGAAGTTGCATGAGGCTCTGCAACCTTAGCCTTTAGTACAGTCGTGTCTGGTATACAGTTGATGATGAAGAAATTTTGTTCAATGTATAAATGATTTGCTAAATGACAACATGAAAGTTCTAAATTACTTCAAATACTTCCTCTATTGGCCTATTACGTTCTAAATGTCACAAACAAGTCTTCTATTAGTCTGATATAACTCTTTAAAATTTCACTATTAGGTCACCCATTTCTTTTTTTTTTTAACATCTTTATTGGAGTATAATTGCTTTACAATGGTGTGTTAGTTTCTGCTTTTACAACAAAGTGAATCAGTTATACATATACATATGTTCCCATATCTCTTCCCTCTTGCATTTCCCTCTCTCCCACCCTCCCTATCCCACCCCTCTAGGTGGTCACAAACCACCTAGCTGATCTCCCTGTGCCATGTGGCTGCTTCCCACTAGCTATCCACCCTACGTTTGGTAGTGTATATATGTCCATGTCACTCTCACTTCGTCACAGCTTACATTTCCCCCTCCCCATATCCTCAAGTCCATGCTCTAGTAGGTCTGTATCTTTACTCCTGTCCTACCCCTAGGCTCTTCATGACACTTTTTTTTCATAGATTCCATATATATGTGTTAGCATACGGTATTTGTTTCTCTCTTTCTGACTTACTTCACTCTGTATGACAGACTCCAGGTCCATCCACCTCACTACAAATAACTCAATTTTGTTTCTTTTTATGGCTGAGTAATATTCCATTGTATATATGTGCCACATCTTCTTTATCCATTCATCCAATGATGGACACTTAGGTTGCTTCCATGTCCTGGCTATTGTAAATAGAGCTGCAATGAACATTTTGGTACATGACTCTTTTTGATTTTGGTTTTCTCAGGGTATATGCCCAGTAGTGGGATTGCTGGGTTGTATGGTAGTTGTATTTTTAGTTTTTTAAGGAACCTCCATACTGTTCTCCATAGTGGTTGTATCAATTTACATTCCCACCAACAGTGCAAGAGGGTTCCCTTTTCTCCACTCTCTCTCCAGCATTTATTGTTTCTAGACTTTTTGGTGATAGCCATTCTGACCAGTGTGAGATGATATCTCATTGTAGTTTTGATTTGCATTTCTCTAATGATTAATGATGTTGAGCATTCTTTCATGCGTTTGTTGGCAATCTGTATATCTTCTTTGGAGAAATGTCTATTTAGATTTTCTGACCATTTTTGGATTGGGTTGTTTGTTTTTTTTGTTACTGAGCTGCATGAGCTGCTTGTAAAGTTTGGAGATTAATCCTTTGTCAGTTGCTTCATTTGAAAATATTTTCTCCCATTCTGAGTGTTGTCTTTTCATCTTGTTTATGGTTTCCTTTGCTGTGCAAAAGCTTTGAAGTTTCATTAGGTCCCATTTGTTTATTTTTGTTTTTATTTCCATTTCTGTAGGAGGTGGGTCAAAAAGGATCTTGCTGTGATTTATGTCATGGAGTGTTTTGCCTATGTTTTCCTCTAAGAGTTTTATAGGATCTGGCCTTACATTTAGGTCTTTAATCCATTTTGAGTTTATTTTTGTGTATGGAGGATCACCCATTTCTAAAGAATATGCCAGAGACCGTTCATTCTCCACTGCTAACTTATTAGGGCTAATCATAGTTAATGAATAATCATAGTTGGTCTCACAAATGAGATAGACATTTTCATAAAAGTAAGAATCTCATTAACAAGAAAATGAGAAAATGAATGTTGAAGGATTTGAGCAGTCAGGGGTATAGGATGGTAATGGAAAAAGGTCTTTAGTTCAAAATTTACTTCTTGGATGGCCAACATGGTTAAAGAATTAGGATTTTTAAATTGTTATTAAATAATAACTGAACAAACCATTGATTCATTTCAATGATGTCATCCTAAGTGGAAAGTTTCAATAAATAAATAAGATGTGGAAAGTACATGCACAAAACCACTTATTGCATACTCATTATTTTCCCATTACATTTATAGACCAAGCGACACAATATTATTAATATTAAAATCTGAGAAACCTAAGAAATTTACACACGGTCTACATACGTATAGGCAAAGTCTGAAATTACAGCCATACTCAATTGCTAATCACTTTATAAAAATTTTGGTTGTCTTTAAGTCAATGTTAATTATTATTGGGAAAAACCAATTCAACTTCCTCCTACCTGCATTGACTTTGTTCTCTACATTTGGACTATCTATAAGCCCAGTAAAAATGCATTAAAATTAGATTCTTATTATTATTTTCATTCAAACTGTTCATTTCCTAATTAGTACCAAAAAAGACCAAATAACACTGGGGACTTCTGTTGAAAATTCTGTCTTGAGGTCATAGCTTATCAACACTGGGGAAGATTATATCCATTTAGTTCTGAAATTGTTCTGCAGTCATATTCATAAGATCTAGAATGAACAAGTCAAAATTTTTTTATTTTCCACTTTCAGTATTATTGAAAATATCCAAAAGGCAGAGACTACTCTGACCAGTACCATTGTAGGAAAATTTGCGTTTGATGCAAGAACTGGAAGGGAAAAAGAAATGATTGGGTTTAAGGCTATAAATGTGTATGTCTGAGTCATATTCAAAAATATTTGTGAAATGAGACTACCTTTTAGTTGGAAATTTTTAAAGTAATACCCAAAAAGAATTTAACTGTATTAGACACTAAAACTATGACAACAAAATGGATGGTAGATTTAGTTGACCTCAATTTAGAAATTCAATTAAGTAATAAAAAACAATACAGTCATCCTTATTTGGCAATGTGTTGAAAAGTTGATTAATTTCTTTTCTTTTTTTTTTGCTTTGAACTTTTCAGCCAGTTGCTTCTGTTCCATGTGAGCCACAGCTTTAAATTCCAGAAACTAAAGAGCTTGTCAAACTGATAGTTAATATTTTAGAAGAAACCCAATTAATTATATTGTTGTTTTTCCACACCCAAAGGGTGAACCAATTAAAAAATAAGACAAAAAGTTAGACAGAGTGAAGATTTAAAAACCATCTGTATTACTGATAAAACTAACACTGATTAATGTGGCTTTAAAAGGGAACTACAACTGCTCCCTCAAGGCTGCCCAGAGTGGGACAATTCACCCACCCACTCAGAGGCTGAACGAGGCAAAACTCCCTACATGGAGCCTTTCTCTGTCAAACTTCATTCCAGGCAGAGGCCAGAAGGCCTGTTTTCTACAGGCAGGTTGACCCCGGAGAGAAGGGTGGGGAAAGGCTGAGGTCGGATCCCCAGTGCTTCTGCCAAAGTCAACAGTGAAGGAACTCTCTCCACCTCCTTGGGGAGAAATAAATGTTA
The DNA here is from genome assembly GCF_937001465.1 of Orcinus orca. Taxonomy (NCBI): domain Eukaryota; kingdom Metazoa; phylum Chordata; class Mammalia; order Artiodactyla; family Delphinidae; genus Orcinus; species Orcinus orca. The sequence continues at coordinate 16,501,741 of NC_064576.1, read as the reverse complement.
GGATTCAAGGTTGAGAGTATTTAGACAAAAACATATCCTCCTACACAGAAACTGTCATGAAAGTTTCCCTTCCACCCAAAAGTATTATCAGGAAACTAAAGTTCATAATGGAACTAAAAAACCCAAACCCTAGAGTTCAACACTGACACAGGACAAAAGCATCAAATGTTTAGAAAGAATTCACCTCTTTCCTAAAGAAAATCAATTATGGGAGCTCAGAAGCCAAGCAGTTTCTTAAATGACTAAACTTTCATTAAAATATTGTGTGCACACTCACTGATTAGTCCAGGTTTTAAAGTCATGTGCTTGTTAATATCTGATATGATAACCATATTTTCAGAGGCAATGGCCTGATGTTGAAATATCCTAAAAATTATGCCCCTACATATGCTTTTTTTTTTCTCCTAATCCTATACCCTATTCCTGCATCTATAGTGCGGAAAAGAGGTTTACTGTAAGGTTAAAAACATTGACAGGTTATACTGCGATTTTGAGATTTGTGATTGATTTACAATTTTTTCCCTGCTGTATTTTCCCTTTTCCCCTCACCATACATATTTCATCTGCCTTCTTTCCTGTTCCAAACAGGGAGCCAGCTCAGAGGAAAGAAAGAATGTAAAAGAACTCAAAAAATGAGTAGCCTGCAACATTTTAGAAAAATTAGTAAGTTTGTTGAAAAAGAAAAGAAGCAGATTGAAAGTAGAGGCAGGTTGATTTGAAGAGCTCAAGGAGACATACTTTAACCATGTTTTCAACCCCTACACAAACTATGTATATCACTTTGTGCTGGGAAGGGAAGGAGGAAGGGGTCTATTGTGGTGGATCACCTGACTTGGTGCAGACACGACCCCAGGAAGAAATGTATTTCTGGGTCTCTGGCACAAAGCTGCAGACCTGAAGGTGCTATTTGGTCAGGAATGTTGGTTGTCTTAGGGTAACTTGTGGAAATGTATGACTTGGTGAACCTTCCCCGACAAATCTAACACTGCGAAGTCCCAGACCCTTACATAACCTTGAAAAAGAAGGGAAGCCCAAGATTAACTGAGATTAATTTCTGTGCCCTCTGGGTAGGATACTGGGCTTAATGTGGGAATCAACTGATCGATGGAAAATAGAGAAGTGTATTGTTCCTTGCTTGCCAAATTTGTAGCGTGACATTCATGCCCATAGAAAATTCTAAGTGCTCGTTTTTTATTATGATACCAGATAATACTCAACTGGTAGAAATTTAGTTGAGAATTCATGTGGGAAATCAACAGAAATTTTATTTATTTAACAAGATAATAGAGAGATCAGTATACAAAGAATCAGAAAAGTTGTGTTCAAGTCCCATCACCACTGTTGACAGTATTACTTTGAGTAAAACACACTTTCTTGTCTGTAATAATTCTTCAACAACTATCCTAATGGCTTGTTTTGAAGAAAAAGACCAGGGAATTTCTCAGTAGTTTGTAAATCACACTAGTTCCATGTATTATTGTAATGATTAGGACTAGGAATATAAACAGTATCATCAGATGATATTTAGGAATAATTGGAGGTAGATAAGAAAAGAGTAATTCTCAATTAAGAAATATGTGATTTTACTGGAATTTAATTCAAGGTTATTGGCCTTTTCCCTTTAAAAATAAATTCAGCTGTCACTGTATTTTTACAGCCAGGCATACATTTTATCCCATTCAGACAGAAAAAGACTGAGTATCAAATACTCTATAATAGAAAGGATAGACAATTAAACCTCTTGAATAAGGCCAATCAGTGATTATGGTTTAGGAAAAACAATATTCAGGGCAGGTGCCTTTTTGCTGTAATTTCTGAGCTTCAATTTCCAATACTATCAATAGCAGCAGGGATGAGATAAACAAAGAGATTTGTGCAAGATGTTATGGGTACTGTGAGAAGAGGACTTAGCTCCACTGGATGGTCAAGGAAGACTTCAAAGAGGAGGGATACTTGATTGGTAGGTAGTCTTACAAGTGGACAAGAGGAAGGGTGAGGTGTTGTAAGCAGAAGAGACAGAATGTACAACATCTTAGGCAAGAGAGAACGTGGCACAGTAAAAAAAATTCTAATGCTGTGGAGTAGTAGATGTGGTGGAATGCTGGGAGCTGAGTCAAGAATGATGGTTGGGGATGAAAATGATGGCCTTTCTTTGACATATTCAAGAGTTTATAATTGATCCTGTAGGTAGTAGAATTCTGAAGCATCATTTTTAAGCAGAACTTATAACATTGATATAATAGAAGTTTTCTAAGACTGAGCAAATATGGTACCTAAAGCTTTTGAGACTCCTTCACTACCTTGTGCTCCTGCTTCAGTTCAACTATAGAATCCAGAAGAGCCAAACTTGGAACTTAGTTCTTACTCTGATAGAAACCCAAATATACCAAGGATGAGATAGTTCATTAGTCAATGTATGGATCCACTGTATTAAAGTTTTGACCTACACAAATCGCCTTGGTTTCCTTAATCATGGTTTTCAGTTTTTAGTGGATCTATAATTGATAATCTGCATGTGTCATGCTCATTTTCAACTTCAATGCCTTCTGGGTCCTCCAAGACCTATCTGTTCTGACTCATTGCCCAATTCTGATATTTCATTCTCTTTCTGGTTCTGATTTGATTATTTTCTTTGCACAGATAGCTCATAAATTTATCACCTACTTAAATCTACTTTCTATATTTTGCTTTGGGCTTCTTATCTAAAGAACATTTCTTGAGTTTCAAACCTCTTATGTCCCCAGATCCTTGTATAGTGAGCAGTCTTATCAAGCTCTCTCTTCCCACGATGGAGAGTCAAATTTCCCCACTCTTTCAGTTATATAGGTGAAAAAAAGGAAAAGTCAACATTCAGGTCAAATATCATTAGCAAAACCAGCTTGGGTTTATGTTGACAACAGTAGAGTGCCTTGAACAAAAGAAATGCCAAAATATACTCTTTTTCTCACAGTTATAAGGAACCTTACAATCTTGAGTAGGCCAGCTATGTATGCAAGGTCATTCTATATCTCCTTCCACATTTTTATTTGACAGGAAGAATATGCATATCTCCTTCCCTAGACAGTCATGGAATTCTTGTTACCATTATCCAGTACCAACAAGTCTGCTGCCAAAAGAAGCATGGTGAGATGGGAGCTGCCTGTAGCAGCCTGGCTGTGTGACTGCCTTTGAACCTTGTCATCGCTTATTAATCATCATGTTCTGCTTGAAACACATTGGACTTTTACCAAGTCCCAGTAACCAGTATGAAATGAGGCAAAACACACCATCTTTTTTTTTTTTTTAACTTACTTTTGTCTCATAGTATCAAAATCAATTCAAAAATAAGATAAAATAAAATAAGCTACAAGGATATATTATACAACACAGGGAATATAGCCAATATTTTATAATAACTATAAATGAAGTATAACCTTTAAAAATTGTGAATCATTATACACCTGTAACTTTACATAATATTGTACATCAACTATACTTCTATTTTTAAAAAGACCATTGTTTTGACCTCAAAAACAAGAATATTGCTTTTTTCCTACAGGATAGAACTCAATTCAAGTTTTAGATTTTCCACTTAAAAATATGATATTCCTTCTTAAAGGAATGCTATACTTCTGTTAATAAAAGATGACATGTTTGCTCACGGAGAGCAATATTTTAGTGGAGTAGCTTTATGATTTAAAAGTAACAAAAGAGCAAAGGAAAATATCAAAAAGGAAAATTTACATATACTTTGATCTGGCAATCCAATTTCTAGAAAAATATACTACAGTTATACTTACAAATGTGCAAAATCACTTTACAAGTATATTTCTTGTAGCATTGTTTGCAACAGCAACAAAAAATAGTAATCTAAATCTTCATTAACAAGAGGTTGGTTAAATCTATTGTGTTGTATTTCGAAATGGAATAAAATGTAACTATTTAAAAGAATCAGGCAGCATTTTGCGTACTATTAAGAAAGACTGCCAAGGTATATTGTTAAGGAGATCGATCCTCATTAGTCATTTTTCTGCATCTGCAGATTCACCTACTTGGTAAAATTTCTTTGTAACTTCAAAATCAATACTCGAACTTTGCATTCATTTGTGGATATGCACAGGGCAGCAAAAAATTTGAGTCCACCAGTGCACATGTCACGATCTGAAGTCAAAGAAGGTGACTCTCTGCCTTCTTATTTCATTCTTATACTGTAAAGAAGTATTCTTCGGGGGCTCTGTTTAGTGCCTCATTTTTTATATTTTGGGGTTTTGTTTTTTTTTTTTGAGATTTTGCTGTTTAAAATGCCCCCAAGCATAGTGTCCAAAAGCCTTTTTTACTCAGCACAAAAAGGCTTTGATGTGCCTGATGGAGAAAGATATATGATGGAGAAAAAAATATGGCTACAGTAGAAACTCTGTGGAAGGCAACTAGGTGACTAGAGAACAGGTTTTTGCACTTTGGGGAATTTTATATCACTTGCATGTATTACTGAATCAAAAAAGAAATAATTTTAGAAAAGAACAGCATTTTATTCTCCCTGTTTACAGTGATTTGAAGAGTGGCTTCTGTCTTGTGGTCAGTACAAGAAGCAGATTACTTAAAGAAGATTATAATTCCCAACATCTACCTCCGAATCTGTTTTACCCAGGAAGAAATACTCCTGCCTGGGATAGACTGTCATCCTTGTTGCTGTCCATACTTAGTGCTGAAAAGGGTGACCAGATTACATGCTTTGTATATTTCACATAGAGAGAAGCAAATGTACACTCTTCCAAAATTTCAGTTGGGAAATAAAAAGGGCAGAAGAGAGGATTAGAGTTTACTTTTTTAGTGAGAACATGTGGTTCTTTATTACTGTAGTTTCACAAAAGAGTATCCCGTGCATAGTACTAACGTAAGCACTATCACTGAAAATAGTTTCAGGTGTCTTTATAGGAATTTAAAGTAAACCAAAACTTTGTTCAAGAAATACACACACACACACACACATGCTCATGACACCACACTTATTTACTTATTTGCTCAGAAAGCTTTTGCTTGAGGTAGAAAAGAAGACAAGAAGTGATTAGGAGATGAAAATAAATATTTGGTAGAACTTTGGAGTCTCTAAATCTGTCTTCATAAATACAAGTCAGGGATAAGGGGACATGCCAATAGCATATATAAATATGGAGTAGGATCTATGGTAAGGTTTCTCTTTTTCTAGCTTTTTTAGGATATAACTGAAATCAGGGATGTTTGAGTGAAGAGAGAGTTTGTTATAGATAGTTGTAGGCAATTATAGTAATGAGAGCAGAGGTGATAGGCAGCAGTCTCACAGAACCTTTAGAACACTGGCAACTAAGGTCTTTAGACTAATTAGCACGTCTGTTACTGTATCAGTGTGAGCGTACAACGATATAACATTGTGAAAACCACATATACTCATTTCTAATTTTGGTTTATCATGTGACCTTCCCCTGCCTGAAGTAATGTCAAAAACCTTTCTGTTAACCAGGAGGACCTAAAACAGAAAGTGAAAACATGATAAAGATATTTTTCCATTGATAATACCACCTTTGAACTGAAGCACATTAAATTTAGTAAGAGCTTTCCTGAAATGAACAGAGATGCAAATCAATTAAAGATAGGGACACTTTTCAAAAGAAAATATTTCTGAAGTGTTGGATGTTGTAGGTAGTGCCTGCCCTGTTTGGACATTTTTTTATTTGAACTTCCCAGTTACACACATTGAACAGAGTGTAATAAAACCAGTGTTTATTTGAGCATTTAAAAAATAAAGCCGCTCCCTCACTTCACAGCTTCCCCTCACCACCATCACCATCACACACACACACACACACAGCACAAACACCCACACTTTTTTTTTTTTTTTTTTTTTTTGCGGTACGCGGGCCTCTCACTGTTTTGGCCTCTCCCGTTGCGGAGCACAGGCTCCGGACGCGCAGGCTCAGCGGCCATGGCTCACGGGCCCAGCCACTCCGCGGCATGTGGGATCTTCCCGGACCGGGGCACGAACCCGTGTCCGCTGCATCAGCAGGCGGACTCTCAACCACTGCGCCACCAGGGAAGCCCACATACACATTTTTTAAATCGGATTTTACTCTTTGTTCCTCGTTCCTTACCTTGGCTTCCATTTTGTTTTCAGCCCCCTTTGGGTTTGTGAGGTTTTCTTGTTTGGTGCTTTTCTTTTGGGGGAGCTATCTGGGCTGGTTGAAAATATGTGTTTTACTGTCAGACCAGACAAGTACCTGCTTCAACATTTACTAGCTGTGTTATTTCTTTATTGCTACTGTAACAAATCACCACAAACTTTGTGGCTTGAAACAACACAATTTTCATCCACACTTCTTGAGGTCAGACCTCAAAATGTGCTCCATTGGGCTAACATGAAGGTGTCAGCAGGCCTGCATTTTTTCTGGATGCTCTAGGGAAGAATGAGTTCCCTTGCCTTTTTCAGTTTCTCAAAGCCACCCACATTCCTGGGCTCATGACCCTGCCTCTATTCTCAAAGCCAGCAGTGTAGCATCTTCAAACCTCGCTCTGACTTTGACCCTCCTACCCCCCTCTTTCACTTATAAGGACCCCTTTGATTAAATTGGGCCCACCTAGATCATCCAGAATAATATCACCATCTCAAAATTCTTAATCACATCTGCAAAGTCTCTTTTGACATATAAGGTAACATATCCACAGATTCTGGAGACTAGGACATGAACATCTTTGGGAGTGAAGCGAGGTCATTATTATGCCTACCACACTAACTATCTGTCACTGGACAAGTTATTTGTTCCTTAAGCCTGTTTCCTCCTCTGCCAATTTAATATAATAGTAATGTTTTTCTCATTAGGTGCAGGTCCTGATTTGGGGAGATTAAAAGAAATCTAGTTTCAGATTTTCCACATTTTTTATTTGCCTTTGACAAACACTCTACTAAGAAAGGAATTTTGGAATCTAAATTTATTTTGAAAGTTTCTTTATACCAATGAAAAAATTAATGGCTATTGAATGTTTGGAATTTTAGTCCCTTTTCAGAGTATGACACTTCTCAAATGAATTTTGTTCATATTAAAGATCCACAGATCTCTTACTGTACTGTGTCCCACCTCATCTCATCTCTGATCTCTGTCTCTGTTTCTCTGTCTCTTTGTCCCCTCCCTCCCAACTACACACACACACACACACACACACATACACACACACACGAGCACACAGACACACAGTGTGAAAGATGTGAACCATAGCATCTAATGACTTAAAGGTCATCCAGCCTCAACCTCCCACTGCTATTTGAACAATAAGCTTAACACATAGTGCCACAGTCACTGCTTGGTGGAATGGGAGGACCTTCAAGATGGTGGAGGAGTAAGATGTGGAGATCACCTTCCTACCCACAAATACAGCAAAAATACATCTACATGTGGAACAACTCCAACAGAACACCTACAGAGTGTTGGCAGAAGACCTCAGATTTCTGAAAAGGAAAGAAACTCCTCAGGTACCTGGCTGTGTGGCTGATAGGGTCTTGGTGCTCTGGCCGGGTATCAGGCCTGAGCTGCTGAGGTGGGAGAGCCGAGCTCAGGACACTGGACCACCAGAGACCTCCCAGCACCACGAAATATCAATCAGCAAGAGCTCTCCCAAAGATCTCTGTCTCAACGCTAAGACCCAACTCCACTCAATGACCAGCAAGCTCCAGGGCTGGACACCCCATGCCAAACAATTAGGAAGAAAGGAACACAACCCCACCTATTAGCAGAGAGGCTGCCTAAAATCATAATAAGGTCAAAGACACCCTAAAACACAACACCAGACACGGTCCTACCCACCAGAAAGACAAGATACAGCCTCATCCACCAGAACAGAGGCACCATTCCCCTCCATCAGGAAAACTACACAAACCACTGAACCAACCTTACCCACTGGGGGCAAAAACAACCAAAAACAATGGGAACTATGAACATGCAGCCTATGAAAAGGAGACCTCAAATACAGTAAGTTGAGCAAAATGAGAAGACAGAGAAATATGCACCAGATGAAGGAGCAAGATAAAAACGTTCCAGACCACACAAATGAAGAGGAAATAGGCAGTCTACCTGAAAAAGAATTCAGAGTAATAGTAGTAAAGATGATCCAATATCTTGGAAATAGAATGGAGAAAATACAAGAAAGTTTAACAAGGACCTAGAAGAACTAAAGAGCAAACAAACAATGATGAACAACACAGTAAATGAAATTAAAAATTCTCTAGAAGGAATTAATAGCAGCATAACTGAGGCAGAAGAACAGAAAAGTGACCGGGAAGATAAAATAGTGTAAATAACCACCACAGAAAAGAATAAACAAAAAAGAATGAAAAGAATTGAGGACAGTCTCAGAGACCTCTGGGATAACATTAAATGCACCAACATTCAAATTATAGGGGTCCCAGAAGAAGAAGAGAAAAAGAAAGGGACTGAGAAAATATTTGAAGAGATTATAGTTGAAAACTTCCCTAAAGTGGGAAAGGAAATAGTCAATCAAGTCCAGGAAGCACAGAGAGTCCCATACAGAATAAATCAAAGGAGAAACATGCCAAGACACATATTAATCAAACTATCAAAAATTAAATACAAAGGAAAAATATTAGAAGCAGCAAGGGAAAAACAACAAATAACATACAAGGGAATCCCCATAAGGTTAACAGCTGATCTTTCAGCAGAAGCTCTGAAAGCCATAAGGGCGTGGCAGGACATATTTAAAGTGATGAAAGGGAAAAACCTACAACCAAGATTACTCTATCCAGCAAGGGTGTCATTCAGATTCAACAGAGAAAATAAAACCTTTACAGACAAGCAAAATCTAAGAGAACTCAGCACCACAAAATCAGCTTTACAACAAATGCTAAAGGAACTTCTCTAGACAGGAAACACAAGAGAAGGAAAATCCGACAAAAACAAACCCAAAACAATAAAGAAAATGGTAATAGGAACATACATATCATTAATTACCTTAAATGTAAATGCTCCAACCAAAAGACATAGACTGGCTGAATGGATACAAAAACATGACCAATATATATGCTGTCTACAAGATACCCATTTCAGACCTAGGGAAACATACAGACTGAAATGAGAGGTTGGAAAAAGATATTCCATGCAAACGGAAATCAAAAGAAATATGGAGTAGCAATTCTCATATCAGACAAAATCGACTTTTAAAGACTATTACAAGAGACAAAGAAGGACATTACATAATGATCAGGGGATCAATCCAATAAGATAAAACAACTGTAAATATTTAAGCACCCAACACAGGAGCACCTCAATACATAAGGCAAATGCTACCAACCATAAAAGGGGAAATCGACAGTAATAAAATCATAGTAGGGGATTTTAATGCCCCACTTTCACCAATGGACAGATCACCCAAAATGAAAATAAATAAGGAAACACAAGTTTTAAATGATACATTAAACAAGATTGACTTAATTGATATTTATAGGACATTCCATCCAAAAACTACAGAACACACTTTCTTCTCAAGTGCTCATGGAACATTCTGTAGGATAGATAAAATCCACAAAACAAGCCTTGGTAAACTTAAGAAGATTAAATCATATAAGTATCTTTTGTGACCACAACACTATATGACTACATCTCAACTAGGGGAAAAATACTGTAAAAAATACAAACACATGGAGGCTAAACAATATGCTACTAATAACCAAGAGATCATAAAGAAATCAAAGAGGAAATCAAAAAATACCTAGAAGCAAATCACAATGAAAACACAATGACCCAAAACCTATGGGATGCAGCAAAAGCAGTTCTAAGAGGGAAGTTTATAGCAATAAAATCCTACCTCAGGAAATAAGAAACATCTCAAATAAACAACCTAACTTTACCCCTAAAGCAGTTAGAGAAAGAAGAACAAAAACACCCCAAAGTTAGCAGAAGGAAAGAAATCATAAAGATCAGAGCAGAAATAAATGACATAGAAACAAAGAAAACAATAGCAAAGATCAATAAAACTAAAAGTTTGTTCTTTGAGAAGATAAACAAAATTGATAAACCATTAGTCAGACTCATCAAGAAAAAGAGGGAGAGGACTCAAATCAATAAAATTAGAAATGAAAAAGGAGAAGTAACAACTGACACTGCAGAAATACAAAGGATCAGGAGAGATTACTACAAGCAACTCTATGCCAATAAAATGGACAACCTGAAAGAAATGGACACCTTCTTAGAAATCCACAACCTGCCAAGACTGAACCAGGAAGAAGTAGAAAATATAAACAGACAAATCACAAGCACTGAAATTGAAACTGTGATTTAAAATCTTCCAACAGGGCTTCCCTGGTGGTGCAGTGGTTGAGAGGCCACCTGCCAATGCAGGGGACATGGGTTAGTGCCCCGGTCCAGGAAGATCCCGCATGCTGTGGAGTGGCTGTGCCCGTGAGCCATGGCCACTGAGCCTGTGCATCCAGAGCCTGTGCTCTGCTACGGGAGAGGCCACAACAGTGAGAGGCCCGTGTACCGCAAAAAAAAAAAAAAAAAAGTCTTCCAACAAACAAAAGCCCAGGACTAGATGGCTTCACACGCGACTTCTATCAAACATTTAGAGAAGAGCTAACACCTATCCTTCTCAAACTTCCAAAATATAGAAGAGGGAGGAACACTCCCAAACTCATTCTACGAGGCCAACATCACCCTGATACCAAAACCAGACAAAGATGTCACACAAAAAGAAAATTACTGGCCAATATCACTGATGAACATAGATGCAAAAATCCTCAACAAAATACTAGCAAACAAAATCCAACAACACATTAAAAGGATCATACAACATGATCAAGTGGGACTTATCACAGGAATGCAAGGATTCTTCAATATACTAAATCAATCAATGTGATACACCATATTAACAAACTGAAGGATAAAAACCATATAATGTCAATAGATGCAGACAAAGCTTTCAACAAAATTGAACACCGATTTATGATAACAACTCTCCAGAAAGTAGGCATAGAGGGAACTTACTTCAATATAATAAAGGCCATATATGACAAACCCACAGGCAACATTGTTCTCGGTGGTGAAAAACTGAAACCGTTTCCACTAAAATCAGGAAGAAGACAAGGCTGCCCACTCTCACCACTATCATTCAACATACTTTTGGAAGGTTTAGCCACAGAAATCAGAGAAGAAAGAGGAATGAAAGGAATCCAAATCGGAAAAGAAGTAATGCTGTCACTGTTTGCAGATGACATGATACTATACATAGAGAATCCTAAAGATGCTACCAGAAAACTACTAGAGCTAATCAATGAATTTGCTAAAGTAGCAGGGTACAAAATTAATGCATAGAAATCTCTTGCATTCCTATACACTAATGATGAAATATCTGCAAGAGAATTTAATGAAACACTCCCATTTACCATTGCAACAAAAAGAATAAAATACCTAGGAATAAACCTACCTAGGGAGACAAAAGACTTGTATGCAGAAAACTATAAGACACTGATGAAAGAAATTAAAGAGGATACAAACTGATGTAGAGATATACCATGTTCTTGGACTGGAAGAATCAACATTGTTAAAATGACTATATTACCTAAAGCAATCTAGAGATTCAATGCAATCCCTATCAAACTACTAATGGCATTTTTCACAGAACTAGAACAAAAAATTGCACAATTTGTATGGAAACACAAAAGAACCCGAAGAGCCAAAGCAATCTTGAGAAAGAAAAATGGATCTGGAAGAATCAGGCTCCCTGACTTCAGACTATACTACAGAGCTACAGTAATCAAGACAGTATGGTACTGGCACAAAAACAGAAATATAGGTCATTGGAACAGGATAGAGAGCCGAGAAATAAACCCACACACATATGGTCACCTTATCTTTGCTAAAGGAGAGAAAAATATACAGTGAAGAGGGGCTTCCCTGGTGGCGCAGTGGTTGGGAGTCCGCCTGCCGATGCAGGGGACATGGGTTCATACCCCGGTCCGGGAGGATCCCACATGCCGCGGAACGACTGGGCCCGTGAGCCATGGCCACTGAGCCTGCGCGTCCGGAGCCTGTGCTCCACGCCAGGAGAGGCCGCAGCAGTGAGAGGCCCGCGTACCGCAAAAAATATTTATATATACAGTGGAGAAAAGACAGCTTCTTCAAAAGTGGTGCTGGGAAAACTGGACAGCTACATGTTAAAGAATGAAATTAGAACACTCTCTAACACCATACACAAAAATAAACTCAAAATGGATTTAAGACCTAAATGTAAGGCCAGACACTATAAAACTCTAGGAGGAAAATATAGGCAGAACACTCTATGACATAAATCACAGCAAGATCCTTTTGACCCACCTCCTACAGAAATGGAAATAAAAACAAAAATAAACAAATGGGACCTAATGAAACTTAAAAACTTTTGCACAGCAAAGGAAACCATAAACAAGATGAAAAGACAACCCTCAGAATGGGAGAAAATATTTTCAAATGAAGCAACTGACAAAGGATTAATCTCCAAACTTTATAAGCAGCTCATGCAGCTCAATATCTGAAAAACAAAACAACCCAATCCAAAAATGGGCAGAAGACCTAAACAGACATTTCTCCAAAGAAGATATTCAGATATCCAACAAACACGTGAAAGGATGTTCAACATCACTAATCATTAGAGAAATACAAATCAAAACTACAATGAGGTATCACCTCACATCGGTCAGAATGGCCATCATCAAAAAACCTACAAACAATAAATGCTGGAGAGGGAGTGGAGGAAAGGGAACCTTCTTGCACTGTTGGTGGGAATGTAAATTGATACAGCCACTATGGAGAACAGTATGGAGGTTCCTTAAAAAAATAAACTAGAACTACCATACGACCCAGCAATCCCACAACTGGGCATATACTTTGAGAAAACCATAATTCAAAAAGACTCATGTACCACAATATTCATTGCAGCACTATTTACAATAGCTAAGACGTGGAAACAACTAAATGTCCATCGAGAGATGAATGGATAAAGAAGAGTGGCACATATATACAATGGAATATTACTCAGCCATAAAAAGAAACAAAATTGAGTTATTTGTACTGAGGTGGATAGACCTAGAGTCTGTCATACAGAGTGAAGTAATTCAGAAAGAGGAAAACAAATACCATATGTTAACACATATATATGGAATCTAAAAAAAAAAAAATGCTTCTGAAGAACCTAGGGGCAGAACAGGAATAAAGATGCAGACATAGAGAATGGACTTGAGGACACAGGGAGGGGGAAGGGTAAGCTGGGATGCAGGGAGAGAGTGGCATGGACATATATACACTACCAAATGTAAAATAGATAACTTCCTAGTGGGAAGCAGCCGCATAGTACAGGGAGATCAGCTCGGTGCCATGTGACCACCTAGAGAGGTGGGATATGGAGGTTGGGAGGGAGATGCAAAAAGGAGGGGATATGGGGCTATATCTGTACATATAGCTGATTCACTTTATTATACAGCAGAAACTAACACACCATTGTAAAGCAGTTATACTACAATAAAAATGTTAAAAAAATAATTTTTTAAAAATAATTCTAAATGATGCTTGTGAGATTGTGCCATTCAGTAAGATAGACACATGGAGTAGAGTTACAGTATAAATACATGTAAGGGGTATAGCCCAGGGGAGAAAGAATCTTTAGGTTTAGACTAAGACAATCCCAAGAGCACTGCCATGATCAGTCAGAGTGCTGAGTGTGCAACTTCATGTCTCCAGAATGTAACCAACTGACTAATCACCCTGATTGAGAATCTGACAAAACTCCAGACTCCATGGAGCTGGGACTAAGCCAAATCATTCTAGGGGATATAAAAATAAGACTGAGGAAATTCTTATAATGTCTAGATAAGATGACCCAAGGAATAAAGCTTATAGGGATGTTCAACAAGACTTTCTGAACTTGTTTTCATAGATGAGCTTATCAAATGTAAACCCATCCTCTTCCTACATGTTCACTCTAGTAAATTTAAAACACACAGAGACAAGAATAGACAGGGACAAGACAAACAGTGGTTTTATTAGCCACAAGGCAAGTTCCAATCAAGGATGAGAGTTCATCAATCCAATTAGTTACCAAAAAATTCTCAAAGGAGACATACTTTCCTAGGGAGAAATATAAACTTACCATTTATGGCTCAATGTAAAATAACTGGAGCTCTGATCCAATTAAAGACTTGCCCCCCCCACCCCCATTCTAGCCAGGAGAGGCTCCAGGGTCTTATGCTGTAGCATTGAGAGGCATCTTAGTTGGACTAAGTGAACTTCATGACAGTTGAAATTTCCAAAATAACTAGTTTTAATAAAGTAAAAACTAAGGTTATTTAAACTCACTTCAGTAAGAGAGAAAGAACACCATCTTGACAGAGTTTTAAGGTGTCAGTAGGGGGATTTTAGAAGTGAGATATTTATAGGGTTTGGATTCTGGCCTCATTTGGTTTAAAGCAGGCTTTTCAAAGAAGGGAACTGATTGGGATCAAAGTTCAAGACATAGTAGCTCAGGATTGGTGGTGGGGATAGTAAGGGAAGGGTCTTGAATTAAGTGTTGCAAAGTAAACTTTGTTTGATAAGCAACCTGTTTGAACAGATGAGAGCAACAGACAAACTGACTGATAAGAATTTCCTGAAGCATATGGCGAAGTTATTTATTAATTTGCAGTCTTATCTTTTCTGGGCTGAAACAAGCAACTACTTCATGTTGACACAGATGCTCTTGGTTCTTAGTACTAACAGTTATGTCATATTGATGTAGGTGGTCAGAGTTCTCAGTCATGTCACCACCCACATTTTCCTACCCCTGACCCCTGCTTGCAGGTATGTGGGACCATATATCTTAATTTTGGACAATGGGATAAAGGTGGAAGTGATAAATGTAACTTTAGAGTTGTATTCTTAAGAAGAAAAAATGCACACTCTTTCTTCCCATTCTCCCTTTCCAGTGCTTGGAAAGTGATAAAAGGATCCAAAGCAGTTATCATAAACCATAGGGAGAAAATTCAATGTTGAAGATAACAGAAGAACAAAATAATAGAACTCTAGGTTCCCATCATTCCCTAGGACCTCAGTCATGAACTGCTTATATTCAGACTGTTACAAAGAAATAGTCTTATTTTTTTTTTCTTGGATGCATTGGGTCTTCATTGCTGCACATGGGCTTTCTCTAGTTGTGGCGAAGGGGGGCTACTCTTCGTTGTGGGGCGCGGGCTTTTCATTCTGGCGGTTTCTCTTGTTGTGGAGCACAGGCTCTAGGTGTGCGGGCTTCAGTAGTTGTGGCACACGGGCTCAGTAGTTGTGGCTCACAGGCTCTAGAATGCAGGCTCAGTAGTTGTGGCACATGGGCTTAGTTGCTCCGCGGCATGTGGGATCTTCCCGGACCAGGGCTAGTCTATCTTATTTAAGCCACTTTTATTTTCAGATGTTTTTCAACAGTTCATCCAGTATCCTAACTAAGTCTGCATCTCAAAATTAGTATGTCTACTTCTCTGGTTACTAGATTGTTTTTCTTTTTCACTTAAAAATCACACTCAATCCTTTAGCACATCTTATGCAATCCTTCAAACCTCATCTCCAAACCTTCTACTTCTCTCTCCCTCCATGCCCACCACTCTAATTCCAGCCACCAGCATCTCTTGCCTAGAGTACTGTAGTAGTCTCCCATTCAGTCCTTGGTTTCACAATTCATCCTTCTGCAATCCATACTCTATCTAAGTAAAGAATGGTCACTTTAAAACATGAAACAGGTCACGCCATTGCCCTGTACAAACCTTTCCTTTACGCCTAAAATAAAATCCAAACTCTCTCCCACGGCATACAAACTGCAGTATGGTCTAACCTTTGCCCACCTCCACAGTGTCAACTCTCATTCCTCTCTTCTCCACTCACTGTGCTCCAGTCACACTAGCCTTCTTTGAATTCCTTGATAATCCAAAGGGATTCCCTCTTCAGTTGGCCCTCTGCACCTGATCTTTCCTCTACCTAGACTGTGCCTCCCTCTGATCTTTATGATGTCTGACTTCTTATCATTCAGCTCTCATTTCAGATGTTGCCTTGCACTCAGCCCTTTCCTGAGCACCCAATCTATTATTATGTTCCCTTCCCCTTCTTTAACTCTCTACTACATTACCTGTATTGCTTTCTTCCTAGCACAGCACTTTCTGAAATAATCTTGTGTTTTAGTCTGTTCATTTCTTATTTATTGTCAGTCTTTCCTACTAAAATTAAGCTCCATGAAAGTAGGGACTCATATGCCTTGCTCATCATTACAATCTCAATGCTCACAACAGCACCTGGAACACAGCACACACTTAGAAACTTGCGTGAATGAATGAAGGAAACAGAAGAATGTTTGCTAATTGCTCTCCAAAGTGTCTAGAATATAACTGAAGATAACTAAATCATAGGTCATGTGCTGTTGTTGAGTTGTTGATGAGTTGAATTCTCCCCTGACTCTTAGCTCTACAGTCCTAGTTTAGTATTGTCCACGTCCTGAGGGGAGAGAGCCCTCCATACTCCATGAGCCTGAGACCCTCTGAATCTCATCAGCAGAGCTTCCTTCTCTTCTCTCACCCACACCAAAACCACAAGGGAGGGATACAATGCCAACTCATTTGGGAGTAGTGTGTCACAAAATACTTGATTGCATTTCATGCACTAACAATGACCACAAATATCTAAACCAGCAACTTCATAGCCCTACCTAATTTGAATCGTTTCCCAGTTTGTAACAAAATTTTTGTGCGATTCACATTACTTCCTCTAAAGAGCTTAAGGGACAAAAGTTTATAGACCGCTGAGCTGGAAGTGTCACAAAGCAAAAAAAAAAAGTGTTAGAAATGAACTAGAATTTGACCTTTTGTTTCATAGTCCAACACTCCCTCTATCTCACCATGGAAGATATCTATTGAAAACAGAGGTATTCAAGCCTCTAGAATATAACCCTCCAGGCCGTAAGATGTAAACCTGAAAAGCCGAGGAAGAATTGTGAAAACTATACACATATAAAAGAGTCTTGAGAATAAAATTACTATATGTTATGTGTATAAAGATTGGGATTTAGTTCCCCAAATGTTCAGACCCAATATCACTCTGGGAGCCCAGAATGTAGAAGCTACATACAATGGACACCAAGGTGTTTTCTCCTTTCAGTTAATACCCTTCTCATCTTTGTGGCAATAGGAGATGGAATAAAGCAGAAAACATATATTCTAAATCCAGCAAAGTTAACCCTTTAAACCTCATCCAGCACAAACATGGTAATATTTCTTCGGGAATAATGAAAATTATAGTATTTAGAAGGAAAGAAAAAACAGAGAGTGCGAGAATCTAAGTGCATTGTGTGTTTCCTGAGTCAGAAAGATGTGAATTAAAACTACTGTGTTACTGGCAGTAGAGCCAATTGCTATTTATGTTATGCCAGGGACCTTTATTTGTCTCTATTTCAAGGATTTAACTGTTAAGAGAGAGAACTATTGACCAATTAGAAAAGAAATGAGAAAAAGGATTAACAAGGTAGAGTGTCCAAAGTAGCAAGAAAACATGATACTACAGAAAGAGTATGGCCTCCAATCATCACCTCTGCTCTTTCTAAGCTGGCTTTCCTCAGACAAGCTGCTTAATCTCTCTAAATTTCTCCTCTGCATCTATGACCAAGAAACTGTCACACAATCTGTACCTAATATGTGTTCCAAAATAATGTATAGTTCCCTAGTAGATCACCCCAATCATAGCCTTCCTGACCTTTTGCAAGTTTCACACTTTGTAAATCAGTTGCTATGTACAAAGTCCCTGGAACAGCCTAGAGTAACGTTAATAAATAGTGGTATGTTATATTATCTTCAACAGGTATTTCTCAATTCTACCTCCCCCTTTTTAATTGCCTTATCTCTTTTTAATTCATTTAAAATTATTTTGGCCCCTTATTTATATATCATCTAGACAAATCTGACTTAACCTCTTTTATATGGATAAAATATAATAAAGTTGTTGGGTTATGAAACACTAGAACCATGAAAATCCAGACTATGTTCCTTGGATTATCTGGACTTGAGGTTAATTACAAAGTCTTTTTACACACACACACACACACACACACACACACACACACACACACACACATTTTATTAGTTTTGTTTCTTTGGAAAACCGTGACTAATAAAAATACACACCAAACATGTACCACTGGATTTCTTGGAGCCAACAATACAGGTATTTGATACAAGTCAAAGATTGAATAAAGCACAGGTTACTCAGAAGCCATTTTCTTCATTCTGAAAGGAAATGCTAGCCTATTGAGTATTATTTCCTGAAATGATACTTTTGCTGAGGCAGTTTCAACTGGGGCTCTTTCAATTCAGAGAAACAATTTCTCAGACTGCCTTACTGTTAGATCTACATTGACCAGTATTCAATCTACAGTAATAGTCATTACACACTGATACCTACTATGTGCCTGGTCCTTTTCACAACCCTGCAAGAAACATATTGTTATACTCATTTTAGAAGAAATTGCCCAGGTAAGCCCTTTTTCCAAAGAGATGCCTCAATCAACATTGAAAGGTAAAGAATATCAGTATGATAAACTACTAATTAACCACTTAATCAGTAAGCATTCATTGGACGTGTTATGTGCATTGAATACATTCCATGTTGCATTATGAAGGTCTAAGCCAGGTCAGCAGAGACATATTTTGGAAAGATTTTCTAAAAGCCAAAAAGATGTCTCGTCAACTCTCAAATGTTCAGGAAAGAAACAGTTCATCAGAGCTCCCCCTTCCCTAATCATTTAAGTTATAATTATTTTCCAAGCTCCTGCTTCACCAAAGACCTCCATTCTCTTATATCCAGCTGCCTAGTCGAAATCTCCACTTGACTGCATAACACATTAAATCTCAGAATTAACTTGTCCCTGGCTTCCTTCCTTTCATTACACACCAATTCCAACTGATCAACCACTGCTCCAAGGTTGTATCCTGAACCAGACGGCAACTAAGTATTGCTCCTGGTAGAATCTTGAGCCAAGGCACCATCATCATTCACCAGGACTGCCGTTAGAGCCTCCTAATTTGTCTTCTTGCTTCTATTCTCATTCCCCTTCCCCAGAAGCCAGAATGATCTTTCAAAGTCTAAATTAGGTTCTGTTAACCCTGTCCCCACTTACAATACTCTGCACTTGTAATAAAAATCTAAACTCCTTCTCATAGCCTATAAAATTTTACATAATTTAACCCTTGTTTTCCTTTTTGTTATCACCTTTTATCACACCCCAACTTGTTGACTGTACTTCAACCACACTGGCTTTATTTATATCCCTGTATATGCTATTCTCTTTCCTGATTCACTTGTTTTCATCTCTCTAGAAGACTCTTTGCTATCTATCATCCCATTCTATCACCATTCAGTACCACCTAAAATGCCAGTTCCTCAGATAGGCCTCCTGTAGATGCAAAAATCCTCAACAAAATATTAGCAAATCAAATCCAATGATACCATTATTAAGTAGGACTTATCCCAGGGATGCAAGGATTTTTCAGTATCCACAAATCAATCAATGTGATACACCACATTAACAAATTGAAGAATAAAAATCATATGATCATCTCAATAAATACAGAAAAAGCTTTCAATAAAATTCAACATCCATTTATGATAACAACTCTCCAGAAAGCAGGCATAGAGGGAAAATACCTCAACATAATAAAGGCCATATATGACAAACCCACAGCCAACACTGTTCTCGATGGTGAAAAACTGAAACCATTTCCACTAAGATCAGGAAAAAGACAAGGCTGCCCACTCTCACCACTATCATTCAACATAGTTTTGGAAGTTTTAGTCACGGCAATCAGAGAAGAAAAAGGAATGAAAGGAATCCAAATCGGAAAAGAAGAAGTAAAGCTGTCACTATTTGCAGATGACATGATACTATACATAGAGAATCCTAAAGATGCTACCAGAAAACTACTAGAGCTAATCAATGAATATGGTAAAGTAACAGGATACAAAATTAATATATAGAAATCGTTTGCATTTCTATACACTAGTAATGCAATATCAGATAGAGAAATTAAGGAAACAATCCTATATGCCATCTCATCAAAAAGAATAAAATACCTATGAACAAGACTATCTAAGAGGCAAAAGACCTGTACTGTGAAAACTATAAGACACTGATGAAAGGAACTGAAGATGACACAGACAGATGGAAAGATATACCATGTTCTTGGATTGGAAGAATCAATATTGTTAAAATGACCATACTACCCAAGGCAATCTACATGTTCAATGCAATCTATATCAAAATACCAGTGGCATTTTTCACAGAACTAGAACAAATAGTTTTAAAATTTGTATGGAAACACAAAATACCCTGAATAGCCAAAACAATACTGAGCAAGAAAAACGGAGCTGGAGGAATCATGCTCCCTAACTTCAGACTATAATTACAAAATCTAAACCCAAGAACAGAACTAAAATTTTGTCTTAGTCAGCTTGGGCTGCCAAACAAAAGACCATTTACTGTGTGACTTAAACCACTGACATTTATTTCTTACAGCTCTGGAGGCTGGGAAGTCCAAGATCAAGGTGTCTGCAGAATTGATATCTGATGAGAGAGCTCCTTCTTACAGAAGGCTTTCTTCCTTCTGTGTCCTCACAAGGTAGGGGAAAGGGACACTAATCCCGTCATGCGCCCCTACCCTCATGACCACATCTAAAACTTATTACCTCCCAAAGGCCTCACCTCCTAACACCATCACTTTAGGGATTCCAACTTCAACATATGAATTCTGGGAGGGGATGCAAACAAAAGTCCATAACAAATGGCTTTGCCAAAAAGAGGAGAGAGAAGTAAATATGCATGTTAATGTCTAACTGTATTTTTAAAAGGGCAAAGTAACTGCAAAATATAAAACGAAATAAGACATCTTACTTTATACCACTCAAAATCATGTAAATAAGTACTGCTAAAATAATAGCGTTTAGATTAATCCCTGGAGTAAATGAATCATTGCAACATTGATCAAAGAACAAATACAAAGCTACCTTTTGGCATTATAAGATTAATGAATAAAAGTAGTATTCCTTAGATATTTTAATTGGGTAATCACAGAATTAGAATACTTTCAGAAAGATTGAACAAATTTTATATAGATGTCTTGAATTAATGGAAGTTTAAAGTTGTATTTTTTTTAACTTTCAAAATACTCTTTTTAAAAACTTTAAAAATACTCTATTTCTAAACTTAATATGTAGTTAAAGGATCTGGATAACAGCAAAACAGCAAGGTAAAAGTTAAAACTTTCAATATCTCTGGAATTTACTGTCAAAAATCCTCCAGGATATTTTGGGAGAAACAAATGCATAAATAGCTCAAAAACGTACATTTTCTCATGCATGTAAAGCAGCCAAATATTTCCTTCTTCAGAAAGGGTTATGGTTTTTGTTTATGTTTTTGTTTTATTGGAAAATGTTTGAGCTCCTATGTAAATATCATTAATTGTGCAATAATAATTGTTTTCTGATACTACCTTTAATCTTTTCCTCCTAAATCATCTATAAAATTACACTTCTACAGAACAGTACAGTTTCTAAAGGCCGTTTCATAAGAAAAAAAAAGTTTCAGTGTTAAAAAGGATAAAGAATTATATAATTTTTCATTATTACAAAATTCAAAGAAACACAAGAGAGAAAAAAATGAAACCCAGAGCCTGTTAAAAAAAACTCTCTTCTTTGATCCTGTGCTAACACCCACGGTTTGTCCTACCCTATAGTTTTTATATCAGTTATGAAAATCTAAATTGTTCAACCAACCCTAGATATGTGTACATTTTTTTCTGTACAATCTGTAAACATGATTTGCAAGAAGTGTCAAAGAGAAGGAGAGATTAAGAAACTTCACTCCAAGGCTATAGGAGATAATAGTGAGAGCCAGGAACTGACACTAAGCAAAGCTGAACTCTAAGCCAGTCATTCTATTGCCTTCCAAGAGCCATGGATTAACTGGCATGAAGAATAAAAGATTAGGTCAAGGGAAATAGAATTACTGGAAAATGTAAAGGAAGTGAGGAGATAGAGATTATTTCATTGCCAAAAAGACTTAGCACCCTAACACTAAATCTGGTAGTAAAAGAGAAGCCTATTGAGTAGAAAAAATTCTATTTTCCATTGTGATACTTCAGCTATGATGAAAGAAGCTACCTAAACATAAAAATCATGTTTTAAAACAGGTATTTTCTTAATACAATGTGAAGGTGGCAAAAGCAATAAATCATGGGTTGTACCATCAATGAGCATAAACTCTAGTATGGAAGGCAAAATGTAAGTGACTATAAAAGGGTCTTAATAAAAAACATCAAGGAAGCAAGAAGATCAGGTAAGATAACTGGGTCAAGATGATAATATTCATTTGTTTAAACATATTATTGTTTATTATTATTAAAACAAACATAATATATACTTATATCATAATGATGTGGTTATAAATTGATAGTTTAATTTATAATATATTTTAAATTAAGTTATATATTGATATAATAAATATAACATATAATAAAATAATACTATTATTTTATGATGAGAATAGAAGAATCCACCTTATTCTACTAAAATGAAACAAGTCATTTTACTTAAGAGAATAAAAATCATTAAATTAGGTGTAATTTTTAACATATCAGTAATAATGATTTAGGATCAAAACTTCATTGTATTTCAGAATTATATTATACAAGGCAATATAATTAGACCAAAATTATTACATAGTCAGAGATTTCTTATTCCTGCATACTATTTTTAAAATCACAATAGCATTGCATTGCTCGTACATGTAGATACCTTTTAGAGAATACTTAATATACTGTGTTCTTTGTATATAAACATATGCTAATGTCATCCATATAAGAGTATCAGATTTTCATGTTCATAGAAACATAGTTTGTAGATTTTCTGTGCTTTTGTTTTTATCTTTCCGTTCTTCTGAGAATAATAGTGGTCTTTTGCAAACCGGAATTAGCACCACTTCCAATATTTATGGCTTTCTCCAAAAGACAAAGGGTATATGACTCAGTACAGATAGGATGTTAGCACTAAATGAAACTGCTGCACTTGTTCTCTGTGCTTTTTCTAATAATAATTGTCCCACCCCATTCTTCCCCGCCTAGAATTTTTAAGTAGATTTAGTGGGTGTTTTTGTACGGCATGTAAAATATAATCATTTATATTTTACCTTTAGAATCTAATTTCTCCTTCAACTAATAGTCTTTAGAGTGGATCATTCAAGATTTTCCCCCTTAGCTCCTATACTCCTGTTTAAATCATTATTTAGCACTTCTTAGAGTTCTTTATCTGATCATCATTTCTAAAAATCCTTGAGCATGACAGCCTCCTGAAATACCCACTAAAAAGCCATATACCTAGTTTCTGTAAAGGGACTAGACATGGTATTATTCTACTATAAATTGTCAGTCTCATCTCCCAGGCTTGTAGAGAGCACACACAATGATGCCATTCATTTACCAAGCCCACATTTATTAGAGCGCACTACTTAACATTATTCAGGAGGTGAGGCTCTCCTGTCAAAAGACCGAAGTGTCAAATGAAGTCTGCACATTCAGGAGATTTAAAGCAAAGACAGCTTTGGTCCAATAGGTATCCCTTTGTACTTAGAAACCTAACCCCAGATGTGTTAATCTGTAAAGCTGTAGAAGAGGTGTGATGGGGTTTCATAGATCAACCCAGTGAACATGTGGCAGACACATGGATATACTAGGTCATATCGCTTTGCAACATATCCACTCCTCAGAGAAATGATTTAAGGACAGCAATATCCTGAGGACTAGCCACTTAGCAATCATTTATTGAGTGCCTACTACAGTCTTCATCACAAATCAGGCAGAAATTGTCTTTGCAGCACATATTACTTTGAGGTCACTATTTTTTCTTCATACATAAGGCTTGATCTGAGGAATAAAGAATACCCATGTGGGTCTCCTCCCATAGTTAGTTTCACGTGAAACAACTTTGAGAAGGGCTCATGTGCAATTGTTTAAAGCTGACAATAAAATGGAAGGAGTGAACTCAGTAGTTCCACTCTGCTCTGTCTTGAGCCAAACTCCTTTCAAGATTTTTTTCTGTGTAACTACTGTTTTTCTGTGTAACTACTGTCTTGGAAAGATAATTCTCTAAAATTCAGACTGTTATTAAAGTTATTTAAGCAGACATGATTGGTTTCGTGTGTGTTACTAAAAGTTAGGAAAACTTAGCAATTAGAAGAGAAGGAAAAGGTCAAGGATTCTGTTAACAGGTTGTTGGTTTTTTTTTAAAGGATAAAGTTTAAATACATTTTTTGCCATTAACACCCTACTTCAAGAATTAAACCCAACCACAACTACCCCAAAAAAGAAAAGAAGTGTATCGTTCTGAGTACTTGATATATAACAACTTCTATACTTTATGCCAATTTTGGAAAGAAGTGAAAAAATACACGTAAAACGAGATTTTAACCTAGTTGGACTTGATGAGACAGAGAGGTACACAGAGACTACAGGAAGAGAGGCTTTGGATTTTTCTAAATTATCTCATCTTTTGCTTTGACCTGCACTGTCTTTTCACACCTAGAAATCTCCTGAAAGTAAATACACTATCTTACAGTATTCTGCATATGGTGAAAGATAGGTGGAAAAGTGCCTTTTGAATCCCTAGAATAAGCATTAAGGGAGAATAATTGTGCAACTTCCACATATACCCTTTGCTGATGACATCATTAGATCGTCCTAGCTACTGTTTAGCCAAGGCTGACCTCTGATCAAGAAACAGAGTTAGGAGAGAGGAAGAGGATAGGAGGAATAGGGGGGAGGGGAGGGACAAAGACAATGAATTATAATTAAAGAGAAGGAAAACATGTATTTCTTAGCCTGGCTTTCAATGCCACTAAACAGCAAAACCATAGAATATAATTCCAATTTTGTTTGTTTGTTTCTTTCTTTAGTCCACCACTCTAGTCAAAGAAGTCCTCAATGTTCACGTTGCATTTTCTCACATCTCCTCTTGTATCCAGTCATTTCTTTTCCTGGAATGCTCTTCTTCTCTCCCATACCAGAAGTGACCTTATTTCAAGGTGCACTTTAGATCCCATGTTCATGAAACCATTCCAGGTGGGGCCCCCTCAACATATTCTCTACCTTGTAGTTCAGTTCATTTGTTTTCAGGTATCACTCTTTAAATCTGGTCTTAGCACATCAGATTTCAGAGGAATATGGCGGTAGCTTGAACTCCAAAGGGTTTATCTCAACAGATAAATGAAATCTGGTGGTAGGCAGTGCAGAGGATGTAGAGCAGGGATCAGTAAACTACTGCTCTTTCTATGGGAATACAGTCCTAGCCATTCATGTACATATTGTCTGTGGCTCCTTTTCACTGCAATAGCAGAGATGAGTGGTTGCAAACCTTTACAGGAAAAGTTTGCCCACCCTCAGTTTAGATACTCCATTTCGTATTTGACATCACTGAGGATCCAAGCCTCCTCTACAATGTACTCCAATGTCCTCGGTAACAAATTTTTATCCTCATGGCTGGCCCAAAAAAGCAACCTGGGCACATTTAGGTAAGGATATCTCCATGAATAAGAATTGCACAGTTTCTTCCTCCCAGCTGGATTATAACTTGCCTGAGGATAAGAACCATACTTTATATTTACTTATATTCTTTATACTTTGCATTTAGAAAAGTGAGAAATAGTTTTATTAGGTCTACAAACAAATCAGAAGAAAAAACTCAGGGACATTTTTGATACTCTGTCTTCTTTTCTCAGAAATAAATTACCGATATTATTTTTTTACATGTTCCTTTGTTATCCATAATCTACAAATTCCACTTGGAAATAAAAAGGAACAGTGCTCTTCTAGCATGTCAAATAAAATGTAATCATGTCTTCTTGTCCTTCCTTCAGCATCATTATCATCATCATTATTATTTTAAATAAAACCAAGGATATTTCAAATGCCATTTTATTCTCACTGCTCTGTATTTTTCTAGTGTTCTTTTCTCTACATACCAAAAAGGTATTCCAGTGATTTCAAGAAAAGCTAGTTTTACATGATGGGTTCAGGGTTGGGGTGGGGGAGGGGTGAGAGGCATTAGATCCTAGTTGAAATAAACTATGTGTTTAATTATTTCACAGTTATCTCATAGACTGTAGTAAGATTAAAAAGTTGAAGCTGGTATAGAATTTGATTAATATGTGACCTCTTTCCCTTTTTTTTTTAAAGTGAAGAAAGGGGCGCTCTCTGTGAGGATAGCGGGGGCCAGGTGGGCCCACAGGTCCACATGGTATGGGCAGCCCACCAGCCCTTGCTTTCCATGCACCCAACTCCAAGGCTGCACCCCTCGCCCTGGCCTTATTTCACTTTTTAAGGACAGGATACTCATAAGGCTATAATGAATCTGACTAGGTTAATTATTTTTTAAGTTTTTGGTTTGGCTTTGCTTGGGTGTTTGTTTGTTTTTAAAAATAAGAATATTCACATGGAAGCAACCCGAGTGTCCATCAACAGACAATTAGATAGAGAAGATGTGATATATATATATATATATATATATATATATATATACACACACACACACAATGGAATATTAGCCACAAAAAAAGAATGAAATACTGCCACTGACAGCAACATGGATGGATCTAGAGAATATTATGCTTAGTGAAGTAAGGCAAAGACAAATATTATATGATTTCTCCTGTATGTAGAATCTAAAAAATAATACAAATGAATGTATTTGCAAAACAGAAACAGACTCACAGATATAGAAAACAAACTTGTGGTTACCAAAGGGGAAAGAGGATGGGGGAGGGACAGGTTAAGCGTATGGGATTAACAGATACAAACTAATATATATAAAATAGATAGGCAACAAGGATAATACTGTGTAGCACAGGGAATTATAGCCATTATCTTATATAACTTGTAATGGAGTATAACCTGCAAAAATACTGAAACACTATGCTGTACCTGAAACTAACATAATATTATAAATCAACTATACTTCAATTAAAAAGAATATATTAATGTGTAAAAAGTTTTTCAGTTGAATATCTGTTCTCACTGTGGTTGTGCTATGTGTAACATGTAAATTACACAACGATTGTTTTGGTCTGTCCATTTGTGGAAAGAATTAGGCTCAATAAAATGTAAAATATACATTAAAAAAAGAATATTCATAGAAAAGAACCACTGCAGAAATGGACTCATGTTTCTTTATCAGTTATGTGTAATGACAACCATCAGAGAATCTTAGGTAGAGACTTCTGAACTTTTTAATTTCAAAACTGTAACAATATCTGACTAAGAGATATAATATTATATATCTGTTTCTAACTAGGTAGTACATTTGATATTTCGTTCATATTGTTCTTATTCTTTGCAGGAAAAAACAAACAGGATAACTTCTTTAGTTGTCACAGGCTCTACAAGGTTATTAGGAAAGGCAAGAATATACAACTTCTGTAAAAAACAGTTTATCAGCATATACCATGTGTTTTGATTTTGGAAAGGCATTCACACTCCTTTGATATGAATTATATGGTGGAAATACTAACTTAAACAGGTATTACAAGTGCGAAAACAAAAGTGTTCTCCATCCTACATCATGTCTCTGCTTCACTCTGATAACTGGTGACAATGGTCTTGCCTTGAGGAAGTCATTTAGTTTACTTTGATCCTTACAACGCACAAGAAATACTTTCATCATTGACAATGATTTGTTATGCATTTGACTTTTTGATGAAGTAGAGGGATAAATCCCTCCTTGTTCTACTAGCATGATGGCACAGGTTTTCAAATTACATGTTTGTTTTCTAGTACAATACAAGTGACACTAGAGAAGGCAATTTATTCTAAAACCATAGCATAAACGCCTATATTTTCAAGGAACTGATGTAATCAAGTTGATAAACCATGAACCAGGCTTATTTAAATGAGTTGTCTTTTGGCATATGGAGAGAAGTATTTTCTGTTATGGAGATCAAACAAGCTGTTAGTGAATCACAGAAGACAAATATAGAAAATTGCCTTGAGAAACCACATTTCAGGAGAATCCGTTGCCCATAGCCATGATAAAAGAACAACTGGAATAATCAGAAAGAAATGTGTCTTAGTAATAGGTTCTAAATATTGTTCTAAACAAATTAAATATTAATCATGCCAATAGCATAAATGTTTGAATAACTGAAGTATTTTTAGTACTGCCAAAGCCCTACAATATTAAAACTGTGTTTCTAGGAGTAATGGTGGATTAGATTCTCTCACTGCTCCCATCATTGAAAAATAACTGAAAGTGCTGAATAAAATATTTTTCTAATCGTTTAAAACACATTAATGAACTGACAAAAGCACTGAGGAACACAAAGAGGTTAAAAAGAAAGTAGAAGCTGTATCTCAGAGAATTAAGCAGAGCACTGAGTCTCACAAATGGAGAGAAAGATTTTGTTGACCAAGAGAAATTCAGCTTTAGTTTTCATAGGCTTTAAGAAATGGATACCTAAAGAAAAGCCCAAGCAACATCCAAGGTAGAGAGGCTACTAGAAAACTTCCAGATAGCCCTGGGAACTCAAAGGCCTTCACCTTTGATTTAAAGGTGAATTAGAAATAATCCTGGATCCCAAATGTCTACTATGGACGATTTTCAGAAAACTGGCCAAGCAAAAACTTAGTGGTGAGTTTGAGGTGGTATCTGCTGGGAATTTATAACCATAAGTGTGTCTTCCCTCAGTTTACAACCAGTTCAAAAAGCTTCAAGTTAAGAGTTTGATTTAAAGAGGTCTTGGATTGGAAATGCCTCAGACCTCTAGAAGGAACAAATGTAAATCATTACTGGAGGAAAAACTTCCATATAAATTCTTAATATTGAACACAAAAAAGTTTTCAGTAAATAGGAAGATTCAGTCAAAAAAACAAACACACAAGGAAACAAAACATCATGAGGGACAACAATAGCAGTCCTTCAAAAGACATGAGGTGTTGGGATTGTCAGATATAAAATACCATGTAATTGTACTTTACACAATTTAAAGAAATAATATAATTTAAAAGTCTAAAGCCAAAATATAATAGAATGACAAAGGAACAAAAGGCAAAAAATTAATTACCAAATATATTTGAAATGTAAACAAATAGTTCTAGAAATAAAAAAAAGACATTAAAAAGTCAATGAATGAGATTAATAGACTAGAATAGTTGAAGACAGAAATAGTAAATTCCTATATATATATATATATATATATATATATAAATCCAAAGGGCAGCACAGAAATACAAAGATGTAGTTATAAAAAACAGTGTTTGAAAGATGCAGACCAAGTGACAGTTCAACTTATATTCCATTGCAGCTGCATAAAGGGAAAAAGAAAATAGTGCAGAAGCAATTTTAAGAGTAATGATAGAAATTTTGACAAAAGTTGAAGAGCACCAATACAGATTCAAGAAGGCCAATGTATTACAAACAGGATAAATAAGAAGAAATCCATACCACAGTGGCAGTAGAGAACACAGACAAAAAGAGAAAATCATAAAATAGCCAAACAGAAAAACACAGATTGCTTAAAAGGAAGGGTATTTAGAATGACAGCTAACTTACTGACAGCAACAGGAAGAATACAGTGAAATAACATCATCAGTGTACTGAAAGAAAACATCCATCAACTTCAAATTAGATAGTTTGCAAAAAATATTATAAAGGCTATACTTCAGGAAGAGGGAAAGTGACCCAATATAAAATGTTTAAGTCATGAAAAGGAATGACAATTTTAAAATGGTAAATATGTAAGACTAAACAAAAAAATAACTCTTTACAACATTAATAATTACGACTTGATGATTTTTTTTAAATACAAGAGATAGGGCTTCCCTGGTGGCGCAGTGGTTGAGAGTCAGCCTGCTGATGCAGGGGACATGGGTTTGTGCCCTGGTCCAGGAGGATCCCACATGCTGCAGAGCGGCTGGGCCCGTGATCCATGGCCGCTGGGCCTGTGCATCCAGAGCCTGTGCTCCGCAATGGGAGAGGCCACAACAGTGAGAGGCCCGTGTACCGCAAAAAAAAAAAAAAAAAAGATTAACGTATGAGACAAAAAATAGTACATAAATCCAGAGGATTCATGACAAGGAAAAAGTTTTTTAGTTGTTGTATCATTTGTGAGGCTTATGGTACTGATTAGCTTTAGATTCTGATCAATTAAAAAATCAATAATAGCAAGAGTAAAAGAATGTCAATTTTCTTACAATTCCATAAAGGTTAAAATGAGCCAAGATCCCAGCATTTTAGAATAATTTGAAGGGAGTTACTAAAAAGACAATTAAAAGGGGATGAGTATAATGCAGGGGAACCTAAAGGGAGAGTTCAGTATATTGGGCTCTTACCACCTCCAGACCCAATGGGATGAGGGAAGAATCCTCAAGGAGAAAAGCCTACGGAGGTGGCTTCCTTGAGAGGAACTGTAAACATGAATAAGGTGACAAAGTCAACCTGAGAGGACCACACAAAGTAATAAATACCCTGAATCCTTCTGCTATCTATCATCATTGCACTGCCAGTGTTTGTTGTTAACTGAATCCAACCAGGAAATAGATGGCAAAGAAATATATTGATGTAGTTCTTACATGTCAGTCTCCTGAGGCAGAGACTATGATGGAGAAGGCAAGACAATGGATGTTGAGAGTAAATAGATTTCTAGGATTCATATTTGAATAAGCTTCACTGCTGCTTTTTTTTTTTTTTTTTTTGTGGCAGCAGACAATAGGAAGAACAGATAGTTAAAATGTGGTGGATGCACACCATGAAATTCTAGGCAACAACTAGAAGGCAGACAAGACGCACAGTGACTAAAAACACAAATTTTAAAGTGAAAAAAAAAAAAGTAAAGAAGATGGAGAGATCTGACACAATAACATTTATCTAAATTAAAACTACATGCACAACAGCAAAGGAAACCATAAACAAGATGAAAAGACAACCCTCAGAATGGGAGAAAATATTTGCAAATGAAGTAACTGACAAAGGATTAATCTCCAAAATATACAAGCAGCTCATGCAGCTCAATATCAAAACAACAAACAACCCAAACAACCCCCAAATGGGCAGAAGACCTAAATAGACATTTCTCCAAAGAAGATATACAGATTGCCAACAAACACATGAAAGGATGCTCAGCATCACTAATCATTAGAGAAATGCAAATCAAAACTACAGTGAGGTATCACCTCACACCAGTCAGAATGGCCATCATCAAAAAATCTAAAAACAATAAATGCTGGAGAGGGTGTGGAGAAAAGGGAACCCTCTTGCACTGGTGGTGGAAATGTAAACTGATATAGCCACTATGGAGAACAGTATGGAGGTTCCTTAAAAAACTAAAAATACAACTACCATACGACCCAGCAATCCCACTACTGGGCATATACCCTGAGAAAACCATAATTCACAAAGTCATGTACTGCAATATTCATTGCAGCTCTATTTACAATAGCCAGGACATGGAAGCAACCTAAGTGTCCATCGACAGGTGAATGGATAAAGAAGATGTGGCACATATATAAAATGGAATATTTCTCAGCCATAAAGAGAAACAAAATTGAGTTATTTGTAGTGAGGTGGATGGACCTAGAGACTGTCATGCAGAGTGAAGTAAGTCAGAAAGAGAAAAACAAATACTATATGCTAACACATACATATGGAATCTAAAAAAAAAACAAAGGTTCTGATGAACCTAGGAGCAGGACAGGAATAAAGACACAGACGTAGAGAATGGACTTGAGGACACGGGGAGGGGGAAGGGTAAGCTGAGACGAAGTGAGAGAGTGGCATGGACATATATACACTACCAAATGTAAAAAATAGGTAGCTAATGGGAAGCAGCCTCATAGCACAGGGAGATCAGCTCAGTGCTTTGTGACCACCTAGAGGGGTGGGATAGGGAGGGTGGGAGGGAGACGCAAGAGAGAGGGGATATGGGGATCTATGTATACATATAGCTGATTCACTTTGTGATACAGCAGAAACTAACACAACATTGTAAAGCAATTATACTCCAATAAATATGTTTTAAAAAATACATGCATACAGAAACCATCCACATTTTGTAAAACCACGTAAAATCAAAAAAATTCATATGAGGTAAATTATGAGGAAAAATAAGGAAAAAGGAATATATATAAAAATATGTACATAGTACAAGAGAGGATTTTGCACACAACCACTGGTAATAATGATAATGTGCCATGAACTGAGGAATATAATTAATTCAGTGAGAAAACATACTTGATAAATCCAAAAGAAAACAAGAGGAAAACATTATGTTGGAAATAAATCTATCTTTGATTCCAACAATTATAAGATTACATAAAATATTATTAACTCTAAGAGAGGGATACTAATAATGAGAAAAGTTTCAATTCTCCAGAAAAATGTAAAGATTCGGGCTTCCCTGGTAGCGCAGTGGTTGAGAGTCTGCCTGCCAATGCAGGGGACGCGGGTTTGTGCCCCGGTCCGGGAAGATCCCACATGACGCTGAGCGGCTGGGCCCGTGAGCCATGGCCACTGAGCCTGCGCGTCCGGAGCCTGTGCTCCGCAACGGGAGAGGCCACAACAGTGAGAGGCCCGCGTACCGCAAAAAAAAAAAAAAAAAAAAAAAAAAAAAGTAAAGATTCTGACATAGTATAGACTAATAACTTCTGAGCATACAAGGTAAAAATTAATAAAACAAGAGAAACTGACAAATTCGTAATTGTACTGGTAGATTCTGACACATGTAATTATTGATTAAGCAAACATAATAAATCATTAGTCATATGGAAGAGGTAAACAGAAACATTTATAGATGATCAACACACACAGATATAACAACGCACCCTAAAATTTCAGAACACATATTAGATTCAAGCTTACATAAAGGATTCTTTCTCATTCTGGTAATAATGGTTCTCTTATTATAGACCAACCCTGACAAAATATAAAAACTATCAGTCCAAAGACATTTAAGACACAGTAACGCAATGAAGATTTAATGGACAAGTATCTTGGAGGAAGTGAAAAACAGCCCACTTCAGCTTCATTCATTCCCACTTTTATTCTCAACATGTTTGCTGATTTGCTAAAAGCACAACTTTCAGCAATCTTAAGGGGCTATGGAGCCAACAATTAGTGTAACTGATCCTTCCATAGAGGAAAAATCCCTAATAAGTGCCTCATGCTTTCAGCTGGAACTAATGAAAGGCTACATGCTAGGAATAGAATTGAACCAGAAATAGAGCAGATCTCGTAAGACTGAGGCTCAGCCTCTAATTATATCCCTTCTAGGGGACAAGAAAACATCCAGAGAATCATATTACCACTAAAACTTTTCTTACACCATGTTCAGCATCACTAAAAAATTACCCAAAACACTAGGTCACAAGACCATATGATCAAGCAAGATGAGAAACATGGTAGAAAAACACTTGG
This sequence comes from Orcinus orca, assembly GCF_937001465.1. Taxonomy (NCBI): domain Eukaryota; kingdom Metazoa; phylum Chordata; class Mammalia; order Artiodactyla; family Delphinidae; genus Orcinus; species Orcinus orca. The sequence goes on along the minus strand of NC_064576.1, from coordinate 16,468,250 downwards.
AGGTCACCCAGATGTTGGCGTTATCACAAACAAAATATATTTATTTTGTCTAGTAAACAAAATAATAATTTGGAAAGTGTCATTTGATAACTGAAAACTATTAAAAAAAGAATCAAATATGTATTCTTAAATGAATACATATAAAGTTGAAATAAAGTTTAAGGAACATAGGAGGCAGGATTAAGACGTCAGAGTACGAAGACTCTGAGCTCATCTCCCCCAGTGGAACACAGCAAAACTGCAACGACATGTAGAACAACTCAAATGATCTGAAGACTAACAGAACAGCCCTTCTACAAGCAAGACTATAAAGATAGAACAATACACAGTATAGTAGGAAGGGAGGAGAAGCAATCTAGTTAGGACCCACACGTCTAGCAGGAGACCCAGAAGAGGAGGGGGGATTATAGGCTCAGGAATCATCTCTAAAGAGCAAGGGGTTCAAGTCCCATATTAGGCATGCCAGCCTCGGGGTCCAGCACAAGGAAGAAAAACCCCATTAGCTGGTTTGAAAACAGAGTGGGGCTTACCAGAGAGCTGTGAGAAACTGAGACTCCACTCTTGAATAGTGCATGGATGAACTTCCCAGCTCCCTGCCCCAGCACAGAGGCAGCAGATTGAAAACTGTCTGGTGCTCTGGCCAGCCTGCCAGGACTGCCACTGCACACCACACGCAGCCAGGACCAAGCTCCTGCCCCAGCCCCTCCTCTCTGGCACCATCACCATCGCATGCACACACATGAGAGGAAAAGTGGAACAAGCTCAGAAGTGCAGCTGTAACCCAGCAGGCCCCAAACAAGCCTCAAACCAAGGCAGAAACAACCATCCCCATCACACGTGTGCATGCACTGGGACAAGAAGAGCCAGCTCAAAAGTGCAGCCCAAGGGGCTTCCCTGGTGGGGCAGTGGTAGAGAGTCCGCCTGCCGATGCAGGGGACACGGGTTCGGGAAGATCCCACATGCCACAGAGCGGTTGGGCCCGTGAGCCATGGCCGCTGAGCCTGCACGTCCGGAGCCTGTGCTCTGCAATGGGAGAGGCCAAAACAGTGAGAGGCCCGTGTACCGCAAAAAAATAAAATAAAATAAAAATAAAAAGATATATGTGTTATCATATATACATAACATTCATCAAGGTGCAGATTTAAAAATTATGAACATATATATCATACTCAATAGCATCAAAATATATGATGCCCTCAGAAATATATCTAATAAAAGATGTGTATGGCATTTATAAAGAAACTTATAAAGCATTACTATAAGGCATTAGAGAATTAAATAATCTAGAAAATGTACTATAATCATGGATTGGATGACAATATTATAAAGGTGGCACTTTTCCCCAAATTAATCTATACAGTCAAAGTTATTTCCAATCAAGACATTTCAAATCAAAATCACAACTTTGGAGGAAACAGAATGAATGTCACCAGCTAATTTTATAATGTATATCAAAGAACAGAAAACTATAAACAGACATTCTGAAGAATTAGAGAAAGGTGAGAAGATTTGATTCACAAGGCAACAAAATGATACCTTTAAATAATGGCATTTTTGTATTAGTGCAAAGATGGACACATTTGACCATGAAGATCCCCAAAATAAGACACATGTCTATGGCAGAGCAGGTATTACAGATACCTGGGAAAAGAAAGAGACGATTTGATAAAAGATACTTGCACATTTGGGTATCCATGTGTGGAATAAATATGAAATTAGACCGCTACCTGACACCATCCACAAATACTGTTTTCAGGTAAATTAAAGCAAATGTAAAAGGCAAAATTTTGAAAGACAGTAAAATCTATTCATCAATTCAAGGAAGGGAGGGGTTTCTTAATCAAGGCACAAAAATAGACAGCAAAAGAGAAATAATGAGAAATTTGATGACTAAAGAATTTCTCTTCATCAAGACATCATATAATAAAAAGAAGAACCACAAACTAGGAGTATTTGTGGCATATTAGTACTCAGATATATAAAAACATCTACACATAAATAAAGAAAAAATAATGTAATAAGAAGAGCACTTAATACTCACCACCCCAAGTGTTGTAAAGGATGAAAAACAACTAGAACAATTTATTTAGTGCTGGTGGGATAACATATTCTTGAAAAAAAAAATAAGCAAATTGCAAACAAACATAAATTCATTTATATGAAATCCAAAAACTTAGAAAATGAAGCCAAACATCATTTAGGGAAATAAACATATGTAGTACAACTATAAAGAAAACCAAAGTATAAGGTAATGATTAAGGCATAGGCCAGGTAGTGATTACCTCTGATGGATGCACTGGGGAATTCAAAGATAACGGTTATGCTCTTTTTTGTTAAACTTCGTTCAATATCTCATAATTCTTGATATCTGACATCTGTCTTATAAATAATCCTTTGTAACTATTCAAATTGTAAGCACAGTTTTCAAGAAGAGTTTAGGTATTCTCCTAGACCGACTCTAAGTGGCCACAATAGTTTGCCAATAATTTCCCAGAAATGGTATACTGGCTCCACAGCCTAGACAGAATCTTTCACAATATTTGGAACTTAGCAACTTCTGGCAACCAAAGCCTTTCTTTTTTAAATACAGGTTTTCATTAGGTATCTATTTTATACATATTAGTGTATACATGTCAATCCCAACCTCCCAATTCATCCCACCACCACCATCCACCCCCCCACCCTGCTTTCCCCCCTTGGTGTCCATACGTTTGTTCTCTACACCAAAGCCCTTTTGTAAACTTATGCAGTGTATTATTGGCAGAAGTTTATAACGGCTAATCAAGAGGAAATCCTTCCAATGGGTCTCGGAATGTCCAATAATTAGTCATAAATTATTATGGATTTTTAAAGAAATGTATTCACAAAGGAAGACAAGCCTCTTAGCATGGAGTAAATTCTAACAGGGCGCCCACGAACCCAAACCCATGGGATATTATAGCCCTGCCTTACGGAGATGGATATGTGAATTGAATTTTATGAACTAAAGGTGGCTTCCTTTTAGCTAGCTTAACAATGATCATAACTTAATTTTTCAATATTAAAACTCAGATGAGAAGCAATACTTTCTATATTAAAGTCTGTGCACCAGAAGCTGGCTGAAGGCTTCCAGTGGAGGGCAGGCAGAAGGAGTTCCTGACAAAGTGATATGACTTCACACCTCTCCTGAGCCCCCAAATATATTCTTTATAGCCTGCTGCTACCTCAAATTCTCCTCTCATGTTTAATATCTCTAGAAAGGTGACAATCATCCCTTAGAGAAAGAAGTTTATAACGTCCTTTCCTGAGAGAAATAAATCACAGAGTGAGTCAAATGATGACAAGAAAGAGGAAGGACTCAAGTCCAAAGTCATCTGGCTTCATAACTAAGGGCAGCAGAGAAACATACGGCATTTAAGTGGTGAAACATACAGAAGGGAGAGACAGGCGAAGAGAAGTTTATTCCAGCTTGCAAGGCAAATTTCACCTATTTTATCACATTCCAACATTTCATAAAAATTCTTATAAGCTCTACATTCACTGAGCTGAAAAGAGTGCAGTAGTGCAGAGGGAGAAGCAAACTATGTTTACCTTCAACAAAAATGTATGAGCTAACTGCTAACAACCAGGATTTTGATTGAGTGGTAAAGGAAATGAGTTGTATTTTCTTAAATATTGTTTATTTACTTGACCTACAAAGGAAGGTTTTGGTTTTTATTTTTTTCTTTTAGGTCTACGTGTTTCTATGTAAAGCTCAACCTGTAAAAATTTATCTGGAAACCAAGAAAGAAAATCAGCCCATCTGAATATGTAATTGCCCCCCTTTAACATGTTATCTCTTTCTTCATAATTGATGTAGGTGAAAGATGAAAGAAACAGTATGAAACTGACTTTAAACTCTACTGCTAATCCAGACACTATAAGGCCTCTGTCTATATGGCAGTCCCATGTGACGACTGAGCACTTCACACATGGCTGCTATGACTGAGGAACTAAATTTTAAAATTAAATTTAAATTTGAAAACTAACACTGAATTTCATTGTTGGAAAAAAGTTTGAAGTATGCTTAGAATAATTCGAGTACGTGAATCTGCTTTTTCGACTTTAAATTTGATGTCATATACAAGTTAAGTATTTCTCATGAAAATTTAGCATCCAAGGTGAGATGTACTTTACGTACACACTGGATTTCATAAATTTTGTACAAAAAAAAGCATGAAATAAATCATTACCAATTTTTAAATTGAATACGTGTTGAAATGATGGTATTTTTGATATTTGGGATCAAGTAAAATATATATATTACTAAAATTAATTCCACTGATTACTTTTTACCTTTTGTAATGTGGCTCCAGGAAAAATGTAAGTGTCATGTGTGCCCCCTGCTATGTTTCTCTTGGACAGTACAGCTGCGAAGGACAAATTTGGTAGTGTAGAATACATAGAATATATTTAAGCCTGGGCTCCTTCAGTTTATACTTATGTGAACAATTCACTTAACCTTTCTGAACTTTATTTTTTATGTAAATCAAGGTAATAATGTTGAGCAAACAAGACTGTTATAAGGCTTAAATAAAATACCTTATGTAAAGGCCTTTAGAAAACCCCAAAGTACTGGGCAGATGCCACTTATTTTCAGATATTTTATTTTTAGTCAAGTGTACATTTGAATTGCAATGCTAAATGAAGGTTAAGAGTTAGTCGACCTTCTATTTAATCACTGTGAAAAGCAAGGTTGGCCCTTACTAAGCTGTAAAACTCTATGCCAAGAAGTTTCCAAAATACCAAGAACCTATTTTATAGCAAAGTGCTGATTTTTAAGGTAGAAAAAGTCAGGTTCTTTAATATTTGGGCCACCCTAGTGGTTGCCTTTAACACGTTAAAGCTATTGCCTGCAATCCACTTTAGTAAATTTGTTTTATTGGTGAGTTGAACAGAAAAACAGCAGAATAGAGTATAAGGCATTGAGGACTTCCAGTAGGTGCCAAAGTGAATCAGGTCCTGTTTTCTTCGCAGAACAGGCACAGGAGAGGAACTATATGTACAATAGACAAAACTAAATAGTAGTTTCATTCATCTTATTTAACAGATCAATCTCCACTGGAAGAGTGGGCTGGTTAAATATTGGTGTAGAATGGAAAAATTTGAGAAAAAGGCACAAGGCTATTCTAAATATTAAGACAGAGGTGACTCTGAAAATAACCTCTGAGCAGCCTGCATTTTACAGAAAGCCTCACTTTAAAGGTGATGTGGAAATAGCTAGCTCTCCTGCATACTGTAATCAATTTACATAAGTCATGTTCTCTCTGTTAATCAATGACATGTCAATAAATTGATTTAAGTGGCCCCATTTTGCATTGAAAAACCTTGGTCAACAATGACAACAACAACAAGGGCCTGAGTGAAGGACTGTATTTCCAGCAGCTTCCTTACCAAATGCATTCTACTGCCAATCCGTGAACTTTGTCCAAAGTCTACAGTGTAGACCGAAATTATTTACTAAAGAAAAGGAACTTGCCCTACTTGGCTTACATTATATCTTATTATGTGTACTCCTTCTTTCCAAGAATGGTTAACTCTTTTCTTATCAAATGGAAAATTCACAGCCGAAGCTCTTCGAGAGTGATGACCTTCACTATTTTATCATATTTTTGAATGATTCTGAGGTTACAAGTAGATTTGAGTTACAAGATTTCAGCTAAAAACGCCCTCGCTCTTTCGGTAATATTGGAAACGTAATTCTTGACCACTCACTTCTAGTTTCCTAGAACACCATAAACCCCTTGGACAGCCAGAGGCTAACCCACTATAATTCTCTTCTCTGCCCTTTCTGCTAAGCACTGATGTTTGTGCCTTTCCTAGTTTCCTGTCTAGTGAGATTATTCATGTGGTTTCTATGTTAAGCATAGGTGGAAACTCTGTGACTTTTGATTGCTGACTCTTTCTTTGGAAGCAAGTCACAATGTAAGGAAAAGGAAAACATGTCACAAAATTAGTACGATAAATAAAATGGTTCACTTTTTAAAGTTATCATTTAGGAAGAGAAATATAAAATTTCCAGAAAAAGCTTTAAGCATTTTGTTTTCATTTTTAACAGTAGTGCTAATAGTGAACATTTATTGGACATCACGTCAAGTGCCAAAGATGAGTTATCTTTGATTCTCACAACCATCTTAGAACATAGGTACTACTATTGTATAGACTTCAAGGGCTCTCTGCAACCTAAAGAGATTAAAATCTCACACGACTGCTGTGTGGGAGAATCCATTCTTCAGTCATTCAGGCACCCAGGATGATAGAGGTTCCATCTTTACCCGTTCTCCAAAAACGCTAGTCTTGGGGAAGGGAACACAGTGATTCTGCACTGGTTTTTTAAGCTTCCATCTTGAAATGATACACAGTTCTACTCACATTTCATTAGCTAACACAAATTACATGGCCACATCCAACTTCAAAAGGAGAGACAAAATGAAATTCTCCCTTGTACCCAGAATAAGAACTGGAACCATTGTAAACAGCATTAGTGACCACCACACATATTAAAGATATGCTACCTAAGTGATTTTGTTCTAGTCTAGGCGTTATATGAACACAATTTAATATTTTATACCTTATGTTTCACCTGTAACCACATGCCAATTCCTGTAATTTACTTATTGACATATGCTATACTTTCAATGTAGAGATAAAATTTCCCTAAGAAAATGTCTATAACTTGGAATACAATAATAAACACTTATCTTGAAAATCCCTCTTTATTTTTTTCATTGTATAGTTGAAACAGAGACTTGGAGATGCTTATAATAACCCATATTACCCCACTTTTCTCCCTGAATATCCTTTCCAAATAGATTATCCTGCATCATAAATAGCCTTCAAGTTGGTGTTCTTATGCTTCTCCTACATCATAAACATAATTTTAAAAATTAAGAATTTCAGTCCCTCTCCTTAGTTTCTTTACTCCCTGTTTCCATACATAAGCAACTAGCTTCTTTTCTTTTTTCTCTTCTTTTCTTTCTTTGGAGTTATGTGCCACCTAGGAATTGTTGCATAAGGGATATAGAAATTCCTGTGAGTGATATTTAGGTGTGGTCCTGACGTGACCTTGACATATTAATTCACATAAAAAGCTTTAAACCTTTATATTTTCTAGTAAATTTTTATTCACTTGTTTAATAATTTCCTGTTCTATAGTTGTAAAAATATTTCACATCCTACAGTGTTTGGTTGGCATTGTGGAATCCTTCTCTCCACATTCTTCCCATGATAACACCATAAAATATTTTAAGTGTCCTCTGTGATATTTTATTCATTTTATTGAAACCTGAGAGAATATGAACATAACATATGGGCAATGACTAGAATTGTTAGAGAATAAATAATTCAGAAAATAAATATTAAAATTCTGTAAGGTTAAACTTTGTTCTTTTGTGTGGTGAAACACTAAAAACAGCTTGAGTTATTTTGTACGGTGTCTGGCCGCAATAAAAAAAAAATGCTCTAAAGGAAAAAGAAATATGAAAAAAAACCCAAAATAAACTCTTTTAAATTTTGTTTCTTCCAGTTTTCTTAGCATTTTATTCTGATTTCATGATAATTATCTTATTCTTTTGATTAAAAAAATGATTTCATTAGTCAACAAATTTTGATTGTTTCCCTGTTATAAGCTACATATAGATCTGTTCTACTAGAAATGATTTAAAAGGCGATGTGACCATCACCACATTTTAAGGATAAAGCTCTTTATTTAATTACATTTTAAAAAGCAACAAATGATTTCATCACTAGTCTAAAAACATGATGAAAACAACTTGTGAAAAACTTACGTTGACGTCCTATATCTAAACTGGAAAGTTGTTCCAGAATATAAAACACTGATTTTTCTTTTATTAGTCTTCTTTGTCATCAGAAGTGATGTCAATGTAAGTAATATAATTTTATTTTAGTACTTTATTAGTAATTTTATGAGTATAATTAACTGTGCCTGATTAAAATCTATTTGGCCTGGCACTAAATTTCAAGAAAACCTCTAAGCATATAAGTAGATATATATAAAAGAACTGAATTTTAATATTTGTGTTATTTAGATTATATTCTAAAATGTATCTTGCTGTATATTAACATATAAATTTAAAATAATAAGATGATCTACATTAATCCAAAGCTACAATAATTGTTATATTTCCCTTCACATTTATCAATTTTTCTTTTTCCCTCCTCAACTGAAAAGTCTGGGAACAATAATAACCCTCTAGAGAATTTTTTTTTAAACATCTTTATTGCAGTATAATTGCTTTACAGTAGTGTGTTAGTTTGTCCTGTATAACAGAGTGAATCAGCTATATGTATATATATCCCCATATCCCCACCCTATTGCATCCCCCTCCCACCCTCCCTATCCCACCCCTCTAGGTGGTCACAAAGCACCGAGCTGGTCTCCCTGTGCTATGTGGCTTCTTCCCATTAGCTATTTTACATTTGACAGTGTACATATGTCCATGCCACTCTCTCACTTCATCCCAGCTTACCCTTCCCCCTACCTGTGTCCTCAAGTCCATTCTCTACACCTGCGTCTTTATTCCTGTCCTGTCCCTGGTACTTCAGAACCATGTTTTTTTTAGATTCCATATATATGTATTAGCATACGGTACTTGTTTTTCTCTGACTTACTTCACTTGTGTGACAGACTCTAGGTCCATCCACCTCACTACAAATAACTCAATTTCATTTCTTTTTATGACTGAGTAATATTCCATTGTACATAAGTGCCACATCTTCTTTATCCATTCATCTGTCGATGGACACTTAGGTTGCTTCCATGTCCTGGCTATTGTAAATAGTGTTGCAAAGAACATTGCGGTGCATGACTCTTTGAATTATGGTTTTCTCAGCATAAATGCCCAGTAGTGGGATTGCTGGGTCGTATGGTAGTTGTATTTTTAGTTTTTTAAGGAACCTCCATAATGTTCTCCATAGTGGCTGTATCACTTTACATTCCCACAACCAGTGCAACAGGGTTCCCTTTTCTCCACACCCTCTCCAGCATTTATTTTTTGTAGATGTTTTGATGATGGCCATTCTGACTGGTGTGAGGTGATACCTCGTGGTAATTTTGATTTGCATTTCTCTAATGATTAGTGATGTTGAGCATCCTTTCATGTGTTTTTTAGCAATCTATACACCTTCTTTGTAGAAATATCTACTTAGGTCTTTGGCCCATTTCTGGATTGGGTTCTTTGTTTTTTCGATATTGAGCTGCAAGAGCTGCTTGTGTATTTGAGAGATTAATCCGTTGTCAGTTGCTTCATTTGCAAATCTTTTGTCCCATTCTGAGGGTTGTCTTTTCGTCTTGTTTATAGTTTCCTTGGCTGTGAAAAAGCTTTTAAGTTTCATTAGGTCCATTTGTTTATTTTTGATTTTATTTCCATTTCTCTAGGAGGTGGGTCAAAAACGATCTTGCGGTGATTTATGTCATGGAGTGTTCTGCCTATGTTTTCCACTAAGAGTATTATAGTGTCTGGCTTTACATTTAGGTTTTTAATCCATTTGGAGTTTATTTTTTTATACAGTGGTATGGAGTGTTCTAATTTCATTCTTTTACATGTAGCTGTCCATTTTTCCCAGCACCACTTATTGACGAGGCTGTCTTTTCTCCATTGTATATTCTTGCCTCCTTTATCAAAGATAAGGTGACCATATGTGCGTGGGTTTATCTCTGGGCTTTCTCTCCTGTTCCATTGATCTATATTTCTGTTTCTGTGCTGGTGCCACACTGTCTTGATTACTGTAGCTTTGTAGTATAGTCTGAAGTCCTGGAGCCTGATTCCTCCAGCTCTGTTTTTCTTTCTCAAGATTGCTTTGGCTATTCCGGGTCTTTTGTGTTTCCATACAAATTGTGAAATTTTTTGTTCTAGTTCTGTGAAAAATGCCGTTGGTGGATTGATAGGGATTGCATTGAATCTGTAGATTGCTTTGGGTAGTAGAGTCATTTTCACAATATTGATTCTTCCAATCCAAGAACATGGTGTATCTCTCCAAGTGTTTGCATCATCTTTAATTTCTTTCATCAGTGTCGTATAGTTTTCTGCATACAGGTCTTTTGTCTCCATAGGTAGGTTTATTCCTAGGTATTTTATTCTTTTCATTGCAATGGTAAATGGGAATGTTTCCTTAATTTCTCTTGAAGATATTTCATCATTGGTGTATAGGAATGCCAGAGATTTCTGTGCATTAATTTTGTATCCTGCTACTTTACCAAATTCATTGATTAGCTCTAGTGGTTTTCTGGTAGCATCTTTAGGATTCCCTATGTATAGTATCATATCATCTGGAAACAGTCACAGTTTTACTTCTTCTTTTCTGATTTGGATTACTTTTATTTCTTTTTCCTTTCTGATTGCTGTGGGTAAACCTTCCAAAACTATGTTGAATAATAATGGTGAGTGTGGGCAACTTTGTCTTGTTCCTGATCTTAGTGGAAATTGTTTCAGTTGTTCACCATTGAGAATGATGTTAGCTGTAGGTTTGTCATATATGGCCTTTATTATGTTGAGGTAAGTTCTCTCTATGCCTACTTTCTGGAGAGCTTTTATCATAAATAGGTGTTGAATTTTGTCAAAAGCTTTTTCTGCATCTATTGAGATGATCATATGGTTTTTCTCCTTCACTTTGTTAATACGGTTTATCAATCACATTGACTGATTTGCGTATACTGAAGAATCTTTGCATTCCTGGGATAAACCCCACTTGATCATGGTGTATGATCCTTTTAATGTGCTGTTGGATTCTGTTTGCTAGTATTTTGTTGAGTATTTTTGCATCTATGCTCATCAGTGATATTGGCCTGTAGTTTTCTTTTTTTTTTTCTTTTTTTTGTCTGGTTTAGGTATCAGGGTGATGGTGGCCTCGTAGAATGAGTTTGGGAGTGTTCTTCCCTCTGCTATATTTTGGAAGAGTTTGAGAAGGATAGGTGTTAGCTATTCTCTAAATGTTTGATAGAATTCACCTGTGAAGCCATTTGGTCCTGGGCTTTTGTTTGTTGGAAGATTTGTCCATTTCTTCCAGGTTGTCCATTTGATTGGCATACAGTTGCTTGTAGTAATCTCTTATGAGCCTTTGTATTTCTTCAGTGTCAGTTGTTACTTCTTTTTCATTTTTGATTCTATTGATTTGAGTCTTCCCACTTTTTTTCCTGATGAGTCTGGCTAATGGTTTATCAATTTTATTTATCGTCTCAAAGAACCAGGTATTAGTTTTATTGATGTTTGTTATCGATTCCATCATTTCTTTTTCATTTATTTCTCATCTGATCTTTATGATTTCTTTCCTTCTGATAACTTTGGGGTTTTTTTTTTCTTCTTTCTCTAATTGCTTTAGGTGAAATTTTAGGTTGTTTATTTGAGATGTTTCTTCTTTCTTGAGGTAGGATTGTATTGCTATATACTTCTCTCTTAGAACTCCTTTGCTGTGTCCCTTAAGTTTTGGGTCGTATTTCATTCTCATTTGTTTCTAGGTATTTTTTGATTTCCTTTTTGATTTCTTCAGTGATCTCTTGGTTATTTAGTAGCATATTGTTTAGCCTCCATGTGCTTGTATTTTTTACTTTTTTTTCCTGTAAGTGATATCTAGTCTTATAACGCTGTAGTCAGAAAAGATACTTGATACAATTTCAATTTTCTTATATTTACCAAGGCTTGATTTGTGACCCAAGATAAGACCTATCCTGGAGAATGTTCCATGAGCACTTGAGAAGAAAGTGTATTCTGTTGTTTTTGGATGGAATGTCCTATAAATATCAACTAGATCCATCTTGTTAAATGTGTCATTTAATGCTTGTGTTTCCTTATTTATTTGCATTTTGGATGATCTGTCCATTGGTGAAAATGGTACATTAAAGTCCCCTACTATTATTGTGTTACTGTCTATTTCCCCTTTTATGGCTGGTAACATTTGCCTTATGTATTGAGGTGCTCCTATGTTGGGTGCATAAATATTTAAAATTGTTGTATCTTCTTCTTGGATTGATCCCTTGATCATTATGTAGTGTCCTTCTTTGTCTCTTGTAATAGTCTTTATTTTAAAGTCTATTTTATCTGATATGAGAAATTGCTACTCCAGATTTCTTTTGATTTCCGTTTGCAAGAAGTATCTTGTTCCATCTCCTCAGTTTCAGTCTGTATGTGTCCCTAGGTCTGAAGCGGGTCTCTTGTAGACAGCATATATATGGGTCTTGTTTTTTGTGCCCATTCAGCAAGCCTTTGTCTTTTGGTTGGAGCATTTAATCCATTTATATTTAAGGTAATTATCGATATGTATGTTACTATTACCATTTTCTTAACTGTTGTGGATTTGTTTTTGTAGGTCTTTTCCTTCTCTTATGTTTCTTGCCTAGAGAAATTCCTTTAGCATTTGTTGTAAAGCTGGTTTGGTGGTGCTGAATTCTCTTCACTTTTGCTTGCCTGTAAAGGTTTTAATTTCTCCATCAAATCTGAATGGGATCCTTGCTGGGTGGAGTAATCTTTGTTGTAGGTTTTTTCCCTTCATCACTTTAAATGTGTGCTGCCACTCCCTTCTGGCTTTCAGAGCTTCTGCTGAAAGATCAGCTGTTAACCTTATGGGGATTCTCTTTTATTTTATTTGTCATTTTTCCCTTGTTGCTTTTAATAGTTTTTCCTTGTATTTAATTTTTGATAGTTTGATTAATATGTGTCTTGGCATGTTTCTCCTTGGATTTATCCTGTATGGGACTCTGCACTTCCTGGATTTGGGTGGCTAGTTCCTTTCCCATATTAGGGAAGTTTTCAACTATAATCTCTTCAAATATTTTCTCAGTCCCTGTCTTTTTCTCTTCTTCTTCTGAGACCCCTATAATTTGAATGTTGGTGCATTTAATGTTGTCCCAGAGGTCTCTGAGACTGTTCTCAATTCTTTTCATTCCTTTCTCTTTATTCTGCTCTGTGTAGTTATTTCCACTGTTTTATCTTCCAGGCAGGTCACTTTTTTCTTCTGCCTCAGTTATTCTGCTACTGATTTATTCTAGCGAATTTTTAATTTCATTTATTGTGTTGTTCATCATTGTTTGTTTGTGCTTTAGTTCTCCTAGGTCCTTATTAAACATTTCTTGTATTTTCTCCTTTCTATTTCCAAGATTTTGGATCATCTTTACTATCATTACTCTGAATTCTTTTTCAGGTAGACTGCTTATTTGCTCTTCATTTGTTTGGTATGGTGGGGTTTTGCCTTGCTCTTTCATCTGCTGTGTATTTCTGTGTCTTCTCATTTTGCTTAACTTACTTGTTTGGGGTCTCCTTTTCACAGGCTTCAGGTTCGTAATTCCCATTGTTTTTGGTGTCTGACCCCAGTGGCTCAGTTTGGTTCAGTGGGTTGTGTAGGCTTCCTGATGGAGGGGACTGGTGCCTGTATTCTGGTGGATGAGGCTGGATCTTGTCTTTCTGGTGGGCAGGACCACGTCTCGTGGTGTGTTTTGGGGTTTCTGTGAACTTATGATTTTAGGCAGCTTCTCTGCTAATGGGTGGGGTTGTGTTCCTGTCTTGCTAGTTGTTTGGCATGGAGTGTCCAGCCCTGGAGCTTGCTGATCATTGAGTGGAGCTGGGTCTTAACATTGAGACAGAGATCTCTGGTGAGCTCTCACCAACTGATATTATGAGGGGCTGGGAGGTTTCTGGTGGACCAATATCCTAAACTCAGCTCTCTCACCTCATATGCTTAGGTCTGACACCCAACCAGAGCACTAAGACCCTGTCAGCCCCACAGCTCAGAAGAAAAGGGAGAAAAGAAAAAAAAAAAAAGAAACAAAAAATAAATAAGTTATTTAAATAAAAAATTTAAAAATATTCAAATAAAAATATTTCTTTTAAAAAAGAAGAGAGCAACCAAACCAATAAACAAATCTACCAATGATAACAAGCGATAAACACTATACTTAAAAAAAAAAACGGACAAACAGAACCCTAGGACAAATGGTAAAAGCAAACCTATACAGACAAAATCACACAAAGAAGCATAGGCATACACACTAACAAAAAGGGAAAAAGGAAAAAAATATAAATATTTTTAAAAAAGGAAGAGAGAAATCAAATCAATAAACAAATCTGCCAATGATAATAAGCTCTAAATACTAAACTAAGATAAATGTAAAACTAGACACTAATTAGACACATAAAGCAAACCCCGAGTCTATAGATTGCTCCCAATGTCCACCACCTCAGTTTTGGGATGATTCGTTGTCTCTTCCACAGATGCAGGGTAAATCAAGTTTATTGTGGAGATTTAATCCACTGCTCCTGAGGCTTACAGAGAAATTTCCCTTTCACTTGTTTGTTCACACAGTTCCTGGTTTCAGCTTTGAGTTTGGCCTTGGCTCTGCTTGTAGGTCACCCTCTGGCGTCTGTTCCCCACCCAGACAGGAGGGAGTTAAAGGAAGAGCTGATTTGGGGGCTCTGGCTCACTCAGGCCAGGGGGAGGTAGGGGTTCGGAATGCAGGAAGAGCCTGTGGCAGCAGAGCCCAGCATGACGTTGCACCAGCCTGAGGCGCGCCGTGCGTTCTCCTGGGGAAGTTGTCCCTGGATCACATGACCCTGGCAGTGGTGGGCTGCACAGGCTCCCAGGAGGGGAGGTGTGGATAGTGACCTGTGCTTGCACACAGGCTTCTTGGTGGCTGCAGCTGCAGCCTTAGCATTTCATGCCCATCTCTGGTGTCCACGCTGATAGCCATGGCTCGCACCCTTCTCTGGAGCTCATTTGGGCAGTGCTCTGAATCCCCTCTCCTCATGCACCCCAAAACTATGATCTCTTAACTCTTAGGCAGGTCCAGACTTTTCACTGGACTCCCTCCTGGCTAGCTGTGGCGCACTAGCCCCCTTCAGGCTGTGTTCACACAGCCAGTCCCAGTCCTCTCCTTGGGACCTGACCTCCGAAGCCCGAGCCTCAGCTCCCAGCCCCCACCCAACCCGGCAGGTGAGCAGCCAAGCCTCTCGGGCTGGTGAGTGCCAGTCGGCACCGATCCTCTGTGCAGGAATCTCTCCGCTTTGCCCTCTGCACCTCTGTGGCTACGCTCTCCTCCGCGGTTCCGAAGCTTCCCCCCTGCCCACCCCCCCATCTCTACCAGTGAAGGGGCTCCTAGTGTGTGGAAACCTTTCCTCCTTCACAGCTGCCTCCCAGATGTGCAGGTCCTGTCCATATTATTTTGTCTCTGTTTTTTCTTTTTTCTTTTGCCCTACCCAGGTACGTGGAGAGTTTCTTGCCTTTTGGGAAGTCTGAGGTCTTCTGCCAGCATTCAGTAGGTGTTTTGTAGGAGCTGTTCCACATGTAGATGTATTTTTGATGTATTTGTGAGGAGGAAGGTGATCTCCACGTCTTACTCCTCCATCATCTTGAAGGTCCTCCCCTTTCAAGATTTTTTTGTGTGATTTAGAGAGTTTCCATGACATTTCATTAAGGCACCTGAGTAAAAATGACTAAAGAGGCAAGTTCTACACAAAGGCAACAAATCATTTTGGAGCTGAAACATATAGCAGTATCTTAAAAAATAAGAACTGAATATATCCAACAAAACATTTCCCTCAAAGCGTTTCTTCTAATATGTTCCATTCTGTTCTGTTTTATGAAATGTTTTTCAAAAGAATAACCACTGTTATCATATAACAGTATCCATTCATTACTATGTGGCAGGCAGTAATCTGACAGCTAGACTTACATTATCTCATTCAGACTTTATGTCAAGCCTGAAAGGTAGGTATTTTTACAAAATTTAAAATATGATCAAACTAGGTTACGACAAATAAAGAAACTTGCCCATGCTTAAACTTACCAAGGCTTCAAGTAATTGTATTATTCTATTTACTATGTGTATATGAACCAAGCAGAATCTTTTCCATATAGCTTTGTGCAATCTTTGAAACCTAATCAATTTAAATTTTTTCTCCCTAAATTAACTAGGTTTCTTTTTCCAAAATACACTTGTCCATGTCTTCGTCCAGTGATTGCATCATTTACAATGTTGATTACAGGAAGATCATAAGGGTTTGAGGAAATATTCTTAGCAACATTGCAGATGGAGCCACACATTTACCTTTTCCAGAACTGAACATGATTCTACTTTTGTCATCCAGGATTTCCAGCATTTACTAGTTGTTCAAAAATGTCCTTCAAATGCTTAGTATATTTCCCAGAATTCATGTTAGTTCCCATATGAACTATCAGAGTCACGGATGCCTCAGTATACCCTAAGGGTGTTAGTGGTTACTGGCTTGAGAGTGAACTGGCAAGATGCCATCAGGCAAATGGTTATTTCTCTCCATGACTTTGGATCAGAATCCTAGAACCCTCGGAAAAACAATGCTAACCTCTGTGCTAAAGAATGCTAAAATGAAAAAGTAATATACATTTGGCACTTGAATAATTCTTTCTGAGAGTTTGACCAGGTAAATCATAGAGGAAAAGCTGTAATATATTTCACAGGCAAACTTTAGTATAATCAGGAGATGGGCTTCGTACTCTTTCTTAAGTATACTTATATCATTATAAAGGAAGTTCAAAATTATATTCAAAGATTTAGATTTAAATAATTACTAGGGGACAAGTGAAAGAAAATGTTAATATTTTTCAAATAACAAATATATTGTCATTATGGTACATTCCTTTTGTCCAGCATTCTTGAATATCCTTAAGTAGATAAATGATAGATACAGAGATACTTAGATACATAGACACGTACATGGACAAATGATTTTTTGGCTTTTGAGAACTCTGATAAATTCAGGAAATCTTTTAAAGCTCTAATTTATAGTTCTGAAATAAATTGATAAGATCAACTGGAGCCTCCTAGGGTACCAAAAAATAGTCTAGCTCATGCAATTCAGCGTGGTTAATTAAGTTAGATATGTGAACAAAATCCATGTCTCATATTAAACCCCATATCTATATTTAGGGAACTTGAAATAAGATACTCCTCTGGAAGCTTAACAAAAATAAAAACAACACTTTGCTCTCTGCAGGAAAATAGGTGGAGGCCAGTCCTTTAACAGGTTTCACAGAAGTCAATAAATAACTAGAATATCTGCTGTAAATATATGTTTGAATATAAAATAGTTTGGCAGGTAAGAATGTTACTTTATTTAGGATAACCTTAGTTTCTAAAAGCCCTGAGAGGTGACAGGTAGGAAGGCAGATAGGCAGAAAGACAGACAGACAGAGAGGAAATGATTTGTTAAAATTCCCAGAAGAACTCATTAACAGTAATTTTCAAGGTATAGGGATAAAGGGGATGCAAAATTTAATTTGTAACATTGACAGACTAATATTAGTTAATATCTTCTTAACTTATCAGACTATTTGGTGTTAAAATTCCTGGAAGAAAAGACACAAGACTCACCTGGAACTGATCTCTACCTTAAAACATGGGAAGTCCAAGAGATCCAACTGAAACTAGCTTCACCGAAAAATATAGTAGAGGTGGGAATGAGTCAGTAAACTCAGATAGTAAGAGAATAAGCATGAAGTTGGGGCTTTCTAAGGGAAATGCATATTAATTTACTTTTTTTCCTAAATTCTCAAAATCAGATTTTATAGAATAGTATGATAAGAAATAGGAAAATCTCAGCTACGGTTTAACAATGGTTTTCTATGATCCCGAGCTTTCCTAGGTATAATATCTAGTCACACTGATATCACATCCCCACTGTAACTCTATTATTGGGTATTATTGTGTCCATTTTAGTGTTTAAAAGAAATTCTCAGTTTTCCATATACAAGTGTATTTCAAACTTGTAGGCATATAAGAACTAACAATAACTTGATAAAAATCCAGATTCCAGGCCCCTTCTCTGCTGAAGTCTAATTCGGTAGGTCTGGGATGGAGATTGAAAATCTGCATTTTAAATACATATCTACAAAGATATTTTTTTTTAGAGGCAGCCAATTTGGGGAACACTGCTTTCCACTTAGTTTCTCTATGAAAGAAATGAGCAGATCTTGAGTTTAAGAGAGAGTCAAGATAAATTGTGAGAAAAATATGCATATTTGTCTGTTTTAAAGACAATTTTATCATCTTATAAGTGAATGAACAAAAATCACACTTTTTGTTTAATTGTACATGAATATAGGACAAAGGCACTTTTAGACTTGTGTTAACATGGCAACTGTGGCAATGTAGAGATGATCGATGTATTCATTAAAAATAACTCATGACTAGCTAACATAAGCACAGTATTATATGAAGCCAAGACAAGCATTCAACCTAGCAACAGGTTGAATGAGGGAACAGAAAAGGTTTACAAGAAATGGTTGCTCCCTTCCAGGGACTTAAAACAATTTAAGGGAGCAAATATACATACACATGAAAATTATTAGGTAAAAGTAAACTTCTTGCACAGAATATTAATTTTATGACTAGATAATCTACTTAATGAAGAAATTTCACAAACAATATGCATTCATCTCTAATGTAGGCAGAAGCTGTGGTGGAAGGGCCTCCTAGAAAAGTGAAGTTGACTTAGAGCCTTGAAACACAGGCAGGTATGTATGTTGGAGGGGAAGAAGGAGATCATACAGGACTGTAAAAAGAGCATGGTGCCGAGGCCTGGTGAGGGGACCAACATGAGTTGAATGTGTGCTTAACTAGGATAAAAATTCTTAATAGCTTTTTTTTTTTTTTTTTCCCAATGTCAATTGTCTTTTCCCCTAATCTGTTGTGTATGTATGTGTCTATGTGCAAATCTTTTATTTTATATAACGAAGTATACCTTTTTTTTTTTTTTTTTTGCCTTATTGATTCTGGATCGAGTCTTAGGAAGGTTCTCTTTAGTTACCGGTTGTAGAGGAGTTCACTTGTGTTTTCATTTGATTGCTTGGCATTTCAATCTCTATTTATTTGGAATGTATCCTGGCATATGTCATGAGGAATGGATCTAATTTCATCATTTTCCATTTGGCTATCCAGTTATCTCATTATTGCTTCTTAAATAGTTTGTCTTTTCCCCAGTGATTTGAAATGCTACCTTTTTCATATGACATTATATGTACTTACTATATTTATTTACTCTAAATTTCACATTTTTTTTTTTTTTTTGCGGTACACGGGCCTCTCACTGTTGTGGCCTCTCCCGTTGCGCAGCACAGGCTCCGCACACGCAGGCTCAGCGGCCATGGCTCACGGGCCCAGCCGCTCCGCGGCATATGGGATCTTCCCGGACCGGGGCACAAACCCGTGTCCCTGGCATCGGCAGGTGGACCCTCAACCACTGCGCCACCCTTCTTAATAGCTTTTATCTTAACTTGAGAGATTTTTGGAAGAACTCTACAGGGTTTCCTTGCCATTGCACATCATCTTAAACTGCATACTCATTCATTCATTTTAAAAATTTGAGCAGTGGCCCTTGTATAGATAAAGTTTTAATATTATAAATCATTCCATGCCAGCTATTATAAAGCACTATTATCTTCTTTAAATTATGTGTCTAGTCATATTTACTTCTTCTCCCACAAAGACAGTTGGGTGATAATTTTTTAAACAAAATTATTTTAAAAACGAAAACATTTTTGTCTTCTCACTATAGCTTATCTAATATGCACTAAGTCCCCTACATACAAATGAGTACCGTTCCAAGACATTTGTAAGTCCAACAAAGTTAGCCTAGGTACTCAACTAACAAAATCGGCTACATAGTACTGTACTATAATAGTGTTATAATTATTTTCACACAAATAATAAGTGCATAAAAAACAAACACAAAAAATAAAACATTTTTAATCTTACCATACCTTGAAAAGTACAGTTGTATAGTACAACAGCTGGCATACAGGGGCTGGCATGTACCTTTCCATCTTTGAAAGTTCACAATTTGAAGGTTCGTATGTAGGGGACTTACTGTATTATGCTTTCAGAGTCATAACTAAAGCTCAATAGACTGCAAGACACCAGCCCCCAAAATCCAGAAGTGCAGAAAAATGTAACTTTCTTTACACTGCTCCTGTTATTTTAAAAAATAAGGTAATTTTAATTGCTAATGGAGACTTATTTAGCAGATAAATGCTTTCAGTGATCTGACTCAGACTTATGGCTTCATGTTGTCTCCTTCACTGAGGATGGATGACGGCTGAAGGAAAAAAACTTCTTGTTACCCTCATGAAGTTGAATAGGCTCTTCAATCAGGTTTTCTTTTATTCATAACACTTATCTCTAGTTTGATTCCAAATGGTTTTATTTCTTGTTTTAAACTCATGTACTTGAAAATTATTAGTTTCAGTTGCACTACAAATTTAGGCAAGGGCTGATGGCATCTGCACGTAATGGATACCCTCTCAGAGTTCAGCAGTGTGTACCCCTAACAGAGATAAACAGGAAATGTTTTATCAGTGGCATTTCTATCAGACCTAAGAGGATAAGCGTATATAATAGTTATTATCTAATAGGCACTTTTCCTTTACAGAAAAAAAAAGTCACTAGAAATAGTAAATGATCTTTTTCATCGCTTACCACCTTCTGAGCACTTGTTTTTATTACCCCTTGACACTACCATTACAAGCACAAGTACAACGCCAGTGATGAAATAATCTTTTCTCATAGCTCCTCCATACACTATTCCTTACATTGCACTTCATAACTGTGGTCAATAGAATTTACTCAAGAGCCACACGACAACTGAGAGAAGAGAGACCTCTTTATGGTATCAGATAATGCAAGTCAGCCCTCTGGCTCCCTGTATCATGTCCCCAGTTCCAACTCTGATTTCAGCCTCAGCTGGGATGGACAGCGCTGTGTAAGTTCCCACTGATGGTCACTCTTCTCAAGCATGCTCCACATATCTTTCTACGTTCTGCCCAGAACATGCTTCAACACTATGAGGCCCACTTGCCCCTCATACAAACACAACCCAAAAGTACTGGGTTAATACTCCAGTGGCAACTCTAAACTATTGCAGGACAGGAGCCAGTGGGTAAAGGCTCCTGCCTCCTGCCCTTGAGGTTGGCAATTTAGGAAATTCAGGTAGACATTCTGTCTACTTCTCAGGACAACTTGATGGAATCGAGAGAATGTTGTACAAGCAAAAGCAGCTACCTCAGTTATACACCTGCATGCTAACTTCATTACATCCCTTCATGACCTTCTCCTTTACCCCCGCCTCCTAGATCACCTCTTGTATAAGCTACTTGCATCCAGGTCCTTGTCTCAAGATTCACTTTCAAGGAAACACACAACTAAGACACTTAACTTTGTTTACTACCTGTTCTTGCTTTAGAGCAAGGACCCATAAAATTTTTCTCTAAAGGGACAGATCGTCAGTGTTTGTAGTATATATGGTCGTTGTTGCTGCTGCTCACTTCTGCCATTTTAGAGTGAAAATAGCCATTGGCAATACACAATGAATGGGCCTGACTGCATTTCAATAAAACTTTATTTATAAAAACTGGTGGTGGGCCTGATTTGGCCTATGACGCATGGATCACTGCCCCGTGAATCTCCTAAATTCTTGTAATTCATTAGGATATGCTTAGATCTCCCTGAGCTTCAGTATCCTAATGATAATAAATGGTGACATTCATAATTGCCTTTTATTAAAATTATTATGTACAAGGCACTATTCCTAGCAGGTGTTTTACACACATTATCATGTTTTATTCCCAACATTTTTATCTCATGTGTGAAGAAACTGAATCTCAGAAAAACGGTGTCAGTCATTCATACTGTTCGGAGTTGCAATTCTCTGCCTTCTAAATACATGATTGGGTTGCAGCTCCTTGGCCTCTTTCTAGTAAAGTGAGGCCATCTAATTATTTTCAGGCAATGCGTTATGAGATTTAATTGATGCCAAATGATCCTCCAGAGCTCTTTTCCCTTCGTGACAACTATTGACAAGTTCCAGATATTAAGTCTCAGCTTGAGGATGACCTGATGCAACAAACACCCAAAGAGGGAGAAATACAGCTGAAATTTTGGAAGTTATCTGTTACCATTTCATATCTTTGCCATCTTGTCTAAAACAGAAACTGAGTAACTTGAGAATGACAATAGATAGTAAGTGGCATAAACAAAATTTGAATATAGGTCTTCAGACTCCAAGACTTGATTTCTTTCTGTTATACCTCCCTCACTATGTATATGTCTGTTCCTGCACATTAAAAAAAAAAAAAAATGTTAAGGCAACTCCTTCCTGCAGTGGAAACCACTGTAATGAGTCAAAGACCTTCTTTCTTAGCTGAGTTCAAAATGCAAGAAAAGAGGAAAATGTGGAAAAGAATGAGCAAAAACAAACACTGATTCCAGGAAAAAATGTCAGGTATATGAAATTTATATTCAGGGTCCTGCCATCTCTTTCCTACTCTGACCCACAGTTCTTATAGACAAAACGTTCTGGGACATCTGTCCAATCATGGAGATTTACTTTTCTGAGCTAACTATTCCCCATTTCTCTCCAGTGAGCATGGGGACTCCCTACTCTGTGACCAGACTATTTAGAATTGACCATGGATGGACCCCGAACCAAGATGGGACAATCAGCTGGTCTTCCCAGGGAAACTGGAATCTGGGCTGACCCACTGAAGTCAATCTTTCCATTGCACTGAGCCCATGACCTTACAATTCTGAGACTGTGAAGTAGCAGCCCTCATCATGCCATCTGAACTAAGGTCTTCAGAGAGAGAAACATAAGCAGAAATGCAGAAAGGAGCTGAGAGACAGATACACAGAGAGTCTTCACAGCATCTGAGGTCTTTGTTCCAGGTCTAGCTGCCCTCCTGACACTGAGGCTAATGAGATTTTCCTCAAGTCTGGTAATAAATTCTTTCAGTTTGCTTAAACCACATTAATTTTTTTATTATTATTTGCAATCAGAGTCCTAAAAAATACAACTCCCAGCCTACGAGCACTTTTCCACAACTGCTCAAAAATTTAATGTTAACGAATGCATTATATCTTCTAGTAAAAATAATCGATCTTAATGACTTCCTCAAAAAGACTGATGAAATATTTCAGTTTTAATGATCTTATAGGAGAATCATTAAAAATAAATAAATATTTGATTGCAGAATCTGAGTATAAGTTGAGATATTTTAATCAATTACCTTTCCAATACTTTTCAAATTATCCTCACACCATTTCTCACACCATACTAGTGCTAACACAGTACATGTTTCCCAACTCCAGGATCAGAAAATAAGTACTTCTTAATGCAAATAGGAAAACTGAGTAAAAGTTTAAATTTTACTATCACAATTTATCTCCTTTTAACTAGAAAAACAGGAAGAGAATAACTAATTCAGTGTTTTGGTTTTCAAAATATGGTCAGTCCTCTTGGATTAATCTTTCCAAAAATACATTTTAAAACACAAAGTATTCTTGCCAAAATAAAGATAAATTATTCAAACTAAACAAATATCTCATTTTTTTCTCACAAAAGAAGGAATGTTATTTTATATGGTAATGTCAGTAGCAAGTAACATGATTCTATAAATGTATAGACTAGCTCACTTTTCATCATTTCCTATATAAATAGAAAAAAAATGTTTAGTTTTAAAAAGGAAAGAGATAAACAGCTATTTCAGAAATAAATCATTTAATCCTTTGATTAAATCATAAACATAAAATAAATATAATATGTGGGCTGCATCAAAATTTCCTGAAATTCAGGAGGCTAAACTAAATTAATATTATTTGTTGCCTCAGGAGTTGCAACTGGCTGCCTTGGGAAATATATATATATATATACAGCTATATATCTTCTGGACTGTAATATAAAACAAAATTTGAGAAAATAAGACATTGTTTACTGCCTGAATATTTACAGAGTGGGGAATTTTAGCATCAATAACATTTTCAGAAATGCTGATGTTCATTTGGGCTTAGTTTATTCTATAATAACTGCAATTAGAGGCTAATTATAATTTTATATTATCTCATCCTATACTGAACTAAATAATATTGTTTTTATTCTTCTTATTCTTTTATGCCTTTTAATCCTATTTTTAAATTTATTCCATATAACATTTAGAAATATATTTTTGAACAGAGATTTTTCTACACAGCTTTTACTCAAATAATAAATATTTTCATAACATTGCATATTCTAAAAATTTGTAAGTGATCTGTTTTCATTCAAATATTGGAATATTTACAATAAGGCAGACCTTGATTGCTTAATGTTTAATTTTCAGCAAAACTTAATTTCACATTAGTACAGATAAGTTTTTAAATGACTTTACACTATAGAACCAGAATTTCTAAAATATCAATTCATTTTTATAATCACACTTTGGAGAAGACTGTGGAAACATTAAGCTGCTCACATAAGATTTTCAAGAAGTAACTACAAATGAAAAGTAAAATTAGCAGTGCCATCTGGCTGGCTAATTTATTTAAAATATGATAACTGTAAACCCAGGTAAACCTACAACCAAGATTACTCAGCAAGGATCTCATTCACATTCAACAGAGAAATTAAAACCTTCACAGACAAGCAAAAGCTAAGAGAATTCAGCACCACCAAACCAGCTCTACAACAAATGCTAAAGGAACTTCTCTAAGTGGGAAACACGAGAAAAAAAACGACCTACAAAAACAAACCCAAAACAATTAAGAAAATGGTAATAGGAACATACATATCGATAATTACCTTAAACCTGAATGGATTAAATGCTCCATAGGCTCACTTTATGGATACAAAAACAAGACCTGTATATATGCTGTCTACAAGAGACCCACTTCAGACCTAGGGACAAATACAGACTGAAAGTGAGGGGACAGATCATGATATTCCATGCAAATGGAAATAAAAGAAAGCTAGAGTAGCAATTTTCATATCAGACAAAATAGACTTTAAAATAAAGACTCTTACAAGAGAAAAAGAAGGACACTACATAATGATCAAGGGATCAATCCAAGAAGAAGACATAACAATTGTAAATATTTATGCACCCAACATAGGAGCACCTCAATACATAAGGCAAATGCTAACAGTCATAAAACGGGATATCAACAGTACACAATAATATTAGGGGCTTAAACACCCCAGTTTCACCAAGGGACAGATCATCCAAAATGAAAATAAATAAGGAAACACAAGCTTTAAATGACACATTAAACGAGATGGACTTCATATTTATAGGACATTCCATCCAAAAACAGCAGATTACACTTCCTTCTCGAATGCTCATGGAACATTCTCCAGGATAGATCATATCTTGGGTCACAAATCAAGCCTCAGTAAATTTAAGAAAATTGAAAACGTATCAAGTATCTTATCTGACCACAACACTATGAGACTAGATGACAATTACAGGGAAAACTCTGTAAAAAATACAAACACATGGAGGCTAAACAATACACTACTAAATAATCAACAGATCAGTGAAAAAATCAGAGGAAATCAAAAATACCTAGAAGCAAATGACAATGAAAACACAACGACCGAAAACCTATGGGATGCAACAAAATCAGTTCTAAGAGGGAAGTTTTTAGCAATACAATCCTACCTCAAGAAAGAAGAAAAATCTTAAATAAACAACCTAAATTTACACCTAAAATAATCAGAGAAAGAAGAGCAAAAAAACCCCAAAGTTATCAGAAGGAGAGAAATCATAAAGATCAGATCAGAAATAAATGAAAAAGAAATGATGGAAACAATAGCAAACATCAATAAAACTAACACCTGGTTCCCTGAAAAGATACACAAAATTGGTAAACCATAAGTCAGACTCATCAAGAAGAAAAGAGGGAAGACTCAAATCAATAGAATTAGAAATGAAAAAGGAGAAGTAACAACTAACACTGGAGAAATACCAAGGATCATGAGAGATTACTACAAGGAACTATATGCCAATAAATTGGACAACCTGGAAGAAATGGACAAATTATTGGAAAAGCACAACCTTCTGAGACTGAAGCAGGAAGAAACAGAAAACATAAAAAGACCAATCACATGCACTGAAATTGAAACTGTGATTAAAAATCCTACAACAAACAAAAGCCCAGGACCAGACGGCTTCACAGGCGAATTCTATCAAACATTTAGAGAAGAGCTAACACCTATCCTTTTCAAACTCTTCCAAAATATAGCAGAGGGAGGAACACTCCCAAACTCATTCTACGAGGCCACCATCACCCTGATACCAAAACCAGACAAAGATGCCACAAAAAAAAAGAAAACTACAGGCCAATATCACTGATGAACATAGATGCAAAATTCTTCAACAAAATACTAGCAAACAGAATCCAACAGCACATTAAAAGGATCATACACCATGATCAAGTGGGGTTTATCCCAGGAATGCAAAGATTCTTCAGCATACGCAAATCAGTCAGTGTGATAAACCATATTAACAAACTGAAGGAGAAAAACCATATGATCATCTCAATAGATGCAGAAGAAGCTTTTGACAAAATTCAACACCCATTTATGATAAAAGTTCACCAGAAAGTAGGCATAGAGAGAACTTACCTCAACATAATAAAGGCCATATATGACAAACCCAGAGCCAACATCATTCTCAATGGTGAACAACTGAAACCATTTCCACTAAGATCAGAAGAAGACAAAGTTGCCCACACTCACCACTAGTATTCAACATAGTTTTGGAAGATTTAGCCACAGTAAACAGAAAAGGAAAAGAAATAAAAGGAATCCAAATCAGAAAAGAAGAAGTAAAACTGTGACTGTTTTGAGATGATATGATATTATACATAGAGAATCCTAAAGATGCTACCAGAAAACCACTAGAGCTAATCAATGAATTTGGTAAAGTAGCAGGATACAAAATTAATGCACAGAAATCTCTTACATTCCTATACACTAATGATGAAATATCTTCAAGAGAAATTAAGGAAACATTCCCATTTACCATTGCAATGAAAAGAATAAAATACCTAGGAATAAACCTACCTATGGAGACAAAAGACCTGTATGCAGAAAACTATACAACACTGATGAAAGAAATTAAAGATGATACCAACACATGGAGAGATATACCATGTTCTTGGATTGGAAGAATCAACATTGTGAAAATGACTATACTACCCAAAGCAATCTACAGATTCAATGCAATCCCTATCAAACTACCAATGGCATTTTTCACAGAACTAGAACAAAAAATTTCACAATTTATATGGAAATACAAAAGATCCTGAATAGCCAAAGCAATCTTGAGAAAGAAAAACAGAGCTGGAGGAATCAGGCTCCAGGACTTCAGACTATACTACAAAGCTACAGTCATCAAGACAGTATGATACCAGCACAAAAAGAGAAATACAGATCAATGGAACAGGAGAGAAAGCCCAGAGATAAACCCACACACATATGGTCACCTTATCTTTGATAAAGGAGCCAAGAATATACAATGGAGAAAAGACAGCCTCGTCAATAAGTGGTGCTGGGAAAACTGGATGGCTACATGTAAAAGAATGAAATTAGAACACTCCCTAACACCATACACAAAAATAGACTCCAAATGGATTAAAGACCAAAATGTAAGGCCAGACACTATAAAACTCTTAGAGGAAAACATAGGCAGAACACTCCATGACATAAATCACAGCAAGATCCTTTTTCACCCACCTCCTAGAGAAATGGAAATAAAAACAAACAAATGGGACCTAATGAAACAAAAGTTTTTGCACAGCAAAGGGAACCATAAACAAGACCAAAAGACAGCCCTCAGAATGGGAGAAAATATTTGCAAATGAAGCAACTAACAAAGGATTAATCTCCAAAATTTACAAGCAGCTCATGCAGCTCAATATCCAAAAAAACAAACAACCCAATCCAAAAATGGGCAGAAGACCTAAATAGACATTTCTCCAAAGAAGATATACAGATCGCCAACAAACACATGAAAGGATGTTCAACATCACTAATCATTAGAGAAATGCAAATCAAAACCACAATGAGGTATCACCTCACACCAGTCAGAATGCCATCAACAAAATATCTACAAACAATAAATGCTGGAGAGGGTGTGGAGAAAAGGAAACCCTCTTGCACTGTTAGTGGGAATGTCAATTGGTACAGCCACTATGGAGAACAGTACGGAAGTTCCTTTAAAAAGTAAAAATAGAACTACCATATGACCCAGCAATCCCACTACTGGGCATATACCCTGAGAAAACCGTAATTCAAAAAGCTTCATGTACCACTATGTTCATTGCAGCTCTATTTACAATAGCCAGGACATGGAAGCGACCTAAGTGTCCATCAACAGATGAATGGATAAAGAAGATTTGGCACGTAATACAATGGAATATTACACAGCTATAAAAATAAATGAAATTGAGTTATCTGTAGTGAGGTGGATGGACCTAGAGACTGTCACAGAGAGTGAAGTAAGTCAGAAAGAGGAAAACAAATATCGTATGCTAACACATATATAGAGAGTCTAAGAGAAAAAATAACAAAGCTCATGAAGAACCTAGGGGCAAGACGGGAATAAAGACACAGACCTACTAGAGAATGAACTTGAGGATATGGGGAGGGGGAAGGGTAAGCTGGGACGAAGTGAGAGAGTGGCATGGACATATATACACTACCAAATGTAAAATAGATAGCTAGTGGGAAGCAGCTGCATAGCACAGGGAGATCAGCTTGGTGCTTTGTGACCACCTAGAGGGGTGGGATAGGGAGGGTGGGAGGGAGGTGCAAGAGGGAGGGGATATGGGGATATATGTATATTTATAGCTGATTCACTTTGTTATACAGCAGAAACTAACACACCATTGTAAAGCAGTTATACTCCAATAAAGATGTTAAAATAAAATAAATTAAATTAAAAAATAAAAAAAAAACAGGTAGCCGGTCATAATTATAATTTTTCTCAGGGAAATCTGCAATTGATCTCTCTGTATTTAGCGAATTCAGCATTTTTGCCCAGTCTTATAAGGTTTTAAAAAAGGTAGCCAAACTAGAAAAAGTGCAATTACTATTCCTTAATAAGTCAGTGTGTAAGACACAAGTACAGTGATAAGTCTTACCATTTCAAGGAGAAAAGGGAATAATTCCTTTTTCACTCTCAACACCCAGAAGAGTGGTCCCATTAATTCAAGGTCTCTTACCCTCCAAAGGAAATCATCTAAAATTTTATGCAGCCATTTAAATGATTGCTGGAAAATTTATATGGTAGTCATGGGAACAAGAGTTCAAGGCAACACTGATCATTTTAATAGTGTGCAAGTGATCCATCCAATTTGTAAATACCTTGGACCACTCTTCCAGGTCATGAGTGATCCTAAAAGGCATTTATGCGGAATTAATGAAATAAAATATAAGCTAATTAATAGCTAGAATCCCCTAAAGTTTTTTACTTAGCTGGGTTTATTGTAAATTACCTGAGCTTTTGAAAGAGCAAAAATCACCTTTACAGGGTTACTGCATACATTTTTGAAAAGGTGTGTTTTCTCTTTCATGATTCAGAACTAATTCATTTGTCCTTTTTTTCTTTCCTTTTTTTTTTTTTTTTTGCAGTACGTGGGCCTCTCACTGTTGGGGGCTCTCTCGTTGCGGAGCACAGGCTCCGGATGCGCAGGCTCAGCGGCCATGGCTCACGGGCTCAGCCCCTCCGCAGCATGTGGGATCTTCCCGGACCGGGGCACGAACCCGTGTCCCCTGCACTGGCAGGCGGACTCTCAACCACTGCGCCACCAGGGAAGCCCCTCCTTTGTTCTTTTAACATTCTGAGTATTCTCCCTGAATCACAGTTCCCTACAAAATACATTTCTCTGGTTTCATCAACATTTTTCTGCATATAGCTAGTGATACAAATGTGGTGCTCCTATATATCTTGACAGCTCCCATCTTAGAGATTAATTGTGGCAAGCACAGACAGATGGGGCAAACCTCACACCTGAACCAGATCCTCTGACTCCCAACCCAGGCCCACGAATGAAGCAGGTGATACGAGAACTGACCAAGTTTGGAACACTGGAAAGAGACCCATCCTCTAGACAAGACACCTTGATGATATCTGGCAATAAATACTATGAACAGTGATATAGTTCAGGAAAGCAATTTGAGTAAAGGGTAATTGTACATGCGGCATGTTCTGGAATTCCTGAAAAGAGTAATGGAGGGAAAGAGCTAAGCATCTTCAGAATCCAAGGCACGCAAGCAGAAGGAATCAAGTCTGAGAGCAAGTAGCTGGACCTCGGCTTCAACGTTGGGGTTCAGGGACTCATCTCTGAAGGGAGATGAGGAAGGCTCCGGTCATAGAGGGATCAGAGGATCAGATAGATTACACAAAGGCAGCAAGTGTCAAGGGAACAAAGTAGAACACTAGGTACAAGAATGAGAAACTTAGTCATTGTATGGAAGAATTGATTGATTATTTACATTTCATTTATGATAACTACAGTAAAAATCTAGGAAGAACATCACATCAAGTAATTTTCCTTTGGCACCAAGGCGTTCTGAGCCTGAGGCTGCAGGTATAATAGCCACACCCTGGGAAAGAAGGCTACAGGTGGACGAGGAGGCAGTGCTGGATGCTACCATGCAAAGGTCTCCTTGTGGCCACTTTACCTTTTACCCCCATTAAAACCCAAGCCTAATGCCTTACAAGTACCATTAAGATCACACCTACCGTTCTGGTTTACAGAAAAGATGAAATGGGTATGTGTTATTAAAGCTTCTCACCCAAAGCAAAGCCAGAATAATGCTGACACCACTCTATTTTTACGGTTGTCATCCGGATTTTCCAGATCTCTCCCACACTTACAGCCCTAAAATCTGATTTCTATGTATATCCTATTATACTCAGTTTGTATCCCAACCAATCCAATATCACTTTCAGGTGGGAAGTAACTATATCTATTTCTTTAAAAAATATATAAGCATGCTTACAGAACAAACATTTATATCTTTTTGAGCTGTATCAAGGCACAAAGACCTAGAATCCAGTACGCTTTCCTTCTCTACAACTCTCATCACAATCTGACCAGAGGAAGGCTGAGTAGGGGAGCGGCCTTGTGACGCAGAATGCTCATTTCCCATGTTACAATTCTTGCTCATCCCCTTCCTGGAAAGGGCTGACCATTGCAGAAGCATCCCAGCAACCTTCTGATCTGTGTGGTCAAGTGAGGTAGTAGTTATGGATTTAGCAGCACTGAGCCGTTTGGATGGAATAGTTAGCAGAAGATGTCAGCTCCTGGGGTTTGCAGCAAGAACTTCTGGGAATCCACTGGAGGCCCAGCTTGATGTTGGCTGCCAAGGGCAACTCTATGTCTTAAAGACATAATTTCTATATGGTTGTATTGAGTGGGGCAGAGGTATCTCTTCTTAACATCAGAAATTTCAAGTGCTAATTTAGGAGCTTACTCCCTGATCTTAGCTAGATTGCAGATTCCCAGAAATCTCTGTTTATATCTGCAGCTCAGAGAATCCCCCCACCCTTCCACTCCAATCCAAAGCCGTGTCAATTCCGATTACAAAAAAGCCTACATGTTTAAGGAAAAGAGAAATGGAAGTGTGGCTTCTCTTCCCTTTGTTTCTTTCTTAACATTTCCCTGTGGTACTTAAAAAACAACAACAAGAACAAAAACCCAGCCACAATATTTTCCATGAATTCCAGTCAAGATATGCCGTCTATTTCTGTTTGACTTGCTCGTGTGACTCATGATGGTTTCCGAGGCCTTAACAGATGTGATTCAGCAGAGGAATTAATCCTCTGCTTACATCTTGCTGGCTCTTTCTTTGCTGCTGGGAACTCCTTTGTCACCATGTCAACTGGCCAGGCTGACCCCCTGCAGAATGACATACCATGTGAGGAAAGGCTCTGTTGTATCAGCTATGGGCATAGACATAGGAGTGATGCTTCTAACATGATCCAGCCTTAACCAAGCTGGCCCAGATCAAAACCGCCCAGCTGACCCACAGAATTGCTGGCAAAAAATGTTGCTGTTTTAAGCCCCTAGTGTTTGAGGTGTTTTGTTATGCAACAAAAGCAAGCTGAACTATTCCTTAGCTCCCAGAGTATAGAGCTTCTAAATAAAAGTGTTTAATGAGTTAATTAAGTGAATAAGAGCAGCACGGTTAATATTTTATTTTCTCAGGAAGAAAATGTAGGATTAATTTTGCCGTAATAAGTAAAACAGGTCACAGTTTACGTAGCACATATCTGCCTGAGAATATAGTATTTGCATATGTATATTCAACAGTAACTATTTCTCGCGTTTATTAGTATTGTTAGTTACACAGTGACAAATAGGGGGAGGGGCTACTTGTTTTTTCAAATTACTCCTCTTGGGAAATATTACCTAAGAAGATACATTTTCCTTGAAATAGGGAAAAGCATTCACTTTAACTGGATTTTGCTCCTGTTTCCACAGACACAATTGCATGGGTTATGTCATGGGCAACTGTAAATTTGTGTGGAACAGATTTAATTGTGTTTTTCTTTAATAACATGGGCCAGTGGCTCAGAGAAGACACATGGTTCTCTCCGCCCAAGGAAGAGGAAGAATCAAAGTAGCCTGGACAGTGTGTCGGTAGTCAGTTATGCAGCTGGATTTTATTGTTCAAAATTAGAACCTAGGGTCAGTGTTCAAGGGATGGGAACTGTATTCATTATGCTTCTTTTCACTCATACCAGGCATTCTGACCACACCTACTGACTTACTGCCATGAAATTGTGTGAGCTTGGCACGCCCAACTGCATGACTCTCTAAGATGCTATAAAAACTTACCAGACACATGGTAATAGGCTCACTTCCCTTCATATTATTCAACAGAAATGGACCATAATTAGAAAATTGAGACATTTGGGTTTTATTTTTTCTAGAACAGTGATTTATTTAGTAACCCTAATTTGAAGACATTCACTTTCAAAATGGTGAGGAAATTGTAAAAACAAAAAACAAAAAAACACACACACAGAAATTTCTGGAAGCATCTACATCAATAATGAAAGTGTCCCTTTCTAGTTTATGACTGAAAATCAAGTAATGATCAACAGTGGTATCGATTTCTTCCTACACAATCCTCTTTTGAATTACTAATTAAAGAACCATTTAAACTGATAAGGTCCACAAATTTTATGAACTTAAATTTTCAAGGAGAAAATATGGGTGATAGTTCTTTAAAAAGTTTTAAGTTGGTGACAAATTGATGTCACTTGAAGCAAAAATATTACTTAAAAACAAGTCAATAAGGATCAACTTATATGAATGGGAAATTTTTAAAGTTGAACATATTTGTATATATAAGCATATATGCAATGTCTATTTCTGATATCTTTTGGCATCACTACTCATTTTCAGAGTGAGTGATTTCTTTTGGTGGGGGAGAGAGGAGTTGCTTTATTTTGTTTGCTTTTTAAGTTATTTCTCTTGAGAAATACTTCCAAGATAAGCTTTTTTTCCCCTAGAAATAGGGAAAAACACCTAACGAAATGTTGCTTCTGTTTCCAAAGACCCAAAAGCCAAATGACATTTAAGGTGAAGACAAAGACTTTTCAAAAGTCCACGCAAATCTTCACTATGAACTGCAAATGTTCTATCCCACAATTTAGAGAAATCAATTAGGACTTTTGAATTCATTTTCTTTTCCGTCTTGCCTTAATCTTTTTTTTTTTTTTTTTGCGGTACGCGGGCCTCTCACTGTTGTGGCTTCTCCCGTTGCGGAGCACAGGCTCCGGACGCGCAGGCTCAGCGGCCATGTCTCATGGGCCCAGCCACTCCACGGCATGTGGGATCTTCCCGGACCTGGGCACGAACCCGTGTCCCCTGCATCAGCGGGCGAACTCTGAACCACTGCGCCACCAGGGAAGCCCTTACCTTTTTAAAATTGACGTATAGTTGATTTACAACATTATATTAGTTTTAGTTGTACAACATAGTGATCCAACATTCATAAAGTTTACAAACTAATCATCACAACAAGTCCAGTAACCATTTGCCACCATACAAAATTATTACAGTATTGACTGTATTCTTTTTGCTGTATATTATATGCCATGACTTATTTTATAACTGGAAGTTTGTATCTCTTAATCCCCTTCACCTATTTCTCCCCTCTGGCAACCACCAGTTTTCTCTCTGCATATATAAGTCTACTACTGATTTGTTTTGTTTATTCATTTGTTTTGAAGAACTGCATATTAGGTAATACTACTGAATTATTTTTAATTTTCTCTGGTGCAGTTATAGTGTTGTGGTTACATAGAAGAATATACCATTTCTTAGAACATACATGCCAAAATATTTAGGGGTGAAATGTTAAGACAGTTGCAACTTACTTTCAAATAGTTTAGCAAAATTAACACTGTGTGAGCCAGAGAAAAAGAGACAAAGAGAAAGCAAATGTAGAAAAATGTTAATTGGTGATTCTAAGTGATGGCTATATGCATAGGTACACTATTCATTGTACTAACTTTCCAGTTTTTATATAGGTTTGAAGTATTTCAAAATAAAACTGTTGGAAAAACAAGAGAGTAGAGAAGTTGAATCGGGAGCCAACAAGCATAAACAAATATATTTGTGAAATTTTTCTATGAGATAGGAAAGAATTAGGACAGTAAACGGGAGAGATGGGAATCACTAAATTTTTTGACTTAAAAGTTAAAGAGAATCATTCAGGATATTTACACATAGACCTTTAATCTATGTGTAGAAATCATGCAATAATTTCTACCTCTGTTGTAACCTTTGCTTTATCGTGTCCCCATAACTTTTTTCCTTTTATTTAAAAATATCCCACTACAATAATCAAGACAGTGTGGTACTGGCAAAAGAATAGATAAATAGATCAATGTACACAATAAAGAGCCCAGAAATAGACCCACATAAAGATAATCAACTGGTTTTTGACAAAGGAGCAAGGGTGATACAGTGAAACAAATATAACCTTTTCCACACATTGTGTTGAAACAACCAGACATCCACATTCCATAAGCTAAAAGTAGACACAGACCTTAGACCCGTCACAAAAATTAACTCAAACTGGCTCATAGACCTAAATGTAAAACACAAAACTATAAAACTCAAAGACGATAACATAGGAGAAAATCTAGATGACCTTGGATATGGTGATGACTTTTTAGATACAACATCGAACGTACAGTTCATGAAAGAAATAATTGATAAGCTGAACATTAAAATTAAAAATTTCTGCTCTGTGAAATACAATGTCAAGGGAATGAAAAGACAGGCCACAGACTGGCAGAGAATATTTGCAAACACATATCTGATAAAGGATTGTTATCCAAAATATACAAAAATCTGAATAGACACCTTACCAAAGATAATATACAGAAGGCAAATAAGCATATGAAAGCATGCTCCACATCATATGTCATCAGGGAATGCAAATTAAAACTATAAGATACCACTATATACCTATAAGAATGGCCAAAATCCAGAACAGTGACAACACCAAAAGCTGGCAAAGATGTGGAACAGAAGAAACTCTCGTTCATTGCTAGTGGGAATGCAAAATGGTAGAGCCAAAATTACTCTTACCATATGATACAGCAATCACGTTCCTTGGCATTTGCCTAAAGGAGTTGAAAACTTAAATCCATAACAAAACCTACACACAGATTTTATAGCAGCTTTTTCATAATTGCCAAAACTTGGATGCAACCAAGATGTCCTTCAGTAGGTGGCTGGATAAATGAACTGTGGTACGACCAAGCCATGGAATATTATTCAGTGCCAGAAAGAAGTGAGCTATCGAACCATGAAAAGACATGGAGGGAACTTAGTGAACATTACGAAGTGAAATAAGCCAATAATAAAAGGCTACACACTGTATGACTGCAACTATATGACATTCTGGAAACAGCAAAACTACGGAGACAGTAAAAAGATCAGTGGTTACCAGGGGTTAGTGGGGAAGGAGGAATGAATAGGTGGAACACAAAGGATTTTTAGGGCAGTGAAACTACTCTGTTACAGTAATGGTGAATACATGTCATTATACACTCGTCAAAACCCATAGCATGTATAACGCCAAGAATGAACTCTAAGGTAAAGTATGGACTTTGGGTGGTAATGATGCGTCAGTGTAGTTTCATCCATTGCAACAAATGTACTCCTCTGGTGCTGGATGTTCACAGTGGGAGCGGATGTGAGTTTGTGGAAGGTAGGGCGGTATATGGGAACTCCCTCTGTACTTTGTGCTCAAGTTGACTGTGAAGTTAAAACTGTTCTAAGAAATAAAGTCCATTTAAAAGGGAAAAATAAATCCAAAATTAGGGCAGGTATTAGTTTGAGGAATGAAATAAGAACTAGTTTTAATAACCAGCAGAATTCACTGAACGCCACATGCATTATTTTAATAAAAGATTTAATGCATTTTCATGAATCTTGCTGTATCTCTACGTATCTCTTAACCCTCTTATCAAGAAATCTTAATTTTTACTAAAATATGATTTTATTTTTGTTTGTTTATAAGTATTTTCAGTTTATGAATTGAGATACTGTTAAAACCATATTGAAAATATCTTTGATATCTTTTTATTTGTCTAAATTTCTAAGACTCGGATCCTTGCTGTAGTCATCTTATTGAACCTCTTCATTATTGGCTAAAAGAACAAATAAACACATTCTCAATATTCACCAACACAATAAGCATATTAATGCTTTTTTAATGAGCCAGATATTTAGCATATAACCTTGTGCTTGTAGGAGCGGTAAACAGATTTGAGAAAAAATGCATGAGACCAAATTACATGAATTTGTATGTAAACATTTGAGCACACAGAAATTTACTATGCACAGAATTTATGAAATTTATGAATCAGAAACCTGATTCGTAGATTCATGAATGATGATGCAATCATGCTGAATAATGAATCCTATCAAGGTCACAATCATGATAAAGGCAGCCTTCTGGTAACCTTTGGTACCTCCATTTCCTTAGCTAAATTTATTTTGTCTATTCTTAATGATAGGCAACCCTACACTTGAACGATTCCCATCAGAAAACCTACGGAGTCAATTGCTGCTCCAGATAAGGACAGACTAGCCATTTATTTCCTGAGATTCTCTAATTCTCACCTTGTTATCAGCTCAGATCATGAGAAAGAGGTACGCATTTAGTACATTACATTAATTCTTCCCACGTAGAAATGTCTTCTCAGAACTACAATTCAATACTGAACCTTGCCTTTTACCTGGAGAGTATATGAAATGGTGAAGGACATGGCTTCATTTATTGTTTATACATGATGAGTTTATTATGAACTTCCATCTCACTTATAATACATGTGATATATTTTTCTGAGTTCAGAACTAAGACATATCGGCTATTTCTAGTGATTTGGCATCATTTATCAAATGAGAATTATTCAGTTCAACACTTTGTCTTTTCACTCTGGCCGCTAGGAAGCTGTGATGTTTTCTCATTTTTTTCTTCATTAGCTTTCTCCACTTCCCAACTCTTATCATTCTGTCCTTGTTTTCATTTTATAAAAATTCACTTCATCTCTCCAATATTACAAAACACTTCACATATTCTATGGGAATAAACCCTAGGCATGTTTACTGAGCAGTTTACATGGTAATCTACGGCATTAATGGGAACACACAGGCAAAAAGCCAGATGAAATATGTTGAAGGCGACTCTTGGAGATTCACAGCAATTCAGCATCCAAGCAACAATGGTCATAAAATGAAATCTGAACTATAATAGAAATAGGTACAGGGTGCAGTGGGAATATAGAAGGAAAAATGCCTGTGGTTTGATAGAAGCGAATGAGAAGACCTCACAAAACTGTAAACTCTTAACCTGGGTCTAGAAGGATGGGGAGACATTTACAGGCAATTATGTTTGTAATGTATAGTGAGACATGAATCCCAGGGCACAAAAGCAGGACATATGAGACAACATCCTTTTGCTATAACAAAAGGTATCCCATTAAACCCTAGTCCTGTCATTTAATCTAAGTAATTTGGTCTCTCACCTATGAGCTCATAAAATCTTCACCTGATCTGGGGAGTTCAAGGGAAAAACAATGGCTCTGATTCATTTCATAGTCTTTTAAATTTAATGTCTTTTGCCCGGATGTGGGTTTTTGAAACTCAAAAGTCAGATATTTGATTCTTTTCATTCTCTTTGTAGTTTTGCTGTGTTGTTCCTTGTCAGAGGTAATAACAGCAAGATATAACACTGCAAGAAAGAGGGAAGCCAGGTACTAGAGTACCCAGGACGGGGTACCATATAAAATATCATCCCCTACCTGAAAGGAATATCAGTGGTGAAAGGAATCTTAGACATTCTCTAAGTCAGTTCTTTCACTCTCGTTTTATGGAATAAAAATTTGATGTGAAAAAAGGCAGAGTGGTGGTCCCAGGATCACCCCAGTCGTTGGAATGGTGGACTGCACTCAGTCCCTCAGCAATATTCAAGGTCTCTTCAGTACATTCCTTTAATTTGGGAGAATTGTCAAGGGAGTTTGTTAAAATGTATTGATTCTACCATTAGAGATTCGAGTATAGAGAGGGAAGCCAGAAACCTACATTTTAAACAAACATCGCAGGTGATACTAATGCCAAGGACCCATCTTCCAAAAACACTGCCTTAGAGGCTGAACTCCATAAAGACAGAGGCCTTTTTTTCATAATCCTTTTTAGCCCCAGTGCCTACAGAGCATGTAATGTTTAAGAACTATCTGGTGTTGAATGGAGGAGTAAACCATATTTCTAAAAATACATACCACCTTTAAACCTCGCTGTTTGTTTCTATCAAAAGTACTGCCAAATTTGTTCTTTACTGGAATATTTTGAATTGTTACCTTTGCCTTGTAATGTTTCTGCATTTCATTATAGATCATGCTTTTCAATTCAATATCCAGATTAAGCTTTTTCAACACAAAACCACGGCAACCTCAACAAAATCCCAGGAAGCAAGAATTCAAGCAGTGAAAGGGTATGCTTTGTTTAAGTTGTCAGTATTCACCCTTTGAACACGTAAGACGTAATTCCAAACCAAAACCCAACTTACTTTTTTGGTATTTTGTGATTTATTGTAGCTTTATCTTCATTTAGGAGAAAATATAAGAGGGTTTCTCCCCCATTAAATATGTAACTATTAGGTAAAGAGACTAGATTTCTCTATATTTTGTAAACAAAATATTCTACAAATCAGCAACTTTCTAAATAAATGAAGGTAAGTGAGGATAATGATATGACATAGGAAAAAATACATTCATTGGCTTCTTCTGAGAACTATTTTATTCTATAAGTTATGATATTTTAAAACCACATCTGGGAGAAATCACCATTCATAAATAGCTCATTAGGGAAGAAGTCTACATGCAAATATCCTGAGATCAGAATTTTTTCAACATTGTCACATAGTTCACAGAATAAGTAATTAGTATATCTTCATTTTGTAAAGGCTTAGAGACAGCCTCATAATAATTGGCCTCTGGGCTTCCCTGGTGGCGCAGGTGGTTAAGAATCCACCTGCCAATGCAGGGGACTCGGGTTAGAGCCCTGGTCTGGGAAGATCCCACATGCCACGGAGCAACTACACCTGTGCGCCACAACTACTGAGCCTGTGCTCTGGAGCCCGTGAGCCACAACTACCGAGACCACGTACTGCAACTACTGAAGCCTGCGTGCCTAGGGCCTGTGCTCCACAAGAGAAGCCACAGCAATGAGAAGCCCGCGCACCACAACGAAGAGTAGCCCCTGCTCTCCACAACTAGAGAAAGCCTGCACGCAGCAACGAAGACCCAACCCAGCCAAAACTAAATAAAATAAATAAATTTTATAATATATATATTTAATAAAATAAATTTAAAAAAAAGAATAATCGGCCCCTAAAATGTTATCTCCTAAATAGCCACGTTCTGTATCTCACACCACATGGCCCCTCCCTGCCTTCCAACTTTAATTCACATAATCTGGTTATCTGGTTCTGTAAGAATTACAAAAGTCCATTTCACTGGGGTAATTGCAGGTGAGTGATATCCAAGACCGAGAAAATGTAGATTATTAGATTTAGCAAAATGTTATAGCATGATTCATATTTGTTGATTGTGAAAATGCTTTGGGGAGATTGAATTAGCAGCAAGAAGACCTTTTAGGAGGCTCAGAGAAAAGAATCTCAGGAGTATAATTTTGGAATGAATTAAGTTATTTGTGGCTCTAAATGAGCATGTCTGAAAATTAATATAACAAAATAAAAGTTGTACATAAGAGCAGAAAGTCAGCATTAAGCCAGATTGGTTTCGACATTTGACAAGCAATTATTATAGTGAAAGTAATCATGAAAATTCAGATGACTATGTTTCTTGTGATTAATTTTGGCTGGAGTTTAACACAATTATCTGGATATTCAAACAAAGGCAAAAATGATAATTTTCTCAAAACATTTTTTTCTGTATTGTTTGGATAATTTTCCTATATTACTAAACTTTCTTCAGATAGTTCAAAATTTTGGTTTAGGAGTAATTGTTTTTTAAAAAACTTCCACCTTTTCTTTTCTCATAAAGCATCCTTCATGGCCAGAGCCCAGAACATAATACAAAAATCATAATTTTTAAAAGTGTTCTACTTCAAGGGTACATCTTCATTTCAATTGGTAATAAGTCTTACACAATGGAACGGTTCTCAAATTATTTAAAGTGAATTACAGGGTGGCAGAATTGGTACAGAGGGAGAGGCCTTTGGAACAGGCATGAATTACAATTGAAAGCTTTATTGCTTCAGTCGTAATTGGCCCTGGTATTTGGGACCATCCAGCTTAGATGAAAGATATCTTACTACAGACTTTGGCAGTGACTACACTGTACCAGAAGGTACTAGTAAGTGATTAGGCTTAACCATCTAGCTGCTTGGTCACCCACTCAGCAGTGCTCCCCAGCACCTTGCATGTTGGACCCCGAACCCCCTCCCTTTCATGGATGGAAGCACAAATGCCATTTTGGACATTGAACAAAGTCACTAGGATAGGAGATTACCTTGTTCTTCCACTACACACTGTAGCATTCTTTGTAGTAAAACAACATAAGGAAAAACAACTGAAGAAAGGGAAAACATCTACATTGAGTTAATATGCTCCAAATGAGAAGTAGTATATTATTTACTGAAAGGACATAATAAAATATGTTAGTCCATAAGAACCACTATATAAATTGACAGGTGTTTAAAGATAAGTAATGGCAGGGGGACGTTCTTAATCTCAGCAGACAACATTGAGGGGGGTTCTTTCTCCTTCATAGAACTACAAAAAGGTGATTTGTGATGTTTCGCTCAACTCCTTCCCCATGAATATTATCTCTGTTAGATGAATCTTCTCTAAGACATGTATCACCCTTTTACACTGACTGCATGTGTGAGTATGCATAAAATGCCACATTTCCAATTAGGATGTGTATATTCAGGAAGAAAGACATGTCAGGGCTGTCAGGCTAAAAGCTCTACAGCTCAGGGGAATTTTCCATATCATTCTGTGGGCTTGTCCAGATTACAAGACTTGTCTCTTAGTTTTCTTCATCCTCTCTTTTCTTACCTTTGATTCCATCATTCTCTCTCTCAAGCTAGATGTTGTATTTTTCAGATGCCCCTAGAAATAATGTGAATTGGTGATCTCTCTTACTAAAATTTCAGTAATGCTTTGTTTGATCCCAGTAAGATACACACCCTGTTGTTTCCAATGTGGATTAGTTGCCAACAATGGGCCTTACCTCTCATGCAAAAAAATGTGCTGTTAACAGGCTACTGAACAAGACTGCTTTCTGTGGAAGGAACTCCAGGGGCGGAAATTTGTACTGAAGGCTAGCACTTTATGATGTCTTCTTGGAAAATCTTAAATATTCTGCAAGTGAAAATGTCACGACATCACTGTTATATATTAGTGGTACATTGTTTTAGCTGAATGACACCTAACAGGATAATAATGTGAAAGTTTCAGGAAGACATTGTAAATTTTTGAAATATAAAGATGGTGTTAGGGAATATACAGTATTTTTTTCTGTAAATTTCAGATCCTTATATTGGTAACGATGAGAGAAAAGGTAATAGGACAAATGGGGAGATGTTGGTATTGAATTTGAATGTCAGGTAGAAACATAACTTATTTGAGTATACTGCTTTCTAAAAGTCATGAAAATATTCAAATGCATGACTCAGAGTTCCACTAGGTTCAACTTACTAGTACTGTATTAAATTATAAGGTCTAAGGTAAGAGGCCAGGGGTATTGGTTCTGTAAGCTATGTGGCTGAGACAGAGAATTTGTGTGCTGTTTTTTGAAAGCCTTGATGATTCAAGCACCATTACAGACACCTCCAAATTCATCTGAAAGTACCATTCACATCTTTATTACCCCGAGAGAGCTAGATAAGATCACAGAACCGAAAGAGACACAGTAGATGATCCAGTCCATTTTTCCTGCTATTTGCAGAATAATTACCATATTTTTTCAGGCTGAACAATCAATAATGCCATTCTAATGCTTTCCATTTCGTTCTCTACAATATTGGTTTTAAAGTCCTCATCTTGCTGTTAAAAGTTCCTTTTCTCTAGTTTTCTAATCGGCCCAAGTTGATCTTTATAAAAGCAAAGAGGCAATAACTAGCTAAATGACAAAGCACATTTGCTCTCCTTCGAAGCCTATTACAGACAGCAGCTCAGCCCTGTGCACTTAGTCCTGATGATTTCAGGGGAGGAGGGGTTTTATTATTCACAGGGGAAAACCCTAGGAACATGAACACGAAGGGCGTTTTCTCCAGGCATGTTTATTCAACGTAAATGTGGGCTTACATTTAAGACTGCCTACTTTGTGTATCTGGTAAGTTTTGACACTACCATTTTAAAGCCATAGCTGTTAACGCTTAAAGGCTTTAGTTTTACTAAAACTGTAATGAAACAAGATTTGTTAACTCAGACATAGTATGTTTAGTTTTGTTTTGTTTTGTTGTATAATAGATTCTTGCTTTGTAAGATAGGGAGGCTTTGATTGACAGAAGTACAGAAAAGATTAAATGACTTCTCTGGGATAACGTCAAAATTTAGTGGCTCAGTTCAAATCAGAAACCCAGATCACAACCCTTTGCTCTAAGCTCCAGGCCATGTAGCCTCCTAAATTCTTAAAAAACAATATTTTGTGCGTTGAATGAGGGATAGCGCAATTTACCCTTGCTGTCAGTTAATGTCATTGCTTTTTTGTTTATTACAGAAAGATGTACAGCCACAGATTGAAGCTGGCCTTAAAAAGTTTTTTAATGCAGCATTATATCCTAAAATAAAATTTAGTGCTTACAGTCAGGATGTATATAGATTTTAAAATTCTTACCACACTGAGATGAAGGAACTACTTCTGCAAAATCAACAGGGAAAGTTCCAATGATTCCATGTCCCCAGAAATAAAATCCAAGGATGTTATTCTAAGCCATTTTGAATGAACAATCAGCATTACTCACGTTTTATAAAAGAAACAGATGAAAACTGATCATTTCCCTCAAGGAACTTATAGTCACCTTGAGAGGATGGAAGAAGACACAGTAAATAAAAACAACCAGTGCAAGACCAGATATGACTAAGTACTAAATTCTGTTTTATAGATTGGCAATACATTCAGAAGAGATGAACAGTCAATCCTGGCTGTTAGAATAATTTGGAATATTTTCTTGAAGAAGTTCACATTTAAATGAGATATCAATGGTTGGATACACAGGTAGAGGGAGAGAGGAGAGCTGTTCTAGGTGGGGCACGGGGAAGTAAACATGGGATGCTTCTGAGATAGAAAAATGTATTTATGACACAATGACTAAAATGAAGCTTACATGCTCATTTGGTCATCAATTCAGCAAATATTTATGCAGATCCTACTATTCTAGATACTGGGGATATAATAGTAAGAAACAAAAATAAATACATAAAAAAAGGAAGATAAACTTCTGTGTCATTTACAGTC
Organism: Orcinus orca; assembly: GCF_937001465.1. Classification (NCBI taxonomy): domain Eukaryota; kingdom Metazoa; phylum Chordata; class Mammalia; order Artiodactyla; family Delphinidae; genus Orcinus; species Orcinus orca. Next base: position 16,424,414 of record NC_064576.1, on the reverse strand, counting down.
CCAGCAGGAAACGCATAGCTTATCTAAAGAGGGTGAGAGGGAAGGGTATAATCTAAAGACTCTTTACAAAGGTGTGAGCAGGTGTTAAGGAAATCAGCAAAGGATAATGCGATACCCCAAATCTAGCAGTGATGGGAAGTAGTTAATATCCCTAGGTTTGAAGCGAAAATGGGGAGCAGTTGTCAGACCCCAGGAGACAGGAAAAGGGCTGTCTGACAAGAGGGTGGCCTTCAGTAAAGGGTCACTATCAGCTTGCAGTGACAGCTGGGAGTCAATCTGGTGAATACATAACCCATCTCCTGCATCTCAATTTCTTCCTACCAGCTCCCAACTAGAAGGCAAAGGAGCCACTCAGTGCAGTCAGAATAGGGCCACGCAGGGCCACAGAGCATGGTGAAGAAGAGCAGAGAGAGATCTGGAGGGGCAGAAATATTCAGCATAGTCTCAGTCAGGGGTCTACCAGGGAAACAGAATCAGTAGGATATACACACACACCGAGAGATTTACATAGAAAGGTATAATTTATATTTTATATATAAAGTATATTTATATTTAATTTAAATATATAAATTTCTATGAATATAAAATATATTAAAATATATACAGTGTATATGTATATTATATATATATTTATTTATTTATTTATAATAAGATTTATTTCAAGGAATTGGTTTTGCACAATCGAGGGGGCTGGCAAGTCCAAAATCTACTGAGCAGGCTGGAAACTCTCCAGGAGAAGCTGACACTGAAGTCCACAGGTTGAATTTCTTCTTCCTTAGGAAAACCTCAGTTTTGCTCTTGAGGACCGTCAACTGATTGGACGAGGCCCACCCGGGTTATGGAGGATAGTCTCTTCATGAAGTCAACCAATTATAGATGTTAACCGTATCTACATAATACCTTCATTGCCATACCTCAGTTCCTGTTTAATTGAATAACTGGGTACTATAGCTCCGCCAAGCTGACACACAAAACCAGGCATCACAGGCCCTATTCTTCTGAAGCTTCTATTTTAGTGGAGGGAGACAGAAGAATTTCTTTACTCTTTTAAATATACCTTCTAGGTGGTGCTAACTGCTAAGAAGAAGAATAAAGCAGAATATACCAGCAAGGTGTAATGAGAAGTGCTATGTTTTAGATAGGGTGTTCCTTGAAATATTTAAGCAGCTGGTCTCTGCCCTGAGGTCTAAATCAAGTCAGGAAGTGGGGCCTATGGATATTGGGGGATATTATTCCAGGCAGAGGCCCAGAGAAGGGTTCAAGCTTGACCTGTTTGACCTGTTCAAGGGTTAGTAAGCTGAGGTAGCAAAAAAAAAAAAAAAAAAAGAGTGGGAGGAGATAAGATTAGATGGTAGCCTGGGGTCAGATTAGGAAGGGCCTTTTAAACGAGATAAGAATTTTGGATTGTATTTTAAGTGAAATAGTTAAATCACTTGGAACTAAAAAGTAATATAACGTGATTCTATTTGGGTTGCTTTTTAATTGTTTTTGTTGTGGTGGTTGTTTTCTTATTGTTTTTAAAGAACTGCTTTAGCCTTTGGGTGGAGAAAAGACAGCAGGCATCAGGGCTTGAAGGGGGAAATAGATGGGATGGTGATGCTGCGGCCTCCATCCAGATGGGATGAGAGTTGTGGCCGTGGAGACTGTAATATAATTTGAAGGTCGTGTCAACGTGATTTGCTCTGTAGGTGTGGCACATAGAAGAGAGAGAGATGTCAGGAGGCCTTGATGTTTGGCCTGAGCAACTGAATAAGTATAATAGAATTATTCTGAGATGTGAAAAAGAAATGACTTATTCAGATAAGATGGAAAAGCCTAGGAAGGGACAGGTTTGGGGTTGGGAGGGTGAGGAATCAGGTATTGTAGTTTGGAAATGTCCAAGTGGTTATTGATCGCCCAGTTGGGGATGGTGAGTAGGCTGTCAGTGCCTGAGATGCAGAAGAGAAGTTAGGACTGTAGAAGTCAACTTGGTGGTTACCCACATAAAGCTATTGGGGAGAATAGGAAAGAACGATCCACAGCTATAATGGGGTAGCTTATGATAAAGGAACAGTGGGTGTTAACAGAGAGAGAGAGACAGAGAAGCGTAGACTCTGGGGATTCCTCCATTAGCAGCTTACTCATTTGCCTCACTTACTACTCTGTGAGCTCCTTCAGAGAAGAAGCCATGCCTTAATCATTCTGGATGCTTAACACATAATTAAGTAGGCAACACACGACGGCCTCTTGGTAACTATGGACTGAATGAATGAAGAATGAGTTAAGGGACTGGAGGCCACCGAGTGTTAAGAGCAGAGGCCTGGCATGATCCAGGCTTTCCCTCCAGCCTCAGGAAACTACGCAAAACAACAGACTTCACCACAGATTGCTTGACAGTTGCTCCGCTGACATAAGCATGTAGTGGAAGAAGCAAGGTCCTTGGAGGTTGACAGCTTTGAGCTGCAGCCCCAGCTCTGTTACTTATTCGCCATGTGACCTTGGCAACGTACCAAGCTCTCAGAAGTTCAGCTGTCTCAATAAAATGTACGAGCATTGGAGCACAGTGCTTGGCACATGGTAAGTGTTTAGTAAAATTTAATCTTGCTTATTTCTTCAGGAGCTCATTAAAAAGACCGGGAACTTCATCATTTGCGAATTTTAAATAACATGTATTTTATGGGCTACAGAGCCCATGAAACTAGTCACAGCTCTACATCATGCAGGTTTTGCTTTGCTATTTAAGCAAGTCGGAACTCATTTAAATCTGCTCGTCTAATTAATGTCATTCCAGTGATTCTCAGAGTTCTTGTTACTTTTTCCTCGTTGGAGGCCCCATTCGCATATTCACATAACATTTATTGAGAGCTGACTACATGCTGAATAGAGTTCAAGGCGTTATGGATACAATGGGACTCAAGTCCCATCTCAGATTCAACTTGTCTTATCAGTAGCTGAGCCTCCAGTTTACAAATTATATTTATCAGTGGTTACAACAGAACCACTGATTTGCTGGTTAATTTTAGGAAATTACTTTCTACTTCCTTCACCTTTACAAATAAAAGAGAACAACTATCCCCTTATCACAGAAAGTTTTAAAAACTGTATGGCAACCCCTGACCAATAGAAAATAAAGTTATATGTCGCTACACTTTAGATGAGATGTAAACATAGAAAGATACAACAGTTGTCCTCAAGGAGCCATCAGTCTTGTAAAAAAGATTGGACAGGAATAGACTCCATGAGAGAGCATGTAATACATGTGAGAATTAGAATACATAGACTAGGCATTGAGTAAATGAACGAACAAGTGAGAAAACAAAATAATAAATGGTATAATCATTTACAGGTACACATGATTTATTTCAGCTGAAGTTAACATGGATTGCCCTATAGAGGAGGTAAGACTTTAGCTGGAACTTCAAGAAAAATTAAACTTTTATAACTTATGATTGAGAAACAACATTTTAAACAATAAAGCTGGAAGCCATAGTAAGTAATGTGGCTAGTAAACAGGGAATAAATCAGGAAATAGTAGGAGATAAGACAGGCCAAGGTAAAAATATGGATGGTATTTAATAGGTAATATTAATAAGTATCGCTTAGAATACTTTCTTTGTAATTAACAGAAAACTCAAGTTTAAAAAACACTAAGGAAATTATTAGCGCTCCTACCTGGAGGTCCGGCTGTAGTGTAGACTCTGGTGATGATTAACTCTGTGACTCCATCTTGGACCCCTGCTATTCTCCTGGCTCTGCCCTCCTCTCTGCACTGGCTTTATCCTCAGCTTGGTAGTTAAATCACTACCACTGTTCAGGCTTCACATCCATGGATGACAGCGTCCAGGGGAAAAGAAATGGTCTTTTCAGTATTGCACTCTTCTTAAGGAGTCGGGAAGCAGCTCCCAGTTGCCTCCAGAGAACTCGAACGCACATCTCATTTGCCAAATTAATTCACCTGCTTTATCCAGAACTAATCCTCGTCATCAGATCGATGCCCTTATTGGCTCAGACCTGGAACCCTGACCAATCCCTAGCAAGGAGGATGGGACTGTTGTGATTGAGTTAAGACACCTGGGGCTGCCCGTGGGGTAGAAGTCAGTCACCCAACCACTCAGCGGCCACACTGGGGGTGGGGGCAGGGATGGGGGTGGGAGTGAAACATATTGAGGAGGAGACTTCAATATTCATCCACTACAGGGAATTATTGAGATATTTTATACATAGGAGTCACATGAACAGATAATTCTACTGAATATTTATTTGATGATGATAAATAAAATAAAAACTCTCTACTCCTGAATATATCTCCAGAGTAACCCCTTAGGTGAATATCTTTATTATCTAAATATTGCTTATAAATAAATAATTTTAAAAAATAAAACCTTGTGAGAAAAACGGGCAAAGAAACTAAAAAATGAATACATAGTATAAATACAATGTTCTATTTATTTACAGGAAAAATGTATACTCTACCTTACTAATATTCTAAAACTGTGAATGAAAACATACAAGAGTATATGTTTTTCCCATTAAATTAGATTTTTTTTTAATAATGCCTATTGCTATTGAGGATTTCTGGTGGTTGAAGATTAAAGTTGTGTAATCCTTCTAGAAGGCAATTTAGCATTATGTTTTAGGATCCTTAACGATGTAATTACACTTACAGGTGTGTGTCTTAAGGAACTAATTAAGAATGAAACTAGAGTTCGTATATAAGGACTCTCAGAGCAGTGTTCTGTATAATAGCTAAAACCTGAAACGACCATTAACAGCCAACAACAGGGAAAGGCTGAATAAGGAATAGTTCACACAACGGAAAACTATGCAGCATGAAAAATAATTTTGATAATAGAGGAAAATGTTGAATATAACAATGTTTTTAAAAGCACTGGGATCTCAAATATATACTTTTTTAAGTTAAACTATGTTTTGAAGGGGAGAGAGATTTTTAAAAGAATAATCCTTTAAAAAGTCTCACTACATTCTAACCTACTCTAAGTTCCTGCCTAGAGAAAAGACGTCTTTCAACTTGCTGAGCATCATAAGTGAGTGATCTTTGAATACAATCACAATAGTAACTTTTCTACTGTCTTTTCCCTAACCTTCTAAAATGCACTCTTAAAATGCAAAACATAATAAAATGCAAGCAAAACCTCACTTGGATTATAAAACAGCAATATTATTAACTCAGAAATATTGAGTCTACCATGAGCCTGTCATTGTTCCCAGTGTGGAATATTCAAGTATTAACAAATTTATTAAAATAAGTTTGATCATTTTGATGCTGGGCTCACGGTCCTTGAATCATGAGAGTGGCTATTTAAAATACTTTACAATGTTGGTCATTGAAGCAGGGTGATAGCTACATGGGAATTGATTACATTATTCTAATTTGGGGTATATTTTGAAATTTTCATGATAAAAATAAAATAATTTACATGGAACCAGTGCAAGCATGTGTAGTCCACAGCGGTTTTCTAAAACTTAAAATTCTAAATCTTTCTCAATTATGTGTACACTTTCCAGTTAACAGAGTTTGAAAATATAATCTTCTATTTAAGTACCAATAAATAATATGTTTGCATAAGCATAAACTGTGTGCACACCTTAAGCATTATTTAATATATTGCAGATGTTATTTTATAGTCATATGCATGTATCAGACTTTGTATTAGAAGGGGCCTTGTTTGGGCATTGGAAAAAATTGGTATATAAAAATTATATTAACAGATTCATCTTTAATCATCTGACATTTTATTTTAGGATCAAAATTTTATTTTGATAAGCAAACTCATTCTACTAGGCACTTCCTTGTATGATTTTATTATTAAATCTATCTGCAAGTTGACAAGCTGTTTGATCTTCCACATTTAATACAATTTAATTACCATAAAATAATACAATATTTTAGAGTTATATAAACCTTAGAAGTAATCTAAACTATGAAATAATTAAGGATAAGATGAACAACTTATCATTACAGCCCTAATTATGGGCATTCAATTAAAAATGTCACACTGACTAGATTTAGTCTACTTTCCACATAGGGAAGGGCTCTTCCCCATACGCTCTTGACTGATGGTTCTATTAGTCTTGCTACAAGCCCTTCCACTGACAAGGAATAAATACCCCTGATTTCTATAGCAAAGTACCTCAAGCTGGGTGGCTTAAAATAACAGAAATGTATTATCTTACAGATCTGGAGGCCAGAAGTGCAAAATCAAGGTGTCAGCAGGGCCAGACTCCCTCTGAAACTTGGAGGGGAGAATTCTGCCTCGCCTCTTCCAGCTTCTGGTGGTTGTTGGCAACCCTCGGCATGCCTTGGCTCACAGCTGCAGCATTTTAATCTCTACCTCTATCATCACATGGCCTTCTCCCTGTGTGTCTCTGTCTTCCTATGGCATTCTTCTCCTGTGTTTCTGTGTCTTTACATGGTATTCTGAGTCTGCCCAAATTTGCTTCTTCTGATAAAGACACCCATCATATCAGATTAGGGTCCACCCTAACGACCCCATCTTAACTTGATGACATCTGCAAAGATCTTATTTCCAAATAAAGTTACATTCACATGTACTGGGATTTAGGACCTTGCATATCTTTGGGAGAATATAACTCAAGCCATGGCATCTCCACATAGGATACTGAGACACAGACAACTGTAGGAACTGGACAGTGATCTTTGGTGGCTCCCTTAAATTCTCTGGGATGAGGTTTTTCTCATTTTACACCTACCAAGCGCTGATCAAGTGCTACGCACATGTTCAGAGCACTGAAGAATAACTCCTTGAGTTCTCACAAAGACCTTGCTCCTAGTAATTTCAGCCCCATATGAAAGGCCTTCAAATATTTGACGATAGCTATTATATTCCTACTAAGTCCTTTCTTCTTCAAGATAAACACTATCAGTTCCTTCAAACATCTTTTATGTTGAATCATTTCTGATCTATCAATCTGAATAATCCTGAGTTAACTGTGCAGAAAATTAGAATTATGATTATCTACATTACCTGCCTTCTAATTAAAACTTAAATACATGTATACACATATGGATATATATATATTTGGAATATATATACTTAGAAGATATATATATATATATATATATATTTGGACAATGACTCTTGCTTATCCAGAATTCACATACTTTGTAGCAGGAATTGAATAAATTTATTTTCATAAGTTCCACACCAGTAGAGCTGGAGTTAATAAGGTTTTACAACACATACTGATAATACTATTATACTTTGAATACTAGGCAATTCTGAATATTTTAAAGCATTCATAATAACTATTACTTCCTCGTTTATGAACTGGTAAAAAGTTCAAGTAAAATGGGCTTGAAGGGCCCTGGTGATTATTTTCATAGAACACTGCAATGCCCCTTTTTAGATCCATCTCTTTTCACAAGAAATTTCTCAGAGGATTTAGTCAAACATGAAACTTTTTTGCTCTATTTGTAAGTAAGGTATTTTTATTTCAAAATGAAATCTAATATGCTGCTATTTCAGATCTTAAAAATAGCTCCGAAGGCTCTTAGATCTTCATTTTGATCCACATATGTGTGTCTGCAATTGGATTAGATAAATTGGAAATTCATGAAAATTAGGTAGAGTTAAACTATTTCATGCTCTGGTTTCTTATTAAGAAGTAATATAATTTTATCACGGGTGCATGGTGTCCTGGTGCTAGGCTAAAGCTGAAGCCAAGTTCAGGCTTCTATCAAAAATTAAACTTTGACTTTGAGCCAAGATTCTGGTTTTCAACTAAGATGCTTTACATCTATGGCAGCTTTGTACTTCATGGACTAATTGCCATGATTATTGATGCAGAATCCTCCATGGTTCCTTTTGGTCTGGTAGACTTGCATATTGAAACTTGAAGCTCTGACATATTTAATAGTACAAGTGACTGACTTTGCAGAAATTTTCTCGCTTAAATCCTGACAGCCTTGTCCCCCTGAAGTAAGGATGCCCTTCCTTTATCCCCATTTCTCCACCCACACTTCCGGCTGCTTACCACTAGCATTGCCCAGATTTTCAGTTGCTAGCATCTGGTAAATCCAATTCTTACTGGCCCAGAATGTACTAATTATATCCTACAGCTGATTAGAAAGCAGCCTCTTTGCTAAAGAACAGTTTATTTAGCTTGTCAATGAATAAGACTTGGTTTGAATTTTGATTTAAAAATCAAAGGGAAATGGAAAAGTGTGAGAAGAAGGAAAATATATTCTTCATAAAGCAGGAAGTTCTGTTAATTAAATTGAAAAAAATAAATATAGATTTTGTATAAGACTGGAAAGAGGGGCTTTAGGCTAAAACACTAAAACTGGAGGAATTAAAATGTGTATCTGCATTTCGATAACCTGACTTAAAAAGTCTAGAAATATGTTATTTTAAAATCTCAGCATACTTGTAGGAGATTTGTCAATGACCTAATTTGAAAACAAGTCAGACTCTAGAGAGAAATGGGGAAGGTTATGTTTTATTGATGAATGTTTCATGAATAACATGCATGATTCAATATTTACGCTTTGGTTAAATGCTTTTGAATAGTCAAATTTCTGTAATCTGTATTTTTGTTCATTGTTTACACAGGATTTATTAAGGAAAAGATACAACTCCTCATATTAACAGAACTTTACAATGAATTTAGAGGTGACATCATTTTAGGCAGGTGTTAAGCATTGAAATATATAAATAATAGCCTGATCCGTTCACTTTTTTCCCCTTTATTTTCATAATCAAATCTGATCACCACAAGCAACAAAGAAAGACATTTCCATGCAATTTTCAAAACTGTTCCCAATTTACCATGACTAATTAAAATGTGTCTCCATAACACTTTAGGTCAGTGGTTCTCCAGTCTGGCTGCACTTTAGAATGATCTAGAGAAGCTTTTTAAAAATGTATAATATTGTCCCCACCTGCTTGCCACTCCCCACACACTAATTTATTCAGAATCTCTGGGCATGGGACCCAGGAGCCATACTTCTATTATTAAGTCTCCCAGGTGATTCAAATGTGTATGTAGGATTGAGAATAATCTTTCTTTGGGGAAGTTGGTCATGAAAGATTGGGAAGCCATAAGAAAATTCGGTGAATTAAGAACCAGGTAAAAACAGAAAATCGGTTAATGAAAAGAATTAGTTTCAGAGACGTGGAGGGTCTTGGAGATACTTCCTTTATCCTGTACTGCAGAATTCTGTAAGGGGCACATGGATCCCTCTGGAAAGCTGATGAAAAGCTATGGACCTCTCCACAGAAAAGCAGATACATCCAGAACACATGACACTGGCATGGAAGGTGTTATATTTGGAGGAAAACCAGAATCCCAAGACAAAACTCCCCGAACCAGAGCAAAGAAAGAAATGTTTTCAAAGATGAAGGGCTGAAATCAAGAAATGAAGCCCAATTATTGTGTGCACTGGGCCATGCAGGCAGAGATTACAGTGACACATGAAGGTCTGTGAGATAGAAAAACTTTCCCAAACGACATAAACTCGTCTCATTTTAAGAGAATATACATACGAGCTTCTATCTTTGCTGAACCTAACATGCTCTCCTCCGGGTTGCCACACCCTACAGCCGAAGTGAAGATTCATGCATTGCTTATTCTAGTGTAGCTTTCTGCACCATTCTCCAAAAAGTTTTACACATTTCCTCTATTCCCTTTCCTTTGAATAATATTAGACTGATGCTGCTAAAGTAGACTCCCAAATTTTAAAGTCCTTCAGATTTCAACCTTTATACTCAAGGGTACACTAACTGTCTACTTCACGGTCTTTTTTATAATTTGAATTTTCTTTCATTCTTTCTCTCTAGAATTTCCATTCAATGCACGCTGATTTTCTTTGAGCCATTCTTAGACGATCTCATTCAAATCAAGCTCTTTAAATTTTCTCAATCCACCTTTTTATATTAACGACACTAAAAGTGTAACTGGGGTGTTAAAATCAGTTCTGAGGCTACTCTAACTATAATCACTCAGCCTAATAAATCCTAGATTTGTCTGTGCTTTCTATAACATAAAATTATTAAGCCATTGGGTAGCCCGAATCAAAGGATTCCTTAGAAGTTATAACATTTTGAATCCACTGGTCTGTATAAGTAGACCAAGCTATAGCAATACTTCATAAAAGTTAAGAATATTTCAAGATTCCTATTCAAGCTGTTTTTAGGGTCTTTCCATTCAAGCCATCATCTTGATACTGTTATTAATAGACAGGTAGCAGATGAGATTCACATCAGTGGCACACTGAACAGCATGGCATGTGAACACGGGCAAGGATGAAGAACGATTAAAAGACTAGAAAAGTAAAATCCACGAGATAACAGTACATGTCTGTATAACAATATATCTACACAGAAATGCACTGCAGGGGATCAGTGAAAAAAGTTTTCCATCAAACAATAGAACATCTAAAGAATACTGAAGGTCTGGCCCACAGAGCACAGTGTTTCTATTTCTGTTGTACTTGTACGTGGCATGTTGGATTGGATTATTAAAATATCTGTGTCACTCCACATCATGAAGAACTTCATTTAAATTACAACTAAAATCTTGCTCCTCTGGTAACTAGATTTAATCTTATTGTAGCCATTAATACTGACTAGTCCCCTTAGCTGAGTTCTGATTAAGGACACTTACATAAATTTATATCGGTCTTACTTAAAATTAGGCCACCTACATTGTAACTGATATATATTTATAACATAAATATTATAATTTACTTTACTCTCCTTAAAGGCTATCCACTTCAACTTCTTAAATGAATACATTTCTTTGTTTAGATATAGTTTATAATTCTACACAGTTTCATATAAAGAAAATGAGTGGAAATCCACTGGAAAAAAGCTATAAAGCTTGTATCATCCCAAAGTTATCCCTAAGGAGCAGAAAAACAAGTATATGTCTACAATTTTGCAAGCAGTGAATGTTCATTAAATATTTAAAGGAAGGCAGTAGAACTCAGAATCCCTCTCGCCAGTATATCCAGAGTAGTTCAAAAGAGACTTTTATGCCTTCAATAAAATTTACCAAGAATTTCTGGAAGACAGCTTTATCCAAAACACCATATATCTTTTATTATCAATTTTTTCTTTGCTATTTAGAATCATCTCAACAATTATATGATATCAAAATGTGAAAGACACGTAGCTCAGCAATTTGTCACTTCTCGTACTATGCTTACAATAAACAGAAGTTACCAAATTTACTATGCTTATAATAAACAGAATTTACCAGAAATCGAAGCTCAAAATTTAAGACTCTTTAGTTTCAGCAGATCACATTTTGATCTTTCTGAGCCCACTGTGCTACATGGTACACATGAGTCACCACTTTTGCAAGAAACAGCCCGCAGTAGGAGTTGAGAGCTCAGCTAACAGACTGTAATTACATTATTCAGTGATCTGCAGTGTGTGCCTCAAGCAACAGCTCAACACACCATTCATGGCTGTGAAGGCTGGAAAACAATGAGCAAAAATCAAAGCAGAGAAAAAGAAAATCAAAAGTAAAAGCTAGTGTCTGTCAACAGGGTTCAGGTTAGAAATAAAGTTGCAGAATCCAAGATCACAGTCGACGTCAAATTTTGGTAGTATCAAGAATCCAGCAAAAAATTACATGTGGAAACCATTTGGGGTTGAGTATATTTGCAGGAATTTTAAACTACTGTCACCTAAGCCAAGAGCAGAGCCATTTTAACTAGTGGCAGCTCGTCTCCCAATTTCAAGCTTGAAACCTTAAAATATAAATAACGCTAAAATGGGCAATTTAACAGAAGTAATCAATATTTGATTTTTACAAGGAGAACCATACCCCACCACCCAACAACTAGATTTCTGAATACTGCCTGGTAAGTATTGTTACCGGAAAGTTATTCATCATCTTTTAAAAATTATATGTATATATTTATACACACACACATATACATATATATATATATACACACATGTGTCTGTTCACAATATTAACCAAAAGAAATCCTCGTCTACTTAACTCAACCAGCAGCCTAGTAGAACTAATCATGTATATCAGTGCGGATTTCAAACATGAGCAAAAGGACAACCTTTGTTTGCAGCATAAACGAAACTCCGCCTGGTTGGAACACTGCCATACCACTAAGTGATCTATTGATAACTTGTGGCTCAAAATACTGCCATCGTCAGATTCCTTCCTTTGGTAGTACTATACACATTTTGATGTTAAGATAACATGTACACTTCATATGCAAGATATAATGAAAGCAGAAATTGCTCCCTTGATTTAACCAGTAGTTATTTATGAATGTTGAGCCATGCAAAATTGTGGTTATTTGCAGATCCTCATTAATAACACCTCAGACTATTTCTGCAAAGGCAAATGCACTATGACATTCAATATTTTTTCTTCACAACGGTTTGAATTCCCTCTGAATAGAAATAGAATATAGGTAATTGTACCCGTGGTTCAAATAGCAACACAGTTTATTTTAGGATTGTTGTGAGAGCCAATGGGTTCTTTGTCAGCTTCAGTGTTTGAACAAATAAAATTGCTTCTCTTCCCACAATATAAAATGCCAGAATGGGGCTTCCCTGGTGGCGCAGTGGTTGAGAGTCCGCCTGCCGATGCAGGGGACACGGGTTCGTGCCCCGGTCCGGGAAGATCCCACATGCCGTGGAGCGGCTGGGCCCGTGAGCCATGGCCGCTGAGCCTGCGCGTCCGGAGCCTGTGTTCCGCAATGGGAGAGGCCACAGCAGTGAGAGGCCCGCATACTAAAAAAAAAAAAAATGCCAGAATGGTGTTCCTTTTCTCAAGGAGGTTGTGCAAAACACAGTTCTATGGTTAAAAATCCCTTAAGTGTTTCAGACCCTGCCAATGAAATTTAGTTGCTCTAACAGAAAAGTAAAATCTATAAAACCTAACAAGCAAGGATAGACAACACTGGAAAAGTATAGCCTCAGTAACAGTTTAGACAGAAAGAAGCAGCACAAAACTAAAAGCTTTCCTTTTGTAATATTAGTTTTAATTTAGGTTACACATGAAGCATTTGGAGGTATTCATCAAATAACTGCTTAGTCAAAGTATTTGAAGGATTATAGACAAGTCTATAAATAAGATAAAGATTCCCAGCAGCACCTTGTCCCCACCTCCCAACACTCATGCTCCTTCATCCCGTCCAATCTCTGGGGCCCAGTTCCATCCTTATCTGCCTAATGTCTCCCAATGGATCTCATCACATATGTCTCTGTCTCTGAACACGCCATTTCTCCAAGTCTTTACTTGTCTGTCTTCTTCATGAAAATATACATGTCCCGAACTCTGTTCCCACAGAACACATCAGTGATATTCAACCTCCAGCATCTTTCAATTATGCACTCTGTTAAAGAAGCTGTGCTTAAGGGACTTCCCTAGCGGTACAGTGGTTAAGACATTGCGCTTCCACTGCAGAGGGTACAGGTTCGATCCCTGGTTGGGGAACTAAGATCCCTCCTGCTGCGCAGCGTGGCCAAAATATAGGAAAAAAAAGAAACTGTGATTAAGATGAAAACTTTCCTTGTTCTGAGAAAGATAATTATGAACTTAGACTATATAGACTATGTGTTTATTCATTAATGTAGACATTCTTCTAAGACTTAACAGCCATCATGAAACTGTAGTCTTGAGAGAACTGTCTCTTATTCACCTGTGAACAGTGCCTATTACCAGCACATGGGAGTCATTCAGTAAATATTGCTTGAACTTAACTGAATTACCTCCAATTTAGTCCTAAATTTTGTTTTGTTTTTTTGCGGTACGTGGGCCTCTCACCGTTGCAGCCTCTCCCGCTGTGGAGCACAGGCTCCGGACACGCAGGCTCAGCGGCCATGGCTCATGGGCCCAGATGCTCCGCAGCATGCGGGATCCTCCCGGACCGGGGCACGAACCCACGTCCCCTGCATCGGCAGGCAGACTCTCAACCACTGTGCCACCAGGGAAGCCCAAAATTTTGTATTGTTGATAAAGAAACTTTGCCCTTGGTAATGGCTAATATGTCCGAAAGAGTAAAATTTTAACGTTTACTGGATGGTTTGTAAGAGTCATTAACCATCAAGATACCAATGAATAGATCCCTGCACACCCACTAAAGAGCACATGACTCAGTTACCCTCCATGAGGGACACCTCACATTGTATCCATCACAGCATGTAATACTCCAACATCTGTTCATATAACTTTAATTTTGAGGGCTTATACTTTATTTATTTTTATTTTTTTTTCTTACAGACTCTAATCCACTCACTTTTTATTTATTTATTTTTTGGTGGTGGGGGAAAGAATGTTATTTATTTATTTATACAGCAGGTTCTTATTAGTCATCAATTTTATACACATCAGTGTATACATGTCAATCCCAATCTCCCAATTAATCCCACGACCACCCCCACCCCCCTGCTGCTTTCCCCACCTTGGTGTCCATACGTTTGTTCTCTACATCTGTGTCTCAATTTCTGCCCTGCAGTCGGGTTCATCTGTACCATTTTCCTAGGTTCCACATATATGCGTTAATATACGATATTTTTCTCTTTCTGACTTACTTCACTCTGTATGACAGTCTCTAGATCCATCCACGTCTCAACAAATGACCCAGTTTTGCTCCTTTTTATGGCTGAGTAATATTCCACTGTATATATGTACCACAACTCCTTTATCCATTCATCTGTGGATGGGCATTTAGGTTGCTTCCATGACCTGGCTATTGTAAATGGTGCTGCAATGAACATTGGGGTGCATGTGTCTTTTTGAATTGTGGTTTTGTCTGGCTATATGCTCAGTAGTGGGATTGCTGGGTCATATGGTAATTCTATTTTTAGTTTTTTAAGGAACCTCCATACTGTTCTCCATAGTGCCTGTATCAGTTTATTTTCCTACCAACAGTGCATCATTAGTGTATAGGAATGCAAGAGATTTCTGTGCATTAATTTTGTATCCTGCAACTTTACCAAATTCATTGATTAGCTCTAGTAGTTTTCTGGTGGCATTTTTAGGATTCTCTATGTATAGTATCATGTCATCTGAAAACAGTGACAGCTTTACTTCTTCTTTACCAATTTGTATTCCTTTTATTTCTTTTACTTCTCTGATTGCCGAGGCTAGGACTTCCAAAACTATGTTGAATAATGGTGAGAGTGGACATCCTTGTCCTGTTCCTGTTCTTAGAGGAAATGCTTTCAGTTTTTCACCATTGAGAATGATGTTTGCTGTGGGTTTGCTATATATGGCCTTTATTATGTTGAGGTAGGTTCCCTCTATGCCCACTTTCTGGAGAGCTTTTATCATAAATGGGTGTTGAATTTTGTCAAAAGCTTTTTCTGCATCTATTGAGATGATCATATGGTTTTTATTCTTCTATTTGTTAATATGGTGTATCACATTGATTGATTTGTGTATATTGAAGAATCCTTGCATCCCTGGGATAAATCCCATTTGATCATGGTGTACGATCCTTTTAATGTGTTGTTGGATTCTGTTTGCTAGTATTTTGTTGAGGATTTTTGCATCTATATTCATCAGTGATATTGGTCTGTAATTTTCTTATTTTATAGCATCTTTGTCTGGTTTTGGTATCAGGGTGATGGTGGCCTCATAGAATGAGTTTGGGAGTGTTCCTTCCTCTGCAATTTTTTGGAAGAGTTTGAAAAGGATGGGTGTTAGCTCTTCTCTAAATGTTTGATAGAATTCACCTGTGAAGCTATCTGGTCCTAGACTTTTGTTTGTTGGAAGATTTTTAATCACGGTTTCAATTTCATTACTTGTGATTGGTCTATTCATATTTTCTATTTCTTCCTGGTTCAGTCTTGGAAGGTTATACCTTTCTAAGAATTTGTCCATTTTTTCCAGGTTGTCCATTTTTTTGACATAGAGTTGCTTGTAGTAGTCTCTTAGTATGCTTTGTATTTCTGCAGAGTCTGATGTAACTTCTCCTTTTTCATTTCTAATTTTATTGATTTGAGTCCTCTCCCTCTTTTTCTTGATGAGTCTGACTAATGGTTTATCAATTTTGTTTATCTTCTCAAAAACCAGCTTTCAGCTTTATTGATCTTTGTTATTGTTTTCTTTGTTTCTATGTCATTTATTTCTGCTCTGATCTTTATGATTTCTTTCCTTCTGCTAACTTTGGATTTTGTTTGTTCTTCTTTCTCTAGTTCCTTTAGGTGTAAGGTTAGGTTATTTATTTGAGATTTTTCTTGTTTCTTGAGGTAGGCTTGTATAGCTATAAACTTCCCTCTTAGAACTGCTTTTTGGATTGTTATGTATTCATTGTCATTTGTCTCTAGGTATATCTTGATTTCCTCTTTGATTTCTTCAATGATCTCTTGGTTATTTAGTAAAATAGTGTTTAGCCTCCATGTGTTTGTATTTTTTCCTTTTGTTCCCCTGTAATTCATTTCTAATCTCATAGCATTGTGGTCAGAAAAGATGCTTGATACGATTTCAATTTTCTTAAATTTACTGAGGCTTGATTTGTGACCCAAGATATGATCTATCCTGGAGAATGTTATGTGAGCACTTGAGAAGAAAGTGTAATCTGCTATTTTTGGATGGAATTTCCTATAAATATCAATTAAATCTATCTGGTCTATTGTGTCATTTAAAGCTTCTGTTTCCTTATTTATTTTCATTTTGGATGATCTGTCCATTGGTGTAAGTGAGGTGTTAAAGTCTCCCACTATTATTGTGTTACTGTCAATTTCCTCTTTTACAGCTGTTAGCAGTTGCCTTATGTATTGAGGTGCTCCTATGTTGGGTGCATATATATTTATAATTGTTATATCTTCTTCTTGGATTGATCCCTTGAACATTAAGTAGTGTCCTTCCTTGTCTCTTGTTAACATTCTTTAAAGTCTATTTTATCTGATAAGAGTATTGCTACTCCAGCTTTCTTTTGATTTCCATTTGCATGGAATATCTTTTTCTATCCCCTCATTTTCAGTCTGTATTTGTCCCTAGGTCTGAAGTGGGTCTCTTGTAGACAGCATATATATGGGTCTTGTTTTTGTATCCATTCAGCAAGCCTGTGTCTTTTGGTTGAAGTATTTAATCCATTCACATTTAAGGTAACTATCGATATGTATGTTCCTATTACCATTTTCTTAATTCTTTCGGGTTTGCTTTTGTAGTTCCTTGTCTTCTCTTGTGTTTCCCACTTAGAGAAGTTCCTTTAGCATTTGTTGTAGAGCTGGTTTGGTGGTGCTGAATTCTCTTAGCTTTTGCTTGTCTGTAAAGGTTTTAATTTCTCTGTCAAATCTGAATGAGATCCTTGCTGGTTAGAGTAATCTTGGTTGTAGGTTCTTCCCTTTCATCACTTTAAATATATCGTGCCACTCCCTTCTGGCTTTGTAGAGTTTTTGCTGAGAAATCAGCTGTTAACCTTATGGGAGTTCCCTTGTATGTTATTTGTCGTTTTTCCCTTGCAGCTTTCAATAATTTTTCTTTGTCTTTCATTTTTGCCAATTTGATTACTATGTGTCTCAGCATGTTTCTCCTTGGGTTTATCCTGTATGGGACTTTCTGTGCTTCCTGGACCTGGGTGGCTATTTCCTTTCCCATGTTAGAGAAGTTTTTGACTATAATCTCTTCAAATATTTTCTTGGGTACTTTCTCTCTCTCTTCTCCTTCTGGGACCCCTGTAATGCAAATGTTGTTGCGTTTAATGTTGTCCCAGAGGTCTCTTAGGCTGTCTTCATTTCTTTTCATTCTTTTTTCTTTATTCTGTTCCACAGCAGTGAATTCCACCATTCTGTCTTCCAGGTCACTTATCCGTTCTTCTGCCTCAGTTATTCTGCTATTGATTTCTTCTAGTGTAGTTTTCATTTCAGTTATTGTATTGTTCACCTCTGTTTGTTTGTTCTTTAATTCTTCTAGGTCTTTGTTAAACATTTCTTGCATCTTCTGGATCTTTGCCTCCATTGTTTTTCTGAGGTCCTGGATCATCTTCACTACCATTATTCTGAATTCTTTTCTGGAAGGTTGCCTATCTCCACTTCATTTAGTTGTTTTTCTGGGGTTTTATCTCTTGTTCATTCATCTGGTACATAGCCCTCTGCCTTTTCATCTTGTCTATCTTTCTGTGAATGTGGTTTTTGTTTCACAGGCTGCAGGATTGTACTTCTTCTTGCTTCTGCTGTCTGTCCTCTGGGGGCTTATACTTTAAATTGTCATTTGTTCTCTTTGGCCAGTTGCTTAATACATACAGCATATAAGAGCATGCAAATAGCAGACTTTGATTCCAGTCACACTGTGAAATGTCTCCTTACCTAGAAGCTCACCCCTCCATTGCCAAAAGTTAATTATGTATATGCCAATATACTACACAACTTATACTCTAAGTCAGATACTGAACACACACACACACGCACTCTGGAGAAACAGAACCAACTATATGTGTGTGTGTGTGTGTGTGTGTGTGTGTGTGTGTGTGTGTATATATATACACACATATATATATGGGATCAACGTAATCTAATCTAAAATACCTTCACAGAAACACCTATAAGAATATTTAACCAAATATCTGGATACTGTAGCCTAGCCAAGTTGACAGATAAAATTATCACAAACTCAAAGCATTTGGGTTCTCCTATACTGCATTTAAAGATGAAGAAACTTAATTTTGTTCATATAATAAACTACTTAATCAGTCCTCCTGTAAAGCTGACCCAAATCTCCCTGGTAATCATTAATTGATAAGGAGATGAGCAAAGAGACAATATATGTCTTTGGTTGCATATCATCATTTTGATGGAAATACCTTTAAATGCAAACATATGAAATGTGTAGAATTAAGTTGCTAGCATAAAGGTGGTCATACTTTATGATACACACTAGAAGAATCTGCTCTTCTCATAATATTTGTTTCTTAACTAGCTGCAATAAAACTTCTTTATTACAGAGACCATAAAGCATTTTCACCTCCTAAATTCACTTCTTAAAGCAGCCATTAATTGTCTACAATGTACCCATTTGTAATGCTATTAATAGCAATTATGATGCTAACTGTAGCCAGCAAGAGGGTGAGATGCAATGAAAATGTAATCCTAAAGACCTTATATACTGTAATCTTCTCAGTGATGGTAGCATTCTCTGCTCTATATACACAGTCAGAAAATAAAAAGCTTTGTCCTTCCAGTTTAATTAGTAAAACATGTTTTCTCTGATGATACAAAATCTAGGTAGGAAAGATGTGTAAGGTGATTCTCACCACCCTCAGCCATTTTCTTAGAATGTACTTCTGATCATGTCAAGTAATTGTTCAAAAAATCTTTGATAGAATTCTCAGTCAGCAAACTATACCAGATCCAGCCTCTGGCCTGTTTCTGTACAGCTTGAGAACTAAAAATGGGTTTTACATATTTAAAGTGTTGTTGGAAAAAAAAAAAAAAAGAAAGAAGATATGTGACAGAGAACATTTTTGACCACAGAACCTAAAATATTTCCTGTCTAGCCTTTTACAGAACAAGTTAATAAGTTTGCCAACCCCTGGTTTAGAAGATGAAGTACAGAACCCATAACATGATGTTTAAGGCCTTCCACACTCTGAAGGCCAATTGATAGACTAATCATCCCGCAAGTGTTCACCATCTTGGCGTGTCCTTCTTTTCCCCTCCTGTCATCTAAATTCAGCTGTCCATCAAGATGATGCTCAAGTTCATCTTCTCTATGAAGCATTATCTTGCTGATCAATTCCATAGTAATCTCCCTCTCCTTGGAACTTGGGCGGACATCAGTATTTGCTTTACTCACTGATGATCATGATTCTTTTTATGCACACACTTTAATCTAAACTTATCTTCCCAAAAAGAGTGTAAGTCCCTGACAGTGTCATGCAGATGTTTAATATCAGTATTGCAAATTTTAAGGACTTTCTATGTCCTGCAAGTCTGATTTTTTTTCGTCAATAGTTAATCACCATCATTTATGAGCAATTACTATTGCCAAATGTTGCCAAACATACACATACATTTTCTTCAATTTAGTCCTTACAAAATGTTTGGTATAAGAATAATTCTCTTATTTTTACACAGAGACTAATATTAAACAGAATAAAAGAGTATGCAGTACACAAGAGAGCACAAAAGCCAGAGCAGAGAGGGAAAGATAGATTGAGAGAGAGAGAGAGTACATTCCCACAGTTTATACAATACAAATGTTTATATAATGGAATTGGAGTGAGGAAACTTTATGAAGATTTGGTTGGCAGTTAACATTTAAATCATTCAGTCAACCAAAATGGAAGTAATTCATGAGTTCTAGGTTCTGTGAGGAAGATAAATTTGATAGAAGTCCTTCATGACATTGGATTTAAATGATATATTGGATCTGAAACCAAAAATATAGGCAGTAAAAGTATAAAGAGATAAATCAGACTCCATCAAAATTAAAAACTTCTATGCATCAAAGGATACCATCAACAGAGTGAAAAGGCAAGCTATGGAATGGGAGAAAATATTTGCAAATTATATATCTGCTAAGGGGTTACTATGCAGAATATGTAAAGAATTCCCACAACTAAACAACAGAAAGCAAACAAATCGATTTTAAAATGGGCAAGAGACTTGAAGAGACAATTCTCCAAAAAAGATATACAAATGACCGACAAGCACAAAAGAAGTTTGCTCAAATCATTAGTTGTTCAAATCATCACACATCATTAAGGAAATGCAAATCAAAACCACAATGAGATACCACTCATTGATGTCTACTGTCAAAACAAAACAAAACAAAACAGAAAATAACAAGTGTGGGCAAGGATGTGGTGAAACTGGAATCCTTGCACACTGTTGGTAGGAATGTAAAGTGGTGCAGCCTCTATGGAAAGCGGTATGATGGTTCCTTAACAAATTAAAAATAGAACTACCATATGATATAGCAATTCTACTTCTGGGGATATGCTCCAAGATAAATGAAAGCAGCATCTCAAAGAGATTTGTGTACACCACTGTTTATATCAGCATTTTTCACAACAGCTGAGAGATGGAAGCAACCCAAGTGTCCATCAACAGATGAATGGATAAACAAGATGTGGTCTATCCATACAATGGAATATAATGCAGCCATAAAGAGGAAGGAAATTCTGACATATTCTACAACATGGATGAACCTTGAGGATATTATGCTAAGTGAAATAATCTAGTCACAGAAGGACAAATATGGTATGACCCCCTTATGTGAGGTATCTGAAGTAGTCAAATTCATAGAGAGAGAAAGTAGGATGGTGGTGGCAGGGGCTGGGTGAAGGGAGAGGGGGAGTTCTTTATTGGGTGTAGAGTTTCATTGCTGCCAGGTGAAAAGCACCAGGAGATTGATTGCACAAGAGTCAATAGTACAATGGGAATGTACTTAGCAGTACTGAACTGTACACTTAAAATGATTCAGATGACAAATTTTATGTTCTGTATATTTAACCACAATTAAAAATTTTTTAATAAAACAGATTTCATAGAGGTCTTGTCCTGAAGGAATATTCACCACATTAACAAAACTTAAAGTGACTGTGAGATGACAAAATCACAATTACAACATAAACCCAAGATTCCTAAAACGGACCCTGGGCCTAGGCACCTGAAAGATATTGGAATCTACTTGGTTTTCACACCTGTGGAAATGCAGTAAGAATCATGTATTCTCCAGTAAGGTACAAAATTGCAGCTTTAAAAAAGTCTTCTATACTTTCTCTGGTAAACAGTGACTTTGTTCTTACATGAATGTATTAATACCATCTCATGATTTAATTAATTCACCTCATTTTTAAAAATCTCTTGCCTTTTACAATATAATAGAGAAACTATGTAGAAATCCAAATTTTTGTTACTGTTTAAGAAATTAACCTGGTGCACGAATAGAAAGTAAACAGTAGATGGCATTTGTCATTTTCCTCCCAGGTGACTTGACAACTGGGACTTGAGCTGCTGCTGGACATCATTAGTCATTAGGTGTTTCAAATAATTTCACATCTTTAGTTAATTCAAATTTCCATGCCACAAAATAATCAGATTACCAAATCCGTGTTCTGTGCAAAACACAAAGGCTTACTGAGATTCTGTAAGGGCTTCGTTTCTACTTAAAAGAAACTTTTAGAAAGTTGAAGAGATGGTTCTACACATGAAAAGTTAAATAGCAACATAGGACTGAAAATATAAAGAAAATCAGGAAAGGGAGGTCTTAAGGAAGTGCGTGTTTAACTGCAAATACAAAGATAACTAATAAAGGGCTGTGGTTTTTGCAGAGGCCTCGGAAAGATCTGCAAAGACTTACAGGGAAGGATATGTCAGAGCAGCAGTTCTCAGTTGAGGACAGTTGTCCCCCCCTGGAAATGCTAAGCAAGACAGGCTTGGAAATATTTTTGGCTGCCACAGCTGGGAGGGGGAAGGATATGGGTGTCTCGTGGATAGATGCCAGGGATGCTGCTAAACATCCTACAATTCACAGGACCATTCCCCACAAAAAAGAATGATCTGGTCCAAAATGTCAATAGTGCTAAGGTTGAGAAACCCTGGACTAAAGCTAAGCCGTTTTCATAAAAAGGATTTTACTAAAGTGCTGAAGGATGGAAGAGAAAAGATATGACGGAGGGAAGTAAAGAATCATAAATACAAAGGGCTAAAGGGCTAAAGCATTAAGGGGTGCTAAGTGGATGAAATTAACTTGAGTGAAGGGCTTTATAAAAGAGTGGCCAGTCTTGAAATACAGGCTAGAAAGAGCATGAGACTTGGAGCTCAAGCTATTACTAGATGTGAGACTTTGAACAATTATTTGTCTCCTCTGAGCCTGATTTTTCTTATCTATAAAATGAAGATAATATTTACCTCTTATATTTTTGACAAGGTCAAACCAGATAACTTAAAATGCTTCCCATGTTGGCAGGACAAAGGAGACAATCAATAGGAGACAGGGAAAGGTCCATCCCTTCAATTATCTACATCCCAGGGATTATTGAGGTTCAATTTTCAATTACTGATTGAAATGACTGATTTTCAATTACTTACCACAATCAACCAAAAGCTGATTAGTTAAGCTTTTATTATCGGCTTCCATCCTTTCCCTCATTTATTCAACAACTAGGTCTTCAGTTATCCTTCTTTTCAGGCAGTGCTCCCTTTCCTTAAGA
Source organism: Orcinus orca (assembly GCF_937001465.1). Lineage (NCBI taxonomy): Eukaryota > Metazoa > Chordata > Mammalia > Artiodactyla > Delphinidae > Orcinus > Orcinus orca. Next base: position 16,401,310 of record NC_064576.1, on the reverse strand, counting down.
GAGCCTTCAATCACTTAGAGAAAAACAGATTCATTTTTAAAAAAATGAAAGGAAGTCTTACAAAGCCTCTGAATGAATAATGTACAGATGACTCCAAACTTGTAACTTAATTGTTTCCTCAACAAGGATCATAAAGGGATCTTAAGAGTCTCCTGTGATGGTACTTGCAATTCACCCTGAACTCTGACGTTATTGCTACATCAATGTTCTCTCTTAATATGACCAAATTCTCCTTGTGCAAGTTGAAAACATTTTCTTTCACTGTTTCACCATGTTTGTTCTTAAATACATACAGACTTTCCCACATACAGACTGCCTTTGTTAAAATCATTGCCTGATTCAATGGTATATAGATTGTCTCCCATTAACTAAGCAAGCATACGATTTTTTATAAATAACCTTGACTGGGACTGGTGTCCATGTGGAGTCCTGAGGTTGCAGTTAAACAAGTGTCGGTCGTCACTTCTAGTACAGGCTGTAGCCTTGAATATGGAAAGATAGGATGGCAGAGGGAACACGCGATATCGTGAACCCTGGTTGCCTAAAACAGCTCTGTGAGGGCACAGAGTAGAAGATAGTCAACGCTGGCTGAAACAAGTAGGAAATGATGTCATTTGGAGTGTTTGAAGTGTAATTGAAAGATAATTAGGTGCTCACACGACAGACAAATTAGGGGTGAGTATTCTAAGCAGAAGCAACAGCTAAAAGATTAAAGATGTACAGGAGGAAGACAGGCTCAAAGAGGTGGAACGCCAGGGGTGGTTCCCCACGGCTGGATCATGCAGGAGCAGGAGGGGAGAAGCTAGAGAGGCACAGCAGCCTGATTACAAAAGGCCAGGTAGGCCATACAGATGAGTTTGGAATTTTGTAGGGTTATGTGGAGTTATTAAATAATTTTACAAAAGAAAGCAATATCATCATATTTGTGGTTTTAGAAAGCCCCTCTGGCTGCAATGTTCAAGGTGGATTAGAAAAGACAAGACCAAAGATAAATGTGGCAAATGTCAGTAGAGAAATTTCTTGACTTCCATACTTGATCTTGTGACCATTGTCTTGGAAAAAATTAGGTTATAAAAATGGGGTCCCCTGTATACAACATCACCTGGTGGGAGGCAACATTTCTTGCTTAGTGTATTATTAAGGGTTCTTGAGACAAAAGGAACCAATAGGATAGATACATGATATAGATAGATAGAGAGATAGATAATAGATAGATATGATAGATATAGATAGATGATAGATAGATATAGATGATAGATAGATGATAGATAGATAGAGATGATTGATAGATAGTTAGATATAGATGATAGATAGATATAGATGATATATAGATAGATAGATAGATTCATTTTTAGAAATTTATTTTGATAAATCATTCTAAGATATTAGCTCATATGATTAAGGCTGGCAAATCCAAAATCTGTAGGGTAGGCCAACAGGCTGGAGACCCAGAGAAGAGATAGTCCTGCAGTTCAAGTCAAAGGCCTTCAGCCTAAAGATCCAGGAAAGAGCAACATTGCAGTTCAGGTCTAAAGGCTACCAGGACAGAGACATAGGAAAGAGCCCATGTTTCAAGTCAAAGGAAGTAGTAGGAATGGAGAAGAAGTGACTGGAACTAGATATGGGCTTGTTTGGCCAGATATTTCTGAAAGCTAAATTCAGAGCACTGTGGCTCAGGGATCACAGATAGGAATTTAAAAGGGTGAAGACCCAGACACTCAGATACTCACAGTCACAAACCTTAACACTCTCTCTCCTCATTTTTTTTGACAGCAAAGATAGTCTGGCAGTTTTGGATGACTTAACTAAATGGGATCTATCTGGTTACCAGTAAAAGGGAAATCTTCATTATTCTTTGTACCTAGTAATGTGATCACAGGTAAATGACCCTGTTCACTAAGACAATTTGTTTTCATTTAAATACATGCTTATTTAAAGCCTGAGTTATTGCTGTTCTCCCAGGGCCTAATTCTCTGCCTGCACATCATGGGTCTTTCTTAAGTAAGTTACTTATGGAATCCTTTGCAATCATTGGATTTAATTAACTTTCTGGAAGGCCAATCTTAACATACACAGTACTGTGGATAGTCTACATTCAAGGTTCTTCATTAAGGAATGGGTATAAACAAAATAATGCATAGAGACCAGCAAATCTTTCAAATTATTTTTTGAGATTGCTATCAGTATCCCAGCAAGAATGATAAGAAACTAACAAATATAGTGACAATAGAAAGAGAAAAAATGGGACCCATGGAAAAGACATTGCAAAGCACAGATAGAACCTGGTGACTTGACACACAGGGATGGACGATTACCATTTCAAAACCAGGAAAGTAACATAAGAGGTGGGTTAAGTATCCTGGGAGGAAATGGTGAGTTCTAATTTATAAGTGCTAAACTGGTATTTCCAAAATGTTATCCAAGAGGGAAAGTTCATATTATAAAGTAGAAGCAGCCTAAGATCAAGAACTAGAACTTGAAATAAAAGATTTTTTTAAAATTGAGATTAATATGGAAGAAAGCCATGGATTTGGAAAATCTCTGAAAGATGAGCCAGTAGAGAAAGAAATAATTCTGAACATGAAAATAATCTGTCATACCTTTAGGAATAGAGAGCCGCGAACTAGACACTGAAGGAGCAGTTAAGAAAGAGAGTAAGGGACCAAATGTTATGGTCGAGAGAAGAAAATCTCACTTGACCTTAGATATGCGTCCCTTAACACACCCAAAATCCCTCGCTATCACCCCGTTTCTCCTGTTATGTACAGCAATATTTTTAGAATATGAACATTTTGCTATATGTCCCTAGTACCTGATATCCACTTGAACTTCTACCCATTACATAGGAGCCATATCCCAACTACCCCCCTGAAACTGTCCTCTAAAATCTCAGGGTGCCTCATGGTCACAATCTAATTGACTTCCACATTTTTCTTTTCTTACTTTATTTCTCTGCATTCTTTGGCACTACAGACTACACCTTTATTTAAAAATATTTCTTCTCTTGGTTTATTAAAACCAATAATTTCTGGATTTCTAAACTTTGCGGGGAGAGGGTCTTCTCAGTCTCCATCTTGTTCTTTCTTTTCTTTGCCTCTAAATATATTCTCCAAGTTTCTTTCAACTCTCTTCTCTTCTCACATTTTAAGTGATCCCTAGGCAATTTCTCCTATATACATCAATTCAGTCCATAGACTATGAGGACCCCCAAATCTCCTTTTTTTTTTACTCACATCTTTCTTATGATCTCTGAACAATAATATTTGATTGTCCACTTGATATGTCCAATTGGTGAGCCCATAAGCATCTATAAGTTAACATTCTTCAAACTTAATCGAAATCCTTCCCCAAATCTGCCATTCCCCTATTATTTCCAATCTTAAATGCCTTCCTTCTATCCAGTGGTCTAAGCTAGAAACCTGGGAATCATTTTAGGTTCCTCTATCTCCCAATTACCTTAACAAAGCATACACCTGGGCATGAATTTTTGACCATCTAAGTATTTCTTTTATTTACCCCTTTTTTCCCATTTCAACTGCCATTACCCTACTTCAACATAATTATCTCTTACCTAGGATACTGCAATGAGTTCCTAACTGATCAGTGTACTTCTTATCCCACCTTATATCTCTTTATCAATCTGCTTCTCCATGTTCTTTCTCCAACATGCCCACTTCAGATACATCCACCATACTGAAATTTCAAAAAGGTTTCATGTCATGGCACTCAAATACTTGGAAAATTCTCCCCATAACCTACTGAAAAAAATCTGTACAATTTCCAACATAAACAAATTCTTGCATGACTCGGCTTCTGCCTAACTCAAATAATCTTACCTCTCAACCTCTAGATCCCTATATCCAGACAGAATTCCCCTACCCTGAAATTCTCAGCCAAGCTTCCATTAAAAAGCCCTTCCTTTGCATAGAACATCTTCTCCTCATGTCACAACTCTCTTTTGTGACTGGTGAACTTCTGTCACCATTCCCTTTTCAGTTCAAAGGTTACTTTCTTCTAGTACCTACTGTATGCCAAGGACTGTGCTCAATGCCAGGAATATAAAGATATATAAGACAGTGTACTCCACATGGCAAATATCCAATAAATATGTACTTAACGAAAGTATAAGACAGAAACTAAAATAAGTTCAAAAAATGATTATGAAATGCAATGTAACACATAGCAGAGGAATATGGCTGGTTCTTCCCTTGAGGAGTCAGGGCATCAGGAAAGGTTGTCTAGGAGAGATGATCACCTTAGAATTCATGCTTACCAGGTAAACAGAATTGGAAGAATAATTCCATCACAGAAGAGTAGCCTGAACCACAAAAGAGCATGGCATGCAAGAGGAAATTGCAAATGTTTCCACTTGACTGGTGCACAGAAAGTCACATGGAGAGGTGAGATGAATAGAAAGGAGGAGAGGGAACATCAGATGATGATGCTGAGAAAGATGGTTGCCCAAAATCATGGAAGGATTTATATGCATGCATCCAATTACTAAGACAGTGGGAAAACTAAATGGAAATGGTTTTAAAAGAAGGATGGGGTATGAAAGACAAACAAGGAGATTAGGGATAACAGTCACAGATGATTGATGGGGCCCTGTAAACAGAAGATGAGCATGTGAATTCATCAGAAAAGATATGGTGCAGAGTTAAAACAGATATGTAAGCTATTAAAGAAGCAAACACGAATGAACTTAGAATAGATTTTACGTGGTTTGGAGTGAGGAAGAGGGAAAGGGTGCATATTGATTCCTGCTTTTCTGATTCAGGTGATTTGGTGAATGTTACCATGACAATTCAACCCTTTCTTCAGAAATAAAAAGTTTTAAATTTTACTAGTGTCATTGTTTTCTTTTTTTAATTAACCACTGTTAATAAAGATGAGCATATTTGAACATATCATTATCTTGACTAGCAAACCTAAACATTTTTTTAAACATCTTTATTGGAGTATAATTGCTTTACACTGTTGTGTTAGTTTCTGCTGTATCACAAAGGGAATCAGCTAAATGTATACATATATCCCCATATCCCCTCCTTCTTGCGTCTCCCTCCCACCCTCCTTATCCTATCCCTCTAGGTGGTCACAAAGCACCGAGCTGGTCTCCCTGTGCTATGCGGCTGCTTCCCACTAGCTATCTATTTTACATTTGGTAGTGTATATATGTCCATGCCACTCTCTCACTTCATCCCAGCTTATCCTTCCCCCTCCCCGTGTCCTCAAGTTCATTCTCTATGGTTGCGTCTTTATTCCTGTCCTGCCCCTAGCTTCATCAGAACCATTTTTTTTTAAGATACCATATGTATGTGTCAGCATATGGTATTTGTTTTTCTCTTTCTGACTTACTTCACTCTGTATGACAGACTAGGTCCATCCAGCTCTCTACAAATAACTCAATTTAATTTTATTTCTTTTTATGGCCGAGTAATATTCCTTTGCATATATGTGCCACATCTTCTTTATCCATTCATCTGCCGATGGAACTTAAAGCCTAGACATTTCAACACAAAACAGCCTTAGTTAATATTTATCAGTTGTAGTATTTTACTAGTTTTTCTCCTTGCTGCTAGCAAACACCAGAGGTGTATTATTTTTTGCCTTCAATCTTGAGTCTCCAAGGATTGTATTACCGTATTCTACTTTTTTGTTTTCAAAAACAATAAAGTAAAACTACTTTCACTTCTAAAAAAAAAATGAATGTTTACAATCTGTATTGATTAAATGTCTTTAAATAGCAACTCACTTTTGCTACATATCCCACCGACAAGAAAATCAGTGATTTTAATGGTCATGATAAAAAGCCACACACTACCCCTTTCTTCAGTGTTGTTTTAATTGCAGCCCAACTTGTTCTTTTTCCTTTTCAGTTAACAATGCCAAAAACATATGTGGTGAGTTACCAGCCAAAATAATTGAAATGTGGGATTCTTGGCTACAGATAGGGCAACACTAAACCTTGGGAGCTAACAAGAGGTGTTGATGATTCATTAACAAAACATAAAACTGTGAGGTGGACAGCTAAGCATCCAGGAAGAGCCAATTACTGCGACTCGTTCCACAAGTTTGCCTTTGGCTGGAAAGAACTGCTGTCAGCAGCCCCACCATTGGCCGCCATTCCCAGGAAAATTGATGCTTCCATATCAGCATGTATGGGCTATTTACACAGAGGCGGAAGAGACCAGTGGATTATAAAGCTCCTCTACTTGTCCTCACAATATTAATCTAGAGGGAAATGAGGTGAGATCTCTTTTGCAGAAAGTTCTACAATCTTCCATATTAAGGACAGACATCTTATGCTTGAACGGTGGGTTTGTTTAAAGAATTTCATACACATTGGCAGCATAAGTTGTATATTTATAAGTACACATAAATGACAAGATGGCTTGCCCAGAACCCGGTTTCCCAATTCCAGCCCCTGTTCAGTAACCAAAATTAGCATTTCTACACAAGCACTCTAAATTTCGTTAGAATTGGAGCTTATTAACACATCCCCAGTTTAATAGCTTTTGACATAAAAGGGAACTGCCTTTCAATCACTTCTATTCCCATGCAAAACAATATTTATAAACTGTTAACATTTCATGTCATGTGTTCAAAAAAAGAGATCCCAATCCAGTTGCTGTCAGCCAACAGTACAGAAGGTAAAACGGAAGACCCTCAGATTGCTATATTTCATGCCATGTCTGCTACTTCACAGCACAAAGCAAAAAGAGAAAGTTGATGATTATTTAATATGGCCAGAGACAAATCATGCAAATCAGATGAAACAACAACCCTGCATATTATTTCATAGTTCAAATATGTAAATTTCCTTCATACACCTTATTAATTTTCTGTTTCTCCCTTTAGCTTATGATCTGTAGATTTCACCTGTTATAGATATTTTCCATTGCAACTATATTTTTCTTTATACATTAATGAAACACTTAATGAGTGCCCACTATCTTTCAGACACTGAATATTACTTGAAACAGGGTTAACCAGTATTTTGAGATCATTGTAAAGCACAAGTTCAGTAGTGATTACCAAAGAACTCAAATATGCAAGTAATTTAATTCCTACTAATGTTATTTTAATCTACTGAAGGATGGCATGCCCAAATATGACTCATGTTCTGTTAATAGAATATATTAAGAATATCCCTGAAAGTTATGTGTCTGTCACAAGTTATCTCCATGGATGAATATTAAAACTGAATGAAAGGGCTTCCCTGGTGGCGCAGTGGTTGAGAGTCCGCCTGCTGATGCAGGGGACACGGGTCCGTGCCCCGGTCTGGGAAGATCTCACATGCCGCGGAGCGGCTGGGCCCGTGAGCCATGGCCGCTGAGCCTGCGCGTCCAGAGCCTGTGCTCCGCAACGGGAGAGGCCACAACAGTGAGAGGCCCGCGTAGCGCAAAAAAAAAAAAAAAAAAACTGAATGAAATTCTTGGGACAAACATCGAAATGAAAAGTGAGAAGTCTTGTCAACCATCTGGAACTTTCCTACATGATGCCAAACATCCAGATACTTGTTAAAATCTGGATGAGCATTAGCTGTCATTTAGTTACAGCTTGAGCTATTTTTTTTTCAACATTCAGATGGTTCTAGTAAATGTTAATTTCTAGACTGTTATGTATGTCTAAGATGGCGTCTCATCAGCAACATTAGGCTTTTCATTTTAGTTTTGATACTTTGAATAAAACCATATGATTTACAAGTTTTGTAGTAACACAATAGGCAAGTGCCAATCCACTTGTAAGAAAACCACTTCAGCTGAAATTGTCATGTCTGATCTGAAGACTGGGTTTAATTTTTATAGAAATATAAGTGCAAAAGTATAGACTCTCCTTTTTATCTTGCTGATAAAACAGAAAAAAAATGTTTAACGTGTCATGTTTATGACCAACCCTTGATAAGCTTGATGTAACAGAGTTCTGTCATTAAGACATACATCCCTTTGTCACTTCCCCCCATTGAAAACAATTTGAATGAATTTTTCAACAAATGTAGACACAATGTTGAGCTTATAAAGTTCTTTAAAAATCACAAGTTGCCCTTAGTGCCACCCATAAAGTTTCTAACAGTTGATCTAATCAGTATTTGCTATTCATTGTCCTTCCCTCCCCAGGTGCCAGGTATATTTAAGACTCGCTAGTAAAGAAGATCAGTGATAAATTTCTTTCTCAAATAGAATATATTCTATGCTTTCAATGTGTTTCTTGCATTATTTAAGCAAGCTATTTTTTCTAACTAAATATTTTATTTTTTTCATATGTATAGTTTTTTAAATCATTTAACAATATAGAGATATTTATTATCATATACTTTCAAAATTAGTATTGCCTGCTGCCTTAAAACAAAACATATGACTCTAAGCAGAAGTAAATGGGTTTGAATAGTTTTATTCATGAAATTTTATATGTGTAGAAAAATACATACACCAGAAAAATCTTAAGAATGCTTTGCTGATATTGATAAATCTAGAGTTGCTTTTAATGTATATAATATCCCTTTGAATTTGATATAATTAATACTGGCATTAATTAAATGGCATACGAGTTAATAAATTTAACCAACGTAAGTGTAGTTTTGAAACTGATACCCTTTTGCTTCAGAGTTTCAAAGTGAAATCATTTCTTCTAAAAGAGATGAACCAACTTGGTCAACATGGATGCTAAAATTACAGGGAAATTTTTCTTGATACTCAATTCAGTTAGAAAGCTTTTAAGCAGTTTTGGAACAAGTTAGGTATGTGGATCTACTTTTCAAGAGCAAAGCTTTTCAAGTCTAAATAGAGATCAGGTATTGTTGATGAAAATTTAGTGGCCGAACTGAGATGAACAAAATGATCTATGTTCCACTTAGCATTTTTGAGTGTTATTGAAAACTTTATATACATGCAAAATCATACACACATGAGTACATTGACTTGATGAGTACATCAAGTCCATTGCTAATTCCACTTTTTAGCCCAAACATTAAAAGAGCTCACAGATGCTTTCAAATCTGCAATGATTGCGAGAAAATTCTCAGATGTGGATTGGGCATTGGCATAAACTTAGCTAGTTGGCATCAGCATTAGTAACAGGTGGCATAGTAGGCAATGAAATTGCAAAGGCAGAACAGTTTGCATTTCCTGTGTCATCTCAATTTTTCTTTTAGTAAGTATAATTTTGGTAATTAGGAGCAAGTTTGTTTTTTCAATGGAATCCCCAAAACCCAAGAATATTTATTCATTATTGTTAATATTTAAGTTTGTATAGAAGGTTTTTAACCTATCATTTGAGAAATACATATCCTATGACAGTATACAATTTTTTCACATACATCATTGTATTTTTCCCCACTACAAGGCATGGATCTGACAAGCTCAAAGAATAAAACCCAATTATATTAACAACTTCTATCAACTAACTTCCTCATTGCTGTGTGCTTGATTTTAAAAAGTGTTACACCATTTTCACAATGTCCCATCTATTGAAGTTGTATTAATCCAAATAATTACAGTTGCCAACATTTAGACAGTATCTTCTATATGATGTAAATTTTTGTAATTTTCTTTGGGCAATAATATTTCTATTTGGATTATGACTTACAATGTGTTTTAGATTTATTGTTTATAGTTTATGTTTGTATTAAAATTAGAAACACAAGTAGAAAGTTCTTCAGTATTATGTAAGTATGATTAGAAATAATGCTAATTATTCATAAAAATGTAAATGTTCCTTTTAATTTTAAGTCTAATAGTAAAGAAAAATAGTTAAGCATTTTGGTCATAAAAAAAGTATGGGTTTTAGATTGAGATAAAGTCTGCCTTTTATAATTCACTTACCTCTAAATTTTACCTGAGTAAAAGAGAGAATAATTTTTACTTATAAGGTTGTGATGAAAATTAAATGGTTCCTTCTGAAGGCTGTGAGGGCAGGATCTGTTCCAGGACTCACTACTTGGCTTGTAGGTGACCATCTCCCTCCTGTGTCTCTTCATATAGTCTTCCCTCTATGCATGTCTCTGTATCCAAATTTGCCCTTTTTACAATGACACTAGTCATTTTGGATAAGGGTACCAGCTACTGACCTCATTTTAACTTGATCACCTCTGTAAAGGCCCTATTGCCAAATAAGGTTCATTCTGAGGTACCGGGGGTTAGGACTTCAATATATGAATTTTAGGGGTGGATATGACTCAACCCATAACAGACACCAACTAAAAAGGGCTTAACCTTGTTCAAGAGAACAAGAATCCAGATATCTGATATTGTTATTGAACCAAACTTGGACCTGCTGGCCCACCACACAGCAAAGCCAATTTACTGACACCTGGTTGTGGTGAAGGAAACTACAGTGTTTGCTTGCAGGGCACCAAGCAAGGGGTATGAACAGCTTATGCTCAAAAGACTGGAACTTCCCTTTCAGGGAAGGGTTTTTAAAGGCAACATTTAGGGTAAGGGCTGAAGGATGCATGACTTTCTTCTGATTGGTTGGTGGTGAAATACTGGGGTGATGTTTTAAGAATCCTAATCATCAAACTTCTGATTTCAACCAGTCTGGGGTCTCATACTTGTGGTCAGAATGTAGTCACCATTCTCCACCTGAGCCAGGTAACAACTCCAAGATATCTGTCAGATTATTATGTATATCCCCTGAGAAGGAACTAGGACTCTGTTTTATTATTGAACTATTGTTCAGGCTATCTGGCTTAACTGCTTGTCCTTTGTTTCTGCATTCCCTCCCTTCCCTAATTAGTAACTGCTTAAGCCTTCTCTTTGGAACACAAGAAAGGCCTAGGAGACTAAAGCCTTTTTTTAATAAGAAGAAATGGGGACCCAGACGGGTTTTGTACCTGGGAGGACCCCACAGGGTCCTGCTCAGTTTCAATATAAGGTACAATTTATATCTGGCTTCTTCCTTCAGCAGGATGACTTGAATGCTCAGTTAAAGTTGTATCTGCATCATTTAAGACAAATGGCTACTCTACTAGAGTTAAAATTATCTATTGGAGTCACATTGAGATCTGTCATAATTCACAACCCTTTTTCCTTTACCATTTATTTTTGTACTTTAATTGCACTATAGTCCTAGTCTTCCTTTCTCTATCTCTTTATAAATCACTCATACCTAATAATATTTTGAATTTTCCCATTTTGGAGAATAAAATAAATTCAAAATAAAATGAAATACTAGTATTTAAGCCTTTCATGAACATTTTGGCTCATATCCATGTCATTGGTCTTAGTGACATCCAGTGGCCATGACAAGTCAGTGGCAGGACTTCAGTCCTTTCCAAAAGTATCTTTATGCACTTCTTATCTAAAACGTAGGAAAAAAGGCAATATATCCTTAGATCCCTTATCATTTCAACATTAGTATAATAAAATACTCCCATGTCATTTCTCATCCATAAACTGATCTACCTTATATATCAGAAAAATAAAGATTATGACATTTAGTTGTATTTTACTCCACCTTCATTAATAAATTAATATCTCTTACCACTTAAATATTTAATCTACAAGGTTTTTTTTTAAGTTCTAAACAGATATGGCTTCTACTGTCAAGTAATATTTTGTTTTCACACATCTTTAGGTTAGAGTACTTTTATTTAAATAAAATTATCAAATATACTATTAATGGTATGTGTTATTCTAAACACTCAAAATTTTTCTTTCTAGGTTCTTTTGATCGAGGATTTAAAATATTACCTATTTCATTCAAATGTAATGAAAAGTTTTTGCTGAAACACGATTATTTAAGGTCTGACTAGGCCTCAGGTGCTAAAGTCAGAGACTGAAGAATCAGACTATAGCTCTAGTTTTTAAAAAGTCCACAAAATCTATGGTACAAATTTTTGTGCCTTGAGGCAAGTTATTTAGTTCTTTAGGCTGAGTTTCTGATAATAATGATGCTGATCATTATAGTGTTAAGCTAAGAACCAACTACAAACAATGATTACCTAGTACTTTGTAGTTTAAAAAGTCAATCATGCAAATTTGCCATAGGGAAAACCTAAGCGGAGTCAGGAAGTAAACCTTTCTATCTTTCTAAATAATAGGAAGGTAATCCATCTTAGCCCTCTTTTGTTATGCAGCACAAGGCTAGGAGCTGTGGCCTGATGGAACAAGCCACAGAGAACTCACTTAATGCATACCTGCAGTTGAATAGAACTCAAGAATATGGTACTTAAGTTTTACTGGGAAATTAATATACATATGTGAAATCTCTAAAAAGGGTTTGGTTGAGTACGTAATTAAATGTTAGGCTCTAAAAGAGTTATAGAAGTTGAGTAGTGGAACAGTGTCAGTGGGCTGCAGTAATAAGTAAAGGCTTCAGGAGAAAGGAGTATTCATCCTAACAGAAGCACGGGCATTTGATTATCAAAGAGAAGTATGAAGAAAGGGAGAAAAGAGGCAGTTTAATTTAAGGCAGAGATGGAAGTAAAACGTGAAAGTGAGACACAAGTACATGGGAATGGTGAGGGAATGAGCTGCAGCTTTTGGGGGGACCGCGGAGGGGGAAGGGGGAAGCAGGACACTTGGGGGGCCAGTTAATATGTGCTTTGACCAAAGGCTGATGGACCTGATTACCAGGAGAAACAAAGAGTCATTACACATTTTCAGAACTCAATGACATGATACAAGCAGCATGACAAGAAATTTAAACTGCTCTTTGAACCAAAGATGCATTGTGTTTCTTGTAAGGTGACTGTTAAAGAAAACCAAACATAAGTTCATGAAAGCATAGATAGTAACGCTGGAAAGGAAACAAAGATTTAGAAATGCCAAAGCACTAAATGAACCCAGTGACCAGTAGCCTGTGGAAGTGAGGCAGGAGACAAATGAGCCCCAGGCTGAGCAGCTGGAATCTGTTCCCTGTGGACAGATACTCCAAGATAAAGATGATGGCAGGAGTTGAGACCTGCTTAGATAAAAGATAGAGACCACATATTTCTCATTCTTGAGGTCAAGGAGACCTCCCAAACTACACATGCACGGAAAGGTTCCTCAGGGCTAAGAGAAGGGAGGGGGCGCCAGACCATAATATATTCTGTCAACTTCCCAGAGACACTTGTGCTGGAATCCATCTTGGCTAGAAGGTGCACATGCACACAGAAGAGGGCCCTGAGTCAGACCAAATGTGGACTCAGAGCCAGACAAAGCAAGATGATTGGCCAGAGGAAACCTGGAAGAACTGCCCCCATATAAGTGATTTAAACTACCCCAAAGGCACAACTCTTTCTCTGAGCCTGCCCGTGTGTCTATCTACACATGACTTTTTCCCTCCTAATAAACCCTTTACTTGTTTCACTACTTTTTGTCTCTCTGCTGAAATTCCTTTCTCCAGAGCAGACGAGCCAGGGCCACTGGCCCTCCTGGTCTAGTGGCTAGGATTCAGTGCTCTCACTGTCACGGCCTGGCTTCAATCCCCAGTCAGGGAACTGAGATCCTGCTTCAAGCCTCCGCAGGCTGTGGTCACCTCACAGCCACCTGAGATCAGAAGGTACAGGTCAGCAAAAAGTAAAAGAAACCACTCAAGATACAGACACTGTGAACAGTGCTGCTCCAAATAGAGAAATTTAAAAAATAAATACAAAGGGAGAGAGGATAAAAGGGGAATATTTTGATGGGAAAAGACAAAGCTTTTACATTTTCAAAGGAAAAGTTCAATAAGTACCTAGAATTATTAGGGATTTGGGACCAAAGGTGAGAATTTCAGGGTCGAAAATCTAGACAAGATGGTTATATACTCCAAAGAGTAACAGAATGTGGAAACCAAAGCCAGCTTGGGCAGGGAAGCTGGTGGAGAGAAGAATCGTTAAGGTTAGGAGAAGAAAAGTGGAACCATGAAAAGTCCAGAGATCTGGAAACAAGAGAATAAAGTATCTCAGATGTCAAAAAAATAGTATTTTGGGGGTTTCCCTGGTGGCGCAGTGGTTGAGAGTCCGCCTGCCATTGCAGGGGACACGGGTTCATGCCCCGGTCTGGGAAGATCCCACATGCCGCGGAGCAGCTGGGCCCGTGAGCCATGGCCGCTGAGCCTGCGCGTCCGGAGCCTGTGCTCCGCAACGGGAGAGGCCACAACAGTGAGAGGCCTGCGTGACGCAAAAAAAAAAAAGGAAAAGAAAAGAAAAGTGTGAAGAGGGGCTTCCCTGGTGGCACAGTGGTTGAGAGTCCGCCTGCCAATGCAGGGGACATGGGTTCGATCCCTGGTCCGGGAAGATCCCACATGCCACGGAGCAGCTAAGCCTGAGCTCCACGACTACTGAGCCTGTGCTCTAGAGCCCGTGAGTCACAACTACTGAGCCTGTGTGCCACAGCTATTGCAACCCATGCACCTAGAGCCCGTGCTCCGCAACAAGAGAAGCCGCCGCAATGAGAAGCCCACGCACCGCAACAAAGAGTAGCCCTTGCTCGCCACAACTAGAGAAAGCCTGCGCGCAGCAACGAAGACCTAATGTAGCCAAAAACAAATAAATTTATTTTAAAAAAACAGCCAAGGGACATCTGCTTGAAACATCAGAAAACTTTTGAGAGAGGATATATCTTTCTTTGAGACTTGAGAGAAGAATAAAAGATAGATAGATAGATCAAATTAAAGTCGAGAGGTCTGATAGGATTGAGGTCTTCAAGAAAGAAAACAAGTCCTGAAAAGTTACAGAGAATAATCCAGGGAACCAGTGAGGGATAAGTAAAAGGAGTGCTGAGCGGGCGGACCTGGCCAAGTTGAGGCGGTACAGCAGGCTGAAGCAGGGCACCAGCTGCCTGAAGTCGCAGGACTTTCTCTGGGAGCAGTCTGCAGTCTGCAAGCAGAAGGCTCACCATGGCGCCATCCAAGGCTGGAGATGAGGAGGGCCCACGAGGGAGTCGAAAATGCTGGCAGGAGCACTGAGGCAGCTGACCGTGTAACATTGTACATGGTGGGAAGGACTCAACTTTGGTCTGCTGAGAGAAGCTTGATTTTAGCCAAAAAAGGCCGGGATGAGTAATGTCGTAATTCCCAAAGCAGAAAGCAAGTTTCAACAGTTGTGGGAAAAGGAGACACGAGAAAATTTGCAGAAGAGCTGAATTTGACACTTCTGAGTGACTGGGAGAGGTGTTTTATGACAGGGAGTTCCACTCATGGTTGATGTGTCAGGGAGGCGGCATTAACCATGAGATCAAGGGTTCTGATAGTTCAGAACTTGGAGGTTGAAGAATGTCATTTTGGATGAGAGAATGAAACTGTGAAGAGGTAGGCCATGAGCTGGATTCTACTGGTTTGGGTAAATGAATTTTGATTTTTTTTTTTTTCCTCTGAGCAGCGGTTCTCAAAGTATGGGCTTCAGATGGGCACCATCAGTGTCACGTGAAAAACTGAAAAAACATAATTTCTTGGGCCCCACCTCTCTCTTGAATCAGAAACTCTGGGGATGAGACTCAGCAACCCAGGTTTTAACAAGCTCTCCAGGTGATGATGCATGTTCAAGTTTGAGAACAACTGTCTTAGAGAACAGAGCAAGGAAGATGAAAAGGATAGATGACAAGGACCTTATCTGTTAAAAAGTGGAGTGAGTGAGGCTTGATCAATATTCTGAAGCAATCATGTAAAACACAAGGAATAATGATAACCAAGAAATAAACACTTTTTTAAACCTTTTGCATTTTAAACCTTTTGCATATGTTTGAAAGTTTCGTTCAAAGGTATCTACATTTTCTGCAGAGCAAAGGAAAGACCTATGGAAAAGGAGAAAAGATTTGCAAACCATATTTCTGATAAGAGGTTAATATCTAAACTAAATAAGAAACTCCTAGACTTTAATAGCAAAATACACAAATAACCTGATATAAAAATATGGGTAAAAAAATTGAATAGACATTTCTCCAAAGAAGACACAAAAATGGCCAACAGGTATATGAAAAGAGGCTTAACATCAGGGAATTGCAGATCAAAACTACAAGAGTACCCCATACTGGAGCTCTATACATGCTCTTCAATGACAATCTCATTAAAAAAAAAATGGAATGTTTACCAACTGTTCATAGAAAATAATTGAAAATTGCAAGAAGTGCATGCAAAGTTTAGGGATGCTGCATTTTAACAAGATAGAAAATAAATAGTTCAAAGGAGAAGAGTAAAATGTAGGAAAGTATAATTCACAACATTATAAATATGAGGTTGTTTTGTGGTTTTCTAAGAGCAACCTTTTAACAAATACATTCTGAGGAATCATGACAAGTTAGACATGTTACCAATTCCTGGTAATTACTTTATGAAAAAATACGATTCGTTGTTAGATTATTTACATAAAAACAATTTTTACAGTGCTGTTTGAGTTTAATTATTTAAATGCCAGACTAAATATGTTCTCTAGAGAAATCTTAGTAAAATTATAATTTCATTAGTAAACAATGAGGCCTATTTCTTTCTCTACTGTATTCTTAGCTGTACTCTGGTGATGACCAAGATGGGAATCCAAGTAACTGACAAAACCTGAAGCTTTCTGGGCAGCAAGCACCCAACTAGGAAAATGGCAGTATATAAATGCCCTCACGTTCACCCAAGACTATGTATTCAACTTAAATGATTCTTAACTTATGTAATATAAATGCAATGCCAATGAAGTCACTTAATACATCTGTTAAAATGATATTTATCTCAAAAAATATTTCAAAATTTGCTTAATTACAAAGGCAACATCTTTATGTTGTCTAAATGCAGTCTGTGTGCATTGTAGAAAGTAAGGAAATTCAGATAAATAATACGAAGAAAATAAAAATGCCATATTTCTACCATCCATAGATTGCTACACACACTCTTTAGACTAGACCTCAGTGTAAAACTTCCAAGATATTTTGGTATCTCGCACACAAATACACACACCCCACATTTTTTTTCAGTTAGTTAACCTCTATGTTTCCTTATCAATAAATTTTCATGTTACCTAATATATAGTCCATATTCTAATTTCCCCAACTGACCCAGAAATACTCATTACAGTTGGTTTATCTAAACCAGAACACACGTTGGCTTCTGTTTTGTTTTGTTTTTTAACAGTCCTTGAATCTCTTCTTTTTAAATCTAACACACTTGCCCCTTCTGTTGTTATTTTCCTTCACAGTATTGACTTGTTGAGGAGACTTTGCCAGTTATACTGAAGAATACTTCACCTTCTAGATGTGCTACAGAGTAACTTAGCTTATTCTTTTCTCTTGAATTTGGTTCTAAATACTTGGTGGATTCAGAACACAACATAGATGATGCAGTGCACATCAACACATCAGGAGACATCTGGATGACCCATCATTCATGACACTAAGACTAACCACAGAATTTAGGTCATGATAGTCAGATTCCTTCAAGTATAGCTACTTCTCTCCCTTGGGACTAGAAAGTTATCTCTGTGGTTTCACTTTGGTATCTTTCAAATATCCAATCCCTATCAAACCTAGTAGTCTTTACACTAATTGATAATCCTTGCCAGAACTGGTGTTCATTTAGGAGTTGCAAATTGCTGCTATTTTAAATCCTTCAAATTCAGAAAGCAAAATTAAACAGAATTATTATGGTTTCATTTACTTAGTGCTTACTAAGTGTCAGGTTCTGTGCAATGGTCTTTATAAGTACTGAGTCATTTAAACCTCATTCCAATCCTACAAGGTGGGTAATATCTAGTTCATGGAGCCAATGAGGAAACTGAGCCTATTAGAATAACCCTCTTCAAGAAGTTAAATCATCTGTTCTTGCTAGCTGCTCATTAATGTTCGAGGGAGAAGCTAAACCCTGCATCTGACTGACTCCAAAGAATATGATATTTCCCGTTAAGTAACATTGCCTCCTCCAACCACAAATGTGTTTTGCTTTGGTTTAAAAAATTAATTCATTAATAATAATGTTAAAATGGCACTATGAAATATAACCTGTATATATTTGTATTTCCAGAAAACGAACAGTCTTACCCTATCAAGTGGAGGTAGTTTATGCTATCTCAGCTGAGTTCTCTTTGCCCCTCCTTCTCCCTCTTTAGCACTCAATTTCTAAAATCTCTTCAGTTAAATTTAAAAGAGTATTGGCATTTTTTGAAAATTTAAAATTGGGGGGTGGGAGGAGAGGTCAGAGGCAATGTTAGAGACCTTGTGAGGAAACCTCTGTTGGCTTATTTCCCCCAGAGTCACCAATGTGCACCTGGTATTAAAGAAGTCAAATTATTATACTGAGACTTTTTTGAATATTTGTCACAAATACTCTCTGCCATTCCATGACTTACTATTTCACTGCCATTACGGTGTATCCTGATGACCAGAAGTCCTTCATTTTAATGGTAGCGAATTTATCAATCTTTTTCTTTGTATTTTGCACCTCTGTCTGTAATAAATCCATTCTTACCCAAAAGGCAAGAAAATATTGTCTTTGGTTATCTTCTTTTAAAAGGTTACAGTTGTATTTTTCACATTGAACCTAACTGGAATTATTTCTTTTCTTTTTTGGATGTGGCATGAGTTAGTGATCCATTTTCTGCCTTATTATCTATTTATTTTGTTTTGATGATTGAAAACTCAACCTTTTCCTCATTGAACTTCTAATAGACCTCCTGACCGAGTTCAAGTTCTATATTTGCTGGGTCTTCCTTTAAGATCAGTAACCTCTTGCATTAATCAATTTGTCTACTGCCATGTATGTACTACATATTGTTTAAGTATTACAACGTTTTTATAAATCTTTCAGTTTGTTATTACATAAAAGAAACTTGGATAAATGAGTCCTTTTCCACATGGACACACAAACACAGACATACACATAACAACTAAAATTTTGTTTGAAATTTTATATAAAATTTCACTGAATCAGTAGGTCTATTTGGGGAGAATTAACATGTTTAAAATATTTAGTCTTTGAATCCATGTACTTGGAAAGTATCACTATTTATTTGTTTTTCTTAAATATCCTTAAAAGTTTACTATTTTATATATGAAATCTCTTTGTATCTTTGGCTATATTTATTCTTAAACACTGCGCATTATTATAGCTATTGTAAATTGTTTACCTTTTCAAATTGTGTTTTCTTTTTTTTTTTTTTTTGTATTTTAATTTCAGGCCACTCTTATTTCATGCTATACATAACATAAAAGCTGTTTCCAGTCAGATGATGTCAGAAGGCTATAGATGTTGAAAAAAGAACAGAAAATACAAAATCTCTTTTGCAGACCCTTTTGCTATTAGCTGAAGGTACTAGATATCCATAGCTATAGCTATGACTAAGGTACATGGCACATTAAAAAAAAAAAATCCTGGTTCTACCATATTTACTGCTATGGTAGGTACTGGCACTACCATAGCACTAACAAAATTTTCACAAACCGAGATATCTGACTTCCGTGTAACAGAAGTATGAATAGCAGATGGTTGTGAGGGAGCAATCAAGTTGTGTTTTCTAATTATATTTTACAAATGTGTAGAAATAAAAATTGCTTTTTATATATTGATTTTTGAATCAAACATTACTAAATCTAATAAAATTCTAATCATTTTTCTTAAGATTTGTTTTCTGTAAAGACAATCATATTTTGGCAAATGAATATTTTGTTTACCTTTTGTTATTCTTATATACTTGCATTCTGTTTTCTTTTACTATTGTCCTGCCTTGAATTGCAAGGTAAAAATAGAAAAGAAATTATAGTGGCTATCTTCGACCATATTCTTACTTTTTGGGGAAATGTTTTCAATGTTTCATCATAAAATATGATATTTGTTGTAGTTTTTGTATATATTTATCATTTTCTAAGAATTCTTATGATTGGATACTGAATTTTATTGAATACTTTCTTTGCATCTAATGATATTCTATGGGTTTCATTTTAATGTTTACATTACTTATATTAAATACGTGAATTACATTAATATGTTTCATGATGGAAAACCATCCTTGCATTAGAAAATAAACACAACTTGATAAAATATATCATATTTTTATACTTGGCTAGATTTGTAATCTGTTGTTATATGGGGGAAGACCCTATAAGTAGAGGGAACAGCAAGTAAAACGCTCTGGGTACAAAAGTACCTGGTGTATTCAAGGAACTGCACAAAATTCAGAGTAGCTGAGGAGAGTCAACAGAAGAGTAGAAAATGCATTTAGAAGGATTACACAGGGCTAGATCCTGTCAGACCTCGAAGGTCATATTAAAGCCTTGGCATTTACTCTGAGATAAAAAGCAGTGTAAGCATTTTAAGAAAATCTACATTTTAACAGGATCACTCTGTCTGCAGTGTTAAAAGGAGATAGGATGGGGTAAGGGCAGAAGCAGAGAGACCATCCGAAGCATATTACAAGAATGTTGATTAAAAATGTTGAAAGCTTTGACCGTGTGTGGTAGTGGGGATAACGTAGAAGACAGTTGCATATGAATTTCTGGAATCCAGCGCTTGGGAGTCATCAACATTTAGATTATATGTAAAGCCACGTGAGTGGAGTAGATCACTTAGGTAGTAAGTGTGACTAGAAAAGACAAGATGTCCAACTACTCTACTCTGGGACACTCCAATATGTGAAGATAAAGTAGATGAACAGGAACCAGCAAAAGACAATGAGAACAAGTGGCTACAACTGTAAGAGGAAAACTAGGCAAGTGTGGCGTTGGAAGTCAAGTGAAGAAAGTGTTTCAAGATGGACATAGTGATCAGCTATGATAGATGCTACCTGTAAATCAAGATGAGGAGTGAGAAATGATCATTGGCAATTGGTGGTCACTGCTGATCTTGATAAAGTGCAGGTTTAGTGCACTGGTATAGTATAGGAGGAAACCTGATTGCAGTGAATTCAAGGGAGAATGAAAGGAGAATACAAGAAAGGGTGAGTCTTTTAGAGCGTGCTTTTGTTTTAAAAGGGGAAATGAAAAGTGTTGTGAGAGCTGGAGGGAGATAGGGGGTCAAGAGGAAATCATTTCATGATGGTGGTAAAAAAGAAAAAAATCCTACCTGGATGATGTTCTGAATAATCTAAGAAAAGGGAAAAAATGATGATGTCGGAGGGAGATGAAAGAATTCCTGGATTATTATCCTTGAGCGAGTAAGGGAAAGTAGGATAAGGGCACAAAACTAGAGCCAACCTCAGTGCAGAAGGTGGAGGGTTTCTTCATAATAACATGAGACAATGTTGTCCCCAGGAACTCAGCAATAGATACCTGGGTAGATGGAGTCTGAGCTCTTGGAAATCTTATTCTGATTGCTTCCATTTTTGCAAAGAGGAAAGAAATTAAGTTATGAGCTGATAATAAGGATAAGAAGACACGTTGCAAGTATGAAGAAATGAGGAGAAAATAAGAAGTGTGCTAAAGAGAAAATCAACCAGGAAAATGTATTTTGATCAATGGACAGCATGAAGAATCCTCTTAGTTTAGAGATTATAAATTTAAAGTGAGATCAGTAAGCACATTTCGTTTTGTTTTTGTTTGTTTTTTGGTTATAGTCTGGACATAGAGTGTGCAGAGTTGAATTTGACCAATGCTTTGGTTTTACCGAGTGGGATAAAGAGCAAGAGAGTCAAGGGTCTGTTATGTGTTACTCCTTTTCAAAATTCTGTGGTTGGTGGTATGATTTCTAAAATTAAAAATTTATTTACAACCATCATTAAATCCAAAGAAAGAGTTTTTGACTTTATAATTTTCCCCATTAATAAAAACTAAAACTAACATGGGGAATAAGGAAATTATTCTCAAAAGTACTTTGAGCCACAATATTGAACCATCATGACTGAAAATAAGTAACTTGCAGTATGAATGGAAATTTGCACTTAATATATCAAAAACAGTTTATACAGTGATAATAATAAATGATACAATCCTTTTGAAACCAAGCATAAATTTTAAGACACTATCACAAAGAGATGATTATGGACTAATTTCTGTCTCTACCAATACGAAGCTACAAACTGATTTGTTTTCTATCTCAGAAATAAAATTTACTTTTCTTAGCACAGAAATCAAGAAGATGACATTCTTTTATCAGCATGCAAGAACGCATTTTAAAGTGATGAGTGCTAGAGAAAATGAATTTATTTCAAGTAAGTTTTTATGTGTAAGAGAAAGTATATACAAAATATGTATGACTTCACTTTTTTATTTTAAAATATATTCTTCTCAAATATCCTCTTGGCTTCTCTTGCCCCCTGGATCTTTCCCTATTTGCTTCACAGCAGCTGCTCTCTTGGCATTCCAACTCAACCACAGTCACATGAACAATCATAGTCTAGGAGAACCTGGCTCTCCAAAGAATTTTTGAACCCAAGGGAAACCAGTGAGAATAATATCTGGCTTCCCAAGTGGCTGCCAGAGGGGCCAAATAACGCAACCTAGAAGAACAAGGGAATTGATACTTCATGTGGTGAACTTTGACCAATAGGGACAGGAGACAAAACCAAGTCAGTCATATAAACTCCCTCTCCTTCTTCCCCAAGGTTTTACTCTGAGCCAGTTTCTCTGTTGACTCTGCCTGGAGGAGATGATCTATAAGGCACAGCAGGCCTCCCACCAAGCAGCCAGCTGTATCTGTTGCAGTACAGCATGAAACAGGGCTAGCACCATACTACATCACCTTCCACTTCCACGGCACCTATCTAGCCTTCCCTGCCTCACTTCCCTTTGCCCTCACTCTCATTTGCTAGAACTGCACCTCACACAGCATCAGCACTTAATCCTTGCATTTGACTCGATTTTCAAGAGCCCATAGGCTAAACCAAGAAGAAGCAGGGTCCAAAACACACGGACAGGAGAGATTTTACATAGCAAACATTCGTGTAATCACCATCCAAGTTAAAAATTAAAGCATACTTTAGAGGCTTCTGCTTGTGCCCGTCACCAAATACATAAAGATAGTCATTAGTAAATTAACATAAATGTAAGTCTAAGCCCATTCCCATTGGAGCAGCAGAAAGTGAAGTCTCTATTATTCTTGGGGCTTCAATTCTCTTCTACTTGGGGGGAAAAAGGTGCAAAGAGTGAATCTCTTTAATCACAGGACACGAACTTTACACACTCTGTTGACACGGAGATTCTCTCCCTGTTCTCTAGTTTCCTTATAAAAGCACTGTCTCTATCTGAAACACCTAGCAAAGTTGCTTAAATGGCTCGGGTTTTTGTGGAACAAAAGCCAGAAAAGTGAGTGTTTTGCAGGCCATGTCTGCTTAAATCCATTTATGTCCACTAATTACAAACGTCCTCAAAAACAAAGCAGTACAAAACTACTTGTCAAACAAACTCTCAACAATATCTGTAAAACTAGAGAGGAGAAAATATGGGTGTTTGTATAAAAATCCAGCACTGTTTACGATTTAAAAAAAAAATTCTAATGCACAGGAAAATGAGTAAATTAATTAGTTGACTTGTTCTACTTTGTGGCATTCAGCTTAATTTTAACTTTGTAAATTCAGAGCTCCTCATTTGATTTACAATCAACAAGACTAGAAATTGTGTCCATTTTATTATTTTAAACTTTTTGTTGTGTATTATGACATACTTACAAAAGTGCATAAGATATGTTTTGTGTATTGAATTATTATAAAATAACCCCCCGTGAAAACAGATGAAGAAATAGAACATTGCCAGTGACTTTCGGAAACCCCCAGTACACACCCTCTCTCACACTCTCTCCCATATTCCTTTTCTTCCTTTTCTGTATGCTTGTAGGGATGCATCTCTAAACACAGCGGTTTAATTAACCTATTTTTGAAACTTATATAAATGGATTTGAATAGTACATATTTTCTGATTCTGGATTCTTTCAACAGTATATTATACATCTGTTTTATTCTATGTTTTTGTCTTTAGCTTAAGTTCATTTGTTTTCCTGAATAGTATTCTATTGTAGAATACTATTCTACTGTAGTATTCTACAGTATTCTATTGTAATTATAAACCACAATTCATGTGCCCACTCTATAATAGACATTCGAATTATTTCCAGCTTGAGGCTCTTTGAATAATGTTACTGTAAAGATTTGTGTATGTGTCTTCTAGGGAAAATCTGCATGTACCTCTGCTGGAAAAGTTCCTAAGCATAGAATTTATGGGTAATAAGGAATGCATATCTTCAATTTAATTGTTAAGACAAACTGGTTTCCATAGTGGTTGTACCAGTTTACAGCTCCACCAAAGCTGTATGAAAGTTCCTATTGTTTCATTTTTTTGGCAAAAAAAAAAGCCTGGCATTTTCTGGCTTTTTTAAATTTTAGCCATTCTGGTGGGGTCTAATGGGAGCTCACTGTGGTTTTATTTTATGCTTTCCAATTACTATTAATGAAATAGCACCACATATTCTGTTGTATAATGATTGCATGACGTGGATATTTTCTTTTACAACATGCCTGTTCAAATTTGTTGCCCAATTTTCTACCAGATATTTTTTTCCTTATTGGTTTTTATGAATTACTTAGAAATCTGGGCCATTTATAGTTAAATGGGTCACAAATATCTTTTGTTATTTGGTTTAATATTCACTTTCTTAAATGGTTATTTTAAGGAATGTAAGCTTTTACATTTAATACAGTCAAAATTATACATTTCTTAGAGTTTTTTCTCTTCTATTCTGTTTTCCTAATCCTCCAGTACAATATTGAAGATAAATGGTAATAGCAAATATCCCTGCCTCATTTCACTCCCAAACTGAAAGCTATCAACATTTTACCATTAAGTATGGTGCTGGGATCAAGGTTTATCATATTAATGATGTTCCCTTCTATTCTTAATGTTATAAAAGTTTTTTCATGACTAAATGTCTAATATCAAAAGCTTTTCTGTAGCTATTTCAGCAGCTATATTTTTCTCCATCATTTTGTTCACAGGAGGACTATAGGGAATACTGTAGGATATGTTTACTATTGAACAAACTTTGCATCCCTGAAAAAATATTGTATAGCCAACCTTTTACATGGTATAAAATTATATGTTGCTGGATTCAGTTTGTTGGTACTTCAGTTAGAATTGTTGCATCAGTATTCATGACTCAAATGAGTGGAAGAGACATTAGTCAATAATGTTCCTGTAAGTTTTGTTCTCCAAGTTATGTTGAGCTCATCAAAAGAGCTAGAGGATGTTTCATACTTTTCAAGTGTCTAGAAGAATCTGTATATATTTGGTATTCTTTTTCCCTAAAATGTCAAGAACAGCTCCTTCTCTGAAAAATCTGTCCTTGAAATTCTGGTCACCTCAGACTCACTGGAATCCAATCTCTTTTTCCTCAACACAGAGAGATGGGCATGATCTGATCTGGAGACCCTTCCCAATAGGAAGATAAATCTATTCTCTGTTACTCCATCATGACTGGAGCACAAATCAAAATATACAATAATTTGATGGAGATTATTTTGTGCATTAAACCTTTGTCAAGAAATTATCGATAATTTTTTGGAAAGGAGCTTTCTCTCATTATTCTCTGTAAAGGTAAAAGAGAAGATTCATTTCATCAGAGGTCTCAAATTTTCTAGTACAGGAATAATCAATTTAATCTCCTAACTTCTGTGATATTCTGTCTTTCCTTTTGTCTTGCTATCCTTTCTTAAGACAATTGAATGTGTTTTTAATGAAATTTCTAACCCAGAGAGAATCTGGAAATTGTTTAGATATTATAATTTAAAATACTTTTATTATATTTTTCTAGATTTTGCTTTTTTCCTTAAATCAATTTTCGTTATTTATATTTTTCCAGAATTAAATTACACTCTTCCACTCATTTAGAATTTATTTTTTTAAACATTTTTTACTAATCAAAACACATGCTTTTGAAAACAATATTAGACAAGGCTCAAAAAGATGTTTCAATTTTTTTCTGATTAGTTATGTCTGTTCTGCTTCCAAATGTATTTTCTGCACTCTCTTTCTAAATTGATTAGACTCACCAGAAAATATTACTTTAGTTGATATTTCAAACTTTTGAGAAAAATCAACTCTTGGAATTACTCATTGCTTAATATACATTTCTTTTTTTTATTTACTTAAATTTTTTTATATTTCTCTTACATTGCTGTTTAAAATTTTCTCATGATTCTTCACTTTAATAATTAGTTTATTTATTTTCATTCTTTCCACTAATATATAGAAAATATTTTCACTATGAATTTAACTCTCACTCCCTCTTGCAAGAGCACCAGAATCACAACTAACTTCTGAACAATCATTGACAGGAAGACACTGGAAATCACCAAAAAAGATACCCCACATTTAAAAACAAAGGAGAAGCCACAATGAGACAGTAGGAGGGCACAATCACAATAAAATCAAATCCCATAACTGTTGGGTGGGTGACTCACAAACTGGAGAACACTTATACCAAAGGAGTCCACCCACTGGAGTGAATGTTCTGAGCCCTACATCAGGCTTCCCAACCTGGGGGTCTGGCAATGGGAAGAGGAATTCCCAGAGAATCAGACTTTGAAGGTTAGTGGAATTTGATTGCAGGACTTCAACAAGACTGGGGGAAACAGAGACTCCACTTTTGGAGGGCACACCCAAAGTAGTGTGTGCATCAGGACCCAGGGGAAGGAGCAGTGACCCCATAGGAGACTGAACCAGACTCACCTGCTAGTGTTGGAGGGTCTCCTGCAGAGGTGGGGGGTGGCTGTGGCTCACCACAGGGACAAGCTCACTGGCAACAGAACTTCTGGGAAGTATTCCTTGGCATGAGCCCTCCCAGAGTCTGCCATTAGCCCCACCAAAGAACAGGGTAGGCTCCAGTGCTGGGTCGCCTCAGACCAAACAACCAACAGGGAGGGAACTCAACCCCACCCATCCAGAGACAAGCAGATTAAAGTGTTACTGAGCTGTGCCCACCAGAGCAACAGCCAGCTCTACCCACCACCAGTCCCTCCCATTAGGAAGCTTGCACAAGCCTCTTAGATAGCCTCATCCACCACAGGGCAGACAGCAGAAGCAAGAAGAACTACCATCCTGAAGCCTGTGGAACAAAAGCCACATTCACAGAAAGACAGACAAGATGAAAAGGCAGAGGACTATGTACCAGATGAAGGAACAAGATAAAACCTCAGAAAAAACAACTAAATGAAGTGGAGATAGGCAACCTTCCAGAAAAAGAATTCAGAATAATGATAATGAAGATGATACAGGACCTCAGAAAAAGAATGGAGGCTAAGATCGAGAAGATGCAAGAAATGTTTAACAAAGGCCTAGAAGAATTAAAGAACAAATAAACAGAGATGAACAATACAATAACTGAAATGAAAAATACACTAGAAGGAATCAACAGCAGAATAACTGAGGCAGAAGAACAGATAAATGACCTGGAAAACAGAATGGTGGAATTCATGGCCATGGAACAGAATAAAGAAAAAAGAATGAAAAGAAATGAAGACAGCCTAAGAGACCTCTGGGACATTAAATGCAACAACATTTGCATTATACGGGTCCCAGAAGGAGAAGAGAGAGAGAAAGGACCCAAGAAGATATTTGAAGAGATTATAGTTGAAAACTTCCCTAACATGGGAAAGGAAATAGTCACCCAAGTCCGGGAAGTGCAGAGAGTCCTAGGCAGGGTAAACTCAAGGAGAAACATGACAAGACACATAGTAATCAAACTGACAAAAACTAAAGACAAAGAAAAATTATTGAAAGCAACAAGGGAAAAACGACACATAACATACAAGGGAACTCCCATAAGGTTAACAGCTGATTTCTCAGCAGAAATTCTACAAAGCCAGAAGGGAGTGGCATGATATATTTAAAGTGATGAAAGGGAAGAACCTACAACCAAGATTACTCTACCCAGCAAGGATCTCATTCAGATTCGACGGAGAAATCAAAAGATTTACAGACAAGCAAAAGCTAAGAGAATGCAGCATCACCAAACCAGCTCTACAACGCATGTTAAAGGAAATTCTCTAAGTGGGAAACACAAGAGAAGAAAAGGAACTACAAAAACAAACCCAAAACAATTAAGAAAATGGTAATAGGAACATACATATCAATAATTACCTTAAATGTGAATGGATTAAATGTTCCAACCAAAAGACACAGGCTCACTGAATGGATACAAAAACAAGACCTGTATATATGCTGTCTACAAGAGACCCACTAGGGACACATACAAACTGAAAGTGAGGGGATGGAAAAAGATATACGAGGCAAATGGAAATCAAAAGAAAGCTGAAGTAGCAATACACATATCAGATAAAATAGACTTTAGAGAATGTTACAAGAGACAAGGAAGGACACTACTTAATGTTCAAGGGATCAATCCAAGAAGAAGATATAACAATTATAAATATATATGCACCCAACATAGGAGCACCTCAATACATAAGGCAAATGCTAACAGCTATAAAAGAGGAAATCAACAGTAACACAATAATAGTGGGGGACTTTAACACCTCACTTACACCAATGGACAGATCATACAGACAGAACATTAATAAGCTAACACAAGCTTTAAATGACACAATAGACCAGATAGATTTAATTGATATTTATAGGACATTCCATCCAAAAACAGCAGATTACACTTTCATCTCAAGTGCACATGGAACATTCTCCAGGATAGATCACATCTTGGGTCACAAATCAAGCCTTGGTAAATTTAAGAAAATTGAAATCATGTCAAGCATCTTTTCCAACCACAGTTCTATGAGATTAGAAATCAATTACACAGAAAAAAAACGTTAAAAACAAAAACACATGGAGGCCAAACAATATGTTACTAAATAGGCAAGAGATCACTGAAGAAATCAAAGAGGAAATCAAAAAATACCTAGAGACAAATGACAACGAAAACATGATGATCCAAGACGTGTGAGATGCAGCAAAAGCAGTTCTAAGAGGGAAGTTTATAGCAATAAAAGCCTACCTCAAGAAACAAGAAAAATTTCAAATAAACAATCTAACCTTACACCTAAAAGAACTAGAGAAAGAAGAACAAACCAAACCCAAAGTTAGGGCTTCCCTGGTGGCACAGTGGTTAAGAATCCACCTGCCAATGCAGGGGACACTTGGTCCGGGAAGATCACATGTGCCCTGAAGCAACTAAGCCCGTGCGCCACAACTGCTGAGCCTGTGCTCTAGAGCCGCGAGCCACAACTACTGAGCACACATGCCACAGCTACTGAAGCCCACGCACATAGAGCCTGTGCTCCACAACAAGAGAAGCCACCACAATGAGAAACCTGCACACCACAATGAAGAGTAGCCCCTGCTCGCCACAACTAGAGAAAGCCCACGTGCATACAGCAACAAAGACCCAACACAGCCAAAGACAAAATAAATTAAATAAAATAAATTTAAAAAAAAAAGCAACCCGAAGTTAGTAGAAGGAAAGAAATCATAAAAATCAGAGCAGAAATAAATGAAGTAGAAACAAAGAAAACAATAGCAAAGATCAATAAAACTAAAAGCTGGTTCTTTGAGAAGATAAACAAAGTTGATAAACCTTTAGTCAGACTCATCAAGAAAAAGAGGGAGAGCACTTAAATCAATCAAATTAGAAATGAAAAAGGAGAAGTTTCCTTGGACACCACAGAAATACATAGCATCCTAAGAGACTACTACAAGCAACTCTATGCCAATAAAATGGACAACCTGGAAAAAATGGACAAATTCTTAGAAAGGTATAATCTTCCAAGACAGAACCAAGAAGAAATAGAAAATACGAACAGACCAATTACAAGTCATGAAATTGAAACTGTGATTAAAAATCTTCCAACAAACAAAAGTCTAGGACCAGATGGCTTCACAGGTGAATTCTATCAAACATTTAGAGAAGAGCTAACACCCATCCTTCTCAAACTCGTCCAAAGAATTGCAGAGAAAGGAACACTCCCAAACTTATTCTATGAGACCACCATCACCTTGATACCAAAAGCAGACAAAGATACTACAAAAAAAGAAAATTACAGACCAATATCACTGATGAATATAGATGCAAAAATCCTCAACAAAATACTAGCAAACAGAATCCAACAACACATTAAAAGGATCATACACCATGATCAAGTGGGATTTATCCCAGGGATGCAAGGATTCTTCAATATATGTAAATCAATCAATGTGATACACCATATTAACAAATTGAAGAATACAAACCATATGATCATCTCAGTAGATGCAGAAAAAGGTTTTGACAAAATTCAACACTGATTTATGATAAAAACTCTCCAGAAAGTGGGCATAGAGTGAACCTACCTCAACATAATAAAGGCCATATACAACAAACCCACAGCAAACATCATTCTCAATGGTGAAAAACTGAAAGCATTTCCTCTAAGATCAGGAACAAGAGAAGGATGTCCACTCTCACCACTATTATTCAACATAGTTTTGGAAGTCCTATCCACAGCAATCAGAGAAGAAAATATAGATCAATGGAACAGTATAGGAAACCCAGAGATAAACCCATGCACCTATGGCCAACTACTCTATGACAAAGGAGGCAAGGATATACAATAGAGAAAAGACAGTCTCTTCAATAAGTGGTGCTTGGAAAACTGGACAGCTACATGTAAACGAATAAAATTAGAACACTCCCTAACACCATACACAAAAATAAACTCAAAATGGATTAGAGACCTAAATGTAAGATCAGACACTAAAACTCTTAGATGAAAATATAGGAAGAACACTCTTTGACATAAATCACAGCAAGATCTTTTTTGACCTATCTCCTAGAGAAATGGAAATAAAGCGAAAAATAAACAAATGGGACCTAATGAAACTTAAAGGCTTTTGCACAGCAAAGGAAACTATAAATAAGATGAAAAGACAACTGTCAGAATAGGAGAAAATATTTGCAAATGAATCAATGGACAAAGTAATAATCTCCAAAATGTATAAACAGCTGATGCAGCTCAATATTAAAAAAACAAACCCAATCATAAGATGGGCAGAAGACCTAATTAGACATCTCTCCAAAGAAGACAAACAGATGGACAAGAGACACATGAAAAGCGACTCAACATCACTAATTATTAGAGAAATACAAATCAAAACTACAGTGAGGTATCAGCTCCCACCAGTTAGAATGGGCATCATCAGAAAATCTACAAACAACAAATGCTGGAGAGGGTATAGAGAAAAGGGAACCCTCCTGCATTGTTGGTGGGAATGTAAATTGATACAGCCACTATGGAGAACAGTATGGAGGTTCCTTAAAAAACTAAAAATAGAATTACCATATGACTCAGCAATCCCACTACTGGGCATATACCCAGAGAAAACCATAATTCAAAAAGACATATGCTCCCCAATGTTCATTGCAGCACTATTTACAATAGCAGGTCATGGAAGCAACCTAAATACCCATCGACAGAAAAATGGATAAAGAAGATGTGGCATATATATACAATGGAATATTACTCAGCTATAAAAGGAATGAAATTGAGTCATTTGTAGAGATGTGGAAGGACCTAGAGACTGTCATAGAGAGTGAAGTAAGTCAGAAAGAGAAAAACAAATATCGTATATTAATGTATATACGTGGAATCTAGAAAAATGGTACAGGTGAACTGGTTTGCAATGCAGAAATAGAGACACAGATGTAGAGAACAAATGTATGGACACCAAGGGGGGAAAGCAGGGGGGTTGGTGGTGGTGGGATGAATTGGGAGATTGGGATTGACATATATACACTCATATATATAAAACAGATAACTAATAAGAACCTGCTGTATAAAAAATAAATAAATAAAATTCAAAAAAAACCCAGAATAATTTGCAGCCAACAGAAAAAAAAAAAGGAATTTACCTCTGAGTGTTGTGTTAGCACTGTCACACGTTTTGAATAACAATATCTTAATTGTTATTGACTATATGCCATTATCTGTGATTTAGTTTAAGCTCTGCTTATAAGCAGTGCAAAAAGGGCGTATTTATAAATACAAGATCACTGCGTTTTTCTGTTTGTCATTTATTTTTTGATTTGTTGAACTGAAATTAGGAACTCTCCATACTATTACTGGAAGTGGCTCTCAATGTGCTAATCCTGATTAATTTTGAGTTTAATGATTATTTTAAATTATATGCTCAATTCATTGCATAATATATAAATCCAAAATTATATACCTCTGTGTTAATTAACTTTTTATACTATAACAATTCAATCCTTAAGGTCTTTATTTTTGCTAATATAATATTCCCTTGACCAAGAGTACAATATTAAATTATCTCACTATAATCATGCCCTTATATGTTCTACTTGCATTACTGATCTGATTGTTCTTCTTATTTGTGACATTGCCTTTGTAATTTAGAATAAAGTGACATTTATTCCCCTATTTTTATTGTGTACTTTACCTTATTTCAATATATAATTACACATTATACCCATTAGGTTTCAAGTAGGAAATAAATGATACAAATTAAACAATTTTAAGCAGGCTTAGTTAAGGGACTATTTTTTTTTAAAGGGTTGGCAGGGGAGGAAAACCATAAAGGACAGTGCAGACTCCAGAACTAGTAAGAGCAAGTTACCATCCCAGATCTGAAGGAAGAGAGGGCTGCGTGCAGAGAGGGCACTGGCCAACACAGACATTATCTTCAATGGAGGTTCCCAGCCAGCTTCCAGCAACCCTGTACAAAATGAGGGTCTCTTCCCGCTCTCACTGCCTGATCTTTTGGCTATAAGGATAAGAAATCATTCCTTAATAAGCTAAAGTTGTGTGTAATTGCTCTTTATCCAAGAAATAGATAAAAACTCACAAGTGTTTATCCATTCAAATCCAGCTCAAGAACTGCATCCTTGAAAACTGTCTTTGAACTAGGGAATTGTTTTAATCACTATTATTCCACCACTGAACTTTATATATTTATTTTCTTATTACACTTAACACATGACGTTAATTTTTTATTTTTATCTTTTTTTATAGAGGATAAACTCCTTGACGAGAAGACTGCCTTATTTGCCTTATTTTTATTTTATTATGTAAAAATCATCTCGGGATGGAAAACATTTATTTTCTGAGAGCATACCCTGGATTGAAGGAAAACACACTATATATGTGACATCCATGTACTCTCTTTGGCCCTCCAGTAAAACCAAAGTATACTAAGTTCCACAATAAATATCAACCTTGTCCCTTGTCTCAGATGGGGTCGTTTATTGACATTTCCACATTAGTCACTTGCTGTTGAGACAGCTAATTGTTTTATAATGTCCCTTTTCCCCTTTCAGAGTGATCAAATTTTTAGCTGGATTGCATTTCCATCCTTCATTTCATGGCCATGTGCCTAAATCCTTACCAACCAATTGTGAGAGAAAGTGATGTGTGAAATTTCAAGTTTAACCAATAAAAACAAATTGTTATGTCCTCCACTTCCACAGTGAGATCGTTGACATGATGGTTGGAGTTGGAACAGACATTTGGACCGTGAACTAAAAATAATTTTGGGAGGATCCTGGAACAGTACTTGATAAGAGAGCATGGATCCCTGACATTCAGAGCCATCATGTTTGTCCTGAATTCTTTTGTGAGAGAAATAATCTTATTTAAATCACTGTTTTTTGGGCCTTTCTCATAGAAGTTGAACCTACAACCCATTCAATAAACTCTTTTAGAAGAATTTACTCACCCTTGTCCTTCACAAATTATTGTGTTCTGTTTACCATTTCCACCATTTGAAATAAAACTATCTTTATGTGGAAACAACAGTAGGACATGATGCAAATCAATGTATAAAATGTCATTATAGGATGTTTTATGATATTCCATGAAACTTTCTAAATTATTTAATCCTAAGACAAGATTTTAATAAATGGGAAATATTTTTATGTTATGAATACATTATCATAAAAGTAAAGTATTAAATATTAAGATAATGTGAAAGTTAGCTTTGAAGTTCAGTACAACCTCTTGAAATTACATTGGTCTTATTGTGTTCTTATTAATTTTTCACTCTTAGGGTAGATGCCTCCCACTGTTAGATTTTTGCCTTTTTATTTTTCCTAGAAAAAAAAATGTATGTGAATCTAGGGAAAAGAATCATGGAGCTAACATTTCTATAAGTTTTTAAGATGTGGAAAGACACAAAAAAGGGCTAAATGAGATTTTTTAAATTAGTTAGAACCAAATTGTGATTTTTAAAAATTTGTTTACCAGGCTTTCTGCATTTTTCACTTTGTGGCATATACAGAAACTAATAATTTGTGTACAAAACACTGACATAGACAGAAGCAATTGCTTTAGCTGGAGGGACCATGGAGCTCTTGCTACCCTGAGACCCCACTCATCAACTTGAAGGTGGAGGGAATCCTCCCTAGGCACACTCGTAACCCATTTTTCGTGTGCTGTGTATCAATAGTTATAAAACTCTGATTAAGGGGACCAAAGATTAAGTACTTAAAGGCAAATGTAGCTTTAACAGGAAGTTGGATGAGTTGAAAAAAGAAACATTTGAAGAGTACTGTTCATGCACCCTCCCAGAAGAGAGAAACTGAGAAAATTAAATTCACAAAATGTTATATTGTATCATCATCCATTAGTATTTATTGAACAACAAATTGTTGAGGGAATAAGGACATATGACTTTATACTAGAAATGGCTTATTCCCTAAATATGCTTTTAATTTGTTTAGCTCATATAATCCTGATATTTTGTGACATTTCAAGTATGCAGTAAGGACAATAATTATAATTCTATGTTGACATTTTCACAGTTTTTAATGAAGTTCTCATAAATTTATTTGAGATGTACAGGCAATAAATTAGAATTTAGTATGAGTAAATCTTTGCCATTTAAAGAAGCTGTATTACCCATGTTCTTGACTTAAACACCAAGTCAGCTTCACAAAGTTGAGACATTATCTCCAATAATGAGCTTCTTACTCAATAAAACTGTATTTATAGCTTTTTGAAGAGAATGTAAATGTGTATTCAGGCAGCGTGACAGCATAGTAATGAGAGGTTCACATCAGATCAAACAAGCCTTTTATCAAACTATTACATAAACATAATTGTCACTTTATTACAAGTAAAAGTAATAATGTAATAATAGATGCCATTTAATGATACCCTGCTGGTCCCTGACAAATGTTAGCTCATTAACTTTGGTTTTTAAAACAATTTTTCAAGGTTAGTTTCTTCTCCCTCTTTTACAGATACATAAGGTTTGGAGAGATTAAGAAACTTGCCCAAATTTTTTACTGAGTTAGTAAGTGGAAGCTGATTTACAATTAGTCCCCTAACTTTATGTGCCAGACGTATCACAGCTCTATCACAGCTTCTTTTTTTTTTTTTTTCCTGCGGTATGCGGGCCGCTCACTGTTGTGGCCTCTCCCGTTGCGGAGCACAGGCTCACGGACGCGCAGGCTCAGCGGCCATGGCTCAGGGGCCCAGCCGCTCCGCGGCATGTGGGGTCTTCCCGGACCGGGGCACGAACCCGTGTCCCCTGCATCGGCAGGCGGACTCTCAACCACTGCGCCACCAGGGAAGCCCTATCAAGCTTCTTGAAATAAAAGAAGCATCTGAGCCCCCATCCCACTAGATAAAGGACATTGTATATAATTTTTTCTTGGTTCCCCCAAGAGAGATAGCCAAGGGGAAGGCAGTGTCTTCTGTTATCATGTAATTTCCACACAAGTTACCATGAGCTGTTCTAAGAGCTCTGCCAGAGGAAAGAACAAAGACCTGCTACTCCTAGATCCACCATTATTTCTCTCTCTCATGTTCAGAAGTTTGTTTCCAACCTGAGAAGAAGTCTTATTTTTCTGTCCTGCAAATTCAGTTCTTCTTAATAAGAATAACTTATGGGAATAAAAAGCCAGGAATTCTGTCTATGACATTCAGCCCTGTGCATTCCTCTTTTGAGACAGTTGGAACACAATTCAAGTTGCTTAGATGGTGAAATGAAAATGAAGGAGAAAGAATATGCTATGTGTCCTTAAAATTTGTTAACAGTTAATAATATGACCCAGCCATACCACATTCTTCCCAGAATACAGCTAGAAGTTATTTAAACATTGTTATCTAGCCTCTGACCATGAACATCATGAAGACGGAACAAGATGAATTACCACCACCAGCATGACTCACTCCTCACCGATCACATCCCCGTGCAGAACTAAATAATTTTATCTTACTCTAAGGAGAAATTTACTCTTTACCTAAATGTTAAAAGACTTTGTGGGATAACAGAAACTTCCATTAAAACTTCCATTAACAGAAACTCCCACTAAAGGGCAATATAGTTTGCTTGCAGAGTAAGGAAAGAAGTAAGTCTGTTCTGCATGATGGTAATACTTCGCTGCTTAAAAATATTCCCATTCTCAACACAGGGGGTTACACTATAGTTCCCTCCCTTCTTAAAAACATAACAAAGCAAAACTAAAAGTGAGACTGTCCTTGGGAAATGCGCTGTGCGCCCTCTGCTCTAACAAATAAGAGACTCCGTAGATTAGCACACAGATGTGCCTGTTCTCGCAGCCATGGGAATACTGAAAAGGATGAGCAGTCTCTAGACTGCATGACAGGCAAGAACATCACTTTGTGGGTTTTGTTTGGTTTTTATTATATGAGCACCCTCTAAGGAAGCAGCCTTTAATTGCATTTTTAGAGAGTGAACATAAGCACAAAAATCACAGTGACAGGTTGACACAATGCTCAGTCCCTTTCTCACTGACTTCCTGGGCACAAAGTGAAAAAACGTCAGGAAGCAGAACAATGAAATGCAAACATAGAAACTACCTGATGCTCCTTAGTGAGTAAAGGATGTGGACTAACTGCAGCCATTCCCCAGTGTCTTTGCTCAAGGTAAATGCTAAGTAAACAAAATGCCAAGCTGTGTATTTGAAACAAATGTGATGCTGTGATGCATTCCTGAGAGACAACACAGCAGATGTCTAAAACACTGTTGTGCTAAAAACAAACAAACAAACAAACAAAAAACCTGAACGGCATTACCTAGGGCAGCCTTCCTCCTCCACTCCGTGTTTTTAAATTATGAAATGCTAGTGTGACGCATTAGATCCAGGGACCAAGATGTTGCCCTGTGCACAAGGATGAGTCTCCCAAGGAGAGAGGTTCACAGAGAGCTCTCTAGAAGATGGGGCATGGGGGAGGGTTGAGAACCTGAAGACGGACAGAAGGTAAGGCGAGGTGTATCCTCAGCGCTCCGGCTGCCCTCAGATGCTTTCCCACTTGGGCCCTTGGGAAAGTCCAAGTCGTAAAGAACTTTAGCTATTCCTTCCTAAATTGTTATTCTGCTGTAGAGAGGCAAGACAGTAAGAGGAGAAATAAGCCACACTCCACTTGGTTTCCTTTTCTGCTCTCCTGTGGATATGAAAGATCTTTAAGTCAAAAAGTCCATCACCTGCTGTGATAGTTGTTGACTAGCAAGTGGTCAGCCCATGGTGATGCTGGGAAGAGTGACGAGGGACCACAAGTTTCTGCGGGGCACTGAGCAGAAATGCCAGAGATACAATAAAATTGAACATCTTCCTTATGCCACGCTTTAGAGAAAGCTGTCCTCTGAAGAAAGGTATATGTGAAGAGGGGATGGAAATCAAACTTGCACTGATTTGCACAAAGGTTATCCAGCAACTAATTATAAGTTCATTATTTCATTTATGCTTTCAACAAAAAAGCATTAAGCACCTCTTATATGCCAGACACTGCAGTTAGGGAGAGAGGACTCTGGAAAATAATCTCTGCTGTACAGACATTAATATTCTAAGTGGAACATGGTCAAGTAAACAGAAAGTATGATAAGTACCGTGGTAGACGTATGTACATGCTGCTATGGTAGCACATCAGAAGGCAATCTCATTCTGCTGGGAGGAACTGTGACTGGCTTAACAGAAGAGGGGATCCCTCAGCCCAGTCTTCAAGGGGAAGTGCTATTTATCTGGACCAAATCTGTGAGTGGGGCAGGTGAGATGTAGTGAGAGGAGAATTCAAGTAAATGTGAACTATTGTTCACAAGATATGGAAGACAGAAACATGACTTAAGTGGGGAACTGAATTTTCTCTTCATGGTGCAACATAGTATAGAAATGGGAATGGGGAGAGATGACATCGGAGAGCTGGTCAGGGGTTGGGTTGTACGTGATTGTTAAGCCATGGTAAGGATTTTGGACATTGACCTACAGTCATTCAGGGATTTGTGGGTTCAGAAAGGCTACTCTGTCAGACATCTAGAGAATGTATTGGAAGACAATGAAAACTAAGACTGTATTAATAAGCCTAGAAGAAATTCTGAAAACTTGAGGCATAGGGCAGTGACCACTGGGACAGAGATAAGAGTACAGATTGGAGAGAGGTTAAAGATGTGAAATTCACATGAACTGGTGATCGATTAGATATGGATAGTAAAATAGATGGGCGGAAAAACAAAAAAGATCAACTCCTAGGTTTACGGTTTTACAGGACACATTGAGGTTGGTAAATTTAATGAAAATGACAAATTTCAGTTTAAACACATTGAGTTTGATGGGTCTGTATTATGTATCCATACGACCAAAAGAAAGTTTAACATGAAAACTACTAAGAGACTGAATATACAAACAGACAGTGGCAGGACAATATACGACAGCAGAACTTTGACCCACAATTTCTGCAACAACTGGTCCAGAAAACTAAACTATAGCCTCTTCAGTAATTGGTTCAGAACACTCAGGGCTTGGACGATGAGTGTCAGTTTCTCTGTTTATTGCCCCCACTTCCAACTCAGAATGAACCAGAGAAAGTGAAGTATGGTCCCCAAACCAATCACATAAGCTGCCCAATTCTAGCTAACCTACCTTCAGCTTTCTCATGCCAACAGCCTCCAATCAGAACATACCTGAAGCCTTCTCTTTTTCCGCACCACAGTTTTCCCACACTTCTGCTTGCCATTTACTCTCTGCCGAATACAAGTGATTGTGGCTGACATCCTTACCATGGCAAGCTTGGAATAAATAGCCTCTGTCTGTTCCCTTTTGAGTGGTTGTCTTTATTTCCACAGTTTTACTATATACATGTACTTTACATCAAGATACAGTGTATGCTGCCTGGTGTGGCAGACCCGAGCATTTGATGAGGAACAGAACCCAGAGAGGTTCTTTATGTCTTGCTGCTCATGGCTTGACAAGTCTGTGATGTTATAAGTCAGAACTAGGTCTGAAGTCCTCTCCCTTTGAGTTGAATTGAGTTCCTTACTAGTTATTCTCAATTTGGTAGGTACCCAGGTTTTGTTATTGGTTCTAATTTATTGTTATTGGTTCTAATTCCATCCTTAGTGGAATCCGAGCATTCCTTTTTGTTCTCTTCTGTGCTTCCATTTTGTGTTGTATTACCTAACAGTATCATTTGTCATAAGGAGAATCAGAGGGAGAGGATAAGCAAAAGATGACAAGACAGACCCTTTAAGCCTGTTGTTCAAGCCAGCCCCAGAGATAGGGGAGTTTTTGGTTCTCATTGACCAGTGTCCATTTGGACAAACTTTGCTGTGGGACACCAGTAAAACCTGATCAGTGCTTCTTATGTTTCATTTTGTCTGGAGAGTTCGTCTTTGACCCTGAGCGCAGGTTCCTCTGCTTGTCCACCTGTCAGCGTGCAGATTTTTGCAGTTTGTGTGCAGAGGCAGCTAACCCTCAGGCTGCAGACCCAAGACACAAAGTGTACCCCCGTCATTTCACCTGCCCATTGCCAGCTCTCATGAGGTCATCTCAGTCCAAGTCTTTTCCTCGTAGTGAAAACTCCTGCATCTTATATGTGCTCTCATTACATTCCTAATGCTTACGTCCCTCTTTGTAAATGGCATAAATATAGCAAGGATGACTGAGACGTCTATGGATGGCCACTCTGAGGAGTATTTGACTTGAATAAAATTGCTTACTTGAAAAGCCCCTTAAAAAAAAAACAAAAAACAGTAAGTACCTTTTGCTACAACATAGCTGGACCAGAGATGGAGGGCATTATGCTAAGTGAAATAAGTCAGACAGAGAAAGACAATTACTCTGTGATCTCACTTATATGTGGAGTCTAAAAAGAAAGAAAAAAAACAAGCCCTAGATACAGAGAACAGATTGGTGGCTGCCAGAGGCGGGCAGTGAGGGGAGGGGGTTAAAATGGAGAGGGGGTCAAAAGGTACAAACTTCCATTTATAAAATAAATAACTCATGCGGACATAACGTAAAGCATGGTGACTATAGTTAACAACACAGTATTGCGTATTTGAAAGTTGCTAGAGAGATCTTAAAAGTTCTCATCACAAGAAAAAAATTTTAGCTATGTGTGGTGACGGATGTTAACTAGATTTATTGTGGTGATCATTTTGCAATATATTCAGAGAGCAAATCATTATGTTGTTCACCTGAAACTAATATAATGCTGTCTGTCCATTAAATCTTAATTATAAAAAAAAGGAATAAGATATCTCAGGTTCAGTTAGTAGCATTTTTTAATTGGTATGCAGAGGCCTCCAAACAAAATTCTGCTTCAAAAATTGCTTCAATTAAAGATTCTCCAGCAAAAGCTAATGAGGAATTTGACAAACTTCGGCAACAACAAACTACTCATTTCCCCAGTGAAGCCCAGCCCTCTCCTCCAGCGGGTTTTCTATATCCTCTCTTCCTCCTTATTCCTCTGGTCCCTCCCCTCTGTACCTCCATCACCTCCTCTCTCCTCTTCACCTTGTCCAGACCTCCTACACTTCCCTAAACACTCTCTTAAAGATTCCTAAATGCCATTTTCTTCTAAAGATGCTTCTCTTCCGTGAGCAAAATATTCAGGTAATTGTGGGATTTAAACCTTAGACCTCAGTTGAGTTAAGAACTACAATTAAAGATTTATCTAAACCAAGACTGGTAACTCTGCATGGAATAATTTAAATTTGGGAGGGGGTTTGTATTACCCAAGGTTATGTATTACCCAGGGTTAGCTGACTGTATAAATTTGTGCACGTATTGGTTGGAACCACACATGCTAATTTCTGGTTGGCAAAAGCTGATTAATCAATTCAGAAAAGGACTTACAGGATCCTTCTTTCCAAAACACCAACATGGACTCACTGAGGGCAGCTTCCACCCCACCTGGGTCACAGTCTCCACTCTCTGGAAGTACTGCAAGTAGATATACAGGATCTATCTTGTGAGAAAAGTGTCCAGGGAAAGGAAGTATAATGAACCCCTTTGAGCCTGAGAATTTCTCAAGGAAGATCACCCAACAGGGTAGCACAGGCAAGAGCAATCCATTGCCTAGGAGAGTGTGGGGAGGGGAGGGGGAGATCTGTCCTTTAGTATCTTTTTTGTTTTTTTTGCGGTACGCGGGCCTCTCACTGTTGTGGCCTCTCCCGCTGCAGAGCACACGCTCTGGATGCACAGGCTCAGCGGCCATGGCTCACGGGCCCAGCTGCTCCGTGGCATGTAGGATCTTCCCGGACCGGGGCATGAACCTGTGTCCCCTGCATCGGCAGGCGGATTCCCAACCACTGCGCCACCAGGGAAGCCCCTGTTCTTTAGTATCTTGATGGTTAAAAAGGAAAATCTGTTCCAAACTGGAAGTCTGAATCCCAGAGAAGGCAAAGCGTCCATAAGGAAGGACACTGTTCTCAGTCCGAGACCACGCTCCTCAGGAAGCTGGTACCTTCGGAGATGGATGCTTATGGGACTGAAGAGCTGAGTCTAAGGACACACTTAGGAGAATTCCATGCAGAGGGAGCGGGATCCCACTTCCTCAAAAGACCCAAGCAGTATGGCAGGGCTCTGGATGGCGCCTCCTGCGAGATGGCTTGCAGTATGAGAAGCAACCACCATAGCAGACAGAGCTCTCCACGCTTCAGTGTCTACCTCAAAATCTGGGACTTCCCAGGTCAACCGAGGAAAGGCAGGTAATCCCTTTACTTATTTAGTTGGTTGCTCGTTTCTTTGTTTAACGAACACATATAGAATGACCATACATAGAAACTTGCAAGTGCTTTGCAAGTATTAATTCCTTTAATGCTCACAACCATTGTATGAGGAAGTGCTATTGTTATACCCATTTTTAGATGGGTAAAGTGAGGCACAAAGAGGTGGGATGCCTTACCAAAGTCAGACTGCTAATAATAGAGACAGGATTCAAACTCAGATAGTTTGTCCAGATTACATGTGCGTAACCACAAGTAGATTTATTTATTATTATTTGGGGGGAAAATAAAAGCACTGCCAAGAATCATACCTTGATCTTCTGGAGCATTTCATACCAGATTTATTTCACTTAATTCTTACAACAACTCTGTGACATGGGCATTTCGTCTTCAATTTACAGATGAGGAAACAGGCTCAGTGACTCATTCAAAGTCAAAGAGTTAGAAGGGCACAGCCAGGACTGAAACACAGGTTGTCTGATGCCAGTCAAGGATCCTTTTCACTGCATCACATTGTCATTTACTAGAAAGATCTAAAGGAAGTGAGTGAGGAGGGGGCAAAGGAGACACACAATCTTTAAAAAGCAAAACAAAACAAACAGAAAAACAGGATAAAAATCATGATTCAGACTTGTCTGACTGTTGCTGATTGAACATCAGTTGCATAATATATCACCAGCAGCCCTCACAGTGGAAAAATGAGTCAATTTCCATATACCATGGCTTTGTCAGAGGCCTCTGAAGGGAACTGGAAGAATTTGCTAAATTCATGTTGCAATCTAGCCCATTATAAGATCTCTACAGTAATTAGACTCAATACAAGAAATTGCACGTAGCCCATCAGCTGGGAAACAGAGACTGGTGCCTTATCTAGTTCGGCACCCCAGTGACTCATCCCTGTATTCTCCATAACTTCAGAATGTCAACAAAACAAGAACCAAACAACTCCGTGGTTTTCCAATACATATAGAGACATGGGGACTGTTGAGAAAGAAGAATTCTGATAAGAACAGATAAAGATTAGTGCAAATGTATGAAATAAGTTTGACTAAACTCAAAAACAATTCCACACATTAATCATAGTTCTTATAAAGCACTATATCTTGATGGTATTGAAAAATAAGTTTAAAGTCTTGAAGAATAAGCACTTCCACATTCGTTTCTTATCTTTGTTCAGCATAGATGACTCAAGGCTTTTACTATCAAAATAATCTTATCATGCTTGCTCTAAACTGGATTTTTCATATTATAATGTCTTGTTCCTATTCCCTCTGCTGTTTCCTAATTTATTTTCAATGTCCAAAGACGTGCTTAGTGGACTGGGTGAATGTAGTCATATTGAATTAGCCAAATAATTATGAATTTTTAAATCATTATATGGTTTATGTAACCTCTATAAAAATAATACCTCCTTCACCTAAGGAACTATATTAAATGCACTTCAGGAACTGCATTAAAAAGACAATAAAGGGCTTCCCTGGTGGCGCAGTGGTTGAGAGTCTGCCTGCCGATGCAGGGGACGCGGGTTCGTAACCCGGTCCGGGAAGATCCCACATGCCGCGGAGCGGCTGGGCCCGTGAGCCATGGCCGCTGAGCCTGCGCGTCCGGAGCCTGCGCTCCGCAACGGGAGAGGCCACAGCAGTGAGAGGCCTGCGTACTGCAAAAAAAAAAAAAAAAAAAAAAAAAAAAAATACGTTAAAAAGACAATAAAGAACATACCATTGTGAATGGCAGTGAATACTAAAAAGCATTCTACCTGAATAGTAAAAATAGGTAACTAGAGGTTTCTCAACCAAAACAAAGGAAAAAATGGCATGCTTTAGATTGGACATCTATAAAACAGCAGAAATTCAGAGGAAACTAGCTTAGACAAAATACGGACTTTACTAAAAATGCAATAATGAGCTCATGAAAACAAAGATGCTGCTGGGACTCAGAACCTACTCAACCTTGATTCAAACCCCTGCATCTTCCCTCTTTGGTCTGCCTCTCTCTGAGCTCGTGCTCCATCAGCCTCACCTGCCACAGCCTAAACCAAGGGCTCGGCTTCCCGAAGCTCAGGATAGAAAACAGCCACTACAAAGCACCTCCAGTTGCATATTTTCTCTGTTCAAATGAGTAGCCACACTGGACTGACATCTATTAATCCCAGAGCCATTCTCCCCTCTGGGCTGTGTACCAACATGGTAACTTCTTTGTGTCCGTGTGGATAGGGAAGAACCCTTCCCCAAATAGCAAGAAAAAAAGGTGAGCCATAGATCAAATAGGCATCTACCCACTCTTCAAAGTTTGAAAAAACATAGAAGGCTTCAAAGGCAATCTAGTAAGCATGTCATATTAAAACTCAGAAAAAATATTACTGCACTAAACCACTGGCACACATATTAAAGAAACTATTTTCAGAGTCAGTTAAACTCTGAAAGTATAGAACACTGCATATTGGAAAGCTGTAGACTCA
This sequence comes from Orcinus orca, assembly GCF_937001465.1. Lineage (NCBI taxonomy): Eukaryota > Metazoa > Chordata > Mammalia > Artiodactyla > Delphinidae > Orcinus > Orcinus orca. The sequence continues at coordinate 16,357,084 of NC_064576.1, read as the reverse complement.
GTGAAAATGTAGGAAAACAAGCATCAAAAATTTTTAAAATGAAATGCCCTATATTCTGTATTCCTTAAAGCCTTTGTCTTTTTCCCATCCCTCCAATCCACCCAACTCTCCTACCCATCTTCAACAAGCCACTTTCCTAAGAAGGGCCACTGTGCTTTGAGAGAAATTCCGAGGACCTCACTAATGTGAAATTCTAATGTGATAGGGAATCATTACTTTCAAAGAAACCCTATCCAAAAGTGAATAATATGTAAACGGACTATCAAAGGCACTAGAACATATGCAGAAGTAATGTATACAACACTTCAAGCAAAGTTTAGGATTTCATTTTCTTGGAATAAAAAGATAATATTCAAAACATGTAACACCAGCTATAATCCTTCCAGTCCAGAGGAAAAGAAACTGAATTTCTAACCCCTAACAGAAAAACTCAAGACATCGTGTGCCAATATTATTAGAAGGTTTTGACTCTCGGGTATACAATGTAAAATTTAATAAGGCAGCTATTTGACACCATAATACTTGCAAGGATATAGTAGTGGGAGATGGAAATAGGGTGAAACCTAATAACATGTGCAAAGTTCCATAAGAAAAATAAATATTCCAGTGTCAACATGACAGTTAAAATTCAAGGTTGAAGGTACATCCTTGTAATGCGGTGTTACTCATCCACAAAACATTTGCTCCAGAACAACTAGAATTACTTTTAGTTTTCAAAGAAGAAAAATATGGAAAATATTTTTTTAATTGTAGGGGGGAAAAACTTCAGTAACATGACTGATAAATATTCCGTTACTATAGCTAAGAAAGTATTAAAACCAAAAATTAATTGGAATAATAGAGCATCTTAACTCACAAATGGACCTGAGCATCAGTTTTGGTCTTCTGTGTAGGGAGTGTCAATGATGCTAAGAGCTTCCTCTGTTTCCTCAAGAGTCAGGTGAATTTTAGAGTTGGAGAAATTACCTAGGAAATTCAAGTTCTCCAAGCAAATTACGTTTCCAACATCTAAGTAGTAGAAATATTTTTGGTAGAACTTAATTTATTTTCTTTAGAATAATAAAAAAAAGATCAGGAAATGTGCCCAGGTTCAATCTGGAGATCAAGCCTATAAAGCGTGGAGTAAACAAATCTTTGGGCTTTAAAGATAAGGAACTTAATACACTGCAACATTTTCAAAACAGAAGAGTACGAGAGATCCCTAGAATAGGAACAGATTGATATGGAATAAAGTCCCAATAGGTTAGTATACTTTAATATAGTCTGAATTTTAGGTCAAATCTATTCTTGTTCAATGCAGTGTACATGTACAGTAGTATTGTTTACATATTTTTACTATACATCCCTTGTTTTAAAAAATTTTTTCTGCCTTTATTGAGGTATAGATGACAAATACAATTGTAATATATTTGAAGTGTGTAATGTGATGATTTGATACATGTATACACTGAAAGGATTCCCATAATCAAGTTAATTGATACATAAATCACCTAACACAGTTCCTTTGTTTTCCTTTTCCTTTTTTTTTTGTGGTGAGAATGCTTAAGATTTACCCTCTTAGCAAATTTCAAGAATACAATATAGTGTAATTAACTATAGTCACCATACTACATATTCTGTCCTCAGAACTTATTTCTCTGATGACTGAAAGTTTGTACTCATTTTATAATCCCTCCCTATTTCCCCATCTCCCAGCCCCTGGTAACAACCATTCTACTTTCTGTTTTGATGAGTTGGCCTTTTTTTTCTTAGATTCCACATATAAGTGATGCCATGTAACATTTGTCTTCCTTTCTTTACCTGGCTTATTTCACTTAGCACAATGACCTCCATTTTCATCCATTTTGTCACAAATATCAGACTTTCCTTCTTTATTAAGGCTGAATAATATCCCATTTGCTATATATACTACATTTTCTGTATCCATTCATTTGCCCACAGCCACTTAGGTTGTTTTCTTACATTGGCTATTGTGAATAATGCTGCAATGAACATAGGAATACAGACATCTCTTTAAGGCAGTGATTTTGTTTCCTTTGGATATATACTTAGAATTATTGGATGATATTGTGGTCTTATTTTTAATTTCTTGAGGAAACTTCATCCTGTTTTCCATAACGGCTGTGCCAGTTTACATTCCCACCAGCCATCTACACACCCCTTCTTCTAAAACTGTCAGTGGGAAATTTATCTTAAATGAAAGCAAATATAAAACTACAACTCGGGCTTCCCCGGTGGCTCAGTGGTTGAGAGTCCGCCTGCCGATGCAGGGGACGCGGGTTCGTGCCCCAGTCCTGGAAGATCCCACATGCCGCGGAGCGGCTAGGCCCGTGAGCCATGGCCGCTGAGCCAGCGCGTCCGGAGCCTGTGCTCCGCAACGGGAGAGGCAACAGCAGTGAGAGGCCCGCGTACCGCAAAAACAAAAAACAAAAACTACGACTCATAAGTACTCCTGTGATTTGTGATTGCTAAAACTCTTAAAGATGTATCGGTAAGTTGCTAACTGAAGGCTTTGGCAGAGGTTAAGACCGTGTGAGGACATAGCGAGAAGGTGGCCATCCACAAGCCAAGGAGAGCCCTCAGAAGAAACCAAACCTACCAACACCTTGATCTTGGACTGCTTGCCTCCAAACTGCAAGAAAATTAATTTCTGTTGTCTAAGCCACTCAGTCTGTGGCATTTTGTTATGGCAGCCCTAGCAAACTAATACAGCCACTAAGTTGTGAGGTGATTTGTTATACAGCACAAGATAACTAATACAATGATTTTCAACTAGGGTAGCATATGTGAAACTAACAAGACATCCTTGACTTTTAGAGGTTTATAATAAAAAAATGCCTGGATGCTAACGGTTAACTTAGAAATATTACAGTGACAATAAGACTAAACAAATGTATAAACATATGATAATTACTTATATGTATGCTTTAGAGCAAATAGATTGAGAATCCAGGCTCTTTACAGATAAAGCACTATAAAAGCATGCCATAAAAATGCCTTCAGTAATACATATTTCTATCATCATCTGTACTTAATGCGTATTGTAAAGTTTATACATTATAATGTAGAAATTTAATTTTGAAAGTACTTCCACCTTAAATGCATGTTTGGCAATTATCCAAGAATTATTCAAAATATGCACAAATGATGACATACCTTCTCTAATATCGCTTGAAAAGATAGAATCTTCTTATGGGAAGTATCATCAAAGACAGGCAATTTTGACATGCTGGGTTCAGAAAGACAGTGGCCAGATCAGAAAACGGTGTTTGATAAAAATATGTTGAGAAATCCATAAACCCAAGAAAGCAGAATTAAAGGGAGGTGGTTCTTAGTCTAAAGGGATGACAGCTACAGATCATTGAGCACATCTCAGAAACTGAACTGATATGTAGTATTCTGGTATATACCGTAGTTATCTCTACAAAGGAAGAAAATATCTCAGAAAGGTTAAATTGCAAAACACCACACAATTAGGAATTACTCAGACTGTTACCAGTATTATAACCATTATCATCACCATCACCATCATCATCATCCAGGATGAGGTCAAAATCATGTATTTTGTATTTACATATGGGCTTGTTAACGATAATTTTTTTTCCATAATGGATGATATACATGTCCCATTCATTTATCTCATATATATATGTGTACTCCAATTATTAAGGTATGCGGCCCACAAAATGTTATGGCCCAACAATACTTCATTGGTTTTTTAAGTACATGGATCACTAGACTCATCTTCAGAGATTCAGGGAAACATAATAACATAAATTAGCTACTTACTTTCAGGCCAGTATTCCTAACTTCCTCTCCCATCCTGATTCTAGACCCAGCCTTCATGCCTTAAAGATAGACAGGATGGGCTTCCCTGGTGGCGCAGTGGTTGAGAGTCCGCCTGCCGATGCAGGGGACACGGGTTCGTGCCCCGGTCCGGGAGGATCCCGCATACCGCGGAGCGGCTGGGCCCGTGGGCCATAGCTGCTAAGCCTGCGCGTCCGGAGCCTGTGCTCCGCAATGGGAGAGGCCACAGCAGTGAGAGGCCCGCATACCGCAAAAAAAAAAAAAAAAAAAGATAGGTGACCGAAGTTCGGCTAATCATGTTCTTTCCCAGGAACCTTACTCTCAGTGTATCATCTGATAGCATCTGACAGCAGATGCTAAAAAGAGTAAAGGTTATAAATTCTCAGGCTGAGATCCCCAGAGCTGCAATGGCTCTGTATATTCTGAGACTTGGTGGTTCAGCTTTTGGTTCAGTTTTGGCAGGTACCAGCCAATCATTTTTATGAGAGGCTTAGAATCACTTTCTGTGCTTTCATCCAAAGAATATTAAATGGTAATTGGTACCAGGGAGTGAGTTCTGGCAATAAAGTCAGAGAGACATATATACAGGTTGGATCTGGTCATCAGGCCAAAAAGCTGTAAAACGCCTACAGGCATCTCAAGATGGGAACGAGCAGCCCATGGTTTTCAATGGTGGAACATCCCCTCTTGTTATTGTCTGTGGACCACTAGGGTTGGATACAAATCTGGGGGAATAGGTACCTTCTGCCACGAAATTAAAGGGGATAAGGAGCCCCAGAGCCATGGGGATAATGGTTCATTCTGATAGGATATCACTAAAAAATATTACATGCTATGTCAAAAATCTTGTCTTAAGACATAGAGTCAACACTCAGGGCCCTTTTGTTGTGACATGAAACCATGGCACTTAATGCCCAGAAAAAAATTTTGAAGACTAGTTCTGCTGCACTGCAACACCTCGGTCAGCAAAACTTCATCCTCTCTGAGGAAAGAAATGGCCTCACAGCTGGTACCTGTAAAAGTGTCTATCAATCCTTAGCATTCCTCAACTCCTAAGGCATGACACTGAAGCACTAGTCTATAAAAAATGTTGTAGTCAAAGATCCAATTCCTCCATCCCAGTACACTCATTTCTGGTCATTTATCTTTTCCATTACAAGAGAAGGAGCCTTGTGCCCACTCCACGCCCCCTGACACAGTGCTTCAGTCTGGGCCTCAGTTACCCTGTATAGGCTTATAGAAACAGAGGTTTTCTCATGTCCAAGTCTTTTCCACTCCCAGCTGCTGGGAGCTGCTCCCTCTTCAGGAAGAAGGCCAGTAGTTTTGGAAACGTGATGTCTGAAAGAGGGGTCTTTAAAATCATCTTTAATGTCTCTCCCGTCTCAGTATCCTCATGGGTATTTCCAAAGAAATTCAGCACTTCGGCAGATAAGGCTGCATTTGAACCTCTTCTCAATCCTGAGCATTCTGCCAATGACTCTATTTCTGCATTGAAGTTTTTAAGTATTTTGTAGAATCCCTTCAAATTCAACGGTATTATAGTCATCTGATAAGTTTCAAACAAGAAGAGATGTTTGAGATGCTACCCTTATCTCTGCACACTAATTCTCCAACAGGGTTAGGATTGCTGTAGCAGCCTGCGGAAAAATGTGCTGGACAAGAATTCTTGACTTTCTGGTAATTTGGGAGTAGACATGCAAAATATCTGTGCCACAAGCGCACATTTCTTTAACATGCTGAATCAAATAGAACTTGCCTCTGATTAGCCACAGTTCTGCAGGTAAGTCATCCAATATTCCTTCCTACTTTTAGATCAAATGATAATCCTGAATGCCTAGGTGATACCCATGATACTTGATAATCATTTTCATTGTTTCTTAGGCTACACAAAGTCCATAATAATAGATAGCCATAATCACTGACTATTATCATGGCTTTTTTTTGCTGCACTAAGTCTCAGTAAGCCTTGGTCCTCCACAATTGTCTAACACGATTGCGCTTGACAGTCTACAGAGATGTTCCACACTGTTCTCATCTTCTCCAAAACTCAGGTTCAGCCACGTGGGACTCCCAACTCTCCACTGTAGAAGTTCTAACTCCTCCTAGGGAACCATATGAGTGCAGAGGTGAGATTCCCTCCACTTACAGAAACTCATAGATAGATAAGTAGATAGGTAAATAGATAGATAGATAGATAGGTAGATAGATAGGAAAATATATATGAACCTAAATAGGTACACATACACACATGTTGATTCCGCTTCTTCATTTTAACACTGACTAAGACTTTTCCAGAGAGGAAAAGCAAACTTTTCCAGAGAGGAAAAGCAAACTTCATGCACGGAGGGGCTAACTTTCTAAACAAGGGATTACAAAAGATATTTCCTACAGGACAGTTCCTAAAATACTAGTAATTGAATGCAGGGATTCAGGATTCTCAGATTATGGATATGTCACTGTCCCTTTTCAGTAAGAGAATGGGTTTTTATCATAAGCTCAGCATCCGGAGGAGGCCTTGTAACATGCGGGCCAAGACACCAAACCTTGGTATCTAAGGTTATCTGGGAATCAGAAAGGACCGTAACAATGGCTTAGTCCCTAGAAGGGTCTCATCTATGTCTCATCTTGGGGCCATTTTGATCATATATTTGCAAATAAATAAATTCCTAAATAAAATAGGTCTCTCAAGAAGGCAGCCTTCACTCCGACTATCCACTGACTAACTTATATTAGAAATAGGAGAATACAAAAGATAGAGAACCCCAAGAGATGTAATATGAGACAGAGAGAAAGAGAGAGAGCACATGTGTGTAGAAGGGATGGCCAAGAAAGATTGTGGAGGATCATACAAGTCATCTTAAAGATTTTGGTTTTTATCTTAAGGACAATAAGAAATTAAAGAGTTTAATAGGAAAATGACATAATCTGTAGCATTTTGTGTAGAGATTGCTTTGGCTACACTACAGAAGAAAGATTGATGGGTAGACAAGTATTTTTTCAGAGAGACAGATAGGGTAGCTATTACATTAGTCTAAGCAAACAAGATGGTAACTTAAACTATCATGGAACTACACAGAAGTGGTCTGAAAAACACTTTGTCAACAGGACTTGGTGAATCCAACCGACCTTGACATTCCCATCAGTCTTTGCCCCACACATAATCCTATCCATAGACACACCATGTGTCTGTAAGGGGTCTTGCACGTGTTCTCCTATCTACCTGACACAACCTCTCCTACTTTTTTCTTCCATCAAACATTCTTTAGCACATCCTTTCCGAAAAGTTAGTTGTTCTGCCTCTGTGCACTCTGCGGTACACACCTCTGTTAAGTTTTCATATCATGTACTTTCTTTGTCTCCACACCTTCTCCCTGAGGGCAGGAACTACATTGTGCTAGCCCTTTCGCTATGGTCTGTGTTAGACCTTGTCACAGAGTAAATATTAAAGTTTGTTCACTAAATAAAGCAATAAATGCATATCTTAAACATTTCACTCAAAGCATGTGCAGAAATTGTATTCTGATCACCTCTGAAACTGACAAAAAGAACTGTTTTCTGTTTTTCTGCAAATGAAGTATGCATTTCATTTCTCCCACAATAAAAGGCGACAAGAAAAAAACAGATTAGTAAGAGAAACCTTAAAACCCTGATACCGGAGAAATGATTTTCCCCTTTCTGTAGGTCATGAATGTGTGGGAAAGAATAATGAACCACAAATCAGAACACCAAAGTTCTTATCTTAGTTTTGTAACAATATCAAATTTGTTTCTACTTCCTTCCCCAGAAAGTGGGGATCAAACTTGTCCTGCTTTTCTGTCAAAATCTATTTTTTATGGAGAAACTGTATTAACGTTTTAAAAAGTTTTTCCTTCAAAATAATTTCAAACTTACTTCATTACAAGTAAAAGAAAAGTTTGAAACACATGTTAAACCTCATTGAATGACTCAAGTGGGGAGCAAAAGCATTAATAAAGTTAAATAAAAGGCAACTTCCCTTGGGAAAATGTTCATATTTGTTTATAATATGTCATTTACATGCTCTAATTTGCTTTCCTAGTATTCTAAAAGTAAATTTTAGAGTAATTTTCTTATTTGAACTTTAATTTGCAAACTATTGTGTCCTTTTGCATATTTGGAAACAATTTGCATAAACAGTATAATTACAATTATCTGCTTTCCCCAAAAGATTGGACAGGAAAAACTACTAATTAATCTCATTTACATGTAGATAAGGTGAATTGCTAAGACCAGTTTTTATTTTCCCTTGCTAAGCTGTAATAAATGCCGTCATGCTTATTAAGATACAACATAGACATTATACTATGTATCAAATTGAATAATAATTATATTTATGTAGTGTCTTTCACTCCTTGTGTTTTAAACTAATTTTCTTGTTATCGAAGGATGCATTGTCTAATTAGATGGATGCTTTCTTCCCGATAGAAAGACTATCACGTAGTCTTTCTAAAATTGTGTTCACCTACTTTTCTTACCTTACTGCCATATTTTTCCTTATCTTCTCACTTATATAAATATAAATACAAAATAAATATTAATGGCCTCCAGTCCTCAAACCACGTCCACTTTTATTCAGTCAGTTATTGCATACTTGGCTCTTTTTATCTAGGTTCTTGTCAATTCTACTTGATGACTGTTTCTTTAATCCATCCTGTCTGCTTCCACTATTCAGGAATCCTATTTATTTTTAGGTGATTTTAAACGTTTCCCAACAAGTACTTACTAAAGTCACTTCTCTGGATTTCTACCTAGGCCCTAAATGTCTCAGAGGCATCTTTCTAAATGTAAATTTAATCATGTACCTTGCTCACATAAAATCCTTCAAAGCCTCCGTATCCCACAAGATAGAGCTCCATAGGATGGCATATGAAATCCTTTATTATCGGCATATGCCTACGTGTCTAACCTCAGCTCCAACTGTAATCCAGAAAAGCCCGGGTTCCAAGAAGTCAAGCCACTAGGCATTCCTGAAACCTATGACGCCACTTCACAACACAAGGCCTATTGCCCCTGAAGTTAGTGAAACACTAGCCTCCAGTCTTTCCCTGTGGGCGGTGAAGGTGGCTGAGTATTTTAGAACATTCTAGGAAGGGACAGAAAGTAAAGTTACAATCAGGAAATACTTCTGTGGGAGCATTTCTATTAAATTGCCTAAAGGGATCCCAGAAGAAAGGGACTTAAAATTTCCAAGACTCTAGTTATTTGTTGTGATACGTTTTCTCATTGTAAAAACATATTCACTTCCATATATTAATTTTGGATTCATAAACTTGTATTATTTTTCCTTAAGATGGCCCCTGTTCAAAACTCTAGCTTGGTCAATGATCCTTTTCCCTGAGTGTATTTCCCCCTCTTGTCTAATTAGAAAACTCCTCCTGATACTTTGAAGATTCACCTTAAAATTCACCTCTGTTCCCTCAGCCTCGGGCATTCCAGAAATGACTGCAAATTTCATTCTGTTTCTTCTACTAAGGATTTTACCACATTCCATAATTATGTGTTTACCTGTTCATTCTCTATCTCCCTTAAAGGAGGGGTGGTGGACATGTGTGTCAGTTTGGACACAAGAATGTGTGTCTCCTTTCCTAAAGACATCCCAGTTTCTTTCTGGGGAATTCTTTCCCCCATAGGTGTCAGTCACAGTGGGATGATAAGTTCAGCATCTCTGGTTCTTACCCGAAGGCTTCTGGAGGCTCTTTGCCTGTCTGTTTTGTTTTGCCTTCCCAGCCCAGCAAACGTGTTTCCACATGCCCTCCTCTCAGTTCATCATAATCTCACTCTGGGGACTTTTCACCTTTGATCTGGTGAACAGCTGGCCTCTTTGAAGTAGCTCCTTCCACTGAGAACCTCTGCAATGTCTGGGATCCTGAGTCCTCAGCCTTACCTTCTGAGATTGCCAGTGGTCTCGCAATCTAAATACCCCTTCTGCAGGGTCGTGGGCCCACCCAGCAGGAGACTACATTTCCCAGCCTTCCTTGCAGTTGGGCGTGACTGAAAAATGCTGCCTGCAAGGACCTGACCTAGGTCTTCAGGCACTGAACTTGCCTCTTTGCTCATGTTCCCTTTTCCCTCCTTTCTGGATGGAGCCAGGGTGCATGCAGGATCTCTCACTTGCTTTGGCCCCTTCTTGGTACCTTTAGCTAATTAAAGGTATTTACTTGTATTGTTTTACTTGAAAAGTCCTCCCCAAATTGTACGAGCTCTAGGCCCCTCAAAACCCAGCTCTCCACGCTTATACGAGACACAGCTGCTTCAACCATGGAAAATGAGAAGAACTTGGTTTACCTCAAAGCATGAAAAACTCATTAGAATCCATTACTTACTAAGTTTTATCAGGGAAGGGAAGCTTTCATTTCCTATTACCCCAATATCTTGCATGGTGCTAAAAATCGTTGTTTAATTTTCCAACTATTGGGTTATTAAACACTGGATTAATTGATCAAATTAATATCTTTTTCTCTCTTTCTTTAAATATAAAACCATCAATTATAAATGTTACCATCAGTTAATAGGTATGATTAATCAATTATTAATTATGTTTAATCAAGTATTAATATATTAACCAATATATAAGATTTCTATTTTTCAAGTCATGCGAATATTGTTGCTTTTCTCTAAAAGTATAGTTCATAGATTTTATATTGTAATTGTTCAAAGTTTCACTGTCTGTTGCTTTAAAATACCTATATTTCACAGCCCATATGACTCAGGTTTCCAGAGCAACAAAATGCTTTGTGGATGAATATGAATGTTCAATTTTTTCATTTCTCATTTTAGGGAGACTTTCCAAAAAAATAAAATTAGCCCCTAGTCTATTCTTAACAAAAGAACATTAAGAGTTGAAAGTAGCCATTATGTATTTGATGGAATTACAACTTAATGCAGTGGTTCCCAGCCTAATTACAAAATAGAATTACTCAGAGATGTTTAAAAAAAAAATCCTCATGCTTGGACTCCACATCCAGATATTTTTATTTCATTGGCTTCAGAAGGAGCCTAGAAATCTCTATACTTTTAAATCTCTTCAGGAATCATAATGTGTAACCAAGGGTTGACAAGCAAAGATTAGAGTGGAGGAGGGGTTCTTTGCTTCATTCTGCTAGAAGTTTCACTGATAAAAAGAAAGTTACAGCTGATTACTGAGTTATTGATTCAAAGTTTTTGGTCAAAATAAAAGAGAAAAGCAATATAGATTTCCAAATATATCCTGAGGAAGTTATACCTAAATCCTCATGTAGCATTATATTTCCTGTGGTCCAGAGATTCAAAGTTAAGCTGAGAATGTAATCAGATGATAATCACCCCTCACCCATATTCTAAAAGTGAGGGGCAAGACCATCTATCTGGGACAAGTGAAGGGTTGAAGAAAAATGGTTTTGCTAACGTAAGTCTGTCTCCCACCTCCAAGCTAAGAGAAGACTTAGAGTTAGTTACAGAGATTGAAAAGGCCAGTCATCAAGGAGAACTTAGAAGAGATAATTAGGAAGGTGCTATTCCTGACCTCTGGTCACACACAGAAAATCCCTAGTGTCAACAGAACAATAAGGGGTGTGGATGGAGCTATCCCTGAACTAGCCAAAAGAAAGAAAAAAATGGGATCTATCATATAAAGGAAGCATTAATGTTAGACTCCAACCTAATCCATCAAAAGAACCTATCCCTTATCTCTGTTCCAGTTACAATTGCTCCATGACAGATTATCCCTAAACACAGAGGTTCAAGAGAACAATTTCATTAGATTAACAGATTCTGAAGAACGAAAATTCAGAAAAGGAACAGTGAGGTTGATTTATCTCTATTCCAAGATATCTGGAAACTCAGCAGGAAAGACTGGAAGCCTGGGGTGGACTCCTTGGAATCAACTAAAGGCTCATTTACCCACATCTTTGGGGCCTCTGTTGAGATAACGCAAAAACAGGGGAGGAAAACTGGACCTGTAGATCTGCACGTTGCCTCTCCCTGTGCTTCACCCTTTCGGCGCAAATCTCCTAAAAACATGGCCATTTTCCTACACAACCATAGTGCCACTGACACACTCAGGAAAGTTAACACCGATATTAGTATCATCTAATATGGATCACATATTCAAAGTTCTTCTGTTTTTCCCTATAATGTCCTTTATGTTTTGCCCCCATTGAAGATTCAATCAAGGACCACATACTGCATTTGGCTGCCATGTCTCTCTGGTCTCCTTCAGAGCAGTTTTTCATCTTGATTGACATATTTTTTTTTTTTTTTTTTTGCGGTACGCGGGCCTCTCACTGATGTGGCCTCTCCCGTCGCGGAGCACAGGCTCCGGACGCGCAGGCTCAGCGGCCACGGCCCACGGGCCCAGCCGCTCCGTGGCATGTGGGATCCTCCCGGACCGGGGCACGAACCCGTATCCCCTGCATCGGCAGGCAGACTCTCAACCACTGTGCCACCAGGGAAGCCCTTGATTGACATATTTTAAGAGTCAATAAAGTTGAAGCCAGTTGTTTTGTAGAATGACCCTCAGTTGAATTTGTCTGATGGTTTCCTCATGAATAGATTCAGACTAAATATTTTTGGCAGGAAAATTATATGGGTGTCGGTTCTTCTCAGTACATAACATCAGGGGGTAAGTATTGTTTGTTTCTCCCATTACTGGTGACATTAGGTTCAATCTCTCAGTTAAGATGGGATGTGCCAGACTTCTCCATTATAAAGGTACTTATGTGCATCTATAATTAAGTATATGACATTTCGATACTTCAAAACTGTATACATATTCTGTTTCTCAACAATTTTTCACCCCAAAATTTTAGCATCCATTGATGATCTTTGCCTGAATCAAGTATCACATGGCTGCAAAATGTTGACTTTTCTCAATTCAATGATTTTTATCACATATATCAGCTAGAATGCATCAATAAAAAAGAGCCTTCCCTTTCCTCGTTCCCTATTTCTTTTTTACTGTTACTATGGACTCATGAATTATTTTTTAATTCAATGTATTATATTTATTACCATCATTCTCTTGATGCCCAATTGTCCCAAATTTGGCCAGTGGAAAGCCCTTCAGGCTGGCTCTGATGTCCTTTTGATATGTCCCCATCAGTTTTCAAGCCCTTCCTTACTTTCTGACATGAGACGTTCCAGGCTCAAGAATTAATCCCTTCTCCCAAGGCAATAGAAATAAAAACAAAAATAAACAAATGGGACCTAATCTAACTTACAACTTTTGCAGAGCAGAGGAAACCATAAACAAAACAAAAAGACAACCTACAGAATGGGAGAAAATAGCTGCAAATGATGTGACCAACAAGGACTTAATTTCCAAAATATACAAACAGCTCATACAACTCAACGACAAAAAAACAAATGACCCAATCAAAAAATGGGCAGAAGACCTAAATAGACAGTTCTCCAAAGAAGACATACAGAAGGCCAATTGGCACATGAAAAGATGCTCAACATCATGAATCACTAGAAAAATGCAAATCAAAACTACAATGAGGTATCACCTCACACCAATCAGAATGGCTATCATTAAAACGTCTGCAAATAACAAATGCTGGAGAGGGTGTGGAGAGCAGGGAACCCTCCTGCACTGTTGGTGGGAATGTAAATTGGTGGAGCCACCATGGAAAACAGTAGGGAGGTTCCTCAGAAAACTAAAAATAGAATTACCATATGATCCAGCAATACCACTCCTGGGCATATATCCAGTCAAAACTATAATTCAAAAAGACACATGTACCCCTATGTTCATAGCAGCACTATTCACAATAGCCAAGACATAGAAACAACCTAAATGTCCATCGACAGAGGAATGGATAAAGAAGATGTGGTATATATATACAATGGAATACTACTCAGCCAGAAAAGAATGAAATAATGTCATTTGCAGCAAATAGATGCAACTAGAAATTATCATACTAAGTGAGGTAAGTCAGAAAGAGAAAGACAAATACCATATGATATCACTCATATGTGGAATCTAAAATGTGACACAAATGAACCTATCTATGAAACAGAAACAGACTCATGGACATAGAGGACAGACTGGTGGTTGCCAAGGGGGGAGGGGGTTGGGGGAGGGACGGAGTGGGAGGCTGGGGTCAGCAGATGTAAGCATTTTATATAGAATGGATAAACAACAAGGTCCTACTGTGTAGCCCAGAGAAGTTTTTTATATATATATATATATATAACTGAATCACTTTGCTGTACAGCAGAAATTAACACAACATTGTAAATCAACCATACTTCAATAAAAATATTGAAAAAAAAGAATTAAGTTCTTGCAACACAGAGTAAATCAGCCATTTATCCAAAACGCCTGAGTTTCTTTTAGTAGAAAATCTTAATTAGAAACCAGGATCTGGGTGCTAAGTATGCTGACTGGGGTATCAGTAGTATTCACTGGTATGTCCAATAGCCTATGCTAAGAAATATGTTCCTTTAAAAAAAAAAAAACTCATTATTATAAGGAGACCAAGTCCTTAATTTTAGTTAATAATATTTTCATTGCCAAATCCCACCCTTCATTTTTATTTTTATAGTGGAGATATAATTTACATATAACATTATACAAGTTTATGGTGCATAGCCTATTGATTTGATACATTTATATATTGCAATACAATTACCACCTTAGCTTTAGCTAATACCTCTATCACGTCACATAATTATTTCTTTTTTTATCATTTCTTTTCTACTTGTTTTTTTAACTACCCTGTTTTATCAGTGATGCTGAAGGGCAATGCCATGTACTTGTATTCACCACTATCTACTAGACGGCAGGCTTCTTGAGGGAAGTGTATTAGTTTTATTCATTATCCCTTCACATATTACACATTCAATTATTGTCCTGTCTGCATGAGGTGGGGTCAGAGTGAGCTTCCAGAGGGAGTGACCCATAATAAGTAATTGAGATCTGCCAGATGAGCAGTAAGTAGTTATGCAAGGAAAGAGGAAGGGATACCGAGAATACAATAAATGACTTAATTTTCCAAAATTTGGTAGAAATTAAGTAGACACGGTCTAGATGTGACTATAAAAGAAAACTACTGAGAGAAGCAGATATTTGGGAAAGTTTTTCAGAAAAGTGCTCTTTAAAAAAATCATTGGCTTTGTTTTTTAATACGGTACATATTTTGAAAATACTGTGAATAATTTTTAAAATAACCCTCAGAAAGTATGTAGATGTATCAAAATGCCTCTAACTGAACTCAGTAGTTTTCTTTTAAATATTGAACAGATACACGATATTTTTATTAAATATGCATAAGGCAAATAAACAACACAAATACTGGGGTGCCCATGATCCAATTTAATTAACAGAAAGTCACCATCACCTTTGAAGCCCTGTGTATTCCAAGGCAACTGACTTAGTCACCACATCCCTAGGGGTAACCATTATTTGGAATGTAATGTTATACATTTCCTCTCCTTCACACGTTTACTTCACTGCATAGTGTGTATCCCTAAAACTATACATTACTTAAAAATGCATGGCTTAGAGCTTCATATAAGTGTAAACATATCAATACTTAGTGTATTTTTCTGCAGCATTATGTACCTGAGAATCAATTAAGTTTTTGCTTCAAGTTGTAATTCATTCATTTTCAATGATCTAGTATTTCATCAGATGAATATGCCACAATTTATTTATCTGTTCTAATGTGAATGGATATTTGGGTTGTTTCCAGCATTTTGCTATCTCAAACAGTGCTGCAGTAAACACTTGTGCATGTGTCCAGGACAAGAGCTTCTCTGAGACAGGAATGAAATTGCTCAGTCACTAAATATGTGCATCTCAAATTAACTAGACAAACTGTTTTCCAAAATGATTTTGCCCATTTACCATTCTACCACCTGTGCCTGTGTGCACTGGCTCCACATTCTCATCGAAGCTTAATAGTATCCAATGTTTTTAATTTTTCCACTGTGGTAAATATGTTGGTATTTTATCATGGTTTCTCATTTGCATTTCTCCAGCTACTAATAAGATTAAACAAATTGTTCCTGTTATTGACCATTTGGTTTTTCTCTTATGTGAAGAATTTTTTAAGCCTTTTACCCAATACTCCATTTTCTTTTCCTTTTTAGCTTGTAGGAGTTTTTTTTTATCTGTTCTGGACCCTGATATTTTGTCATTTACATGAATTACACACACATTTGCCATATTGTGACTTTTCTTTCACTAAACTCTATATCCCTTGATGAACAGAAGTTCTCAATTTAAATATACTTTTTAAAAAGAGCTAAACCTAAGGTTATAAATATATTGTTTTCATGGAGTTTTATAATTTTGCTTTATGGTGTGAAGTAAGGTCTAATTTTATTTTTCCCTTTGTTTCCATTTGTCAAGGAATCATTTATTGAAAAGTTCATCTTTTATACCCATTCTATAATACCAGCTCAATCATAGATCAAGTTTCACTATCTGGGTAAATCTGTTTCCGAAACTGACAATTCCACTAGCCAATGTGTCTATTCCTTTGCAAGACACTCAGTTTATTAATACAACTATATGATCATTCTTGATATCTGCTTATACAATCCCTCTACTTTGTTCTTTTTTCAGAGTGGGTATTCTTGTCCTTATATTCTTCTATGTTAATTTTGGAATCAGTTCCACAAAAAAAGTCTATTGAGATTTTTATTGGTTTTGCAGTGAACTTGTAGATGAATTTTGGGTAAATCAACATCTTTGTAATGTTAATAGTCCAATCCAAAAATATTATCTGTCTATTTACATAGGTTTTCTTTAATGGCCTTCTTCTAAGTTTTACAACTTTCTCTAAAAATGTCTCTTGCTCAAATTTGGTTAGCTATATTTCTAGCCACCTTGTATTTTTGATGCTATTATAACTGGTACCTTCATTTAAAAATATGTTTTCTAAACTATTGCAAAATTGCAGGAATTCTACTTATTTTCATACATTGGTTTCATATCGAGCAGATTTATTAAACTCTCCTTATTATTTCTACATATTTAACTAATCTTTGTAGATAATCGTATTGTCTAAACAATGAGAATTTTATTTCTTTTTATCTGGCCTATCCCCTTTATTCTTTTTTGTGTCCTACTGCTAGGATCTCCATACATTTTTAAATAGAAGTGTTGATACTGGACACCAGTGCCTTGGGCACATGCTTTTAACATTTCACTATTAAGTAACATATTTGCTGTACATTTTTATATTTATCCTTTGTTGTATTAAGGAAGTTTATTTCTAGTCCTGGATTTTTCCCCCTTTTTTTTGAAAAATTTCAAACATCATAAAGGCTATAAGAACAATACAGTGAATATCCATCTATCCTTCACTTTTAACATATTAAAATACTTATTTTATATCCTATGCCTGAATTCAATATTTGATGTTTTCGAGCTGAGGGGTAATATTTCTCCTTGACCCTTATGATATATGTATAGCTATTTGTGGTCCCAGATTTATGTGTGAATTGTCCTACAAGGTACTCACCTTGGGCTGGTTCTGGGCTGTGTATCTGTCTTATCTTATTTTGGGAAGGAAAGAAGTCCAAAGTTCAAGGTGTCTGGTTCAGCAAATGCCTTTAAGACAAAAGACAGCATCAGTCCTCTGCTTTCCTGTCTTCCCACTTTCACTCAGTTTATGGCCTCTGAATAATTCTTACTCAGTTGCCAGCTCATTAACTAATTTAAAATGACATTTCTTTATACTTTTATGAGGCATTTTTAGTTGTTCTCAGTGAGAGGGTCAGTCAGGATACCCAGATGACCTCACTCTAAGAAATGGAATATGGTGTATTCTTCATGTAACGCTTGGAATCACATACGTACACCAGGCTTCCTTAAAGCTAGGAAGACTTAGCTTTCCTTTACGAGGGCTCCTGGCACAACTAAACATACTTCTTTCCCATCTTCCACAAACAATCTGTATTAGCTTCACAAACCCTCCTAGTGCCTTAAGAGAGGTTTCAGAGCTAACAAGGCTATTTAAGCCAAAAGCTAAACTAGTTTCCAAAGATGAGCACAGGCTCCCTGTAGTGAAACTAGCAAAAGGGAGCTGTCTAGATGCAAAGATTTTCCAGTATCTTCACCTTATCTCTGTGGGGATTTACAGTTACTGCATGAGGCAGGATGTTTTGACACAGGACAACTTGTTCTTTTAAAGTATGAGAAGCTTTGTTGCTCTTGTTTCATTTTCCAGTCATCTGCTGGCTGTTAAAAAAAACACACCCCATAGTTATACTAGGCATTAAAATTAGAAAGATGCAGACCTCTTAGAGAACGGACTTGAGGTTATGGGGAGGGGGAAGGGTGAGCTGTGACAGGGCGAGAGAGAGTCATGGGCATATACACACTAACAAACGCAGTAAGGTAGATAGCTAGTGGGAAGCAGCCGCATGGCACAGGGATATTGGCTCGGTGCTTTGTGACAGCCTGGAGGGGTGGGATGGGGAGGGTGGGAGGGAGGGAGACGCAACAGGGAAGACATATGGGAACATATGTTTATGTATGACTGATTCACTTTGTTATAAAGCAGAAACTAACACACCATTGTAAAGCAATTATACCCCAATAAAGATGTTAAAAAAAAAAAATTAGATATATTTGGACAAAAGCAACCACCCCTCACCCTTCCCATATGTACACTCACACCCAAATTTCTTACACAGGCTTTATGGTTCAAGGAAGCTGACCCAGGCAAACTGTGAACAATATAACGTTGGTTATCAGGACTCATCCTGCACTTATGGCCCTCAAATGTGGCCTTTCCTAGTCAAGTAGCCGCACACTCTCTGAATCAAGAGTGTAGGAAAAATGGGGTGATTCTGCCCCTGATCGCGCCTTAATTTTTCACATTATCTCTCTGCTGGTTGTGCCCAGCTTCCTGCATGAAAAAGTCAAGTTCAGATGACTTCACTCAACTAAGGCCAATGTGGGTGTGGGCACAGACGAGGCCAGTTAAAGGCATGGGTCTCACATTCTCCAAAGAGCAGTGAAGAATGTATATATTAGTTTCCTGTTACTGCTATAACAGATTACCACAAATTTCCTGACCTCAAACAACACAACTTTATTCTCTTGCAGTGCTGGAGGCTAGAAGGTTGAAATAAGAAGTCCTCAAGAGCTAGAATCAAGGTGTCTACAGGGCAGGTTCTTTCTATCAGCAGTCTGGGAGGGGAGAATCCACGTACTTACCTTTTTCAGCTTATAGTGGCCGTCAGTAAGCCTTGGCTTGCGACCCCTCCCTCCAGCTTCCAAGCACATTCTAAGCTCTGCTTCTGTCACCACCTCACTTTCTCCTCTGACCCTGACCTTGCCTGCCTCCCTCTTATAAGAACTGTTGTAATTATACTCAGCTCACCTGGATAATCCAGAATAATCTTCCCATCTCAAGAGCCTTAACTTAATTATCTCTGCAAAGTTTCTCTTGCCTTATATGGTAACACAGTTAACTGTTCCGGGGCTTAGGATGTGGACATCTTTTGGAGGACCGTTATTCAGCTTGACACAGTTCACAGGGTTGGACAGTTTCTCCTGTGCTCTTGAATTCCATCTCCTTATGCCAATTTGGAAGCCTGCTGTCACCTGACCTTAAAACTGAGCTTTCTAGCTAGTCCCTTTATACTTTCTAGGGAGCCAAAGATCATCACCATCAGTTATCTCTTACATAAATATTATTCCTAACATTCCTTATTCTAATTAGTGATACTTCTGTCATAAACTTGGGATAGCCAAAGACTTATTTAGAAACTTCTAGAATGTGGACCTCAAGTTACGGTAGTTCATTGGTTAATTACCCACCAAGAATGAGATCTAATTTATACACACATATATAACACTGTTTAACACCAAGATGTTAATAAGTAAATTATGGGCATTATAACAAAGGGTGTATCAACATTTATATTCACTTTCTTCTGCTGACAATGTTATACTGGGTTTTATTTTTCTCATAGATAATATCCCTCAAAGACACCAATAGAAACATCTCCCATAGATAATAATTGAAATATGACCATGTTCAAAGCCATAAAGAAATATTATAAAAAGAGCTATTGATGATCTATTATGTGTTGAGTGTTTATAAATGTTTCCATGGATTTGCCAAGGTAATATTAATAGTAATAAAAACCAACAGTTTTATTACTATTTTATTACTATCCATGTCATGTGAAATTTTTTTCTTACAACAGTCCTATGAGGTAGATATTATTAGTATCTTTTGTATAATTGTCAAGAAGCTAGAAGGCATTCAACCCTAAATCCAGACAATGTGATGGAAAAATGGTGATAATCGGATGGTTCATGGAAAAAATAGTTTTGAAGGTGAGGCCTTTGCAAACTGGCTTTAATCGCAATCTTCAGGTGTAAAGCTTAGGTCACAGTCAGTTCTGTGCTAGCCCCTCAGATGCTGGGCCCTGGTGACTAAATCCTATCCAGGCTCTGATATCAACTCTGGTGACAGTCATGTGTTTTATCTGGTGAAAAGGTTAAGGAAGGAGGCCACTAGGTATTTAGAAAATATTTCTCATCCTGACACCTTTGAAAAAATTGCCCTTTTAGACAGAGGACATGTTTTGATATCTGTAAATTTTCTCTCAGCATAATTTCTGAACTGTTAGGTGCAGCTGAGGTACTGAGACTTAAGTCTTCACCTAGAAAATACTTCATTGAGTCAGTAATTCATACAAAGAGAAGAAAAGCCTTCCTTTAGCAAGGATTTCTGTAAATGTAGTTTCAAACTGTACTTGATTCTGATACCTAAGACACAAATTGTGAGAAGCAATTTGTTTTAACATGCAATACCATTAGAAGAGTATATCCAGCTAAGAAAATACAGATACTGAATTTTTTTTTAAGGGAGAGAGAAAGAAAAGAGGGGTAGAGGGCAAGAATGAGAAAAAGTCTATAAAACAAAGAGAGAAGAGAGGCAAAGAGAATGGAGATGTTGGCACATGAGTCTTATAACCATATTCAGGGGCTAGAAGTTTTTAGACTGTGAGAAGTTAAAGACTGAAAGCAAGTCAGGCAGAGATTAGCTAGATGCTTGCATTCCTGTGTTTTTAATTTCCTTTGGCACCCAAGAAGACTAAACTTCTCAGTCTTTCATGCAGTTAGTTTGGGACTATATTGATCTTCTGGCCAATGTAACATAAACAGAAATGTGGCCCACACCTGCCCCAAAAATCATCCTGACAGCCTCAGCTGATCCTCTTTCAACTTCTACAGGACCTCAAAGATACAGTTTTGATTGGCAGTCTGACATATTGGAAAGAACGGAATCACTGAGACTTCCTTTGGAGGAGAGCTATCGAGGAGACCCATCAGACCTGGGTCTGAAGCCAACATGAGCAAGAAATACACACATTGTTTTGAGCTTCTACGGTACTAGTGCCATTTGTTATAGCAGCCAGTGCTAATTATCCTGACCAAAATAGCAGATGAATGACATTGTCAGGTTTGTGGTTTATGTAAGTCCCTCTGACAATACATGAGGATGGATTTGAGAATAAAACAAGACTGAAGACAGGACAACCAACTGTACTGCTATCAGGGTGGTACAGGCAAGACAGAGGGGCTGAGATGTATCACTGCTGTTAAGGTAAAGCAGGAAAACATTATAGGCTGTAAAAAAAAAAAAAGCAGAACTTTAAGATGGGTTGACATCAAGATTACAGGGGAGATCAAGGTCAACGCCTATGCGTCTTAGTGAGAAACTTAGAAGGATTGTGAGAGCGCCAAGTGAAAAATGACACCGAACAAGAGGCAAACAGCGGTGTGGAACGCTCCATAGGAGGGGTACTTTTTTCGTTTTCACTGCACTTGTCACGCCTGTCATTTATTTCTGTGATTTCATCACAGGACTGTTCATCTGTAAAGCTTCATGAGGGTAGGGACCTTATCTATTTTCACACAACTTCCATTCCTATTATTAAGCCATTCTTGGCACAAAGTAGGTATGCAACAAATACTTATGAATGAATGAATGAATGAAATCATGGGTGATATGACAAGCAGACAATTGGACATAAAATCTTCAAGGGAACAGTCTGACCTGGAAAGTTAAAATTAGAGCTCTTCAGCCTTAAACAGGTAGATGAAATCCTGAGTGTGGATGAAGTGGTCCTTGGGAAAAGGAGGGATGGAAAACACAGTGAGTTGAGAAGAGCATATAGGGTAAAGGGGGATTTATTCTTTTGTGGGAGAGAACTTCTTCACAGGCTAAGAGGAAGGAAATGGTTAAGAAAACAGATTGGAGATATGTAAGAATGTGAGGAAGATGGTATAGCCCAGTATAAGATGGGGATGGATTGACTTGAACACGGAGGGAACACCTGTCTTCTTGGCCTAGAGGAAAGGAATTAAAGGGGGAGAGGGGTAAATTTGTAAGTAATGGGAATTAACCTGAAAAGAGATTATATGGTGAGAGGTTTTTTGGTAGGGTCAGGTCTTGAGAATGGGGCAGGTTTGGACCAGTCATTGAGAAATAAACAAGACAAGGAGATGGAGAAAACTCACAAGGTTTGTAGACAGGATGAGGCCAGAGCTTATGTTAGGGACTATGAATTTGAGGACCATGAAAATGGGAAGGCCACGTACAAAATTCTTCATTCATCCAGCAATGTTTATTCTGCACTTTCCATTGTAAAGCACTGTGCTTGGGGCAGGGACAAAAGTACGTTAATGATGTCAGTGCTTTGCATTTATTGTGGCTGAGGCACAAACAATCCATCTTTTCAGTAAAAACAAAACTTATTAGTTGGTGGCATGTCGACAAAATTATTGGCCATGTGACGTTTTCCCTTTTCAGCTTGTTGTTTTATTATAGTGGTACACACAGATTTCCTGCTTTATTTCTCAAGTTAAAGCGTTGAGTGTGTTCTCTCACTGACCTTCGTTAAATAAATCACAGTGAGCCTGACAGAGTCTGATGAAATCAGGCCGTGAGAGAGTCTGCGTACTTCTCTATCCTTCTGGGGCTCCATTTCCTCCCCATAGCAGAACTGTCTCTTTTCCTACCCCCTTTCCCTCATAGGCTGATCTCCACATAAATCGGCTGATAAATGTGTTAATTTAGCATCACTGTAAGGCCAAGGATTCCTCTTAAAGATATTCTCAGTGTACTTGCCTGTATGGTTGGGGAGAGGTTTGAAGTCAGTTTTCTGGAGCCATCAAGTTAGACCCCAAGAGTCCTGCCTGCTCAATACATACATTAGGCCAGAGGTTGTTGGCTGGTAAGAATATATAAGCTAGTTTATCATTCAATTTTTTTTCCCAAAAATTGAAATGCAGCAAGAAGATGTCAAAGAGTTGATCAAATTTATTGGCTAGCAAGAAAGGCTAAGAATCCACGCCTCATTCACAATTAAATGTTTCCACTGGACATAGTAAACTAGACAACATGCACTTCCCATTGTATCCCAGAATATTACTGACTTAATTTTATCAGAGTAGTTTGGTTGGTTTCTAAAGGGATAGGGATGTTTTTCAGAATACCAATGCTGCGTACTATTGCAGAAAAAGTATTATGCTAGTAGTTCACTAATAACATGATTTTCTATATTATTGAGTATTGTTTTGAGAACGTGAAGTGAAATTTCATGTTAACATATGCAATTTGCCAGCAGGCTTTGGGGGAGATCACTGAAATATAGTGGTGATTTTTGCCCTGCCTAACTTATCTACCTGCTCCATTAGTGAATCAACTTGAATGCCCAGTGAATTATTCCAGTGAAAAAGCAGAATGGTAATAACAGTCAATTAAACTAATTTCTAAATATGCCTACTTGCTTTTGCCAAGGTCATCCAACAAAACAAAAATTCAGAAATATTAATATTCTTGTCTCCTTCTTATTAAATCGTCTCCAAGGGCTTAGGAGAAAGGAGTGTTGAATGCCAAGCTGGGTTTTATCTTTTAAATCCTCCTTGTCTACTTAACTGAATCCACTGTTAGGCTTATTAAAAAAGTGACAGCCTGGATAAGCCAAATAACGCAGGAAACGATAGGATACTTAAACAGCTGAAGCAACTGTATTTGATATTATGTTTACCTCTCCAGTACTAAATCATTATTTACACTGTTGGTTTGTTCACTTTCTTGCCATTGGAAGTTGCTTATATTCAATCCATGCATCATACCTTGCCATGGCTGTACCTATGGAACCAGTGCTCTTGAGTGGGCAATAGAGAAACTCTTCGCAACACATACTTCCCTGCATTCCCTCTCCATTAATATTACAATAATTATTGAAATTGACACCATTGTAAGTTTAATGTTAAAGCTTGTTTGCATTTTGAAATATTAATCTGTAATTTCTGTGCACATTATTCAGAATCTGCCTCCTACCTAGCAGTCTTCTGAATCCATGTTTTTCACTGAATCCTCAAGGGCACTAACTTAGTCTAGGTCACCACTGTCACCGATTTATACAACCCCGTTCAAACTTGAACCCCTGCCTCCAATTCATTCATGAAAAGCTCCGTCATTCATTCAAAACCTTTTTTCATTACCTACTGTGTGTTAGATACTAGTTTAAGCACTGAGCAGAGATCAGTAAACAGTCAGAAAAAATTCCCTGTCATATGGGAGCTTACAGGGTGATCTTTCTAAATTGCGACTCTGCTTATATCAGTCTCTTCCTTGATATCTTTCAAAGACTTCTCACCACGTTAATAATAAATTCAAAACATGTTAACATGGTTTAAGGAGTTCTCCAGAGCTGGCCCCTAGTTATCTCTCTGTTCCAATCTCCCTTGATAAGTCAGATTTCCTAGTTGCAAACAACAAAAGTTGATTCTAGCTGAAGTCATAGAAGAGGAGTTTATTAAAAGGACACAGAGTATCTCCTAGATTGTTGGTGAATTGGAGAACTGAGCACAAAGCTCAGTTTTGAGGAATAATGCCCATAATCTCATTGCAGGATTGGCCTGACATACAAACTCCTACCACCACCAACAAGCACCAGATCTTGAACTGTTCTGGTGCCACTTAAGCCTCAATATCTCAAAACTGCAGCCGCTACTAAGTCCACACTGGATGCATGTGCAAAAGACAGTTGGAGACAGAGAGAGAGAGGGAAAGAGATTGAGGGAGAGACTGATTCCTCTCCTTCTCTCTTTCATCACTGGCTTATGAGTTGAAGTCTCGTATGGGTGTATCTGGCTGGTGGAGATTAGGCCACATACCTGTCCCTTAGCTAGAAGGAAGACTGAAGATACAAGCATCTACCATTTTCAGCCCATTTAGGGAAGGAAGTTTTGCTTCCTACCAAGACTCATGAAGTGGGGAAATTGCCTAAACATGAAACTAGGTATCAGATGGTAGATGGACAGATGAATAAAAAAATGTTCCACATACCCCCAAAATTCTGAGCCACACAGACAAATAGATCAATGGAACCTGAACTGAGACCCTGAAAATGGACCCACATAAATGTAGTCAACTGATCTTTGGCAATGGAGCAAAGACAATACAATGGAGAGTAAAGATAGTCTTTTCAACAAATGAACAAATGGTGCTGGAACAACCGGACATTTACACGCAAAAAAAAAAAAAAAGAATCTAGACACAGACCCTTCACAAAAATTAACTTTGGTCTTTGGACCAAAGACCTAAGTATAAAACATAAAACTTTAAAACTTCTAAAACAGGAGGAAATCTAGATGTCCTTGGGTATGGTGATGACTTTTTAGATACAATGCTAAAGTCATGGTCCATAATAATAATAATAATTGATAAGCTGGATTTCGTTAAAATTAAAAACTTCGGCTCTAGGAAAGTCAATGTCAAGACAATGAGAAGACAAGCCATGGAATGGGAGAAAATATTTGCGAAAAATACATCTGCTAAAGGACTGTTATCTAAAATATACAAAGAACTGTTAAAATTCAACAATAAGAAAAGAAACAACCCAATTAAAAAATAGGCCAACAATCCTAATGGATACCTCACCAAAGAAAATATACAAATAAGCATCTAAAAGATACTGTACACCATATATTATCAAGGAAATGCAAACTAAAACAACAATACCACTATAGACCTATTTAAATAGCCAAAATCCAGAATACCAACAATGCCAAATGCTGTTGAGGATGTGGAGCAACAGGAACTCTCATTACTGGTGGGAATGCGAAATGGTGCAGTCAATTTGGAAGACAGTTTGGAAGTTTCTAACAAAACTAACATGCTCTTAGTATATAATCCAGCAGTCTTACTTCTTGTTATTTACCCAAAGGAGTTGAAAACTCAAGTCCACACAAAAACCTGCACACAGATGTTTATAGCAGTTTTGTTTATAATTGCCAAAACTTGGAAACAACCAAGCTGTCCTTCAGTAGGTAAATGATAAATAAACGGTGGCACAACCAGACAATGGACTGGTTATTATTATTCTATTTAGCACAATTATTCACTGCTAAATAGAAATGAGCTATCAAGCCACGAAAAGACATAGAGGAAACTTAAATACATATTACTAAGGGAAAGAAACCCATATGAAAAGCTATACACTGTATGATTCCAATTATATGACATTCTGGAAAAGGCAAAACTATGGAGACAGTAAAAAGATCAGTAGTTGCCTTGGATCGTGATGGGGAAAAAAATGGATAGGCAGAGCATAGAGGATTTTAGGGCAGTAAAAATACTCTGTATGAAACCATAAATGATGGACACATGTCATTAAACATTTGTCCAGACCCACAGAATATACATAATTAGGAGTGAACCATAGTGTAAACTATGGACTTTGGGTGATGATGATGTGTTGGTGTAGATTCTTCAGTTGTCAAATGTCAATGCATGTGTGGAGGCAAGGGATATATGCGAAATCCCTGTACTTTCAGTTTTGCTGTGAACCTAAAACTGCTCTAAAAAAAAAACCTCCTAAATTAAAAAAAAAAATCTAAGCTACAGCCACATCTTTCCGGTCTTTCAACATGATCTGTCCTTCACTTCTAGGCCCATTTCTTCAGGGCCTCCCTTCTCTTTATTGGATTACTCATCCCCATGTTTGGGAATCAGTTTTAACACTGAGTTCCTCTAAGAAGTCTCCTCTGACTCTCCCTGGATCCCTTTAGATCAGGGTTGCACAAATTATGGTCCAAAGGCCAAATCTGTCCTGCTGCCTGTGTTTGAAAATATGGTTTTATTTGAACACAGACACTCTCGTTGTTACATATTGTCTGTGGCTGCTTTCACAGGGTTGAGCAGTTGAGATGGGGACCATATGGCCTACAAAGTATTAAATATTTACTACCCAGCCCTTTACAGAAAAAGTTAGCCAACCTCTGTTTTAGATCCTTCTGTTTTATGCTCTTACGACATCGTATTGACCCTAACATCACTTTTCTCATGTTTTATGTATCATCCTTACTAGGCGGCAAGCAGCTAAGGGCAGGAATAGATCTGTTTTGTGAACCACTGAATATTCAGTACATGGCCTGTGCTTAATGTGTGCTTCATATGTTCATGTTATGTAAATGAATTTAGAAGTTGATTGAAGTGTGGGACAGCTACACGGTGGGTCAACTATCAGGTTGTAAAAGCCACAAAAATGTCAGCTGGACTGTGGCAAGATGAAGAAGAATATATTTACCAGAACTTCTCTCAAAGAGACTAAGTATTAGGAAGAAATACTTAGGTAAGCCACTTGGGCTGAGGCTGAGGTAATGGGATGCCTCCTTGCGTGTGTGGGTGATGCTAGGAGGTACCTAGTTGGCCGTCTAAGGAATGTCAGTCCAGTTCTGCAGAGATTTCCTTTGGCTCAGTGCAGGAAACCTGCTACAACACAGCTCCCTCCCTACTCCATCCTTCTTTCAGGTAGCACTCAGCTTCCACCCCAAATGAACATAGAGAAAATATTTGACAAATATAGGCTCGAAGGATCTCCAAAATCCTCATCTTCCTCAAAGCACTCAAGTGTTTCAAGCAGACCATAAATCAGTGAACACAATTTTTCATAAATGGAACAAAAAATATGACCTATAAGAATCTCAATTCAGTTTCCATTATCATTGGGATCATGTTTATTTTAAATTGTGGGTTGAGACCTCGTAGTGTGCTAGGAAATGACATTTTTGTTTATGAAACAGAGTGAAGAGAATAATAGATTAGAAAGACACAAAATGCATCAACAATTATAGTCCATGACACATTTGTTCAGGTCATATATGCTTAAATAAACACGTGTGTGTGGATCAGAATGTATATTTATACTGTGGGTCTTGGTCAAAAACTTTATCGCCCCTGATCTACCTTTTGCTTCCTCTTTAATGTTGGTGTAACAGCAGTGTTTATCAAGCTACTGTAACCTGACGTGAAGGATACTCAGTAACTCCAAAGTGTTAAAAACGATGAAGTGAGGACAAGGAAAGGTGAGAAGATAAAAACCATCCCAGTCCTTTAAGACTTACCAGGAGTTGAGGGGTATGTTGGTGGGCTAGCAGCGTCAGCATCACCTAGGAGTCCTGCCAGACCTACTAAACTAGCACTTTCATTTTAGTGAAATCCCTAAGTGAGTCTCCTGTGCGTTAAGTTTCCATAAGCACTGGGTACTGGATGCTGTTACTGTTTTGCTCACACCTCTCAGATAGTTATTATTTTTGCACACCAGTTTGCTATTAATCCCAACAGTCAGTACCTGTTCTACCATCAGGCTGTCAGAACAAACTTTGCCTCTGAGTAAGGGGCCCCCGAAGAAATTAAGAATATACTTCCCACCTGGGCAACCCTTTGCCAATGATGGACAGGTGAGGGGGGTAAATAGCACTCTATCCCTCCATCCCTTAGTTCTGAAGTATGAACTATGTTTTCTCCATGGTTCTCTTTTAGGCTTGAGCCCAAGTTACTCTTTGAGTACTTTGCTTGATGTTACAACCTTGACTAACCTTCTCTTTACTTCTCCAGTGTTCCCACCAGGTTTGCCTGGGGACACATTCTAATAAATCACTTTCACCTGAAGCCTTATTACAGCATCTGCTATTGCAGAACCCAACTAAGATACGCTGCAGGATAGAGTTCATAGACCACAATCTAATAAATAATTATCCCCTATTTTTGCTAACCCTCGTGTTTACCAAGTGTTAGAATATGTAAAATGTCATTAGACTCAGAAGTAGTGAAAGTGGATTTTTAAAAAGTTGCTGACAAGGATTTCGTCTTCCTACCGAGACAGAGCAACAGGCACTAAATTTACCCTCCCACCTGAAATAACTGAAAAAAACAAACACCAGATACCAATATATGGAGTAATGATTTTCTAATGATTTGCAAGGCATCTGACATCAGATAACAAAGGAGAGTGATCTCCGAAAGATAAGAGAGGTGAATCTTGTGACTGCCCTACCTTCCTGCCTTTGGAGAGTTTCCAGGCTGCAGTGCAAGGAGGGGCAATCTAAGCAGAGCTGTCTGGGCTCCCTGATTGGAAGAGAAGAGGCCGTGAGGAGGCCGAAGCAACGAGAATTTGCAGGGAAGATGCCAGAGAGGAGAGAGCTGCACAAAGAGAGGAAGATGATACCAAATGGAAATACAGATCTACACCAAGAATAAAGGGCACCGGAATTGGTAACTTCATGGGTAAATATTTAAGATTTTTTCTTATTATTTAAAAAGGTGATGACAAAAATAGAGTGAATTTTATTATGTGTGAAGCTATAAGTGCACACAAACATTTTATCATCTCATTTAAATATTAAATTCCATGAATTTTCAGTGTCTATTTTATTTTTTCAGAAATTGACATCTACAGAAAATGAGATTCTGTAATACCATTCTGATTTTTGGAATTCTGATCATTTTGTATATTCTCACAAAAGGAGTACAACTTACTTTCCCTTTGTTTCGTTATTGCAATGAATTACCACCTTACTTTAAAATTTATATTCTGTCCAATAAGAAAAATTTATCAGAAGTCCCCAAAAGAGATGATTTAAAAATCTTTGATCTGATGAATGACCTGCCTGACTTTCTTTCTACTTTGAAGATATATGGACTTTTCCCCCCCAGAAATCTGCAGCTGGAATGGTTTTCTTCTTAGTATCTATACATATTTAGAAAGTTCAATTATCATGCTTAAAATTGCCAGAACTGGATTATGCTTAATCATTTAAAATATTGATTTGCTAAGATGTTCTTAGGTAAAACTTTATCATTACGAGTTGAATTTAATGTTTTTTTCATAATGGACTTTTAACACTAAGGAATAAATGAGGCTTTATGTAGATAAGTAGTTTTCTCAGTCTCTTTCTCTTAACTGAAAGAATTTGTTACCAGGGGAATTTTTGTCCCTAATTGACCCAAAACTCATAGGAAACATCCAATTTTGAGCAACAGGATAGGCACATAACATAAAACAAATGTAACGCTATGAAAATACTCTAGGACTTTTCCAAGAGTTGTTCCAAATGAAAATAACAGGATGTTCAAATAAAATGTTTAATATGTAAAATACCTCAACATCTATGAGAATTTATAGTTAATTATTCATCAATTGCATGAGTTAGATATACCACAGAATTGTTGTATCATACATACGATGTTTTTCCAATTTTGTGCATATTTTCTATAATTTCTGAAGGTTTTTTAATAGAGATAAAAATTTAATTTTAAAAATTGGCCTTTTGAAAACTCTTTTCCCCCTCCTTAATTTTTACATTCCTTACTGTTTTACTAAATATTAAGTGTTCTTTGATAATCTTGGTGCTCACGTGTTTTGGGGACAAAAGTGAAATGAATCTGTCATTAAACCAGAAAGTTTGTTTTAAATTCACAGAAAAAAAAAATTGGTTCATTTACTTTTCTCTCAGAAAGCAGCTTATTTGTATGTTGAATACACAAAGAACACTATGGAACTGCTCAATTACAAGAACATCAAAATAAAAATTCAGAAAATTTTCTAATCGCTTTGGTAAGATAATCTCTACCTGTAATAAAAAGTAAAGTTTAGGACTTCCCTGGTGGCGCAGTGGTTGAGAGTCCGCCTGCCGATGCAGGGGATACGGGTTCGTGCCCCGGTCCTGGAAGATCCCACATGCCGCGGAGCTGCTGGGCCCGTGAGCCTGTGCTCCGCAATGGGAGAGGCCACAACAGTGAGAGGGCCACATATCGCAAAAAAAAAAAAGTAAAGTTTAAGAGAAATAACAAGTATATAGAAATACAATTTTATCAGAAATTTAGAATTGTGGGTCTCTGTATGTTTCTGAGAAATAAAAAATAATCAGTGCAAAGCATTTGTTAGCAAAGTGACTTCAGAAGGTTAAAAATCAAAATGTAAATTCCAATGAATTCAGGGCATAAGGTAGAAAGCAAATTTGTAATTTCAACTATTATTTTTCAGACTTTAAAAAATATAACTAATTAAAATTAATTGACTAAGTGAAGTCAGACCTTAAGAGTGAGAAAATTTGTATTTCACTTAGAGAATTATGTTTATATAGTATTATAATTTTTATGATAAAAAGGGTATCACCTTTTCAAACTCTCCATAATGAAATTTGTTGGTGGGAGAGTAGTGGAAATGTTTTCAGGTATTTAACATTTCAATTGGTCATTTTTGTATAAATTCTGTTTAACAAAATTGACAAATACTAACTCCTATTACTTAGAGTCAACTGATGAATAAAATGTAATAGGTGTTATAAAATTTTAGTCATCCTCTTATCATCTTACATGCTTTTCTTCACCAAATTCCTTAGCAGGCCTTATAGTTTTTTTGTCATAATAAAAACTATATATTTTTAGTATCTACTACCTGCTATAAAAGAGATATTTTGTTAGGCTTTGTGAATATATAGTTTGTCCCTTTAAGACGCTTCTAGTTTAGTGGGGAGGAAGAGTGAAATTATTCTGTAATGCATAAGTATGAACAAAGTGCAGAGGGAGCTGGTAATGCACAGTTTTTTAAAATTTGAAACCATTACTCTATTCAAATATAAGATGAACAGATGTCAAAGATTTTATTTAGTCCATTAATTAATGAGTGCCTGTAAGATGTTAAAGCAGGTGGAAAGGAAAATTTGAACAACAGATGTAGATGTTGATGTAGGTAGATATGCAGACACATTCAAGAATGTTGGAATGACTGTTTACAGATGCAAAACTAGAGAAATAAAACACAGTGTTTGGAATACATCTTTCTATTGGGCAGACATCAATTGTATCTTTACTAGGAAAACTCATTTACATTTCACTGGACAAGAATAATTTGTATTACTATCAGTTTTCAACTACTTAAAGAGTTGTAAAATAGCCTTGTCAAAGGTACTCAGAGGCACAGGCCTGATTCCATAAGCCCAGAATGTCAGCTAGACAACCAACCAAAGAGAGCTCTTTTAATTTAAGAGACATCACAGTCCAATTTATTAAATCCGTCCAGAAATTGGGAAACATTACATAGTCACGTAGAGAGATCAAGGCCTTTTTCAATTAGAGGCGTACAGACACATGGATACTAGACACATAGAGAGCATATAACTTCAGTTTTATAATTTGGGGCAAAGGCCAAACACAGAAACACAAAAGCTCATTAACTGATTCAGATCTTGAAGAGTTGTTCTCATTATCAGTCGACAGAAATTTCTTAATTGATTTAAGCACAAAAATAGACAAAAAATAAACACAAACAGAAAAGACTTTCACACCAGATTCCCTGTCTTTTCTCATTCATCAGAGAATATATTTCCATCATCCATCTGACAGAGATTATCAAAGAGTCCCACTATAACGTCAATTTTCTAATCACTGTTTTCACCAATATGGAATAAATTATTGTACTGTATACACAGGCATGCCCGCACACCCCCGACACACAGGATTGGTAGAGAGGGGCAACATAATGAAACAGAGTGTCAGCAAAGTTTAAATTTTATTGCCACTTGTGATGTCCTCAGGGGGCCAAGAAAATATGTACTGGAACTAAATAGTCCAGGAGGCACACTTCTCCTACAGCCTGGCTTTTTCAGATGAATCTGTTGCATATGTCTGTGGGCCCTTCAAAACTGTTCAAATATAGTTTTTAAAAAATATGCATCTGTGACTCTCATACAGATATAAAGTGTTTTATTTAGTTTATTAACGACAGAACCAGGACGATTTTAAAACTGGTTTGAAGGAGAATCCAAATGTATCTACCTGTCTGTCTCATCAACAATGCTGAAATGAATATCCTAATAGGCAAAAATGGTTTAATACCCTGTAGGACAATATAATGTCATGTTTGAAATCATCTCTTCTAAAGGCAGAAATCAATTGTGTCTTTACTGAACAAAGTTGATTTGTATTTCTATGGACAGTAATCATTTGCATTACTATAAATGTTCTACAGTTTACAGAGGTATAAAATAATCTAGTTAAAGACTCTCAGAGTCGCCCTACTATGATATATCTCCAAAGGGCCAGCTAGAAAATGCCAACATTACACTGAAAGTCTACCCAGAAATCTCTTGCTGCTCATTTTCAAGTCTTTCACAGTTTTTCCTAACAGAGACCGAAAGAGAAGGCAAAATATGGACTCATGGAAAAAAAGGTAACAAAGACAGATGATGAGGATACATTAAGACACTAAGGAAGAGATGGCAGAAGATAAAGCTGCATAAGACATAGTGTCACGAAAGCGTGGCAGGCATCCAGGGAATACTGAAAGTCCGGTAGAGTTGCAATCAGAGGCTTCAATAAAGGAAAAGAACACTGGAGCGGTTCACTGAAGCAAGATTTTGAAGCAACACTGATACCACTCCTTTAAAGTAGTAAATAATGCTATAGTTGTTGGGTATTTTTCCCCTCAAAGATGATTCTGTTGGTGCCATGGAGAGAGATGTGACGTTAAGAGCCATTGGAATCAAGGGGATTCCGTATGGGCGGAAAATGGTGAAGTTCTGGAATGAGGCAGTGTTCGTGGAGATGGAGAAGAAATGTCAACCCAAGAGTGATTCCAGAAATAGGATCTGAGAATCTTTAGAATGAAGGGAGTAAGTCACTTTTAACCTTGATGATTTGCCTGCTTAAGCCCAGAGCTGAGATAGCGTTTTTTCATCTTGGATTATTGCTTTAGCCTATAGTAAATACACAAGCACATTTGAATTTAGTAAGTCAAATCTGGGTACCAATATAGGCACCAGATGACTTGTATCTGATTTAAATGCCTGCGTGAGAAGCTGCCATTAGATAACTTCCAAAGGGGCCTCGCTATAGCCTGGGGTAGTTTAGATACAATTAACATAGTTATACAGCAAATTTTTAAACTCAGAATATATGTATCCAAATTTTCAAAGTAGCACAATACAAATTAATAGATTCCAGAATTGAATCAATACAGTCATATTTCATAATAAAAAAGAAAAATATGACAATCTTTCATGAATCAATAGCAAGATTATGAATTCAGTACCATTTTTCTTTTTTTTAAATATTTGTTTTAGAGATTTGGGCTTTTTTTTTTTTTTCCTTATGGAAGCTTGGGATGGATATTAGACACCTTAAAATTTATGTTGGTTACATCTGTAACAGTAGCTTGGTAGTATAATATACTCCCATGTATTTCGTTAATTTGCCATAAGTATGTAAGCTTATATATCAATCTTTAAAAAATAATAGGCAACCATCACAATTGTATGTCTTTTTTTCAGCAGGTAGAGAATTATGTTCTGACACAAATGACATTTTTCTGCCTCTCCCAGAATATTTTTAACTGAGAACTCATGGGGGAGATTGTAATAATAAAAACACAACCTAGCAATGAATTTATTATCGTAGATTTTTTATTATAAAGATGTTAGGTCAGGAGAAATGGTTTATGATTCTGCTGATTCTTAAAATATGAACTGTTTTCTCCTCCCTGATTTTAACGAAGTCTGATAAAAAAAAAGACAAGAAGAACATGCTGAAAACGTAGAGCTATTGCTATTCTTTATTTCTTAGATCTTCAATCAGGAATTTAGGATGTGACTTTGAAATATAGAGCACATTTATTAAAATAATTTTTATCATTGAAATCTGCCATCGCACAGATTCTCTTTTCTACTCTTTGTGATAAGAAAATGAATTTTGATTTTGGCAACTGGCAGAGAGATGTGTTAATCAGTTTGTTCTGTGTTAATAGATAAACTGACTTTGCATTAGAAAAGAAAATTTGTGAGATTTATTTAACTAGTAATGTAGATCGCAGAGGGCAAATATGTAATATGAATTCCGCCACTCACCTAACCCTTTCCATGACACACATTACTAATCTAGCAATGCACCTTTGTCTCTAAGGCTGGCGATGACCTCAGAGTCCTTCTCAAATCACTTTGAGTTCGCACATGGTAGAAGAGCTATTTGCCAGCCCTGATTTGATGGTCTAGCAGGAATCAAATAATTTAACTAGGAACATTTTATTTCAAATACTATTAATTCTCATTATAATATATTGTAGCTCACTATTTCACTGATGTTGCTAAACCACTGGGAAAAACAAATAGTAGCCAAAACAACTGTAATAAAAAATAAAAGTTAATATATAATGACTATAATACCAGCATTCAATCATACATGTTCCTTGTTACTGATACTTCCTATAATTTACTGAAGATATGGATAATTTCTTTTCCAAATATCCGTAATGGAGATATTAATAGATGGATACAGTTGTATAGTGTCTAGTTTTTGTGTAATTATTGAATACTTCAAAATGCAGAATTCCCAGGCCTACAGGATGTATTTACCACGAAAACTAAATAAGAACAAGAAATCAAAACACTTTACACATTATATATATATAATTTGTGTTAGTTGTTTACGTTTCTGAACATATAAATTGATCACAGCAGAGGCCAAACTTCTGGGTCCTTAGACTTCTACAAGGATTCTGAACATGAAAGTAGTCAAAAGATAAAAGAGGCAAAAGGTAAAAGGTTTTCTAGAACGAAGATGCCATTGTTGACACTGAAAATATGAATTGTGATTCTTGCGACATGGTGTGGTGGTAAGAGCAATTCCAATTTTGATTTATGTTTACCTCATAGGGTGTTTATTTAGATGAAAGAATATATACAGTGGCAGGATAACTTCAGTTACTCAATAAATGTTATCTGTCATTCCTCCCTCCTTCTGTGAAAACTAGACCATAAGCTCTCAGAAAGAAAGAAGCAAATCTTCATTTACGTTTAAATCCTCATATCTAGGGTAGTGCTAGTCTTGATACAAGTCTTTGGGGAGGAATGAACTGTTGATTAGTTTACCTAGTGGAGGATAAGGAAGGACATCCTGATTGGTTGCAATGTCTTTGTGTTTGCCTGGTGCTCATGGTAGAGTTGGGATGGGGTTTTTAATTGGTTTGAAAAGAGGATCACCACCTCTTTCCACTTTTTGTTTGTTTGTTTGTTTGTTTGGCTGTACGTGGGCCTCTTACTGCCGTGGCCTCTCCCGTTGCAGAGCACAGGCTCCGGACGCGCACAGGCTCCGGACACGCACAGGCTCCGGACGCGCAGGCTCAGCGGCCATGGCTCAGGGGCCCAGCCGCTCCGCGACATGTGGGATCTTCCCGGACCGGGACACGAACCCGCGTCCCCTGCATCGGCAGGCGGACTCTCAACCACTGCGCCACCAGGGAAGCCCCCACCACCTCTTTCCTATAAAAGGCATCTGAAGTCTGGGGACATTGTGCATATCCTTACCATTTGCCAACAAATTTACTGTATTCCTTGAATATGAATTCTAATAGCACACAATTCATTTGCAAAATTGAGACTCTCCTTCTGACCCATAACCCTCTTCTGAAAATCTAAAATAAGTTAATATTCTGATTTACATTTCATTTTCTTGAAAGGTTATGATAATATCATTGCTTTTGAATCAGAATTAATATCATACTTGAAAGTATAGGAAACTGTTGATTTTAGATTCTTTTGCAAGGCAATAGTCGCGAGATGAATGTTTCTTCTGTCATTTGTGGCCAGTTAAAATATTAAACTCCATTTTGGAGATATTAAAAATTTCTCCAAAACATATTGGAAAATATTCCAAAGGTTCAAAATTACCTTAGTCTTGGTAGAGTTTGGGGGTACATGAAGCAGATGGTGAGTGTTAAGGAGGTCAAGCTAAACTTATGAAACTGCTCATTTCATGTATTCTCAGGTGTATTAGTTTCTCAAGTCCTAACTGAGTGCCAATTTTAGGTAAGACCTTTTCCTATGGGCTAGAATAACCAAATTTAATAAACTAAACCAAAAGCTCTGGGTTTTCTGAGCCGCTAGTCCTTCAATTAATGCATACCAAAGTCACCATTGTAATTGTAGCCAGCCCCCTGCTTTGATTGTCAATCCATAGGACATAAATCATAATGTGGTACATATTTATATCAAAATATATTATACAAATTAATTGGATTGAAGTGGTATTCCTTCAAGAAATAATAGTAAAACCTAAATTTTTAAGTATTCATGAGATTAAAATAAATGGAGGCATTGGTCTCTGTACTCGTTTGTTCTTCCTGAGGCCTTCTACTGTACCACCTTTACTTCCTATTCAATTATTTAAAAAAGAACATTTAAGCTCTAAAGGACCTCAACTCAACAGGACACCAGACTGGAGGCTGCTGAGGGCAGAGACACAGCCTATCTTTTCATGATTTCACAACACGTTTCTAGCACAATATGTTATGTACATCTTCAATAACTGTTTTGTTTTGTTTTTTTTGGATGAATGGATAGTCTATTTAGAGGAATCAAAGTAGTAAGAAATTTTGGAGTTGAAGTGATAGACCGAGGAAGACCGCCATGACATTCCCCGGACCTGAGGCAGGTGGATAAATGTCAGTCAGAGACAGTATAGCCCATAAACATGGGCAAGCAGAGCCCCTCCCTGCTCACGTTCCCAGACTGCAGGGGTGAGGGGCTGGCTTTGGAGTGTATTTTACACAGCTTCCAAGTTTTCCTCTAGTCCCTGGGATGACCAGGGCTTGCATATCCCTCTGGGTAGGGCACCCCAAACCTGGACCTGGACACACATTGGCCCTGCCCCCTTTCTCCTATCTGGGGTGCTCTCCCAACTCACACCCACCCTCTCTTGCGTGTCCATGTGTCCGTATGCACGTAGGCACACATGCAGGCACAGACATGGGGCTGACCAGGTGCTTCAAGTTGCTCAAGGACTTGTACCTGTAGGATCATTCTGGGGTCATGACTGGGCTGGTTATGATTTACTGGAGATCTGTTCCCATTTGTTCCCTCCGAAGAGTGCTGGGAGCCTCGGGGTATGGCTGCAGTTTGTGCTTCACTACAACTCAAGGGCCTGAGAACAGCTGTCCTGGCAGAAGCCATGTGGGGCAGGCTGGGGGCAGAGGTTGTCCTGCCACGGGGGTGGGGTGCGGGCCTGGAACTGAGACACAGGCGCGGATAAACCCACGTGCCACTCAGACGGAGGCCCGGGGGTGAGGGCCCCTCTCGCTCTGGCCTGAAGGCACAAGTGGTAAGTATTGTGTACCTTCCATGATTCAGTCTCAATCCACTACATACCTCAACTTATTCTACCCACCCTCCTTCTTTCAACTTCCTGGGGTCTCTTTTCTGGGATCATCAGGGGTCACAGCCTCAGAAGGAGAAAGGGCGGCAGGAAAAGTCAATGTGTGAAGTGGACAGGTAGGGACAGGAAAGGGAGAGGGATGGTGGTCGAATTTGAATGCAGAACTTGACAAAGAGAGGCTGCCTTACCACAGCTCCAGCAAATGGGGGCCCCATTCCGCCAGATCTTTGGAATTTTCATGAAAAGCACACATTTTAAATTTCTTTTGTATTTCCCAATATTAAGCACTGGCACTCTTTCAAATTATTTCAAGGCCAACGAAACATATGTGTGTGCCAACTCTGTCCCCAGGACTGCCATTTCATATTTTACAACTTCGAATATTCAAAAGGCTGAATTTAATTCCTCTGTATCTCCTGAAAGCAGGTTCCCTAAGTACCTTCTAGAGCCTTGGGTACTCCCACTCCCCCGGAAGCTGGAGGTGGGGATGGCAAGAAGCTACCATTAGTGACTCAGAGCAATTTATATTCCTTGCGTGATCAAATTATTGTGCACCTCTCCCTAGAGCAGGAAACTACAAGATGAACTCTATTTTAATCTCTGGTAGGGAAATGTGCCATGTATCTTTCCTACCTAGCTCTACTTTGCTCAGCAGAATGTCTTTAAGGTCCCTGATAGGTTTGACTTTGAGCTGCTTAAAGCCTGGGACCTGGCTTTGTTAGTGGTTGTAGCACAAGGCACTCAGTCATTGCCTCTAGGACTTATGTTTGTATACATGGGTAGATGAAGAGTTTATGGAAAGTATTTTTAAAGTTGTTTAAAATTTTGTAAATATAAGATATCATTTCCTTCAAATTTTTCAAATTTCTAAGAAGTCTCTCAAGCTTAGTGCAGAGACTGCAGTCTTGACAGGCACGGCTTTAATTTGCAATAGCTAAAAGTGTTCTGAAAGAGAGGGGGTGTTTCTGAGTTCTAAGTTCTGAAGGAAGCAAGCTCTGTTGTGCAGGCCATAAGCAATAAATGAGAAAATGCAAACTGCATGAAGCAAGAGCCCTTTTCTCATCTCATTCTAAGTGAAAATGATGGGTGAGGGGGAAGAGAGAAAGCTGGAGGAAGCTA
This sequence comes from Orcinus orca, assembly GCF_937001465.1. NCBI lineage: Eukaryota > Metazoa > Chordata > Mammalia > Artiodactyla > Delphinidae > Orcinus > Orcinus orca. The sequence continues at coordinate 16,317,680 of NC_064576.1, read as the reverse complement.
ATGCATCTTGGAGTTGCCCTGTGTCCTCTCTGTGGGCTGAACTCTGATAGGATTAGGGTCCCCAGGGGGTAGAGATGTGTATTCTGACTCTCCTATCTGGAGACACTGGCGTCTGTAATCTCTCTGATATTCCTTATACTACAATGGAATGGGAGCTGTGAAACCTATACACAAAGAATGCAGGGGCGGGGTGAAGGAATGGCAGAGAGGTGCAGGAGGGCAACCCAGCATTCCTTGTGCAATCAACAATGGGGCAGAGATTAGTGAGAGAAAGCCCTCACTACTGGTAGTTCGCACACACTGGTGGATGTGCAGGATTCTAGGACAGCGTGGCCGACCATGTAGTATGGACCATGCAGCCAGGTACTGGGAAAAGACCTATTTATAACTCAGAGAATGCCATCGTAGAAGATAACAATGACCCACAAATAGATGATCTGTTTTTACCAATGTCTGAATGTCTTACCGACCCCACATGGAAAAAATGAACCCTCCCTGGGGAGGGAACTGTGTCTAAGAATGTTCTTATGCAACTAAATTTACCTTGAATTGGCAAGATTAAATTTTCTGCTGCTGAATAGAAGAGAGGCTTAAAATAGAAATTAAGTTCCATTAAAGGAAAATAAAGGAAGTTTCATTCCTTACACCTGAGTTTGTGGCCTGTGAAAATTCATAACCATTACACAAATATAAAATTTTCCATTTGAGCTGCAACCAGTTGCAATGAACAATAATTTTGCATGATGGTTAACTAATCCTTGAAGTCAACTTGAACAGAAACATCCCCTATCCGAAAAAAGAGAAAGAAAAAGAGAACTTTAGAATTCTTACAGCCAAAGTCTGAAGACTTCTTATAATGAATATTTCAATTCAATGCTGTGATGCCCCATATTTCTGTTGAATGGGGAAGTATGTGTGATTCATTAAGCTCTCATTCATTATGAAAATAGACTAGCAAATTATATTCTTTGTAAGTGAAATCATTATGGAACTAATTTACAGAATACATTAAGCCCTTTCATGATCTTGCTAAAGGAAAAGCCAAATAGTTTTAAACACATTGCAAGGTCATTATCATTTTACAGTCTTAGATCTTACTTTTCATTAGTTATTTTGTGAAATATCTCTTGCACAAATATCTAAATTTGGTTGCACTTTGCAGCACAACTTTTCATGTGTGCCTGGGAGAATAATGGTTCAACTCTGTTTTCATGAAGTTTAGAATAAAGATGAAATTAGAGTTTCTTAAGTACCATGTTCAAATATTCTTTTCTTTTCCTCTTGAATTTGTGTAAGCCAGTCTTGCCCCTTCAAGACTGTAACATGACCCATCATCTCTTCAATTTTTGTACTAAATCATCATTTAGAACTCCTAAAAGCAACCTAGAAGCCAGGCAGCAGGTTACAGGTTTAGAATATGGTTGTTTGACTCTCTAGGGGGTTTTAGAATCAGTTATCTACTGAAATTAAGGTAGAAGTCAGAGCAGATGGAATGTCCTTCTATGTTATGCATACTCACAATGCTATTCATTACCAAGAACACACCAGTATGTGCATGTTTGTTTCCCAGGAAAAATAGAGCCCTATTCATTATTCATAGAGGTCCTCCCGTACAGTAAAGACATTCATTCTTTAATGGCTCTATGACTAGGGTGTTGTGAAGCCTGAAGATGTTATTTTTGGAAGATAGTTTACCAATTAAAAGCAGGGCTTCCCTGGTGGCGCAGTGGTTGAGAGTACGCCTGCCGATGCAGGGGACACGGGTTCGTGTCCCGGTCTGGGAAGATCCCACATGCCGCGGAGAGGCTGGGCCCGTGAGTCATGGCCACTGAGCCTGCGCGTCCAGAGCCTGTGCTCTGCAACGGGAGAGGCCATAACAGTGAGACGCTCGCGTACCGCAAAAAAAAAAAAGCAAACAGCACTGGATTGCTTAGTAATGTCCTCAACATTGATTGACTATAACTGCAGATGAAAGAGTATTGCTATGTGCTTCTCTGCTTCCTTCAGACACCTCCCTGGAAACAGATCGTTAGTGGATGGAGCTTCCAAAGTCAGACTTCTTCTTTTCTCCAAGTAATGTAAAAAATACACTAGGTTTACTCCATCCCAAATATTTAATTATATCCCCCTGAAATGTAACAAAATGTGTGAAGTTAATACAGAGGTGAGTGTTAGAAATGATTGCTTGGAAGTGAATTCAGGCTATGAAGACAAATAAGACCATATTCTTCTTTAAAAAATGGTGATGTTTTATATGAAACTAAATATCTTCTGCTTGTTTGTGGCTGAAAAAAAATGGAGGATGTTGGCCATAAATGTTTTATATACATTCAGTGGAATTAAGTTTGTCTAGACTTTGACTTACCAATAAACGACATATATCATGATCAGTGCTATTTTCTTAAGCATAGATCTAAAAATTATTGCTAGTTTGTATTTGTTATGCAGGCTGTAAACCTTATGATTCTCATGACTCTTTTCCTTAATGTTTACTGATCTTTTAAAATGTGACAAAGTTGGGGTGTAGTGTAGCCATAAACTGGTTAGAAAACTTTGCTCTATGTGGGTGAGGAGAGTACATCTGTGAACATTTTAATCTGAACTAAAAAGAACACTTAAGCATAAAATTCTTAATGAAAATGTTAGCATTGACAGAGAATATGTTAGAGGATTTTTCTGGACACACCGAGAAGCTGTTTTCCTGACTTAATAGGGAGCATATTTTATTGATAAATTCTTCTACTTATTATTCAGAGCAATGACTAAGTTGAGGAAATACATTTTCTTTGTACTTCTGATGTCCATGTATATTCATTCCAACCATGAAGGTGAATCGGTAGAGTTTGAAAACCTATATAAATGAGAATTATTATTGAAAACAATGCCCTTGTAACTTGCAGAAGAGATGACATTTGCTATAATTGAATCAGTTTTTTTTTTTTTAAGGAATTAGCCTGGCTTCTTCAAGTGAAACCTTTAAATAACATGATCATAATCTTTGTCAAATGATCAAGTAAAATGTATCAATGAAGTTATTGATATGCTACCAGATTGACACTATTTACTGGTTCTATTAAGACTGAGTTTTTCTTTGTAGAGTCATATACGAATACAACCTGGCTGTTGATGCCTACCCTTTTTTCCTTATGACCAATAGTCTTTGTATAGTTTCTAGCTGAGATCTGTGTGACTATAGCCCCTCAAGAGAGAAGAGTTAACTGTTCCACTTGGCCTTAAGAAAACGTTGTCTCTAACCTCCTTCACCTGCTTTCTACAGAAAAAAATAATACTGCTTTAAGGTGTGGCACTTAACAAAGAAGTTTTATTGACTGGAACGTACCAGTAGATGCAGAAGAACCCATTCAAATTTTTCACTTCCTTTTTTCCTTTCTAGTATCTATGCTAACTTACAACAAGCTTGAATGAATTTAATCATAATTAGAAGTTATTAGAAAACTCTCCAAATTAAAAGCTATGAATATGTTGATTATTAAATTTTAGAATATTCAGATTGCCTTCCATTATTAAATGTAACTGGATATCAAAGTACGATTATCAATAGCAAAGTTTAATCACATTAATGTCTTTTAAAATTTCTTTGGATTTCTTCTGACTCCAGTCAATCGAAGAATTTTTCTAATTTATTTATCTCAGTAACTTTTTGTTTGTTTTCATCCTCTTCTTATGTAGAAATATTAGGTTAAAAAAAAAGCCTAATTAGAAAATTATCTTCCTGTTCCTTCAGAGCAGGGCCCTTCCAAGCTGAAGTTAAGAGCAGAGACCTCTAAGTAGTAAAATAGTTAACAACAGCAATATTCTACGGGTTCATATCAGTTTTTTCCCAAAAACCAAGTCTGACATACTGCTTATTTAATGCTGAAATAATTAATGATAGTTAATTAACTCAGAGCTTTTAAAATTCAAGAAACCATTTTAATATAGAGAATTAAGGTATTCCATTGATGAAAGTTAGCAAGGAGAGCTATCCTCTGTCAAATTAGCCTGTGTTGTCATCCATTTGCCTTAAGGAATGTCATTGTTTATGGTGCCAGATGATCTGAAAACTACACAAAGCTCCATTCATCTTTCACAAAAGCAGAAGAACTAGAGTAATGACTGCCAAGATGTATGGTTCCAATAATCTAGGGATGTAAAATTACTGCTTAGCTACAGAATCGTCTCTCATAACATTAATATCTGAATTTATAACAAGTAAGACAAGGTTAAATGATCTTCTTTTATGAACTACAGAAATGCAAGTTTATTAATCTGCAATAGGATTTTCATTTGTGTCACTTTTACATTTACATATCTGATTTGGAAACACTTCAAAAACACATGAGCTTTAAATAATGACATCGTTGAAGGCATCTATTAATATTGTGAGCCATAAATTCAGAACGAAACTCTCTTCCTTATGTATAATAAGCTTTTCTAATGATGGTCTAAAATGATGCTTAGCTAGTATGCCATTTCCCAAGATTGTTCCAAGGCAGAAAGAGGTCTTAACACCGATTTTTAAAAAATATTTTGTTACTTAATATTTAAATGTACTTAATAGCTTAAGATGTATTTCTAGGCATGAAACTCACAATCAATGGAGAGTAGATTTCTGGATCATTAATAAATATGAAAAATTTTAAATAGAGTATAAATCATTGTTATGCTTTAACATATTTTCTATTTATACCTTCTTGATGACTGTTAATAATATTTCAAGTGAATATGAGTAGTGCTTAAGAATACATGGAAACTTTCATCATTGTTTACGTTTCCAGCATACATAGATGAAAACTAAATATAATTAAATAATTAGAGCTCTTTCAATTCTCTTTGCTAAACTCTGACATAACTATTAGGCAAAAATCTGATGAAGCAGATCACACGATTCTCTCCTCTGAAGCTAAATAGCTCTGGCTTCAGAGCCTTAGACTAATATTGCAAGACAAGAAAAATCTGTGGTCCCTTGGTGTTTGGCTTACCCCAAGAGATCATTAGCAACCAGCTGGTTCTCAGCTGCCCTAAAGGTGTAATTTTAATGGGTTTATATTAGTACTAGGTAAATTCTTAAGGCTCGATAAATGTTAAATGGACTATTAGGATTTGGTTTGGTATAAAACTTGATAAGAAAAATGAAAAATTATTTTTACCACTTCTGGTCATTATTTCCCCAAGTTTACCTTTCTTTCTCTGTAACTCAGTAATCTTCCCATTATCCAGGCACCTGGAAGAGCTACTGTTAAATTTCTGACGGCTTTTTCATTACAGGTCCTTGTTTTTCAAGAGGCAGGTTAAATAAGCGATTTTGATTTGTGCCAAGCTGAGATGTGTAATAGACACTTGAAGTCCATTCTCTTGTTTTCATAAGATTTCATTTGAACTTATTTGTCCTACTTGATCTAAACACACAAAGAAAAGAAAAAAAACTTAAAATTCTTCCAGCTTCGCATTCATGAATTGGTATAACTGAGCGAAAGAATAGTAACTTGTGTAATTGCCTTCCTTTTTTCTTTTCTGGTTCATGGCTTTTAAAAAAAATTATCAACAACAAAAATTTCATACCACAAAGTTGTTATCTTTTTGTAAGAAGTATATACGCCCATTTGTTTTACATATATGAGATAATGGTAAGACACCTTTACTTTGTAAAACATGGCACAAATATTATCATCATCTGCATTTGTTAAAAGCGTGACATGTTCATTGTAAAATGATATCTTTCTCATCATAAAAAGAACTCACATTTACTGTACAAAGCTTTTAGAATGCTGATAAGAAAGAGGAATATTTAAAATCAACCTACCAAATAATATATTGAATTTCAATCTCTTTCTATGTCTAGTCTCCCATTCTTGCCTGTAGCCTTAGGAGCTTCCCCGCGAAAGCACTCCCTGGCTGCCCCTTCCCACTTCCACGTAGAGTTGCCACACGGTGGTAATCAGTTATACATGATGTTTCAGTATTCTCTCCACCTACTTCATATACAATTCCATGTGGTATGGCATCTACCCCATTACTTTACTAAAATGTTTCTGTTGCAGTTTCCAGTAAGCCTCTTTATCATCATCCAAGGACCATTTTCTCCATCTTCCTTGGCTTTGACATCCTCTGGGATTTGCTTCATGTTTGAAAATCTTCTAACTTGGATTCCATGATGGTACCTCATTTTTGTTTGCTTCTTATATTTGCAACTAACCCGTCTGTTGCCTTCACTTCCTTTGTTCTTCCTTTAGGTTGCTATATACATTAATTTTGCTTTCATTTGTAAACAGCAGAGTAACCAAATGACAGTGGCATAAACTACAGGATATTTATGAATTATTTAACAAGAAGTTAAGAGGTTGGCGGTCCCAGGGCTGATTTTGTGACTCAAACAGGAATCAAGGATCTAGGTTCTTTCCATCCTCTGTTCTGTCATTCTGTCTCTTGGCAATGTCTTTTCTCCTACTCACAAGATGGCCAACTAGCTCTAAGAAGACAGGAGGCAAAGGCAAAAAGACCTTTCTGCTCCTATTCCTGCCTTTAATCAGGAAAAATGGTTTTCTCAGAAATCTTTTCCTTATATCTCATTGGCCAAAAATGGGTGTTACGCCCACCCCTACACTATAATGGAAAAGGGAAAGAAATTGTCCTGACTTGCCTCGACCAGTCGTGGTCCAGCCCTTGGCTCTGGCACAATGCTCCGAACACAGTCAGGCAAGAAAGAAGAGCCGACGGTCATGCAGTGGGCAACGGACAGGGGCAGCTCTACTTACCTATCAGCTGTGGCCGCTCCTTTAGACCAGTCTTTTTCTCTCCATATCTTAAAATCTCTTAGGCTCCATTCATCTTATGCCCAGAAGGAGTTGTTGTGTAAAAACAGCTGGGATGTGAAAGTGCTGTATAAACAGGAGTCTTATGTCATAGGAGATATACCATATTTTCCCAACAAGACTTACATTTAAAAAATTTTTTTAACATCTTTATTGGAGTATAATTGCTTTACAGTGGTTAGTTTCTGCTTTATAACAAAGTGAATCAGCTATACATATACATATATCCCCATATCCCCTCCCTCTTGCATCTCCCTCCCACCCTCCCTAACCCACCCCTCTAGGTGCTCACAAAGCACCGAGCTGGTCTCCCTGTGCTATGCAGCTGCTTCCCACTAGCTATCTGTTTTACATTTGGTAGTGTATATATGTCCATGCCACTCTCTCACTTCGTCCCAGCTTACCCTTCCCCGTCCCCGTGTCCTCAGGTCCATTCTCTACATCTGCGTCTTTTTTCCTGTCCTGCCCCTAGGTACTTCAGAACCATTTTTTTTTTTTAGATTCCATATATATGTGTTAGCATATGGTATTTGTTTTTCTTTTTCTGACTTACTTCACTCTGTATGACAGTCTCTAGGTCCACCCACCTCACTGCAAATAACTCAATTTCGTTTCTTTTTATGGCTGAGTAATATTCCACTGTATATAGACTAACAATTTTAAAATAACTTTTTAATAATTTTTTGTGTGTATTGAACCAAGGACCAAAGCATCCTAATCCTTTCTGCAAAATTTATCTTCACCGTCTTTCCATTTACTATCTTCCTATTCTGGTCTCAGTCACCTGAAATCTTGACCTTTGTGGCAGAGTTCTATGTGTTTCTTCTACTTACCTTTCTCTGGCTTCTATGGGCTTGCTTCTTTTGGTTTGATGTTCTTCATGTTCTAACTTTTTTCCCTATTATACAATATAAACATTACTGCCAGGGTTCAAGTCCTTCAGCTAACCTTCTTTTTCCTATCTAAATCAAACACCAACTTCTCCTTAATATGAGTTCTCATCTTTCTAGTCAGGCCTCTTCGATAAACGTCCATGACCTTCAAGTCTCATTCCAATACCTCATCTAGGCTCTGCTGTTGCCCTTAGCTGGAAAGTTTGACTTTATTTCTTATACCACTTCACTACTCAGTGAGTGGACTACACAGGGTTTGAGAGCACCAGTAAAGCAAGTTACTTAATTCTTTGGTCTGATTGGAGTCTACAAACTTACCTTAAATTGTTTCACCCTCCTGATGGGATTAAACTAATCTACGTCTGATTAAGTTATAATTTTTTCCATACTAGCCTTGGTACAAGTGTAGGAGCTACGTACAATAACCTAGTGTTGTACAGTTGCATTGAATGCTCATTAAATACTTCATGATTGATTTTCAAATAATTTAAAACATATATACTGTATTTTTACCTATTCTTCCTCCACTTCGTGTCCTTTCTATTGTATTATTTGCTATATACTGCTAGAGTAAGGATAAATTACAATGAGTCCCAGTGCGAGATGAGAGGATAAATTATGTGTATTTACCCCCTTCCTCTGGAGTGTGAAATGCCCACCACCTGGCTCTGACAGAAACAGAAGGTTGAAGGTCATGTCAAATATCATAGAAATAATGACTTGGCTATAGCAATTCCTAATCCTACCCAACTTATCCTTTGTCCACAAAGTCACTAGAGTATATCTTGTTCTCATCTCGATTTCAGACTTTGAGGGAAATAAGTGCAGTCACTTAAGTTCTGCCAGTTAGTACAATATCACGAAGGCAAACATTGTGCTAAAATTTTAAGAGAAAAAAATATGTGAGTGTTGTTTTCAGAAAGATATATTTAGCTATGGAGTTTTCAAGAAGAAAAAATCAAATTGTAAATAAGAGAACCTCATTTTTAAGCATTTCCTTAGTTTCAATCAGGTTGGATCTTAAACTCAGGAGTCTTTTTGGTGGAGTAAAAGAGAAGGAATTAATTAAAGAGAGGATGAAGAGGTACCTAATGTGTTGTAATGATGATGAAGATGATTACGACCGTGATGGTGATAACAAACAGAATGACAAATTTCATGAGTCATCTGGTCATTAATAGCTGTCATCTGAAAAACATAGCTTTATAGGTAAGCTCCAAAAAGCTGGACATTACCCAATAGTTATTTCTGAATAATGTGCTGACCTAAATACATACAGCCACACAAGTAAGCATCACCTTTTAAACATTCATTTATTTATTAATTTTTTTGGTCTTGGATTTAACTACCCCAGTAGTTGCATGAGCTTTGGGTTTCAACACATACTTCTGCCTAGCAGAGTTCATTAACATAAGAAGATTGGTAAGAATTTTCATATTTATCCCATTTCACAGAACTTGAGTATAAGACAGGAAGAAATAAGTGAATTGATTCTCCACTTGAGAGTTCTGTTACCTTGGAAGAAAACAGTAAGTCTAGTATGTGAGTATTTGAAGAGAGGGAAGGAAGACCTCACTTCCCTCCCCAATATCTTCCTTCATGTACCCCAAAGACCCCTGCTCTCTCATTTTCTCACTGCTTCTTTGTTCTGCTTCTTCTCCTTAGCTTTCCTGTTCCTCCACACACTAGACACCTAAGATCATGATTTTTGATCCAAGAGTATGTAATATTTGAAGTTTAAAAGGGGGACATTTTTGAGTCCAGAACCCAAAATCTGAAAATAAGAAAAACTACTGGTCTCTCATGTGCGCCTGAACTGCCTTTACAGAAGAAAAACAAAGTCAAAGAGAAATGAGACCAGCAATTAGAGTAGTGACTGTGCCCTGCTATTTGCGTTTCCCCTATAACTGTTCATTTCTACGCTGCCTTTGGGTTTCAGCAGGTCGTGAATTGTTTCTCATATTCAGAGCAACAATTGGAATTGTGTTGTCCTTTACGTCCACAAAAATATAGCTTACTAACGTAAGTTAATGACTGCAAAATGCTTTTTGTGTCTAGATGACTTTGTTATGGCATTTAAAGGTAGCATTTCGGATCAGCATGAAGGATGTTCAGGGAATGAGAAAATAGGAACCTTTCCCTTTTTTTCCCCCTCCCTTCTTCTACCGAGTAGAAAGAAATCCAGTCCAGGTTTTGCCTTCGACTCTGCCTCTGAATTTCGGCTGTGCAATGTGTAGCACGTTTCTCTCCCGCCCCTCCTTTTTCCTTCCCTCTTGCCTCCAGTGTCTGTCTCCAGGATTTCTCTCTTCCTATTTCAGGAGGACTCTCACAGGCTCCCTCAGCCTGTGTGAAGCTGAGGTTTCCCCTAGATCCCGTATATCCCCAACACATACCTCCACGCACACGCGGCCCCAAGAACCCCGCGCTCACACCGACACACACTCGCGCGCGCACACCCCCGCGGTCGCCTGTCCATCTCCCTCCCGGGAGAGCCGGCGCGCGTCCCCACCTTCGCCGCACACTCCCGCGAGCCGAGCTCGCCGCGCGCTAGATAATTCTGCGGCTCGGAACTCGGATCGCAGCTCTCAACCCCCATGGTGGTTTTCTAAACATTTCTTTTCCTCCTCTTTCTCGTTTTTATTGCACCGTTTTCGGTCTGGGGGGCCAGAGAAGCAAGGCGGGTGCTTTCCCAGCCAGCCCTGGTTGGCTTGCCATCCTCCATCAGGCATATAAAAGTTTGCTGAGCATAGTCCAGAGGGCTGCGCTGCTTGTCCCCTCGGCTGGCGGAAGGGGGTGACGCTGGGCAGCGGCGAGGAGCGCGCCGCCGGCTCTGGCGGGCTTTCGGCTTGAGGGGCAAGGTGAAGAGCGCACGGGTCCCGGGCTTCACCGAGCTGGATTTGCATGTTGCACCATGCCTTCTTGGATCGGGGCTGTGATTCTTCCCCTCTCCGGGCTGCTGCTGTCCCTCCCGGCCGGCGCGGATGTGAAGGCTCGGAGCTGCGGCGAGGTCCGCCAGGCGTACGGTGCCAAGGGATTCAGCCTGGCGGACATCCCCTACCAGGAGATCGCAGGTAAGCGCGGGCGCGCGGCCCGGGCCGGCTGCAGCCCTCGGCGGCCGCACGTCTCCCGCGCCTCCGGAAGCCCTCCGCCTTCCCCCTGTTGCTGAGTTGTTGGTGTTCACTTTTCTGTCGGGGCTCTGCTGGCCGCCGCGCTTCTGTGCGGGGCGGCGGATGCTCCCGCGGCTTTGCCCGCGGGGGAAGGTGTGCGTCTCGGCTGCCTCATTGTGTGCACACGCGGGAGCGCCCTCCTTCCCTCCCTCCCTTCCTCCTGCGCCCTCGCTCCCCCTTCGTTGTTGGCCCCGGCCGCGCGGGCCGGGGAGCCCGGCACCCTCCGGGGCGGCCGCGGCGCGAGGGCAGATCGCCGAGCGGGGCGCCCACCCCGCGCCGCTCGCTCAGGCAAACTTGGAAGAACTGCGGCCGCAGTTTGCCCAGCGCCACAGTCTGAGTGGCGCCTTCTCCGCTCCCGCCCTCGCGCCAGCGGGGGCGGTGGAGAGACGCGGAGGGCTCCCTTCGCCCCTCGGTCCCCTCTCCTGACCTTCGGGGAGGCAGGGCGCCCGGCGCCCGGGCCGCGGGCGGGAGAGGCTTGTGTGTGTGTGGGGGAACCCCACCGGGGGACTCGGCCTTCGACGTCGGCGGTTCCGGGCTGGTCTGGGGAGTTCGTGGGCTGCCCGTTTGAGATTTGGGGCGGGCTTTCCCGTTACGGTTTCTCAGTGCTTCCCTGATTGCGGTTGGTCACTCGCGGTTCGGGGACACCCCGGCCAGCCGGCGCCGCGCCCCGTCCTGAGCGCGGCCTCGGCCGCCCGTTCTGGGAAGCCGAGTCAACTTGAGCGGGTGGCTCGCTGGTGGATTCGTCCCGGGCTCCCGGGACCCCGCGTCCCCCGCGTGCCCGGCCACCAGCATTGCTCCACCGACAGCCCCTCCGACAACTTGCGCGGCAGCCTGGGTGCGTGTTTTCCGGCTCTTAGCTCCAACCGAACCCGAGCTTGTCGGGGGCTCGGTGAATGAAACGTGTTGGGGAGAGGTAATCCTGTGGCTGCGAGAGAGGCCAGGAGATGCTCCGGGGGCGCGGGATGCGCAGACCCGGCAGCTGGAGTCCTCAGGGTCCTCGGAGGGTCGAGTCGAAACGCTGGATTTCTACCAGCCCAGCCTCTCCGCGTTTTGCCAAAGAACTGGTCGCTGGAGGGAAAGCATTTTTGCACAGATCTTAAAACATCACGGTTTCGATACGTGGTGGGATTGCTGTTTTATTGCGGTTGATCCACAAACTCTACAAGTGGGTTTTTTTACTCACACCGGAATGAGCACATTTCTAGAAATACAGGCATTGAAAAAAAACAGCGTACACACCACGCCAACAGCGCGGAGCATTATATACAGGGAGCCTTTTTTAATTCTGAGCCAGACATAGGCAGCCTCTGGTGAGTCGGAGGCGGAACCTGTGGTGAATTATAAGACCACTTTTCTCTCCCTGTCACTTCTCCCTTTTCCAGAGCTCCTTAATTTGTTAATCAGTGAATAGAGAGAGACTGCCCCCGCAGCTCCTTAAGTTTCTTAACTCTCCTTCCCTTTTGTCTACTGTTATTTCATTCTTTTTAATTAATTGATAAGGATCAGCTTTGCTTTTTCCCCTCCCCCCCCCAATCTCAGGGAATTCAACTTTTTAAAGGTGTAGAGTATGGACCACTTCTTGTAGGAACTTTTTCTCCTCTCATCTGGGCTTTTTCAAACTCTCTTTTAAACACACATATTTCCCAACATGATTTCAGATAAGATATCTCAAAGAAGAAAAGAGTTAAGTATTTTTAAATTGCTTCAGTATTCTTTAGTGGATAATGGGACCTTCAGCAGACTACAGTTCATCCTTACCAGAGGCAAATCTCCTTCATATCAGAGGGAAGGTTTTCGGTGTGTATGATTTCTGTAGGCCCCATTGACTTTCCTGAAACATTGCCAGTGGTTGAGATAAATTCTTCAGTAGAGTTTTAACTACAGAGGGTTTTTTTCCTCTTTTTTCTCCACCCCTTGACAATTACAGTGCTTGCTAATCAGTTGTGAATTTCTAAAATGTGTGCACTTTTGTTAAAATCACTTTCTAGGACTAAGGGCACTGTTGAGTTTGCCTAAACCCTCCTGTCCTTTGTGCCAGTGGAAATACTCAAGCTATAGGTCACTGGGAGGTCAGAGGCACATCTGATAGGAAAAGAAATGAATTGAAAGATAACTGTATATTAAGGACCAACATTTTTTCAAGGTAAATTTTACTCAGTGCTACCTATTGCTGTTGGAATGATCACTTAGGTGTCCTGTTATTAAATGAACACACTCTTCCTCTCTTCCCTCCTTCCTGATACCATTTACTTTTAATTATCTAGTATATCGTGGTTATCCTTCCCTTCAACTCCTTTCCATCCTTTGCCTTGTTTGGACTTTTACTGGTTTGCTTGAGAAGTGGCATGTGCTGTTAGTCTGCCAGGGAACATGAATTTAAAGGAACTGCTGTTCAGATTTCAGGTTCTTGAGAGCTGTTTCTAGTTGAAAGATATTTACAGGTAGCTTGCTTGGTAAAATAAGTAATAAGTAATAAGTAAATAAGGACATTATATATAACATATATATTACTTATAAAATAAGTAATAAGGACATTATGTTTCATCATGACATTATTAAAGTTTTACTCAGAACTCACAGTTGTGAAATAGTGTGCCCTTTTCCATTCTAGGATAAAAGGGAGTTCTTCAAACTCAACAGATGAGGGACTGTGATGGGTAATATATAAAGTTCGACTCTCAGAGAGTGCTTGGGAAAGAGGAGGCCTTCAGGGGGCAGCTTGTACCATTAATCTTCCCTCAGCCCTGATTTTAAACCATCCCAGGCAGATCAGATAGGCTATCTGTTCTTGTTTCAAAGACCTCCAAAGGAATAGACCCTTGAGCCCCTCTCAGCAATCCATTCTAATACTTAGTAATTTTTGTGGTATCAAAATGTTTCCAGATATCTAGCCAAAAGCCTTCGAAGTGTGCTTGCTTATTTTCTCTTGTTCTATCTTCTGGGAAGATATTGAGCCATGTAGCATCAAGTTCTTTGTTAGCACTGTTACTCTGATCAAAGATCAGTGTGAAACATGCCAGTTTTTCTTCCAGCATCAGAAATATTATCTCATTTTCCAATCCAACTCATCCTGATGGCGCTAAACTTCTAAAGGAACTCAAAACTGAAAAGAGCATCTGCTTAAAAGTCTGGGCAGTTCAGGGAATGTTGTTTTATGCTTACGGTGCCTCTATTTTATGCTTTGAGCCTTCTTGGAGTCATTCATTATAATATGCATGTGTTGCTTACTAGTGGTAATTTATTGGCTTACAGGTTAATGTTTTTCATTTATCTACTGCAACTTTACTTAACAATCTTTTATGTAGAAATCACTATGTGCCCGGCACCTATCTGAAAAACATTACTTACTTTAAAAACATTAAACATTGCCTTACTGACTTTTTCTAATAACTTAGATGCTATCATTATCCCCATTTTAAAGATGAAAACACCGAGCAACACAGAGACAGATAATTAATTTGCCCAAGGATGACTCAGATAGCAAGTGATGAGGCTAGAGTTCAAACGCGGGCACTCTGACCCCAGGCACTGGAGTCCATCCACTTCACCTTGCCTACTGCCATTCTGTATTTGTCGAATGAATGCATGTAAAATCAATTCTTTCCTCATCTAATACATCTATAGCCTGGTATTATCAATCACCATATGCATTCGCTCACAGTTCTAGCTGAGTATTTTTCTATTTACTTGCAACATCTACAATTTTTCAAAATCACTTTGAATTTGGATTTTATGTTCTCTGGAATTGGCTACGCTACCACCAGTAAACTGTCTGTGTACTCGTGCATTTTCCCGATCATTGTATAGATCTGGTTATATGAAAGATAGAAAGTAAAAACATGTGTCGGTTTTTTTCAATATACTGGACCTACTTTCTGAATATTGGGTTAGTCCAAAAAAACCTACTCCAGGAAATTATCATGGGGGTAGAGGGAAGTTTATCCCCACAGATTAGGAAAAACATATAACAAACTCTGTTCTCAATAATTTACTTTGCCACCTTTTTCCTATGTCAGGTATTTTGAGAGTCGGGCTATAGCTGGATATTAAGAAAGCAGTAAATTCTCTCCCATCTCTCTCTTTTTTTTTTTTTTTTTTTGCGGTACGCGGGCCTCTCACTGTTGTGGCCTCTCCCGTTGCGGAGCATAGGCTCCGGACGCGCAGGCTCAGCGGCCATGGCTCATGGGCCTAGCCGCTCCGCGGCATGTGGGATCTTCCCGGACCTGGGCACGAACCCGTGTCCCCTGCATCGGCAGGCGGACTCTCAACCACTGCGCCACCAGGGAAGCCCTCTCCCATCTCTTTAATATCAATCTATCTCAAAAATCTAAAAATCTGTCTCAAAGTCTAAAATTAAAAAAAATATTCTCTTATATTCCACTGATATACTAGTGGAATACTAGTATTCTAGTAGTATTAGATATATACTAATACTAGTATCTAGTAGTCTACTAGACTAGTATACTAGTCTTTCTTTATTGTTTTCAAATTTCAAAGTATGTAATGCTTCATTTTGTCTGGCCTTCGTCCAGCAGTCCTTTCCTTTTTTTGGTGGGCTTCCCGGGGAAAAGCTCTCCCTCCCTCTGCTCCCCAGCAAACCAACTTATTTGATACGTTTGCTGTTAACCCAACTCTTTTTTCAATTTTACATGTAGATATCACATTAACATAAATGAAAAAACAGAGTTTGGTAAGTCTTACTCTTTTGGAGACATATTAAATCTCCTAGTTTGGGATAAATAATTTAATTTCCATTTAGCTGCCTGATTCACAGAGTTCTGATTTCTTTGCCCTCTGTTTAGTTAGATGATGTCTTTAAAATCCTTTCGAAGAACACTGTGAGGTGGAAATGAGTTAGCGGAACTTCAAATATTTTTTTTATGATTTGTCAAGTCACTAGATTACTAAAAGATTCACATTAATTCCAGGTATCAAAGCAATCTAAAATCTGGACTATTAGGAGTACCGCTTGTTAGACTCTTGATTTGGGAATTAATTTTAGAATGATCCTTGCAAACAGAGTTATCTTAGCTGATTTAATTAGAAGATGATATGTCATCATTGAGAATAAGAGTTCATTTGAGTTGACTGATACACTTTTTTACATAAAACTTACATCTTTTAACCGTGCTGCATTGTAATAGCTTGTGAGCAGAAATGTAGGCCACTATCAAAAGTGATTTATAATATACAGTGTTATGTTCTTTAAAATACTGTAGTATAAACATTGCATTATAACTTATGTGAGAGGGTGACTCGTGTTCTTTTACAATTATGGGTATTATGAACACTTAACAAAATATAAAATTGAGCCCTTTTAAACCAAAGTGACCTACCATTCAGTCACTAGATTTTTATAGAAATAGGAGTTTAGGATAAAAACTGTAGTAAAGGAATTATTGATAAAATAATTCATTAGCTTAGTCTTAATTCATATTCAAACCCACAAAAGTAACATCATAGGACTTTTTTTTCCTCCTTAGTTCACATCTCTCAAAAGACTTCTAGCAAGGCCAGCAAGGTGACTCAGAGTTGTCTTGCCAGTATAAACAGAATAATTAATATTTCAAACTTGGTGCTTAAATCCTTTTGCAGATCAAATTCTGCTCTCTTAAATTCTTTAGCTGGCACACAACGAGACTTTAAGTAGTTTCATAGATTTCTCCAGTATTACTCAGTTTTTAGTGATTTACATGAGAGTGTTTGAAAGTGTAGTTGACTCCCTGGATGGCATGTTTGTAAATAAAGGGTTTCATAGTGCTAACTCTTGGGTAAAGGTTTAAAAATTCTAATAATCCTGGATGGAAATATTTAAGAGTTTTTAATAACCCTGGATGAAAAATATTTTTAAACAAATGCACCAGTTAGTAACAAAGAAAAATAGAAATTTGATTCCACATTTACACATTATTCAGGTTATTATTTTTATAACCTATTCTCCATTTCTTTTAGTCATTTATGTTTCATTTTTCCAATAACTAGTTCTTATTTACCTACTATGTGTAAGTCACCACGCCAGGGACTGGCTGTAGGGCCCCAGGGAATTTTAATCCCAGCAGGGAAGCAGAAATTAAGGGCACCTTTAACAGTGAACGGCTGAGATGAGTGCACAGCACTAGGGTACCTGGCACTGGGAAAGCATTCAGTAGGATCATGTGGGGACTTCCCTGGTGGTCCAGTGGTTAAGACTCCGTGCTTGCCCTGCAGGGGGCGTGGGTTCAGGTCTCTGGTGGGGGAACTAAGATCCCCCATGCCTGGAGGTGCGGCCACAGTAAAGAAATAAATAAAAAGAAAAAAATTTTAAAAATGGAAAAATTATAGGATCCTGTGTTCTGATCACAGGGTTATGGAAATGCCTCCTTGAAGAAGAGCGATGGGCTCCGAAGCGTGAGTACAGAGTCAGCAAGAAGGGGTGGGGGGAGCAGAGGGCACACTCATTGCCTTTATGGAAAGAAGGCCCTGAAAGCATGAGAGTTCCAGTTTACATGATCACTGCGAGCCATTCTTTTACATATGAAGGAGTCCCAACATAGAGTAGTTCTAGGAGTGAGAAAGTAGAAAGTTAACAGTATCACCCGGTCCCAGGTTCTCCCCATCTTTTGGCTCTTCCATCCTCATTCCATTCATCATCCAGGTCAGGACCATGATGGAAACAAGATGGCTGCTGGAGTACCAAGAGGCAAAGGGGCAATGCCCAGAGGCATAGAAAGGGACCATTTCTTCCCATGTGCCTCTCTCCGTTCATGAGGCATACTAGCCTCAGCAGTCCCTCAGCAGATTTACCCACCTTTCTCATTCCAGAATTGCCTCCTATGCCCATGCTTGGAAGAGAAAGGAAAAGGACTATGGCTGTTAATCTGAACTAGTCACAATTATACCCTAAGACAGGCTGGTAGTCACCTTTCTCACGTATATGGCCACTGAAATGCTTGGTTAATCTTCATAATCTTAATAAGGAACTTAGGGGTAACAGAGGAATTGAGAGGAATGACTCAGACTATCTGAATTAAGTATTTGGCATTCTTGCTTTAAACCAGTGTTCCTCGACTCTGGCCAGTGGTGAACTGATAAATGTTAAACAATTGGCTCTCTGGAGGGTAGTGTGTGGAGAGACCTGATTTGTAGCATTTGCCAATTTTTGTGGTTTAAATGTTACCACTGTGACCGGTCTTGAGCTACTAACAGCTCACCACCTGGCTTACAAAATTCCAGAAGATTTAACAACTGGCTCTTTCGAGTTGGAAAGAGCCAGGGCTATCCTGGAATCATGTGAAATATTAAGAAAAATACCTGCACTTGGGCTTCATCTTCAGCTAGTCTGATTTAATTGGTCTGGGAAGGGTACTTTCCCTCCCTCCCTCCCTCCCTCCCTTCCTCCCTCCCTTCTTCTCTTCCTTTCTTTTGAAAATTTCCCAAGTGATCCTGATGTGCGTCTAGGGAAGAGAGCCAGTGGTCTGGAGCAGTGCTTCATAAACTTTATCATGCATCAGAATCACTGGAGGCCTTGTTAAACGCAAACGCTTTGGTCATCCCCACAAGTTCTGACTTAGTAGTTCTGGGATAGGACCTGTAATCTGCATTGTTAACAAGTTCCCAGGTGACGTTGATGCTGTTGGTCTGGGCACCATCCTTTGAGTTTCTGGGGGCCACATTCTGGGTGCATTCAATGTGGTTTTAAGTACATGTTTTTGTCAGGGGAGACAGTCATATCTGAGCAATGATTTTGTGTTATTTTTCGCCTTGACCTTGGGTAGGAATCTCCACCCAGAAAGAGTTGCTGCTTCCAAACTGCGCACCCCGACCCTGTTTCCTCAGCGCGCTTCCAAATGTCTACATCGACCACTAGGGGGACCAAGGGAAAGAGAGTGACTGGCTCTCTTCTATCGGTAATCACCTGTGCCGGGAGCAGAAGGGGCCTAACCCAGCTGCCCTGGGCACTTCTGCGCCAGTAAAATAAAACCACAGCATTGCTTTAAAGGGGAACTGGGAAAAGTCATTTTAAGTTTCTTTCACGGTAGGATCCCTATTATTCTTTGCTAATATGGTAGGCTCCCTATGGGTATGCAGGACTCATTTTGGGGGTCTTTTTAAGAACATTTCTGGTCAAGAGTAATACCAACCCTCCCCCCTTCCCTCCCCGGCGCCATCCCGCCTTGAGCTATTTTTCCTGTGCAGATCTAGCCGTTTGTTCCTGACTTCCAGGTACAAGGAGACTACATTTAGAGCTGGTCACCCTTCATTTTATACACATTTAATTAAAGATGTAGCATAATACATTCTGGACATGCACACCTGTGTTCTGTAGGCTTTATCAGCTAGTGGATTTGCTCCTTACATTTCTTGGATTTCTTGAGAAATCGACTTCCTCTTTTTGTGCCCCCAGAACAGCTGAGATTAGCAGGGGCAAGTGCTCCTCTGCTGAATTTCAGGGAACTAGGGGTGTTTCCTCTCAAGGCTGCAACGAAGTTGAGGCAACTCTTTTCTTTGCAAAGAAAGCACCCTGAGGTCTTCCAAAAAATGATGACTAACTTTCAGTTATTATTTTCTTAATGGGTCAGAATAGCTCAAAGTCAATAGCACTTTTGCAATGAACTTGAAAGAGCCACCATGCTTTTGGCTATTAGAGGTATTTTCAAGTGCCAGGCCTTAATTTTTTTTCCTGAGGAAGTAAGAAATGTTGTCCTTTAGCTGTTTGCTTATCCTATTTTATTCCAAATCCCAATGATTGGGAGTTTTTAAAACTTAAAAAATTTAAGATCGCTGATTTTTAAACTTTTTTTTTTGTAGCAAAAAGTTTAACAAATGATTTTGAAGAGTTTAAGTGCTCTTTGACATAATGGGAGCTCTATTTGGAAAATAAGAATTTGTAATTCTGAAGTATTAATTATCTGGAAATGCAAGATTCCTGAACATTCCTACTTGATCTGTTCCAGCCTCTCCTCCAGCTATATGTTTGCACTGAATTTAGGGAACATAATTGACTGTTACTTTTACATTATCAAGTGCTAATGTGTGAAAGGCTTTTACTGTGCTTTTACTACTCATTTGATTATGTGGTTATCTTATTCAGTATTCTTTCACAGACTTGGGGGTATTCAGACACCAGGAGGTCAAGTACTATGTTAAAAGCTTAGGCTAGGAGCTTCCCTCGTGGCGCAGTGGTTGAGAGTCCGCCTGCCGATGCTGGGGATACGGGTTCATGCCCCGGTCCGGGAGAATCCCACATATGCCGCGGAGCGGCTGGGCCCGTGAGCAATGGCTGCTGAGCCTAGGCGTCCGGAGCCTGTGCTCCGCAACAGGAGAGGCCATAGCAGTGAGAGGCCCGCGCACCGCAAAAAAAAGAAAAAAAAAAGCTTAGGCCAATCTTTTTATATGACTGCCATAAAGAATATATTCATTTCACCTATATTACCATATGGCTCTCATAAAAGGTCCATTTCAATTGAATATTATAGGTTGCGAACGGCAAATCTTATGTCATCAACAAAATCATTACATATAATCTCTTCAATTACCACCTTCCCTTCTTTAAAAAAAAGGAACTTGGGGATTTCTTAAAATCAGAGATCTTCATGATGTGTTTTGTATACTAGACATATAAAAATTGTATAAACCCATGTTTTTCTATTTTAATTAAAAAAATACATGTAGGGTGATCACACTTTAATTCCAGTTAAAACAGTACATTAGGTGCAACAGATATTCACAGCAGAAAACCATGAAATTGTACTTTTTCATTTTGTTATATTAATTTAACAAATAAACTTTGAGTCAGTTTCTCAGCCTGGGTTATTGCTGTAAAGATAGATAATTTAATATTGTAAGAAGTTATATGCATAAACATAAACTAACTGCTATGATTAAAGAATGGCGATTTATTTTTGTCCAGAACATGCTTATTATTAAATTATACAAAGGTTTGCAGTTTAATAAAGTGTTGACTATATATAAAAATATAGGTTATACTTATCTTAATTCTATGTAGTAACAAAGGTGCATTTTGTCACTGGAATAACAATTTCCTATAACTGAGAAACCTGTAACGCATTTTAAAGTGAGTTTTAACCTTTCTAACCATTAGTTTATAAAGTACAACTCTTGACAAAGCCATTGTGATTCCTCTGCAATATTTATTTTCAAAAATATGATGTGGTACTTGAAAAAAAAGTTTAAAACTGCTCTCTGTTTTGAAAGGCTTTGAAACAGTATTCTTTGGGAGAAAAAGAGCCTCTCTCCCGATTAGTATCATCAGGAAAAACAGAAAGATGGAATACAAATAAGCGAGAGCAGGCTTTTCCCAGGGTGACACTTCCTGAAGCTATCTTCGTGCTGGGCGACAATTCTCATTTTAACCTAATGAAGCGTTAGAGAGAACCAGTGTCCTAAGAGAGAAGCCTGGAGGTTTCTGGAAGTCTCAGGCTGCCCATCTCCTCCCAGGCACTGACGGGGAGCCGCTGCCTGGGACTTCTGAAGGTGCCAGGGATGCCCAGGAGGAGGCTCTGCCGTGCAGCGCCAGCCTGTAGGTGTACCACCTTCGGCCACATTTCAGCCTGGTTCCTGTGGAATTGATTTTCACGGCTCATGACAGAAGCTGTTTTCAGCCCTTGAAGAGGAAGTGGCTGGGCTGATCCTCTCACACAAACAGCGAATTGCTCCCTGGCTTTCAGAGCCTTCGAGGTCTGCTACCTTAAGGTTCTAATGGCCTTTTAACAGTGTTTCCAGCTGAGCAGCAGATGTAAAGGATAGTGAACATTGAAAGCACTGTTCTTTTTTTTTTTCCCCTCCCGGAAAGAATCATTTTTTAACAGACATTGTACAAACACTGTATCCCAGGACCTATTCAGCGGCATGTTAGATTTGAAAAACTGAACCAAATCTCCAATAAATATATTGTCGGTGCCATACATCTGCCACCTTGCTGGGCTCCGTGTCCCATTTTACCGGCCATCAGGAGCTGCGATCGTGTCACCATTAGTAGTGGCCCCATTTGGTAATACCTCATCAGGGAAAAAAAGAATTAATGAAGCCCCAGAAAGCCTCTAAAATCCCTTGTACTTTCAGTCCATTCATTTTGATCCTAAAAATGACAGTATATTTCTGAAAGCAGTACACTGAGCTTTTAGAATTATATCCAGTCTGCCTTTGCCTCCCTTTCTGTTGTTTTGACGGTTCGTTTTGTCCACCTGTGGGGCAGGGGGGTGAAGGGTTTCCCGAATAGGCGGCTCTGTGCTCCCTGCAAAGTGAACTTCAAGACCTTTAAACTAAGGTTTGGTCTGAGGTTGGTATTTCAGTCTTTTGGACTTTGGGGAAAAAAATTAAACATTACTGAGAAACACTGGTCGAATTGGACATTTTCCATTAAAAAAAAAAAAAGAGAAATAGTACGTCTTTCGATTTCACTTAGGTCCAAGCAGTGCTTCTGCATTTCAATTTTCCAGTGGTCACTGGACAAGAGAAAACCAGCCATGCAGATAAGGCATGATTCCTCACTCCGGGAGCTCACCTGTTTTACAAGCTTTTGGAAGACCTTTAGGAAGTATGTGAACTGCCACCATATTTTTTCCCCAAAGTTGAAAACATAGACACGTTGCCACTCCAATGGAAAAAGGCACACGATTTCCTCTCCCTGCTTTGCTGCTTCACTCACGCGACCCATCTGGTTTTTCTCAGGACCTCCCACTTGCTGGGTAACTTGATGGGCAAAAAATTTTAGTGTGATCAGTTAAGCTCTTCTCAGTAACAGTGGATCATGTGGGGTACTTTCTCTGGTTTTAAGCAGAGGCTGGCTTTGACTTCTCACTCTACTATGTAGCCTTTTTTCTGGACCTCTCTGTGCTTCAGTTTCGTCATCTGTGAACAGGGATACTAACAGTGCCTACCTCTCAGTGTTGTGATTGTATCACATGAATTAACATTTAAGCTTTTAGAATAGTGCCTGGCATTTAATAAAGGCTATATACAAGTTTGTTAAACAGCAAACGCTAGGTAAGGAAATCAGTCTCTTCCATGGGTCTAGGAAGTGTCTCTTCCCCAGGAAAGTAGGAGGAAGAGGGAGTTTCCTTGGGCTCCTCCCATCTCCAGGGCCCTGCTGGCCGGCACAACTGATATCTATGATCTGATCTTGTGCAACTTGGGAAGGGCCTGGTAGCCCCCTTTCCTGAAGTATTCACCCTTACGTTGGCCATTCTGGCCCTGTAGGCCTCCTGAAGCCCTGACCTGTCCCTCACCTGGCCTCTGGCCCACCTGTAGCCTTCATTACCTTCTGGTTTACCACTCAGCTGCTTTCTGAGCCTCCAGCAGGGCTGTATGAACTGCTGGGCCAGACCTGTGTCCCCTGGGTGTGGGTGCAGCCCTCCCTCTGAGCGCCCTGTGTCTCCAAGTTTACCCTAAGGTTGGTGTCAGGTAGCCCACCGGGCAATCTCTTCCCAGGGTCCTAAGCAGAATTTGAGCCAGAAATCCCTTTTCTCTTTGGCTTCCTGTTTTGATGCAAAGCTCAGAGAGGAGAAACTGGAAGACGTGGGGAGCCGTTACCATCCCCGTGCTTCCTTTCTTCCCGCGACCTCTGGGGCCAGGATGGGTTTGCTACCCTTTCTCTTCCTGGTTGGACCTCAAGCCCTTCATGCAGGTTTGAAGACTTTTCTCCTGAAAAGGTCCAGTAACAGATACCCATGCCTCTGGAGGTGGAAGCTTGTAAGAAAACAGTGAATTAAGGGGCAAAAATATTGAATCAGTTAAGTATCTGCAAAATATCTTCCCCATTCCATAAACAAGATGAACGCTTCCAAAGAATCTCTCAAACATCAAGTGAACTGGAAATAATATGAATTCCTTATTTATATGGGAATCTTTGGACTTCCTGGAAGATGGTACCATATAGAAGCAAAAGGACTTAAGTCCTTGTTTTGTGCTTACTAATCGATCATTTTAAAGTTTCCTTACCTCTTTGAATCCCAGGATCCATATCTCTATAAAAGGGCAATACTATAGGTTGGCTTATAACATTTTTTTGTGAGGATTAAATGGCATAATGCATGTGAACAGCCTGACAGAAATCTTCGGTAAATGTTAGTTCTTTTTTTCCCAATTCCCTCCTGACACACGTATCGTGATGAGAAATCTGCCTATTTCTTAATCAGAAGAGGAGAGAGAAAACCTAGTAGGCTGTAATCCCCACTCTAAGACTTAGTCACTTTTAATTTCCTTCTAAGAGAGAAGCTTTAATGGAACGTTAAAAGGTGATCCTAAAATGCTGTTAAATGTCAAATAGCAAATCTTTCAAAAACATTTATTTCTCTTCTTTTTGGTCTTCTACTTGGAAATGGCTCTGAAACTTCTCTTTCAGACCATTCTCACTGGTTTGTGTTGCGCATGCCACCAGCAGAAGGATATATAGCTGTTACATTGCCTTGATTATTTTAATTTGCTTAAACCAGTGGTTCTCAAAATCACCCAGAAGGTGTGTTCAAGTGCAGGCTCCTGGGCTCCATGCTAGGAGTTTCCGATGTAGTAGCTCTGAGATGGGGCCAGTGTCCAGGTGACACTGATAGTCCTTGGATCATACTTTGAGACCCACTGGCTTAAATTTTAAGCCTTAAACCGTCAAAGGTCAGTTTGGTTCTCCTGTTGGTTTGACATTCAAGATCTCAAACTATCCTTCCAGTTTACTCCTAAGCATCCTTCTAGAAATTTCTGTCTGATAAAAACTTTTTCACTAAACTTCATTTTCTTTCTGTGTCTCATTTCATTTGCTAATACCTCATAACAAGTCTTGGTCTGTCCTCCTCACTTTTCTCCACTAATGAAAATCCAGTTGAGCTCAGATTCCCCGTCGTGAATTTGTCCTAGGCCATACAGTCCCTAACTATTCCTTCTTTGCCAAGCTTGTGGAATGTTTGTGTATTCATTTGGTAATTAATCAAATTCTGCCTTCCCATGACTCTTATCATGTATCCTGTCATTAAATGAGTCTCTTAATTTGTGTTTCCCAAATTTGCCTGTGTGATAGCTGAGGGAACTTTCATACACATTGGTACTCCCTCGAACATAGAGCTTGGGCATAGTAGGTACTCAATAAATAGTTGACTACTCCTTCATCGGAAATATAAAGAGATTTTGGAGGGGGGCGTCTGGGCTTCCAGACAACTTTCAGTAAGATCAAAATTAAATGGTGTAGTATAAAGACACCCTTATATTTTCTTTGAAAGATTGCGGCTGATAAGTTATATTAGCTTAGCCAGGGGAAATCAATTTGTGAAAGTGTAAACCACCAGAGTTTATTGCGTAGAACATGCATTTTGTTGCTTTCATTTTATTTTAGAGTATAACGTTTCTTCCAATGAAACACCTGCTATATATAGGTATATGACTATCAAAATGTTTTTTTTTTTAAGTGTCATTTTTTAGCTATCACTGACAGCAACTTTCAAATACTTGAAAAGATTAGAGGAGTTAAATGTAAAGAGTATTTTAATTGCAGTGACATTTCCTGGGAGATAAAGAAATTGATAGAGAGGAAAGTTAGTTTAAAAAAGTCAGGCCTTTGTAAAAGGATAAAGCCATCACATTATATCACCTTTGGAATGATCTATTTATGATGGAAGCTTTGAATAATAAGTTGTGCCACTGGAGTGCTCATAGGAACCACTTGTAATTTTGTGAATTCCACTTTAAACTGTTAGCTAACTAAGTTCCCTTACTTGTTTCAGGTCAGTACAAATTTATCTTTAATTAGTTGGTTAAAGAAAAACACCCACAGTTGCCCTGCCCTTGAGGTACCCAGAGAAGAGTGAAGGCAGACATATAGATGATTAATCTCAATACTATGTGGGAATGGAGTGATAAAGGTGCTGGGAGCCTAGAGAAAAGCAGGTAGAGGTGGGAGGACAGGTACAGGTAACATATTGGAGGCGGAGGGGGAGAGAAAGTGAGGGCTCTGGACCAAGGATTCTGAAATGCCTTTTTTCTACACTAGAACAATTTATTTCTTATACAGTATTACTTGTCCTTCCACATAAATGGATGAACCCTAATTATATAGTAAATAGGGAAGGTTAAATTCCTCTGTTAAATACGTCATGCCTGTGAACTCCCTAAGAAATGGGCAACAATGATTTTGAAAAGTTTCATCAATCTTTGTTCAAGCAAATAGAACATGCATCTGTCCTTAGGGAATTGTATAAATTACTCAAGAATGATATTTAACCCCCAATTATTTTGGCTTCTATATTTTAATAAATTTTCTACAGAATTATTAAAAAGATAACCACATTTATCCCATGTGACAATCTCTGTTTAAAGATGTAGTTTTAAATGGCAATAATTCTGCCATTTCATATACGAACCTTCCTTTGGTGACATTAGCATACGATTGTGCTGTGTATTTTAAAAATTCACAGACATTATAGCTACCCTGTTGAAGTGGGTATGATGTGTATAAATAGACACATGAATATTTTGATAATCAAAGATGACACTAATGGTGAGGCAATTTTTTTTTGGCCATGGTTGGCTGAAAAGAACAGCTCATGCTCTGAATCCCTTTTACTAACAACTTTCTTGCGTAGATAGTGTAATAAGTGATTCCAGCTGGAGAAAAGGTGAAACCCAGTGAGCTTTTTTGTGCCCTCTTTGATCTAACTTGGCTTACTTTTTAGTTTCTATGTTTTCTATCACTTTTGAAACTGTGAACATTTCAACTCACGCTGCTGTACAGTTTGCATACGAAGATGTTTTAAGCAGGTTCTGAAATCATAAAAAGTAGGGAGGATGCCCAGATGACAACAAGCAGAAAAATTCCTCCTTTAAATAAAAGGCTCCATTCTCATTTGGAAAGCAAAATGTGCTCTCTTAAAAGTAACAGCTGCAAAAAAAGCAGGAAGGCAGAACACACTAATCTAAGTTGTGAAATATGTTTGGGTAGCTTAACAGAGATTTAGCTGTTTCTGAGAAAAAAATCAAAATCTAATTTTAAAATGAAGGTATTTAAAAGCCTGGAGCAAGAGAGCCTTATTGATGGAGTTGGTGAGCAGCCCGGATACAGCCACTTCCCTGCTCTGGCTGGTGGCTCTGTTCTTGCAGCGGGTGGTCTTACGCTGCAGCCCGTGGTCACATGTGTCAGCAGGCACCTGTCTTTTCAGAAAGCAATGGGTGATGAAACAAGGGAATGCCAGAAAGAGTTCATTTCTCTTAAATGATTTTGTCTTTCTTAAAGTTGATTTATACAAATTGATATTTCTTTCTAAAAACAAGGTTCAAAGTTGTTTTTCCTTCCCACATGGAATTGAAACTCTGAACTTAGGATTTCTTTAGGTGTTATATATATTGATCCTCAGGGTGTCCTGAACTTCTCCTAACAGAATAGCAGTAGCATTGAAGGTGCTGTTTCTTTTTAAATGGTATGCCTGATTTCTGAATGAAAGATGTAACGCTCTGTCAGAAATATGTATGTCTTGGGACACTGTTCTCAGGGACTGGACCAATTTCCTAACCTGGAAAGTATCAGCCTCTATACACAGCGTATATTTTTGAGATTGGGGAATATGATGGGTGTGTGTGTGAACTCACTACTGCCACAATAAATAATAACAATGTAAGTTTTGTTATAGACTAATAATAAATCTGGTTTGCTAAAGTATACATTGCAGCTGTGATAGACATGCTAATTTTGTTTTCTACTCTTTGAAGGAAGTTTCTCTGTTCATTTAAAAAAATGGAGGACAGCTATACTCAACACTGTACCACCAATGCTCATGGAAAAAGGGGACAGACCCTAAGGGTGCTGTACTTTCCTATGGACGAGGGAGATCAATTTCTTTTTCTATGAAGGAATGCGTTTGGAGGGAAAAATTCTTCCCATCTATTACCTCTTGCAATATTTTATTTAAACATTTTGGAGCGGTAATCACCTTCTAACATTTATTGCAAATATAAAATATAAATATCTGATATATTTGATTAGTCTCCATTAGTCTATAAAGTCCTAGAAGGCAGGGCCATGTCTGATTTATTTTGGCATGGCTGTCAGTAAGGCATTCAGTACACACATACTGAATGTACCAAATTATGACAACGACCTGGGCTTTCACTTGATTCCTAGATAACAACCTCTTTGTATCAATAGATGTTGACCAACTCATGTATATTCTATGTTATGAAGGGCATTCTATATACTACTGGACATATGCTAACTTCCAGCCATTATATTGTCAATTTTCATTTCCACAGATTTATTGAGCACAAGTGAAGTCAGAGTATCTTGCCCTTAATAAGTTTACACTCTAGAAGGGCATGCAATACAAAGTGTCATGTAAGTTATTTATTTCCTATTGAGACTGATGTTGAAATATTTCTCCACCATGTAAATTAGTAGTCTAGAGAGTAAAATTTATATTTAGAGCTAGTCCAGCTCAATAGTATATATTATTGTCCCCACCCTAGTTTCTAGGGGGAAAGAGAGACCATCCTTACATTTTACCTATACATTTGCTTCTGAAAAAAATCAATATTATAGAACCATGACTTTTACAGTGAGTTGAATGGTCTTATTGCACTGATATTTTTGAAAGGATGAAGAAGACTGTCTGCTCTCTTTTGCTTTAACAAAAGTATCAAATGATTGACCTTTCCATATAGCTGAAGGTTGCCCTTTAATGAAATAAAATGGAATCAAGATAAAGCATAGAAATTGTAGTAGGATTGTTAAAAATGGGCTTCATGTTATACCACTGAGTATATGTTACATAATAACATTGACTGAGCTCTCTCTATGCCCCACATACAATTTTAAACTCTTTACTTGTAGGATCTCATGTAATCCTTACAACATCTCCATTATAGGTATTACCATTCACATTTTACAGATGAGGAAACTGAGACACAGAGAGAGCAATTAACTTGTCCAAGGAAATAGATGGGTTAGCAGATGAGCCAGGAAGATTCCACAGCCCATGGATTTAACTACTACCCATGGGAATCACATGATTTTCTTCTTCACATGAGCAAAATAACTTTTTCTAGAATTAATATAATGTTTTCAGATTATTGGGCTATGTAACGGTTTATGCAGTTCTTTCAAAATATTATGAATCACTTAACTTTCCATTGTTAGAGGAGGTAAGAAGCAGCAAACATGATTCTATCCCTGAGACATCTCTAGAATCTCCCAGTAAGATAAGTGATAACTGATTTCTCGTTTAGATTGAGTCATCACGTGTAAAACTGTATTGTTTCATAATTATTATTCTAGCTGTTTCTGAACCACCTTTCTAGGTTTGAACCCCCTTTCTAGCATCTAAATCCCCTTTCTAGATTTAGAGAAATCCTCATCCTTTTGGGTCTAAGGAAAGACAGATCTCGCCTACTGGTATAGGAATTAAAAAGGTCAGATGCTTGCTTTCCCAGGCCAAGTCACATGACCTAGAATGAACCAATGAGACGTACTCACTTTAGTTTTTGTCCCAAAGAAGTGGGGACGTTGGAGAATTCATTCTGGGGAAAATCAAAGGCAAGATTTAACAGTTATTTTGTTAAATATTTGGCCAAACTAGCTTTTGAGTCCTTAGTACTGTTTCTTACGGTACTGCTGGGCAAGTTATGAAAGCCAGTATTGGGTTACCCATTAGGCAGACCAGGAGTGTGCTTTGGGTACTTGTGAACAGAGGCATCAGAAAGTATTTTGGGAAGAATATTTCAAGCAATATGGTAGTCATCATGATAAAAACTAGAATTTGTATTTCCTTTCATTTTCTTTATAGTCTAGTATTTAACTTTGAATTATATATTGTCATGGTGAGTGTTCAGATAGAGATACACTATTACTGTCTTCATTGGCTCAGCGTCAGACAGCTTTCCCCCTCCTCTTTGAGATGCAAAGCAAACTCCTTCACTCACAACAAATAATGTTTCCGGAAGGAAAGTGGAGGATCTTACACCTACAGACCTAAGGACCAAGATGTATTACCTCTTCCTCTCCTGAAGCCTATTGACTACTGAGCATCCTTTGCTCCTCCTGCAAAGCCAATCCCAGGAGGTGTGGGCAGGTAGGGAGAAGGGAGTTAGAGGAGCATGGCTCTGGCAGCAAGAAGAGGGAGGGAGAAGCAAGAGTGATTGAAGAATGGTCCTTTATGATAGAAAACGTGGAGATTTCAAAGCAAATATTCCAAATTCAGAGAATTACCTACCTTTCAGGTTTTTCTCAAGCTTCCCATTTCTAAGCATTATGTTTGCCAGCCAGTGATTTCTAAGTGTGACAGTAGTATCCACTACGGTTCGATGAGTCCACCTTCTTGTACTAATATTTTCTATTGTATTGATTTGAAATAGCTCTGTTGAAATACAGTATCAGTATTGCTTTTTAAAACATTCTAAGGTATAAGAAGAATTCAGTATATAATTGCCACTTCTAGATAAATTAATTTTGTAATTTAAGAAAAAAAAAAAAGAGCTTTCCGGTTTCTAGGGAAATTGAGTATAAATCCACCACTCCAAAATTGTCTGAGAACTGTGGTAGCTCTTTGAAGATTTTAAGCTCCTCTAGGGCTAGGTTTATGCAGTTTTATTTGTTTCCTAGGTACTTTGCCCAGGGTTGGACAAACAGATAAGCTTCTTAACTGGTGGATTTAATTGACTATCTGTTCACATTTGAGGTGGTAACCTGGGGTTTAGTGAAAAATTTTGAGGATAGGCAAGTACTAGAAGGAAAAAGAAGATTAATAAAGATGAAGTAACTTTTTTCTTTTTAACATCTTTATTGGAGTATAAGTGCTTTACAATGGTGTGTTAGTTTCTGCTTTATAACAAAGTGAATCAGTTATACATATACATATGTTCCCATATCTCTTCCCTCTTGTGTCTCCCTTCTTCCCACCCTCCCTCAAAGATGAAGTAACTTTGATACTTTGGCATTATTCACATTTGTCTTCTCTCTCTCTCAGATATATATACATATGTATGTGTATGTATACACACACCTTACACATATTTATGTATATTATGTATTTTTGGACAGGAAGTCATTCATGAGAGTACCGATGTTGGACTCAGGATACATATATTCTGACTCTAAAATGGTAACATATTGTGTGCACAATATATTATAGCTCCTTCCATTTTTTTTCTTGATTTCTAGAACTTTCTTCAAGCCCAAAATAACCTTGACCTTTCTCACTACAGATGGTTGTACTTAGGGACACTGGCAGTGAACTTGGGGATACTGGTTTCAAATGTCACCTCTGTAGAGAAAAGGAGGAAGGTTCCAAAAGAAGAATGAGTGTCCTACAGTCCTTTAAAACTTGAACAATTGACATATCATGACAAATCCTTCCAGATGTTTTTAATTTCTAAAAATACATGGGTTTATACCACAAAGATATTTAAAAGATACCAAAGGGTTGACCTCTTCAGGGACAGTCATTCTTTTTTTTTTTTTTAACATCTTTATTAGAGTATAATTGCTTTACAATGGTGTGTTAGTTTCTGCTTTATAACAAAGTGAATCAGCTATACATATACTTATGTCCCCATATCTCCTCCCTCTTGCGTCTCCCTCCCACCCTCCCTATCTCACCCTTCTAGGTGGTCACAAAGCACCGAGCTGATCTCCCTGTGCTATGCGGCTGCTTCCCACTAGCTATCTACCTTACATTTGGTGGTGTATATATGAGGGACAGTCATTCTTTTAGGCACTTGTGACACTTCAGTTGATGTTTTATGCATAGGAAAATATTCATAAATATTATATATATTTACTGAAATGGGAATATACTATATACATCTTTATGCAGATATTTTTTCCACTTAACTTTTCTTGAAACCTGTTTCATTTCAGTTCATAAAGACGTGCCTCATTTTTTCTCACCATCCTCGCTGGAGGTTGCATTTTTATCCCACTGTACAGACTTTCAATACCTTATTTAACTGGTATCCCATTCATGGACATCTTAGTGGTTTTTTTTTTTTTTTTTTTGCGGTACGCGGGCCTCTCACTGTGTGGCCTCTCCTGTTGCGGAGCACAGGCTCCGGACGCGCAGGCTCAGCGGCCATGGCTCATGGGCCCAGCCGCTCCGCAGCATGTGGGATCCTCCTGGACCGGGGCACGAACCCGTGTCCCCTGCATCGGCAGGCGGACTCTCAACCACTGCGCCACCAGGGAAGCCCAGTGGTTTCATTTTTGCTATACAAAATATACTGCAGTGAATGTCCTCACATGTACACCTTTTCACATAGTGCGAGTTTATCTCACAAAGAAATTCTGGAGGTGGAATTGCTGGGGAAAAAGTCTTAGGTATGAACATTTTGATTGGCATTGCCACATTTCTCTCTCTCTTAGTTTTGCCAGTTTACTCTGATGCAACAGCAAGCACTCAGAGTCACCATGTTGCACAACCCCAGAGGGGTACTATCATGACTCTTCACGTGACGGTACATATGGGTGGACCTGTGCTCTGTCTGCAGCTATTTCTGGCCCTGCCTGATGCTAGCTCATTGGTCTCGGTAGTTGTTCCAGAGTATGGGCTATTCAACTTTAGATGGAGAAGATGGACGGATGGAGTTTTTGGATTCCCTTCAGGCAACATTTACGATTATGCACCATTGCAGAAGGAAGTTGTGCGAATAAAAAGAGACCAGTTAAATATGTGGGGTTAATGGTACACTGAAAACTCAATGCTTATCTCTGTATTTGGAATAGAATATATGAGCCTTTATCCAAGTGAACCCAGGATTCATTTACCAACATGCATTCGTATAAGAACTTCACGAAGGATGTTAAGAAGATCAGATCACGAAACGTAGAGGTCTGCTGAGTTTTTAAATCTGGCTTGCTTCATTTTAGACACCAAACGTATGGCCATAGCTAATTATATGCCTAAATGCTATTGCATTTCAAAACCATTGATATTACTCTAAAGGACCTCAGAGGCAATGGTAATAAGAGATGTGGTTAGAAAGACAGGAGATGTAAAGTGAAACTCTGACCTTTAGAAAGAACTGCTGTAAACTTTGAAAAAATCAATTTGTTAACAATGATATTTAAGTTTCCTCTTTTGTGTGTCAATATATAGCAACATATTTGCATATATGTCGGTATGTATATGTATGTGTGTATATATATCTTTCAAATATAAACACAGAGGTGTGCTGAAGCCAGGTCATCCTAGGCCATAAGAGCCAATTGTTAACTTTCCAGACATTTTGTGAGGAGTATTAAGTACTGTGGAGTATTTATACCACAGAAATTGGCAAACTCTAAAAATCGGGGCCTTAATTCCTAGAAAGCTGGTTGTTTCACATTTACCAGTGTACATATGTATGTATAATTGATACTCTGTCCAAGATGATGAAACCTTCAGACCTATGACAAGGCCATTTGTTTACCATGTCTGATTTCCAGTAAGCAGGAAAAAGTAGAAATTAGTTCTGTTGTATTTTTCTTAACAAAACCTTAGTAATGTGCTATGGATTACTGTTACTTTTTATAAGTACAAATAATGTACTTATAAATGGTACAAATAATGTACTTATAAATGGTACAAATATGTACCATTTTAGTTTCCTTTTCATTTGTGTATAATTTCTGGTTGCTTTTAAATGTTTTCATACCAAAGGAAGCTTTTGCAAATAATACATTATAGACATACTCTTTGCATGATTTACCATGGTGGGAGCTCACAACTGTAACAAGCCAAAAGGTCCCCTAATATTTGATCCCAGGGATCAGGAAAACTGGCAGAAGGGCTGCTATGAAATGAAAGAAACACTTTAAAGTCGAAAGGATGGTTGGAATTCCTGTGATGCAGTCCCTCTAATATAAATAGAAGGAAGAATGGGAATTAATGCTATTGGGAGTCATACGAGTTTGTATTTGAATTGCCCTGGTCCAACATAGCCCAGGTTTTAAGTGCTTTGAGTGTGAATATGGAAGCTGATGGCTTTAGGGCATGCAAATAAGTAACCTGTAGAGGTTGTGTTGTTAATTTTTTGCCTCACTGTTGAAATAGGAAAGAATGGCTGTTATCCAGTCAAATACAGGTAATGTTAATAACTTGATCAGAATTTAAGATGATTAAATGTCAGTTAGGGCTCTGCTGATAAATATCATTTATGGAAGGCAGAAGTAATAGACAGTTGTATATAGCCTTGTGGGTTTTGCCATTCTATAAGTAATAAAATGTGATTTATTATTCTGTACTCTGTCATGTATTACTCAAGAGGCACAAAGAAATGATTACTTAGAAATCCTGCATAAAAATGAACTGAGAGGCTTATGTTTTCTGGCTGCAAAAGAGATTATAAGAAGACTGTGACACTGACACCTATTTTAGTTTGTTACTTACTGATAGATAAAGAAAATAACTTGTAAAACCCCAATTAAGCAGGAGTGGTGATACTTTACTAATAATGAAAGCCAGCTGTGCTAGTTTCTTTTAATAGCAATATTATACTATTCAAATGTAGAGGTTTGCATGTTTGGCCTTTGAAAATTTGAAGAAGACTTGTTTCGTAGGGTCCTGATGAATTCGTATTTGTTACAACCTATTTCATTCCAGTTTTAAGAATGAAAATTTTTAAGAATGTGATTTTCTCTGAGATGGAAATTTAAGATTGGACTCCACGGGTTCTTCCAAGAAGATAAGAGGTCAGATCATTGAAGGCTTTGCAGTTTCCACCTTGAGCTCTTAGATCACTCATTTAGTGTTTTCAACAGACTTTTTCAACCAGGTGAATTTTTTAATATTGACTCCAGTTTTTCATGAAGTGATTCATGCCAGTTTTCCTCTTCCATCATTTTATTCAGATGATTCTTTTTGCAAAATCTCTTTATATAGGCATACCTGGAAGATATTGCCGGTTCAGTTCCAGACCACCCAATAAAGTGAATATCGCAATAAAGCAATTTACGTCAACTTTTTGGTTTCCCAGTGCAAATAAAAGTTATGTTTATGCTATACTGTAGTCTTTTAAGTGTGTAATAGCATTATGTCTAAAAAAACAATGTACATACCTTAATTAAAAACACTTTGCTAGAAAATGCTAACCATCATCTGACAATGCAGGGTTACCACAAACCTTCAATTTGTTAGAAACATAGTATCTGGAAAGTGCAGTAAAGCAAAGCACAATTAAATGAGGTATGCCTGTATATTTGCAGATTCATATAAAGTTACATCTACTCTTTTGTTTTCTAGGCTAATAACTCCAATTCCTACACACTTGTCTTTGATTTTTTAAAAATTTCTCAATGATCTAATGAAAACACTTTGCGAATTGTAAAGAACTACAAGAATGTATAATATTATTTTCAATCACTATAACTGTTACTCAATGCTGGACTTCAAAATTTTAGGAGTAAAACCTTTTGTGTGGTCTTTGGAATTTGGAGAAGCCTAAATAACATTAAAACAGTATCCACTGTTTTCTTTTAAAAGCCAAATGTGACCTGGACAAATTAATAGTTTATTAGATTATGCACCTAAATTGTCATCAGCTTGTTGAGTCAAGGGTTTTTAGATATGTCTAGGGATAGAATTTTTATGTAACAGATGAAAAAGTAGAAAAGAATGGATGCACTTATAAATTTATTTTATTTATTTACTTTTGGCTCTGTTGGGTCTTTGTTGCTGCATGCAGGCTTTCTCTAGTTGCGGCGAGCGGGGCTACTCTTCGTTGTGGTGTGCAGGCTTCTCATTGCGGTGGCTTCTCTTGTTGCAGAGCATGGGCTCTAGGTGCGTGGGCTTCAGTGGTTGTGGCACGCCTGCTCAGTAGTTGTGGCTCGGGGGCTCTGGAGCGCAGGCTCCGTAGTTGTGGTGCATGGGCTTAATTTCTCCGCGGCATGTGGGATTTTCCTGGACCAGGGCTTGAACGCGTGTCCCCTGCTTGGCAGATGGATTCTTAATACTACGCCACAAGGGAAGTCCCAGAATGGATGCACTTAGATTAGCAGGCATTCAACTCTGGAGGAAGAATGCATTGTCACAGCTCTCTCTGTAGAGATATGTGTTGTTAAGCACGTTTTTTTTTTGTGCTTGTTGGTAAGACTGACTGAAATACTGTTTTACTTTATTCAGTCATTCTTTGTAACCTTAGTAACTAGCCCCTTAATTTAGATTGTATTCATTTTGACCTAAAAATAAGTGATCTATATTTGCATAGCTTTCTCAGGGCTCATTTTTAGCATGTTTTGCATCTTAAAAGGTGTTTTAAAGTGGGTTATGTGCACTTCTGTAGGAAAAAAGCATATGAGAGGATTATTTGAACAATGCATTCATACATTGTTCTACATACACTGAGACTCCCCCGGACAGCCGGTAGGTAGTTCATAGAAGGTAGATTCTACAATGCCACGTGCCCAAGGCTGTTTCTGCCCGTATATTTGCAGGTATGTTGACCTGTATCAAACACTCTTCCAAGTTCATATGGACAATCTGCAAAGTAGAGCTGTCGAGATAAGTCTTGGGTGAATTTCCATTTAGAATATTAAAATCTGAATATTAGGGTCCTCAGTCAGTGAGAAAACCTACATACAGTATGCTAGACACTACTTTAGGTGCTTGGGGACAGAGCCATGAACAGGCAAGCAGGGTTCCTGCCTACAAGGAGGTGTGGTGGGAATGACGAGGGTGGATGCAGCATTTCTAGCTACATGAAGACCAATTCTATATGGAAGCAGTGGAATGCCCCATCTACTAAGCATTTTGGCTATCTTTGTGTCAGTGCCATTTGCTGCAGCCAGGTCAGTCTTATTTGGAAGCACGTGAGTATGAAGTTGCTTGGGAAGGTTAGCTCACTGAAGCCAGAGAGGTCTTCTCAAAATGGCACTCCTCTAGTTCAAGCACTGCAGTGTCTTGTGCTGCTTCTAGAGTGAAGACTTAATTGCTTAACATGGCACCCAAGACACTTGTTGTCTAGTGCTCTCCACTACCAGCACATTGACCTGAAGTCAGGTTCTCTCCAGGACTCACCTGCTCTCTTCTCTGCCTGCGCCCACTCAACAAATGACCTCCTGTGCATCCTTCAGATTTCAGCCCAGGCCTCATGCCCTTGGGAAGCCTGCCTTGAGCTCCTTGCCAAGGTCAGACCCTCTTCCTTCCCGCTTCTAATGTCTTTGGGGAGTACTTGTAACAGTTGTCATAATCAAACTTAGTGGAAACAAATAAGACGATGGTTATTAAATTTATGTAACATATAGAATAAGTTAATTTTTTACTCATGGAAAGAGAGAAATAGTAGGTTGAGGAAAGGTTTAGAATTCAGTATTTTACCCTAGAGAGATGTTTTTTGCTAGCAATATTATTTTCTGAGTGATTGTGTACTTGATGAGTAATGGGAAGCATGTCACAAATTTGGAAATAATCTCATAGAGTATTGACTTAGGGTTCTATCAGTGAAAAAATTATACAATTAAATTTTGATTTATTAAGACAGATGTATTGATATAAAGCCTATACTTTTAGAAATGAGTTTCCACATGACATTTATTTCTCATTCTATCAGTTGGAAATTTGAGTATTGATTTCTACTTTTGTATTCATCAGTGTAATGAATATTGATTGTTATAAAATATCCCACTGACATTTTATAGTCCTAGAGTACCTTATAAATAAACAAGTAAATTAAGGCCTATGTAATTCTATTATCATGTGTTTCTCTCTTCCTTCCTCCCTTCTTTTTTTTTTGGTACACGGGCCTCTCACTGTTGTGGCCTCTTCCGTTGCGGAGCACAGGCTCCGGACGCGCAGGCTCAGCGGCCATGGCTCACGGGCCCAGCCGCTCCGCGGCATGTGGGATCTTCCCGGACCGGGGCACGAACCCGTGTACCCTGCATCGGCAGGCAGACTCTCAACCACTGCGCCACCAGGGAAGCCCCATCCTCCCTTCTTTTTCTTCCTTCTTTTCTGTCTTTATTTTCCTCTTTTTCAATTAAATATGTCTAACATGAACACAAGGCCAATATATAGAAGTATATAGTGTACATATTCTTTACCACACCAGAGGTGTGGGTAAATGTTAAAAGTCCCCATGGCTACCTGCAATCTCAAGTTTCTTCTCAATTAATGTTTCCCATCAGAGTTTTTCTGAGGGTTTACACATATGAGTAAACACACAGACAATATTATATGTGTATCTTTATAGATATGTAGATAACATTTATAGCATGTCTGGGGATTGGATAGTATGCATTGTAAACCACTATGCTTTTTTAACTCCACTTAACAAAGAATTAAAAATCATTTTGGGGCTTCCCTGGTGGCGCAGTTGTTGAGAGTCCGCCTGCCTATGCAGGGGACACGGGTTCGTGCCCCGGTCCGGGAAGATCCCACATGCCGCGGAGCGGCTGGGCCTGTGAGCCATGGCTGCTGAGCCTGTGCGTCCGGAGCCTGGGCTCCACAACGGGAGAGGCCACAACAGTGAGAGGCCCGCGTACCGCAAAAAAAAAAAAAAAAAAAAATCATTTTGTTTCTGTATACCTGTAATATTTTTCCTTCCTCTTCTCTATAAATTACCTTTCAAATTCAAAATACTTTCAAGTTCTCAAAATTCTCATGCCAGCCCTTCCAGAATCCCTCACCCAGAACCCCCTTCTGCCTTGACCATCTCCATATAGTTTGAATTTCTATCGTAGCATCTTTGCATTTGTCATCTTTTAAAATTTGTGTGTTTGTTTCCCTCAAAAATGGAGTAAAATCCCAGGGGACATTCCCCCCAGTGTCTTATATAAATTTGGAGGCTTTAGAGAGTCAAAACTAACACTCCCTTTCCTTTGCTTCCATGGTTTCAGACCAAATGAGAAACAGTAGAGAGAACACAGATAAACGGAGATTAAAGTGACAAATGGAGATTAAAGCTGATTGTAAATCAGCATTTAGATCTTAGGTCAAAAGAGCTTGCTGCCAATTCCCAGCAGAATTTAATAGACTTGCCCCTGTAGTTAATGGCACATCTGGACAACTGGAGGCCTCTGCCGTTTTCCCTCTGGGCAAAACTGAACAGAAAGCAGATTCATTCAAGGGAAAAGCGAGAGTTTGTAGTGCAAGATGGATTCCTTCTCCATCATTCACTGGTTGTGATAATAC
Source organism: Orcinus orca (assembly GCF_937001465.1). NCBI lineage: Eukaryota > Metazoa > Chordata > Mammalia > Artiodactyla > Delphinidae > Orcinus > Orcinus orca. The sequence continues at coordinate 16,278,741 of NC_064576.1, read as the reverse complement.
TTCTTCCCTGGGTAGTTGTGCTCAAGGGGTCAGGAGAGGCCTGGAGTGTGGAAACTTTAGTGCTAGAGGGGAGAAAGTTGGACTCACACTGTAGACCTTGAATCACTCTATGTTACCTTCTGTTTTACTCAATTTTTAACTCAGTTAAGTTAGGTGAAATTGATTTAATGATCAAATCGGTTTGTCTCCCCGTCTCACCTGTTCTCCCCTAAGACAACGAAGGTATTGTCTGGAAAACACTGATTAATAACTTTCTTCTTCTGGAACAGCTGAAGCTTAAGGTAAACGTAGTCAGAAATATTTGATCTAAAAATTACAATCCAGATAATTCCTAAAGCCGTTGATAAAATGGAGGTTTGATATGCATCAAATTAAACCTCTGACACAGGGCTCTGAAAGTAAACATACGACTGGAAATTGATCAGTACAAGTAAGCAATATAAGCAATGGTTAGAATTCATAATGCAATTAATTCTAATTTTGATATGACAATTTCCTGTGTTTTCAGAGTACTTTAACATACAAATATTGTATCCCAAATTAGGGTCTTAACCTGAGACTGCATGAAAGACTAAGGGAAAAACGTGCTATAGGGAATTAGTAAGGATGGTGTTAGACACTGGAGAGATTTAATCACAAGATCACATATTCACAGGTTTTGATTGTTCAAACCTTCTGAATTTAAGCACTTAATCAGGCAAAATATTGAGGAATATTACACATCCTGCTTTCCAACTGCAAGCCTCTTCTGATTAGAGACTAACCTGTCTGCCAACTCTGACATGTTGCAAACAGATGCAGTAATACATTGAAGCTGTTTTCATCTCGACAGGGGAGACTGTTTTAAAGTTCTTAATGGTTATTTTTCTAAAAATGGTTCATTTAAGAACTTAATTGGGTACATGAAATGGTTTCTTCTGCCATTGATCCTAGTATGTGCACATTTGCAACGTGTGCCAAAGGCTCTTTTTGTTTTCAACGTTATATAATTTTATGAGGCATAGAAATGAGAAGAGAGCTTCATTCTTTAGACACTCTGTTTGACTAGATAGCAAAGAGGAAGTCAACAGACCTCAAACATGATACAAGTGGGAACACAGGATTCAGCTGGTATATTGGTTTGCTAGGGCGGGCTTCTGTCGCAAAATACCACAGACTGGGTGGTGTATGCAACAGAAATGTGTTTCCTCACTGTTCTGGAGTTTGGAAGTCCATGATCGAGGGGTGGGCAGATTTGGTTTCTTCTAAGGCCTTGCTCCTTGGCTTGCAGACGGCCACCTTCTCACTGTGTCCTCACTTGCGTGCATCCCTAGTGTCTCTCTCTGTGTCCAAATTTCCTCTTCTTATAAGGATACCCTTCGTATTGGATTAAGGTCAACCCTACTGACCACATTTTAACTTAATCACCTTTCTAAAGGGCCTGTCTCCAGATATGGTCACATTCTGAGGTACTAGGGGTTAGTGCTTTAAACATATGAGTTTTTCTGGAGGGGAACAATCCAGCTCATTAACAGACAGGACCTTTTTTAAGTACTCAATAATGATCAAGGTGAAAACACTTACCTTTAGCCAAGCAAGAGCCAAGGATGGTCCTGGAGCCCCGGGTGAGGGAATATGAGGAAGTGAGTGCTCAAGTTTCTTCCTGACACCAGAGGTAACTCTCTGCTTAAGCTTTCTCATTCTGGGTTGTGAAAAGTCAAACTCATTAGGGTCCATTTTATCATTGATGCAGGAGACCTTTATACCCTGGGGTTGGTCAGGAGCATACAATTTAAAAAGATGCCTGAAGCTTTGGCCTTTTCAACAGCAAATTTATTGACATTCTTGCTTTGAGACCTTGAATTCAGAGAGTATGCAGTGTGTGATGGTAATGGAGAAGGATGTTATAGGATGAGATTCTCTAGAATGGATGGAGGAAGGGTACGCTGGCCACAGAAATGCCTGGATGTCAGGGCTCCTCTGAAGAGGGGTATATATAGGGTGGCAGTGACCAGCTCATGGAGCTCAGGACTGAAGATTGACCATGGTGCCAGCTCTTATACCTTCCGTGGGAGAACCTGGGAAGAGGAGTGGGAGGCCTGGGAAATCCTCAGTCCCTGGGCAGGGATTCTATTGTCATATAACAGAGCGCTGTCCGCTCTGCAACTTCTTGGACAAGGTTGTTCTTGTTTCTTTCCAGCTTATCTTTTTTTCCTGCTAGTCTCTTCAGTGGTTTGCAAAGAAGACTTTCTATGTTATGGGACTTATATTCTGCCGCATACAAATAACATCCACCATTTCAACATTTTTAAGCAATAAAGATGATAATCAATGCTTCCAGAATACTCATAACCATGCTCATTACATGGTTCTGTGACTGGAGAGAAGAGAAACCCAGGGAGGGAAATTTTCCCCCAAAAGTCTCTCCCCATGACATCTCCTGTAACCTTTTACTGTATGCAACCCTATACAGCCTCTAAATACATACTTTTTTTTGTTAATCATTAGTTGAATTATGATACTTTGCAAAGGTTGCCACATAATTTTACTGTGAGTAAAGGAATTCACAAATAAAATACAGTAGTGCAGTGAAAAGAAGGCCTGGTTTTTAGTGCTGGTGTTGCAAGTAATAGCCTGGTGACCATTAGCAAGTCACTTCATCTCCCTCTGTCTCAGCATCCCATTTATAAAATGATGAAGATGGGATCTGCCAGCCTAATTAAGAGTTGTAAGGATCAAGTGAAATAATATCAAGGAAAAGGCTTTATAAACTGTCAGGCACTATACAAATAGAAATGATGAATGCTGGTAGCGAATTGTGAAATTATACTGGAGGCATTAAAAGCTTATAATAAATGCTTTCACTTCTCAGAAATCTTGTCTATTCAGAGTAAACTAAAGTATCTTTATTATAACCCAATTCCTCAAATCCCAATCTGAGCTTGAACTTGAAATGTTCAGAGATTCCTAAAACCTAAAAAATGAGTTTTAGCTACACTGTGGAAGCATATATTAAGACTACGGTTAAAATTTTTTTTTTTTCTTAACATTTACTTTTTGGATTGTCTTTCACCTTTTTTTTAAAGAAAAAATTTTCAATTGTGTGTTTTATTGAGAAATTTTTGTAAGTATTTGCAAATATCTTTGCAAAGTACTGTAAACCTCCTAAGGGCAGGAATCAGGAATCTCTTTTGTCTTTGTTTCCCCAGCAGTTGGCAAGTTCAGTGACTAAAGCTCAACAGAAGCCCTTGTGGAATAAATTGAGACTAGGGAATGTTTCTTTTATTCACATTAAGGGTTTTCATGTTTACTTTCCTAACATAATATTAGAGTTCAGCCCCTTGATGCTGTGCTCTTCACTTTTTAATCACACTCATTAGTTTGAAAATAAATTTATATTATGTCCCAGTGAATTAAATCTTTTCCTTCAATACTGTAGTTCCTGGGTAGAGCATATTGATATTGTAATAATGTTTCCAAAAGTTAGGAAGTGCCACAATGATTCAGTTTCACTGTATGAGCTGAATAGGGACATATTTTTAAAAAATGTTTATTTTTAATTGTGGTTTCAATCACATAACATTGTTTTCCATCTTAAACATTTTTAAGTGTATAGTTCAGTAGTGTTAGGTATATTCACATAGCTGTACAATAGACCTCTAGAACTTTTTCATCTTGTAAAACTCAAATTCTATGCCTATTAAACACTAGTTTCCCCTCCCTTCTACATTCTGTTTCTGTGATTTTTGACTACTTCAGATACTTCATAGACAAATATTTTTTAAAAGATGTATTGATATATTTGTTTTTATTTCTGCTTTTATTTATGTCTATCAAAAATAGATAGGAAGTCTGGATCACATAATACTAAGTGATATTTTCATTTTGATTCATATACAACCAAACCAGGTACTAATTTTCTTAAGGATCAGGAATTTTGCCTTGCTAAAGGTAAACAGTAAAACCGTGAGAGCGAATGAAAAGGTTTTCTATAATTTGTAAAGCAGTAGGTACTTTACTGAATCAAACTAGGTTTAGGTAAGGAAAGAAGCAATATGATATATTTTTAAAAAGTGCCTCTTATTAAAGACCGATTTTAATTTGAAAACTCATTCTTTTCTAAGATGATTGTAGAGACCATGTCACTTCTGCAGTGAAGAATGGTCTCATTACATCAGTGGTCCTCAAACTTGAGTGTGTATCAGCATCACCTGGAGAGCTTCTTGATCCAGATTGCTGGGCCAGACCTCCAGAGCTGCTGATTCACTAGGTTAGGAGAGAAACCTGAGGATTTGCATTTTTTTTTTTTTTTTCCTGCGGTCGCGGGCCCCTCACTGCTGTGGCCTCTCCCCTTGCGGAGCAGGCTCCGGACGCGCAGGCCCAGCGGCCATGGCTCATGGGCCCAGCCGCTCCGCGGCACGTGGGATCTTCCCGGACCGGGGCACGAACCCGTGTCCTCTGCATCGGCAGGCGGACTCTCCACCACTGCGCCACCAGGGAAGCCCCAGGATTTGCATTTTTAACTAGTTCCCAGGCGATGCTGATGATGCTTTGGGCCCGAGGACCACCCTTTGAGAACTGTTGGTCTGGGGCAGCGGTCCCCAGGATACTCTTCAAGGTAGTTAGAGATAGTTTGTTAAGGCCTATCCAGTGGGTTTAGAAATCACCTTGTAAGGAGTCACTGTTCCGTTTGTATATGAAAGACTCCTTGTGATACTGCCTTAAAATAGCCTCTTTAACCTTGTTTCCTGTATTTCCTAAAATTTCATAAATTCACTTGATTACAGAACCATTTTTTACTAACATCTATTACCTTTTGAGGGATCCTCATATTCTACTGTGTAGCTTAAAAAAGTGCTCTTTAGGATAAAGAATTAGTCAAGTATAAGGTTTCAACGTTATGGTTGAGAGTATAGGGTTATAAAATTCATGGTGAGGGGCTTCCCTGGTGGCGCAGTGGTTGAGAGTCCGCCTGCCGATTCAGGGGACACGGGTTCGTGCACCGGTCCGGGAAGCCACATGCCGCGGAGCGGCTGGGCCCGTGAGCCATGGCCGCTGAGCCTGCGCGTCCGGAGCCTGTGCTCCGCAGCGGGAGAGACCACAGCAGTGAGAGGCCTGCGTACCGCAAAAAAAAAAAAAAAAAAAATTCATGGTGAGGCAGGGCAATGGGTAGTTCATCTCTCTTCCTTACCTTTAAAATGATTGAACTCCATTTCCTAATGTAGAGAGGAATAGAAAGGATTTGTTGACTCAAGCACTTTAAGTTTCTTCAGAGATAGTAAATAAAGGAAATAAAAACTTTGCTTCCTTTATCCCAGTGCTTGAGGTTTGTAATTGAAAAGTTCTATCAGTATCTTAAATGAATTGTCTAACTTTCAGTTATGATCTGTGTACATTTCACAATAATAGATACACACAAGTTGGTTGAATGTATGAATATTGAGGCAGGCCCGGTTGCAAGAATTGGGAAGCATAATGCTACCTGTTTGAGCCTGAAATGCACCAGGCGGCCTGCTTTGGAGGGTAGTGCCAAGCTAGTGATTAAAAAGCATCTGCGGTTATCCTGTGATTCACCTGAATGCGTCTTTTCACTCCTGTGTCTGAGGTGAGATTTTTGCACGTGGTTATCATCCTTCAGAGTCCTCAGGCTCTCACGCAGAAGGATCAGAACAAAGCATTCTCTCTAGGAAGTGTAAAGAAGTCTCCCACTTCCTGTTCCTGCTGCCAAGAATGGGCCTAGACCTATGTTAATTCCCTAAGTAAATTTAGCTTTGCAAACATCCCATTCCTTGTATGCATGTGATAATCTCCTGTCTGTGGATTTTTTAACCACTTCTTAAATTTTTTTTAAAATTTTTATCTAGGGCCAAATAATGTAACTGGCCCAGAACTATAAGAGTTTCTGCAAAGATGCAATGTAAATAAAAATGAAGAATGGTGACACCTAACATGACACATTCGTTATCCCCCCACTTTTCTCTTTTTGGAATTTATACATCGCACATGGATATATTACGTTTGAATATGATGTACATGGGTAGACACAAAATAAATATATACTGAAATACATACTGAATTAAATGTATACCTAATATATATGTTATTTTCATATTGTGCTGAATGCCTAACATGATATAACCTGTTCATTGCCGCAAACCAGGTGGGCTCCGTAAGGGAGTGCCCAGGAAAGGGTGCTTTACACATGTGGCCGAGCAAATTCTCACAGGCAGTTGTTGTTACTCTCATTTTAACATGTAAGGAGATCCAGAAAGACTGCATAACTTGTCTACGGTCATACAGCCCATAAGCGGTGAGAACAGGTTTTGAACCAGAATTTGGCCTCCCAATTCCACATCACATTCCCTCTTATTAAGTGGAAAGGAGGCCAGAGTACAAAAGCCTAGAATGAGGCTTATCTGGAAAACAGACATAAGTTTTGAAAGCTCCTCTCTAATTGAAAGGAATTATTAAAATGTATAAGAAATAATCCCAAATAATTGTAACACCTGTGTTAAATCTTATTGTACTAACTACTGAGGTTAGTTCGTCAAGAAAGCACTTTAAATGAAAAATCTTCAATAGTCAGTACTTTGAAACCACTGACTTAGAAAATTTTGATATTCAGTACATAGACCAAAAAAAAGAAAAGAAAAAGGGTGAACACTGCATTGCATTTGTTATATATTTATTTCTTGATGCCAATGCCATTATGGTACCCTTAAACTTAAAAAAGAATAAGGAACTGACTGTGTTCATGTATTCAAAACAGTATTAATTCTGACTCTTATTTTTCCTTTGCATTGGGTATCATATAGTTACAGTCATTTTAAGCCCCTAGTACATCCTTCATATGAAAACACTGAAGTGTGAGTGAATGGTAGAAATAGTGTTTGAAAAATGGTGATCTATCAAACCATAGATCATACTTCAAGCAATGAAATAAAAGCTATTTCCATTGTAAGTTTCAGATATTATAAAAGGAAGTAACCTCATCTTTCAGAAGAAATGGTAAGAAATCTGGTAACCCTTGGGGACAAATGTGATTTTCTAAGTGGTTAAGCTAGTAAATTCACCCACTCTGCTACCTCGCTCCTACAGAGTTACCTAGGAATTAGTTCTTCGTTTGAAGACCTTTCTTTGTTTGCTGCTCTCTTTTTCTCACCACAGAAAGGAGGAGATCAGATGTCATTTGTTTCGTTCCTCAGTCATCACTCCTCAAGGTAGCTCCTGTTGGCCTGTGGAAACGTTGACCCTTTTGTAGAGTGATTACTCCAGGAACTGTACGAGGCAAGATTGGGGAAATGCTGCCCATGGAAAGAAAACAGAGCACGGTGTCAGTGGTCTGCGTCCTGGCCTCACTCTGTCCCACATCTTCTCACACCCTGTAGGCTCTCCTTGTCGTACATGACTACTGTTCTGTTCTTTCACATTTGAAAATGTGAACAGTCTGGTGGTTCTCATCACTCGCTGGTGTGAGTGACTGTTCTTGAAGCATTAGCTTAGTCCACATCAGCCAGTGAGCTCTAGCGCTCATTTCAGTGAAACCAATTCTAAATTTCCTGTTACTTTCTTCACTTTGCCTGGAAAGTGAAGAAAGTAACAGTGTGGGATTAGAGGGCCCATGGTTCCTCTTGGGTGGGTGCCGGAATGGAAAGGTAGTCAGATGAGTTATGTAGAGCCAATTTAGCCTTTGATTTTTATACTTTGATATGTGTACTAATATAGTCACCCTGAGTGAGATAGAATTAGTAATAAGTGATAATATTTACCATGAAGTTTTTTTGAATCAAGCATTTACTAGGAAATTTTTATAGCCTCTGACAGTAGAAGTTTACAATATATTGTTTAAAGGGATCTAGGTACAATAAAATAAAGAAATATTTTTACGCTGTTTTATCTAGGACAATCAGATTTTTGAATTTTTTTGAGGAAGAGTGAAAGAAACAAAAATCCCTATCGGAATAGGGCCATCCCGTTCCCTTGAGCTGAGGAGAAAAAGCCATGAATTTTCTGTGAAAATTATCCTCAGCATGTGGGAAAAGTTCTTAACTCAGGGGAATGTATCAGAATCATTTTGGGAAATTTTCAAACCAAAAGCACTCATCTTCCATTCCCAGATTCTGATACCCCCTGAGACTATCAGAGTCTATGGAGAAAGGGGCTGGTTGTGTTGTATGAAAAATTTTTCTGATGGTTCTGAGTCCCCATCCCTTCCACCTCAGTTGATCTAACTCATGGGTTAGAGTGAAAAAACTTTCCTGTCAATTTTCTCTCTGGATTGTCTCCTTAAATATAAGAAGAACAGACTGACTAGGGAGATGAATTTTTGCTAAACAGAAGGAGTATTTTTATTTTAAAGTTATAACATAGTTTAAAGAGTAAAATATTTTACACAGAAAAATCGCCTGCTGCCATTCCTATATCTCCTTCCGCAGAGGTAATCACTTTAATTTTTTTTTGGTGATTAATTTTAAAATTTTAGATATGTTGAATTGGTTGCCCACTATGGTGGAAGAGAATTTGGCACTATTTTTTCCCAATGTTATTTATCTCTAATTAGCTCCAAACTAGGAAGGTTTTTGTTGTTGTTTTGTTTTTCTGATAGAAAATAAGCTAAAATAGAGAGGAAAGTGAGATCTTGAGATTGAGAAAAACAAAATGTTAGGAAAGGTCACACAAGGTGGCCTCAATTTTCTCAAGAAAATAAAGTATGGGTTAATCTTCTAGGGTTGAGCTGCTATCAGCTGCTATCAGTAATTCGTTAGAGAGTTAGATAAACAGAAGCATTGCTGTAGACCAATGAAGAATGACTAGCTGATATGAATAGAAATACAGTGGATTCATTTGGAAGGATGGAATGTTACTTTTCATTATCTTCAAAGAATGAAAGAAAACAGTAAAAAGCTGAAAGGGAGAGGTCAATAGTTTATTGCATGTGAGAAATTACATGTGTGGTCTCTGTTCTGTTACATGTGACCGTGGGTAGATAATCCCAAACTGTAGGTAATAAAAAACTTTAAAACATATTTAATTTGATATTTTATATACATCTTCATATGTTTGGATAACTATGAACGCTGCTATTACATTTATCCACTTTCTGATATTTCCTTTCATTTGATTAATATTTAATTGGTATTCCTAATGCCTATAACAAATTGGAGGAAGTCCGTAGCTCAGCAAATAGGTTGCAGAACGCCCACCTGCAATTTCAAATTCCTTTTGGAAGACTCACAAAGTAGATAACCTAAGAAATGGATGATGAGGAATTGACAACTGTACATTAATTTCATATTCTCTGAGGGCAATGCTTTTTAAAAAATGGACTATTGTTAGGTTCACTAGCTTTGTGCATTTGAAATAACAAAGCTTAGTTTCTTGTCCGATTTTACGTTTAAAAGGGTATACTTTACAGTGCAAGAAAATAGCAGGGCCGTTGAGTTTGAGTCCCAGAATAAGTCCCCCAGGGCACAGTTGCCAGGCAGTTAGCAATAATTTTAATTGGACCCCCAAACTAAGCCAACCTCAAATCTTGTGTATGTCTTACAAATAGGGTTTATGATGTCCTTTAAGTTCTTTTAGAGGCTTATGAAGATTTATACCAGTAGTTAGCTGCTTTGTCTGAGCTACAGAGAATATTTAATAGTTTTTATTAGGAATAATGAGCAGAAATGTCTCAACAAATGAAATTCTTTAGTATGGACATTGTAGTCATTTAACATTCTCTTTATTCACTTGCAGTAATGTTGATAATAGGAGACATTTTTTGATATATGGCCCTGTATTTCATGTATTTGTCAGATTTCCGGGAAACCATTATATAATGCATTTGTGTAATGAACGCTTTTCTAACCTCAGATTTGTCCAAGAATCCTGTAGTAGATACATAAATCTCATGGCTATTTTAACATATAGCGTAATAAACACTCACTGCATTTCCTTAACAAATACTTAGCAAGTGCCTCCTACATGTCAAGTGCTGGAGATGCAAGGCTGAGCAAAACTGAGCCTTGTGGAGCTTATGGTTTAGAGAAATAAAATAATAATGAAATGAATGCATGAGTATAAATTGCAGTAATGCTGTCCCAGGGAAGTAGAGGATAGTGCAGCGACTTTACTGAGGGGTACTGTCTGGTCTGGGAAGTGAGGAAAGGCCTCCTTGTGAAAGTAAATGTCAGGGCTAAGCTGAAGGTCTGAGTAGGAGTTAACAAAGATGGAAAAAGGGGGAACCTTCCAGTCAGAAGGAATAGCAGCTTCGTAGGTCCTGAGGCCTCTTTAAGGAAATGAATGGATGCTATGGATTGGAGCTCACAGAAGGGCAGGGAGGGGTTCCAGGCCAGTGGGTCATGTGAGCTGTGTAAAGGGTTTTGGTCTTCATCCCTGGAATAATACATGCTTGTTGTGAAGAATTTTGTAACTATTATAATATACAGAGAAGAAAATTAAGATCACTGATAATCCTATTACCCATAGCCTCTTAATCTTTATATTTTTTTAAAATAAAATTTTATTTCTCAATTCTACTTCAATAAAGCTACAAAAAGTTTAAAAGTTACTGATTTCAAAAAAGCATAAATTTCCTTCCAGTTATTTATAGATAAAAATTAATGTGTAAACATAGACTCTTCTTGAACTGGTTAAAGGAGATACAGCCCTTATTACCATGCTATATTACTAATATTTGGAATAGGAAATAATTTCATAAGCTAAGCAATGATGTTTTCATATGTCATTATAGCCTTAGTTTAGCAATTAAACTGTAGCCTTAGTTTGGCAATTAAACTAAATCATGGTTCTGTTTATATATCTTTAACATACTTTACCCTGTTGTTAGAAGATCAGTTTGTATAATTTGTTTTTCCATCGAAATTGAGAAATTATCTTCAGGGGATATGTGTGTACGTATATAGGGGTGTGTGTGTGTGTGTGTGTGTGTGTGTACACAGGTGTATTTCATGGTAAGTAGAGAAAAGTAACAAGAGTGACATCTTTTAAAACTCTGATTAAAAAGTTAGCCAAGCTCAGGTTGGGTCTTTCTAGTCCATGTCAAAAAGTGTGAAAATTACTGGTACGAAATTACTGTCCTTGAGGACATTTAAAAAAAATTGTTGAAGTATAGATGTTTCTTCTTCAGTGATTGTCAGTGTAAATGTATACTACACAGATTAAACCTATATGAGAAAGACGGGTAAAAAGCTTAGGAGACAACAGGTATATTTGAAAATACCAGAAGTTGGCAGCCTGGAGAGAGCGGAAACTTGTACGTGGAAGACCCATCAGGGAAGCAGACGTAACCCTAAAAAAGTAGGCACAGAGCACAAAGGACCATCTCAAATCAGTGATTCCATGAACTCAGAGAGGCAGTCCCAATACAACCTGAGGTAGAACAAAGCTCAGAGGATACTGGAATCTCTAAAGCCTGGTCTTCAGAGGCTATTCATGACTCAAATTACAGATATCGCTTGTAAATATTTTTTTTTCCCTCCCAGATTGGAGAAGGCTGAATCAGTCTATAATTTAAATTATAGACAAACCATATATAGTTTGTGTCTCAGTAACTCTTACACTGTTAAAGACAAAGTTCAGCATTCCATGCCACTCATTAAAGAGTGGCCCAACTGTTGACCCTCTGTAGGGAAGGAATATGGATAAGATTTGGAGTTCTTATGTCCTGAGGGAATTGCCTAAGGAGAGGCCTTCCCTTCCCTGCCTTCTGAGCATGTGGGTAGTGGTGGTGAAAGCCAGATTATACTTTTTCCCTCTCTCCCCCCCTTCCCTGCCACCCTGCCTCCCTCCCTCCCTCCCTTCCTTCTTTCCTTCCTCCTGCCCACTACTCCTAGTGTTTAGTGATATAAAATAAAAGAATGTAATTAGAGACTGAGTTATAACTTAGCAATAATGTCTAGATAATTAAAAAGTCACCATGAGAATGTAAAGAATTTCATGAGGCTACATTGGCCTCATGACAAGGTAAGCCAATGACATTAAATGCAGAGGCCTTTGCCTCCCGCCCCGCCCCAGGAGTGGAAGGCTGGTTCAAGGGTGAGGCTGAACCTCCCAGAAAGCCTCCCTGCCTGGTGTCTGTGGCCAGCAGCTCTCCCAGCTCTTTTCTTTCTCTGAAAGAAGCCAGCGTGTGGGGAGACACCTGGTGACTCATCTGTTACTGAGCATGACTTCTTTTCATCTTGAAGAACATTATCTCACCTCGACATATTCTAAAGATATGAGAGAGGACATGTGAAATTGAGTAATAATGAGGAATGTGGCACATGTTGCATTTATAAAACACATCAAACTATTTTTCAAATATTAAGAGGTGTAATCAAGTCTGCAACACATTTTGATAGTGATATTTCCTGTAACTTTTACCCATAGGCATTACAAGGGAAATGATATCCATGTGTTTGATTCACTTGCACAGTTCATTAAAGGGTATATTTAAAGGGCTATTTGATAGCACTTTAAAAGTTTCTTCTCACTAAAACTAATACATTTTTAAGGATATGACGTTTTTTCAGTTTTCCTATAATTTGAATTTTGTTCAAATAACCCCACGGGAAAAACACTTCAGTGACGGCAGATGAATATTATCATCATGATTTGGTCATATGCAATCTCTTGAATTTATTACATTTTATTAAACTATCATTAAGCTTCATCAATTTTGATTTTAAGTAAAGTTGACAAAAATGCCCTCCCTCATAAAATGCATCTTCAAATTTTCTAGAGTAAGCTGTGTGGCATCAGAAATGCTCACATTCCCATACTTTGAAACTGCAAAGTAATACTACTTGTAAAATTGAAATAATTACGAAGGATAATTAGCAGAAACATATCCAAAATGAGACAGTCACAACCATTTGAGCTTGATCATACCCAAGAAATGTTGAGCAGGAAAACCTCTTTAGAAATCTGTGAGCTCTCTCTTAATTTCAAGTGTGGCTATTTTTAAGCCTGAAGTAATGTCATCAAATAAACTATCAGCAGTATTCTGTATCAACTGTAATTTAACACATCTGTCCAGAAGAGTAGTGAATAATGAATTACATTAATCAATCCAGATAAAAGAGATTTGAGTAACATTAATATTGCCGCTAAATCGTTAAAAACTTTCTTTTTTGTTAAGCAGGGGTTCTAATCTAGGGATTCTGTGGAGATGATGAAAGGAAATTTTTGAGATAGATTTTATTAAAGGCATTTGAGATATTTAGTATATAGATAACATGAAAATTTTCACTGATTTTCCTGAAAAGGTCCTTCAGAAAATTTTTAAAAAGCTAGGCAGTATTGACACTATACTATGGCATTTACCTTAAGAATATTCTTTTATAAAAACATCTGGCATCACACAGCTGTTCTATGTGGATTAAAGATGCTTTGCTGGGTTTTAATCTGTGTATATATGAAAAATAGACAATTTGATGTATGTACAACAAATGCATGATCTCCAGTTTTCAGTAGGCCATTTTTTCAGGCACAGAGGCTCAGCACTAAATACCCAGCCCAGTAAGGTGATTGCTGGTATTACAGGTGATTTCCACAAAGTGGTTAAACCACCTGATGAACAGATATTAGTCTTCATACAGCCTGTATAGGACAGTCTATAACCACAAGCCAGGTGTGCTAATGAAATGAGCAACAGAAGAGCTGTGATGCTGAGGACACTAAGGTGAGAATCTGAGCATGGTTTTCCATTTGGAATTTCTCATTTTGGTTTAAAATGGAAAATAAAGAAGTGTCAGGGTAAGGGTGATAATCTCCCTAGATAGTGATGTTATTATACCGATTTCGCTAAGTGGATTTATTAGTACCATGTTGAAACCCTAGTGTAATGAATACCAGTAGCTTTATTAGTGCTCGCAGCACTAACATCTTTCATACAGAACAGCAGGTGACAAGGGGAGGAGCCCTTGCCCCAGCGGCAGAATGCCTGGGTCCTCTTCTGTCCCAAGTCATTTAATCTTTCTTAGCTTCAGTATTCCCATGTGTAAAATGCAGATAGTAATAACCTACCTTGAAAGTTGAACACTGTTTCAAAATATGAGAAAGTATTGAAAGATACTGCAAAGATATAAGAGTGTCATTAAACTGATTATTTTTAGTACACTGAAAGACAACCAAAGGGTGAAATAGATGTATTTATAAGTATTATTAGGAAAGGTAATGATCCCTTTTTAGAAATAAAAATGCCATGAACACTCTGTGTATAGTACATACATATTTATACACCCCAATTACTAACATACCTATATCTATATCCGTATATCCACTTATAAAGACAAATAAACATATATGTATATGGAAAAATGCACCCTGTGTTGATAAAACTTGTATGCAGAATTCAGCTTTTCAATTTAGATGATCAAATCCTATAAACAGCATCCAGGCAGATTGTATTTGGTACTTTTGAGCCATTTCAAATTTATTCGAATTCCAATCTATATAAAAGGATTTGTTTATGTGGACAGCTTTCATTGCTTCAGGATCAAGAGGTGAGTAGCATAGTCTGAAAATAAATATTGAAGCTTCTTTTACATTTTCTGAATCTGTCATTTTGGTTGGTCATGCATCATTGGTATTTCATGGAAAAAATAACCCCTCTTTGAAAGATATCATTTGGTGTCCCATGGACTCACAAAGTAAAGAGACGTTTTCTACTTAGAAGGATCATCACTTGAACATGTACGCAGCAAGAAACTGACTCTGGTAGGGTTTCCAGAGTCAGAACATGGGGTTATTCATTTTTGTTTCATAGTGTTTGGTCTGGGCTCTAAATGAAGCAGGGCAGTCAGTGTAATGAGACTTGGCAATCATGCAGAACCATTTGCTGACTTGATAAGGTCCAGGTGCAAATTTGTCAGGTAGTCTAAATCCTCCCCCCAGTAAGGAGTATTTCCATGTGACTTATTTTAAACCATGAAAATGAGAAATGCAGGCAGTGACTGCTGGGTTGAAATCAAATAAAAATAACACAAATGAACAAGAGCATTGAGATACGATACTGTACACTGGGCACATAAATTAAGAGCTATTTCCACAATCTGTCCAGGAGTTCAGTAGTAATCTGCACTGTGAAGCCATTAGCTGGTGCACTCCTATGTTTCTTTTTAACGGTGAGGGGAAAAAGAGAGACAATAAAACTAGTAAATTGGTTCATTTTAGAGTAATCAAACGATTTAATTGAAATCTCTGTGATACTATCTCTGCGGTTACTCAGGAAATTGTATACAAATAATGATCTTTGATGTACCTGATTTCCAAAGCAATATATATTGGGGGAATCTGCTTCCTCTCCCTATCACTGGAATTTTCATTGCCCGGTCTGACTAAGTGCATTTCACACCAGACTTCTGTGCATAGACATACTACCCACTACTGTGAAAATTAGTATAACTTTGGTGAGTCATTTGTTCCAACCTTCAACAGAAATAAAACTTCTGGGAACCACACTGATCTCATAACTTTATCCGCATACAGGATATGGTCTTAGATTTATAACTTAGCTGTGAAGAATCAGCTTACTTAGATAAATAAAATGTCTTTAAGAAAATGTGAAGACTTGCATAAGAGTAGTGTTTATTTTAAAAAGTGTGCTCAGTATTATGGTCAGAGTCTAGTTAATGCCCCATGATTTTTAAGTTCTTTATGCATATTTTTTGTGACCTGAAATACTAATTGTGGCTGACCACTTGGGTAAAGAAACCAATCAAAGCATTGTCTATTGAGAAAATTAATTAGGAATCACTATTTAAAATCAGACACATGATGGCTGATGTGAATGCTGACATAGTATTGCATTAATGTAGGTTGAAGCCAGTTAGGTTGACAACGGGACTCAGCGATTATAAACTCTTACAAGAGTCTGGCGATTTCTATACCATCCGTACATTGGTTGCCAGACCTCTGCTTTATCTGACCTGTGAGGTTGTTATTTTTGCCTTAGTGCTGACAGGATGAGACAAGTAACATGCCATTGACTATTCTTAAAAAATGTCATTGTCTATCATACTATATCACTTATATGTGGAATCTAAAAAAATGATACAAATGAACTTATTTACAAAACAGAAGTAGACTCACAAACAGAAAACTAACGGTTACCAAAGGGGAAATGTGGGGGGAGGATAAATTGGGAATTTGGGATTAACAGATACACACTACTACATATAAAATAGATAAACAACAAGGACCTACTGTATAGAACAGGGAACTATATTCAATATCTTGTAATAACTTAGAATGGAGAAGAATCCGAAAAGGAGTATATCTATCTATATCTATCTATTTATCTATCTATCGTCTCTGAATCGTTTTGCCATACACTGGAAGCATTGTAAATCAAGTATAGTTCAATAAAAAAATTTAAAAAATATACTACTCTGGGGCAGAATATAGATTTTGGGGGAGGTTGTGCATGTGTGGAGACAGAGGATATAAGGGCACTCTCTGTACTTCCTCCTCAATTTTGCTGTGAACCTAAAACTGCTCTAAAAATAAATGTTATTAATTTTAAAAATTCCATGGAGTCTTTTTTTTTTTTTTTTTGCGGTTCACGGGCCTCTCACTGTTGTGGCCTCTCCCGTTGCGGAGCACAGGCTCCGGACGCGCAGGCTCAGCGGCCATGGCTCACGGGCCCAGCCTCTCCGTGGCATGTGGGATCTTCGCGGACCGGGGCATGAACCCGTGTACCCTGCATTGGCAGGCGGACTCTCAACCACTGCGCCACCAGGGAAGCCCTGCATTTTATATCTTATGTGACTCCCTATATTTTATGTGCCTCTTTTTTTCAGCCAGTAGTCTTTTTTTTTTTTTTTAAACTTGGACTGAGAGGTTACCTTAACTTTTTTTTTTTAAGTTCTTTTTTTCACACACACATGCACACACACACACACACACTGTATTTTATTTTTACAAGAGATAAATAAGCTGACACCAAGCATTGTCAACGGATGAATGTAACAAAAGCAACAATGATTGCAATTACCAAACACGAAACACACTCATACTATGTCATAATATTGACATTCAGTCCAGGAATCCTCCACTGTAACAGTCAGCCAGTAGTCTTTATTATTAGGCCACAGCAAATTATACTATCCATTACCTGAACATTTTAATCCCACTTGCATTTTATCAGGTCTGTCCACTTGCCATTTCATTTTTGGAATATTAAACCCTACACCAAAAATACTAAGAATGAACTAATTTTTCATAAGTTACCAGTCAAACATCCTAGCATACATAAGAAACAACATCAGTAAAACATGGAGTGGTATTGTATTTCCCATCCAAAGAGATTTCATCTTGTGAAAGACATTATTTATTTTAGTTTATTGCCTGTCCAACATTTGTTAGTTCAAAATGTGTAGATATTGGAAACAAAAGACAATGGTAAAATTTTTCAGTGTACTACAAAAATATAAAGATTAAAATGCTGCAAATATTAAATACTGTAATATACTTTTATTAGTTCGATTAGGAATCCTAATCCTTAAATATGATTGACTATTTAGTGATGATCGCTAAGTTGAAAGGCAATTTTGTTATTACAAGGCATTTTGTAGCAAATTTGCCAATAGCTAACTAATAGCTTTATTGTATTTCAGAGTTTGTTTTTTGGTTTGTTTGTTGGGGCAAAATGAAAATGGAGATGTCCTGCGCCCTTAAAATGCAGACAATAGCCGGACGCTCTCCAGTGGACGTATAACTTCTACCTCATGTGTGTACTTCTATGAAGACTCAAGATTTGGTGCCCTACTCAAGGGGCAGCTCCTCTTCCATGGAAAGTCTTATCCAGAGAAAGAAGCTTTTTGAGAGTTGAGGGGAACTCCAACATTTTGAGAAAAGGAATAGCATTTTTGAAAGGAATGAAAGGTATAGTTCAGTAGTATCTCAGAATATGTAAAACAACCCAAATAATGAAATTTTTACAATAATATGATACTCTCAGAAATAGGCTCATAGATATTCAAAGAAAGTCTTTCCAAGACATGATAGGTAGTGCATGCCTGTATACTTACGTCAAGAAAATAAACATGTATGGAATAAATGATAAGTAATACAATTTATACAGTGTGTTGATGTATCTATAATAGAAGTGAAATCCCCCCTTTTTTGGCAGTTAATTTACTCTTAGTGATTAAAATGCATGATTACTTTAAGTGTATAATTACCATGGTTCTTTTGCCTTTACCAAAATACTTAGGTGGTTTTTTTATACCTGTATTCATTCAGTATTCAAATATACGGTATTTGAATCCTCCACAGAGGTCAGTTTCTACAATTTACCATGCATCAGAAGATACTCCAGAAAACAATGTGTACTGGGTTAATAAAGGTTTATTACCTCATTGACTAGCATGGCTCTCCAAAGACACCTTGTTCTTGGCCTGTGTGTCTAGGTATTAGAAATACTTAGACTTTGTATCCTTGGCCTTTGTATCACAATACTAGAAGTACTTAGAAATAAAAAAAATCAATAATTACATCTCTTTAACTTTTGAAAAAGTAAGTTTATATATTATTTGGGAAACCTTTGGCAGTTCCAGTTAATGAAAATCCAGGGGAAAAAATGTACCTTTATAGGAGAGGTTTCTTTTTCCAGAAATTAATCTGATGTCTATCTTTCTGAGTCAGAACTGTTACTTGAAGCATCATTATATTTTTAAGGGTTGTGGAGTACTCAGTCCTAAAGTCAGAGCTGAGTGGTTGAGTTTGAGTAGAATTGAACTTGTCATTGATGAAAGTGAACATCATACACACAATGGTTTATATAATGGGGGCAGTATTATTTATTGCATTGAAACAGAATAATTCAAACTCAATAGCACACTATGATTACACTGCATTTGTTTTCCTTTTTTTTGCCTGTGTCTCTTATAATTTGTTACTTGTGTAATTAATACACATAGTTCTGGTAACTTATTCACTCATGAGTTAAGAAAGTGAGGTTTTCAGCTTCATTTCCCCCTGGACATCTGACCTAGGAGTGCAGAGGAGACAAAAAGATTTTTATACAGTCGTCTTTGACCTTTGACACTATTCTTACTTCAACTGTCATCCATTGTAATGATCTGTTTTCATGTCTGGCTTAACTCTAAACCGTGAGTTCCTTGACAACAAGGACTTTTGTCATATTCCTGTTTTGTATATTCTGAGCAACTAATAAAGGATCTGAGTGTGTGCTTAACAAATGGGTATATGCTGGGAAAAGAAAAAAAGAAAGAAGGACTTATCTTCTTCTAATCAGTTACATTCTCTCCAGAGGTATTTCTTTAAAAATTCAGGTTTATTTTATCTACAGTAAAATTCATGGATAGTATAAACTGATTGATGAATTTCGGCAGAGGTATATATCTGTGTTCTTTACCCAGGCTTTCAAAAAGCAAAAAGGAAAATACATTTCTTTTTTCCAAACACATAATCAAGTGTTTGGTTTTTTGACTGACAGAATGAAACTCTTGGATGGGATCAATTCTTTAATAATGAATCTGTTATTTAGTATTTGGTTACTGCTTTATAATGACTCCAAACCCCTAATTCCTCCCCCTCAGGAAATAGGTGACTTGGTATTTACATAAGATAGTTCATGCCTTTCCTTCCCACATTTTCCACCCATAATTAGTGAGGTAGGCTAGTCCATACTACCTCTCAAATTCCCCTGGAACCCACCTTCTACCCTCTAGTACCGGTGTCACTGTCTTTGTGGAAGTCCTCATCTTCTCCCACTTGGACTGTGGCAGTAGGCTCCCAAAGCATCTTCCCACCTTAAATTATCTTCTTTTAACATTCTACATAGTTGCCTGAGATCGATTGTCATGAGCTATGCCTTGAGTGTATTGAACTTGTAATTCCTCATCCATGCCTTTCTCTTTCCTGCCTCTGTGCCTCATACATGGTCTCCTTCTGCTTGAAACTCTGTCCTTTGGATATGACAAGAGCCTTCCATATCCACACTTGTCTTAAGGGGACTGCCTTTCCCAGAGTTCCCACTGAAGTGAGGGCAGCTCTGCTTTTCACGGTCCCCTCCCCTTCTCCTCCACCTCCAGGGACAAGTAATTGGCCGGAATGTAGGCATCTGTGCCAGGAGGGGCCAGTACATAGGTATGAAAGGATGAACTGGGCCAATCAGATTCCTTATATCTTAAGACCGTCCACTGAGAGATCCCATCCTGAGAAAACAAGGAGTTATGGTACATTGACTGGGACCAAATGAATGCTTCAGTTGCCACAGGGGAGATAGAGGGATCTTTCAGGAGGCCTAGCAAGCAAAGGTCATGAGGAGGTGCAAGCGTGAAGGAGAAGCTGTCAGGCAGACAAAAGATCTGCAGAGCAAAGGGTGAGAAATCCAGTTGTGAGTGAGGAGAGAAACTGAGACATCCACGTCAGAGTGTGAGGCCCCCGTGCTGTCCCTTCAGTGGGCCTAGACGTTCCTTCAGGCTGAGTTACTTGGCTTTTCTTGGGTTCCCTGGTGTATGTATCCTTAGAGTGACTTCTTATTGTACTTCCCCACCTTATAATGACTTCAGTGAGACTGTTCTTTTATAGCTAAATGATCCCAAGTAAAGTGTTTCTTCCCATCCTACACCCTTCCTTTCACTAAAATGTCACCTCCTCCAGGAATTCTTTCTTTTACCACCAAATATGGATTCAGTTGCACCACCTGTTTGCAACCATAGCACTTTACCTATTAAAAGGTTATCGTTTAATTATTTATTTATGATCTTCTCTTTAGAAAAGGAACAGCTTGAGACCAGGGCCTCTGTCATCCAAGTGAGTCGTTTAAATGAAGAAAATGCTATGGGGAACGTAGGTGAGTGGGAGGGTGGAGCCTTTATGAGGAGGTGGTACGTGTCTTATCATCGTCCAGCTGCCACCACTTCGGCTTCATAAAATGTAGATATTACATATTAGGTGCACCTGACCTAACCCTCCCTTTTAAAAAATATTTGGAGGTGAGGGAAAAAAGTAAAGTGATTTTTCTGGAACGAACACATCTTGGTTGTAGGATTATCAGACCAAAAATCAAGGTCTCTTCCCGCAGTGCTGACATGGGCACTCATCAGAGAGGACAGATCTGTGAACAGAATGATTGCATTTTCAAGACAAAGATGTATTTTTAGAAACAAACATCAGCAATGACAACCTCTCCCCATCCCCCAACCTTGCATATGCCCAGAGTTATTATAGATATTTTAAGGAATAAATTCTAGTAAGAACCCAGTCCTTTGGCCTAGCATTCAGGGTTTTCAGGACTTTGCTTTAGTTATCGTCTCGGTTATTTTCCTCCTAAATCTTCAAGGTGGACTCCTTGGCCCTCTCTCAGGCACATGGCCAGTGTTCTGGGTTTCTTTTCTTTTTATTATTTTCTTCCTATTGCCCGACATGGACTTTCCCTGTCTCTGGGAATCTGGACGAGGTGTCTCTCAGGAAGGTTTCTCTGATTCTCTTAAGCAGAAGTAATCATTTTCCTTGGTACCTTGATAGCACAAAAGCTCTTTTCTTGTGGTTTCTTTTACAAAATGGGAATAAGTTACATGATGTCTCATTACAGTTATTTTTTTACTTCTGTTATTCCACCTATTAGATTGTGCACTCAGAGTGGCAGATATTGTATTGAACCATTTCGATGAGAGTGCCTTGAACTCAGTAAATACTACTGAATAGATGATCCCATAGGGTTGTCATTTTTTTTCACCATCTTGCTTCTACGCTCTTTGAAAAAGTCACAGGTTCCCTAATAATGAACATTTCCCTTTTATACCGCACATGCCTTCAAGTATTTGCCTCTTAGAAAAATATCTGAGGAGAATTAAATGACTTTCCCTTTTAACAAATTGAGAGAAAATAATTCTAACCATAAAATTAAATCAGTGAAACCAGTTTCAGAACCAGCCGCTGTGTTTTATGTTTGTGGGTAAAGGAGAGCAATGTGGGATATGAATTCAGCCCTCATGGAAGCTTGGCGCTTAGTGGAGGAACGGACGCAAATAAGGTCAGAAAACATGAACATTTGGAAGCAACAGTGATAACTAAAATGACTTCCATGAATTCTCTACGAATTTTGTTGAATGCGTGAGCTGTTTTGGTCCACGTGTCAAGAGTGGTTAAGAATTGGGCTCTGGTGCCAGTGGTCAAGGTTAGAATCCCAGAATTGCCACTCATGTCTGCTTGGCTAGATTGTTCTATTGTGATGGTAAAAGCATGGGAAGCCCTTAGCACAGAGCCTGGCACAGAAGAGGCCCTCATCACACTTTCTCTGCTATTAATTTTAGGTTGTAAATTCATATGGCTATTTTAAGGGTGCTATATGCCAGTGTCACTTGTAGAAAATTCATAAAACTTAGTTTCATTTCTGGTGCAATTACTTTTTTTAAAGTTATAAATTTTGTGTAATTAGTAGCATCAACTAGAAGAGATCAAGTACTGTTCTTCAGGGTCTCAATTAATCATGTGAGTAGTTATTCTCCAAGCAGATATTGCATCATACATGGCCAACAGCCTCTTAAAGTATTCAAAATTAATAAAGCAGTGAAGGCATTAATCAGGGATGGTATCTAGCTGATTTGCATAAATTAATTAACGTCAACAGCTACACCAAGCTGCAGCGTGGCCGCACCTGGGAAAACCATCATTCCCAGTGAAATACGGTAGTGAGCCTGCAGAGTGGAGAGGGATTCTGTCTCCAAATACACACCAAGGTCACCATTTACATAACACAAGTGACAGCGTGGAGCCCATTCTTTATGATGCACAGCTCCAAAGCAGGGGCATAGCGAGGAAAGTGTGGTGATTGCAAAGCCATTTAGTGATACCCTTAATGGAGTTTCAGGTGGTTATATTTTAGCAGTGCACTGAGATTCTGTGTCTTAGCGCTGTACTACTGAAAGTGAGTACTCATATTTATTTAGTCTTGCTTTATTCTTTGTAAATTCAGCACGTTCTTTTTGTGAATTGAGGTATAAGAACAGGAGGGAGGGCAATAGGGGAGAGAATATAGAGACCAATTCTTATCTCCAAATTTATAGAGAATTAAAGAAAACCTTTACTTGCTTACATTCTTGTTCCCATGTCAAGACCAACCCTGTTCAATCGGTAGACATTACTGTAGTCTCAGGTGTACTCATTCATTCATTCATTCATTCAGTTACCCAACATATGTTACTGCAAGCCTTACTAGCCAACTGTTACTGTTTTGGGTGGTGGGCGTGCAAAACTGAAGAGTCCCGATTTCAGAGTGCCCCGAGTCTGAAATTTGGTGCTTTATGTAAACAAATAATCACAGATTGACAATTTATGTGCTAAAATGCTGATACTTGGAAATGTGTTGTGCTGGTCCTCCTGAAGGGACCTTGAGAAGGCTTCACAGAGAAAGCACAATTTAAAATGGCTTGTATATGTCATTCTAGAAAGAACCTTCTAGAGGGTGGAAACGTGTTCGTTATTCTTCATAGTTGCTAGAGTTACTCTCTTCGTGCGTCTGCCGTGCTGAGATTGGTGTCCTTGCTGATGTCAGTTAATTTATGCAGCTTGTATTGGCAAGGGATGAGGGAGGGCAAGGGGAAGTGTAGAAGGGAGTATGTTGCCTCTTTCACAACCTTGAATAAGTCGCACCCACTTCACACTGGCAGATGTTGGAGCACTGATTCATTTAACTTTGTTCCTATCAGCTCCAGGGGACACGGCTTCTTATAGCTTGTGGATAACTGGGAGATTGTTACAATAGTGGTTCCTCCTTCCCCAGCACAAATGCAGCCTTAGAGAGACGAAGATCCGAGACATGCAGTGGCCAGGACATCCTTCACTGGCCAGTTGGGATGGTTCTTTTAGCCAGATCCAACACCAGCTAGGACTTCCCTAGATGTCTACAAATGGCAGCCATTTTTGGAGCATCACATTAGCATTAGCCCTGACAGATTGTTCATTTGACAAGTTGACTAGAACTATTAAACGTAACGAACAAGATTATCTTAGCAATTTTCACATCCCTGCAAAACTTCCTCTTGTGAACTTGGTTTAGTCATGCAAAAATCAAATAGGATTTATTCAGACTTCTGAAAAGAAGAACAAAATTAGGTCACTGTGTATTTTCCTCTGTGAATACAGAAAGCGTTAAGCAAAGTGTTATGAAGGCCTGTTTATAAATGGGAATGGGATGTGGGAATGCTGTGGGAACACTTTCTTTTCTAGCTAATGGGATGTTACTATTTTAATCATTAAATTCTAAAATGTGTGGGATGTGGGATGTTTCCTGACTGAGGTAGTGTGTATTAACTGACTTCAGTCTTCTTGATTGTAAAATTCTTTAATTTGTACTGGTAAATGATGAAAAAGCACATAGTTCATCTATTTCTGGAACACCATTCAAGTGGTCTGGTTACTCTTTGGCCCTATCTCCTTTTCCAGTGGACTTCCATATGGAATGGAAGACATTTCTCAGGTGTTCTTTAAGAATAGCACTTTGTATTCAATGAGGAGTATATAGTAAAGTAATTTAGATAGTGCAATATGGGCATTATTTGTGTATAGTGTAAGTTGGCAAAGAATAACTTGATTGCCACGGGGCTGAATATCAGGGAAGTCATTACGTCCCTCATAGGGTCAGAGAGGTCTTTAGCAAACTAGGAAACATACATGGTTGAATGGAAGTTCTGGAGTTGAGTTTGTCTGCCATTAAAATCCACTTTTGAGTGTGGGTAGCATACCTGTAGCAGAAGCTAAAGATGAGAATATATTTGTATTGGCCTCAATCCTTTCTCTCCAGGAGTAGTTAGGGCATAGAACGTGGTGAGAGGAAGACAGAATGCTGCAGTGGGAAACCCTAGGCTTTGATATCACACAGATTTTCATTCAGATTCTGATTATGCCATTTACTAGCTTGTGAACTTGGGCAACTTATTCAGTCCACTTCAACCCTGGTTCCTTAATAATTCTTCTTTCATATGAATGTTGGGAAAAGTTAAGTTAATACATGTAACGTGTTTAGGAAGGCATCAATAACTGATACCTGTAACTGCTATATGAATTATTATTATTATTAGTGGTAATATCTATAAACATAAAATCTCATGAGTTTTTGAGCATATCAAACATAAATACCCAACCTATAACAATAGCTTTCGGCATAAAGCCCAGGTGATGACAAGACTTGGGTTGATGAAGAGTATGGGCCCAGTTTTCAATCAGTCAGAGTGAACATAGATGATACAATGTGGAGGAACAAAGTGTTCTTAAATGATGGAATGGGTGAATTTCATTCTCTTTTTAAAATTCTAAGATAATATAATAATGGAATTAGCAATGCAGAGTTGGGAGGATGCCAACCCCATTCATTGATCCCAGGGTCCAAATGGGGTGAGAGAAGAGTAGGCATCAGGGGCAGTGTCTACAGGATTTGCAATTAAGGTAAACGATTTTATATACAAAGAAAGGATTTGAGGGGCTTCCCTGGTGGCGCAGTGGTTGAGAGTCCGCCTGCCGATGCAGGGGAC
This sequence comes from Orcinus orca, assembly GCF_937001465.1. Lineage (NCBI taxonomy): Eukaryota > Metazoa > Chordata > Mammalia > Artiodactyla > Delphinidae > Orcinus > Orcinus orca. The sequence continues at coordinate 16,253,272 of NC_064576.1, read as the reverse complement.
ACAGGTTCGTGCCCCAGTGCGGGAAGATCCCACATGCCGTGGAGCGGCTAGGCCCCTGAGCCATGGCCGCTGAGCCTGTGCGTCCGGAGCCTGTGCTCCGCAACGGGAGAGGCCACAACAGTGAGAGGCCCGCATACTGCAAAAAAAAAAAGGATTTGAAAATACAGAGGAGACTATTGAAAGAGATTTCAAAATACACAATGCAAAGGAGGTGTTTCTTGGGACTTGTTCAGAGAAGAGGAAATACTACCATCAAAAAAATGCTATCATAGGACTTAAATCTGGGATGTGACCAAGGGTAATGGGGCTGTGAAGGATTAGTCATTGCAACCAGTGCAAGATTTACAAAGACTTCTTCGTGGTGTGTCTGCTGGTAGTTGATGTTGGTAGCCTCATCTTTAGGCACGCTTCTTGGCCTTCACAGAGCCCTGCTCAGATCTCTTCCAGAAAATCTCTATAGAACCTTCCCCATTTATCTGGTCTTGCCTTCGTTTGCTTTTCTCTCCCTGATCCAAGGAATCTCTGGCTCCGTACGTAGACTTCTCCATGGAGTTAAGTTTCTGGTAGTTTTGGCTATATTTTGGAGAATATAAGAAAATTTAAAGTATTATTCTGGTGCTTGTTAAAACAGCAAGACATTTTATTAGAGCTACTGTAGTAGGGGAGAGAGACTTAAGTATAGAACTGAGCTCAACTCCAAATACAGCAAAGGCAGATTGGGATTTATAGCAAATGGGCAGAGCAAGGGGGTCAGTGGACGGAAATTTACTAAGAGGAACTTGATTAGATATCAAGGATGGGTGGGGTATTCTTGCTACACTGGGCTCAGCAGGCCAAGGACAAGACTACTGTAGAACAGGGCTGAGGACTTCCCTGGTGGCGCAGTGGTTAAGAATCCACCTGCCAAAGCAGGGCATACGGGTTCGATCCCTGGTCTGGGAAGATCCCACATGCCACGGAGCAGCTAGGCCCGTGTGCCACAGCTACTGAGCCCATGTGCCACAACTGCTGAGCCTGTCCTCTAGAGCCCACGAGCCACAACTACTGAAGCCCACATGCCTAGAAGCCCATGCTCCGCAAGAGAAGCCACCGCAATGAGAAGCCCATGCACCGCAACGAAGAGTAGCTCCCACTCGCCACAAATAAAGAAAGCTTGCGCACAGCAATGAAGACCCAATGCAGCCAAAAAAAAACAAAAACAAAAAAACAAAACCACAAATAAATAAATAAATAAACTAAAAAGATGAGGGCTCAAAAGAGACTGACTGAAGTTTGGTTAAGGAGGGAGTCATTGTCATTTCAGAGAGGCTCTTCTCTCTCTGTTTTGGCAACTAACCTTTGTGCTGGCTGAAAACTTCTCCCTTCAGCCTTTATTTCTGAACTTAGGATCCTTGAAACCCACAATAGGATCACTCCCTACTTCCTTCTGGAGATCATGGGGTTGGAGTAGGTGACGGGCCCCAGGATTCAGATAATTTACATTTGAGTTACAGCAGCGGTTCTTAACATGGCTGCTCATTAGAAACATCTGGGGGTGCTTTAATACAACCAACCAATAAATACACAACAATGCAACTCTATCTGGCCTCATATCAGGCCAATGAAATCTGAATCTCTGGAGTTGGGTCCAAGCATTGGTATTTCTTGTCAAGCTTCTCTGTTGACTCTGAAGAGCAGCTTGGGCTGAGGACCAAACACACGAGGTCTCCTGGTCAGCATCTGATGGGGATTTCAGTTTGCTCTCATTTTGAGACCATGACTGGTGGTTATTGTTAGAAGAGTTATGAGGAGAAACTGGGGCTCTCCCCAATTAACTAGGACACTCTGCTAGGTCACTTATTCCTTCTGGGCTTGGGGCTGCTGCCCTGCAAAGTGAGTCTTCGTTTGTAAACCTGTAGTTGACTGTAGCATGAATCACGTCCCTAAACTTTTAGAGGAGGGAGCAGAACATAAAATCCTGTACTGACTACATGTTAAGGGTCATGTGAGCTCATCAATGCATATCATTTAACTTCATCTTCCCAACAATCTTGTGAGGCATGATTATTAGAAGGGTTAAAAGATTTATTCAAGGGGACAGAATTAGTGAGGGAGCTGAAACCCTCTCTTTCTGATGTCCAAAGCCATGCCACCTCTATCCTTGAAACAGCCACAGGGACACTACTGAAGGCAGAGAGCATCGTCTCTTCTTATTTCTTGCATATTATTTTACCCTATATGAGTATTTCTTTTACATATTTCTCTTCTCTTCTAGTCACGTTGTCTTACATTAGGGTCCACAGATGTGTTATGGATGACTTAACAACTTTATTTTTGTCAATTTTTATGTTGCATTTCGTACAGAAAAGCACTCCAGATTTGATTTTAGTTTGCTATTTCCTAAATGACTTTATCAAGCAATCTACTTTCCAGATTTGTTTTTATTTTTCTCATATTTTTCTAAATGTGCTTATCAAGCAATCAACTTTCTGCTTCCCATATGCACTGAACTATATTAGAAAATAAAATATTAAAACCAAGGAGCAGAAAGTAGAGCTCACTAAAAGATTAAAGTAGTCCTAAGTGTGCTTATTTCCTATGTAAATGAATGGAGGGTTAGTATATTCAGTTCAAACTATGTTTAGAATATTAATAGGCTTCATAACAACCTGTGCATAGTACATAACTTCAACGAATGCAGTTGGGGATCTAACAGTCACATTCCAACATAGAGTTATTGCATATCTTTTGTTAAAGAGCTATAATTTTATAGTAGAAAGTTGAAATGTAGAAACTAATGATCAAGGGTTTAGCATGTGATGAAAACTGATGATGAAATTAAATGCTGAATTTAAAAGGTTTTGCTATTACAGTGACCTAGTTTTTTTGTGTGTGTGTGATTTCTGATGTTTATGAGTGGGAAAATTCTATTTATTGGCCAATATATAATTAAAATAGGGCCAACTTATTCTACTCATTGTTTAGTTGGGTCTTAAATATATTCAGACATATCTTTTATTTAACTGCTTGATGGATGTGATGACCTGATTTTTTGGAAAAGATTTCAGAGAGGAAAATGGAATATAATAATTCTAAATTTTAAGAGCAAAAGTAAACAGATTTAGTACTTTACCATAGGAAAAAAAGTTGTTAAATATTTCATATAATTGATCGATCTAAGATTTCACTTCAGATAAGTTCTATCTCCAAGAGAGTCATATGAAACTATCTGATATTACTTAAGATGCAAGGGAAGCTAAATTCATTGAATCATGGGATTAAAAAGAATCTTGTCAAGTCATTTTGTCTCTCCATCTTTTTTTGAAGTTGCATATAAAAACATACTGTATGGTTGAGAGTTTTTCTTTGTGATCCTATAGGACTGGGCTCTTATTACATTTTCCACAGTGTGTATTTGTTTTTCTTTTTGAATAAGTCTGCCCCCTACCAAACTTGAAGTTCGAATAGGGCAGGGAGCATGTCCTATCTTTATATCCTTAGTGCTCATAATGGAGCTTAGAAGAGCAATAAATGAAGCTTAGAAGATTAATGGAGCTTAGAAGCTTAATAAATCCTTTTGAATTTTTATTTTTCATTTCTCTTTTAAAATATTGCCAGTGAAAGAGGTATCCTAGCTTCCCTTGGTAATCAGTTGTAGAATTTTGCTTGTACTTAACCTAACTTTATTCTGAATTGAGGAAAAAGAAAGATTTGACAGATTCTTTTTTTTTTTTTTTTTTGCGGTATGCGGGCTTCTCACTGTTGTGGCCTCTCCCGTTGCAGAGCACAGGCTCCGGACGCGCAGGCTCAGTGGCCATGACTCACGGGCCCAGCCGCTCCGCGGCATGTGGGATCTTCCTGGACCGGGGCACGAACCCGTGCGTGTCCCCTGCATCGGCAGGCGGACTCTCAACCACTGCGCCACCAGGGAAGCCCGACAGGTTCATATTTTTAACAAGGCGTTATGTATATGGCAGTAGTAGAAATGTAACTCACGGTATGGGTGGAATTATAGCCTTATGTTTACCTAATCAAGTTAAATCCTACCTACCAAAAGTGATCATGTTCTCTCATTGTTATTTCACAACTGCAAAGTCTCTCTCTTCAGATAATTCAGATTTTATGATGAATCAAATGGGAAGTGGGATGAAATTATCCTTGCTTAGTAATCTTAACCACATAGGAAGTTCCATCAATGGTTATTTAGAGTGCAAGGGGAAAAGTTAAAAATATTCAGAGTACTTTAAATGACTTCCCTGCTGGCACTGTGGTTACGAATCTGCCTGCCAATACAGGGAACACGGGTTCGAGCCCTGGTCCAGGAAGATCCCACAAGCAATTAAGCCCGTGTGCCACAACTACTGAGCCTGTGCTCTAGAGCCCGCGAGCCACAACTACTGAGCCCACGTGCCACAAGTACTGAAGCCCGTGCGCCTAGAGCCCCTGCTCCGCAACAAGAGAAGGCACTGCAATGAGAAGCCCATGCACCACAAAAGAGAAGCCCATGCACCCATGCACCACAAAAGAGAGTAGCCCCTATTCGCTGTAACTAGAGAAATCCCGTGTGCAGCAATGAAGACCCTACGCAGCCAAAAATAAATTAATTAATTTAAAAAAATTCAGAGTACTTTAAAAATCATCATTATAATACATATGCTAATTATAAATCATTCATAATTGTGCATGAAGAGAGACACAGGTGAAGTGAGACACAGGTGAAGTGAGACACAGGTGAAGTGTGAAGGGCTCTTTCTATTAACTCAGGAGAGTTTATGTATATGACAGAGGATGGTTTTAGAAATCACTATACAAATGTTATAAACCAAACTTACCGCCTGATCAGTTATTACGAGTCATGAGGCTTTGATGTGATAAAATTTTATAATAATACTCATTTTAATTTAGAAATGTTATTGTTAAGACAAAAAGTTGCTTGAGGGCATAAGTTACTCTTTTGTATCCACAGTGACTGAGAGGTAATTTGTTCATAGTAAATCCTCTGATGTTCGTAGAAATTGTTAACCAAATTTAAATAAATGGATCTGTAACTATATATAATTTAGTTTCTGAAACTTTGGTACAGCCACATAAGACTTGACTCTATAATTTTAATTTAAGATGTTAATGTTTCTTTATGATATATGGTTAAGAAATGTAAAGAGCAAATTGCAATACTATGATTTAGATGCAATAAATACTATGTTTTAGATGCATTTAGTTTGTTTCCACTGGGAATATTGATGATCATTGAATAGTTATCATCTTAAACATTTCCCTGTGAGATTGCTGGTTCATTCATTCATTCATTCAGTCAATCATCCAGTGTTTTATTTAATGAGCATTTACTGAGTAGGTACTATTATGAGCCAAGTACGAAACTGGAACAATGAATGGATTCAGATATTTTCCTCCCTTCAAAGAGGTCTTAATTTTTTTCAGAAGACTATACAGCCTATAGGCAGATTATACAAAATAATTCTTATTTTAAATATAAACAATGAGTTTTTTCAAAAAGTTTTAAAAGGTCTGAGTAGAGCCAACATTTGAATATGTAACTATCTCTGTTTTCCATAAAGAATGACTTTAAAAATAGCCATTTTACTATTAGACTTGAAATATAAACATAAGGATAATTCATGATATTGCTAATATTTTGGTTGGTATGAATATACCCCTTCATGCTTGTTCTTATTTTTAGATGGCTGATTCTAATAAGATTACATATATCAAATCACTTTGAGACCACTCTGTTAACGTAATATATTATAGTGTGCAATATGATATATTTATATATGTATTTTCCTAAATTAATGAAGCCTTAAATTTAATAATATGATATTTTAAACTATAATTGGTGTAAGTAATTTATAAATTATATATGCTTTAGTATATAAACATAGTCATCTAGCAAATATATTACTTGGGAAAAATATATAGGAATATAGTAAGTTCTAATTATCTTCACAATGCCATAATTTTGGGTTTTAACTTTTAAAATAAATATAGGAGAAAAAGAGCCCTGAATAGTTAGGCAGTCATAGGGGAATATTATTTATTTAAGAATGCTACTGTTCCTTGGTGGTTCGTCTTTACTTAGAAATAAATTCCAACATAGATACAGTAAACACAGGTCCAGTTTTGCCTGGGACAGTCCTGGTTTATATGTGTTGTACCAGGTAATTCATTAAGAGCTTCTACTTGCACTATCAGAGTGACCTGATCTGGCTGACTATAGGGTACATTGTGAGAAGGGTTATGTGCGAACTAGCTGTGAAAGTTGACAGCTCCACCCTAGATTCCTTGGAAGCCTGATTTGACCAGTTACCATGGTGAATACACATTTTACATGGTCTCAGGGAATCATAGATGTCCAAATCCCTACTTCTGTCTTCCTTGTGAATGGTCATCCAGCCTCTGCTTGGGTACCACCTGTGACCAACTGGAAACTACAACCTCCCTCTGCTTCTGAACTGTGCCCTTAGGTGCTCAGGAGAGAGGTACAGCTGCAGAAACTATGTAAAAACCACTGCAGCTAATTGTCCTTTCATTGAAGGAACTCTTCCAGGCCTCATCGTTCTTCTACCTACTTCCTTCTACATCAGTTTCCCTCAGCTTTGGGTTTTGACTTCCCTTTATTGTTGAATCTGCAAATGAAAGTCCATCTCAATGGGGTGGTTGTATTATTCAGGGTTTTCCAGAGAGACAGAATATTGATATAGGTGTATAGGTAAATAGATATATAGATAAATAGATATATAGATATGAAGAGGGGATTCATGATAGGAATTGGCTCATGTGCTTATGGAGACCGAGAAATCCCAGAATATGCCACTTGCAAACTGGAGACCCAGGAACGCCAGTGGTTTAACTTAGTCCCAATCTGAAGGCCTTAGAACCCCAGGGGTCTCTGGTTTTACTGCCTGAGTCTGAAGGCTGAGAACCAGAAGTGCCGGGTGTCCCAGGACGGGGGAGGATGGATGTCCCAGCTCAGGAAGGGAGACAGGGAATTTGCCCTTTCTCAGCCTTTTTGTTCTATCCAGGCCTTTAAGGGATTGGATGCTACCCACCAACACTGAGGAGGGCAGATCTCTTTCTCAGTCTACTGCTTCAAATGCTCATCTCCTCCAGAAACACCGTCATAGATACACCCAGAAATAATGTTTTACCAGCCATCTGGGTGTCTCTTAGCCCAATCAAGTTGACACATAGAATTAACCAGCACAATAAGCAAAACCAGGATTGCCCACAGGGGCACTTTGGAAACATGACATATCTGTGTCACAGCAGTTGAGTGCGTGCCACTGGCTTGCAGTGGTTGGGAAGTAGAGCTGCTTGACTTCTTGCAATGCACAGAGTTTTCTCATACCTTGCAAGCCTTTCAAATATCCTTGAAGACATTCCTGTAAATGAAAAACCTGTATATAATGTTCTGAGTTTGGAAACTGACTCTGCTATACGTTACAAAAATATTTTCCCACTGTTTTATTATACAGTAAAGTTTTCAGAAATGCAACTACCATGTAAATTGAGAAAAGACTATACTTCGTTGTGTTCCATATTTTACGAAGCATTATTCACTCTTGTAACAAATCATGCGACTGATGGCTAAACTGCTCTTAGTACAGGAATAACTGATAGGACACGTTTTGTTCATCGGCAGTTGTAGCTGTCCTTTCATTATCTTAATGGCCTTCTTGTGAAGTCTAGCCTCAGCATTGCATACTACACTACTATTTTTTATTACAAATAATTTTTACAAACTGCAAAATCTTTTTGTTTTATGGTTAGAACATTTTGCTGATTTAAAAAATATGTGAGTACATGGGTGATATTGTCTATGAATTTCATTTCTGGTATAAAAAGGAGTTGTTGAGTCTCAGAGAATTAAGCACCACTACATCCTCACCATTTTAGGAATTCAGATATTGCCTTAACCATGGCCCTGAAGCCTAGACCTCCAGGATCAGAACAGGATAGGGCAGGGCTAGCCGGCCCTCGCTATGTCTGTGGAGGAAATTCTCATGCCCTATCTCTGGAAAGCTCTGATTCTCAGATAATTCTTTTGCAGAGAATGAAATATGGCTAGTTGCATCTTCTACCCATTGATTTTACATTTTCCCTGCAGGGACATGCAGAAGAAACCCTTTCCTTTCATGAACGATCCTTTAGATATTTGAATACAGCTGGCATCCAATATCTTCTCCCAAGCCTCCTATGAATGTTTTCAAGGCTCCAACACATCTTCAGTCATGGGGGGAGACCAAGTTTTCAGACACAGGACCTCATACTTCTATTATTACAAGCACAGACAGCACCACTTACGTATTTATTTGTTCTGGTAGTACCATCATCGTATTGACGCGCACTGCTTTTGAAATCAGCCATGCCTTAGGAAGTCTATTATAATTACCAAATAAGTGCTGTGGCTAAGCTCTACTTCCTTCAAATGTCGTATGGTTAACTTGTGATGCTTGGAACTTCATGAAAACCTGTAGAGATAGTCCCTTTGTAAACGAATAATGAAATAAATAGACGAAGATGCAGCCCTTGACCTGTACGAAGCACCCACACTCTAACCGGGAAGGCTATCAAAGAGATGGTGGAAATTATGACAGACTCCAAACCTGATGCAAATTCATGGTTCGGGAACCGTTAAAGAATCCACCCTTCTAAAATTCTCACCTGGATGTCAGGTAACTGTTGAGGGTTCAGGGGCAGGAGGGTCTTTGGGGTAGTCAGATAGAAGAATGATCTTTAGCTCCTGATCTGGGGTAAAAAGAAAGAAGCTAAGGAAGAAATAGGTCCCCTCATAGAATGCTCAAAGAAAGTTACGTGCAGTACTTGTCAATAATATGTGAGTAATAAACCATTCAGAAAGTTACTGTGGCAAAAAAAAAAAAAGTTACTATGGCTTAGAAAACACCTAAGCATCCTAATTATATAGTCATTTCACATCTATCTCATGTGAAATTGGCAGTACTTCAGAAAACATTACAAAACCAGATAGCCTCTTGTTTTTTCTCCTTTTTATAGTTTCTTGAAAATAATCATTTTTTCCCTCTGGTAGATTTGAATTCTTTTGTTGAAATTGATTGTTTTTATGCTTTTCACTTTTCACGTATTTCCTCATATTTCTTTGTATCAAAGTGTCAATAGATTCTGAGAACAGGGTACACTCCCATTCCTGTTTATACTGTATATGGCCAAAGGGTCTCACTCTCAGGTCAATTTCCTTTTGCATTGTGAGTTACATAAGTCTACCTAGTATTTCCTATTTTGAGTTTTTAACTAAGCAAGAAAGATTGAAACTGATTAAATACCAGTGGTTTCTATTACATTATTACCATTTTTATTATTTTACAATCCTACAGCTTAATCAGTTTCCTGCTTTCTTTTTCTTTTTTACACTTTTCTTCATTTCATATAGCCTGGAGATTGCTTTGACAAGCCTGCAGTGTTCTTCCATCATTAGGTAACAATTTCCTTCTCTAAGTGGATAACCTGCTTTAGGTTCTTAAGTCATATCCCTATACCGAGCCATTCATTAAAGAGGTGTTCATTGTGAATAGCACGGTCAATTAAATGAAGAATAATTTATTTAGTTGAGCAATTTGAAACCTTTAGCTACTTCTGCAGGAACTCAACAGTTGTTCCATCTGCTGGTATGTGACTTTACCTTCTCTAAACCCTTAAGTGCCCAAGCAGATTTACCCTGCCAGTGCATGGTTTAATTTGATTTTAATGATATCCTCTTCGGCTCTACAAACCATACTGAAGCCATCTTTGCAATGCAGTTAATAATGTAATTTAGTCTATGATGATATTAGGTGATAATGTAAGCAGATATTAGAGAAATAACCATTTTCATGTTTAATAGAGAAGCAGTGTGTTCTAAGTAATGAAGTTAGGACGCTAACATGCCATTGTCAGCACATGTTAACTGTTTTAGAGATTCTTTTTTGGATCTAAGTAAATATAATTCTGAAATGTACTCATATACTCATCTATCTGTTAGATGATTTGCTGTTACATTTTTGACATAATAGCTTCTAGGATCATTTATTCGACAGAGCCCAAGAATAAAACCCGCCAAAACCAAACAAATAAACAAACAAAAATGAAGAACCAATGAAACCTTTGAGGCTTGAAACCCAGAAATGAAGTAGTGTTTTTTTCTCCCTGGACAACTAAAACCAATCCATTATTTGAACATCAAATAGCTAGCAGTGTTTGTACACTTTCTTTTGAAATAAGGTGGGAACGTTTTTCATCAGTTTCTCAGCGTTTGGTTGGAATTTGGGAGATCACTTCAAAGTGTGACCACAACAACTTGATTTGACCAACAGCATGGCTTTTGGCACTTTTGTGCCCTTTTTAAAACATGCTTTTTCTGAATAATTAATACATGTCAAGGCACTGCAATGTGGAAGTAGGAGTTTCTCATCTACTCCAATGTAACCAGTGTAAATAGTTTCTTGTGTTTACTCTCTATATATTGTCTATTCATATACAAGCATACGTATAATAGAATTTTATCATCTAAGAATTATATAAATGAGATTATACTGCATATGCTATTCTCGAACTTGCTTTCTCACAAACAAATACACAGTGGGAATTTTTCAGTGTTGGCACAGACTTCATTTTTCTTTAATGGATGCCCAACTTCACATTGTAGGTATGAACTCCATGCTCATCTTTAGATTGTACTTGATTGTTTTCCTAGTTGTAAGTTTGATGCAATTACAGGAAGCAAAACCATCCCCTAGTCTGAGCTGTCCGGAGAACTCTATTCTGGTTTTCCTTGCTCTAAAATGTGTCTTTTTGTCTTCAGTTTGTATGTCACCAGAGATGAACAAAGAAAACTTGTAGGCAGGCTGAATTGCATGGAAGAATCATTTGTTTTTTCTTTTTGGCTTTTTTTTTTTTTTTCTCCCAACAATTTCTTTTACCCTTTGAAATTGCACAATGTAATGAGTCAGATAATTGACATGTGCTTTTGAACCAAGCCATTGTTGGTGAGACTGGTCTGGAAACAAATGCAGGATCAAAGTAACCAAATTGATTAAATGCATTAACCTACCTTCTTAACCCTGAACATAGATTTTAGCAGTTCATAAGTATGAGGGGTGAAACATGGTTGGGTTGAGGGTTCAGAACAGGTGACCAGGCGTGGGGTAAAAACTTAATATCTCATGGTCCCCACATGGCATTCTTGTGTTCTTCATGCCTCACTGTATAAAATGGAAGCATTTAATCTAGGCTATCAGTTTTGTCTTTGATATTCAAATTGGACTGCGATTCAGTAGACCTTGGTTCTTTTGTACTGTTAGCAACTAGTAAAGGCATGTGAAGCTGGATGGGTATGACTACATCAGATGTTGGAGTTCAAGGAAGAATTCTGGACCTCATTAGATAGGAAACAAGGAGCAGGGGTGTGTATACTGAGAAGTGAGGGGGCTGGTTATGATGCTGTGCGGTAAATCATGTCACATAAGAAGGTTACTTGGGAATAGACTGTGAACCCAAAGGATCACATGGCTAAATATTTTTTGGGGGTTAACTTGGTCTGAGGTTGATGAGAACCTAGACTTGTGTGGTGACCGTAGAAAAAGAGAATGAAGAGTTTGAGAGAATTAGAACTAAAAGTTGAAAACCAGCATATTGTTAATTTTGCAGGATGATTAAGGTGCTTTCATTTTTTGATTCTTTTGAGGAGTAGTGAGAGGTAGGGGACTTCTTTATCCAATATTTATGTCCTTTAAAACAAAACCCAGGGCTTCCCTGGTGGCGCAGTGGTTGATAGTCCGTCTGCCGATGCAGGGGACACGGGTTCGTGCCCCGTCCGGGAAGATCCCACATGCCGCGGAGCGGCTGGGCCCGTGAGCCACGGCCGCTGAGCCTGCGCATCCGGAGCCTGTGCTCCGCAACGGGAAAGGCCACAGCAGTGAGAGGCCCGCGTACGGCAAAAACAAACAAACAAACAAAACCCACCAAGGTATTTAATATTTTGATATCCAAAACTTAAAATATACATTTAAAACTGTACTTTCTATTTAAAATTATAATTGTAATTATATACATTTAAGACTATAATTTTTTTCTTGCCACCAAAAATGAGTGTGATCATATTGTAGAGAAATTGTCTTAACTTTAAGTATTGTTTTGTTTTCTAGGGAAATGATAAAATGTATTATTGGAAGAGAATAGGTATATAAAATGCCCTTAATTGCCCGAATTATAGTACATTATTAGCTATTGAAAATTATAATTATTACCAATTAATAGATAAGGCTCTACCTATTCAGTCATTTAATTAGTGGTTCAATATATTTTTCAGAAACATTTGACAAGTAAATTATTTATTTTTAGAGATTTAAGCCAACCACAAAATATTCATATTTTTTATAGAATTTGTATTGTTTCAATAAAACCAGAAGCATACCTAAGATTGACAGGAAGTTTTAAAAATGCATATTCTTTTATAATACGTAATTAGAATATTTACTTGACAGAGTATTTGATTCCTTAATTTATCTTCACTGTTTATGTAATCAATCATTACTAACTGATATTTGAGGGATTTGAGAGTTTTCCCTCTTTTCTGTGTTTACCACTTTTATAGCAGACACTTTATTGATGATATACATGAGCTAGATATTAGTACAAACCATCTTTGCCTGGTCCTCTAGCTAATGTGTGTACTCACGAAAGAAAAGGAAAGAAAGAAATGAATAACATTCGTAAGTGTGCTGTTGCTTATTCATGATCAAAGCAATTCCAAAAATGTCTTTTTCACAAGCTGTCCTTCTTTTCACACTTAAGACCATCAGACTTTTAAACCTAGGCTTGGAATATTGAGTATACTTGGTTTACCCTCTTTCTTCCTCGACAGTGTGTTGCAACCCTTGATACTCTATACCTAAATTCATTATGAGAATCCCTTTTAACAACATGCTTTAGGATGCAGTCTCCAGTTGATTAAATTTATTATTTGAGTGGGAAACTATTTGGTATTCATGCCCTAGACCATTACCAAGGAAAGGGCTTTAGGGTAGTCTATTGTCCAAACAAAGAAATAAAATCAACATTTATGCCTGGGTTGCCTAATATCTGGGCACTTGTTATCCATTCATGGTGTGCCTTTCATAGGCCAAGCCTCGTGTTTGAGACTCAAAGAGGCCTAATATTTCCTTGATCTCAAAGGGCTGCTGATCAAGTATTTCAGGAGGACATATGAATAAATGATAATGCAGTAGGGTGCTGTTAGGGATGTATAAAAAGCGTGCTCTATGCAGAGAGGGAAAGAACCAGCTAGACTATATCTATACTTTAAACTACTTATCTTCATTGGAAAACTGCAACTTTCAAACGGAGTTATTTCTTTGATAATCACTAAATAATAATTAAAATAAAAGAACCATCACTTTAGCCCTTATTACATGCTAGGCATCTACACACATTTGTCGAACATCTCTTTAAGACTGGCATTATACTAAAGTATTTTACCTTGTTAAATCAGACTTATAAGCCTTTCCCCCAAAAGCAATAACTCAAAATCTTTAATGTTATCAGGAACTCGTGGCTTAAATGTTTGTTTCATTGCTCAGCATATACTTTAATGCACTTTACTCTTCTGAGAAGGTGTCATACCTTGTTTTCATTTGATTTCTACAGCTTATACACTAAAATGCTAAAGCTCTCATTATCTGATCTACATTTGAGGAGCAAGCTATCTTAGTACTTTGAGCCATTCTCATTAGCAAGTCAATTTCGACAGCACTTCCAAGTATGTAGACCTGTATTATAAATGTGAGGGGAGGTTCGGAAGTGTAATGGGAGAGGTGGTCCCTGCTCTTATGCTTTATGTTATTAAAAATCGGCTGACTTTTAACATATTCATGGGATGGCTCGTAGGTGGTCCTGCATTTAGAAATCAGATTCAGATTTTAACAGTCCTTTTTTTGAAGTATTTTTTCCATTAAAAAAATCAGAATTTGTACATACCGAGTCACGTAATACTGCGTCTGTTATAATTAAATGGAAAAGAATATAAAAAAAGAATGTACATATGTGGATACCTGAGTCACTTTGCTGTACAGCAGAGATGGGCACGACATTGTAAATCGACTCTACTTCAATTTAAAAAAGTATTTGGTAAACGCATTGGGTAGCTTGATGTTTTTTTCTGAACAGAAAAAGAAAAAAAAAGATAATTTTTATCAGTAGAAATTTTGGGAAAATCATGCTTTGATTAGCTGGAAACTTCCCTGCTTCAGTGTATGCTGCTGAAGGTGGTCTTAACTATTTTGATAACTAGGCCATACTTTGAACTCTCACAGGATGTTTGTGATCATTGTAAACCTCCCGCACCTCCTTTGGTCATCCCAAGCCCTGAGTTTTTGTGAGAGACATGCTTTTCTGTTTTGTTTTCTTTTTCTTTGGTTTGTTTGTTTGTTTTTTTCCAGTTGGATTTATGACAGCTTTTAATTTAGAGGAAGGGAAATGTCTGTGGAATCAATGCTGACCTTCTGTGGCCCCTACATTTACTTTTTTCTTGATTTTAACAGAAAACTGACAGGATCATGGTGAATTCTCAATTGGTTTTATTAAAATTACCAGTGGAGAGTGAAGTGAACGGAGGAGGCGTGAACCTTGATTGAAATCCAACTTCAAATATTTCTTCTTGTTATAAAGTCGGTCTTTTTTTTTTCATTTTGGACTTTCCTCTGGCTGTTCTTGTACTATGATGAGCCCAGCTGCTGTTTCAGCACACAGGAAGAAATTTCTTTATGATGGTGTGGAGGAGGGAGGATGAATGATAAATGACAAGGGAAACCACTGACTCTTAATGCTTTTTGTCATAGCCATGTCCCCTTGTCCCATCACACATGCCTTTCCTCCAGTGAGTTCAACTGTTATTATGTGGCGTTGTCATTTTAGAAGGAAGGACTAGCCCCGAAATTTCTGATGGATGCCAAGAGGATGGAGTAGCGCTCTGTATTTTGCAGATGATTGATAGGCTTCGTCTCCTAAATTGTAAAAAGTGGACACACAGAAGGGATCAGCCCATTGGAGGCTCCCCTCCATCCCTCACAGCCAAATAAATTTTAAGAATCATTCTAGATAGTTGAATTATTTGTGAGTATGTGCCAGTTTTTTGTTTGTAAATATGTGTTGGTTTTTACTGTTTGTTGCTGGTGGTCTGTTCCACCCCACCCTCCCCAAAGCAAACTCTCATTTTAAATCAGGAGGGTGAATGAATAATATGACTAATAGGGTTCTTTTCTGCTTTCAATGTCAGATGACTTGATTCAATTCAATTAGCATATTTTCTGACACAGAAAAAAAGATCTTGAGATTCCAACTGAACATGGCAACTCGAGCAGATGTGTTTGCCTCCGCTAGTTCCTGAACACCTTCCTGAAACAAAAGGAGTAAAAAAAGGCTAGAAACACACAGGAGCAAAGAGAATGGGAGAGGAGATAATGGGTTGGAAATGCCCTGAATTTTGAGGTAAAATAAATTGGAAGGAGGGATTACTAGAACAGAGAGAGTTGAATCCCTAGTGCTTGCAGAGGAAGGGGCCAACAAGTAGGAACAAATTTACTCTTTAGAACCTGGAAAAGACAGGAATGGACAATATTAGATACTGCAGAAGCTGGGAGTGAATTATGGGGCAAAAACAGGGAATTGGCTGAAAGTCTGAATAGGGTATCTTATAGCTCCCCATGCCCTCTTCCCCTGTATGAGCAGACAGCTGATTACTAGAGTGCTTTAACTCTTAGTCAGAGGTGAGATTTATTCTGTGGAGACCAAGAACTGGAGTGATTCTAGACACGGGAACACTGCACACAGCTGAGGGTAGAGTCTGCATAATTAGCAGTGAGATTTCCCAGCTCTCTCCTGCCATGTTTCTTTAATAGCATTGGCAGACAGGCCTGTAACTCCCAAACAGAAGATAAGTAGTGAATGTTTATTTTCTGGAGAAACTAGCTCTAAAGAAAAGATCTACAGATCTTTGATATTTGAAGACTCAGGTCCCTGCCTACTCACCCTGCAGTGAAATCCATCAGTTGATAAGCTGCAGTGTTTGCCCACAGTGTTCCCAGTCATTATTTTATTTTCTCTTAAATATAGGAAGGATCACCAAGTATTTGGAGTACACTCCAACAAGAAAGAAAAAGGTCATCTAAGGGGCAAGAGCTACTAAAAAGGAACTTGGAGAAACTAAATTAATAGTTGAGGAGAAGAAATGACTCAAACAAAAAAGAAAGTTAATGTAGGGAAATAAGAGAAGACATTGTATCTATGAAAAGGAATGTGATGCTTTGACATTCAGAACAATTAAAGAACAACCTCGTGAAAATTTTAAAAAATTGAAAGCAGAAATAAACTTAATCAATAGAATAGTATGACCATTAAAGGAAATAATATCCTGGAAAATATACTGGTTGATCACATAACCTCCAGCTGACAGTGTTTTTGTTGAAAGAGCTGAGCAAATGAAAGAAAATAACTCTTCAAAGTAATAAAAAACAATTGTCCCAGGACTGAAAGACACAAGCTTCTACATTCTAATTCATGACCAAGTTAATGAAAAAAAAAAAGCCAAGAACATGATTATGAAATTTCACAAATTTATAGGCATGAAGATCAGATCCTAAAGGCTTTTAAATGAGAAAATTATATGTGCTGTATACAATGGATTAAGAATGCAAGTGATATAGGATGCCCCTGCAGTAATGTGGAAACTAGTAGTAAAGGAGAAATCACAGGTCAGTAGCTGTTGGACAGGTCTGGGGATCAACCATCCAAATTGGAGCAGGAGAAATGAGGGCGCGGAGACTATGAATTACCTGATGACATCTTTGACCATAGGAAAACCGATATGTTAAGTGCTTTTAATGTTGGAGAGTTTGGCAAGATTCTAAGCATAAGGAAAAAAAGAGAGGCAAAAATTAAATCCAGGAAAATAATGAAGTTTTCCAAAAAATAAATATCACAGTACACTCTTTGGCTCATCAGAGAAAATACATACTCCTAACAAAGCAAATACTGCACATTACCTTAAGAAAAAATAGAGTTTTTATATATTCCAGAAGAATTGACTCTTAAGAGCTGTGCATTCATTTACTCCTAAGAAGGAGTAATAATTTACCAATCATAGCTTTAACTACATTTTAAAGTGATTCCCTTTTTTTTTGGTGTGGAAAAGACATTTTATTTCTTTTTCAGTTTATTTTTTTTCAGTTTTTTTTATTGGAGTATAATTGCTTTACAATGAATGTATTAATTTTTTTTTGAGTTAAGCTATCTATTACAGAAGACACTTCTCAAAGAAAAGGGCTTTAAATCATGAGAGAACAACAAATAATATTAGTAAACAATTGTAATCAGGTTGTTTTGAGAGGAAACATTATTTTGTAGCAGGTAGATATTTCAGAATTTTAAATGGCATTAAATATATGGACTAAGAGGAATGGTTTGAGGGAGAATGCTGTGACCTTCACAAATAATAAGAACCATATCGGAAAAATATTTCTGGAAAGGATGTACATATATCTAATCCTGATGATATATTTTTGATGACATGTAATGGTTTGGAAAAAAACACTGGATTCAGTTTGGGAAACATTCCACAATATTATCTGATGTAGCAATTCATTGATGAGCAGTTTATTAAATTGCAAAACCAGATTCTATAGCTTTCTTTACTGCTCAACTACTAATACTTTACCAAAAAAATTGGTCTCCATCAACAAATCTTCATGGCAGGGGAGGGAGTGATTTTTTTATGACAGGTGATTTTTTAGTGATTTTTAAAATTTTTCATTGCTTGTTCAGCTAATTTCTATTTTAACAATAGCAATTTTAAAAAATTGTGGTTTCGCTTTTTTCTCTAATCAGCACCATGCTGGTTATAAGTGAAAGGTTCATTTAAATTTTTTTTCTATAATATGCTTGACTCTTAATTTTCAGCTCAGTGTCCAGTCTATCAAAGTTTCATGGGGTGATAATTTATGCTTATAATGAACAGTCTATTTAAAACTGGTGAGGTCACCCTGCCTAAAGCCGCTGAAGTACCAGATCCCACTCTCTCACTTACTCAGAATCCCATCACGTTAGAGTTTGCTAATTTCCCATCTTTAATGACTGTGTTTTGTTCAAATAAAACTTCAACCTTCTCACAGCCTAATTGATCACTAGCAGCTCACATTTTATTTATTGTGTCCCTCTCACCGCCCCCCCCCCTTCCTTTCTTCCTTCCTTCTTTAATACTATCCCACAAGTAAAGGAATGGTTTCTCTTTCCCAAGTAATGCCTTTCCCTATTATTTCTTGGACTTGAGAGTTCCAATCTTATATTATGTTGTATATAGTACAGATTAACTGAAAATTCCTTCCTTGATTCTAGTGTCAAACTATTTTTTCAAACCGCAGTGAAATCCATTTAAGCACATTTTTCAGCAGTAAGCCAACAATAGAATCAGAGAATTTTAGGGTTGAAATGGACCCCAGGACGTATTTACTCTAGATCCATCAGTTTCAAATTTTAAAAAAGGCTATTTTTCTTAAAAGGGGGAAATTTTCATTTCCCCCAAGAAAATAGTGCCAAATGCACTCATCTGATAAATAAAAGAAGTTGCATCACTAAGGAACTGCCTCCAGTGCTCATGTCTTGATTGGTTTAAGCAACCATATTCAAGCGCCTGTGATCTTTTAGCTTGAATTGTCAGCCCATGGCAAGTTCTAGTGTGAGACCAGCGTTAGCCACTAACTGGTGGGATTACACCTAACAGTGTGGTGTTCTCAAACTGTCTGCCGTGCAGGAGCAGTCCTCCTTTTTTTCTTCTTCCTTCTATTCTTCCTCCTCCTTCCAATCCATCACAGATTGATTCTTTCATAAAATACAATAAAATTGATTTTTAAATTAATAAAAAAACGCAAGTACATTAGTGTTAGATTCAATAAATATGAAATGTCAGCTTAATATAAAAAATTGTTTTTACCCTTAATATTTGTATTTATCTCATTAGGGTCTGGTCAAAAGCAGTTCAGTTTGAGTATCAATGCTGTGGTCTCCTAGACTTGATGCTGGGTAACAAGCTTTCCAATTTTTCTTTGTGCTGGAATTGGATAGATCTTAAAGTTCGGTCCAGCAACACAAATGTTTGCTCCATGTTTTTATATCTGTTTTTGTAACTATTATTAGACATGATTTATGTCATTTTATGTTAGAGTATACAATGTTAAATTGATTTTGTAATACAAATTTCTTAGTAGTCAACTCATTAGCAGTTGTCTTATTAATGTTTCTGTTATGGCAGCCGTCATGTACTTAAGAGATGTATGATAGTATCATTGATGAGTTTTTAATGTGAACAAACTTATTATGTAATAGGAAAAATATGTGATGTGTGTGTATTATTCAAGTCCCATTTTGTGTCCAGCCCATGGTTCCCTGGGGTTCATCTCAGGTCCCAGAGAGATTCACAGTTTTTGACTTTAAATCAGAACAGTTAGGGCTCAGAAAATTCTACCTCTTCAACAGGACTGTGCATTTGTGGCTCTTTTTGCTATTTTACCTACATTAAAAGTTTGCTTAGGGAATTCCCTGGCGGTCCAGTGGTTAGGAATCTGTGCTTGCACTGCAGGGGGCACGGGTTCGATTCCTGGTTGGGGAACTAAGATGCCACATGCTGTGCAGCACCGCCAAAAAAAAAAAAAAAGTTTGCTTATTCAGTGTGAGGTACCATGCCAAGTGTTTGGGGAAAAAAAGATGAAGACATGCGCCCTGCAGCAAAGCAAAGGGTTGGAGTTTAGTAACAGATAGACATGTGAATAACTTGTTATCAGAAGCTATGATAGAAGTCTTTTAGGGTATGATGAGGACATAAAAAAGGGAGTAGGTAATTTATGGTGGCATAAATCAAGAAAGACTTCCCAAAGTGCCACAATTAAGCTGCGCGAAGGTGATTCAATGGTGGAGGATGTGGATGTTTGGGGGAGGGGTTTGGGGTGTGCAATATATTTTGGGGCAGATAAATCTGAAAAAGGCAGTAAGGTGTGAAAGTGGTAGATTTGGGTTTTGGAGCTAAATGTTCAGGCTCCTCAATTCATCCAGCTTTAGTGGTGGCTCCCAGTTTTATGCTGTTTGGAAAACCCCTGCACTAAGAAGCAAAACTTACTCGAGACTCACCTGGAGCCACTGTGGTATTTACCTGGAAAGCAAATATTGGAAGAATTCATGCACAGCAAGTGGGCAATTACAATTCTGTAGACACTTGTCTCTGTTTTGAAAGACTTAGGAAGGTATTTGGAGAAAAGAAAAAGTCCCATGCTTAAGAACCCTCTAAGAATGAAGAAAGTGTATACAGACCTGGGTTTGTGTATTCAGAATTTTCAGCTAGTTAGCCCATGCAGAAACATACCCCCAATAAAATCAAAAGGTAGGTTTTGTATTAACGACTCTTTATAGAAATGTATTTGTGTGCAGTCTGAATTTGCATGATGAATTGCAGTATTTTTAAGGCCTAATAGAGCTTTGCAGAAGTGGAAACACAATGTTACTTGATCCTTACAGGCAAAGTAGGATTCAGTTTATGTGGGCTTGAGCTGGGGAGTTGAGAATTCAGAGAACAAGGAATGACTTATATTTCTGGAAAGGAGGAACACAGGGGCTGTGCCTGGGGCCACGTGAGTGGTACAGGTAGCAATCATGCTGCCAGTGGCTGTACTAAAGACTGAACTTGATTTTTCAGGCCGTGGGAGACCTTAGAGTTTTAAAGCGTGATGGAGGCTGTGAGTGGGAGAGGAGCGTCTGATTTGCGTCTTAGAAAAATCAGTCTGGTAGCAACGCTGGCTACATCCGGATGGGAGAAGGAGTCAGAGCCTAATTAAGAGACTCCAGCAGTGTGGCTGCAGGGGAGGGATGTGGGGAGGTGTCTCCTCGCTTACTTGTTTTCTACATTCAGCAGACGATGGTCAGGAAGTCACCAGGTACTAGGACTTAATGAAGAGCAATACAGACATGTTTTTTTGCCTTCATGGAACATAGAGGGAGGTCTTAGCCAGCCTCCAGGTCTCCGCTCAGGTGACTAGATGGAAACTGATGCACTCGGAAGAGGTAGAGGCTCACGTGTGTAGTTGGGGTGACTTCTAAACAGTTGTAGATGACGTTCATCTTTGAACAAGCTGAGCTAAAGTACTTGGGAAGTCTTTGGGAGACTTTGGGGTTGAAAGGTCTGGGCGGGTGCTCCTTAGACCTTAATGTGTGTTGGGAACTCTCTGGAATCTTGTGAAAATGCAAATTTTGATGCAGATAGGATTGGGGTGGAGCTTGAGATTCTTCAGTTCTAGCAAGCCCCTAGGTGATACTGATGATTCTGGTCCATGGACTATACTGGAAGCAATAGAATTGTAGTTTTAAAACTGATTAAAAGTAGTTAAATAGTTTAAAAAATAGGATAGATAAACAGCCTGCTTTGGGAGAATAGCCACATTATTTCTCTCTATCTCTGTCTTTCTCTGTCTGCGCACACACACACACACACACACACACACACACACACACACACATTTAAAGGTTTAGAAGAAACTTATAGACAAACTCTTTAAGAGTAGAACCACCGACAGACTGGGGAATGCCCACATACGTGAACATATACATTCATTTACAATGACATTGCTTTTGCAGAAAGTCTGTAATCTCCAGGTCATCTGGAAAATATTTCTTTATGTCAAACATGGACAGAACATACTTTGTTGACTTAGGGTTATCAAAGGGGAATAACGAACTCATATTTACAGATAACCGTTTCCAAGCCACACTTTATTTTTAAGTGTTGCCTTTTCAACTCTAATCCATAAAATCTGAAAGGCAGTAAAGAAGAGAAAACAGCATGTCCAGCTAACATTTTTAAGAAATGTGTTTCTGTGAGGGAAATGCTGCGTAGTGTTTCTTGCTTCAGGGGAAGAAGATAGCAAATGTCATTCGTGGAATAAAAGTATATAATTGCGTGTCATATTCTGAGCCTGCACTAAAAAACGGTAGATGTTATTGGTTTCTCACTTGTTAGTTGCCTCACTAGGCAGAACGGTGGAGAAGGAATCCTCAGGTTTTTGTTTTCTGCATCTTTGATAAGAACAAGGGCGAGAGTACAAAAAAGAGCTTTCCTAAGATACTGAAAATAACAGAAGGGGAGGAGTCCTTCTAATAGTTTTTGATGTGTTGACATTCAGTCAATGTTCAGGTAGTAACTAGGCCCTTGACTTAAATCTTTCTTTTCATAAGCATTAGTTACTCTTTCGGTGACTGGAAAACATTCTCTTTGCTCTGAGCATTGACCAGATAAATTATTGGGGGGAAAAGAGTAAATATCACTCTCCTTTTAATGGAAATATTTCTCTGATTGGGATTCTTTTTTTTTTTACTGTGCCTGCCGGGATGACATGGTCTGTATAACACTGAAGATATTCGAGGGGTAAGGCTTTCCTCTGCTTGGTTGGAGTTTGTAGTTCTACTTCCTCTTACACTTGTTCATTGACTCTACTCTTACTTAACAGGGAAGAAAAAGTCAATTGCATAGAGGGAGATAGAGATGTTTCAGTCTCATTCGTTGACCAGACCTCATTAGGGAGACAACTATTGTGTAATGAAAGGGGCTTCACATCAGAAGACCTGGATTAAAATCCTGGCTCAGTTCCTGGCCAGTTTAATAACCATTTCAGAGCGTCAGTCTCCTCAGCATGGAGTACTGCACAGGCAAAACGTATTTATGATATAGTAATATGTGTGCCTGCCAGGAAAAAATATCTCATGCAGGCAGTACTCATAAGGAAGTGGCTCTGATTGAGAAATACGTAAGTAATAAATTGAATGATAAGCATCGAAAATTTTAAATTTTTATACAGTTTTTAAAGGTTACTTTCCATTTACAGTTATTACAAAACATGGGCCATATTCCCTGTGTTGTAAAACGATAAATATTTAAATATCTCATCTAATGGCGTGGAAGGCAAAGACCTTAAAAAAGTTTTATATTTTAAGATTTATATTTTAAGATTTCTAAATGTTTCGTGAGGAGATTGGTGCCAAAATACATGTAGCTCTCTGACGAAAGAGCTGTCGAACTGATGATCCATGGATTCAGGGGAAATAATGCAGAATGTCGAGGAAATGTGTAAGTATAAAAAAAAGTCTTTGGAAATGACCATTTTGACCACAGTGTTATTTTTTGTACATTCTCAGTTATAATCCTCCCAGACTATTAGGTCTTTTCTTTCTCCAGCATGATCCCACAGATTTTACTTTCCTGTTACTTTCTTTCAGAAGACATCCTTATTCTTTGCTTGGGTCCTTATTAAAAAGAGTTTAATTAAATATATAAAGACATAAAGCAAATTCCCAGGTGTGCTTACATGTATAAAGCTTAGAGCCACTCACAGTCTACCTTTCTATATCCTAGAAAAGAAGACTCTATCTTCTGTTCCACTAAGGTTAAAGTGCGCGCGGCTGCGCGTGCGCGTGTGTTGTATTTCATATGAGAAAAACAAACAAAGTAATTAGCTCAAGTCTACAGAGATTATTTTGTTTGTTTCCATTCTTTTACTTGAAAAAATATGGCTCATACAGAAATGAAATTAACCTCATCACTAGTTAGAATCTATAAACTATGCTGGGCAAATACGAGATATGTCTGTGTTTTTACTCTGTGTTTATTAAGTGCCGAAATAACGTTTTAGAAGACTATGTAATACTGGGAAAGTCAGGGATTTCCCTGCAAACATCCACCAAATAGCTCTGTGCTTCCTGTTGATGGTATTGAAATGCCAGAAATAGATTTTGCATTTAGTTTTAGTCATCAGATCTCAGGGCTGCAGATTCTGATTCTGTGTATAGGTGAAAGACCAAGGTAGACTGTGTGTTTTCACACATTAGAGGAAATCTTTACAAGAACAACTTGGCTAAAATTGCCTATAAAGATTCCTCTCATGGTGGCCTCGACTAAATTTTGGGGTCCTGAGACATAATAACTAAAAATAAGTACTGAGGAGTTTGTTTATTGCTCTTAATACATTGGGCTCAGGGAAACTCTGACATAGATTCCTTAGGCTGTGTGGTAAACCTAACTGCCCACAGAGAACATCTTCTTAATTTCCCTTCCAATTCTGATACTAACTACAAACAATATAATTTATGGCAGGTAGGCAGCATTTTGATACTAACATAAGAAAGTAAAAGCCAGCTTACTAGTCACTATTGGCAGCTATCATAAATCACAAATGGATTAAAAGGCTCATAATTATATAAAAAACGTTAGTCTTTTCTTTGCAATTTAATTAAAAACAGGCTTGGGTACTGTGTAAACACTATCTCCCTACTCCTGGCTCTGTTGATCAGCTACAATATAAAAAGTTGAATTGCATATTGAAATGAATTTTGATAGCTAATAAGGATTTATGTTATTTCCTAAAGTTCCTTAGATTAGACTTTCTCAGTGGATCTTCTCTGTTTCAGTCATAAATGGTGAAAAATGGCTTAAAACATAAAGAGCCTGTCTACTGGTCTTGCTGAAGAGAATGGAGCACATTCTTGATATTTTTAGGGTTTCCTTACTGTAACTATATTCTTCTAGGCTTTTTTTTTTGGCCAGATAGCTACCAGGAGAGGCAAATGTTTAAATGGAAATAAGTTCCCTGAAAGTGTTGTGTACGTCAAACACGATCAGTGTGTTTCCTTTTTTCTTGGTTACCTTAAACCCAGTAAATAAAGGAATGGACACATAAAATCTCTGTTACAAAGTTTTCATAACATTTAACTTTGTAAGACAATGAAATTATAAGTAAATCCATTGTTTAGAAAGATTCCAGAGAGCTTAGGTCAGATTTTATTAAGATTGAAATGATCTACTTTACAAGTGGAAGTTTTATGAGTCTTGGAAGTTGTACCTTAATGATCTTACTGCACAATAATTAAGACCAAAGTCAGTATAAGCATAAAAAAAGACAAAGACTCGTAGTGTGTCTTAACGTGGATGCTTTTCGCATTTGTAGTGAGGTCATTCTTCGTTGTGCAAGAGCGCCTTGCGTATTGTAGTGTGTTCAGTATCTCAGGTCCCCACTCACTGAATGCCAATGGAGCCTACCTGTCATTATGACCATTTAAACTGCCTGCATAGATTTCCAGACACTCCCAGTGGGGCTGCTAATTCATCCACTGCAAATTGCTACTTTATCATAAAGACTTCATGGTTCTTATTTAAATTATCACCCATTATTTTCTCCCTCAGGTACCCAGCTCTTTCCTTCCACCCTTGATCTTGATACCCTTGCCTCCCAAAACCTCATTCCAGGGCTTGCTTTATTGATTACAAAGATTCTCTTGCTTCATTCATTTTTTCTTTCTCTACTGGCTTCTTTCTGTCAGCATATAGATATAATCTATGTCTAAACATACATAAATCCAAATAAAACAATTAACATTCAAACAAAAATTTGCATTCTAATATTGTATCTTGTTATGCTTCTATCACTTTTTTAGGTTGTAAATTCTGGGAATTAGCCTGATTTTTATGGGCCTCATCATAAATATAAAGGAGAACTTGTTTTGTTTGTTTAGTGGGAAAAGGAATGTAGCGCTAATAACTATTTGATAAGACTCACATGCTCATTGTATTTCCAGGGGGGCTTGGGGACCACTCTTTGGGGTAGGAATTTTTGGCTTCATTTCAATCTTGTTTATTATTCTCTAGGATGTTATGCCTGTTAATGATGAGTGGTACACTTTTAACTAATTTCTTCCTTCCTCCCCCTACCCCCCTTCCTCCCCTCCTCTCTTCTCTCTCTTTTTCCTTTCTTTCTAAATATACTTTTGTATAACATTTTTTTCAGGTCCCAAGTAGCCCAAGTTTAATTATATTCCCATCAGTTCTGCCCTTTGGAAGGAATTTTATCCTGTCTCACTGGCATCTCCCAAATTGAAATTTTCTTCTACTATTATTTTTAAATGTGTATTTAAAAAAAATGATGCCATTTAGCTCTCTTCCTTAAGAAGCTTGGTAGAGGATGATTCATCATCAAATTGGAAAAGGTTTGCTATGGAATTAATTTACATGAGAAACATCAGTTGATTTTTATCACCTTTTGGAGCAAATGTATTTGTCTTTCTCTTCTAATATAAGCACATCAATATCTGGAGAATTTATTTGCATAATGAATACTTTCCTAATATGGGAGACATTTGAAACCATCTTCTCTGGCCCTGAAAGCATTGTTCTTTTTTTTTTAAATTTAAATTTTTGGCTGTGTTGGGTCTTCTTTTCTGCACACAGGCTTTCTCTAGTTGCAGCAAGCGGGGGCTACTCTTCGTTGTGCTGCGCAGGCTTCTCATTGCGGTGGCTTCTCTTGTCACGGAGCACGGGCTCTAGGTGCACGGGCTCAGTAGTTGTGGCTCGCGGGCTCAGCAGTTGTGGCGCGCAGGCTTAGTTGCTTCGTGGTATGTGGCATCTTCCTGGACCAGGGATCGAACCCGTGTCCCCTGCATTGACAGGCGGATTCTTAACCACTGCGCCACCAGGGAAGTCCCAAAGCATTGTTCTTTTCTCTTTTTTTCTGTTTTTCATTATTGAAATTTCATGAAGGAATGAAGTTGTAATTTATTTATCCTTTGCATTACCCTGCTGCTTCAAAATATGCTTATACCTAATTACTTGTTACAGTCATTTCATTATCTGTTACAAACTTACATACTTTGATAATCGTTTCTTCTTTAAAACATATTTATAATACTATTTATCATATACATAAGTTATTTAATGTGTATATGTGGTTGGCATAGTAATAAGAAGGCAAACACTGTGTGCTCACCACATGCTGGTTAAGAAAAAACATTATTAGAACCTTGCAAGCATCCTGTATCCCTTCTCTGATCACCTCTCTCTCCAGAGAGAGAACTGAATTTTGTATAAATCACTCTCATGCTTTTATGTTTAGTTTTGCTACCTATGTATGTATCTAAAAGCAATATTCTATTAGTTTTGCCTGGTTTTGAAATTTTTATAAATATAATGGTATTTAATGATTGCTTTGAAGACTTTTACTCACTATCATGTCTGCAGAATTCAGCCATGCTGATGCCTGTAACAATTAGCTCACGTTCTCTGCTCCAGAGTATGTTTTTGAATGGGTACGCCACACTTTATTTCCCTAGTGTACTGTTGGTTGGCATTAGAGTTATGATTCTCACAGTTTTGATATTATCAACACTGCTTCTATGAACATCCTTGTTCAAGTCTCCTGGTTAAAGCATGCAGGAGTTATTTATAGGGTTTACCTGTGGGTTAAAATTGCTGGTCCTAGGATATGCATGTGTTTAACCTTGCTAGAAAATGCCCGGTTGTTTTCTAAGTGGTTGTTCCAATTTGCACACCGTCTAGTAGCAGATGTTGTAGTTTAAAAATTTTGCCAAAATATTGGCTGTAAAGTGTTTGGGGCTTATTCGTATTTACTCTTCTGCAAAATTCTTGTTTGTGTGTTTAAACATTTTTCTCCTTCCTGGCACCTTTTAAGATTGATTTGTAGCAGTTTTAATCTATTCTAGATGTGAGTCTTTTGCTAGTGTTTTAGGCTACAGATATTCCAGTTTGTGGCTTTTCTTTTGCTCTTTGTTTATTTATTTTTATTTTTGACAAACCAGATATCCTTAATTTAATGTAATTGGATTCATCAGACTGTTCCTTTTACAATATTTTTTGTGTGTATTGATTAAGAAATTCTCCTCTATCATAGCTTTATAAAGATGTCCTGTTGTGACTTTTTATGTTGCTTGGAAGTTGAGAGCCATTTCATTTATTTCTGTATATATATCCAATTTCCATCACCATTTATTGATTAATCCATCTATTCCTCACCCATCTGCAATGCCTGCTCTGTCATAGTTTTCTTATATGTTTATTTCTGGATTTTATTCTCTGCTATTAGTCTGTTTACCTGGGTGTGTAGCAAAAGCCTATTATTTTAATTACTGTAGTTGTACATAGAAATCTTAGTATTCTGTTCGCCTTTTTCTTTTGGAGTGTCCTAGTTTTTCGTGGCTCTTTACTCTTCCATATACATTGTGAAATCAGATAATGAAGTTGAGGAAAATCCCTGCGAAGATTTGGGTTGGAATTGTATCAGATCTCTTTCTCAATCTGGGGAAAAGAAATCTTTCTGTACTGCAAATTGTTATCTAACAATGTGTATAATTCACCATTGATTTAGGTTTTTTTAATGTCCTCCAATGGATTTTTTTCATAAAAGACTTGAACAAAAAAACGAATCCCAACCCTTAAAATCAGTCATGCTTCTCTTAATATTTTCAGTTATTCACCATTTTAAAGTAAAATTCACCAATTTTACTTTAATTCACCATTAAAGTAAAATTCCATTTTACTTTAATGTTATTTGACCCCCCTCCCCCCAGATAAAGTAAATAGAGTGACCAAAATTAAATGGGCAATTAGTGGCAGAGGCGTCTCTCTTTACAGGACTTTCTTCCAGCTATTGATCCATCTTGAGAGACACTCATCAAGTCGATTATTGTCCACATTCTCCATGCCAGTGGTGTGGCTAATTATGTAGAAGGCAGATGTTTCTTCAGCTAGTAATAATTAGTTGCGTATGCAATTACTTCTTCTAAAGTGTGTGTCACGTGCAGGACAGATACCCCGTCATATTGTACAGTGCAATAAATAGCAGATACAAGATTTCCTACTTAGCTGATGCTAACTATACGTAATTCTCTGGCTTATTAGCAGAATAATGTCCATCACATTGTTGAGATCTCTTCAAGTGTTCCAAGTTCTTTCATCCACAGCATTTCTTTTGGGCCTTCCAATGACATTATCACGGCCAAGCATTAGTTGTTATCCTCATTTTGAAGAGGAGGAAAGTGAAACCTAGAAAGATTAGGTAACTTCCTCAAGATTGCATCATTGGTTTCCAGTAGAGGTGAGCATCAAAATCAGGTTTCCTGAACTCAGAGTCAGTATTCCTGCCTCTGTACGACAGGGGTGGGGGTGGTAGTAGAGATGGTGGGACCATAGGCCAAATAGGTCCTCTGACTTTTTTCTTAATTGTTATTCAGTTATAATGTGGAAGCCTTTGTTGGGGCTTACCAACTGCAATGAGTCCTTGGGAGGCTTCCTGCCTCTGTCTAGTATTATACCCAGCTAATTTGTATTTCCTTGCCTTCCCAGTCCCCGTGGGCATTCGAGTTTATGACCTATGCCCTAGAATAAGCCTGGCGTTCTCTATTGTGTGTGTACATTTTTTCTTCGTTGTATTCTTCTGATTACTTACCACTAGACAAATCTTCTGGACTGCTTTGCAACTGTATTATGAAAAGGTAGATAAATTATTATTCTCCTAAGACTAGGCATAGGACACATAATACAGAGGCTTGCACTCAACGTGTGCTTGCTCAATGCTAATTGATGATGAAAAAGATTTAAATCTTCCTCTAAAAATAAGATTTTGTAGTTATCTCTCAAAATCTAATTTTGCTAGAGTCATTTCCCCTCGTAAGAGAAAGTGGCTCAGTTCAAGAGATAAAATGTGATCAGCTCATAAAATCAAACCTGCTCTTTGTTTGGTACTGTATGGAATTTTATCAGGAAAGGTTTGGCTTATGTTGCTACTATTGGCAGAAACGTTGTATAAAAACAGTGCATCGGAAGGATCATTGCACAAGACATTTTTGACACTCCACGTTATTATACTGATGTCACTTTCCCTCCAAGTGTAGCTGTTTCTCTTTGTCTTCTCCTTATAGGACATCTCTTACAGTCTTTACCAGAGCAATATTTGTTCCTCCAGATTTGAATGCCTCCTAGTAGTTCACAGTTTTACTTAGCACCCAAAATTGATAGAGCTACAATTAAGACGAGTAATTATTGATGAAATGATGCCCCAGTAACTCCAGAAAGTTCGGATGGTTTCATCCATCCCTACCTTCAAGGTTGGCTTTTGAATTCTAAACAATGGAATTCAGCGTAATCCTTCCTCTATTTGTAGGAAGCTCCATTTTATTTGGAATTTATAAAGGAATCTCTGTTGGGGAAAAGTGCTGTACAAGTCCTTTTTAATGTGAGTCCATGTATTAATCAAAACAGCTGTGTAGGTCACTAGGTAGACTGTAACACCAGGCGGCAATAGAATGTCTTCCTCATTACAATCAATAGCGAAGAGTTGTGGAGACCTCCTGTACATGATGGCCTTTTTCAACGGGCATCCTCACTTGGTGGTAGGGAAAATGAGTGCGGGCTGTATGAAACCATTTCAGCACCGTCCTGAGCTTAATAGCGCTTTCATTGCCTCTTAACAAGCTGCGCTGGTGCCATAAAATGTTCGAGCTGACAGTCGCTGTCAAAGCTCCTTCAATGTAAAGATTTCTGCTGTATTTAACATGTTCACTTTCATTTTAATGATGTCCAAACACGCATCAGTTGGTGTTTGTTCAACACACAGTGTGGTCTCTGGAGTTACCCCATTAGGCACAAGTATAATCACTGTCCTGTTCCAGTGACCATTAATGGCAAGATTCTTAAATTAAAAGCTGGGAACTTGTGCTGATTCTTAACAATTCACTTTCTCCCAGAAGTGAAAGGGATAAAGGTACCTGCTGTGACATCATTGAGTTTGTTTAGTTTGATTTTCAGTGCATAATGTTAGACATGAATTTATCATAGAGACTAAGATACAAGCTAAGAATAACTCCATGAAGACTTTTTAAACAGTGAGATGCCCATATGTGGCTCAGGGTTCAAGATGATACCGCTGCTTTGTACTAGTTTACCAGTTCCACCGTTGTGATTACTAATTAACACAAGCATCGTTCTTGTTCTGTGCCAGACACTGTTCTGAGTGCTTTACTTCTGTGTATTTGTTTACCTTTTATAAAAAACCTATTCATTAGGTGTCATTGTGCTCGTTTCACAGATTAAAAAAAACCCCTAAGGTACAGAGATTAAACAGTCTGTCTGAGGCCATAGACAGGGCATGGAAGAACCTCTGTTGGAACCCAGATATTCTGGTTCCAAAGTTTGTGCCCTTAACCAAAATTAATGTATTAAGTCGATTGAAATGACATCAAAGACACTCTTGGCATTGAAAGGGAGCACACACACTGAATGCCTGCCTGTCCGATGGAGATGCTTTTTTCCAGTTAACAGAGAGAACAGATTTCTTCTCTAAATGTAGTTTAGGATTACAGACTTTAGATTACCCCTTCTGGTCACATTTTCTAAGACTGAAAATGGAGAACAGTTGGAGAGGAAGGGTGGACTTTTCTGGGTTCCAGTTTCCTCCTCTTTATCATGGATCTTTCATCTCCCAAAGCATTACTGCAGTCTGCAACCTCAGATGGTGCTACACTTACAACAGCATTGAATTTCGGTTGCTGCCCTTAATAACTGTAGGGCACCCCTTTGGAAAGGACTCACCAAAGATTCTTTTTGTTTGTTCGTCTTTTGCTATCTTGAACATTAATATTTTACAACATTTTGAGGAAGGGATTGATTTTAAGAATTGGGATTCTTGCTTTCTTTTCCTTTTTTTTATTCTGTAAATATAAATCAGCAAGTAACAAAAAGAGTGACTTCGACTGCAGAGTTATTACCCCAGTGAGTTGCATATGGGCATTATAATTCACCAGTAGCTAATGGGTCTAGAGAAAGAATGGGAAGGTAGATTTTAAAGATAAATATACAACAATAATAATTTCTTCAATAAGGTATGTATGGAACTGAAATTTATGATTGGAAGCCAGACCAGGAAATCAGGAAGTTTGGATTTTCTCTCCATCCTAATCAGCTTCTCAACTTCCTTTTCTGATTAGTGCCCTCATTAAGGCTTCTTACATGGATCTCTGACACATTTCCAGGAGACCTTTGGGATCCCACTTTGGTTTCCAGGCAGTGATTTCTGCCCTAGCTGAATTTTAGAACAAGAAGGTCATTCATCTCCATCCTGGAAGGATGATTCACATATTTATGTTCTAGAAAGTAGGCTGAGAAGAAAAATTTGCTACTTTATTAATTAGGGCCCTTTAACATTTTGTATTCTCAAGCTTAATCATTTGCTTGTTTGAACTAAAGTCATCTTCCTTAATCACCATCATTAGTGGCTGTCCATGAATGATTACCTCTCTGAATTTTATAAGCATGTTAGAATTTAATGCATCTTACATTCCCCATTAGGGATTAGATATCATTCAATATTTTACTATACCAATATATTTTTTAAAGCATGAGATTCACTGTCGGTCTGTTCTACTTCAGTGGTAGAGGAGAACCTGCTCCCCTCGTTGGTTCTCAAACTGGTGTGGAGGTGGCATTGGGAAGGCAGGGAGAGAGCGATTGGGTGACTTAGTGATCTAGAGTTGGTGTTACTTTATTTTATTATTTTTTTGTGGTACACGGGCCTCTCACTGTTGTGGCCTCTCCCGTTGCGGAGCGCAGGCTCAGTGGCCATGGCTCACGGGCACAGCCGCTCCGCGGCATGTGGGATCTTCCCGGACCGGGGCACGAACCCGTGTCCCCTGCATTGGCAGGCGGACTCTCAACCACTGCGCCACCAGGGAAGCCCAAGAGTTGGTGTTATTTTATAGTTTAAGTTCCCCAGGAGATTTCAAAGAGTTTTACTTTATCAGAAATGAGAACCACTGCTTTAGTCTTGAACTTTTCCAGTGGTAAACAGTTTATTCACTCTCTTTTGGAAGTAGCCCATTACCCTTTGAGAATCACACATTCACTAGTTCCGACTTCTGATTTTTAAGATGACACAGAATGAATCTATTCCTTTTCTACTGATACAAAATAGTCCTTCAAATATCTGGAGTCCTCTTAATATCCCTACTGATTATTCTGACGCACACTGGATCATGCCACTGTTTTCTATTTTCCATACTTTGAAAGTCTCTCGCGATTGTGGTTCTCCATCTCTGTATCTTCTGCACGTGGAAATGGACACCATATTCCAAAATGAAACACCACCATCACCCACACACATTTACCACTTTCTGGTGTACCCAGTGCTGAATAGGTGTTTATGTGTTTACTCATTTTATCCTCATGATGACCCTGGCAGACATGGACCTCTAATTGTATACTCATTTTTCTCTCTCTCCTGAACAAACCAGAAGCTCCAGGCAGGCAGGATCTGACCTTATTTTTTGTTGTGTCCCAACATCCATGCATGGTGCTTTGTACACAGTAGTGACTTAATAAATAATTGTTGAACGAATAAAGCCTCACTCCTCACCCTGGGGTTGGAAACTGGCAATTGAATTGGCAGTCAGAGTTGGAGTAACTTTCAGAGCTTGGGAGAGTGGT
This sequence comes from Orcinus orca, assembly GCF_937001465.1. Lineage (NCBI taxonomy): Eukaryota > Metazoa > Chordata > Mammalia > Artiodactyla > Delphinidae > Orcinus > Orcinus orca. The sequence goes on along the minus strand of NC_064576.1, from coordinate 16,219,917 downwards.
CACTTTTGCATAATGTTCAGTAAAAAGGCTTTGCAAGTTTATCTTTGTTGTTCGTATTGTTAGTTTGTTTGTTTCAGTTACTTCTGATTTTTTTCCTGGGCTTAAAATGACTATCAGACTGTCCTGCACACTCAAAGCAATCATGTTTTAGTCCAATACAAGCATATATATATATATATATATATATATATATATATATATATATATATATATATATATAATATATGACTTGCCTTTTCTCAGTATGAAGTTAGGAGTTTAAAAAAATTGCTTGTAAAAGGAGTATTAATCCAAAAGAATAAGTGAATTGAAGTATCTGTTGGAAAATTAGCATTAGGCACTTAGCTCAAAATGTTTATTGGGTAAATGTGTTGTGTGCTTTAGTTAATAATAATTCATTCAAGAACAAATATTTATTTGAATGTATTATATATGTTGAGCATTTATCAAGGTTCTTGACATATAAAATTGAGGACAAAACCCCTACTTCTTTGGGCCTTATATTCTACTTGAGGAAAGACAATTTACAATTAAACAAATAAATAAGACAGATATGGTAAGTTTTTTTTTGTGCTGTACGCGGGCCTCTCACTGTTGTGGCCTCTCCCGTTGCGGAGCACAGGCTCCGGACGCGCATGCTCAGCGGCCATGGCTCAGGGACCCAGCCGCTCCGTGGCATGTGGGATCCTCCCGGACCGGGGCACGAACCCGCGTCCCCTGCATCGGCAGGTGGACTCTCAACCACTGCGCCACCAGGGAAGCCCATAAGGTAATTTTTGACAATGATAACTGAAGGAAATATACGGAGTAATGTGCAAAAGAACAACAGCAAGGAGGTGGTACAGTGGGCTGAGGGGTGAGAAAGTGCCCATCATTTCAGTGGAAGGAAGGAAAGCAAAGGTCCTGAGGTGGGAGAGAGCTTGGTGCCCTCAAGGAATAGAAAGTTTGGTGGGTTGTAGGGGAAGAATGGCAGTGTGGATGTTTGGATGAGGTTGGAGGCCTACAGGCCTCATCATGAAATCCTTCTGGGCCATGATGAGGACTTTGACACATTTTAAAGTGGATTTCCAGTGGTGGGTGGACAGTGGATTCTAGGGATGCAAGGGTAAGATGTGAGACCCATAAAAGGTGCTGAAAGTAAACTAGGAGAGAAGTGATGGTGGCTTAGTTTAGCATAGTTGATGATAGTCAAGAAGAGAAGTGGATGGATTGGAGGTGGGTATTGAAAGTTAGCACTGACAGGGTGTTACTGCAGGACGGGATGGGGGATGTTGCAGCAGGAAAGGAAGAAATGAGAATGGCACTTAACCGTGTCATGGCAGGTACTTAAGGAAAAATCCCACTAAATCCTGTTCCTACGATTATCAGTTATATAAATGGATTTTGGGGTTCATGAATTGATAATTCCTATTTTGAGGTACAACCATGCAGGAAGGCAACTTGGAGATACATGCTGTGGAAGTCTTAAAAATGTCTTACCCCATTCCCAGTCCTAAATCTTAGCAGCCTTCTCCTGTGTATGTGTAAAGAAATAATGGCGACAACCAGTCAGTCAGTGATGCACGTTGGAGTTTTCCCTTTCCCAGCTCTCCCTTACTGTTACTTAATTCATTAGAAATATGAATATATCTGATACTTTTTTGTTCCTTAGTTCTGAGAAATAATGACAGCTCTTCTCTACCACTGGCTAGCATAGACCTGTACACGTATAAATTTGCCTAGTGTTCCAAAACCATGCAAGGTTTTACAAAGATAAGACAGTTCATTTATATAACTTGGAATAATTTGGCTGGCATACTCAAGGAGATAGAGCACGTGGATCAAGTTTAATACATTCATTTAGGTTGGCTCCCTCCCATGCGTTCCTTGTACTTGCAGAGGGTCCCATCTGTTCGGCTCCTGGCCAGAGACCATTGCGTCCGTGAGCAGTGGAATTTCTTACTGCAGACGCCCAGTGCTTCATAATTGGTTTAGGGTGCCCCAGATACTCACCACTAACATTGTTAATTAGTACCAATGTAATGACAGTTATTCTAGAACTAGGATACCTGTCTGTTGCTAATGTACTCAGAAGATTGCAAAAACCAACACACTTCTTTCTTGCATTTTTCCCCTTTCGCGACGTGACTTTCTTATAACTCAAAGATTCTGTCTCCATTTCCCCCAAACTACTCAGCTCAGCATTCAAGACCTTCATAATGACTTCCCAAGACCTCCTGTGGAACTATCATCCTTTAATCTCCCAGAAGGTCTCTCAGTGCCAGCTGAACTTGACTGACATTTCCTCAGCAAACCCTGTTTCCACCCTTTGCATCTCTATTCCTTGAGTTCCTTCTGTTTGAAATTGCCTTTTCACCCCCATAGTCCCCGCCTGTCACAAATTATACTCATTTCAAATGCCTGCCTAATGTGCCATCCTTTGATCTCCCAATAATTTGTTCCTCTTTTTTGATATTTTATCTCTTCCCTCTTGTCCTAGCTGGACATCTTAAGGGTTTTTTTTTTTTTTTTTTGCTGTACGCAGGCCTCTCACTGTTGTGGCCTCTCCCGTTGCGGAGCACAGGCTCTGGACGCGCAGGCTCAGCGGCCATGGCTCACGGGCCCAGCCGCTCCGCGGCGTGTGGGATCTTCTCGGATCGGGGCACGAACCCGTGTCCCCTGCATCGGCAGGCGGACTCTCAACCACTGTGCCACCAGGGAAGCCCCATCTTAAGGGTTTTATTGCTTCTTCCCTGCATACTCTTCAAATGCTTTCTAGTGACAGCACAGTGCCTTACACATAGGATGTTGCAAATTAGAATTTGATGACTTTCATTGAATTTTCAGTGTCTAATTACCGTCTAACTATAAGCAACAGAAAAAGAAGTCATTTCAAGGCAAAGTTTTGAAATAATGCAGCCAGAGGCATGCTTTTCTAGTTCCCACTCCCCAGCCTGGAAGGGATCAGGCTGCCAGCAAGGCCATTCGAACCTTTAATCTTTGTTGTTCCTCTGTGTTCAAAGTGGCCCAGCCTCTTCGGTTTCTGAGTGGAAAATAAACTCAAAGAGGGGAATGTCCTGCAGAGTGGGCTGGGCCACGGACAGGACAGGTATATCTTCAGCAGGGATGCCATTAGAGGGCCCAATGGACACATTACATTCCAGGGCAAGCTTTCTCTTGGATTACATTGTTTCCCTTTGAATTCTCCAAAACCTGCCAGGTGTTTTCTTCCTTCCCTCCCTTGATTACCTCCAGTTAATCTAAGATTAGCCTGATAGCCCCTATTTTCCAGGTCTCTGGTTTCTTCAGTAAAGCAGGTTACATCTCTTGTTTTGTTTGTTTTTTGCGGTATGCGGGCCTTTCACTGTTGTGGCCTCTCCCGTTGCGGAGCACAGGCTCCGGACGCGCAGGCTCAGCGGCCATGGCTCACGGGCCCAGCCGCTCCGCGGCATGTGGGATCTTCCCGGATCGAGGCACGAACCCATGTCCCCTGCATCGGCAGGCGGACTCTCAACCACTACGCCACCAGGGAAGCCCAGGTTACATCTTTTTTCAGCTCCATTACTTCCTTCATAACCTTGTTGCCTTGATCCATATTGTGGCTTATTCTTCATTCAGCTTTGGCCCCACATCCATTTCTGGCTGCGTTCCCATTTCCTAGTCCCACACTTGAATGGGACCATTTAATCCAGTAATTGCTGGGACTGTAGAAGGCGGACAATCCCTGAGCCTTTTGTGTGGTGTTTTCACCTCATTGCTCTTCTGGTTGCCACCACTGGCTTTGAGCTGATTGAGCCAAGTGCCTAACAGCAACACTCGGAATTACTAGCAAATCGCCACCTTTACTTTCTGAGTATTAACGATTAATAGATTTATTGCACTTATCATAAAAGCCTATTTTCTAGAAATTTGGGAGAAGTTATATAGACCCTTACTTGTTTTATATAGAGGTAATATCTTTAAAGTGGAGTGTACACACCCCCTTGAGGGACACATATGTTATCCCATTATATTTATTTTGATAGTATGCCTCTTTATTCCTATTTTTTGTTTTTTTTTGTTTTTTTTGTTTTGTTTTGTTTTCTACGGTACGCGGGCCTGTCACTGTTGTGGCCTCTCCCGTTGCGGAGCAACAGGCTCCGGACGCGCAGGCTCAGCGGCCATGGCTCACGGGCCCAGCCGCTCCGCGGCATGTGGGATCCTCCCGGACCGGGGCACAAACCCGTGTCCCCTGCATCGGCAGGCGGACTCTCAACTACTGCGCCACCAGGGAAGCCCTATTCCTATTTTTAAATGTACATGATACATTGCCATAGTACAATGGGAACATAATTTATAAAAAGGCATGCAATCGATTTTACATGAAGGTGGTTTTACTGATAGGCTGTGTGATCAAAACGTTTGGGGGCCATTGGTTTTCGGAGTCTTGAGTCTCGAGTCAGACTTGGATCCCAGATCCTTATTTTGCCCCCTTACTCCATGTATAACCTTGGATCTGCTCTTTAGTCTCTTGGGGTCTTAAAGTCCTCATCTGCAAATTGAAGGGAAAACCATATCATAGGGTCGTTGAGTGGATTCAGTGAAGTAATGCATGTGAAGACGTGAACGAGTTCTGGCACATAGTGTATACGTGTTACTGTGCTCATGCAGTTGTTATTTCTGTTATGATTGCTGGTGTTGTTATATTGCTCCCTTGTCCTATATTTCACTGTTTATAATAGAGGAACTGAGCCTACCCTACATGTTAAATAATAAAAAAAAACTCATACCAAACACATTAAAAGTGTGAATGATAAAAATTAGAATTTTTAAAACTGCATACACACACTCCCCCTACCTTAAAATGAGTAAGATAAATACGTTTTGTAATATATTTACATAACTTCCATAAGAAAGGCAAAGTAATTCACTGGCACTTTGAAAAACACTAAATCTATAATGCATTCAGTAGGGCCATTTTATTGGTAAAATTAGCTTATGATGAACTTCCTTTGGTCTTTTAGAAATTAAACTCTTTTGGATAATGTTTATGATAAGCCTACCTTTTATTGAATGTTGCCACATTGTGTATGGTTTTAAGGTTGATGTTCTGGTACAAGATATCTTAAAAAATAAAAAGCCTTAGTAGGCATTTATCTGGTATGTTGGCTGAGATCTGAGGATGTAAGAGAATTCTTCAGTGAGGTAAAGAAAAGTTCACCATAGTTTGCAAGACTGGTTCATGTGGAATTTATAAGAATGGACTGACCAGCATGCCCTTTTAAAATTCCATAGTTAATCTCTTTATTGAAAGCTTCTGGGCTAGTTGATTAAGAAAGCCTTATGGGATGACTGCTTTTAGTGTCATACAAATGAAGCTGCATTGTTGCTAAGTAAATCACTATAGATCAAAGTGCCTTGTGATCAGAGTCCTGCCGTTATTTATTTATTTATTTTTCATTAAGTTTTAAAGAGAAGGTGAAGGGTTGAAGAATGAAACACACCAAATTTGACATCTGTGATGTCCATTTACATCCATGCACTTCTTTAAGCATCTAATCTGAGTGACTGGGCAAGTAGGGCAGCAAAGCATGAACAGGTAAGTGTAGAGCTAAGTCAATTAATACTTGTTTCCCATTTATAATTGCTGGGATCCTTTTTTAGCCATTATGAAGTCAATTGGCTTGTAGAGAAGGCTTCAAGGGCTCCCAGGGAAACTGACGAGTGCATCTATTGGCTTGTCCATGGTGTGAAATCATTATTGTCATGTTCATCTCAGCTTTAAGTGTACACAGGACCATTAGATGTTACCCTGTGATCTTAGAGGCACTAAGGAATAATATTTTTTGTGCTTTGTGCCCCCCCTGAAGTATAGAGCATGTGTCTTTTTCCTCCTTTTTGTCCACTGCTTAAAGTAGTGTATGAACAAGTTTGGATGCATCAGATAAATATATGAACATACATTTTGCTGGATTAGGATGATGACTAGGAAAGAAATAAGAAAAAAGGACTAAAAGAGTGGACTGAAAATGGAAATTGAATCCACCATACTAATTCTACACGGGTTTTAGTTCTCTGCTGTGATTTCACTTGTTGTGAAAAGTTCAGGCATTGCTATGTTGACGTTTGTTTCTGTATAGTGTAAAGCATTTTGTAGGTATAATTTAGTGATATCATAAATGCAGTTTTGGAAAGGACTCCTGTTGGCTATGTGCATTTTAGTATTTTCCAGGACAACTCGTAAAAAACCCATTTTATAATGCTCATTTGACGTACTAGTAAGCCATGATCTTTCTTTCAGATTCTAAAATCAACAAATACACAGTAAATGTCTCATTCAAGGTCATAATGAAAACCAGTGTTAAACTTAGAAACGAAATCCATAAATCTGGGTGCCATTCTCATGCTTTCTCCAGAAACCTGCAGCCTGCTTCACAGAACTAGAATAAGACCATTACTGGTCATAGATTCTTCTAGAGCTGACCAATACCATTGGTCATTTTCTATAATTTTACTTTCCTATCACCATTGTTAACACCTTCAATCTTTCCATTTGGTTGACTAGTCATAAATTAATGATAGATTAATGTTAATTTATTATTCTCATTTTTCCACTGGTGATAAGTACAGTAACTAAAAAGGGACCAAGTGACATAGCAAATATTACTTGCACATATAGGGAAGAGGATTTACAGAAGCATGAAATGAATGAAAGGAGTCCACATGAAGTTTTTATGAAAATATGTGTGAGCAAAGTGAATTCTTTAATATCTAACTAATTTAGGAAATGGCCTTGTATTGCATTAGACAAAATACCTGACCTACATGTGGACTTATTTGTGCTGACACAACGGGGTCAGGAAGAAAGAATTTCTTCATACTTCACCATTTTCAAGTTCCATGGTAACATATTTTTGTAGGAAGCTTTGTGTGTGTGGTTTTTTTTGCGGTATGCGGGCCTCTCACTGCTGTGGCCTCTCCCGCGGCGGAGCACAGGCTCCGGACGCGCAGGCTCAGCGGCCATGGCTCACGGGCCCAGCCGCTCCGTGGCGTGTGGGATCTTCCCGGACGGGGGCACGAAGCCGTGTCCCCTGCGTCGGCAGGCGGACTCTCAACCACTGTGCCACCAGGGAAGCCCAACTTTGTTTTCTTGATGTTTCAAGATATTGCAAACACATTAGCAAATACTTTCTAATGTGAATGCATATTCCCACCATAAAACATGTGGCGAGAGAAAGAATGTTAGCAGTGTCTCTAGTGTTATAGTGACCAAAAAATTCACTCAGTTGTCTTTTTCATGAGAAGGATGAGGTACAGTGCTTACTGAATCCTGGGGGTGTCCCAGCGTAGCGTCTGGCGCTCCGCCATGCCAGCGCCCACCCTAATAAAAGTGCTAAGCACTGTAGGTTCCCCTTCTTCTTCTTCTTCTTCTTTTTTTTCAATGACGCACTTGCGTTGTGTCCTGCAGCCTGTAACCTTTGATTTTTATTTTTTAGTTCTGTGATCCTAACTCAAGCCCCCTGTTGCTCTTCAGACTCACTCCAGAGAGAGATGATGCTATGAATATTATAAATGCTCTGAGTGACTGAGTCCTGCCAGAAACTTCCCTGGGAGGACAGTAGGGCAGTGCTTTTATGAAACATGAGCCATACTGCGATGCACCAGGCAAGTGCAAGTTCCCATGAATAAACCAGTGAGGGAAAGCTCAGGCTTTTCTCTGCAGGATGTGCGATGCTCTCCCCAGGTCAAGGGTCTGAGGTGCCCTGCAGTTGTAAAAACCTTGGACGGTTCAGTCTAGACTTTGCACAGCTTCGTTGACTGTGGAACTGATTTTTTTTCTTTCATAATGCTTTTTAATATATCATAATTTGGAGAGCTCTCTCCCGTGAATGATACAAAAATGGAAATTGGATTATGAACCCAAGAAAGTGAACCAAGAGTCCCAGTGATGTATTCATCAGCTTGCAGGTACTGATGGGCCAATAATGAGTAATCTTTAGTCCTCTAATTGCAAGTTAATTACAAGTAAATATAGTCTCCACATTATTAGAGACAGAGCTTTTTAAACTAGAGAAAGATATGTTTTGGAATAAAAAAAGAAGCTTTTGAATATTTTGTCGAGTAAATGGTGAGTTTTTCTAATAGATAAAGTAGGTAGGGCTTCCCTGGTGGCGCAGTGGTTGAGGGTCCGCCTGCCGATGCGGCGGACGCGGGTTCGTGCCTCGGTCCGGGGGGATCCCACATGCCGCGGAGCGGCTGGGCCCGTGAGCCGTGGCCGCTGAGCCTGCGCGGGCGGAGCCTGTGCTCCGCAACGGGAGAGGCCACAACAGTGAGAGGCCCGCGTAATGCAAAAAAAAAAAAAAAAAAAGAAAGAAAAAAGTAGGTAGAAGTTACATGTTTCATTTTCAACATTTCATTTTTTTACCTTTCTAATTCTTCTGGCATCTTTCTTGCATTATTTATTTGTTTGTGAATATTTTGCTTATAGATGTGGTGTATGAAGTTAACTGTCACCCTACCTCTGATTAAAGCGTCAGGCACTCAAAATTAGTAATGTTCGTATGATTGGATGCATTTTACCCTGTGGCACCCAGAAACAATTTCAGAAAGAAAAACTGCTCCTTCCATTTCTGATCAAAGTGTTTTTAGAAAATATGTTGTCTTTTAGCGATAATTTTGATAGACTGCAAAAAGTACAAAGTTAACCAGATCTTGGTTGGATAAAACATTCTGTCATACTAACTTTTTTTTTTCACTAGCAGTAAAAAAGCCCATACAAATTTAATGAACAGAAGTTAGAATCACATTTCTTCTTAGTTTGGTCTTTTGTTCTCTCCCTTAGGCTTGGTATAAATGAGTAGAGGCACAAACATGAGGAATTTTTTTTCCTCCTTAGAGAATATGTAGGTCACTAATGTCACTGTTTTGTGTCAGAAATAACATTCTGCTTGAATATGCTTCTAGTAAATCATCATCAAAGCAATAGCCCCAATTTTGCAGTCCTTGGTGGAGCAATGTGCCGAGATGTGACATTATGTTTGCTCTGTATGTTATATTCCTGGCATCATCATAAGTAAGGTCTTTATTAGTTCAGGAGAGAAATGAATAAGGTCCTATCTAACATGCATCGATAATTGCTCTGAACCGAGGACCTCATTTAACAAGTTCTTTGAATCTTTTGCCAAAATTTAGGGAGTGTGTTGATCTTTGTAGTCTCCCAGAATGTATTAGGATTCTTTTTTCCCCATAAAAGTTACTAAATTGTGCCATTGACAAATATGATATCAAGGAGATTTTCAAGAATCTGTCCTGTTTTAAATACTAATTACCTTCAGAAAAATGGATTTTGCTTTGTACACAAACTCTAAAGAGCCTTATTCGTTAAATAAATTGGCTCTCTCTCTGCTGGCGACACTAAATGTCTAGGATAAAAATGTGTAATGCCCTAGAAAATGTATCTAAGATGATTACTTTAATGTAAATTCTGTGTATGACTAATTTGACAGGCAGACTATTTATACTGATACATCTAAGGAAATATGCCAAAGTTTAAAACTTTCAAGGGAAGGTGTTTAGAAAGTTTCAGTTAAATACTTTGCAATACACCAATCTTCTAAAAATACTTTTACATTAGTACTGAAAGATGCGTCTTCACTTTGTACAGAAAAATAAACATATTAAATCAAGTGACTTTTCTTTCCTTCTCATCTTTTTTTTTTTTTTTTTTTTTGCGGTACGCGGGTCTCTCACTGTCGTGGCCCCTCCCATTGCGGAGCACAGGCTCCGGACGCTCAGGCTCAGTGGCTATGGCTCACGGGCCCAGCCGCTCCGAGGCATGTGGGATCCTCCCGGACCGGGGCACGAACCCGTGTCCCCTGCATTGGCAGGCAGACTCTCAACCACTGCGCCGCCAGGGAAGCCCTCCTTCTCATCTTAATGTTCCTTATATCAGACACTAGTTTTAATTTTTCTCCCTTATACTAATATATTGCAAATATTTTTGTGCCAAAAGTCAAAGATGACTTGAACTCAGGCTAATATAAAATAAATTAGTAATAATAAAAATAAATTTAAAATAAATGTTAAAAATAAATGTTAGTTAGTAAATTAAAAAATAAATGTTAATTAGTAAATCAAATTCAATAGCCATTAGGTAAGTATATAATTTATGTCAAGTATTGGGTTAAATGTGAACAGATAGAAAACGCTGACTAGAATTTTATTGAAATTTTTAATGTTATGGTGTTTTTACTTTTTCTTTTTCTTAATTTTAACAACAAACTCATGAGGCAGTGTTTATTCCAATTGACCATTTTGCAGATGAGTAAATAGGCAGAACCCAATGAATTAGAACATAAGTGTATAATGTAATTGATTCATTTTTGGTTTTAAAAGTAAAGAAACCTTCAAATGTCTTGATTTCTATCGCCAGTTAAGTATTTTTGGTTGAAGTTTCTAAAGTACACTCTTTAAGCAGACAGTGATTTTCTTGGTCATATAATTACAAAGCACTGACCTACATTGTTTTTAAGATATCAGAGTGGTTCTGGACCATTTGGGTCTAAAATATTCCATGATCTACAGAATTTTACCAGTTCATTTCTCACTGTAATCTATCCTAATTGTACTTGCAATTGTAGAATATTTTGTATTAAGACTCAGAGAACCTCAAGTAGAGTGAAATATATTTATATGTTTGGACTTTAAACTTTATGAGAAATGCTAAAACAAGTATTAAGAAGATATTAACCCACCTTCATAGCTATGTCCCTCATATTGACTTTGAATGAATCCATTAGGTAGGAGGTATCCCATTGATTTGTGAGTTGTGTTTATTCTTTTTACTGCCTTTCAAATAAAGACACAAAGTCACATGCATGCACATGCACCTACAGATACACATTCACAGAGGCACAAATAGCGTGTAACTGAAGTCTGGAATGTAGTTGAATCCTGGAAATTTGGATCAGGAACTTTTTGTTATAAAGTAAAACATATCAGTAATAAACGTGTGTCTTAATGGAATATTTGGTAGCAGCAGAGTAGAAATAGAAAGTAAAAAGGGGCTTCCCTGGTGGCACAGTGGTTGAGAGTCCGCCTGCCGATGCAGGGGACACGGGTTCGTGCCCCGGTCCGGGAGGATCCCACATGCCGCGGAGCGGCTGGGCCTGTGAGCCCGTGAGCTGCTGAGCCTGTGCGTCCGTCCGCAACGGGAGAGGCCACAACAGTGAGAGGCCCGCGTACCGCAAAAAAAAAAAAAAAAAAAAAAAGAAAGAAAGTAAAAAGACATTTATTATACTAGAACAATGTCATTATACCTTAAAAAATTCAAATGCAACTATGTTAAACTAGTCTGAAAAGCAGTAAGTGGCATTCCCAACAAGCAGAATATCAATTTTATTCTGTTCATAATAGTCATTGCAGTTAAACAAACTAATATAATAATCTTGATGATTAATATCTCAGGCATTTTGCAATAAAATAAAAATATGAGGTGAATGATAATGCATTATATAATGATGTAATAGTGTTTGTGGGACAATATTTTTGAAACATTTTGCTACCCTGCAAAGTAGATAATCACTATAAAAACGTGATTTTAAAATCAAAATAAGAAAAGATTATTTTAGGGTGGCTTTCTTAGCTTCAGTGGTCAAAATAGTTGTCTAAATTTTCCCTTCTTTCACTATGTGAATACATTTAGGTGACAGTAATTGATTTCCCATTTCATACTTCTCTCAGCCATCTGACTAAATGAACATCCATTTTAAACTTAGGCTGTAGAATTATAGATTTATCAGATTTTTGAAGATAAATTAACATTTAGCATATCCCAAGGATTAAGTGACTTGTCCATGACTGGTTTGTAGATTTCCTAATCTCTGAAAATACCAAGCCATATTGCTACTTCTGCTTCAATGCAGAATTACCAAGAGGGCCTCAAAGAATTATCATTAATACTCTGGATTTACGCTTGCCAAGCTCCCTTTTAACATTAATTGTATATATACATTCATGCAGAGATGAAGACTAGATACACTTGATATGCAATTATTTTCTTCGATACTTTATGGCACTTTAACTTTTTAAAAATACACATCTCTGAGGGAATACTCTGATACGTACTCATTTGCACTTCAAAAAATTATTCTTGTTTGTTTCTCATAAGGTTCAACATAGAATTACCATATGACCCAGAAATTCCCTTCCTTTCCTAGATATGTACCCCAAAGAGTTGAAAACAGGTATGCAAACAAGTACAGGTATATGCATGTTCATAGCAGTACAGTTCACACTAGCTAAAAGGTGAAGGATACACCAATGAAGGATACACCAATGGTGATATATTGATTCCATGGAATAATACCTGGCCGTAAAAAGGAGTGGAGTACTGATACACGCTAAAATGTGGATGAACCTTAAAAACATCATGCTAAGTGAAAGAAACCAGACACAAAAGATCACGTGTTATATGATTCCAATTGTATGAAGTATCTAGAATAAGTAAGTCCATAGAGACAGAAAGCAGATTTGGGGAGGGGGTGGGCTAAGGGTTGGGGGAGGGGGTAATGGGTAGTAATCTCTCAACGGGCATGGGATTTCCTTTTGGGGTGACGAAATATTTTGAAACCAGACAGAGGTGGTGGTTGCAAAACACTGTGAATGTACTAAATGCTACTGAATTTTTCACTTTAAAACGTTTAATTTTGTTATCTGAATTTCACCTCAAATTATTTTAGAAAACAATGGGTGTGGCAGTGTTCCAATAAAATTTTACTCACAATTTGTTTTCTTTACAAAATTAATTAATTAACTTATTTTTGGCTGCATTTGGGTCTTCGTTGCTGCATGCAGGCTTTCTCTAGTTGCGGCGAGCGGGGGCTGCTCTTCCTTGCGGTGCGCAGGCTTCGCATTGCGGTGGCTTCTCTTGTTGCAGAGCACGGGCTCTAGGTGTGCGGGCTTCAGTAGTTGTGGCTCGTGGGCTCTAGAGCACAGGCATAGTAGTTGTGGTGCATGGGCTTAGATGTTCCGTGGCATGTGGGATCTTCCTGGACCAGGGCTCGAACCTGTGTCCCCTGCATTGGCAGGCGAATTCTTAACCACTGCGCCACCAGGGAAGCCCGACAATTTATGGTTTGTAAAATTGATTTTTTTTAACATCTTTATTGGAGTATATTTGCTTTACAATGGTGTGTTGGTTTCTGCTTTATAACAAAGTGAATCAGCTATACGTATACATATATCCCCATATCCCCTCCCTCTTGCATCTCCCTCCCATCCTCCCTATCCCACCCCACTAGGTGGTCACAAAGCACCGAGCTGTTCTCCCTGTGCTATGCGGCTGCTTCCCACTAGCTGTCTGTTTTATATTTGGTAGTGTATAAAATTGAGCACTCTGCACTTAATAAGTTAATAATGCAGCATTGGGGATTATTTAAGGTTATTTAGATTATAATAATTCATAATTTCTTAAACAAAGTACCTAACTAATCCTAACCCTAACATTTTGAACAATTGAACTATTATTTAGCTTAGTGAATTCTAGCAATTTACCTTTTAGAAACTTCTTTGGTCTGAATTGAATTTGTTGACTTTGAAGGCTCCAGGAGGAGGTCTCACAATTGGAGTTTCACCATGTATGTTCCTATATATTTGCTCGCTATTGGGCATTTACTCCTTGCTGGTACTGAGCCAAGTTCTTTACATGAATTATCTGATTTACTTCTGAAAGCAACTTTATGAAGTATACTATTTTACCAAGTTAATAGCTGAGAAAACCAAGGTTTATATTCGATTGATCTGGACGGATCCCAAAGCTTGTTCTGTAACCATTAAACTAGCTTTTCTCTAATCTGATACATCCCACAAAGATGAATTAGTCTCGATAGAGTCAGAGTCCCAACTCCAGCACCAAAAGAAGCAAAGTGAAAAATAAGCTATTTCTTTCTGGGGGAAAAGTGTTTGTTACTGAGTTTGCTGAAAGAGCCATGCTGAAATTTATTCAGTGGCATGTTTTGTTGGGGTATGTTAAGGTCTTATTGTATTGTAATTAAAGTATTAAATATACAAGGGAGCTTGACAAAAATGGTAGACCATAATATTTGTGAATATCTTTTAAAATTTATCTGTTTACATTGTATTCAAAAGTATGTTCTTTTATTCAATACATATTTACAGAGTCCAAATACACTGAATAGCAAAGTCCTTGCCGTTAGTGGAGATCTCGGATTAGAGAAGACATATGATAAATAATCCTTAATAAACTATTAGGTATGATGAGAAAACTGTAACAAGGTAAGATCTGGAAAGTATATGTGTATATGCATATGTGTGCTGCTTGCTGACCCTTATCTAGTATGCTCAGGGTAGAGCTTGTTGAGAGAAGATTGACCAAACAGTTCATGTGGATGTCTGGGGAAAGAACATTCAAGGCAGAGGGAACATCATATTCAAATGGCCTGAGGTAGGAGCGTGCTTGGCTTTTTTTTTTTTTTTGCTGTGCGCGGGTCTCTCACTGTTGTGACCTCTCCCGTTGCGGAGCACAGGCTCCGGATGCGCAGGCTCAGCGGCCATGGCTCACGGGCCCAGCCGCTCCGCGGCATGTGGGATCTTCCCGGCCCGGGGCACGAACCCGTGTCCCCTGCATCGGCAGGCGGACTCTGAACCACTGCGCCAGCAGGGAAGCCCGATGCTTGGCACTTTTAACTGACTGGCATTTGGGATGGCATTTTGTCTGGGTTGGAGTGAGGGAAGGAGGAATGGAAAGAGGTACCTTTATAGAGCTAAGCAGGTGCCAGATTTTGCAAAACCCTGAAGCCCTGACAGGACCTTAAGGTTTTAGTCTAAGTGACATAGCTAGCTTTCAGAATGAGCTTTGAGCAGGAGAGAGTCTCGTCAGGTTTACATCATAAATGTGATGCCCTGCTTGTAGCACGGAGAGGTGGAGACGGAATAAAGAAGACAGTTAGGAGGGTCTTGCAGTGGTCTACAGCAGCATCAGCACCATTTGGGACCTTTCCTAGAAATGCAGACTCTCAGGCTCCACCCCAGACCTACTGCAGCGTATCCCCAGACGAATCTCAAACTTTCAAGCTTGAGGAGAGCTGATTTAGACAAGAAATGGGGGTGACTTGGGATATGGTGTCCAGGCAAAGGTGTTAACCGGGGGTAGCATACTGGGTATATTTTAAGATTATGATTTGCTGATGTGTTGTGTGTGGTTGTGAGATAAGAGAAGGATGAATGGGGTGCCTTGTATTGCAAAAGAGAAGGCAGAGAGTGTCAGCGATTTCTTGGAGAGATTGGAAAGCAAGAATCTAGTTTGGGATGCCTTTTGATATACAAGGAAGAGATTGGATAGGTGTACCTGGAGTGAACTGGGGCTAGCACTAGAAGTTTGGAAGCTATTAGCATAAAGATGGTATATACATCCACTAGGCTAGAAGACATCGCCCAGAGAATGAGTCGCTGGAGAAGAGGGAGTCCAAGGGCTGAGGTCTGAAACACTCCAACACTGGTCTCAGGAAGAAGGGAAACATCCCCAAAGTGACACTGACAGTGGGTCCCAGGTGAAGTTGTAGGATGATAAGTAGGAACCTGCGGCATCCTGGTGCTCCTAGCACCAGGCATCCCTGGTGGCGCAGTGGTTGAGAGTCCGCCTGCCGATGCAGGGGACACGGGTTCGTGCCCCGGTCCGGGAAGATCCCACATGCCGCGGAGCGGCTGGGCCCGTGAGCCATGGCCGCTGAGCCTGCGCGTCCGGAGCCTGTGCTCCGCAACGGGAGAGGCCACAACAGTGAGAGGCCCGCGTACCGCAAAAAACTAAACAAAACAAAACAAAACTTATGAACTCATGAAATTATTGGTTACTCATTTATTTCCCCCATTAGAGTCTAAGCCCTTCAACACAGTGTCAGAATAGTGCCTAGCATTCGAAAAGTGTTAAAAAAAAAAAAAAGCCACTGGATAAATGAAGAACGATTGCCTGTTTATGTTAGTACTTGACTTGGCATTTTTAGGACTCCCAGATTTATGCGATTCTGCAGCTCATCAGGCTCGGGGTCATCCGGGTTTTTGCAGGTGATTACTCACCCAAGTGCTATCGGTAACTTGGGTGGAAATCTTTGCTATGACGTTTAATGTCGCCTGCCATTTTCACTCCTTTAGCATTCCCCCTTTGCTGTTTGGATGTAAATATTCACAATCCTCCCTTTTCTTGAAGTGCTTTCTTATCTGTCTCTAACAAAAGTCATATACATCTTTACAAAGAAAGAATATTTTATCCAATAATAGCTTTTAGTCACAAAGGGGAGTTTCTTGCTAGGTAATCTGAAGAGAAGAGAGTGGAACTCTTGACATTTTCCAAACAACTGATTTGGTAAATCAGATTTACTATATTCTGGTCTATTTTGCTAAGAACCAGACAAGAACTATGAAGTAAGACTCATAAGGCAAACGGGGGGCTTTTTTATTTGAAGCTTTGATCATTAGTTTCCTTCCCAGAAATTTAAGCTTAAGGTCCCAGGTCTGACACATTTGGTTGCTGGGATCATGGGTGTGGGGGGGGAGGGGATAGTGATTAGGAATATAGGATGATATACCGATTCATAAGTGAATAGACCAAGAAATATAACTCCCAGATGTTGTTTACCGGCATCAGCTTAATATAATGTAAAAGTCAAGTCACAATCAGAAGCGCTTCTGTTGGTCCAAAATGTACTGTATATTAAAAGACCAAGGTTGGTTTAGAATAAAGAATTTAAAGACATTTGCCTTGTGAAGAGGGTTATGAGGGCATTTCTCTGTCCAGCCGTCGGTGTGAGTATGGAAGCCTGTGAGGAACACGAGGACCTGAGAGGGGAACTGTAAGAGGCAAGCGGGAACGTTCAGGAAGCAGAGAGACCCCAAGACCGACTTAAGCCCTCTCTGGTTTTATCAGTTAAGAAAATGAATGGTAACAGTTGTAGTCAACAAATTCAAAGAAATAATTCTGGACCATACCGTTGCTCACACAGCTGTGGATGTCGCAGGAGCTAAAGAGTGTTGTTCATCCTGACACCTGGCCTCAGGTTCATTACAGGAAGTAGAGGTGATTCATGGTCTTCCAAAAATAAGCAACCGGTATATACCTTGAAGAGTATTAGCATTCATCTTCCATTTTTTCTTTTCCCGTTCTCTTCCCCTTCACAGTTAGAGTCGGCATAAGCCCTTATTGTTCTCAAGATAAAAACATTTTCAGGGGAGAAAAAGCCATTTTCAGCAGGCTGGTATGACTGTTGCTTAGAAGGGAGCGGTGGGGGTGACCATACTAAGGTAATAGGGCAAGAACATACATGACACAAGGTGAAATACGCTGTGACATAAACAGAGTGACAGACTCAAGGAAGGGCAGCTATGATAATTTGGGGAAATCAGGAAGAGGCAGGCTTTGGATTAACCTCAAAGGATACATAGGGTGAGCATGTAGGTAGATGGATCAGATGAGCAATGAATTGACATCAGGAGATAGAGATGTTTGGGATGTGAGTAGGCAGACAGGGATGTCACTGGAAGTCAGTTCAAGGTGAAGTGTTTCTTCACTCCAGAGACTGGGCTGTTTGAAAGCCTCTGAGCAGAGAGGGGATGTAATTAGAACTATAGTCTAAGGACATAAGCGTGCAAGAGTTGAGAGTATGGAGTCTGGTGCGAAAGTTGGGAAACAGAGAGAGAGTGGCATGGGTCCAGTCTGTAAGTGGTGAGGCCCTGAAGGGTAGGGTGGTGATGGAAGTTATTGGGTGGGGGGCGAGGGAAATAGAAAAGACATGGGGGGTGGATATGAGAAATATTGGGGAGAAAAATGTTGGGATGTGAAGAAAAATAGGACTGGACAGAGGTTGGGTTAGGGGTCAACCAAAGGGAAGGATTCTGGGGCAGTGGTATAGAAGATAGGAGACTGAGAGAATGATAATGTCTTACCTAGAAAGAAGGATGCTATGAGGAAGAGTTGGTGTGAAGAGGAGGGAGATGAGTAATTCTGCACTTGTACCTGAAGCATGCACAGGTGGAAATGTCCTACAGCCAACTGCAAATATAAGCCTGGGCTTGGCAGACAGACCAGAGGCATAGAAAGGGATCTGGTCCTTATTTGTTGCAAGGTAATAAATGAAGCTGGGTGAAATAACAGCATCCTTTTAGGTAAATTTATACAATTAATCTTCTAGCTTGTTAAAAGAAACCTTAGACTTGAACTAAGCAGTACAGTGTGAAATACAACATTTCCTTTTGTCTCCAGTAGAGCAAGGATTCAAGATAATTTCCTTGAGCAAGGTTTGTCACAAGAACTCTGTTGAAATCAGCTTTAGTCTTTGCACCTATAAAGGCAGAGTCTTCTGTAAGTGTGAGCCATGATCCAGTGAAGAAGACATTTCCCTTTCAGGCATGACACACGTTTGATTTCCAAGGGCAAGGTTTCTCATTTGATTACAAACCTCCCTAATTAGGAGGCCTTGAAGATCATTGCCTCAAGGTTGTTCAAGCTGAAAAAGCATTCACAAGCACAAACATACTTTATGTCCAGTAAAAGTCTCTCTAGTTGACTGAATGCAGTTAGTTATCATAGAGACTTACCCCGGTAGCTCCAGGGAAACACTGCCAGCAGCATTGGTATTCAAGACAAAGACAGCCATCAGTGTAAATTCTTGTCTGCTATGCAAGGTGTATCTTTTGATCTTTTCAGAAAGAGCTAGAAAATTGGATGGTATTTTCAGGAGCCTTTCAGCTGAGAAATGTCAATAATGTAATCATGTTGAGACCAGTACATGGAATTGACTAGTTGGGAGATGGATACAGGTGCAAGGATGAAATGTATATCTGATTATTATATAGAACTGAGTTTGGGCATGAGATCCAGGGTCTCCAGGCTGCATCAGGAAGCAGCATTAGGAGAATGGGATGAATCCCCTAAGCAGATTTCTGTTTTTAGAAAACAAAGAAATAAGGAAGTACATTTCCTGCTGCTATTTGCAGGTTTAGTATATAACCCAGTTTCCTCCATTTGGAGGATAATGTGGTGACTGTAAAATTCTGTTTCCCTCAAGCAGAGTGAATCACCTTGATTGTGTACTGAATTTCTGCGCGCTGAACAAGTAGGAGTTTTATGTCGCTCTTGGGTGGTTTGTGGATGCTGCAGGTTGTGTCTGCCTACTTTTAAAGCTATAGGCAAAATAAACAGCATCGGTAAATAAAATTGTTCAGTTTTGTAATTGCATCGATGTACTTTTTGATTTTACTTTTTCCCCCTCCCTATTATTTGGAACTATAATGAAATTTGTTTCTCATTACCTGCTCTTGAATTATCTGTGACTAGAAAGAAGATAAAAAAAAATAACTCATATAATCCTAACAACATTAGTTTGTTTAATGCTTGACTCTGTCTCCATAGACAGATAATGGTTTTGGCACGACAGTATTCTCCAGGCAAAATGAGTATTTTATCTTAAAAATGTAAGGAGTTCTCTAATTGAATACCACAATTCTTTGGTCACACCAGAATTTGAACTTGCATATGTTGATGTTATCTGATTATCTCTGAGATCTTACTCATGTATATCTTGGAAGTGACCTGTGAATGGCTTCCTCATGGGATACTAGGCACCAGTGAACCTTCTCCTTCCTAGTAAGACATCCACGATTGCAAGCCTCATGATAATAGTGAATACTTACTGAGTGTTGACAACGTACCAGCGACTACTGTCAATGCTTCTTTGCATTCTCTCGTGTAATCTTTACAAGGCCATGAGGTAGTCAATATTATCATCCCCTTTTTATTCCTGAGGCAACTGAGACACAGAGAAGTTAAGATCCCAGGCCTTTAAGTAGTGGCAGGTTGGCTCCGGATCCTGCATTGAAGAACTCACCTTGAAGCAATTAATAAAGATTTGAACCACCCATTTTGTCCTGTAGGAATATGCAGTCGTCATCCAACACACATTTCTTGAGGTCCTTATGTGACTTGACCTGTGTTTTCTCCAAAGAAAGAACATTTTGGAAGGTGGATTCCTTCTGTGGTTGTTTCCATGACTTTTGGGAAAATAAATTCAGCTATTTATTCATTTTATAACACAGGGCCTCAGCAAGTGTGAAAACTTCATAAGAGCAGAGGTTTTAATTTTTCTAGTCATTTCTTCCCGTCCCCATGGTGTTCAGTGCATAACTGGGTAATAGGTGCTTAATCAGTCAGAGTGTCTTAATTGTGAAAATGCAGTTTGTGGAATTGTGAAAATACAGGAGAAATAAAGTTCTATATATGGCTCTTTGTGTGTATGTGTATATGTATATATGGATGTGTGTTTATAATAAATATATATTTGATCTGTAAAATTCTTGAGTGCTCAACCTGCAGTGGGTTTCCATATAGAAATGGTTACACTATGCCTGGAGTTTAAACAATATTAAGTATATTTTGAAGTGCTTTTGAAACATGGAGAACATTTCTGAGGCATTGGAGACGTGAATTCAAAAGTTGTCCACTAATGTGAATAAACAATTCATGATAACGTGATGAGTCTGTGGCAGAGGTTATCTGGTTTACCTGGAGGAAGGTAGGGTGAGTCTAGGGCACAGCACACAGAGAGCATGTGAGTCTTCTACTGTATGTCACTGTGTTTGATGCAGAGTAGATGCTGGACATTTTGAACATTTGATTTCTTGATCTATGTGTTTTACCATCTTGAGTAAATTATAGGTAACTGGGCAAGAAAAACATTTTAAAACTTAAAGCACGTTGTTGGAAAAGAAACCGTCAAAATGCAAGCTGTTCTTCCCCAGTTTCTGAATTAACCATAGACATTTTACTACTTACCCCGAGTCACTGGGAGAAGAGGAAGATTTTTCGAAGGAGACATTTAGAATCACTATTATACAGAAAATCTGTTGCTCTTCAAGACAGTCTGAAAAGAAGCATCATTCCAGAAGCTACTGTCTCCAATTGAAAAACATCAGAGCAGGATAGAGAGTGTCTCCTACTGAGCAGAAAGTGGAGACCAGAAGCTTCACCGAAATCCCAGATGAAAACCACTTAGAGAATCAGGATAGTGAAGCGTAAGGTCATGGTGAGGATTTGGGGAGTGCCCCGGAACGTGGACCCGCTGATCTGTGTAATCACAGTGGATGGCAAGAAAGACGGGGGTCAGGGGAGCAACACGGGCAGTGGCTCTTAGGACAGGTATCCAGGGACTGAGAGTGGATATGTGAGTACAGTAAGCCCCCTACATATGAACAAGTTCTGTTCTTAGAGCACATTCATAAGTCCAATTTGTTCGTAAGTCCAACAAAGTTAGCCTAGGTACCCAACTAACATGATTGGCTACATAGAACTGTACTGTAATGGGCTTATAATACTTTTCACACAAATAATACATAAAAAACAAACACAAAAAATAAAGAAAACATTTTTAATCTTACAGTACAGTACCTTGAAAAGTACAGTAGTCCAGTACAACAGCTGGCATGCAGGGGCTGGCATCGAGGGAACAGGCAAGAAGAGTTACTGGCTGGAGGAGGGAGAGGAGGTGCGAGATGGTAGAGCTGAAGGATCGTCAGCAACAGGAGACGGAGGGCGAGCTGCAATGTCGCTCACGCCTGACGCTGATGGCACAGGTGCTGGTTCCCTGCTGGATTCAATTCTATCTACCCTCTTGAAAAAACGATCCAGTGATGTCTGGGTAGTGGCTCTTTTTTTCTCGTCATAGATGGCACGGTAGCACTGGATTGCATTCTGAACGGCTGCTGCAACCTTCGTGTACTGTCCCGCGTTCCGGTCCTGTGCCTCAAAAACTAACAGTGCCTCCCCAAATAAAGAAAGTCTCCTTGCCATTTCCTGCATCGTGAGTCTCTTTGGTTCTTCAGTTACTTCTTCCTCTTGTCTCTCTTCGTCCTTTCTCTGGGCCTCCAATTCCATCAGGTCTTCATTAGTAAGCTCCACGTGTTGCAGAGCAACAGTACTGTACAGTAAAGTACACAAAAGCGCAACCACTTGTAGAGGATGCACACACGTGACGACGTATGCCAGACACGTGAACTAACTTACGTGACTGGACATGGAACGCACGTTCGCATCTTTGAAGGCTTGCAACTTGAAGGTTCATATGTAGGGGACTTACTGTACGTGACAAAGCACCTCACAAGAAAGCAGACACACAGAGCAACATAGAATAAGAGGACAGTTTACCACAGCCCTGATGTCAGAACATTCGAGGACAGGAGTGCATATAAAATAATATAATGGATTTATGAAATATGAGATTACTATTGTGCAGCACATGTGTGTGTATTGGAATAAAAAATGGAACTCCTACGTATTAGATATGCAGGAAAATAGAATCTTTTAAGTTTTCTGTAATTGATATTAATCTCCTCTTGAGTCCTCTTGCCCTACTTGGTAGAGATGGTGGAAGTGGGATGGAACTTTTCTGAGTTGGTAAATTGATGTCATATCATTCTCCTCCAAAGTAGCTTTTGATTTCCAAACACTTTCTATTGGATAATTTTCCGGTAAATTCGTAGTTTAACTTCCTATCACAGTTACTCCTCTCTCTCTTCCCTTCCCAAGATCCATGCATGGGGGAAGACTTAGGGGTCTCTGGTGGGAGGGATGTGGAAGTCCTTTGATTATGCCTTGCCCAAGGTGGGGCTAGTGCTCTGCCGCTGGGTTGTGGACATTGCATCTACTGTGGAGGGTTTGGTCTGGTGGTATCCTCGTAAATCTTGCTTGTGTTTCCTCTTGAAATCTGCAGATTGGGTCCCTCTCTCGATGACCACCTTTGGCTTGGTCACACAGATTCCCTCTGAAATCTGGCCGTGATTTATATTTGTTCATCAGCTCAGGCGGCCCATTCCTTAAGGCTAGACTGCAGTGCCTTTGGTTTCCACGAATTCAGACCTCATAGGCACTCCTTTCTGCTTGCTTGAACTTCTGAAACTTTCCTGCCATGTGTGAGCCATAGGAGCCAGGATGAGTTTCCCTCCTAGAGTTCTAAACAGGGGAAATGTTCAAAAGTACATGGGTTCTGTCTGTTCCCACCCCATTTCCAAGATATTAGGCCAAAGTGAGGAAAATTCTGGTGGCCAGATTCTCCTACCTTTTTCCCTAATTCCTTCCCACAAACTACTGTGACAAAAAGAGTTTCCTTTCCTGCTGTGTGAGACTTGGCCTGTAACATAGAAACCTCATCCAAGGAAATATACATCATGCCATAGATATTCATGAGGTACAGACCAGACTTGGGTTGTGGGACGACAGGAGATTAAATATATTTTTTCTTTACTCTTTTTTTTTTTTTCGTATTTTCCAAACCCTGTACCATGAGCAGGTGCTGCATATATTCAGAAAATGAAAAATAGTATTTAAAAGTTCCACAGAACGTAACTGAAAAAAAATCTCGATTCTGCTGCTTATAGAAGTACCCCTTCTTCTATTATGAAATGTAAGACTGTGCAAATGCTAATAGACTTAGATGGATGAAACATACAGGACCAGCAGTAGTGCTCGGGCAGAAAACCTTGGGTGTTAAAAAACATGACTTACGTGAGGGCTACAGGAGTGACATCCAGGAGTCTCTGGGTCAGTGTTCTTTCAGAGATGTTTTCAGTCAAAGCAGACAGTCTCTACTGGTAGAATTTTAAGAGAAAGAAGACAAAGATCGCTCACTTGTAGGATTGGCTCTCAGTGTTGCGTCTACTCTCCATTGTTTATCTTCCACCTAGAGGATTATACCACGTCTCAATAAGTGGTGAATTAGTAGTGATAGAAGAGCCTTGTTTTTTTAATAAATAAGGTGACTTTCATAACTTCTGCTTTGGGGATGCAGTGAGGGGGTACTTGGGGCATTTATTCACTCCATAATATCTCTGCCAGTTTCCTTCCACAGGCCACTTCAAATAAATAATCAAAGAGAAGCCCATGGACTTGCTATGTAAACTCACTGTCTGCCCCCAGCTCCTTTGTACGGCAGATTACGTCTGCTGAGCTCTTCCAAGAGAAATTCTGGAGCTGTCACTGTTTAACTAGCATGTTCTGGTTCTTCTCAAGCAGCCCTTTTGCTTTTTAAGTTTCCGAGTGGTAGATCAGTATACTATCTACTTTAGTATTTGTGCCCTGAAAGATATTACCTGTGATGGAGTCTCTTTGATCATCAAGAGCTGGAAACCCAGCAATGGGGAGAGCAGAAGGATGGGAGGAAGCATTTCCTACTACATCAGGACCAAATAACTTCAAGGGAGAGGTGCTGAATATATTAAATATTGTCTTAATGACTGTTACTAAAAAAACTGTATGATGGAGTTTGGCTGTGTGTACTATTAGGCACTTAATAAATTCCAAGTAAATATGGGTACAATTGGATTGATTGAACTGAGAGGTAACAGGAATTTGGAAGTGATCTGGTCAATAGGGTTTGCGATTTGCAGTCTTACATAGGAGAAGGGATTTTCTAATGTTCTAACTTTAGTTTTCTAATCTTCAGGAAGCAACCGTGGTACATTTTGTCCTAAATAAGTATTCCTCAAGGGAGTAGTCCAATGACTATTAAAATTTTAAGCGCCCTGCATCTTTTTAAATAAATGCTTTTGTTTAGCAAGTCCAAATGTGAGTCTCCAAGATTCCCTCCTCCTGCTGACTTCTGCCTAACAGAGCAAGTATTCATTTCTGGTGAAAAGATAAGTCAGGACAGTTAGAAATCAGAGTTGTACTGATGAATGGCTATTTCCTAAATGGTTGCAAAATTTATTAGCAACTCTACTGGGACATTTCATAAGTACTGAATGATGTCATTGGGTTTTGTGCCTTAGCAAATATCACTAATAAAATTGCCAAAGAGATAACTCTTGTTGAATGAAGAAAAAAAGATTTTTGGCTTAAACACCATGTGCAGAAATTAGAACTGAAAGATCAAGTTCATGGAGAATTTATGTCATATAGCTAGAGTAGTAAGAAAAACACAGTGTTGCATGGTAAGTCAATAATTTTTAAAACACTAAAGCAATTTTAATGTTTCCACGTTTTATGAAGGAAATGTCATATTAATAAAACTGCTGTTCAGGGTTAATTATTGGTGCTACATATTGCTCTGGTATGACATTTAGTAGCATTTTTTCCCCTTTTTTTATTCCATTAGCAAGTGATATGATAGTAAACACTATGAATTAAGTGAATCTTGTCTGAAATCAAAGAACTACGTATCTCCGAAATTTAAAACAACTTCCTGTATCTCACTTCTCCGAATACAGGGTCAGGCACACTCAGTGAGGTCAATGACAAGCACTTCTATGTTTAACTCTCCTTTCTGACCTCATTTGTAAGTACTGGACCAGGATGTGCGACATCCTGCAGCACATCTTCATTAGGACCTCCTAGAGTCTCCTGAAGTTCATCCCTCGAAAGGTGAACTTGTCATTTCTCTTCCACCCTTTCTGACACCCTTCCTTGACACCTGTCCAATAGTAAATACTTGGGATGGTCTAATCTCTGTTATTGGCAACAGAATTCTCCTGGATCATTCCTTCCCACGTCTCGTCATGTGCCAAGTTCTGTTGATCTGGCTTTGCAGATCCTCTGTCTAATCCTCAGTCTCTTATTCCAAGCCCACTCTCACTACTTCAATGCTAGTAGTCAAGTGTGTCACCTTTAAAAATCAGCATCAGTACTTTACGCGCAAGTATGATGATCCAGAGGAGTGTTATATATATTAGTCTAAATATCCTCATCATACATGTACATGTACATGATACATGTATGTCATTCATGTATGTATTTTAATAAAACATAGATCCTAAATTTTAGAGGGACTTTTAACCTAATTACCTTAAGAGAACAATCATTGTGTTTTTGACTTGGCAGTGAAGTAGTGATCTCTGTTAACGAACAGACTATGGATGGAATTGCTTCACATCTCTTCACCTGGCAGATTCTAACCAAAAGTTTTTTCTGGACAAAGCTGACATTATATCCATGTGACAATATAGAGAACGAATGGCTGATTCATTCAGTTCCAGGGGAAAATAGGATTAAATATATAATAAAGACTTAGTACATTGTGTGAAATATAGGGGGAAAATATCATTTATACTTTATCTTCTGTCTTCAAGATTTTAGTGTCATAGAAGTATTTTTTTTTAATAGTATTGTGATTAGGCTGAAATTCTCTTTTAAATTTATTTATTTATTTTTGGCTGTGTTGGGTCTTCGTTTCTGTGCGAGGGCTTTCTCTAGTTGCGGCGAGCGGGGGCCACTCTTCATCGCGGTGTGCGGGCCTCTCACTATCGCGGCCTCTCTTGTTGCGGTACACAGGCTCCAGACGCGCAGGCTCAGTAGTTCTGGCTCACGAGCCCAGTTGCTCCGCGGCATGTAGGACCTTCCCAGACCAGGGCTCGAACCTGTGTCCCCTGCATTGGCAGGCAGATTCTCAACCACTGCGCCACCAGGGAAGCCCCATAGAAGTATTTTACAAGCTCTTACTAGGGTTCTGTATCAGGGAACAAGGATAAAAGCAATCCAAGCTGCGGAGCAGGAGATACACTATACATCTCTTGTCAGCTCGGCAACCTGATTTGTCTGCAGCAAAACACAATCTGTGGTAGAGTGGATCCCCTTGTAATTATGCTTCTTTTATGCCTCAGTTTTTCCTTGAGGCACCATTTAGTTAGGGCCTTGTAGTTACAGAATTCTGTAAATTCTATCCTACATGGAAAACACCCAACAAATAAATAAATCGAGCAATATTTGAAAAGAAGTAGAAGTGCTAGACAGCACCTTTGGGTATGTTGTCATTTGGTGTTAACAAAACAAAAAACAATCAGCTAAACCTGATGGAGCAGCATGTCATCAACAATGACATTTCCAAACCTGATGTTACAGGTAGGAGTTTTATTAGTTAATTAAATGTGTGCAGATTACACGCACTGTTGCAGATAATGTAGAAGAGGACCTGCATGCTTCATTGAAGCTCAATTTCCTTTTTAGAAATTATCACTGAGTTAAATCACTTAACTTTCTAAAATCAGCCACCTATATTTCTCCAGTCTTTTTGTTCTATATTCCAGTACATTTTTCACTAAAAAGGTTAGTTTGTTTACGGTTTATTTTCAGTAAGTCTTTTAATGTTTTGAGGGGAAATGTTAGGGGAAAAATTCTGATTCAAATAGAGCAGATGCCAGTGAACTTTAATCCATGTATTTGAGTGGGTTTGAGATACAGCAGGGAAACTGAGAAGTTTGAGCAAGAATTTATGTCATATTGATTTGTAAGCCAACTTTCATTCCCCAGTTTTCTGCCCCTCCCATGACTCTTACTCTGATTTATGGATTTCTTTTTACTAAAATCAAGTACATCAAACATTTATTTAAACTCCTACTCTGTTTTCTAATTTATACTGTTTTTACCTCTTCCAATTTCTAATTCCTTCAATTATTCATTCAGCAAATATTGACTGTCTCTAAGATACAGTGGACACTGTTCTTGATGATGGGAATGTACTGGTGATTACAAAAGAAACAATGTCCCAACCCTTGGGGAGCTTATTCATTATTTGTACTTTTGAACCTTAAAATTTCATCATCACTGAAAAGCATTTGTTTCATTGCTTAGTTGAGGTTGCAGTAGTGCAATCTAGCTTAGAAAAGAACTGTACATTCAGAATTTCTACTGTACAAGCTTACCTTTTAAACTACTATCAGAAAGAAATTCAGCCCTTCTAAACAGCATTAATTGTGCAACAGTTACCCTGATACTAGAGATTACATATCACAAAGAGAAACAAGTGCTATCCCCTGTTGATATCCCCTGTTTCATTCCTGATAGTAATAATTTGCGTGTTCTGCAAGAAAATTTCCTTTGTTAGTCTTGCTAGAGGTTTGTCTATTTTATTGGTCTTTCCAAAGATCAATTGCTTGTTCTAGTTCTAGTTGTTCTACCAATTGTTGAGAAACAGTTGTTGAAGTCTCTCGCTAGAGTTGTCAGTTTGTCTATTTTGCCTTTCTGTTCTGTTTTTGCTTCACATATTTTGCAGCTCTGTTTTTTGGAGTATACATAGTTGAGATTGATATGTCTTCTTGGTGGATTGACCATTTTATAATTATATAATGTCTTTGTCTTTGGTAATTTTCTTTGCTCTGAGGTCTATTTTATCTGATATTAAAACATACACTCCTGCTTTCATTTGATTAGTGCTTGCATGATATATGATAACTGGGAGTTCTTGCTCTTCATATGGCCTCTGACGGCACCATGCAGGGAAGGGTGGTATTCTTACTGGTAGATGGTGGTGAAGTGCTTATTCTTTACTAGGTCTCCTCTGACACCACCCAGTGGGGAAGGGGAGGAGTGCCTTGTTACTAGTGGGTTGGGGTGGAAGCACAGGTTCACCGTGTGTTCTCCACTGATACCACAGATTAAGCCCTAACATATCAGTAGTTACATTAAATGTAAATGGGCTAAATATACTAATTACAAGACAGAGATTGGTAGAATGGGATACAGAACATTTTCTAACTTTATGCTATCTACAAGAAAGCCTCTACAGATATAATGATATAGACCTGTTAAAAATAAAAGGATGGAAAAAGGTATATCATGCAAACATTAATCAAAAAGAAGCAAGAGTGTCTATATTAAGAAATAAATCTCACCAGAAAACATAGCAATTCTAAATATGCATGTACCAAACAATGGAACATTAAAAAAATTTTTACATTGTGTTTCAAATTACATTTTACTTTTCAAAAGCAGGAATAAAAATGACAGTTTGTTATTGTAATGTATCATTTTTTATTGGAATACCATTGATGTCATGTAAGGTTATTAATAAATAAAATAGTAGTTGGTTATAATCATATTTGGATATTCTGGTTTGAGCAGAATTAGAAACCCAAAAGTATGCTGATTTTGTTCACATTTGCTATTATTTTAATGACATTTTAAGCAATACTTTAAACGTTTTTGCCACTTGAGAAAACTGTCAGTAGTTTACAAGAAGGAATGAAAATACCAGAAATATAAAAAGAAATGTTCAAAATCTTCTATCAACCCTTTTGTTAATATTCCTAGCTTTAAAATTATCATCATTACATCCATATCTATCAAGACAGTGTATTTCAAACAATCAGTTTTCTCCATGGCCTGCTGTACCCAAGTTAACTGACAGGTGATTATGCAGATTGTGTCATTATTGTTTTTTTTTGAAATGTCAGTAGACATTCCCTCCAAAGCAGTAAGGAACTACTTTTCAGATTCGCTAAATGACACACATTATTTTACTTTTCTCTGGCAGCCCTTCAGTCGTGCCCAGAGCTTTATGGGTAGATGCATTTAAATTGTGGAGGAGACGGTACAATGTTACATTCATTATTCTAGACAGTCATCATCATACTGAAATGAAAACTCTTTTTGAAATTTTAATAAAAGTTACAGAATTGGCATGTCTTTTCAGTTTTTAGATAATAGAAAGATTTTTGGACTGTCTGGAAATATAAAAATTTATGTAAACAAAGACCTTTGATATAGAGCAGAACATTCTGCCCGTTTATTCTTTATATATGGCAAACATAAACACTTACAACTGAAAGTTCTCCTGTTGGGCTTCCCTGGTGGCACAGTGGTTGAGAGTCCGCCTGCCGATGCAGGGGATATGGGTTCGTGTCCCGGTCCGGGAAGATCCCACATGCCGTGGAGCGGCTGGGCCTGTGAGCCATGGCCGCTGAGCCTGCGCGTACGGAGCCTGTGCTTTGCAATGGGAGAGGCCACAACAGTGAGAGGCCCGCGTACCACAAAAAAAAAAAAAAAAGGTTCTCCTATTATTCCTTGAATAAGACAGACTTAAAAAACAATTTCATAATTTAAACTCATATTAACTCATTAGAAATAATGATTAAAATTAGTTGTATTCTGGGAATTCCCTGGCCAGTCCTGTGGTTAGGTCTCTGCACTTCCACTGCAGGGGGCACAGGTTCAATCCCTGGTTGGAGAACTAAGATCCCGCATGCTGTTCGGTGCCGCCAAAAAAGAAAAAAAAAAAGTTGTATTCTTCCAGCAAAGGAAAAATAATGCCAGATTTTTCAGTTAAAAGAACAGAAGATCAAACTCAATAAAGGGATTGATTGTTCAATCATTAGAAATTTAGATATAGGCGGTGCAGCTGATAGTGAAGCCGCGTGCTCGCTCGGTGGCAATGGGCCCCGCCGCTCCCCTGCTGCACTGACGCCATGGCCTCAACTTGGATTTTCTCTTCATTCTGCACCTCTTGGTCAGGGTCTTTTACCATTCTGTGGAAGGTAGCTCCTCACACACCCCCTCCTCGAGGTAAATGCCTAGGAGTGGAATTGCTGAGTTGTATGCCATTCTAGTATGTGTAAAGCTTCCGGAAGAAAGAAACATGAGAATATCTTTGTGACCTAGAATGTTGTGG
Organism: Orcinus orca; assembly: GCF_937001465.1. Taxonomy (NCBI): domain Eukaryota; kingdom Metazoa; phylum Chordata; class Mammalia; order Artiodactyla; family Delphinidae; genus Orcinus; species Orcinus orca. Next base: position 16,189,525 of record NC_064576.1, on the reverse strand, counting down.
ATGACAGGGTCTTGGTGGTCTGGCTGGGTGTCAGGCCTGAGCCTCTGAGGTGGGAGAGACGAGTTCAGGACATTGGTCTACCAGAGGCCTCCCAGCCCCATGTGATATCAAATGGGGAAAACTCTCCCAGAGATCTCTGTCTCAACACTAAGACCCAGCTCCACTCAACGACCACCAAGCTACAGTGCTGGGCACCCTATGCCAAACAAATAGCAAGACAGGAACACAAACCCACCCATTAGCAGAAAGGCTGCCTAAAATCATAATAAGGTCACAGATACCCCAAAACACACCACCGGATATGGTCCTGCCCACCAGAAATACAAGATCTAGCCTCATCAACCAGAACACAGGCACCAGTCCCCTCCACCAGGAAGCCTACACAAGCCACTGAACCAACCTTACCCACTGCGGGCAGACACCAAAAACAACGGGAACTATGAACCTGCAGCCTGCGAAAAGGAGACCCCAAACACAGTAAGTTAAGCAAAATGAGAAGACAGAGAAACACACAGCAGATGAAGGAGCAAGGTAAAAACCCACCAGACCAAGCAAATGAAGAGGAAATAGGCAGTCTACCTGAAAAAGAATTCAGAGTAACGATAGTAAAGATGATCCAAAATCTTTGAAATAGAATGGAGAAAATACAAGAAATGTTTAACAAGTACCTAGATGAACTAAAGAGCAAAGAAAAAATGATGAACAACACAATAAATGAAATTAAAAATTCTCTAGAAGGAATCAGTAGCAGAATAACTGAGGAGCAAGAACAGAAGAGTGACCTGGAAGGTAAAATGGTGGAAATAACTACTGCAGAGCAGAATAAAGAAAACAGAATGAAAAGAATTGAGGACAATCTCAGAGACCTCTGGGACAACATTAAACATACCAACATTCAAATTATAGGGGTCCCAGAAGAAGAAGAGAAAAGAAAAAGAGACTGAGAAAATATTTGAAGAAATTATAGTTGAAAAGTTCCCTAATGTGAGTAAGGAAATAGTCACTCAGGCTGTCCAAGAAGCACAGAGAGTCCCATACAGGATAAATCCAAGGAGAAACACACCAAGACACATGTTAATCAAAGTATCAAAAATAAAACATAAAGAAAAAATATTAAAAGCAGGAAGGGAAAAGCAACAATTAACATACAAGGGAATCCCCGTTGGGATCAACAGCTAATCTTTCAGCAGAAACTGCAGGCCAGAAGGGAGTGGCAGGACATATTTAAAAGGATAAAAGGGAAAAACCTACAACCAAGATTACTCTATCGAGCAAAGATCTCATTCAGATTTGATGGAGATATTAAAACCTTTACAGACAAGCAAAAGCTAAGAGAATTCAGCACCACCAAACCAGCTCTACAACAAATGCGAAAGAAACGTATCTAGGCAAGAAACACAAGAGAAGGAAAAGACTTACAATAACAAACCCAAAACAATTAAGAAAATGGTAATAGGAACATACATATCGATAATCACCTTGAATGTAAATGGATTAAATGCCCCAACCAAAAGACATAGACTGGTGAAATGGGCACAAAAACAAGACCTGTACATATGTTGTCTACAAGAGACCCACTTCAGACCTAGGGACACATACAGACTGAAAGTGAGGGGATGGAAAAATATATTCCATGTAAATGGAAATCAAAAGAAAGCTGGAGTAGCAATTCTCATATCAGACAAAATAGACTTTAAAATAAAGACTATTACAAGAGACAAAGAAGGACACTACATAATGATCAAGGGATGAATCCAAGAAGAAGATATAACGATTGTAAATATTTATGCACCCAACATAGGAGCACCTCAGTACATAAGGCAAATGCTAACAGCCATAAAAGGGGAAATCGACAGTAACACAATCAGAGTAGGGGAGTTTAACACCCCACTTTCACCAGTGGACAGATCATCCAAAATGAAAATAAATAACAAAACACAAGCTTTAAATGATACATTAAACAAGATGGACTTAATTGATATTTATAGGACATTCCATCCAAAAACAGCAGATTACAGTTTCTTCTCAAGTGCTCATGGAACATTCTCAGGATAGATCAGATCTTGGGTCACAAACCAAGCCTTGGTAAATTTAAGGAAATTGAAATAGTATCAAGTGTCTTTTTTGACCACAGCGCTATGAGACTAGATATCAATTACAGGAAAAAAACTGTAAAAATACAAACACATGGAGGCTAAACAATATGCAACTAAATAACCAAGAGATCACTGAAGAAATCAAAGAAGAAATAAAAAAATACCTAGAAACAAATGACAATGAAAACATGATGACCCAAGACCTATGGGATGCAACAATAGCAGTTTTAAGAGGGAAGTTATAGCAATACAATCCTACCTCTAGAAACAAGAAAAATCTCAAATAAACAGCCTAACCTTACACCTAAAGCAATTAGAGAAAGAAGAACAAAACAACCCAAAGTTAGTAGAAAAAAGAAATCATAAAGATCAGATCAGAAATAAATGAAAAAGAAATGAAGGCAACAGTAGGAAAGATCAATAAAACTAAAAGCTGGTTCTTTGAGAAGCTAAACAAAATTGATAAACCATTAGCCAGACTCATCAAGAAAAAAAGGGAGAAGACTCAAATCAACAGAATTAGAAATGAAAAAAGAGAAGTAACAACTGACGCTGCAGAAATACAAAGGATCATCATCATCATCTTCCAACAAACAAAAGATCAGGACCAGATGGCTTCACAGGTGAATTCTTTCAAACATTTAGAGAAGAGCTGACACCTATCCTTCTCAAACTCTTCCAAAATATAGCAGAGGGAGAAACACTCCCACACTCATTCTGCAAGACCACTATCACCCTGATACCAACACCAGACAAAGATGCCCCCCAAAAGAAAACTACAGACCAATATCACTGATGAACATAGATGCAAAAATCCTTAACAAAATACTAGCAAACAGAATGCAACAGCACATTAAAAGGATCATACACCATGATCAAGTGGGGTTTATCCCAGGAATGCAAGAATTCTTCAATATACGCAAATCTATCAATGTGATATACCATATTAACAAATTGAAGGAGAAAAACCATATGATCATCTCAATAGATGCAGAGAAAGCTTTTGACAAAATTCAACACCCATTTATGATAAAAACCCTCCAGAAAGTAGGCATAGAGGGAACTTACCTCAACATAATAAAGGCCATATATGACAAACCCACAGCCAACATCGTTCTCAATGGTGAAAAACTGAAACCATTTCCATTAAGATCAGGAACAAGGCAAGGTTGCCCGCTCTCACCACTATTATTCAACTTAGTTTTGGAAGTTTCTGATTGCCACAGCAATCAGAGAAGAACAGGAAATAAAAGGAATCCAAATCTGAAAAGAAGAAGTAAAACTTTCACTGTTTGCAGATGACATGATACTATACATAGAGAATTCTAAAGATGCTACCAGAAAACTACTAGAGCTAATCAATGAATTTGGTAAAGTAGCAGGATACAAAATTAATGCACAGAAATGTCTTGCATTCCTATACACTAGTGATGAAAAATCTGAAAGAGAAATTAAGGGAACACTCCCATTACCATTGCAATGAAAAGAATAAAATAGCTAGTAATAAACCTACCTAAGGAGAGAAAAGAACTGTGTGCAGAAAACTATAAGACACTGATGAAAGAAATTAAAGATGATACAAACAAACGGAGAGATATACCATGTTCTTGGATTGGAAGAATCAACATTGTGAAAATGACTATACTACCCACAGCAATCTACAGATTCAATGCAAGCCCTATCAAACTACCAATGGCATTTTTCACAGAACTAGCACAAAAAATTTCACAATTTGTATGGAAACACAAAAGACCTGAATAGTATATATATAGCTGATCCACTTTGTTGTAAAGCAGAAACTAACACACCATTCTAAAGCAATTATACTCCAATAAATATGTTTAAAAAAAAATACCCTGAATAGCCAAAGCAATCTTGAGAAAGAAAAACGGAGCTGGAGGAATCAGGTTCCCTGACTTCAGACTATACTACAAAGCTACAGTAATCAAGACAGTATGTACTGGCACAAAAACAGAAATATAGATCAGTGAAACAGGGTAAAAAGTCCAGATATAAACCCATGCTCATATGGTCACCGTATCTTTGATAAAGGAGGCAAGAATATACAATGAAGAAAAGACAGCCTCTTCAATAAGTTGTGCTGGGAAAACTGGACAGCTACATGCAAAAGAATGAAATTAGAACACTTCCTAACACCGTACATAAAAATAAACTCAAAATGGATTAAAGACCTAAATGTAAGGCCAGACAGTATAAAACTCTTAGAGGAAAACAGGCAGAACACTCCATGACATAAATCACAGCAAGATCCTTTTTGACCCACTTCCTAGAGAAATGGAAATAAAAACAAAAATAAACAAATGGGACCTAATGAAGTTTAAAAGTTTTTGCACAGCAAGGGAAACCGTAAACAGGACGAAAAGACAACACTCAGATGGGAGAAAATATTTGCAAACGAAGCAAGTGACAAAGGGTTAATCTCCAAAATTTACAAGCCGTTCATGCAGCTAAATATCAAAAAAACAAACAACCCAATGCCAAAATGGGCAGAAGACCTAAACAGACATTTCTACAAGGAGGATATACAGATCGCCAACAAACACATGAAAGGATGCTCAACATCAGTAATCATTAGAGAAATGCAAATCAAAACCACAATGAGGTATCACCTCACACTGGTCAGAATGGCCATCATCAAAAAATCTACAAACAACAAATGCTGGAGAGAGTGTGGAGAAAGGGAACCCTCTTGCACTGTTGGTGGGAATGTAAATTGATACAGCCAGTATGGAGAACAGTGTGGAGTTTCCTCAAAAAACTAAACATAGAGCTACCATACAACCCAGCAATCCCACTGCTGGGCATATACCCTGAGAAAACCATAGTTCAAAAAGAGTCATGTACCACAATGTTCATTGCAGCACTATTTACAATAGCCAGGACATGGAAACAACCTAAGTGTCCATCGACAGATGAATGGATAAAGAAGATGTGGCACATATATACAATGGAATAGTACTCAGACATAAAGAGAAACAAAATTGAGTTATTTGTAGTAAGGTGGATGGACCTAGAGACTGTCATACAGAGTGAAGTAAGTCAGAAAGAGAAAAACAAATACCGTATGCTAACACATATATTTGGAGTCTAAAAATGAAAAAAAAAATGCTTCTGAAGATCCTAGGGGCAGGAGAGGAAAAACGATGCAGATGTAGAGAATGGACCTGAGGACACGGGGAGGGGGAAGGGGAAGCTGGGATGAAGTGAGAGAGTGGCATGGACTTACACACACTACCAAATGTAAAAGAGATAGCTAGTGGGAAGCAGCTGCATAGCACAGGGCGATCAGCTCGCTGCTTTGTGACCACCTGGAGGGGTGGGATAGGGAGGGTGGGAGGGAGTCGCAAGAGGGTGGAGATACGGGGATGTTTGTATATGTATAGCTAATTCACTTTGTTACACAGCAGAAACTAACACACCATTGTAAAGCAGTTATACTCCAATAAATATGTTAAGAAAAAAAAGAAAAGAAATTTAGGTACAGTAAAGTTCCAGGGTCAGTCGTGTATAACTTCTGCAAGAAGCCAGATTTGATTAAAATTAGGCTTCTGCTGTTGAGGAAGAGGCTGGTGGGTGATTGGAATAACCTTTGGATGGGCCTCCTTACAGCCTACCACAAGCAGCAGGCGAATTATCAAGCATTATGTTAAATGGATTTTAGCAGCCAAATCTGGTTAGCTTAGATTATTGGGTACATTTTTAATGTAATAATGAAGGATAATCTTGGTTATTGTTTCACAAAATATTTCATGTATAGGTATCATTAGCTGGTAATTCCTTCTTTAGAAAAGAATCGAAATGGCTCAATATCTTACACTTTCAGTGTTCATTTAGAGAGATGGAACTCTCTTTAAATTCTAATTTATTAGAATTTATAAATTCTAAATTTATTCCCGTTTGTACTGACTTGTTTGGGTTGCTAAGCAGAATGACTAGCCCTTTTGATAGAGTGAAAAGAGGGTTTGTGAAAATAAGAAAAGTAGAACACTAATGGATAATAGATAATCTCATAATTTTGATAACATGGATCTGCACATATATGGATGGTCAAAACAGCTGTTTTATTCTATTTTTCAAATCTAGGTTGAAATTTAAAATAATTCTTAGCATCTACATTACCTGTTCCAAGGATAACCGGGATCCAGGTTCATGGCTAGACAGTGTAATGATTCAGATATGTTTTGTTTGAGAAAGAAGCTTGGTTGGGGATTGGTGGTGAAATAGCCTTTGGGTGGGCATCATATAGGCTGCTACATACACCAGGCAGATCACAAAGGATTATATTAAATGGAATTTTTCAGCCAAATGTAGTTAACTTAGATTTCGGGTAAACTATTTGTGCAATAATGAGAGAGAATATTCGCTCTTATTCTCAAACTATATGATTTGGGTGATATGGAAACACATTAAGGAAAAGTCTTACTAGTTATAAAGTATAATAAGTAGTTCGGTGGAAAAATAACATTTTGAAATTGAGGATTTCTTATAATTCAGTCTATCAATGGGTCATTTAATTTTTTTGTTTTGTTTTTTTATTGGAGTATAATTGCTTTACAATGTTGTATTAGTTTCTGCTGTAGAACAAAGTGAATCAGCTATATGTATACATATAGCCCATCCCTTTTGGACCTCCTCCCGCTTCCCCATCCCACCCTTCTAGGTTATCACAGAGCACCGAGCTGAGCTCCCTGTGTTATATAGCAGCTTCCCACTAGCTATCTGTTTTACACATGGTAGTATATATATGTCAATGCTGCTCTCTCAGTTCATCCCACCCTTCCCTTTCCCACCTTGTGTCCACAAGTCTGTTCTCTATGTCTCTGGAAGCCCTGCAAATAGGTTCACCAGTACCATTTTTCTAGATTCCATATATATGCGTTAATATACAATATTTGTTTTTCTCTTTGTGACTTACTTCACTCTGTATGACAGACTCTAGGTTTATCCACATCTCTACAAATGACCCAGTTTCATTCCTTTTTATGGCTGAGTTATATTCCATTGTATATATGTCCCACATCTTTTTTATCCAGTCATCTGTTGTTGGACATTTAGGTTCTTCCATGTCCTGGCTATTGTAATAGTGCTGCAGTGAACATTGGGGTACATGTATCTTTTTGAATTATGTTTTTCTCAGGGTATATGCCCAGTAGTGGGATTGCTGGTCATATGGTAGTTCTATCTTTAGTTTTTTAAGGAACCTCCAAACTTTTCTCCAAAGAGGCTGCATCAGTCTACATTCCCACCACCAGTGCAAGAGGGTTACCTTTTCTCCACACCCTCTCCAGCATTTAGTTTGTAGATTTTTGGGTGATGGCCATCCTGTCTAGTGGGATGTGATCATTTCAGTCTGATTGATTCATTCACCACTTGTGTGGGAACTGAGTACACGGGATGATCAAGATAACTCTTTGCTCTATAAAGCTAATATGCTAGAGGGGTGGCAGACAATGAACAAGTAAACACATAAAAACATAATTCAATATCAGGTAGCAAGAAGGCTATGAGGGAAACTGGGTGCACAGGTAGAGAAAAGGGTAATGTAGTATCACATAGCCATAAGTCCATGAGGAAATCAAAAGCTGACGGGAGCACCTCTGTGTATGGGCTAAAAGAGTCTCAAGAGCAGAGATCTGAGTATCTCTAATGTCATTTAAAAATTCAGCTTTAGGGACTTCCCTGGTGGCACAGTGGTTAAGAATCCGCCTGACAATGTAGGGGACACAGGTTCAAGCCCTGGTCTGGGAAGATCCCACAGGCCGCAGAGCAACTAAGCCCGTGCGCCACAACTACTGAGCCTGCGCTCTAGAGCCTGTGAGTCACAACTACTGAAGCTTGTGCGCCTAGAGCCCTTGCTCCGCAACAAGAGAAGCCACCGCAATGAGAAGCCTGCACACCGCAACGAAGAGTAGCCCCCGCTTGCCGCAACTAGAGAAAGCCTGCATGCAGCAACGAAGACCCAAAGCAGCCAAAAATAAAAGAATAAATAAATGATTTTATAAAAAAAAAAAAAAAGAATTCATCTTTAGAATTATCTCTGTTAGAACAGAGCCTGCAATTAAAGATCCCTTTTCTCCTTGCTGCGTTCTCCAAATAGCCAAGTTTGCCTGTGGAACTTCGGGCTACGTTAGTCTTACACTAATAAAGCGTTATTTGTTGACCAGTTGGTGGCTTGATGGAAATAAAGATTTACTTTGGTACTAGCTTAACTTTGATGGACTTGGCTTTCATTAATTCATTTGTTCTTTCATCCTTTCATTTTGCCTGTATGCCAAACACCTACTGAACATAAAAGGCTCTATAGTAGACACATGATTTGGACAGAGATGCTGCCCTCAAGTGGGTAAGATACAATGCGTAAAGAAAGATTTGTCGTAACAAGACAGAGCGTTTCAGATGCCTTGAGAGATGTAAAGGTTCTGCTCCTTTGAAGGAGATGGTATGTCTACAGTGAGTTTGCTTGCTCTTGCTTCGCCCTCCCCGCCGCCTGCCCCGTTCTCTCTGGGTCTGCGGTGTCAGTGAGAAGAAATGCTTGAAAAGGTTCTCAGCTAGATTTGCTTGTATGCTGATATTGAGGCCCTAGGTATCAGGGAATGTGGGTTCTGTCATTCTCTCTTTGAACTTTACACAAGCCTCTCTGTGTAAAGCCCCTGTGTTTAACCTCTCTGAGCCTCATATACTCAGCCACAAGTGAGGAATGTGGGGTAGATGCTATTTTAGGTCCTTTCCAATGCAGGTTAGTGTGTATTCTTTTACGTTAGCCATAGAACAAAACAGGCACAGATGAGTTGAAATGCAGACATTTGACTTTTCCTTTTGCCTCTCCCGCACTTTTTTTTTCTTTACTTGAATTCAGCCTTTATCCAACAAAGCAGTATTCTCTGTATGATTATGGAGTCTCTTAGAAGGTCTTCACTTCGGTTGAAGCCTTGGAATATCAGATGTATTGTCATTCGTAAGGGGTAGAAATGATGACTGGCAGGCTGTATCTGAGAAGTAGGTGATAGAATGCGTGTAATGAGAAAATCACCCTTGAAGGACATACTAAACTATGGCTAGTACTCATATGTAATTCTGTTGCGACCAGACAGATGGGTGACTGTAAACAAAATATCTCTGTATTCCCTTCTGAGACATATGCAGGGTCGTCCTTCTTTCAGTACTGTCGTGGAGCTATTCGTAATTAGCTACAGAATGTTAGCCACCCTGCTGGATGCAACTCAACATCTCTCTCTGTGGTATATATAGTACAAAAGTGACATTAAACCTATCGAACAATGGTGTTCAGGCAGCGTGGCGTCACGCTAATCCAGCTGTTTGTGCTAGTGATTTTGTTTTTCACCAGAGGAGATTTTTGGGGGGCATGTAATAAACGGACGGGCTTATGTTTACTTTTAATGAACCACAAGTTCATGCTTTGTTCTTTTTCTGTCCATTTAAATGCAAAGGAGCACATTTCACATCATTACGAAATAAACACACTAATACACAACCTCCTTTCTTCATTCTGAGCCTCCGCTTCTAGAATTAATAGCTTCCTAGTAGGGAATGTTTGACATTGTTACTAAACTGTAAACAGGGATCTCATTCAGAGGCATATTTACATCAGCTTATATTTTGACTTTTAATTCTTCTGGCAACTGAAAAACAAACAAACCAAGAAAGAGTAACGAATGACTTTAAAAAAATTAGAATGACCAGTGTGTTGAATACGTGAGAACATCTCTCATATGCTCCATTTTACTTAGATGAGCATGTCCTCCATGATGATAAACTCCGTGAAGCAAAAAATGTAGGTCCGATTAATAAAATGAATGCTAAAACCAATGCCTAGAAGAATGAGCCATTCAAAAAATAGTATGAGCTAAAAAAGTTTGTTAATCCCATAGTTAGTTCCTGATTTATGATTTATAATTCTGACTATTTAGTTAAAGCTGAGGTCAGTTTTATGTGTTTATAATTAGGTGACATTAAATAAACGTACCATTTGCCTTCATAATATATCCTCTTTCTCTTTCAGTATGACCCAATAACAACAAAAATGTGCAAGTTCTGTTTAGTAGATATTTAATCACCAAGCAGTTAAATTACTGAGTGTCTCTAGTATTCCAATTCCTGTACAGAGATTTCAAGATGCACAAGATACAGTTGCTGCCCTCGAAGAGTTTAAATCTAATGTAGGGATCTAATGCAGCCTCTGACATCTACAGAATCATCTGGTGTATCATCGGAATCACCTGGGGATTGTTTAGAAAATAATTCCAAGTGGTCATACCAGGAGGTTCTGATTCAATGGGTCCAAGTTAGAACTCTGAAATCAGTCTTTTCCAGAGTTTCCCTACTGATTTCAATAAACACTCAGAATTGGAAGCTTCCTTTTTAACTCAAATATATTTGACATGTAATATTTGGTAAGTTTAAGGTGTATGACATGTTAATTTGATACATTTACATATTGCAATATGATTGCTATTGTAGCAATAATTAGCAGCTCTATCATGTTTCATAGTTATCATTTCTTTCTAGTGGTTAAAATAAAAAATTGAGAACTTCTGAAATAAGTCAAGTACTTTAGATCTGGAAAAGACTTAGAGAATATCTATTCTAGCACCTTCATTGTAATGGAAAGCCTAGAGATAACGGAGCTGGCAGCAGAACCAAACCGAGAATTATGAGTCTTGGTTAAGGATGTTCCCTATGTTTAAACACAGTTTCCATCTCTGTGGCAGCTGGGAAGTTGATGTGTAGTAAGGTTATTCACGATTCTACTTCTCTACATTTCTGTCCAGGGCATCTTCTCCTGAAACAGAGTCTTTTCCTTGCGCTGGAGGTGGGAGTGACCCAAGGTATCAATGAATAAGTACTAGTAATATTAAATCATGGAAGAGATGATAACAAGGGCAAGAAGAAGCTGAGATGTAGTTTAGCTTAAATATTATTAATGTGGTCTTTGCTGCTATTTGGAATTACTGTCACCACCCCACAATAATTCTACCTCTTTTAATCTCATCCTCCTTTATTTTAGAAGCAGGTTGAATAAAAATAACTAAGAAAAAAAAAGAAATAGACAATGAAATAAAAATATTAAGAAAATTACTGCTCTAGTTTTCCTGTCTTGCTCATCAGTTAAGTTTGGGTGTGGTAATCCCATTTTTTGTTTTATTTAAAATGAAGGTTAAGTTTAGGTGTCCTTTTAATCTTCCCATGAATAGAAAAAATTTTCTTACTCAAAATTAAGCCTGCGTCCTGAGACATGTTATGATGCATTTGGTCTCTGATTTTATCTCTAATTGTCTTATTTTTGTGGCGTGCAGTGGAATTCAGTCAGAGATGATATAGTCATGGATAAGCAGTCAGTTCTCCCATCAATCAGCCTCTTTAATTGCTGCATGTCCCTTCTCACTTTGAAATCCATGTTATCTTAGCCTTTGTCAATTAAAAATAGCTCCTCTCTAACATGGCATCAGGCCTAGTTAATTATTCATAAATTATTATTTTCCTGATTATTCTTCTGACTCGGATGTAAATGACACTAAAAGTCTAGACTATTTTTGGAATGCGTAAGAGCAGACAAAACAATGGCTATAAGGGAGGTGAACCAGATGCTGTATTTGTGTGCAGTAATGTAATAACAAAGCAAAGCTCAGAGTAGGAGACAGATTTTTCCATTAACATTGAGTGCTGCTTAAAGAACTTGTGTGCAGAAGAATAATTTCTTTTTCCCTCAGCTGTACTTAAATATTAGAAGAAGTGGTGTAGTTGCACAGGAGTAGAAGGCTGTCTGAGTGCATCTGGGTCTTCCAGTGCACTGCCCCCACCTGCACCGACATGTACAAGGGAAGAGGAGACTGTGGGTCGTCATAAATCCTCCAGTGGACTCCTGCCACCGTTTTACAACAGCAGGGAAGAATGAGTCTTTCTCAGCCTCCCTTCCCCCAGGGCAGCTTCAGAGGACCTTTGGCCCGATGGCCGTCCTGGCTGTATAGCCTGTACGTGGAAGGGACCTGAAAGTGGGCAGGGGCTCCTGGCAGTTTTGCTTGCTTCCCATGGCCCCTCTTTCATAACAGCTTCCTGTGCCAGGGCAATTAATTTTAAAACTTCCCTGCAACTGACAGCAGAAGTTGGATAAAATGGGAAGGAGGCAGACATACGGGTTTTTCCCTCTTTGCAACTTCTCTAAAGTAAAAGGAAAATATAACGGATGACTCTAGGGATCTTTTCTGTTCTGGAGAGTGAAAATCAGAACTTTTTAAAGATGAAAATAACAACCTCAAAGACTTGTTTATACATTATAGAATCTGTAATAGGTGGTGGGTTATCTCAGCGTACAGCTGACTGCATCCCCGCTTATTTATGGAAAAGATATACATTTGGGGGGTAGGGATTGAGGTTGGTGAGGAGAAGAGGATACAGAACAAGCTTTTCCTGGTCCTGCTTGCAAATGTTGTGTACATATGTAGTAAGAACAGAGACCCTTCCATGGAACACTGGTCTCAGTTTTGGCTGTTACTGTGAGCTCTGGATCTAGGAAAGGTCGTGGTGTCAAGATAGTATGGGCTGCTTTCATTAAATTCATGTAACCCAACCTCTTTTAAACATAATATCCGTAGTATAAAGCATGTAATCATAAAAAAAAGAATTGAATGAGTATAGTACTGGACTTAGGAAATTAATTTAAAAAATGCATTCAGGATTGGGTTTCCCAACTTCATGGTGAAATAAAGTCAAGATTTACATAATTATCATCAAATAGGTTAATTCTGCTCAAACACTGCCTTGGTCTGTGAAGATAATATCACGAGTACTTTATTCCTGCCAAGCCCTTTGTTTTGCTTTGTTTGTGCTTCATATGCCATACAGTCTTTTATACCATTAGGGTTCTGTCAGTAATGCAAACAAGCTTTGACAAAACAGAACACTTGACAACTTTATAAATGTTGGTTAAACTTTCGTCTTATTATATAACTGCTGTATTATTTTGGTTTGTACTCTATGGCCAGTAACTCTCCATATGAAAACTTATTTCTGTATCATTTTTCTGTTTGAACCATCCTTTTATTTCTCCCCTGAATTTACTTCTTTGTTTCTACTCAGTTTTTTCCATGGTGACACTCTCAGTAGGATAGAGGGTACATATATATATATATATATATAGAGAGAGAGAGAGAGAGAGAGAGAGCAGAGAGACAGAGAGACAGAGAGAGACAGAGAGAGACAGACAGACAGAGACAGAGAGACAGAGAGAGAGACAGAGAGAGTACATATAATATATAATATATGTAATATATATAATATTGTTGCAGCTGTGCCCAGTTTAGGCATTTCCAAACACTCCCATGTGCACAGTGGTTATTTTCCACTTCATTTCAATGAAATCTTATAAATAGCTGAATGTGTGAACAATCATTAAAAATATAATTTTAATTTAATATTTTCAGAGGGGCGTCTTCTATTAATTACTTTTTCTTGCTGTCTTTTTTCCACTTAAATAATTTCTGTTCTAACATGTAGCCTTCAAATAAGTTTAATCCTTATAGCTGACCTAGATCGTTGTACAAACGTTCCACAAACACACAGAAGTCATCTCCCACAAACCTCATTCAGGCTACAACTGCAGAAGAGGCAAGTGAGGCTTTCTCAGTAGCTCTGAAGTGTTGAAGGCCACTTTACGTTTAGGGTCAGGATGGTCTGTGGAAACATCAGAGCTCGAAAGCGAATCTCCCATGACTTCCTTCCTAAGCCAGAATCTGTGTGAAAGTTCAAGAAGTCAGGAGCAGAAACTTGTGATGACCCAGATCACGGAGGGTATGAAGCTCTGTGTCCTGGCCAAGGTAGATGAGGAAGGAATGTGGAAGTGTTTAGTGTCAGCAAAGGGCAAGGAGGTGGGGGGGGGGTGTCACACGCTATCCCCTCAACTGGACAGCTGTTGGAGTTTACAACTCGCTTTTATGAGCCCTACAGAGAATTAGTTTGTGGAGGGTCAGCCTAGTATAAAGGGTCAGAGGTGGAGAGTTCATTGGTCTGGTTTGAGAAAACAGTGGTAAAACAAAACAGAATCCATCTCTTTAGAGCTCCCTTTGTTAGCAGCAGTGTTCCGGTTAACAGCTCTAGATAAAATTCTGTGAAGCAAAAAGAAGCTCTTCTGTTCATACTGTAGTTCCTTGACTTCAGTTTGGTTTGAAGCATATAAACTGTTACATGTGTGTCTCCGTATTAAGAACTTGCTTTTAAGTGGGGAGCCCTCACCACTGTCCTATCCAAAAAAGGAGATAAAGTATCTATGCTACCTAAAATAGAATGTTTAAAAAATAATTTCCTCTGGAAACTTCCAAAATGAAGGCTGTATTTCAAAAGGAGCACCTTTTGCTACAAAGGAAGCAACAAGGCAAAATTGAAAAGTTAATCAAACAAACGTGTATTTTAATTTAAGTAAATTGGTTGCATTTTCATGTGGAATAGCATTTTCAAAGGCATATTTCTGAAAGAACACTGTAGATTTAAACTCGATACTCCTTTTCTGATTCCTTTTTATTGGCATTCAAAATCATGGTCTCGCTTTGAACATTTTAAGGTATTTTAAAAGCCTGTAGCGGAATAACTAAGCCTTTGAAATAATATAGTAAGCAAAATATAAATATCAAGACTCTAATAATTATTTCTCCAGGCAAAGGATTGAACATAATTATATATTTTTGAAATCAGAAATGACCAGAGAAATTGTTCTGCAATTTGATGGCTTTCTGCTGTCTACTTGATAAGCATGAAACTCCTTAGTGTGAAATACACAGATACCCTCTCCAGCTGAACATATGAACTTCATGCTCTGGCTCAATTGTTTGCTCTTCCTGTTTCTTCTGCCACAGCTTGGTGCCTCTGTTGTTCTTCCCACAGCCTAGGCTGGCCTTGGCACTTCTCTAGCTTTGTATATAGTGATGTTTTAGTATTTAGTATATTTATAAAAGTATTCACATACTTTTATAGGGCTGCATGTCTATCCCTCTAGATTGTGCTTGTTACTCCTACACTGTAAGTCCCTTTTTATAATAATCATTTTATAATGTCCTCTTATTATCTAGACATGAAATCCTTAGATGTATGACCTACCCATCCACATTATTTTTTGAAATCAGTATAATCCACCAACTGTAATATAAAGGGAAATAAAACTATTTTATAATATACTTACATAATAAGATTTTCAATAGTAAGTGCTCTCCTGCAAAGTAGAAATGACCCCTACAAATTTCCAAAATGTACCCTGAGAAACACTAACATAGACTCTGAGCCCCATTATAGCCAGGACTACCTCTGTGTAATTTACCATTTACCCAATGACCTATACAGTGAGTAAAGGATCATGTCTGTAATACTAGACTGAGAGTTACCTGAAAATGAGTAATTAAGATGTCATACTACTTTTGTATCCCACATGTGTAGTACTCACTAGTTTCAGTTGAGTCTGTCAACTGAACATGGGCTTGATCTATATCAAAAATCTATTAAGAACTTAAAATAACTGGATGAATGAAAATGAGTGACCAGTTTTCTGGTTTTAGATGCATTTAGGTTTCTTATACATGCCCCTCTAGGTTTTTCAAAGAAAACAGGAGTAAATGGAAAAAAATTAAAATACACATATTGAATTGTCATTATTATATACTTATATGCTCTGGGTTTTTTTTTTTTTTTGGAGTCTTTTATTTATTTATTTATTTATTACATCTTTATTAGAGTATAATTGCTTTACAATGGTGTGTTAGTTTCTGCTTTATAACAAAGTGAATCAGTTATACATATACATATGTTCCCATATCTCTTCCCTCTTATGTCTCCCTCCCTCCCACCCTGAAGGGTAAGCTGTGACAAAGCGAGAGAGAGGCATGGACATATATACACTACCAAACGTAAGGTCGATAGCTAGTGGGAAGCAGCCACATAGCACAGGGAGATCAGCTCGGTGCTTTGTGACCGCCTGGTGAGGTTTGTTGTATACGTTTATACTCTGGGGTTTAGAGAACTTGGGATCTAATCTTTTTGAGCCACTTTTCTTAGTTCCCTAAAATATGGGGTAGGTTACCCCTCATAAGGCTACTGAATGCTATAAAACTATTAAGAATATCCAAGTGGATTGTCTTTTTAGTTCACTTGCTGTTTTTTTTTTTTAATGGTGTTATACCTCCAATTTTTTAAGCAGTGGGAAAATGAATACATGTGGCTTTTATTAATCCCATACATTGCCTAGAGATCATAAAAATTTGTGTACAGTCTAATTAATGAAACAAAATAGTCCCACAGTGTCTAAAAATAATGGGACTACATAATTGGAGAAGCAGCCAAGAAACTTTGCTTTGGGTAATAGAATAGTTGAACAACTTAAAAAGCTTAAAAAAGAACCTTGGAAGTCTTCCTTTGCCCCTCTCCTTGCAGAGATAATGTTGAATGATATTTTAAGTGGGAAAATGTTGGCAATCGGTAGTACATGTTCTTTATGCTCTCGATGTTCAGGAACAAGAATCTCCTGTGTTTATCAATTTAAGCTTAAAAATTGCCAATGAGAAAAATGGAAAAAAAGTATAGATAAGTTTAAATCACAGAAATGATTTCAGCTAATTAAATTAGAAGCATAAGAAATTGTGAGGAAAATCCATCTCAGGAGAGTTATAAAGACTGGTTTCATTAAATACCTAGACATCAATTTTGTGACCAAGCACTGAGGTGCATTGAAAACCAGGAAACATCGGGGAAATTGATTTGGGATAAATTCGGAATAGACTGATATGTTTTGTACATTTAGAAATAAAGGTACCAGTATAAGAATGTGCAGGGTCCTATAAATGTTCTAGAATACATCCCTGGGTGATGTATAAAGGGAAGCGTCCTCTCTAAATTATTCCTCATGTTCTCAAAGATCTAGAGAATAAGAAGTGGGATACTTTTGACTTCTAGGACACTCTTGTTGAACACTTACAAAGAACATTGTGATTTGCCTCAGAGGCAGCAAGCCCTTAAGAGGAGTCAATAACCAGAGATGTTTTCGAAGAAAATAGACAGCCGGCTATTGTCTGTAGTTGAGAGAAGGGGAGCTGGGGTGTGACTGTCAGTGGGGAAAATTGTTGGTGACATTAATGCTCTGTTCTCTATGACTCTACTTTTCTTCTTTGTCCTTTCCTTGCTTCCTTCTTATTTTTCTCATTTCTCACTCATTGTAGGGTAAAGTATTGTCTTATACTGGCTCTATCCAAGGTACCCCATGCAGTTTGGGCTCACGCATTTATTCATTTAACAGATCTTTTTTGATCGTTGCCTCTATGCTCATTGGTTTGTCTTTGGGTAGAGGGTTGGTCTAGATTAACTCCAGGTAGTTTCTTAAAGTCTCTTCACACATAGACTGTCATTCTACTAAGTTAGCTAGGATCCAAATTTTATCTTTAGTGTGTCCTTGGAAATTCTTAATTTGAAAATGTTTCTTTTAGGCCAGTCTAAAGATTTAACTTTATGAGATGCTAATGGAAACATGAATGAATTTTTTAAAGAAGAAAGTAACCAGAAATCAAATTTTTATATCAGCCTTAAATCATTTCACATTTAAAAGCAAACTATATTAACAAAGAATGCTAGAATCATCTTGTGTATCTGAGGTCACGGTCTGTCCCATTCTTCAGTGTTTATGATGTCGTATTTTCTCTACACAGTGGACATTGTGGTCCTACTTACTCATAACTGGTGCTGTCATTGCTCAGGGCAAAATCCTTACTAAGAGAGTTTAGGGTGGAGTTGTTTATGATACTATTGACTTGAACTGGACTTCTTATGCTTTTAAAAATGGGAAGAATTGTCAGAAGACATTGTCTAATAAGCTATGTTTTAAATTATGATGATCAATTCTTCAAGGTAGTTTCAAGAGGACCAGTATGACTGTTGGCTAACAAGTAGTTCACTGAAATAGACATTGAGCATTGTGTTCATTGCCTTGGTTTGGGGAGCTTATGGGTAATAGCCTTCCCTGAAGCATTTATAAGATGGAACTTGCTTTCTGTCTGGTAACGTGGCATGAAATCATAGTGAAGAGGTCTTATACATCACCTAGCTCAGTTTTCTAATTTCGTAGGTAATGAAACTGAAGTAGAATGGATTTCAGTATCTTTCCTTGTGTCATTCCATGGGATTGACTATAGACGTGGCACTAGAATGCAGACCTCCTAATTTCTAATTCTGGGATTCTTTTTCACCACATCACACTGTTTCATTCCTTGTTTCATCCACTCACCCATCTGCTACATACATCTTAGTGCTTACTGTTTGCTAATCATTGTGCCAGGTAGAAGGTTGTACCAGGGGCTTATTACTTCATCACTTAGAATGTGTTACTTTCTTAGATTTCTTCAGTGAAAATATTTGAAATGCTTCCATTTTAGGGAAACAATGACATACCATCCAACTTGAATTTGTTTTAATAAATATATGTATTTGATCAATAGGTATATATTTCGGAACCTTATTCAGAGAAGTCACATTGAAGGAAAAGATTCCACTTTCCAATGTTTGGACAAGCTCATCGGGCAGTCTTCCAAATGATGTTCTGACTGATTTCTTACTGATGCAGATGTTGACCAGCATTGTAATCTAACCTGACATCAGCAGGCATATCTGTTCAGTGAACTGTAATAGATACTCAACTATAATGTTTTCTAATTAACTTGAATCCTAGAAATGATATAATGGGTCATTCTTTTTCATTCCTCATTGAATGTTGTGATTAATTATTGATCAGATATGAATGTTTCAAACATTTTATTTCAAATTGACTATAACATTAAACTTAAAAAAATTGACTTTAGCATTTTTCAGTTGATTTAAAGTAATTCTTCATAATCTTTAATGCAGACATCTTCTACATCTTCTAGTACCACAGATTAATTTAGTGTCTATTATTATTAGTTAGCCTGTGATTCTGTGGAAAAGTCACTGGCAATTACATTGTCATAATTTATTAAGTAGTACTAAGGAAAAGAAAATATCTAATCCAATCTAATTTTTTTCCAGTATTAGGAAGAATTATTTCATAAAGCAAAAAGTCACAAAATGAGCAAAGTTCCAACATGTCTTTGTTGTTTCACTGTTCTTTGTTAAAGAAAACAATAGGCAAAATTCATAGAAGAATAGGTATAAGATATGAACAGACATTTTGCTAAAGATGTATAGCAAAGGCACGTCTGAAAAATGCTCAGCATGAATCCTTAGGGAACTGTAATTAAAACAACAGTGAGAGGGCTTCCCTGGTGGCGCAGTGGTTGAGAGCCCGCCTGCTGATGCAGGAGACATGGGTTTGTGCCCCGGTCCAGGAAGATCCTACATGCCGCAGAGCGGCTGGGCCCGTGAGCCATGGCCGCTGAGCCTGCGCGTCCGGAGCCTGTGTTCCGCAAGGGGAGACGCCACAACAGTGAGAGGCCCGCGTACCGCAGAAAAAAAAACAAAAAAAACAAAACAGTGAGATAGCATGACAAACTTACAACAGGGGTTAAAATTAAGAACAGCTGACCAATCTGTGAACCTTTAGGTTTCTTGAGTTTTGATGCCAGTCAAATCATCTCATAAAGATATAAAAGGTGCTGTATATTTGTACATCTTAAAATTTGCCATATTGTGCTATTACTTTTGTTAGTAGGAATATCATTCATGTTTTTAAAAAAAATTAGTTTCCATGTCTAGGACTAATTCCAATAGAAATGGTGAATGAAGCTAAGCTTATCTTCAGGATTATTCCATTTCCTTCATCATCTTACCCTTACTCAGTCTTTCTTTACTTACAGAGTGCATACTCTTTCTCTATCTCTCTGGGATTCCTCTAATACTAGACTAATGTTGGTATCATATTTCCAGATCAATCCATAATTGTGGTCTAGAGTCGTGTGTTGACAAAGATCTCAGGGTTACAGCTCCGATCAGTGGGAAAGACTGCCATGATCAGATGGTGATATCTGTCCTGTGACCATGTCACCAGTGTATTTGGTGTATCTATTTAACATCTTGACAACTAACTAATCTGAAAAAGAAAACTCTATTAATGTACTGAGAATGGTCGACTGCCAGCTTTTCATTCCTCTTCCCGTTACCATAGCTTGTGTATAGTTTAACAGTGACCTTCTGAAGACTATACGACCTATTTGTTTTTAATGCAGTTTTAGCTAGTGCTGGGAAATTGCATTTCCCCCAGTCATACCACTTTGAGAAAAATCTGCTTCTTGGTCCTCTAGATTTTAGCTTAGGTATTATATCGACCAAGAATATTTTTTATATGGTACCTGAATGCACTTAGAACTTTCCAATATTTTTTTCTTTGGGATTTAATGTCTTCTATGGTGTTTATTTAATTATTCTGAATGCTTATGATTTTACTCTTTCTGAATGCTCCAGCATTATGTCTTCCTTTTGGTTATTTTACTGTTGATGTGTAAACAATATATTTAATCATTATTCTTAAGAAACTAATGCTGACAAACAGTTGTATATCTTGGTTTGGTGTTTCCTCTCGTTTATAAAAGGCTGGAATGGTACCATGGAAGTATCAGTGATTTTATGACATTTCTTAGATTCAGTCATCAACTAACTGAGGAAAAAAAAAAGACATGCTGATATTAAAGTTAATTTATGTGAAAAGTGCTTTAGAACACCAAAGCACTCTCTAGATTTACTAATATTATTAAAATATCTACGGGTGATATTTATTCAAGTAACTGAGATTTCTTAAAAGTCTCTATGTCTTCCTTTAGAGACTAAAATGAGATCAGGGGAAAGGAAGTCAGTGGCCTTTGTGACGGGATGGGGTCTGGTTCATCCTTGTTTCCGTCCTGAGATATATGGGGAGATTTTCATTTTAGATATTTTACTATTTATGAGTTTGAATTTGTACAGTGAGATTAATGTCGTCTTCATGCCTACTTACAAAACATCCATTTTTCAGCCCATAGATCAAGAAGTAATTTTGACATTCAAGTCTTATTATTTAAGAAATAGTTTGTAAGGCTATAGCTGTCATAGATAATGGTTCCTCTGATGGATCTGGGCAAAGTAAATTAAAAACCTTCTGGAAAGAATTCACCATTTTTGATGCCATTAAGGACGTTTGTGATTCATAGGAAAAGGTCAAAATAGAACATTAAAGAGTTTAAAAGAAGTTGATTTCAACCCTCATGGATGACTTATGAGGAGTTGCTTCTTTTGGATGATCAAAGAAAGTGGTTTCTTGAGCTGGTCTTTACTCCTGGTGAAGATGCTGTGAAGATTGTTGAAATGACAACAAAGGATTTAGAATATGATAGAAATTTATTTGATAAAGCAGAGGCAGGTTTTGAGAGGACTGACTACAATTTTGAAAGAAGTTCTACTGTGGATAAAATGCTATCAAACAGCATTGCATGCTGCAGAGAAATTGTTTGTGAGAGGAAGAGTCAATCAATGGGGCAAACTTCATTGTTGTCTTATTTTAAGAAATTGCTGAGCTACCCCAGCCTTCAGCATCCACCACCCTGGTCAGTCAGCAGCCATCAGCATGGAGGCGAGACCCTCCACCAGCAAAAAACAAAACAACAAAAAAACTTGCTGAAGGTTCAGATGGTTAGCAATTTTTAGCAATAAAGTATTTTTAGTTGTTATGTACCTTGTGTTTTTTTAGACATAATATTGCACACTTAATGGACTACAGAATAGTGTGAACATAACTTTTATATGCCTGGGGAAACCAAAAAATTCATGTGGGATATTTACTTTATTGTGGTGGTCTGGAACCGAACCCACAATATCTCCGAGGTGTGCCTGTAGTAGAAAGAGAGAATGATGGAAAAAAAAAAAAGATTCTTTAAGACATTGAACTGGTTTGAGCCACTCTGCATATTGTGTTAGCCCTTATACAGAATTAGTTCCTGTTTGTGTATTGAGTTTTTGAAGGTTGGAGTGGTGAAAGAGAGGAAGAGGTGTAAAGGTATATGCCCATGAGCTTTCACGTGATACCAGACAGACAGTGAACAAGCTGGGTGTGTTTTTACTATGCAATGAGATACCCCTCTGTGGTTTAGAAAGACTGCCTTTTTCAGCATCTAGTCTCCTAAATTTGAATCAGATATTCATTCATTTATTCACTCATGAAATATTTGCTGAATGCAGATCTTGGGCCAGGCACTGGGCTAGGCATTAGGTATACTGTATTGAGGTCGTTGCCTCCAGGGAGATTCTATTCTACTGGAGTGACCCAGAAAATAAACAAGTCATCCAAACTATTATATGCAAAAATTGAGAAAAACATTAAGGAATACACAGGGAGCTATGATGGAGAAGAATGTTACCGAGAGATGGGAGTGGGCCCAGAGACCATGAAAAGGGGATCTGAAGAATATGGAACCAACCATACAAAGAGCTGGGACCGTGTGGGTAGCTCTGAGTGTGGCATGATCCAGGAATGGAGATCTGGACAGTGTGGCTGGAGGACTGGGGAGGGGAAGGACATGAAATGGGAGAGGTTGGCAGGGGCCATATCACGCAGGGGTTCCTAAGCTATGGCCAGGACCTTGGAGTGTGTGCAACAGTAAGGGAAGCCATACTAGGTTTTAAGCAAAGAGTGACTTGACCTATTTGATCTATGCTTTGAGAAGATCCCTCTAACTGCTGTGGAAAAAATGGATTGGAGAGGCATCTAAAGAGGAAATGGAGAACTGTTAGACAGTCCAACAGTGGAAATGGCAGTGTGGACAGACAGAACTGAACACAATTGCAAATTCATTTTTAACTCAGCAATCGGAAAAATGTGGAGAAATGAATGTTTCAGAGCACACTTTTCAGTTTCTATTCCTTGTTGTGTCTCCTCCTCTTCAAATATCTAAAACTTATTGTGCCTTTCTAATTAATGCTTTTTTGTTTTCCAGATTTCGGTTCTAAGAGAAATTCCCTTATTATGATTATAGTTCACATAGTAATAAGTAAAGTACATTTTTTATTAGATTGTCATTTATGTAGTTGCCATTTTTGGGGGTGAAATTGGTCGAGCACTGGCTGATTCATATGGTTCAACCTAGCAGATTCAGAATTTGACTATTCTCATGGAAACATTTGTGTACTGTCAATGTGGTCTACAGTAAGAGAAATATTCTCCTTTTCTATGTATAAATAAATGGAGGGTGCAGCTGGCATTGCAGCGATGAAAGACGCATCATGGCTATCTTCAGTCCTTAGACACTTAGAGCACCCTCTCTGGATAATCCAGGATAAAGGGGGAAATGAAATGGCCACCTGATTGAAAAAGCCCACCTTTCCAATATAGTCAGTCAAATACTATTATCCTTTTATTACTCTGTAATTTTGAGGGCAAGTTCAGTGAATAACTGTAGAGGCTATTAAGAGCTGTCACGGAAAATTTATCTGTCTTTAAATGGAAGGTAGAAGCATTACTGCAGGAACCACACTGCTTCAAGGTAGATAGTTCTCCTCTTTGAGCCCTTTAAAACGCTGTTTATTGTTTCCCACGACATCTCCCCAGACTGTTCTAACACTCGTAATTGTGATCCTGCCTTTTTTTCCTCTCCTCAGGAATAAAATTTATGGAAGAAGCATGGCCCATGGGAACCAATCCTGTTTTGTGTTAGTTTCATGTGAGTGTCTACACTAATAGCACACAATGAAGGTCAGTAGTAACCTACAGAAAACATGATTAACTCCACCCAGCTCCCTAAAGGGTAGCAGTTCCAGAAAGGGCCTCTGCCGTCCTCTACTCTTTAGTCTTATCCTGGGCCTCTGAGGGTGAAACTGTGGCTAGTGGAGGCCATCATAATGATAGAAAGAACTGAATATTTTAGAACATCACTGTTTTATTTTTCTCTGGCTGCTGTACAAACCTGGTGTCTTAAAACAACAGAAATTTATGCTCTCACAGTTCTGGGTGCCAAAAGTTCAAAATCAAGGTGTCTGCATGGCCACGCTCCCCTCCCAAGGCTCTAGGGGAGAATCCCTCCTTGTTTCTTCCAGCTTATGGTGGCCCCAGGCATTGTTTGGCATGTGACTGTATCAGTTCACTCTCTGCCTCTGTCTTCACATGTCTTTTTGCCCTGAGTCTCAGTGTGTCCTTTTCTGTCTCTCATATGAACATTCTGATTGGATCTAGGGCTCTCCCAAATCCAGCATTCGCTCAGCTTCATACTCAATTTTATTTGCAAAAACGCTACTTCCAAATAAGGTCACATGCTGAGGTTTCTGGTGGATCTGAACTGGAGGGACACCCTTCCTACCCACTGTAGTCACCAACTCAGAACACAAAGACATGCTAGCTGGCAGTTTTATTTTCTCATCCCAATTTTATCAACGTTCATCAACAATAAGAATAATGTATGCTTTCCCTCCAAGAATAAAATAAAGAGAATTAATTCATAGGATTGTCAGAAGATCAAATTGCCAAAAATCTCTACACATTTTTAGTAAGAGAGTAGAATTCAACAAGGAAGTATTTTCTTCTAATTGTAAAATGTTAAAAAATTTGCTCAATTGAACTCCTGTAAAGGAGACTTTGAAAGAAATTCATTTCCAAATATGATTCGCATTTACGACTTTTTTCATTTAACTGGGCTTGGAGTATTGGTTCTTGGATGTAGAATTAGGTTGTAGGTTTGAGGAATGCTTGCCTTTTATGTATTTATATAAAGTTCTAGTCTTTCAGTTCTATTTATTACCAGTTATTGTTCAGTCTCAGTTCTGGTAATCATAGTCCTAGAACTCTGCGAGATTCCCATCCATCCATCGTATTATGCGGTCTGCATCAAAACAGCCCTTTGGAGTAGGTATCATTGCCCCTGTTTTACAGATGATGGAACTGAAGGGTCAGTGACTTGCCCAAGGATATACAGGGTGTCTGCAAAAGAACTGGTTTTCTAATCCAGGTCTGTCGGCTTTTCACCACTGCCTGATGCTTCCCTCGCTTCCCTCAAGAATGTCAACCGTGAGTTTCGGAGGAGGTTGGTATGTTTATCTGCTGTTAACCCAGTGTCACCTGGAGCCTATGTTCCTGCACCTGAGGCGTCTTGCTGGATTCAGTGTGCCCTTCCAGCTCACTCAGGAACAGGGCTTCAGTTCTATCATATAGGAGTCACGTTGTTTATGCAGACTCCTGGCTGGCAGCTTCAAGTACTAGCAGCTGATACTGAGTGAGGGGCAGAGATTTTTTTGTTTTTTGCCTTTAGGACGTCTTTCCCTTTTCATCTTCTTCCAGAAACAGGGTGAATAGAGCATATCGCCAAGCTTGGTGTGTTTGCCAGGTTGGAAGGTGGCCTCGCACTCGGATCACGTGTCCTGGGGGCTGCCTTCCTGACGGCTGTAAGGAGCACAACCTCCTCCTGCCGTCCCCATCCCTCCTGCCTGCTGATTCTACTCCATTTCTCCCCATAGCACTTATCACTGCTTCATACATTTTATATGTTTATTCCTTTATTTTCTGCCCATCACTAGACTGTAAGCTTCATGAGAATGAGAACTTTGTCTTTTTCACTCCTGTGTCTTCAGTATGTTGAAAAGAGCTCGGCACAGATGCTCCCAGACTGTGTGATTGAGTGAGTGAGTGAATGAGCACGCCCTGTCACCGTGATTAAACTACTGATTCATACCTACTTGTCTTCTTCCTTTGCTGGTTTTGAGGAAATTATAGGACTTCACTGAGCCCTAAGCACTGGTAAAATGTTGGTATTAAAATATCTATTGGGCAGCAGTATTCTTACTTGATATAATGATGCGGGGTGAAGGTTATGATTACTTCTGGGTGGGATTCAACAAGAGAGCTGAAAAAGTAAAAATCCTAGAGCAAAATAGTAGGAAGGTAAACATGCTGAGTGGGTAAATATGCTGGAAACAGTAATGGTTAGACATAAATATATGCTGCTTGTAGTAAATATATGTATGTTGCCATTTATATATATATATATATATCACACATACTATACATAGTATATGTACATGTTTTTAAAACACATATATATATATCTTTAAATTTCTTATTTTCCCTTTCATTAGAGGAAAATCAGCACAGAATAGTGTTAAATTATTTATGTATTAATACATGTCTACTATCAGAAAAAACCAATGGGGAAAAAATGTTAGATCCATTAAATAAAGTCCAGGCTGGGAATAGTCATTTAAATTTAATTATTGATTCCTACAAAATATGAATCTGCAATGATTTTACTGGGAAAAAGACCAAAAAAGGAATGGTGACTCTTGCTTGCTTTTACCATTAGTGGTTTTCAAGAGTCTGAGAGGTTGTGTAATTCTAGTGGGAGACGAACATCATGGTAGGAGATTCAGGCATTTCTTTTCTCTACCAGGTGCCTGAGTCTCTTGGTAAGTGTTGGGTTAACTTGAAGGAGGGACTGGGAGGTGATGAACAGAGGGGAGAAATAGGACTTATTTGGCTGAAGAGAAGAAAGAGGAGGTAGAAGAGGAAAATTCTGTTTTTTTCTTGTTCCCTTGAGTGGAAGGCTTGGCTTTCCAAGTTGCCTTCCTTACAGGACTGAGTGGAGATTATTGATAACCAGTTCTGAGAGCAGTAATAGAGAAGGAGGGTCAAAGCACGGGGTGTGGCGGATGGGAGAGAAAGAAGACATTTACTTAGAGCTCAGCTCTGCTGTCTGTGCTGCTGGTGAATTTCTATTCCATTACGACTTCCTCCTTTTCAGTAAAGGAACTTATAGAGACAATGAAAAAGGTAATAGAGCCATCAATACGTATGTTCTGGAAACCCAGCTGAGGTGCTAAAGTAGTTCCTGAGGCTTACGAAGCACATCAAAATGGATCAAGTTCACTGCCTTTCAGGGCAGTCTGGCAAGGAGTGGAAAGAGACTGGCAGTGTGTTCGAGCACAGCTCCAGGAACTTTGTGTGTGACCTTCATCCCTTCACATTTCTAGATGGGGGGAGGGGGAGGCTCTGCTAAGCCATTATGTATTAATTTTTCTTCGGAATATTAATTCTTTGCTCTCTGGTAATGCTATGTGTTCAAAATATGTTCTTTAAAAATAACGTTTGATCGGCTTACATGCGGAGTGTTTTTTGCGTGCCTTTCTTTGATTACTGAGATGTTTTTCCCTTAAGTTAGGGATACTCCCTTTGTCCTCTTCTCATGCCTGTTGCATATTCACCAACACTCAGGTCACACAGTTTTTATTTACTATTGTCATATAAACTCTGTGGAAAGTCACTAGAACATCACACTTGTCTTGGTCTCCTTGGGTTCGGTTTTGTGATCCCTTAAATTTAAAATGTCTCATTTCTTCTGGGCGAGGCATCTGCTTTATTATGGGTAATGTGTTTGGTAATTGAGGAAGAACTTTTACCACCTTTTCCATCATCAAGTTTATTATAATAATACAGGCAAAGCATGTATTTTAGAGCAGTGCCCATATACCAGAAGTAAGTCATCATCTCAGTAGGGAGCAACATACTTTGGAAACCTGAGGAACATGCAGTGCTATTAAGAGAGGGACCATCGGCTCCTACAGCTCTAAAAACTGTCTTCTAAGCTGTGACTTTAGTATAAATTTAACTTGTCCTTTTTCAGGGACATAGTGGAAAGATTTTCCGTGATACAGTTACAGCCAGTGTCACTCCATGTAACGAATGTCTACCTACATCAGATTGATTGTGAGCCTTGAAGACAAATGCCAACTACCTTTGGTCACTGGAGAAAGACAGTATTTCTCAAGTGTGCTTTGGCTTTCAAAAATATAAATCCATTACTGGATTTTCCTCTCAGTCTTTCAGAGGAAACATTATTTTGTACAATACAGGTTTTTAATTTGATCTCAGTTTCAGATACAAAGATAAACATACATGCGTATGTATTTGTTTTTGTTAAAAAGAAAACATTTAAGGATAATTTAGTTTGCACCTCTTGTAGTCACTTTTTCTGAATTTCAACTTTTCTTTTCATTTTACCACCCATTAGAGTGGGTTTTCACTTTTTGGGTTTCTTTTTCTTAGCTTTTAGGTTTAATGGCTTATGCTAAAAAGCACTGATGTTGCTTCTGGCTAGCATGTTTCACTGGCTACACTCACTCTGGCAGATGAGTTATAGCAGATTCTTTAATAGATATACTTTTTTTCTTTTTTCCTATAGATGGACCCTCATAGTGTTTTGACAGTTAAAAAGGATGGGGGGTTATTGAGCGTCTAGTTTCTCAGCTGCTCAGCTGTATTCTTTGAGCTATATATCAGCAAAATTACCCACCTCTCTTACAGAAGGTGTTCTGTTGCCAGATGGTACTCTGCAGGAAAGAACTTCCTAGTTTTCTTAAATCAGGATTTACAGTAAAAGAGAATAGCACTCAGATATAGAAGACAGGTTTCTCTGGAAATCTTGGGGTCTCAAATATCCATCCTTTCTCTGTCTTCATTGCTTCCTTCCTATTCAATTAAGATGATAACAAAATGTTGACACTGCTATTCAATAACTGAAGGGCACAATCGGAGCAATTTTCATTGTCCTGTCTGCCCGAGACCGACTGAAAGGTTCCGCTTCAATTGCACCATTAGCCCGCCAACTGCAGCCAATCGTTACCAATGATTTTTTGGTCGCCCTAGTTTTTTTTTTTACTGTATTGAGCTTATTCAGAAATAATGAAACTCCATCCGTCCTTTTCTTAAAAGTTATTTGCACAAAGTGCAGTGGCTGTTTCTTTTATAAACTCATCAGCATTGCCTTAAGGAGTGCCCTTAACTATCGATTTTCTGGTCTGGCTAATAGATCTCCTAATTCGCAGAAATACCCCAATGCAAGATTTTAACAATTGGAAAATTATGGAAGAAAGTCCCAGGGGCCTCCCAGCTTCTGCACAGACTGAGGGCTCAGCATCAATCTCACTGTTGCAAGTGGTGGAGTTAGTTGACCTGGGAGAGAAAAATACAAATTTAAATAAGTGGGCAGTGCTTCCTTATTTTCCAAATTCTGCAGCTGTTTCAAAGGAACATCTTCTTGCTTGGATTGAAAATGGCACTATTCAAGAACCATACTGAAATATTGTTTACGTGAAGTCTTTCAGTACTTAAACTCACAGCCACAAAACAGGGAAAACTAAAATCAAGTTTCACTAAACGCTTTTGGGAAGATATGTGTGATTAACTGTTACAGTCTTCCATGGCTTAAAATCTAAACCATTATATTTTAAGCAGAAGTTAACTGGTTTTCAAAGTTCAAAATTGCCTTGGCCTGTGTTCTAATAGAGAAGTTTCTTGCAGATTAGCACGTAAGCTTCTATGCTGCCTTATCACTTATTGTTAATTAAAACTTCGTTATAACTTTGTGACCCACTTGAGAACATTAAAATTGCCAGAGTATTACATGTTTTTGTAAACCAACAGGCAGTTTTGACATCCTCTAGAATGGCTAGTTTGCTTGTGATTAATCCCAAAGCTTGAAAATATATATTCAAGATATTAAAAGTTGGATGCACAAGTAGGGACTTCGCCCTTTTTTCTCTCCTATTTTTGCCCATCCCCAGGTTCCCTCAATTTTCTACCTAGAATTTCTCATGCTCTCTCTCACTTAAAGATTTTCAGTACTTCCCATTGCCTCCAGGGAATGGCTTACAGACCCCATGACGTAATCCTGCCTGTGGAAACACTGTTTCCTAATTCATCTATATGCCATTTTCCATTTGGTAATCACTGAATGTTTCCAACCCACATTTATGCTATTGTTCGTGTCCTGAATGGACCCCCTTTCTCTAACCTTCCCAGATGTTAAAATTGCTCCCCCAAAAATTTGTGCAGAAGTTACCATCTCTATGAAGCTTTATCTCTACCTCTGACTTGGCTTCACCAGAAAATACTGGTTTCTCATTTATACTTGTAACTCTTGTAGAGCTCATGACATGTGCTCATCAGCATGCATTTACATGCACGTCTTCCACAACGAACCATGAGTTTCTATAGAGAAGGGTCTCTGCCTTACCCATTTTTGAATTCCTTATGTCTAGCTTTGCACCTCACACACAGTAAATGCTCAATAAATGCTTATTGAGGGTATAGGACTGAAGTGAACCTTGGAGATTATCTGGTTAATGTCTTTACTATTTTGTAAGTGAAACAAAAATGTGGCTCATAGACTTCATTTTGTCATTAGCTCAGTGTTATTGTCGGCATGCGATAGTTCCCCTTTTGTGTTATTGGTTTCCTGCTACTTAAAAATAATGCAAATTGAAAATTGATAAAAATATACTGTGTAGTGCTTTCTATTTTCAGCATACTTTTATCTTCTTCAAATTGGTGAGGTTGACAGGGTAGGACAAAAGGCTTAAGTGAGTCAATCAAGATGGTGGGTGGAAATGCAAGCACTTGAATTAGGGCCTGTCTGATTCTAACCCTTCATGGGTCCTTCAGTCATCACTGGAAGTTGAATGATGACCCTAGCCTTGCTTCTCTATGTGGCATTAGGCAATTTCATAGGTCTTGTTGGAAAAGCATTAAGTTTTACTTATTTTCCCCCCTTAAAGTAGAGAGTTGTGTGTTGGACTATTCCTAGAAAAAAATGCCTTGGGGAGAATTTATCCTCAGTGGTTTAGAGCAGGAAACTCAGACTTCAGACCCTGCCTTACATCCTGGGGGTAGAAATTAGGTGGAAGTGAATTTGACCCTTGCGCATTTCCAGAGCAAAACACACAATGATAAAGGCCATCTGAAGTTTTTTTTTTTTTTAATTTTTATTTTTGGTTATAAAATGTGATACATGTCTATTGCAGCCATTTTAGAAAACTTAGAAAAATACAAAGAACAAAATTTAAAATGTCCCTAATTTATCACCAGGAATCTGCTATTAACATCTTAATATAACTGTAAACTCTGGAACTAGGCTGCTTGGTTTTAAATCCTGGTTCTGCAACTTACTAGTTTAAGGACAATGGAAAAGTTACCTTACCTTCTGAGGTCTGAGTATACTTATTTACAAAATGGGAATAATAATATTGCTTATGTCAGAAGGTTCTTATGAGCATTAAGTGAATTTATAGCTTAAAGAACTTAAAATAGTTCTTGATATACTCAAGTAGTATGTCCTCACCTAATTTAACTATTATTATATCTCCAGTCATTTTATTTAACAAAAGTCTGGAACATAACACTGGTGTAACTTTTTACCCTACATTTTCCACTTAATATATCATAAACATTCTTGACACTCACTTAAATATTCTTTTAGAACTTGAATTTATTAATTACGTTACAGCATTGTTCTTTCCTATCATAATTGGTCTAACCAGTTCCTAATTATTTGTTTCTAATCCTTGACTATTGTAAATTACACTTTGATATACAGTTATGTTATATATTGTTGTGGGTAGCCCTGATAATTTCCTTGGGATAGATTCCTAGTAGGAGAATTAATGGTTCAAGAGAGTATAATTCTTTAAAATTTTTTGAGTTATTTACCTTAAAAAAGGTAGTTTATTGAGATATAATTTACATATCATACAATTCACACAATTAAAGTGTATAATTCAGTGGTAACTAATACCACTGAATTGTACACTTAAAAATTCTTAAAATGGTAAATATTATATTATCTATATATTATATTATTTTAAAAATTATGGTAAAATATAGATAATATATAGCATTTTAAGAATTTTTAAGTGTATAATTCAGTGGTATAAATTATATTCATGAAGTTATGCAACCATCACTGCTATTTCCAAAACTTTTTCATTACCTCAAACTTTAATCATTAAACAGTAGCTCCCATTTCCTTCTTCCCTCAGACCCTGGTTACCTCTAATCTACCTTCTGTTTGTATGAATTTACTTATTCTAGCTATTTCACATAAATGGAATTGTAAGGTATTTGTC
The DNA here is from genome assembly GCF_937001465.1 of Orcinus orca. Classification (NCBI taxonomy): domain Eukaryota; kingdom Metazoa; phylum Chordata; class Mammalia; order Artiodactyla; family Delphinidae; genus Orcinus; species Orcinus orca. The sequence continues at coordinate 16,157,549 of NC_064576.1, read as the reverse complement.
CTTTTGTGTCTGTCTTATTTCATTTAACAGGATGCTTTCAAGGTTCACGTTGTAGCGTTTATCAGAACTTCTTTCCTGTTTATAGCTGAATAATATTCCATTGTATGTTTATACCATATTTTGTTTATCCATTCATGTGTTGATAGACATTTGGTTTGTTCCTACCTTTTGGCTGTTTTGAATAATGCTGCAATGAAAATAGACATTAAGCTATCTGTTCAACTCCCTGCATTCAGTTCTTCTGGGTATATACCTATATGGGACTGCTAGGTCATATGGTAATTCTATGTTTAGCTTTTGGAAGAACCACCAAACTATTTCCACAGCAGCGCCACCATTTTACATTTCCACCAGCAATGGGTGAGTGTTTCAATTTCTCCACACTAAGGGCAATGCTTGCTATTCCCCCCCCACCGCCCTTTTTCTTTTGTTTGTTTTTTTTTCTTTTTTTTGCTTATAGCTATCTAGAATGTGTGAAGTGGTATCTCACTGTGGTTTTTATTTACATTTCAGTAATGATTAATGATGCTGAACATCTTTCAAGTGCTTATTCACCATTTGGATATGTTCTTTGGAGAAATGTCTATTCAAGTCCTCTGCCCATTTTTAAACTAGGTTGTTTATCTTTTTGTTGTTTGAATTACTTGCCTTTTAAGGGATGATTTTCTAAATTTGTGCTTGTAAATATTTACCATAGAAGAGATATTTTTAGGCTCCTTAGATTTTGTATTTGCAATCTCTTTTGGTAGTAGAATAACGGTTCATTAAGGTCCTTCCTTCATATAAAGAACACGGTTATGTGCCAGGGACTGTGTTAGGTTTGTGCTGGGCACAAACATATGTGTCTTGCTTTTGAGGTGTCTTTTTTATTCGCATTGCTAGCTAGATATCCATGTTGTTTTTTTTCCTGCTCAGAAGCTATTTCTTTACCAAAAAGTCCTCCTCATCTTGGAAGCATGTCCTTTGCCAACTATAATTATATAGTATTTTGTGACCCTGTACAGAGTGTGAAATGTATATTCTTAGTGCATACTGACAGCATTTCCCTAACACTGTACGATGCTGCTAAAGTATCTGAAAAGGATTATATGAAACCAAGGGAGAGTTTTAATACTTTGGATCCAATGTTGATTCTGTCAATAGTAAATTTGTTCTGGGTTTCCTTCTGGCTTGCTCTATTCCAATCCCCATTTCAGCACTTTGAAACTACATTGAGGCAATATTTTTCAATACACCTTGAATTAATCCCAAAACACATCAGAGCATAGAGTGATATTGCAATAATATAACCAGAAGGAAAGATAATTTGTTGATAGAACCACCCACAAGAAAGACTGAGTCCACTGAAGCAAACACATGTATGTTCCTTTTACTTTGAAAAATCGCATCTGCAGTTCACCCCCATTAAGCTTTCTGGAGGGTTTTCCAGCTAGGAGTCAAATTTGGATCTGGTCTGGGCTGATTGCACCCTCGAGAGGGACGTAGGCTCAGAATGAGTAATGGTGATTTAAGAAGTGATGTGCTTTCTTTCCTAGTCTGCAGACTCCACTGGGCTTTCCCGAAACTAACTCTCCAACATCCTGTTTTTCTTCACTGTTGTCGTCTGACTGTAGCAAGGCAGGAACATTGAGGACAGAAAAGTTTGGGAGGTACCTAAAGTCCCCAATGTCTGATTCTGTCTGTGGGTCTGCACCCCATGCCCTGAGCTAGAGTAACAGTCAGGTGAGTTCAAGTTTGCTCTCAAGCAGGAAGTTGGGTCAGGGACTAGGCCGGCATGCAAGTGTGTGGAATTCGTGGGCGCAGTGTTAATGGCAGCTCACATGCACTGAGCTCTTCCTACAGGTCAAACCAGGCACTGTGCTAAATACTTGACTTGAATTCGCTTATTTAATTCTCCCATCAACTTCAAGAGGCAGACAGTTACTCTCTGTATTTTAAAGACATGGAGACTGTCAGAGTGAATAAGTGATGTTCCCAAGATCACGTGTATCCCAGGTGGTGGGGTTGGGATTCTGAACTGAGTATGTCTGCAAGCATAGCCTGGGCACTTGACCCTGTACTAAACAGTTCTCTCGAGAGTGAGTACTTTTCAGATACAGAGAACAACCTAGAGGTTACCAGTTGGGGGTGGAGGTGAGGGGGAGGGAGGGGGAGGGGTGGGGAGGGGCTATATAGAGGTGGGGGAGGAGGAGGTACAGACTATTGGGTATAAGATAAGCTACAAGGATTTATTGTATAAGATGGGGAATATAGCCAATATTTTGTAATGACTGTAAATGGAGTGTAACCTTTAAAAATTGTATAAAAAATTTAAAAAATAAAATAGAAAAAAAAAGGGAGAGTGCTTTTGTCTATTGCCATATCAGTTCCCACTGGCCACTGATGGTATTCCATGTTGATGATCTTTTTTTGATGTTGCAATAATTGCCTCAGGTGAGAAAGAGGAAAAGAAGCCTTTCTTCAATGGTGACCTTGACCCATTCCCTCTCCTGATGCCCTCCCCCCAGCACACGTGAGGCATTTCCCACCTGTCTACCCTGGCCTCTTGTTCTTCCTTCTCATCTCATGTGCGAGACTTTAGATGCTCAAGAGGAATATCTTTGGTGATGCTTGTTTTGATGGGAAGCATGCAAGCGGTAGACACCGGGAATGAGCCTTACAAACTACTTCTCTTCATCATTCTTGTTGCATTTTGTAATTTCATTTTTTATTGACCTGGGAAGTTGAGGACTGAAGGATGGAGCTCAGAGTTTGATATGTCTGGAATTAAGTAAGAGGGTGGGAGAGGGGCAAGCCTATAATTGGTGCAGGAAGAGGTTGGTTCCTGGTAGTAACTGAAAGAAGACCAACCACAACACAGCTCATCTCCCTCCCTGCTCTTTTTCTTCATAGCACTATTCCATGTCTAACTCAAGATAAATAGAATTTATTTATCTTTTATTTTTACTATCTTTTCCCATAGAATTTAAGCATTATGAGGGCAGAGATATTTCTCTGTTTAGTGTGTGTGTGTTTTATACTTTTACTGCTGTATCTCTGGTATGTAGAATAGCACCTGGCAAACAGTAGGTGCCCAATATTGTTCAAATCCAGGGGAATTGGCCCACAGTGAGTCCAGTGAGCCAGAGAGAAAAGGGCATACGGTGGCAACGGAAGAGGGTGGAGTCTGGTTACGTGGGGTCACTTCAGGCCGTGCTCTGGATTTAGGATTTTATCCAAAGTGCAGTAGAAAACATTGCATTAAATGTGGAATGTGATGTCAATTACCATTTTTTCCCCAATAGGGAACTACCACAATTTCTCTTCGTAAGTTATGTTAGGTTGCAGTTAAAAAAAGCAATATTATTTCAAATGCTAGCATTTACTCTCTAACACAGTGGATTAGAACCCAGAGAGAGAGCAGTTAGAAAGGTTCTACTATAAATCTCTACGTGTGTGGGAAAGAGCTGCAGAGAAATCAAGTTCTGGGTAATATTTTTGCCTCTTTTTCAATGAATGGCCTTTTTTTTTTAATGAAAGGCATGCCATTATGAGCTTTCAAAAAGCACTGGTGAGTTTACTGTGTGTGTGTATTTGAAATGATTATGTGGTTCTAGTTATTTATTTATATACCTGCCCTTGGGTTAATACCCATTGACAAGAAACACTAGTCAAATAGAACAGGTTGTACCCTTATTTTGCACATGAATAAATTTACAATAAGGATGTGGGAAGGAAACTAGCATCTGAGCATCTACCATGTATCTGCGTATTTTGCGTATTCATCTCATTTAATCCTCACAAAAACCTTTGAGAAAGGGGCATTATTTCCCTTACTCAGACGAGATGACGAATCCCACACAGATTAACAAACACGTCCAGTCCCACCAGACAAGTGAAAGGAAGAGTCTGGATGCAAGGCCAGGTGTTCCTAAAATCCATGATCGTAGTCGTTACATCTTCCAGCTTCTAGGGAATTTCAACCACTTGCTGGAATAGCAGTGCTAATCAGTAGTGCAAGTATGTCTGAAACCTGGGTCTTCTGACTCCTGAGCCATTCCTGCTCTTTTCCACTGTAAGAGGATGCATTGGCTACCTCTTCTAATTAATTCTCCAAGTGCCCAGCCAACTTCACAAGCACCACGGCAAAGCACGAGGGAGCACCCAAAAGAGACATCGAGTGTGTTGAGCTCTCCAGTCCAGTTGTGCAGTGTGACCTTTCGCCTTATTCTTAAAGACTGATTTTTTAATCTGTGAAAGGAGGGCCCTGGATGAGATATTCTCTGGGCTCCCTTTTATTGCTAGTCTTCAATGAAATACAAAGTTAATTGCATTTGATGCACAAAATGTATTAGATCTGGGAAACCTCAGAGAAACTGGGCAGCCAAGCGGGTCTGAATTCAGGGCTATTTTCTCAGCACCACACTCTCCTGACTGTAGCCATCATGGGCCTGATTTCCATCTGGAAAGCTCTACATATCTAGAACATGGTATTGTCTAGTGGTCAATTAAAGTGCATGCAAAATGAGTCCTCCTCTGGATCTTTCTTGGGGGTCCCATGAAATTTACTCTATAAGAAGTAAATTGAAGCTTACTTATTGGACTCATTTTCCAACAAAAAAGAAATACAGAACTTGCTCGCTTCCTACCCTGTGTCTTCCCAGATGATCTGACTGGGCTTTGGAAATTGTATTCTTAGGAATATATGTATCTTAAAAAATAAGCAATTGCTTTGAGATAATGTTTTTTCAAGGCATTTGGAGCCTTCTTTGATTTAGCTTAATCATGTTAATTGTTCTTTCTCTGTCTCTAAAGTCTGTCCTTTTCTGAGCTACATAGTTAACATGAGCTTTTCAGTTGAGAACAAATGTACGTTTAAAAACTTGCCCTTTTATTAAATAGACTTTTGTCTAAATATACCTTTCTTATTAGAGATTTTGATACGTTATAGAATAAAAATGCTTTTTGTCTCCATGGAATCATTTAGATGTTATGAAGTCATATTTGGGTGTGGTGGGAGAGAAGCATTTTTGGGGGCGGTGGCTGTGATTTCTCTTGTGAGCCAAGAGACAGGATTATTCCTGTTACCTCAAATGACAGCCTTGTGGTTCTAGACCGTCTCCATTTAGGCTTTTCTGCCCCTTTATGACAATTAAGTTTTATTTTTGTTTTTGAATATTATTAACCTTAACAGACAGTAAAAAAAAAAAAATGAAGACAAGTTCTGGGGTTTGATATATTTTGGGGGAGGGTTAGGAGGGGCAGAGGGTCTGAGAGAAAAAAGCAAGCAAAAGTTCAGCCATCAAGAAGGACTTACAATGTAGGAAGACTGAGGGCATGTCTCAGAAAAATCTGGATTAAGCTTTAACCCATTGTAATGGTCGTCATCAGAAAAAGTGTTCATTCTTCCCACTTTTCTAATTCCCTGCATTGGTATAAGGTACGTTATTCCTATTAATTTTTAAAATTAAATTACTTTAGAAGAGGCTCATTGAAAATAGAAATCAGCATTTTACTATCTTTTGTGTAGAAAGGCAGATTTTTGGTAGATTGCATGTTTCATTGGCTTCCTTAATCACGTTTTTTAACCAGCCCGATTTTCTGCTGGGCATATTTGTGATCACTACAGTGATTAGTCATTTGCAGGAAAAATTTGGGGAGTCACTAATATCTTTTGTCAGATGATCTTTCTGATGGAGGTAATACAACTCCTCTTCCTTATGAAACTTTTCTATATGATAACAAAATTGGGTTCAGAATTGATTAGATTGCTGAAATTCAATAACTGTAATTATTAATTCATTTATTAATTTTTTAACCACAGTAACATTTCTGACAGTCTTGGTTTCTTAAAAAAATTCAATTGCGTAGAAGATATAAAGCCCATTCTTGTTAATCACCTCATTTATTGAATACTTAAAGAAGAGAATAGCAAGACAAAGATGAAGCATAGGAAGTTCTTTAATGACAGGTGAAAATTAATGAATACTCAGAGAAGCCAGTGCTTCTACTTGATTTTTAGTGCGGGTATGAAGCAAATAAGCAAAAAAGAGAACTTAGCCAGAGATGCACCTCAGTCTTTACTATGTCCTGTCCGTACATGTTCCAAGCTTCTTTTTTTCCAAAACCCAGTGTGTGTCTCTAACTCCTGGCATGTGCCATTTTAATTGGGGAAGCTGAGATATTGAGCCGAGCCGAGGCACCGTCAGGGTGAACACAAGGTATGGGGATCAAAAATGAATCAGGGCTTCTCTGGTGGCGCAGTGGTTGAGAGTCCGCCTGCAGATGCAGGGGACGTGGGTTCGTGCCCCGGTCTGCGAAGATCCCCCATGCTGCAGAGCCGCTGGGCCCGTGAGCCATGGCCGCTGAGCCTGTGCGTCCGGAGCCTGTGCTCCGCAACGGGAGAGGCCACATCAGTGAGAGGCCCGCGTATGGCAAAAAAAAAAAAAAAAAAAAGGATCAGATCCAGCTGTGTTCTGGCCATTGTTTTGAGGAAGTTGCAATACCAGAGTTTGCCACTAGCTTGCTTATGATATTAGACAAATCATTTCAGAGCTGGGTCCTTGGTTCTCTCATCTTCACGATGAAAGGTTTGGACCAGTATTTTCCAAGGTTCTTTCTAGACAGAGCATTCTCAGTTTCTACTGTACTCCTTTTCTTTTTATCCTCTTGGCCGTGAAATCTGTGTGTGGGTTCCCTTGAATAGAACTGAGAGTGCCAATCTAAGACTAGCCTGGAATCTTCCACCGAAAGGCTCCTTAATCTTAATAGGAAGAACCCTTTTGCTTCATAGGTGAGTAAGCTGATGACTGACAGAGTTAAGGGAGATATTGACCAGGGTCAAAAAATAGAGGCTTGTTATGTAAGTTATCTACTGCTATGAAACTTAGTGCCTTTTGAAACGTCACAGATTTACTATCTCCAGCAATGCTGTTGGACTGGCTTCTTTATATGCAGCCCCAGCTCAGAGTTCTAAGAAGGTGAAGACCTAAGTTGCAAAGCTTTTTGAAGCTTAGGTTCTGGGATTTGAATAGTGTCACTTCTCCTACATTCTACTGGTCAAAAGTCAAAGGACAGTCCAACTTTAAGGCTTGGGGAAATAGAGTTCATCTCTTGTTGGGAGGGGTGGCAAAGAATTTGTGGCCATATTTAATCTACCACACATACACTATCATTTCTTCCTCCAAGATCTGTGCCACACGATTAGTTAAGGCGCTTTTTTGGCCAAGTCATTATGCAGGCTTAAAATCCTTTTTAACACAGTGCTCCAGGCAGCCAGAACAAATCAATCATAACTGCCACAAGAAATGAAATGTATCTGCCATCTGGACTCTGCAGTGAGCTGTTGATGGGGTCTGGATGGGAAATTCAGAATTCCTGGCTTTCAGTGCAGCGTGTTTCTTTCTCCATCACTCTGTTTCCTCACTTTTGGTCAGTTCTTTCACATTTCTCAGGTTATATTTAAAAAGTTACTTATTTCTATCACTAAATTTTCTAAAAATGTGCATCCTTTGAGGTTTTGAACAATGCCATCATGTGTTATGTGTTTCTGAGATAGATTACGGCATAAACCACTGTTTTAAGTGTTATCAGTTTGGATACCACCTTAACCAATGATAAAACTTGGGTCAATTCAAATGATGACATCTGGATCAATAATGCAAAAATAGGGTATTATATGACTCTTGATGTGATACGATGAGAAAGTTACATCTGAGACCCCTGAGCATTCTTGCCAAATCTAGTAATTAAGAAACAGTCAGACAAATACAGATCATGAGATATTTCACAAAAGGGCTAGGCTAGTCTGAAATATTAAACAGGTGTCAATTTCATGAAAGATTTCCCTCCCCCACAAAAAAAAAATAAGTGAAGGATTGTGCTAGATTAGTCAATGAAAGAGACATGTAAAAATTGCAATTCATGATTCTATACTCCATTTGATTTTAAAAAGTTCTAAAAGATCTTATTGGGACAACTGAGGACTACATATTAGATAGTTTTTTTTTTCAGTACACGGGCCTCTCACTGTTGTGGCCTCTCCCGTTGTGGAGCACAGGCTCCAGACGTGCAGGCTCAGCGGCCATGGCTCAAGGGCCCAGCCACTCCAAGGCATGTGGGATCTTCCCAGACCGGGGCACGAACCCGTGTCCCCTGCATTGGCAGGCAGACTCTCAACCCCTGCGCCACCAGGGAAGCCCTAGATAGTATTATTGTATCAATGTTACATTTTTTGTATGTTATAAATAGTTCAGCAGTTATGTAGGAGAACATCCTTATTGCTAAAGAAAAAGGATGATATATTTAGAGGGGAAGACTCAAGATATTTGCAGCTTATTTTCAAATGGGTCAACAAAAAATGAATATAATATATATACATGTGTATACACAGTGTATATATGCATATACATATATATATATTTATTTAGCATTGAAGGAGAGAGAAAGCAAACATGGCAAAAATATTAATTGACAAATCTAGGTGATAGGTCCATATATCTTCATTGTACTTTTAACTTTTTTTTAAGGTTAGAACATTTTTAAATTAAAAAGTTAGGGGGAAAGTCACCAACTTGTATTTTGTGGTTGAGACCATGCCTGACTTTGAGCTATTATGATAAAGTATCCAGTGCCAACTATATGATTAAATTCTAAGGAATTCAATTGCAAAATGCTGCATTTCTAAAAAGGCACATTTTCTTTACTTATAGACATATGCAAGGAGAAAAATCTCAGTACAGGCAGTTGTTTGAATATGGTAATTGATAGAAAAAGTTAACGAAGTAGAAAACTGTAATGTGTCATAATAAAAGATGTTGAGATTTGTCTATATGTTATGTGGGCATTATGGTTCACAGAGTTATATATTATGCCAGAAGCCCAAGGCTTTCATTTCACTCAGTTCCATGTATCTAGTTAATTCTAGACAAGGGTTTCATTTCATTCTGCTCATGTTCTGTGGATGACTTTGAACAAGTCATTTTAACTTGTGTGGAACTTGGTCATCCTATAAAATGAAGAAGTGAATGCTGGTTTACACTCTGGGTTAATTACCTATCTGCAAAATTTGGTAAACAGCTTTTCCTATCTAAATGTTCAGTCTTAGAAACACATTGAGTATTGCTGTGCTGAGGAGCTAAGGTAGTATTTACTGATTCTGCACCTGTTTAGAGGTTGTTCTTACTGGATCCTGTGCAAGGTTTTATCCTGTCTGTAAGTTACTATACTAAGAGAAAGCTACCTGTGTTTTGACAACTCTGTTTTCCTGCACAACTCTTAATTTTTTCTCATGCTCTAGAAGTGTAGGTGGTTGAAAGCCTATGAAATAATTAGCCACTCTAAACTGTGTTTCACAATATATGAAAATCCAGCTCCTTTGAGAGAAGGCTGAGTCTTCTGTAGACAGAGTAGAAGAGGGAAGACACGATCTGGGTGTAACAGGTTTGGGAAGGCTTTGGATGGATGAAGGCGATCTGAGAAAAGAAGTCTGGTATGCATGTTCGTTATGTGCACAGACATTGTAGGGGGAACTCCTGTGCTGAAACTAAGGAGATATAATTGGAGTCCTATCTGCTGGAGGAAACTGAGAAGTATTGTTGGATAGGTGCAGTGAAAGCAGTGCAAAACTCAATTGGAGTTAACATGTAGTAGGCAACAGGAGACAACAAAGGTTGCTGAATAGGGGATTGATGGGGGCAGGAGTAAATCTGAAACTAAGTAATGCATGACAACATTATGCAGAGAAAGACCAGCAAAGATCTTTCCCTTAGAAGTTTTGAGTGAGGATGAGTATTCAGCTGTGACATACAGGCTCTAGCAAGGCACCATTAAGGGAGTATAAAAGAAAGAGTAAGGTTCTATGGAGGTAGGAGGTAAGGAGAGTTGTGATTGATTAGTGATGTCTGCAAAGGGCAACGGTGGCCCCATAGAAGAACACAAGTCATGTATTTGCTGATCCTGAACTAGAGGGAAGAATAAACCCAAAATTCCAACCTATGTGATGAAAAGAATAATTGGGAGCTGGGTTGGGAGAAAGTTGATGATTTAGTTTCAGTTATACTTCTATTCAAGGACAGCACATTATGTACATTTGAGGTCACTGTCACTAGTTCCTGCCGTGGACTTTGTTGCATTTACTAGACAGTGTTCCGAGTAGAGAGTGTGTAGGTGCTGGAACTCCTATGGAGGTCAAGTGAATAAACAAGTTTGCTCTATTAAGCTGCTTATTTGTACACACACATATTTTCTTGTAATGATCACTCAGTTCCGTGTATCTAGTTAATTCAGGCACCATTTTGGTGTACAGTCACCATACAGTACTGTCAGCCATCTGGCAGCTGCATTACTCCACTCATTAGTGATTAAGAAGGACAAAGAATATAGCGTTCTTATTTAATCCAAAATACTCTTTCAGGAATTATAAACAATAATCATTGAAACTTGATAGTCATAGCAGGGAGGAAACAGTACTTAATTTTAAGACGCTGTGATTGGCACTTGTACCTGGGACCTAGTTCTGCTTCCATCTTTAACTTATAAGCTCTGTGCCTTGGAATCACACTTCCTTGTGCTGGGCCTTGGTTTCTAAGCTGAAAAAAAGAAGGTGTTGTGTAAACTAAGCATGGTGAGGATGTGCTGCCTCTCTTTTATCCTGCATCCCTGGCAAATAGGGTCCTCTTTGCCTCTGATCTTGGATGAGGTGTCAGAGCCATTTCAGTACTTGGCACCAGTTGGCTTGTGACCTGGAAGTTTTTGTTGTCCATGGGATAGTGAATCCCAAAAGAAAAATAATTAACAAAATAGCCATGACAAATATTTGTTGAGCTTTTTTTTCTTGCGGTACGCGGGCCTCTCACTGTTGTGGCCTCTCCCGCTGCGGAGCACAGGCTCCGGACGTGCAGGCTCAGCAGCCATGGCTCACGGGCCCAGCCGCTCCGCGGCATGTGGGATCTTCCCGGACCAGGGCACGAACCCGTGTCCCCTGCATCGGCAGGCGGACTCTCAACCACTGTGCCACCAGGGAAGCCCTGTTGAGCTTTTATATGTGTTGGGTCCTATGCTAAGCACTTTACATGTAATATGTTAAGATTTATATAAACTTGTATGTGTTTTCAGTTAAGGAGGATGGTTAAACGCAAGTGGAATTTCAGGCTCAAACTATGGGATAGAGTATTGAAATTAGTTGGAATAATTTAAGAAAATGGCCAGAAGTGTAAAGTTAAGAAAAAATAAGACTCACTTTTTCATTTTTAAAACCTAGCCTTGTAGAACATCGCTGATTAGTGTTTGACCCAGGAAATTAATGATTGGGTGAATGAACAAAATTGTGAGGCAAGGATTGTCCTAAGCTTGGATCCAGCCTCTTTCCTTACTGTTGGATTAAAATCTGCTGACCTGTGAATAATTTTATTCTATAGCATTCAGTTGATTCTCTCCACTAGGAACTTTCAATTCCTAAAATAAGGCCTGATTGATGATTCATAGGTTGCATTCTTCTAATAAAAAACCATCAACTATAGACTGTACTTCTTTCAACTGCTATGTAAGAAGAGGTTTTAGAAAGTACTTCCATCAGTATATTCATTTATTATCACTAAGCAATAAATCCCAAATTCATTATCTTTCTTCCTTAGAGCTAAGGTTTTGAGTGTCCATCAAGTGAAAGGGCAGCTGGTAAAGCTTTTATAAGTTAATGGCATGATCATGGGTCCTAATAGGAATATCATGCCTACATTAGGACTGTACCCTGCCTTAAAGAATATAGGCCAGTTATTTAAATAAGTTATACATAGTTTCACCTGTTAATACTTCGAAAAGAAATTCAGCTGAGGACAGCATTAGTGAATTCTGACAGTTGGGATACAAATTTATTATGACAAGTCAATTTTCCTTTTAGGACTGTTGTAAAATAAATGGACCTACCCAGCGTATTAAATTAATGGATTTAATTTTTCATCTGAAGGAAGAGAAAAAAAACAGCTTAGGAAATGCTACCCTAGAACTCCAGGACATTCACTGAATTTCCGGCTCATAATATAGCTTCTAAAATGCAATTATAACTTTCATCTTAAACTTTATCCAGTGACAGATCTCTCTGGAGTGACTGTCACTGGATTCTTTCCTTAGAGAGCATCTCTTTTCTCAGGGAAGATGATACTCAGCAGCCTCCAAAATAGTTCTAGCCAAAATTAAACTATGGAAATTTGATTCAACCCAGATTTTCAGTGATTGCATCCATATATATCAATAGCATCTCCTGCCCTTTAGACTCCACCAGCTTCTCGTGTTTCCTGTATGACATAAGCACCTGTCTGCCACAAATACACGTTGCCGCCTTCTGTCCTATGGCTCTCCATACCAGATATGAAGATATTACATATTTAGCTAAGGTTCTTCCCAGCAGACTGTCTAAGCCCAAAGTTGACTACCATTTCTTGATACTTGAGCTGTAGCTGAGATTAATCCAGCTGCTAATATGGTCCTGCCTTTGTTAGAGCCTCGTCATAAGACACGAAGCCTGCTGGGGATAAGGAGGTACTGGGTGTCTATTGATGACCTGTTTCCCTCCTCATTGCCTGCACTGTCAAGCCAATGTCCCACACAGTGTGGATGCAAGGATTACTATGACAGTGTCTGTCCACATCCATTTATTCCCAGCACCCAAGGCAGACTCTACGGCTGCACTGCATGTCAGTTTGATTATCTTAGTGGCTGGAGACATGGAGCAGAGAGTGAAATTTTTCAAACGCTGATTGAGAAAGACCCGCTTAGTGCAGTCAGACAGAAGTGGGCGGATAAGAGGTTCCCAGATAGTGGAAGCACAGCATACTCGGTGATTATTACTATTATTATTCTTCTTCTCTAATCTGTGTGATTTCCTAGGCACATTCCTAAAACTTCATTATTTAATAGAGTTCTACACGGGAAATAAAAAAGTGGACAGCTCTGTCTTGCCTCTGTAATAAAGAATTGTTGACAAAGCTTCTATCCACCCATGTAACTGAAAAGGCACTGCATTCTTTTCTCCATTATTCAGGCATGACCAGATGGCAAAAACCTGCACCAACCACTTTAATGTCTCGATAGACTCCTTATGTGGAGAGTAAAGATGGACATCATAAGTGGGTAGAACTTAATTTTAGAAGGGGACTGGGTGGCTACTAGCATCAGCTTCATTTTCCATGTGATGCTTGGCTCAGTGGCATTTTCAGTACCCAGTTGAAAGTTGTAGAGCCATCATCTTTTCAAACTAATCATAATTTCCAGTTTTTTTTTATAACTATCAAAGGTACCACTTAAGCAATCTTTCATAAACAGTGCCAGATCATTAATTAATGCATTTCTGGCTCATAAAGTAGAAACAAATTTCCCCCAGAAGAAATGTGTTTTTTAAACAAAATCGAGCATCGTATATATAATAAAGCAAAACCCAGCAGGAAGGGTTGGCTAGTAGAGTGACAGCACCAATTAGGTCCTAAATTATTGATTTATTATGTGTGAATCTGAGTGCCACTTTTAACCCTCTTTCCGTATATCTACAATGAGTAACAAACCAATGCTTGGAAAATAAGAACAAGGTCGTTTTATAAATTATATCTGGAAACCTGCCTAGATCCTGTAATAGCTGGTTCCTTCATTTCTATATTGATATAAGCATGGAACTGACTCGTGTGGGGATTGGTGGTAGATGTTAGGTTGTTTATTAGAGAAAAAGAAAAGAAAATATGATTATCAGTGATAAAATAAATCCAAGTTTTGTTGTTCTGGCTTTTTTAAGGAAAAAATTATTGACACAGGAAAACATTAGGTACTGGATTGGTTTAATGAGCTCTATGAAGAAAAACATTGGTTTTTCTTTACGTTTGGGGTTATCCTAGCACATGTTAAACCTCAAATGCTTACTTTACATTACAAAGAGATCTTTAATGAATATCTCATAGCAGTGAGTGTTGCAGGGCTTAATAATCAATATCTCTACAATGGAGTGTGTGTTAATTCTATTTAAGTAAATGACTATGTGTGACCATCTGAGTGAACCAATAACACTAGCACTTTTTAAAGTACTGACTGTGTACCCAGCACTGTGTGTAGCTGAGACATGAATCAACAGGCAAACCAGGTTAATGATCCTTCTATGCCATTTCATTGGCATAGATGTAGTGAATATATAAGGTTTGGCCTGATGTAGTGAATATATAAGGTTTGGCCAGATGTAGTGAATATATAAGGTTTGGCCTGTCATCGAAATTAATAGACATTTACTTAACTTTTATCTCCTAGTTCTTTTATGAAAAATTTCTCAGTGTAAAACTGAGAAATTAATGAATTTTATGCTGTTCTTAATTAATGCAACCATGTCATATATTTTGAGGAAACACTATGATTTTAATATTTGTGGATGAATGCAGGATAATTTTACTCATTTTCAAGAATGTAGACTATAGCTAAATTGACAGGGTATTCTTTTCAGAATCTTTTCCTTCATTCTCATTTTGCCCCTTCAGCTCACTGCTTGAATTTTTTCAAAATAAAATTTGTTTAGAAATAATAAAAAGTTGCTCTACTTTGAATAACTCTGTACTTAAATGAAAGGAAAAAATTCTTCTTTTCATATTTTTCAAATATCTTCCTCCAAAACCATGTATGGTAAAAATCAAATTAGTTTGGATTTCATTATTTTAGAATTTGTTTTATTTCACTTATCTTTATTGTGACACAAAATAATTTGCTGGAAAAAATGCCGATGTTGGAAATTTCCCATGAAAAAGAATAAACCTTCTCTCTCCGGCACCTCCCATCCCCATTAAATTAAAGGTTGATCAGGGGCCATGTATCTCTTCCTATGCTGATTTTAAACCATTCCTTCCTGGAGAGGGGGGAGCGGGGCGGGACTAGTGATTGGTTACTTGGTTTAGGTGACCACATCAAGCATGTAATTCTGCTCCTTGTGTCTTCTGTTTTTCCTATCTAGGTTGCTCACAGTGCTTTCAATTTCCCAAAGTCTACTCATCTTCCATTACCAGATAAGATCCTTCAATCTCTGTGAATTCTCCCAGTTGTCCCTCCTAAGGCAATCTAGTAGTCTACCATCACAGACTCTGAGCTCTGCATTCACGTTCTGGCTCCGCTATCTGCTATGTGATTTTGGCAAAATGTGCTTCACTGTTCTCTTGTGTACAGCGAGGGTCATAATAACTGTACTCGTTTCGTGGAATTGTTCTGATGATTATGGAGACTAATGCATTTAAAGAGCTAAGTCTAGTTCCTGGCACATAGGATATTTATCAATGTATACACTGTTCATATGTATACCAACTATATCAACTTACAAGCATGGTTTATATTCTAAACTTTCTTGCTTCTTCATGGTATAAATAAGCACCCTCCATAATTGTCTAAAACATCCATTTTAGTGATTGCATAGTATTCATTTGTATGTCAGACCCTCATTTTTTTTTATCGTGTTTTACTTTAAAAATAAAGGTTTAACGGTATAATTGTCATTGCATAGTTAAATGCTTGTGCAAATCTAAGATTGCTTTGCTATGATTAATTTCCAGGAGAGGAGTTACTAGGTCAAAAAGTATGAATATTTTTAATGGTTTTGAATCAGATTCCAGTTTGCCTTTACAGAACATCACTCTTTCCAGCACTGAGTATTATTGAAAAAACAAAACACAACTGAGTAAATGTGAAAGATCTTGTTGACTGTATTCAACGATTCATGTATCCAGTCCAGCAGATAGAGAGTAGATGGTTTGGAGATGTGGGTCTGAACATAAGGGACTCCATTTTGTTCATCTGTTATTGTTTTTAACATTATTATAGTTTCTTTTCACTTTGGGCCAATTTAGTGGGTGACAAAAAAGATTTTTGTTTAAATTTACATTTCTTTGAATGCTGAGGAAGATAAGAATTGTTAGTATTCTTTTAGGTCTTTAGTATTTCTTTTTCTGTGAACTGCTTATCTGTATGTATCCTTTCCAACTTTTCTATTGGTGTGTGCATCTTTTTCTGTATTGATAATGTGACAGAAACATAATGATCACTAGATTTGTTTTTTAGGGTGAGGGAGTTCAAAGGGTCCAAAATGACTGCATTGAGTATTTGACATATTTAGTTTATCAACATGAAATGAACAATATTGTTCAAGTCTTGACTTACAGAACATCAGCTTTATGTGGTTTAACCTAATCATTTAAGGTTTTGTGAAATTGTCAAGCAGTTGAGTAGACTGCCTCAGACTTGTACATGAATTTTGCTCTTTGGCTTATGCAAGTCTATTAGACTATTTTCAATCATATTTTTGGCTTGAGAAATAAAGTTTATTAAGAATCTACTTCTAAATGATTGGGTGCCGTCTCCCTATTGCAGTGACAAAAGATTTTGAATATAGTTTCCAAAATATAAGATACAATCGGATTTAATTTTTCAACAAATTGTGAATGACATTATCCTATTATTGCATTGTGGACTGCAGATATTTCAACTGGAAGTGATGGAGCTTCAGTTTATAAACACTTATGTTGCCTAGTGTTTTAAAGTTTGCTCGTAACTTTCATACATTATCTCGTTTGATTTTGACAATAACCCAATGAGGGACACAGAGCAGTGCCCTGTTATTATAGAAGTGAAGGCTAAGGCTCAGAGAGGTTAAGGAACACCCAAAAGCCAGACAGCTAATATACTGCAGACACTGGCTAAGAACCCATGTCTTCAGACTTTGAATCTAGTGGGGTTTTTTTCTCTTCCTTGATCATTGAATCACTTGACCTGGAAATATGTGCCTTTACCTTTGTTTGAAAAATAAAACCAGTGGGATTCTAAACCTCGTGAGAAGCAATAATGTGAAGCTCCCAAGTTCCATTGCTCTGTTTTTGTTGTGTCTCTCTTATTTTAAGAACATATGTTTCAGAATTTGCTGTGTAAACGCCAGTTTGAATTTTACAATGAAAAGTGAAAAACAATGGCATGAGAACATGTTTATTTTATTTAATATGTATGGTGTTCACAGGGCTTGCTTCACTTTCAATTGATTTCACAGTTTGTTTGTTGTTTTTTTTAGCAGCGTAGCCTTGGGGTAATGTCAAGTTACTCATAAAGAAGGGATTTTAATGAATATCCATGGAAGTACTCTCCTCATTTATTTCTGGTGCCTTTTTTTCTCTAGCTAAATGCTATAGCTGGTCTCTGGAGCACAATGTGATACTGAATCAGTTTCCCATCACTAGTTTCAATTCTTTCTTGAGCTCTCATACCCAGAAACTATCATGCCGAGGATCAGTGCCCTTGTGGTAGAATATATTGGTTCAGGGAATTACTGTTCTAGTCTGAGTTTTCCAGTGCAATTATTTCCTTCATGAAATAAGTTAAATAGGGTGGGAGGCAGATTGGGGCAAAATCTCAGTATTTCTTGAAAAATTGTAAAGAATAATTGAAAATTTAAACAAAATTGAAGAGAGAAAGCATGGCCAAGCTGTGACTGGGCCATTATTATAAATTTCTTGTTCATGGTCATGTCGTTAAATATATAACAAGTTAAGAAATAATGCTTGCAAGAACAGATTGGAACTGAGATGGATTTAAATTAATCATCTGTGTGTGTGTGTGTGTGTGTGTGTGTGTGTGTGTGTGTGTGTATTAAATAGAGGATATATCCTCTATTCTCTTATATTCTGCCTTTTTGGCAAAAAAATTCCCATCTTCCCTTTCGGAAGCCTCTTGGAAGAGACCAATTTCTCTGATTTGTTTTTTATTCAACTATTCACTTTTACCTGCTGATTTATAGACTTTTTTTTTTTTTTTTTTTTTTTTTTTTGCTGTACGCGGGCCTTTCACTGTTGTGGCTTCTCCCGTTGCGGGGCACAGGCTCCGGATGCACAGGATCAGCGGCCATGACTCACGGGCCCAGCCGCTCCGCGGCATGTGGGGTCTTCCCAGACCGGGGCACGAACCCGTGTCCCCTGCATCGGCAGGCGGACTCTCAACCACTGCGCCACCAGGGAAGCCCCTGATTTATAGACTTTTGATTAGCTTTTATACATTATAAAAATAGATATTTTATTTGCAAAACAATTCTATTGTTCTTAGAAATAAAACTATTCAGAATATGCTGGATTATCAGAGGATGTCCACATTCCTGGTTTTTTTTTTCTTTTTAATTAGCAGCACAGTAGAGCAAAACTATTTAGAAATTAAAAGACGAAAAGCTATATACGTTTTAGTAAATCTGATCATAGGATAGTACTTCTAGAAGTCTGTGGAGAAATACTTGACCCTGTTTTTTACGTAAAGGTCAAAATCTGAGTAAAAATGAGGATAGAAGAAGAATGTTCATATATGTTCTCTGTAATTATTTTGGAGCTAGGTCACCAAATTAAAAAGGATGGATTCAGTTCAAATGACTTTGAGTGTAGGTTTTTGAGCTTTTTATGGTTCAGTTTCATAGATAAAGGCACTTGAAAATTATTAGCATTTTCTTATATCAAGAACATTTACTGCAGTTAGAAAGTATGCTAATGACAAATAACGTGAAAAGGTTGTATGCGTCTGTGCCCCTTTATTTTGGCTGCCATTTGGAAACCTAGTCCCTTATGCACTTGGCCGTTGTGGAGCTCAGTGCTTGAAATATTTATTGAAGTGTGAATTTATATGAAAACTAATGAATACATGCATTTTTACACTTGCCTTTCTACTGATATGTAGTGTGGCACTCTCTCTGTAAGGATTGCATCCAAGCCTTTGATGTAGTGAAACTTTCCATTAGCAACAGTTCTGTGAGGCTACCTGCCTCTTGGTAGGGAATTGTTCCTTCATGACAGCCATCCTGCTTTGATGAAGATATTCCTTTCATTGTGTTTATGTGCCTTACTTGTTAAGAATACTAAGAGCTCTGTTTACAGATGACACTGAGTTTTATGTTAAACCTTCGAAATTACAGTAGATGGAAATAAATACAAGCAAAACTGAAACTATGAAGCACTTCTGCCCTCCTTTGTGTATGATGTTGGGAGGGAAAGAGAATTGTAGACAGGTTATAAGAAGGAAATGTTAATTGCTTAGTTAAAGGCAAATAGGAGAATAAAGGTAAATCAGACTCATTGAATAATACCCAGTAATACTCCCCCAACACACATGCAATGGAAGAATACTACATTTACTCCAAATTACTGTTGTAGAGAAAACATTTATAATTATAGAACTGGAAAATAAGGTTCTGGAAAGATTAATGTGTAAATAGCACCAACAACGTTGTCAAATTTAAGCTGAGTTTTAACCATCCTAAAAAATGAATAGGAGTTATTCTTATCCATCCTAGTCAAAGTTATTCGTCCTGCTCTTTTATAAATATAGGTATTCAAATAAAAACCATGTCCTAGTTGTTTATCTGATTCCAGTTTAGCTGAGGTGGTCAAGGAAGGCTTTCTGAGGAAGTGCTATTTGAATTGAGCCCTAATGGGACCACCATGGAAGCAGGCATCCACGCCAAGACTGGGAGAATGGCTTTTGAAGCAGAAGGAATCGAAAATATGAAAGCCTTCAGAGGGACTGAGCTTAGTGTGGGGGTGAAGGACAGGAAAGAAGGAAGAAGGGTGGGAGTGACATGAGGTTGAAACAGGAGTCAGATTTTGCTGGACCTTGAAGACTCTGGTAAGGAATTTAGATTTTTAATTACAAAGGGAACCCACTGGAATGTGTGAAGCAGGAAAGTGACATCTGATATTCAATTTAGAAAGAGCATCCTTGTTTCTCTGTGGAGAACGGAATATGGGGAGAAGAGCGGGCGAGGGTTTTCACAGTCATTTGAGCAAAAGATTCTGGTTCAGTTATTTATTTATTTATCCACAAAAAATCCAATGAACTCCTACTGCAAGCTAGGGCACAGTAGTTTGTCCTGGGGGCCCCAGGGTTATTAAGAGAGGTAAGGACTCTGCTCTGACAAACTTTTGCCTCTATTAGAGGTGCAGGTAGTGTTAAGCCCTGTGAAGACAGTAAAACAAGGTAGTGCAGTGAAGGAGGTGTGTCCAGTTAAATAGAGTGTCATGGCCATGGTGGAACCTGAACGACTAGAAGCAGCCAGGCATGAAAGAGCCTCATGAAAGAAGTTCCAAGTACAGGAAAGAGCAAGTGCAAAGGCACTAACGGGGAACAAGTTTGGCAAAAAAAAGAACACTATTGTGGCTGGAGGGACCAAATGAGAGGCGATTACAGCCCCAAAGAAGTCAGCTGGGGCCTCATCATATAGAATAAGAAGTCATTTCTTATGAGACTTTTGGGCAAGTGGGCATGGAGACAGAGAATGAGGTAAAGACTGGGGAAGAGTTTATGGTGCTGTGTCAACTATTTATGTCTTCTGGGGACAAGTACAGGATGTATCCACCGGGTTGGGAGCCCTATACTCCTCATGTGTCATTCATTGTATAAAGCAATTGATTCATGAACATCCTTGTTGTCTCTTTCCATTAGTTTATCAAAATGGGGGTGTTAGCTTCCTTCTTATTTAGTTGTTTTAAGAAACTCTTGTTCATGATAATTGTCAGGAATTTGATTTTGTTCTCACTACTTTATAAATTCCAAAATGACGATGGCTTAGAGGGAAACAGAAACTTCCTTGTTCTTAAAAGAACAAAATGAGCCATATACGTGGGGAATATTTCTCCCACCGTTTAAAGTAGTATTGCTTGAAGTGGTGTATAATACAACCTTCACTTTACTCTGTGAAAATCCCTAATGCACAGATACATTTGAAATTACCCCAGTGTCTAGTTTGCTCCAGTTAACGTTCTCTTTAATGGGAGCAGGTGGAAAACTTGAAAGAAGAATTATTAAAATGGCTGTTTGGGCTATTATTTGAACATGTAAGTTGTTCCGACCAGAACGTGAAAATTATTGGAAAGGAAAGTTATTTTTCATTGACTTGAAGACCTGATCCAGAACTGTTACGAAAGTGGATGTTAAGTGGGGTCTGTGCTATCTGCTTCATATACACAATGGATAATTGATTTCCGCAGCCCAACTAATAGAATATTTTTCCACCGACCTTGGTGCAATTGCATTATATAGTTGCAATTTTCAACATTACATTTTAATAGAATTTTTGGGGCCTCTTTGTTATTAATAAAATTAAATATAATCAGAAATGAAAATCTCTGCTGAAATAGTCACCTTGTCGCCCTTCACAAACAGGGGAGACCTTTGTACTCTTCTTGTTTCCTGTCACTGCTTTGCCTAGAGGAAGCAGTACATGCACGTTTGTTGAATCAGATTGACTCTTCTTCCCCAGATTCATTCTGCCTCAAAAAGACCAAGATTTTTTCCTTCAAATGGGAAAAAAATTCTAAGCAACACCCTCAAAATATGAAATCAACCACAAAATTCATTACTGGAGATTTTTCATTTAGAGAAATGATCATAATGACATGCTGTGTTCATGAGTGAGATTTTCTGTCTTTAAGCTCTTAATGTATAGTTTGCCTTTAAAATTAAGTTGCCTACTTTTCTAAATCAAACATAGATTAAACAGCCACAAAATTACTCTCTGGATCGTTTCTTTGCCACTGCAGGGATGTGGCATATGTTTAACATTGTGGATCTTATTGTTTTAATTTTAAGAGATAACATGAGAAAATACTTATTAAAATAAAAAATCACTCCAGCCTAGTACGGTAATATAGGGTGTGTTTCCTTTCAGTCTTTTTTCTGTCAATAATATTGTTTGAACTTAATTTTAATATAAGAAATTTTGAAGATGTGTGAATGGATACCAGCATTTAGTCAGAACAAAAGACAGAAGATATAGCTGGCAGAATGTTCATACTTAAGGCAGTAATTAACTGATATTTAAAGCATGTTTTATGGTAGAATAATATCCCTGTCCAAAATATAGACAAAATTAAAAAAAAAAAAAAGAGTACTCAAAGGCATTCTTAGTAAAAAGCTGCCTGCCCTTAACTTGAAGGATCTAGTTAACATGAGAGAGAATATGATCACACAAATTAAACAAAAGCCTTAAAAAGCACAGAGTAGAGATTTAATTAAAGACTGTTTTCCATAGAAATTTGTGCTAAAAAGGCAATGTTGTTTGCCTGGGATGTGTTTTATCTTACTGTTGGGAGTCAGTGCTGGGCACTGGTTAAAAGCTCAAGACATGGTGGTCGGATCAACCCAGCTCCTCATTTTCTTATCTGAGTGGAGTGGGGCAAATTACATAACCTCTTTAAGAGTCTCAGATTTTTCATCTGTTAAACAGCCAGTAGTAGTATCTGCCTCATACAGTCTGGTAAGGATCCACTGAGGTAATGCATGCTTTGTAGGTTTCTGGGACAGGGAAAGATTAATAATAACCATTCAACAGGACTGAAGCCTTTCTTATAGGGCCAGGTGTATCTAACCACATAATTATGAATATATTGGAGAAAATGTTATCTAAGCAGGAGAGAAACTTGGAAGAGGGCTAAAAATATCTGAGGATCCCATGTTTATAAAAAAAAAAAAAAGAAACATCCCTGAATATTGAGTAATAAATTTCTCATTGCTTAAGATTGGAAGGATGACTCAGAAACACTAAATTTCAAAAAATATTCCATTCTATTTGCCTCCAGAAATTGCATAAAGTGAAAATGTTTTTGTTATTCCACGAAGGAATAGCTTGAATTTTAAGTAATTAATGCTTTCAGTTGTTTCCAAATTTATAGAAATGTGTTTTTTTTTAACTGGTAGTTGTGTAACTTATTTTTTTAGTAAGTTATTGTGATTGGAATTGATTGTGTCTCTGGCAATGATTTCTTCTTGAGCATACTTTTCTCTGCCTGGACGATTCCATCACCTCTACCACATTGGCATCAACAGAATTCTGATATATCCTTGACTGATAGAGGTGTGGCCATTTTCTCTTTTGACCTTATAAAGTAGTGAGAGCCACCGGTGTGCCCTTTCCGCTAAATTGATGGAAAGTGCTTCACTGTGTAATATCTCATTAATAGAGATGGGTAATGACAAACTTGGGACGGTTTATGTAGCTGACAAGCAAAGCACCTGCTCATGTTAAAGGGATGGATGACCCATGACCACACGGACACTTTAGACAAAGTAGAACTTTGACAACAGGTAGAAATCACCCCCTTCACCAGATGCGATATCGTGTCTGCCTTTTCTTTTCTCACAACTGTGACTCTTCTTTCTTCCCTGTACGTTCTAAGGATTTCAGTGTGTTTCATGCTGGGTTCCCTGAGACGCATAGGGCTTGCAGGAAGTCTGTCCTGAGAGCAAAATGTGTTGGGGAACAGCAATGGACAGAGGAAACGTTGAACTTTCTAACGTTGATATGGGGCCTCTGCTGGTCTCAGCTCTGAGGCTGCCTGGAGCTGAAATGTCCCTTCGGAGGTGTCTCAGATTGAGGCACGGGGGGCCACGTCATTGTTAAGGGATGCAGGTTGCTCCAGAGTTAGGGTATTAAGCTTGAACAGAGCAGCTCCCTTCAGCTAAGGTCAGGTCTTGGAGAGAGACGCAGCATTGAATAGTTGGCCATAGACTGCCAGCTAAGGAACCATCCTTCCCATGTGTTCCTCCATCCTGAGGGCGGATCTGGGGGACCCACCGCCATAACTACTCCACAGCTCGGCCTGAGGGAGTTGTCTCGAACGAGCTCTTAAATTTCCACCCAATTCTAAACATCTTGTAAAATTTAGTTCTAATAGTAAAAATGATAAAGACATTATTATGATTATTATTGTTTAAGGTACATGTAATACTGAGGTGGAATTTGTTCTTTTGTCTATAAGTAAAGGAAAATAGTGTCTGGGATAGAGGTTTTTAGTCTTATTAGTCAAACATTTTCATTGAATTATTTTATTCCAGGTTAGCTTTGCTTTTGAAACTCAAAATTAAGAAGGCTTGACTTCTGTGGACTGTGTTTCAAGGGAGATGACAGGGAAACAGGACTCCAAGCCCAGAACTGTGAAGTGATTGGAAACATTGGGCCCTTCTCTGGAGAAACACTGTCCTTTTTCCATGGCTGCTTAGAACGCTGCTTGGCACGGTACATTCTGAATTTTGTGCATTCGTTGCCCAATACACAGCCCACCCGATCCCAGCACGAGGTGTTGGAATATATCCACTACTTCCAGGGCCGGGACGAGGGTAGGGTAAGTGAGGTACTCAGCTTGGGTGCCAAACTTAAGGAGTCATCAACAGAAAAAATATTTTAACGCAATATTTTAAAAAGTCAAAATTGCAGCAAACATTTATATGATGATAAATTATAAATATTATAAATAGCAACCAGATCATTATTACTTATTTTCCCTTCGCCCCAGCTTTCACTGTGGCTTGGCTGGGTACTGGCCGCTTACTCCTTAGAAAGAATCTGATAAACCTATCTTCAACCCCATGGACCTGATTGAATAAGCAATTCTGTAAATGCCCCAAATGAAATCAATGCAGATATTCCTTAGCAATTCTAAGAAAATAATGGAAGGAATATATTTAAATGTCTGAGTAAAGTATACATGAATCACAACAGCCTGAGGCAGACCGCTGGGAGCTAGGAGCTGGCATCAGGGCTGCAGATGATGAGATAAGGAGAGGATTGCAGGCTAAACGGGTTTCACTAAATCATCAATCTAGGGACACAGCCAGTGGTCAAATCCCAGAGCCACTGAGATGTGTGAAAGCTGAGACTCAATCCTGTGGTCAAAGGTGAACTGGAAGAGCAGAAGGCTTGCAGGCCCCAGTACTCCCAGAAGAGTGTGTGTTGTGAAACCACTGTTGCTTTTTTCTTTTTTCTTGTGACTGATCCCACCAAGTCCTAACGTAAAAACTGGAAACCTCTCTCCATTCCCTATAGAATAAATTCAAAATTTCTCAATAAGGCATCTGGGGCCCTTCATGCAATATGGCAGTTACGTGTCTCATCTCTTCCCTAACCCCACCTTTACAAAAACTTGACCCAAAGTTACAAATATGAACAGCTTTGGCTCCAGTCAAAACCCCCTCTCTACTCCCCAGCTGTAGGGGTGCCTACCCTGCACTTTTTTTGGTTTCTTCTCTGATTTCTCATCCCGGAGAGTAATTACTCCCAAGGCAAGATTTTATTGACTATCACTTCCTCTTTGAAGACTTTGCTGCCTCTTCCCAGGTGGGGTTAAAAACAGAAACTTCTTCCTCCCTTTGAGCCCACTGTACTGACACAGAATGATATGTTTACATGTTTGTTTCCCAGTAGGCTTTTATTTGTTACTGAGGAATGAAAATTATTATAATAGAAACTGTTTATATAGTACTTCCCGGAGCCTAGGCATTGTGAAAGTGCTTACATATGATATTTTATGTGATCTCAATACCTTTCGTACTATCATTTCATACGTAATACTTCATATTATTGCCATTTTATCTGTGAGTAAATCAAGGCCTGGGGAGCCTTCAATTCTGCAGGAAGCTACGTTCATCTTTGTACTCCCAGCTCCTAGCACAGCTACAGCCTCAGAGGTACACACGACAGTTCAGTGAGTGAATAATGAATGCATTGATGGTTGTGATCAGCCAGAATAAGTAGAAGGGCAGATCTTTTGTCCATTTCACGATACATACACAGGTACATACACATGCACATTTGTACTCATTTTAATAAAGTTTTATTGCAGTTGATAATCTTTGTGGGTAAAACTTTTAGATACGATATCATGCATTTTCTTTTGCAAAATCATTATTCACACTATGATAACTTTAACAGTATTCTAGTGGAATTTAACTCAAATATATAATAGCTAACCAAATTAGCAAAGTCAAATTTCCCTACCATCCTAGTTTTGAGAAACTCTGACAACTTTTTTTTTTTTTGACAACTTTATTAAATTGAGGACCCAATATATTTTTTTAAAGTATCAAGATTTTATTTACATTATTTCAGGTGAAAAGAATATATTTAGCAATTAAATAGAAGTACAATTTTATTGAGGACTTAAATGTAATATAGAAAGGTAGTAATCACCCAGTCAGTGAGACTTTACAAACAGTGTAGGGTGATATTATGGAAAAAAGGGGCTTCCTTATTTCATAGAAAGCAGGTATTAAAGTGTGGACATATTAAAGGGAGAATGTTGCCTGCCTGGGAGCATCGAACCAACAGCAATCCATCTCCTGCTGTTAAAATTTATCCAAAGAGCTCGGCTTTTCTTTCCATCTCTCAGGGATGAAAATCTGTATTCTCTCCACTGTAATATCATCTGTTGAAAATGTTCAGTGTCTGAAAATTAAAAGCTTCTCTACTCTGGAAGCAGAATTTTAAAAATTTCCTGGCCTTGGAGACAGCGGAAAACTACCAATGTATAATGAATATCACCCAGAGTTTTTTTACTTACTACTTATATTCTTAAATATGGTCTGCATTAGCACCTCTGAGATTCACGGAGCTATTACATCACTATTAGATCATCTCTTCTGACCTTTTCAGTAGTATTCTTCTGAGATTCCCAAGGAATCTTACGGGGAGGAGAAAGCTACCAGGTGTTTCTCCAGCATGTACTCTGCCCCCTGCCTCCACCGTAGTTTTATAGCATAAGCTTCTGTGCATTACTGGTTTGAACAAATACTTGAAATGCTAGAGAGAAAAAAACTACCATTTTGAAAATCACTATCTAATCCCATTCTACTCATTTTACAGATAGGAAAACTGAGGCCCAGATGGTACACTGTTGGTTGCTAGTGGCACTAGAGCCAGTCATTATGTGACGGGAGACTTGGAGCATCGAGTGTGTGTCTTCTTCCTTCAGACCAGCATCCTTCCACTAAAGCTAACTCTCTTGTGCACAGTGGCTGGGCTGAATCAACTGGAATCTCAGGCATTGCCATTACATAGATTAGAAAAGGGGGAATGAAATGTTTGCTAAAATGACCTTAAACCTTTTATTCTGCCATTGAACCAGCTGAACATTCTCCTAAAGCTAATTTCAGTACCTCCGATGAGCTGCAGTACTCATGTATATTTCTGTAAACTTTCTGTTTCTCAGAGCCTCCTCAAAAGAAAAAAAAAAATCTGTCCTTTATGAGATTTTTGTTATTTTATTTCCTCCATCAATTTCGTCACCACCCCAGGCTATGAAGAGTTCTTGTGCTCAGAGTAAAGTGAAAACTTGACATTAGTATCTGGATTCATCATGGGGACCACAGCTGAGGGATATGGGTGCTGTATAGGTGGCTTGTTAAGGGATAGTCCAATGACTGAGGCAAACGTTTCAGCTTCTGATGATTTTTTCTTAACTCCTGGTAATTGCTTCTGTCCTTGCCTTTGCTCCCCAGCCCTAGACTCACTACCAATCCGTGTAGCTGGTGGGTTAACTAAGCAGTTGATTAAAATACTTGTTTGTTATTCAGGAGAAATCAGAATAGTAGCCCTTAGGCATTCTGGAATAAGGGTCTCAGTCTCTTTATTGTTTACTGTTTTAAGAAAAGGGACAAGCAATTACTTGTAGTTGAATTCTCTCTCTCTCTCTCTCTCTCTCTCTCTCTCCTCTCTCTCTCTCTCTCTCTATATATATATATTTTTTTTCTTTTTTCTTTTTTTCTTCTGGTCTCCATTATACTGTAAGTTTGTGCTGGGCAAGGCAGTGCATCTCCTGTGGACTGATGGACAGACAGTCTATCATTTGTGTGTCGTGACCCACACAAAAAGAATGACAAATAGGAACATTTGAGCTGGGATTTGAGCTGGGATTATGTGTCCTCAGGAATTCCAGGTACCTGTGGAAACAATTGCCGGATAGACACACGATCCTCAGGCTTTGGATTTGATCAATATGTGGAAACTCCAGGGATGCTTTTTCTTCCTAGCAATACTGGATTGCTGCCTTGCTAATATTCTTTACTCTAGCGTGCCTTGGGCTAAGGTTGCAGTCAAGAATGCTGTGACAGTTTTACTGTAGTACTTAATTGTAGTGTGAAGAATTCTTTTGGGGAAGGAAAACACTGATGGTAGAAAAACAAGCAAAAAAAAATTAAGGGAGCTTGGATGATTGCTAAGATAGTAGTTAATGCTTTTCTTAGTCACATGCCATGTAAATGAAATGATAGATTTTTTTACAAGTCTCCACTGAGAGTGTTTTTTCCTAACGCAAAACAAGGAGAATGTGAAATACATAATTAGGAATAGAGTTCAATTTTACCTTTACTATTATTATACTCTGTATCATTAGCATAATATTAGTTTTGAAAGTGAAAAGAGAAAGAAAAGAAGTTAGGAAGTTACGTGAGCGGATGGAGAGTACCATTCTGACATCTGTAGAACTAACTCTGAGTTCTGTCTGAGGAAAGAAAAGGGGAAATGGCTTGGGAACTCCATCAGTAGAAAGCAGTAGGCAGAGAGAAATGGCTTAGCAGATGGCAAGATGGAGAGAGATAAGACAGACTGAACAACTTGTAGAGTAGACCCTGCAGAGGAGGATGGGGGTGTAAATAGGAACAAGGACCAGCAGCCTTACTGAGCTCAGAACTTGCTTGGTAGAACGTAACAATAATAACACCACACATGACTTTGACACCATAAAGTCCTACTTGTTTGCTCTTTACATCTCCAAAAAACCCTGCAAAGTGCTTCTTTTAAGGAGTTTAGGTATTTATATAATTTTACGTTTATATGAAAGCTATATAATTACCAAGCTATTCTGCATTTGAAACTGAGGGAAATAGTTTATTCCTTCATGAAATTGTATTGATAGGCAACAGTTTCTCACTATTCCAAAAATTAAAAAAATTCAGCTGATAACACTTAGACTGGTAATAATAGATGCAAATACTAGAAGGCTGGTAGTGAGAAAATTAAGCCTAGATGTACCACTAGACTTTTGTGTTCAAAACTTCTACCATTAAGTGTTTTGGGAACGACGTAATCTTTTTTTTAATTTTATTTTTTCTTTCTAACAAGAATGAACCATCTTCGCTCTCATAATATTTTGAATCCAGGAAATTTTGTTGATCTTTGCCAAAGCAAGCAGTATTTTGACTATCATGATCTTGAGATATTAATATTTATAACGCTAGACTAAACACATTTGTGATTATTACGCTAACCTAACATTTCCTATGAAGCACTTGTATTGACCATGGAATCAAGTTCTATGCAATGCATGATTTATACCCTTAAGGAATTCATGTCTATTTTAAATCAGGTTGGAAAGAGAGATTCGTTATCAGAAAGGACACATTTACCTATAAAGTGTCGGGGGAACAAGGTTTGTCCATATAAGGTCTCCATAAAGTCCTTATTCATTTTTAAACTTGAGTAACTAAAATGATAAATATTTAAACATTATATCTATACATCACAGATAAAAGCAAATCCAGCTTAATTCAAAAAGTCACTTGCAATTTGCTATTATATACACAACACACATTCTTCAAGTCTTAAAATCTTACAAATACATATGAAAGCCATCTTTATGGAATTATCTGAAAATGATAAGTATATGCTATGAATCTGGATATTAAGGACTTTGAATGAAGAAAAAAAATTTGGATTGAAGAAAAAAGATGGTCAATGTTGGCTTTGAAAGTAATTCTAGGCAAATTTTATTGAAATATTTATCCGAGTACCTAGCAAATAGTAGGTGATTGGAACATAAAGTGTTGCTTTTCTTCCTGGAATTAAGATATATTTAAGTTGCTGTTCTGGAATGGCATCGTGATGATAAAAATGGCTAGAGATCAGAAAGTCAGATATTATTTTTTTAAAGTCTGTTTAATGAACCGTGAGAGTCCAGTGAAGTTCAGTGTTCTTTCACCCAAAATGTACCCTTAGAAGTTTACAAAAAACAAACAAAACTATTCTCCTATATACATATATCACTGAACACCGCTGTCAAATACAGAATCCTTAGATGGAATATGTAATCAGACTGACTCAGAATGGGGCACAAGATGTTTTTCCAAATTTAATTCATCTAATGATTATTGAGAATACCCTGCCAACCTTTAATAAAGACATTACACACAGTGAATTATGTATAAGTACTGCTCTCAGAACGTCCAGATGCTACTGTGTGAACATGGCAAGGGGGAGGAAGGTGGTGGCAGTAGGTGAGAATTATTGACAGAGCCATGCATGACTATATCTCCAGCCAAATCTTTGCTGGGAGCCTTACTAAAGGCATAAGTTAAATGCATTGGTACAACAGCAAATAGGGCGTCAGGCTGTTGAGGGGAAATGATTTTTGAGCGGGGCCAGGCCGTGAAGGCCTGAAGACAGTGAACAAAGTGTAAGCAAGAGCCCCAGGCCCACGGATAAATGAGTTGAAGTTTGGTGACTTTGCCAAAATATCTTCAAAAGTTCAATCTTGCCCAAGCATTTTAATGTGTGCTCCTAGGGAATGAAGCGCTAAGAACATGCAGTTTAAAGTGGGATGGCAGTACTAATGCCCCAATACGCTCCCTTGCTAAAAGGTGTATTCATTTACTACCTAGTGGGAACAAGCAGTAAATAAAAGCAAAGCACAGCTTGCACATGTTTTGTGAAGGCAAAATGAGGTAGAAAATTAAAGATATTTATCTCCATTATTCTCCTTTAAAATTTTTTGTTAACTAATCTGCAACCCAAAGAAAGGGATAAAGCATTGCTGAGATTCTGAGGGTAAGAAGGGCAAAGCCAAAGGGAGCTTTGGTGAAGATTTTGGTAGGAAAAAAAACGCTCAAAGTTTGTATTTGGAAATTGTTCTTTTCTCACTTAAAGTGTGACTATGTTTCTTTTTACAAAAACCGCTCTACTGAGAGCTAGAGAAGAGTTTCTGGATTTAAGTAAATCGATGCTAGCTAATAGTGTGGCATAAAAATTCGGGGATTTTTTGAACAGAGAATAGATGATATATTTGAAATCGTGATGTGTTATGGAAAATATTTTGGAGCTGGAATCTCTCAGTCTGTGAAATCTGGTTCGATGAGATGTGGAGGGATGTTGGTACAAATTCCACTACTGGTGGTCCCATGAAGCAGAGTCATAGGGAGATTTCTGGCCAGTCTATCTTTGCTGCCCCAGGACCTCAAAAGGTATTTCCTGAGGTCCAGTCTGTTCTGGGATCCCCAGTAAAACAGCTGAAGTTCTATGTAAATAGGTGTGGAAGGAGGCAGTGGGAAAGATCACAGCCTTTGGAACTAGACAAACTTGGTTTTGAAAATTAGCCAGTTGATCTGACTTCTAGAGTCATTTACCTGACTAATCTGAGCCTTTCAGAGTTGTTGTAGAATCTTGAATAATAAATATGCCACATACTGTGCTGATGACAAAGAAATGTGGAACTATAAGTTTAGAGCAAATTTTATTTAACTGTAAGTAAATTATGGAAATGGAAATACTATCAAAATAACAGTACTGAATAAAGGAGAGAGGCAGAGAGATTTTCCAGGGGCTGCTGGGCTACGGTGGGTTTTTATGGGGCAGAGGGTGTGGACATAATCATAGTAGAGTCTTGGCCTTATATCCTACTGATACGTGGCAGATAGGAGACGTGAAACTGTACGAAAGAATACGTGATTTAATGTTGAACTGAGGGCAAGAATACCAAGAAAAGTACCACCCAAACTGAGAGGTGGATTCAAAGTGGTATAATGAGCTAATACCTTACAAAGATGATAGGAGTTGAGAGAAGGGAACCCTCCTACACTCTTGGTGGGAACAAAAGTTGGTACAGCCACTATGGAGAACAGTATGGAGGTTCCTTAAAACACTAAAAATAAAGCTACCATATGACCCTGCAATCCCACTCCTGGGCATACATCCCGAGGAAAACATGGTCCGAAAGGATACAGGCACCCTAATGTTCATTGCAGCACTGTTTACAATAGCCAAGACATGGAAGCAACCTAATTGTCCATCGACAGAGGAATGGATAAAGCAGATGTGGTACATCTATACGACGGAATATTACTCAGCCATTAAAAAGAATGAAATAATGCCATTGGCAGCAGCATGGATGGACCTAGAGATTGTCATACTGAGTGAAGTGAGTCAGACAGAGAAAGAGAAATATCGTATGATATCCCTTATATGCAGAATCTAAAAAGAAATGATACAAATGAACTTATTCACAAAACAGAAACAGACTCACAGACTTAGAGAAAGAACTTATGGTTACCAGGGGGAAGGGTGGGGGAAGGGATAGTTAGGGAGTTTGGGATCGACATGTATGCACTGCTGTATTTAAGATGGATAACCAACAAGGACCTACTGTATAGCACAGGGAACTCTGCTCAATGTTATGTGGCAGCCCGGATGGGAGGGGAGTTTGGGGGAGAATGGATACGTGTATATATATGGCCGATTCCCTTTGCTGTGCACCTGAACTATCACAACATTCTGAATTGTCTATACTCCAATATAAAATAAAAAGTTAAAAAAAAGATGACAGAAGTTGAGTTGGATTCCCAGCAGTGTGATCTTGGGCTGCTTATTATGTCTCAGTTTCCCCATGTATTAAATGGAGTAATATGCATTATAGGAAGCTATGGGTCAAACCAAAGAGGTCCAAAACATGATCGACATTTACTCCACTTGATATTGTATGGCATGGAGGAACGGCCCTGGCTCTCAAAGTGGCATTGAGGTGTAATATGGCTATTGGCTTTGCCTCTGCCCACGTGTTTGTTCTCCTTGAGCTACAACCCACGAACATAAGGCCACAGGGCAGATCTGTAGAAATGACAAGTGGTCTAATATTGTTTCCACCCAATTCAGTATAGCACAGTCTAGAGTCTGATATTGTGCCCGAAGCCTCCCAATCTTTCCAGAAGAACCTTAGCTTGGGAGACCCAGATGACAGTGCATGCAAAGGAGCCTGGCAGATTTTTGATGGAGACTGAAAGGTAATGGGTGATTGGGGGTGGGGGAGGGGATAGGACATGACCCTTTTATGAGGAAAAGGCTGTGAGTCCAGACAGATAAGATCATCCTTTAAAGTTAAAGGTAAACACATTAGTAAGAATGGATCCTGTGCCCTGAGTAGCTGGGGAGTGAACATCTGCATAGGGTTCTTTAGTTAGTTTGAACCTAATAATACATTCTGTTCTGGGAGTGAAAGTCACTGGCACATAATCTTCCTGTGGTCTGAGTTTATGTAGCTTGAGGCTGTAGATAACATAGTTTATCCCCAAGTCTGATTTCACTGATAGATTTAATGACTAAAATCAGTTTCTCCCATGGGGAGTTGTTGAAACCTAAGGGTTGTTTCTAAACCAGTGACACATGCAAGTTAAGATTTGAAGAAAATATTGGTTTGTGTCTTAGAAATTTTGTTTCATATGTCACTAAAGTAATTTTCACCAAATTGTTTTGGTTAATTAGTTTGTTTAGCTTGGCTGCTTTGCTATGCTTAATACTTCTAGCAGCCTTGGTAAATTGGATACCAGAAGGGTAAGTCTTACTCTTCCCCAAATAGCAGAGAAATTTCATTTTAGTTTACTGTGATCCCATCGACAAGAGAAGAGAAAAGAAAATTCCCCCTTGAGGCATCTGAAGCGAGGATTTAAAAGATCCTTGATGACACAAGGTAGCCGATAAAATCAGAAAGCTTCCCAGTCCATGGCAGTCTTCTTTTTTTTTGTGGTACGCGGGCCTCTCACTGTTGTGGCCTCTCCCGTTGCGGAGCACAGGCTCCGGACGCGCAGGCCCAGTGACCATGGCCCACGGGCCCAGCCGCTCCGCGGCATGTGGGATCCTCCAGGACCCGGGCATGAACCCGCGTCCCCCGCATCGGCAGGCGGACTCTCAACCACTGCGCCACCAGGGAAGCCCCATGGCAGTCTTCTTAATTCCTTTACGTCGAAAGCCCAGTGGTGAATAGAGGTAGGATTTGGGACAATTACAATGAAGTAAAACTGTAGAGGCAAGGTACATGCGACGGTGAAGGTACATGGGGAAATTGTCAGCTAACATGTTCTCAGATATGCAGATTTCCTTTTCGGATCGCAGACACCAGCAGGCTTTGTTTGGAGAAAGATGGACACAGAATGATACCTCCAGGATCTAGATTTGTTGCCTCACTAATAACATCTGACCTTGGTGTTCCCAGAAATCCACCTTATAGGCTGATCACACTTCCAGAGGATCCTTAACTACACATCTGCCATAATGTACATTGTTTTGCTTCAGTAAATCCCCACGATCAAGACCAACTGAAGGGATTTGCATGAATGTAACATAGAAGCCAGCAGCTGACTAGGTCAATTTCATATCAAAAATAGAATGGAAGCCCTAACCCTGAACAATCATGGAAACAAACTTGAAAGGCAGAATGCTCTAAAATACATACGGAGGAAAAATGTCATTGTAAATAAGACATTGAAACCATCTGCGCATCAATTGTCAGTGGTAAAAGTGAAAAACAAGGCTTTGGAATGTATTTATAGTTGTGTGGATAATAAGTCAGGCATTTTCTTGTGCTATGCAATGCTCTTTCCAGACCACACTGAATACATTGTGTACCACCCCAGCACTACGTGATAGTAAGACTGCAATCCAAATTGATAGGTATTTAAACTTTTTAAAATGTTTAAATGTTCTATCTGACAGCCAATACTGGGCATTTAGAATGCTAGTAGCAATGGGAAGGGAACAGTATTGCTAAGTGTAGTTTTTGAAGGTTCAACCTGTAAATAGAGGTTCAAAATATCTTGATGCCACACTCACTTCTGTGTGCCAGTGTAAACACAAAAACATGTCTTTTTATTCTATATATATTTAGGATGGGCTTTCTCTGTGTACTGCATTCTGAGCAGATCACAATGATGAAAAAATGTCCTCTGCCCTCCAAAAGCTTGCTGTCTACCTATTAGGGATAATGGACACATTTACAGATTAGTGTAACTCTGTACTGCAAAGGCTTATGTTCCAGAACAGAACTGCACACATTGTTTTCAAGAAGTTTGGAGTAGGGAGTCTAGCAGTTCAGGGTTCGGATCTGAAATATATTTCACATAAACCTTTTGTAGAAATTAGGTACCTTCTCGTTATATGCTTCTGGTTTGTACCTTCTCTCCACCATTTCCTAGCTGGGGTCCTTGGGAGAGTTACTTAACCTATGAAAGCCTCAGTTTCATCATCTGTGGCATCGGTGATAATGACGCCGTAATTCATAGATTTATTGTAAAGCTTTCATGAACGAATGCTTCTGAAGCGCTTCATACAGAGTTTGGTGCAGGCAACGGAGAACAGCCACACGGTATTTTATGTATATTGCAGTGTAGTATAACAAACGCTGGCTGACTTGATGAGTGAGTTAATCAACAAATAATCCAGGCACTGCTTTTATGGCCAGATGATCTCTGGGAACCTAACAGTCAAAGCCAAGGAGTTTCATATAAAAAGCTTTCTCACAATCAGCTTCTGATGATCAGGGTCTTCTTAACAGACGTTTCTTCAGACACTCGAATATTTTCATGCTTCTTAGAACTCCCTGTCACAAGCTGGGAAAGTACAGATCTGAGTTTTGTTACCTCCTGAGTTTCTGCTACTTGGTCACTTGTGCAGAGGCATTAGTGGAGAAGTACACGGAAGTGATGATTTTCATCTGAGTTTTATTGTTTTGGTTGTAGAAAATTTTTTCTTTACTGTTAACGGCTAGTGAAAGTTCACATTTTTCTCGTAAGAGAAGTAGAACCAAGTAGGGAAGGAATAGCAAAGCAGAAGCTGTTTACTCCTTGATAGGTCCTTGCTAAGCACCCAGGCATCTGCTAGATATCAGGTAAGATATCGGAAACGATCATCCAGCTGGCTTGGGGGTCTTTCAGTTTGGCTGAAGGACTAGATAGAGAGCAATGAGGCATTTTGAGGAAACCAGTAGAGACAAGTGACGGGCATTGGAAATAAGCATTTCTTTGGGGAAGAAGGAAGAGGAAGGGATGAAATAACTCCAGGATGGCTAACTGGGGAGACAAGGTGGTTCTTTGCTGCATGAAATGATCTGTATTTCAAACGGGAAGGGGTGGACATTTGAGCAGGAAGAACATAGTAAAGACATGAATTCAGCTTGATTTTAAAGACAGGAAGGAAGAAGGGGTCGTAGGGAGGAGAAGGGAAAGATTAATGCAGGATTCTGATATCCAGCCTGAGGAGCATACATTTAGTCTGATCAGTGAAAAAGACCCACCAGAGGCTCCTAAGCAGAGGAAAGACACAATGAACAGGAATTTAGAAAGATTATTCTAGCAGCATTGTGTGGGTAGAATTGGAGCAAGAAAGGCTCTAAGCAAGGAAGCCAGGTACCTTGCTGTCATGGCAACACTGTGTTAAAGTGATGGGATCCCAAGCTGTGGGCATGGGGGAGGGGTGCTGGTAGGAATGGACAAGACTCTGACTTAAGAGACTGTGTGCTTTGAAGATTACATGTGAAACCGGGGTCGGTGACTATGCGTTAGAATGACAGTCTCTTTACAATATAAAGTTTTCTATCACCCTTTTCCCTTTACCAACCCCACCCTCCAACAGAAAACTACACCAATAAATTCCAGAGAAGCATAAGTTTTACAAGAATACATTTGTTTGTTGTTCAATGCCAAGAGCTTGCGTCAGTACATACGTTTCTTACAGGATGGTGGTGCTCGGTGATTGCTGAGAACGTGTATTCCTATCCGCAAACATATTATGGATAGACCAGTATACAGTGCTTTTCTGGGAAAAATGTGACTCATTAAGACAACCTTTGTGTTCCTAAAGTTTGACCTTTTCTTTTTGGACATTTGCCTACCAGGTATATATATTTATTATCATTGAAACCATTCAATAAAATCTACTCATTCTTTTTTTTTTTCTTTTTGCGGTACGTGGGCCTCTCACTGTTGTGGCCTCTCCCGTTGCAGAGCACAGGCTCCAGACGCGCAGGCCCAGCGGCCATGGCTCGTGGCATGTGGGATCCTCCCGGACCGGGGCACGAACCCGTGTCCCTTGCATCGGCAGGAGGACTCTCAACCACTGCGCCACCAGGGAAGCCCAATCTACTCATTCTTTAATCCCCTATGTCTGTGTAGAAATTAGCTATTGATTTGTAATATTATATTTTCATTTCCATTTTCACTACTGGTTATATCACTTGTGTGCTTGCCTTTTGAAGATTGCTTTAAGAGTTTCTAGAAAATAAGTGGAAACCTTTATCTTAATGTCTGTTTTTACATAGCTTGATGAACAGTATTTAAACAGTGCTTGCAACTTAGAGAAGCTAACTCCTCCCCACAATCTTCTTACAGTTCAACTACTTATCATGAGATTACTTGCCTTTTTTCTGCTTTGCCTATATTACATAAAGGAGTCAACACTAGTAGAAAAAAAATCAGTCTTAATGATGAGAAAGTACTTAAGGATTTTATCAGTTGTTCAAAATGATATAATGATATAAATCATATTTATATATAAATATATCATTAAGATATACATTCATATCTTAATGATATAAATCATATTTCAGAATCATCTCTAGGAATAAATCATTCTGAATATGGTTTTTCTGCCTGGCCTTTGCTATCATGAGAGTATTTTGAGAAGCTGACTGGCCAAATGATAGCAAAGTAAGTAGCTGAACAGGAGTCTGGCTAGATTAACAAGGTTAGTTAGGTAATGAATTCTCACTGAATTTATTTAAGCCCATTTTGTTAAGCACCTACTAGGTGTAAAGCACAGTACTTGTCAATTGGGTGATAAAGAGGTGAATAACTTTGGTCTGTAGGGAATATACAGCCTGTCAGGGTACGCAGGCATATTGCAAACTTACTTAATGGAAGTCAGACTTGGGGATACAACAGTACATATTGTTAAAATGAGGATGAAAAATTTCAGTGGTAGGACTGAAGGAGATCAAGGCTATACCAGGCTGAGGTTACTGAAACACACGGTGTTTTCAGGGACTGGGATAAAGGGGTTCAAGAGAGAGACGGTGGGATGGAAAGCTAGGACTGTAGATTTTAATAGATTAGACCTAAAATGTGAATAGTCTTAATAACGATCTAAGGAATTTGAACTTGATTCTGAAGATATTAGGGAAGTATCAATGATGTTTTATTAAGGCAGCTGCATTATAATATCAATGTTGTAAATCACTGCTTTGTGAAAATAGAAACCACTTAGACTAGCCATACTCCATATGTATATGCTTGGACTATGAGATTTAATTTTCATTCAGTGACCATATACACAAAAGTCGTTATTTCACTATGTTATTTTCTAGATTTTCAAAATTCTTTCGGATGTCATAAACATTTATTAGTGAATCTGTTTATTATTTTTAGTTGTTAAAAATGTTATCAAAACTACTGTTGAAAGGATCCACCACATAAAGTTTCCAATAAAAAGTAAAAATGCACCCCCTTTTCTGTTTTGTTGTGAATAGGTGTTGAGTGGCAATGAGGACAGGGGAACTATTCTGCTGTCTAATATCCTAGGTTCGTTTTATTAAGAGCATAGAGATGGAAAAATTAACCCATCATCACAAACACAGGCATGCCATGCCTGTAATACAACCAAAACAATATATCTTTATAGCAATTCTTTTAGAATGTCTCCTCTTTAGGACAGAAGTTCTCATAAAATTTTAATTCACAGCTTTGACTTTCACCTTTTGGTTCTGACAGCCAACATAATTATTTCCTTTTAATACTTTTTTTACTTTATACATATGCAGTCTGTTACACATGCATTTTATTATTTCCAAACATGTCTAATACTTTTGGTATTATAATACCTTTCAGAAAAAATTGTACAATTCAGGAAAAGAATTTCATGCGTTTATTTCACTAAGTGTAGAACTTAGCATCTTCTTTCAAAATTAGAGACAGGAGGGCATTTAGTCTTTCATCCTCAAAATATGTAATTTATTTTTATAAGCTACACCAACTCTTTATATGACTAGAATTTGGTCTTTGCCTACTGTGAGTTTGAAGCAAACATTTCTGTTACAGTAAACCTACTTGTTATTTCAATTATATTGCATCATAGAGTAGAGTGTAGAAGGTATTAGAGAAATGGGAAAAATATACCATACAGGTGTCTAGGTTAGTACAAATTTTTTATGGTTTTCTTCCCTTTAATATTCAGCCTATATTTAGGTAATAGTGAATATAATATCATTATCTTTACAGAGTAGTTACCTGAGTACATGTAACCTCATTTTCTATAATAGGAGGTTATAGATGAAGAGTATCTCCTGCCTCCATGCTCAGGCCTGGTAAGTCTCATTTCTCTATGTGCTGCGCATATTAAACATAGATCGCAATTCTAGGTAAAATGTAATGCTGGACACATCTAAGTCAGCTCCACTGTTTTCAAAGAGAGCAATAATTCAGATTATTCTTAAAGATGCTCCAGACTTTCAATAGTCGTAGAGTCTGTCAGCTCTTTCACTGTCTTCTTCAGCCCTCTGCAGAGCAGATTATTGCCTCCATCACATACCCACCTTCTATGCATATTCGTTGTAGCACCAATCATACTATCTTGTAATTAATCCTGTGCATTTCTGTCTCCTATTCTGGCTTGTGAACTTGTTAATGGAGTTGTATTCATCTTCCCTAGCACCTGGCATATGACCATGGACACAGTAGGTTTTAAGTAAATCCTGAATGAATGAATAATAGAAAGAATGAAAGGGTACAAATTAATGAATGTTAGCTGATTTATCTGCTAAACCCTGATTTTAAAATGAAATTGGGTGGTTATGCAAGGAACTCTTCAGGAAAGCTATGTTCTTTATTTCCACTGGGGGCAGAGTGAGAGGAAATAGGCCTTCACAGGCAAAGATGGCAAGGAGGGAGAGTGGGAGGAAAAGGAATAGAAAGATCGTCCAACAGAATATGGACAGATAGTGTTTTACTAATCATGTTAAAATAATAGAAGATATAAGGGATTTAAAGGAATCTTCTTGTTTGATGTTTAGAATTCAGTTGTGCAAGTTTTATTAGAATGTCCTAAGGTTAATGGGCACTGCCACCCACCTAAGATCAAGACGAAGCTTTCTGATGCTGTAGCTAGTTTGAAATGCATCTTCCATAATCTCCACCGGCTGTCTTCTTTCACTCAAAAAATGCTCAAAGGTGTTGTGATGAGAACCCCAGTTTTCATGGCCTACTCCAGAATTTCTTTTTCTGGTTTCTTGACCTGAAAACTCTGCATGCCACTTGTCTTGCTGCAGCTCTGAGGTCGCCTTTGTTAGACCATTTGAATGTTTACTCCATTTGAATGTTTACCCAGAAATATTGTAATCACAAATTATGTTGCAGTGACTCTGGGTAGGAAGGTATCAGATGCTTCTAGAATCATCAGTTAAAGGTTTTACAGCCAAGTTGGACTTTTATGATCCATTACAAGCCGCCCTTTGTACACATGTGAAGGAGCAGCAGAAGTAGCCTGTCTGATGGGGATAGACACAGCATGAACTACAATCCAGTTTTCCTGATTCTCCTAAAATATTTTCTCCATGACACCAAAAACTGACCTCTCAAAGACTGATCAGGATGCATTTTTCTATTGAAGTAAAAATGTGATTGAAAGATATATAGAAATTCCTGCTTGCTATTTGATTCAGTGTTTATTTTTCCTTTAAACATCTGACTTGATGAGGGATAATTTTTATTAACATCTTTATTGCAGTATAATTGCTTTACAATGGTGTGTTAGTTCCTGCTTTATAACAAAGTGAATCAGTTATACATATTCATATGCCCCCATATCTCCTCCCTCTTGCGTCTCCCACCCTCCCTATCCCACCCCTCTAGGTGGTCACAAAGCACAGAGCTGATCTCCCTGTGCTATGCGGCTGCTTCCCACTAGCTACCTATTTTACGTTTGGTAGTGTATATATGTCCATGCCACTCTCTCACTTTGTCACAGCTTACACTTCCCCCTCCCCATATCCTCAAGTCCATTCTCTAGTAGGTCTGTGTCTTTATTCCCGTCTTACCCCTAGGTTCTTCATGACCTTTATTTATTTATTTTTTCTTAGATTCCATATATATGTGTTAGCATACGGTATTTGTTTTTGGCTTTCTGACTTACCTCACTCTGTATGACAGACTCTAGGTCCATCCACCTCACTACAAATATCTCAATTTCGTTTCTTTTTATGGCTGAGTACTATTCCATTGTATATATGTGCCACATCTTCTTTATCCATTCATCCAATGATAGACACTTAGGTTGCTTCCATGTCCTGGCTGTTGTAATTCAGGGTCTTTTGTGTTCCTGTACAAATTGTGAAATTTTTTTCTTCTACTTCTGTGAAAAGTGCCAGTGGTAGTTTGATAGGGATTGCATTGAATCTGTAGATTGCTTTGTGTAGTATAGCCACTTTCACAATATTGATTCTTCCAATCCAAGAACATGGTATATCTCTCCATCTGTTTGTATCATCTTTAATTTCTTTCATCAGTGTCTTATAGTTTTCTGCATACAGGTCTTTTGTCTCCTTAGGTAGGTTTACTCCTAGGTATTTTATTCTTTTTGTTGCAGTGGTAAATGGGAGTGTTTCCTTAATTTCTCTTTCAGATTTTTCATCACTAGTGTATAGGAATGCAAGAGATTTCTGTGCATTAATGTTGTATGCTGCTACTTTACCAAATTCATTGATTAGCTCTAGTAGTTTTCTGGTAGCATCATTAGGATTCTCTGTGTATAGTATCATGTCATCTGCAAACAGTGAAAGTTTTACTTCTTCTTTTCTTATTTGGATTCCTTTTATTTCTCTTTCTTCTCTGACTGCTGTGGCTAAAACTTCCAAAACTATTTTGAATAATAGTAGTAACAGTGGGCATCCTTGTCTTGTTCCTGATTTTAGCAGAAATGGTTTCAGTTTTTCACCATTGAGAACGATGTTGGCTGTGGGTTTGTCATATATGGCCTTTATTATGTTGAGGTAAGTTCCCTCTATGCCTATTTTCTGGAGAGTTTTTATCATAAATGGGTGTTGAATTTTGTTGAAAGCTTTTTCTGCATCTATTGAGGTGATCATATGGTTTTTCTCCTTCACTTTGTTAATATGGTGTATCACATTGATTGATTTGCATATACGGAAGAATCCTTGCATTCCTGGGATAAACCCCACTTGATCATGGTGTATGATCCTTTTACTGTGCTGTTGGAGTCTGTTGGCTTGAATTTTGTTGAGGATTTTTGCATCTCTGTTCATCAGTGATATGGGCCTGTAGTTTTCTTTTTTTGTGACATCTTTGTCTGGTTTCTGTATCAATGTGATGGTGGCCTTGTAGAATGAGTTTGGGAGTGTTCTTCTCTCTGCTATATTTTGGAAGAGTATGAGAAGGATAGGTGAGGTGTTAGCTGTTCTCTAAATGTTTGATGAATTCACCTGTGAAGCCATCTGGTCCTGGGCTTTTGTTTGCCGGAAGATTTTTAATCACAGTTTCAATTTCAGTGCTTGTGATTGGTCTGTTTATATTTTCTATTTCTTCCTGGTTCTGTCTCAGAAGTTTGTGCTTTTTAAGGATTTGTAAATTTCTTCCAGGTTGTCCATTTTATTGGCATATAGGTGCTTGTAGTAATTCCTCATGATCCTTTGTATTTCTGCAGTGTCAGTTGTTACTTCTTTTTAATATATAATTCTGTTCATTTGAGTCTTCTCCCTTTTTTTCTTGATGAGTCTTGCTAGTGGTTTATCAATTTTGTTTATCTTCTCAAAGAACCAGCTTTTAATTTTATTGATCTTTGCTATTGTTTCCTTCATTTCTTTTTCATTTATTTCTGATCTGATCTTTATAATTTCTTTCCTTCTGCTAACTTTGGGGGTTTTTTTCTTCTTCTTTCTCTAAGTGCTTTAGGTGTAAGGTTAGGTTGTTTGAGATGTTTCTTGTTTCTTGGGGTAGGAATGTATTGCTATAAACTTCCCACTTAGTACTGCTTTTGCTGCATCCCATAGGATTTGGGTCATCGTGTTTTCATTGACATTTGTGTCTAGGTATTTTTTGATTTCCTCTTTGATTTCTTCAGTTATCTCTTGGTTATTTAATAGCGTATAGTTTGACCCCCATGTGTTTGTATTTTTACACTTTTTTCCTGTAATTCATATCTAGTCTCATAGTGTTGTGGTCGGAAAAGTTACTTGACGCAATTTCAATTTTCTTAAATTTACCAAGGCTTGGTTTGTGACCCAAGATATGATCTATCCTGGAGGATGTTCCATGAGCACTTGAGAAGAAAGTGTATTCTGTTGTTTATGGATGGAATGCCCTATAAATATCAATTAAGTTCATCTTGTTTAATGGGTCATTTAAAGCTTGTTTTTCCTTATTTATTTACATTTTGGTTGATCTTTCCATTGGTGAAGGTGGGGTGTTAAAGTCTCCTACTATGATTGTGTTACTTTCAATTTCCCCTTTTATGGCTGTTAGCATTTGCCTTATGTACTGAGGTGCTCCTATGTTGGGTGCATAAATATTTACAATTGTTAGCTCTTCTTCTTGGCTTGATCATTATGTAATATCCTTCTCTGTCTCTTGTAATAGTCTTTATTTTAAAGTCTATTTTGTCTGATATGAGAATTGCTACTCCAGGTTTCTTTTGATTTCCATTTGCATGGAATATCTTTTTCCATCCCCTCACTTTCAGTCTGTATGTGTCCCTAGGTCTGAAGTGGGTCTCTTGGAGACAGCATATATACGGTGTTTGTTTTCATGTCCATTCAGCCATTCTGTGTCCTTTGGAGTATTTAGTCCATTTATATTTAAGGTAATTATCAATATGTATGTTCTTGTTACCATTTTCTTAATTGTTTTGGGTTTGTTTTTGTAGATCTTTTCCTTCTCTTGTGTCTCCTGCCTAGAGAAGTTCCTTTAGCATTTGTTGTAAAGCTGGTTTGGTGGTGCTAAATTCTCTTAACTTTTCCTTGTCTGTAAAGGTTTTAATTGCTCTGTAGGATCTGAATGAGATCCTTGCTAGGTGGTGTAATCTTGGTTGTACCTTTTTCCCTTTTATCATTTTAAATATGTCCTGCCACTCCCTTCTGGCTTGCAGAGTTTATGCTGAAAGATCAGCTCTTAACCTTTTGGGGAT
The DNA here is from genome assembly GCF_937001465.1 of Orcinus orca. NCBI lineage: Eukaryota > Metazoa > Chordata > Mammalia > Artiodactyla > Delphinidae > Orcinus > Orcinus orca. Next base: position 16,113,556 of record NC_064576.1, on the reverse strand, counting down.
TTCCTTGTATGTTATTTGTTGCTTTTCCCTTGCTGCTTTTAATAACTTTTCTTTTTATTTAATTTTTGATAGTTAATATTTGTCTTGGTTTGTTTCTGCTTGGATTTATCCTGTATGGGACTCTCTGTGCTTCCTGGACTTGATTATTTCCTGTCCCATGTTAGGGAAGTTTTCAACTATAATCTCTTCAAATATTTTCTCAGATTCTTTCTTTTTCTCTTCTTCTTCTGGGATCCCTATAATTGGAATGTTGGTGTCTTTAATGTTTTCCTCGAGGTCTCTGATACTGTCCTCAATTCTTTTCATTCTTTTTTCTTTATTCTGCTCTGAGGTAGTTATTTGACTATTTTATCTTCCAGGTCACGTATCCATTCTTCTTCCTCAGTTATTCTGCTACTGATTCCTTTTCAGGTAAACTGCCTATTTCCTCTTCATTTGTTTGGTCTGGTGGGTTTTTACCTTGCTTCTTCATCTGCTGCATATTTCTCTGTCTTCTCATTTTGCTTAACTTACTGTGTTTGGGGTTTCCTTTTTGCAGGCTGCAGGTTCGTAGTTCCTGTTGTTTTTGGTGTCTGACCCCAGTGGGTAAGGTGGTTCAGTGGCTTTTGTAGGCTTCCTGGTAGAGGGGACTGGTGCTTGTGTTCTGGTGGATGAGGCTGGATCTTCTCTTTCTGGTGGGCCGAACTGTGTCCATTGGTGTGTTTTGGGGTATCTGTGACCTTATTATGATTTTAGGCAGCGTCTCTGCTAATGGGTGGTGGTGTGTTCCTGTCTTGCTAGTTGTTTGGCATGGGGTGTCCAGCACTGGAGCTTGCTGGACGTTGAGTGGAGCTGGGTCTTAGTGTTGAGATGGAGATCTCTGGGAGAGCTTTTACTGTTTGTTATTACATGGAGCTGGGAGGTCTCTGGTGGTCCAATATCCTGAACTAGGCTCTGCCACCTCAGAGGCTCAGGCCTGACACCAGGGCGGAGCACGAAGCCTCTGTCAGCCACATGGCTCAGAAAAAACGAAATTAAAAATATAATAAGTAAAATAAAATAAAGTAATATAATTAAAATAAAAAAAATTAAAAAGTAGTTAAAAAAAGAAGAGAGCAACCAAACCAATAAACAAATCTACCAGTGATAACAAGCGGTAAAAGCTATACTAAGATAAACATAAAATTCAGAAAGAAGTCAGTCGCAAACCCCAAGTGTACAGTTGCTCCCAAAGTCCACTGCGTCAATTTTAGGTTGATTCGTTGTCTATTTAAGTATTCCACAGATGCAGGGTACATCAAGTTGATTGTGGGCATTTAATCCTCTGCTCCTGAGGCTGCCGGGAGACATTTCCCTTTCTCTTCTTTGTTCTCACAGCTCCCGGGGCTCAGCTTTGGATTTGGCCCCGCCTCTGTGTGTAAGTCGCCGGAGGGCGTCTGTTTTTCTCTCAGACAGGACGGGGTTAAAGGAGCCGCTGATTCGGGGGCTCTGGCTAACTTAGGCTGAGGGGAGGGAGGGGTGCGGAGGCGGGGCGGGCCTGCGGCGGCAGAGGCCGGCGTGACGTCGCGCCGGCCTGAGGCGCGCCGTGCGTTTTCCAGGGGAAGTTGTCCCTGGATCCCGGGATCCTGGCAGCGGCGGGCTGCACAGGCTCCCCGGAAGGGGGTGTGGAGAGTGACCTGTGCTCGCACACAGGCTTCCCGGTGGCGGCAGCAGCAGCCTTAGCGTCTCATGCCCGTCTGTCTCTGGTGTCCGCGCTGTTAGCCGTGGCTCGCACCCGCGTCTGGAGCTCGTTTAGGAGGTGCTCTGAGTCCCCTCTCCTCGCGCACCCCGAAACAATGGTCTCTTGCCTCTTAGGCAGATCCAGACTTTTTCCCGGACTCCCTCCCGGCCAGCCGTGGCGCACTAGCCTCTTCAGGCTGTGTTCCCACAGCCACCCCAGTCCTCTCTCTGGGATCTGACCTTTGAAGCCCGAGCCTCAGCTCGCAGCCCCGCCCGCCCCGGCGGGTGAGCAGACAAGCCTCCTGGCCTGGTGAGTGCTGGTCGGCACCGATCATCTGTGCGGGAATCTCTCCGCTTTGCCCTCCGCACCCCTGTTGCTGCGCTCTCCTTCGCGGCCTCGAAGCTTTCCCCCTCCGCCACCCGCAGTCTCCGCCCGCGAAGGGGCTTCCTAGTGTGTGGAAACTTTTCCTCCTTCACAGGTCTCTCCCAGAGGGGCAGGTTCCATGCCTGTTCTTTTGCCTGTTTTTTCTTTTGTCCTCTCCAGTTATGTGGGGAGTTCCTTGTCTTTTGGGAGGTCTGAGCTCTTCTGCCAGCGTTCAGTAGGTGTTCTGTAGGAGCTGTTCCACATGTAGATGTATTTTTGATGTATTTGTGCGGAGGAAGGTGATCTCCATGTCTTACTCCTCCGCCATCTTCTGGAGTAGTCTCAGCAATTATCTTTGAATTTTACGAGACCCCTCATCAGTGATGCCACAGTGCTTTATGTCAATTTGGAATTGGACCATAGGTGCCCTTTCTTATTTTATAAATAAGGAAAATGGATGTTGTTCAACCAGTGTGAACCCAGAAAAACTCACTGCAGGTCTGGGTGTTGCCAGAATCTTCCATTCCCACACAATGCTCCGTATTCTTTGCAGCCGTGGGGGCTGATAAAGGTGTTTCTTCCTGATGCTTCTGCATGTTGGACAGAATTTGTATCTTTTTCACCTTCTGCATTTCGCTGGGACATGGGTACCTCTGTGGATGAACGAGAAGCTGCTGGCGTCTCCATCATTTCCCTTTAGTAGCTCTGTTTCATTAAATATTGTGCACAGTAAGGATGGATGCTTAGTAAAGCATTTGCTTATGAAGGACCTTGCAAGTCGTGATAAGGAGTTTGCGTTTTATCCTGAGGACAGGAGGAAGCCTTTGGAATCTGTGGAAAAATGAAGACGATCAGATTTGAGGTGGAGAGTGACAAAGGTCCAGCTGCAATGAAGAAATTGTCCTGGAGTTAGGTAAGCACGAGGTGTGGAGACCAGTGAAAAGGCTGTTACAGTAAACTAAGCTTGAGGTGATGATGGTGGCCCTGATGAATGTAGTGCACTGTAGAGAGTTCTGTATGTTATTCAAGAGGAAGAAGTGGTAGGAGTGACTGACTCATAGGATGAGAGGTTTAAGAGAGAGAAAGGAGTCAAAGATAATATCTAGTTGAAGGACTGGGCATGGAGATTTCCCTGAGAGAGAGAACATGTGGTGAGGATCATGTTGGGGAAAGGAAATGAATTTATTTTCCTGACTAATATTTTGCATTACTCACAAAATATGTGCATCTATTTAATATGTGCCAAATCTTTAGATTTTTCTGCAGCTAAAGAATGTATTGCAGATCTTCGAAGTGAGAAAGCATCTGCTCTCTGCCTAGCTACCCATCTAGGTCTTTTCTTACTTCAGTCCTTTAGATGACGTGCTAAAGCCTTTAAGCCAAATGTGGCCTGTCGCCTGCTTTTGTGGGGCCCACAAATAAATGATGATTTCTAAATTTTTAAATGGTTGGAGAAAAAGTTTGAAAAAGAAGACTGTTTCCCAAGTGGAAATTATATAGGAATTAAATTCATTTTCCATACATTAAAATTTTTTAGAAGACCGCCATGCCCATTCATTTCCATACAGTATATGGCTGCTTTTGTGTTTCAACCTCAGAGTTCGGTAGTTGCAACAGGGACCTTACAAATCATAAAGCCTAAAATTTTTGCCACCTGGCCCTTTGCAAAAATGTATGATGACCCCTGGACTAAATGACTGTTTCATTCTCTAATTTGATGATCCTAAGTCAAAAAAATTTGTTTCTTCAAAAGATGTAACAGCATCCTAGTTGAGGGATCATGTACTTCTGGTTGGGTTTTCAGATTTATGACTATGCCAGCCACCAAATGCTCCAATGTAAGATTTATGAATGCATTTAATTAGTATTGAATTTCCCCAGTATTTATGGACCAGAACAACATGGAAGTGTATTTCAGAGAAGGTATAGTTAATTCAAGAGCAAGAAAAAAATAGAGATGGCATCTTAGCTGGGTTTATCTTTATGGTAACAGTAAAAAAAAATACTGGCAAATGCTTTCTCTGGGCAGCTTCAAGTTGTAATATCATTAGCAATACAGCAGTATTTCATGTTATAGTCAACTTTAGTAGAATGTGTTAGGTAGTGAGATGATGCTGTGTGCTACATGGTAGCTGTTAGAACTGAAATTGGTTTGAAGTCATGCTTCAACCCATTTGCTTTTAGAAAATAAATAACTTTATCCAACTAACCTAGTAATAATTATTTTTCAAGTAGCATTGCATACCATTTTCAGGATTATAAGTAAGACCTGATACTGTGAGGCAGAGTTTTCTGCTGCATACAAAGCATGGCACTTGTATGTATACTTGTTCAATTTGCTCAAAGTAATATAAAATATTAGAAAGCATATCAGATATTGGTTCCTTTTCTTAACATTTTTCCTCAGCCAATTAACAATGAATGATCTAATCAGTTTTACCATTTGATCTGGTAACTCTTAAATCAATTGACATGTGTTCAAAAACATGGTATCTTTAGTTTCAGAGATCCTTTAGGAATCACTGTTGTCAAATTTATGCAAGTGACATAATTCTAAGGTGTCTATGAATATTGAGATTATTAACCATGAAATAGTAAGTCTCAAGTGAAAGTTTTACAAACCCTTTTAGAAGAATTGTTTGTCCTCTACTTATGGTCAGGTGTGGCAGATCTTTGACCCACTGTTTTGATTCTTTTAGTCTTCCTATTTTATTCATATTGAAATTCCAAGTAACATCAGAGCAACTAAGACATATTTATAATTCTTCAAAAAGAACATGAATTAAAGTAGATATTGAAAACCACTCCTGTAAATGAGCTTACTTTGGTTCCCCTCCAGAACCCTTGCTGTTTATGCCCCTTGTTAATTCCCTAATCCCTGAAATGTGCTAACCTTTCACCAGCATGGGATACATTTCTAAATGTGAGTTAGTTTTGTATGCTTATCTCATGCCCCTTACTTTTGCATCATGGCTGCTTTGATATGTGAATCCTAAATAGTAAAGTCTATTTGCATGGGCTGAGTAAATTCATCATCAAGCCCTGTGTGTAAGTATCCAAGACAACAAGAGAGGGCCATTTCCTGGACATTCTTCAGCCTCAGATGTTGCTTGGTTTCTGAGAATTATTAAATACCAGTGATGTCAGAGACTAAGTCATTCCCAAATTGCATTCTCTGGTTCTAAAATCTACGTGGCTTTCCTTCCTCTCCCTCTACTCCCATACTATGTGCCGTTGTCTTTGACCATTGCTTTCCATTCCAAGCTTTCGTTCCATGGCCTTCCCAGATTTATGGTGTGATAGACAGTTGAAGTCAAGATATTTAGTGAGAACTTCAAGAGTTAGGCATTAGACTTTGTAGAGTGCCTACTAGGTACTGTGCAATTTACACGTGTTATAGTTAAAGCTCACTTACATCTCATAACCGCCTTCAGAGTATGATCATTTCCAAATGAGGGAGAAGAAATTCAGGGGGGTTGATTTGGTTGACTACTTAGCCAATCTGGAGTGCTGACTTCTGTTTGGGTATGTCTGGCTATAAAAAGCCTGTGATTTTTTCCCATGCCACCTGTCTGTCTCCCCAAGGGAGAAAGTATATACAGAGAAGCACAGAGAGATAAGGAATAAGCCTTGGAGAAATCTCTCCTTACAAGGTAGACTCAAACACTGGAGCCAGGAAAGGCAACTAAAGGAGACAAAAGCATAGCAAGAAAAATGGTAGTAGTTACCTGAAAAGCCATGGGATGGGGGACTTCTAAGAGAAAAGAATTGTCGGGGTGGTTGAATTGGGGATGTGAGGTGAAGCTTGTGAAAGGAGTTAGTCACTGGCCTAACAGGCACATTTCATTGTGTCTCTTTTCTTCACTTATCCTCCTAGTGTGCAAGTCGTCTCCCTGGACGACCTGGTACTCTCTGCAAGGGACTAGGGACACAATCTCAAATATCAAGCATCTCCTGTGTCTCTAAATTCTGCGTCATGAACTTGCTATTCATGGAGTGTTGCATTTCAGAAAGAAAGAGCCCTGTAGCATAAAGTTCTCTTTATTTTCTAGGCCAACTCACTGAAAGTAGAATCCGTATTTTTGTCTAGACAGCCTTTCTTTGAAGTTGATGTGTTTAGGTGCTATCTTGAGGAGCCAGTACTGTACTATTTACCATGTTTCCTGAGGCAACCTTGCGTGAGGACTAGAGAATTTTAACAACTCTCTTGACTTTCTCTGCACCTGGAGATTAAAGTGCTAGTGAAAACTTTATGAGCTCTTAATCATTCATAGCAAACATAGGATCCTCTGAAGCTAAAAGCTTTAACACTCATAGTTAAGAGACAGCAGAATAGGACCATGTAAATTTGGAAATGGCCTCCCAGAAAATGTAATGAACATTTTCTTTATCTATATTTATATTTATTTCTTTATCAAGTTGTGGGTACTTTAATTTTGAATAGAAGTGTATTTTCTCAGTTACAAAAAGTCAAACATAAAACTATTGCCACTTCTAAGATGAGAATAAAAGAAATTTTAAACTACTACTAGATAATCTCATGTAAATAGATCAGATTCCCTTATAAAGATATTACTTGCTACACTATTAGTTGTGCTCTCCTATTTCCACATGTATATCATCTTCTGCTTGAAACAATATATAGTTTTACAGATCTTCCTTGACTTATGATGTGGTTACATCTGGATAAACCTATGTAAATTGACAATATCATTAAGTCGAAAATGCATTTAATACGCCTAATATACCAAACATCATAGCTTAGCCTAGCCTACCTTAAATGTGCTCAGAAAACTTACATTAGCCTACAGTTGGGCAAAATCATCTTAACACAAAGCCTATTTTTAATAAAGTGTTCAGTATCTCATGTAATTTATTGAATACTCTACTGAAAGGGAAAAACAGAATGGCTGGCTGGGTACAAAGTGGTTTTAAGTGTATCAGTTGTTTACCATAATGACTGAGTGTCTGACTGGGAACCATGGCTCACTGCCATTGCCCAGCATCTCCAGAGAGGTCTCTAGCCCTGGAAAAGATCAAAATTCAAAATTGGAAGTAGGGTTTCCAATGCATATGAATGCATATCACTTTTGCACCATCGTAAAGCTGAAAAATTGTAAGTCGAACTATTATAAATTAGGGATAGACAATCCCTAATGTATGTATTGGGATAGTGTATTTGTTTATTAAGGCTGCTGTAACAAGGTACCACAAGCCAGGGGGCTTAACAGGAGTATATCTTCTCACCGTTCTGAAGGTTAAAAGTCAGGGATCAAGGTGTCAGTAGTGTTGGTTCCTTCTGAGAGCAATGAAGAAGAATGTCTTCCAGGCCTCTCTCTCAGCTTCTGGTGTTTTGCTTGGAGTTTTGGTGTTCTGTGGCTTCTGCTACATCACCTCAATCTCTGCTTTCATCTTCACATGGTGTTCTCCTGTGTGTCTGTCTGTGTCCAGATTTCCCCTTTTTATAAAGACACTGGTAATATTGGATTAGGGACCCACCCTACTCCAGTATGACCTCATCTTAACTTACTATATCTGCAATGACCTATCCGAATAAGGTCACATTCTGGGATACTGTGGGTTAGGACTTCAACATATGAATTTTGGAGGGGACATGATTCTACCTGTAACAGATAGTATAGGCTACTCAGTGATGATAAATGACTCCAAAATTCCAGGAGCTTGAAACAACAAGGTTTATTTCTTTCTCAAGGTACAGTGGAAATTCCTGTGTGTATTCCACCATCATGTGATAGCTCAGTATTGAGCCTCCGTGTTGCACGTGCTCCCCTGATCTCTAGGTCAAGGGAGGAGAGTGTTCGAAGGTCCAGAACCAGCAAAAAAAAAGTGTTTATTGGGAAATGTCACTACTGCTCCAATTTTACTCTGAAATAAGTCATATTTCTCCCCTTAATTCGAAGAGGCAAAGAAATGAAATTCTTCCCATGTGGCAAGAAAGAGGGGAAGCAGAAATATTTATGAGAAACAATATATCTTAATCCACATATCTTTAACTGTAGATTAATATTCAAAAACACGGGACATCTATTATGAAGTCTTGAAAAGATTTGTAGCTATCTCGCTAAACAAAGTTGTTTTCCTAGGACTTGAAATGTTGAACCACTAATTATTCTCTCTTTCTGCTTCCCCCTCACTCAAAGAGGATTCATTCCTACAGTGAAAATGGAAGGTGCGTCTATATGGGTAAAAGCCATGCTAGTTTATATTGTGAAAAATATTTATTGGATAAACTATGGCAGTACACATGCACAGAAAACCATGGTATGAGGCTGAAAGAATGTGGATGCCGGGGCTTTATGGGTCTAATTTATTTTCTGCAGAAAGGAGAGTCTCAAAGGTGACACACACCAGGACTGTGACCACTGTCCAGGAGAGACACAGATACAGTAACTCTCTAAGTTCTTTATCTAGAAGGAATTCTGGCATAAATATTCTATTTAACCTTCCCTTCCCAAAGTGTCCCCCACTTACCCTCCATGTTATCATCCTTCATAGCGTTTATCACACTCGGACATTTTCTCATTTTTTTACTTGCTTCTTACGTTTCCTGACATTGGCTACATGTCTATCTCTTTTCTCCCACCCAAATGTAAGTCCATGGAGGCAGATACCTAGCTCTGTTTTTGCACTTATAACTCCAGCGTTGAGAATAATACTTGCCTGATATTGAAGGAAATAACGTATTGAATGAATCAATTTAGTAATTATTACTTTTATACTAATATAATGGCAGAAGGCAAGAAACTTGGGAAAATATTTTATCAGTGTTAAGGTCTGGATAATGTGGAACTAGAGGCTTCTAATGTAAACATTTACAATTTTTTCAAAACAACTTATTTTTCTTTCCTAGATTCCATAGTACATACATATCTCCTGAGGTCTCTTTATTATGAAATTATATTCATTTATCTTATTCTCAAGAAACAATACATTTTATGTCCAAAAATATATGCTATCTAGACACAGTGGAGTTATTCCAAAGGGTCCATTATTTAATACTGGTTGTCACTATATTTGTAGGGTAATTTGGGGTACATGAATTTGGGCAAAAGCCATTAAGTGAGATGATTCTTTTCTAAATTACTTGAAGCGGTGAATTCTATTACTGATAATTTTAAGTGGAGAAGTTTTGCATATATAGTTTAGGGAAACACTGGAGTATTATTTGATGTTTAATAATAAAAAACAAAAACATTATTTGGCTATTTTTTTCTCTAATACTAGATTATAATTGAAACAATTATGAAAAGATTTATTGACTGCTCAAGTGAAAACAACTGACTATAAAAATAGAGTTGTCATTGCACTACAGCCCAAGACTCTCCATGCACTATTGCTTTGTTTGCATAGATGAGTTTAGGGAAATTACTGGTCCTGGGTTTTTCTAAGCTGTAACTGTCAGTTTGTCTTACTTTTAACACTAAATTATGATACAGTGTTATGTTTTGAGATTTTGAATGTACTGTATTTTCTTCTGATTTTTCACTTAGATGCCATGTCTTGGTTATTACCCTAAGATATTCTGACATAGTTAAGGCTCAATCTTTTTAATTGTAAAATTAATGCTGCTAGTCTATTCAGTTTAACAGGATATAATCATATTGTATTCTAGGTAAACGGCATCCCCTGTAGTTGTGCTATCTAAATTTAGGTTTAAATGGCCAAGAGAGCGGGAAGTAAACCACACAGACTCTTCCAAATCAGTGATATTTGTTCACGATTCAAGTAGACTTCGGGACTGACTCTGCTCTGGTGCCTTCTGATGTGCGTTCACCATTACCTGCTTTATCATCTTCCGTCTCCACATCGGGGTTGAAATAACTTCAGGGAGTCTCTGATGGCACCTTTCCTACATGGCAATGTCTAGTTGGCTTCTTTACAAAATACTATCTTTGCTTCTTACTCGTTAAAGTCACTCTGCCCAGTTTCTAGCTGTGAACTGTTGTCATTGTGATGGATTTCCTGACCTTGAGAGAGAGACTGTGGCAGCCAAGCTGATGTCATACTGCATTTGGGGTCTGTTTTTGGACTGGGTAAATGTTCTTTAATTACTGCTGGTTCTTCAACCTTGGGGAGAACTCTGGCAGTATTATCAGTTTTTGTATTTGACAGCTTGGAAATAGAGCTTTTGGCCATAATGTTTTAAGTTAAAGGTTTAAATTCATATGCTTTTCAATTAATTTTATACAATAGTTAAGTTAAAAATTGCACAAACACTTAAATTTACTCAATAGAGAGTCCTGCATTTAATAGTACATTTAATGATAAGTATTTAAAAGTCACCAAGTTATACCCATGATCAAATGCTATAGTATAGCACTAGTACACAGAAATATTAAGATTATTCATTTTCTTCAATGAAAAGGAGAACTCTTGATTTATTAGAAAAATATAATGAAAAATATAATTATCTAGCAGTAAAAATAATGAATCATTCCTTTGGAAGATCATAGCCAAATAAACCACAGTTTGTGGCAAAATCATATCAATTGTTTTTTATATTGATCAGATAAACAGAATAATTAATATTATCCCTCTTCTTGTGATGTACTCCTCTCTTCTACAATTCATGATTAATGTTACATCCCATATGTAACTCAGTTTTGAGTAACATGGTTTAAAAAATATTTTACGTGTATCTTGCACACCAAATCATTTACTTCTGTTTTTGATATTATAATGTGCACATGAATTTATGATTCCATTCCACCAGTTGTTCAATCCCGCACGTCCCCTCCCCCCCACTTCCACCCCCGATAGTCCTAAAACTTAATTCAGCAGGAATAAGGAGTAAAACACTTACTGAAGGAATCTGGCAATGGCAAATGCAAAGGTGTTTTTGGTTTTGGTCCTCAAATATCTCTTATCTGAAATATATAATACTGGTGCGTTAACTTGTATTTTTACTAGACTACATAGTCGTTTACAGCTTAATAATTGGTAGGAAGTAAATTGTAGCCCTGGCTCTACCACTAAGGAATTCCAAGTAAGATGTGAACGTAACCGACTCCGCATCTCTATTTCCCAAACCTGACTGTGTTCCAGCATCATCTGGGAAGGCTTTTCAGAACATGGATTTTTAGGCCTCACCCTTGATGTACTGAATTGGAATCTTCAGAGTTGTGTCAGAGAGGGAGTAATTTTTCAAACTCTCTTTCTCATATCAAGGCAGACAATCGGCTGGCATTTAGAAACCAACATTTAGCCTGAAGCCAAACAGATTAAGTGAAGCTCCTTTATTAGACAAAGCTTTTCTTCTCTTAGCCTTGCAATAGTCAAACCCTTTTTTGCTTATATCCATGTCTGCCCTTGAGCCATAGTAGAACTTTGAAAATATCAGGAGCTGATGTATTTTATATGTGAAGAAGGGATACCAGTTGGCACTATGACCCAGCCTTAGCAGCTAGAGTCTGGACTTTGAGTCTTGTACATATTCGCTGGGAAGCTCATTGCAAGCCAGCTTTACTCTGCCAGTGTTGAGCTATATACTATATCTCTGATATCTTTTTTAAAGCTTTGCTTACTGAGGAAAGAGCTATACACTTCACTCTTATACTATATTCAGCGACAGTTTGCCTTTGTTAACATCTTCAAAAATTATTTAGATTTCCTTCCAAAATTTTCCATTGATTTTTCTCTGAATTTTTAGAATCAGAAAAAAAGTTTAAAAAATTAAATTGAAAAAATCTTATAGTAGCTGGAGACTTAATTCAGCAATCAAATTTTCCTTCTGAACTTTCAGATGTAAAAAAGCATTTTTTTCTTTTATTACAAACACATTTATTAGGCTTATGAAGGAATTTAATCCTTTTACAACAGCTTTAAAATTCACTGATATCCAAAAGGGCACCTACATACCGCTTGGCTCTATAACTGTGGCATATAATAGGTTCAGTCTACATTGTCTTTTAAAACTATGTAGGAAAATTTGAAAACTATAGGGAATCTCAAAGATAGGAGAGTTTAAGCCATACATTTCATATCTGAAGTCACTGAGGCCCAGAGGGGTTTGGTGTCTGCCCTAAGTCACACTTGTTAAAATCTAAATCTCTTCCTTGCCAGCCTAATGTTCCCAAGCCAACTTGCTCAGCTCTGATACAATAATGATTTTGTTTTTTAAAGTAACCTTATGTCATACCTTTAATGGCCTATTTTATCTTCTTTTTTACACTTCCAACTTTATATGATCTCATCTTTACATTCCCAAGGCCTGGGCACACAGTTGATCTAGACATTTGTAGATGCACTGAGATGGATAAACATGAAGGAACGTAGGAAATTGATGTGATTTCTCATCATACATCAAGCACATTACATACTATCCAACCCACAAGCCATGCCATCTTATGTAGTCTCGATGGAAAGAAAGAAGAAAACTCAGGATAAATGCCTTAACAGCTGTCAGTGTTAAGTAATCCCTTCAAGCTGCCAGGGCCTTCATTTGCCTTCAAGAGCTGTGACATATGGTCAAAAATAGCTTGAAGATTTATTGTGTCATGTCTTTTGGATGAGATTCAAAATATACTTTAAGAGAGATTCCATCCCTCATCATCCTTGAAAAGATCCTTCAGAACTTACAGAGCATATAGAAAGCAGACGGAGAATGATGAAGTTCAGATGCCTCAAAATGACAGACTCTAATCAGGATTGCCAACCTATCACAGAAAATTATGGCAAAGAAATGCAAGTTTTCTACTGACACTTCACTTTTAAACACTGACATCTCATTGACCTAAAGAAGCCACCGGTATAGATAAGACTTTTTATTTATTTTTCTCTACTGTAATATTACAGTAGGATTAGAAGGCAGTTTTTACAATTATATTTTCAAGAGGTGGACATTCTTTTCAATTTTAAGAATTTAACCTTAAAGATGAAAAAGCTAAGAAACTCAAGTTTGCCAATGGGTTCTGGCTTCTGTAAAGATTGTAAGGAAAAATATCTCTCTACTTAAATTCTATAACAATTGAAAACCTAAGGATGGAAAAGAAATACTGAATACATATAATGAAAGAGCACGAGAACAACTTGTATAAACATTACAGTAAAGAGATCACCTAACTTAGTTAACTCTCCTGGGTGCAAGCAGAAAATCATCAAGCCTACTGTGTATGTAAGAAGAAAAGATTCAAAGAATAAAATGCTACAAAGCAGACTTCGTTGGTCCCGGCAGTGTCTGGATTTCACCCATGACCTTCCCTTTCCTTTTCCCTGCCCTCTGCCCTGCTTCTGCTCTACTTTCCTGCTGTTTGCCTCCTAAGGTTTCAAAATATTGCTAAACACATTTCTAAAGCTTTCCTGACATATGATGCTTTGTGCATAAATAATTTCATTGAAGAATTAGGACAATATTTTCTTTTTGAAGTAGAATAAATTGTGCTTCAATTTCAGGTGCTTATGGAAAACACATTGTGCTTCAACCCAAATATTATGTTGCATAAATCACTCTGGCGACCACATTCTGGGGCAGCTTCCAGATTAGAAATTAAATTACATGCTGTATAATCTATTATTATTTTAGGCAAATCCCTGATTATCTCCTACTTGAAATGTCTTATTAGGTGGCCACATCATCAGACCCCTGTGCTGGTGCTTATTTCAGGAGGAGGAAGAATGTCTGTAGAGATCTGTTGTGTTTAATAGAAGTTTGCCGAAATGGCTACCACAATTCATCTAGTAGACCAGAAGACTAGATGGGCAGACGGAGATTCTATTAAATCTTGCAGGAGCTGGACATTTGTTCTAGATTCAGTTTGGGTGTACGTACTGTTCCTAGTGTGATCCAATTACCAGATCTGCTTAACGTTAAAGGGTTCTGGTGTAGTTCAGGTCACTGTGATTTGGTTTTTGACAATAGTCTTTTTTTTTTTTTTTTAAAGGTCAACTCTATTTATTTATGGCTGCATTGGGTCTTTGTTGCTGCATGCGGACTTTCTCTAGTTGCAGCGAGCGGGGGCTACTCTTCATTGCGGTGCACAGGCTTCTCATTGCGGTGGCTTCACTTGTTGCAGAGCACGGGCTCTAGGCGCGCGGGTTTCAGTAGTTGTGGCACGCGGGCTCAGTAGTTGTGGCTCTAGGGCTTAGTTGCTACAGGGCATGTGGGATCTTCCCGGACCAGCGCTCAAACCCATGTCTCCTGCATTGGCAGGTGGATTCTTAACCACTGCGCTACCAGGAAAGTCCCTTGACAGTAGTCTTTTATCAGCTTTTATTGTAGACATCTCATTAGTAATTTTTGGCATGCTGCTCCGTACCAATGTTAAACTTTGTCGATTGAAATAGAGACCATGTTAGGACCTGAATGACAACAACTCTAATTAACCTGAATCACGCTCTGGAACGCCTCTTGAAATAATGTTGCCTTGTAAGTAAACTGCTAGATTTTTTTTTTTTCCTTTTTCTCTAATAAACTGAGAGGCCATCATCCAAAGATGGTCTTCCATCAATCCTCAAACATCCTAGCTTTTTGTTTTTGTTTTCTAACTCAACGTTTCTACTTTTACCTCTCCTCTTTCCCTCATCTTTGTCTGGATAAATCTTCACATTTCTGCTTAAATGTCACCATCCCTGACCACCTTACATAAAATGGTTTACCTAGATAGTCTCTGCCTCAGTCTTCACTTTTTCTTTTTTTTAATTAATTAATTTATTTATTTTTGGCTGTGTTGGGTCTTTGTTGCTGTGCGCGGGCTTTCTCTAGTTGTGGCGAGCAGGGGCTACTCTGTTGCGGTGCACGGGCTTCTTATTGCAGTGGCTTCTCTTGTTGCAGAGCACGGGCTCTAGGCACACGGGCTGCAGTAGTTGTGGCTCACGGGCTCAGTAGTTGTGGCTCACGGGCTCTAGAGCACAGGCTAAGTAGTTGTGGTGCACAGGCTTAGTTGCTCTGCAGCATGTGGGATCTTCCTGGCCCAGGGCTTGAACCCATGTTCCCTGCATTGGCAGGTGGATTCTTAACCACTGTGCCACCAGGGAAGCCCCCTTAGTCTTTTCTTTCCATCACAAAGGTAATGCAATATAGCATTATGTTTTGAGTGTCTACTCACTTTTTAAACAGCTTTTCAGCTGGTATGTAAGGTATGTACAAGGGCAAAGACCGTGTGTACTAGTCTGTGAAGAGCTGTGTTTCTAGCACCTGACATCATCCCTGACATGTGGTAAGGGCTCAGATGATGTTTATGGAATGAGTTTCAATGAATGAGTGTAAGGATTAAGATCATCTATATTGCTTATGAATGAGTTTCAATGAATGAGTGTAAGAATTGAGATCATCTATATTGCTCATGTTAGAAGAGGTATTTTTAAAAAATGTACAGTTTGGTTTTTTTATTAGTTGTATTTGATGAGTGTGATTGTTTATTTAACAAGAATTTATTGAACATCTAACTGGGTTCTCCGGGGGATTATTAAAGATTTGGGTATAGTCCTTGTTTCCCTAAGAGTTCATAATCTAGTGGAGGATTGCGCATGTATACAGAAGAGTGAATGGAAGAATCGGAAGGACAAAATAACTAGTGGTTGATGGTAGGGAGTCCAACTCAAGCTTTAACTCCCAAGTGCTGGTAAAGTAATACTGTGGATCTGGCAACAGTAAGCTTGTTGTCTCATCAATTTTGTTTTCTTTTCATGTTAATTGAGCTCTAATTCTGGGCCGTCCTCTAAGTAAATGCAGGTCTGCTCTATGATATCATTCTCAAAATAAATGTTGGAGAGCGATTATCATCTGCATTTTACTGACGAAAAAAGTGAAGTCAAAGAGGTGAAATCATTTTCCCAAGGTTATACAGCTGGCAAGGTGTAGCATCAGGGTTCAAATCCATGTTTTCCAACTCCAAGTCTAGAATATTTTCTTTTTTTTATTTTTAATAAATTTATTATTTATTTATTTTTGGCTGTGTTGGGTCTTCGTTTCTGTGCAAGGGCTTTCTCTAGTTGCGGCGAGCGGGGGCCACTCTTCATCGTGGTGCACAGCCCTCTCACTATCGCGGCCTCTCTTGTTGCGGAGCACAGGCTCCAGACGCGCAGGCTCAGTAGTTGTGGCTCACGGGCCCAGTTACTCCGTGGCATGTGGGATCTTCCCAGACCAGGGCTCGAACCCGTGTCCCCTGCATTGGCAGGCAGATTCTCAGCCACTGTGCCACCAGGGAAGCCCTAGAATATTTTCTTATATGGTTGTTTACTCTTAATCAAAATGTCAGTAAACCCTTTTTTCTTTCTGCATAAGAATTTGTCCTTTGGTTAACTCTCTACCTTTGATCACCTGTTAACCTGTTAAGGGTAGTACACCAACTCAGTTACTATGCAATATTGCTTCTGCCATAACCCCGATGGGTAAATTGCATATATACTGGGAGGAATTATAAATAGCTTGTGAAGTTGCCATAATGTTGGCCTTCCCTGAGTATGGTGACTTAGAAATGGCATGTCCCATGATTGGTACCCTGGAAGCTATGCTTCTGTGTTGGATACAGTCGGTATGGATTCCCATTGTGTGTGAGACTTTTAACCAGGGTGACTCCCATGCCCACTGATAAGCATCGTCTCCTTGCAGCTGAGCAGCTGTGGGGCTTGCTGTAGAGGGTCTCCAAGAAGAATGCTGGAGGCTGCCCAGCTGGCAAGCTGTGATTCCTGCCTTGTAACCTGGTAAATGACTAATGGCAGGTGTGGCTCATAGTGAATCTTCTGAGACTGAATGTTTGGTTGAGCCCCCAGACTGTTAAAGAGGGGTGTAGCAAGTAAAACTGTTAAGTGTATTTCCACATACGTGACAACTATCCTTGACAATTAGTCTTGACTTTTAATGGTCATTGGCCTGTAATGAATGACTTTGGGCTATTGAATTTTAAGATATTGTTTGGATTAGTGCACCTGCTTTAATGAAGTTTATGCCTTAAAGTAAGAAATTTCATCTGTTTATCCCTATGCTCTAAATGAGACTTTGAATATTATTTTTCATGAAAAATAATTACAGATTCATTGAGGTAAAACATCCCCATAGAACCTGAAGGTTTAATTTGCTTATATATTTTATTGTAATAAAGAAGCAAAATGCAGTTCTGGTTTGGGGACTGAATTTTGAAAGGAATACATTTTTTTCTTTTGAAAGATTTAATTAGCTTTCCATAGTACTGGTATTTTTTTTTTAAATAGAGCATTGTTTGCATTCACAGGAGTCAGAAAAGACAGCCACGAGTGTGATGTTCAGTGTTACAGAAGAGCTTGCATAATACATAGGCCAACCAAAGAGCATCTTTAAGTTAAACCAACAGAAGTATTAATATCTAAAGTAAACTAACTGGGACAATTTCTAATTAACACAGTTGCACTATGCAAGGGTAGGGCGGTATGATTCGATTAAAGGATGAAAGTTTGGCTTGGTTGTTGTAAAGTGTGGAAGAAAACTGTTGTAACATTTAAGCATCTCAGTATTTCATTGCAAATGACACTAACTAGACCGTTTTTTTTCTTGCTTTCTCAGAGGGCAGAGTTCTTAGGCTTCTTTCTCCTTTTAAACCTTGTTACTTTCTGAGACTAATCCCAGGGTAATTAGGATTATTTTAAAAGTTACCTAAGGGGGCTTCCCTGGTAGTGCAGTGGTTGAGAGTCCGGCTGCCGGTGCGGGGGACGTGGGTTCGTGCCCTGGTCCGGGAAGATCCCACATGCCGTATAGAGGCTGGGCCTGTGAGCCATGGCCGCTGGGCCTGCGCGTCCGGGGCCTGTGCTCTGCAGCAGGAGAGGCCACAGCAGTGAGAGGCCCACATACTGCAAAGAAAAAAAAGAAAAAAAAAAAAAAGTTACCTAAGAAAATATAAAAATGGCTAGATTGGGCACTATGCAGTTTTACCTCGGACCTTACTAAAAAATATAGTGTAACTGGAACTTTTGTATTCATTTTATTCCTTTCTTTGTTTTGTTTTGTCTTATTTTTTAAATTATGTAGTTAAAGAAATTGATTTTTTTCTTTTTTTGGTGTACAGGTCTGTGAATTTTAAGATGTATAGATTTGGTTAATCACTAATACATTTAGGACATAGAACTAGAAAAGTTTTTTGTTGGATATGCGACTCTAGAAAAAATTTGCTTGTCTGTACCTGGTCCTTTGATTCTTTAGAGAGTGTCTTTAAAAAACAAAAGCATTTCTACTTTTATGAAGCCCAATTTATCCAATTTTTTTCACTTGCAGATCATGAGTTTGATGTCATATCTTTGCCTAACCCCAAATCACAAAGATTTTCTCCTATGTGTTCTAGAATTTTTATAGTTTTGCATTTTATTTAGATCTATGGTCCATTTTAAGGTGTGAGGTTTATGTCAGTGTTTTTCTGTTTGTTTATGGCGTGTGGATGTTCACCTGTTCTTATACCATTTCCTGAAAAGGCCACCCTTTCTCTTTTTAATTGCTTAAGTATCTTTGTAAAAAATCCAGTGGCCATCATGGGGTGAGTTTATTTCTGCATTCACTGTTCTGTTGTCAATGTGTGCATCCTCCTACCGATTCACACAGTTTTGATTGCTGTGGTTTTATAGTAAGTTTTAAGAATGGGTAATGTAATTCCTCCAACTGTGTTGTTCCTTTTTTTCTGAGATATTTTACTAATTCTAGGCTCTTTGACTTTCCATATAAATTTTATTTTATTTTTTTAAAATATTTATTATTATTATTATTTTTTCGGATGAACCGAGCAGCATGTGGGATCTTAGTTCCCTGATCAGGGATCCAACCTGTGCCCCCTACAGTGGGAGCAAGGACTCTTAACCATTGGACCACCAGGGAAGTCCCTCCCTATAAATTTTAGAATCGATTCTCTGTATCTACCAAAGAAAAGAGTCCTTCAGAGGTTTAATTGTAATTGTATTAAATCTATTGGTAATTCAGAGAGAATTGACATCTTTATTACATAAGTCTTCTAATTGGTTTATGTGGTATATCTCTCCATTTATTTGGTCTTCTTTGATCTCTTTCATCAATCTTTTTTAGTTTTCAGCAGAATTTGTACATATTTTATTATTTTCTACCTAAATATTTTAGTTTTTGGAGGTATTGTAAATGATACTCTTGAAAAAAATTAGATTTTGAATTGTACATTTCCAGGATATAAAAATACAATGAATTTTGTGTGTCGATCTTGTACGCTGTGGCCTTGCTAAACACAATTGTTAATTCTAAGAAGTTTTTTTGTGTGTGTGTATTTCTTGGGGTTTCTATATAGATAATTATACAGCAAATAGGGACAAACTTATTTCTTCCTTTTCAATCTGTATGCCTCATTTATTTTTCTTATGTACTGGCTAAGGTTATTTAGGACAGGGTTCTGTCTTTTTTCCGTAAAGATGGTAGACGTAAGATTTTTGTAGATGCCATTTATTAGGTTAAGGAAGTTCTCTCCTACTTCTAGTTTGCTGAGAGAATTTTTGGACAAAAATTTTCTATAAAATTGGTGTTATTTCTTCTTTAAGTGTTTGGTAGAATTTTCCAGTGAAACAATCTGGACCTGGAGATTTCTTTTCAAAAAAATTTTTCCCAAGGTCAATTTCTTTAACAGTTACAGGGTCATAAATGTTATTTATTTCATTTTCAGTCAGTTTTTTTTTTATATAGCCTGTATATTTTGAGGATTTAATCCATTTTATCTAAATTATTGGAATTATATGCACAGAGTTGTTTATATATTGCCTCATTTCCTATTTAATGCCTCTAAGATCTGTGGTAATATTTTCTTTTTCATTCCTGATATTGGTAATTTGTGTCTTCTGTCTTCTGTCTTTCCGAAGATTTATCAATTTTATTGATCTTTTAAAATCAGGTTTTTGTTTTATTGACCTTCTGTTTGTTTTACTTTTTTCCATTCCATTGATTTCTGGTTTTATCTTTCTTATATTCTTCTCTCTTCTTGCTTTGTGTTTATTTCCTATTTTATTTTTTTCTGGTTACTTAAGGTGAAAATTTGGGGACTTTTCTTCTCTCTAATTAAAGCATTTATTTCCTCCTATACTTTATTTATTTATTTATTTATTTTTGGCTGCGTTGGGTCTTTGTTGCTGTGCGCAGGCTTTCTCTAGTTCTGGTGAGCAGGGGCTACTCTTCGTTGCGTTGTGCGCGGGCTTCTCATTGCGGTGGCTTCTCTTGTTGTGGAGCACTGGGCTCTAGGCACGTGGGCTTCAGTAGTTGTGGCACGTGGGCTCAGTCGTTGTGGCGCACGGGCTTAGTTGCTTCTTGGCATGTGGGAGCTTCCCGGACGAGGGATCGAACACATGTCCCCTGCATTGGCAGGCATATTCTTAACCACTGCGCCACCAGGGAAGTCCCTCCTTCTATACTTTAGATACATTTCACAACTTTGACATATTGTATTTTCATCTTCATTTAGTTTAAAATATTTTAAATTTCCCTTGAGATATTTCTCTTTGACCCATAGATTATTTAGAAGTTTATTGTTAACTTCCAAGCGTTTGAGGGGAATTTTCTCTTAATTTTCTGTTAATGATTTCTAGTTTAATTCAATTATGGTCTGATAACATACTATATATGATTTTAATTATTTTAGTTTTCTCATTATTTGATTTATAACCCAGGATATGGTCTATCCTGGGGAATGTTTGAAGTGCATTCGAGTAGAATATATATTCCTTTGTTGTTGGGTTGAGTAACCTATAAATGTCAGTTAGAATCAGCTGATAGATGACGATTTTCAGTTCTTCTCAATCCTTGCTGACTTTCTATAGGTTCTACCTATTACTGAAAGAAGAGTGTTGAACTCTTCAGCTATCTTTGTAGATTTGTCTACTTCTCTTTTCAGTATTGTTGTCTTTGGCCTTTTGTATTTAGCTCTGTTTTTTGGTGCGTACTCAGGGTGGTTATGAGTTCTTGCTGACTTGACCCTTTATCATTATAGAATTGTGTCTCTTTAATATTTTTCCTGTGCAGTTGGGATTTTTGCTGTTCTTTATGTTCTGAGTAATTTTGGATTCTATCCTGGACATTTTGAATATTACACGAAGCCCTGGATCTTGTTTAAATTCTATAGAAACTACGATGTTTCTTTTTTATGGTAAGTTAAGCTGGTTTAGGTTTAGGACATGGTTTGAACCCACTTTCTGTGGGTTGTAGTAGTTCCAATGTCAGTTCCATTTTAAAGTCTTTTCAGTGTTACTTGCATCTGTCCCGTGTGTTCACCACCCATTGGCCAGCTTGAGAATTGTGTGGTGGTCTGTCTGTTAATTCAGTTCTCTAAGTTTTGGGCATGCTGAATAGGATCAAATCTACACATGCACAGTTGGAGGTGAGCTCAGGTGTTCATAAAAGAACTTTATGAGGTCACTTTCCCACGCTTCGCACTTTCCATTTTTACCCCAGAAATTTCCTGTTGACTGACACTGCTCTCTCCTCCAACCAGATTGCTGAGCCTGTAGTAACCTCCCTCTGCCATGTACTCCTGCACCTGGATCAGCATTAGGGCCCAGCTTTGAGGGGGAAGAGAAAAACAAACAGAGGTTGGTCCTACCCTTTTGTAAAGCTAGTTGCATCAAATGAAGTGGACAGTTCCTCTCCCTCAGAGTTTTGGCTCCTGTAAGGTCCCATTGCTGCTGGCTGTGGCTGCCATGACAGGTCACTGTGGGCTGAGGCACAGAGTGGAGAATGGGGGGAGATGGAATATTTCTGTACTCTGTCCATTCACAGTATCCTTTTCAGATCTGGGGGCCAAACTTGAGGGCTTCTCCTGGAGTTGTCTCTATCTGCGCCCAGTGCCCACTGCCAGTGTGTGGAATTCAGCCCAGGGTATCCCAGAAGGAAAAGAAATGGCAAACTCACCATTGGGTTGGTGGTATTTCGAATCTTGGTCTCCTCCACTCTGCCTGATACTGTTTACTTTTCAGAGTCCTTGGAGAACTGTTCCTTGCATTCTGTCCAGTTGCATTCAATGAGAGATATGGTGATAGCTGTTTACTACCATCTTACCCTGGTCTGGAATTTTTTACTCCATTCTTTAAACAATCTTCCATCATCAAGATGCTATTGCTTGGTCAGTGTGATTTAAATTAGTATATAGCAAAGACTATGGTGATTGAGACATGTCAGAATGCAAAAACATAAACATCTTTACTTGATAAATCTAGTGTTGGAAAATTGATGTGACAACTGTTTGCATTTCTTGTAGACTACCCCAAATTATTAATATTAATTTAGAGTATTTTTTCTTTTAGACTATAGAGTAAAACTCTGACTTTTCTGCTGAATGAAGCTGTATAGACAGTACCTTAATTACGTTTCATACGCTTTTCAGTACTCTACCCATGAGTCAGTATGATTCAATGGGAAATAAGAAAACCTCCTGTCTGTGAAACCCCGGGAAAGGTGATGAGTTTTGAGTTGGATGCACAGTCAGATGTTTTGCTTTCAAACCAAATAGGCCAAGAGAGGCAACGATCTATATGATTTTTACAAGGGCAAGTAATCTGTTGAACTATTTCTTTCACCATGTTCAACAGAGTACTTAGGAAGAAAGAGATTAATTCATTTTTAATGCTAGGAAAATACAGTCATTAAAAAGCAGATAATATAAAATGCCAGAAATGCTTTTAACATTACAAGAAGTGCACTTCTTTCTTAAATAGCTTGCCACTTTTTGAGATCTAGATATGCTGAGATATTAAATATTAAAATAGTGGCTGCTTTTTAAAATGCAGTGTTTTTTATCAGGACAAAAAACAGTTTGAACAAGCATTTCTATTGTATAATTCATGATGTTGCTAATAAGATAGTCTGGAAAAATTATTTGTTATGTTTTTGAGAATGACTAGATTTTTTTCTTTCTTTTTTTTTTTTTAACAAGGGAACATTCCCTTGTTCACATCCTCTTAAATATATATGAATACTGTTAAACTATATGGGTTAGTCACCTGGCAGATTTTGTCAGATTAATGGGTTTCTCCATGTTTTACTGCAAAATCCAACCAAACCGGAATATTGATGTGAATTTTGCCACCATGAACATTATCATAACTCAGCAATACATTCTGAATCATTGATGTAAAAGGAAAATAAATGTTGAAAGGATGTCCCTCGAAACACTTAAACTCTCTGATTTTCTGGAATAGAAATGAATATGATTTGTTTTTCCTTTTTTGTGTGTGAACAACTAAATAATATAGGTGTTGGTCTTAAAAAGAATGCTCCTCTCTTTGATTTCTCTCCATGTGCATTCATCCATTGGCATGTTAATACCATACAGTAAACAACAAGGGATGGACAGTTGACCAAACTCTTTAACTATCCAGCGCTTTAGTGTTCTGTGTGCTGCATGAGTTCAAAGAGAGACCCAGTTCACATAAAAGTCATCCATAGGTTTTAGCTGCAGCATACTTGAGTTATCATGGTGGATAAAGTTCTTAATACGTAAGTGTTGATTACTCTAAGTGTTTTTCCAAACTCTCTGCATCTCTATCACTGTATAGCTTTAGCATGTGAAAAATAGAAATAATTTTTTAAGGCATGTTGATTATTGCCTATCTTTATCATATTGTGCCCTTAAAACTAGTTTTCCAATATTAAACAACTTCTGTGTTTAAAAAAAAATAGCAAATCTTTGTTTTTGTTCACTTATATTGTATAAATATAATATTGGGTTATATTAACATAAAAAATAAAAAGATTAAAAATACAGTATATCAAAATATGAACATGTGATTATGAAACACAGTTATTTTCCTGAAGCCTGTCCTATTAACGTAGGAAAAACTTAAATTTAAAGATCTTCACGTTCACGTAATTATACAATCCACTTGGGCTTCTAAATGAACTGAAATCAATGCTCATTATTGTAGTGTGTCTATGAGAACCACATCTAGATATTCTGAGCAAGGTTTTGATGAATAACATCTCACTTCTTCCTCTGACTAGCTATAAATATTGTTGTGTAATGTGTGACCCATTCCTGAATGGTTTCATATTTAACATTACTTATATTTTAAAAAACTTCTTATTTTAGAAAAACAAAAATGGTATTTCAGAGCATCCCAGATTTTAAAATATTAGTTTAATTTTCCTTGAGATAAAACCCCAAAGTTTTTATAAACTCACAGAATTAGACAGTTTTGATTAATTCAAAGTTCTAATTACTTTAATTCTTAAAGCCTATTAACTAGTTTTTCCATGAATGGGAGAAATAAAGATCCCTCTTCCCTTTGTGGGTGTTTAGTGCCGCATTCACAAGCTAGGCCATTGCTCTGAAATTTTTATTTCGCAACTACTCTCTGGTTTTGGCTGCTAATGACATATTTTTATGATGTTTAAACAAGTTTTCATGCTTCCAAAGAAAACTAAAGAGAATGACTGGGTTAGTAAGTTCCTGAAGCTTATTAGAGAAGCGTCAAAACCCGGTTAGCCATCATAAGCAAACAGTGCACAAGGAAATTCTTTGTTTATTAAAAAAAAAAAAAAGAAGGATGTAATCAGAGGAGCATTTGGAAATGAGCATATAATTTATAGGCGTGAAAGTCTGTACCCTCCTAAGGACAATTCTCATGTGTTGAGGTGGGAATAGAAATACAAGTAAAACCTGACTTATGTTCTGCATAAAATTCTTTTTTTCCAAGGGTGCTGAGATTTTGAGAGTTCCTGTAATTACTTCATCCTTAACTATTCGTTTCTTATGCAGAGAGCAAGTACGGCATTAGCAGCAGGTGTTCTTTTTAATATGAGAAAAAATGTATGAAGCCCTTTAATCTTAACATGCTACTGAATATGAGAGCTTGTTTAGAATTATTAATATATAAGATATGTAATGGCACTTGGATGGTCTATTTCTGCATATGTACATTATTTTCTTACTACAACTTTCAAAATGGAGACTTTTAGAAGAGCTAGAGCTCATTTATTTAACATTTTGGGGGACACTTATTATATGCTGGCCATTGGAAATGATTAAGCCTGGCCAAGAAATGATTTCACTTCTTAGAAAATATAGCTTAGCAGTCACAGACCCATACTTTAAATATGTTTGATGCTGAGACTGAGTTTTAATCTATGATTTCTGGCACTGTTCTAGTCTCCAGTGATAAAAGTCAATAAGACATGACCCAGGCCCTGAAGGCATTTATGCTTTAGTTCTCCTCTTTAGTTGCGATATGGAGCTTGACATGCAAAATATGCTGCAGAAGAACATTTTACATGGATGATTCCCTGAGATCCCCATTTACACATCATTCTGAGACAGAATAGGGTGAATCGTTTTGTCAGGATTGCATTGACAATGGATATAGGTTACTGAACACATCCTAAAACGATTATGATTGAATAAGTAAATTCTGTAGGTGAGGCCCAGTTAATTCAAAATAACCCTCCTCCCATGAAGTGTTTATCTGGATCTTCTGGATCCACAGGACATGAAGGAGAATTTCAGAATGGGATCACCTAGTATTGGCCCCGAGAGACATGGTGGTGGAGTGGGTGGAGATTGTAAGGAAGATGCTGCTAGAGAAATACAGGAAAGTATGTTACGTCGATGTGTCATGGCCATTCAGAGCATCATGTGCCTACGTGGAGTGCATGTGAAATACGTGGAGGAACACTTTCCAAAACTTGTCAAAACTGAACACTGCAACCTGTTCTACTTTTACTTTAAAGGACAAATAACACCATCAGAAGTGATCTTGGAAATTCCTTGCAAGACTACTAAATCCTAGGCATGTTGGACCTTTTGAGAGAGAGGGGAATATAAAAGTGTTGTATAGCTGGCTACAAGCTGGCTACGTAGATAAAATCAGAAAGGGAAATTTGTCCTTGCAGGACTAGAGCTTAAGCTATTTGAATGAGGGAACCATAAAGAATTATTTGCCTGGAGACTGGTTGAACCAGATAACATCTAGAGTTTGAAGGATAGACCTTGCAACCAGAATAAAGCTATATTTGGTTTAAAAGGAGAATACCTACTTGGAAGAAGAGTGGGATAGTATTATATGTCAAGAATCTATCATAAATTTAAAAAATGTGACTTTGGCAGCCCATACGTAGTTCCAAAGAAGGATCCAAGAACCAGGATCCAAAAATCATCTGTCAAACCTGATTGGTGAGCTAAGTTTGTCAATTTTAGCAGGAAGAAGTGCAGAGTTCTGAGCTTGGAAGGAAACACACAAACACAAAACAGGGCTAAGCAACATCAGACATGATAAACCTATCTAAATATTTACAGGGAAAGCATAAAAGCAGGATCATGTGTGACTGTAGAAGACACAAGTAGGATCTGAAAGATTAAAAGTCCATGGGAGAAGAACTTTCTAACAATTAGAGCAGTTCAAAGTGGGACTTAGAATCTCATGAGGCAATGCATTCCCCGTTGTTGGAGTTTAAACCATTGCTTCACTGGCAGGTTGTAGAGGGATGATTAGTGCTAAAAAGTAGAGGATTTAATTTAGTAAATATTTATCGATCATCTACTTTGTGCTCTTGAGCTAGATTACCTTTAGGATCCTTTGCCATCAGCAGTTCTATGATTTGGGGATCATTATAAAAGAGGGTTCAGGTGGGAGACTGAAAATTGAGTGATCAATTATCATATAGTGTTATTCTGGATGAAAACAATGATTCATTTCCCATGGAGACTGAGAGAGAGAGAGAGACAGCCTGGGCCAATTTTCTCTGGTTTAATTCATTCTGGAAACAGAAATAATATGAGATGTGCATATAAAGCAGGGAATCTGTGAAGTCATTACTAGGAAATGAAATTTGCAACAAAGGCAAGATAAGAGTTGCATTTTAGAAATATTGATAAGTGAATGTCAAATTATACACTTCTTATGAGACAGTTTGGTTACTTTGGCAACATAGACATTATTCCTCAGTTCTGATAAGCGATATTTCTTTCGTCCCCACCTGTGGCTTTTGTCACTGTGTCTCCAAGGGACATTAATGCTTAGAATGAAAACTAATTAACATTTTAAACTGTAATATATACACATTGATTTAGAGGGCATTTGTTTCCTTAATATTACTCTCAGTGCAACATGGAAAGACATCATGGTGATTTCCTTACATACACTTCCAGGGTATAGTTTTGAAATATTCACTTAAATATAATGATCCTTTTTATCTTGGTTATCTTTTCTGTTCTCAGTGGCTAACATTACTTAAATGTGAGCTGAACACTATAAAGTAGGGTTTTGCAGCACAAATATTTCTTTTGCTGTCAAGCTATATTATACTGGTGAATTTTAAAAAATAGGTATTGGACAAGAGCATGTGATTTTAAAAAATAACAGCTTTGTTGGGATATCATTCACACACCATAAAGCCAACCATTTGAAAGTATACAGTTCTGTGTTTTTTAGTGTATTCACAAAGTTGGCCATTGATCACCACTACGTATTTCTAGAACATTTTCACCACCCTCAAAAGAAACCCCACTCCTGGGCATATATCAGGAGAAAACCATAATTTGAAAAGATACATGCACCCCGGTGTTCACTGCAGCACTATTTACAATAGCCCGGACATGGAAGCAGCCTAAATGTCCATCAATGGTTAAAGATGATGTGGTCCATACAATGGAATATTACTCAACTGTAAAAAATGAATGAAATAATGCCATTTGCAGCAACATGGATGGACCTAGAAGTTGTCATACTAAGCGAAGTAATTCAGACAGAGAAAGACAAATATCAGATGATATCGCTTATATGTGGAATATAAAAAAAAGGGTACAAATGAACTTATCTACAAAACAGAAATAGAGTTACAGATGTAGAAAACAAACTTATGGTTACCAGGGGTAAAGGCGGGGAGGGATAAATTGGAAGACTGGGATTGACTTATACACACTACTATATATAAAATATGTAACTGATAAGGACCTACTGTATAGCACAGGGAACTCTACTTAATACTCTGTAATGGCCTATATGGGAAAAGAATCTAAAAAAGAGTGGATATATGTATATGTATAACTGATTCACTTTGCTGTTTACCTGACACTAACACAACACTGTAAATCAACTTTACTCCAATAAAAATTTTAAAAAAAAGAAACCCCATACCCATTGGCAGTCACTCCCATTGCCCTCTCCCCCCAACACCTGTCAACCACTAGTCTGTTTTCTGTCCCTATGGATTTGTATATTTATCTAAATTCATTTCATCTAAATGCTCTTTTTCTTTCACTTAGCATAATGTGTTCAAAGTTCATCCATGCTGTAGCACATATCTGAATTTCATTCCTTTTTATTGCTGAATAATATTCCATTGCACGGCTACTTCCTTTGCTTCTCTGTTCATCAGCTGATAGACATTTGGGTTGTCTCCACTCTCTGCCTATTATGAATAATGCTGGCATAAATACTCCTTTACAAGTTTTTGTGTGAAATATATGTTTAGGAGTCCAACTGTTGGGTCATATGGGAACTCTATGTTTAACCACTTGAAAAACTGCCAAATTGTGATCCAAAGTAATTGTGCCATTTTATGTTTCCATCAGCGATGTATAAGTGTTCCAATTTTCCGCATCTTTGACAGCACTTGTTATTTTTTGTCCTTTTGAATTTAACCATCCTAGTAGTTATAAAGTGGTACCTAATTGTGGTTTTGACTTGCATTTCCCTGTTGGTTAATGTTGTTGAGTATCTTTTCATGTGCGTACTGGTCATTTGCGTATCTTCTTTGGGGAAATACGTATTCACATCCTTTACCCATGTTTTTAATTAGGGAATTTGCTTTTATATTTTTGAAGTGTGAGAATTCTTTATATATTCTGAATACAAGCCACTTAAGAGAAATATGGTTTGCACGTTTTTTCCCATTCGGTCAGTTGTTTGCTTTCTGGATGATGTTCTTTGATGTACAAAAATTTTTAATGTTGATGGAGTCTTTGATTTATCCATTTTTTGGTCATGTGTGTTTTTGGAGTTATATCTAATCAATTATTGCCTAACCTAGGATCATGAATATTTACTCTTGTTTTCTTCAAAAAATTTTATGGTTTTGGCTCTTACCTTTAGGTAAGAGCTCTTATAGCTCTTATAGCTATATGATTTGAGATAAATTTATATGATTTGAGATATATGATTTGAGATAAATTTTACATATTGTGTGAGGCAGGAGTCCAGCCTCATTCTTCTGTATCTGGATATCCAGTTGTGCCAGCACAATTTGTTGAAAAGCCTGCCTTTTCCCCTTTGAATGGCCTTGGCACTCTTGTCAAAAATCAATTGGTCATAAATATAAGGACTTATATATGGATTCTCAATTCAATTCCATCTTTCTCTATTTCTATCCTTATGCCAGTACCACGTTTTCTTGATTACTGTAGTTTTGTAATAAGACTTGAAATTGCGAAATGTGAGTCCTCAACTTTGTTCTTTTTCAAGGTCATTTCAGCTATTTGCGTTCTCTTACGTTTCCATATGAATTTTAGAATCAGCTTGTCCATTCTAAAGGCAGCTGGGATTTTGACACCTATTGGATTGAATTCATAGATTAATTTGGGGAGCATGGCCATCTTAACAATATTAAGTCTTATCATCCATGATCATGAAATATCTTCCATTTATTTAGGTTTTCTTTCATTTCTTTCAGTGGCGTTTTGTAATTTTCTATGTAGAAGTCTTACACTTCTTTTGTTACATTTATCCCTAAGTATTTTATTCCTTTAAATGCTGTTGTAAAAGGAATTGTTTTCTTAATTTCATTTTCAAATTGTTCATCACTTGTTTAGAAATGCAAGTGCTTTTTGTACGTTTTGTATGCAAGTGCAACCTTGCTGAACTCGTTTATTAGTTCTAGTTTTTTAATGGATTCCTTAGGGTTTTCACTATATAGGATCATACATCTGCAAATAGAGTTATCGTTATTTCTTCCTTTCCAATCTAGATGCCTTTTATTTCTTTCCCTTGCTTGATTGCCTCCGTGAGTGTGTGATTTAAAAAAATTTAATTCACTAAAGGTAAGATGCCAGCTAATGGGTCATATTCTCCTACATTCTACTACAATTAATTTGAAAATCTATTCATGGAAGATCCTAGCAGATAACACAATGCACCTTATAGGAATCAAATCAAAAGTAATCTCTATTTTCAGGACATAAATTTAATACATTTAATAAAATTTTAAAATTTATATATATATTAGTTTCCCTGATTCATAAGCCTAAATTAATGGCTGAGAAATCACTTGCTCAGAAATAGAAAACAAAATCATCATACAAAAAAAACCCCAAAACCAAAACAAAATGATTTTACATTAGAAGGAAAAGAGAGGCCCAGGAAAATATTTGAGAAACTTGCATATGTTTCTAAAATCTCAATTCCCCGACTGTGTTTGTGGAATACAGATCTTCCTTGACTTAACATGGGGTTATGTCCCAATAAACGCATAGTAAATTGAAAACATCTTAAGTCAAAAATGCATTTAATACATCTAACCTACCAAGCGTCATAGCTTAGTTTAGCCTACCTTAAACATCTCAGAACACTTACATTAGCCTAAAGTTGGGCAAAATCACCTAACACAAAGCCTATTTTATAATTAACTTTTGAATATCTCATGTAATTGACTAAATACTGTACTGGCAGTGAAAAACTGAATGGTTGTCTGGGTACAGAGCGGTTGTAAGTGTATTGGTTGTTTATCTCCATGATGGTGTGGTTGGCGGGGAGCTGTGGTTCTTTACTGCTACCCGGCATCACAAGACAGTATAGCACCCCATATAACTAGCCCAGGAAAAGATCAAAATTCAAAATTCAAAGTATAGATTTTACTGAACGTGTATTGCTTTCACACCATCGTAAAGTCGAAAAAGTTTAAGTTGAACCATCGTAAGTCAGGGAG
Organism: Orcinus orca; assembly: GCF_937001465.1. Classification (NCBI taxonomy): domain Eukaryota; kingdom Metazoa; phylum Chordata; class Mammalia; order Artiodactyla; family Delphinidae; genus Orcinus; species Orcinus orca. The sequence goes on along the minus strand of NC_064576.1, from coordinate 16,082,663 downwards.
CGTCTGTACTGATAATAGGTTCTGCATGAAGAAATAGTTTTCTAACTAGTGAAATTCGAAAAACTCTGGATTCAGTAAAGTAAGACAGGCTTCCTTTCTGGGCATCTCAAAGCCTGTAATGTCCTAATACGCATGTCTAAAACAGGAAATATAATATGCCACGTCTCCTAAACTTTTTAACTGACTGCTGTTTTCAAAGATCTGTTAGCTTCCTAGTACTGGAAATCATCTCCAAGTCAAATGCACCCAGATGTGATTTTAGGTGTGGCACTAACTAGTTGTATGATCTTACCCAGGTTACTTAAACTTGCTGAGCTATGTCTTCTGTGAAATGGACGTAATCTACATACTTACCACGAGGTTGGTATTTGGCAGTTTGCACACTTCCAGCCTTACTCCTTGTTTATGACCAGTGGCCATGGTAATTGGTGTTAAATATCTTGACTGTCAACACCACCTAACCTCGAAGTGCTGTTAGGAGGATTAAAAGAGGTGATTATGCAAGACAGTTAGCATAAGGCCTGCTAGTAATGTTTGGTTATTATAAATTTATTAATATTCTTGTGTTGTCCTCCGAAGACACACATTTAAGAAGCCCTTTACTAATTTAAAGGGGAAGGGCAGTAGAGAGGATGAATGAGAAAGGGAATGATTAAAAACTGAAGGTGTCAGTTGCAGGGCACCCCAAATTAAGTGTGGAAGGGTTTTTGAGACTAAAAAACAGTAGAGACAGGTAACATGGGTGTACAACCAATTTTGGAGGGCAGAGGGCATATAGAAGAGCGAGGAAGTTGAGGGAAAACAAAATTCTCGATTTAAGACAGTTTACAGTGATCCCTCACCTTCCCTGTTCAAACCCTTTTTGTTTCTTTTCTTTTACCACATCATTTGTATTTGGACACAGTGCTGTTATCAGAAGAGAAGTAGGATAGGCATTTAAAAATCAGATACTTTTCTTTCTCTGTTTTCTAGAAACAGACAGTAAGATGTGAAATCATTGTCCTAGGGGAAACAACAGCAGTCACTTAAGAAGCTTATCAAAACCAAATTTAAATTTAAATGTTGAACGTGTTTCATTTATTGAAGATTTTAGAGACAAAGATCTATAATCTGTCTTCTCCACCATATCATATTGCTAAGGCTTTTTCAAAGTAAAAAATATGTATACGTAAATACTATTTTTTCTGTGTCCATGGTTTGAAGTTGGTCCGCTAGTATTCTCTTTTAACAAGCTTTAACTAGTGTTAATCAAAGGCTTTAAAGGCTGGGTTTTACATTCAACACTGCTTTATAGAGAGAGGCAACCTATTACAGGGGGAGAGTGTACAGACTTTGGAGACAGACTGTCTGGCTCTGCCACTCTGTGACCTTGAGCAACTTACTTAAACTCTCTGTGCCTCAGCTTCTTCATCTGTAAAAATTGGTGATGATTTAGAACCTACTCTCTGTACTTATGAAGATTTAATAAGGTAATAGTTTAAAATTAGTGTGCCTAGCACTGAGGACTTATTATATAAGCAGTATGTGTTAAATATAATAAATAAAAGATGGGGTCTGTTACGAAGAAAAATTTAGAATTAACCATTTTTTCCTTTTTGATCCGAACGTTGCTAAGCAATTTGCAAATTATTAACACCAACCCAAACTGAATTTCTGTTCAGTGTGCTTTTGGCGTGTTAATCCAAGAGGCTCTAAAGGCTTATGAAAGGATGACACTGATGCCATCATGCTGTTCAGACATGACTCTCTGTGGTTGATTCTGTCTGTGTCTCTTTTATGAGTAAAAGATTAAAACAACAAAAATCTAGATTTTTCTCATGTTGGTTGAAAGGGTAATATTTCACTTTTCACATTGGATCAGATAGTAGCCTAGAGCATCTACATTCATATTGTGTTCTGATTGCTCCTGTGCCAGCTACAGTAACACCATTTTCTTTATCATTATGTGATGAGACTTGTCACCCCGCTTTATGAACAGCAAATTCTTAGCTCAGGGAGCAGCCAGGGGCAGGTCATAAAATAAAGGATTATGGAGCAAAGATATTACTGAACTAGAAGCATCAGCACTTCTTACTGTATTTAACTCAAAGACGATGAGGTCTGCCTGGGGAGCTAATACTACTTAACTGCGTTTGGGCGAAAAGCCAGAAGCAAATTGTATTTCAGAGAGAGAAGGTCTGGTTAACAGAGATGTATGGCCACTTAACACAGAGAATAAAAGACTAAAATGAAACTTTTATGTTAAGGAACATAATGTTGACATAGTTAGAGGCTGAAGGGCAATTGATAACATATCAGGTCCTTAAATTATTCAAGTGAAAATTGTTGGGGAACAGAGCCTGCATCTTTGACTGTGGAATAAGTCTCATATGCACTTAATTTGTGCTTGGCGTCTTCTGAGCCAGAGAACCAGTAACGATGATCGTGACAAATGGGTGAACCAAAGGTCATTGCAGAAATCTCCTAGTGTCCCAGAGCCAGGATGATCTATAGGGAATGTTGGATGTAGTTCAATTCCAAGTCTGCCCCAAAAAAGTGTGTTGGAGGCTGATGGGCAGGCTAACGCACTGTTCTTAGTTATGTTGGGATAGACTGTGCTAGGAAGACGGGTGTCATCTCTTTCTATACCACTGTTGCTTCCTTGGGTTGCTGAAAAGCTGAGGCCAGTTGCCCCCGCTGGCCATGGCTTTAGGATAGCTCTAAGCCGTGAAGTCCTACTGCTGGCTGCCATGTTTCACTAAATTTGGCAATTTGTCCTACTTCTGCTCTGTGCGAGTTTCTGAAGCTACTATTCAGCCTGTGCAGTTGCTGATCAAACGATGTCCAGCTCTGGGCTTGGTGTGACTTGCTTAGCTTCCGCTTCTTTCCTGCTAGTCACTCGGGCTGCTTTGTTTCTCCACTAGAGCTCTCAGGGCACTCTTAAATAACATAGTCTTGCTGCCCTTTGAATTGAGGGTGTACCACTTTTGACTTCTTAAATATACCTACAAACACTTGAGGATGCATTTTTAAGTGTCTCATTTCCCCTTCCTCTTGGAGAAATGTACATGCCACATTCTTCTTGGCCTTGATCTGTTCATTGCTTTGAATTCCGTTGCCATTAAGAGCCTGCACCTCAAAAACCTGATCACAGCCTTTTTTTTCCCCCTCAAAATGATTTTTTTTTAAACTGGATTATTCCTCAGTATCCTAAAAACAGTATTAGAATTTAGGGCAGGGCTTCCCTGGTGGCGCAGTGGTTGAGAGTTCGCCTGCCGATTCAGGGGACGCGGGTTCATGCCCCGGTCCGTGAGGATCCCACGTGCCGCGGAGCGGCTGGGCCCGTGAGCCATGGCCGCTGAGCCTGCGCGTCCGGACAACAGTGAGAGGCCTGCATTCCGCAAAAACAACAACAACAACAAAAAAAAAAGAATTTAGGGCAGATGATTTAAATATCTATGTAGAAAGACCTGTGTTCCATTTTGTTTTTTATTCATTCGTGTATTTATTCATTCAGCAGTTGTTTTATGGATCCTGGAAATGTATTTAGAATAGGGAGACAAAAGTTAACATGATGCTGTCCACAATCCTTAAGCTTTTTAGTCTCTCTCTCTCTCTCTTTCTCTCTCTCTCTCTCATTTCAAGGGCAGAGGCAACTACAGAATCTCATAATGTCACTTATGAGCAAAGTCCACTGACTATCCCAAGTGATTCTTCTGGATTCCTTAATAATGTGACCTACTGGTTTAAATATGAGAAAAGTTGGTTTACAGATTTGTTCTTTTATCAGGGATCCAAATCCACTCTAAACTAAAAGTTCCTGATGTGGCAAAAGAGAATTTGTTAGGAGGAGGCAAAGCTCTTAGACTACACGTGAATATTTGTCCAAGTCATAGGTTAGCTTTGGGTGCCATAAGGGTGTCCATCTTCCATATTTATATTCATTTAATGAGAAGAGGACTGCTGTCCTGGCCTCTGAGCGTGTGCTGAGACAGGATGAGTTAGGGCACATGCCCTCTTGAATGGAAGCCAGTCATGTAATAGGCAATAGAATGGAACATACTGATTGGCTTAAGCCAATGAGGACCCACACTTGGGTTGGGGATGGGGTTAGCTTCTCCTGCTGGAGGGATGAGTCAATACCTCAAGGACAATTGGGATACTTTTAGGAAATGGCCTTAGGGAGATAGACACTGGGTAGATAACATGCAGATTTCTGACTCTTAGTAGCACAAATGGCCCTAGGGTCTAGCTTTTTGGAGCCTCAGTTAAAAAAAATGAACATGTCACTCATAGTTTATGATTCTTTTTCTAGGTTTGTCCATGTTTAACTCTTACATCCCCAAATTGCTTTTCTTGTGTTAAAAAGTTAAAGGTGGTTCAACTGAGATTTTAGTAGGGTAAACTGTAACTTTTAAAATTTCAAAGTACACAGAAAAATGGGTGTCTGCACAGACTTTTGCCAGTATCTTCCCAGCTTTATCTCTGCTTATGGAAATCTTCCCCACTCTCAAGGCTGAGTTCCCTGGTGAAGCCTTGACCTATTTTCCAGCAGAAGTCAGCGCTCCTCAAGGCTCAGGGCACTTCGTGCTTGTCATTTTCTCTTCCTTTCTCAATGCTACATCCTCTTATGTCTTGGAGTTCTTTGGCCAGACCACCAGGAGCCCATGAGACAGATGATGCGAGCCATTCCGGGGGATATTTGGTGTAAGTGATACCGGAAAAGCTTTATCAAAAAGCCAAGCTCTTGTTCAACTCATCCAAAAGAATTTGGGCAAGGAACACAAAACACAAAGGAACACACACACACACACACACACACACACACACACTGAGGCTGAGGGGCTAAGAGAACAAAGAAGCAGTTTGTTTAGGGAAGAAGTGAAAGTCACACACTTGAAGGAGGAGAGTGTAGGCGTCCTTGCAGCAGGGTTGTTGATCCCCCTTTTTGTCTTATTTTTAGCCCTTTGAATGGGTGAGGGTCTTTTTGATTAGGGGTAGAATATTCATGGAGGGTTGAGGTGTGGTCTGGATTGCACCAGGTTGCATCAGCTTCTTGTCCTGAGCATTTGCCTCCGGAAGCCACCTTACGTGTGCTCTAAGAGCTGTTTTCCCTTAAATAGTGGAGTGGCAGGTGGTACAGGGTCGTCAGCAACCTGTGCACTTCTATTGCACATGCTCCACGGTTTTCATGGGGGCTACAAAGTTTCTGTTTTAGATGCCATTCCTCCCTGTGTCATGTCCTCATTAAGTGCAAAATCAGGAGGTGGCTTTGCCTTCTGCCTAATGCCTATACGTGAGGTGGCTGAGCTTGGGCCCTCCCTCCCCTGTCCTGACTTCCCTGCCTCCTCAGAAGCAAGGAGCCTGGGGGGCTGGCGGGAGAGTAGCTGTGGGATGAAGTGATTGATCTGACTGTGCCGGCTGAGGTTGGAAAGAACTTGGAGAAGAACAAGAACATAAAACACGAGATTTGGAGAGAGACAGAGAGAGAGGAAAGCTTGCGGTCAGTGAATAAATTCAGAGCTTCATACCTTCGGATAAGGGAGCATTTGATGAACAGTCAAGGGCAGCAAGTTTTGCCAGGCCCAGCAGGGAGGACGTTTCCATTTGTGCTTCTGTGCAGTAGTGAGCAGACTCATTTCTACGTGAAAGCATCCACACTGTAAAAAATAATTGCATATTGCTTAATATTCCATGGGCATATATCTATTCTGCATCCTCAGAGCTCATCTTCAACGTTAACGCGTATGTTTTATGTGGAATAAAATGTAAAGTAGCCGATGGATGCTAGAAATATTTTTTAAAGTTTTTAAACAGCTCTGTGTAAACATCATTTTTCCATAATGAAAGTCTTGTTCACACACAGTGAAAGGGGTTCCGTATAGTCACTTTCTAAAGAGCATAGGAAGCGTTATGGTTAAAAATAGACAAGAAGCGCTAAGAACATTAAGTTTGCAACAGCATTCTGGCCTGTTTCTCCTAATACCGTTGCCCAGTCTCCTCCCACAGCAAAGCTTCCTACAAAATGTCACACCCAAGGAACTAATGCGTGTGAATGTGTGAGAAATTACACCTAAGAATGGTGATGACCTCCCTCCCAGTCTGTGATTCTCCTATAAACAAGAACCTCCCATTACTTTTTGCACATTCTCTGTATTATTTTAGACGCCACAGTCCTCTCCTTAAATGGAGACTTCGTTCTGCATACTTCTCAATTTTCCACCTGTAATCAGTGAATTATTAGAAGTACAATGAAATCGATTCTACATCGTTTCCTGTGATGAATATGTTGTTTAATTGGAGAGCATTGCTAAGCCTGAAAATGTAAGGGTAACTGGAATTGGCCTTTCAAGTCATAGAGGGTATTTTCCTAAAATACATAAATCCCAAACTTCTGGGCAGTAATTTGATGCAGACTCAAGAGAAGTAGCTCCCTAGGGAATTATCAACCCAAAGAATTATATCCAGCAGAAAATCTCTCATCTTAAATAAGGCGGAGAACCAGAAGTGGTGAGGGAAATTCCTTCCCTGAAGGAATCAGGGCTTGAGGTCCCATAGGCTTATTTATAAGACAGAAACTGTTTGCAAAATTTTTATGTGAAATCTCCTCTGAATTTTTAAACTGTCAAAGTTGACATCAAAAATGAGAGCTATTTTGCTTTTATTTTGCATTTTGCATAACTTTGTCCGTTTGGAAATGTGTGTGTTGGACCACAACACTGATACAGTGCCTACCGAATGTTAAACTGAAAGATGTGGTGGAAAAATTAAGAAGCGATACTTCAAGAGAAGAGTTTAAACATTTGCAGACAAATTTATTGTAAATGGGGCTGGGCTTGGGCAAAACTGCCAAGCAGGTAGAAGACATTTTTCTAATCAAAATGTTGTTTTTACCTCCCTTCAACATGGCCTCAGCATGGTCTGCTTATCTCCCGTCCTGGATCATTTATTGTTTCTACTTATATATTCATATATTTTATGTCATTTAATGTGCACCCATTTGACAGGCGGACAGCTGAGCCTCAGAGATGTTATCATTGCTGAATGACAGGACTGGAACTCAAGTCCCTATATCAGCTCTGACAAATAACCAGATAAATCTCTGTTGCTTCACACAAGTTTATTTCTTGCTCACACAAGAGGTGCTGTGAGTCTGGGTGATGCTTTAGGGCAGGGGTTAGAGAATTTCTCTGTAAAGGGCCATAGAGTCGATATTTTAAACATTGTGAGCCAAGGGGCAAAGTTGAGTAACTATTTTTACTGAATGAGTAAGAGTCATTTTCATATTTCACATTTCAAAACGTAAAAACCATTTTTATCTAGTGAGCCACACAAAACTACGCTGCAGGAGGGATTTTGTGCCTGGGTCATAGTTCGCTGACCCCTGCTCTTGGAGGACAGACCTCCCTGTGCTGTTCAGCATCCCAGGCCGTTTCCATCTCATGACTTCCCTGTAAGAGCACGTGGCTTGGCAATCACTATGGCAGTGAACGAGTGGGCTGGAGAGTTGAGCACCAGCAATTAAATGCTTCCATCCAGAAATGGCACACGTCACTTCTACCCTGATTGCATTGGCTACAGCAAGTCACACAGGCGTATTTAATTTAGTAGGGGGTGTGAGAATAACCTCCTGTGTGCCAGGAAGTAGAGGCCAAGTGGATATTGGTAAATAGTGATAATGCCTATCAGAGCTGCTTGTTCCTTCGTGTAAATATCAGACCCTGATTCTGGAGGCTATAGCACTGCAATCTTGTGAAAAAATCTTCCCGATGAAAGAAGGGCCTAAGAATTTTTGGGCTTGAGTGCTAAAGCAAGTGATGCAAGCTCACATCTCTATCAGAATTAGTAAATCGAATGCTAATAAGTTCAGTGACTATGTGTTATGTATTGTGTTTTAAAATAGAACCAGTTATAGAGCAGTTGTTACATTTTTGGTAGACAATGGGGACATTTTCATTTTTAAGATAATAGGAGATATGGTATATAATCACTTGAAATGTTTGAGAAACAGGATTAACCCTTTAGATTATCTTTTGAATATAGTGTTCTCTGAAGAAGGAAGTTGGTATTTTGCATTTTGGGGAGGTTAAATTTTCAAGGAAAGCCAGGTTACAAAACTGTTCATTTTACTTATTCTTTAAAATGTAAACAAAACAAAAAAGAATGAATACAACATTAAGGTACTGGAGGATTTTTAACAGGACAGAGAAAATGCCCAAGCTAAAAAGAATGATACCTTTGATTTTAAAATTCTCTCGTATTAAAGATTAAAGATATGGAACATGGTAAAAGCAAGGGCAGTTATTTAGATAGGCAGGTTAAGAGTTGGTTTTCCCTAATAAGTTGCCAGATTTAGCAAATAAAAATATAGGATGCCTGGTTAAATTTGAATTTCAGATATCACACAGGACATAGTTATTACTAAAAAAAAATTTACCATTCATCTGAAATTCAAATTTAACTGGGTGTCTTGTATTTGTATCTGAGAACTCTGTGTCCTATAGTAGACATTTGAATTGGTAGGTGGTCCTTACTTTAAAGATTTTACATAGAATCACTTCTCATTATGGGTGGTGCTTCTGTAATATAAAGTCACCACAAACACTGAATTAGTGAATACTGAGCTATTCATTGCTCCTAGGAGAAGTAGAGGGTTGGGTTCCTGTGAGCCTCTGGTCACAACATTTTTGTCAACTGTTCAGTAAGTAACCTTGTTTTATGTGTACTTCTGTTTAAAGACACCATCTCTCTCTTTCTCTGTGTGTGTGTGTATATATATATATATATATATACACACACACACACATATACACACATATTTATATATCTTACAAGTAATTATATGTAGTATTTCTTTACAATAATACACTAGCTGATCTGAGTTTAATGTCTCTTTGACCCTGGGTGATGTGGCCATAAGTTTCTTTGGCTTTTAGCCATACCCACAGTGCTATCCAATATGTTTTTTTTTTTTTTTTTTAATCCAATATGTTTTATAAATCAGTCCTCATGTCAGGAATTCACAAACTTAGCCACTATCACTGTTACTCCAGCACTTTTCAAATCAGTCTCGCATACAGATCTGAGAATGTCCTCTTCCTTTTTCTGGATGCCCCCTATTGTGGATTCATTAACTTTGACCTCAGCACAACAACGCTGTAACCCCTGCCTGAAAGAAATGGATCTAACCCACATATTTTCTCAGAAAGGCCCATCATAGCCGTTTTGCATTTAGGAACACTAGGCAGCACTTAAGCACTACCTTTTAAACAGTGAAATCACCAACAAAAACCAAACACGCAAAAAACATGGCACTAAACAGACTTGGAAAAGGACCCACGTTTACAGAATGAGAGCTCCCTGCAACAAGAAGGCAGATCATTGCCTTGTTCAACCTCAGTTCAGGAGGTGCGCCTCAGGTGACTGAAATTTTTCACCGCTGTACCCATGTCCACAGTTGATGGTGAGCACGCCGTGTGTATCGCCTTTGATGCTACAAATACATTTTAGCAATTAGGTAAATTCACTTTATGGAATCTGCAAATAATGAGGATCCACTGCATTTGATGCCTAAATTAACAGATGAAGACAAAAATATTAGAGTACCTTTAGGAAGAATGGGCAGTTAACTGGGTAGCATATGGTAAATGACCCTAGTTTTCCACAAATAATAATGCTAACTGCCAGTCCTCACTATGTTCCGGGGCAGAGCTGGGTACTTAATATAGATTATTGAATTACATTCTTATTTTAACTCAACAGTTCTGTAAAGTTAATGTTACTGTCTTCATTGGTCGAGGGTCTCACAACTTATAAGAAGAGTTGGAATTCCTACCTATGTCAAGGAATACTCAAGACGGGGTCCTTTACCACAGGAGGTACACTAGTAATAGTTACCATAGTCCTCTAAGTATCTTTTTTGTTGTTGTTTTGTTTTTTTGCTTTTTGTTTTTTGCGGTACACGGGCCTCTCACTGTTGTGGCCTCTCCCGTTGCGGAGCATAGGCTCCGGACGCGCAGGCTCAGTGGCCATGGCTCATGGGCCCAGCCGCTCCGCGGCATGTGGGATCTTCCCGGACCGGGGCACGAACCCGTGTCCCCTGCATCGGCAGGCGGACTCTCAACCACTGCGCCACCAGGGAAGCCCCTCTAAATATCTTAATGGCAATTTGATGTTACCCACAAAACTTCATTTTAGGAAGAGCTATTGAAGAAATCATATATCAAATCTCAGCCTTAATCTGTGGCAACAATAGCGATCTTGCAGCTGTGACTTCACGACTCTGTGTTTCATTTTCTCAGGACTTTGTGTTGTAGACTTGGGGTTGCTAAGTATTCCTAGCTGCATATTGCCCACATGAAGCTATAATCCTCTGTCAGTGCATTGGAATGATTTCCACAGTGACTGGATTTATATCACAAAGAAAGGACTAAGGGTTCAGGTAGAGACTAAGTCACAGGAGCCAGAAAAGTACTGAAAAATGGGCTCTGTTTTCATGCAAATGTGCAGGAAATCATGAAAAGGGGGAGGAGAACCCATATAGAAAAGGTGGCACTTAGGTCAACATGTTTTAAAAAAGAAGGTATCTGGGCTTCCCTGGTGGCGCAGTGGTTGAGAGTCCGCCTGCCGATGCAGGGGACACAGGTTCGTGCCCCGGTCCAGGAAGATCCCACATGCCGCGGAGCGGCTGGGCCCGTGAGCCATGGCCGCTGGGCCTGAGCATCCGGAGCCTGTGCTCCGCAACAGGAGAGGCCACAACAGTGAGAGGCCCGCGTACTGCAAAAAAATAAATAAATAAAAAAGAAGGTATCAGTCTAAAATTGTCTGAAGTCTTCACTAATTTTAAGCTTGAGTTATATTTTATCCTTCTCTTTTTCTGCCTAATGTTTCAATCCCTCCCTCTTTGTTCCCCCTACAAATCTCCCAAAAAAGGAGATAATGAAACCCCTTTTCTGGTTGTGATTACAAGTAATGACTCTTGGTATAGTCTTTTGCTTCCTAATTTGCTCTTTTGGGTGGAGTATCTACAGATTCCTTCTTTAGAATTGAAAATGTTATGACTCTCGTTTAGTTGTCAAGTGTGGAGTGTTATATGAGAGCTGGTATCAAAAGCAGATAACTTTTAAGCATGTCCATACTGAAGATCATGGGCTTTTACAGCTTTTATTTTAAGGTACATACAGTGTTTCACCACTATCACCTGATTATTCTGTGCCATATTCCTGAGAAACATGCTAATCTGCTCAACCCAATATTCCTCCAAATTTTTAAACAAAAATTTAAATTTTAGATTATCTGTCCTGGGGGACTTCCCTGGCAGTCCAGCGGTTAAGACTTCGCCTTCCAGTGCGGGGGGTTCAGGTTCCATCCCTGGTCGGGGAGCTGAGATCCCACATGCCTCGCAGCCAAAAAACCAAAACATAAAACATAAGCAGTATTGTAACAAATTCAATAAAGACTTTAAAATTGGTCCACATCAAAAAAAAAATCTTAAAAAAAGAATAAAAGATTATCTCTCTTGATAATAAAGCAACTAAGAGTTAAGAATCATGTAATCTTAATATTTTCTTTTGCTTTGTATACAATAAATATAGATGGTCTTTTTAATTATTGATATTGTATTATTAAAAATTTAATCCTTGAGCGCCTATTCCTAGCACAGAAAAGAATTTCCGGTGTCTACTAAATACATGTTCTGAGTTAAGCAGGTAATCTACAAATGCATGTATTTAATGTTTGAGCTTATGCTTAAGCTAACAGTCATCACTGTGGCCTTTGTTACTCTGTTCCTATTGTAACAGCAGGACATAAATCCCAAAATTCTTCTGGGGAAAAACTACTGATAATGTATTGATCTGCCAATAGTAGAGGATTTGGTGACTTTCAGAATATTTCTTAATCCTGTACTGAAATAATTAAGAGGTTATTTGCTCTCATTATTAGCTTTAATGATAATAATCATTATTCTTATAGTAATTATTCAAGTAATAATAATTGTTCATTTCTGTTCTCTTTGGCATTCATTAAGTTTGTTGAGTAGGTGTGAAATAGTCCTCCATTTCAAAAATATGTGCCAATGTGGTGTTGGTTTCACGATTCTTAAGCAAACATTTGACTTTTGAAAAGAAGCATATGTTTTCTTTTTTGTTTAATAATTGCACTGCTTTTGCCGTCAGCTTGCTCATACTGTATTTATTCACAGATCATGTGGGACGCTGTGTTTACTTTGCTCCTGCTATCTGTGATAGTGAACAACAACTTCTGTAATTTGTCACTTTGAATGTTGCCTAGCGTCAATTTGCCGGACATTCATTTCACTACCAACACTTTCATTTTGAGGCTGATAGCTTCTTGGTTAATTTCTTCAGAGTAATGTCAAATGGTAACAAACCAATTAGTTATTATAGCTGCTATACAAATGAACAAGAAATGGGGGGATTATGGACAAAACTAACACTAAAACAGGATTTGATTTTCAGTCCTTTAGACTTCAGTTTTATTGTAAAAGTGTGACTATCTCAACGTTGACCTGATTTTACTTTCACTAACCCCTCTGCACATGAGTGGAGCAAATAGTACTGTATTTTGTAGAAATGATAGAACTAGAGAGATAACATAGTCTTGAACAGGTCAACTGAATCAGGAAGGAAAGCCAGAAAAATGTCCAGACTATGTTCAATTGAATTTTGTAGCATCAACTGTTTTCTACGCTATGCTTAGTATATAGTACAACTGGATTTTCTTGCTTCCCTGTTAACCAGATGGCTTATGTATCAGAGCACCTTCCTTGCGTGTCTGGCCCAGTAGACTTGAATAGTATCAAAGAACAAATAAAATTCATCTCAACTCTCGTCACTTTTCTTACAGGCTGTAAATACTGTATAAAATCCCAAACTGTTTTTGCTTCAGGTTGTTTCGCTCCACAGACTGTGCTCCTATTATTATAAACAGTGCAGTTGAGAGAAACAGTGTTTGATCAGCAATTTGAAAAGTTTCCCTAGAGCTGCAAAGACCAACCAGGTGTAGGTCACTTTGAAATCAATGACTTTAATGTTCCATAAGCATTTATGGAATCATCCTCATGCCTCAGGAACTCAAGCCCTCAGGCTGCTCCGACCCACCAGAGCACCCCAGGCAGGGACCCACTGCAGCCCCTTCACAGCAGCCCTGGGCAATGCTCTCCTGACCTGTCTTCTCCTCTTAATGCATTATAGCCTATTAAGAGTTCTGGACCTTTATTATTTGCTCAAGTAAATGTTTGCTAATTTTATTAAACTAGAGAATATTGGTGCAGCATAATAATTTAATATGTCCACCCCAAGTTATTTCACTTAATTCACTCCTTCACTGCTACCCAGTGGAGGGACTTATACAGAAAATGCCAGCACCATAAGAATTTCAAGGCTCCTTCATCTTCATTTTTCAACTCTTTCTTACAACCATGGTGAAGTTCTTGTAAGACGCCAAACTCACTTTTTCTTTTCTTTTTTTTGCCCCCTGGTCTTTATATACACTGCAACCTCTGTGTGAAATGCCTCTTGATGTTTCCATGACTATTTTCCACTCACATCAAGAAATAGTAAATGTGACCTTTTATAGGATGACTTTTTTTTAAACTATATTCCCCCAGCCCTTGTACGATTTATAGCATTCTGCATATAATATTATATGCCACAATATTATCCTACTTCATTAAAAAAGTAATACTTATATTTTTTCTGCTTTACCTCACTGGATTACAGTCTTTTGGAGGGGTAAAAACTGGGTTTTATTCATCAGTGTGTCATTAGTAATGAGCCCATAGCCTGACACAGAATAAATGCTCCATTAAAGTGAGTTAAATTTATAAATGAGCATTGGCTCAGACATTAGAGAGAAGGGTAGAAAAAAAGCAGAAGGCTTCAGTTGAAAATCAGGACCAGTTATATTTGACAGGAAAAATAACAACAGTATTACTAATTGTAAACTAAAAGAAAATAACATTGGAGCTCCTACTCTATGCCATTCAGGTGCAGTTTTCTATACAGCATGTAATTTATTTCTCAGACAACCTCAGGAAGCTGAGGATCAGAAAAGTAAAGTTGTTTGTTCAGGTTCAGGTAACTAGTGAATATATAGGCAGGGCACAAACCCCAGTTATATCTACCCTAGTTCAGTTCCTTTACACTGTAAACCCATACCTTTCTGAGTGTGAAATAAACCATGATGATTAATTTAACAAGATAATGGGCCAATGTGATAACGTGTGTTGTTGCTATAGTTTATTCCAAGACATATTTTATGGAAAGGGTTATGAGAGGAATCCAAAGGCAGTTGATCTGGAATTAATATCACACTAAAAATAAACCCATAATTGTTATAACAATTTTATAGCTATATAGTTAATATAGCATACTCGCTACCATTTCATGTTAGCTGTGGCCTGAAATAGTTCTCTGGCCTTGATTCAGCCTCATTATTTGCAGTAGCTCTGGTCTATAATGGAGGTGTGCCTGCTGTATTAGTGAAACACAAGGGCTCCTAAGCGAAATACAGGGTTAGGTTCCTGTGAGCCTCTGCTCTCAACGTTTTCACCTACCAGCCAGTACATAACCTTGTTTTCTGTGGGTTTGTTGAAAGATACCATTTGGTTCAGTCATTCACATTGAACTCACGGCCAACGGCACTATAACTCATGTCTGAATGAAGCTTGTCCAACACATATGTTTTCTCTTGAAGGCACATCCCAGCCTTCTGTGCTGAGGGAAACCAGACAACAGCACTTCAGCACTGCACTTGAGGGCGATGTTAAATAGCCACATCACCAAGCACAAAATGCAAAAAAAAAAAAAAAAGTGACATTGAATAGCACTCAGAAAGGACACTTGTTTACAGTATGAGAACTGAAAGAAGGCAGAGAGTAGCCTTGTTCCACCTCAGCTGGAAACAAGTATGTCAGGTGACTCAAATTTTGTGTTGCTCTGTTCTTGTCTAAGACTGAAAGTGCCAGGGGTATTAATTTGGGGATGACAGATATATGTTTGTGTTTAGGTGAATTCACAAATGCAGAATCTGCAAAAAATGAGGATTGACTGTTTTCTATTATCAAATAGCCTCATTATTTCTATTCCTAAGATTTGGGCCATGTGCTTACTCTCCTTTATCTCATTTTCCTTTTCCTCTTGTTACTGGATACAGTTATTGTCATCTAAGCAATTTCTTGTGGCCAGTAAGCTTTGCTATAGTCAGTTTCTTCTGGGATGAGATGAGAGAAACCTGTTTATTGGCTGTGGTTCAGTATGTTTGCTTACTTGCAGGGCTCAAAACCCACCCCAGGGCCTAGAGAGATCCATCATTAATGGGGTTAGATAAAGGTTAGGGGCTCTCAGTTAAGTCTACGGAATGTGTTCTAAAATGAGTTCATTCATTCTGAGGATCTGCAAGATTTGTTAGATTGTATAGTTAGTAGATCATTGTAAAGACTCTCAGCTAGCCAGTAAGAAATCATCTGTTTTCTCTTGGGAAATATTGCCCTTGTTTTATTTCAGTAGGAAAAACTAAGAGTTCACTATGAAGGTAGGTATTAGGAGATTACTCGAAGCATCACTAAACTGGAATGTCCAGAAGCAAGGAAGAGGCAAAAGGTGACTGTTTCTATACGAGGTCGGCTTCCCCATGTGCACTGTCTGTCCTGTATGGGAAGGTTAGGCATTTCTCGAGGCTACAATAGCTCTTCCAGGTTACTGGTGTATCTTTTAAGCTTTAATTTTTGAAAGGGTACCTAGAGATCTTACACTTGAAGCTCTAAACAGACAATTAATGGTTCCATAACCCATTTTATAAGCATGGTGGTTTCTATTTAAATACCCTGGCTCTAACTTTCCCTCCATTCAGACTATAAAGAATGTACTTTTAAAAGCTGAGAGTGTATGCAGGACTCCAAACCAGGGCTGGTCCATTTAGTCCCTCTGTGAAGCATCTTAAGAAGGATAGAGAGCAAAATATGAAGGTGGGAAACAGAGATTCTAAGTGCACCTCTGCCATTATCTATCCGGAAGACTTGACCAAATCACTGAGATTTTTCTAGATTATGTCAGAAGGGTCAGGCTATAGTCTAAGTCTACTTCTCTTTCCTTTTTTTTTCCTCCAGTGATTGTGCCATAATTTGGTGAGGTGTTTTCTTTTTTTTACTTCTTGTCACACATCACAGCTTAGATATCATACATCAAATATTCAAATCTTTTAATCAAAGAAGGTGAAAACCAATTCCTCCTTCCCTCAAATCCAGGAAGATAGTTGATATTATTATGAAAAACCCTTAAAATAGCTATTAAATTCTATAGCTCCACTCACTAAATACTTTTATTCCAAAATGGAGCTTCAGTCAATGGAACATCAATATTATGAACAGTGACATAGATATTAGCTATTTATAGATATCACACAACTATATTATAGGTGATTTGTGTGCTTTTTTTTTCTTTTTGGTTAGCCAGTATTGGCAAACGTCAGTAGAGTATAAAATATTCCTAATATGAGTTGAATTTATATTCTTAACAGATTGTTTTTTTCTCTTCTGATATATAGAATGTTTTTAGAACTAAGTAGAAAATTATCACTTCTCTTTTCTTGGTGGGGTTGATCAAAATCTGAAATGTTTTTCTGCTTAAGAAACACATTGATTAAATTGCTTCTCTCTACCAAGTATTATACTTCCCACTGAGCATATGTAAAAGGTGTCTTTTGCAAGTTAAAAGTCTAAGAACTTTAGTAGAGAAGACAGCACACTTAAGTATAATATTCATCCATTCAATCAATATGGATTGAGCGGCTCTCTGTCAGGCACTGTTTTTACCAGCTAGGAATATAGCTTCTGACTTAAAGGTTTATATTCTAGTAGCAGAAGAGAGAAAATAAATATAGTAAGACATGTAGAATTGTCAGCTGGTGATAAATACTATAAGGAAAAATAAGCAGTGCAAGAGGTTAAAGAGTGATGGGAGGTGTGACTTTAGAAGGGACAGTCAGTTGGTAATATGTGGAGTATACAGGACAGGGACATCGGGATTGCCTGGGAGTAGGGAAATGTGTTTCGTTGTTTAGACTAGGGTAGTCAGGGAAGGGCTCACTGATGGGTGACATGTGAGCAGAAAACAGGGAAACGGAGAACAAGTCGTTCAGTCAGTACCTAGGGGAAGAGCATTCTAGGCAAAGGGAGTACAGAGTGTAAAGTCCCCGAGGGGGGCAGGAACACCCTAGGCTTGGTCAATCAATGACAAAGTGGTGGTGTGGCCAAAGGAAATAGAGAGAGGGGCGTAATACAAGATGAAGTCGGAGGAAAGCCGAAGCTGAAATCGCATTGGGCCACAAAGGCTGGATTTTCTTCGGAGCGAGATGGAATGCCTTTGAAAGTGCTGAATGAAGTGCACAAGCGATTTGCCTACTATACTGGAGAATATTGTCTGCAGAGTGTGCAATATAGGAGAAGTGATAGAGGGGTGGTGAATTAATCCCTTCCTGAAGGTAGGCAGGAAGTGTCTTCGTAGACGTCTATGGAAAGCATGGAGGAAAGACATTCCAAGTAGGGGGAGAGCTGGCCTGAGAGGACGAGTGGTGTGATGTTTTAGCATGAAGTGTGAGGACTGGCCCTGGACTGTGTTGAGGCTGGAAAAAGTACATGTATGTCATTCTGAGAGTTTGGGCTTCAGCCCGAGAATGTGGTGGAGCCACATTGAAAGCAAGGGAGAGACTTGAAAGCAAGGGAGCAGCAGGGTCATCTGTAGAAAGACGGCTCCCCGGGTGAAATGGAGGGTCAGTGATGGCAGAGCAAGCCTGGGGCGCAGGAGGGAAGTGGTGGTCCTGGTGGCCTTGGCCCCTGCCAGTTGGGGTGGACGGAAGAGGGAAAATCAACACGTGCGTTTAGAAGGTGTATGTAGGTCAAAATCATCTGAGTTAGACCTTCAGTAAAAGAACATTACCTTAGCAATTCATTGCAATTGCACAGCTTCAAAGGTGAAAGTACATTAATGGCCATTATTTATCTGGCAACAAATCATGTAATGACACGCTAAAAGCTGTTCCAAAAGGAAATCTGTTCTCCATTTAGTATAAATTTCAAATGAATCTTTAAAACTGTGTATGGGAGCTGGGTTACCTTTGCCTCTCCAAATAACATGCCTTGTTAACGTGGACCACACATGGATCTGTTGCTGTTTTTCTTGACCCCGATTACCATTGAGTACAAAAGAAAGGGTGCATCTTCATTTAACTAAGCCAGGATCTGAGAGCCAGCCAGTTGTGAAACTCTAGAACAATAGCATGAGTAAATATAATGCCTTCCAGTGATGTTATCAGAATGCCCTGCTAGATTACTTGCTTATCCATAATGATAGTTATCTTCTCAAAGCTTCTGTCTAAATATCTGTGGAAGTACCAAGGCAGCTTGCCTCAAACATGAGTGTCCCGTTGTGTTTCCCAGGCACCTTTGGAGTAAAGGTTTAGCACCATTGACTCAGTGCGTTTTGAACGGCAGAAGTTGTGAAAGACATGAAGGTGCTCATCATTGAGAAAAAGAGAATCTCCAATATTCATGAAATGCCTGCTATTGCATTTTAATTTGCTTTAGGAAATTGCCTAGCTTGTTATTCATTTTTGCTTTGCATAATAGTTATGACAGCTCTGGTTGGTTTCTGATTCTTAGGAGACTGTGCAGATGCAGAGTTCTCAGCACACAGATTTTTTTCTGTTGAATCATAAATTGAATTCCTTTCATGAGAAGGTAATTTACACTTTAAGGCATATTTTTGTCAATAAACCGGATTCTTTTGAATGTCGTTTCTTTTCAGCTCTCCTGAAATAAAAAATTTCTGTCTCCTCTCTAATGTTTTTTTCCTCCCCTCAAACCTATTTTGGCATCATTTTGGTTAGGAGAAGGAAGAACATACTAGTTATTTCTGAGGGTATGTGGTTACCGTAAGTGGATCAATTTTAGGAGGAAATTAAATTTGTAGCTAAATGGTAGGTTGTTTTAAAAAAAAAAAAAATTGGCATTCTCCAGATGTGAAACAATAACAGGCTGGAAGGATTTCCCATACACGAAAAAGCAGGTGTCTATAATATCAGACATGTATTATAGATCTAAGAACAGTGAGCTACCTTTTCTAAGGCATATTTGAAAATCAAACTTAAAAACCGTTACAGTACAAAGTGTCCATTTAACTTGAGTAAATTAGCTATATTAGATGCTCATGGCTGATGTACATCAGATGCCAGGAGGACCTGACTTTGTTAGCTGTTATCCTTGAGGAAACTGAGCCTTTGCTGTAGACTAGCTGAAAAACTTGATTCCCTAGGGTAGTGGTGACTCTCTTCTTTTCCCTGGTTCTCTCCTCAGTGGAGAATGTACTGAGAATAAAGACGGGCAAGGTGAACACTTTGTGTACTGCCCTCCTTTCTAATGAAGCTAAGCCTTTTAGTCTCTATTCTACTTTCCTCAATAGAATAATTCTCACCACCTAATCCCAGTCCCCAGATATCCCTGGGATTATAAACCAACCATGTTTACCTTTTAGCTTTTTTCCTCTCTTCACCTTCTGCCTTTTGTCAGTTGTATGATTGTAAAACGTATGCAGCATAAATCTAGCCAAATCTAATTGGTGTTCGTTGCTCTGAAAATATATTGCTGTTATGCCATTGTGATCTTAAAATGCTGTGATTCCAGGTTTTACTTCTGTGGCTGGTAATTAGTAAATGTTGGTATTTACAAAATGAGTCATATCACGTCTGCTTTGCAGTGTTTATTCAAACTCAGAAGAGAGATTCTGAAATTAAAGTCCAGATTTGGGATTTAAGTAATTACTCAGTTACTCCTTCTGCCCCCTGGAGTCTCTAAAGACACTCAAAGAGCACAGTTGTGTGGTTTTCATGATGCCAGACTTATCTGATTAAATCTCCACTCTGTGCAGTCTTAATATTTTTATAGTCCTTCAATAAAATCTTTCAATATGTTAAGAATCAACTTCACTGACGATTTTCCCAAACACCAGAGGCATGAACTTCCATGACAAAAATCAGGAATGAATCCTTTGCTGATTGATGGCACATTCATCTTTGAAATCGTAACCACCAAGGCTTGGGTTCTCTGAGTAAACTGTTCTAACAGAGATCTGTGTACCAAGAGGGAAGCCAGAGATGCTCTGTGGGTTAGAGAGACTTAACACACTGAATCACAGAATACAAAAAAGGGCCAACTATTCACAGTCTCAAGGTCTGTTTCACCTTTTTTTTTTTTTTTTTTTTTTTTTGCGGTACGCCGGCCTCTCACTGTTGTGGCCTCTCCCGTTGCGGAGCACAGGCTCCGGACGCGCAGCCTCAGCGGCCGTGGCTCACGGGCCCAGCCGCTCCGCGGCATGTGGCATCTTCCCGGACCGGGGCACAAACCCGCGTCCCCTGCATCGGCAGGCGGACTCTCAACCACTGCGCCAACAGGGAAGCCCCACCTTTTTCTTAAGATCCTCCCAAAGCAAAATAAGGCCCACAGCTACTCCATAACCTCATCAACCAAGAATAAATAGACTCTAAATATCTTAGGGTAAGAGCCTGCACGAGGCCAGCAGCTACTTGATACAAATAACTTTCAAGCCAGGAATGTAAACACACAATGAGTATAATTTATCATTTCAATGCACTTCACGTCGTAAGTAGACATATGCAGTGGTCATTAGAACTGCTTGCAAATACACTCATTCTCCTCTATGGACAGGTGGTAGGATTTTATTTCACTGCTTCTTTTAAAGTTAGGGGTGGCTATGTGACTTATTTCTCAATGACATGTGAGTGGAAATGCATTTTCTTGCCTTCATATGGGAGTTTTAAGAGCTAGAGTGTGATTTGGTTTGAGAAGGGATTGGTCAGTGTGAATTCTTGCGTGGTTATGAGGGCAGAGCCCCCTACCAACCCATATTGGACCTGCAGTCTCAGTGAGAAATAGAACTTTGGCGCTGTTGGTAATCTGCAAATTACAGAGAAAATCCTGTTACTGTTTTTTAAAATAGCTTTTTAAAATTGCACGAAGTAACACATGCTACCAAAGAATGATGAAGCATATTTTTATAATGTATTATATAAAAAAACATGTAACTAGCAACTTCTTTTGGAGATGGATTGAGGTTTGGATCTGCTTCCATTAATTACTAGTTTCACACACACAAAAAACCACTTAAAATATGTGCATTTCCTAGCTTTCTCTCTGTTAAATACTGGCTGAGGTTGAGGTATCATGTGAAATAAATGGTCTTGCTCTCAAGTACCTTGTAGTAGAGTATATAAAAACACAAATAATCATTTATAAATAAATATTGTATATATATATATATATGACATGTAAAACTCACTATTAAGGAAGCACAAACGAAGTACTTGAAATCTCAGATGATTTATATCTATAGAAAAATCACTGTAAGCTAGAAGCCTCCGTATGGGAAACCAAGGAAAAGACTCAGTAGCAGAACTCAGATAGCAACTCAGTTAAGTCATTTCCTAAAGAAATCCCAAGCTATTTTTTTAGCCGGATCCATCAAAATCCATCCAGAGATCAACAGCTTGACTTACTTTCAGCAATGGTGAAAGCTCTTTCAGAACCCGGCTACTATAAAGTTGCCATTGAAAAATTCATCAGCAGCAAGTTTGAAATCTTAAAAGTCTTAATGTGTTTTAGAAGCACGGCCAGCTCTGCAGTTGATAGAAGTAGACCGAGGGCTTCACATCAAAGGAGAAATCTTCCCAGCCCTGATGCTCTCAACCCTCTCCATATGGGTGTTCTTCCACATCACACCCACTTTTTCATGTTTCATTAGCAACCTTATGTCTCACACTCAACATCATATATGAGAGCAAAGACCCTAGTAAGGAAGACAGTGAGCTTAATCTATTCGTCAAATCTGTTCCTGGAGTCAAAACATTCTGGAACATGAAGGGAGAAGCACCCAGGTTAGTGAAGTTCTTGTGCTGTCAAATTACCACGAGCATTCGGCCAGGAAGTGGAGCACAGGTAATTGGAAACATCCTGGGGACATTTTCCGAGGGACAGTTATAGGCTGTCAACAACAGTAAAAAGTTTCCGAATAAAACCAGAGAATAACAGGAAGAACTGGTGTTGGGAAATAAGAAAACATTTAGTTACAAAAGTAAGAAGAAAAAATGCTTTCGGGATAGAATGATCTTAGATGTGTTATCATGTGCAAAACAAAGTGAAGACAAGTAGATATTTATTTTGCATTGTTATACTTCTCTGTCCTCTAAGAAGAGCAGGAGAATAAGGAACTGATATACTGAATGGAGAAATTGGTAACTTACCTGCCTCGGGGCCCCTCTCAATCCAGCAGGCTTATTGGAATAGGAGGGTCATTTACCTTCAGAAGGTCAGTCAGGATATAGGCAGTAGGGCCAAAGCTACCCATTAGTGTGAGGGACATTTGAATATATCTTCCATACCAGGCGCTGCATAGCTCTCCCTCACCTGCAAAGGGAAAAGTGGATTTTAAATGAAAAGCACTCTGAGTGCACCTGTTGTTATTTTTAGCTACATTCATAGGTAGAGAGAATTACTATGTACTATTGTCACTAAACTCTAAAGGGAAATAAGAGCTTTAGTAAGGCAGCAAGAGTCACCTGCTACTTTTCTTACTATACCTTTATCTTAGAAACATTTTCATTCATCACAAGAATGATGGAGTATCTAAAGAAGACTGTATATAGTCTTTGGAAGAACAAAATGTGAGATAATAATACTATTCCCTGTTCCACATTTAATTTCCATGCCACTTGAAAGCAATGTGTTTTCAAGGCTAACTCTCCTTTCATGCAACATGATGATAAGATATACTAAATTTTCATATGCTCTACTTGGAAAAATTAATTTCTTTTAGATTGTAATTGCTTTGGATTTAATCTTGAAGTTCATGACTGTAATTTTCAGATGATGTGAATCACTCTGTGGAGGTTTTGTTAGTCATTTGTTTGGAATTAGTCTTTTCCATTCACCGTAATTAATTCATTCATATTGGGTATGCTTTGCATTTTTATGTTCTTTACGTTTTACTTTGGAGAATTAATTGGTAGAAAAATTAACTCCAGCTAAACTTCAGTGGCCATTGTTGTTTTTCAGTTATATCAGCCTAGAATTTCACTTAAAAATGACCTTTTCATAAATTTGTTCCAACCATCAACACATTGTGGGTTTTCATCCATCCTTGTACTTGAACAAGAGCTCTCGATAACTCAGATGATGGAATAAAAGCCTTTCTTTGGATACAGTGATAAGGAGTGGCAGGAAAAGACCTTAAAGTTAGGTAAGGTTAATCCTTAGAAAAGACACAAATCAGCAGTTTTTATCTACGTAATGCTTAAAAATCAGTAGGTATTTTCATTTTTCAGCAAATGCTCTCTGTAATTTTAGTTTTCAGTAATACTTTAGTTGAAGGGTGCTTTTAATTTCCTGGTGTTTTTTCTAGCTTTATTGAGGTATAATATACAAATAAAAATTGTATATATTTAAGTTGTATGAGACGATTTTATATATATGTGTGTATATATATAGTGACATGATATATATATGTGTATATATGTGTGTGTGTGTATGTGTAGGGACATGATTACCACAAGCAAGTTAATTAACACGTCCATCACTTCACATAGTTACCATTGTGTGTGTGTGTGTGTGTGTGTGTGTGTGTGTGTGTATGTGTGTGTGTGTAGAAAACTTAGACAGAAATGTGTGGCAAGAGTGTAGGATGTTGTCTGTTACATCCAGGTGGTAGATTCATGGCTTTTAAAATTTTATTTATTTAACTTTTTTATTGAAGTATTTACATAGATTTACATAGATTTATGGGGTTTTGAATGTCAAATCCTTTCATTTATCAAATCGTTTTTTTTTAACATCTTTATTAGAATATAATTGCTTTACAATGGTGTGTTAGTTTCTGCTTTATAACAAAGTGAATTTGCTTTTTTTTTTTTTTTTTTTGTGAATTTGCTTTTGAAGTTCTATCTGGGATACCCAAACTCTTTTAAGGGAGTCCAAGGACACAGATTCTTGAGTTTTACGCCTGTGAGATGGAAAATGGTGGTGGTTCAATGCTGCTTCCTCTCTAGAGACTTCCCAAGGCAGTTTTGATGATTACTTTGTATCTTCTGTTTTGGAGGCTTCTTGGCTTTTTTATTCCCTTTATGTGGCTACCGTCCAGTTTATACAACATCAGCCCTTTCTTCTGAGCACAGACTCGCCATCGTCTAGACCCATCACCCCTTCTTGCTTCTCCTCTGTATTTCTGGTCTGTTGCTCACCCCACTGTCAGCCACCTTGAGGCAAACCCCACAACTACCTTGACATCTTTCCTACCCCAGCTCCACTTCTTAAAAAGGGAGCCTTTGGCCCCCGGACTGCATCACAATCTAATATTTAAAATATGTATACTTGAAAACTTCCCTAACAATTACCTTTGTAAGCACTGAGTTTCCTCACAGTGAACTGTACAAGAATGCTGGCAGAGGGGAGCTAGCACTCCATGTGGACTCTCTGAGGCTGATAATTAAGCTTCTTTGAGCCTCAGTTTCTTTATCTCAAATGGGGAATACACTAGGACCTTTCTCACAGATTCTCACAGAATCTCACTGGAACGCTTTACAAGATAAAAGATGTGAAAGTCTTTGTTTTCTGAGTAGTAAGATAAATTATATTTATTATGAAAGATTGTATTGATTGGTAAAGAAGTGTGGGACATCACTTTAAAATAAGCAGATTGTTATGCTTAAGCAGGGTTGGCAGACTGCATGCAGTGGACCAGATCTAACCTGCCTCCTGTAGGAGTAAATAAAGCTTTATGGGAACATGGCCACACCCATTCGGTTACATATTGTGTATGGCTGCATTCATGCAGGCTACAATGGCAGGGCTGTGTGGTTGTGGTGGAGATCTTATGTACCATGAAACCTAAAATAGTAACTATTTGGCCTTTTGTAAAAAGTTTGCTGATCTCTGCTTAAAAAAACTACCAAAAAAGTATAACTTTCTGGATAGCTTTCTAAATTCTTACTGTCTACTCTTCAGTAAGTATATTAAATTATATAATAGGTTATGAAATTTGATCCATTTAACTGTTATGATTTTAATGAACAGTTAAAATTTTTCTATATACACCTTGCATCTGCATACGTGTACTTTCATGTGTTCCTATACACACACACATGTACACATACCCCTAGACACACGTCCAAGAATTTCCCTGTAAAAGTCAGGCAGTTTCTACACATTATCAATGTAAAAAGGGCTTAAACTACATTGTGATAGTTCAAGGACAAGATATAAGCACTAAATAAAACTTTAATCTTCAACCTCAAAATGACTTTCTACATAATAGTGTCTTAGTTGATGGAGGGAAAAAAATAAAATGGAATCACTTTAATTTGCACTTAAGCAGATTATTTTTCTGGTATGATTATGAAAGTTAAAAGAATACATGCACCAAAGTGCATCTTAATATCATAGTAAATGTTTTAGTTTAATTGCATTCTGGTCTGATGGACTCTGAGGGAGTCCATCAAACCAGAATGCCAGGACGGCATTCGCTGCTTAGTGATAGAGACAATCCTAATAGAGCCTAGATAGAAGGGGCCCTTTCAGACCTGATTCAGTCTGTAATTAAAAGAAAAATCTAAAAGTCGTATCTCTAAGTCACTGTACATTCCTTGAGAAACACAGAAAACGTGAAAATTCAAAGTCTTTAAAAGAACTATAGTTTTTGTTTTTAAATTGAAGCATATCTTGTCATCAACTAAAACTAAAGAAATGTATTAAACTGAATATTGTAATGAGACAGTGTAACCATCCTCTGCAACACATATTTGACATCTTAATTTTCTTGCCTATTCTAAGGTAGAAAGAATCAGCTCTTCGTTCATCATAGAGCTTTTACTAAACTTTAGTATGTAAACTTACGATGAATGATTAAGACACACCAGGCCAACTGGGAAGGCTCTAGTTTTCATTTTCAAGAACCATAAAAAGCTTTGACTTGCAGCTGTTAGAAGCAGGTTAAAATATTATCAGAATACCACCAACTTGCAGAGCACAGCTGATATATTACTGGTGACTGTAAAATTATAGCATTGTCCAATCCAGGAAGCAGATGGTCCATCTCCCTTGATTTGAGGAGCGCTGGTCGACTACAAATTTTTACTTGCTGCTCTAGGCTTGGTTTTTACCATTAGCTTGGGAGTTATAGGTTTCTTAAAGTCATTGCCAGGTGACAGATTGACCTGTTAACAAGTCACTTTCTCAAAAAAATTCATTAATGCGTTTTAATCAGAGGGCCAGTTGCAACTGAATAACATTTTATTAAGTACTAGTCTTGCTTTGAAGAAATCAGTAAGTACTCTCAAAGCCAATTTACTGAAATAGGCTTTTACAAAACTTGAGAATTTAAAAAGAAACATGAAAATTTTTGGAAAAAAAATAATTTTTAAAAAATCGACTGAAGATATTAAGGCTCTTTGTGTTTTAGTCCTTTTTTTAGCACGTATAAATAATAGCACGTGCTTTTCTGTAATTTTCTGTAAATGAGTAGCACATATGTAATATACACAAAGAAAATATGTCATAAATCTGGAGCACCTTTTATAGTAGGTGACTTACGTGGATGAGGCAAAGTACAGAGACATAGAGAGGGCACTATATCGGGGGCAGGAACCCACCTGATACAGAGGCATCTGTGGCTTAGGAGCCAATGAGTTGGACATCAGGATTTTATCTGTATAGCGTGGAGGTCACATGAAGCAATCTCTACCCTATCTTTTTCATCTAAAATATCAGAATTTTAACACTTTGATTGTGATTTTAATGGACATGAGGATGTGTTTACATATATATGTATAATATATATTATATATATATTAGATTTTGTATTTGAGGAACATTTCCATTAAAGGCTTGAAATTTCAGGAAGTTTAAGAAAATCTTTTAGCTGAATACAAAGCTCTCGGAAAACAATCACCTATAAGGCATTTTGTTGAACAGGTTTTAAGAATTTGATGAGTCTATTTTGTGAGTCCTAAACTGGAGTGATACTGCCTCTCCTTTCAAAGAGAGATAAAGGAGTCGAAGAATCAACTCCAGGGAGAGATTTTATTTTTAAGGTGAAAATATCGGTACTAAATAGAATTTCCTTGATGCTAGTAGATCAGTATACTTGGTAAAGCTACTCGATACACTAATTCCATTTACTTAAATGAGACATCCATTCTTTTTTTGAGCAGTACACTATCTTGGACCTATTAATGTTTCAGAACTTTCTTGCTTTAAGTTGGCAGGTGCCTATGTGCACCGGTGGACTGTGTTGCAGGCTGATTAACTATTGCTTTTACACTTGTCACTTCTGCTTGGAACTGTCTACCACACCTGCCTTATTTCTGCAGGAGGGAGCCCCATGGGCCTGCATGGCTCTTAATACAGCACAGTCACTCCTGAAACATGTTAATAGATTGTGACAAACACTAAGATAATACATGGCAATGTGGTTTCATGGGGTGATTGGTGGCACAACAGTATTTAATGTGATACTCATCGAATTCTCCAGTGGTGTTGGGCTCATTGCCCAGTTATATGTTAAAAAGAATAATGACATATATCAGGTTGGGTTTTCAGGCAGCCGTTAATGGTGGGCTAACTCCAAAAGTTGGGAAGAGGGCAGGATGTACAGTTTATTTTATCACCCTTAAGGTTTTTGGAATAGACTTTCTTTTTTCATTGTTTTCATTTCTTAGTCTGTACTAGATGCCCGTAGAATTACGAGGTTTTGTTTAAGTCAACTTTGTCTTTACCATTCCCATAATTTAATTGATTTATGTATGTATTTATTTATTTGAGGATCAAGCTCTTTAATCCATTGATAACACTGCCTCAACACATCAGGCATGTCACTAAATTAGAAAAGAAAGAAAGGATTGAGAACATTTTTAGGACAGACGTAATAGGAAGGAGAACTTTATTCCTGCAATGGAATATTCCTTCAAGAATTTTGCTTAACTGCAACTGGATATATTTACATTTTATTCTTTTTAATGTTGAACACTTTTAAAAAAATTTATACAATTTTTAAAGGTTACTTTCCATTTACAGTTGTTACAAAATAATGGCTATATTCCCCGTGTTGTACAATACATCCTTGAGCTTATCTTACACCCAATAGTTCGTACCTCCCACTCTGCACCCCTGTCTTGCTGCTCCCACCCTCCCCACTGGTAACCACTAGTTTTGTATATCTATGAGTCTGCTTCTTTTTTGCTTAACATTCCTCTTAAAATAAGTCTCTGAGGCTTCCCTGGTGGCGCAGTGGTTGAGAGTCCGCCTGCCGATGCAGGGGACACGGGTTTGTGCCCCAGTCCGGGAGGATCCCACATGCTGCGGAGCGGCTGGGCCCGTCAGCCATGGCCACTGGGCCTGCACGTCCGGAGCCTGTGCTCCACAACGGGAGAGGCCACAACAGTGAGAGGCCCGCGTACCGCAAAAAAAAAGTCTCAATTAACTCCTTGTATTCTGTTTAATTTTATTTAAAATTTATATTTTAGGAAAAAAGTTGTGAAAAACTTTGAAATGGATGAAAATAATTGCTGGGTGTCTTCACTGGAAAGCTAGGCAGTATCTAGGCATGTTTCCTTGGTTATCTGATTCTGTGGGGTCTCCTATCTTATTATCTTTGAGCTATTTTATAACTCTGTATGCTATAGATAATTGATAACAATGCAAATTATTCTTGACAATAGACATACAAATTAATTTTGTCCCAAGGAAATACAACTGATTTTCAACTTCCAGCCCTACCCTGAACCCTCTTCCCAGAATAAGCCAGTTTTATATTTATTTGTAATTCATTTCAGCATTCTTTCTTGCTAGTATATGTGTGGTTCTTTGAATTAACTTTTGAACCAGTTATAACATCTTATTTACTGGTTCTCTCATTAATTAATTAGTTAAATATGATCCTCGATAAATGTTTATCTTATGTTTGTAGAACTCATGATTAACCCCCTTTTTTATTAACCCCCTTTTAAAAGTTATCCTTTGATAATATTCTCTTTGGGGCAGACATTTTAGATGTATATACTGCATATTTATTGTACTCCGGTGTTGCTAGATAAATGATGATAATCTGGCTTTCAGAAAGACCACGTTCCAGGGAGATGAGTGCTAAGTCATCAAAAGAAAGTCTGTGGATGTAGGTAGTGTGGGTAATTCAGTTCTCACCCATTCCTTCCCTGTGTTCTTCAAAAAGGCTGAAATCTGGAGGCATTTCTTGGCTATCAAATTTGAATTGGCAGCTCTGAGGCAAACCTATGCTTTGCCATGAAAAGAGGTGAAATCCAAAATATGCGTTAGCCTAGAAAGGGAGAAGCTGGTGGTTCACATCTGAATTGCTACTTGGAAGAACATTCCAGTGATTTCCTTTAGCATCAGGGCTGAAGGAAGAGAAAGGAACAAGGGGTTTGATGTTGAGAAAGTTACAGCTCTAATGCCGTCTATGGCTTTGGATCAAGAAGGAAAAGAAACAAATATATATGTGTATGTATAAAGTATAACTGCACACCAAATATAAGTTAGACACTTTCCTATAGGTTGTTCTATTATATCTTCCCTGCAAGGCTGTGATTGGGAGTATTGTATCATGCCTGATTTTACATGTCACACAGCTCCTGAGTTGGAGTACAAGGATTCAAACTCATGCCTCCACGATTTCAAAGACCAGAAGTCTTAATGTTGATTTGCTAAAGCTCTTCCATTTCTTGGGTATTTTTTCTTTGTTCTTTTTTTGTTTCTTACAGGAATGAACTTATGAAAATTTTCTACTTTGTCTTATTTTGAATAACTTCTCAAAACCTATACCAGGATCCATGTGTCCCCAGAGACAAGTTGTACTTCAGGATTTGGGAGGGGGGTGGGTTCCGACTGAATCGAATCTGGAATAAGCCTGAGGCAACCTGGGCAAAAACAGTGAGAGCTCATGAACCCAGGAGAGTTGGAGAGAGATACTCCTGTTAGACTTGGGCAAAGAGAGAGGGGGTAGTCCCAGATGAGAAAGCACTCACGGGAGTACAGACCAATTTCGTTTGAATTCTGGGCTCACTACAGAGGAGCTCTATGACCTTGGGCCTCACTCGCTTCAACTAGTAAAAATTAAAGATAAAAATTTTCAACTTTTTAGGGCAAGGAGGGACTGAAATAACTCATGACAGCACTACCGGGTAACTTCAAGCTGCTTTTACTCTTGTCTCGGACCCAGAATCTCCACCCGCCCCCTTAACCACAGATCACCAGAAATAGGCATGTAATCAAGGGAAAAAATAGCACGCTTGCTAAGTGAAGGCAGTTTCAAGAAGGGGTGGGCCTTGGCAGTAAGTTGCTTCACCCCTACAGATGAGTAAATAGGTACAATAAAACCTAGCTTGGAGGTTTGGAGTGAGGCGAGCTTGCAGGGTATGAAGAAGACCGTGTATTATTTCCTTTGTTTATTGGATTATTGTTCATTATAATTATGGTCACTGTATTTCTGTATTATTTCCTCAGTCCTGGTGTTAACCTCTCCCACCAGGGCATAGCCTTGAACAAGCTGACTTTGGTCTACTCCTTAACATGGAGAATGAGATCCATGCTTTCTGGCCTTATACTTGTACACACTGTTTACTCAAGTCACTTTAGTCATCCAAATACCATTCTTAATTTGAATCCAATATTATTCTTAGCTTTTGAGACACTCTTTTAAAGATTGAGACACTTACACCCAAAAGTTATCTTAGAGAAAGAGAAGCCATCATGCTTGAAGCTGGAAGAGAGAATGAGCTTGGCTACATGCGGACTTCTGTGAAATGGAGGCAGGCTGATGCCTTTATGACCTTTCAAGCACAAGAGTCTGGTGTCTTTAATTCTCTCTCACAATGTGAAGTGTCACAGTATCTTTACTCAAACCATGTGGGTGTGTTCCTTGCCATGTGCTGGTGCAATTTTAGTTACAATACTTCTGCAAGAGGTGGTAATTCAACAGAAGACTTTCTTCAGAGGAACTAGAAATGAGCAATTAAAGGTCATTTTTGTTGAAAATGGCCTAGACCCTTCTTAATAGTAAAATTCAGATCTGGTTGTTGACTTGAACGAGAGCTGTGGTCTTCTCAGCAGGATTTGTTTAAGGATGACGCCTATGGAAGTTGCAAGCATGGCTAGATTCCACTGTTCCTTGTACATACCATGTCTCTATCCTGTGGCAGGGCAATCATGAAAAGCAAAATTAATTTGGAGGGAGAAGAAAGGAGAATTTGCTGTGAATCCTAAGAAGATGTGTGCTTCCAGACGTAAATTACAGCCATTTGCACAGCGAGGTGATGAAACAAATTCTTGCTCTACCATTTGCTCTCCACGGTGCATTGGGCAAAGCTCCCCAAGAGGTAGCTGAAGATTCTTCTCACAAAATGTGCTATCAGAAACCCATTGTCTAAGAGTGTGTGTTGGAAAAGAAAATGAAACGGAGTGTCAGTGAAATAGATTAGCCTCTAGGAGATTGTCTGGGAAAACTGTCAGATGTTCTTCTAATATGTTTGTACAGGTTCACTCACCTCTGACTCCCTGCCTTATTTCTGGGAATTTCTCCAGGAAATTGGAAGTATTATGCAGTGTAAAGGATTGGAATCTCCCGGGCACTTTAAATGAGAAACTGAACTAATTTTTCCTCTGTTCGGGAGGAATTCTTTTTCTCCACCGACCTCAAAGCACTCAGCAGAAAGACACCTGGGATGATGGTTGAGCTCGGGGTCAATCAATGGGATTTTCAAACTGGAGTGCAAGGCTGATTTTCTGCAGAAAATTCCAAGGCGGTTAATTATTTGGAAGTAACAGCAGATACTCAAATACATGACTAAAAGAACGAGTGGATGAATGTACAGGTGTTGTGAATTGAGGAATGAAAAAAGAACCAATGGTTTCAGCTCAGTGGTTCACACTGTACTCACACTTATGTATTTGCCTTAAATATCTTCTGTCTAGATAAAGAATGTAAAATATTGTAGGAATCCTAGCATTAAAAGGGCTATTAAGTTCATTTAGTCCAACTCTCTTCCAGGGCAGATATCTCTTCTAGAACATTCTAGTCTTGGCAGTTGGTAGGTAGTTACCAAGAGATATCCATCCATGAGTGAGAGCTTCCTGCGAAATGCAGACTTGTCCACCATCCTGCACAACTTTTAAACATCCTATCGGATTCTCTGAAAAAAAAAAATTCTGTTTACAGTGAAATAGGCCCAGAACCCAAATCCATCTTACTAGAAACATGAAGTATTGTTGTGCAATATTAATATACTCTGAATTTTCTAAGAATATGATTATGATGTAAATCCAAGAGAAAATTGTGTTTGTTTCATTTGGAGATTTTTGTCAAGAACTGTTCATTTTTTCCAGAAAATCTTATCAGTGGGAGCTATGCCATTTGTAATACGTGATGTGCTTGCCTAATGTACCACTGTTAGTCTGTCTGTATACTGTTGTGTTTGTAGTGATAGTACTTGTAGGTCAAATATCTGACTATTTCTTTTTTTTAACTGCCGTGGCCTCTCCCGTCGCGGAGCACAGGCTCCGGACGCGCAGGCCTAGCGGCCATGGCTCACGGGCTCAGCCGCTCCGCGGCACGTGGGATCCTCCGAGACCGGTGCACGAGAGTCCGTTTCACCTGCATCGGCAGGCGGACTCCCAACCACTGCGCCACCAGGGAAAACCCCTGGAATACTTCTTTTACCTCAACTTTAGCCATGGCACAAGATGACATACTTTAAAATTTTCTCCTTTAGATTCCGGTTGGGGTATTATATTCATTTAAAAATTATGTGTATGGACAGTTATACTACCAATAGATTTCTATAAAGGAATGTAAATGGGAGTTCAAATTAATTACTTAAAAAAAGGAAGTTTGGGGATTTCCCTGGTGGTGCAGTGGTTAAGAATCTGCCTGCCAGTGCACGGGACACGGGTTCGATCCTTGGTCCGGGAAGATCCCACATGCCACAGAGCAACTAAGCCTGTGCACCACAACTACTGAGCCTGCGCTCTAGAGCCCGCAAGCCACAACTAGTGAAGCCCACGCGCCTAGAGCCCGTGCTCCGTAACAAGAGAAGCCACCGCGATGAGAAGCCCGGGCACCGCAACGAAGAGTAGCCCCTGCTTGCTGCAACTAGAGAAAACCTGTGCTCAGCAACGAAGACCCAACACAGCCAAAAAAATAAATTAAAAAAAAAAGGAAGTTTGATTCAATCCACTTAAAAGTCGCTAGTACAGACTTTGCGTTTGTGACAGTTACTGGGGCCTTTACCAGCTTTGCTGCCTTCTCCTAGATATGCCATGATTCAACAATGATTCTCTTAAAGTATTTTTTATGAGTGAACCTAATATTCTTGCTTTTTAATTTTATTTAAAAAAACCTTTTTTTAACATCTTTATTGGAGTATAATTTCTGTACAGTGGTGTGTTAGTTTCTGCTTTATAACAAAGTGAATCTGCTATACATATATCCCTATACCTCCTCCCTCTTGCGTCTCCCTCCCTCCCACCCTCCCTATCCCACCCCTCTAGGTGGTCACAAAGTACCCAGCTGATCTCCCTGTGCTATGAGGCTGCTTCCTACTAGCTATCAGTTTTACATTTGGTAGTGTATATATGTCCATGCCACTCTCTCACTTTGTCACAGCTTACCCTTCCCCCTCCCCGTATCCTCAAGTCCATTCTCTAGTAGGTCTGCATCTTTATTCCCGTCCTGCCCCTAGGTTCTTCATGACATTTTTTTTTTAGATTCCATATATATGTGTTAGCATACGGTATTTGTCTTTCTCTTTCTGATTTACTTCACTCTGTATGACAGACTCTAGGTCCATCCACCTCACTACAAATAACTCAATTTCATTTCTTTTTATGGCTGAGTAATATTCCATTGTATATATTTGCCACATCTTCTTTATCCACACAGTATTCATTGCAGCTCTATTTACAGTAGCCAGGACATGAAAGCAACCTAAGTGTCCTAATATTCTTGTATTCTACTTAGTGCAAAGTCCATTACTTACATTATTGAGTCAATTTTAATTTTATTTATTTGCTGAACCAAAATATATTGGGTGCCATTATGGGTCTGGTACTGAGCTAGGCAGTAGAGGCACAGCTGATGAAGAAAACACAGTCCTATTCCTCAAGCAGGCTGTGCTCCTGAGAAGGACATGGATGGACAGACTGGTCATTGCAGTGCAGTGTAATGCAGGGCCATGTGCACATGTGCTGGGACAGCAGGAAGTGAAGTGACACTTCACCTATACTCAAGAATCAGGGAAGGCTCAGAATAAGTGGTGTTTAAGCTGAGACCTGATGGATGAGAAGGGATGAGGGGCAGAAGAAGAGGTGCAGAAGAGAAGCTCATAGCTTTCCATCTAGAGAGAATAGCATTGCCAAGGTCCAGAGTATAACTGAGCATGATAATTTTGTGCTCCCAGTATTTATGTTTGGCACAGGACTTAAGGAGTGTGGCAAGAGATGAATGGAAATTAGGCTTTTCCATAAATAACTGCAACTCAGATGCATTGGAATGAACACTATAATAAATGCACAGACCAGAAAGTAATGCAGTTATGTGGGACGTGTTAGATCAACCTCAAGGTGAACAGTGTACATTTCTTGGAGGAGAAATTATTTAAATTCAGGGGATTTTTCAAGAATTAAGAGTGTGAACCCCCCAAAATTATTACCCAAAAAACTATGAAGAAGTCCTGGAAGACAAACTCAGTAACCCAGATCAAAGAACTTATGCATATATTGTTATTATATAATAAATTGGGCTAAGTTGGACTTCTATCGTCCATGTGTACTCGATGGTCTACACATGTGCTTATGTATATTTTCTCTTCTCCTAATACAGCAATGTTTAATATAGGAAGTCTAACGACAGAGTATGTAACTTAATGACAAATAACCATGAGGGGATGCATAGACATAGATGAAAGTTACATTTTGAAGCAACATCTGCCCTCCAAAGATTAATCATCCCACTCTAGCCTTTTCGTCAAAACTAGGGCCTGATTCAAGCCCATTTTCCACTGATGTCTTACTCTGCAGGAGCCAATCTGATAAATAAAGTATTTCCTTAGATTAAATGATATTGATTTAATCAATTTAATCCATTATTTTGCATATTTGGATTTTAAGGGCTGGGTAAAAGCAACACTACACGTGGTTTTCATGTCCATTGTCGGATATAGGAAACTATCGATTCTACCTCCTGTGAGGCCAGTATGAGAAATATATTCTCAAAGAAGAGACTATGAAGAAGAAAAGGCTGTGATTATTCCTAGTGTCCCTTAAGTATTGAGTTTTTATTCCTATTGAGATCTGTTTTAAGTTAAAAATAAGATACTTCTTTAAAACAGTATGTAAAGGCATTTTTAAATTGTCTTTGAGCGGTATGTTCTTTAAAATTCAATTTGGTCTTTCATTTCTCCTTTAAATATATAGGGATATGTGCTTTAATTTCAGGAGAGTTTTTGTTCCTTTCTCTTCGAGGGTCTGTACTCCTTTTGGTTTAAAACCATGGCTGGGCTTTAATCACACAAATTTTTGAATGATAATACTTGACTATACCACTGTCATCTGAACACTGACATTTTAAAGCCCCAGGTTGGAAAGGATGATGGAATTTATTATAGCATCTGAAGTGGTATCATGTTAAAATCTAGGTCCCCATACACAAATTTTAGAAAGAGACCTCTTGCCCTTTATTAATTGCAAAAGTGACACCAGGGGAAAGGACTATCTGCTTTTTGTAGGCCTCCCATCACTCACCTGTGAAATAGAGGCTGAGTGAAATTTACCTATGGGCATCCATCTTAAATGATTAGTGGGAGTTAAAGTAATTATTATAAATTATAACAATTTACAGCTCTATGAGTTGTAAAAGGTTAGATATTATGGAGTTTCATTGTCATAAAGGCAGACATTTAAAGAAATATACAGTTATAGACTGTACCATAGATCTTCCAACATTTCTAGTCATTTTGCCTTTTATTACTTTACTCTATATGACATGATCAGTGTTGCAATCATGGTTTTTACAGATGCCTACTAAAATTGCAGTATTTTATGGGAAAGAAAAATAATTTTTCATCCTGGCTTACATGCAGTTCAGTTTGATTAGGTTCTTAATCACTCTCACCTAGCCTCGGCCCCTTTACGAAATTGGTCTGCCCTAGTTTACAGCCATTGGGCTTTGAACAGTAAATCCTAAGTTCTCAAGTGAGCTGTCATATAATTTATTAAGAATGCTGATCTGCTGTTATCAGGGTCAAAAACAAGCCCTTTGTAGATCGGTTTATTGTATATCACCACAGGATCACCAAATTCAATTGTAAAAACTGCTAACTTTGGGAGAGCAAACACGGGTGTGGGATTACAGTTGCAATAAACTTGAAATTCATCATCATCTCTGGATGAATTTGTAGGCGGCAATTGGCTTGATATATGCATATGGGTTACAGAACAAGAGAGACATAAGTCAGCATCTCTGGTCAGTTGACATGCAGACGGTCACTGGGAACTGGTGACTGGTGAACTGGAACTGGAACTGGAACTGGCGCCTGGATTGGCAAGCAGTCTTGAAACAGTATAACTAGATTTTTGCGAAGCATGCCCATAATGATGCCATTCAGGCTGTAGAATTGTAGATATCTTTGAACATTTGAATATGAAGTTTTTTGGCAGTTCCTAAGACAACATGGCAAATGAATTGTGAGCAGGCGTGAGATTGGCAACATATTTATCAGTGCTACTTAAAACCCCGTGTTCTAGATTAGCAATTATGGGTCTCTCTTATGGGTCCCAAGACAATGTGTCTATGAAACACAAGTGGAAAATAAGCCTGTATAAAATTTTTTAGGAAGAATGGTAAAGATGTCTCAGACATCTCTAAGAATACTTCTAAGCAGGACATCTTGATATCATCGAAGAAGAAAACATGCATAGGATCAGTTCAACCTACCTAAAGAAGCATTGGCTATTTATAGTTTCACAAGTATGCATTAGTAAGTGGGCTTTTGGCCCTCTTTATTATTGCTTCAACACAGTATTGAACTTTGGCTTCCAAACTTTTTGCCTACAATGTACTGTAAGAAATAACATTGTTAATTACAAAGCAGCGCATACATGCAATACACAACGGTAGCAAAACCTTCACAAGAAACACTTACCCTTAATTCATAGGATGAGCTCTGAAATACTCTATTCTGTTTTAAACGTGAATGCTTGTGGACATGTGCTAAATGATTTCAGGTCCTGCGGTTTGAAAGATATGCAAGCCAGGGTGAAGTGAGAGAAACAGGTGAAATCTTTACTTGGATGACCCTGCTTGCTATTGAAACATGAAAGATAGGCAGTACCACTACTGCTTGCCTAGAGATTAAGTAGGCAAAGTTACAATTAAAGAGCTTCTGTAATTAACGCTGTGCCTGTAAGAGTCCTTAGCGGCTGGAAGGTGACTGAATGGTGAGAATTACGTGCTTTTTACAAAAGATCTTATGCTTATCTGTAAGGTAGTCTTAATTCATAGATATATCTTTCCTTGCTGGACTCCAAGCTTCTTAAGCAGACTCTTCTTATCCCTTAGCACCAAGCATAGTACTTAACCTGTTACTTGTTATGTTATAAATGGTAATTGAATAAGTGAATGGATGGATGAACGACTGAAGAGAACAAAAGAGTCAGATGTACTCATCATTTATTACAGAACTTTCCATGTGCCAGCAGCTATGCTAGGACAGTGAGTACTACAAAGGTAAATAAGACAGGCTCATAATGGCTGGTTTGGGGTATAATAGCAGTGGGTATGAGCAAATGGCTGTGGGATAATGAACCTTAGGTCTTTCATAACAGTAGCATAGAGGAACAGCT
Organism: Orcinus orca; assembly: GCF_937001465.1. Taxonomy (NCBI): domain Eukaryota; kingdom Metazoa; phylum Chordata; class Mammalia; order Artiodactyla; family Delphinidae; genus Orcinus; species Orcinus orca. The sequence goes on along the minus strand of NC_064576.1, from coordinate 16,044,697 downwards.
TCCTTCTCAACTCTGTCCCTGTGTCCTGGAATAGCAGCCACAGTCTGGGAATGAAAATTGCAAAATGTGGGTCAATCACTTTGGTTTACCTTTCCGTGACATTAGCCCTGCTTGTGACTCATGGTGACTTTTCCTTTAAGCACACCTATTAGCCATGGTCGCCACTCTCCAACGTTCCTGAAATAACTACTCTATTTCACTCCTTTTCGCCTCTCTGGGGAATTCTTTACTGTACGTTAGTAGCTGGAAATGGCTGGGAAGAGCCAATTTTCTTCTGAGGCAAATAGGTATTTGGCCCATAGATGTCAATGTGGGTTGCGGAAATGGCAGATTCCACTGGTCTAGGGTCATTTTAATTGAATTTGGGGACTTAACTAATTGAAAGAAAAAGCCAACCAACAACATACAGTACTTGAACTTCATGTCATGGTGCACCTGAACTGGCACATACTAGCCAGTGAGAACTCACTTAAATTTGCAGGAATTTTGGGAACCTATTATTAAGCACAGTCATTATTTAAAAACCACATTGTATAAATTTACAGTTAAATTAATTGTTAAGAATAGGGTAATAAATTCTCAAAATTTATCACCTTCTAATCATTTTATTATTTGTTACACTCTTGAGGTCTTCATATCTGTATGCAGGAAGTGTTATGTGATGGTGTGTTGCTGCATACCTGTTCCCAACTTGAAATTCAGTAACATCATTTTGGTAACTAGAAATGAGAGAATTTATACCTTGGAAATTGGAAAACTATAAGTCGGGGCTCCCCTTCAAAACCTAGAGCTGGTTGTTAAACATTTGCCAACACAGCGCTGACTCCATCTCCAATATCTCAGATACTGGGATTGATGGGCACTGAGAAGGGAAAAAAAAAGAATAAACAATGGTTCTACACTTTAGTAAACAGATAGTCATAGCCAATCGTAGTAAGTGCCATTGTAGATGGTTTAGGAGATAGTAGAGCCAGTACACAGGTTTCCATACGTTCTCTTTTCATGGAGTTCTTAGTCTTAGTGTCTGTATCACTCATGGTTCTTCAGAGAAACAGAACCAAGAGTATATATCTCTCTATCTATATATAAAGAGAGATACACAGACACACACACACACATGCTATACCACCTACATATTTATGTGTGTACGGTGTGTGTGTGTATATATATATATACACACACACATACTGTGTAACCTACATATGTGTGTGTGTGTGTATGTGTATACACAGAGAGAGAGAGAGGTTTATTTTTAGGAACTGGCTCAAGAGATGTGATTGGGGGGCCGGCAGTTCTGAAATCTGTAGGGCAGGCAGGCAGTCTGAAAACTCAAAGCTGATGTTGCAGTCTTAAGGCAGAATGTCTTTTTCTCAGGGAAGCCTCCGTTTTTGCTCATGAGGGCTTTCAGTCGATTGCATGAGGCCCACCCTCATCCAATTATAGAGGGTAATCTCCTTTACTTAAAAATCAGACATCTTAACCACATCTACAAAATACCTTCACAGCAACACCTAGATTAATGTTTCATTAAATTACTGGGTACCATAGCCTAGACACATTGACACAAAAGTGTAATTTTTCTATTATGCTCCTAGGCTAGAGGAAATACTATTTTACTTCTTGTTAAATTCAAACAACTCACTATTTATACCCTGAAGAACTTAGCCATTTGAAAATATAATACACATAGAATGTAAGAAAAAGATAGGTGTACATCACAACGAAAGGGGAGATGAGGGCGTGAGGTTTCTGATACCTTGACTTGGCTTTTTGGTTATCTTGTTCTCAGACACCTACAGATTATAACTGAAGTTTTCCGTACTTAGATAACTTTCAGTTTGATTTTGAAATACAGAAATAGTGAGATCAAGATTTCTTTACTGGACTTCACTCTCGGAGAACTATCTTGAAACTAAAAATTAACTTTTTGGATGTTGATGAGATTTTATTATCATTTAACTGCTTCCTATATGAGCATTTTATATTGAACATACAACCTGGTGAATGTAGTACTCAGAGGAGTAGGAAAGGAAAGGTCCCCTTGGGAGATTGCTGAGTTTATTAGAATGGCTATTTATCAGAAGGTGAATCTCTTGGGAAAGCACGCTCATTAATTCCACTGTCCATCTTTCCCCAGTTCATTTTCAGTACACCTCTGGGGTGGGTACTGCCTTTTGATCATTTCTCACTCCAATGTTTTTCTGATTATATTAATACTTGAAACAATTTTAAAATTAATTTTCATTGGAGTGTAGTCGCTTTACAATGTTGTGTTAGTTTCTGCTGTACAGCAAAGTGAATCAGCTATACATATACATATATCCCCTCTTTTTTGGATTTCCTTCCCGTTTAGGTCACCACAGAGCCCTGAGTTGGGTTCCCTGTGCTGTACAGTAGGTTCTCATTAGTTATCTATTTTATACATAGTATCAATAGTGTATATATGTCAATCCCCATCTCCCAATTCATCCCACCCCCTTTCCCCCTTGGTATCTATATGTTTGTTCTCTATATCTGTGTCTCTATTTCTTCTTTGCAAATAAGATCATCTAGATTCCACACATATGTGGTAATATACGATATTTGTTTTTCTCTTTCTGACTTCATTCTGTATGACAGTCTCTAGGTCCATCCACTTCTCTACAAATGACCCAATTTCATTCCTTTTTAGGGCTGAGTAATATTCCATTGTATATATGTACCACATCTTCTTTATCCATGACAACAAGATTCAGAGATATGATGAGAAGAGGCTGATAAAACTCAAGGAATGACAAAATAATTCATCTGTTCCCTTTTGCCATGACCTAGGTGCAAAAAACTTTTACTCTTATTAAATATCCTTCCTCCTTTGGATTTAGAATAGTCAACTACAACATTGTGATTCATCAGTTAGCTTTGAGATTACATTTTACATTGGCTTTGCATTAATTTTTTTACGAAAAAAATGGTGTAATAAGTTGTGTGGCTATTTTGTGACATATTTTGAATTGTGGAATCACATCGTTGTTAAGATTTGCTGTTGTCCCTGTGAAATTTAACCACGATTTTGTTGAGCTATTTCCTATGCCAAAGAAGACAAGTTGCAGCAAATAATTTTTTTTCTGAAATCTTTCTATTCTTTACTTTTTTAAACAAATACTGGGAAAGAATATGCTATGTATTCTTGTGTGTGTGTATGTGCATGCACGCGTATGTGTCTACACTTACAAATTACTGATGATCGTTTGTGTTAGGACAGTGCTTTCATTAAATGTCTCAAAATTTTACATGTATGAATTAAGTAAGATATGTCATGTTAAGACAAGGAGAAACCTCTTCTATTTAAAAATGATCAAACTATCGACAGAGTTAACAATTTTATAATATATTGAGTCAAAGTAAGAGGTGAGAAAAAGGAAAGATCACTTTTGGCACTCTCACTGCTGCATGCTCTGTAAGACCATCTTGATTCAAGCAGTGCCCATTCTCTGTCCCCCAGACCCCTCACCCCTTGTTAATTCTAACCACTCTTTATTCTATGCCCCATCTTCACCCCCCAGACCATCAGCTTTTCTAAATAACAGAAGCAAGGAAATGGTAAAGACCCAAATCATTGGCAGAAGATCTATGGAGGTGGGGTCTATACCATCTAGAGCAGAATGTTTGAAATCATTTGTCTGCAATTCTTGGAACAGATTTAAACAATTAACTCATGGGTGCCACTCAAAGGATTTATTTTTACAAAATGCAGAGTGAAAATTTTATAACTAAAAGTGTTAGTACGTAAAGTCTTTATCAGCAAGTTGACAACATCAAGGATGACACTATTATAGGTGACTTGAGTGATAAGACCCACTGAAGTATACTGAATATGAATTGAATTTCTTAGAACTTGTGTAAAAGTTTGAAGATTTTTCATCATGGTACTGAACAACTTTGTTAAAGAAAAGCAGCCCTTCACGAAATGGAAGGATCGTTTATAATAACGCTTCACAATGAAAAATGTTGAAGAAGCGCTTATTTGGAGGTTTGGGGAATTTGAACTTAAAGAATGAACTAGAACATACATTTGAAAAATGTGGCTTTCCTAAGGTCTGCCACTTCTTATTAGCCCATATAGGAACTTTATGACACCAAAAACTGTCCAGAGCTATTAACTCCAATTTAAATTTTCTTAGCTATCAGAAACTCTAGCTGTAAGTTCACTTATTCTAGGGTATTTTACTTCCCTAAACCTGTTTCCTTGGATTCTTTGCTGCAGTCAACTTCCCAGGCACTAGATGTACAAAATGATTGTTTATTTGAGGTGACATATCAAATGATGAGACTCTAGCTTGGTACCAGACACAGCTAATTGACTGCGGGGGTTTTAATAGTCCAAGGATGAGAGAACTTTGGCATAGAACGTATGCTCTGAAGAGGGCCAAGTCTAAGACAAATATTGCACTCGAATCAAATGGTATTTGGAGGTTCAGACGCTGAAGTGCTCTGTGTTGTGAGATCTTGCCATCTTCTTTGTACTTTTTAAAGTGTTTTGATTTCCTACCTACCTTCTAGGAGGTGCCAGGGTAGTAATTTCCCTCCACACTCCCAAACACTATAAAAGCCAACAGTTTGTCTATAGTCTGTGAAATGTGACTCATTCGGGGTACTTCATTTTGTTGTTTGTTTATTTGGAATGTGCATTCTGAGATCCCTGCGTGTCACCTCCGAGGGCAGAGTCTCCTGCAGGCGACCCACAGAAGCTGACTCCTGTGGTTAATGAGGTCCTCCTGTCTCCTGCTCTTTCCCACCGTGCCACTCACCAAGTCTATTCCTGGCAGCTTTCAGACCCTGGGCCATCCCTGGAGGGAGCTCGATCTGGCAGAAATCACATTTCTGCTGTCACCTCAGCATCCTGGAGTGAAAACAAACACCTGGGCAGGCATTTGGGGAAAGGCATTGTAAAAAGTGACACATAGTTGAAAGGAACATGTAGGAGGAGCAGCCCCATCTCTTCTGTCTTGGAAAACAGATGACAGTTTATGGTCTGATTGTATGTCCCCAAGCCTTTGCTCACTCTATAACTTCCTGGTGGAACACCTTTCTTCCACATTTTCGATTTCTTTTGTTTATTTTAGAGCTAATGAAGATTTCTGTAAAAACACAGGGACTCAGGAATTCACTGGCATGAACTTAAGGTGCCCTAAGAAAGCAGGCACCTGTGTAAGCTGATTTCCTGACCTTGTGTCTCATCTTGCGGGATGTGAACCTATCATCATGATTTGCACATAGATTTTTCAATACATGTTTGATATGTCAGGGTACAGTCATCATAGTTTCAATCCCACATTTTCTGCCTGGAACCAGCTATTTAGTATCTTTATTATTAGTGATCTTGGAGGTGCCTGGTGGTACTCCAGTTGAGCTAAATATTGTATCTAGTTATGTAATAGATAACATCTAGAGAACCTAAGGGGATTTGAGAAAGGAGTGTGGGTGGGAAAATCTAAAAGGACAACACATTTTTCTCCCTCATAAATTACAGCTTTGGAAGAATCCCATTATTAATACAAATACTCTTAAGTGTCAGGAAGTATTTAAACTGAGAAAAGTTTCGTATTCTTGCTCTTTGGAGAAATTGGAACAGGAAGGGTGAGAGGTAATTTTGTATACAGCCAAGTAGCTGTCGTGTCTGATTTCAGAAAGTCAATATTTCAGGTGTTACAGACCCTGTGGTCTCTGTCTAACTACTCTTCTGTTCTAACCCTAAAGCAGCCATAGACAAGGCATGAATGAGTAGGTGGGAATGTTTTCCAATAAAACTTTATTTATGAGAGGGGAGGGGCAATATAGGGGTAGGGGATTAAGAGGTACAAACCATTATGTATAAAATAAGCTACAAGGATATATTGTACATCAAAGGGAATATAGCCAATATTTTATAATAACTATAAATGGAGGATAACCTTTAAAAATTGTGAATCACTGTGCTGTACACCTGTAACATAATACTGTACATCAACTATTCTTTAATAAAAATTTTTTTAAAAAACTTTATGGACAATTAAATTGGAATTTCATAAAACTTCACATAGCACAAAATATCATTCTTTTGATTTTTTAGAACCATTTTGCTCACAGGTCCTACAAAAACAGATGGTAGGCTGGCTTTGGCCCAGAGGCTATGGTTTGCACACCCCTGTTCTAGGGCCCAAACTAAAATAAGTAAATGAACCTACTCACAACAAATTGTCCAGTTGTCCTGAGTCTTTTTGGCCATTCAAAATCATCAGGTTGTTTTGGCAGTTAGCAGTGGCCTCAAATTAGGGGGAGAGAGGAGCTGTTCAGGAGTTTAATTCCTCCACAGCCTTCTCACCTAGTGATGTGTTAGGAAGGAAGCAAGGCTCAGTCTCAGTGGACCACAGGTTTCATGGGCGCTGGTCCTGTGTGTTTGGGGACATCGTCGTTGTCTTTTCCTAGGAACTCTAAGAAGAGCTTTGCACCGAAGAGTTACTCTTCCTATAGTACGATTCGTCCACATTCTGGTGATCTCCCCATCTGTTCACTTTCTCTCTCCATCTTTTTTATCTCTGTCTCTCTGTCTCTTTCATTATCTCTCTGCCAGGGACCCGTACAGAGGAGGAGACATGAGTTGACTTCTTAAGGACACTTTAGTTCAATTAAAAAAATCGAACACTGCTTTGAGTTAATAGGGCAGCCTCTTACATATATTTCCATGACTATATATACACACACACAAGAAATAAATTTGGTTTAAATTTGTCCCACTAAGAAGTATCTTTCTCTTTTTATTTATTACTTGACATAAAATACTGATCTTCTTGGAGTGATTAGAGATGATCAGACCTCCAATCCAATCTAATTTCATGAATGTGGATCCACAGGGTTTCTTCCACAAGTATCCTGAATACAGCTATTTCCCTCAGGTCATAAAATGTTTATTTTCTTTTGGTCAGTTTTTCACCAGAAGTCCCATGCATTTTGCTGTAAACTCAGTTGTAATGATTCAGAAGTAGAAGGCAGTCCTGATGTACTAAATCTTGAGAAATGGACATTTCATTTGTGCATAATATAGTAGGAAATGGAGTAGGAGGAAATAGGAAACGGAGTAGGGGGATTTAAGAAAATGGTTTATAACAGGTCAGGGAAAGGAACATTCTGTAAAGTTGTTAATATTAAATATCCACTTAATCTGGAAAAAGAGAGTTGTTCTTATCAGTTAGCCTTGGTATTTTATAAAAAGAAAATTAGTGATTTGTGGACCATTTGCTTTTGATAAAGCCATACTTATTCCTTCCCAGTGTTTTCAACTCTAGAACTACTTTTCTGAATGGGATGTATCAGAATCACATGTGGGAAAATTTCAAAATACACATTGTTCTATCCCATCTCTTTTTGGCATGGTCAGTACCTTCAAATAGGAACTCATCAGGAGCGCACCTGTAGTTGAGCACGTTGAGTTACCACTCGATGCAGCAAGTAAGGATACACCATGGAGAACCAAAGGGTTTCTCAGTAAGAGGGACTTCAACAGACTCTTCTGTAGGATTTGGATTTGGGTGGGTGATGTTGGGAAGGGTTCCAAGAAGCAGGGCCTCACCCTAGATTGGAGGCTGTCAGAAAGCAGAGGTAATTCTATAATAAGGTATCTCAATAAATGTGACCAGCAAGGAGGGAGACTAGGATGAAGATCAATCTGTAAAAGGTAAAGAAGTACAGAGGCTCATTTTGCCTGAGAGAGAAGGTACTTTGGGGATGGCACAATCACCTTGTTTCTGTCTGTGCTGAGACAATTTGTTTTAAATTAATTAATTAATTTATTATTTATTTTGGGCTGCATTGGGTCTTCCTGGCTGTGCGCAGGCTTTCTCCAGTTGCGGCGAACGGGGGCTACTCCTCGCGGTGTGCAGGCTTCCCACTGCAGTGGCCTCCCTTGCTGTGAAGCATAGGCTCTAGGTGCACGGGCTTCAGTAGTTGTGGCCCACGGGCTCAGCAGCTGCGGCTCGCGGGCTCTAGAGCGCAGGCTCGGTAGTCATGGCGCACGGGCTTAGTTGCTTCGCTGCATGTGAAATCCTCCTGGACCAGGGCTCGAACCCGTGTCCCCTGCATTAGCAGGCGGGTTCCTAACCACTGCGCCACCAGGGAAGTCCCTGAGACAAAATTTTGACGTGGCCTTGCTTTGTCTCATTTCATCCTCGTCTCAGGGTACTCTTGTCTGAGGTGGGTGTTCTGTGAGATTGTTTAGGTGTAATAGTTGCGGTGACCTGGCTGTGGGTACCGGGCAGGCTGGCTTCGAATGTTAAGGGCAGCTTGGTTTTTCTTTCTGAATATCTACCCCCTGCCCTCCTTTCTGTCACCACTGTGGTGGCTATTACTTTCTAATGACATATTTCCAAGTTTTTATTACAAAATATTTTAAATGTATAGAAGAGTAATGATAGTAATATAATAAACACCGTGTAACTATCAAGCAACTTATGAAATAAAAGATTATAGATAAAAGTATTTGAGCATTTCTCTCAAATCCTAATTCCTCCTGGGAGGAAACTGTTCTCTTGAATTTGATGTTTATCATTCTCAAGTACAATGCATTTTCCCTTCCTTTTAAAAAAAAATATACCTAAGATATTTTATGGTCTCCTTCCCTTCCAGGAATTATATAAGATCTAACTTTAATACAGACCCGTGATTCTTCTTTATTCTGGGGTTGTTTTAAGTAGGCACTAAAGCATCCAACTGCATGAGACAGACACCCTATACTTCAAACAGGGTCATGGGGACATAGTTTTATATAAGTGCTGTTAAACATTATAAATGAATTGTGATCATCGCATCAAGCACTCGTTCATTTGGTTTTTCCATGCCCTACAGTGATTTTAATCACAGGGACAATTTGTTGGTTTTATTTAGCAAGATGTTGGGTGGATTTTCCTTCTTCCTTCTGCTGGCTCCGTTAAGCATTTTTGACACTGACGGAGCTGAATCAATTGGAAATTCACATTTTATGCAATAACAGACCATTTTAATTTCATGAAGCAAGGGCTTGGCTTCCACTTGCAAATAGCACCGAAGAAAGCAATATTGTCAAAAGAAGTGGCCCAGTATATCGAGAGATAAATCTATTGAATTAAACCCAAAACTTTCATTACCTTTTGCTTTACATTTCCATACAACATAAGCATTAATTAAACCCATCAGTGCCTTCCTCCTTGCAGGAGAACATTTTCTCTCTGACAAGAAATGTTAACCGAGGGAACATGTGGCACAGGAGACCAGCCATTAAAATCACACTTGCTTTCACTGGGAGGAAAGCTGAGGCATTCTGACGGTCGGATGAGCAGAAACAGAACACAGCGAATGATTGCCATCTTTTCTTGGCCCTGCTGTCTAACAGACTATGGTGATGGGGCTGAATGTCTCTTGCCTCACTTCAGGTTTCCAAAGATAAGCACATTTATAACTGTATTGCATCTCTTGTCACCCGGCGTTTCCAAAGATAAGCACATTTATAACTGTATTGCATCTCTTGTCACCCGGCGTTACTGGGTACCTTTCAGATGAAAACAGGAAAATTGTCGTGGTCTTCTGGGGTCTTTAATGTACCTTCACTTACATGACAGGGGCTGGAACTAAATGTCAGGTCTCTTAGTCCCTTTGGGCTGCTACAACAGAAATACCATAAACTGGGTGGCTTATAAACAGCAAACATTTACTTCTCGCAGTTCTGGAGGCTGGGAAGTTTAAGATCATGTCACTGGTAGATTCAGTGTCTGGTGAGGGTCTGCTCCCTGTTTCACAGACCCCATCTTTTGGCTGTGTCCCTAAGTGGCAGAAGGGACAAACTAGCTCCCTGGGGTCTCTTCTAGAAGGGCACCAATCCCATTCATGATCTAATCACCACCCAAAGGCCCCATCTCCTAATACCATCACCTTAGGGGTAAGGATTCTACATATGAATTTTGGGGGGTCATAGACATTCAAACCATGGGGTGGGTTCAACTTCAGTCTGGAGTATTTGGAAGGTTAGATACCCTGAGGCCCAGATAAAAGTTCATGGGGAGGGCTGGGGGGCTGGTGGAACAAGGACCCCAGGATTTGAGGGAGATGTCAGAGGAGCAAACTCCCTGAACCCCTTATCATTCCATGCTGACGTTTACGTACTCCTTGCAGGGGAACACTTAAGAATCTGTCCTCAGGAGTACACGTGCTGCACCACGGAAATGGAAGACAAGCTAAGCCAGCAAAGCAAACTGGAGTTTGAAAACCTGGTGGAGGAGACGAGTCATTTTGTGCGCACCACTTTCGTGTCCAGGCACAAGAAATTTGACGGTAGGTGACAGTTTTTATTTCTCGTTGTTCTGGGTGCGCTTTTCGATGCGAGAGTCTTGATATTATATGAAAAACATTTTCTTTAAGTGGAAGCTTTTCTCTCCTTCTTAAACATTTATAACTGTGTCTATTTTTAGAAAAGGCATGAGCGCTCTTGACAATTTTTATGTCTTGGAAAAAACCTGAGTTAACAAAGAGCTGTTTGGCATTTGTGGTTCGCCTGTGAGATTTATTCTGAATGATTTGGCTTACGTTCTCATTATTAGAGTGATTCTAAGTCAGGTTTTGTCACACCATAGCTTGTCTTCAGTTTCCATCTAGGGATTTGCTTTGAAGTCATTAAATGTCATTTAAAATTATTTGAAATAGAACATCACTTTTAAGAGGACAGGCTTGTTTTAAAATGCCCAGTGACATAGACTCCTTTATTTTAGAGTTTTCCCTTCCTATAGTATAACTACATTTTATATTGTAGTTGCAATGCATCCAGCAGAAGGTTTAGACCCTTCATTTATTTCTTGATAATAAGCAGTCGACTGCATTTCTGTATTCTATTTGTTAAATAAACATTTTGTATTAGAAAGCACAAAGGGTGAAAGTAATTATTACTAGGTTTTCAGCATTGAATTTTCCCGTCAGAGCCTCAGAAAGATATTCAAAAGCAATCTGACTTTTATCAACTGAATGAACAATAAAAATGGTAAAGATAATATTCTTAGGTGGTGAAAGTTGTCAGTGCTCTGTGAAATGAATGCACCTTACTATGGCTCGTTGTAAACCAGACTTGCAAATTGTAGGGACCCTTCTCTGTGCGCCTTTGGTTTTAGGAAGTTGCCCGAGGGCAACAGAACCTTCATTCATTTCCTCCAGCCTTTCCAATCAATGCACAACAAAGCCAGTTCAGAAAAACCTTGCCAAAGTTCGTCTTTTTTTTCTTGGGATTTTTTTTTTTTTTAATACTCGCTGTAGTAGGCAAAATGTTCTGTTTCATTGCTGTTTTAAACTGGCCACACCAATTTCTTTAAATCAGTGCTCCAGGTTCTAAAAGGCTGGTCCACCTGGTGGTGTTTCAGTACTCAAGATAATGTGACATTTTCCGTGTAATTAAAGGGACTTATATTTTTGCAAGTATGTTTCAGCATCTTCACATTCTTCCTCTGTCTCTCGCTCTGTGTTCAACTGTATATGTGGATGTATATGAAAATAACTTTATTTAGAATTGATGCTGCAAATGTTGTTCCCTTAAATGCAACTAGGAGTACTTAGGAGTTGGCCTTGATTGACAGATTACAAATCCAGTGACCTTCAGGAGCCCCTGAAGGGGCTCCTGTGTTTGAGGAACTATAATGTATCGGTTCAAACTGAGGCAAATTGAAAGGTCTTATTGTTTGTTACAAAAAGCAGGTGAGGGTGATCTGCTGCTTCTGACTTCTACCTACTTCTTTAGAAAACAACTCTTAGGGCTTTTATAAAGCTGTGCTCCAAAATTAAGTAGGAATAATTCCAGAGCAGTATTCACAGTACATAATATATATTCCTTTAAATAAAAATATTAGACTTAAGGTAGATTTATGGGGAGTTGATTTTGTATTTTTTAATGAGTAAAGCTATTCAGCAAGACTGAGCCAGGTACTTCCTGTATTCTCCTATCAATGACTTTCAATATTTTTGAATTTATAATTGGTAACCCCAGATCTCATTACCCTTACTAAAGAAACCACTCTCTGTGTGTGTGTGTGTGTGTGTGTGTGTGTGTGTGTGTGTGTGTGTCTCTGTCTCTCTCTCTCCCTCTCTCTCTGTCTCTCTCTGTCTTTCTCTCTCTGTACAGGTACGTTTTAAATTTTTCTAATGTACTTAGGGGTATTATGTCAATTGGTTTGACAAGACATTGATTTTGCTAAGATTCAATCTGACGTAGAGGGTGATGAATTCTCTAACAACAGTGCATTTCATTATAGTTGCATTAGGCTGGGATGGGAGAGAAGATTTTTTTCAAGGAAGCTTTCAGCTAAAATCTAAATGTGATCCTGGTGAGCTCAGCTTCTGAAGAGCTATTTTTAAAAAATTATAAAAATATATAAATTAAAAAGTCACCATTATAATTTCTGATCCTTCATTAGGCAATTTCATGAAGGTCAGCCATGCAATTGTATGATTTATCTTCTTATCCCACAAAGGTGATCCTGCTAAGTCACCTTTCAGGAACGCTGGTGCATTCATGCGGGCAGTTTTCCATTTGTCCCCTGACCTTTCTTTAACCACTTCCTCGTGGCATTTATTGATGACTGTCAGTTGGTGCGCAGAGGAGCCCTGTCTGGGATCAGCTGTGGAATGTTACCCTCTGAGTTTTATTTTCCCAGATGAGACCAATGGTGCTTTGAGAGACTTCAGGTTTATTTTTAGTAGCTTCCTATTCTGTGGGTCATTTTGCATTATTGCTGGGATCTCTGGATTCCAACGTGTTCATTTTGCATTTCCGCCTCTGGTCCCACTTTCTCAGAGATCTTGATTTCTCATCTGAATTTTACAGGTCTTTGCTGGCTATGTGTTCTTTATTATATGAAAGACAACTGTATCATATGAGAAGGTGACCGCTTTCCTTCCTATTTTCAATAAGTACAGCAACTAATTAAATTGCACCTAATATATGTGATTCAGTCCATACTCTATTCAGAGAGGCTAGATTCTATCACTGTTAATCATTAGTCTATAGTCCTGGCATTCCTTATTATACTAGAAATGTTTTGATTCCATTTAGCTTGTCATTTTGGGGCAGAGGTGACTTTTAAAATTTGAAATTCAAAACCATGTAACAGAACATAAGATTATATTTATTGTCATATTCTTTCCCATTTTCTATGAATATCTTTAGTAATATTTAGAAGATACTGTATAAATTTATAAATATTCATTGCATGGTCAGAAGCTAAACCTGAATGAATATGAATTTTCCCCCACTTCCTTAAATGGCCCAGCTTTGTTCCATAGCCCCATTAGCCGAAATGTGTGGCTGAGAGGCAATGAATAGAAAAAAAGGGTAGCTGAGAGGCAGTGAATTGAAAAACTATATAATATCAATTGCAGAAATTTTCCCTCTCTGGCAGAGAATTTCCTTATAACTGAGTAGCTCTTTTTCTTTTTCAACATAGAGTTGAAATATGATGAATATATATAAAATAAAAGTTTATGTTCTTGGCACTGGTACTTTTCCAAGTATCTTGCAAGGTTTTTATTTGTTTGTTTGTTCTGCCTTTTCTGGCCAAATCTCCACCTCTGGCTGCCGTTACACATCTCTGCAAGCCCCTCACCTGTTGGCCAGGGCCTGGCCACCACAAATGTTCTCTCAGAATACACAGGGATGCTCTCAATTTGCTCTGTAACCAAGTCCAGGTTTTCTAACACATCCAGTGGTTAAAATTATGGATGAAGACCCATCCAGGTACACCTGGAAGAATGATCACAACTCTGTTGCCTTACTTCTTGCTTTCTCACCTCCGCCAAGTACCCCAGACAGCCAGAAGTACATAAACAAATAAACAAATCATATAAAAATACAGAAAAAGTGGCATCTTTGTGTATCCACTCATTTTCCTAGCATTTTTGTGTTTAGTAACTGTCTGACCTGTCCTATTGGTATTTGTATCTAAATCCTAATGGCTGTCATGCTTCTAAGTGTCTAATTTGTTAGGATCCTAGGAAAATGGAGAACAATCCAATACTCTGATAATATTAATGGTGATAATAGGCAACATCTGGCCATGTTCCTTGCCCGTTACAGATGTTAACCTACTTAACACAAGTGAATTGCAGGGCAAAGCCACACAGACACTCAATGGCAGAGTCAGCAACCCGTCCCAGGCTGAGCACTCCTGGATCCTTGCTCTTAGCTGTAACTACCCCATAATCTCTCTCGTGCTTTCCAGCCCCCAAATGTGCTGAGATTTCACCATCAGCCACATCTTTTCCTCTGTCTCCCGCTGCCGGTTCTGTCCCATTAATTGTGGGGAGGAGGTGGAAATGTCTTACAGAGAAAAGTGGAAAGAGATTTTTTTTTTTTATCCTTAAGAAACGAAAATTACCCATCTACATATAGTCCAGCCCTCAAGGAACCTGGAGCCCGGAGAGAGTAAATGACTTGCCAAGTTTCCACCAAGAAAGATGAAACCAAGACTGTAACTTGATGCTTTTGACTTACATCAGATTTATAAATAGTAATGTGATAGCAAGTCGATATTCAGTTGAAATTCTAACTCAGCTTTTATTTGTTTTGAGTGGACACTGGCTAAAAATTACTGATATTCTTTTAACAAGGAAATAGTGATATTGGTGGGTAAAGGATCTAGCCATATTTTTATTCCATTGAAGGTCGTCCCTAAATTAAAGGGACGTGAGTGTTTTGTGCAAAAAAAAATGTTATTAAATCAATGAAGGCATATTATTTATTTTTCTCACCTCACGAAGCCCTGGTAGCTTCTCTCTCGATGTAGGTACCAGTACCCTCTTCTCCAGAATCCTGTATGGAGTATAGATTATTCAGAGACAGGAACATTTAGTTGAAGGTGTATTTTCTTTTGGCAGTTTTTTCTTCAGATTTATTTGAGCTGGTATTTATTCACATCTGAAGCTCGATATGAGGTCTTTTGTTTAGTATGTTCTCGGCCTTATTATTTTACCCTCCTTCCTGGTTTTTATTTGCGTGTTTTAATGATACACATTTGTCTGGAGATTTTGGCAGCAAGTATATTTTTTAAAGCAAATTAAAAAAAAACGTTGAGCAGTAATTTCAATCCTCCCAAAGAACTTATTCCATGGTAACACCCTCAGACTTCTCATTTTTACTGAATGCGGGAATAATTTATACATGGCGGCATAATATTTTTGTGCTGCAGATCTGCATGTGTTTTCTTTTTAAATATCACTTCTCATCTATATATTGTAGAGGTGACAATAATGTAATAATATCTTTAAAATATGGTCTAATTTTCTCACAGAATACACTTATTTGAGAAGCAAAAATTCCTAAGTTGTTTTCCTTATGGTAGTAGAATCTTCTGTATTTCCTGTCACATGGGTGATGTGTGTGTGTGTGTGAGTGAGATTTCAATTTGGAAACATTTATTCAGAACCTACTGTATAGAAGGCACTTAACTAAGTGTATAGTAGATACAAATATGACTAATAGTGACTAAAATATGGTCAGTCTGTCACAGTGTACCTTGTTGGGGAGACATAAGTATAAAACTAACACTAAGGAAGCAGAATCAACTATGCCATAAAGTAGAAGTCCAATGGAAACAGAAAGGAAGGAGTCAAGTATTTTATTGAGAGGCACCAGAGAAGACTTTTGGAAGATGGGACACACAGGACCCTTAAAGAGTGACTTAAGGTGGTGATGGTTAAAGAGGTGACAGGCACCAGAGATTTTGTTGGCATGTCCACAGAGTCCTTGGGACGTGCAAACATAGTTACCGTTGATTGTCCTGCAACAGTGTTACCTTATTGACATTCGGCCTACATTTATGACGTAGATGACCTGTAGAAACCTTTTTGGTCCTGTATCCGTCTGCTATTGTTTTGTAACAACTAACCGCAACATTTCAGGGCATAAACAAGAAGCGTGTCTTTTTCCTTGAATGCGTCTTTGGGTTGGCTGGAGTTTGGCTGTTCTGGCCTGTGCTCAGCTAGGCCTGCCTCTAAACCACGGATCTGGTCTGGTCTGGTCTGTTCTAGACGTCTTTGGGAAACAGCTCTCTGCCTACGTTCTTCTCACGGTGGAGTTTGGACCTAGCTTAGAATTGGCAGGCGGTCTTCTCAGGTTCCATTGACCAAGGCAAATCTCATGGTGATTCCCAAAATTGACAGGCAGGGTGTATAGAATCCGCATGGAGGTGTGGAGATGGGGGAAGGAGTGAATATTCTACATCCTAATCTACCACAGTCCTCGACTGACTGCTGTTCCTTAAACAACGTTTTACCTTCCACGTTGACATGTGGTATATATATATATTTTTGGCAGGGGGGCAGGGGTGGGGGGAGGCAGATTTTCTAGGAATTTGAGAGTAATAAGTAATTTCTAAATAAAGCACAGTTTGGCAAACACACCCGTTATAGACTACGTCCCATATCCTAGCACATTAACAAGCACACTCAGAACACACACACCACTTCCATGATATTATTCAAGAATAAATAGACGTGATATTTCCATTTCTTTTGCTACTAGCCCCCTTGTTTATTGAACAGAATAACAAGCTAACTGTAATTCGTAAGGGTTATCATGTTAATCAGCGTAGGAAGTAATTAGCCAAATGCCTCCTTGAAGTTTGCTGGGCCACCACCTCAATGACATGTATTTCATCTGGAAGACACTCCTCTGGAAGTCAGGATGTGCTGAATTGGGTTTTAGAAATTGGAGAAATGGTCTCACTGGCATTGGAAAGTAATTTGCCAATTCTCCCAAAGGGCAGACCTTCCAAAAGCAAGAATCAGCTAGCCTGGGATTGAGCGTTGCCAGAACTAGTAAACAGATTTATAAATCACAGATGCCTTCCATGTGCTTGAGATGTGGGAATAGATGATCCATGGCAGGGCATTCTTTAAATTGCAGTGCACGAAGAACCCAGATCTTTGTACAAGTGAAATTTGTCTCTCTCTCTCTGTCTCTCACTTTCTTTCTTCTCTTTGGACAGATCTTTCAAAACTAAGGAAACACCACTGATCAGCAGCTGTGTGTCCTCTGTGATGGACTACCAATCATTTTCTAATTGTTATACCCGTACCACACACCTTCGAGTAACTGAAAACATTAAGCTCTCAGCGTAGTTGTAATATTATCATCTTATTATCACCAATTCCCTTGTATGGTGGGTTGGCTGAGCAGCTGTTTCACAGACAAGCCGATTTCTTTCAAGTATTACTCTATCAGAGGCTGAAACCAGCCTACCAGAAGGGGTCTTGGTCCTGAATATTAATGAGCAGACAAGTGTCTGTTCCCTGACAGTGGCTCACTAATCCTTTGAGTAAGTATGGCTAAATTACAGGAGAAATTTTATTTCAGTTGAATTGATCTGCCACTGGATAGAGAAAACAGGTTTTCTTATTTTAATGAAAATCAAGAAAAATATTTAATGGTATGTAAATTAGAGCTCAGTGGAAACATTTTTGTCTTCAAACCTGAGAACACAGTAGCTCAGTGTGGACTGGTTCAGCTGCATGGTGTGTGTAAAGATGACGGAGACCTCATTATCTCCTGTTAGGTGTGATGTGCAGTGGGAAACAGTATAAGCCCTCACTCTCTAACTGGAATTTTGTATCATTTCTCAAGTGATATGGAATTGGAATAAAAACGGGCTTTCTTCCTTCACCGAGACAATGTAACATCTCCCTTTTCCAAACAAATAACAGGGTAAAGGAATAAGAAAAGTGTTTGTATGCTTTTCTAAGATTCAAAAGAAAATTGTGCAGATGAATCTTTATCTGAAATGACGTACCTTGTCCTGATGGAGTCCCTGAAGTGGGCAGATAGAAAGAACAAGATGGGCATAAATGTGATAACGGTTGAAGCTAGTTGATGAGTCCGTGGGGCTTTATTATAATGTTCTCACTTTTGGGTGATTTCTAAATGTATGTAATTAAATTTTTTTTTAAAAAAGAGAGAACTGACTTGAGCACATACAGGATGAAGATTTCCAGACTGTGAATTCATTCTAGATATAGAACAATGCCAACAGGTATTGCCACTCTGTCTTGCGAATTCAACAGTAGTAAATTACACAGGACATACCATTTTCAAATTGCAGAGGTGAACACAACTTATAGAGATTTTTAACTCAGGTCAAGGCCACTTAGCTTCTGCTTCCACCCAACATTTTATTATTGTGTTGCTAGAAGTGGCATCTCTAGTTTATCCACAGGAACAGACCTATTAAAATGAGGCTTAATCCTTAGATCTTCCTGTTAAGTGTGATTCAAAATGTCAAACTCTTGGTTAGAAGATGTATGGACAGCAAGACAAGCAGATTATTCAAACACAAACTTTGGCAAGATTCAGAAGAAAATGTAAAGCATATATTATAAATGCATTGTAAATAACATTTCTGTATCACTAGGTAGTCCTCCAGTGATTCTCGGTTGAATGACAACCAGCATGAGCTCTGGGAGTTTGGCATTTTAGCAAACCCAAAGGAAGAGACAGCTTGTCTGAACAGTTAATTCCATATGATTCCATGTATTCCATTAGACAGGAGGAGAATCCTGATCCCACATGTGGAGGTAGAGTTGGTAACCAGCTAATAAGCCTGCATGATTCACGCCACTCAGAGAAACTGTAAAACAAATTTAAAAAGTACTGATTGCACTTTCAGAATTTTCCATTTATTGTTCTTTCAAAAGGGTTTTTTATATTCATTAAATGGACAAATATTGTTCTTCAGATGATTATATATAGTAGTACATGATCTTCACACTGTTTCCTCCCTACCTAGTGGTTTAATTGAGTCCAAACAACTTGAGAATGAAAAGCAAACTTTGAAGGAAGATAGCAGGAAATCGGGCCTCCAAGGCTTTTCCATGCTGGAAGAAATTGTACTTCTCCACCTATTTTTAATTTCTGAAAATTTCTTTGCATATTTTCTCCTTTTGAAAGAACAGTGCGTGGTCATTATAGGTTTTGGTCCTCTTGCCCTCCTGTCTCCTTCTCCTCAGTGCTTGTGTAGTTGACATCTTATCATTTTCACTTATTTAGTAGTGTTCTTTTAATACTACTCTTTTAAAAAAAAGTATGATCTATTGCGTAGTCCCTCTTGAAGTGTAAGCTCATTAAGTTTCCTATTTCTATTTTATCTTCCTATACTTGACTTAATGTGGAGCAAATTGAATAATGCTGCAGTGTTGTCTGACTGTGGCACCGACCTGCACAGACCCAAGGGCACAGACCAGTCCGATGAATTACTTAAGTTCCTATAATAAATACGATAGAAGAAAATAGGAAGCCTTGAATTCTAGTTATCTACTAACTCTTAGGGTCCATAAACCTGGAAGTCATATTTGATTTGAGCAGCATTTATTCCAGTGGATTTAATGGAACTCATTTTAAATTCCCAGAATGAAGATAGTCTTGATTTGGAGTGGAAATAGAGGCCCTTACCTCAAAAAGCGGGATGAGTGCACACACATATACACACACACACACACACACACACAGGTATATACACATGAGTACAGTGGGGTTAAGGTACACACTAGTCACTTGAAAGACCAGTTAACCCACAGATTTGTGTGTTCAAACACTGGAGATTTTGATTCTGTGGTCCCCTAGGGACTCAGAAATCTTCATTTTGCTTAAGCATCTCACATCTCCGGGTCAGCACACTTGGAGTGTCACTGGTTAAGTGGAGTTGAGAGATCAGTGATCGGGATGTAGATCTGAGTCAGAGAAGAATGACAGCGGCTTTTAAATCTTTGCTTTATCATGTCAAAGTCAGTTTAAGTCTGCCAATAAAACGTCCCCACTATGTAAGGTGGGATTCAAGCATCTTTTGACCAAATGGTGGATTTTACACATTAAGCAAGTTTCTCTTTTCTCCTTCGGATTTTGACAGTGAATTACACTCCAGATCCACAACTCATTTTATCTTTTGCTGATCAAAATTATAATTCAGTTGAATTTTTTTATATCTGTGAGCTAAAAAATTATTTTCTTTTTCCTCTTTTATTTTCTAGTTTATAGGATCTAACAGATATTTATTTTTCACCATCTAGAAAATACATTTCAATTTTTTTCTTTTTTTTTTTATTTTTTGGCTTGGGTGATGTTTTCTGAAGCCAAGAATGTAACTTTTTTTTTTTTTTTTTTTTTGTGGTACGCGGGCCTCTCACTGTCGTGGCCTCTCCCGTTGCGGAGCACAGGCTCCGGACGCACAGGCTCAGCGGCATGTGGGATCTTCCCGGACCGGGGCACGAACCCGTGTCCCCTGCATCGGCAGGCGGACTCTCAACCACTGCGCCACCAGGGAAGCCCCTGTAACTTATTTTTAATAGCATTTTTTGATTCTAAAGTATTATATGTTTATTATAGAAAACTTGGATTATTTAACTTTAAAGCATTAAAGAAAAAGTTACTTTAAATTTATGCTCACTTGGGGGGGAAAAAAAACTGGCTCTGAGAAAACTGAGGTAAAAATGTAATAATACTAATATTTGGCTTGTCATGAAAGCTTATTCAAATAACTTCAAAAAAGAACTCTTAATTAAGAGTTGGAACTCTTAATTCCTGTGTTTAATAGTTTATAAATATAAAATGAAAAGCAGAACCCAGTGTCTGTAGGAGGGAGGGGATTTCCTATTTTCTGGGGATAATATTTCCCTACACTTCATAACATTTGGTCAATAAAACTTTGGGCCACTTTTACTATAATTGAGTTGGTCTTTATTGAGAGTGTAATCAGAACTGTGACAACGTAGTTCTGAAGATTTGAGTGGTGTAATAAATCATGATTTATATTAACGAATAGGTCAAGGATATAATTAGGATGACTCCTTCTCACAAAGTAATGATTTAAGGAAAATAATATGACAAATTTTAATGTCCTCTTGGAATAGTAGTCTACGGTCTACGGACTTTGTTCAGCTGATCATTAGGTCAGCCAGGCTTGCTGTCACTCGCTCCGCAGTGCCCTGATACGTTTTACTACAGGAAGTGGCTTCTATCACCGTTGTCAGGCCTGGAGAGTTCCAAGTCCCACAGACAGAGGATTTGCACATGGGCACAACCTCCTGTCAGTTTCAAGGTTTAGCTCTTTTCTGGTGCATAGAACTCTGGATTGTGTCCTGAGATCAAAGAAGTTTGGGAACAAACTTTAATTCATATTAGTGTTATACATTTTTAAATTGCTAAATACATTCCCCAGAAGTATGTATGCTTCTGTTTTCCAGTGTTTGAGATTATTTTTCCCTTTGATGCTTCTAAATCAGGAGTCTGTTTTTTTCCATGTAGATTCTAGGTGCTTAATGCCAGCCCTCCATTTTTTTCTTTATTCACTCATTCATTCCCCATAGATGAGGAAGGGTCTACATTGTTCATGACACTATGGCAAATATTACTTTTTTAAAAAGCCATGTAAGAAGCACAGACCCTGGAGTCAGCAGACTAGATTTCAAATATAAGATTTGCAATTTGTTAAAGTAACCTAGGAAGTTTCTTGAAATCTTTGGGTTCCATGTTTTCTCTTTTCAAAATGACTGTAATAATCGTAGTTTTGAAGATATACATGAGGAGCCTAGGGAGAGTCTAGCAAAAAGTGAGTATTGTTTTTTTTTTTTTTTTGGTACGCGGGCTTCTCACTGTTGTGGCCTCTCCCATTGCGGAGCACAGGCTCCGGATGTGCAGGCTCAGCGGCCATGGCTCATGGGCCCAGCCGCTCTGTGGCATCTTCCTGGACCGGGGCACGAACCCGTATCCACTGCATCGGCAGGCGGACTCTCAACCACTGCGCCACCAGGGAAGCCCGTGCTGACTCTCCCCTGCTCTTCACTCTGGTCATCATCATTGTGCTTACGTTGTTATCCTTAAGGAACTGACAGTCCCCCAGAGCCACCTAGACAAGAGCCTAAGTAGCAGTAACGCAGATTGGTGCCATGAGTGAAAATACAGAGAAAGTGGTAGAAGGGAATGAAATTACTCCTCCATGATGGGGAGACCATAAGCAACTCTGTGAAAAGACACAATGAAAACTGTCTTGGAAATTAGGAAGGATTTGGACCTCAGTTCGGAAGGATGTGTAAATGTGAAGGAAGGCATGGAGGTGGGGAATCTAAGAATACAGGCTTAATTCTGTTTGTGGAACAAAGGGTGCTTGAACGAAAGAGGAGTTGGACCCATTATTAAGGTCCTTGAGTATGTTTAAAAAGTGGAAAAGTCAGTCTATTCTCTGAAAATGAACAGGTGTTCTTTTTTATTTTCATTTAAATAATTGAGTTGACTGTTGATTTTGTAGTTTTGTTGACAAAAGTTAAAACCCTGTTGAACAACAACTAACAAAGTTTACACTGTGGAGTTTGTTCTGTTTAATTAATGGCTGACAGCAGACATGTGGATTAGAGAACAAAATGAACTCAGTTGATTCCTTAGATCCTTCAGTGTGAGCATCTGTATAATAATATTTGTAAATAAACAGTGAACTTCCAGGCATCTGTGATTGAGTTTGATTCATGTGTGGTGCATGCATGAGAATTCTTTACATTAGGACTGCGAAAATGTTGGTTCTACCTCAGAGCACAAAGTTTCGACAGTGATTTGTGGGGAATGGTAGGTTTAAGTATAGACTTTTCTTCTGCTATCCTACTTTCAGGTTTCTCACTACAGTGAATGTGTGTTACTGTTAGAATCACAGAAAATGTTAAATGGTTCATCGGATTATGAAATGAACATTACCTTTCCTAAAACCCTTCTGCATACAACATATCTCAGCCTTTGAAATGAGTTGTCCTGTGCAAATTTTCTCATGAGTGTGTCAGGTCCCAATTTCAAAAGCGAATTTGTATTTAAAATTGTTAAATTTCACACTGTTATATTTAATAAAATGTTAAATTTCTGTTTCAAATATCTAGCATAAAAGTTCCTGCAACAACATTACATGCAAATACATAGGACAAGAACCCTGCTATAAATATTCCAATCAGCAACAGTAGTGGACGTATAACTAATGATAATTGCCCACTTCATGTAATGAGGTGAACTTTCTCAGTAACAATTTAGTATACAACTGATTTACTATCTAGATCGTTGGGACTGGTGAATACAAATATCTCTGTGCACTCAAATCCTTTCTATCACAGAAAATCCCAGAGCCTCTGGACCTCCATTAAGAAGTCTACATTATATAAAGACATTCATATTTATTTCTTGTACATTTATATAGCATTTATTAAATTGCTGTTGGTTTTTCAGAGTTACTTTTTTAACACCCTTAAATCCTCATTTAAAATGTGTAATTCTTAAATGCAGCTAAAATCTCCACTGGTTCAAGTTATTAGAAATGGACTGATCCGCAATAGCATGGTGTGCTCTTGGCTTGCTGCCAGTGGTGAATGAATGATGCATCACTGGATGACTAATGGTAACTCTTATCCCCAGGTTCACTCACTGTGGTTAATATTGAACCAAGTCTATCTGTGCAGAGTTCTTTAAGAGGCCAAGACATTAAGATTCCTTGGCGTAAACATCAACCGGGCATCACCTGCACACCTAAATGTATTTCTTGCCAATGAGTAACGCTGTTCCTTCACTACACAGTCTACACAGAAAATGCCAGAACTTGATTTAGGGAGTGCAGCCATCTTCTGACTAGTTCTTCATTAAGGGCCTTTTGTTGGATGAATCCAGTTTTGCTCTGTTCCATTCCTCATTTGAATGAAGCATGTTCTAAGGGTCATCAGTTTTAGGCAAAGTTGAAGAATAGATTTTTTTTTAAAAAAAGCAACAATATGTTTTCCTTCCTCATAAGAACTTTGCTCAATAGCATAGTACTATGATTTAGTGGGAGCTTAATAAAAGCTACCTTGATAACAAAGCAGAAAGTTCAGCTATTTTTCTTGCTAATGTAATACCCTAAATGTGGCTTTATTCTCTGCTTTCATTGTCCATTGTAAAACATCTTTCTTAGTATTTGGACAACAATAAAGAGACATCACTGTTGTCAAATATCTCAACAATCTCTCTTTAACATAAGTAATATATTGAAAGAAATAAAGCGTCAGTAACCTTTAGAAAGGCTAATTAACTTGAGCAATGGTGACTAATAACATTTTTTCTTCACAAAATAATTTTTGACATCTAAACAAACACCAGCACATGGAGTAAACCATAAAGCTAGCTATGTAGCATTTCAAATTGAAGAAGACCTTTCTTTTTAGTAGGTGATAAGATACTTAATTTAAAGACTATAATTACTTTCTCCCATTGGAATACTAGGGTCTGAGGAATAGAGGATATTTGTTTTAAGTATTAAAAATAAAGAAAAATGTGCTTATGAAAAATACTTTTAAATGAGATCGACCTGCATTTATATCAGTAATTGCATATTATACCATATTGAGTAACCCATTGTTGTGTTTTTTCAACTGCAGTTCTTATGTCCCAATATTGTTTTCTTTTCCATTTTCCCCAGGAAACAAAAATAAACAGGATCCTGAGTTACACTTTGTATTTTACATTAGCTAATAGAGCTGGTATTGGGAAACAGTGCCAAATGTACAAGAGCTGAAAGGTTTTCTTTTTGAGTATTTGTTTGCAAAACAAGCCCAGGATAATGGAGGATCATTTGTGGAAAGCTGAGCCATGCTGGGTGCTCATTAGATAACTTAGAAAGACTCTCTGGTTTGCTTCCCCCCAGCCCCAGTTGTAGATAGTTGCATGTGTTTCAATTAAAATCTCCATTTACTTCCAGCTGGCAATGTCAGCATCCATTCCACCAATAGAGAGTAGAGGTCACAGCTCCTTGCCTGAACAGACATTTAAAAAAAATACGCCATTTGCCTTCTTTGTGTAGGTACCTTTGAGCCACCCAGAGCTGGCTTGGAGAGAAGATTCTGAAGGGTCACATTGCATGGGGACTTTCCCCTTATTTACTGATGTTTCTTTGGTAGCTGCTGGCCCAGATACTGTAACTGCTGTTCTTTGTGTGCATTGGGATCCAGCAGCAGCTGTTGTTCTTTGCTGGAGCGTGTTTCTGAAATTCCAAATTTAGTAGTCTGAGACCTTAGTCATTGAAAGCTACGTTGAAAGTCAATTTGCTGAATCCAAGTTTATTTTCCTACCTAAACCACCGTTTGTGATAGAGCCTTTCCCCTGCGGTGCGTGATAAACTGAGGAAAGGACTTATTTACTGTCCCTAGCGGGCTGAAGGGAAAGAGAAAGCAGTGGTTACAGAGCAGGGCGTAGGCTGCGTATCCTTGTGACCTGACTCTATTCGGACACTCAGACATTCGAACCCAGGCCCTGCTTTGCTGCTTCTACCTCCATGGCTGTGGGCAGCCTGATGGAACTGCAGTTTCTCCATCTCAGACCATTAGGATGACGAATGCTACCTCGTAGAGTGTTGCAGTGAGACAGTAAACATAAAGCACCTATGCTAATGCCTGGCCCATGGTTAGCTTTTACTCTTTGCCGCATGAGCCATAGAATGTTCATGAGGTTTTTCTGGTAAGTGGAAAGGTTTTGCATTCCCTTGCTTCTCTTTTGAGCCAGAATTAATTTTCTTGCCCAATAAATATGATCATTCCCATACATTCAAAAAATTATAGCTGATATTTATTTATACTTTGTGCCAGGCACAAAGCGTTTTACATCCCATGTAGCCATCGCAACAATCCAATGAGGTAGGTGGTATTACTATTATTATTCCTATTTTCTAGCTGAGGAAGTTCTTGCCTAAAGACGTAAGTAATTTGTCTGAGTTCACATAGCTTGTAAGAGACAGAGCTGGGGTTGAATCCAGCCCCAACCCTTTAGTAAGCTGTAGTTTCTCCCACAAGGAAAGCAAATCAAATTACCTTGAAATGAAGTATTTGAACTCTGTTTCTGAAGTGAAAGTTTATATGTTAATAATGGGAAGTTAAGGAGACTCTACCATCACTTTGTAGAGTCCCTGGACTCTAGCTAGTTGATAGATGGATTCATTTTATTAAAATTATATTTCATTATATTTTCAGTGGTAATCGTTATTTCATGACTAAGTCTATGCTTTGGTATTCTTACTTGGGCATGTTTGGGTATGATTCCGTTTACCGTAAAAAGGCATGGTAACCTTAAACTTGACATGTCTATGCCAAGGTGGATCTAGTTATAGGTGCCACAAGTTAAACATGGCAGGAGGGTAGGGAGAAACAGTATTTAGAAAGTGTAGTCACCACCAACAGTCTGGCTAAACAGTCTACCTCTCTGCAAAGTTACCAGGATTCTCTACAGACAGGAGAGTGACGGCACGGGGGATTCAGGCACAAGTGATATGTCAAGCCACACAGAGACACAGCTGACCCTTGGGAAAAGCCAGTCCTGGGCACAGAGGATCCCAGTTTAAGAGTGAAACAGAACTTACATCTAAAGCTTGGCATATGAGATCACTATGAAGATAGAATCTCAGACACAGTAAATAAGACACATTTCCCGACCAGAACTGGTACCCCAAATTCCAACCCAGATAGTAGCAAGTATGGCATTTGGGTCTAGAAATTCTTGTGTCCTTCATTGCTAATATCAGGGATCCTGTATCTGCAGGTGGGAGGCTAGGAACCAAAGAGAGGGAGATCCTACCAGCGGAAAAGGTGCATTTTGCTTATTCTTAGGAAATCATCCCAATAGTGTGGAGCTGCAAGTTGCCAGAGTTATATTGAATTGTACAAAACATTAAAAACAAGATTTTTAGTGCAAAATTTTGTTACATATTCCATACTTTAGCTCATGAAGAAAATGGTGTAGTTTGTGATAACGTCACTATTTTAAACTAAGGATAAAATACAGTAGTTCTCCCTCATCCAAGGAGGACACGTTCCAAGACCCCCAGGGTATGCTTGAAACTGCAGATAATACCAAATACTGTGTATACTGGTTCTTCTTTTTTTTCTGTACATGCGTCCCTATGATAAAGTTTATAAATTAAGCACAGTAAGAGAATATCCGAATTGCCAGCATCACTGCTCTTGCACGTTGGAGCCATTATGAAGTAAAATAGGGTTACTTGAATACAAGCACTGCAATATTATGACAGCTAGGTGGCTACTAAGTAACTAATGCGTGTGGTTACCATGGACAAAGGGATGATTCACACCCCAGGCTGGACAGTGAAAGATTTCATCATACTACTCAGAATGACGTGCAGATTAAAACTTATGAATTGTTTATTTCTGGAATTTTCCATATAATATTTTTGGACCTCAGGTAACTGTAACCAAGAAAAGCAAAACCACGGATAAGTGGGGACTACTGTAAAGTTTCTAAAGATTCTATAAAACCTAAAAATAGGTACCCTTGATTTTGCTAATATTTTTTCTCTTATTCTTAGTTAACAGTCTTGTAAACTTCCAGTGAACTCAAATTTTGCTTTAAATGCAAACAGGTACTGTTTACAGATATATATATACACACACAGATATAGTAGATTTTGTTGTATATAATGGTAACTGGTAACGGTGTTTTATTTGGGGAATGAAATCAGCTTCTGGGAACAGGATTGAGAAAAAGACATTTCAATGTATATCCTTTTGTACCTTTTGAATGTTTGATTATATATATATATAGGGACTACCTATTCAAAAATATATTTTTAAATACAATAAATGCAGCTATGCTAAAGAAAATCATTAATCTTTGAATTTAGTCCTTAACAAGATGTTGGAATCAGGTTGTGAAAGTCTTTTGTTTTCCTACTCTCTACTCTCATTTCAAAAGTAACCACGTTCATGTCAAAGTCAATGATGAAAACACTTTTAAGTTCAGTGAAACGTGTTCTTTTCCTCCTCTGAACAATACTTTTTACCTTCTAAGAAGTGAATGACTTTGACATTTGGATGTTGTACTCTTTCTTTTTTAAGTATGTTATGTCATATGAATTAATTCCAGGAAGAGGCCAATTTGTTTAAAGATTTTGCATAACCAAATAAGGTGTTAATAGGAGCTATGTCTTGGGAATTGCTCACTACCCCACACCTCTGATTAATATCCTAAGTCTATTCCTTAACCCTATACCGTTGCTTTTAATATTTTAAATTTTCCTACCTTTTCCTGTGCTATTTCTAATGCAAACTTGAAGATTTTCC
Source organism: Orcinus orca (assembly GCF_937001465.1). Classification (NCBI taxonomy): domain Eukaryota; kingdom Metazoa; phylum Chordata; class Mammalia; order Artiodactyla; family Delphinidae; genus Orcinus; species Orcinus orca. The sequence continues at coordinate 16,016,572 of NC_064576.1, read as the reverse complement.
TAACCGGAGATTTAAGAAAGTCAAGCAAGACAAACTTTACATCAGTACGTAGCATTTTTACAAGTTGATTGTCCTTCTTCAACTTTGTCAACGTATTGGTTTCATTGTCATTTTCTTGCACATCTCTTTCCTTCTAGGCAGTTCTTTTCTCCCAAATGCCCCCAATCTCATAGACCACGTGCATGACTTCAACACCATTATCTTCCCTTGATCTGTGTCTCCATTTCTGTGTTGCTCTTTCCTTCTTTCTGTTGTCAGTGGGAAAGAGCAACACTGAGTGTAACATTCTGCAATTTAAGACTTCAATTGTATGTCTACTCCACTCTGGCAGGTGCTGGTCACTCTGCAGTTTTGGAAATGAGAAGCATGTAGGGAAAACCCTGAAAGGAATTACAGTGTGTGTACTGGTTAATTGCTTATATGGAAGCATTTTAACAAGAAGCTTCCTCAGGGATAAAGGAATATATATCCTTTGAATTAACAAATTTAAACTTCTCATTCAACTCTTTGCCTTTTCCAATAACTGACAGTATCTTGAGCTTGACTTTGCTAGGAAGTGTGTGTTTTCTTGATTTTTAAGGACATCACTACTCGAGTGGGCTTTGAAAAGTATATTGATGTTTTCTTTTATCTGGGGACTCTGAGAATCTTTACGAGTATAGGCTCATTAAAAACACATCTAGTCAGTGTGGTTGCTTCAGTGATTTAGGAGAGAAGAGGGAAAAACAGTGAGGGTGAATCACCTTCAAAAGATAGATGCCCTCATGGCTGAACTAGGACCAGAGGTGACAGTAAGCAGACCTCCTACCAGACATAAGGCAGTGCTATCTGCATTTAAGAGATCAGAAAGATGGAGAGCCAGAGATGTGCTGTAGAATTTTTACCTCTCCTCGCAATAAGTGAACTGTGTTGCCACTGGTCCTGATAGCTGCAAGGGCAGTTACTGCCTGAATATTATTCAGTAGCTTATGCGAGATATGTTGGTAGGTCTTATTTTCTCAGAGTTAAGTCCTCAAACCGTATGTTAATTAAACATCTTGTGTATTGTCAATATGCCTTATAGAAACTTAGCAATGAGTTTCTTCTCTATTAAAAGTGATAATGCTCCACTGGTGCATTTCTGGGAAGCATTTAAGTCATCACATTTGTGGAACCCCCTCCTTCATACCAGAGATGCATATTTAAGATGATTCTAACCGAATGAATAAGCTAGTTGTCACGGTGATGATAGTCTTGTTAACAGATAACTACAGTAACAACACCATCTGTGCTATAGTAAACACATAAGCAGTACTCTGGAAGCAAGGAAGACGGAGTGACCACCTTTATTGGTTTGGTCAAAAGAGTTCTTAGCAGAGCTGATGGATTCTATTGAATTTTAGCAGAGGGACAGGAATTTACTAGATGAAGAAGGAGGGAATGGTTATTCTAAGCAGAGGAAAGGGGAGAAAGTATTCAATGTTTTAAAATATATTTGACCCCCATGACTTTTTGTGAGAAATAAAATAATCTAATTAGACTATTGTTCTATTGGAGAATAAAGGTGAAAATATTGGACTATATAAACCCTGAGATTTCTTCCAGCTCTAAACATTTCATGATTCTACATGATTCTATTGTATCATAAACACTGGAGTTCAATTTTTCACCTAAAACTGTCTGATCTGATTCATTTTCACCAAGAACACATGTGGGAACACTTCAGCCTCCATCACTTGGTTACTTTGAAGGGAGACTATAGGGTCTAATAATTGCAATTACGTTTTCCTTTAATGCTATTTTGATATGTATTGTATACTCAGACTGGAAAATTCTTGAGGCGTTGCTGCATCGAAAGGCATGACTTTCTTACACTTCTTTTAGATTAGAGATTTATGTTCCAGCACATTTCTTTTGAGGTGAACTTGAAATACCAGTGAAGTCCTACCCTGTTCGTTGTCAGAAGAAAACTGTCATTTTAGGTTGGTCAACAGTTATTTTATTTAGAAGCACAGGAATTAGGCTATTTAGATGTCATTAAAGGCATTCTATAAAACTTGGTAGTTCAGCTTTCTTGGAGGCTAACCATGGTCAGATATTCTAAGACCCACTGCTCCTTTAACAGCCAAGAAAAGATGGCCCAACAACAGACAGAGCTCATAGGATTCCCCCACAGGGAGCTAAGAATATTGATGAAGAAACCAGTAAACAATACAAATGTCTCCATAGTGCTATTTATATCTGGTATGTTTTAGTTCATCAATAGTAGAACGGACATTAGAAACTTTCTATGAGCAAAAGGGACTTAAATAAGAAGACAGGACCATTTGAAGACATCTTTCAGAATTGGATCTTATAAACTCAAAGGATTCAGAGCTTCTCTCCAAAGGGGTAGTAGTTACCTGCACTGATAATCTAATAGGCTGTGCACAATTTTCATTCCACTTTTAGAAGTACTCATTGTGCCTTTTTGTAACCATTTGATTAACATGACTCTTATTAACTAGGAAAAGACAATATCTTTCTTTATAAGTATTGAGATTGGTCATGAGCTTCACTCAGCAATCACTTGATAGTGATTATTGTGGAGTAGCGAACAAATCTCTCTCTGGAGATGTTGAATTCAAGAGCAGTGGATGGTGGGGTAGAAGGGAAGGGAAGGGCAGAATCCATGAGACTCTATGTTCCACCCAAGTGCCATGAGGTATAAAGTAGAGAGGGATTTGAAAGAAGACAATTACTAGGGGCTGGAACCATGGAAGCTAAAGCAGTGAGTAAAATAGAGGAGCTCAAAAGTTGAGAGGTATCTGTTACTGAGATGAGAATCTGTGTGCAATCATAAACATCCTTACAACAAATCTCTGCAATTTAATGTAACCTGAGGGTGTCTCCATCTTGCATTCTAAAGAGGGTCACCCATTCATGTTCAATAATATACTATTTTTCTTAAAAATATTGATTTCGTTGTTATTTCTAAAAACAAACATTTCTACTCCTTCATTAACTGATTACTATCACTTTTGGACTGAAATTGGCTTGCACGTATGTTTCAATGTCTTTTCTTTTTTAATTTGAATTCAGGTACTGTTTATCCCAGACTAGTTTCTAGAGGTAACTGCTCGATTTAAAACTTGGCTGGATAAAGAAAAGACCTCATGCCAGGTCTGCCTCTAATCCTGATGCGCATTTATAGAGCATACTTGAGCACCTGAGAGATGCTCTGAGGAGAGCCTCAGGCAAGGAGAGCCTCAGGCAAGACTTTTTCCTAAGATCCCAAAGTTAGCTTTGTTTTAAATATTTTTGATCCCTTCATTTACACACAATGGATTTGGAATCCACCATAATTGTAGATGTGAACATTGTATCATGACTCTCTATTGCTAAAGATAAATAAGATGATAATTAAGTGTGAGATCATTAATGAAATAGAACATTAGTCAACATTAACAAAGAGGGTGAAGACACTATAGAAGAAAGAGCATCAGCTTTGATTTGTAAATCACTTAGCTCTAGCGCTTATTTGGCTTATGGCTCCAAGAAGTCATTGAACGTCTCTGAGCCTCAATTTCCACATTTGTTATATTGGGTTAATGATAATACAGATAAATCAATTCATGTTTATGATATTAAATAAAGGCTCTTTATCCTTTCCCATTCTTGAACTAAGTATTGAAAAGTCATGAGATTGAATTTAAAGGAAGAGACAGAAATCCTCTCCTTCACTATAATCTCTGCTACTCAAAGCATGGAGAGCAAGCGTTGGCAATGACTAAGAGCTACTGAACACCACATTACCCACGGTTGTAAGTCTTTATACTCGGATTAAGGAACATGCTTCCCTGGGATCACCGAGTAATTTCCATAACTTAGCGGAATTATAAATTAAAGGCAAGCATTCAGTGCTTTCCTAACTCTGGTATAAAATTTAACTCACTGATAACAAGAAGAAGAAAATGAGGAGAAATCTGTTTTCTTAGTTATGTATTACAATCTTTGCACATTTTTTGAGCATGACAAGAAAATCTGGGATGGTGAAGTTTCAAATATATTATAAGAAATATCTCTTATTCAGACTTTGTATGAAAATGAACATATCTTAAGTCCCAATGTTTGAATTAGCTTTAAAGTGTGAAACCTCTGTATATGCATTGGACATAATAAGGGCTTCAAGTGATATTAATTGAATTAGTTATTGCGTATTGTTGATGTCTTGGCTGTCTCTAAAAGGGTTATTTCCTTAAACATATCACTTTATTTAATGTCACTGAATATGTTGATGGGGCTGTTCAAATGTCACGTAACTGCCAGAGTCCTAGGAGAAAGCTAGCTTTCCGTGCATATTTAAGTTTCTAGTGCACTGCAAATCATCAAAAAGGAAAATCTTGCCATTAAACCATATCATCCTGGACTCTCTTACCTTGAAAAGAAGGACTGTCAAGTACAATATGAGACATAAATATCTATTTTAGAGTGTATTCTATATTAATTGACCTAATTAGGGTTGATGGTATATAAGTGAAATCTGCCATTCTTGATTGTGGAGGGTTGAATTTTAATTACACTATCATTACATAATTATCATCAGTAACCACTAGTGAGTACCTGCTATGCATTAGGTAAATTTGCTTTTTGTCAGTACATGGAGAGACCCTCATGTTACAGCAGAGATTTTTCTGTATTATGCAGTTACTATGTTGACTTACAAAATGCAGTTGTAATGGCTGTACCATTTGGTATCATATAAATAGTCATTTATGTGGAGATGTATGACAGGGGTGGGAGCAGAGGGAGAATATTCTAGGCACTAAGCACTGTTTAGGAAAGTAACTTTTCTCTGTGTAGCTTTGTGGAGTAGATGAAGTAGAAACAGAAGTGAATGCATGGATATTACAGGGAGTAAGGTTTATACACGTTAACAAAGAAGATTTTCCCATTTAGCACTGCCTCTTGGAATTGTGAATTTGCCAGTGCTAGACACGATTACAAAGAAACTCAATTTTTTTTTTCCTTTCAGGTATGTTGTAAAGCAGTAGTTTTCAAATTATTTGCAATAGGAAACAATCCTTTCAAACGGAACATTACACAAAAGCCCAATACATAAAGCAGAGAGAAACAAGAGGCCATAAGTATAAATGTATTTTATAATTAAAATGAATGATAATTACTTATTCATAAGTCAGTTGTTGGCTTGATGAGAGTCCTGATGTTGGTCTCCAGTATGTTAAAATACGGGGCTTGATATCTTTCTCTGTGTTTAGCATTTGTTTCATTTCAGACTTTTATTTAAAACTGTGAAATATGAATCAAGCATTTGAATCATCTATGAAGCCCTGTAATATAGTTTTAATGTCAGCATTGGAGAGAAGAATCCTGCCCTGTATCGTGTGGGAGAGTGAAGCGGGAGGCATGATTTACCTCTAATGTGTGTGAGGAGTGCCTAATGACTGAAAAGAAGCCTTAAGATCTTTCTGGGGTGATTATATATGGGTGAGATTATCTATCTCTCTGTGTAGTTATGATTATGGTTGTGGTTATATAGTTACCAGATAAGATTTAAAAAATTTTACTTTATATAAATTTTAATGCAGTAAAATATGCAAAAGCCCTTTCTCTTTCAAGAGTATAATGATATGCTTTTATGATGGTTGTCCAGCTCAACACTAAAAATTGCTGTTCTAGAGTTTAGCTCATCACTGCCTCGTTTCTCCAACGTCCTCCTCCCAAGCTCAGCTCTTCCCACTGCGCATGCGCGCGCGCGCATGCGCGCGCGCGCGCACACACACACACTTCTTATTGCTGCCCCAATTTGAGAGCTCTAATTCTACTGATTAGCTATCCATACATGAGAATTAAATTTAGAATGTTTTGATCCCTGGTAAATTTGCATGGAGGGAAATCTTGTTTTCATTATCTGAGTTGAAATTGGTTCACTTAAGATTTTAATATACCAGAAAATCGATATTAAGAATTTGTTTTGTATAATTTTATGCCTCTTACAAATTTATAATTTTCCAGAAATCCATTGACTTTCCAATGAATGTTTCAAGATGTGATATTGTAGTTGGTATTCAAATCTGCATTGAGGAAATAAGCATGTAGGACAGCATTTAGCGATTTAGAGTTTTTAAAAAGGACTTAAATTGATTCTTTTTAATCTAAAGGAAGTGTTACAAAATTTAGCTTATTGATCAAATCATTGTTTTTTAAGTTAAACTCATTAGTCGGCATAAAATTTGAGGCTTATATGATAATCTTTCATCAATATTTTTTTCTCTACCTTTGCGTACGTTAGATATTTTCTTTACATTTCGGTTAGAGATGGGAACGAAGATTTTGGGTGATAACTTCTGTTGAGCCAACCAGCAGATGAGCCCTTTTATTTACAAATTAAACTACAGAAAATTATTGATTCATTGGTCTCACCTTTATATACTTTAAAAAAATATATACGATATGATTTTTTTTTATGATCTAGTTTTACTTTCGTTATAACTGTACAAAGTTGACATACCACTGTCGTTTGGAAATCAGGATAGTTGAAACTTCAAGCTAGAACTGGGCCAAAAACCTTAATCACAATCCATATCTAGGGCTCTTTCACTGGTTCACAACTGCCCCAGATATTTGCTGTTGTTCATCATGAATGTGGTCCAGGTTCGATTAAAAGAGGCTGAAGAGATAGCTGTAGGCTTTCAAGAAGTCCCTCAAGGGGTTTTCTGTATACTCTCAAGGGATTTGGATGGGGGCTTGATGACTCTTATGCATTTGTAGTGCTTTTTCTGACTTGTAGAGGGCTGCTTAACTCATGATTTGGAACCATTATGGATGTGCTCTTCCACATCAGAAATCTGGGAGACTCTAGGAGAAAAAAACAACAAACAAACAAACAAAAATACCAAATGAGAACTTGGGAATGACATTTACTAGAGGCTCTCAAAATGTGCTTCCAGAATCATCAGCAACAGCATCACTAGGTAACTTGTTAGAAATGCCAGTTCTTGGGCCCCACCCCAGACCTACTAAATTAGAGACTCTGGAGGTAAGTCCCAGCAATCTGTGATTCAGCACACCCTCCTGATGCTATTCATGCAGGTGACAGTTTGAGAACCACTGCTGTATGTTCTTAAGCTTCAAACACTATTTAGAAACTTACTATTATTTCATAGAGAAATAAAAAGTGTAGAAAGGTATAAATTCTAAGAGATAGTAATTCTAATTGGTTTGTGAAGAGTAGTTGAATAGATATCTTTTGTACTTGGTCTTTCAGAAGGAACCTTTAGATCTCAATAAAAGCTTTGTTAAGCCAGAGCTTTTTATTTTCAAAACAGTTTGCTCTATGCTCAACTATGAGACCTCAAAAAAGTGTTTTCTTGCTTTTATGTTAAATTCCTGACATCTCATGACTACAGAGGGAAGACTAAATTGTGCATAGAACCTTATAAAAGAAAGTTCACAATGTTATGGAGATGGCAGGTCAATTAAGATGAAATTGTCCTGGGTCCATCAGGTCAAAGTCAGCCATTACCTGAGGTGGTGGAGAAGGCAGGGGAAAAGGTTGGGGGTATTTCAAGTCATAACAGAAAAACTATTCAATGAAGTCAGTAGGTATTTCTTGAATGCATATTATATGCCATTGAAGTTTCTAGGCACTTCAGATATTTATCAATAAATAATAAAAGATTACAACTCTGGTAAGTTATACTATATTCAGGGAGACAGATGGTATGTAATAAACATTGTAAACAAGTAAATTATAAAATATTGATATATTGGAAATTGATGGTGTTGTGGAAGAAATTTTAAGAAGACCCCATTAAAGGGAATATGGTGGGGCAATTCCAACTAGACACGTTATGGATAATGTGTTAGGTTATATGAGATAGGCCCTCGTTTGATAGAATAGATTTATCCAGCAATTTTTAGCAATGAATGAACTTGTGAGGGTGCAGTGGCTCTCCACTTACCAGTACACCCTGAACCTGACAAATCTATTGGAATTGAACATCTGGAAACGTGTAAAAAGGAAACCCAAATTTAATATTTCTTTTAATGGGAATCAAGCTGTTACAAAGAAGGAATTTTCAAAACCAACCAAACAAGCAATAACAATAAAAAAACCCCAAGAAACCTTGCACATGGATGAAATGAGAGAATTAACAGTTAGCAACTGGGTTAAATTGAGCAGCCTAGACCTAGTTCATTAACAGAGTTCAGAGCCAGGTGCCTCCTTTGTGTGACTCCTGGCTACTGCTGCAGAAGGTGGCTGTGTTTTAATAGGAACCTCCTTCTCTCAACAAGTCTACATAAACTGATGGATGCTAAACGGTAACTCTCAAAAAAAAGAATTCCATTCTCTGCCATTTCCCCCTTGATCTGCTCATTCCTCTCTACCGCTTACTGTAGGAATTAAACTTTATATACTGATACGTAATCCATTGTTCTTTATATTGTGAATATCATTCTCTACCAGGATTGAGTTCAAGAGCATGGATCCCCATGGTGTGTCTTGTTAAGAAATGGGTAATAATGCAACAATTGCCAAGAATACTGTTTTTATGAGAGATGTTTTTAATAGCACACATTCGCGTATCATGTGAACTTTTGTGTGGACATCTTGTAAAGATTGAAGTCTAATTTGCTTTGTTGAAGTCTAATTTTCATACAGTTATAGGTTGAATTATGTCCCCCAAAATGATATTGAAGTTCCAACCTCCAGTTCCTCAGAATGTGACTTTAATTGGCAACATGGTTGTTGCAGATGTAATTAGTTAAGATGAGGGTGTACTGGAGTAGTGTGGTCCTTAATTCAATATGATTGGTATTATTATAAGGAAAGATAGAGACACACAGGGAAAAGGTGGTCATGTGACAAAGGAAGCAGAGATTAGAGAATGAATCTACAAGCAAGGGTTTCCAAGGATTGCCAGCAAACCCCAGAAGCTAGGACGAGGCATGGAAGGATGATCCCTTAAAGATTTCAGAAGGAACAGAGCCCTACTCACACCTTGATTTCAGAATTTAGCCCCCAAACTGTGAGACCATAAATGTCTGTTGTTTTAAGCCACCCAGTCTGTGGTACTTTGTTATGGCAGCCCTAGAAAACTAATACACATGCTATAAACTTCAACAGTTTTAAGTACATAATTCAATGATTTTTAGTAATTTACAGAGTTGTGCAGCCATTACCACAATGCAGTTTTAGAACTCTTCCATCACCCCCAAAACATTCCTCCTGTTGGTTTGCAGTCAGTTCCTGTTCCTCTTTGCCCTGAGCCCCAGTCAACTGCTAATCTGTTTTCTGTCCCCGTAGATTTGCCTTTTATGAATTTTTCATATAAATGAAATCATAAAACATAGAGTTATTTGCTTCTGGTTTCTTTCAATTAGCATACTGTTTTGCGGGGGGTTCATCCATGTGGTACAGCTTTAATGTTTAACATCAAATTAATTTTCCCCAAAGGCTATCCACATGTGATGACAAACCCTGGGAAGTGCTGAATATATTTTTTGGCCAACAAGGAAGTGCTGAAAGGAGCCATGAGTTGTCTGTTATGACAGGCCTTAAAATGCTGTTGATGGGATATCTAAGGGGATGTTATTCCAGGCCTTTATTTAATTCAGTGGTTCTCAAACTTGAATACATATCAGAATCACCTCTAGGATTGGTTAAAATGTAGAGTGCCGGGCCTCAACCCTAGAGTTTCTGATTCAGTAGGCCTCTGCTGGGGGGCTTGAAATTTTACACCCTTAACAAGGTCCCAGATACTGCTGCTGGTCCTTGGACCATCCTTTGAGAATGACAGCTTTAACCAAAAGCCACATCTGGTAGTGTTAAGACGCCTTTGTTTTTCATCTGCATCATGCTTCTTCTCAGTGTCTCATAAGAAGTAGGAAGATTACTGTTTCTTAACCTAGAGTCGCCTTTAGTCCAAGTACATCTTTGAAAGCTGCATTTAAGTTTTGATAACTATCATCCATGCCTTCTGTGGAATATTACATCTCCTGAGAGCTTTTGGTTTACAGGATAAAATTTAAAAATCGATCAGCTTAATGTTATCTCTGTGCTGCATGCCTTCTTGAGATCCTAGTCACTTGCCATAGTTTAAGGAAGTCTCAGATCCATAAAGCTGCTGAGAATTGCCAGTAATTTTTTTCTTTTTTCACCCACCAAGCTAGATTGAGACCCAGTTGCTTAAATGTGCACAGATTGGTCGAAGTCTTCGCTGCATCGGTAATACAAAACACTTTCTTGAAATCATCGACTCGTCATTAACTTAGCTTTGCTTGAATGTGTTTTTATCTCCTTTATTTCTGGCCTGATTGAAAGAATCACCTGAACTGCATTGTCTCTTCTATTTACTGTGTTGTGTACTCATAGCTGCTCGTGTAGATTTATTGTTATAGTAAGAGTAAATACTTAATATTAATTTAAAACATTTTACTGTCAAAGCAGATCATTTGTTCAGTAACAGATCCAAGTTTTGTGAGGTCTGAAGCTTATGTAAAAGGAGAGGGAGGGTGTCCCCTTTTAATTAAAAGAACACAAAATTATTTTATATTTTATAAGAAAACATACAATTGCGTATTACGTGGGTACCTAGGATGAATACAGTAATCATAACAAATCAAAGAAAAATAAAAGATCACACAATCTGGAGAAATTACTTTTATTTATTAACGGCCTAACACACCTGTGGGTTTTTTTGTCTTTGCACTTTGGAGCTGATTACTCTTTGATGGTATCTTCTATGACATGGGTTTTGTAACATTTTTATACAGAGACTGGAAAGTAAATATTATCTTTTCTCTAGCATGGTTGATTGAAATTTCTCTTTTATTACAATAGTTCAGAAGAGTTTCTTTCAGCTTCAAATCTGATTATTGACAAGGTAATGCTAGGACACAGTCCATCCAGGTACAATAAAACATGCAACTTCATCCAACTACATTCACGTTTTTTAATAGTACCGATACACATTTAGGCCTTACAAAAACATATTTATATCAATTTAATTTCATATTATTTGTATAAAGAAAGAAAAGATGTATGGTACATTTATCATTGTATATATTGTGTTATTGATTATATTCTAGATAGGTGAGAACTTCTTTGATTAGACTCCATTAAAAACAAAATCCTCCACTTATACTTTTATACTATATATTTATCTCATGATTGGATACATTTTCTACAGATGAACTTTAACTCCATGCATTCGAATCACTTTTATTCCTTCCTCAGCTACCCATAAACTTCTGTTGCTGGGCACTGCCGGACATGTTTGTGGTGAAATGATCTCTAGCCTGGCACCTTTCACATGAAAAGTTGAGTGGGCTGGGAGTAATCTAGGTTGCTGTTACTACACTAGTAATAACTCAACTTTATGCAGAAGTTATGGGCGCTATAGAAATAGACCTTATTGAACCCAAATTACAAGTATTCCCAAGCCAGCTCTCTCTTACATTCCAAACATGCCCATAGGCTCTCTAAGATTACTTGACACAAAGGGGAACATCTGATCTAACCGCAGATCATCACTCCCACTTTTGGAAATTTTACAAGAACACACAGCTATGTGATTATATTGCTGTGGCTCTTCCGAGGTTTGGGGGCAAAACCCAGGCCAGTGAGGTGAAGGCTTAAGTACATTGACTTCATGGGAAGTCTGTCTCTACGTTTGCTATAAAATATAGCTCAGGAATATGATGGAGAACCAAAAAAAGAAAAGAAAAAGAAAGATGAAAATTTTTCAGGTGGGATAAATGATACACCTAAGCTGAAAGAAGAAGGTTAATTTTTGTTTCTTTTATAAAGACCAGGTCCTGACTAGACCTGAAATTACAGTCAGACATATATGGTTTTGTGCGATTTGTTCTTTTTTTCTGGTCTGTTTCTTGAGTATGATTGGAAGGGAAAGGATGAGAAAAGAGACTTGATTAAGACCCTTGAAGCCTACAGTTGTTTCATATGATTTTAACAGGGAGTTTAAAATTCTTGAAATCTTACGTGTTAGTCAGCTCAGGCTGCCATGATAAAATACCATAGACTGAGTGGCGTAAGAAATAGAAATTTATTTTTTCTCAGCTCTGGAAGCTGGAAAGTCCAAAGACTCTCTTCCTGGTTTGTAGATGGCTGCCTTTTCTATGTCCTCACATGGTGGAGAGAGAAAATTTTCTCTCTCTCTCTTTCTCTTCTTATGAGGCCACAGTCCTATAACTCTATCACCTCTTTCAACCTTCATTACCTCCCAAAGGCCTCATCTCCAAAAACCATCACATTAAGGGTTCAAGATACAATGTGAGTTTTGAGGGGATACATTCAGTTCATAGCAGCTTATGAGACGAGATATGGCATGATTAATATGGTGAGTTAGAAAGACGATATCCATCTTTCTTAGTAATAGGTTGAAAGTAAATTTTGGAACCCCTAACTGTCTGACAATTCTGCTCCCTTATATACTTTCCATTTTTTCATTGTCTATAACCCACTAAAAAGATTTGCCCCCAAATACATTTTTTAAGTGCCCCTTTTTTTATAGTCCCTTTTTCAGGGACTATACACACACACACACACACACACACACACACACACACACACACAATTGAATACTACTAAGCCATAAAAAAGAACAAAAATTTGCCATTTGCAGCAACATGGATGGGCTTGGAGGGCATTATTCTAAGTGAAGTAAGTCAGACAGAGAAAGACAAACACTGTATGATATAACTTATATGTGGAATCTAAAAAAAGACAGCAAACTAATGTATATAACAAAAAAGAAGCAGACACAGATATAGAGAACAAACCAGTGGTTACCAGTGGGGAGGGGAAATATAGGAGTGAAAAAAGACTGATTATGGGAATATATGAAATCATGTGTGTGAAACTTTTGAAACTGTAAAGCACTATAGAGTTTAAAGACTCTTTCATTCAAGAAAATGTAGAAAAATAAAATAAAACTGAACACAGGCATGTCTTATGACTAAACAATTTCATTTCTAAGTATATACCCAATAGAAAGGTGTACATATGTGTCCTAAAGGATGTGCACATTGAAAGTTCATGACAGCACTATTCAGAATAGCCCAAAGTAAACTGTGGTGTAGACGCAAGGATGTGTTGTGCAAAATGGGAAATACAGCCAATATTTTGTAATAACTGCACATGGAAAGTAACCTTTAAAAATTGTATAAAAATTTATGGGCTTCCCTGGTGGCACAGTGGTTGAGAACCTGCCTGCCGATGCAGAGGACACGGGTTCGTGTCCCGGTCCGGGAAGATCCCACATGCCGCGGAGTGGATAGGCCCGTGAGCCATGGCCACTGAGCCTGCGCATCCGGAGCCTGTGCTCCGCAACGGGAGAGGCCAAAGCAGTGAGAGGCCCGCGTACCGCAAAAAAAAAAAAAAAAAAAAAAATTGTATAAAAATTTAAAGATTAAAGTGAATAAATAAATTAAAGTGCCCCTGTTAGACTATCTAAATATTTAAGGTGATCTAACAGTTAAAATTTTACCTTGCTTACTTTTCATTTCTTAAATATTATATGGCCAAGAAATTTTTTTTAAAAAAATGTCTCAGGTGTATTTTCCAATCAGAAAGAGCACATGTGCCCTCCTGAATATTATATTATGCACATGGCAGGAATCACACTATTGTCGTTATCTGTCTTTTTTAAAAAAACCTTTTATTCATTTTACAGGTCCTTATTCAGCACCTATTATATGCCAGGTGTTGTGGATTCATCTGTGAGCAAAACACACATTCTTAGCTTTGTGGAGCTATACATTCTAGTATATTTCTTTATGAAAACAAACAAAATATTGTCATTTTATTCTTGGTTAGCTAGCGTTTATCTGTTGTTAAAATTAATTTAGCCTTGGATTGAAGCTTTTCATTTATACAGGCATACCTCAGAGATATTGCAGGTTTGGTTTCAGACCACCACGATAAAGAGAATATCACAAGAAAGTGAATTTTTTGGTTTCTCAGTGCATTTAAAAGTTATGTTTACACTATAACGTATTCAGTGTGCAATGCCGTATGTCTTTAAAAAGTACCTATCGTAATTTAAAATACTTTTCTGTTAAAAATGCTAACCATCAACTGAGCCTTCAGTGAGTCGTAACCTTTTTGCTGATGGGGGGTCTTGCTTCAGTGTTGATGACTGCTGACTGATCTGGGTGCTGGTTGCTGATGGTTGGGATGGGTGTGGCAATTTCTTAAAATAAGGCAACAATGACGTTTTCCCCATCCATTGACTCTTCCTTTCCTGAACAATTTCTCTATAGCACGCATTGCTGTTGGATAGCATTTTACCCACAGTAGAACTTCTTTCAAAATGGAGTCAATCCTCTCAAACCCTGCTGCTGCTTTATCAACTAAGTTTATGTCATATTCTAAATCCTTTTTTGTCATTTCAACAATCTTCACGGCATCTTCACCAGGAGTAAAGTCCAGCTCAAGAAACCACTTTCTTTGCTCATCTATAAGAAGCAACTCCTCGTCTGTGAAAGTCTTTTTCACAATATTATAGAAATTCAGTCCCCTCTTCAGGCTCCACTTCTAATTCTAGTTCTCTTGCTACTTCCACCACATCTGCAGTTACTTCCTCCCTGGAGTCTTGAACCCCTCAAAGTCATCCATGAAGGTTAGAATCAACTTCTTTCAAACTCCTTTTAATGTCCATATTTTGACCTCTTCCTGTGAACCATAAATGTTCTTAATGGTATCGAGAATGGTGAATCCTTTCCAGAAGGTTTTCAATTATCTTTTCCCACATCCATCAGAAAAATCACTGTCTGTGGCAGCTATAGCCTTAGGAAGTGTATTTCTTAAATAATAAGACTTGGAAGTAGAAATTATTCCTTGATCCATGGGCTGTAGAATGGATGTTTTGTTAGCATGCATGAAAACAACATTAATGTCATTGTACATCTCCATCCGAGCTCTTGGGTGAGCAGGTGCGTTTTCAGTGAGTGGTAAGATTTTGAAAGGAATCTTTTTATCTGAGCAGTAGGTCTCAATAGTGGGTGGGCTTAAAATATTCAGTAAACCATGCTGTAAACAAATGTACTGTCATGGCTTTCTTGTTCCATTTATAGGGCACAGTTAGGGTAGATTGAGCATAATTCTTAAGGGCTGTAGGACTTTCAAAATGGTGAATAAGCAGTAGCTTCAACTTAAAGTCACCAGTTGTATTAGCTCCTAGCAAGAGAGTCTGTACTTTGAAGCTTTGAAGTTACTGACTTCTCCTCTCTAGCTATGAAAGTCCTTGATGGCATCTTCTTCCAATAGAAGGCTTTTTTCCACCTACATTGAAACTCTGTTGTTTAGCATACCTACCTTCATTAATTAGCTTAGCTAGATCTTCTGGATAACTTGCTTTAGCTTCTACATCAGCACTTGCTGCTTTACCTTGTACTTTAATGTTATGGAGATGACTTCTTTCCTTAAACTTAATGAACCAACCTCTGCTAGCTTCAAACTTTTCTTCTGTTGCTTTCTCACTTCTCTCAGCTTTCACAGACTTAAAGAGAGCTAGGGCCTTGCTCTGGATTAGGCTTTGGCTTAAGGTAATGTGCTGGTTTAATCACTAAAACTGCATATCAGCAATAAGGCTGTTTTGCTTTATCATTCTTGTGTTCACTGGAGTAGCACTTTTAACTTCCTTCAAGAACTTTTCCTTTGCATCCACAACTTGGCTGTTTGTCACAAGAGGCCTAGCGTTGGACCTGTTTTGGCTTTTACATGCCTTTCTCACTAAGCTTAATCATTTCTGTCTTTTGGTACAAAGTGAGAGACATGTGAGTCCTTTCACTTGAACGCTTAGAGGTCATTGCAGGGTTATTAATTGGCTTAATTTCAGTATTGTTGTGTCTTTAGGGAATAGGGAGGCCCAAGGGGAGGGAGAAAGATGGAGGAATAGCTGGTTGGTCGAACAGTCAGAACACACACAGCATTTATCGATTAAGTTTGCCATCTTATAGGGGTGCAGTTTGTGGCACCCCCAAACAATTATAATAGTGACATCAAAGCTCACTGATCACAGATAGCAGTAACGAAGATAGTAATAATGTAAAAGTTTTAAATATTGGGAGAATTACCAAAATGTGACACAGAGACAAGAAGTGAGTAAATGCTTTTGGAGAAATGGTGCTGATAGACTTACTTGCTGGACACAAGATTGCCACAAACCTTCAATATGTAAAAAACGCAATATCAGTGAAGCGCAGTAAAACGAGGTATACCTGTAATTAAATGTAAGTCATATTTTTGCTCCTGTTTCTGGTAAAGTTAGAGTGGCTTTAAGTTGCAACAACAATCTACATTTAAATAGAAATCATTCCAGCCAGCATCAATGGCATAGCATGAAAATAACATTTTTAGAAAGGGTATTGTTCTGAATATATAACATACTATATAATCAAATGTAAAATTGTCTTAGATGTTTATATCACTTATAGAAGTAAGAGGATTTGTCACATTAACAGTGTTGAGGATTTTGAATTAGAAAAATTAGCAATCTTGAGCCATTTCGATTGCTTTTTAAAGATTTAATTTCTAAAAGACATATTTTGCAAGATACTGAAGGTCACATGATGTAGTAATGAGACTGATTCCCAAGTCCATACACCGAGTCATGCTTCATACTGATATCAATATTCAGGGTCTGCGTTTCACAAAAGCAGAGTGTGCAACATCAGGACACACTGGGAATCCTCCCATCTCCCCTGAACACTTTTCTCTCCTTGTATTGCTAGTACTATACCTTTCAACAGTTAAGGACATTGAAATCAGAAAAGCATTCCTTCCTTAAGTTTCATTCTTAATTAAGTGGCAAAGTCAGAATTAGCACAAATAATTTTACTGGCGAAAGCAATTTAATGCTTAATAAAAAAGAAAATGTAGATGGTAAGGCAGAAATAAAGAAAATAGTTCTATTAAAAATATCTGTCAGGGGCTTCCCTGGTGGCGCAGTGGTTAAGAATCTGCCTGCCAATGCAGGGGACACAGGTTCGAGCCCTGGTCCGGGAAGATCCCACATGCCGTGGAGCAACTAAGCCCGTGCGCCACAACTACCGAGCCTGCGCTCTAGGTCCCGCGAGCCACAACTACTGAGCTTGAGTGCCACAACTACTGAAGCCTGCGCGCCTAGAGCCCATGCTTGGCAACAAGAGAAGCCACCGCAATGAGAAGCCTGAGCACCACAAAGAAGAGTAGCCCCCGCTCGCCGCAGCTAGAGAAAGCCCACGCGCAGCAACAAAGACCCAACGCAGCCAAAAATAAATAAATTAATTAAAAAAAAAATCTGTCAGGAGAGAGCCATAGTAACTGTGTCCTTAACTTCCTTTGTGCCCTTAGAAGCCTGGGAAAAAGAAAGATGTTGAATTTCACATTTTTTTTTCCTTAGAGGGCAATAGGTATATCAGCTGAGGAGAATTATGACCTCGGTAGAATGTATCATGAATGGAACTGACTTAATAGAGACCACCTTTAGCAATGTTTACAAAGCACCAACGGGAGTTCTTACCTAAGATATCAGTGGAAGTCAAGGGCTTCATATACTTTGGGATTAAAGCAGTTTTTCTGGATGCCCAGAGAGGGTTCAAGTGTGTATAGATTTCTGGTTATCTGGCGATCAAGAATCAATGATTAGGGCCATACCTTCAAAGGACTTTCATTTTTCTCTTGAGTTTCAAATAATAGAATATAAGTGAAAATCTTTTGCTGATAATAAAGTGCTATGCAAATGTTAATTACCATTATTTCTCTCAATATGCTGTTTGTATAGGTTGTTTAATTGTTAACTAAAGTTGTCGTAAGACAGGGCAGTCTTCCGATGCTGTAGATTACAAACTAGAAAACAAACAGAGAAACAAACTGTGGGCCCTGGAGCAATGTTTTCCAAATGTTTAGACTTAAGAGATCAACAGAATTCAATTTCAGAATCTGGAAACTGGCATAGAGCTGCCCATTTTTAAAATTTTGTTGAGACAATACATTTTTAAAGAGGCTCCTGTATTCATTATCAACTGCATTGCATAGGAAGGACCTCATCTCAGACCTAAGAACAGACCTTTAAATGGAACATATTTAGCTTGATCGAATACTTATCCTGTTTGTCTTTATTTTTCTCGGTCTTCCTGAGGAAGCCAGGGACCTCTTTCGTGAGTTGACAGTACTGGTGTTTGGGAACCTCTGCTATTGGATCCGCTCTTTCACGGTCACGTTTACCTTAGAGCAGAGCTGCGTTTTCTGGTCTTCAGGCGCATGGGGGCTCAGGCTGCTTGTGCCAGGAACAGTGCAAACCAGATGTGCTGTCAAGGCTGATGGGTAGCCAGCCCCCAGCCCGCCTTCTCATAGAGGAGGACTCTCCTCTCTGGATGTGTCTAGATGGGATCATGCCTTTTTGCTCAGAAAGTATCCCTGAATTTGTTCAGACGTTCAAAAATGAACCCAGAGTTCTGCACCGTAAAGCATGGTGAAATTTTAGGGTACTTTTAACACAATGACGTGGGTCTCTAACGGATTCACACTTTAACAGATGCTTTACTTTATTGCAAAGTTAGTGGTTACCAGTGGGGAGAAAGGAGGGGGCAGGGGCAAGATAGGGGTAGGGGATTAAGAGGTGCAAACTACTCAGTATAAAATAAATGAGCTATATGGATATATTGTACAGCACAGGGAACATACCCAACATTTTATAAGAACTGTAAATGGGGCATGATCTTTAAAAATTGTGAATCACCATGCTGTATACCTGAAACTTATATAATATTGTAAATCAAGCAGACCTCAATAAATAAATAAATAAACATGAAGGGTATCCCAGATAATGAAATGAGAAAAATATCTTGGCAAACTGATTAGGTGTGTCCCACTGATGCAGTATTTGTTGCTGGTATTCAGCTGATTTTTAGGACACACAGGTATTAATTTCTAAATAACAAACGAATGCTACTAACTCTGAGCAATAAATTATCTATCATCTCTTCTTCTCCCTCCGGAGACTCGACCTTCTGTATCTGTTTCCTTTTTACAGGTTCTAAATTTGTTTTAAAAGTAAAACACATTATGGGTGTGTGTGTGTGTTAGTGCGTGCATGTGTGTGTGTGTGAAATAAACCTGCCTGCCTAATGTAGAATGCCTCTTTTCAGCACCGTGAACATTCTTTCAGGAGTTAGAAGCTAAGAGACAAGAGGCTAAAATAAAATACAAGCCATGTACCTTCTTACATGGCAACCCACGTAGTGAGCAGTTGAGAACTGATATTCTAAACCTGTGGTCACCATGTTGCTGTCTCCCAACCTGTGGGAAGAGAGAAAAAAGCCAGGGAGAGCCTCCCAGTCCTTTGAAAGGTAAAAGGCAGCAGTGGTGTACATGTGTTCAGATTCCACTTGTCCAGATCATGGTCACATGCATTAAGTTGCATAGAAGTCTGGGAAACGCAGTCGAGCTGGATAGACACGTGCCTGGTTGAAACTCAGAAGTTCTATCGTGAAAAGGGAGGGTGAATATTGGTGCACAACTAATAGTCAGTTACCTTCCTTCCCAAGATTCAAGTGCTTGTTGCCATTGAATATTTTGTGGTGACAACGGCTTCAAAAAATCAAAGATTAAATGGGGTGAGTGAGGGTGGCAGTATTTCTTTTGGGAGATGAGAAATACATTCATTTTTAACGCTTTGATTTTAAATTGGAAATGACGTGGTATACTAAAGCAGCTGTTCTCAGCATCTTCTCCAGGGACTTTTGGAGGTTCCAGAGACCATTATCAGGGGTTCTTCAAGATCAAAGCTATTTTCATGCTAATTATAAGACATCATTTACTCTTTTTCATTCTCCTTTCTCTCAGGAGTATGCAGTGGAGATTTCCAAAGGCTATGTGATATGTGTGAAATCTTTGCTTTGAAGGATAATGGAACGTGTGCTTGTCTATTTATCTGTTTAAACACATCTCAGTTGCAATTTCTTACACATAAAAAAAAAATGCTTTCTGGGGTCCCTGATAATTTTTAAGGGTATAAAGAGGTCCTGTGACCAAAATGCTTGAAAATTGCTGTTTCGAAGTATAATTGCATTTTATCTTTAGACTTTAAAATCCAACCTTATTCTTTAACAGGTCATTTGATTAAACAAATGAAAAGAAATGTCATGAGAATATTTTTTATCTCAGAGTTTAGCACCTCAACTCTGGGAGAATGTGTTCATGCTGCTAAGAAAACTTTTCTTTTTACTTCACTTTTCAGCTGCACGTTTTTAGTATTTTTAGGGGCGCTCACAATCAAATCATGAACAGAAAATGACAACAGCTTTTCAACTTTTCTCCTCTTAATAAAAAAAAAATCTCCTTTTATCAGTAAGGCTAAAAGTTTATAGAGAAGTTTAAGATATTAATGTTCACTGAATCTTACCTGGTGTGTGTTGTGGGAAAAAAAAAAAAAACTTTGATATTGTATAATGACAGTTAAGTTCAGAATTTTCAAGATTTGCTCCACCTGCCAAAAAGAAGCCATTCAGCCAGACATAAAGAGGTAGTCTTTTCATTTTGACCTTGGATTTCAGTCCATCAGCGGTGTTTTAAATGCTGAAATTACATTGCTAAGTGCTATCTGAGATGTTTGAGAAGAATTGTTCACACTCTTAGGAACTGCATAATAAAGGAAATGTTGACTTTGGCTTTGATATTCCTAGCATTTCTGTACCTTAATGTTTTTGCTTTCCTTCAATAATTTCTCCTAGAGAGAATTATGAAACCATTGATTAAGAAACACAGATGCATCCATTACTAAGACTTTTGAGAGAACACTTACAAATTATTTTTTTATTTCTCTAAATTAGGGAAAGAAATTAGGACAGGCCCTGGGGAATCAGCGAAGGGTAAATATCAACCAATGCTGTTCATTTTAAAATGAAGAGATGGGTAACAGTATATCATTTGTTCTAGGGAAAAACCCATCTTTGTCTTGCTGTTGCACCAGATTCTTAGAGCAGGAACAATAATATTTCTGTCTTGAGTTTTCCTTATTTCTTCCTCTGTTTCATCTAATTACAGTAATTTCCCAGCTGTAGAAACAAGAACATTTTGAATTTTCCAGGATCTTACCACAGTAAAAGATGAATTTTATAATTTACATATTACACTGAATTTTCTGTACTACACTAGTTACAGCTTCTTTTCATTCATTTACCAGTGCTGAGTATTGGGGATTCTGTGAAGTAGACATGTTAGTGTGAACATTTTATGGTGAGATTTTGGGGGTTCGGATGCATGACATTATTTGGTTTTCATAATATGATCTGTAGATGACATGGTGCACTAGAAACAGATTCAGACTCATGGTCTGTGGACCTGGTTTGTGGTCTGGTTCCCTAATAGGAAGCTGAATGTACTTGGATAAGTGATAGAACCTGCTTGTGCCTCAGTTTCTCATCTTTGACTTACTAGATGTACAACTTTGGGCAAATTACTTATTATTATTTTTTAAGAAGATGTTGGGAGTAGGAGTTTATTTATTTATTTTTGCTGTGTTGGGTCTTCGTTTATGTGCGAGGGCTTTCTCTAGTTGTGGCAAGCGGGGGCCACTCTTCATCGCGGTGCGCGGGCCTCTCACTATCGCGGCCTCTCCTGTTGCGGAGCACAGGCTCCAGACGCGCAGGCTCAGTAGTTGTGGCTCACGGGCCCAGTTGCTCCGCGGCATGTGGGATCTTCCCAGACCAGGGCTTGAACCCGTGTCCCCTGCATTAGCAGGCAGATTCTCAACCACTGCGCCACCAGGGAAGCCCCTGGGCAAATTACTTATGTTCTCTGTGTCTCAGTTTTGTCATCTATAAAACGGGGATAGCATCATTCTTACATCACAGGGCTATTGGAAGGATTATGAGAGTTAATATCTATGCAAATGTATGCATAGAACAATGCCTGGCACATAAACATTATGAACAGGTCACACACTATTATTATTACCTATATACAGAGTGAGAAGATTTTCTTGATAATATCTGAGACTTCTTCCAGCTCTTTTATTTAATTTAAGGACTAAAAAGACAAGCTCATAGTGCCATATTTTTGTGGAAAATCACTTCAACTGTGGTGTTGGCCTGAAAGCATTTGTTATAGTTCATATTATTCCTTGCCCACAGCCCACCCAGATATCCCAGACTTGCCCTGTGCTCAGGGGCCACCTTCCCCTGCTCCCAGCCCCCAGGAAGCTCCTTTCCTCATAGGGACCCAGGCCTATTATGAAGGACCTGCTTCTCTCTGATTGAAGTCTCTGGTTTATGAGAAGATTTATACACAGAAGCCTACCCAAATTCTGCTCCCTTCCTGGTCCCCTCTTGTTGCCTCAAGCCAGGGTTTCCTTCAGGCTGAAAAGGCTTCCCAGAGGTCCTCCAACCCAGGGTGGGCACTGGCCCAGACTTAGGTGTCCAGACAGAAGGTTTGGGAGCCCACAACGTATTTCCATATTTAAAACTGTCGCAAGGTAACATCAAAGGCTGTCTTCAGAACCTCGTTTACTGGTTAGCTCTCTCCAGAGCCTACAGCCCACCATGCTGTGATGGAGTACATCTTTCCATAAAGGGACTTCTTTCAGCCTCACTCCCCTACTGGGATTTTAGGATCCCTTCCTCTAGGCAAAGAGATAAAAACACAGCAGGTGTTCCTAACAGCCCCAGAAAATTTTAATTCAGAAGTTGAGCCTCCACTCCCAGCCTAGACATTCTTTTGCCATTCTTTTGAGTTATGATACAGAGCCATGTAAGTCTTCTTTGTAAAGGATCTGTGGATTCCAGAAAAGGATCTTTGCTTCAGTCTTGCATAAGAAGCAGCTAATTAAAAATGTTTACTTTTTTTTTTTTAACCAGTACAAACTGCCCTCAAGGGAAAATTTAATTTTCCATCTCCATGCAGAATTTAAAAAATAAGAAGAACTGCTAGCAGCTTTTTTAAAAAAATAATAGCTGTTGAGATTGTCTGTGTGTGTTTGTATTTATTTAGATTTACTTAACATATTTCATTCAAAATTTCGCCCATAGTGGTTAGCTTTTGCGCATGTAAACCTACCTTCCAATCATAGATTTGTGAAGGTTTTTTTTTAAAAAAAATTTAATAGCCAGAAGCCCTCTCTGTGTGTTTCAGGGGAATTGAGCAGGGAAGAGGTATGGTGTGGTGGAGAGAGCATGGGATCATATACCTCGGGAAGACATTAAGATGATATAATTCCCTTAAAAAATAAAGGCCTTTAAAACACTAACTTCTGCCAAGTATTTTCCCCTTCTGTTAACTTCTTATTTTGAAACAATTTGAAATTTACAAAAGAGTTGCAAAAATAGTACATAGAGTTCCTTTATACCCTTCATCTTGATTCCCCGATGGTTAACATTTTATCACATTTCCTTTTCTTCTGAACTTTTTGAGAATAAATTGTAGACATGATGCCCATTATCTTTTTATTTCTCCCTAATATTTTATCAAGAACATTTTTAAACATACAGAAAAATTGGATTTTGCAGTGAAAACTGCTAAACCCACTGACTAAATTCTTCCATTGACATTTTGCTATACTTGTTCCATTACAAATCTCTTATCCATTTAGCTAACCATACATGCATCCATCCACCCATTGATTTTTGAGCAGCTTTACTGTTGTATAATTTACAAACCATAACATTTATCCATCAAATAATTTTAATTCATGGTCAGATCATAGAAAATCTTGGTGTGGTCTGGGAAATTCTAACAAAGCAGCCCATTTCTGGGCATTAGTTACTCTCATTTTGTAAGGAGGCTGATCTCAGGGAGGGACCCAAGCCTATAACCTAGGACCCGCTTCTCTCTGATTGGAGTCTCAGAAAATCACGTCACCTTTTCTGAATCTTAGTTTTTGGAAATACGGAATGAAGTCATTTGACCCTTTGATGAATAAATTTCTTGTGGCTCCAAGATGCTGAAATTCTGAACTATAGGATATAGGATCCCTGGTCCTATTCCTCTGCACAGAGCAGTTCATTACACCTTTTTGTTTGCTTTCAGAATTAATCCTGATGACATCATGTGGAGCAGGTTAGCCTGAACATTTAAGGGGATAAAACTCATATGCCTTAAGGACTCTTTGAGAGCAAATCATTTATCCATCGCATGTGCAGAATTCTTATGTGAAATGGAATCTTGCTGTTACTAATGCATAAGCCTGCTGGTAAATGCTCAGACTGTACCTATTAGCCAGCTGGTGGCTGAATTCTGACTATTGAGCTGCCTAGAATTGGAATAATTAATTTTCCTGCAGAAAGTGCATTGTGTTGTAGCTTTTTGGATTTGTGACGGTAATGTGTAATCACCAGGGAATATATTTAGATTTGCAATTATACTATAGTTAGTAATTTATAGTAAAGAGATAGGAGTTTGCTAAATAGGAGGCGTAGAGCTGTGAGTTTTTCATTAATAGTTTTGTGAGCCTTGTGTAATAATACCCAAGCTGTTAGCTAAGAACTATTAGCTAAATAGTCAGTTTTTGTTCCTGTTATCTAATGAAAGCAGAACTTAACGTGTTTACCTCGGGAGTTTTCCCATTTACTTAAAATATGACTTTATTTTGCATGAGAAGGGAGTGTTACTACCAAAGCTTATATTTTAAAGAAGTGTGATTATGAATAATAGCTTCCTAGATGTATAGTGTTGTGTTTTAAAAATATATTCTAGTAATATTGTTCTTTTTATTGTGCTTGAAGTTTAGAATTCTGTTCTCTATTAAATACTCTATCTTGAATGAAAGAATATATGAATTGACTTTTTAAAAATTATGGGGCTTCCCTGGTGGCGCAGTGGTTGAGAGTCCGCCTGCCGATGCAGAGGACACGGGCTCCTGCCCCGGTCCGGGAAGATCCCACATGCCGCGGAGCGGCTGGGCCCATGAGCCATGGCCGCTGAGCCTGTGCGGTCGGAGCCTGTGCTCCGCAACGGGAGAGGCCACAACAGTGAGAGGCCCGCGTACTGCAAAAAAAAAAAAAAAAAAAGAATTATGCATTTTTGGATAAAAATAAGTTTTTTAAAAAGAATATTTTAACTAATACCATACATAATTTTATAAAGAGATATTCATACATGAATATGGGAATCACTCATAGATAAGCTGCAAAATCAGACATGACTAATAGAAAATCAAAAATGTTACCAAGATGCCTTTATCTTTAATTCAATATAGGCTTTCTTTAAACTTGGCAACGCTTTAACAAATTTGTGGTTATAATTCTTAAGAGTTGTATAACTTATGTTATTGATTTGTTCATGAAACATGATTAAGAATGACTGTTTTAAAAAAGATAGATACCTTGTTTCATACTAATATTATAGGATAAAATATTATATTTATTAATAAATATGGTCTGATTAAGTCAGATCCCCGGGTTAATATGAGGGTCACAGCTGCTCATCATATAAGAATCTGATATGTTTTAGAATTCAGCTTTTTTTTTAATTTTAGGAAGTTAACTCACTGCCTATAAAATATGTAATAGAACATCCCCAATGAAATCAAGCCAGTATATTAATATTTCTGCATTAAAACATAGGGATATTCCCTCTTTGTGCGATCCATAGACCATAAGTAACTTGCCGTCAGTTTGGAAATTAGTTATTAGCTAACACAGTTTGGATTAATGAACGTGTTTTTGGTTTTCAAAGTTCTTGAATTTTAGAATTACAGATAACAATTGAGGACGTACATTGAAATAACTGATGATTTCATGGTATATTTTTGGCTGAGTTCTGTAGAGCCTCTTCAAAGATGCTATTTAAACTAAGTATGATATTCTATAAACATCAAAAGTTAAATGTAAACTACTTTCAAATCGACAGTTAAAGTAAGCATGTCCCACAGCTTTTGTTCATTAATATATTTGAGTTATTGCCCTGATTTTTTCCTTTCTAAAATTCAGTTCAATTCAAACTATCTGGAATTTCCTGAAAATTTTTTATAAACTCTAGTTATTCATAAGGTGAAAAATAGCAGTATAGTAAATGAGTGTCATTATTATTTAAAATAAATGTTTGCTTCTTTTTTTCCTCTGGAGGATTTTACCTGAGATTATTTTCAACTAAGTGTCTATTAAACTAAAGAAATAAACATAGATAGATATATAACAGCTTTGGGACCAGAAATCCATATTTAGTAACTATAAAAAGGAAAAATCTGGCAGTCTTTAACAAATAGAACTGTTGGTTATTTGAAAGCACTTATCTTTCCAAGAGTTGTGATAAACTAGGAACATAAAAATAATCCCTACAAGATTTTTTTTTTTTTTTTTTTTTTGCTGTACGGCTCAGTGGCCATGGCTCACGGGCCCAGCCGCTCCGCGGCATGTGGGATCTTCCCGGACCGGGGCACGAACCTGTGTCCCCTGCATCGGCAGGCGGACTCTCAACCACTGCGCCACCAGGGAAGCCCCCCTACAAGATTTTTATCAAAGAATAATTAAAGTTTAAATACTAAGGTAAAATAGAGTTTTTGAGATGTATTAATTTGAATATAACTCTTTTAAAGGCAAATGAACAGTATGAAAAATATCATTCTATCTATTGAATTTAGACGAGTGTGACAGCACAGCCTTAGGTTCTGTTCTTCGCCTTTTCAGGAAAAGAAAGAAGGGAATCTTTGAAAAAAGGGACATAAATACCTGTTAAATTGTCTTTGAACACAATTGAAAAAGGACTGTACTTATATCTATCATACTTCAAATCAGAAAGGTTTAAATAGATTTTACTTTCTATCTGTGTGAATAGGGATGCTAATTTGACTATTTTAATTGATGCATATGTCTTGTATATTGTGTATTGTATTATTAATTTATTAAAAATGAAATCAATCTCAAATAAATATGGTAAAAAACGCATACAGAATACTTAGTGTTTGTGGATGGATAATGAATAAGTGTGGCTAAGTGACATTCTGTATAACTCTGGAATCATAAAATCACTATGTAATCTTATTCTTTTATTCCATGCAAAACTAACAATTAAAACTTTACTTATTTTTTGACTGTAAATTATTCGTACTACAGTTGACAGAGAAGATAAACAATTATTAAAATTGAAATTTAGTATAATAGGTATACTTAGGCATTGAATACTTTATAATAATTGTATATAGATACTTATTTCTAGAAACACTGAAATATATGCTGCCAGGTAGAAAATATTCTAATTATTGTATGTGGAGGTGTGTATGTATTCAAATACTCTTAGAATCCCAAATTTCACTCCTTAGTACACCTGCAGGTGTACTTGCATAAGTGTTATTTATTATAGCCATGCTTATAATATCAAAATATATGAAATAGCCCCAATGACCATCTTTTGGGGATGATTAAATTAATTATGGTACATTCATACAATGGAATTCTATATAGCAATAAAAAAAAAACTTCCTCTGTACTGAAATGTTAAATGGAAAAAGCTACGTGCAGAAAATATGTTTATTATGATACCATTCGTGTAAAGAGGGAAGGTGGAAAATATATACATTTGTGTATGTATATGTGTACACATATATATTGGCTTTTATATGAACAGAATTGCTCTGGGAGAGAAGAAAAGAAATTACAATCTGTGCCTGTTAGAAAGGATGGGAACTGAGCATAAACATAGAAGGGATACTTTTCACTATATGCCATTTTATACTTTTTAATGCCTACCATGTGATTGGATTATTAATATTTATTTTTACAATGAACATTTTTTAAAAGTATTGTGTCTGAACTTCCTCACTCATTCCTTCAATAAATGAGTCATTTGGAGCCTGTCTATACTGTGTCTACTGTAGTCAGGGCTGTAAAATAAGACATCCAAGGAAAATAGGTCATGCTCTCATGAGCTAATAAAAGGGAAAGATCAGCATGACTTTCCAGTCTTTTAATCAAACAAAATGTGGTGAACGAATGATATTCTACAGTTTTGGCGTTCTAACTGTAGGTAGTTTGCTAGGAGTTTACTTAGATTTAGAATCTGTGTAAGAGAAAAACAGAGAGCCTCTTTTGATTTAAATGATAGGTATTAAAACTGATGGTGAAGTTTATATTTCTACATGAATATTAAAGGATTTCATTAGGATGGATAAGCTAAGAATAAACCAAACAGAAAAATTAAGAATATTAAAACATTATATGAGTTAGAGAAACTATTTTTGAAGTGCTTTTGTGCTCAGTTCTATATGGTGAATTGATCAAGTACTTGAAATACGTACATTAGTTTTATCACTTGTTGAGTCTTTTTAGATCTATATTGCAGGATATCATTGCGTAAACATATTATGATTAAAAATATCTTTGTAACTGAAACCCAACTTTTATAAGCATATTCAACATATAGAATAACTTGTCTTCTAAAGTTTTCATAATTCCTTTCATCTGTTCACCAAGGCAACTACCACAAAAGCATTTACATATGTCTCTCTTGCAAATAAAACTAATGTTGGAGCATCCAATGGAGAATTTATATAATTTGGCAATCAAGACTTTAAGAACCCTACACAAGATGTAGCAATTAGAATACTCAAAGGGACAGACTCCATTTCCTTTAAAGCCCTTGTGGTAGACCCCTGGGGCTATTTAGCATTAATCATTTAAAATAAACAAAAGTATAATTTCTTTTCTAATCACAGAATAATCTTTTGGAAACAATTCTGCCCAATGCTATTGCAAAACTAAGTTGATATTTGATATAGTATCTTCTCTTTGAATTTCAGCGAAGTATAGGATAAGAGGGAATTTGTATTGGATAACTACTTCCAGGGCTTATATATATTAGTTTTTTTTTTTCTCTGCCAATGTATAAAATAATGTATAGTCATCTTCCTATGTCTCATTCCATAAAATCTAATTTCTGCTAATAGTACATATACAGGTGCTGAGCAACCTAAATGAAACTATCAAACTGGAGACATAATGTCCTATCTAGCCATCATTTTGTTCTTCAGTATCACGTAATTTTAAAATGTGTGATTGATTGATATATTACAGAGAATGTTAAGTGATTTCATGTGTCTATGTTATCATTATACAGCAGGATTATCGTGTATTCCAACAAAATGAATGCTCAAATAGGTGGCATTACAGTGCCTCCTCAATTAAAAAAATATACATATATGTCTAATAGAATTAAAGCCTTATTATATCTATTTACTAATAGGCACATCCACTATATGGCATAATCTTTGGGGAGCATAGAAAATATAGGAGTACCGTCCGTTATTTTATATTAAACATCCTATATCCTAAGGCAGATAAGCACTACTTACATCATGTACATGTTGCATGGTTCAACTCTCTAGAAAGGGCTTATGTTTGCCCAATTGTCCTTGACTGCTCAGATCAGGCAGGGGAGTGGAATCAGATGCCTGAGGCCTCTATGCCATGCTCCTCAGTAAGAGGAGCAGTGGAGGAGACCATGCAGGTGGTACCAGAGTGCAGCAGATCCAGAGAGTGTTTGTGTGCTCGCAAAATCCAGGAAGGCTAGAGGCAGGTATGGATGTGGCACACAGAGCAAAGAAGGGAGAGGGGCCAGGGAGATTAAAGCAAGTGCTATTAGGAGAATTGTCTGGGCAGGGGGGAATGGGGTAAGTTAGGCAGGATATTGAGTGATTGCCTTGTAACAGCTGGTGTTTGGGTTGGCAAGGGTGTAATGCAAGAGGTGTACATTCCTGGCTATTTAAGGGCAAGGGCAGAGCAGACAAGTCTTTGCCAATGTAATGTTGATTTTTAGGCCCGGAGGGCACGCATTATTCAGGGTTCTTCAGAGAAACAGAATCAAACAGAATGTAGATAGAAAGATAGATAGATAGGGACAGAGAGAGAGAGAGAGAGAGAGAGAGAGAGAGAGAAAGATTTATTATAAGGAATTGGCTCATGTAATTCTGAAGGCTGAGAAGTCTCAAGATCTACAATCACCATGCTGGAGACACAGTGAGCCAATGGTGCAGATCCAGTCTGAATCCAAATGCCTGTGAACCAGGAAAGGTGATGGTATAAGTTCCAGTCTGAAAGCCAGCACACTTGTGACCCAAGAAGAGTGGATGTTTCAGTTCGGGTTTGAAGGCAGGAAAATACTGACGCTCCAGCTCACTGGTCAGGCAGGAGGAATTCCCTCTTCCTTGTGGGAGGGTCAGCCTTTTTCTTCTAATCAGGCCATCAACTGATTGAAATGGGTCCACCTACATTAGGGAGGCAATCTGCTTTCCTCAGTCTACCAATTTGAATGTTAATCTCATCAGAATCATCCTTGCAGACACACCCAGAATAATGTTTGACCAAATATCTGGGCACCCCATTGCCCAGTCACGTTAACACATAAAACTAACCGTGGCACGGTATCCTCATGAGGAGATCAAAGTCGTAATGAATGCCACAGATTGAATCTCCTGAAGGGACTACCTTTGCATGTGGAGAGTGTGAAGTTGCAAAAGTGAGTACTGCAAAAGCCATTGTACCTCTCTGGTTTTACTCCTCTTTTATTAGATGAGATACTGAAAGAATTCAAGAAGTTGAGGATGCCATCTAATGAGAATTAGATGAGACCTTTGTGAAGACACACATTTATGAATTATAGCATAATTATTATGTTTACACATGGAGTCAAGGGTCTTTCTATATATTCCATGGTATCTGTGTTGTGAATGGTATCTTTCTATATATTCCATGGTATCTGTGTTGTGAATATTCAGTATGTGTCCTATCCTCACATCATCTCTGCCTTCAGAATCTGTCCTTTGCTTTTTTATCCTTCCCCTCCTTAAGTTCCCCTAGTAAGAGATGGGATTCACAGCACCACTTTGTATTTCAAGTGCATGGCTTCACCTTATGTTTCTATTAGCCTTTCCAATTAATGAGCACTTTCACGTACATTGTCTCATTTGATTACATGGTTGAACCATATGAAATTGATGATATTTGAGCATTGTAGATTCATAAAATCAATAACTTCATATGGCTGGATATAGCATTATTAAACATATTTTGAGATATAAGAAAGTGAGTCTCAAAGCGAACGTGTTGTTTTTTTTTTTTAAGAATTGTAGAGCTTTTAAGCAGCAGAGCTAAACTAAGCCTTATTCCTGCAACATTTTCTGACTTTCCCACATTGCCTCGATCAAACTTGTAGCCAACAAATCATTCATTTCTTATCCAATACAAGTAAATGCTAATTGAGATAGGATGAAATTAATCTGGACTTTTAATAGCTCAAAAGCTGTGGATGTCATTTTCCTTCTAACGTCTTGCTCCTAGCACAGCTTCCAGTTCTTTTTCCTCACTAATAAAGATTAAATATTGGAAACTCTAAAATCACCATAATTTGTGGGGTCACCCTTGTGTCTGAGATACCTGGATTTGCAACAGTTCTACTTTTCATATCCTACTCATAAATTTTTTAAAAATTTAGAAAGCCTTAAAAATCTTTGCTAACGAAGAATTATCATTACAACATAGAAGGTAGAAACTGCGATTTCCTTGCGATTATATTTACAATTACTCACTTCAAATTATTCACTAAACCTCTATGAGAACTTGTAGAAATCTTTGCTGAATATGAATGCATTTTGAAAAAATGAGCCCCTGAATTATTTACAGAAATACATATTTTATTGATTTTTTAGGCTTCATTTTGAAATATCACTTAGATTGCTCCTAAAATATTGGTAAAAATAGAGACATCAAAAATTTTTAGCAAGTGCCCCAAAATAATATTGATGAGATTTTTTGGCAAATAAAGTCCAAGTGTTTTCTCATAGAGATCTATTTTCTTACAAATAAAGCTTATCAAGGAAGCATGAAATTGAGAGCATTTTGAGGGCCTGCTGGAATTGAAGTCACTACACTCTGCTTACTCTTGAAAATCCTGCTTTTTTGATTTGTCTAAAAAATGGGGGAAAGGAATAAGTTCAAGAAGCAGCTATTACATGGTCCTGCCTGAGTTCTTTGAAGGTTATAGTGACAGCTTGGGCTTGTAGAGTGTAAGGTCAGATATGGCCTGGTGGGTGAGGAATCAGGGGGCTGAGACAGGCTGGCCCTGGGCAGTAGAGATGAAGGATGTCTTCATAAGGTGCCGTTGTTGTCCTTTATCATTGATTAGTAAAAATGAAAATGCCAAAATGAGTGGTGGCTTAATTTAAAATATCAACATATTTAGTACTCTTTTTAAAAATCACTTCAATCCATTAAAAAAATAATAACCATAAGAATATCAATAGAAGAAGAGGAAATGGAAGATGGAATCAAGGAAAGATAACACTTCACAAATGACTCCGTAACAAATTCATTTACAGAGCAGTTCATTCCATTTTCACCTAAATGTATCAAAAAATTTTGTTTATAAAACAGCTTTCAGCAAGAATTCACCTTAAAACTACCTTTATAAGATTGAGCTTCCTGGGACAGATTGTTTGAAGGAATCCCCATAAGCTATTTTTTTGTAAATTTCTTAGTTATTCTTTCTTATTCTTAAAATAGTGGAGTAGCCATCTTTCACCTCAATGCAATTAAACATAGTAACTTAAATAACCAAGTATTACAATAAATAAGTACTGTCATTTATCTGGTACTGGACCAGGCAGGGAGAAGAAATAGAATCCAGATTCTGCTAACACCTTGGCTCATAGGAGCTCCTGGTACCTGGGAGTCCATTCTAGCAGAGGAATTTGACAAGATGCTAAACAATGAATGCTAAGTGGCAAGTTGCTAACATTATTACAATTGAGGTTTCAGAGAGCAAAGTAAGTTCACCACGGGTCAAAGCATTTGTTGAAGTGTTTGTGGAAAAGAGGTGGGGATGATCTTGAGCTGCATCGTGGCTTACATCCTGTGAGACTACACAACCATGGTTTTAAACAGGATTCATCTATGTTAAACTCTTTAAGGGGAAAATGACCTATTTGAAACTTCTCCAGAAAGAGGGTACAGAGGATTAGCAAAGTCTGATTGTAAAAGGAGGCTCGATCTGGGGAGAAAGGTCTATGAGTGAGTGAGTGTGACTGAGTTAAAAATGTGCCACCAGCAGGCTTGATCAACCCTCCTTTGTCTCTTCCTCCATTTAAAAAGTATTTCTTCTACATCCACACATCTGACAGCACAGGGAAGCCTAGTGTCAAACTAATCTGGTCTTCACTAGGAGGAAAGACTAGACAAAAATAAGGAACTTTCAAAAAGCGAAACCTGGGCAGGAAGTATACTTTGACTGCTTACTCCATCCATTGGAATCAGTGGGTCGTCAATCCATTGGGTAATACATTCTCTACCACGTGTTTTATCAGCAGGAAAACATTCCATTCCCATCACTTCTCTCTTGCTTCTTCATCCCCACCCTTACTGAACATCTTACATAAAATCATTTTACACTGTCACTCATGGGCTAACAATTTTTATAGGTCTCATTTGACTGCAGGTAAATTTAGAGATTTCTTTATTCAGCCGTTATTTGTCAAGTACCTACCATGTGTAGCTGGGCACCCAGATGTCAGGATATTCCAGCTGGTGATTTAGCTGAGATACATGAATGTGTATACATATACATATATATCTGGCTTCTTGTCCTTTTGGGAGAGAAAGCTCTTCTGTCAATTAAATACTGTCCAAAAACTTTGTAATGGAGGAAATTTATAAAACTAAAGTAAATTTTTAAAATTTTGTCCAGATTTCAGCTTTTCATCATCTCCTTTGTTCCTGCACTCCACCTAAGATCCTATTTACATAATTTTTCCTTTGGAGTGACTTATTAATAAGGACCTTTCTCCATTTTGCTATTTATCCTGAGATAGTAAGGTTTGGTGAAATTAATAGCTCCGGCATGCATCACCCATAGTAGACATTCTGTAGAATAAAATGTATCCTCATTTTTAAGAAATATAATTGGAAAGGAAAAGGTACCTTGTCAGACCTTGTTCTGTCTATGGAAATCAATTCAAATCATGATTATACTCCTAGTCTATTTGAGAAGAATAAAATATTCAAAACTGATGACTTCAAGCTCTTAGGCCAAACTAGACTCTTATTGGTCAGAAACAACAACAACAAAACTCCACAATGGGTCTGGAGAACAGTTTTAAATTTTCTCAACCAATACAAATACTGTTTTTGATATGAATTGAGGAAACATCATTTTCAGGGACCCTCTACTGAACTTTCCTGAAATATTAAAATAAAGATGACTGAATTACAATTTGATTATCCCTCATTGCCATTTCCATTGGGAAGATAATTAGTTTGGCATTAACCTTGAATGTGAAAAGACGCTAAGAAAGTCCAATTCCTGTGAGTGCTGTTATTTTCCAGAATATTCTTCTATAACCACTTTCTGACATTCTGTGTAAGGGAAACAAACTTAAATGATTACTCACTAATAAATGATCTTGAGGGCAGATGAGAGGATAGAATGAATTGTGAAGCGTCAGTCTCTGTATTAAATTTATTTTTGTGTAGTATTGATAAAATCATACAAAGTATATAAAATATGGATACCAAACTTAAATATACACGTGGACTACTTCTTTCATTGCTTTATTTTTAAATACTATTTAAATGCCATAATGAATATCTCTTATTGCCAAAAAAAGATGCAAAGAGTAACTGTTAAGCACACAGAATATTTCAAGAAATGCAAGTAACCTTAAATTTTCAGTTTCTAATTGTTCTCATACTAAAATTTGGAGATACACTTAATGCTTACTAAAGCAGTGCAAAAATATAACCCTTTGTAGCAAGTTATCTTCCATTTCATTATAGAATCATGACTCTTTCCTGTGAACCACATTACATCACTGACACTGAAAACTTTTAGACATGCATTCATATATTTTAGTATTACAATGAATTGCTTTAAATAGTTGATGCTTTAACACACTTGATGCTTGTTATATGTCATGCACTGTTCTAAGAACTTTCCGTATGTTAACTCTTTTTTTTTTTTTTTGCGGAACGCGGGCCTCTCACTGCCGTGGCCTCTCTCGTTGCGGAGCACAGGCTCCGGATGCGCAGGCTCAGCGGCCATGGCTCACGGGCCCAGCCGCTCCGCGGCACGTGGGATCCTCCCGGACCGGGGCACGAACACGTGTCCCCTGCATCGACAGGCGGACTCTCAACCACTGCGCCACCAGGGAAGCCCTGTTAACTCTTTTAATCTTTGTAACATTTAATTAGATGGGTACTACCCAATTTTTCAGGGTAAACTGAGGCACGGGAGAGTTAAGTAAGTAATTTTTCTGAAGTCATACAGTGTGGCTCCAGAGCCCGTCTTCTTTAAGCACCGTATACTAGTTTGTCACTTAATTGGATAAAACTAATTGTAAAATAGGATTAAGAATTTCAGGACTGATTTTCACACTTAACCATGCATTCATGCATACGTGCAACTTATACCTTAAGTGCTAACAGATGAATAATTATTAGACAAGGGATACCAGGTTATTCTTCTGTATCTAGATACAAGAAACATAATTTATTAAAAATGTCTTTTCAAAGGCAGGTGGGGTGAGAAGAAGACAGCAACGGGTTATTTTAATACATTTATCTGTGAGCTCAGATGAAAACATACATAAATCAGTATGATAACAAAACCATTACTCATAATCTTTGCAAAAAAAAATTAGGAGAAATGCCAGGAGAATAAAGACAGGAAAAATTCTTGATATTCAAATGTCGGGGCGGGGAGTACACTATGTAAAGTGTAGACAGGTAAGTTCAGTGTCAGTTCCTTGCGAGAAACTCAAATGGAATAATAAAAACTAAAAGAAAAGTGATGATCTCCAGGGTTCTCTATGGATTCACCGAGGGTAAATCACACCAAATTATCTCATTTGACTTTTGATACTTTTTAGTTCAATAGATCTGCTAATTGCAATGAAGGATAAGCGAGTGCATCAGAATCATCTGGTGACATTTTCAACCAATCAGTAACTGCCTTTCCCCAAACTCGGCTTCGCACCCTGAGGGGTTGCACTTTTACCCTCCGCTACCACACACACACCTACCATCAGAGCATCACTATCTGAAGCTCACCCCGTTCTGCCTTACCTTTGAGAAGCACTACTTATAGTAAGAGGCTATGGATGGGAGTGAGTTGCACCTGTGAATCGTTTACAGACTAAAAAGTTGAAGAATTGGGATTCCCTGGTGGCGCAGTGGTTAAGAGTCCGCCTGCCGCTGCAGGGGACGCGGGTTCGTGCCCCGGTCCGGGAAGATCCCACATGCCGCGGAGCGGCTAGGCCCGTGAGCCATGGCCGCTGAGCCTGCACGTCCGGAGCCTGTGCTCCGCAACGGGAGAGGCCGCAGCAGTGAGAGGCCTGCGTACAAAAAAAAAAAAAAAAAGTTGAAGAACTATTGAAGTAAGATGGAAAAAAATAAAAAAAACCCTACTATCTCTTAAGCATATATACCTGTATGTTCCAGATAAGAATTTGGAATGCGTTTCCCTATCATGTTTTTAGGTTTGAGCACAGAGTCTAGCCTTTAGTTGGATATTCAATAAATGGTTATTGACTGAAAGAGTAAAGGTGAGAGAGAGAGAAGATATAAATATACATATATAAAAAATCATCTTAACTATGATTCTCCTTTCCTTTATAGATAAGAAAATTGAGGCAAGTGAAAGATTAAATATCTTGTCAAAAGTCATGAAGGAAAAATATGATAATGCAATTCTTTTTCCCTCTTCTGCTTTCTCTATTTATATATACACATATAGATATACATGTATATCTATTATATATATATTATAACTAGAGAGTTAAATCGAGAGATAGATATAGTTATAGATATATCTTTGAATAGTGCCTGACATACATAAGTACCCAATAAATATTAACTATAATTAGCTAATACCATTAGATCATATGATGTCACATTTCACTTTACACTTATAAGGCTGTCATAGAAATATTATGTCTTGTTCTGGGCAGTTTGTTTTTAGAGGAACATCCATAAAATAGAATGTGACCTGCTTGGGCAATGGGTTGGTATCCACTTCCTAATCACACCGTGTGCAGGGCATATAGACCTTCGTTAAAAACTGTTACAT
The DNA here is from genome assembly GCF_937001465.1 of Orcinus orca. Taxonomy (NCBI): domain Eukaryota; kingdom Metazoa; phylum Chordata; class Mammalia; order Artiodactyla; family Delphinidae; genus Orcinus; species Orcinus orca. Next base: position 15,979,539 of record NC_064576.1, on the reverse strand, counting down.
AGGGCTTCCCTGGTGGCGCAGTGGTTGAGAGTCCGCCTGCCGATGCAGGGGACACGGGTTCATGCCCCGGTCCGGGAGGATCTCACATACCGCGGAGCGGCTGGGCCTGTGAGCCGTGGCCGCTGAGCATGCACGTCCGGAGACAGGAGAGGCCACAGCAGTGAGAGGCCCGCGTACCACAAAGAAAAAAAAAACAAAAAACTGTTACATAAATGAATGGGAGGAAGACACATGGCCTCTCAGTTTTCAAGTATGTCAAGGTTGTTCATGTGGAAAACCAAAGAAACTTGGTGTTTGATAATCAGGCAGTGCAGCTATCGCCAAAGATCACGTGTGCAAGTTTCTCCGGACAGTCAGCTTATGTCTGTGTAATTATCAGTTAGTGTTTAACTTAGTGTTCCTGTTTGGACAAGAAATTATATGGTTACCCCACATAAGGTTAAATATATTGTGATGCAGAAGAGGCACATTTAAGTTAACCATAGGACAAATGCACAAGTATTAGAGCTCTTGAAAGATGAAAGAGGCTGCCTTTCGAAATTATGAGTTGATGTTACTGGAAATATTCAATTTGATTCAGGACAATGCCTCAATGTAAGCGATGATTCATTAACTGGATTGGAAGTTAGATTAGCCATACACTGTTACATCAATTACATGTAATCTAATAGATCCCATTTCCTCAATAGCTTCTTTTGCTCTACCTGCTACTTCTCTTAAAAAACCAAAACAAAAATTAACTCAGAATTTAACATTCCTATTTGTCAACTATAAATGCTCTAAATAAATCTAAATGATTTATTTACAAATAAATTAAGCTCCAGCAGAGCCTGAACACATTGGAGATTTGTACTAATATTTTGACATAGTTTTATTTTTCATAGCTCTTTAATAAAAATAGAATACATATATTTTTTGAAACAGATAATCTAATATTTTCTACTTGACTTCTTTTTCATCTCCTAATATTTTCAGGGGGGAAAATACTATGATATGTTTACTGTACCTCCTCAGACTGAATGACCTAGAAATTCATGACATAATCTGAATTAATTATTAAGCCATTTCTTTCCCTCCTACCAGTAGAGACTATTTTTAAATTTGGGGGCCATAAAGTCTTACTTGGATAATAGACCTGAATAAAACATCTATTTTATATGAATGTTTTCCCCAATATGTGTATTATTTTTTTTTCCAAAACTTGCATTTGGAACTATGTCAGTTACCAGAAAAATATTTTAGGACTCAAGGTTATATTTGATGAATTTAGTGACTGTTTACAAATAATCTAGGTTTTATTTAAAAAACCGTGAGCATGCTTTCTTTTCCCCTTTTTACTGCCTTCACTGGCTTCAGTCACTGATATATTTCAGTTGGGGGAATTATTTGTTTGTAAGCTATTTATTGAGTGCCTACTATGTTCTAGTACTATGAGCTAAGCTCATACATTCTTTGAATTGTAGGAGAGTTGTGAAGTGCTTTGCTTGAAACCCCTCTTGCAGATTCACACCCAACTGGAGAGGAATTTTCTTCGCAGTATTCCTGCATCACATGGAGCTCCCCTATTTTTACTGAGTATCTGTGTTTAACAGGCAGTGGGTACCTCCCTAGGGAGAGTCATGGCGGACTAGAGATGGTAGTGGTGAAAAGGTCCAATGCCTGTTTTAGTAGGAAAATCCCCCAGTCAGCCCAGTGCGCTTCCTTTGGAGCCTGCAATGGCTGGCCCTTAGAACAGTGTTCAATTTCACAGGCTTTATCACCCTGCTCTGTGTGGCCTCAAACTCCTTTTAAACCTCAGCTCCCATGACATCACTGACATGTACTCCATGTTCCCCGCCTTTGCTTTACAGACTGGCACTTTGCCACAGTCATACTTCCCTAGAGCCCTCACTGCTACCTGCCAACACTGATTTTCCTTCCAAATCAATTTCAAATTCTACCTTCTTTATTTGATCTCCCCAGTATATTTATTCTTTTCTTTCTTCGAAGTACTCTTGTAACACTTGGAGCTTTTCTTCTGGTGTCTTTTATGGAATTGTATATTTTATTCTAATTATCGATGTTCTTAACTAATCCTGCCCATTAACTAATACTAGCCTATTAGACTAAGGAGGCTAAGCCAGAATTGCCTTTCTGTGAGCCCACCGAAGTGGGTGCATATTGCCTTGAAAGTACCAGGAAATATCTCTTGAGTGGAAGGAATCCATCTTGGTAGTCAATGTTTATGGACTGTGTTCCCATTTACCATTCTATGACTGATACGTGATTTTTTCTTTCTTGCACCTTAGTTCCCATATCTTCACATTGGTTGTATTTCTTATTCTAAAAAATGAAAGTGAGAAAAGCAATTAATATGTCATTATCATGTAGTTCAAAGGAAAAGGTAATTAAGTAAATCAACATTATATTTATTCTTTATTTCTTGTATATTCAAAACTATTTTTTAAATATAAAATATTTTTAAGCAGCACATTTCCTACATTGTTTTTCTGTTTTTTAAAGGTGACTGAAATTAGTGTTACTATTCACTTTTAATCTTGCTCCGCTTGACCCAAACTATTTGAGTAAGTAAGCTTCTTTGTAAAAAAAAAAAAAAGAAAAGAAAAGAAAAGAAAGTTCAACAGAATTCCCAAACATGAACGTGTATGCCCTGAAAAGACATAGTCTTCCGATAGCACTTTTCACGTAAGTTGTCCTAGAAATGAAGGTAAGTCCTAGAGAAAAAGTTTAGTCCTAACAGAGGAGAACTTTGTGCAATTTAACCCTTGGTCTGCCAGGGTCACAGAGAGGATGGGAGGTGATGAGTGAGAGTATTATCAAGAAATAGAGGTAAGAAAGAGCACTAAGTGCATTGAAACAGGTTCTGCAAATGTTCCTTGTATTTAATTTCACAGGAATCTTTGAGATTCAGCCTACTTCTTTCTACTCTTTCAGTTCAGTCAGCCTTTGTTGAATACCTACTATGTATCAGTATTTGTAACAGGCCACCTATACAGCTATGAATAAGACATCATAGTTTAATTTTGACTATTGACTACTGGTGAAGATAGACACATAAATATTTAGATACTAGCCCAGGTTCTCAAGCTACAAACTGAAAAGTGACCGTAGATTCCCCTGAATCACTTCTACTTTTGTTCTCCATCCCACCTCCATCCAGTCAGTCTTCAAGTCTTCATGGTCTTCGTTCCGAATGTCTATCAAATCTGCTCTTCTTTGCTCTTGTCACTGCCTCCTTCATTCTCTCTTCACCTAACTGATCTACTTGCCAATAGGTTGAAACCCTTCCCACCTGTGCTCAGTGCTGCTGCCTGATTGGTCTTTTTAAAAATTTCTGATTATTTTCTTTTCCCTTGTTAAACCCTGTTGTAGCTCCTTTCCTTGTCCCCTGCTCCCCCATCTCATTCCCCACCCCACTCCCACCCCCAGCAAGGAGGTTTAAAGCTCCTGTTCTTTCTGTTGGTTATCTAGAGCCTCATTTCTTTCTGCCTGTCCTCTACTAATCCCTCCTCACCCTGTATTCATTCCTTTCTTTCCTCTTGGAGTATCCAGACTTATTGTGTCAACTCACATTTTGTCCCTACTTACAAGATTGTCTTCTGATATAGTGATCAAAAAAGCTGCTGCAGTCTGGTTTTCCCTATTCCTTATGGTGTAGTGGTTTCAATCCTGTACCTCCCTACCTTTCTCTCAGTACTTCTCGCCTGAAGCCTTTCTCTCCTGCAGCTGTCTACTCTCAGTCTGACCCAATAATATGGCTATTGAATGAATAACTGAATAAATGAGGCGAGTCATTTACATTTTGGTGGCCCTTACCCGGGCCACTGATTTTATGAGATCAGAATTCTTCCCTTTAGATATTTCTTCATAGCGTGTTATTATAGATTTAGTGGAAGAAACTTCTTAAGTTTTAATTTTAGCTAGGTGGAGGTGAGGACAGTAGTGATGAAGGGAAGGTAGAGGTCAATTTTAAACGAAACTGACTTTCAGAAGAGCAGAGTTTGGTTCTGATCGGTGAGATTTCTAGCTTTTTTTTTTTGTCATCAACTTACTGAAAAATATATTTTACATCATGACACAGAATGTGTGTGTGTTTGTGTAGTCCTGGATTCGTTTATTCAATAAATATTCACCGAGCCTTCTCTGTGATACTGTGATCACTTATATTCAGGCGAGATAAATGATAAACAAAGGAGATATGTTATATTAGGAGATCATGAGTGACCTTGAGATAAATTATGGTTGAAGAGTGTGTGTGTGTGTGTGTGTGTGTGTATGTGTATCACATATGTATATACATATATACAGACACATATATATTCTATACTATATGTTTATATATAATATGTATCTCCTATACTTATATATTATATATACACATATGTACATACACACATATATAATTGAAAAAAGCTTTATAAAATACTTACCTTTACTATGTGATGAATTATGATATTTCTTCTCTTCTACTATTTTCTGTCTTATTTTATTTTGAAAAAATGCTGGTTGCAACTCACTGGATTGATTTCATAATACATCAGTGCATTGAGACTTACAATCAGAAAAACACTGGTTTAGTAAGTGTAAAATGTGTCACCACAGTCAGTACCTTTATGATTGTGTAGACAGAGACTTCAGAATATTATTATTTGCATACAATTAATGGTAGATAGCTGTAGCATGAAAAGCCCATGTTTCATCAAACTTCTCATTTAGAATCATAGGTTTAATTTCATGATCTTCATCAGTTATTAATTGTTAAAGAGTCTAAAATCTCATTTGCAATGAAATGAACATTTTCATAAGTATAATTACATGAGAAATCACTCATTCAAGTGCTATCTAAAGTTTAGATTTCCTTTCCATAGGGTAGAATTCTGACTCAACTTTTGAGATTAAGGCAATGGTAAGTTTTAAACAATGGCAGTGGCTTCTTATGGAAGACTGGAATGTGAGTCAGTTACAACTTTGACAACTGATTTATATCTACATTATGGCATGTTAAAAAGAAACGGTAAAATCTAGCTCCTTTTCATGTTCATTATAGTCTCTACCACTGAAAAAGTTCACTGAGTGTATATCACCTAAAGATTAATAAGAAAAGAAGTATAGTTTCTGTATTGAAGCTACAGATATATTTCATCTTTTAAAGCACTCAGTACAGAGCCACAAATCATGTTAACATCCTGGGGAAAGTTTAAAATGTTTTGAAAATTCTAAAGCATTATGGGCGTTCCAGTTCAATCCATGATTATCAAAATTAGGATGAGACTTGTGTTTCTGTTACTGAAATAAAAACCACAGTCTAACCAATAAAGTGGATCACCAGTTATGTAGAATAAAGTAGTATTTTTGCTTTAAAGGTATTTTTAAAAATTTATTTCCTTCAGTGGAAATGTCTGGATAATACATAACTTTGTTTTTATGTTTGTACTTAGAATATTAAAGAAGCCATTATGTCATATATGGGAATGCTTTTAATTATAATAAAATAATTATGTAAGGCTAACCAAATGAACAGATGCTTTTTGATATGAATATTTAGATCTACCCTTTATGAGGTTACATAGGGCAGATTTAATTATTGATAAACCACACAGTTAATGAAATTGAACTCATGCTTATCATTTTTAAAGGTGACACATAATTGCCAGAGGAGCTGCAAACCATAATCTTCAAAATTTAGCATAATATCCAAACTGCTCAGTGAAGATACTGAGTATCCAACTTTGTTACTTTATAATCAACAAAGTGTCTTTTGCTTATCTAAATGTATGATAATACCTCTCAAAAAAATAAATTACAGTGGTTTAAAGCATAAAGTGAGTTGTGTTGCTTCGGTTCCCTTATTATAGATTAAAATAGATTGTAAAACACTTCATGTGGCATTTGACTATGCACTTTAGGTTAGAATTCCAATGTCATAGGAACTTGCCAGAAATCAGAGGTTAAAATAGAGTTCCAAGTCTCTGCTCTAGACCAGAAGGTGCAAAAATGCTATTAGTAAACGAAGGAAGAAAAAAAAATCTGATGTTAAGTTCATTTATCTTCAAAGACATAGGAAAAAAAGTATTTTTCCATCATTCATTCACTACATGTCAAGATAGAAGGGGTGTGTATGTATGTATGTATGTGTTGAACTTGGTTGTTTATGAGTGTGACTGCATCTTTTTCGATGGAAATAGTTGGAGTAGTGAAGGCAAGAGGGATGAGGGAAACTGCTCCTAAAAATCCACGTCTCCACAGACCCTTAACTGGGTATAATGGTGGAATTCATTCCAAATGCTTTGCCTTCCAGGTGTAACGTTTTAGCTTTAAAGCATAGACTCTGTCCTCCTTCGGCTTCATTTGCTATTTCATGTGTGTGTGCTAGCAATACCCTTCAAAGAAGCTGCCAGTGGCATGTAGAAACAGTGGGCAGGAAAGAGGCATACCAAAATTAAGTTGCAAATTCCACCCCCCTCCGACCCCCGTTTACTCTTTCATCCTTTATGACCAATGTCACCACCCTTGGGCACAATCTGCAACATTTGAGAACTGCAAGTACTGCATGAGGATATAAGTAAAAGAGCCACAATCATATCAGGTCGTCTGCATTAATTTCTTAGTTTGTATCTGAAACTCAGCTAAGTGATTTCTTTTGGTTATTAGGCTTAAAGGTGGAAGAGTCTGGGCCGTAGGAGTGAAACAAAGGGTTAGGGAGCCTCAGAACCAGCTGTCTGTTGAAAATATTTGCTATACAGTAACATTCATCTTAACATGCTTTATATGGAGCTTTGACATATTATTTGTCTCTTTCAATCTCTGTGATACACACACACACACACACACACACACACACACACACACACACGCCACTGATGCCACTGATGCCACTTCTGGGTTTTCAAATTTTTGATCAAATTTTCCCTAGAAAGGCTGTAGTTTTTTATATTGATTGCTTTGTCATTACTACTCAAGGAGTTCACTGTTTGAACTTGCTTCTTGCTCTACGTCAGAAACCATCGCTCAGAGTATGACCTTGGAGAAGACATTTAGGGAAGGAGTTTGTTACCCACTCATTTCTAGGCCTCCCTTCTCTCCTCTGGTGTTTTGGATTTCCATATCTTTGGATCTCAACTTCACAGAGAACCAGTTCTCCCTTAAAATGTAGGCTTTGCCTCCTGATCTACGGGCGGATGTGGAAGTGATGTTTCTTTTCATTGTGGTCTATAAAATGTAGAAATTGCCTGGGTTCTAGTCAATTTGAGACAATTGGTGGGCAATTGACTAGATCACACATCAATCTGATATGACAGTTATTGTGTCCAAAACCTCAAATGCTGTAAAACTGTCGGTCTGCTTATACTTTTATGTTCAAGGCATAACAGACTTTATTCCCTCGTCAAGTATTTTTTGTTTGTTTGTTTGTTTTTTGTTTTTGTTTTTGCGGCACGCGGGCCTCTCACCGTCGTGGCCTCTCCCGCTGCGGAGCACAGGCTCTGGACGCGCAGGCCCAGCGGTCACGGCTCACGGGCCCAGCCGCTCCACGGCATGTGGGATCTTCCCGGACCGGGGCACGAACCCGCGTCCCCCGCATCGACAGGCGGACTCCCAACCACTGCGCCACCAGGGAAGCCCATTTTTTGTATTTTTTTGATCAGATAGTGGATTATTAGAAACTATGTCAGAACTTTAATGTTCTCTATTGACCATGCTACCATAAGTGTTATTTTCCTAGACACAGTGAATCACTGTGTATAGCTCCTCAGAAAATATTTAAAAACTAAACTACAATGTAACAGCCCAGAAAAAAATGTAGTATTACACTGTTAGAGACTTTCTTTATGTCCAAAATCTGATATGCAAACACCAAAATGATTCGGATAAAGTTTATATGATCAGTATTGCCAAGCAGTTGAGGACATGGGTTAAGAAGTCTGGGTACAAACTCCTCTATTGTTTGCTTTGGCAAATTACTTCCGTGTACCTCCGTTTTTTTCCATATGCAAATTGGGCATAATAATAGAAACTAGCTCCTTGGGCAGTGATAAGGATTAAATTAAGTGGTAAGAAAACAATGGATGACAGATAGTAAGCATTCAACCAATGGGAGCTGTAGTTATTTTCAATATTAAATACTTGTAGTCAGAGTTCCCAAATAGTGAAGGAAATACATCAGTCAATCCAGAATTTATTTTTCAAAGAAAAGAATATAATTGTTTGATTTTTATTCTTTATTTATTTATTTTAAAGAAGAGAGTGTGGTACAATATCTCTTAATAAAATACTAAGAGCAAAGAAAAATGTGTTTATTGAAGCATGATACTTTTTGTTTATAAAATTAAAATAGTTACCAAAGACAGAACGTTTTCCTAAACAGTGAAGAATCTTGTCATCGTGTTTTGCTTTCTCTTTCCTCTCGCTCATCATGTTCCTTTTTCCTCTGAACATACTTGACTTGATGATCTGTTTTCTATTCATACAATTGCTTCATTATTTACCATCTACAATTTAATAATGTATTATCCATCATGATATCAGGGGTAAGAATAAGGTCACCGATTCCCCATGCATTTCAATTTACAGACTCCGGCAAAAACAGATTCAGATGTTTAATAACATTGTATAATTTTTGTTTACTTTAAACATGTTCTTCGGGCTTCTCTGGTGGCGCAGTGGTTGCAAGTCCGCCTGCCGATGCAGGGGACACGGGTTCGTGCCCCGGTCCGGGAGGATCCCACGTGCTGCAGAGCGGCTGGGCCCGTGAGCCATGGCCGCTGAGCCTGCGCGTCCGGAGCCTGTGCTCCGCAACGGGAGAGGCCACAACAGTGAGAGGCCCGCGTACCGCAAAAAAAAAAAATGTTCTTCAAATTTCCATTTCCTAAGAAATAAATGTAGGCCAATAAAAGTTTCCCATGTTGGAATCTGGTAGGTATGCTTCTTAGAATCTAACCCCACCAAGGTTTTCTTCCAAACTACCAAGAATCATTTTACTTATCAATCACAATCATGTGAATTATCAAATAGACTTAAAATTAGCATAATTGAATGTTATCCAAAGTTAGCGTCTTATCCTGCTAGAAAAGTACTTGATCCTCCTAAGGTCATGGCATTAATCTTTTGATTTCTATATTGATTCTTTTTGTTGAGAAGATTGATGCCATCATTTTTTTATCATATTTTCCATAAGATAGTTAATGAAAAAGACATTTAATAACTGATGCCAGGTGGTTTATGTATCTACCATATCTTCTGTGCCTTTTTTTCTCTTTCCCTAACCATTGTGTTTTTAATGGGTTGTTTGGGCAGCTGCCATACAAATGCTCTTACGTAGATCACATGTCATCCAGTGCAGTTACCCTAGAAAAGAAAACTCTTTATAACACAGGTTCCCCTGAAATTTCTAGAACAACACTTTATGTACAAGGACCTCAATCCATGCATTTATACAATCTGCTGTGTGACACGGGAATATTCATAGAGGGATGTTCTGAGTTACAAAGACAGGTTTCACATTGTCTCCTGACCTTCTCTCTAAGCCTGTTCATTTATTGAATCTGATCCTCAATTTCCTCATCTATAAAAAGAGGAAAAGAAAATAAAATCAGCTACTTATTAGCTCATTAGCAGTGACCAAATGAGCTAACATGAATGGTCTATGGTGCCTGGTACATAGTAACTGCATAGTAAATAGTAACTGAACTAAAGGAAATCCAAATTGGGGAGAAGCAAAATCTTGTTTTCTGCCCAAGCTTTCTTGGGTATTTGAAGAAGGACCATCTCAATTTAAACACATAAACATGTATGTATGTAAAAATATGTCATCTGTGTTTTAATTGCTTTTTTATTTTTACATAAGAAATTTGTCTCTTTAGCCTTTTGAGTTTCACTTTGTTTTGTGAAACAGGTAAGAAATTGAATTAAAATCTCTGTCAGATAAGCTCTTCTATTCTCACTTCCTTTTCAAAACATAAATGCAGCTAATTGGCCCATTCTGTAGAAATAACAATTTTTTGTTGTTATAATAATAATAATTTTGTTGTTATAAAGATAATAATTTGAATTGTTATGTAGTTCAGAATATAAATTCTTAATTAGCAGACTATAATTAATGTGGGGGGAAGAGGATGTATTGAATATTTCAATGAAAATTTATCGGAGGTGAGCAATTATGAAATTTTTATTTTTTACCAACCAAGGTAAAGTTGGTTGTGTCTTATAATATGTGTCATTAGACCACTGATCAGTCTTTTTTTTTAATAGAAACAATTGCCTATAACTTTACATTGGGGGGAAAACACATCTGGTAGAAAAATCAACTTAGTTTCAATGTTTAAAGTTCTGGTTAGATGACTAAATATTTTCTCAAGTTGCGAGAGTCAAAGAAACGGATTACAGAGGGTAAGAAGAAGTGTTTCTTGTTAATGACATACAATGTTAGACGGATCCTTCAAATATAACTAGTAAATGCACAGGCAAGAACCATACTAAATAATATATCAGTCATTACTTGAAATAACAAGTGCTCCCTTTAAAATACCATTTTATGAATACCCAGAGATTAAAGAAACACAAACCACAATTCCCACAACCAAAGAACACGTTTATGAGGTATGTAGGACTAGTCATGAACTTTCAACACCATTAACTTGCTCCCTCTTTTTTTTTCGAATCATAAGTAATTATTAACTTTAGTAAAATACCTATGATTATTCTCCAGTGTGTGATCACTTAACCAAAAGGAAATAACACATCATCATAAACTTCCAGTTACAGTTTGTTTATTTTCTGCTGAAATGGATTGAAAGTTTTAACCTCCTTTGAATTACATTCGCTTAAACATTTTGTAATAGTCTTATGCATAGAATGGGAACTGTCTAAAAGCCATACCAGAATTAACATTATACTTAGGCCACACCAGAAGAGCACAGAGGTTACTGGGGTAACATGGAGGATAGATGGAAGTCATGAAGAAAAAGAAATCTTATTGAAAATCCAGGGATTCGACTTGACTATTTATAATGGCTTGCCAAGTTTTTACTTACTCAATTTTTACTTAAAGAAATTTTAAAGTTAGAAGGAAGATTAGACGTAGAGTCCAGGAGCTTTCAAATTCCTTCCTTTAGCTACATAAACCTTTAAAAAATCAACTTAACAAGGTCTGTGAAGGCGCTTAGGTCTGCCTATGTCATCTCTGTGTTCTCAGCGGCTAGAAAAGTTCTTGGCACAAGGAAGTGCTCAATAAATATGAATTGAAAAAAATGAAGCCAATACAAGCAACATTTTTCTGGTTAGAGCACCAGCAGGAGGGCTCAGCAGCCCGCTCAGGCCCTCAAGAAGCACCTTGGACACACATGCATGGACTTCCGGGCTCTGTAATGCCGCTTGATCATCACTGAGTTTGATCCTCTCATTTTACGTAAAAGACAGTGGAGCTCAGGTGTTGAAAGACCCCTAGTCTCAATATATTTTTGGTACCCAGGAGGAAAAAGACATTCTAGGGTATTCTGATAGGTCGTTTTGTTTTCAGAGAAATTATTCTAGGAAGACAAATTATAAAAGAGAAATGGCCTATAACCCCTTTGCTGTAATCTTTATGGTTACTACACATGCCATGATAATTAATGTATTCAAAATTAATATATGATTTTCTTTTCCCAAATTATTTTGTCTTATTCTTTACATATATCTTTTTCATGATATTGTAATTAAACATAGGAAATAGCTTACTGCTCATTTATTGTTAAAAAGAGATTTCTGTTTCACATAAAAATTTTAATCTTGTTCTGGTTCCTTAGGGAAAAAAATCAAAAGAATATACACACACATAAATATATTGTGGAAAAGTTAACATTTAACTTTTCTACATCTAAAGTAAGCTGGCTGACATTTATAAATATCTATTTTAATTGATTTATTTCCCTAGTCACCATTTTTTAAATTTTATTGAGCATAGAACCCAATTTTTTATCCATATATATGCACATATGTATATATGTATATATATATATGCATGTTGTGCCTATGCGTAAATATATACATATATAAATATATATGTGTATATGTATGCATGTATGTATCTTAGTAAAATAAATAAAAATGATAGGCATGGGGCTAGAAAAGTCATAGGTTAATAAATTGATCATAAAAAGTAATATCAATCAAGAATTGTACAGCTAAATTCTGCCCCGGTAGAAATTTCTCAGTGAAATCAATGAGCCTCACATATTCATCACAATCAGAATATCCTCAATTGTACAGGGCTTAGGAGAGAGTAGGAAAAGTGCTTTGATAAGATGTATAATTAGGGAGGCAAAGATCAAGGCTTTAAAGAGAGGGCTTAGCAAAACAGATGTCCAAGGAGCCTTGGTAAACCCAACATCTCTAATTACACTTTGGCTGGAAGAAGGTGAAAAATTCACGCCTGGCACTACTTGCGAGTCCATTTTATTCTTAAAATAACTTGACAAATTTATCATGCTTCAAATATTATAATTAACTATTGTAGGAGTTATTGAAAATATTTCAGTATTAGCACCATCAACTGGAAAACATCAACACATGTTTAAAAATTAAGGTAGACAAGGATTTACGTGTTTGAATAGTAACAAATCATTCATTATCCACACTGCATCCTTTTGAAAGAGGGCTGATTTGTATAGTGTTTTTACAACATGCAGAGTTTGAATTATGGGCATATGAGTTCAGTTGAGACATCCCCTCATCTGAGGAATGGCTTAAATGCACCGAATGTATGGCTAAGTCATCCTACTTCCTGATTTTCCAATATTGCTTGAGACATTGACTACATGGATTATTGTACAAGAGAAGAAAACTTCGGTATCACAGCTCTAAAACTGAATGCTTACAGTAGATAATTACAAAAGTAACGAAAAGTCTATGTTCCTTAAATGTCTTTATAAAAATCCATCTTTCAGTTTTGTAATGCTTGTGTCTTCTGGTTTTAAATACAGACTACTTCTGGTGTGTGTGTGTGTGTGTGTGTGTGTGTGTATGCATGTGTGTGTTTTATTAAAATGTATTTCTTACATTTTATGTTTTCATAATACAGCAGAGTATTTTTATATTTTAATATAGGATTTTACTATGCCATTGTTTTATAAGATTGCTCAATTATATATTGAATACATTCCAAGTATTATCACTATGCCCTTGGTACAGAGCAGGTGAGAAGTTTACTTCTGCAGAAGGGATATGCTTCATACTTTAAGATTTTCCAAACTGCTGACTTATCACACCATTCAGAAGGATGTTAAACCTTTTTTAAATCATAAACTTCCATGTTGAATCTTTTCCGTAGCCAGACTTAGCATCTTTTTGAAATTTCCCAAATCAGTTAATAAGATTTTCTCTACCAAAATATATGATGTTTCTATTCTTCTATCTCTGAGATACATTTTGTCCAGCAGGATAGAAACCAACCATCTTAATTGTCACCACCGTGTCATCGTTGACTGATTAGCACATTGTTCTCATTGCAACATATGGCTAGCTCATAATTAACTGAAAATAATTCAGTGGCCTTGTTTGGCTTTAAATCAAGTAAAATTCAACTTGAGGCAGCCGTGGCTGACGTAATTTACGATGGTAATAATATTGCATTTTAAATCATATCAGTTCATTTCCTCTTTGGCATTTTTCTTTAGCTATAGAATGTCTCTAAACCACATCTGTGTTAGTCTAGCTCATGAGTAAACTTTTTAAATAAAGTGTGCAGAATGTGTTTTTATTTATTGAAAAGATGTTTTCAATTACCGTTAAGTTCATTGTTGGTCTAATGTTAGCAGCTTAAATATTTGAAGCTGTTCTCTGGAAACCAGACACCCGTCCGAATTTTTAAAATCTAGTAGATTTTTCATTTTATTGTGGTTTTACAAAACAACTGTTGATTACTCAAAGCAAAAGTCCCTTTGATGAGTAAAGGGTTGGTCAGAGTGCAAAGAGTGGGTTAGTAGCTATTTTCCTTGGAAATAACCAATCTCCCCACTTCCACCCATCTCCTGCCATCTTCAACCTTTACTTCATATACTGCTGACAACTGCACTTCCTTCACTTATTTATGATTTGATGAGTCAATATTGTTTTTCATCTCACTGGGCGGTACTCCTGTGTGTTATCTTTTTTTCCATGTGTGATCAAAAAATGTTTATTGAACAGTCGTTTCCCTGTGCCTATTCCTTTATTTCAGGCTATATTTGATGAATAAAGAATTCTCCCATTGTAATAGGGTGGTGATTCATTTCAAGAACGTTTTATTTCTTGCTCATGCTACATGAATAAGACGGCTCCAGGGGGAAGAGGTTGAGATTGGGTCTGTGCTCTACATAATTACTTAAGAGCCAGGCTGCCAAGGGCTCCTGTCAATGATGTGGCAGTTAACACATGCTGTCAAGGTTCACCTTAAGAAGGGGGTTCCTGTATCTTTAACTGCAGTGACCTAGAAGTGGTCCACACCTGCTTATTCACAACTCATTTGCCAAGCTTAGTCACATGACCTCTACCTTACTTCAGGGGAGGCTAGGAATTGTCCGGGCACGTGGAATATTTCCTGAACACCACTGTCTTTGCCACAGTCATTGCATAGTTTATAATTTTACTAAAATAAACCCATAAAAAATGGGATTATCCATGATAAATCTTGTGGGAGCCGTGTTTCCCAAACTTGCTTGATAATTAGCATCACTTGAGTTATGTCCCCCCAAATAAGAATCCTTGCACATACCCCAAACCTACCAAATCAGAATCTTCTTGGTGGAGCCCTTGGAATCAGGATCAGCAAGTTCCCCCAATATTCTTATTAGACGGCAACTTTGGAAAACCAGTGCCAGCTTGCTTGAAAGACAGTTTCAGAGTAAAAGGAGAAGTAAATACCTCTTGCTGCTGTCACACAATTGCACGTGTCACATCATAATAGAACTCTCACAAATATGTACAGCAGTATTAATTGCTAATGTTTGTTGAGAACTTACCATGTCCCAGGCACTGTGCTAAAGTCCTTGATATCTAACAAGCTCACAAATTGGGCTGCATGATGACCACCACTTGACAGGTGAGGCAAATGAAGCTTTAAGAAGGCTAGGGCTTCCCTGGTGGCGCAGTGGTTGAGAGTCCGCCTGTCGATGCAGGGGACGCAGGTTCGTGCCCCGGTTCGGGAGGATCCCACGTGCCGCGGAGCGGCTGGGCCCGTGAGCCATGGCCGCTGAGCCTGCGCGTCTGGAGCCTGTGCTCCGCAACGGGAGAGGCCCCAGCAGTGAGAGGCCCGCGTAACACAAAAAAAAGAAGGCTAAGTAGAATTTGTTCAAAGAGACAGGAAAGAGAAATTGTTAAGGTATAGGTTAAATAGATCCAGAATCAATTTTTTTTAACATCTTTACTGGAGTACAATTGCTTTATAATAGTGTGTTTCTGCTGCATAACAAAGTGAATCAGCTATATGTGTGCATATATCCCCATATCCCCTCCCTCTTGCGTCTCACTCCCACCCTCTCTATTTTAGTATCTGTCTCTCCCTTTCTCTTCTTGCTCTCTCTCTCTCTCTCCCTCTCTCTCTCCCTCTCTCTCTCTCTCTCTCTCTCACACACACACACACACACACACACACATAGACTTTCATCCTCAAATTAGAGACTTAGAGTGCTGGATGATTTTTCTGAATGATCCCCCTACTCTCTCCCCCAGCCTGAGTGACCGAGGCTTTTTAGTAATATTTATTAGAAGAAATACATTCTCAGAGTTAATATTCTCCAAGTTAATACTGAGTTAGTACTAACTCTTGAGTTAGTACTTGAGTACAAGAAGTCTAGTTTCTTTTTTTTTTCTATTTCCACTGTCTTTCAGACATAGGTGTAGCTTCTCAGAGCATACATGTGGAGAATTGCCAATATAGTGAATTTTCTCCCACTGGCCTTGTCTGATCTGAGAGCTAGCAGTGGACAAGCTAATGGGAAACTCAGTAACTAGCAACACAGCGAATATGAGGAGATTTAAGAGATTAAAATAATACATCTCAGGGGAAGAAACCGATTGCCTCATTTTAAAGTACATTTGAAACACTGTGGGCTTGACTGTAGTATTGAAATGAAGAAGATTTTCATTTCAAAAGGAGGGTTTTATATGTCTGAATTTCACTCCCTGTTATCTGGAACTCGGTTTCACACCAGAAGCACTAAGAGCTGTTTCATTGTGAATGGAAATGCAAAATGAAGAAAGGAGAATAAAACCAGCTTCTTCCTGATTTTCCTGTAAAAGTACAAAAATGATCTTTAATAAAGAAATAATAAAATGGCAGGTGTGCAGCACTTAGAGAAAAACCACATGTGTAAAGTTACACTCACATAAATAATAAATTATGGTAATGAACTTCTTAATAGCACCTGATAACCAGATGTGCAGAAAAGGAGCCAAAGCTCACCGTGAATGGCTTAACAAAAGACGTAAATCAACACATCAGTAGCCTTTATCATCACAAAGTAGTGCTTTTAAAAAAACCAAGAGCTAAGAGCTGGCCTATATATATGAAGGAGATAAATCTATTCATAAGGTCTAACTAAGAGTTGGGGATTTCCAGAGAGAAAATTTAATCCTGGGATTGAGATTAAGTGATAGAATTAAAGTCTCTAGGTAACATGCGGATGGAGGGAGACTCAAGCTCTGAGCGAAGGTGTTTTGGGCAGAATGTTTTCTATCACATTATTTGTCCTTTGTGGTTCAGAGTTAAATAACTTAAACATTCTGCTTGGAACTTTCCTTATTCTGTAAAAAATAAAATGCATTGGGTGGAAATTTTACAAAGACTATATATATCATCTACCTGTACTCAGCTATACTTTTTAATTTCACCGTATGTATGTATGGTGAGAGAAATTTAATTTAAAAGGATGAATATTATTTCTTCTATGACAAACAAGATCTTCCCTACTTTCCATTAAATAGGAGAAATTTCAAAATGGGGATTTTAGCCTGAGGATTAGTAAAAAAAAAAAAAATGATAAAAGAATACTTTCTCAGCTCAGCCACTGTCTATGGAAATGAAAATCCTCAGACTGTCTAAAATTCTGCTGGACTAGGGTGTCCTATGCTGGGGATGTGAGTCCTACCTCGGCTGTGTTCTCAGTTCTCCAATCCTTTGTCTGATGGCTGTCTCCTGTCTCAGATTGAAAGGTGTCCTCCTGCTTCCTTGTTTCCTGTGTGAACCCTGGTTGTCTGGCTGCCTCTTGCCCTGCACCAGGACTCCTTTCCAGATAGGAGATGCTCTCCCTGACTTGTCCACCATATGCTCTAGCAATTTGCCCAGAAGGTTAAAAAAAATTTCCTCCTTCCACTTCTTTTCCCAAGGCCTCAGGCTAAAATTCCTGGGAGAAAGAGTAAAAAGAAAAAAACCTCTTTATTAGATTATAATTGCTTTACACTGGTGTGTTAGTTTCTGCTTTATAACAAAGTGAATCAGCTATACATATACATATGTTCCCATATCTCTTCCCTCTTGTGTCTCCCTCCCTCCCACCCTCTCTATCCCACCCCTCCAGGCGGTCACAAAGCTCCGAGCTGATCTCCCTGTGCTATGCGGCTGCTTCCCACCAGCTACCTACCTTACATTTGGTAGTGTATATATGTCCATGCCTCTCTCCCGCTTTGTCACAGCTTACCCTTTCCCCTCCCCATATCCTCAAGTCCATTCTCTAGTAGGTCTGTATCTTTATTCTTGTCTTACCCCTAGGTTCTTCATGACATTTTTTTTTCTTAAATTCCATATATATATATTAGCATACGGTATTTGTCTTTCTCTTTCTGACTTACTTCACTCTGTATGACAGACTCTAGGTCCATCCACCTCATTACAAATAGCTCAATTTCGTTTCTTTTTATGGCTGAGTAATATTCCATTGTATATATGTGCCACATCTTCTTTAACCATTCATCCGGTGATGGATACTTAGGTTGTTTCCATCTCCAGGCTATTATAAATAGAACTGCAACCAGAGCAACCTTCAGTAAATAGCATACATCATTTTTTATGCAAATTTCCTCTTTTTCTTTGGGGTTCCAACCTTATCTTTGGAGGAGTTAGTACACCTTGACTTTCTCCACTTACGATGTGGGGTCCCATGGTGAGACTAGCCTGGATTTATAGGGAACGCACTGCTTCCTTCACTGTGTGTGCGATCTCTGTCTCTCTTGCTTCACCTCAGATTAGTAATAATTTCCTAAAATTTAAGTACAGCTAGTTCTGCTAGCATGCTTAGTTTGAAACCATGATTTTTTTTTTTGTTCCAACATGATGGGTATGTATCAGGGGGAAATTTGAATACACTGAGAATTTTGAATTTGCTTATGCAGAATTTCATCTGCTAGAAACATTCTGACCTTAACGTGGAAAGCTGCGTCTAGCTGAGAGGTGCCCTGTCAGAATACACAAAAAGATACCTCTCAAACCTTGACTGACTACAAAATTTGCCGGACCTGGTGAAAATATAAGTATGAGACTCCCTGTTGCAAAAATTTTAAAAATGTCAAGATGGCCACAGCCGAATGTTAAACCAATATGGTGCCCTTCTAAGCTTGGGTCCTGAGGGATTGCATACAGGTCACACACCCAGGAAGCTGGCCCTGCCTCAAAACCTCAGTTCGTCGCTTGTGTTAAGAGCCACATCCCATCTAATACCTCGTGTCACAACTTTCCCTCCATTTTCAGATAACCCTCCTTCCACCACGTCACAGTGACTCACAAGCTGCACCCCTTCCAATAACCAGTTCTACAAACAAAATTCAGGGCTTTTTCAGAGTAAAGTGCCGTAGTTATTGTAGTCTTTATTCACTTTCTAAACCATTCAACACATGTAAACCGTGTTGCTGTTAATTGGTTTCTGTTCTTTTCTGTGTGTCATTGTTGAAATGTTTGGGTGTTGTGCACCTAACTTTATTGTTTTCATAAGCCCTACAGCTTTTATCACACAATTTTGCACAGCAAGGTTTTTTTTTTTTAAATACATTTGTCATGTAATAGCAAAATTGATTATAATTATGAAGAAAAGACAATTTTATTAAATATTCCTCAACACATAGATTTCTTAGTCAATTGAACAACAATAGTAGGGATGTTTTTAAGAGCTTAAAATTCTGGTGGACGTATGTAGAGAAATGAGGTTTCAGTGTTGTTATCTACATTGAAGTTGCCTTGAGTAACCTGTTTTGCAACCCCTCAAATGTTCTTGAGCCACAGAGAGGTCTTGCTTCCTACAGCTCTTTGAATTTCACTAAAATCCGTTTAAGGAAACTCAGACTACATTGGGATTAAGTTCTTTGATCATGTGAATGTAGCCAAGAAAATGAGAGTACATTTAATCAATTTATTGGTTGCTTGGGTTTAGGTGGGAGTACCTAGTTGGAAAGCACAGAAATAAATATGGAAAACTGAACCTTTTTAAGGGCCCGTAAATCAGAACAAGAATTCATATTGCAAAAATGTCAAATGAGAAGGGGGTTTGCGCTTTCTTTAATCCTCCCCGTCCTTGCGTAAAAGAGTTTGCTGAAGACGTGGGGAGAAAATGTTTTGTTATACTTTTAAAGATGTAATATGATTTTATTTAGGAAAGCATTAAAACACAGAAGAGCTGGATGGTAACTTAGAGATTGTTTAGCTCAAGTGCCTCCTTCTACCAGTCAGGAAAGTGAAGTGAGCAGTTACGCAGCTAAGCCACAGGCTGAGATGGAACCATAGTCCAGCTCTACTGACTTAGAGTCCGTGCATTAGTAACACAGCAGTGCTGCCTCTCTGAACTTCCTCTGGGTAGGGAAGGCAGATAAATTAAGAATATAGAATGCTTTCCATATAAATTTATTCAATTCATGCAAACAGGATGCTAAGTAACATTTAGGATTTGAACCCCAGCTGTGATGTTCACATGTACGTAGGACTGGCCACCTAATTTACTGGGGTTTAGTGCAGAATAAAAATGTGGGGCTCCTTGTTGAAAAATTAGTAAGAATTTCAACACAGTAACTACTGATCATTAAACGAAGCCCAGAAATTGTGTAAGTGCCAGACCTTAATGCTGCCGCCCAGGTTGAACACCCTTGAACTTGACCTTGTGAACCTATACACACATATATAGAAGTCTGTTTTTGAAAAATCATTTTTATTCTCTCAGGCCCCTGACAACAAATGAGTAACTATAGACAGTCCATGATACTTTGGCTTTAAATTTATTTATTAATTTGAAAAATGGAGTATGCCTCCAGCGGGCTAGGAGTTGGAAATATGGCCGGAAATGAAATAGATCAGAGCCCATGCCTTCAGGAGCTCACAGTGTTGTTTAGGAATTGTACCAAAAAGTAAGGGAACAAGTAAACTATGTAAAATATAAGATAGTGGTAAAGGGAAGACAAAAGTAGAGAACTTTGACTTGGGAAAGTTCCTGGGAAGGGAACTTTCTTCGGGGAAGAAAGTTCCAGGTCTTCAGGGAAGACCTGACTGGGCTGATATTATTTGAGTAAATACCTGAAGGAGGCTGGGGCAAGCCCGTGGAGACCTGGGGGAAGAGCATTTCAGACAGATGAAGTAGGTGGTGCAATGGAACTGCACCAAGAGAACAGCTGGCACCCAGGGAACAAATGAGGGGATACGAGAGAGCCTCAGAATAAACCCAGGGTGCCCTGGGGACCACAGCCAGAGCATCCACACATCCTCACTCAAATGCTACCTCTCTATCTATCTAATCTTCCCTCTGCCTCTGTTTCTACTGATGTGTTTCTCCAGCTGCATTCTGTGTTGTGGCTTTCCAGGTTCAGATCCATTTCAGATGGTGATGGCGCTTCAAGTTCAAATTCAGGGAGGAGAGGCGGCCTCCTCCTCCGTCATGCTCTGATCCACGTCGTCATCGCCTACTCTAGGGTAAAAGGGACAGAGGACACATGGTTCACCAATATGCACCCTTTCACAGGGGCTTTAGGTGGGAGGTTTTCCTTGATACCTGTGTCAGTGTTTTTCAAATATTTCTACATGTGTTAGAGGGCCTGGGGTTGGTGCCGAGTCTTCCCAGTGCCTTTGAGATGGGATTGAAGGATTGGGACCAGCTGTCTGTGGCGCATTAGTCGAATGAGCATTACATTGGGGCTGATGTAAATGGTTAAATGGAAAAGATTCCGGTCAATGACTCTATTTGGATTCTGAGCTGTGTTGAATTTTGCCTCCATGACTTTCCCATGACCAAAGGAAGGGGAGTCAGATTTCAGATAAAGATATTTAAATGAGGGCATCGATATAGGTTTTTAAGAAAATACTTTAAAGATATCATTTAGATAAGACCCAGATTTTTTAAAAAAGTATTTTCCTGTGCCATATTGAGTCAATTTTATGATCTCATTTTAAAGTAAAGGTATTCAAAGGTATTTGAAAACAATTTTATGAAAAAGCATGGGAAACAAAGGTTGTAAGAAAAGAAAAGGAAAGAAAACCCCAGAACTCAAGGTAGAGGCCATTGGCACAAAATTACTGGAAAGAAACAGAGGTAGAAGGACGAAATAAGGCCCAATTTGCAGAAGTTTTTCCTTGTTATATGGGAAGAAGTCACTGGACTTAAAATGAGACACAAAATGGTACTTCCAGCCAGAAAAAAAAAAGCTACTTTAAAAAGTCATCATTATTTATCACCAAGAATCCATTTACTTCAAATGACTTTTTAAGTCTGGCTAGACAGTCTTTGAGTTCTGCTTAGCAAAATTGAAAGCCTTTAGGAAAAGGTTAAACACACAGTCTGTTTATGTAGATAGTAAGTCTGGTAAATATATTGAAAATTGGAACAGCATCGTTTGCTACACTTAGATATATAAGGTCTCCCACAGCATCTGGAAATTCTTATTTCTTTTTTTTTTTGTAGCCTACTATGTCTATTAGAAAGATAGATAACACATATATTTTTGAATAATCAGGCTTCCAATGTTTATAAAAAAACACCATTAATAGAAACTAGCAACAAGACAGTGCATCTTTTTATTCAAAGTGTACAGAGGCTATGCCTCAGTGAGCCTCTGAAAGAGTCTAGTTTTCAGTGAAATCTATTTATTTTTAATTTTCATGCCTCACAGTCGGGTCATATAGTTGCTCCTATTCAGTAGTATAAAGTTAGAAAAGATTAAATTAACTTGAAACATTATATGCTTTTTTAGACATGTAGTAGATTGTCCTGACATTAGGTTAAGATAAAACAAAACATGTTTTATGTCTACATCTAAAGACCTCAACTGGAGGCTTCCCTGGTGGCTCAGTAGTTAAGAATCCACCTGCCAGTGAAGAGGACATGGGATCGAACCCTGGTCCGGGAAGATCCCACATGCCGCGGAGCAACTAAGCCCATGCGCCACAACTACTGAGCCTGCACTCTAGAGCCCGCGTGCCACAACTACTGAAGGCTGAGCACCTAGGGCCCGTGCTCCCCAACAAGAGAAGCCACTGCAATGAGAAGCCTGCGCACCGCAAGGAAGAGTAGCCCCCACTCCCCGCAACTAGAGAAAGCCCGCGTGCAGCAACGAAGACCCAACATAGCCAAAAATAAATAAAAATAAACAAATAAAGACCTCAACTGGTAAAATTCAATGAATTCCACTATTTAAATATAACAATAAATCAGATTTCTCTGCTCAATCTTGTACACACGAGATGGCTGCATTCATAATATGTACATGAAAATATAATCAACCACATATTCATAGCATTCCTCTCCCTGCACCACATTTTTTTCTTTTTTGATTGAGAAGAGAAGAGTATATGACTTTATCTCTTTAATATGTGCCTCCTGTAGCAATGGCTAATATAGAACCTGAAGCATAAGTATCTGCTGCTATAATCTTAGGTATTTTTCCTAAACTCTATAAGCTTCACCTTTCTTATCTATAAAAACGTCAGGGATAATTATACCTAATTCACAGGGTCATTTTGAAAAATAAATCAAATGATGGCTAGAAGGCAGACAATATTAGGTTTGGCCATAGACAGCGCAGAATAAAAGTTAGGTTTTTTTTTTTTTTTTTTAATTTCTATTCGAGTATAGTTGCTTTACAATGTTGTGTTAGTTTCTATTGTACAGCAATGTGAATCAGCTCTACGTATACATATATCCCCTCTTTTTTGGATTTCCTTCCCCTCTAGGTCACCACAGAGCACTGAGTAGGGTTCCCTGTGCTGTACAGTAGGTTCTCATTAGTTATCTGTTTTTATACATAGTATCAATAGTGTATACATGTCAATCCCTATCTCCCAATTCATCCCACCCCCTTTCCCCCTTGGTATCTGTACGTTTATTCTCTACATCTGTGTCTATTTTTGCTTTGTAAATAAGATTATCTTTACCAATTTTTTCAGATTCTACATATATGCATTAATATACAATATTTGTTTTTCTCTTTCTGACTTACTTCACTCTGTATGACAGTCTCTAGGTCCATCCACATCTCGATAAATGACCCAATTTCGTTCCTTTTTATGCCTGAGTAATATTCCACCGTATGTACCACATCTTCTTTATCCATTCCTCTGTTGATGGACATTTAGGTTATTTCTGTGTCCTGGCTATTGTAAATAGTGCTGCAATGAACAGAAGACATACAGATGGCCAACAAATACATGAAAAAATGCTCAACATCACTAATTATTAGAGAAATGCAAATCAAAACTACAATGAAATATCACCTCACACCAGTCAGAATGGCCATCATCACAAAATCTACAAACAATAAATGCTGGACAGGGTGTGGAGAAAAGGGAACCCTCTTGCACTGTTGGTAGGAATGTAAATAGATACAGCCACTATGGAGAGCAGTATGGAGGTTCCTTAGAAAACTAAAAATAGAACTACCATACGACCCAGCAATCCCACTACTGGGCATAGACCCAGAGAAAGGCATAATTCAAAAAGACACATGGTCTCCCGAAGTTAGGTATTGTTATCATTTGTATATGTCCACGATTTATTTGGTTCTTTTCAGTGATTGGACTAGTCATTGGCCTGATCGATTATGCATGTAGCACAACTTTAGTTCCTTAAGATATTTTATATTGAGACTGTCTTCTCAGTTCAGTAATTCTCAATGGGTCCCCAGTGGAAACCAAGTGTCATAGAGACAGCATTACATAGTGAGCGAGGCCAGCTATGGGCTGATACTGCAGAACTGGTTGCTAGTTCTAGTCTTGCCATCTATATAATGAGTCAAGCGTCACATTTGAGTTGTATTTTAATTCTTTTAATAGAGGTCATTGCTAAGCACAAAATTAGGTGTTTCATAAATGTTTGCTGAGTGAATAAAAGGATCCTTCAATCAATGAAGTAATGTATAAGCTCTAAAAAGTAATTTCCTTCCTACAAAAAAACATGTAGGATTTTTTCAGGAGACAGTATTTGCACTCTTAAGAAAGATTCATTTACATGGTATTAAAAATCCGAGCTTTTTGGTTTGGTCCATGCAATGAGAAAAACTCTTTTATGTGACTGGCAATGGATCATATATATCAATAACCACAATAAAATCCCATAATAAATAAAAGCCAATATACTTTTATGTTTTTTTCCTAAAATCATATACTTGATTGTAGTATAAATTCCATCTGACTTTCTGACTTTTCTTCCTGTTATGGGCTGTGTTTTTCCCCCCATAATTTATATGTTGAAGTCCTAACCTCAACTACCTCGAAATATGAGTTTATTTGGAGACAGAGGTAATTAAGCTAAAAATGAAGTCATTAGAGTGGGTCCTAATGTAATGTGACTGGTGTCTTTATATAAGAAGAGGGTGTTCAGGCACAGAGAGGTACAGAGCAAAGACATATGTGAAGGCACAAGGAGAAGATGGCCATCTGTAAGCCAAGGAGAGAGATTCACTGAAGGAACCAACCCTACCAGCACTTTGACCTCAGATTTCTAGCCCTAACATCTGTGAGAAAATAAATTTCTGTTGTTTAAGTCACCCAGCCTGTGGTACTTTTTTACAGCAAAATAATACACTTTCCATCCAAACGTTACTCTAAATCTAATATTTTCTAAGAAACATTTCCTGATAACTCTGGATTTTTGGATCTTTACAGTCATCTTGTATTTTTGTTTCACTTTATGTTTTTCATGAATTTTATCTCTTCAAACTAATCACCAGTCCCAAAGGGATATAAGTGATGTCTTCCCTGCTTGCGTATGTACCCATGTGTGTGTTCTCCACAGTATCCGGCATACTTCTTCAAATATATAAGATAGTAGATGTTTGATAAATATTCAGATTGATTTTAAATACTCATATATAGGGTTTGTATTAAAGATACAAGTGATTTTCAGTGGAATAGAATGATTCACTTTGGGATTTCCTTGGGTGCATACTCTCAGCAATTCTGTTTCTATATCATGATATGCCTTGTTAGCAGAACTCTGCTGTAGTTGATTATTGAGTGATGTGAGAAGAGGGGAAGGGGTGAGATCCTGAAAGGGGATTTCATGAGCCTATTGAAAATTGACATATCATCTCTGCTTCCAAAGTATTTGTCTTGTCTACCTTGATGAAAAGTTTACAGAGAAAGAAGGTACTGCAAGGTTTAAAACATGTGATTGCCTCAAATCTGATATAGAGATATGAATTTAGAAACGTACCATGTCTTTGAAAATCTTTTATCAATATCTAAAGTTTTAACATAGGCACCATTGTATATCACAGGGGTTGACAGTAGAGGTATGAGATTTGCAGTGTCTGACTCTCAACAATAATGAAGAGGAAAATGAGTGTTTTCCAAATAGCCAAGTTGTGTGTGTGTGTGTGTGTGTGTGTACCCATATGTGTACACTATATACAGTGATATGCACACAACCAAATCACAGCTTTCTGTTACCAACACTGTAACTTTACCTTCCTCCGAAGTAAGCATCCTTTTCCCAAACATGTCAAATTAGCCTTGAGTAAATACAAAATCATTTACATATTTCAAGCACCAAACATCAAAGAGCTATTTATGAAGATAAACATTATTGACGTTGAAAGTATTTCGGTCTGAGTTTAGATAAGCCAGAAAACAAAAATATAATAAGCTCTCCTGGTCATATCAAGTAGGGACAAATTAGAAGTTGAGTAAAACTTGTGTTGAGATTTTTCCATAAGAATTTGGTTTTCCAAAATTGATGCCTACCAAGTTATTTTCCTTTGCCAATTTATAATTTGGCGAGTAGCTTTGCTTATCTGTTTGTTGAACTCTGTATTTAATGTGTTCTCATGGGTCAGACTTGTGAGAACTGATTACTCAGTGAATTTACATGGAGGAGTAAATGAAAATGCTACTTTGAGGTAATTGAGTTTTATAGATGAAAGACAGCCTTTTTAGTTTCAGGATCATGGGACACTGTGACTATTGTAGATTTCACATTTCCCCCCTGACCCAAGTTTCATAACTTTTCCAGATAGCCTTTTGCCATTGAAGAGGCAAGATAGTTCCTGGCTTTAACCAATACCTAAAGGTTTTTTATTTTTCTACAAAAATAAATAAAATTAAAAAACAGAAATGGAAAGAGCTGAGAGTAGGAAATAAAAGAACAGCAAATCAGGTTATGATTTACATTCTTTTGAGGATTTTAAATTCATGTTTTGAAATTTTTCAGCCTATGCTGCTGCTGATTTCTATAGTATTAGAGAGGAATTACATCCCAGGAAGTCTTTAATCAAGAGTTAGGACTGTGCAGTTGAAAGAACCCATAATTTCAAATTACTAAACATATGTTCCTCCCCACCCCCTGCTTTGCTTCCTCTGGATGTAGAAGAGTAGTTTTTAAATGAAGATGCAAATTACTATTTGTTCATGAAAACTTTAACATGCTACTTAGTTTACATTTTATAAAATGATCTGGTAATATAAACTTTACTACAGGGGGATGCAAGGACTGCTTTCCTATTTTAATTTTTGAATTAATAAGTGTGTTCTTAAGTGTGCACTTTCTGTTTTCAGCTCTGAAAGACCTTTGAAATACAGAATGGGTTTTGATATGCTTGTAACAGAATCAGGGTTTTCAGAAACCTCAGACACCCAATTATCCTTGTTCCAGACAAGACATTACCTGTCCCTTTATCGGTTTCACTGTCTCCTATCTGTCCTCCACTGAAGACCCGGTCTAATCTGGTGGGCCAAACTAACCATTTAAAAGTTGAGAATGGAAAGATAAGTTAGGAGTTTGGGATTAACACAGAACACACTACTATGTATAAAAGAAGTAAACAACAAGAACCTACTGTATAGTACAGGGAACTATATTCAATATCTTATAATAACCTAAAGTGCAAAAGAATCTGAAAAAGAATATATATATGTATATATAACTGAATTAATTTGTTGTACACTTGAAACTAATACAACATTGTAAATTAACTATGACTCAATTTTTTAAAAAGATGGTTGAGAATGGCCAAGTGTCCCAATAATGGAGTCAGGCTAGGTCTTTGACCATAATCATTTATACCTCTGAACAGTTAAAGTTTGTGTTCATATGTAAGTTACAGAAAACCCTACTAAACAGTGGCTTAAAAAAATTTGATATTTTATTCTTCTCTCTTAACAAGAGGTCAGAATATTTCCAAGTCCGAGCATATATTCTGTGGGTCAAGAATGTCCGGTGGATGTGTCTGTAATTTTCTTGATTTTTACTTCATGGATACAATATGGCTGCTGAATCATTTACTATCACATTCAAGTTCCTAGAAGCAGGAAGGAGGTGTAAAACATAGTAGAAAAGGAAGGGAGAAGGAAGAAGCAACATCTATCAGGAAAACAAACACTTTCCCCCAAATTCTTAGCAGACTTTTACCTGCACTTCATTGGCCAGGACAGTGACATGTGACCACTCTGAGGCAATATGAGAAAGTGGGATTTTTCTTTCCTGTAGTAAAAAGAAGACAAAGAAAGGAGTACAAACGATCTTGAATAAGCAAAACTATAAAATCTGCCACAGACCAACCCAGAGTTTTACTACATGAGATTAATGAAGCGTAGAGCCTAAGGAAAACTGCTTGACATCACAGTGAGCTCAGTAAGAATTCTCCCATCATGACTAATGATACTTATCCAGGGATAAACACATGTCTATGCATATATTCAGGGGAGAATGTTGAGTTTTCTCACAAATCTGAATCTAGCTGAACTTAGCATAATGGAATTTTTTACTTAGTTCCATCTTAAGCCCCATCTTATTACCCCCAAATTGCATACAAAACCTGAAGCTGTTTTGAATTACTTATTTGTAGAAACATCCTTATTTTATGAGAAATTGATGATTTTACATTTTTATAGGCTCAGAAATTGAGGACTTTTCATGATGTGTTGACACATTATACCCAGAGTTGTCCCATGGTAGAGAAAATTTCATCATGAAATAATAAGCCTCTGGTCATTGCAAATGTCCCAGGGTTGATGTGGTAGAAATTCTCATTTAGAGTGGAGGATGAATCTCTGAAGTTCATCACAAATAGTATAAGAAATAAAGAACACCTAGAAAAATTAGACGAATTGCAAATATGGGTTCAGATCCACATCCCCAAAAAAGACCTGAGAGGTTTTGGTGCCATTGTGTACATGTTAATTCAAGTGTGCAACTTCTCTGCATTAAACGCATACTCAGAGCAACGCTGAGAACTATAGCAATCTGTCTTGCATCAGAGAAATCCCACAGTGATATCTGCCCATTGATTTTCCTGGCATGGTTTGGTGAGATTCACTCTAAGCACATTATTTCAGCTATGATATCACTGGGAAAGAACAGAACATATCTTTTCATAGTCCCACAGTTTTTTGCTCCATCCTGTAAGTGACACATGTTACCAGTTTTCTGTGGATGAGCTCCAGGACTTACGGAGCCTATGTTTTGTAGTCTTTCTGGCGCAGGAAAGAACTCCTTGCCCTTTCCCCAAGCCCCTCTCCTCTCTCTGGCCCCATTCACCCACATGGACTAGCCCTGCCTACTCAAAAAATACATGCATATCCTTCAACAAGGCTTCCAAATTTCTGGCTCCATATTACATAATTCTAGCACCTGGAGTGAACAAGAGAGAGTGTACTTATTGACAGTGTCCCAGGATGGGCTAAATGAGCAATGTTTTGAGGAAGTTAGGCTATGATGATAGAGTAGAAAGCTAGAATAATGTCAAAGTCGTTTGGTTCAAATAAATGATGGAAGCTGTTTATAAGTTATAATAACGAATGATATGAGATTTTAATAAAATGCTAGATTATAAATATTAGTAATAGTTTGTAAATAATAGATCTACATTATTCTTGAGTTTTGAGGTCAGTGAGGTATTTATTCCACCAATGGTCAAAGCACTGTTGGGATGAAATCAACAATAAATAATGGAAAACAAAGCAATTTTAATAGTTTGTTCAATGGATATCCTTGATTGAATTTCCTTTTTTGGACCTGCTTTTCAAGCTAGTTGGGGCATTTTCAAGAAAAACAGTGTTTATAGTGGCAGAATTAACTACAAGGAAGTGTAGTATGATATATTATCACATGTTCCTGCCTGTTACCATGTGAGAGGCAATGTTTCCCTGGGAGCATTAGACATACCCACCCTTGTTGACTTTGGAGTTGGCCTGATTCTCGTTTTGGCCAAAAGAAGTGAGAAGACAGGATATGTGCCACATCCCATCAGCAGCTTTTAGAACCATTGAGTGTTTCCACCATCTCTCTTGCTCTTTCTCTGTGCTACAGAATGACATGCCATAAATTAGACCAGCTTGTTCACCCTGGTCCCCAAATGAGAAGAGAGCAGGGCAGAGTTGAAATCGTTAATTCACAGCATGAACTTGAAACATCAATAAGAAATAAGTTCATGAGTTAGATATACATTTTTATTGTTTAAGTCTCTGGGACTTTAGGGTTATTTGTTATTTCATCAAAACTGACTACTATGGAACTTTTTATGCTTTCTTATTTTAAAACTGGGTACCATCCTCACTGGACTGCTTCAAAAAGCCCAGAATAATGGTATAATTTTTCCTCTCTCTCCTCTTAGTGGAATATATCTTAACTGCTCTGAATGGAAACATTTTACCTTATAACTTAAAGAGGACCAAGGGAATATAAAATGCTGTGTCTTTTCCTCCTTATGATGCGTGGAAATTCTTGGAGTTAAAACAGGTTTATCTATCTGGAGGGGGTGATGGGCAGGCATAGAGTAAATGCCAACGACCAAGAAGGTGATGCTAACATTTTCTTAAACAAAGATCATCTTTTTTATACTAACCCTTTGCAATATGAGAAGGAAGGATATCTATAGAATAGGTTATATACATAGTTTATTCACTTTGGGGATGTAATAAACCATTATTGACTTTTTGGACTTGAACATTATTCTGTGTGGCACATTTTATAATTGCTTGTGCTTCTTGGCAGACTATTTGAGCCTCTCATTCCCTAAAATCTTTTAAAGTAATTGCTGACTGCAGGAAAACTGATAAAACTGAATAACTAGAGGTCTCTTGCTGCGATGTTTTGCCAGAATAATTCACATAAGCGCTGTGATATAGGCCCTTTGAAACTTTCCTTACTTTCCTTTCCCCTCATACTTTTCAAGGGAAGATTTATCATCTCAGGCTACACAGGTGAAATATAGTACAGATTATTTTCGGATAGTGTCCTAAATGCAGAAGCCCCAGGTAGAGTTCTATAGGAAATGTGCTTCCTGGAGAAATGGTGAGGTTAAGCATTCGCATCTTCTGTACAGTTGTAATTAAATAATAAGGTCCTTGCAGGCAGTGGACTTAGGAATGAATCTTTGCACTGTTTGAGAAGACTGCTAAAAGTCAACACATCTTGCCACCTGAAAGTGAAATTCTCAACCAAAAATGAATTACTAGAATAGGTTGATTTTGATTGAAGAACATTCTCTTGAAAGAAGAATGATATTCAGGCAACATGACCTCCATATGTGGCTGTCATATTAGCTGTGACAAATGGGGACATTCCAGTGGTGTCCAGATTGCTCAAGTTATTTTGGATGATGCAAGACAGGTTACTCACCTTAAAAAACAGACCTTTCAAAGTTCACAAATTGCTGAGTTTTCCAAAAGAAATCCAATAACAAAGTCAAAATGTAACCTTCATCTACACCATAGAAATATAATGCTGCATTTTAGCTTGTAGTTAAAATGCATCTGAGTTTGATGTTTATGAGAATGTTCTTATCACACTACTGTAAAATTGCACTGAAGTTGTCAAGGAGATCAACAAAATGCATGTACCATTTAGTGATATGACATTTGGTGATATGTAACTCCCTTGGGACTAACATACTCTGTTGAGACATAACCCTTTTACAAGCTTTCAAATATTCACAACAGTCAAGTTAGGTTAATTGATTAATGATGTTTCATAGATGTAGATAATAGATTATTTATATACATGTTATATATATATGTATACATATACATGCATGCATATTCATGTATATATTCAAAAGTCTAAACTTTGACAAAAGCAAAAATTTGTCATGATTACTTTTTTAGCCAATACTGTGTTTTCAATTAATTTAGTCTTTTCTTTATTTTGAAAATGTAAAAACGATTGAAAAGTTTGAATCTTATTAAAAAAGAAAATGAATAGCATTATCTGTCTTTGGACATAAAGTAACCACCTTCTTTCAGTAGCACCTGTACTCTCTTTCCAAAATACACTAGTCATTTTAGCTTAACAGCTCTAATAAGATCCTTTCATTGCCATCTGTGTCTCAGACTTGCAGGCATTTTAGGTTTTATCATGGAAACAAGTGTCAGAGTTACAGTTGAACTTGATTAAAGGTGACAACAAATTATAGCTGTATACGAAAATCAACGATGACTGCTTATACCTTGAGAATGGGTTTTTAAAATGGAATCATAGAAAATGGTATAAAGTTCATTTTACATGTATAATAATGTGTCAAAATAACTGGTTAATATTTATCTAAGTTTTATTTCCCTATGATAATCATTACTTATTCCAAAAATATTTGTATAAGTTAATAGCAATATTCATCTTCTCAGTCAACACTTATTTAGCTCCCTTTTTGGAACTAAATACTAAGGATTATAGCAGAACAAAAAAAAAAAGCAAAAGAACAACAGAATGATCTGCCATCATGGTGCTACATTCTAGTGAAAGTAAGAAACAATAAAGAAATAAAAAATTTAAAAATTAAAGTTTGTCAGATAATTCTAGGTACATGGAGAAAAATAAAGCAAGAATGGGGGGAGAATGAAGGGGGTAGGGATGATATTTTCAAGTGGGCACTTAGGGAATGCCTCCCTGGAGGAGATATTGAGTACAGTATCCCAGGCTGAGAGGAGAGTAAGTGCAAAGGCCCTGAGGCAGGAGCATGCTTGGAATATTCCTTAAGCTTTAAGAACACCAGTGTGGCTAAAGTCGGGTGGGGTGACATAGTAGGAAATGAGAATCCTTGAAGAACCTGGGAAAATCATGTAGGGCCTTGTGGAGAAATGAAAGTTTTGAAACTTTCTCCGAGAGAAGTGGGGAATTATAGCAAAGTATCAAGAGATCCATAATGTTATATGACTTATTTTGAGACTAGATTATGGGGCTGGGGTCAAGAGTAGAAGCAGGGAGAGTAGTCAGGAGGCCTTGAAATAAACTAGGTAGGAGAAGGTGGTTGCTTGGTTCCTGGTGGGATCACCAAGGTAGTAGGAATGGTCATATGCTACAAATATTTGGAACTAGATTGTACAAGGTTTAGTGACAGTTTAGTTTTCCCCTGTGAAAGAGGCAGAGGAGTCATGGATGATGCCAAGTTTAAAATCATTGTCATTTTTTGGATGGCAAAGCCAGAATGAGTGATCTCTTGAAAAAAGTAATCTTATATCCTCAGGGTTTTAAAGCTGAGGGGATTTGTAGACAGAGCTCACACATCTTGCAATCTGGAATGGGAAGTTTTTCATCTTTATTTTTAGAAATTTAGCATTTTCATTAATTATGAAAGTAGACAACAAACAACTATAGAATTAACGGTAGCTGTAACTTTATCACCAATAGAATTCACACATATATTCATAGTACATTACATTTGCAGGTGCAAATATCTCAAAATGTCATTAACACTCATCACTACTTCCCAATAATTATTAGCAATTAGCTCTGCTGCCAGACCTTATTGTTTAATGTGTTAATAAAGAACCACATCTATCACAATTAAAAATGTCTTGATAATTTCAACTCAGCATAATTGTTTCCTTTGTAATAATATGTGTTTTATTTTAGGCATTTTTTCAGACATTATTCCGAGAAGTTGTCCATAGACTTCAGGAGAATGCCAAAAGGATCCACGGCACAAAAAAAGTTAAAAACACGTATTTTAGCCCTCTGCAATAGCACACACCATTGGAGAGTATGCTAGTGCACTGTCAAAGTTACTATAGATGATGATGATGATAATAATAATTAACAATAATAAATGATGAATCATTGTGTAATTACTGTGTGCCAGGTACATTATCTGTTTTCCATAGCAAACCTATGAGGCAGAGGTTATCACCATTTTATATAGAAGAATATTGAGGCTTAGAAAGGATAACTTCCCTAAGATTATACACCTTGTAAGTAGAGATTCAAATTTATGTCTGTTTCCTAAACGTGTGCTCTTTACCAAAAAAATACATTGTTTCCTACCATGGAAGGATCAAAACTGATGATATAAAATAGCATGTAGGGACTCTGAACAAACGAAAGGTGAAGCATTCTATAGCCATTTTTTAGGGAGAAGGGACAGAATAAAAGCAGTGAAAGAAGCATTTTCCTATGACAAAATATTTTCCCTTTTTATGGGGGGCTGTGGTGGGTGGAATTAAAATAGCATTACTTCTTTTCTGATTCTTTAAGTCATGTGTGTTCTTTGTAAAGCATGTGCATCATTCACAGAGATGTAAGGAAGAGGAAAAAGGTCCCCTGGAATACAGTTGATGAGGCAGCCACTGTTAACATTTTGGACACTGTCCTTTCATATGTCTCATTTTTTTATACATACACACATATATATGTATACTTTTACATAAGTGGGGTTAAATAGTGCATCCTTTTTTTAGAAGGAATATTATCTCTTTTCTCCCATGCTGCCTTCACAATTGTATCTCATTTCTCATTCCCACACACCCACTCTTGGGGGAAGCCATGCTATTCACCTAACACGTGTCCTCCACTGCAAGGGAAAATGCGGCAAGGACACAGATGGGATTCGGGCAACTGTTGACTGAGAGTAAGTGTGGCTCAGCATAGAAGGGTGTGTGCCAGGCACGCTGCATTCAGACTGCCTGGGCTTGATGTAGGGCTCTACTGCTTATCATGCTTATTATCCACCTTTGAGCACCATATTTAAGACATCATTTCCTCATATGGAATATTACTCAGCCATAAAAAAGGAATGAAATTGGGTCATTTGTAGAGATGTGGATCGACCTAGAATCTGTCATACAGATGAAGCAGGTCAGAAAGAGAAAAACAAATATTGTATATCAACACATATTTGTGGAATCTAAAAAATGACAGAGATGAACCTATTTGCAGGAATAGAGACGCAGACTTAGAGAACGGACATGCAGACACAGGTGGGGGAAGGGGAGGATGGGATGAACTGGGAGATTAGGATTGGCATATATATACTACCATGTATAAAATAGATAGCTAGTGGGAACCTTCTGTATAGCACAGGGAACTCAGCTCAGTGCTCTGTGATGACCTAGATGTGTGGGATGGAGGGGGGAGTGGGAGGGAGGTCCCAGAGGGAGGGGATATATGTATACATATAGATGATTCACTTCGTTGTACAGCAGAAACTGATACAACATTGGAAAGCAATTATGCTCCAATAAAAAAAAATGGGGATGACAATATTATTTACCTCACTGAGGGTGAGTTTTTGATGAGTCATTGAATTAAAACTTTGTACAAGTGTATGTGCTCAGAGTCAGAAGCTGTAATTGTTGGGCTGCTATCTTGCAGTCCTAGGTTGCTCCCTTCATCACACCAGGGCAGGTCCAAGGCACATGTAAGTGGTTCTTGTTTAACTGGGGACGACCAGCAGGAGAACTCAAAGCCTGCCTTCCACTTGGACATATTAGTAACATTCTCTGCATTCATTTTTCAGATCTCAAAGTATATCAAGACATTGTTTAATAAACGGGTGATACAAGTCACATGACATACAGATTTGTTTTCAGGAATAAAACAGCACAATGAGTTTTATAGGGAGGGCTTAAAACACATCTAGTTGGATATTTTGATAAACTAATTTTTTCAAGTATTTAATTTTTATTTCTCTGACTAGATCCTGTTAAGAAAACCAAGATTTTAGGTCATTCCTATCTCTCACTCTTTATTTTTCGGCCTTCAGGGCTAGCCAGGGGCTATAGGGACCAAAGCCTTTCACTAATTGCTGTCAGATTGTAGTTGACTGACTAAAGGAAAAAAAAAGAAGAAAAACAAAACAGGGCATAATTTGCTAGGGAAGATTGTTTAACAGAATTTTACCATTTTTCTAAGAATTTCAGCACTAGCAGTGGTTTCATCAGCTTTAGTATATTAAGAGAAAAGCATGAGAGGTGAGATGTTACAGAATTCTAAGGAAAATATTTACTTGCCAACTAAAACAGGTTCACACCTGTTTTCACTTGATCTGTGAGCTGCACTTCAGGATAAAACATGTTTTCACTACAAACCTGGAAAATGTCAGAGAATGAACCTGGAAGGCAAGTAGGTTGGAACTATCGTCTTCATTAAAATATGAATGGATGTTGTATCCATGGTTCTTTAGTGATTATTATATTCTTGGGCCATATATATTCATATGCAGTGAGTTCCTTGAATTTCATGTTCATTGCTTAATATACTTATTTTTATTCATTCGCAAATTCCAGTCTCCTCACTGAACATTTAGTAAAAGCATATTCATGATTTAATGGACCTCAAACAAATCTCTTCTTAGCCTCCAAATGTTATATAATCGCCTCATGCAGCACATCTCCATGCCCACGAGCATGCTAGCCGAGCTTCTCCCAGCCGAGCTTCTCCCGTACTCCAAACCCCTGGGTCTTTTCCTGAGTTGAGTATTATTCAATACATCCACATCTCCCTGCTCTCAGTGGGGCATTGAACTTCTGTCTTCAGAAAACAGATGTTAATGATTCCTGTGTCCTTGTTCTGAATGGCAATTTATCACTTTATGTAATCCCATCAGCTTGTAAATATGGAATATATTAGTTCTCACTAAGTACATTATCTTGTCCAGTTCCCCATTAAAGCTTACCTCCTACTTTTCAACCTGTGAGCCTTTGGAAATTAATCTGTACTTTATTTCCTTTAGACTAAGCTACTTCATTATTTTAAAAAGTTTATACCATTCAAAGTTTGGAAATTATACTTATTCTAGAAAATTTTTAAAATACCAAATAAGGTCATTCTTGAGAGTCATCACTAGAAGACATATATATATATATATATATATATATATATGTTTTTATTACTCTAATTGACCTTAATGTAGTATTTTCACTGGAATCCACTTCTTAGCCATCTAAAGAAATCATCTGCGTATGTGTCACAGCATTACTTACAACAGTGATCATTTAGAAAATAAGTACTACTTAAATACATTATGATATTTTCATATTATGTAATAGTTATGCATCCGAAGAGCAAAGTTTATGCTTTCAGGACAGTTAATGGAATAGGAAAATGTTCATTGCATTTTACTAAAATAAATAAGCAGATTATAATTTGTGTAAACAGTAGGATTACGGGATACTTTTTTTAAGACTCTTTGGGTAGGCAGAGAAATTAAAAGGAATGAAATATATTGAAATATGAACAATGGTTAACCATCGCTGTGGTGAGATTATGGCTGACTCAGGTTTTGTTTTTGTTTTTCTGTATTGTGACCACGTATTATCCATACTTTTGTAATCAGGAGCAAACAAATGAATAAATAACTAGTGGCCCAGAAGCAGACATTTCTTTCCTGCATTCTTTCCCCAAATGAAGTAGTTTGGTGGAACTTAGTCAAATGCAGTCCTATTCAGTGAATCCTCTTATTAAACACACAGCCAAAATTCTTTCAGCATGCCACAGATTTCACTTGAGAACATTTCAAAGCGATAGAACAAAAGCAAAGGGTGCAATAGTGGGGTTATAGAAAGGTTGGAGGGAAGAACAAGAAATGGAAATGTACAAGGGACTTCGGGGTGGAGAGAGGGGGTAAGAATGTGAGGGGGGGTGTTGGGGGCAGGGGAGCGGGAGCACAGAAGCCGGCCTCTGGGCCGGGCCCAGAGGAAAAATTCTCACTTCAGAAATGGCTCAGAGGCTTTCTCTGAAAATATTCTGACCTTAATGTTTCATGATCAGTTCCAAGTTAAAATATGGTGAGATTCTACTGTGTTCTTTTGCTGGGTGTTTTGTAGAGGACCCATCTTTTAAATTGACGTGAACGCGTGAAGAAAAGATTTTTAAAATTTCTGTTAGAAACACAGTAGGTGCATCTGAACCAAAGGTTGCATAGTTGGTTATGTACCAAAATTCCTTCCAGCTAAAAGAGAAGAAATAAGAACCATTATTCCTAAACTGATAGAAAATCTCTGTGCCTTTGGCAAAGGGGAGACAACCTTGGAGAAGATTTTTGTCTTTTTTAATAACCCAAGAAGTGATCATTTCTCTGTTAACACTTGGACACCAGGTCTGCCCAGCAAGGAACAAGGAAGGCTCTTTGGTCATATGGCTCAGATCCCATCTTGCTCTGCCGTGTTTTAGAATGTCCCCGTTTACTGCCTATCACCCTTCCCTTTCCAGGGAAAATAATATGCTCTTCATAGGTATATGTTTACAGTGTAGGAAACATCATTTATTTCTCAATTCAGAGCACGTCTGGACTTATAATTAGTTGCTGGGAAGTAAAGAATGGTCTGTTTTATTTTGAATAGGCCTTGGATAAATGATAGCAAGAGGTGTATCTTTCTATTCTTCAGAGTCTAACATGACAGGTTTTTTTTTCTATTT
Source organism: Orcinus orca (assembly GCF_937001465.1). Classification (NCBI taxonomy): domain Eukaryota; kingdom Metazoa; phylum Chordata; class Mammalia; order Artiodactyla; family Delphinidae; genus Orcinus; species Orcinus orca. The sequence goes on along the minus strand of NC_064576.1, from coordinate 15,941,503 downwards.
ATTTATTTATTTTTGGCTGCATTGGGTCTTCGTTGCACGCGGGCTTTCTCTAGTTGCGGCGAGCAGGGGCTACTCTTCGTTGAGGTGCACAGACTTCTCATTGCGGTGGCTTCTCTTGCTGCAGAGCACAGGCTCTAGGTGCACGGGCTTCAGTAGTTGCAGCTCGCGGGCTCAGTAGTTGCAGCTCGCGGGCTCAGTAGTTGTGGCTCGCGGGCTCTAGAGCGCAGGTCCAGTAGTCGTGACGCACGGGCTTAGTTGCTCTGCGGCATGTGGGATCTTCCCGGACCAAGGCTTGAACCCGTGTCCCCTACATTGGCAGACAGATTCTTAACCACTGTGCCACCAGCGAAGTCCCACATGACAGTTTTTTATCATCACACTAAGCACACATCTGCTAGCCATTTAAAAGAAAAAAAAAATACTACAAAGGACTAATCTGGTCCCCACTATCCTCAAATACACACAGTTACAGAAGGGAAGGCGCTCTAGTATATGAAGGAAATCATTTCCATTGGAATGGCATTCCCTTTAGACATTTTAACATCATTTTTAGTTTTAAAAGAGTCTGCAAATTTATAAGCACAAAAACCAATTTTTGAGGGGCAGCTCCTTCTATTAGTAGCATAGAATTCAGGGGTAAAAGGAGAGCCAAATGGTGAACTATAGAGCTATTCCTCTTGTCACATCAAATGATATGACCAATAAAATGGCTTGTGAATTCACTGAAGATCATTAATCAAATTGATTAATGACCTGAGGTAATGTGCTTGGATTTAGTAAAAGTTGTTGAAAAGGTAATCCCAAACTATGTTTTTAGTTGATATTCTGGTTTTTCATTAATAAGTATAAACTGAAGACAATTTCCACATTGGAAGAGTGAACGCTGTGGGTTGTTTGTAAACTGGCCAACAATGTACTTTAGTCAGTTTTTCTTGGCAAATTTACGCTTAATGTCATCCATTGCCAGAAATCTGTTCCATAATGATGTCATCAACAGTTTGGGATGAGAAAAAGCTAAAAGAATGCAGATGGGAAAGTAATTCCTGCATGTTTTATTAACCATATGTGTTTTTCCCCTCTGATTTTTCCTTATTAGGCTATCAAACTAAAATTCTCCTTTGAATCTGGTAGTCGTTTAAGTTTATTTTCATTCCCCCCCCCATAATGAATGATAATGATGATATTTTTTTGTTGAGTGTTTCATTAAAATATTAATTAGGCCCTATCACTTGTGAGAAACTTGTTATCATTATAATTTTAGATGGAAGTGCCAGGAGGTTGTATCCCTAGCATCCTGTATCATGATGTTGAGAGAGTGAGGAAATAATGAGGCTTTTTGGTTACCTATTATCATGGCGTGAAAAAAAAACAACAGCAAACAAAACTTGTGCTTGAAAAACAAAGTATTAGTGAAATCTTCCTTGCTATCATAGCATTTATGGTACAACACAAGGCTAATACCATGTCAACATAAGTGTATGTGAGACCCCCATTAAAAAGTATTCAGTTACCCTAGAGACCCACTGACTCATAGATTCTCTGTGACATTAATGGGGTTATCAAGATATGGCCTTGGAATTTCTTTGACTATCCATCTACGTTTAATAAGCTGAACTATCTTTAAATACCATGGGTTGGAGTGAAAAAAACTGGGTTATGTACCCCAATATATGCAAAGTTATATTTTATATGTCATTCAAGCATTTATTTCTTTAAGGTTGAAAAATATTCTTACGTGAATAAATGTGATTATAAATACTTCTTTATAAAATGGATGTTTCTTCAATGAATGTTTATTATGCACCTCTTGTGGGCAAGGATAGGCTGCCCTTAGTTGTGTCTTCATTGGGGTTGATGTCTGGGAGGGATTTAAGACAAGTGCTGAAATGTCTATGGTACAAGGTAGAAAGTGGTGAGTTTTGTGAGAAATTTAAAGAAAACAGAAGGAGCTCTGGTTATTCATGAGAAGGAGATGGGGAACTTAGCTGGGGAAGGTTATTATTAGGAACTCACGGGAACTCAGGGATAGCCTGAGGCCTGCTGGGACTGGATACAATTTAGGGTGTGCACGAGGCTCAGATTCTTCTGGGGTCTGGATCATCTCATTTTGCTCTGAGTTAAAAGGGTTCATTGGGTCCTTCCCATCATGAATCCTAAAGTCCTTTCAATCTGTGATTCTTCCATTACTGTCACTGCAAATTGTTTACTTCAAATCACAAGTCTTTTGCTTATTCAAACTTTAGCTTATTTGCAATTTCAGTTCACTCATTGTTTTTTTCTTGTTCACATGTCAATTTCTGCTCTCAGGACCAACAGCGTGGCTCTCTATCTTTCCTTGTTCAAAGTCTTGAGAGACAATCTAGTGGGCCAGCTGGTCACCGCCCTGAGTGGGCAGCCCATCAACGGGTGTCTGTGGATCAAATACCCATTCCTGGTGCAGTCACCACCATCCAGGGATTTGAAAGCAAATGTCTTGCTGCCTAACCATGGGACTCTTACCTTGGCAGAGACTGCGAGGAAAGACTCCTTCCCAAACGGGCTGCAGGATGTTGGCACCTATCTGGAAAGTGGTTCAGTGAAGACATGATGAAGGAAAAGATACCTGAGCCGCCCTCATCTACACTCTTGCTTCTCTCCTTTTCTTCTGTTAAAATGGCAGAGGTGCCCCTCATACATTCCAAGTCCAGCCCATCCACCTGTGTGCCCTGCAGCCTATCACCTCCCCCATAATAAGAACTCCTGCTCATTGGATATTTTTTCTTCTTGCAATCATATGATAGAGGCATAAGGCTTCTCACGTACCTTGTTGAAAGAAAATTACTGAAGAGAAAAAGGAATCAACTTTTGAGTGTTGAAGTTACCAACCTACGAGAATGAAGTGATGACGTTATTAAATATATTCACACAGGAAATAAGGAATACTTTTCTTTACTGAGCTTATAGCATGATCTTAGCAATACATCCCAGAGTGGAAGTGATGTGTTGTGATCATCTGTGATTATCTTTGGCCTCATTTAGCTGACACTTTATTATCTTTAAACTGAGGCACAGTTACTTAATGATGTCCACACTGATAATACGATACTGACAGCTGTGAACTGCATAGGCAGTATTCCATAGACTGATAAAAGTATTTTTGCTACTACGGTCTAGCAAATAAGATCAAGGCATTAGCCTCTGACCATGGTATTTTATGTTAGACCAGGTCAGTATCCCATTTGCACTAGTTTGAGCATCAATGTTCATTAAATAAGTACTCCACATGTTAACTTTGTAACATACACCAAGGTAGTATAGTTATTATACCCCCGAATGCAGGATCACATGATTGGAAGGTACCTAAAAGTTATGAGTGATATCATGTATCTAATGCCAAACTTCCTTTTGCCCTGTGATGGCTGTCCAGCCTCTTTTGAATCTGTTCAGTGATGAAAAGGGCAGTACATTAAGACTTTGTTTCTGTAAATGGCAAAATAAATCCTATAACTGATTTTGTTGTTGACTCTTAGCATCTTTATATTTCCTTTCATAATTTTCAAAGGAGCCTTACAGTAAGATCAATAGGTAATGAGTGGCTTTTAGTCATCTCTTTCAATCGCTTAATCAAATAATATTAAGTTGAATCGTATGAATCTGCTATCTTTGTGGGTCAAAAGTCATAGGATGTCAATGATTTCATATGATTTAATGTCGTATATTTTAAAAATTATTTTGTCCAACTGTTTTCCTTCACTTTTTTGTGAAGGGTAGTATTTAAAAGAGTTTTAGCTTACTTTGTAAAAACACAACTCCTGGTGTTTTTTCATTTGGATGGTTATACACAAACTATAAATTGTCTTTTCAGAAGTAATGAAAAAAATCTACAAATGAACAGTGAGATTTTGATTCTCTGCTGTTTATGACTTAGGCCGATTTAGCTTCTATTAAGTTTTATGAAATTTCTCTTTAGCTTTCTTCCTTGAGAAATCCAGAATTATTCTGGAATGCAGATGAAGTACCCCATATGTCTATAGTTAAGGGCAGCTGTCAGCTTCAATTAAAGAATCCTGGACAGCTATGTTTATGTAGACCAGAAATCTATTATTATAGGAAGAAAAGGGAAGCAACTCCTGTCATGTGGTTAAAATGCAATATTTTAAATATCCAAGATCTTTTGTAACTTTATTTCATAGTACATTATGTGATTCAGTATCTACATATAGTTCTGGTGAATAGATACCCATATTTTAAGAATTGCATAATATTATCTTCCTTCAAATAAAATAATGAAGCCTTCAGGAATAGATGTTGCACTGAAATCATTGCCTTAGAAAAAGAAAAAGGAAATAAAAATATTTGATGCAAAATTCCTATTTTTCATAATCCTCAAGGGTTGAGTTACCAAATAATTGGATTCCAAATCTCTTTCTGCTGCACTTCAAATTCTCTATACTAAATCTTTATTTGGGAGGAGATCTAAGGAATCTGAATTGATGTAAGGTAATTTTGTAGCCCAAAACTTGTAAATACTGTTTTATTTTCCCAAGTAGATATTGAGAAAGCAATGTAAGAAATGTTATAGATGGATCTACGTAATTGGGTTTTCAAAATAAAGACCCTTACCATCAGGATCTTTGCTCTAGAAAAGAACTGGGTTTCATGCAAATGTGTTATAGACTTCTTAGGAAATAGTAGTCAATTAGTTGTGTCAAATGATTGCATTCTGTTACAGCCCAGCCTTAGAATGAGCCTTCGCTTTAATCATGCTCTCCAAATGAATGAAATGAAAAAAAATGAAAAAAATCCTTAGAGCTGTGAACACACACACACATACTTTTTTTTTTTTTTTTTTTTTGGCAGTACGCGGGCCTCTCCCAGTTGTGGCCTCTCCCGTTGCGGAGCACAGGCTCCGGACGCGCAGGCTCAGCGGCCATGGCACACGGGCCCAGCCATTCCGCGGCATGTGGGATCTTCCCAGACCGGGGCACGGACTGTCCCCTGCATCGGCAGGCGGACTCTCAACCACTGAGCCACCAGGGAAGCCCCACACATACTTTTTGACACACTGGGAAGACAGATAAAAAACATAGAAGGAATTCAGTTTTCTGGTAGGAAAAAAATAATGTCAAGTGCTATATATTTATGTAGCAAAATTCTGACCATAATTTTTGGAAGCAGAAGTCTTTGATCAAATCCATTTTTCAAGGCTATCAGTAGCCGCTGACTACTCAGATAAAAGGCCACATATGCGTGTTTTTTTTTTTTAAACATTCCTAGTCAATTCAATAATTGTTTAGGGTTAATAGGCATCTTTAGTATCTTAAGTTCAGTCCAAATACCTGAATACATTAAAGATGCATGGGTGTACCTTTGGATGATTACATTCTGTTCTTAGGCCTGTCATCATTTCCCACCAAATCACATTTTTTGAACCTGCTTCTGTGTACTCGGATGATATACTGTCAGCACTCATAATTGCAGGTTAACAGATGTTTCTGCTTTAGGACTTCCTTGAAAATGTGCATTCATAGAGAAGTGTTAAGTTTATGTGAAAAACCAAAGAAGTTCACAAATACTAGAGATTTCCTCAGTCCCTCCATTTAAATATGCATGTGCACACTCAGAGAAGGTCACTCAGGGACCACCTTTAAGTGAAGGCTGCATGTTTCTTTTTGGTTAAATATGTCTCCAGGACATTCAGATAAGATCCTGAAAATGCAGAAAAGTATTCTAACTGTTTTGTTTGAAAGAAAAATTGAAAACACCTGCATGTTTTAAAAACTATCAGTAGTGTTACCTTAATTTTTTTTTTCATTGAGTTATATTAGGAAATAAAGACATGCTTTGCAGGTTCTGAAAATTTTGCTCTGTGGAATCTTTTTTTTTTTCAAACAAAAACAGAGAATTTGTTGAAAAGAAAAGGAGCTGGTCTGTTTCAAGAAACAGCTAAGCTTCAGGAAGTTGAGTGGTGTAGGTAGGCCTTGGAGGCAACCACAACTAGGGACTCAAATGTCACTTTTCTCCTTTGCTACAAACTGGCTTTCTTCACAACGTGTAAATTCTGGCTGCAAATTCCTTCTAACTTATATTACACAGGTTAAGCCACCAGAAGGAGGCAAATGACTCTTTCAGACCCTAATTCAGAATTCCTTTAACGTAATTCGTACAGCCACAGACACACAGCTCCTCCCCAAAGGGATGCCATCCAAATCAGGTATTGCATATGGAAGCAAGAAGGGAGCCTGGGTCTCCAGTTTCTCTGAGTGGTACCTTGCTCCACCTGTTCAGGCAGACACATCACTTCACAGTCCTGCAAACTAAGGGCTGAATCAATGGTTCTCAAACCTGGCACATTAGAATCTCCTGGGGAGCCACTAACAGACACCAATGGCCATACTACATTCGAGACCAATTAAATCAGAATCCCTCGGCATGGGGCCTGGACATCAGCATCCTCTAAATGCCCCTCCAGGTGATTGCAGTGTGCAGTCAGGTTGAGAGTTACTGGGCGAAATGATAAATTTAAACTTAATGGAGGAAAAGCAAGATAACGCCCATAACCACCATTAAAACTCCAGTTTAAGAAAAGGAAAACAGGGCTTCCCTGGTGACGCAGTGGTTGAGAGTCTGCCTGCCGATGCAGGGGACACGGGTTCATGCCCCAGTCTGGGAAGATCCCACATGCCACGGAGCGGCTGGGCCCGTGAGCCATGGCCGCTGAGCCTGCGCTCCGCTACAGGAGAGGCCACAACAGTGAGAGGCCCATATAACGCAAAAAAAAAAAAAAAAAGAAAAGGAAAACAATATAGAAGTCCTAATTGATCTCAGACATTTTAAATCTGTTAGAGTTGACTTTTTCTAATAAATTCACAAGAAACAAATTAAAAATACATCTCACCTCTTCCTGTTTGTCTAATTGAAAGATTTTATAGAAACACCGTAATATATTTTCCTGTTGTAGTTCTAATCCATGCTTACTGAATAGTGGTGAATTTCTTTGCAAGGTTTCAGTGTTCAGTTGATCTCTTTTACAATGTCATGGGGGGTTTTTTTGTGCTTGTTTTTGTTTTATATTGGAGTATAGCTGATTAACAATGCTGTTAGTTTCAGGTGTACAGCAAAGTGGTTCAGTTATACATACACATGTATCTATTCTTTCTCAAATTCTTTTCCGTTTTAGGTTATTACAGAGTATTGAGCAGAGTTTCTTGTGCTACACAGTAGGTCCTTGTTGGTTACCTATTTTAAATATAGCAGTGTGTACAATGTCATGTTAATGCATAGAGCTCAACAATGATCCCAGGCTAGTCTCCACAACAGATTTGTCTCACCTCTTTCCCTGTCGCCTGCCCTCTGCCCCCTGCCAGCATGCATCATAACTTTACAATCATTACCGAACTCAAATAACATATTAGGGTATGTTAATTAATTAATTTTTTTTTTATTGGAGTCAAATTGCTTTACAATGTTGTGTTAGTTTCTGCTGTACAATGAAGTGAATCAGCTATATGTGTACCTATAGCCTCTCCCTCTTGGACCTCCCTCCCACCCCCCCACCCCACCCATCTAGGTCGTTACAGTGATGTTTATTAACACACTTGTGGAGAATTTGATTTCTCTAGAGGAGAAGGAGGACTGGTGGCTTTTGAGTTTGCAACTCTCTCTCCTTCTATCCTTGAGAGAACTTCATAGAGAGAAGATGGATCCTTTATTGCCTCCATCAATTTCTATAGGGGAAACTAGGTTTAAACTTCTAGGACTGGTTGATCGCCCTTCCCCCTTTAAGCACTTAAACCCTCTTTTTCCAAAGACGAAGAGGGTTTTCCATCCTATGTCTGAGTCCAGTATGTTGGCAATAAATAAATGTTCAACAATATGGATATTTTTGTTTGTTTCAGGAGATATTTGCTAAGACTTTGAATATCACGTTTTGTGTATGCACGAGAATACTTATTTAACTCCATATAAAAATACATCTGCCAGGGCTTCCCTGGTGGCACAGTGGCTGAGAGTCCGCCTGCCGATGCAGGGGACACAGGTTCGTGCCCCGGTCCGGGAAGATCCCACATGCCACGGAGAGGCTGGGCCCGTGAGCCATGGCCGCTGAGCCTTCGTGTCCGGAGCGTGTGCTCCGCAACGGGAGAGGCCACAACAGTAAGAGGCCCGCGTACCGCAAAAAAAAAAAAAAAATCTGCCAGAGGGAATGATTTTACTTGGAGTTGTTAAGTTATTTAAATTTGGGTTAGAATAGCCTAGTTTTAAAAGTATAACATATATGTTTCTTTATATGCAACTCATAATATTCAAGTACTTAGGGGGAAATGCTGGAATACTGATTCAAGAAGACATACTGATGTCTAGAAATCGTGTCTGTGCGCCTGGCACATTTACACATAAAGCAGTGGCTTTTAGAGAGAGAAGCAGACACTTTGTTTAGGCAGTTGTCCGAATATGATGAATGAGGTCAGTGGTTTGCTAACCTCAATTCCTCTCCCCTGGGCACCACTGACTTCTCTGAAAGTATCCTTAGTATCAGTATCATATGCGACTCTGTTCTGTGTTTGTTGCATCCTAGAATGTATTAGGCTTCTAGAAGAAATCTTCTAAAGTAAATTAAAAGAAATTGCATGTGCAGTTGTATTCTTCTCTAAACAAGTTTACACGTTATGTCACGATGAAGAGTAAATAACACCAGAAAGATAACTGAATTTTGGTTTCTGGCAGCTCTTCCTGCCAGTTCACATGCATGTTTTTATCTTCTTAATAATAACACAGGGATTGTGCCAATTATTTTATGTGGATTTTAAATTTAATTTTCTCAATTCTATGATATATATGGTCTTATATAGACAATACATATGTTATAATAGATATTATACATGAATAATATATATATACTTTTTTTTGATGTGGAAAAAGACTGGAGGAGGTTAAGGAAGTTAAACTTTACTGTCAAGTAATATTGAGTAGATTTTAACGCCAAACCCCAAGTTCAATTCTTTTCAAACTTAGGCTATCCAAACTCCTCTAGGAACCTTTAGAGCATCAAAAGTTGTCAAGTAATAAAAATAGTTTTAGTTACTTATAATTTTATCTCAAAGGAATTCTCAAAGCTAAGGCCTTTTAAATTTGGATAGGCCATTGAGAGATGGTTTTTCTCTTCATGCAACGTCTCACGTCTACCCATCTAGAGAATGAAAAGCTGTTTTACCCAGTCACCCATTCCACTGTTTAACAGCTGTCACAGCCATGAAAGAGTGGCTTACCAATGAAAAATTTGAATTTCACATGCTTTTTCAGCTCATTTATTATTTTTATATGTTCAAAGGAAGTAAAGGTCAGTTGGTATCATTCTTTTTTCATTTATTTGTAGACCCTCCCCCCCTTTATGTTTTTTCCTCAGATGCACTATTTTCTTTCCTACTTATAGTTCTCTAGTCTTATCTAATGCTCTGACTCACCAAGTGCTTTTTTTTAACTTTAGTAATTATTTTTATTTTTTATATTTTTAAGATTCTTATTGAAATATAGTTGATTTACAATGTGTGTTAGTTTCAGGTAGTCAGCAAAGTGATTCAGTTACATATATATATATATTCTTTTTTTACATTCTCTTCCATTATATTTTATTACAAGATATTGAGTATAGTTCCCTGTGCTATACAGTAGGTACTTGTTGCTTATCTATTTTATACATAATAGTATGTATGTTTTAATCCCAAAGTCCTAATTTATCCCTCTCCCCACCCCCTTTGGTAACCATACATTTGTTTTCTATGTCTGTGAGTCTATTTCTATTTTGAAAGTAACTTCATTTGTATCATTTTTTTAAAGATTCCACTTTAGTAATTATTGTTAAATATATTTATTTATTTATTTTTGGCTTCATTGGGTCTTCATTGCTGCACACAGGCTTTCTCTAGTTGTGGCAAGCGGGAGCCACGCTTCGTTTCTCTGCGCGGGCTTCTCATTGCGGTGGCTTCTCTTGTTGTGGAGCACGGGCTCTAGGCGTGCGGGCTTCAGTAGTTGTGGCACGTGGGCTCCAGTAGTTGTGGCTTGCGTGCTCTAGTACACAGTCTCAGTTGTTGTGATGCATGGGCTTAGTTGCTCAGCGGCATGTGGGGTCTTCCCGGACCAGGGCTCGAACCTATGTCCCCTGAATTGGCAGGCGGATTCTCAACCACTGTGCCACCAGGGAAGTCCCAAGAAATATTTTTCTTTAAATTTATTTTTAAAGGAAAAGAAGTCAATCTATAAACTATATTTGGACCTCTAATTTCTATACATAGCAAATGTGATAGGTAACTTTACATTTTGCCTTCCCAAATGAAATTCATCAATGAACAAAAATGCTTTTATTGTCAGATGGAGTCTGGAATATTTCCTTAGAGGCAAACTGCCAAAGTAAATTTTGAGACACCACCATAACCAGATATTTTATCAGTCAGTGTGACTCAGGAACTTCATGCCTCTGTGATTGAATATCAGGCAACAGTTGTCTTTTTTACCAAGTATATGAACACAAGTACTTCTGTCTGCCATGTATACCCTTGGCCACAGTTAGATGACTGAATTATAACTGAGTCATGTATGTGCTGAGTTTTAGCAGAGTATTCCTGCAGGACCTAACAAGGATAAAATCTGATGCCCCTCTTGAAACAGAGTGGTACAGATGGTGCAGCTTTATAGCTGTCTCCAAATACCAAATGCCAAACTGCTCTTCTGATAAGGCAAGACACGTAAAGGTTTAAATATAGCGTCTTGGTGGAATGTCAGTGAATGACGGATACCAAAACTTTCTCTGTTTAAAAGTTTTTTACAGCCATGGGTGTGGAAATTCTATATCAAGGAAATTATGCACAGGGGAAAGAACAGGAAACCTACTTTGAAAATCTATGTGTACTAACAAATCAACAAAATGTGGAGGGGGGATGACACACTGGCAGCTAGTGAAGTCAGTAGTATTTTTGCAAACACCTGGCACAAGTGGAACCTGAAAATGTTATGTTAAACCTGTAAGCCTTCCCTTTATGTAATAACATAAAGGGAACTTGCTTTCTTAAATGAGTTTAGTCAGTTTTCTTTTAATGGCAAAGATTCCATGCAGATGTTATATGCTAGCTTTCTAGTATGAGAATTACATTTATGTTATAGAATGCTTTATTTGATAATTTTACCTTACAAAGTATATAAGTATATCTATGAACTTGCATGTATGTGGAATTTGAATTATTTTGAATGCAAATGCATCTATTTCTTTTAAGAAATAAAAATGCTGCTAGTAGTGATATCCATTTTCATAATTTATACTAGGGAGATGGACAGTACGAAACAGAATTTTAAAGTATCCCAGACCTTGTTGGTTTTTTGTTAAGAAAACTGGCTAAGGAGCCATGAGGATAGTGGAATTATATGAAACGGTAGAGCCATATAAAATAGTTTAGAACCTTCCCAAAATTAGCAGGTGAATTGGTTAAAATTATTTCAGCTAATTATGAAATAATTGTGAAAGGAGCATATAAAAAAGAAACTTACTCATTTAATGTATAAGTGTCAGCAAATAAATTAAGACAAAGAAGTCACAAATAATTTTGAAAGATATATGCGGCTATTATTGATTTTTATTGTCAAAATAAATGATTACCAAATTAAGAAGTACCTTTATTGTAGATAGATGTATGGGTATTCCAATGAGAACAATGTAAAGAAAGGAGCATTTCTTCCCTTATTACTGTAAGCCTTGTAATAATGTTTGTTTTCTCGTCCATTCCTCATATTCATAATTTGTGTTTTCTTTCTTTTTTCTTGATTAGTTTTGCTAAGGGTTTGTTATTTTATTTCATGTTGTCCCACAGTTTTCTGAATTTCTGTTTATTTTATTTTAGTCTTTAGTATCTCATTTTAGAGGTTGAATTCTTTTTGTCGATCTGTCTTTATATTCACTGATTTTCTTCTACCGTCTCCAATCTGCTCTTAAGCTCATAGTTAAGTTTTCCTTCCCAGTAGCTTTTTTTCATTTTTGGAATTCCCATTTGCTCCTTGGTTAAAGTTTTTATTTCTCTCCTGAGATTCCCTTCTTACTTAAGAAAAACTATTCAGTAGTATTTATACATTATTTACATTCTAGAATAGTAAGCACAAAACAACTAAAAACCTGAAGTTGAAGCAGTTTTAAATCTTGAAGGCAACAGTCTCTTCAGGAAACGTCTGGCTTAATAAGAGTGATTGCTCTTGGGGGCTAGAGAGGAAGCTGATGGTGATGTTATTTCTAGTTCAGACCATGTTAATAATGGTTGAAAGACAACAGCGACTAAATGATTTTTATCTCCTGTGCTTCCCTCTGCCCTGCTACCTTTTTCCTGTTTTACATAGGGTCCACCTCCTGGTTTGTCTGGGAATTCTTACACCAACAGTTTTAGCATTGAAAGTCCTGAGTCTCAGGAACTTAGTTCCTTAGCTCCCAGTAAGCTGGGAGACTTGGTTATCCTGATTATCTATGATCTGAATTGAGTCACTTAGTAATCACATTATTAGCCTATAATTCTCTCAATTGCTAGAGTATTTTTAAAAAGTAGCAATGTTGGTCAGTAATAATAACTATGCACATCCAGTCTTTATTGAGTTCTTATAATGCTCTAAGCTCTACGGACAATGTGTTCTATATAATATCTTTTAAAATTCTAACACAAACGTAACTTTATTTTATCAATGAGTTAATTGAGGGACAGAGATATTAAGTAATTTGACTATGATCTCTAATCTGTGAAGTAACAAAGCCAGAATTCCTTTAGACGGTTGACTTCATCACCTCTTTCATTGCCTGTGTCTTGCTCTACTGTTTTGGGAAGTATCTTAGAATGAATATCTTTTCTTTTTTAACTTCAGATCAATTTTGCAAGCAAGAAAGGATATGTGTGTGTGGTGTGTATACACATATATTTGTGTGTGCGTATATATATATATATACATATATATATATGATTAACAGTACAGATTAATATTGAGGGTGTGAGGTTGTACTGGAATGGGAGCAGGGGTAGCCATTCATTGTACATTAGAAACTCTAACAGGTCTCTTTGACTCCCTTTAGGCCTCATGGCATTACTTCTGTAATTCAAAGGACAAAAATATGAAAAAATAATAATTTTCCCTCTTGAATATAAAGTATTATACCTATTTTTATTATGCTCAATAAAGTTTCCTAAGCTGAAAAGAAACTATGAAATCAAACATTTTCAAATGCACCGAGTTAAAAATTCTCATTTCCAAGACAATTTAGGAAGTAAAATTGAGCTTTTAAATTACTTATAAGCCAATTCACCATGCTGTCAGAGTTATTTTTCAATCCCTGACTTGCTTCCATATGTACATTTTAAGGGTCTGTTGAGGTAGGTATTTAGAAATGTAAGTCCTTAGCAAAGGCCAGTAAATCAGGCACTAACATGTTTATGGTACTTCTCGTTCCACGGCAGTGTTAAGAATCTTTTTATCCCCTCGAAATGAGTAAGATATGACATGAAAATACTTGCAGAAAATTAAGACTTAGTTAACTTAGTTTTATAAAACCATAGTCCTGTGAATCTGGAAGGATATATCAATTCAAGCTTTGTCCTTGAGAGTCAATCTGTTTGTTCAATCTGTTCACATTTTGTAGTCTTTGCCTACAATTTACATCTTAGGATTCACCTCTGGGAAATTCTTCCGCTCCTCTTAAAGCTGTCTCTAGATCTGGACTTGGTGTGAGAGATGCTAATGAAGAATGTAAATCTGACTATTTTGCAAAACTCTTTGAACTCATTAAAAACAGTCTACTAGGAGATCACCTTGTTTACATTGGGATCTGTAGAGGGAACTTGGCAGGTGCTACTTCTATTTATTATCTTTTCTTTAAAATGAAGTACTGGTAGAAGTCTATTAGATGCTATGACATAGCTCTTGACCCACCTGAGAAGAGTGAAAATAGAAAGCATCTTCCTTTCTTCTATGTGAGCAAGGGTTGTATTTCAGTTGTAGAAATAGAGCACTGTATCTGCAATGAAAAGACTGTGATTTAATCTTGATTCTACAGTATACTAGCTAAAAAATTTACTGGACTTCTCTGAGAATTAATAAACTCATCTGCAATGTGTGCAAACAAAAATGCCCACATGAAAAGCAAAAGTGGTTGAAGATAATATGAGCTAAAACACATGACAAATGTTTTGTAACTGTAATGTGCTATATTAACTAACTTTTCCTTTTATCAGTTCCATCTGAAACTGAGGAAAATGGGACATACCAAGGTTATATAACTTACCCAAAGGAGTCTTGCTACAAGGCTCCAGGGAAGTCTGGGTTAAAGAAAGTCATTTTTCTCAACTACTGAGAGAGAAACGGGCCCAGGTTTAATGGTGTCTGTAGGAGAAATTGTGCCACATTTTTAGTAAGCAAATTTTGAGAGGGGCAGAAGAATGTGCTGGTCAAGGATTTATGGGGCAGGGGTTGGAAATCATTACAATAGATTGATTCTCTTAGAAAGGACTATCACGTGGACCTCTGTCACAGATTGGTCATGGAGGAGTATGTCTGGTAATGCTTTATTTCTTTTTCTAGTTTTTAAAAAAATTTTGATTGGAGTCTAGTTGATTTATAATGTTGTGTTGGTTTCAGGTGCACAGCAAAGTGAATCGGTTATACATATGCATATATGCACTCTTTTAGATTCTCTTCCCATCTAGGCCATTACAGAGTATTGAGTAGAGTTCCCTGTGCTATACAATAGGTTCTTATTAGTTATGTATTTTATATATAGTAGTGTGTATATATCAATCCCAATCTCCCAGTTTATCCCTCCCCCACCTTACCCCCTGATAACTATAAGTTTGTTTTCTACATCTGTGACTCTGTTTTGTAAATAAGTTCCTTTGTACCCTTTCTTTAAAGATTCCACCTATAAGCAGTATCATATGATAGTTGTCTTTCTTTGTCTGACTTACTTCACTGATTATGACAGTCTCTAGGTCCATTCATGTTGCTGCAAATGACATTGTTTTGTCCTTTTCAATTGCTTTAGAATAGCCTTGCATGGAGGGACAGAGTGAGGGACCCTATATGTTTCAGGCAACCCCAGTGTCCTTTCACGTCTGGGCCAGACATTTTTTAGTGAGAATGAGACATATGGATAGTGGCTATGCTTAGTTGTAATCTTGAAATTTGCTTTGCTCTAACAAAATTGGGTTACTGCCAATCCCCAAAGCTATTCAGAAAGCCATCCCTGTATATCCTTATCGGTCTGACATCATGTTTGCGAGGCAAACGTCATCCATCCAGCTCTGTCTGCTCTTGGGCCCCAGGCTTATGCTCAGTTGTTTTGAATGTAATATATGTTCCCTTTCCTCATTCCTTTTAAAATCCTTGGTCATTCGTAAATACTTAAGTATTAAGAATGACCCATGGCATTTGTCTTTATACCTTGTAGTCACCCAGGCTAGTAAGTTCTCACTGAAAGCTACTAGTACCTCATGGTGGAGAAGGAGAAGATTAGGAGGAGAGAAAGAAAGATATTAAAATACTTCCACATCTTATATGGAAGTTATATTTTAAATTAAAATGTCACTTTGAGTATATTTACCACCAGGGGTATGTCTCCTAGCAGTAGTTCCCTATTTGCTTGTGTCTTGTAATATCTTGAATTTGATGTCCTTATAGGAATATCTCCTAAAGTGACACCAGGATAATCAAGAAATAGAACCAAATGAAGATTAAAAATAAACAAACAGACAAGCAAAAAACCAAAAAAACAATCCTAGGCACATGTCCTGATTAATCAAATAGAGTTAATCAGAATTCTGATGGAATCAGGTGAAAGTATCACTATTTTTAATGTTAACCAGGTGATTCTAATATACATCCCCAGCTAAGAATCATTGTACGAGAAGGACAACCTTAGGTAGGAACTCATGGTCTAGCCCTTTGACAAAATTTACTAAGAAAATACTCTACCCCAGGGATTGGTTACAAAAAAAAAACCTCTGTCTTTGAAAAACTCAGCGACTGAGAATACAGAATAGAAAGCAAGTACATGAAAAGGCTTCTGAGACTCTTATAATAATGTTTTTCCTCATGAGTTTCATAAAGAAGTACAGGTTATAACATGGAGCTGTTTGCCTCACAAGATCTCATCATTCATTTGCAGTAGGATCTTTGCTTTGAATTGGAATCTCATGTAAGTTCCTAGCATGACACCTCGGGCAGAAAAATTTCCAAACTATTTGCCAATTGAATGTCCATATGTGAAGTGATTTTCTTTCCACTAAATTAAAAAAAAAAAAAAGACACTGAGATAGATGAATAAAGCCCTGTTAAACAGAGGGACTTAATTTTTGTGTTTTAGCCTCTCTGCTGACCTCGTCTCTGTCTGATTATATATATCTCACTCTGAAATAGACCTGTCTCTAAATACTATTGGGCTTTAAAAGTTAAACCAAGTCATTCTTAGAATTCAGATGCAATGATAACAGTTTCTTTGGTCATAAAATTGTACTGTACCTCTTCTTTTCAAGTGGTGAAAACACAAACACTAGCATCAGGGTTAGGTAACAGGGTCTAATGTCTGCTCTGCTATGAGGAATTTGTGTGGAATTTGGCAAGTCACTTCATCTTTCCATTAAGTAGAACGGTTCATTAATGGCAAAGATTGTGCTAGATGTATGGATAAAAATGCACTCAGGTCCTGAAAGCAAGGTTTCAGTTCCCTCTTTTCCACTTTCTACGGACGTGGCTCTCTCTGAGCATTAGTAGTTCCTCCATATAATATTGGAATATAGTATTATTTATATGGCTGTTTTTTTGATTGCTTGAAATGTTTGTAAACCATTTAGCAAATAAAAGTTATTTGGCTAACACTCCAAAATGACAAGTATTTTGGGAAATGTCTATTTAATTTAACTTATTCTAAATAAAAATATTTGAAATAATAAAATAATGTGGAGAGCAATTCTCAAACTCTAGAGTATGTAAGAATCACCTTGTGTGATTATTCAGGTATGTAACCTATATTTTTATTTTCAAAAGGTCATGCTGTTAAAAATCTGCATCAACCTAGCTTCAGGCCTATAGAAAGTGCCTGGGATTCAGCATCTCTTTTATATTTTTTAATTTAGTAGTTTTTATTTTAATAATTATTTTATTTTGTTTATTTTTGTCTGCGTTGGGTCTTCATTGCTGCACACAGGCTTTCTCTGGTTGTGGTGAGCAGAGGTTACTCTTCGTTGCAGTGTGCGCGCTTCTCATTGCAGTGGCTTCTCTTGTTGCAGGGCACGGGCTCTAGGCATGCAGGCTTTAGTAGCTGTGGCACGTGGGCTCAGTAGTTGTGGCTCACAGGCTCTGGAGTGCAGGCTCAGTAGTTGTGGAGCACAGGCTTAGTTGCTCCATGGCATGTGGGATCTTCCTGGACCAGGGCTCGAACCCGTGTCTCCTGCATTGGCAGGCAGATTCTTAACCACTGCACTACCAGGGAAGTCGCTGAAATAGATTTTGATTCATGAAAGACTCAATATCTTCTATTCTTTTAATGTGTTTTTATTTTCATTTTATAAACCAGAAACTAATTATTGATAGTTTTCTCCCACTAAACTCAGCATATCTGAATTAGATTGGAATTATGTTGAAGGAATATTCATTACCAACAACAGACATATTGTAAACCATTTTTAGGGAAAAATGATTCTGACCCACCAGAAAGTTCCAGTACATTGTGGGTTTATACTGTCTGCTAACCTTTAACTCTGTAAATTTAACTGTGGAAATGTGACTTAAATTATTCATAGTCATTTCTTTTAATAACCTATAATAATGTAACTTCCTTTCAAAGACATTAGAAATATGGAAGGATGTAGTCATCATGTTTAAAATAACTTTTTTGGAGTAGTGCTATACTTGAAAAAACATGTAAACAGTTTACATACACTCAATTCCCCTCCACATCTTGGCTTTTTTCCTGTGGATACAGCAAGCATAAGTCATTTTTGGTCAGAATTTCATGTCTATTTTAGTGTATACCCTAAGAACAACTTTAAAAAAAGCTACTTGTGTAGCTACAGCTAAACACTTCTTATCTCCTTAAGGATTATTGAAATATATGCCAGGTATAGGTAAAGAACAGGTAGAATTTTTTTCCAAAAACGATGTTATGTAAAATTATTGTTAGAATACTTCTAATTCTTAGTGTTGAAGCCCAGACAATTCTAGGTGACCTAAATGGAAGAGGAAAAAGAATCCATCGTCTGGGAAAATCTTCAATATGTGGTGCCAATGCCTGATTATATGAAGGGTGAGTTTTGTCCTTTTGCTTGAAGTTCTGGACTTTCTTTATTGTAGAATTTTGATTCTGACCATTTTCTGAGCACTGCTGCCTGGTCACATAGATGGATTAAGTTATACAGGGACTCATGGACCACATATCTTGGTATCAGTGAAAACTCAGCTATTTTGGAGTCAGAACTCAATCAATTAAAAGAGTTGTATAAAATTATGTTTTTTCATTTTTTAAATCTCTTGCACTTCAAAATCTTTTCTAGAATCTCGGATTCTAGAATTAACAGCAGCTCTCTCCGATTCAATATCTATGCGGTGTGGAAAATCAAGAGAGAGAATATGAGAAGTTGTAAGCAAGCAGTCAGTCAACTAGCAAATGATTTTTCACCCAGTACCTCTGTGCACCATGCACAGTGAAGATAGACATTTCAACAAATCATTGAAAACAGCCACTTAAATGATTCTAAATGTGAGCATGCTACAGAACAGGAGGGCAGAGTGCTCTGGACACATGGGCCAGGGGGTGGCAAGAACCCAGAGTTTATGTAGAGTTTCCTTGAGGAAGTGATGGTGAAGCTGAGGCCTATGAGGTGGAGAGGAGTTGGAAAGGTATTCCCTGAGATCCAAGGAAGGGAGAACAAACAAGTTTCCTTGAAACTCAAGGTTAACATTTTTGCAAGAAAAAGAGCTGTGGTGTCAAGTATCCCAAGCTGTTCACTTTTAGGTAGGATTGAGAGCCCTAAGGGAAAAAGAAAGAAAGAGAGAGAGAGAGAGAAAGAAAGAAAAAGAAAGAAGGGAAAAAAAGAGCATGTATTGATTAGTTTATTTAGAGGCTGATACAGATGTTAATTCACAATTAGCAAAAGATGCCTACCTACTCTGAAGTATTTAGCGTGTTTGCCTGGTAGGCTCTTTTTAATTTCCAGGAGGAAAGACTGTGGTTACCTGATTTGTTGCTCTCAGCTTCAGTAGTTTGAACACTCTCTTAGAGTTCACACAATGAGACTAAATTGGAAGTGTAACCAACAGGTGATCCATTAAGGACTCGAGCACAGTTAAGTCTTCCTTTGGGATGTATACTTTTACAGCCATTAAACCTGGCCTTACTAGCTCCTAGCTGGTTTGCCTGCCAATAATAAAGCTTCGTAATGTAACAGAGTGACACCCAGTAGAGCCACTTCTCTTAGGTTTCCACCCTGATTATTGACTCTGGGAAGCCTCTTAAAAGGGCACGGGATTCAATGTTCACCTAAACACCCTTGTGGGACTCCGAAAAAAGGTGATGATAATGGCTGCCATGTTTTTAGATAGTTTGAGGCAAGTTCTTGCATAACATTAATTTTAAAAGTATTTAAATTATTACCTAAATGAGAGAGAGTGACTGAATGCTTTAAAAATTGTGTTCAAAAATATTAATCGTGTGACACTAATGAATGCATACTGCTGGGAGGTATAACTGTGATTTAAGTCCTAAATAATTGATTGAAAGGCCATAAAAATTATGTGTGAGAGTGATGATATTTTCCAGCGGGATGTAATGTTACATAATAGTCTGGGACAGCTAAAATGATAGAACAGTGATAATAATCACTATGAAAGGTAATTCAACATTAATATTTTAAGTACATTGTGCTTTTTAAGGATGCATCCCCAAATGTAATAAATGCTTACTATATTTCAGTAATGGTTTTACAATCTCTGCTTCATTAGTAGAATAGCTCAACATACAGGAGCACTTTAAAAGGATTAAATGCACTTAAAAGATCGAAATGTTTATTATTTATTTGTAGCAATTGTTTCTAATGATTATGAAATCAATTTGTAAGTGATGTTATTTTTTGTATTTTTATGGAGGGTAACAATGGAAGGGTCTTGAAACCATTCCCTCTCGTTCTCTGATTTTAAAGAGCAAAGCCTTTTGCCTGGCCTCCTTACCTGTGGTATTGCTCCATTCCCATTCATTTTTATGCTGTTGGCAAAATAAGGGGTGCTTTAAAGCCCTCGGCTTAAAATCTTTCCGTCAGTTCTCATTGACTGTGGCATCATTTGTCAAAGTGTGTTGCATGAACAGCTAGCTCAGCCTGTTATAATTTGCATTCTATTTAAGGAGGGGGGTTCTGCAATCATGTTTTTGACGAGCTGGATGAAACATAATCAAATGATTATCTTTTCTGCAGGACCCCTCAACTCCCTATTTAGTAGACACTGTTGACCAAACAGGCACAGAAGGTTTTTTTTTTTTCCCCCCTCAAAGCATCTCCTGGGACTTGTGATTCAAGTAATGCCTTGCCCTTTGACAAACACCAGCCTGAAGAATAAGGTCCACAATTCTATAAACGTGAAATACCTCTGCCTTTTGTTCAACTTCATATCTCAATGTTACACATTCTGACCCTAGATCACAGTTATAACCAACCAAACTAAACTTTTTTGAAAAGTTGCTTTGCTCTGTCCTCTCTGGAGAGCTGCTTCTGCATTGCTAGGCTGTCTCCTACTTGGCCTTCCCAGACTCAGCTCAAGTCTCACCACTAAGCAGCCTTTGTTCATTCCCTCTCCTGTGTTACCTGACACACCTGATGGCCCATAGCATCCTACCCTCATGTCTCATTGTTGCTGTTATCAAACTGAGCCATCTCTCCATTAATGTGCAGGTCTCAACTACAAGATCCCCATAGCCTTTTAGTCAGGTCTGTGCTTCATCATCTTTTCCAGCCTGCTGCCTTGTACATTGGTGGTGCTCAAAAATCAGTCATGGACAAATGGGAAGGAGGAAAGGTTGAGTGCACCTTAAGATGGCATGGCTGCGTGCATGCTACTCCTGCCCATGGGGTCTCTGCACTGACTTATGGATATCTAATCCGCAGCTCACCATAAAGAGATCCAGCAAGATGGCACTAAACACCCTTGTGGGACTGAGGTGTCCCACACCCCAGTGCACTTTAATTAATTAGTTTAATTAACCCTATGATTAATTTAGTAATGCCTTTAAGGAACTAATAAAAATGTATCTTGAAGGGAAGAACAAGGAACAAACAATGTAAAAGATAAAGTGTTAGAGACTATTTATGCATTTAGCTCATAGAAGTGGGTTCTTGGTGTTTTTATTTCTAAGGAGCTGGTGGTGTGCAAGCACATTTTAGCAGCCGCATATGAGCTTAAGAGAAACTTCAAATATATTCCAGCTAATATTTGGATATAACTATTGAGTCTGTAGTGTCTGAGGCTGCTTTTTCATGAGTCCAAGAAACATCAGAAATGATTTTACCATGGGTATTAGTTACCTGGTCTCTGCCGGAAGAGCTGCTATTCAGTTAAGCAAGCATGTCAGTTCACTGAGAGACAAATTAAAGGGTTTTTTTGTTTGTTTGTTTGTTTGTTTTTGCGGTACGCGGGCCTCTCACTGCTGTGGCCTCTCCCGTTGCGGAGCACAGGCTCCGGACGCGCAGGCTCAGCGGCCATGGCTCACGGGCCCAGCCGCTCCGCGGCATGTGGGATCTTCCCGGACCGGGTCACGAACCCGTGTCCCCTGCATCGGCAGGCGGACTCTCAACCACTGTGCCACCAGGGAAGCCCTAAAGTATTTTTTCTGATGATATGGGGGGAAAAAGTAAAGAGAGTGAAAATTGAATTTTTCCTATAAAGAATGTATAGGGTTTCCTGTGTTATCTACCTCTTTTTATATGGCGCATTAAAATTGTAGATAAAAATTGAATTGGACCTCTCCTCAGCAGAGTGTCCTCAGTGTCTGATATGTATAAAATCAGATTATATAAAATCTAATATATATATATACATACATATATATGTATAGGTATATATGTATATATATATAAAATATGTATACATACATACATACAGTTTCTCAATAGAAGTTGGTGAAATGATATATCAGACGCTAAAGTCAGTTAATGTATATATTTTAGTACAAATGCACCATATAGGCTCATGATTCTGCTAAAATGTTGACCCCAAGATATTTTCAATGAGGTAAATCCATTAGACATCTTCCCTACTTTTTTGCATTCTCTTCCCAGAAAGAAGTATTAGGGAAAATGAGTGATCTTTCAGTAGTTACTTATTCATTTGGTTTTAAAATAGTACCGTGCCTAGCAAATATGAAAATATTTTTGCAAATCAAATATAGAAAAGGTTTACAGACAACAAATGCCAAGATGTAGAGTGCAGGCTGGAGAGCTACCAGGCACTACAGGGACTATGGGTGCAGTTAGGTGGGGAAACCTGCAATCCGGCGGGCAGGCAGGTCCAGTGTTCGTGGGTCATTACTACAGCAGGGTTTGAGAGTCCAGTTCTCTAAGAGAAAATGCAAGGGGAGTGGGAGAGTTTGAATTCCAGGTCATTTCTTGCCTAGGTTGTGGCCCATTGTTATTTCCCCAAACCACATTGCTTCTGGTCTTTTAATTTTTTAGCTTGAAATAGCAGAATGAAGCATCCATGAAATGGTTTTTAAAAAGGACAAGTTCATATCCCCCCCGGACTGTTTAATATTGTCTTGTCCCTGGACCAGGGAGTGACTTAATGACCTCTCGAAGTTCCTTCCATATCACAGACCTCCCATTTCTAGTATTCTAGCTCAAGGTGAAGTGAATTTTCATTGAATATACACCCATTTTTTAATATTTAAAAATTCAAACATGGTGGTTATGGTGATAAAAGAGGAACTTTTCCCCCATATTCTCTATAAACAGAAGATGAGAAAGACTAAGAAGACGTGTCAGAGCTTCTTCTGACTTTTTCCAGGTGATACATTTATGATTTTTCACTTTTTAACTTTTATGAGAACTTTGTTTTTCCCAAAACAAAGGAGCAGTTTGACTACAACTTGGATTCAGCAATACTGGAGTGAGCCAAATCCCAAAAGCATTACACATAAGCATTTTTGGTCTGCTTGCTTTTCAATTTTTCTTCTGCCAATGCAGATACAGTGTTTAAGGTAAGAGGATGGGGTTTGCTGGGAAGATGTATTTCAGGACAGGAGGTGTATGGGCATGGTCCGGCGCCATGGGGCGGGAAGGCTGGGCAAGAGACCACAGTGTGAAATGGAAGTAATGAAGCCTTGTGGTCATCTATAAATCAGTCAGGATTTAGTTCATCAGGCTGAACGTGGAAGAAAGATTTCACTTTTATTTCATAAACACCAATTTTGGTAGGGGGTAAAAATTGCCTTTAAATAATGTCATACCGTGATGTCCGCAATAGTTTCATGGAAGCCCTGAAACAAAATTTGTACCTTGGGACCATGTTTTATTGTAGTCTTCTGAAATAGAGTGGCTCTCATCAACTTGAGATGGACCTGATTTCACGTCCTAGCTTTGGATTTAGATTTTTTCTTAAGTGTATCAAACATCACTGTTCCTGAAGAAATGAGCCATCAAATAAATGCAGTCTCCTCTTATCCAGTGCTTATTAACTATAAAGCACACTGGTTAAAAATATGAAGTGGCTTATAGCACACTAAATTGAAATCATCTTGGCTAAAATACATTTGAAAGACACAACACAGGCGTGTATCACTTTATTTCCAGTTCCAACTGTCAGCAGAAATTGGAGGAAACCCCCTTCCTTTCTGTTTGATTATTCTGTTATTGACAGAATAAGAGTGTTGGAGACATACATGCTGATTTAGTGTTGCACTGATGAAACCATTCAGGTTGTGTGATGTGTCATTTGTCACTGCTGCCTTATCAAGGTGTTTCAGCTGTGCCCAAACCAGCCCTGGTAATTGCTGTAGCTGCTTGTGGCAAAGTTATGTCAATGTCAATCACTTAATGACTTTTGACTGCTTCATGTCAGATGTTCCCTCCAAAGAAAGACAGGGTAGGGGAGTTTTTATACCTAGGTATGGGTATAAATCCAAAGTCTAAATAGACAGGTTCATTTTTCTTTCCTAACCAGAATTTAAATGCAAATGCTGGCATTTTATGTTTTAAAATGAAGGGAATACAATTAAGTTTATGATTCACTTCAAGTGTAATCTTCTGTTATATTGGTAGCTTTCCTTCTTTGGTCCTAAGGGTAAATTCAAGTCAAGTACAGCTTTGAACACGTGAACTATAATAATGGTAATCATTTAAGGTGTACAGTTTCTGGCTGAAACATCCTTCTAGTTAATGCAACTCAAGGGCCTTCTCCAAAATCTTTATAGTTTCCAATTTAGCTTTTTTGTCTTTATTATTATGACGTTTGGATTCAAGGGAGATATACAATTGAAGGGATTCACAAAGAGTTTCATTATGAAAAATAAGTATCTACAACTTCAGTAGTTGGCTTACAAGTTCATGTTGAGTCAGAGGCACATACATATGTATATACACACTGCATACACATCACACACATGGACTGGACACAAAATAAATGCCCAATAAGAGGAGTTGGGTTAAATTATGACACATCAATACACTGTTCTGTATACCAGTCTTCACAACTCATTACGATTCTCTTTCTATATTGCTGTATTTTATTTGTTGTAGAGTAGGCCATTGTATTGATGTGTCATAATTTAACCCATCTCCTCTTATTGGCATTTACTTTGTTTCCAGCCTTTGCTATTAAAAAGTATGTTGTGGGGCTTCCCTGGTGGCGCAGTGGTTGAGAGTCCGCCTGCCGATGCAGGGGACGTGGGTTCGTGCCCCGGTCCGGGAAGATCCCACATGCCGCGGAGAGGCTGGGCCCGTGAGCCATGGCCGCTGAGCCTGTGCGTCCGGAGCCTGTGCTCCGCAACAGGAGAGGCCACAACAGTGAAAGGCCTGCGTACCGCAAAAAAATAAAAAAAATAAAAAATAAATTAAAAAAAGGATGTTGTGATCATCCTTATTCATACATCTTAGTCATTTGTTGAACAATTATTTCAAAATCTATCTCTAGAAATATATTTATTGGATCAAAGGGTACATCTCTTTTAAAAATGTTTAAACATATTGGCAAACATACCAGCAGAATATTTCTACCAATTTATAGCATTGCTTAGAGCATACAGGAGTGTTGATTCTCCATTATAACCAAAACTGAAATGCTTTCCAAATCTTACCAATAGAATAAGTGGATAAAATGCAACTCATAACTGTTTGATTTCTTTGGATACAGATAAGGTTGAATATATTTTTCTACATATTGTGACTATTTCTAGTACTATAAGATATCAATGGAAGGCAAAATAATTAATGAAGATTTGAAATGAGCCTTGAGGAATGGCACCAGGGTTTGGGGAAGGGGTAGAAAGTTCAAAAGGTTTCCAGGGTAGGGACCATTGAGAACTAGAGAGTACGTGTGAGGTATAAGGGGGGTGGCTTCTCAGCCCCAGTCACTGGATAATGAACTTCATAGAACAGAGACCCAATGTTGTCAGAGCTCCCAAATTGTGAAGAGAACCTTGAATTGGGATCTTTCTATTAAACATCTTCTGAGGAAACATGCTTTGCATATTTTGTCAAAAGTTATCTGCTGGCTGGATTTGGCTCACATGTGTCAGTTCTGTTAAGTCATTGATTTGGATAGGTCCATATGGCATTCCAGAGCAAGGGAACAAAACGAACCAAAGTTGAGGACCCTGGGAGAAGTTGGATGTAGAATGGGACAAGCTGGAAATCTAGATTGGAGAAGAGAAGGAGAGGAAGAGAGAAGGGCTATAGGGAAGTCAGGATATAGTGAGTTGGTTTGTAGAGGGTTTTGTTATGTAAACAGAGAAGTTTTGTGGAATCTAGTTTAAAATAAAGATAAGATTGTTCCTTTAAGTGTATTTTTTGTTTGTTTTATTTTTTTGGTGGAGGAATAACATCAGTACTGAGGTGAGAGATGTAAGAAAAGAAATCCAGAGAAACCTTGTCCCAGTACTCTAGGCAGGAGGTGACAAAGTGCTTGAATGAGGTGACGGGCTTCATAATTTAAAAATGGGAAGTGACTTAAAAGACTGAAAGACTACATTGTACAACACGGGGAAATAGCCAATATTTTAATAATAACTATAAATGGGGTATAACCTTTAAAAATTGTGAATCACTGTATTGTATACCTGTAACATATTGTACAGCAACTATACTTCAATAACCTTTTTTAAAGAAAAGACTTAAAGGGGAACTCAGTGATAAGTGCTAAGCCATTGCATAAAACATGCCCTTTTGGGACTTCCTTGGTGTCACAGTGGTTAAGACTGCACAGTCCAAATGCGGGGCGGGGGGGGCCTGGGTTCAATCCCTGGTCAGGAAACTAGATCCCGCATGTCACAACTAGAAAGATCCCACATCTGCAATGAAGATCCTGCATGCCACAAGTAAGACCTGGTGCAGCCAAATAAATAAATAAATAAATTTTAAAAATGCCCTTTCACTCTTGTCTTTTTGGTTTCTATACTTGTAGGATTTAAATTTTATATATTTCTTCTTATAGGTATAGGTACCCCTGTAGGGGACAGTCCCTCTAGGTGATAAATGCATAGTAAATTCTTAGCCATTTATTATTGGATTATAGGTATGAAACAGTGATTCAGGTTATGTATGAAAGTTAATGATTAAAGAAGAACACAGTTTGTACTACTAAGCCTTTATAAAATGATTAATAATGCAAAATAATTTTCAGAGTTCTCCAAAGAACTGAGGACATTGGTAGTCTGGGAACAGGATAGCATTAGTTGGACACTGAAATAATCAGTTGAGACTAACCTATGATTAAGCTGTATAAGCAAGTCATTAGCAGTAGCTAGAGGGGGCCACGGGAGCCGTATAAATCACTTTTAGTCTCTCAAATAAAGCATTGGTGATTAACTGCAGAACACAGGACTGGTCATAAGAATTAAAACAAAGAGATAAGGTATAACACTATTTAGGTTTTAAAACTCTGGTGCCTAGGTTAACTTATTTCTTGGGGTAAGAAAATGTGTTTAAAATATATCAATTTGCTTAACGATCTCTGAACTGTAGGACTCTATAGAATAAAATGAGTATATTTATATACCCAAATGCATTTGTTCAATTCTTCAATTTAACTTAACTTTTTTATTTTTGTTAGGTAATTTATCTAGATGGGTCAAAAATTTACAATAAATATCAAAACTAGAAGGAAAAGGTTTTTCTGCCTCTGGCCAAAAATTGCCCAGTTCTCATACTACCTCGAATTTCTTTATGCATAGCTATATTCTTGGTTTCTCCCCTTTTTTCTGGTTTTACAAAAAAACATAGCACATAGCATAATATGCATACCCTTTTACCACTTGGTTATTTTGTTTGTTTGTTTGCTTGTTTTAATTGGCAGTATCTCTTAGAGATCTTTCCACACTAGTGCATAGAAAGAAAGCTTCCATATGCTTGTTTACATGTACATAGTATTCCATTCTATAGATATAGCTACTATTGATGCAGACTTGTTTGTTTTCAGCATTTTGCTCTTACAGACAGTGATGTACAAGTGTGACTATAGTTGTAGGATAAATTCCAAATGCATTTTGAGTAGTTGTAACACCTGCCATGTCTGTGAAGTAATCTTAGCATGTCTGACTTGGTCCAACTCAGGATAGCATTTAACTGTAAAGAATGGATAAAGAAGATGTGGTACATATATACAGTGGAATACTACTCAGCCATTAAAAAGGAATGAAATAATGCCATTTGCAGCAACATGGATGCAAGTAGAGATTATCATACTAATGAAGTTAGAAACAGAAAGACAAATACCATGTGATATCACTTATATGTGAAATGTGAAATCTGACACAAACTTATCTATGAAACAGAGACAGACTCACAGACATAGAGAACAGACTTGTGGTTGCCAAGGGGGAGGGGGTGTGGGGAAGTGATGCATTGGGAATTTTGGGATTAACAGATGCAAACTATTATATAGAGAATGTGTAAACAACAAGGTTCTACTGTATAGTATGGGGAACTATATTCAATGTCCTATGATAAACTATAATGGAAAAGAATATGAAAAAGAATGTGTATATATATATATATATATATATATATGTGTGTGTATAACTGAATCATTTCATTGTTCAGTAGAAATTAACACAACACTGTAAGTCAATTATACTTCAATAAAATAAATTTAAAAAAAAATAAAATGTTTGGCTAGGATTAGTACCGGTATATCCAGTGACATATTCACACAACTGGGCACTATCAGTAGAGACTGCCCCGCTGCAATCAGAGCCCAGCAGCTCTTCCCTCATGCAGGCTTCCCGATCATTTGACCTCTGTCACTGGTCCAGTCTTTCCCGCTCTCCTGCAATCCCTTAGGAAGCTCTGCCCTACACCTGCCAACTTTCTGACATGATCATGACCTCTAGTTACACAAATCAGTTGTCCCGCACGCCAGATTTAAGATGGAACAGAGTTTTCAGTGGAGCAGCTTCTTATACATTTTGGAGGTTTTCTGAGCTGCTGCTGAATACATCAGAACCAGATGGGAACGAACTACCTGGGTGCATCCAAGGTCCATCAGGGTCCACCTCTTCTCCAGAGGAAGGGGGGCTTGACTGGACCCATGTCTGTGATGTCATCTCTGCCCTGCCTTTTGACTCTTCCTCCAGACAGGGAGCTGCATCCCTCTGTGTTCTCCTGAACGGCTCTATTCTGATTTCCAAGTTTGATTCATAGAAAAGGTAGTGTATGTTTTGGGAAGAAATTGAGAGAAATATTTTGTACCTAGTGTTTCATGGCATACAGATGAAGTGGGTAGTATCTGTATAGATAGATGCTAATAAGGATAATTTGAAAGTGTTCTATATTATGAGGCTCCCTTTTTTTAAATAGAATCAGGAGAAAATTCTCCTTTAATGGTAGATAAATACTCGATTCAGCCTAGTGACCTGTGGGCCAATAATGGGAAATTCAGAAGTTTAGATCTATCAAGACAAATGATAGCCAGTAGACCATGGAGTGATAGCCACTGTTAAGCTGATTTATTGGGAACGGAGTGTAACTAAATGTGTACTGTTCTGAAAGAGTGGAAAATTTGCTACTGAGTCTGTACCTAGATATGCCAAAAAGAGAGACTTTATCTTAGAATGATACAACTATCTTGTTTGTTCATGTTGGTTTCAACCTGGATCATCTCCAAAGGTCATCTTATTATCTAGACATATGGGTATCTAAACTGGAGCAGATAAAAATTCCTTTATGGCAGTTGTGTATGGCCATAATGAGTTCATCGTTAAAGGTACGGCCAGTCAGAAACCCTAAAGGCTAGAGGTTTACGGTCTTTCTGAATATTTGACATCCCCTTTTCCCCCACAGTTTATTATGTGACCAAAGACATTCCTAACATGGATGGTGATTTATTAATTCCACAAATACTCACTTAGTGTTCACTGTGTACAATTTACTGTGCTAGGTGTTGTGAGTAACGGATGTGAGCAAGACAGTTACTGGCCTCGAAGATAGTGCCACAGTACCCACATCTCAGGGAATGGGATGTAGTTTCAGATGGATGATTAGGAGATGCATCATGGGAAAAGATGCCCTCTGATGGGCCCTGGAAGGATGAGTAGGATGTGCATATGGAAAAATGGAAATAAGGGGCTGTTATGGGTTGAATTGTGCCCCCGTCCCCCAACTTCATGTATGAAGTCCTAATCCCCTGTACCTCAGAATGTTGCCTTATTTGGACATGGGCTCTTTACTGAGATAATCAAGTTAAAATGAGGTCATTAGGGTGGACTTTAAGGCAATATGACCAGTGTCTTTATAAAAAGGGGTAATTTGGAAACAGAGACACACATAGGAAAGATGATGTGAAGGGACATAGGGAGAAGAGGGCCATCTACAAGTCAAGGACAGGGACCTGAACAGATCCTTCCCTTGTAGCCCTCAGAAGAAACCAACCCTGCCGACCCCTTGATTTTGGACTTTTAGTCTCCAGAATAGTGAGACAATAAATTTCTGTTAAGTCTATACCACTTTAATACAGCAGCCCTACCTAGCACACTAATTCTCAGCAGAGGGAAGAGAGTCAGGGAAATTCAGTGGAGGGTTAGAGAAGAGGAGTCTGGCTGGAATGTGGAGTGCCTCCGGGGAATCGGTGGAGCCATGACTGAAGTGGGAGTTGAGTGAGACCATGAAGGGTCTTTCAAGCCAGTACTGCACAGCCAGAGATGTAAATTCTGTAAGCAGTGTGTCACAAATGACAATGACGATATTTATACGGTCCACTGTGGTCATTGAAAGAGGCTGCTCTCAATGGGAAGCAGCTGATCTAGGCCCTTTCTAGATGCCCTACACCCTACCCTATGGTGACAAGGACTGAGGGGATCAGTCTCTCCAAGCGTTTATTCTCCATTTGGGCTTTTCTATTATCCCCAAGTATCTATTTTCCATTTGGGTTTTTCTATTTTCTATTTCCAAATAGAAATTTTACTAGAGGCAACAGGGAGCCATTAAACACTTTTGATCAGCAGTATGACACAGTAAGTGCTGCACTTGAGGATGATTAACTTGGACTGATTGAAAGTGTGCCTGGCAAGGCAGCTGACTGGGAGGAAGTAGCAATAATCTAGGTAAGAAATAACGAGGTTTGGAATTTGGGAAATGGCAGTGGTATGAGAGAGGGGTTAGGGCTGTGTCTTATCTCCACATTAAATCATGCATTGATCTTTGGGAGCTTTGTTCTGTGATTGCAAATGCGCTTCTTTCTGTCTTTTTCTTTCTGATGAGTGTGGAAGAAGGTAATTCAGAATGAGATGGCAGTGAAGAAACCTAACTACTCTTTTTATGGCCCTTCCATAATATATAAACACATAAATATTCTATTTTGTAATTCCAGGAGCAGAGGTTCTTATAAAACTAAAGCTAATTTGGTTATAGATATTCGAATGGATATTTGACAATTTACAGAACTTCTGTGACTAGATACAGAACATTTGGTGATTTTCGATACTTCTGCTATTTGAAAAGTGTTGACTGCTGATGTACAATTTAATTGCATAACATGGGATTTTTGTGTACCAGAGTGTGAATTCTTGTCGAACTGATTGAGGAAGATATGGGGAGAGCCATCAATAAAAACTGGAGGCAATAATATACAGAAATCAATTTTGATACTTGTGGTAGTAAATAAAACTGCATTACATTATGTGACTGGGAGAACTAAACTCATATATCTATATCTGTTACCTAGAGTGGTAAAACATGTTCATGCAATCAGTGAGAATATTTGGTAATTTATCATAGCAATTTCAATGTTTCTTCAGGGGATTTTAAAGAAAGCAATCCGTTTTAAAAATATTTTATAAGGCAAAATGTATTCAAAGTATAAGCTGACATTGGAAATCACAGAGAAAGCCTAAATTTTCTTGAACTTTTAACTTACTATTACCCAAAGATATCATGATGCGTTGTGCTGCTAACCAGATTATTCTATTGCCTTTATTTATTGATATATGCTATAGGTTTCATTGATTTTTAGCTATGTTATCCCTGCAAGATGCAGTTTTCTATCTTCTTTTGATTTAAACTCTTATCACCCTTCTTGACAGCCATCTAATTGTATTGATTTTTTTCTAAGTCAGTTAATAATTTAGAAAAGAACATTTTAGTATATTTTGTTTAGAAAATATTGGCCTTTTTGACTTATAACTAGTAATACTCTGAAAAGTTTAGCTACAAATATCACTAATTCACTGAGTAGACTATGGGAGTAATGGGCAGAAAGGAGTGAAAGGATTATTCCAAACTCATTATCTGTGTAGGGTTTCCTAAGGATGACTCATAGGATGAAAACATGCTTGCGGTAAACTTATTAGGCAACGTCCTCAGTATCAACACCTATGGAGGACATGAAGGAACAAGGATTGCAGGAGGAGTTGAACTGTGATCAGTCAAAACAATGGCCGCAGGTGATCCCACTGATGGAACAATGGCCCTTCCATCCTTGAGGAAAGAGAGCTGAGCCTTTACCCCTGCACACCAACCAGTCATTGGACACTTATAGCTCCTTGGGTGGGGGCCTGGCCTTGGACATTCAGCTCTGGCTGGATTTCAGCTGCCAGCATTCCCAGCAACCGGGAGAAATAAGAACCTCAGTCCTGAAGGAGACGTCTAAGTGACACATAATAACACCGCCCACACTCAGAGTTATATATGTCTTAAAACAACTCCTTTCAGAAAGTATATTCAATTTTAGGTGTTAAATATTCCTTAATGTTTGAAATATTTGGGATTTAGACATCTCTATTTGTTAGCAGAATCTGCAAGATTCCTTTGTTAAAACTTACCTTTGGAAATAAGAGGAGAAGGCATTGTCTAGACACTAAATTCTTAGCTGTCATATAACTCTCAAAATCACATTTTACATTATTAAGTGATCCGTAGCAATATGTTGGGGTAAATATATCCATGGGATTTAGTTCTCTTGCTGGCAGCCAAGAGAAAAGTATCTAGCTCTGTTCATTATCAACCATGAAAAGATTATTAGTAGTTAAGAAAGTAAGTATAGGAAATACTAAATATAGAATCGTTTTTTGGTATTTCCACTTTAATATTAAACATGTTACTTCTCTTTCCAAATATTTTCTTTTCAAAATTAGTCTTGTCAAAGAGGTTTCTTACATACTTCTTATGATGCAGAATTTATATTTTAAATATTTAAAAGGATGCATCACTTTAATTGGGACTTCACTTGTATTTAAGAAACATTTTTGGTATGTAGTAAGGTTAATGTATCCATTGTTATGGGACTCCCCTGATCTGTGATTAAAACATTGGTTATCACAAGACCTGAGTTCTGTCTCTTTTCTCTCCTCAGTTCATTGAACTATTAGAATTACGATTTATATTTCACCTTGAAGTACTATTCACATTTTTATGCATGTACATTTCATTTACCCAGTTAAGGTGCATATTCCTTTTGAATAAAACTATGCCTTCTTTGTAGAGAATGCTGTTGTACATCTTAGACACTCAGTAATTATTGTCGGAGGGTGAAGATTAGATTTATTACTTCAAACCTCTCTACTCTCAGTTTTCCACCTCAACATTTTAAAATGTGTTGTGTACTACTTCAAAAGATTTTTAGAAAGATTAAAATGGTCGTTTTATGGTCACTCAGATGTCATGCTGAGGATGGCAGGACAGAAAACGGTCAGGACCTAAGTTCTTTATAATGTCACTGAGCCATCTAGGGGCCTTTGGTTTTGTCACTGATCTATCATCAGCTCCTAGAACAGTACCTGGTAGTTAGGTGGCACTTAATAAATATATGAATCTTAAGTAAAATTTTTTATTGAAGTATAATAAAATATTTTATATGTTAAAAAAAGAGTGCCGGGCTTCCCTGGTGGCGCAGTGGTTGAGAGTCCGCCTGCCGATGCAGGGGACACGGGTTCGTGCTCCGGTCCGGGAAGATCCCACATGCCGCGGAGCAGCTGGGCCCCTGAGCCATGGCCGCTGAGCCTGCGCATCCAGAGCCTGTGCTCTGCAACGGGAGAGGCCGCAAAGGTGAGAGGCCCGCGTACCGCAAAAAAAAAAAAAAAAGAGTGCCACTTAAAACACCGAAATGAGTTATCCTATCTGAAAATATCAAGTATGACTAAATTTAAGGAGGAGGCATAGAAAAATGCATTTTTCTTTTACAATTAAGTGACACTTTATATTTCATGAAAAATATGTTCTCAAGCGCTCTTTCTTGAGCTTCATGGCAATCCCGGGAGGAAAGGTTGAAAAGTATTTTCATTTCTAGTCTCACTTTACAGATGAGGAAATTGGTGCTTAATGGGATTAATGTACTTGACACAGCCAGGAAATGGTTAGGCCAGGTTCTCTTTATGGGACTTTAAATCCCATTGTTTCTTCTCTCTTCCACTACATGGCAACTCAAAAATTGCAGTCTGATGTTTACATTCATTTGTTCCAGAAGTGATGGACATTAGTTACTTTGCTTTCATTATCAGCCAATTTGGATACCAATTTGATAAAGTTGCTGTGCATCTCATATTGTTTCTTATACAAGTACAGTTCTTTGTTAACCCCCTTCTGCATGATTTTGTTACATCACATCAGTTTAAGTGCATTTAACTAAGTTTCTTCATTATCTTTATCTATAGGAATAATCAGGATTAAGAATCAAACTTCTGATATTGCGAAAGAATGATTCCATCAACACAATAAAATTAGAAATCAGTTTTAATATTTAAATGTGTAGCGTTTAGTAGACTATTTTAAACATTAACATAAAATAAATGTCTGTTAAGTTGTCCAGCTCTCATCTTGATTATATTCTTTGGCTAGCTTAAACTGAAGAGTGCTTGGAGTTTTCCCTGAAATATAGAGGAGATGCATGGGGCCCACTGCAGGCTTTCCCCACTGTGCTCTCTGCCTCTGTGATAGTGGTCTCAGGTTAAAACGTTTTGGAAGCTATTACAGGCAGATAATATTGGTGTAGCGTAAATGAAGCTGCAGGAAAGGAAAATGGTCTTAATATAAAATAGAAGGGCACGCCTGAGATTGGTGAGAAAAAGAATACTAACTATGTCCTCTGCTACCATCAACTTTAGGGAATGTTTTCATTGTCAAAATGGGTAATGCATTGTAAATCATTCTTTTTTATTAGGAATTGTTAAAATAGTCATGTGTGACTAAGCTTATGTTTTCAAAAGTTTTATTTAACTGTTGTAGTCTCCATTTTCTTTTGAAGTGATAAATATAGAGATTTTTACAGAGTTTGAATGTTTAACAAAAGACACTTTATAAAGTCGTCTCTTTTTTTCTTCAGTTAAATGAAGGATGATGGTTTTGATGAATAACTCCTGTTCTTTTTGCAGCAATCAATCTTGTATGTTCACTAACATATTGATCTAAACATTTTTACGTGGAGAAGAACTGAGCATCTGATCCCATTAATGATTTTAGAACATATATAACATTTCATTTCTCTGAGCTCACATACAATAAATTAGAAGAGTGTAACAAATATCTGAATAATTGAGGCTAAAATGTGACTTCATAATTTACCAAGATTATTTTTGTTCAGCCGAAATTCTTTGCTGAAACTATTTTCACTTCTTAAATTTCAAATTCTTTCTGTATACATAGAAAATTAACTTACTTCGGTAAATATATAATTGCTGCCTAATGTATGCACTAAATTGTGTTCCTTCTTAGTTTATGATTTCTTTCTTACAGAATTATAATTATTTCCTTATTCTGCTGTCCTCACCTGTGGACTCCTCATCCTATCCTACATCCTTCATTGTCTAGTCTATAATAGGTGTTCAAGAAATATTTCTTAAAATGAGCCAACTTGAGTTCTGTACATGCATGAGTCTAGCACTTAAGGCATGTAAGTATGGAATTGAAAGTTTAGGTCAATTGATTGGCTGAAATTTGTTTTACTGTATCAAGTAGTGGTTACTAACAGTCTCTGTAGCAGGATAGCTTAGATTTAAATGCTGGTACCATTGCTTCCTGGCCATATGGCCTTGGCTAATTTATGTAATCTCTTTGTGTCTCTGTTTCCTCACCTGTAAAAGAGGTTTTATAAAGGTTTAAGCAATTTAATATATGTAAAGTACTTAAAATATACCTAATAAGTTCTAAAATATTAATAGCTCTTGTTATTATCGTTATATAAGCTAACTTTACCAAACCTATCTAGAAGGTCCAAGGCTACTTACTGTGTATCAGGAGAGGGGCTTGATCATACAAATGCATTAAATGGGCTATTTAGAGACCCACTTGCCCTTTTCATCCCTCCCACATACTGTGCAACATTTGAAAGTCTTAAGATTTTTGTTTGCTATTTTGTTTAGTTTTTGCTTTTTTTTTTCCTTTAGGTTAACTTGTTTTTTCAAGAAAGCCCTTCATAATATATGGAATCTTGGATGGGCCAAAAATTCATTCCCTATAAGTCTGTTAATTTATCAAGTAATTGGGATTATGAGAGTACTTTTTGAGGAGAGTGAGGATGCATAGGACAGAGTGTGGGCTAATAGATGCTGAATGGCCAGAAGAAAGAACTGAATCCAGCAACCAAAACAAAGGAGAAGAGAGACCAGAAACAAGCAAAAATTGAGAAAAATGTACGGATTTTATTAGCGCTAGAAAGCCTTCTCTCATTTCATCACTAGAAAACTCAATGAGCTTGGCAGTCTGTCAAAAAGTTAAACATAGAATCACCATAGGATCCAGCAATTCCACTCCTAGGTATGTATCCAAAAGAATTAAAATCAAGACTTGAACACATGATTGTATACCAGTCTTCATAGTAGCATTATTCATAAAAGCTAAAAAGTCAAAAAAACCCAAATGTCCATCAACGGGTAAATAGATGAACAACATATGGTGAACATGTATACAGTGGAATATTATTCACCCGTAAAATAACTATTAAATTCTGGTACATGCTACAACACGGATGAACCTTAAAAACATTATGCTAAGGGAAGTAAGCTAGACACAAAGGACAAATATTGTATAATTCCACCTTTTTGAAGTATCTAGAATGGGCAAATTCAGAGATAGAAAGTAAAAGAGAGGTTACCAGGTGTTGCGGGGTAGGTGGGATGGAGAGTTACTGTTTAATGGATACACAGTTTCAGTTTGAGCAGATGAAAAAGTTCTGGAAATAGATAATGATCACACACAACACTGTGAATGTACTTGCTGCCCAAAACTTTTACGAATTACTCTGATATACCAATTTTAAGATGTGTTTTTTGTCCTTAAGGAACCTAGAGTCTGGGTGGAAAGACAGACATGTAACTTAAATGATTATCCTATAGATACATACCCAAAGTTATAAAAGCATTAGTCTTATATGAGTGCAAAGCATGGGGGATAAATCACATTAGGAGCTATCGAGGATGTTTTAATAGAAGAAAGTGTCTGCAAACTAGAACTTGAAGAATGTATGTAATTTCAATAAGCAAAGCAACATGGGAAAGGCATTCCAGTTCAAGGAAACAGCACAGGCAAAGGCCAGAGTCAAAAATATCTGTGGCTTGTTTGAAAATGATATATAGTCCTATTTCCTCTTTTTCTCTGCCTATCAAGGTCAGAGCTAAAAGCTTAAGTCATACTGATTATTTTCTCAGTATTCAATAGATTTGCTTCCTGCTCTTTACTAAATATTTTCCCT
Source organism: Orcinus orca (assembly GCF_937001465.1). Lineage (NCBI taxonomy): Eukaryota > Metazoa > Chordata > Mammalia > Artiodactyla > Delphinidae > Orcinus > Orcinus orca. The sequence continues at coordinate 15,904,150 of NC_064576.1, read as the reverse complement.
TGTTCTAATTCAAATCAACGTTGCAAATGTGCCTTTTATTTTATTTTATTTTTTTATTATTATTATTTTTTGTGTGTGGTGCGCGGGCCTCTCACTGTTTTGGCCTCTCCCGTTGTGGAGCACAGGCTCTGGACACGCAGGCTCAACGGCCATGGCTCACGGGCCCAGCCGCTCCGCGGCATGTGGGATCATCCCGGACCGGGGCACGAACCCGTGTCCCCTGCATCGGCAGGCAGACTCTCAACCACTGCGCCACCAGGGAAGCCCTGTGCCCTTTATTTTAATCACCTACAGTCATTTTTGGAAGCAGAAAGGATATTGATTATAAATACGTTTAAATACAATCCCAGTTTGTATTTAGTCAGTGGCTTGCTGCTAACTTACCCTAAGCAGACCTCATATATAGTAAAAATGGCATTTTTGATATTGCTTAAGACGTTCTGTTAGAGTAACGGCTACTGATCTTTTGTCTTGAGTATCATGACCATCTAATTTCTTTGAAAATTATAATTCTTTTTTTAATAGACCTTTATCATACAATCTTTCATAAATTAATGTTTTACTGCCAATAATAAATATTGACTAACCAAATTACATACTTCCACTGTATATCTGATTTTATAAGGCTCTATATACTTTTCCAAGATTTTATGAAGCTAGCTTTGTTTTAAAGGATACAGGCTACCCTTAAATGCCTCTATTCAGTGAGTTTGGATGAAAAGTGCATATGCAAATGCTTCCTTCCAATAATTTTACCATCCAGTCCATAAACTTTAATAATCTGAAGCATCTGTCTGATAGTTCAGTGGACTTTTCTGCTACAGTCTTTTCTGTCTGTCTGGTTTATGGAAGAAAACATTACTAAAAATTCACTGAAATAACATGTAGTCTTGTCTTGAACCTACAAAACTGCTGGATTTAGTATTTGATTTCTTCGTCCAGTGGTGACCGCTCCTCAGATTTATTTGAAAGCTCATTATTTCAAGTTTTAAGACCATCTAGATCTGGCCTTGTGTCTTTGAAGTAGAACCTTAGCTTCCAGGCAGCGTTCAGCTTTTAACAGATGTAGATGTCCTCAGAAATTATTCTGATTTCAGTCTTATTGTTCCTGAAATAAACATTATTATTAAAAAATAACTACCACAGATAATATCTTTGCTATGTATAGCATCCTTTTATCCTGCTAATTTTATCAAGGAAAAAGCTAAAGCTTAGAAACTTCTGGTGATACACTCAAGTCTACTAAGTGACACAGACAGAACTAAGACCATGGCCCCAAATCTTTGATCTTTGTGTTGATTCATGACTTCTTCTCTGAGCCAATAAACTGGATAAAAACTATTTCTCTCACAGGATTTTTCTTAATAGCACAAGGAGACAGTTTTTCTATAGGTGCTGAGGACTGGAAAATGTAAACGTTGTTTATGTAGCTTTTAGTTCCTTTGCTAAGGAAGCATCCCTTTTGGTTTTTCGTAGGAGATAAAACTAAAGATTACTGCTTTACTTAATCCACTGGAAATGTTGAATTTTCTATGCTTTTAACTTACCTTAAACAATATAAACTAGGTGATGAGAGTCAGGATAATTTCTTGTCTGGGTAAGAAGCTGGTAAAGGGTGAAGTTGAAGTCACCTTCGATGTGGATCTGGGCATAAGATCGACCTAGGTAATAATTAATGTCGGATAAGTTACATTTTTTGATAATTAACTGCTGTGAGTGATAGTTCCAGTCAAAAGACAAGATAGATTAAAAGGGAGCGGAATAAGACCATTTATTAAATTACTGACAGAAAGTTCAGCACCGCGGACAGCTCCTGGACAGACAGGCTACTCTGTTGATTTGAGCACAATGGTAGTATATACCCCAAATCTACTTGTTTATTTGTTTTTTCTGCCTTCGTACTGAAATTTTATTATTCTAATTTTTTTTTGCTTTTATAATGCTTAGCATATCTTGTAGAAAATCAGGAAACAATACTCATGTACTTAAGAACATTTGTTCTTTGTCTTTTATAAGACCACTCCAGCTGAATTGGCTCTTAACCTGATAACACATATTCTCAAGAAGACATGGAAAGGTGCACATAATTATTTCTATTAAACTTATGAACTTCTGGAAATGCCTCCTTTTTTAAGCTGAAGCAAGATTTTAGGATTGCAGCCAATTTTTCCTCTATGAAGTTGAAATTCTTTCTCTTTTTTTTTTTTTTTTTAGTGATTCTTTTATTTTCCTGTTTGAAACAATGTTTTTGTTGTGTTTTTGTTTTTGTAATGATGATCACAAGAAAACATTTCCTTTTTTAGCACAGGATTTCTCCTTAATTATTTAGCTTTTCCCTAGTCAATCCTCATTGTGCTAGGGTGCCTAAAACTGTGCTTTACCGAAACATTAGCATATCTCTTCTCTCCAACCTCTTTGTAATCCATCTGTCTCAGCTTTGCTGTCCAGAACAGTTTTCTGTAATGTATCCCACTGTCATTTTTCCTCCTTTACATGAATGAAGCAGAAATAAGAGGATTTTAAATCCTAAGTATCCCCTTTTTGCAATCAGAAGAGCACAGGTAGTTTACTTTTGCAGTGCAAGGTAACAAAACCAAGCACCTATTTTTTCAACTGTCTCCTATCTCTTTGCCCAAGTTAGTAGCTGCTTTAAACCACTGGCCTGTAACTTTAGACATGATGTAGAAAAGTTATCTCCTAAGAACTTTTGTGCAACGACCTTTTAGCAGTTGAGAAATTCTTGGTTGGTCATGCCCGTAGTGACCGCAATCCCAAACCACTTTTGCTTATGCCTATACATATTGCTTTTAAAAACATACTTCTTAGTACTTAATAGTACTGTGTTGCATATTTGAAAGTTGCTAAGAGGGCAGATCTTAAAAGTTCTCATCACAAGAAAAAAAAATGTTTTCTAATTATGTATGGAGATGGAAGTTAACTAAACTTACTGTGGTGTTCATTTCACAATATATACAAATATTGAATCATTATGTTGTACATCTGAAACTAATATAGTGTTATACATCAATCACATGTCAATTAAAAAACACACAAAAAAAAACAAACAAAAAGCATGTTTCTCTCTAAACCTTTGTGTATTATCAGAGGAAAATTGAGCTGCTTTCGTAGGATTAAAGATTGGCCATGTTTTTTCTCCTACCAGAGTCAAGATAAACCTGTTTGGCACTAATCTGATGAAAGACGTTTCAGAAGTGATGAGTTCTTATTTTTACCTGAAATATTTTTCAGACTCAAACTGCTATTAGAAATGAAAAATGTACTCTATTCACATATCCATGTTTCTGAGGTTTTCCTGATTGAATGTGTATTACATTGTAATATAACTCTTGGTTTTCTTCACATAAGGCCAATAGCTTAGTTGTTGCAGTCTAAAATGGGCCTGGAAGTTGCCTTTGACTGTATTCCTATAAGTTATGATATTTAAAGGGGCTTAACAGGGGATGTTATTATATGCAGTGATTGAAATTCAAATTGTTCAGTAGTCACTGTAATAGAAAAAGAATCCATATTTTGTTCTAGTGAGTAAGAAATAATCATCATAAGAAATAATCATCTGGCATGTTTCAGATACCATAAAATAGAAATTTTATATTTAGAAAAAAAGGAACTAGTATTTTTTAGTCCTTACTGTTTGCCTGTTACTGTGAAGGTTGACTTATATACAACAGCTAATTACATCCTTGTCATTCAGTATTCTTGCTTAATTATTATTCCTAATTGCTATTGTCATTTATATAAAGTGCTGAAATCGCACTTTTAGGTTAATTTAGGTGCCACTCAGGGAGGTTAATGGTCTAGGATCACTCAGATAGTAAATGGGGTTGCTTCATTGCAAACCTAGTATCAGTCTGATACTATTGTTTGTTTGAGAATAGTTAAGTTGACAATGAAATGCGACAACATTTATAGTGAATAGCTTGCAAACCTGTCCCTTACTGTTTGATCAATTAATATACATTAGCTGTAAAATAATATTGGAAACTGTTTATTAGTCCCTCTGGTATATGTTACAATTGCTTCAGAATTTAACAGGGATGAGGATACAGAAATTTCCCTTCCACTATCTCATTCTTTGTCACTTATCTTCTTACCCTTTTTTTAAACATCATTTTTTAGTGAGAAAATCTTCTCCATTGTTCCACAAAATTTGTGGAGATCAGGTTGGGAAATATTTGAAAGTTTGTGTCCATTCTGAAAATGTGGATACTATGCCCAAGACACTAGTTTTCTCCAAATGTATATAATGTGTAGCACATAAGATTTCTTTTCTTACATGTGTCTAATTTTAATTTTTTCAGCAATTAAGTGAATAAAACTACACTATAATTTTCTTTTACTAAAAAGAAATTTTGCATGGGTCGCTTAGTTTTAACAGTAAGTTTTTATGAGTCAGATACTTGCTGCCTAGCCTGATTTCCATAAATTCTACTGAACAGTGATGAAGCTTTTGTCACTAAAGAGTAGATTTGAGAAAAAAAAAAAGTGTGTAATTAAAAATCAGATGGTGGAGGGAAAGTTGCTTATTACTTCTCTTTCCTTATAGATTATTAGTGTCTTCAAGGTCAAGCATACAATGCTGGGATAATCAATAGTGGATAGGGTAAAAAAAAAAAAAATAGTGGATAGGGTGATACACCAGCTAAAAGCTCTCAAATAGTTTTAAATAGTTGTTAAGAATTATGTTTTCGTCATTAACTTAAATTTACATAATTCTTTACTTAGTGCTTTCACGTAAATAACAATTCACTGTGTTTAAAACAGTGAAGGTAGTTTTAAAAATTCAGCTCAGCTCTGTTTTTACCAGATAGTCATCAACTTCTATGAGAAGTTGATGGTAAATATTTGGACATGCTCTCCAAGGCCAATTTGGAGTTTATTCTGAATGTATTACCTTTAAAAAGAACCATTTTTCCTAATAGCTTAAGAATTAGAACATGGTAGTACTGAGAATTATGCCCATTTTAGTACAAATTAGCTAAATAAATTTAATTGTTTGATTTTCTACCCTCTCCAGATTTCTAGTCAGGTTTACTACGAATGCAAAAATTCACTATAGCGTGTTAAGTAATTGAATAAGCTCCTAGTCTACTAAAACTCTTTACAACTCTCATTTTACTCTCCGTAGATATTTCAGCATGCCTGATATGATTTTACATCATTTATGAATGAGAAATAGCCATAAATGTCTGATTTTTCCCCATTCTTCCTCTGTCTCTGTCTCCTTATTTCTCTTTTGTTTATCTCTTAGAAATAAAAAAAAAATAACAAAACTGCAGTGTTCCCTAATGAGAACTCTGTACGTTGCTCCTGGATTCCTTTTATTTACTGTGCAGTATTTCTCTTGATCTGCATAGACAGAGCCCTGAGATGGAATGTAAGGTGATGAATACAGCCCACGAGGCCCTTGTTCTTAGATTCACTTGGTGAGGCATATATCTTTTTGAGAAATTGGTTTCTGAAAATAAGCCTTTCCTTGTGGTTCACTGCCTATCTCAAAATATATTTTCCTATCTAGCGTATTACATATTAAGCAAAAGTTTCATATCTCTTTCCACAAAAAAGGAAAAAGCCTTTTAAAATTGTGCTCCAGCATGAGCACACATCAAAAAGCAGCAGTTGGACTTGATACTCGGATCTTACACCATCTGTAGAAAACGGTAGGGCTCACGTAATCTGTTATCCTAGCAAGACAGTATAAGCCAAGGCTGCCCAAAGTGATTAAACTGCCTTGTACACCACAGGCAGTCTTGTGCCAGATACAGGCTTTAGGAGAAGAAATCAAATTGTGTTAATGTCATGACGCTACTGCAAACACAGTGGCATCAGCACCTTTAGGTGCTACTCCAGACAAAAGTTGGGGATGACATTACTTAAGCTAGAGTTGCTTTTATTTCTTTGACCTAACACTTGACTATCCCCCGCTATCAGCCTTAGCCATGTTCATCTCACCTTATCTTTCTCATTGGGACCTTGACCAAAATCTCAGTGCTTCTCTACTAGGCTGTCAAAAAATAATAAGAAAAATTTTCACATCTCCATTCTAGCAAATGAAGGAAAGTCATTCCTGAATTTCTCATCATGAACCACTTCTGAGAACGAAATCCCATAATATTACAGAAACTTTACAAATGCTCAAGAACAATGCACATGTCAGTTAAAATTAGTGCTGAAATGATAATCAAGCTCTTCAATTAGAAACTAATGAGAGACAAGCATTCTTCAATAAATGAGAATTTCTGAGATATTCAGTAAGTAACCCCATTCCCCTTTTATTAAGAAAAAAATGTCCTAAAACAACTTTAAAGTATGTTTATGTTTCATAACAGAGTGAGAAATTGATTCACTTACTTTTTAAAGTTATATTTTTGGGGGGTGGGGTTGGCAAGAGTAGACATAATACAGATTGCTAATAATACACTATTTAAAAAAAATGTTTAACATTCAAAAAATAAACTCTTTTATTCATTATTAAACCGACAAAGTGGACAATTTAAAGGAACTTGAAAAAATAGACACTGTCAAATATTAGAAGTATTAAATATTGTAATTCAGATTTATTTATTTTCAAAATGAACTTTCAGTCATGATATAGTTACATGATCTATACAAGGAGAATGATTTTCAGAATACCTTTATAAATAAAATTTTCTATTTTAGACATTGTAAAAATCCTCTGAGTGATATTTCTTTCAAAATATATAGTGACATATTTCTTAGATTACTTAAAAATATCTCAAAATATTTCCACTCCAAACATGAAAATATTTTAAAATGAAATGAACGAAATGGAGATTTTGGATATGTTCTCATTCATTTCCTGGTAGTTATCAGCTGGTGTTGTTTCAAACTATATTAAAAAGATAAGCAGGGGCTTCGCTGGTGGCGCAATGGTTGAGAGTCCGCCTGCCGATGCAGGGGACACGGGTTCGTGCCCCGGTCCGGGGAGATCACATGCCGCGGAGCAGCTGGGCCCCTGAGCCATGGCCGCTGAGCCTGCGCATCCGGAGCCCGTGCTCCGCAACGGGAGAGGCCACAGCAGTGAGAGGCCCGCGTACCAAAAAAAAAAAAAAAAGATAAGCACATAGAAGTTGAGAAGGTGATTGTGACATTGCTGATGTTACTTGGAGTTTTACTTTTATTTTTATTATGCTCTGCAGATTTGGAGCTTGCTTTCCACCAATTTTTGTTCTTAGAGTTAAGAGGTCAATCAGGAGTAAACAACATGATAATAAAACCTTATCTAATCGTGAGTATCATCCAGATTTCCCATGAAAAAGCTGTACTGGAAAATATCTTGAAATTTAATTGAATGCAGAGTGTTTGTATATATAGAAGATGCTAATGCCATGTAGAAAGACTTTTGGTATTTTTTTTCCTCTGGAAATATATTCAGATACATAGAAATATGTGTTTTTAGGTTTGAGATAAAAGTCTTTCTGCACACGTTGTAATGAGATTATAATCCAAGAAAATGCTACATTTCTATGCTTATGATCTCTGATACCGCTTTTTGCCTGGTAAATTTGGTGAATGTACTTGATAAGGGAGAGAGTATCATTTCCAACTGATATACATTTCCTTTTCCCTATTTCACAGATTTTGAATATTTAGAGTTTTGGTATTGCTTTTAACAAAACAAAGTCTAAAGTTTAATACAAAGCATAAAGAGGACATAATAATCCACACACTAAATAAAATGAATAAATAATGAATGATAAAAAGTGAAACTTAACCATCTTCTCTCCTAAACCCTAGTCTGCCTACCTTTTTGACTATTTTAAATACCCCCTTTTCTTGTTTCATCTATTTTTTAGCAGAAGTTGTGAAGGATGAGCATTTAACTCATTTATGTTAACTGCTTTTCCCTTCTTTTTTTTAAACTAGTAATACTATGTTTATTCTTATATTGGTAGCCTTCATAACTTTATTAATTTCCCTTCTTTTTTTTTATAAATTAATTAATTTATTTTTGGCTGTGTTGGGTCTTCGTTTCTGTGCGAGGGCTTTCTCCAGTTGTGGCGAGCGGGGGCCACTCTTCATCGCGGTGCGTGGGCCTCTCACTATCCCAGCCTCTCTTGTTGCAGAGCACAGGCTCCAGACGCACAGGCTCAGTAGTTGTGGCTCACGGGCCCAGTTGCTCCGCAGCACGTGGGATCCTCCCAGACCAGGGCTCGAACCCGTGTCCCCTGCATTGGCAGGCAGACTCTCAACTACCGCGCCACCTGGGAAGCTGATAACTTTAAATGATATATTTGAAGTTGTATTTTGTGAGCAACCAACTTTTGACAGTGTCTCTTGCCTCCCTGCTATTAAGCATCAGGAATCCCTTCCTAGGGCCTCTTCCTCTTCCAGCCCCCAGTTCGTACAGCACTGCTCCACTGAAATCCCCCAGGGCCTCCTCATCATATTCAGAAGGCGATCCAGGGTCAATAGCATTACTCACAAAGGCTTATGTACGATATCTGGCCCCAGGCTTCCCTTTAGACCTCTGCTCCTACTTGGCTTCTCTCTTCTCTGGCCTTGGGCTTCTTGGCAGGACTCAAATCCAGCCAACCAGTATCTGAGGCCCTGGCTACTGGGTGCACTCCCTGGAGGTCTCGTCCTATGAACTGATGCCTGGCTTGTTTCCTCTCTGAGAGCACTGGCACTACACATCCTTACTAAATAGCTACACACCCTCATTCCTCTTTGTTACTCTACCCTGCTTTATTTTACACAAGAACACTTACCATTATCTCAATTTCCATATGAACGTATTACTACCTTTATTGGAGTATAATTGCTTTACAATGGTGTGTTAGTTTCAGCTTTATAACAAAGTGAATCAGCCATACATATGCATATATCCGCATATCTCCTCCCTCTGGAGTCTCCCTCCCAACCCTCCCTATCCCATCCCTGTAGGTGGTCTCCTTCTAATATAAGCTTCAGGAGGTCAGGCATTTTCTCTATTTTTGCTGTTGAATCCACAGTTATTATAGCAGTACCTGGCACAAAACAGACACTTAGATTTGTTGAAAGAATTAATTTGCATGGTTTATAAAATTTGCATGCTGTTCTACACTATTAAAAAGTCTCTAGGTCTTTGTCTGTAAGTTGGTTCCATAAATTTAAAACCAACAAATAATGTTTATAATATAATGAATGTATAAATACCATGCATTGCAGAATTCTTCAGTGTGACTGGGTCTGCAGAGAATATAATCTGGGGTTAAAGTGTGCTACTTAAAGGAGAATATTCTAGGCATCAAGGTCAAATGTGCCTTCTTTAATAATCCATCGGTTGCTCAAAACAATAACATGCTTTCTTTTTATATTTGTTTTATGATTATCTTGTCAGCTTTTACTTCCCATGGAATTTTCAATTGTATTTCACTTATTCTGACAGATGAATTTGTTTTATTTAGCATGAGGTACGCGTTGAGTGCAAATACATCCAAGCATGCCTTTATTTTGCCCTGATAACATGGTTTGTTTAGGTGTAGATTATGTGTTGAAATCCTTTTTCTCCAGATATATTATTCATTCTCATTAAGCATCTTTTGTTGCAAGTGAAAAGTCTGACACCACTCAGATCCTTGTCCCTGTGGAGGACTTTGTATCCCACACTCTGTAATTTTTTGGTATTATAAGATTTCCTGAGCATGTTTCTAAATGTATTTTTGTTTGTTTGTTTGTGTGTTCTATCTATTCCATTACTACATGGGTCTTTTTTTCTTCAGGCCAGAGTATTTTGTTTCATTTTACAAAATGTTTTTCTTTTATTTCTTTAATTATTTTCTCCTTCTTGCCTCTTCTCCTTCATTAGACGAGGGACCTTTGGACGTTCCTGGATTGACACTCTATCTTACTTAATAATTCAACTTTTCTTAAAAATTTGTTTTTGCCCTACCCTCTGAGAAAAGTCCTCTTATTTGTTTATTTATTCACTTATATATGGTTCTTGTAAATTTCAACAATTATGTATTTACCTTTCAAAATCTTCCCCCCCTTTCTTCTTCTTTTTTTTTTTTTTTGCGGTACGTGGGCCTCTCACTGTTGTGGCCTCTCCCCCTGCGGAGCACAGGGTCCAGACGCGCAGGCTCAACGGCCATGGCTCACGGGCCCAGCCGCTCCACGGCATGTGGGATCTTCCTGGACCGGGGCACGAACCCTTGTCCCCTGCATCGGCAGGCGGACTCTCAACCTCTGCGCCACTGGGGAAGCCCCCCCCCTTTCTTCTTTTCCTTCTTTTCATCTTCTTCCTCCCTCTCCCCCACCCTCACCCTATTTCCTCCTCTTTCTCCTCTGAATGCAATGTTGGAATCAGTGGTTATATATCTTGGCTTATAATTGAAGCAGAGCTACTCCCTCACTGGAACATTCAGAGTGAGGCAGCAGGTTCCTGATATATTTCAGTGACTCTTGGGAAGTTGTACTGTACTTGAACAGCTAGGAGAACTGAAAAGTTAAACAATTCAGCACAAATTTTAATTGGGGCTGAGTAGAATATCCAGCAGTCCATGAGAATTGAGTGTTCAGCCAGGAGCTTGAAAAAGTCAAGGAGTTAATTAGAACTCAGGAAAGACTGGCTCCAGAGAAGGAGCCCAGAAGGATTCCATGTACTTTTCTGTGCGTGAGAATATACTGACCCAGACATTTCAAACCTAGCTTTGTGCAGCCAGGATTGAGAAACTTAAGTTGGCACATTTACCCGTGGATAATAAATTTAATTCAAAGAGAGGGAAGTAAAAATACACGAGGAGGGATTAGAACATGAAAAGTAGCTTGTAAGGAAAGATCAAGCCCTAGCCGATGTGTAGCAGTATGTAAATATGTCCATTTGGCTTTCAGTTTAGGGAATGGAAAGGGGAAGGGAGAAGTGGGGGGTGCACATGGTCATGAAAAACAAGCACATTTTTTTTTTTTTTTTTTTTTTGCGGTACGCGGGCCTCTCACTGCTGTGGCCTCTCCCGTTGCGGAGCACAGGCTCCGGACGCGCAGGCTCAGCAGCCATGGCTCATGGGCATGTGGGATCTTTCCGGACCGGTGCACGAACCCGCGTCCCCTGCATTGGCAGGCGGACCCTCAACCACTGTGCCACCAGGGAAGCCCCAAGCACATTTCTTAATCCACATGATAATGGTGTACAGAAATGTACAGAATGCTTATACACATATTTAAAGTATCATCTAATTAGATCTATAATCCTAAATTATTTCTACTTTCTCTTTCTCCATATAATTATTATAAAATTATATAATGAATATATTTTGTTGATTTTTTAAAAATAATATTTTTGTCAGCTTGAAGTACTTTTTGTCAGAAGTCTTTAAAATGCATATTTTCTACATAAGCATAAGACCCAATGCTTTCTCTAGGAATTGTGCCGAATAAAATTATTTAAGCGAGTATGAAGTACACCTTATTCTATTGCTGTGGATGTATACAATGTACCTTCAATTGAAAATTTCTTTTCATTGTTGCTAACAAGTGGAAAACAAATATTTCATATGTAGTACAGTCCTGTTTTCTTCTTAAAGAAATCTTTCCCAATGACATCCTTTATTTTTTCTAACCTAGCTTTCTCTGTCATAACATAAGCTGAACCAACCTACTCTTTTATCAGTGTCAGGTAGATGTGTGAAGTGCACTCCTAAGAGTGAAAAAAAAAAAAAATGTCTAAAAGAAAGCATTAGCATAAACCTTATTTACCCAGTCACATCAATCCTCTTAAAAATCAAAGGAAAGACAAAAGGAAATATTTATATGTATAAAGATTAAATGCTCTTAACACTGTTGTTCTTCCAGGAAAAAATGTGATGCACAGTTATAAATGCAAAGCTATCCAACAAGACATGTTTTTTTTCTGTGTAGAATGAAACCACTTCAGTTTCTGTGTTTTATACTGAGGATTCAGCCCCTTACACGTGCCAGTACATTACTTTATGATGACTTACTATTACTGTATCTCTTACATCCATGGATGATGCCAATCTTTCTTAGAGAGAGCAAATTGTTTCCAGTCAAGGCAGGAGGACTTCAAAGCAGAGTAACTGAAAACAGAAATATAAGGGTGTTCTACAAGAACAACCATGGCACCAGCACAATCAGTCTGACATCAAGACATCCAGAAACCTCCTGGGCTGCCTAAAACGGAGACTCAGTGACACTTGCTGCTCCTGTATGACTTTTCAAATGAGGAAAATATTGACTGGGAGTTTTCCTTTTTGAAGTAGAGAATTAATACATTCCTTGGTGGTGATGTGTGGTTTGGGAAGGCTCAGAGCTCATGGGTCTGGCCTTACATTGTCCTTGTAATCTCGGCACTTTTGCTCGCGTATTACCAGTTTATCATCATCTTTGAAACCTGGAGTTCATGAATAATTCAAGAACCTTGATATGACATACTTGACCCTTAAACCAGCATTTCCCCAAACTGAGGGTACCATCAGGACTTCAGGTACTTGTAGCTACGCTGTGACTAACCAGGTCATTTGCTTCGAAGGGACTCTGAAAGGTCAAGACTATGTGGGATAAAGTATTTATTACCACATTCACCTAGATTTGAGTAATTATACCATGTGAAATAATGGTATTCATTTTTTATTAAACCTTTAAGTTAAGGGTTTATACAGAGATCAAATATAAAACAATTTTCACTCAAACTGATTAGAGAAACAAATGCCAGTGTTAGAAATTACAGACCCAAAAGGGAGTATTTTAAGAAGTTCACAAATAATAAGCAATGATTAAAGACCTTGAGAATTTGACTTACAAGGAGAACTTATAAAATATGCTCACACCAGGGACATTTCTGCATACAAACACAACATTTCAATGAATAGACACAAAACCAAAGAGGAGAATTGGTTATTATAGTAAACGCTATATACTGTAATGATTGAAATACTTTCTGGAAACACGAATGAACTCAGTCAAAAGATTTTCTTTTGTTTTGTCCTGTTTTAATGGCAAATGAGGGGGTAGTAAAGATAACTAAACTTATGGCAAGGAATAAAAAACCGGGAAATGCTACAGCACTGTTAGAAATATTTGCTTGATGACTTGAAATTTGTGTGTGTGTTGGGAAGCAGGTATTTTGAAGACTTATTCCTGGGTCTATGATTTTTATGGAACAGATGAAAAGAAAATCTCCATTTTTAGCAGCCAACTGCTTAATGTCAGACAGATGTTGTTATAACCATGATTATAGGATTTTATTTAATTCAGAACAAAAGTATCTAGGTCTTACCTTGGCATGAGAGCTGGCTTTATAATGATGTTACAGCACAGCTTAAACATTACACTAAACTAGCTATGAATGGTCAACCAAACAGAATACTTAATTAGCCAATTATTTAGGGAATTCCTGCTTTTGGTATAGTTTTTAAAAAGAGGTTATTCCTTGCTTGTTTGAGCTTGAGCCCAACATTATCCATATTTATTGTTTTTCATGTTACAAATTCTCCCTGGTGCCCATCTGATTAAGTTACAGTCAGTTCTTTCTATTTTCCCCTTTTAACGGACACACATATGGAAGTATCTAGATTCTTTCAGGATTCTGATATGTGCACATTTATTTGAATGTGTACATTTGAACCAGCTATGGAAAATAAACCCAAAACTAAAGACAGGGTTTTTTCAACTTCTTTTTGAGCCACAGTACAAAATAAAAGCTAGCTGAGGGAGATCACACTGTCATTAATGAAAATAGTATGGTAAATGACCAGAGCAAGAATATCTTTAATGTTCTCTCAGGCTTTGGCTTTGTCCTTCCTTTAAAAAAAAACACACATATTTTAATACACTGGTATTTTAACAGTATTAGTTTTCATAACTAATATTTTTTTGAAAAAAATTACATCATTATCTTAGTATAGCATAGAACCACATGTTCCCAAAATCCGATTTTTTTTATGCATGAAATTCTAAGCTGGATGAAAGAGAAGAAAATACTCAAACACGTGTAAAGAAAATCGTTTTCCCTTGAAAATATTTATCTTTCTATATCCACTTTTCAATTGTATTCTAGGTCATGTTGCCCGTATAATGTAATTACATAGAATACAGCTTAGTTAATGTCTTGGTCTAGAGAAGTGCTACTCAGAGTGTAGTCTGCAAACCCATGCTATTCCCCAAGCTGTTCCAGGTCTGTGAGAAGATAAGAACAGAAACCGAAACGTTTAGAAACTCTTATAGCAGTTTGACAGAGTAATTTTATGCCTGCTGAACTAATCTTTTTACTGCCCTTGTGCTTTATGTCTTTTTTTACCCATTGTATTTTTATTGTATTTTACAAATATAATATTGGTCTGTGACAGATCAGGAGTGGTGGTGGAGAAATTCATCTTTCAGCACAGAAAACTTGAGAAGCAGGGGGCTGGGTTCAAGTCACCTAGCATGAGAAGAGAAGGAAGCTGTGAGCATTTTGCTGGATAGACGAGCCAGGATTGAATTAAGCAGTGATTCAGATAGCAATGCATATTAAGGATGAGAATTCCAGCAGGGTCTCTACCAACCCATCTACATGTAATTGACGTTCCCAATTCCCTCTGCAAATGACACTCTCCAGTCCCGTGGCATGCTGAATGCTTGCCGATATTGGGCTACTCTTCTGAACGCCTCTGCGTTCCACCAGTTCTTCGCATTCTTACTAAGAGTAAGTTGTTTTTGTTCCCAAATGAATGCTAGTTGTAATTTTCTTGTAATTATGTGATTTAATTAAATGGTATGTAAACAAATGAAATATGAATACATAAGAAATCTGTTTTTCCCATGATAACTAAGCTGAATATTTTGGGAAGCCAAAATAAAGTCTAATTGCAAACAATTAAAATTAAAAAACCAACAACCACCCACCTCCAAAATATGTAGAATTTGGTGCTGGTAGATAGCTATAAAAGCTCGACAGTAAGTGTAAAAGGATTGTGGACATGAATTCCTTCTTAAGGGTCTTTAGCAAGTGTCTGTTTAAGGTGTCTGTTTCACCTTAAAGCATTGAAAGTGGAAATTGTAGGCAATGTAGAATTGATGGAGGTCCTAGAGAAAGACTGTTCAGAAATGTAATGATTAGACATCTATTTTAATTTATTAATGTCTCTTTCTGCCTAAAAAAGATTAGGAAATTCTTTTCCTAAAAAAAATTCTTTTCCTAAAAATTTGGCAGAGTTAGCCAACTTTTTCATTATTTAACCAGTTTATATCCATTCATATTAGATAGGAGACTTCCACTGTAATTGTACCTAGGTGTTTGTATAATTTTCATATAACTGTTCATCACATATTTAGTGATTAGTAATTGTTTGCTAGTAACTTTAATAAAATGTTTATTTTTGAATTAGTTACAAAATAGATTTAGGTAAAAATCATGACAGATTCTCCTTTTGTTCAGTTAATCACTCCCATGGGAAGCCAGTTTGTTTAGATAAGGCCATAGCTTTTATGAAACGTTTGTGATTTTATAGTATCTGCAAGTATCGTGTTGGAAGTAAAAAGGCCTCTGGGAGAAACTATTTGACTCGACTATCACATTTAGAGAACAGAGGAGGTGGCACCCATTCAGTGGTTCATCCACTCAGTAGGGAAACAATCGAGAACGTAGTATTTGCCTGTCATTATAATTCGGCTTCATATAGTCAAGCTTTTGGTCTTGAGGAGCTTACAGTCTCGTGGGAGAGACAAATGTGGTAACGGACTAGTTGGAACGTAGCTTGTCAGGATATAATGTAAATAACATTCCTTGAGAACATTCCTTGAGAGTACACAGAAGGGAGACAGAATGGTATCATTTGGGGTGGTTTATTGCCTTCTCTAGTGAAGTAGGTAAGGAGGTAGGGAGAGCACTGAAGATGCAGCCAGGAGCTAGCTATACAAAAACTTTTCTTCCACTTTTGTTCTTTATTTCCTCTCGACATTAGTCTCTTGGTGATAGGCTTACAAAGAATTTTAATTTTCTTCTTTATGCTTACCTGCATTTTTTAATTTTAAAAAATAAACGTCTATTATTTTTTATAGTTAGAATTGGCTGATGATGTTTCTTTTCAAATGCATTGCTGAGTGTTACGGATTTAGCAGTGGATCCCATTTGGTGTGGACTGTGTTTTAAGAAGAATCAGCTGGGGCATGTACATCTCCAGCAATGACAAATCTAAATCAGTGCTTCTACCTCCCAAGAAATAAAGTAGACTAACGTGTCCACTGCCAGGACAACCTCTAGATTGTAAGTCCCACTGTTCCTAAGCTAGGAGAGGACCGCTGTGCCTAATAAGCGTTTGCCTCGAAATTGAAAAACCTACGTTAGTGAAGGAAGGAAATCTTGCATCTTACAGTAGATGCCTTCCTTTTATTTCTTGTCCTTCCTTTCTTTAATATGTAAAAAATAATACACTTATGGACTATATTTTATTAAATAGCATTCTTTTTTATTCTAGATGATCTAATGTAGAAAGGTCCGTATGGAGCTGGGCTCTTCCAATGCATTTTGGCAACCCTTCTTTTGCAGCCTTTGGCATAACTCTAGCAGGACAATCAGAAGCCTGTAGCCAGTAACTAAATCATCAAAAGGAAATCATATATGGCACACAAAGGAGGAAGCAGGTTTTTTTGGAAGCAGTGTATGATATGGCTAAAGTCCAATTCTTGTTAATTTTGACATTAGCATATCTTAATGTTAGACAGAAATATGACTAATAAATCATGTTGAAGAACAAACGTCAAGCACTTATAGCACTCATTTAGCAGAAAGCCTTATAATCATTTTGAATGTGTGGGTGAAACTACCCTAAGCTCATTTCATGGACAAGTTTTAAATCATTATTTAATTATTTTAAAGTTTTCCCTTAATTCAGTAACATATTTGTGAGTGCTTCTGTATGTATACATAAAATATCCTATTTTAAACACATACCACTAAACAGGCATAAGCACATCAGTTTTTTGTTTTGTTTTCATTTTCTTCTAAAATTTCAATATACCAGCTTATTTTTTTTAATCCCTGGGCTGTTTTAGAGCCTGTTTCTGGCAATTACCTGCTGGATGAGAATCACATTTGCTTACCTTCACCCCCTCAGGAAAGACAGCAAATACTTCAAATGTCTCAAATGACATTGTGCTCAGTTTATTAAATTTTCTCGTGTTACCCTTTAGGGAATTCTAGCAGCAACAACTTTGGACTTTTTATCAACGTTGTTGAAGGTTTTGCTGCTATCCTCTGATATTTACTACTGAAGATTCTCTTGTTGTTAAGTGACATTAAATGATTGCTCTTTATACGTGCCCAGTGCACTGGGTGCATGTGAATTTCTTTCCTCAGAATCTATTTGTCATAAGCATTTTGGGCAGATATTACACGGTGTGCAGTTTTACTAACGTCTTTGTAACGATGCCAGGTATTTAACGTGAGTTCAGTGCATGTGGCTGGTGTGCCAGTCCACTAGGCTTGACACTTCAGTAAAAGATGCTGTTGCCCTCATGGAATCAAATCCATTTGGGGAATCCAGCTTGTAAACCAGTGATGGAAACTCATCCCTGCCGGCATCATGCTGGGATCATTACTGACATTTGTGCTACTGCTCCTCAGAATACATCTTCAGGGATAAGTCATTTACCCTATAGCCACACAATTGTAAGCAGAAAGGCCAGTTTCAGTTCCCAATTCTCTGACTCCATAGTAAGTCACTCTATACAGTGTATTGAGGGATATCATGCCCATTGGATGACAAAGTAGACTCAAGTCAGGTATACAAATTGAGTGGGAAAGCATTTCCAATGCTATTTTTAGCTTATTACTATATAATTAAGAGCTCCATAAAACAATGAAAGAAGGCTATAAGGTGGATATATATATATATATAAAATCAATCTAGCCTGACTTTCTTCCAACCTCAAGTTTCTTGGATAGATGAAATTTAATTAATCTTTAAAATACTGTTCACATCCTCACTTCTTAACCTTTCCAAGACTTAATAACTTTCCGTGTGTGGCTGCTCTCTGCCTTATATCTAACTCACAGACATACTTTCTGTATAGAGATTGAGAACATCTGGTTAACACCCTCTTGGTAATAACCTTTCATATTTTCTTGATTTTAAAGTAGAATTAGGTATCATTATTCTTGGAAAATGACATTTTTATATTGAAGTTCCTTTAGCTCCATGACGGTTGAATATAGACTTCTTCTTGACTCTTAGGTATTTCTCCCTCAAGAGGTTTTCGTAATTCTGAAACCATTCCTTCTTTCTACTGAAATTCTGTTGTCAATAATTTTTTTGTGCAGCTGAGCATAATTTGTCCTAAAAAGAAAACAGGAAATTCGGATTTAGGTTCCTAGGTGTTTGGTCTTTCTTGGAACAAATACACTGTGTATTTCCAAATGGTGATTTTGGGTTCATTCAACAGTGAAGTGTTAAAGGTAAATAGTGTCACTGAAGTACCCTCTGGTGTCAGGCCTACTTTGGATGTGAGCCATTTTACTTATTTAACCAAGAAGAGATAGAACTAACACTTAGCTGATTAAAAGTCAGAGTCCCATTGCGAAGCGCTAGCATATTTTCAAGTTATTAATAGCAAATATTGAAAATAACAGTTCAAGGCTATGAACAAGCGTACCCAAAAGCATACTCAGAAAGTCTTTATAAATAAGATCCGTCAATTACTCAGGGTTTACATAGCTTCCCCTTGCTTGTGAATATAAATGTGTTCAATTTCTTTCCTTTTTTTTTAAACATCTTTATTGGAATATACTTGCTTTATAGTGCACTAGTTTCTGCGTTATAAATAACAAAGTGAATCAGTTATACATCTACATACGTTCCCACATCTCCTCTCCCCCGCGTCTCCCTCCCTCCCACCCTCCCCATCCCACCCCTCCAGGCGGTCACAAACCACCGAGCTGATCTCCCTGCGCCATGTGGCTGCCTCCCACCAGCTATCCACTTCACGCTTGGTAGTGTACATATGTACATGCCACCCTCCCACTTCGTCAAAGTCTACCCTTCCCCCTCCCCATATCCTCAAGTCCATTCTCTAGTAGGTCTGTGTTTTTATTCCCATCTTAACCCTAGGTTCTTCATGACCTTTTTATTTTTTCTTAGATTCCATATATATGTGTTAGCATACGGTATTTGTTTTTCTCTTTCTGACTTCACTCTGTATGACAGACTCTAGGTCCATCCACCTCACTACAAATATCTCAATTTCGTTTCTTTTTATGGCTGAGTAATATTCCATTGTATATATGTGCCACATCTTCTTTATCCATTCATCTGTCGATGGACACTTAGGTTGCTTCCATGTCCTGGCTATTGTAAATAGAGCTGCAATGAACATTTTGGTACATGACTCTTTTTGAATTATGGTTTTCTCAGGGTAAATGCCCAGTAGTGGGATTGCTGGGTCGTATGGTGGTTCTGTTTTTAGTTTTCTAAGGAACCTCCTCAATTTCTTTTTGAGTGCAAAGACTTAGGCTCAAGAACAGAATATTTTAAGAAAATAAAGAAGAGGGATTTTTTTTTGTGAATTAAAATTGATACGTTTAAAGAAGAAAGTTATTTTAATACTCTTGAATAAAAGTAAATGTATTTCTAAAATTTTTAGTGAAATCGCAGAAGGATACTATTAAAAATCGTATGTATATCTATATTTTAAAAGATAACAGCCCTGGAGGACTTTAAAAGAATAGAAGATATCATGGTACAGAACATGATACAGAACAAAACTACAAGCATTTCTGTTCATAACTTGTTTATCTTTTTTACTTTTTCTTTCTTTACTTAGAATTAAGCAATTACCTGAAAGCAATAGTGTGCTTGAATCCATTACATACGAATGAAATGCAGCTATATTAAGGTGGCTAAGAAATTATAAGTAATAATCCTAAAGATAAGGAGTAAAGTCCTATAAGTGCAGGTTACAGAATGATGCATCTGAAGGGAGAGATGGCACTAAAACTCTGACTTAATGTTTTCAACGTCTTGTATAGGACAGAGCTGAACTTGAGTTTCTTGGGTCAGTTTATGGCTTCTTAAGGAATACTTAAACCCTCGGTTTACCCAAATGTGCTTGTAGAGATCTAGAATGACACTACAGTAGGGGTGAAACCAAACATATATGTGTCTTCCTATGTAATTTTTTTTTGTACCTCTGAATCTCCTGTTTTCCTCTGTTAGACATTCTTGGACTCTGCCTCAACTCCTAACCTCCGTTTATTGCAGCAACCAGAGGAAGGCAGACTCCGTTACAGCTTGCCTTGGCAGTACTGTTCCTCTCTAATTTTCTACCCCAGGCTGTCTCTGACAGCACCTTGGGACACTGGCAGGAAATCTCCCCTAGGCTCACCCATGCATAGACTGGAAATGTGAAGGAATTAACATTCCTTAATAAGGGCAACCCTTACTATGGGAATTGGTGAAGAAATGCCCCCCTCTTCTGTCCCTTGATCAGACAATTTTAAGCATATTACACATGGTTCCTCGGAGGGTCATGGCACGATCAAGCCTGAATTGCCCACTGTGTTGACTAACTGTGAACACACCTCCTACTGATTTTCCCTCTCTACCCATGCATGCTTCCTCCCTCACCCTGGCTCCCTGGCATCACTTTCCAAGTAAAATCCCTGCATGCTAGCTTATGTTCCAGACACTGCTTTCCAGAGAGATTGGCACAGGAAAAGACATGACTCACAATTACTGAATACAGTCATCCCGAGGTATCAGTGGGGCTCGGTCCAAGGACCTGCCACAGATATCAAAATCTGCAGATGCATAAGTCCCATAGTTGGCCCTCCTTGTACACAGTTCCGCATCTGGGGATTCAGCCAACCTCAGATCATGTATTAAGTTTGGGATTCGTGGTTGGCTGAATCTGCAGATGCAGAACCCACGGATCAGAGAGCTGACTCTATGTTTACTAAAAAAAATCTGCATATAAGTTGACCCCACACAGTTCAAACCCATGTTGTTGAAGGGTAAACTATACTCCATTCTCTCACCTCTGCCATACAGCAGTACTTTCTCATACGTAAATACCCATAATTGATATAATTTGTTTTCCAACTTCATTATTAATCTGTGTCTATTTGGGGGCCATAATTTTATACGTTATACTATGTTTTAATCTGAAAGAATATATCTCCTCCCTCATTCTTTGTCAAAATTATCTTGCTATTTTTGGAAATTTCTTCATTTAATATGTTAAAGTAAACTTGTCAGGGACCATGAGAAATCTTGAGGGGTTTTGATTGGGATTACAGTGAATTTCGAGATTAATATGAGGAGAAATGGCATTTAATAATTTTGTGTGTTCTTAGCCAGGAACATAGCATGTATCTTGGATTTCCTACCTTGTTATTTAGGACTTCAAGTTAATTTTATTCATATGAGGATTGCATACTATTCACTAACTTTTTTCTGTGTTTTCCACTTTTTGCTTCTCTGAGATATACTTCACTAAAGCATTTTATAATTAGTGTTTGACATTTGGAAGGCTATTGATTTTAAATACTTTTCTGGTATATCCAACAACTTTCTAGAATGAGTTTTTGTTTTAACATTCTCCTGGTGCATTGTCTTGTATATGCAAGGAAGACAATTGTATCATCTACCGTTAATGATGGATTACATCTTCCTTTCTAACATTTGAATCTCTTATTTCCTATTCCTTTTTAATTTTATTGACTGAACCTTCTAGAATAATGGTGAATAACACAGGTAATAGTGTCTTTTCTTATCTTCTGTTCATGGTTCTTAATGGAATGTTTTGTTTTGTTTTTCCGACTGTTATATTATTTCTTTGGGGTTCTGATAGCTACTCTTTATCATGTTGAATAAATTACTTGGCATTCCCAGCTTAATAAGCATTTCTGTCAGTAATTGTTGCATTTTATCAAATGCCTTTTTCACAGATCTATTGAGGTGATTATGTTATTTCTGCTTAAAACATCTAATGTTCTGAAAATCACTTATAAAGTTATTTATATTGAATGATTTTTGTATTCCTGGAGTAACTCCACTTCAGCATTCCTATTATTCCTTTAATATAACTTTGCGTATCAATATTTCATTTGGTTTTGGGTACCTAGTTTCTTACGTGATATTAATTTAATCTAATAGTGGTTTTGCCTACCAGGTTTGCCTATCTTTTCTTATGTGAACACTTTGAATAATATAGGAAAATGTGCTCCTTGAAGGTTGATCAAAATAACCTATAAAAATTATTTATTTGGCATCCTACAAGCAGGGTAGTCTTTTGTCCAGAATTTCAAATATATTTTGTCCTGGTTGGTTTTTCTATTCCAATTATGCCTTCTCAATTTATATTTGCTAAGAAAAAAGTATAAATTCCATTTAACCTTCCTAAAATATTAGGACAATACTGCCCATAATATATATATCTCAGATAACAATAAGACATTTACAAAAATTGCTTGTATACTAAACCATAAAGAACTTTTTCTTTAATTCCCTGTAAGTAGAAATGGACAGAATGCATTCTTTGGTCTTAATTTAAATTGCATATTCATTTTAAAAGACTAGTCAATAAATATGTATGTAACTATCTACCTATCTATTACCTATGTATGTATCTATCTAAAACAAACCTCTTAGCAATTTAAGACATATATCTAAATGACTTTTTGATTAAAGAGCAATTCAGAGCAGAAATTGTAACATTTGAAAAATGGAGATATAAGAACACTTTTTATCCACAGTATGGAATTCAGTATTAAGATTTTTAAAATTTAGCAATAAATGCAATTTGCAGAAAACACTAGGGACTAGATAGAAGTAAGTTAGCTAAGTAGTCAACTGTGGAAGCTAAGACAAAAATACTCAAGATAAACATAAGATAGAAGAAAGGAGATAAACATAAAAGCAGAACTAAATGAACAGAAAACAACAGAAGTAGACTTGGTGATAAAGTAAGATCTGGTTCTTTTAAAATGCCAATGAAATAGACAAATTACTTGCAAGACTAATGAAGAATACGGACAAGAAATGCAAATAAGTTCAGCAATGAAAAAGGAGAGAGATTAATAGGTACAAATCCATTTAAATAGAAGAGAAATTATGTCCATGTGTCTTTGTTCCTTTCTTTAACATTTAGTATGAGAGTTAACCAACTTTCCTGTATGTGTTTAATGAAGAATTCTTATACACTTTTCAATCCAGTTTTCTGTGATTTTATATGATTACTAGGAAATGAGAGGGCTTCTGGAATTGATCTAAGGATAACTGCCAGTTTTATATTTGGTGACATGAAATGCCAATTTTTTTAGATGAAGTGAGCTGTTTAACTTAATACTACTTGGTGTAAACCTCATGGAACTACAGGTGTTTATGATTTTTTTATATCAGCAGTACACACTGTATAGCCTCACCACTCAAGATTCTATTGCAGAACAACAGCATCACCGTCACCTGGGAATGCATTAGAAATGCAGGAGTTCAAGCCCCACTCTGTCTGACTGACGCAGAACCAGTATTCAATAAGATCCCCAGACGATCCATATGCAAAATAAAGTGTGAGAAGCACTGTTTTAGATAAATATACGTGTAGGTAAAGGGTGAAGGTGTAAGGCCAGGGGAAGCAACTCTTTACTAATGTGGACGGTTGAATCTGAGTACCATTGTTAAACTAAATAAAAGGTCAAGTTTACATTCACACTGAAAGCTTACTTTACTTGGTTTATTGAAACAGATTCTAAGTTTTTAATTTTTATTTCTGATTTGGGTGTAAATAAGTTGCAAAATAAATAAATATGTAAGTGTGGAAATAAAGTATGTCTGAAAGCCCTTGAATGTAATTGGAATACTATGGAAATAATTTCACAGTGGGTAATCCTTACCACTGAGTTTTTAAAAAAGAGGAAAAGATCCTTGCAGAATGAATATCTGTGGTTAAAAATCTCATCATCTGTTAAACATATGCTGAATAATTCTTGGAATAGCTTTTATATTATGATGCTGCTTTAGGGCAGTTTATGGAAAACTGCTATTATTATTAAAAACAACTTTATTTACTTTAGAATCGCTGATTAAAGTAAAACTAGAGAAGGAATGAATTGTTAGAATTTCTAGTTGGTTCAGACCTGCATCTTCTTTATCCATAAAGAGGGCAAAATGCAAACCAGAATTTGCAGATGAGATTAATGAAATAAAGGAAGTCTCTAGCACTAATTAAAATTAAAAAGGATGAACAGATGGTCTTCACACAGCTGGAAGTATTCCGATGAAATTCTACCCATGTGTTTACTAAGGCAGCTCTGTTGCAAGAAAACACACCTGTTTACTTTTCTAAGAGCAAAAATATTATTAAATGTAGTTTTTATTTACTGCTATTTTGTTTGTTAAATCATTCCTCAGTCTTTCAGTCTCGTTGTATCCAGAGATAATCAGCTTTAAGTAACTTATTAGTATATATAGTAAGTATGTGTTCGTTTGGGTACAATAATTTTAATCATTACATTCAAATGGCAAGCTGATCATTTGCTACTTACTTAAATTTTTTTTTAACTGTGGGTCAAAAACACCCATGGAGAAGGTGAAGAAGAGAAATAACAAATATAAGGCTATACATTCATTTTAATAGATCGTAAATAAAGTTTTAAATTCTTTAATTTTTAATATCATTTACCAAGCCTTTGTTCATTATTCAATGTCTTGGAATTTGTAACATATACAAAAATAAATGACTTTAAATTATCCACTTTTAAATGGTAAATACTTTAATAAATACCAACTATTTTATTATTTCCCTAGTAGAAATAATAAATAGAAATAATAAAATAAATATAAATAAATAAACAGAAATAAAACAATAAATTCCCTAGTAGAAATAATAAAAAGTATAACCACTTTTAACATTTTGCTAATTATTTTATTTTATTTTTTTTGCTAATTATTTTTGAGCATTTATATATATTTATAATCAGACTCTGTATACAATATTATATTCCACACACCACTATTAGGCAACTAAATAATTATTGAGGAATTATTACCAAAACCAGTCTCAGAACCAAACAAGTGTAATATGGCAAATAACTCCACGTTTTCCTTGATTTTTAAGTACTTAAGTTTTGTCTTTCATTTAAAGGAAAAAACTGATACATATTATCCCTTAGTTCAAGTCTTACCGGTGCCCACGTCCTCTTTTTCATTTTAATAAATTCAGTTTCATTACCCACTATTGAACACTTACTGTAAAGCTGGTACAAAGATTTTTATTATTAATGCAAAAGAAGGACCAGAAAAATCATATTCGCATTCTAACGTATACATTGTATTCATTTCCTAGTGCTGCCATAGCTAAGTACTTCAAACTGGGCTGCTTCAAACAACAGAAACTTGTTCTCTCAGTGTTCTGGAGGCTAGAAGTCTAAATGAAGGCGTTGGTAGGGCCATGCTTCCTCTAACGGCTCTAGGGGAGGATCTTTTCCATACCTGCTCACAATTCTATTGGTACGGTCAATCCTTGGTATTCCTTGGCTTGTAGACACATCACTCCAATTTCTGCCTTTGTCATCACATGGCCATCTTCCTGTGTGTCTCTGTTTTTTCTCTTATAAGGATACTAGTTATATTGAATTAGCACCCCACCCCCTTCTAGTTAACTTGATTATATCTGCAAAGACCTCATTTCCAAAATAAAGTTACATTCGCAGGTACTGGAGTTTAAGACTTCAACTTATTTGTTTGGAGGACACAATTCAACTCATAACATAAAATTTGGCAAAATTTAGCTCAATAGCAATAATATTGGTAATAAGGGTGCTTTACTTTTTTTAATCATTTAAGTCTTTCCCCTAACAACAGTTCAGCTAGGACACACTGGGATTTCTGACCTGCATAAAAGATGACATAATAAATTCATTATTGCCTCTGAGTTTGGGTGTTGTTTGTTATGCAGCAACAGGTAACTAATGCACTTCCTCATCCACTTCTGTTGCCATTTACTGCCAGCGGACAACCAAAGGCTTTTTGTATGAAAGTGCTATTTTCCAGCTTTCTGTCGAAGCACATTCCACATTTTTTCATAGAGAGGTTAGAGAGAATGGGAAAGACAGAATGAGCAAGGGAAATTTGTATTCAGCTATAAAAATCCTAGAAATCCAGTCTTATGTGTTAATAGTAAAGATCTCTTCCTCTTGCCTGGCAACCCAGGTCACCCTAAGTTAAGAAATTAAACAAAATTAAAGTGTATAATTTTGTTCCTCTGAATTTGCTGTCACTCTTAAAGACAGCAGCTATTTGTTGATCCATTCTGTTGATAACGGTTATAGTCAAGTCATGTGGTTGAGCTATTCAGTCACTTATGTCATACTTTCTAGCGGGAAGAGAAAACAATGAATTCTTCATCTTGTATCTTTGTATTCAAGAAGAGTTTCTAAATAAAATCCCCAATGCAATTGGGAAGAACTTACATTTCTGCCATAAGCTCAAAGACATCAATTTCTATCACCTGACTTTAATTTGGTATATAGTTTTCATGATTAATGACCAGATTTAAAGATAATCTCAGAAATAAAGATTGAACACGTCTGTTTTCTAATACTCTGCTGTATTTTTCCCTAGTACGTTCTGTTATACTTTTGAATCACCTACTAGAATTTATTTACACAGCATTGTGTGTCCCTGGTGTATCACTTTAAAGGTGCAATCATTCACTGATGTGCAATTCATCTTGATTTCATAGCAGTGTCATGAAAATCCATCCCTTAAAGATATTACGTCTGTTTAAATGAAAATGATTTTATCCCCTTCTCCAGAATGTTTGCTCCTGTAGCTCTCACAGATATAAGGTACCATAGAGATTAAGGCTAATTGTGTCTCCATGGAACCTAACGTTAAAAACAGAAAATGACTTTTGTGCACTCAAAGGCAAGATTTGTTCACTAATGATATAACCTATAGAGTTCAACGCTGAGTCTCAAACGCATTGTTTAACATTTTTCCTGAAGAAGCTTGATTTAGTCATTTTTAATTGACTCTAAATTATGAAATTACCTTGAAGAGTAGAATCATAATTTGAAATTTTGGTAAATTTTTGAGAAACAGTCTAATAATATTCATTGAGTTCAAGTGCAACTAAGATTCTCGGATGGGAGGTTTTTGTGTGTCTGTGTTGGAAAGACAGTGAGTAATCTGTGATCGCATGCTCTTCGTGGATTTTGACTTGACCAGTGTAAGGATTTAGATAATCAAAGGCCAAGATGATAAGCCAGCCACTTACTATGAAATTCCCTTTGGCTTACAGACTACTTACTACTTGCTCTTTAGAGTAGAATTGGAGGGGAAATGATCACCAAAGAGCCACAGGAATGCTACTCAGATCCTTTTTAACCTGCTATGTCTAGTTATAGAGTTTGAAATAAAGGGAAAGAAAAATTTCAGTCTAGAGAAATGAAAACATACAGAAGCCCTCCATGCCAGGTGAGGATCTGGTCACTTCATCTTGCTGTGGCTTCTAGTGTACCACAACCCTGTACTTTACACATTTTCAATGATTATTATCAGAGTCATCAAATCACTGCACTTTCTGTTTCTCCCTTGTCCTTATTAATTTGTTAACAAAGCATCCAAGATGTGTTTAATCAATTATTTCTTTTTAAAATCAGACATCAATAAAATACAAAATTCTTTTTAAAAAAATCAGTGTTTTCCACTGATGTACTGGTCAATAACTTGATTAGTCGTGAGATTACTTTCAAAAAGAAAACAACACTGCATTTCATCTCTTTAGATGATCAAGCAAATCAGCACATTTTTGGCCAGTAGAAAACATAATCGAATTTAACGCTCAGCCTGCATTAATTAGAATGCTCTCATTTTGTCCCACTGAAAATTTAAGTGCCTGACTAAAGTTTGCTGTATTTAGATTTAGAAGTTCCAGGCTACCCTTCACTTCATGGACAAAAATAGATGAACTTAGAAGCAAAATCAAGACCTTTTCCTTTAATATATATATGTGTGTGTGTGTATGTATATTTATATATACCTATTTATATGTATATTTATATAGACATATTTATGTACATATATGTATATATGTTTTTTTTTTCCTAACAAACAAACGCCCATTTGTAGAGGCTATTTAGTTTTCTTCTTGGTGGCTGTCTTTGAACCCTCTGATTCCTGTGTGGAATACAGTGACATGTTTATGTCTGTGCATTCATGTCAGTCCTTTAAGAGGCACTCCCCCATACCGACCAGACTGTTTGAAACAGCTCTTTGCCAGCTTTAGCTCACAACCATAAAATTAGCTTCTAGTTTCCACCTTGTTTGAAACTCCTTGACCAATAACCCCTGTAACCCGAACCAGATGGGGAAAAGTTCACCCAAACAGTGTTGAAACATGTTGACCTTGCCCACATATTACAGAGTAGAGGTTTAGAAAACCTCATCTGAAGTCCTATTTTCCTTTCCTTAGGGTATGTCAGAGAAAATTCCTTAAACCTTCTGAGGTCACATACTTGCAGATCTGCAAATCTGTAACATCTCCTCTCTCCTCCTTTTTTTCTAAACCTGCTTTAGTTCCTTTGGAACTGTTCAGTGGCCTCCATTCTCCCAACTTTTCAAGGAAGGCTAGTTGGATGGCCTTCCTCCTGCCTGCACTCTTTCTGTGTTTGGCAAAGCCATTTCTTCCCTTTTATGATCCCCACACAATGGCTTCCATCTTTCTATTGATATTTATCAGGGGTCACGCTCTTACATATGAGGACAACTACCCCCTTAGGACCAGAATTTAATCTCTTCCATCTGAAGGGGCTTTGGTCTGATGCTTCCTCATTAACGTTCTTACTGCGAGGGATCCCCAAATGGACTTGGTCTCTGGAATTATCTTTTCTTTCACACTAACGTTGATGAGAGAAAAGTCTTGTTCACGAAATGAAATTGGAGCTTATATGTTGATGTTTTTGTTTAGATAATAATCCTTTTATTCATTGCTTTATGTTTGACTGAATATTGGGGGCAAGGTTTTAGGGAACAAACATTTGCTGACACAGTAACACTAAAAAAAAGGACCGCGAGCCTTTTACCTGCCGGCATGTTGTTTCATTTTGCAGAACACCTGAGTCAATTACTATAATCAGGCAAGTGTGGCTTTGAAAATAGTTGTAATAATATTTTCCACTAAATTATACTGCTTTTACGATATAAAGATGAGATCTTTCAAATATGGACTCCAAGAATTGTAAAACAGCATCAACTAACCACTGTTTGCAGAATATTGCCTTTTTCCACTCTCTCTAATTCTTCTTCCATAGGTCTTATGACACACTCTTTCCAGAATCTACCCACCTTTCATCACCCCCATTTGCCCTAATCTAGGCATCATCATCTCCTGCCTGGACCTCTAAATAATCTTCTGAGTGGTCCAGCTTCTCCTGTTGCCCCCGACCCCCCATAGTCCATGCTTCATAGAGCTGCACAGTGATCTTTACAAGGTTCAGCGAACTTTTTCTTAAAGATTCAGATAAAAAGTATTTCAGGCTTTTGGGTCACATTATCTTTGTCACAACTACTCAAATGTGATATTGTGGTAAGAAAAAAAGCACGAAACCAGCCATTGACAATAGGTCAAGGAATTTGCATGGCTGTGTTCCAATAAATTTTATTTACACAAACTGAGGGTAGATCCATTGAGTAAGGTTTGCCAACCCCAGTTTTAAAGCTATCATAACCTGTTACTCTGTTGCTGAGGCCCTCCTTTGTCTTCCTATTATAGGTGGGATAAAATCTGAACTTCTTGCAAAGCTTTACCTCTCTTGACTAGCTTCTGCACATCCCTAACCAGGCACCCTCCTCCGTCTATTCCTAACAAGCTCTAACTACTCTGGTCCTCTTGCTGTAACTCACAGCACTGGGCTATCTCCCTTCCCTAAAACTCTCCTCACTCCTATCAGCACTGGGCTGGTAGGTTTTTGGTTTCATTTTTAATCAGTTAGGTTTTAGTTCAAGTTCGTTTCTGCAGAGAGGCTCCCCTGACCAACCTGTGAAAAATATTGCTCATCCTGTCCCTGTTCCACTTATTCTTTATATCTTTTACAGATCTGCCTTCTTCAGAGTCCTTCATCATTTCAAATTATCTTATTTTGTGTATCTATTTATTCTGTGTTATACTGCTAGAACATAAGCTCTGGGAAGGCATGGACTTTGCCTTCCTTAAATCATAATTAGTGCACAATTAATGTTTGCTGAATGAATGTATAAATAGATGAGTACAGTTTGTTTAGTATTAGTACAGATTTTGAGTATGAAGTATTAATAGAGGCGAAAGAATAATTCCCTAAAGGCATGATTAAGCCAAAGTAAGGAAATGATATGGAATTGCTTGCATCTTACTTGCTATATTAAACATTAGTAGAAGTAGAGGTTTAAATGTCTTAGAGCTTTCTGTCCCCTTCCACTCTATGCTGTTTAACATACACCCAGAGGAAAATTCTGAGGACTGTGCTCTACAAGGACATTGAGACTCTGGACCAGTCCAGGACAGAACTATCAGAGCACACTTTCAGAGGAACAGCTGACAATCTATATTTGTTCAGCCTAGAGAAGATTCATAGTCCTGGTAACTCAATATTGACATATAGCTTTATAAAATACCGTGGCTCAAATATTCAAACACCAATGAAATCATCAAAAGCTACACGAATTCATTAGTCATCAGAGAGATGTCAATGAAATCCACAGTGAAGGTACTACTGTACACTCATTAGAAGGCTAAAATGAGAAAGACAGATAATACCAAGAGTTGATGAGGATGAGAAGCAACTGGAATTCTCAATTTACAGCAAAGAATAAATGGGTACAGCCATTAGGAAAACTGTTGGACAGGATCTACCAAAGCGAAAAGATAACTTACTGAATGGGAGAACGTATTTGCAAATGATTTGACCAATAAGCGATTAATATCTTATTAATATAATATCAACATACATAAACAACTCAACATCAAAAATCAAACAACCCTATTAATAAATGGGCAGAATAACTGAATAGACATTTTTCTAAAGAGGAAATACAGGTGGCCAACAGGCACATGAAAAGATTCTCAACATTGCTAATCATCACAGAAATGCATATCAAAACCACAATGAGATATCACCTCACACCTGTCAACATGGTTGTCATCAAAAAGACACAAATAACAGAGGTTAATGAGGGTGTGGAGAAAAGAGAACTCTCGTACTCTGTGGGTCAGAATGTAAATTGGTGCAGCCACTGTGGAAAACAGTATGGAGGTTTCTCAAAAAACTAAAAATAGAACTACCTTATGACCCAGGAATTTCACTCCTGGGTATATATCCAAACAAGAGAGAGAGAGAATGTGGAATACTACTCAGCCATAAAAAAGAATGAAATTTTGCCATTTGTAGCAACATCGATGGACTTGGAGGGCATTACACTCCAAGTGATATCATACAGTATTTGACTTTCTCTGTCTGATAATCAGACAGAGAAAGTCAAATACTGTATGATATCACTTATCTATGGAATGTAAAAAATACAACAAACTAGTGAATAAAACAAAAAAGAAGCAGACTCACAGATAATAAAGAACAAAGTAGTGGTTACCAGTGGGAAGAGGGAAGGGGGTAGGGACAAGATGGGGGTAGGGACAAGATAGGGGTAGGGGGTTAAAGGGGGTTATTATGGAATTATATGAAATCATGTATGTGAAACTTTTGAAAATTGTAAGGCACTATAGAATTTAAAGAGTCTTTCAAACAAAATGTGAGAAAAAAATAAAACTGAACACAAGCATGTCTTATGACTCAACAATTTCATTTCTAAATAAATACCAAACGGAAAAGTGTACATATATGTCCTAAAAGATGTGCACATGAAAGTTCATGACAGCACTATTCAGAGAGCCCAGTTTGGAACAACCCAAAGTGAAATGTGGTGTATTTATTCAATTGATACCTTGCAATAATTGCTACATGTGATAAAACAGATAAATTTCATAAACATAATGGTGAACATAGGAACCACAGTGAAGAGCCCATTCTGTATGAGTTCATTCATATAAGTTAAAAACTAAGCTCTGTTATAAGTCAGGGACTTGATGATTGGGAAGGGAGCTTTTATGGTACTAGTAATGTTCTGTTTCTTGCATCCCGTACACGGATGTGATCTTTCCTGTGTGTGAGATACGCATTAATAACATACTTACCTAATCGTTAAGTTGCTTCGTGGTTTCCCTTACCATCTTAAAAGCAGAGCTCGCATTTCTGCCTTTGGTTTTTCTCCCAAAACTCTTACATCAGGTGCTCTGTAAGTGCAAGTGACAGCACTCTTAGGGTGAACAAGACAGGTGGATATATTAGGGAATGTTCCAGCTGCCTTATGAATTGACCTAGATGGAAAAACAACAGTCTTAACTTTAGTAAATCACACTCTAAGTCTCACTCGCTTTTCCAGTTTCAACATAAAATTTCAAAACTATTCAGATGTCCTTGATGCCATTTCATTGTGTATTTGATCCTGAATGGATTTTTGCTAATCCTTGTGCTTTCCCAGCAGAAATGTTACCCAGCACTGTCATCACCCAGAGCCTAGCTCCTGCTCTGAGCCATTTGCTGTAACTAATTGGCCTAGACCGCATGAGACCCCATTTAACAAAACATTTGATGGCTCCTCTGGTTGACATGTGCTTCAGAAAGCTCCCTGAGTATCTAAGGTTTTCATTAGTTGGTAGAACCCACTGAGTTAATTATATCATGCAGTAGGTTTTTAGGTTGAACAGTCAACAAGAGAAAGGCGTAAACCTGGAGATGCTGGAAAGGAGTAAACCTTTTCTTACTTTGGCAGCCTTCAAACATTACCCTCAGAACTTGAAATCTTTCACTGAGGCCTTTCTCTAGGCAAAAAGTTGATGACCTGGGAGTGACTTAGTAGATCCAGGTGGCCCTTAGAAGAGATAAAATAAGACCTCACCCCTTGCTGGAATGTGTAATTTGTGTTAAAACTGGAGGGGGCCCCTTGCAATCTGTTGACGGCATTCCTTGAAAGGTCAGGACAAAAGAAAAGCTAAAGAGGCAAACCCAGTTAAATTCTGCTGTTACTCTGGAGTCCACAGAGCTGTGTCATGGCGGGGCATGGGCGTCAAAGAAGGGGAGGTGTGCTTAAGATTGCAGTGATATTCATTCTCTGCGTGACATTACTGGGGAGAAAATGGGGCCATTTTCTCTATAATCAGTTTCAGTGCCAGGACCAGTGGAAGTGTAAGTTAGCTTTATGACAGTTTCTGGGTCCGAATTCTTATGCTGAACAGGAATGTGGCGGCCATACTACATCACGAAACTCTTGAGAGTTTTTGCAGTATTGTCAGGCATGCTGCTTATCACAGCTGTGGTGTATATGAGAAGAATTTAGAGGAAGCCTGATCAATCCTTAGTCCTGAATGGAGTCCCTAGTTTCTGGATGTAAAGCTGGTTGTCATGAAGCATTCTTTTACTACTGGGAATTAACTCAGGGACCCTATCTCATTCACAGACCCAGCAGAGTATTTGGGTTCTGTTTACGGGACTTTGCAGGTTAGGCATCTATCCTAAGACAACTCATTATATCAACTTTATGGACTATCAAGGACAAGAATTATTGCAGTATTACTTTCTTCAGTCATGCATATGTGGTACATACTTTAAGTATGGAGTAGATATAGATACAGGTATGGGTATCCATTATAGATATGGCTGTGAATATGGATTATAGATATAGATATGAATTATATCTATAGATATAGATAATGATATAAATATAGACAATGATTTGTAATGAATTATGGTATATTCACATAAAGGAGGCCGAGACACAAAGTGAAGAAAGAGCTGTATTAGGTCATTCAGATGCTTTTAAAACAGGTCTGCCTCTCCTGATCCACGTTGAAGATTAGTTCTAAAAATCTAAGTATTTGAGAAAAAAATGAACTTTATGTATACATCATAATGAAAGTGACTTGGAATGCGAGATCCTTGAAGGCAAAGATAACGTATTTTTTGTCTCTGTATCCGTAGCACCTTTCACCTGATAGATGATATATGGTTGGTGAATGAATAAATGAAAAAAGGAATAAATGACTTGTGACTATACCTCAATTCATTCTAAATAAAGCTAATAATAATAATAATTAGCCTCTAATCAGTTCCCCTCCATACCCAGATGCTGCATATCCAGCTTCTTACTCTAAGGAAAAAAGGTAAAAATTGTAACGTTCTTGTCCCATGATTTCCCAAAGTAATGCCTAGGTGTCCCTATAAGTTTCTGCGGGGGGAGCGGGGAGGGCAGCTCACGGCCCCAGCACCGGAGTGATTGCAGCTGTGCCCTGGGATGATAAAGAGAGGTTGACAGCAGGGGTGTTTGCAGCTGAAAGCACTATCAACCACTGCAGCTTATTAAGACCACCACCACAACAAAAAACAAACACCGGAGATGAATATAAGACAGATGATTTTGTTTATCTCAAGTGGAAAAGACAAGCGATGAGACCCCTGGGATCCCTGAAATGAGAAACTTCTAAAGCTAATTGAGATATGATTAAAAAGATGGTTGTGCGTTATTGCCAGCAGTCATGGAGTTTTGTCATTAGTTTCCCCAGTGTTGGAGCAATCTAACCAGTTATGGCTTTAGCAAGCAGCAGAGTTTACTATACACATTTTCTTGTAAAACGATAACTATTAAGGGTATAAGTGGAGTTTCTGAAACAAATTCATTAAATGTACCTTAAGAAATTTCTCTCTCTGGTATCATTTGTCAGTCTCAGACGTATCAGTTGAATTCCGTCTCTCTATATAGCAGTGCCATCCAATGCAAGTCATATGTATAATTTTAAATTCTCTTATAACCACATTATAAAAAGTAAAAAGAAACAGGAGAAATTACGTTTAATATTATTTTCATTTAACCTGATATATCTAAAATAATATCATTTCAACATGTACTCAATATACAAAAATATTAATGAGATCTTTTGCATTCTTTTTTAGGTACTAAGTCTTTGAAATCCAGTGTGTGTTTTATACTTATGTATTATCCCAATTTTGTCCAGCCATGTCATGATTCATGGCTAGTGGTTACCATATTGGACAGGGCAAGACCATAGCTTTTCTTCTACGTGGTTACTGTAAGAGCTCTATTAAGCTACATCCCTTCAACTATGCCACTTGAAAATTTCAGGACTGCACCTTTTTAGTGATGTTAGCTTTGCTAATGGAAAGAAATTCTCTTTCTGCACTAATCTTTCTGTGAATCTCCCAATATGTGAAAGAATTTCTGATCATAAAGAGCCCATCATGGTTTCTCTGATCATAAAGAGCAATGGTTTTCCAGGAAAACATTGATAAGTAATACTATTTGTTTAATTATACATTGAGCATGCCCCAAATTATTATTCAAGGCAACATTTCAGGGTACAAACTATCCAGCTTTTATATATGGTTCATGGCAATGTGTTACAGATTAAAAAATCCCCACTGAAGTAGAACAGAACTACCATTCACAAGATCATCTTGAGAAAAAATGGTACTGTGTACTGGGAAAGCCTCTTTCGTCTTGGTACCACTGGACATTTGAAAGTGCTGCTTATTGAAAACATTAGAATTTTCCCATTGGTAAGATACTGATCATTTATCAGTATGCTACGCATCATTTTTCTAAATAGTATCATCCAATGACACTGTCAGAGATACAGCATATAGAAAAAAAACACAGAAATACATTCTGACACAAGTAGATTATTAAATTTACTTGAGAGTAGAAGGTATTTTTAGTTTAATTTCTTATCTCCAATTTCTATATATTATAGTTGCTTTCACAGGGTATTCAAAAGGTCTTGAGCTATTTATAGCATTTAAGAAATCAGACTTGGGGAGAAGGGAGGCTAGCTGGAGGGCTGAAGGTCAGGCCACTTGTGTGTAGAACCACTAGTGCGTTTAAGAACTGTGAACCACAAATATGTCAGCTAAATAGGAAAAGGCTCTCCTAGCTTCTTAGCCTGGCTTCCTAATTCCTCTTCCCTTTCTTTCTCTCTGCTGTATCTTATCCATCCTCCCTCTGCTTTTCTCCACTTGTGAGACCTACAGACGTGTAGCAACAGCTGAAGGACAATAGATGCTTAAGCCAAGTGTGAAATAATGTCGCCCATATGGTGTGTTTGGGCATAGTACGTTGAAGGAATTTGATGTATCACCACATTACCCATGGGATTTCTATAGGGAAAAAAAAACTTCTGAGAGGGAAAGTATCTTAGTTATCCTTGAAGAGCTGTTTGAAATGGTGGAGAGATTGGTAGGATCTCTCACAGTGCCATTAAATTCAGTGATTCTACTCATCAGGAGTATTTCTGCTGAGAGTATGTGCAGAACAATAGAACAAAGAGGAAACAATGGCAGCAACACACCCATGATGATGGACTGAAGTAGAAAATCCATTGTGTGGCATTGGTGGTAAGTGAGATGGAGAAGAAGGAACAAACGGTTATTGAAGACATATGTCCATTATCCTTAGGAACTAGTGAAATGATGAGGGACGTTTGTCTTGGCTCCCCTTCTTAGTGGATTTTGATAGTTAATCAAAATCCATTTATTCACATCTGCAATATGAAGACATCAACATCCACATAGTTTAATGGCCCCTACCCAGCATTAATATTTAGCCAGATTAAGTATTTGTTGTTAAATTCAGACCTCTTGTCCCTTGGTTTCTATAGAAGTGGAGGATTCGAATTCTGCATTTTCAGGCCCCAAAAAAAGCCAAGCTGGAAAATGAAAATGTTGTTGTTTTAGCAGAAAACAAAAAAGTATCCTGAATGCTTGGAATCCCACAAATAAGCCACAAACTATATTAAACATGAATGAGCCGTAAAGAGCTCTTTAGAACTCAAATTTGGAGTCATTAGAGTCGCTTTGAATTTGCACTACTTGGTCGATAATTAAAACATGTTCACAGAATCTCACACGTGGGAACAATTACAGAGTTATTGTTTCACAACGAAGTTAGCAAATCATTTAAACAAAAACTGCAGAAGCAGAGGACTTGGTAGAACCTGAGCGTTATGAATGGTGGATCTGTTCTTCTGTTTGTATGAGTCAATAGCATTTAACAGTCATCTACACTTCTGAGAAATTGAAATTTCACCCCTTGCTTCATCACTAGGGCACTTAAAATTAAGAAACAATTCCTTTGAGGATAAGATTTTCATCCCTTTTTCTAAAATCAAAGCAGAATTTAGGTTTATATGTTTTTAATAACTTATTTGAATACTTTCAAATGTAGACTATGTCTATTTAAAATCAACAAATTGTGCATGGTGACATGGTAAAGCTAAAAATAATAAGCCAATTGATATATCCCAAAACAGGCATATGAAAATTAGTTCTGGTATGATTAACATTTTAATAAATAGCCAGTTACCTGATTATTAATATCACAAATATTTTCCTTTCTATTCTCCTGTAAAAAACAAAGAGCAATAAAGCTTGCAAAGAGAAACCATGAAAATTGATAATCAGTAATGGTTGATAATGGGTTACAAGCCATTTGAAATCTTCCCGAGATTACGGTATATAATAAATAAATAAAGCATTAAATTACGTTAGCTCAAAGTTCAAATTATATTTCCCCTAATATATTTAACGGGTAGACCTTAAATTTTATCCTAAAATTTAAGACTAGTATATAGTCTGTTCCCGTATGTGTATGTAAATTTTCCTTTTAGCAACAAATGCCAGTGGGTGATAATGATTTATGTTTTAATAAAAATATTTGCTGTTTTATATTTTCCACTATAAAGTAAAAAGTAAGGGGCTGGTCATAATAATTCAAGGAAAAACACTGAAATATTCCACGCATACATGGTTTCTGCATCCGGGACTCCAAAGACTCATCCGAGGTCGAGGACCAAGGATGCATAGAGAATGGTGAGGGAAGGAGGCAAACTTTTACGAAGTTGATCATGAAATTGATTCACCTGAAGAGCTAGACGGATTTCTACTTTGCCCTTCTCTTTCCAAGTTGAATGCTTGGTCAATTTTTGAAAATAAAATAATAATCACTATCATTATTGGGGCCTCTCTGGTACATTCCTCAGGCACCCCTATATTCCAGCCTATACCAAGGGCTGGAGTTGTGCAGTGCACATTCTGTACTGCCTTCCTGGTGGACCTGGTCCATTTCTACATCTACTAGGTATTTACGTCTATTCCTTGGCAAATAACTTTTGAGAAGTAGGTAATCTTTTACTGGAACTTAAATGGCTTGCCTCAGGGTCTGTTCTTTTTGCCTACAGAGGTGGCAGCCAGTACTTTCTCTGCAACTCCAGCATCACCTTAAAATGGGTGTTGAAAGGAAAAGCCTGCATCCTGAAATGGATTTAGCTGGAAAGAGAGTGCCAAGCTCTTGGCATTCTCAGCTTCAAGACTGAATTTGGATTTAGAAGAGTTTATCATCCCTCTATGCTAAAAAAAGACACATGCCACATTATCGAGGGCTCTCAGAGACCCAAACAGTCACATGTAAATGAATATAACCAGACTCTTAGGAGGCTGAAAACTCCCTTGAAACTAAAGATAAATGTGAGGAATTTCAGAATAGCTATATATCAAAACTTTAAATCTGTGGGAAACTTTTGCAGCAATTTGTAATCCAACTATGTGTGACAGCAGTACTGACATCTTTGAACTGTGAGTAATAGGATTGCTATTATGTCTCGTTGCCATATAAATACATCTATTTTTAATATGCTACAGCATAATTTTCAGTTGAAGATAATGCATGCCACTGCTCTTTAATGGTAGTGATGAATAGAATATTGATTAGCAAACAGCCTAAATAACAGGTAATTGATAGAGGTGAGGGAAATGGGGCATTTCCAGCTGCATTTTTACATAATAACTACAGGCTTCTCAGCCACAATGATATATATCAGGTACAATCAAGAGAATGTAATATATGAGTTAATTTTTTAAACTAAAATATGTGATGCTTAAAGTAAACATAATCTTATGCCGTAATTTGGCACTACAGATGAATTTGATACATTTACCAAAGGAAAAAGGTATCATTTACGTAGGGGGATAGAGGATACTGATTAGTTTATGGCAAGACATTTAAATTTGTCTTTCAGTTCACTTCTTGGGTGGAAAGTGCATGTATTTGTGGAATCGTGATATTCACAGAAAGGCATCCTTAAGATTCTTGTTTACTCTGATATATGTTAAAGGAACTCAGTAGTATGGGAAGTGTCTACTTCAGTTAGTTAAACCCAGAAAGGCACAACATTTGCTATTGAAGTTTGCATAGTTTTCTGAGAAAGCAAAGATAAAGGGAATGAGGAAATGAGCTAGATATACCCATCTCCGTTTTCCAAGATGCCGTCATAGGCATTCTTTATAAATTTGACTTGTGCTCTTCCCTGAAACCATAGTTGTCTCTTTTCTTTCTTCCTGCTGTTTACGTTGAATATGTGCCTCAGAAGGTTCTGTTGCTATGGTCATCGCACTATGATTGGCCCACATGAGTTGACCAAAAACCTATTTGTAGAACTAGGATCCTGGTCAACATGGATTTCTTTCAAACCAGAAGACCTCTATTGTCTCTTAATGGATTTTTGGTGGCCTTAGAAGACCTTTAAAATATGAAGCTTTATTACTCATCTAAGTAAAGCTTCGATGAAAGTGCATGAAATTTTTCCTACATCTGTGCCACATTTTCATAAGCATAGCTCCCATTCTCAAAAAATACTGAGGTTAAATAACGACAGCAGCACCATACTCCTTTTCAGAAGATAGTTGAAAAACTTGATAAAAGCAGTTAAAGGAAGACAAGCCAAAGTCGAGCACTCCTTGTTCATTGTTCATTTCTAGCCAATGCAATTTAATTAAATACAGTTTACATCTGTTCACCTGCTTTCACTAGGACTTGAGAGATTCAGGAGAGCTCTTGTTAATAAAAGAAGGCGAAAGCGAATAACATTTTCTGGGGGAAAAGTGTTTCTTTCTTAAAAATTAGCGAAGGCACTGTTTATGGAAAAATCAAGTGAATGAATGTATTTTTTTCTGGTTCTATTTTGTGAAAATGTAGGACTATGTGCTCTCTAGAAAACAGCTCTGACAAAGCATTATACTTATTTTTTAATGTCTTCTCAGGGCATTTGATGAGGCTAATAGTTCTGAAGCTTTTTCTGAGGTGGACTTTTCCTTTATCCTCAAACCTAAGTGCCCTGAAAACAAAACACCTAGAATTATACAATGTTTGAATTGAAGCGACACCAAAAACTCATGCCCCTGAACATTGGAGTCATGTCCCTCCAACCTCCCCTACCTTCTGACTGAAGGTGTGTACAACGCGTGCCAGACTACTGTCCTCTTTCCCACCCTGACAAACAACTTGCTGGAATATCAGTTCATTTCCTATTTTTATCCTTTGCAAATTTCAGCACAGTGCAATCTAAATTAAGGAACATACTAGTGGTTCATGTCATATGGCTCAAAGCCTGCCAAATAGTGGTCTTTGCATAAACATTTGTGACTGATGGAATGTCTGAATGACTACGTGCCTTATCGTCATTGTCGTTGTCATCATCATCATTGCTTGGTTTCTCAAGCTACCACTAATGAACTGAATATCCTTGATTCACAGTAGAAAGAAGCTATTCTCAGAATAGTGGTATCTGGTCTGGCTTTGTGGACTGATCATATATGCGTGGTGACCAGAAAAGGATGACTTGGGTCATTGCATGATGGGTTTTGTCCCCCTTACATTGGTTTTCCATACAGCTTCTCACATTACCTTTACAATGAAATTAAAATCCGTACGATAACCACACCACAAATTTACTTAGAAACAACTTTAAGACAGAGCCAGAGACGTTGGCAGCATTTTTTCATCCCGAGTGCGGTCCTCAAGGTTAGCATCATCATCAACACTTCCCATCATAGAAATGATTCTCAAAGATAAAGGAGTGGGTATGGGTAAGAGAGAGAGAAGTGAAGATAAAGCACCTGTCAGGAGGAGTCTTATCAGGATTCCAGGTTATGGACTGGACAGTTTGAAAGAAAGGAAAGCAACTGTGGACTCTGGGGAGTCTGATCATCCTAATAATAGGACTACGCTCACTTCCTTCCCATCTTCCACCTTCAGAGTCACTGTTGTAGGACTTTTCTGGTTCATTAAACCTGCTCTTATTTTAGTCTCTCCTCCGAAAAAACTCACAATTCAAATATATATGGAGTGTCCACTACGTGCCAGGCACCCTTCCTGGTTCTAGGAGCATAGCAGGCATTGAAGCCCTCAGGAAATTCCTGTCTGCGTGGAGTTTACCATCAGACAGGGGCTGTGGGGAATGAAGTCAGAGAGTAAAACACATAGGTTAGCAGTTTGGTAGATGGTGAGAACTATCTTGGATAAAAATAAAATGAGGAAGGACATAGGGAATGTTGGGAGAGGAGGTTAGCAATATATGGGGCAGAAGAGAAGACCTCACTGAATTTGAATTAAAGACCTAAAGGAGAGGAAATGATCATGTTGTCACCCTCTATTTGGGACCTTCACTGTCCCCTTCAAATTACAATTGACCTAAGTCTTTGAACATTTGTGTTCAACAGCTGATATAACAGGGGTAGAGCACATTTAAAATTATAAATTACTGGACCGTGCTATAGAAATGAGACATGGTTATACTCTGCTACAGTCTGGTTTTAATTATATTTATAGTTCATTGTTGACGTACATTTTAAAGGAAATGTCCTAATCAGCCTTGTGCAGGAAAATGATGCCAGATTAGAGTGTGTAAAAAGCAACCACCTAAACAAAACATATAGCTGTGACACTAAATTATTTACTTTATAAGCATTTCAAATGTCAGAGTCTGATTCAGTGGACAAGTGTCTTCTGAAAGCACTGGGTGGCAATTAGGGATCAAGACTGAAAAATGTCAAGGTCAAGAAGCAGCATTCTGTAATTGGGCCAGAGTTTTAAGGCAGCTTTTTGCAAGGAGAAATTCATAACATGATCAGAATGATAAGTGGGACTGAAACTGATGAACAGTTTAATATTACAATTGCTTTGTTGTACTCTGACAGTATCACATTTGCTAAACAATGCAAATCCTTTATGAGATAAAATCTCCTGATCATATTTCAAAGGTTTTAGTAGAAAGCAAGTGACAGTTAAGGTTGCAAGATAGATTAGACGAGTTTAGTACTAATTCCACAGAGCAGAGATCTAAAATAATTGAAAAATAAATTCAGCTCCCAAAATACTTGATATAGAACTCCAAACTTTACAATCCCAATTACAATCTGGGACATTGTGGCCAAATTTGAGGCAGAGCTCCAAAAGGTCATTTACTTTCTGTGGAAAACTATCTCTTTTAAAAGAAAAAAATCATGCTGTTAACATGAATGGTGCTGGGAAAGCAATGGGTAATGCATTTTATTTCCTTTTCTTTTTAATTTTAGGTTTAGAATTAGATATGAAGTTATTGATTTTATAATTGTTTAGAAAGCTAAATATTTAATATACATATCATAAATATATTTTATTTGAACTTTATTTTCTATTTTGTTTGAACTTGTGTAGGATATGGATTACTTATCTGGAATCTTCTTAATCTCTCCCACAAGACATGCAGCCAGAGAGGATTAGAATGCAGCCTCTCTTTACTCACATCCAGTCCCACATATTTTTCTTCGTCATTACTTCTCTTGCAAACTCTGGGCTCCTGTGAACTTCCTTCCAGCATAGACAGCATGGCTCCACAGAGTTTCATTGCTATTGCATTGATCTCCCTATGTTTGAGAGTTTGATGTCTATAAATTCTCTGTGTCCATCCTTTCCTGCAGAAATAATGTTATTGATGGACAAATGTAGGAAATGAAACTCAGGATCATTTGTGTCTTTTTACTATTAGTTTTAATTGTCTCCTTAAAACGATCAGTCTTCTCTCCTCACACTTGTGCTCCACTTGACCTACTTGTAGTTTTAGACTGTATAACCGCTTGTTGACGTTCCTTTTTTTTCTTTTTAAGTATAGTTGACACAGTATATTAGTCAGGTGGACAACACAGTGATTCAATATTTTTATAGACTATACTCCATATAAAGTTATCAATTACTGGCTATGTTCCCTGTGCTGTACATTACATCTTGTGTCTTATTTATTTTATATGTAGTAGTCGGTACCTCTTAATCCCCTTCCCCTATCTTGCCCCTCCCCCCATCCTTCTCCCCACTGGTGACCACTAGTTTGTTCTCTGTATCTGTAAGTCTGTTTCATATATTCGTTGGCTTGTTTTACTTTTTTAAGTTCCACATACAAGTGAAAACATACAGTATTTGTCTTTCCCCGTCTGACATATTTCACTAAGCATAATACATACCCTCCACGTCTGTCCATGTTGTTGCAAATGGCAACATTTCATTCCTTTTGGTTTTTAATTATGCACTTTCCTAGTCCTCTAAATTCTCTGGGTAGTTCTCTCATCTTACATTGTTTCATCAAGTTATGATTCCTCCTAAGGTTGTAGTTTCCATTACTTAAACAGAACTATATTTGCTATGGTAGTATTTCAGTAGCGACAAGAACAAAGTCAGAAAATGAAAGAGGACAAAAAAAAATATGCAATGCAATTGCAGAAAAAATATGACAAGTGTCAAATTATCTTGAGAGCTGCTGGATTAGCATATCCTGTGTAAGGATTAATTGGCCCTCTGCAGGTCCCAGGATGGATTCCAGTGATTGATTATCTTATAAGAAAGAACATGTACTACGTTTGACATTTGACGTAAATAAATACTTTGTGGTGTCTGTTTTTATTTGTAGAGATTTGTCTTCCAACTGAAACTTTAGAAGGAACATCTCAAAGTGGGAAAGATATGGAGATAAAATGATTCCACCTATGTGTGCCAAATGCTCTCCATTTAAATGTAAAGATGGTTGATTTTAACTCATCCTAC
This sequence comes from Orcinus orca, assembly GCF_937001465.1. Taxonomy (NCBI): domain Eukaryota; kingdom Metazoa; phylum Chordata; class Mammalia; order Artiodactyla; family Delphinidae; genus Orcinus; species Orcinus orca. Next base: position 15,860,192 of record NC_064576.1, on the reverse strand, counting down.
ACTGGCCTTGCTTCTGTTTTGGGGATCTTTCTAGATGAGCAGAAATCTGTACTCTCAGGTGATTCATTGCCAGGGAGAGAATTAGAGAAACCTGGGCCTAAAATGCAGATTTTTAAATTCATAATCTGTGCTCTTTTGTTTATGCTATGGTTCAAGGAAAGGTTACAGACATTGTGTAATTAGAATTTTTGCAAGCATTTTTCAAGTATCTCATGAAAACCTTGTGAACAAGATGGATACGTGTGGGCCAGATGATGAGACAGACAAGTGGATTTGTGGCTGACTGAACAGTTGCTGATGAATGTGTTGGTATTAAGGTAGAGGTTGACATGTAAAGTCATTCCTCTGAGTGCTCTTCTTGGCAATGTTTTCTGGTTCATCACTTTTATCAAAGATCTGCACAATGACAGGAAGCATGCTCATCAAATTTGCTAATGATGGCAGGTTTGGATAAAATTAATGTCCTGGTGACAGAATCAATATCCAAGTGCTTTCAACTGCCTGGAGATATGGGTGCAAACAAATGAGATGTATATTGTCAACAAAATATTGGTACTCGACATTGGTGTCTCAAGCACTTGTGTACACAGCTTAGAGAGACTAAGACCTGGTTTCGGTGCAGGGAAATGGGTGCATAGGTCTAAATGGAAGGAGAAGTTTTAGGGAACACATGTAGAATTCCACAGAGAATATGAAGAGCGTTGGAGTCTACAGAAATGGAATGGAGGTGCAGAAATGAAAGAGAGCTTAAGTAGCTGCCAGCAGTTGTTGAGAGAAATGGTGGACTGTGTATTGAATAATTTCTAAGTGCCTGCCCTGGGCAACAGGCCTCAGACTTTTGCTCTCCCATGAGATAGAGACTGCAGGTAGAAAAGAAAATGTGCTGGAAAAGATAGGAACTTACTTTTGGACTTTAAAGTCCTTTTTTTTGTGAGACATCCCACGGTAGATCAGACAGATGCAAATACAGCAGACCATGTTGTACAGGAAAAACACTAAAACTCCGGTGTCCAAGACCTGGGCTCAAAATCTGTTTCTAATGCTTACAATAAGCGTTTGAACTTAATTCTTCTGAGTCTCAGTATTTGTAACTGTTAAGTGTGGCTGACAGTTTTTAATCTTGATAAATGAAGTAATAAATCATTAATTAGATGGAAACTTTTAAACTTATTAGCTTTAATCACTCATGTTAGCTTAACATTTTCTCTATAATTTTCAGGATTTATTTTTACTGTGGCTTTTACATTCTGTTTCCCTCTCCCAACTTTCCTTGTTTATAGGTTTTTGCTTTTGAAGAAAAAAAAAAAACTTTAATTTGCCTGAGATTTGTCTGTTTTATTAGAGTCTTGAATGAGCCAACTCTTTGTTGACATTATCCTGATTTTAATGGTTTTAATATATTTACTGCTTGTTTCATCTTTATTATTTCCTTCCTTTTATTTTCCTTCCTAACCAAGATCTGAAGATCCATGCTTAACTCTCTTATTCTTATTTTCTCCTTTTCTTTTTTAAATAATAGAAATATTTAACATCATGAATGTCTCTCTGTCTACTCCTTTGACCAATACATGACATCCCATGCTTCCATAAATATTCTAAGATGAGTTTATTCCTATCCTGACCAAGTTGTTACTTGGGAATACCGATATTAAGTATTGTAAGATTTTTGCTGATACTTAATGGCATTTATTTTTTATTTTATTGACTTTACATTAGTGAAATTAACATCTAACTCTTGACTTTTCTATTTTATTTTGTTTCTCTGCCTAATATGTAAAAAAAAATATTTGGGGGTACAAATAATTATTCCCCACTTGAAGGAGCTTAACCCATTTTATACTGTGCTTCTGTCCATTCCATATGATTCCCAGTTTTTGCTTCTGTGTCTGCTGTTAGCTCTGTGGTGGTTTTTCCCCTCCTGTGGCACTTACGCTGCTGACCCCTGCACACGGAAAGTCTCCACCCCCTTCACTTGCATGGCCAGTCCGTTTCCTGATCTCTCACTTCTCTGAACATTGTTTCTTTCCTTTCTCTTCCTCAGCTCAATCCTTACCTCCACAGGCATCATCTCTACCCAGGAAGCCTGCCTTCTGCCTGCTTTTCTGATCCATTCCCATGAGTTCCATCACCTCCTACGCTCTGCCGATTTATTCCTCTTCTCAGTACTCACCTCTGACCTCTCTAAGGCCTCCCCTACCTGGAGTCTCACCTGGGTCTTCAATTCAAAGGGTCTAAACTAAACTCATCGTCTTCCCCAAACCTGTTTTCCTGAGTCTCTTCTTTCTACTGGTCGATTCCCCCAGTTTCATAAGCAGGAAAAAAGGGGGTTCTCACCTCATCTGCCAACAAGCCTTGTCAATTTTGTAACACTAATATAGCTCTCAAATCTGTCTTCTCCTCTCCGCCCTGATTGCCAGGAGCCCACATCCTTTCCGTAACCTTCCCACCTGGAAGGTCAGTCTATTCCCAACGCTGATGGCTGATGGGAGGGTTCACCATCTACATGCAAATTCAACTCATTATTTCCGGGACAAAACCAATCTTAGGTTCCCAGTTCTCCACAGAATAGGGTTCAGACTACCTCAGCATCGTTTACCTGATTTTTCCGTCCATAATGTGTACCTTTCCTTCCAGCCTCAGCTACCGTAATTCTTCTTGCTCCAAATGCTCCAACATTGCTAATGGTTGAAGTGTTCTCCCAAGTTCTATGCCCTGTGCTTTTGCACTATTTTTTTTCTATGCCTGGAATGTCTCCCCATTTGGCCGCCTACATAACCTAGAGAGTTCTTACTATTCTCTAGATTACTCTCCAGACATCCTCACCCATGATCCTCCCGGATACTCCCTCCTCTCTTTATCTCATAATTTAAATCCCTGAATGCAAGGCCATTACCTTGCATATGCTTTGTCATATTTCCGTTACTGCATTTACCAAATTTTACTGGAGTTATATTTCTAGATGGCTTCGTCTCTCTTCCTGGGATGTTTTTTAGGGGAGGAAATGGGTCTTAAATCACATTCGCATTCACAGTGCTTAGTATAGTGCCTGGCTCATAGTATGACGTGATAATGTAAAAATAAAATGTGTGAAAGTATTATATTTTGTGGATGAAGCTAGGATGCTGTGATTTCCTTATGACTGATTATCTTCTATAATGGTATGATCATTTTCTTTAGTCTAATGTACTTACTGTCTTCAATTTTACTTTGGTTGATATTACCAACCATAAGATTCTTTTCTTCAGATTTGATTGATAGATCTTTGTTGATTCTCTTAATTTTAGCCTTTTAAATGACATATTGCTTTTTAAGCAGCCAATTGTTGAATAATGTTAATGCAGTATGAGAATCTCTGCCTTTTAAATGAGGTGAGGAAGACAATCTTATGCTTAATGTCATAATTTCTATTTTTGGTCTCTTTCTACTTATCTAGTTTTGTGTTTGTACCATTTTTTAATACTTTAAGGTTTCTCTTTGCTCATCTTTTTATGTTTGTGTGGAATTTGCCATGTCTTCGTCTATTATTAAATGATTTAATTTTTTTTTTTTTTTTTTTTGCGGTACGGGGGCCTCTCACTGTTGTGGCCTCTCCCGTTGCGGAGCACTGGCTCCGGACGCGCAGGCTCAGCGGCCATGGCTCACGGGCCCAGCCGCTCCACGGCATGTGGGATCCTCCCGGACCGGGGCACAAACACGTGTCCCCTGCATCGGCAGGCGGACTCTCAACCACTGCGCCACCAGGGAAGCCCTATCACTCAATTTTTAATCATCGGTGCCTATTTTAGAATAGTTTGCAACCTTTTTAATTCTGTAGATTCTTATTTTTTTATAAACAACAAAGAATTTTTCTCCTTTTTGATTTTATATGCCACTCTCATTCTGTATCTGCTTCCATTTGTAATTAATCTGGACTTAATAATTATTTAAATTACTTAATATTATTAGCAGTAATCAGCAGAGTTCCTTTTTACTTACATCTTCAAATAGTTGGGTTTACTCTGGTAATTAATATAATACTTGGGGTAGATTTTCCAGCAGATGTTGCAGTAAATATCTTTATTTAGTAAATTGTCTAAGTCTTTCAAGAATGCCTGTTTTCATTCATGAATGAAAACTAACAATACCGCGATTAAAGTTTCTTTATGCTTTTACTTTTTCATAAACACCAAAAAACCTGATTTATATTCCATAATAGATTATATACATTTTCTTCCTAAAAGCACATAGAGTACAGATCTTTGTTTTGCATTGTTTCTTTTTTTTTTGCGGTATACGGGCCTCTCACTGTGGTGGCCTCTCCCATTGCGGAGCAGAGGCTCCGGATGCGCAGGCTCAGTGGCCATGGCTCAGGAGTTCAGCCGCTCTGCGGCATGTGGGATTTTCCCAGACCGGGGCACGAACCCGTGTCCCCTGCATTGGCAAGCAGACTCTCAACCACTGCGCTACCATGGAAGGTCTGCGTTGTTTGTTTGAAATTAGACTCTTGAGTTGGATTCAGTTTCTGGTTGTTGTATATTATACAGGAATCAAAGATACTACTTCTAGTCCTGTTTGTTTTTCAGTTCTGAAATATTTAATCAGTCATGCTGTTTTTTCTTTCAAAATTATTATTTTTGCACGTTGAATCCCATCATCTATTATTCACATATCTCAACTTCTTACATGCTTTTTGTATTATTTAATTTTTTGGTCCTGGGTTTTTATTTTAAAGCCAGTTTTGTCTTTGATTGTTTTGACCTTAAATTCCTATTAATAATATATCACAGTTTACATTTTTCCGACATACTTATCTCTTTAATAAGATTTTCAATCATACTATAACTTCATTTAAAATCTCTTAGGGATAGCCAATTTTAGATATTACTCCAAGAAATTCACCTTCTTCTATCTTTTTGTGATAGGGAATTTGTTTTCTTTGGTTTTCTTTATTTGCTCTCCTTGACTTTTACTTGTTAAGCTTTGACTTTTGCTGCTTTTTTATTTATAATTCTTTTCTGAGGAGGGGTTTCTTGAAATGTAACCCATCATCATATTAAGAGTATCATTTTGTTTTCAAACAGATTACATTAAATATTTTGTACTTAAATAGTAAAGCAGTATTACAAAACATAAAAACTACAATAAATATGTGTAGCATATAGAGAGGGAGATGATTTCCATAGTATATGGAGAGTTCTACAAATATATTAATAATAAAATGTGACATCCTCAGGGAAAAAAGACAGGCCATAAACTGATATTATCCCCAAAAAAGTCAAGAGGCCAGTAGTCACACAGAAATTCTTCAACCTCACTAGTAGTGAAAGAAATGCAAAGTAAAATTACAAAATGTAATTCTATTTCTAACAAATTGCAATGGATTAAAATCATCCCATTTTGGAGAGAATATGGAAAAATGGGCATTTACATACAGTGCTTATTGAGGGGTTCTAACTTTCTGGACTTCAAATTTGGGTAATAACATTCTGTTCTTTTTAGAAATATTCTGAATTTTCCAACTTTTCTGCAATAAAGTACAGAAAATTGTAGAAAAAGAAAAGGTGTTGTATGCTTAAGCTTAATAATAAATGATGAAGAGACTGAGGAGAGAGAAAAATACATCTGGGGAAATGGTTAGGGAAAGCATCCCAGAATAAATAGAATTTAAGCAGTGTCTGTAAGAATTGATAAGATTTGTCAATAGAGACAATGGAGGGCAAAGGGCCACTTTTGGTTGAGGAGAAGGAATTAGCAAAAACAAAATATCAGGGTACTTAGATACTTGAAAATTTTTGAGAAAGTAGATCTTAAATGTTATCATCACACACACAGCAAATTGTAATTACGTGAAGGGATAGAGATGGTGATTATTTTGCGGTATATACGTATCTAATCATCATATTGTACACCTTAAACTTACATATGGTATATGTCAATAATATCTCAATAAAGCTGGAAAAATATATAAAATAAAAATACAGATTTTATAAAAGTAAAATAAAATACAAAATCTTAAGAGGAAAAAAAGGAGAACTACTGACAGTAATTTATTTCCAATGATAAAATTTGAGCTTTTAAGCAACAATTAGAAATTTGGAACACTTGGCTTCACCACCTGGAGCTTGACAGCATTCCCACATGTATACCATCAGATTGGTGGTGATATAAACAAATGTAACTTTTAAGCATTCCATAATAAAAAGTGTCATCATTTACAAGATTGACATAACACAGGGCACCAGTGTCTTTCAAATGCCTAATGCACATTGATACAAAATCATGACTGCTTAAGAGTTCCATTCAAAGTGAAAGAGAGACCAATGGATTTTAATATAGCAGAGTACAAAAAGTTCATTGATATTGTTTCAGATCTTTATTGTTACTAACTTTTGAAAAAAACTCTCTTGTTGAAATTTTCATGGTGGATTGAAGAGGAATATCCACAGTTATCTGAAAAGTCTATTAAAATAGCTTCCACTTTTCCAAATGCATATCTAGTGCACTTTCTTCATGTACTTCAACTAAAACAACATATTGCAACATATTCAATGCAGAAGTAGATATGGGAAGCCACTATCTTTCATTAAGAGAGATATTAAAATTTTGCAAAAATGTAAAACAAGGCAACTTTTCTCACTAACTTGCTTTTATTTTGGAAAATATAGTTACTTTTCATAAAAGAAAAATTAAAAACCAAAAAACAAAACAGGGTGCTGAGGATATTTCCAAGATAACTTGTTGACCAGTGAACTGGAATGAAGTGTACTAGTGCTGAGAAGTAACAAAGATAATTTTTCTCCCTTTTGGTGAAAAATATGATTATTAAAACTAATATTATAATAAAATAGTGGACAATCACATATAACCATTCACTCAAAAATAAATAAATCAATAGAGCATGATCCTCTAGCCTGAGAATAATTTCTTCAGAGCTATATTTTCACAATTAAAACTTAATTTTAGTGGTTGATATAATTTCTATTTCAAACCAATTTGTGGTTAAATGTGTTATCCCCGAAGCAGATGGAGATATATTCAGTGTAAAAGATATTACAATTGAGATAACAAACAAAAATAAACATACCCCAGCAGAGCCTACATGTTCTGAAGAGATTAAAGTCCAATACATTTGTTTGTATCATTGGCTATGAAACCAGAACTACAGTAGAAACAAGCTTGGTACTAACCAAGCTTAAATGACTCCAGCTAACCATTTCAGCCAACCCCTGGAGCTCTGGATGATTTTAGCTGGTTGGGTGGGTGGGCAGCAGGCCAGATGCATGGTAGCTTCTCAGTAAGGACTTAATTTGCCTGTTTCTGAACTGCCACTATGGTGGCTCCAAGGAGAGTGCAACACAGTTTGGACCTGTTGGTAGTGGTTCGTAGCAAGTCCTGCAACGATGTCTCTAGATGGCAGAGGAATATGCAGGGGTCGCTGTATGTGCTTACTTCTCCTTTGGAGACAAAGGCAATGTGCAAAAGCAGGAAGGAAGGAAAGCAGAAAGGCTATTTAATTTCTTTCTTTAGGCCACTTAAATTCCCAGTCTTTGCATCCTCACTTGCAGAGTGAGAAGTACAGTGCTGGCTACCTTACAAGAATAGAGTGTTGTTTTGCAAGTTACAGTTTTCCAAGTACTACCCCCAAAAAAGTATAAAATGCCTAGAAGTAACAGAAAGTAAAGCTGGAAGGGGCAGAGACAGAGGGGGGCTCATTTTCAGTATTCTGCTTCGGAAATCAGAGGATGGAGGGTGTGTGGCCTTACCACCAACAGCAGATAGATGACGTAATATACTTTACTTTGTTCATCATTAGGTTTAGAGTTCTGAGAGTAAATTATTTTGAATGAGTTTTATAGTTTTTCTCCAATGACTGTGTGTCTGTCTCAGAATTGCTCCTTTGCTAGGATTTTTCAGAAATAGGCAATGTCTGCTTTGTTCCTCCGGGCATGGTCCTCTCCACTTTTAGCAGGAGGATTTATCTCCCCAGTCCCTTTTCCTACTGCCTCCCTTTTCTATCATTTCCATTCTGTCCTGTCACTTAAATTCTAGCCACGCCTTTCTGGTTTTTGTGGTCTGTATGTCAGTGTGGTTTTGACATGCTCTCTAGTAATTCTCTCTGACTCTATTTTCTCTGATAGTATTTCCAATATAATATTTATCAGTTCTATTTTTTCTGATCAGCATGCTGATCAGAGCATACGGGCTTAACTGGAGTTTTGATTGGAATGATGTGATTTGGGTTCTGTGGGTAAGTTTGTTCTGAGTAAGTGGAGTACCGCACAGAGTTTTTGTTTTCCAATCTGTCTTCGGTCAGAAGACCCTGCTAGGTTCTTAGACCAAGGGTAAACAAGCCATCTTACAAAACGTGATGATTTTTCCTCACTAATGTTCATCTGCAATGTGCACTTTGCACAGTGTACTAGACACACCATGTTCAGGAGCTCAGCGGGCTCTCTTGTTACCAGCCAAGGCTGAGCAGTTTCCCATTTCATGTCACACAAACGCTGTGCTCTTCGCACAGGAGATGAGCTGTTACTTTTCTGTGTGTTTTGAATTTTTTTTACAAAAAGCCCAGTGCAGTTGTAACCTACTACCTCTGGCTACCTGATAATTTGAGCTGCTGGTAAGCCCCGCAATCTAATTGATATCCTTGGGAAAGGTTTGATTGCCGTGCTGTCAATGGAGAGCTGAACTGACCATCCGCTGCAGAGTTGCAGTCTTGAAAGGGCACTCGTCAGTGTGGGTGAAGCATTCCAGGAATGTGTTCTCTCCTGTCATCCCCACAGGACCCATGGACCTACGGGCCCGATTCATGCCAGTGATGGCTGAGACATTTATGGGCCAGGCTGCGTGTCTTTTATCGAGAGACAATTACTGGGGTAGTGCTGAGGCACGAGTGAACCTCTGGGCGTAGGAGCTGTCACACCTACTGCTGGGGTGTGTGAATTAACGATCAGATGGATACAGCAGGTTGCACAACATTAACTTGAAATTGTCAGCTCCACTGCGAGTGTCCGACTATCTTCCTTTTATATGCTTGCTTTCATTCTGGGTCTGAATTTAAAAGAATAAACACTTGCTTCCTTGTTTTTAAGCCATTTAAAGAGCCGGAACAGGAATATTGGGAGTTCTTGTTTCCACGCTGGTAGCTTTGGTGATAGCACGTACAGAACGTGATGGAATGTTCCTTGCCTCAACTTCCTCATACTGAAACAGTAAAAGCCCCTGTTACCTCGCCGACCACAATGTCTCGCTACCTAGTGCCTGTAGAACGTGATCTGTGCCAGCATTGTGAGTATTTATATATGTAGCTCTGTGTTTGGCTTGGTGCTAAAATAACTTGCTGAACGCCATTGTTAGATTTTTCGCATTTTTTAAACAATCAGCAATGTTTATTATTAGAATGAAGTTGTGCAGGGCAGATATCTTCCTGGCGATGCTTATCTTCCGTAACACAGCAGTAAGTGGAATATGTTTCGGTACCCTGGGCTGAAGGAAGGAATCCAAGGAGATTGAGCACGTAATAGTTGGAGAAGAATGACAGGCTGGTGGGCTACTTGGCTTCAGGGCTTCCTTGGAAGCCAGCAGGCTCTGTTAAACATCATGCAAAACTTCTGGCATTTTTAGCTTTAATGTTCTTGTGATGAATTAATGCATATTATAAAAGACTCAGATTTTCCACTATTCCCAACAAAGATGTTTTTGGAGGAAGAGGTTGTGTTTCATTTTAACGTAGAATCTCAATCAGCCTGAAATATTCATAACTCTGAGAACGTTAATTAGTTTGGGGTTATCCATCTAATTCGGAATTTTGGCAATCAGATAAGCTGTTTTGGGTCCCCTTTTCCTTCCTCACCAGTATAATCCTCATACATACACCCACTAGCCAATATGCCTGTAGCCCTTCCTCTGCATTGCCTTTAGAATGAAAACAACTTCCCCAGCTAAAAGAGATGAATAATTAATCACTTAGTCCCACTGGGAGAAAATGACACATATGGCTGATTAGCGGGGGGTATTAAGAAAAAGAGCTGTGAAAGGGTGCCCTTTCTTCCCAAATGTTAAAGAATGCTATTTTTCTCTACACTTAGAATCAGAGTCTCAGCAGGTAATGATAGGAGCAAAACCCATGATGGTATTAAATAGAAGGATGTCTAGAAAGGCATAGAGCAAAGCTCATTTTTGATTTAAAAAACTGCAATAAGGATAACCATTGTTCTTAGGGGTAATTAATTCTATACTCATTTGGATTTCTGTTCCCTGAATTAAGTTAACGTTACCAGCCTCTGAGGCTACGCAAGAGGGTCTAGGATGCACTTAGCTACTGTAAAGCCTGGACATACGTCTAGCATGATCCCATGATACAGATCTCCAGGAACTCCAGAGCTGATTCCAAGGGATGGGTTACAATTCGTAAGTGTACCAAGCATTGTCCACAGTATGAAAAAAAATCTTATTTCACTCACGTATGTACTCACGTTCAAAGGCAAACAGGTGCTGTTGTGATCGATAAAATATGGAATTAATTCATTTTATCCCTAAATACAGGGTAGGTTTGTATTTGTTTTGTTTTGATGCATAGTCTCAATCAAGACATCCTAAAAGTACAGCTCATGGGGTCCAAATTTTGTTTTTGCCATTTGAGAGGGTCCTCACCTACCAGCAGATTGAGGCCCACCACTATATAAAGGATTTGGACCCAGCCTCCAGGTGGTAGAGCCCTGTACCTTGACAACCCAGAGCGAGATTTTCCCTGGAAGCATCAGCTTCTTTCTGTTGAAGTGCATCTCTATTAGGCCATCGTGGTCCCTGATGCAAATAACACATCATATTTGCCTCTTGTAGAAGACACTATATTTCTAGCAGCTCAGAATAAGTCAATATGGATTATGTGGTAGAAATTTTTGAACCCTGGAAAGGCCCTGGTATCATTTGAAATCCTTCTTGCTCACTGAAAGTTACATTAACTCAAGAATTTGATCTCTATTAAAACAGATACCCCTGGGAAAGACTAGCACTTCACATTTGTATCATTGTTTATTTCTCGGTGTCCACAGTGGGTTTTAGAACCTCGACATTTGAAGTGGAGAAATGGTACCTTCCAAAAAGGGCAAAGAGAAGAAGGGACTCTCAAACCTGTGAGGATAGTTCATTTGCTCCGAATTTTGGCCTCACGTGTTGCTCTTCCATAAGTTAAGCCATCAGAATTTCTGAAGAAACATTCGTTTGTATGTGAAAATAGAGTTTGTGGTGGGCATACAATGTGCAACGTTCAACAATATGCTTTAGAGAACAGGAGTTTGTTTTTTTAAGTCTAGAAGAATCTCATTTCATATCATCAGAACATTTCTGTGTAAGGAAGATGTGCTGGAGTAATTCTCTAGTGATTTCTTTTGTTCCACCTGTAACTTTATCTCTAAAATTGATTTCGTCTGTGGTAGATAAAAATGGCTTACGTTTCTAGTGGAAGACATGTATGTGTTTACCGACACTCTAGCTCCATATATATATATATATATATATATTTTGCATTCCTAATAAGTTTCAAGGAGGTTAAACTTGGGAGCAGTCTACATGGGGAATGTTGGCAGAAGTCCACCTGGGTTCCACCCTGGCTGGGGACAGCCTTTAGTGGAGGTGCTCTTGGCATTTGGGGTAAGGCAATACTTCATTCTGCGGGGCTGAGTTGCACACTCCAGGATGTTTGGTGCACTGGCCACTAAATTCTAGAAGCAATTTGTAGTCATCTTGACAACCAAAAATGAAATATCACCCCTGCCCATTTCTGTACACCTCAGAGAAGAGTTCCACCCTTGCTTGAACATCATAGTGTGGCCTCTTCTCCAAAGCAGAAACATGCTTGGAGGCATCTGGGCAAGTGGTCATCCACAAAGCTGGAACACCTTCTTCCAGTGATTCCAGATTGGCCACTCTGTAACTCCTGTCCTGAAAGCCTCAGGTCTTCATTCATTGACTACCTTTCGTTTTAAAATGTGTGTGTGAGCTAGATGATGCTGGAGTGCTTTGCTTGGTTTTTAGTGAGGATTCACCAACTGCCAAGACAGTGGGATGGGGATGCCGCTTAACTTGATCCTGGGTGTCTCCATCTTGCAGTGATGTGTGTGGAGAACTGGATTTCCCATCATTGAGGGCCTAAGAGATATATCAGTGAGAAATGGTTCTCTTTTCTTTTCCTTTATTCAAACTTCCCAATCTTTCCAGCTGTACTTGGGCTTTCAAAGTGCCACTGATAAGCTGACAATTTTGTTTTAGGGGCTTGATAGCGAGAGGGAGATTAAATACTGCTAGCTGTGAGCACTAACGCTGTCCCCTAGGCAAATAAACAAGAGCACTTCTGAAGGGATGTAAAATGGTTTTCCAGGCTTAACTTCTATTAAACTTCTGGTTTAATAGAGCTTGTAAAAATATACTTTAATTGCTCTGTGGCATTTTTTACATTGCAAAGATTCTCCTTCAAACGTTTTATGACTCCCTTGTTCTACAGGTAGTTGTTTATATTATGACAGATACCTCTAATTAGCTAAACAAGAAAAACCTACCAAATAACTCCCCGCATGGAAATTAAACCTTCTGGACCAAGCTCTCAATGCCAACACTTTTTTTCTATGTTGTTTCTGATTCTCCATGTAAGTCCACGCACCTTCATAAATACACATAAGCAGCAACTATTTGAAACCTGGTCCATGTAGACAGTGGGGTCCCCGATTCTGTGAATTCACACTGGGGATAGAAGATTGGAGATTCTAGGGCACAGCAAATATCCCTACAAAATCTTCTGGCAGATTGTAAAGGAGACCTCCAGGCCGCTGGGTCTTCTCTGAGAGGCCTACAGAAGGCTGTGGCTTGGAGCAGCCTTGTGAGAGAATTACAGAGAACTCAGGCATTGAGAGACATGATAGCTGGTTGCCTGGAGTTTGATGTTGCCCAGATCAATGGGAGGAATGAGAGGCAGTAGACACTTCTATTCTTCTTCAGCTTCTGAAACTCAGAGTGTAATCACCTCCATTGATTTGAAGTTCAGCAAACAGTTCTTTTTTATTCTTTTTTTTTAAAAATTATTAATTTTATTTTTGGCTGCATTGGGTCTTCATTGCTGAGCGTGGGCTTTTGTCTACTTGCGGCGAGCGGAGGCTACTCTTTGTTGCAATGCGTGGGCTTCTCATTGCGGTGGCTTCTCTTGTTGCGGAGCACGGGCTTTAGGGCCACGGACTTCAGTAGTTGCAGCACACGGGCTCAGTAGTTGTGGCTCACGGGCTCTAGAGCGCAGGCTCAGTAGTTGTGGCTCATGGGCTTAGTTGCTCCGCGGCATGTGGGGTCTTCCCGGACCAGGGCTCAAACACATGTCCCCTGCATTGTCAGGCGGATTCTTAACCACTGTGCCACCAGGGAAGCCCTCAGCAAACAGTTCTTGATCCCTACTTCCAAATTATCAGGGCTTACTCCTCTAAGCGTTCCTTGTTGATCTCTTTCTAGGCGACAGTAATTCTCTGTCACATCCGTTCAGTCCTGCAGGCCAAGTCCTCAGCTCCTAGTCTTTTCTGTGTTCAGTAGAAGGAGTGACTCCAGAGCTTTGAAAGGAAGCTTTGCTATGGAATCTTCTGCTAAAATGCAGACATGGTAGGTGCTGCCATCTATAAACATTTCATATTGGGCTGGATAGTCTGGCCTTAGAAACGCAGGATGTGTAATTTCATAAGAAAAAAACAGGAAATAGTGAAGATTTCTATTTGAATTATTAATATCTTTAGGGACTTGGGCTGGACAATTTCCAAGGCCCCCTCCAGGACTAAAGTTCTGGGAGTCTAAATTAGATCCAGTCACTGGTCCTATAAGCAGTAATTACATTGAATATTTTCTCAGTTTTCCCCCATTTCTGGGTATTAATTTCCTGATCCTGAATGCTGGGTTCATGCATATAGTAGTTCAATCACGCTCGCTAACTGAATTTGTTTCTGAAATTACTAATCTGCTCACGTTGCATTTTTGGGTTCAGTGGTCAGAGCTTCACATAAGCTGATTTTGAGATGACTTTGATTTTCAGACTCAAAAAGAAACAAAAAGAGGCAACAGGGCATCCAACTGAGATGCAGCTGTTGCTAGTGGCGAGAGAGGAGGGTGCAAAAGGTCCCTGAGAAGGAAGTGGTATTGAGGAAGACAGTCTTGACCTATGTATCTAGGTTTATTTCTTTACTCATTGTAACTTCTTTTTTTTTTTTAAATTAATTAATTAATTTATTTATGGCTGCTTTGGGTCTTCGTTGCTGTGCGCGGGCTTCCTCTAGTTGCGGAGAGCGGGGGTTACTCTTTTTTTTTTTTTTTTTTTTTGCGGTACGCGGGCCTCTCACTGCTGTGGCCTCTCCCGTTGCAGAGCACAGGCTCCGGACACGCAGGCTCAGCGGCCATGGCTCACGGGCCCAGCCGCTCCGCGGCACGTGGGATCTTCCCGGACCGGGGCTGGAACCCGTGTCCCCTGCATCGGCAGGCGGATTCTCAACCACTGCGCCACCAGGGAAGCTCATAACTTCTTATTTGAATACATGTTTCTTCTTCCTCTCTCTCTCTCTCTCTCTCTGTATATATACACACACATATGCACATTTATATAAATATTTATATATAAATAGAATATATATATGAATTATTATATTCTTTGTTTTATATATGATTCATTCTCTGTGTAAAAAGAATAGATATGTATATGTCTACATCCATACAATTTTTTTCATACATTTTTATTTATATACATATTATATATCAGTATCCTCTATATAATACATATATTATTTAATAATAATACATATGGAGAATTAATATATATTAAAAATATGTCAATATATATAATAACTTCTATATGTGAGAAGAAAATTCTCATGGCATTAGGTATATTTATCTACAGATACAGGCCTTTTCATCTTAAGAATGCCAAGGGTTGTGTTTCCTTCCTTTTCCCTGAGCATGAAAGGGTCTCCCTGAATACCGCCCTTGCTCTTCATATCCATGGAAGTTGAGCACTGAATCATTTGTTGCTGCCGGGCTAATGTTGACTTCACTTCTTTTTAACCTGCTGGCATTTCCTAATTGTGCCATCGTTTTCTAACTTCCTGTGTTGTCGTGTGCATGTTTAATTTTTAATGTGAGTCTGTCTGTGATCTGACTGCTGAGTTTCTTTCCAGTCCCGGACCCTAATCCTACCTCTTTCCCCCTCTATCTCTGAGCCCTAAGGTCTAGCCATTTTGAAACATGTAGTGTTTCTCTTATGTTTTCATAGGTTCTTTCTTTCTTGTTTCTCCTGTGTCAGTTAACCACCTGCCTGAATTTACATACTCCCCTCTCACTGCTTCACAAGATCCAGATCAAGTGTGCCCTCCTCCTGGAAATAAGTTGTAAGTTTTCTTGCCTCCCAGAGAGATGAGCACACCCTTGTTGGTGCTAATGTTGTCCATTGTACACGAGTCCATTATAACACTTTCAGGCTACTTCTCTTCTCTGTTGAGCTTCTCTCCCTTTCTAGACTGACCAAGCTTTATTCACTATTGTCCGCGTGTGTGTCTCTACTTGGGTCACCTGTGGCACATAGTAGCTGTATTTTAAAGCAAAGTGGCTAGGGAAGAGACCAGCATTTCCTTTGGTGGTTCCAGTGTCAGTGTTGAAGGACATTTTTATTTAACTTGTATGAAAACTTCACTAATGACTATGACTTTCAGTCAACATGGCAAGAATCCCTAAAGTTCACATCAGAGTAAATTATTATGCTGACAAGCAGTTTAGGATATGCTGTGGGCTTATAAGAAAGATTTTATATCTGTGCTATAAAACTAATATAACTTATTGCTTTTCTATGACCATAACTGTTTTGTATCAGATTTCATAATTTAGTAAGGATGGCTTTGACTTTTAGACCCAGTGGTAAGTCTAAAAAGAAAATCCTGATTTTAAGTGGTCCTGATATTTTGCTAAAAATCTCATTTCTAGAATTTTCTTCTATTGAACTAAGAGCATTAAAAAAGTGAAATCTTAATTTTCAGTTATGAATTAGAAAAAGTCAAACTAACTAACTGAAAGCCAACTGTGCATTCCATTGTGACAGGCAGGTCAGCTGCTTTTGGGGAGACAAGTCTAGAACTCAATACTTTTTGATTCCAGGATCATTTCCTCACTAATAAAATATTGATTCTATCATCTAGGTATGTACCATCAAGTGTAAAGGTAAAATATCAGAAGTGTTGCAGGTGATAAATATCCTCTTTAAGTAATGATCCCTCTTCCAGCTTGACAGAGAGATAAAAGGGAAAAGATGCTAAGAGAACAGTTAATAACAGCTGTTGAGTTCCTTTATGTGCCAGATAGCATAATATGTATCACACAGGTATTAATTAAACAGATTTTTACAGAGCCCTAGAAAATAGGTGGTATCATTCCCATTAGATTCATGAACTTTCCCATTTGAGGCTTAGAGCTATTAAGTTACAAATAGCCAGAAGCAGCAGGGTCAAGAATGGGACCAAGTTACTGAGTGCTAAGCCCTTGACCTTGACCACCATGTTATGCTTCCTCTTGGGATTGGAGAATGTCCAAATGGCATCTTGGTACTAGTAAGTGTTAACGATATCCTAAGCATATCTGGAGACAAGAGGCCAATGGAAGGTCCCCTTACTTCTTGAGTAAGAGAAGACTTGACTTAGCAATGGACTAGAAAGTAAACTTTATGTGAACTCACCTTCTGGGAGTCTGGCTTGATCTCAGGCAAGCTCACAGCTTCAGAGCTCCAAAAGGTCATCCCGAACGCGAGTTGCATAAACACAGAGTAGACTGTGGGCAGAGAAAGTCCTGGCCTTTCTCCTAGACCTAAATACCTAAAAGGTCGTGCTTTTTTTTTTTTTTAAGATTTCACGTATAATGTACAACATGGTGACTACAGTTGATAATACCGTATTGTATAATTGAAATTTGCGGATAGTAGAACTTAAGTGTTTTCACCAAAAAAAAAAAGGTAAATATGTGAGGTCGTGGATGTGTTAATTATCTCAATGGGGGGAATCCTTTCACAATGTATATGTGTATAAAATCATCACATTGTGTGCTTTAAATATCCTACAATTTTATTTGTCAACTATACCTCAATAAAGCTGGGGGGAAGAAAGGCCATGCCAACCATATTCTTCTCAGCAGAGCCCCAGGCTGCCACCCCTAAAACGTATCCCTTATTAAAATATACTTTGTAAAATACATATGCATGCTGAAGTAAGTTAATATGCCAACATTTAACATGCTTTCTCTGGCATTCACCTCAAAATTCCAGCAAATGATTGCCTGTTTATTTCCTCACTGGATTTAAAACCTGCTTTTTTGTTCCTCTAGTTACATAGGCTTTTGAGTCGACATTGCTCAGCAGCCTTTAAAGTCTGCAAAGCACCATGAAAAATCATTGAAATGAAAAGCACTAAAATATGTAAATTGTTGCTATTGTTCTTAAGTGCTTCTTCACATAGGATGTGATCATTTCAAAGACAAAGTAAGATTTCTTGCACGTCAACAGTGATTATGTTTACTGTATGAGATTAGTCTTCTATATATGAACATTATTAGTTTTGTAAAGTTTAGAAAAAAAGTTGTTTTAAACTTCTGGAATTCCTATTCCATTTCATTCACCTCTTTTGTTGGTCTTCCTGCCTTCTTTTTTTCCCTGTATTTTTGAAGGAAATTATCAGTTTGGAGGCAGTTGCCAAGGCATGCAATAGTAGTAAAATTGTCAGTAAGTAATTTTATATTAGACACTAGTTTCTAGACTCTGATTTTAAAAAACGGTTTAATTTTCCTTTAGTGTAAATATATCGACAAATATTGATTGAGGGGACGTGCACTCTGCTGTGTATTATGTGAGCAAAGAGCTTAAAAGTTAATTCTTTAATGTAGACAGATTATAAACTAGCACAAAGAGGCACAGCTTCAATTTGCAGGAAGGTTATTTTTCTGACCTCGAGGTCGTGCTTAAGACAGTTCCGTCTTCTTTTTCCTATCCTTCCCCAGCTACACTTATTAAAGGCAAAATTTTATTGCTTTAATGGTCAAACAATGACTTATTTGAGGTAAGTCTTTAGAAATTAGAAACAGTCTCATGCAGTTCTACAATCCTAGAGACTTCAAAGCAGGAAAAGTTTGTTGATGGTGTATTTTGGTGTCTGCTTTTGGAAGCGTAACGACTGTTCTCTCAGGAATCTTTCGGTCGGAGTTTCGACTGATGATGTGAGTAGATAAATGCTTCTTGACCTGTGGTCAGTGTAACAGCAAGGTTCTAGGGACAGGAGGTATCTGCCCAGAATGGAGCTGTAAGCATGGATGAAGAAGGTCCTGGAAAAACACACAGGCAAAGAAGAAAAACCTACCAAGAGCAGAGTGGAATTCATGGACTGGCAGGGAATTTAAAAATAAAAGGTTATGCTTGACTTAGCTGTCACCTTTAAGCAAAGAAAACAAGATTTTAAAAAAATTATGCAAAGGCAAAAATGACCTAACCAGCATTTATGGAGAAATCCATATTATGGTTCTAAGTCAGGCCCTGATGTGCTGGTACACAGATCAAATGCAGATCAATTTACTTGTTGCGTGACTGGCGACCATGCTAATTGTGATTCATAACTGTCAACCACCATTTGTGGTATTTGAGAGCAATTCTGATCATAGGTAATTATGGTAGCTTGCCCCTGTGCCAAGCAGACATTGCATAAGTCCTTCCGCTGAGATAAGACTGACAAGCTGTGAGTAATAGACTGCACCTTGGAAAAGATTTATATTTGGGGCCCGGTTAGCTGAAGTGCTTTATACTTTTCATTTCTCAATGACTTGACTGGGACTAAGGCAGGCAAGTTATTTCCCAAATTCTCCCTTTTCATGATAGGGTAATCAATAAAGAGCAACTATTAATTTAGAGTCAC
Organism: Orcinus orca; assembly: GCF_937001465.1. Classification (NCBI taxonomy): domain Eukaryota; kingdom Metazoa; phylum Chordata; class Mammalia; order Artiodactyla; family Delphinidae; genus Orcinus; species Orcinus orca. Next base: position 15,841,260 of record NC_064576.1, on the reverse strand, counting down.
TCTGATATACTAGGACTAGACAGTTTAACTATGATATTGATTACTTCTGTAATTTACCACTGAACATAAATGCCAACATGATCCAGACACTTTGAAGGTCATTAGAAATAGGTTGCTTCTTAGTGATCAAGTTCACTTACTGGGAAGCACAAAGGTTTTGTTATAATCAGTTGGACTCCTTGATTCTTATGAGGCACGGGGCCCAAAGGAGCACAATTTCACCAATCATACATCACGTGGCACAGCCTAAAATAGAAGGGCAAACTTTAGAGGTGTTCTTTTTCTTTATGGATGGAGCTCTCAGAATGAGGTCCAGGAATGATTCTAGGCCACTGTCCTCCCATATCGCAGGATCTTGGGCAGCCCCCAGTATTATCCCGCACCTGATCATTCTTGGAGAGGTTTCCCTTCACAACCAGGTGTCATTCAAGAAGTTTTCAAATAAACAAAATTTTCTCTGTGATACCAGTTTCAAGTGTAGCCCGCAAAGATATCCTGGATCCTATTTTCTCCAAACTCCCATCATTGCCCATAGGATGTCTCAGATGAGACAGCTTGTGATTTCTCTTTTTTCATTTTTCTTTTGACAAATTAAAAATCTGTCAAACAGAATACATGAACTTGGTAAATTATCAACCTTCTCCTAGTATCATGTAAGTACGTTAACATTCTTGCTGACCACATGCTTTTTCCCCAAGAAGATCTGAGATTTTGGAATACTTCTCCAAGTTTTCGTCTCCTTTATCCTTTCTTTCTGGGCCATCTTCGGATCCTGCAAGACTGTAGCTCATCCCATGACCAGCTACCACATACATTCTAAGCAGCCTCGTCACATAGAATGGCAGGAACCACTGGCCATACCATTGTTTTAATAGGGTTGGCGCACTGCATCGTAGGTGGTATCTCCAGATTCCTTTGGAATTATCTCAATAGCTTCCTCCCTGGCCACCTAATTACTTAAAGCCCAGTGAGCCTGTTTTGTCTTTTTCAAACATATCAGCTTCTCATTTGGTTTTTAGTCCAAAATTTCCAAGCTTTAATGCATAGCAGACCCTTTGGCTACAAATATTCTCCCTCTTCTCAACAAATCAGAACCCTTTGATGTTACAGAACTCTACCTTTGTTATATGAAACAATAAACTGCTCTTTTGAGATGTTTATAATATTTTGTTATATTTGATCTTGCCTAGTTTTTGACATGCCTTTTTTATAATTTCTTATGTGCGTTAGTTTTAACAATGAACCTTGCTAGCTCTGAACACTGTTTTAAGACTACAGTGTAAGGTTTGGTTCATATCTACTAGGGATAAATTAATTAGTGCCACTGATGAACCAACAAAATTTGAGACTCTCTGGGGTGTTGGATGTAACGATTTTTTGAGCAATTATTTTTACACACGAAAATTATTTGTTAGGAGAATATAAAGACACACACACACACACACACACACGAAGCCAGCTATAACCAGGTTAATGACAAATTTATGTTAATAGCCATTGTGTGGGGTTAATTATAGAAGGGGTACATGGTCAAGGCGAAAATCAAAAGGAAGAAAAAATATAATCCTGGAAGACTAGAAATAAGTCTTTTGGGAAGTTAATAGAAGATAAAAATGAATAATCAGCATATGTTTTCATAAGTCCATTTAGATGTAGCTAGATGTCTATGTAGTTGGAATAGATGCATGTTTTTATAGGCCACTGACCGGTATCTGTTTTATGAAGCTATATAAAAATAAAGATATATAGTATCTTTCCATCACAAAGTTTGTATGTTCTCTGGAGGGACAACTTACTTAAAGTATTAGAAATCTCCATGCTTACAAATACATACAACCATTTATCACAGTTGATGAAGATGCATTGAAAAGCTGTTGAACATATTTTAAAAGTTTTCAAATAAGATGTACGGGGATGTAAACGTTATTTCCCTTAAATTAATATAAGTTCTTTAGATTGTAAACTTTTTAAGAAAGTGAGATAATTATAGCATACATTTCCACTCAGATTTCTTCAAGAGGATAGAATCATATTAAGACGGCAAAACTTTACCACTAAATTAATATTTGCCTCAGGTTACATGCATCCCTCTTAGTGCAGGTTAATCTTTAGGGGGCAATTATGGTCCCATTTAACAAAAAATCACAATGGTGAGTTTATACGTCACCCTAGAGAGACGGAGATACAGCACAATTAATGAATCCCAAAGGTGTCTTATCTGATTTCAGTGCCGACCTCATAAATGTAAAATCATTGCTCTTATCCCTGTTGAGAGAATTTTCAGTTCACGGAACAGGCCTGTGCCTTCACGAATAACATGGTACTGTTCTCAAGTTCTATCATTTTTTCCTGGAAGCTAACTTTTTCTTATGATAGAAAAAATTCAGCGTTTGTAAAACTCAGCCTCTTAGCTCAAACACGACCCTATCTCCTACGTGTGAGTGCAACATCAGCTCGGTGACAAATGAACCATTAGTAACTGCCACACGAACACCTGCCATGGACCTTTGATACCTCACTCAAGCTGTACTGTGGGTGTCCTAAGGTTTTTGTGTGGTCTGGCGTTAAGAGAGAAGAAGCTGTGTTCTAAGTTACTTAGGTTATAGTGCAGGATTTCTGTTCCTATCCAACTCTTAAATTTGTAACAACTGCTTGCAGACCATCATTCATCAAAAAGAGTGGACCATTAGAATCAAGCTTTTTTTTTTTTTTCAGTGAAAGTAAAAAATTAAAGGAGATTTCTTGAAATCTACTGAGTACTTAGAGATCTGATTGGGTTGCGGTACAGTTCATAATGTATTTTGCATGTATACCTTGGAGGGCGATCTGAAACGTTTTCTTTGTTAAAGAGTGAAGTTAATCAATTTCATTAAGTTATTTTTATAGGATATTACATTATGTCCAAGGAAAATCATTTTAAATGAACTTGAATTTGAGGAAGGAGAAGGAAAAATGATGCAAAGGGATGTAAGCATTTTCACCATCAAATCACCAATAAAAACATTGCGGTATTTGCCATAAGTATTATTACAAAATAAACACTGTTTGGGTACATTTTGTTGACACAATCCTGTAAAATAGTGTTTCTTGAGACTGGTTTCATTCTCATGAAGCTAAACCACATACATTTAATTGTCTCCTTAAGCTTAGCTGAAGATCAGATAAATCTAATTGTTACTGGTGGCAAAAGCATCAGCTCCGTTTGGGTCACTCATTTCAGCTTGGTGGACACCCCTGACGGATGCAAAAACAAATCCCAGTGTGCTAGGATGCACTACTTTTTTCCTCAGTGGTGGAGACATTGGGCTCATTCTGCAGTGACTTGGGCTAAGTTCCCTGGAACTCGTGTTGATATCGTTTCTTGAACATTAATCCTCAGTGACATAACTGTTACTTTTTTATTAATCAGTATGCTTAGCATTATACTACTGGGAAGCTACTGTCTGAAAAGAGATGCGCCGTAATGAAGGTACTCCTTTTGGAGATAATTTTGCTGCTTATCAGAGCAACAGCAGCTGTATTTTGGACTCAGAGTTTCTATTTAATGCACCATGAAAAAGCAACAAGTGCTCCACCAGAAAATTATATTCTGTTGAAAGAAGTAAAGCAAAATGAGCTGCAGTTCTATACCAAGGCATCTTAAAACAGTGAGGGGAAAATTAACTTGGGAGTATATTTTTTTCAGTGTTCTGAGTCACTTTTTTTTTTTTTTTTAGTGTGTACTTAGTGAATATTGCCTCAGAGTAAAAATATTTTTGGAATCCTTATCAGTCAGAAAAATGTCTTCCAATCAAAATTTGTTGGAATCTGTAGCTAAAATAATGCCATTTTACTCGTTTGTGGAATGGCTGTTGAGGCTTTATTTTTACAAGCAAATGGCAAATGCTTGCTCCAATGTATAGCTGATGCAAATTAAGTGTATACTCTATTTCATAAATGAAGGAAGAATTATTGGAAACACTCTTTCCCTGATCACTAAAAACTGATTACCATCAAAGAAGGGCCTGATTACGAACCACCAGCTTAGTGTTTAGCTGGAACATCTGGTCGCCTCAGAGGGGAAAATTTGCTGAGCTTAAAAAGTGTTTATTCCAGCTTTCAATTCATGCATGTATAGAACACAGATGAGGAAACATCTGATGTCCTTCGGATTTCTGTTGTTAAACAAATGTAACTCATCTTCAAGGGAAAATTTAGTAAACTTCTTTTCTCACCGATTTGGCTTCTTAAGCTCTTGAGTAACAAGGACTAGAGGGAAAAAAAAATAAGAAAACTAAGGGTGATTAGAGTCCTTAAAAGTATCTGAAGGATAGTTTTGACTTTACATTTCTTCATGTACACTTCGATCTAAGTGGACTTTTGTCATTTTAATTCAACTTATGGCGTTGAGTGAATGCCACGTTCAAGGTACAGAACTGAGTGCTTGGTGGAGACCATGAGCTCAGGACCTGCCACTGTGTTGACTGCAACACTGTTGCTCTGCCCTATGCCCTGTCCATGGCACGGGTCTTCCCACCCCTAGTGCTTGGATAACTATTACTAACATGCAAAGCAAAAGACTCTGCTTAAGTGTCATTTTCCCTGAGAATCCTTCCTTGACCATATAAGATTAGGTCCTTAAAGCCATAAGTTTATCTGTTCCTTAGCATATAGAGTTGGCATCATGATTTCTTGTTTACTTACCAATCCTCCCTCCCCAAGCCTGTACACATGATTCAGTGACTGTATTTTCATTCACCATTGTATTCTAGGCACTAGAATTAAGCCTGACACATGCCAGCCACTCAGTAAATATTGATTGAGTGAATGAATCAGATACTTCCTCTCTCCTCAGTGCAGTTTAAATCCTAGGGAACAAGGCATGTGTAAAAATGGTAACGAGGCAAAGCAGAGTAAGGGAAGTGCTGAAAGAGGGATACAATAAAAGGAGTGGTTATGGCAAGTTTCTTTCAGAAAAGAATGCTCTTTTACCAGACTCTTACCAGGCAGCTTCATGGATTACTTTTTCCCACTATCAAAGTGGGATTTCCTAGGGGCAAGACAGGAACAAAGACTCAGACGTAGAGAATGGACTTGAGGACACAGGGAGGGGGCAGGGTAAGCTGGGACAAAGTGAGAGAGTGGCATGGACATATATACACTACCAAATGTAAAATAGATAGCTAGTGGGAAGCAGCCGGGTAGCACAGGGAGATCAGGTCGGTGCTTTGTGACCACCTAGAGGGGTGGGATAGGGAGAGTGGGAGGGAGGGAGACGCAAGAAGGAGGAGATATGGGGATACATGTATATGTATAGCTGATTCACTTGATTATACAGCAGAAACTAACACAACAATGTAAAGCAATTATACTCCAATAAATGTGTTAAACACAAAAATATTAACCCAACAAAGTGGGATTTAAACCCTAATTTCCAAAAATATAGTAACTAGCTAAAATTAGCATGGATTTAATACTCTGGGTCAACTTAAAGTGACGTGTGAACGTCGGCAAAAAAAAAAAAGGTTTGTAAATCTCACTGGGAATTATTCATTGGCTCATTCCATTACAATCTTTTTCTCAGGGATAAGGTTTTCTAAGTCAATATTTTCCTAAAAGCGTGCCCTTTTGTCTTCCACTAAATATGGTAATCTGTTTCTTCAATGACCACGTGAGAACAGAAAGAAAATTTCTTCTCAGAGAAGGCAGAGCAGAGGAATATATATTTCTTGCCAGAGGTTATCACAGTTTAATAGTATGAAGGAATGTAGACGTCTATAAACAGAATGTGCTATGCTTTCTGAAGTTGACACCATTTATTTAGTCTTATTAAACAGCTGGTAAGATGATCCAGGTTGTAGAGAAACACAAGCTGTGAGTGGCTGCTTCCTGCAGCAAATAAGAGCCCTGGAAAGCCGCAGAGGCTTCTGGGAGGAGAAGTGCTCAGTCAGCAGTCAGGGAGGGACCCCTCCCCCGCTGCTTCCTGCTCCCATGCCTACAGGCACTGCTTCCTCCTCTCACTCACCTTCACCTGATACCTGCTTGCCGGCCCATTCCCTCACCCTTACCCCTCCCACATGTTTTAATTAACATTTTTCTCTTGCATTATGCTCTTGCTTTTATGCTATAGTTATCTTAGGTGTGGTTTGGCACCTCCACCAGATGGGAATTAAGTCAGTATTTTCCACCATTGCCAGGCATCGGCATGACATGGGAAGCCTTTTAAAACCAAGGATGCTTAACCTCTACCCTAGCCTTTCTGGGGCTTAGATTTCTGGGTTTATTCAACAAGTAGCTGAGAACAGCTTAGTTTTTGAGGGAGGGGATGGTCGATCGTTCTGAGGGATATCCTGAGCTGCATGCTAAAACCAAGACAACCCTGAGCAAATTGGGACAGTTGGTCGCCTTATTTAGTGGCCAATATCAGAACCAAAACGAAATCCATCTATCTACTTTCTTTCAATCCTAATTATTCTTTAAAAAAAACAAAAAAACTACACCTTTATGGGTATAAAATAAATAGATATATTATCTTTTTGATTGTTCAGATATGCCTCAGTTATGCCGTGGGTAAATACGTATAATAGCAACCATCTTATAACGATTTTAGAATTACATGAGATAAAATATGTAAAGCACTTAGTATAGTGCCTAATACTAAGTGCTTAATACATATTAGCTATTAATTCACTTTCTGTGCACCCAAAGGTATATCCTTCTTGGTTTCTTGAAACACTAATCTTTGGTGAAGGTGGTTTTTCACTGGTCTTCTAAGCTAGCAACCAGTCTGATACATGCCACCATTTCTTTGGGCTGAGCCATTTAATACCATCTCCTCCAAAGCTGGGCCCCGCTAGCTAGTGTGCTAAGGGAATCTGTCCTCTCTCCACTCAGAGAGGCTGCTCCTGGAGAGACGCGCCAGCTCAGCAGTTTCGTGGAGGCTTAGAGGTGCGACCCAGCAAAATGCATACAGAAGCCAGTACAATGGCATCGGCTTTTGAGCAAAGAAAGAGCTTTATTGCGAGGTCCACCAGCAAGGAGACGGGAAACAGGGCTCATACCTGTCCACCTGATCCAGGGTTTCGGGTGAAATTTAAGGGGGTAGGAGAAAAATCAAACTCGGAAGCTGATTGGCTAGTCTCGAATCAGCCCATATAAGCTACGCCTGCTGCTGGAAGCCAGGTTTTCCTCATGGAAGGACTCCTCGCTTTGTAAAGAGCTCTGGTAGCAACATTTCTTTTCTCTGAGTTCCACAGACTGAAGATTCTCGGTCCTGAGGTCCTCCTGGAGACAGGCCTTCCCATCATGTGTACGCACAGTGCCGTCTTTGCAAAATAACTCCAGTTTTGAGTAATTAGCCGCCTGTTTGAGGATGCCAAGCCGGCTTAAGCTGGTGCTGTCTCAGTTTCCCCAACTTTTTCCACAACTTGGCTGTAAGAAGACCCTGTAAGAAGACATTCTGCCAAAGGTAAGAGCAGATGTTTGGGCTGAAGGGAGGCCAGGAGTAACAACATTGGTGGTGGTGCTGAAGGCCATGAGGGTCTGAGGCCTCGGGCTGAAGGTATTCTACCTGGAAATTGCCTAGACATCTAGATTGGGTGTGTGTAACCTTTGCTGGCAAGGTGAAATGTTTTGGCCATCTCCCGGGAACATTAAACCCCAACAGGCTCAGAAACAAAGTGAGGCCTTGGGTGTTTCAACCTGTACACTCTGAATTTCTCTCTCAAATTCAGCTCTGAGGGCTTCCCTGGTGGCGCAAGTGGTTGAGGGTCCGCCTGCCGATGCGGGGGACACGGGTACGTGCCCCGGTCTGGGGGGATCCCGCGTGCCGCGGAGCGGCTGGGCCCGTGGGCCATGGCCGCTGAGCCTGCGCGTCCGGAGCCTGTGCTCCGCAACGGGAGAGGCCGCAGCGGTGAGAGGCCCGCATACCACAAAAAAAAAAAAAAAAAAAAATTCAGCTCTGAGTCTCAGACAGCCTCCCCACGTCACTTTCTTCAAAGTGATACTCTTCTTTTCCACCCTCTTCCCTATCAGGTACGTTTTTCAAGGTTTTGAGAGAGAGGAAGCCCGGACTCCCATAGGCCACCCTGCAATAGGCAAGCCTGCCCTCAGCACATGGGGGGAAACTACTAGGAAACTCTGACCAAACTGGGTACAGTCTGGGAACTGCTGGGACAGATTCTTTGGCAGCTGGGTGGCATGAGTGACTTTTAGGATATAGGTCTTGACAGTCATCTCTAGTGGAAAGCTTTCAGTGTTCCCTGAGTGAACCCTCACATCCAAGCTGCTCATTGCTGAGACTTCTCTTTTTTCCTCCGTGGCTTCTCCACGGAATTCTTACAGCCAAGTTGTGGATAGTTACTACAGCATTTGCTTCTTACTTTCCAGAAACCAAACTAGGAGATGAAACTGGTTCCTAAATCCCGAGGCACTCGCTTTCTCTCTCATGCCTCTTCAGGCTGTTTGAATTCACTCTTTTTTGGGGGAGGGAGTGAGGGAAGACCACTTTCTAGAGATCTGCAGTCTGTAAACTGTTCTTAGCTCTTGGGTTTGAAACCTGGCCGTTGGCTAAGCCTTTCGCTTGGGGGCTGCCTGCTCACGAGCTATCTCCAAACATCCATCCTGAGAGGGGCAGGTTAATCCCTTAGAACCAGCTCTAAGGGGGAGGCAAGCCCCTAGTGTGCCCAGGTGCTTCCTGTAAAGGAACAAAGCATGCTCTGAGCCACAGATTGGCAAATCCTGGTGCTTCCCTTTTTCTCCCATGATCGCAAGGGTTTTCCAGGTGCAGCCAATATTGCTGCATCCCACAGACTTCAAGTTTCTGATAAGACTGCTGGTTGATATCAGGCCAATCCAGGAAGGCTGGGAAGAGGCGGCAGGAATTCACTAAGGCAGTTGTTCCAGGCTCTTCCATTGTTTTGCTGGCCAAGAAATAAGCTATTTTGAGCCCTAGAGTAGAGGAAACCCAGTCAGCCAACTGCAAAGCTCAGACTTCACTAAGGGCTTGTTTTTCTTCAGGGCATGGTGAACTCAGATGGTGAACTCTTGGCCGTCCTACCATCAGTTCTGCCTTGCACTGTGTTTACCACCTTTCCTCAGGTCAAGAGTGGGCAAGTACCAGTAGTGGGTTAACAATATATGACCTCGACTGGTTTTTCTAAGTTATTTTGCAGAATAAGAATTTGCAGAAGAGTTGTGAAAGTATGGCTCAGAGGGAAGACCTTCAGAAAAGCCCGTCTCCCCTGAGTCAGAGCCTAGGGGTTATCTCGACTTCCTACATTTTCTTCCTCCTTTGGCCCCTCCCGAGGTTTTCCGCCTTATGGAGGGGAATCCCTGCCCAGGCTCCCCCCACCATCCTCTTCTAGCCACAGATGTAGTCCTTGCTTCTCCACACTCTTCATGGCAGGAGAGGGATTCTTCTTGCCTTCTTTCTGGATTCTTCTGTGGATTCTGATGACTTCTTAGTAGATATCTGTTCCAAGACCCAGCGATTTTGCTATTTGAAATTCCCTTGCAGAAGTCAGCTTTCCAACTTCTTTGTCTAGTTTTTCTCAGCACTTCAGCTTGGGGTGATAATTAGACGAAGACCCACTTCTTCTGGGAAATAAATCCTTTCCACCCACATACTTTCTTGGTCAAATAAGGTTACAGTCCTATTAGACGCTTACTGAAGCAGCTCGCGTCAGGAGGACGGTTTACAGTTTGCTGACCAATTAAAACACAAAACAAAAGGTAGAAAAGGAAGTACCTTATAACCTCATTCCACTGCTCCTTGTCATCCTGTCCTCCCAGTCTCTGAGTCCTATTTTGATCACCAAGGTCTTTGATCATCCTGTCTCTTTTGTGCTAAACATAATTTGTATATATACCAAAGGATTGTTGGCATTCCCCCTGCCCAGGATAACTAAACAAGTAATCTGTAAATGCAAGTTGTTTTAGTCTCTTTGATAGAAGTTAAGCAGCATACAAGGTCATGCAGTAAGTCAGTGAACTGACTGGAAACAGAACCCAAGATGACTGACTCCCAGGTCTGTGCTTTGCACTAGATCATGCTTCCTTCCTCGGTGAAAGGCTTCCCACGGCAGGAAGAACCAGAGAGCAAGCCTCTAAATTATACATGACTGTATGTCTCATTTTCCCTCCGTGGCTAATTGAAGATGCAGGGCAGTGCTGCTTTTTTGGCTTCGCCTCTCATATCACCTCATTTGTCTCACGAGCAATGGGGAGCACACACTGCGATTTTGTTTCATTAACGGCCGGACGGAACTCGGTGGACTTTGGTGGGGGGGTCTCAGGATTACAGGTTTGGTGTCTTGGTTCACACTTAGGTATGCAGTTCATTGTTTGTTTGGTTACCCTTTAGACTAAATTAAAGAGACACGTACCTTTTAAAAGTCAGCCACATGAGATGTGTAGTTGATAGGACAGGAATGTGGGTGACTGAAGAAAAACCATCAGAATCTTCCACCGCCAAATAAGGAAAATGTAGAAGTTCCCTACCCGTATGAATTCGAAGCGTGGGAGGTATCCCACTTGGATTAGGTTTGACAATAGAAGTTCAGAGTTTATTGTACCCTGTTTAGTCTAATAAAGATTAGGACGGGAGAGTCGACCCAAGTTGCCAAAACCGCAGTTCTGCATGGTCACTCACAAATGATACTTTGGAGAGAGAATTTATACCATATCTGACAGTATGCTTTTGGGTATAGTCCTCATTGCATTTCCTCTTACACGATATTTGTTCAGTGGTCTTTGAGAACTAAGCACCAAAACTTTTGATAAAATATTACTAATGATAAAAAGTAATGACATCCAATATTATGACATAGTGTGAGTGTGTTTCGTGTTTGGTAATTGCAATCACTGTTGCTCCTGTTGTGGTCATCCGTTTACAATGCTTGGTGTCAGTTTATTTATCTCTTGTAAAAATAAAATACAGTGTGTGTGAAAAAAAAAAAAAGTAATGACATCAACTTATGCTGGATAACTGTAGGATGATTCCTTAGTTCTGTGTCCCTTTTGTTCTTATTTACAAAGATACCAGCATTGCTTAGGTTTAGGGCTTTCTCAGTGTGTTCAACTTTGCAACAGCACAAGCCTATATCTCCTGCTTCCCTCCTTTCTGGTGTATAATATGGAGTTTGTGCATAGTTTGGACTCTGCATGGATAGAAATGAAGGGTTTCAGTTGGAAGGCCTGACCTTGTACATCTGGTGGTGGGCAATGAGGCACCATTTGAGAGAACAGTGGTGTAAGGAGAGGTGAACTTTGGGGATATTAAAAAGGCAGAATGTGGGCTTCCCTGGTGGTGCAGTGGTTGAGAGTCCGCCTGCCGATGCAGGGGACACGGGTTCGTGCCCCGGCCCGGGAAGATCCCACATGCCGCGGAGCGGCTGGGCCCGTGAGCCATGGCCGCTAAGCCTGCGCGTCCGGAGCCTGTGCTCCACAGCGGGAGAGGCCACAACAGTGAGAGGCCCACACGCTGCAGAAGAAAAGAAAAAAGGCAGAATGTACAGAAGGAAGAGAAATGAGAAGAAAGAAGTCTGGGTAGACACTCCTGTAATTTTCTACGTGGAAAAAACCAAAAACAAAACAGTGTTTTGTTTTTGTTTTTAACGGATGCTGGGTGTTTTGTTTTTAACGGATGCTGGGTGTGGAGGAAGAGTGATGGAATTTCAGGAGGTTGGATCCACCCTGGCTTTGCCAGTCACATCTTGCTGCTCACTCTTCAGGTGAGGACGTCTCCTAAGAAGCTGAGGGGCAGATGCCCTATCACAGCATCATTCTGAGGGGTTGTATGATCCCACCCAGAAGCTGGCATTCTTGACTGTCTCCCTCATCCTTTTCTATTATGACATGCTGCCTTTAGGATTGACTAGAGCCCTAGGAAAAGAAGGAGTCGTGTCAAATATCAGAATCCCTTCTATTCAGAGGTTGTATTCTCTACTGCTTACATGGTGGGACATTTTCGCTTTCTTATCTTCCATGACAGGGAATTTCCTCGCAGTCCAGTGGTGAGGACTCAGCACTTTCACTGCCAAGGGCCTGGGTTCAATCCCTGTTCTGGTAATTACGATCTCACAAGCCTCGTGGTACAGCCAGAAAATGATAATAATAATAATAATAATGATATCTTCCATGACAGTTAGGACACTGCCTATCCTTGCAAAGAAAGCACTTTTACAAAGAATTTAGCCAACGAAACAAGTAGAGAATAAGAAATGGAGATCGTTTCAAGAGAGAGTATTAAAGCGTCATTCCAGCTTGCATATTTTTGAGCTTATATATCTACAGTTCAACTTCTTCATTTAGCCTCTGTACTACAAGAAATTCCCAAATAGACTCAAAATAGTCCAATCCCAGTCTTCATGCCTAATTCCCATGTCTCATTTACTGCCGTCTGACTGTAGGGATTCCCTGCTTCTGTGAACTCACCTTTCTGCCAAACTCCTTGGTTAATCAGAAGTTGGAGCAGCCTTCTCTCCCATGGTTTTCTCACCTACTTTTCAGTCACTCAGTCTATGCCCTTTGATTAGGAAACCTCTTTTCAAAATATTATCTGTGATTTCCGTAGCCATCAAACCATGTCCTGTCCTGCTTTGCCCACCAGGTGTCTTATTAGGATCTACTGAGCACTGAGTCTCAAAAGACTGCCCTTAATCAGCTCTGGCTGCCATAACAAAATATGAAGACTGGGTGGCTTAACCATCAGGAATGTATTTCTCACAGTTCTGGAGGCTGGAAATCCAAAGTCCAGGTGTCTCAGTTGTTTTTTTTGTTTTGTTTTGTTTTTGTGGTACGTGGGCCCCTCACTGTTGTGGCCTCTCCCGCTGCGGAGCACAGCTCCGGACGCGCAGGCCTAGCAGCCATGGCTCACAGGCCCAGCCGCTCTGCGGCATGTGGGATCTTCCCAGACCGGGGCATGAACCCGTGTCCCCTGCATCGGCAGGCAGACTCTCAACCACTGCGCCACCAGGGAAGCCCCAGGTGTCTCAGTTTTGATTCCTGGTGAGTGTCCTCTTCCTGACTTGTACTGGCCACCATCTCGCTGTGTCCTCACACAGCAGAGAGATGGTGAACTCCTGTCTCTTCCTCTTCTTATAAAGTCGCTCATCCCATCATGGAGTCCCTACCTTTTTGACTTCATCTAAACCTAATTACCTCCCAAAGGCCCCACCTGCAAATACCATCACATTGGGGTTTAGGGCTTCATTATATGAATTTGAGAGGGGCACACACACTGAGTCCATAACAGCTGCCATTGGTCATACTGGCCTTAGATTCATTCGAGACGTGTAAGATGGAAAGCACAGCCTGGCAGCAGGGTAGCTTCAAGAGTTCTCTTCAGGCACAGGCCCTAGAACTGGCCGTAGAGCTGCACAGACCTCTTTTTGCCATGTGGCAGGCAGTCAGGTGCAGGGAGATAAGTTAAAATCAGGCAGACAGAAGAGCCACTTTGGCTTAGATGCCTCATGCCCCAGAGCTGCCAGTGTTTCTGACAGATCCATGGGCATAGCTGTTCTTGTGTATGACGAGGGGCATGACAGAAAAGTCAGGACCTTCAGGGACACCCAAAACTGTGAAGACCATTCCAGACATTTATAGTGTATTTCTAGTTCTTCCCAGACTAGACTTAATTTGTCAATTAGGGTCATTTTTCCTGTAGGTACTATTCCTAAGTAACATAGTTGGTATATATCAAGTGACCGGGCAACAGAGCTAGTATATATTCACTGAAGGTCAATTTGTCACGAAAAAGAAAAAGGAGGTGTATTAACCCCTTGCCCACACTCCTGGTTTAGCAGTCACCTTTGCCTCTATCCCACTTCTCAGAGCCATTTCTAAGAGCGCTGGAGCATTTTGGGAAGTTATCACAAAATGTCTTATACTTTTAACTTGATTAGGAGGTAAGTTATGCTAATATAATACACTTTTCTCCTCTCCTTAGCATATTACTTTTACCAGAATCCCAGACACTAATGACACACTCGATGCTATAATTAGTAAAAGTCATGTATAATGCCTGTGTGATGGAGTAACTTTTTCAGGAACTCTCTTTAATATGCTGTACTCTGAGTAACATCCAGGGCATAAGTGAGTGAACACGGAGGTATGCTACTCATAATCGTAATGAGTCGGTTCATCAGTAAGCGATCATTTAGAAGCCCCAGAGACCCATGGCCTGTCCTGGGCTCTGGAAAGTCACGGTGAAAAAGACACAGAAAGTCCCTCCTTTGAGGAGCTTGCACTTGACTGGGGTAGACCATCACCAGTTTTCAAAAGTAAATTAAATCGTTTCAGTTACAGTCAGGTCATGCACCAGACAGGGCTTAGTGGCTGGTGGGTTTAGGGCCAGTGTGGTGGGGAGATGAGGAGTGGCTGCTTTAACCAGAAAGATCCGGACCAGCCAAGGCCCCTGGGAGGAGATGCCACCTGATTTGAGAAAGGAAAGGTTGAGAAGGGAACACCTGTGCAAAGCTCGAGGGAGGAGTGTTCCAAGAACAGGAGGAGCAAAGGCAAATGCCCAGAAATAGGAAAGTACTTGGTATCACAACAATACAACAGCAATAAACAATGCAGTACAAAATCACAACAATAAACAATCACAATAAACAACACGGTACAAAATCACAACGATAAACCATTATTGTACTTATTGCCAATATTTTGGGGCTGACAGTGTGCCTGGCCCTGGGCTAAGTACTTAATGCCTGTTGTCTCATTTATGTTTCCAACTGCTCACAAGACTTTACCCATGTGGAGACAGGCCTACAGAGGTTAGGTTGTATGCTGAAAGTCACATGGAGTTTAGGTTTCATGTCTGAGATTTGAACCCAGGTCCAAAGCCTAAATTCTAAAGCACTCTCTTCAAGCTAAATCTAGAATTTTCTAGAACCAGGTCGTTGTTGCTGCCTTCGGGCCTCCTCTGCTTCTGAAATGCTGAGTGATGCTACAAAAAAGACGATGCCAAGAGTGATCAGGGAGAAATAAGAAGCACATGTATTTGGCCAAGCAAGTATAACTTTGCAGTCTATTAGCTGTGGTTAAATATTTAGCACCTTTGAAAGCTCTGTGTTGATGACATTTTCGGATTGCCAATTTCTGTTTACTTTGGGGCAGACTGCAACATTACTGTATTCAAGAACAGTCAGCCCGGCCTTACTCTGCTAAAACTGAGTGGTTCGCTCTTAACACCCAAGGCAGAAGTTGGCGAACATTGTCTAAACAAACCAGTTTAAACAGAATTTTAAAGTTACTCAGATATATTGCTGTCAGAAAATAATTCTCTGAAAAGTCACAAAATTCTGCAGTGTGACTCATTATTTGCTGACTGTTTTTGTAGGAGAATAATTGACTTTTTAAAAAGTAGTGCTGCAGCCAGAAACAATAACCGCCCCCCCCTTGGAAAACACACAATCCGGTTTCATTTGCCTTTAAAACCCTTTTTTTCACATTTTTACTAAGCACTGGCCTGGAGAAACACCCAAACATCTTTTCACGGAGAACTATTTTAAAACACACACACACAATCTAAGTAATCTCTCAAAGCGATATTTTATAGAATTAGGAGGTTGAATTTTATTTTACTAATTGTATTAATAATAATAATAGCTCATGTGTATTGGACCCTCACTATGTGCAGGCAGGGTTGGGAGCACTTTAAGGGCAGTTCTGAAATAGACACTAAGAACATCCCTGTCTTACAGATGAAATAACTGAGACCAACACAGGTTAACCAACTCTCTTTTACTACCTCATTAAGCTATGTCCAGAAGGATGTGCATAGCATCTCCTTTTGCGCCCCAATGTCATATTGGAACAGTGAACCAATATCTGGAGCTATTAATCCATTTCTCTAGTTGATCTTTCAAGGTATGTTCAGTATATTCAGCATACATTCTCTATTAAGACCTGCCTTTGGTTCCACTAAGAGGAAGTTTGGAAACCCCCATGTGGTGGGCAGTTACTAGGTCAGTTGTGATGCTCGTGCACTGTATATCAGGCTTACTCTGTCCCTGTTAAACCATTAAATCCATCCCCTTCCCTGCAGACTGGTTGGCAGGCTTCAGAAATGTCAGGTGCTGTGGAGGCGAGTAGGATTTGGGCCATTCTTTCACCCAACAGTGACCAGCCACACAGAAGACAGTTCTGTTAATATTATGATGAAACGCATTTGCCCATAGAGCTAACCCCTGTCTTGTTTCCTCGTCCACAGAGATACCTGTAATAATAAAGGCTGGGACTTAAACCCATATCTGGTTGAGTTCAAACCCAGTGGTCTTCCAAAAAAAAGACACACTCCTCATTTCCTATCCTTCTGACCCCAGCCCAGTTAGTAACTTCTGAGTTTAGCTTTCTAAGTGGCACCATGCTGCTATCATTGCACAGCTAGAGGTAAAATGATCTCACAGATGGACTGAAACAGGTGCTTAAGCAAATGTCGATTTCCTCTCTCAAGCCCACTTCCTGTTTCTTATTTTCTCCACTTCCCAGTGTTTTTTATTTCTTACATTCTGACACTTCCTTGTATTTCCTAACTCTTACGTTAGCTAAGATTGATGCTTTCCACCAATATTAGATAAGCCAAGCTAAACCTTTCCATTTGCCCAGATAACTCCCCCAAACCTGGCAAATCACATTCTAACCTTTTACTTGGGCATTCCTGTATGCTCTGACTTGACTGATCTCTTTGTTGCCAATGAGGTTTTTATGATTTGCTTAACAATTTATTTCGTTAAGTGAATGGATTTAGGGATTCATTTGGTTTTATTTTATTACTGGCTTGGGAAAAAGATATACAACTTTTGTTAGGGGAATATGTCAAAAAATAAGATCTGTTCCTATACAGACATTATTTTTGTAATTTATTTCCCTGTATAGTAATAAAATTATTTTATAGGTTTACATTAATACATTTAATTGCTGCCTTGAGAATTCCAAAGCTAATATGCACAAAGGTACTGCTAATGCCCATCGCATTCTATATCAGTAAATCACACTCATTCATATATCTTTATCTGTAGATATATATATTATTTATATCTACATCTATATATGTAGATTTATATCTATATCTTAGGTCAGCTAAGAGTTCTCTTTCGTTAAGTATGGGTTGCCATATTAAATAAAAACTACTTCGTACTAAAACATATTAAGGGAAAAGCAAGTTATCAAGTCTACTGAACTTTCATTTATAACACCAGAGGAACACTCAGTGTAAGTGAGATCTTGAAAGAGAAGTCAAAGGTGAGCTTTTTCAGTGCTGGTAATTAATTCTTGCTTTGCATAGGCTAATTGAGGGCAGTCATTGAATACTTGATGTCATTGCATTTCCCAGCTGTCAATGGGACTACAACCTGCTTCCCCTGCTAAATCTGATAACCTCTGTGTTAAAGATAGAGGGGGACCAAGAGCTTTGTTCTTTTTTGTGAATGTCAGTAGTTTCCTTCAGTTGAGTGTTGTTCCTTTGACAGATTTTTCTTTTCCTAGCATCTCTGTTAAGGTACACACAGACATGCACAAAGAGCAGTAAGAAAATTGGAGGACCAAAATGAAGAGAGTGAACTGGAAGCTATTTCTTAGATAGGCTGTCTTATGTGGTAGGCTAACTGGTGTTACAGTACATGCAAATATATTCAATAATTCACTGAGTAAATACTGACTGTGTATGTACTAACCTATAAGTATTGGGCTAAGTATTGGAAAAGTGAGAAAAGAGGCAGCAACTCTGCCTGAGAGCAGCTCAAAGACCATTGTTGAGGTTGGGGTGACATCAGTACACCTGTTTGGGTATGGCCCTGGGCATCACTGGTAATTTTCTTGTGTACCCACGTGTCTGTCTGTCTGTCTTAGGACAAGTCACTTCTGTCACTTCCCTCAGTCCCTTTTGCTTACTATCTTCCCTTTCTAAGCTCCCACCCCTGCCCAGAAAAATCGCGTTCCAAGCAAATGTCTTATTTGGCAATGTCTACAGAGCCAAGTCTTCCCATGGGAAGATGTGTTTTGAGTTTCTAGGTTGGCTGGATACGTTTGCCTTGATGTCCAGTGAGATTATGGCCATGTCTACTTACATCAGATAACTCAGAGAACTGCAGCAAATCCAAGTTGAACAAATCACGTTTCTTCTAAAAGATAATTGACATAACATTTCTGTTTTTCTTTTTTTCTTAACTACTTGACAGTTTTGATCTCACTAAACTGTATGTTTAGACCTAGTGTTTTACAGTTTTGTGTTTTTTTGAAAATTTTATATTTACCTGCCAAATACAGTTTTCTATCTCATATTCGTTTTTTTTTTTTTTTTTTTTTTTTTTGCGGTACACGGGCCTCTCACTGTTGTGGCCTCTCCCGTTGCGGAGCACAGGCTCCGGACACGCAGGGTCAGCGGCCATGGCTCATGGGCCCAGCCGCTCCGCGGCATGTGGGATCTTCCCGGACCGGGGCACGAACCCGTGTCCCCTGCATCGGCAGGCAGACTCTCAACCACTGTGCCACCAGGGAAACCCTCTCATATTGTTTTCTAACACAGTTTATTATTTCTGTCATTTTCCATGCATAGTTTTGCATAGTTTTGTGTGTCCTTTGGAGGAAGGGACTGAGGCTACTTCTCTGTAACCTGCTCAGAGCTGATTGTTGTGCTGACACAGTGGAGGAACTGAATACATTAAGCTGAATTTATTGGGTGTTAATCAACGTTAATTATAATTTTTTGTATTATATAAAAAGAATTTATATCCAAAATAGCCTTTTAACACACTTAATGACATTCTGAATCAGGTTTGCTTCTTCATTTCTTTCTGGTGTCTATAGTTAAAAATTACTGATCAGGTGTTTATCACTCATGTTAAGTCTAGAGACAATTTGGAAAAATAATACAAAGCCTCCAAGAATTCGTGTATCAGTAGAGTACATCACTTACCTGAAGTTGCAGTAATGCAACTATATAGTGGATAGAGTGCCCCTGTGTTTCATATTGTCCATCATAATATGATGAGATCCAGCTTCTGTGGTTCAGTTTCTGTGGAGAGATGGTTTTATTATCTCCAAAACACCCAACTGGATAAAGTATAGTCTATGATGTTTTTGCCCCAGTGTTCACTGTGTTCCTTTTTTTTGAGGGTCATGGGGAACAATTCTTTGTCCTTTTGCCAAACAGAGATGATGTGGTCCTTGCAATTGTGAATACAAAATTCGGAGATCACCTCCTTCCCTGATTTCCCCAGAGGCACTGTGCACTCACCTTAGAGCTTAATGTCAGAGAAATGACAAACTGTGTGATCTGATGAAAGGTGAGGCTCTTCTACTCTATAGAGAAAGACCATTCTGGGCCTTTCTTTAGATTTCCCAAATGTGTGCACATGATCTGTTGGAGCGGAAAGGCTATACAGCTCTTCTCCACTGGTGGAGTTTGTCATAAAGGGCTGAGAACGTTTTTTTTCCTTATAAATCTAAGGAATACAGGTTATCTTACAAGTGGGGAATCACACGGTACACATATAGAAGGGTACCAAGATCAGGAAAGATAGGCGAGAATAAGGCAAAACTAGTCCAATAATGTAAATTGGACGTAAAGTCACTAAGAAGTAAAAAAAAAAAAAGATTAAAAAATACAATAAGTTTTTTTCTCAAAATGTGAAGAAAACTTCTATGTCATCAACTTAACGTGTGTATATGTGTGTGTGTGTGTGTGTGTGTGTGTGGTGTATGTGTGTGTAGGTATCAAATTCATTAAACGAAAACTTAAATAAATAAGCAAAAAAAAAAAAAAAAACCACCAAAAACATTTTTTCCTTAAGGGCATTTCACCATAGGCTACATACACAGTCAGTTACACCCCACCATATCAGATTCCATTAACTATTGTAAACAATTAGCTCAGCCATCATTGTGAATTTATTTTTTCCAATCTCTTCATCTTCGAATGACCCCTGGCTTAGTTGAATTGTTAAAAACAGCATATAAAACAGCCCCTGAAGCTTTCTCCAAACTGGTACACAGCATTATTCATTATTAAACAGCTGGCCCTATAGATATATGAAATTTCATTAAATTGACCTCAATGCCTTAACATAAAAAAAAAAAAACGCAATAAATGTTTAAGATGCGATTTCTACCCTTATCTAAGACCACTCCCATTAAAGGTTTGACGTTGTTGTTTGAAACAAGTCTTAGAGCACTTGAACAACCTATATTTTATCTGTATCTTCGAATCTTTATTTTGGGCATCACCTTTATGTTTCTTTGTTATGTGCTTCTTGTTATCATAGTAAAAATTTTATTAACAACAAAATAACTGGATTTTATTTGATATAACAATTTTTATTTCTGTTTGATTGTGACCTTATTGACTAAAAGTTTACATTTTGATGACCTATGTGTGTGAAGTAGTGTTATAGGCAGAGCATAAAAAATGCGCCCATAAAACAAACCAACCTATTTTCAAGGGTCTTACAGGCTAAAAGAAATATATAATGATACTTTCTTCAATTGTTTCTTCTTTTGTAACAAAAGGCTTTCACAAGCATTGTTTTGATCCTGTGCAGACTGTAGGAACCATTCCTATTTTGAAGACGAAAAGCAGGGCCATTGCTTTTCATGCTTTTTTCTAAACATCATTCAGAAGGAGTTAATCGGCTAACCCGAGAGATAATTAAAGGAAGAGCCAAGATTTGGACCTTGTGCACATCCAAGATCCTTTATACTACATTCCCACCTCTGGAATTGGGGTTCTGAAAATTTATGAGTTAGGAGCATTTGAAATTGTCACCATGAGAAAAGTAGGGAAGGGGGGCAAAGGCCATTGATGAAATTAGAAGTAGCCTTATGGGGTGGTTCCAGAGATTAAGATAATGCAGTCTTCTCAGAATATCTGAGACTACCTGTTTGAGCCATAATATTAAACAGAGGACAGATGAGCCAGGGCCAATACAATAACAAAATCTTGTCTTTTTCTAAGTGTATACACAAAATATTTTTTTTTCTTTTACGATCAGCTCCTTCTGAAGAAAAAAAAAAAAACCTTTTTTTAAGAAACGAAAGGTTTAGAAAGTGATATAATAAATGCCCATGGACCCACCACTCATCACTGATATTCTCCCAAGTCACCAGCAATATCCCAGTCTCTACTGGAAGGTCCATGTTCTCCCACCTACCACACTCCTACATTCCGTTATAGATGCTTCTTCCCCAACCTGTCAAGCATATTCATGCTTCTGTGCTTTCAGTGATTCTGTTTCCTCTTCCTAGAATCATCTTGCTGCTTATTGCCACTTATGTGAAAGTGATTCATTCTTCAAGATCTTTCTCAATTGCCCGGCTAGAACTGCCTTCACCTCTTTGTCCTTATAGCATCGGGTTTATACCAAAAAATTAAAAGTAGAAATAATAATAGTTGTAAATGTTCCAGGGTCTTTGGCCATACTGCATAGACCTTATTTACCGTGATGTCCCTGCACCTAATATGATACCATGTATGTCATGTAGCCCCTATAAATGAATCTTTATTTAAGAGAATCAAGAGAAATAATTGGAGGGAGAGTGGGGTTGGAGTGTGAAATGGGGTGACAGATAGAATAATAGGCTTTATTCATGATCCAGAAGGGATGACTTTGAAAACTATTGGAAGTAGCTGTTTCCTGTGTGTCAGCTCACAGAACAAAGAGACCTGAATATTTGCCTTCACTTTACTGGACCAGAGCCACCCTGATGAGATATAATGGCTATTGGTTGCTTCCTTCCATCTAAAGTATTCTATACCTCTGGGGCCCCTGAGCAAACAGAGAGGTAGGGAAATTTCCATTTTTGTAACACACCCCGACTGAGCAGGCGTTTTTCACCTCCCTCCAAAGATGGAGTTATACAGCCATAGTTTTGCTCACACTAACTTACAACTAAAGCATATACCTTTCAGCTTCTCTCCCAGATGCAGAAGTAAATTCCTAAGACCAAGATTTATTTTGAGTTCGTTTGATCTGTTTCAGGATGACATTGCTAAACTCTCTTTTTCTATTCCCACTCCCTTTTTTTCCCCTGTGTCCCTAACAGAAGTGGTCTGTCATCTGTGTGTATGCTTAAAGAGAAATTCTCAAAGTTGCTTGAAATTCATGCTGGTATGTTTTTGTAAACTGGAATTATAGTCAAATCAGTATTTTTTTCCATTGAAATGGGTGAATGATTGTGCTATGATGCCTCAACCCAGATACAAATAACCATGGTAGAAACATAGATTGCGTCTGAATGCTTTCGGGGCAGGGGCTGGGGAGCAGGCCACTGAAAGTGGTCAGGCAGCCTTTCATGGAGGATGCCCGTTTAAAGTGAACTTCGTATAAGAAATGCACTGAATTTAGTGAAAATGGCAAGGTACCTGGAAAAACTTGAGCAAAGGTACAGAGTTAGAACAGGGAATATGTGTTTAAGAATAGCAAGTAATCTAATTCTCTTGAGGAGAGGATTTTGTAGGCGTTAACGAGGTGCTTTAACTAACAAGATGTCATTAATATCAAGTAGGAAAAGGGTGCATTTCACTAGAAATGATTAGAATGTTAGACTTATGATACTAAGTGACAATCCGGCAGCATCAGAAGATTAGAAGCAAGGGAATCATTTCAAAGGTTTCTGATTATCCAGACATGAGGGATAAGGGCCTGGATTAGAGTAGAAGGAAAGAAATCTATCGTAGAGAATGTGATAAATAGAGTAGAAAGAAGGATATAGTCTTTCAAAATTTTTTATAAGTTTGGAAAATGTGTGGCATTGGTCCTCAAAGTCTGGCATGTGTAATTTTCATCTGGGGGTTTGTTAAAATGGCTCATTGGTGTGGCAGTGTTTCCCAAGGCCGGGGCTGGGACTTTTGAATTGATATTTCAAGAGAATGGCTCGGTTATTTCTGGCACAGGTGGTTCATAGATCACAATTTGAGAAACACCAGCTTAATGCCTGTTTGAGGAAGGAAAGAAAAGTGTGGTTCTGGGGACTATCAAACAAGTCTACTGTGTAAGTCTACAAGTCCACTGATTGTTTTCTGATTGTAAACTTTATTCACTAGACATTTGTTAATTTAATGTTGTAGAATAGATACAGGGGACTCACCAATAAATTTTGAAAAGGAAGAGTAGTGAGGGTAAAGCCCCCATTAACATGCATTAAAATGCTGTAACAATGGTAGAAGTGTCTGACAAACACGGAAATACTGCCCTGGAGCTCCAGGTAGAGTTGGGCTCCACTGTTCAGATGTTACAGCCAAAACCGTACGATTAGGTGAAAGAGGATAGAGAGGAAGAGAAGAAAAGTGCCAGAAACAAAAGAGTAACAATCTCCCCAAAAGTGGAGACAGGAGGAAAAAGGTCAAGGTGCAAAATACTCTAAACTGGAACTTTGAGACAGCATCAGGACCATCCTGTCCTGGTCAGCAAAGTTCGGGGAGGTTCACATCTCAGGCTGAACTCTTTTGTTTGCTTCTTGTTTGAAAACTCTAGGCTTTTGGATGACCATAGTATTTCCCATTATTATGACTATCATCTTATTAAAATGCTACAGTAAATAAGAAGAAAAATAACTGATTGTTCATATGGATGTCTTCTCCGTGTGGTCATAATTACCATAGTCTCTTCTCTTTTTCACTAATGAAATGACATAAGCTATTAGACACATGCACAGCTACTATACAACGTCAGCCACTCAGCTGCAAAATTTCAAGCTGAAAAAAAATCATTTTGTGAACCATTAAAATGCAGTAAAGCATTTGAAGACTGAAAACTTTTGTTCAATCAAACATAAAAGTTAATGAAATTACTTAAATACGTGCAATTCACAAACAGTTTAAAAATCCCTCGCATGCTGTGTCTAAGCAAGCTGGAGTATATTTGAGGGGAAAACGCTACACATGTGGAAAATAAGAGGTTAATAAAGATTGTCAGTGAAACCTGAACTCAATTTAGTAAGTGGCACCGGATTAGTCTTTGTGTTTAGAAAAATGTGATATTACTTCCAACCTACTGAGCCTATTATGTCTGCATCTCCTCAGATTTTTACACGGCGTGAGCAATTTGGGCTGGAGCCAGATATAACATTTTTATTTCAGCAAATCACTTCCCATTGTTGTACATTTTAAGGATGTACTGAAAGGTACTTTCAAGTCTGAAAATATCAGCTTGATCATACAGCAATGATACCTCACTTACAGGGGTCTTTATATAAACCACAATGTTTTCTTTAACAATTAAACTATCTCAGGAATACTAATAAATATGAACTACTCTATCACCACATTAAAAAAAATAACAAAAACAAACTTTTTTAAAACAGTGCAGTTAACCTAACCCATGAGAAAGTCATATACTTTTAAATTCTGCCCCTCTTCCTCCCCAGGAAACTACTTTCTATGACAGTGGTTGGCAAACTTTTTCTTTATGGGGCCAGAGAGTAAATATGTTCAGCTTTAAGGAGCCAAAGGGTCTCTGTCCTGACAATTTACCTCTGCCCCTGTAGTGTGAAAGCAGCTGTAGATAATATATAAATGAATGGGTACGCCTACATTCCAATAAAACTTTATTCACAAAAACAGAGAGTGGGCCAGATTTGGTCTGCAGACTATAGTTTTCCAGCCCCTGTTCTATGTGATTGTTTTTCTAATATTTCAGTAGTATAAATAGAGGTATTTGGAAATTATTGAGAAATTCTGTAAGACATAGGGTATAGTTGGATAGGTTACTTCTGGTAAGTAACAATGGAGTACATTATAGCACTACAAATGGGGTCTGGAAAAATACCATTTACTGAAATACTGTTCATCACCCCTCTTCACACAACACACAAACCTTGTCTGCCTGACAAGCTTCTATTTCTTCCCCAGATTGTTCTCTCTGTAATCCTGCCCCTAGACTAAGCAGGATACCTCCCAAGTGCCTGGATTTCTATTTGTGGTTATTAAGCCCCATTGTACTTTTTTGCCTGCATGGCAATTACTAGAGCACGAAGACTGTGGGCATAAGCTCTTTAGTGATCCAGGGAAAGATGATGGTGGTTTGAACCAGGAGGGAGGCAGGCAAGGTAGAGAGACGTATTAAGATTCAGATTTTATTGTGGAGGTAGCACCCTAAGTTTTGCCAATAAATTGGGTGTGAGAGAAGGAAAAAAAATCATGTATAGCTTCAATGTTTTTGGCTTAAACAATTAGGAAGGTTATGGTACCGTGTACCAAGGATGCTACTGATAATCTGCGAGAGAAAATAAAAGTTCTGTCTTGTCTCTTTTATTTGAAATACCTAATGGGTGAGGATATTGAACAGGCAATCAGCCATAGGAATGGGGATGAGAAAATGAGTCAGGACAGAAGATATTCATGCCTTGCAATGTCTGGAGCTGTCAGTAATCCATGAGAATTCACTGTGTGCTCATCTTGTGCCTACTCCTAGACCATGGCTCTTAAGAGGATAAAAAGAAACAATATGTGTCTTCTACTTGCAAACAACCTTAAATATACCCATAATTACAGTACTAGACTTAAATGTTTGAATGAACAATGTTCAGTGTATCGCCAGGCAGTATACAGCTAATTGCTGATATATGCAACAGTGCCTAGAGTTGTTCAGAGAAAGCTACGGTAGCTCAGCTCCAACACTGAATACATAGACTGCCATGGACTTTGAATGAAGTGGGGTGGCTCCAAGGAGAATGCCGTTTGATTGGCATTAGTACAAGCAACAGGCCCACAACTCTATTCGTAAAGGGGTAGCCAGGAGAGAAGTAAAATCAAGAACAAGTGAGGGTTTTTGGTTGTGATCTTAGGGATAAGAAGAAACATACACTGCTTTTCCTCTATAATTCTCATTTGGTTTGCCCACAGCTGGAATGAAAGAAGGTAAAACTCCTTTTTTATAAAACAGCAAAAAGATTTGGAATATATAAACATGTCTTGCAAAATCAGTCATTGAAAATGCAATGTATATGAAGCCATCTGTAAATATCAGTATTAAAGGCAAAAGTAGACTTTAGGTTAAAGAAGGTGACATCACTATATTCAGTCTACCACTGGGTATTTGTTTGAACGAACTTTTTTGTTTTAATTGGGGTATAGTTATTTTAAAGTGTTGTGTTAGTTTCTACTATACAACGAAGTAGAGTTCCCTGTCCTATACAGCAGGTTCTCATTAATTATCTATTTTATACATATTCTCTTATAGGCAATAGTTAAAAATACATAAGTTATGCCCAGTTAGGAGTCAAAAGCTTGAGGCTTTTCTTAGGACTTTCAAACAAGACAATAGATGAGTACCATTCAATTCACAATCTTGAAACAGAAGATTGTTTCCTATGGGGAAATCTGTATTTCCATTTTTTATAAAACAGAACGTAACATTTTGGGGTTAATCTCTGTAAATGTGAACAGTACAAATTCCAATATATTTATTTTACATAGAATAGATATAAATAGTCTAATCTCCAATTCCAGAGACCTGGAAGCCTATAACGAAAGTGTTAGGTTTGAGAATAGTGTCAGAAAAAAATATCGCATATACTTTACTGGTAATTCAGATTTCAGCTATTAAGTATTAATTGGTTACTGGTGAATTACAATAGTAATAGCACGTGTCTAGGGGTGTTTTCCTCACTTATTCTCTTAGGGAAATCACATTGCCATATATAAAGTGCCATTGGAAACTACAATTTAAAAAAGGTAGTTGGGTTCTTTGAGAAGATAAACAAAATTGATAAACCATTATCCAGACTCATCAAGAAAAAAAGGGAGAATACTCAAATCAATAGAATTAGAAATGAAAAAGGAGAAGTAACAGCTGACTGCAGAAATACAAAGGATCATGAGAGATTACTACAAGCAACTATATGCCAATAAAGTAGACAACCTGGAAAAAATGGACACATTCTTAGAAAAGCACAACCTTCTAAGACTGAACCAGGAAGAAATACCAAATATAAACAGACCAACCATAAGCACTGAAAATGAAACTGTGATTTAAAATCTTCCAACAAACAAAAGCCCAGGACCAGATGGCTTCACAGGTGAATTCAAATATTTAGAGAAGAGCTAACACCTGTCCTTCTCAAACTCTTCCAAAATATAGCAGAGGGAGGAACACTCCCAAACTCATTCTATGAGACTACCATTACCCTGATACCAAAACCAGACAAAGATGTCACAATAAAAGAAAACTACCGGCCAATATCACTGATGAACATAGATGCAAAAAGCCTCAACAAAATACTAGCAAACAGAATCCAACAGCACATTAAAAGGATCATACACCATGATCAAGTGGGGTTTATCCCAGGAATGCAAGGATTCTTCAGTATATGTAAATCAATCAGTGTGATAAATCATATTAACAAATTGAAGGATAAAAACCATATGATCATCTCAATAGATGCAGAAAAACCTTTTGACAAAATCAACACCCATTTATGATAAAAGCCCTCCAGAAAGTAGGCATAGCGGGAACTTACCTCAACATAATAAAGGCCATATATGACAAACCGAAGCCAACATCGTTCTCAGTGGTGAAAAACTGAAACCATTTCCACTAAGATCAGGAAAAAGACAAGGTTGCCCACTCTCACCCCTATTATTCAACATAGTTTTAGAAGTTTTAGCCAGAGCAATCAGAGAAGAAAAAGAAATAAAAGGAATCCAAATTGGAAAAGAAGAACTAAGACTGTCACTGTTTGCAGATGACATGATACTAGATATAGAGAATCCTAAAGATGCTACCAGAAAACTACCAGAGCTAATCAATGAATTTGGTAAAGTAGCAGGATACAAAATTAATGCGTAGAAATCTCTTGCATTCCTATACACTAATGATGAAAAATCTGAAAAAGAAATTAAAGAAACACTCCCATTTACCATTGCAACAAAAAGAATAAAATACCTAGGAATAAACCTACCCAGGGAGACAAAAGACCTGTATGCAGAACACTATAAGACACTGATGAAAGAAATTAAAGATGATACAAACAGATGGAGAGATATACCATGTTCTTGGATTCGAAGAATCAACATTGTGAAAATGACTACACTACCCAAAGAAATCTACAGATTCAATGCAATCCCTATCAAACTACCACTGGCATTTTTCACAGAACTAGAACAAAAAATTTCACAGTTTGTATGGAAACACAAAAGACCCCAAATAGCCAAAGCAATCTTGAGAAAGAAAAACAAAGCTGGAGGAATCAGGCTCCCGGACTTCAGACTATACCACAAAGCTACAGTAATCAAGACAGTATGGTACTGGCAAAAAAACAGAAAGATAGATCAATGGAACAGGATAGAAAGCCCAGAGATAAACCCAGGCACATATGGTCACCTTATCTTTGATAAAGGAGGCAAGAATATACAGTGGAGAAAAGACACCCTCTTCAATACATAGTGCTGGGAAAACTGGACAGCTTCATGTAAAAGAATGAAATTAGAACACTCCCTAACACCATACACAAAAATAAACTCAGAATGGATTAAACACCTAAATGTAAAACCAGACACTATAAAACTCTTAGAGGAAAACTTGGGCAGAACAATCTATTACATAAATCACAGCAAGATCCTTTTTGACCCACCTCCTAGAAAAATGGAAATAAAAACAAAGATAAACAAATGGGACGTAATGAAACTTAAAAGCTTTTGCACAGCAAAGGAAACCATAAACAAATGAAAAGACAACCCTTAGAATGGGAGAAAATATTTGCAAACGAAGTACCTGACAAAGGATTAATCCCAAAATATACAAGCGGGTCATACAACTCAATATCAAAAAAACAGCCCAATCCAAAAATGGGCAGAAGACCTAAATAGACATTTCTCCAAAGAAGATATAGAGATCACCAACAAACACATGAAAGGATGCTCAACATCACTAATCATTAGAGAAATGCAAATCAAAAGTACAATGAGCTATCACCTCACACTGGTCAGAATGGCTATCATCAAAAAATCTACAAACAGGGCTTCCCTGGTGGCGCAGTGGTTGAGGGTCCGCCTGCCGATGCGGGGGACGCAGGTTCGGGCCCCGGTTCGGGAAGATCCCACATGCCGCGGAGCGGCTGGGCCCGTGGGCCATGGCCGCTGAGCCTGTGCGTCTGGAGCCTGTGCTCCGCAACAGGAGAGGCCACAACAGTGAGAGGCCCGCATACCGCAAAAAAAAAAAAAAAAAAAAAAAATCTACAAACAATCAATGCTGGAGAGGGTGTGGAGCAAAGGGAACTCTCTTGCACTGTTAGTGGGAATGTCATTTGGTACAGCCACTATGGAGAACAGTATGGAGGTTCCTTAAAAAACTAAAAATAGAACTACCATACGACCCAGCAATCCCACTACTGGGCATATACCTTGGGAAAACCATAATTCAAAGAGTCATGTAGCACAATGTTCATTGCAGCTCTATTTACAGTAGCCAGGACATGGAAGCAACCTAAGTGTCCACCAACAGATGAATGGATAAAGAGGATGTGGCACATATATACACTGGAATACTACTCAGCCATGAAAAGAAACAAAATTGAGTTATTTGTAGTGAGGCGGATGGACCTAGAGACTGTCATACAGAGTGAAGTAAGTCAGGAAGAGAAAAACAAATACCATATGCTAACACATGTATATGGAATCTAAAAAAAAATAATGGTTCTGAAGAACTTAGGGGCAGGATAGGAATAAAGATGCAGACGTAGAGAATGGAATTGAGGACATGGGGAGGGGGAAGGGTAAGCTGGGGCAAAGTGAGACAGTGGCATGGACATATATACACTACCAAATGTAAAATAGATAGCTAGTGGGAAACAGCCGCATAGCATAGTGAGATCAGCTAGGTCCTTTGTGTCCACCTAGAGGGAGGGTGGGAGGGAGACACAAGAGGGAGGGGATATGGAGATGTATGTATATCTGTTCACTTTGTTATAAAGCAGAAACTAACACACCATTATAAAGCAATTATACTCCAATAAAGATGTTTAAAAAATTTAAATAAAATAGAAAAGGTAGTTGAAGAAGACAAACTACTTTCATTGCTAGAACGATGACAAGTTTATTGACAGTTTTCACAGCTATAGTAACTCTACTAATAAGGAAGTCAGAACATTTTCCCAACAGACTGACCAGCCTAAAGCAAAGGCATATCTGATATTTGTTCAGTGAAACCAAGATGTTCTCCAGGGTCTGTTATATGTATACATAATATGAAAAATATGTCCCAGGTCATTGACGGTGTTCTCATGTCAAAAACCATGTCTATGAAAAATGTGTTGACTATTCAGTTGAGGTTGTATTAAACGTAAAAAGGCAGTTTAAGGTATTTGAATAATGATCATATTTTTAAGAACACTATCAAAACGTGTACTGTGCATCATTGCTATCGTCACAGTCTAGTCAAGGGTTTTATAGACATCATAGCCTCCTTCCCCGAGTTATGGCAGATTCCAAGGATAGGCACTAGTGAGCACAAGCTCTTGTATTTAGAACCAACTATCTCTTTGGAGTCAAGAATACAACTTTTATACCTACCCTTTCACTTCAATAGATGGTGTCACTCCTCTACTTCTCCCCCTTTAATCCAGTTTTATTAAATAAGGTTTATCATATGCCTAAATCTTAAATGCGCGCGCACACACACACACACACACACACACACACACACACACATTCAAGGCATTCGTTTAGGCAAAAGAGGATACTAAGATGAGTAAGGCATGGTCCTGGAACTCAGGAAGGGGCCAGTCTAGTGGAAGAGACAGCATGTAGCATATTCACATTAGTTATCATGTAGCGTTTTAAGTACAAAGGATGGAATAGTTGATTCTAAATGAAGAGTGAGAATGTCTGCCCAGTGGAGGGCAGTGAAGCTGGGCCTTCATGTGGGGAAAGATTTTACAAGTAGCAACAAAGAGCTGCTTTTAAAGATCATTCCAGGCACAGGGAACAGGAAATTGTTTGCTTTGAATCAAATCATTTCAGAGGGTAGTTGTAAGAAATATTTAGTTTCTGAAAAGGGGAACTAGTGAGAAGCCTCATAACCCCTTGCATTTCTGCTTCCAATAAAATTTAAAACGTTACTTCCACAAGTGGCGATCAATTCACTGATGAATGAGTAGTAATACCTGTTATGTGTGACCTGTGCTATCATTGGTATCAGTGGTGCTTCTCAAGTCACGTGGGTACTTTATTCATCTGTTCAAAAATAGTACAGGGTTGCT
This sequence comes from Orcinus orca, assembly GCF_937001465.1. NCBI lineage: Eukaryota > Metazoa > Chordata > Mammalia > Artiodactyla > Delphinidae > Orcinus > Orcinus orca. The sequence goes on along the minus strand of NC_064576.1, from coordinate 15,810,084 downwards.
TCTGTATGCCAGAAAATTTGCAGACTAGAGTTGTAGAAATGATCCCTGTCTTGTCAAAGCCTGCAGTACAACAGGAAACAAATCTTTTCTTTTACTCTTTTTTTTACCCTTTTAAATCAGAGCTATTTAAAGAGCTGTTCACTTGCAAAAGATTCAAGTATTTCCTAGGAAGATTTCATTTTTTCCTAAGGTCTATTACTTGAAATAGCAGTTAAGTCAGCATAGCTATTGATATTTTAAGGTGAATGACATAGAATTATTATACACTTATTTCCAAAGAAATTCAGCAAGAAACAGTATTTAACACCAATGCTTATATTTAAAAATACCACTAAACAGTGTTAAATGAGAACCTGACAAAAATAGTCCCATCTCCACACCAGCCTATTTTTTTCCACAGCACATTAATTAAAATGTTAAAACATCTTGAAATATGTGACTCTCCTGTTTGTTTTGTTAGAAGAAAATATCAAAACCACTGTTGACACACTGACAGTCTGTTGACAGGCTTAGCTTCCAGAGTGTTTGAGAGACTGTTCCCGAAGTATTACATTTAAAAAGGGTTCAGAGGGATTGTAAACTTGTTTAGATTGTGATATTAAAAACAACACAGGGGGCTTCCCTGGTGGCGCAGTGGTTGAGAATCTGCCTGCTAATGCAGGGGACACGGGTTCAAGCCCTGGTCTGGGAAGATCCCACATGCCACGGAGCAACTAGACCCGTGAGCCACAACTACTGAGCCTGCGCGTCTGGAGCCTGTGCTCCGCAACAAGAGAGGCCGCGATAGTGAGAGGCCTGCGCACCGCAATGAAGAGTGGCCTCCGCTCTAGAAAACTAGAGAAACTAGAGAAAGCCCTCGCACAGAAACTAAGACCCAACACAGCCAAAAATAAATAAATTAATTAAGGAGCCAGATTAAAAAAAAACACAGGGTGAATTGTCCTTATAACTGTATCCAGTAATTCTGTTAACATCACTGTTCCTTCCCAGGAGTAGCTGGAAATTAATTTTCCATGCATAGTCTTATTCCCTAAGGATTCTACCCAGTGAACAAGACAGAATTGTGAAGTTTTATTTTGTTTGCTTCAAAAATTTTTTTCTAAAGAATCACCTGTTAAGTTTAGTGTTGGACAAATGTAATGTGACAAACACAACCATGAAAAGTAATTCTCTTCTTTCTAAACCATTTTTGAAAAATTAACAAGGAGAGGAATTAACAATGAAAAGTACAAATGAAAAATTAACAATGGAGATACTATGACCTCTTTCTAGCAGTGGGGAGCAGAAGAGAGAAAGCCCCTCCCTTTATGCCTTTATGCAGGTAATACTCTCACTTCTCAGCTTGGCCATGTGGCTCCATCCTTAGTTTTCTCTGATTTCTGACCCTAAGGGTAACACGTTAGTGGTTTTCCTGTCTTTTCGAAAGCTGCATAGTCAGGTCCACAGGCGTTTCAAAGCTCTGCTTCCCACTTGTCGAGGGAACATCAGGTTGCATAATGTTGAGGAAGCCTTGCAGGGGGAAACGTGGTCTTCACATTAATTCTTAAGGGCAGGAGGTGTGTAAGTTCTGCTGGTGTGGGAGAGTACATCCTGAAGATTTGATTACCCAGATCAAACTCAAATCAGGAGAATGGGTGTATGGAGAATAGAGGAGAGCTTCTCAGGACAATCAGGCTTAAAAGATACATGTCCCCGGATCCGGGAAAATAATCTCACATGGAGTAAAGACACCTGCTTTGATCCTTACCTGCCATGTGACCTGACAATTCAGCTTCTGAACTTTCTGATGTTCGTACCTCTCATCTATAAAATGAGGAATACTATTGACAAGGTGATTGCTAAGATGTCTGAGAAATGGGTTTGTAATAATAGCCTATTAAAATGTGAAGCATTCTAGTCTAGGATATTTGTCTGCTAGATCGTATCCTGAACGTCTTGATGAGCCACAAATTCATTTCTGATGTGGATTCCATCTTTTTCCATTATGGGGTATATATCCTTAGAAACTTCTATATGCTTTGATTGAATTGTTCATCAGCCATTCTCAACTGGGACCCTAAGCCATTCGTTTAATGTAATGAATTAATTCTAGAATGGGACTACTGAGTCCCATCCCTGGGAGAATTGCAAAAATAGTCACTCAAATCCTGTTTTTTATTCTCTGCCTCAGTTGCAACTTCTAATGAGAAAGGCTGTGAGATACTAACTACTCCTTCTCTCTGAATGGTCAAGTTAAAGGAAACCAAAAGATCCAATGAAAGAGTTAAATATTTTATTTTATATCCCCTTGTTTTAGAATTTCAGAATGTCTCTATTGACTTTTTCGTGTTGTGTGAATTCCTCGTTAAGAATATAGATGAACTTTTGTATTGAGTGCCTTGTGCATTCTGTATTGTGTTGAGGGCTGGAGCAGGAGAAGAACTGCAAATGTTAATAAGATGTATCTTGTAATAATTAGCATAGAACCAAGCACTTTTAATAATTCCTATTAACTACTTTTATGATGGCAGTGAAGATGATGGAGGACCAAAACTCTAAAATACTAGCAATTATCAAATAAAAAGAAATCTAAGCTCTAGGGGTATTTTACATTTCCAGATTACTTTTTTTTTTGCGGTACGCGGGCGTCTCACTGTTGTGGCCTCTCCCGTTGCGGAGCACAGGCTCCGGACACGCAGGGTCAGCGGCCATGGCTCATGGGCGCAGCCGCTCCGCGGCATGTGAGATCTTCCCGGACCGGGGCACGAACCCGTGTCCCCTGCATCGGCAGGCGGTCTCTCAACCACTGCGCCACCAGGGAAGCCCCCAGATTACTTTTTTAACAAACTGAGCAAATCAACTGATTTGCATCTTTATGATAGGAATCCACAATTTTATTTTTATTTTGCTAAGAAATGTTCAACATTCATTCTCAGTTTATTAAGCCATTTTGCTGTGAATGCTGGCCAATCTAAAACAAATGTCTTTACATGTCTATTAACGTTTTTGTGTTTATTAAACATTGTCCATAGATCATGCATGTGTGTGTGCCTAGATTTCACCTAAGGATTATAATTTCAATACTGTAAATGAAAAATCTTGAAAGATCAGGAGGCCAGAGATAACAGCCTACAGTTATGAAAATCCTGTGATAGTCTCATGCCCTTTCCACATTCATTACTGACTTCAAATTTATTATGAATTTTATGAGAGTATAAGGTTCAAAGAGAAGCAGTAATTTAAAAGATGCCCAGAGAAAGACCCAATAAGATTTTTATTAAATACTTCTCAGAACAATCATGGACTAGAAGATATTACCATAAAGTGATTCTTGAAGTGTGGTCCAGAACCAGCAGTATCAGTATCACCTGGAAGCTTGTTAGACAAGCCAGTTCTCGGCTCCTTCCCCAGATATACTGAATCAGAAACTGCAGATGGGGCCCAGTAATCTGTTTGAAGCAGCCTACAGGTGATTCTGCTACATGCTCAAGTTTGAGAAGCAAACTTCTAGTACAAGGCCTCACCCTCTTACTTAAATGATCTCACGATCCCAGTTTTCTAGTTTAACACACATCGGCACTTTAAACACCATATTTTGGGGAGAATTTGGAAAAGTGGGGAAGGACTCCCAGCCCACACCGAAGAAACAGAGTTGTGTTTCAGTGACATCAGTAATTTAATGGGGGGAAGAGGGGGACGATGCACCTGAGAACTCACGTTTCCCGCTGGGGTCATGATTGGTCGTGTGACTCATCAGTGGGGATGGTGATATATTCACAGCTGCCTGTAAGTCACTTAAGTTGGAAGCTTCACAGTATTCAAGGATCTAAACAGGGCAGACGAGGTGTCGTATTTAAAGCACGGAGTACTTCTATAAATTCAGTAAGTGTGAGCTTTATGATGTGAATATTCAATTTAAAGGTTCTTTGAAAGATTTTATTTCAAAAATATTCGTGGTATTATTTGTGCTTTTCAAGCATACTTTAAGAAGTATATCAGCCTTTCCCATCACCTCTGAGACTGGGTCACAGAGCAGAATGGTAGCCACTATATACCAAAAGCCCCCAGCATACACACAGTGCAAGATTCTGTTTAGGAAATGGGGTTTTAGTTGGCACAAAAAGTGGCATACATGTGAAAACTCTTCTGTAAGCTATACCAGAGCCAACCTCACTCATCAGAAAGTAAGGACTGTGTTAAAAAGCAAAATTCAACCCTAGTAAATTTTAAAGATTGAATTGGCTTTATTGAATGAGTCATGAATCAGGCAGCGTCCCATGTGGCAAGTAGGAGGGGAGCTCCAAAGGGCTACAGAAAGGGAAGGGTTTTTAAAGGCAAGAGAAGGAAGTCATAAAGGAAAAGGATTATTTCAGGCTTAGGTAACCTGCCTGTGGGGAAGGACGGGGTCTGTGTGGCAACTTACTTCATCTTTCTTTGGGGGACGGTGAGGACCCATGTGACAAATTACCTCATGGGTGCTGACCAGAAAATTCCTGACTCACTGGTTAGGACTAAATTTCTCAGGGAGGTTGAAGCTGCAACTAGGTTAGGTATTAAGACCCGGTTTAATGGTGTGGCCTAGCGTAAGTGACTTTATTTTGGGCCTGTGGTTTTCTTTTTATCAAGACTAAATACATTAACGAAAGTACTAGGATGATTGATAACATGTAGTGTCTTACGATCGGTAGGTTTGTTCTGTTATCAACATTTGGCCAGGATACTTACAAGTAAGTTAGAGACATTAAAAGAAAAAAACAATGTATACTCTATTACCTCACATAGATTTGCATTTAATACATCTAGTTCGTAGGTGAGTGGGTATTGTTCACATTATTTGGGTTCAGGAAGGTTCTCCATTGCCAATGACGAATCAATCACCATCTGTGGACGAGGCAGTGTGTACTAATGACCTGTAGGTTGTGTCAGAAAGGTAATGTTTGTGGAAAGATTTTGAAAGAGGTAAGAACTTGATTTGGAAAGGCATCCAGAGAATTGATTTTGGTTTATTCTAAGAGTCAAATATCAAGGGGCTTCGTTTAAAAAAAAATTGTAACTTCCTATTAGCAGTCTAGTAATTGTGGATAGTTTTCATTTAATAGAGAAAAAAAACAAAGTGAATATCTGTTAATGGGAGTATATATTTTTAATAGCAATAGCTTCATTTTTACCGTGCTGTTTTTTAGTACTTTTCCTAATACTTATTTTTAGTATTTTAAGTAGTAGACCTTTTTTTAAGCATGAAATTATGTGTGTGACATGGCTTTGACCTAGAAATCACAGGACTAATGGGCTTCACATCTGTTTATTTTCCCTGAAATGTGAATATTTTGACAGAAAACACTGTTGATGAAGTTTTTGCAAAAGATGGCATTCTGAACATATTAGGGATATAAAATAAAAAATGTTGAAAGGACAGTAAGACTGGAAACACTTTTGCATTGATGGAAGGATTCAGAAGTAATTTCAAAACAAAGAGGGAATGAGGAGGAGATTTCCTCCTTCCTCCCCCTTCTTCCCATAACCTTTTCCCTCCTTATTTTGGAATATGAATTTATTAGCTTTAACCTCTTTCTGGCCCCAAAGTGAAATCTATTGTTTTCAAAAGGGCTAAGAAAGTGTGTGCCTTAGAGGAAGAAAACACATAGTTGATTTCATGGTGGCAAGCTTGCATTTCCTCAGGCTTTGCCACTTCAATAAGAGCTTAAGCTTTTTCATCTTAACTCCGATGCACCATCTTAATTTAAAATGTATGAGGTTTGCCCTGATGTGCTGTTGCATCAGTTTCTGTTATCAACAAAATCAAAGCTAACTTTCTTGATACAAAGGGATGAATTGTGAATACCAGGTGAATTTTCACAAGTCAGCCTCCCAGCAAAACAAAAAAGACAAGATAGCTCTGTCTGAAAGAAAAAGTAGCCTCGCCTAAGAACAGATGAAGTTTTATTTCTAGTATTCCTGGCAGTAGCCCAGATGCTGGGCCGTAATTATCATTCCAATTTTCATTTAATACAGCAGTAATTCTCAAGCGTTGCTTTGGAAATGAAACTCTTGAGGATCTTGTTAAAAGGTAGGTTCTTATTCCCTAGGCCGGGGATGGGGCCTGAGATGCTGCATTTCTAACAGCCTCCAGATATCAGATGCTGCCGAACCAGTTACCGTATTTTGTCACATTGGGTACCAAGGACATGTATGTTATGGAGATGCACCCTCTTATACCACCTTCACAGAGGTTAGGCAAACCAGAGCAAGAAACCAATTGAGGGCAGATTTTTTTTTCCAGTACAGTCTTCATATACATGCAGTGTTTAGCTCATGAAAATGGAAATTTCTGGGCTTCAGTTTCCTCTTGTATAACTTGAGAGGCTTGGAACTTCCTCCTAGACCTAATATTTTAGGATTCCGTTAAGCACTATGTAAATACTCTAAATGAATGATTACGGAAATGAATAAATTTGGGGTTACCAGGATAATTACAAGGGAGTGATATCCTATTGTCCTCCTGTTGTTACTATAGAGAATTTGGGGCATATTTGAGTCATTTTATTAGCTTTAGGTGAGGGAGAAAGTGTGGAACAGTAGTTTAAGAGCGTGAGAGTGAATGGGGGGCAGGAAATATAGTGGGTCGACCGGGCAAAATACTGTCAGTTTTGGGTTGGAGACCGCAAGTATAAGCTGATACCAGTCTACAAGGCTGTGTGTTTTCTTGGAGTTTTTTTGTCATTGTCTGTAATCATGACAGAGTGAGTAACTATTTAGAACATGGAAATGAAATTGTCTGGGTCTCAATTTCCAATTGTTAACAAAGGTTACAATTTTGCTAGTTTTAACAAGGGGTATAGTTTGGCCAGGGAATTGAGTCTGGATTAGGAGGGGCGTGAGGTCCTGGGGGACAGAGAGAAGGTGGTAGAATAATGGATTGTACATCCCAGGGGTTTGCACATCCCTAGAAGATTGTTGAAGTGGGAGTAGTAGGAGGGAAGGGCTGGTGGTCAGAGAGTAGAATGCTTGAACTTGAGATTATGGAAGGGTAGCCATTATGAATAACGGCAAGGTCTAGGGTATGACTGTGTAAGTCACATAACATCACTTCTCTGCTCCCAGATATTTTTGAAGGTGATGCAGGTGTGAAAAAGAGAAGCTACACTTAGAGCTTTGAAGATGTATTTTCTAATTGGGACCAGACTTAAAACTGACATAGGTCTTCTGTGAATCCAGTTACTTGACATGTACAAGTGTAAGTGACATGCAGTATTTGATAGAGCAGCTCTGAAATTTCAGCCAAAATGGTGATAAGGAGTTGAATTTTAAACCCTGGAAAATTAGGTCAACCATATAAAAACAAGATTTAATAAGCAGCAGATGCCATTTTGTCCAACTCTGTTAGATTTTTGTGGTGCAAAAATATCCCAGGCCGTGCACATCATGCTATGCTATGCTATGAAGAGCTGAATGGAGTCTCTGCTGAAACCACACTACATCTTCTGTCAAAGAAGCACATGTGGTGATGGGTGAAAGGTCATTGGAAATGTGTACTCACAGCAATAACAGTCATTTAGCTCTTAGGTGGACATAGTAGCAAAAGTGAAAATTTCATGTGCATAAAAGTTAAAAAGCTACGTAGTCTACTTTGGGGTAATATTTTATGATTTCATGCCAACACTTAATCTGCTCTTAAACTCAGTTCTTTCTCAGTGATGAGTAGGCTCTCAAGTACTGATTCATATTGACAAAAGTGCAGTGGCAGTGTACTCAAGCAGATGTTACTGTCTCTGCGAACCTAGATATTTCATTAAGTCTCCATCGCCTATGTTTAGTGGGTTTATAGTTCAGTTACATGGGATAAAGGCATGAGTGTCATAGTTGTGTTACTTGTTAAAAAATCTTGCCTGCGTGAAATCCTCCCTAATTTAATGTTCTTTCAATCTGAGTTATTTATAGGATAGATAGACAGATAAATAGACACACACACATATGGGGGGAGGAGGGGAATGATCCAATATATATACCTAAATATAAATAATATGCATAAATATGTATGGTTAAATTTAATACAGTCACTGGTTTTTGAAAATATACAATTTTATCTCTAGGCACAAAGAAAATATATAACTGCATAAGGATATATAACTATAATTGACCCTTGAACAACACCTGGGTAAGGGGTGCTGACCCTTCAAGCAGTTAAAATTTCTTGTATAAACTTGTGACTCCCCCCAAATTTAGCTAATAGTTTACTATTGACCTTATCAATAACATAAAGGGTTGATTAACGCATATGTTGTATATTATAAGTATTGTATACTGTCTTCTTGCAATAAAGTAAGCTAAAGAAAATATTAAGAAAATCATAAGGGAGAGAAAATACATTTATAACACTTATATGTATTTTATTGAAAAAAATCCACATATGAGCAGACCCGCCACAGTTCAAACCCATGCTGTTCAAGGGTCAACTGTGTATAAAATAAACCGCATATGAATTTTTAACTGCCAATGAAGACCAGATACTTCTGTTCTGAGGTGTATGAATAATCGATTTATCCAGCACTTGCTCCCTTGTCAGTTAACAGCAAGGAAGAGAAATGAATTGGCCTAAACTTCAAGGCAGTGATATTGACAGCCTGCAGAGAGGTAGACAGAGCAGCATAGTGGAAGGAGTGGCTTTTTGGAGTTAGACAACCTGAGTCCCAAACTTGTCCTGTGGCTCTGTGCCACCCACAGGTTCCTCTTCAGTAAATGATAGAAATGCCTTCTCTGGAGCAGTTATGAGGGTTACAATGGATAAACAGCCTCTGGTACAGTGCTTGGCTCTGTAAAACAGAGCCCGACCTTACTCTCTCAAGATGCCTTCATGGTCGCAATGCTATATGTCATACTGCGCTGGGCACGGAGAGGGATACCTAGATTCATGAGGCATCATTTTCACCTTCAAAGAAATCACTCTCCAGTGGAAAAAAATTCAACTTCCATATACCTCCAGATGTATTTACTGAACACTTCATGCAGTGGGCAGTGCCCTGGCTGCTAGGGGCAGGACAGACAAAACTGAATAGAGTGAACGTGTTCTCTCAGCTTATGTTAAAATGTAGAGAGAGCTAACGGAGGCTTCTCTCAAGGATTGAATTGAACATGTTTGAGAAAACAGCATCACTGGGACAGAGGAATTACTCAGACCTCACTGTGATCCCTAGGGCATCTCAAACAGCATCCCAAAGAGAAAGTGAAAGTGCCCTTAGAGGAAAGACTAGTGTCGTGACAAAACTGTATGTTGTATGAAGTGAGTGATCATAAAGAGAGTTACGTGTGATGTTATGCTTTCCAGGAAAGCATCTGTAGTGAACTAGAATTGTGCAAATCTCTATGAGAATGTGGCCTATAAAAGTGATTTTCACAAGTCATTCCATCTGTAAGCAATGTGCATGAAATAGGTTTTGTTAAAATAAAGGAAATTGAATTTAAAGTGTGCCCTGAAAACTATCCTATCAGCATGAACACCAGCCTAGAAATTGGATGCAGTCACCTCCTGTATTGCATATTTTAACATTCCCCAATATCCTGGAATGTTTCTCCAATTCATGAATCTGTCTGCCAAAGCTATAAGTCTGTATTATTTTAAAATGTTTCAAGTCACTCGGCAGACAAGGTAGGACAAGGGTAAGTTGGATGGTGAAGTTGTATGGATTTATATGCGTCGGTGTTAAACTTACCTCCAGTCAGGCCACAGAAACTCTGAATGGCAAAATTAGTTTCTAAGTGGCTGACAGGTCAAAAGAGACTATAGCCAAAAGTCTGAAAAATTCTAGTAAAAAGCACTGGGCCTTATTTGGAAAAAAAATTGTTGGTTCAAAAGACTTCTGTAGTGTTTGCTCTTCAGGATTGAGTAGCAGAGCCAGTGTGGCTGTTGTCTGTTGTCTCTGGCTGGGTCTTTTAGAGAGTTAAGCCACTGAGAACAAATTATCCTTAACTATAGCATAGGCAGGGTCTTTTCTAGCTGTATGTAGTTACGATAAACATAGAGTAGACTTAAAGATAAAAAAGAAGACAAATGAACATACCAACAGCTACAGCCTCCTAAAATATAAAGCAGGATAGTCACATCTACTTTCTGCAAGTGGTGATAGAAAATAGATTTGATTTTTCTTGAATGCTATTCACGTCACGTTTCTTTTTTTTAATTCTTAATAATTTTTATTTTGAAATATTTAAACGATAACAGACAAGTACAGTGAGTAACATAAAGAACCCCTGTGGGGACTTCCCTGGTGGTCCAGTGGTTAAGACTCCATACTTCCACTGCAGGGGGCACAGGTACTATCCCTGCCAAAAACAAAAAAACAAAAAAACCCTGTGTATGTATCACAGTGCTCTATCTCACTTCACTTTTCTTGAATTCTATTGATTATTGGGCATCTTTTGGTCTGGTTCTTAGTCAGACACCGTCCAGATGTCTGACTCCTGAAGCTGATGGTTATATACCTTCTCCTCTTCCCTCATCCCACTCTGCAGGGCCCTGTGAGTCCTGGATTCTGTTAACTGGTACGGCTCCCCATTCCTGGTAGATGTGCCCCCTCCGGAGATGAAAAGCTTTCCTATCTGTCCAAGCCAAAGAGGGGAAAATTAAAATGTTGAATAAAAGGGTGTAGAGATTTCTATTCTGTTTTATTGGTTCATGTTGGTTTATTTGAGAGTTCAATTGGAGAGTCTTATAAATTTTGTAAAGGTAATAGTAATAGAAATCTGGGCGAGATGGGAAACATAGATGAACAAAGGCAGAGTCCCTCTTTGACCCTTTTTTCCACCTAAACTTCTAGCTTTATTTCTCTGACCTCCTTGTAAGTGTCCTACATGCTAAACAAATTCATCTTTTGGTAATTCCACACCTTGGAATTTCACACCTCTCTGCTTTGAAGAACCTTCTTCCTATTAGTCTGTGTTCTGTCTCCTCTTCACTCTCTGAATGAATGAATGATTAGAGTGTTTCTCTTTAGGGTGTTTTAATAGGTAGTGTACTAAATTTTAAAATCATTTCCATAATCTGTTTTGTGTTATTGTTCTATTGTCCCTTTTAGTTCCTTAGGAAACTGTTCTTTTGTCCCTATAGTTCCTTAGGAAACTGTACTGTAAATTTCTAAGTAATTGCAATTTTAGTTTAATTTTGTTGTTAATTATGACAGTTACTTTTCATGCTAAATAAAGAATATAAAAGAGAAACTTAAATAACATATAGTTATCATCATTTTGTGTACACGTTTTCTTCTGTCAGCTGTCATCTTGTTTCCAAAATATGGAAACATTTTTTAAATGTTTTTCTCTATGTTTTGCTTTGTCTCCTAATCACCTAAGATATTTGGATGTGGGCAACCTGCTGTTATTTCTACTGTTTAGTAACTTAGATACTTCCAAAATAAAATTCCTATGTCTAATTGTCAAGGTAAATCAAATACATGAAAATAACTTTTGACAGTCATTACAGAAGAAAGAAAAGTGATGACATGAAAAATAGTGTATCTGGTGGACAAAACCTAGTAATTTAACTGTGAATAATAAGTGTATCTCTAGGAGACAAAGAAACACCTGAGAGAGAAAAATAAATTATAGTATAGTAGAAGAAAACTTGTTCTGCTAAAAAAAATCTGAGTTTAGCAATTGAGTTTCATATGTACCAGGCTTAGCTCTCATCATCACTTATTTAGTACTCGTTGCGCCTACCATATTTTAAAATATTTTATTCTACATGAACTATGAAACAATGTCTCCAAAGTCAGACATCTGTCTATGGAAGGAGAATTAGATTTTGAATTTAGCTTACTTGAATTAATGCTGACTTTATTTAACCCATCCTAGAGCAGCTTCTTATACTTGTATTTCCTAATTTATATTTGAATTTTTTAAAGCACAGGAAATCATGAGGTTTAAAGAGGAGACTGAATGGGAGAAAATATTTGCAAATCATATATCTGGTAAGGGACTTATATTTGGAATGTAAAAAGAATTCTTACACCTCAACAATAAAAACACAAATAACTCGATTGAGAAATAGGCAGAGGATTTGAATAGACATTTTTTCAAAGAATATATACACATGGCCAATATAAAAGATGTTCAACATTATTATCCATTAGTAAAATGCTTATCAATACCACGAGATACTCTTCCTACCCATTAAGATTGCTATAATCAAAAATATAAATAATACGGGCTTCCCTGGTGGCGCAGCGGTTGAGAATCTGCCTGCCAATGCAGGGGACATGGGTTCGAGCCCTGGTCTGGGAAGATCCCACATGCCGCGGAGCAACTAGCCCCGTGAGCCACAATTACTGAGCCTGCGCGTCTGGAGCCTGTGCTCTGCAACAAGAGAGGCCGCGATAGTGAGAGGCCCGCGCACCGCGATGAAGAGTGGCCCCCGCTTGCCGCAACTAGAGGAAGCCCTCACATAGAAACGAAGAGCCAACACAGCCATAAATTAATTAATTAATTTTAAAAATATATAAATAATAACAAGATTTGGCAAGAAAATTGGAAACCTCACACATGGCTGGTGGGAATGTAAAATGGTGCAGTTGCTGTGGACAAGTTTGACAGTTCCTCAAAAATAAAGTACAAAATTACCATCTGACCCAGCAATTCCATTCCTAAGAGAAATAAAAAATATATGTTCACGTGAAAACTTGTACGTGAGTGCTCTTAGGAGCATTATCCATAGTAGCCAAAGTGTGGAAATAAAGTGAGAATCAACTGGAGTGGATAAATAAAGGTAGTACATCCGTACAATGGAAAGTTATTCAGCCGTAAACAGGTGTGAAGACCTGGCACACACTGCAGCATGAATGAACTTTGCACTCATTATGCTAAGGTGAAGGATCTAATCATAAAAGATATATTACGTATTTCTGTTATATGAAAAGGCAAACCTATAGAATCAGAAAGTAGATAAGTGGTTGCCTGAGCTGGGAGTCGGGGAATAGTGGGGAGGTTGCGAGAAAATCAGGGTGACTGCTGATGTATATGCAGTTTGTTTTTGAGATGATGAAAATGTTCTAAAATAGATTGTGGTGATCACTGCACAACTGTGAATATAATACTAAGTACCATTAAATTATACACCTTAAAGAAGTGAATTGAATGGTACATGAATTATATCTTACTAAAGCTGTTTAAAAAAGGGTATAGGGACTTCCCTGGTGGTGCAGTGGTTGAGAGTCCACCTACTAATGCAGGGGACATGGGTTCGAGCCCTGGTCCAGGAAGATCCCACATGCTGTGGAGCAACAGAGCCTGTGCTCCACAACTACTGAGCCTGTGTTCTAGAGCCTGTGAGCCACAACTACTGAGCCCGCGTGCCACAACTACTGAAGCCCGCATGCCTAGAGCCCGTGCTCTGCAACAAGAGAAGCCATCACAATGAGAAGCCTGTGCACTGCAACGCAGAGTAGCCCCCGCTCGCTGCAACTAAAGAAAGCCCACGCACAGCAACGAAGACCCAACACAGCCAAAAATAAGTAAAAAAAAAAAAAAAAAAAAAAAAAAGGGTGTAACACTATAGCGAACAAACAGAAAAAGAGGCATATTCTAAGCAATATTTGATTAGTTTCCAGGTCTCTAATGGAGGTTAATAAAAAGGAAAAGGATGAGGTCTCCATATGATGTTACACCAATTATGCCTAAAATTTTATATGCTCAGTGGAATGATTCTCCAAAAAGTGTATTTTCCACTTTTTCTAGAAAATGCATGCATTTCAAATTTTCTCATAAGTTGATAATATAGAATTGCTAATATGTAAACAAGGAATAGGGGCCATTATAACATATGTACATAACCTTGAAATTCCTCTGATTGAATTGCTTCAAGAATGCATTTATTCTTACAGTATCATTTCAAGATCTAAATTTATTTTTTGGACGTCTTACCTATCATTTAGTTCCGTATTTCGAACTGCCTCCAGAACATTTCAATTTTAATACCTTAATTCTATATTCCTTAAGTAAATAAATCCACATGCTATGTGGAATTAGTTTTTCCCACTTAGATTATAATCTGTAATTAAGAAAATTCCTCTGCACTCCAAAGAGCTAACAAAGCCCCAACCCCCATCAATAAAGAGCCTACCTCCCTTGGTGTATGAAGATCTTATTAACTCCTTCTCTCCCTTCCCAGGAAGGGAAGGAATCATGGATTCTCCTTTGACAATTGTCCTAGTTTCCTATTATAGTCTAGGCAGTGTTTGAACTCCAATCCAATCTGGGTTTTTCCATTTAATAGCTGTATGATGTTAGCACATTACTTAAACTATCTGAGTCTCAGTGAACTAGAGAATAGAGTCATTTCTTTTCTTCCATCCTAATAGCACTGGTAGGAGGACTAATTGATAGACCAGTAGTTTGTGAGTTGCCATTTTGAAAAAAACTCTATCAGCTTTTTATAGAACTTATCACATGTAGCATTTAATCCTTTCACTTATAAGTGCTTAGTCAAGAATTCACTATTTGATTTAAAAATAACAGCCACACAAATTCATAGGGAGAAAAGGACCAGGAAGTAATCAGGGCATCTAAGATAATCTAAGGGCTAATGAGGTTGCACAACATTTTAAAATAAAACCCATATGAGTAGTGAGGATACAGCTTTCAAATGTGTCACTGTTGGGCTTCCCTGGTGGCGCAGTGGTTGAGGGTACGTCTGCCAATGCAGGGGACATGGGTTCGTGCCCCGGTCCGGGAAGATCCCACATGCCGCAGAGCGGCTGGGCCCGTGAGCCATGGCCGCTAAGCCTGCACATCCGGAGCCTGTGCTCTGCAACAGGAGAGGCCACAACAGTGAGAGGCCCACGTACCGCAAAAAAATCAAATCTGTACTTACATTTACTACTACTACTACTACTATTTAACACTTAGTGCATACCATTTGCCACTCTGTATTCTAAATGCTTTACGTATATTACTATTATACCCTATCTCCAGGACATCCTTCAGTTGAAGGACGTCTCTGTAAGTCATTTAATAATGATGAATAGAGAATAATAAGTAAAGAATTTGAAAGAATATATAAAAACCAGTATTTGGGGAGAATAATACACATTTTAACTTTTCAGGGAGAAGTTCCAGATTAGACTATCATAAACAACATTTGAGTAACAGGCAATTAAACTATGTATTGCATGGGTAGGTGTATAATGTACACCATACATAAATATAATTCATACATACTTCTTACCACTACTAATTCTAGACTGTCTCTTTCTCCGTAAAGGATATTTGTTTGCACAGACTGAAAAGAAGGAGCAGTTTCCCTGTCTTTTGTAATATTTACTCATGTTGAAATACAGCTTATCTATCAATTAAATTTGGTCCGGTGATTGAGCTGCTAGTTTCAACTTAATTCCCTCATTTATTCCCCTTTTATTCAAGCAAAATGCCATTCAATTTATGCCTTCTTTTCTCTCCCTCCAGCCTAAGCCTCTTAGAAAATAAATGAGGCTATAAGTCCTCATTTAGCCCTTCTTAGTCCTGTTGATTCGAGCTGAGGATTTGAATCTTGTCAGTCATTCACCAACCTACTCTTTCAGGTCATCATCACTGCTTCAGCTCTATCCTTTTTTTTTTCCTTGAAGAAAGTTGTAAGGGTGTTTTGGTAGGAATCTTGATGGTAGAGCAGCCATATAGTTTTAATCAGAATCAGGGTCTTAGAACCCAATGGAATTCATACGTGCTTTGGCACCCTTGGGGTCACCTGGAAATAACTGGAGACTGGAGTAAGGTCCCTAAGCCTTCTCTCAGCTATCATTAATCTGCTCGGTTTGGAGAATGTGTTCAGGGGCCTCTGTTCTATTGTGCACCAACTGGATGGATATGTTGGCCAGTGGTGCCAATGTACTCCATGTAATTTTTCCACTTGGCACAGTTTTTGATTTAGGCAAATACGGTCTGTTTGAATTCCTGTAGACAGAGAGAGAAGATATACAACATTAGAATTCTTAGCTAACAAGGGATACTGCCAAATGATAAAATATTAATTCTATTACTTTGTATGCAGATATCTGAGAGCTAGAAGCAATTACCCTGACTCTAATTGCTTCATAGATGAATACAATTATGATGTTACACTCATTCTGTCTGTATTCTCAGTATACAAGAACATCCACATAAGACAGTCAGAAATTTCATTTAAAAGTAAACCTTACCAATGTGAAATAAACCAAGAGATTAAACTTTCATAAACAGTAAGAGATCATTGTTTTGTAAATGAGTGTATAATAATATCTTGCAGCGCAAATGAAACCGTAAAACTGACTGGGGACCTCACTTTTTTCCTGCAAACTTTTGATTTATCTTTTTAATCTGTTCTTAGCATTGTAAAGCAATTAAACATTGAAAACAGGCTCTAGTCTTCTTGCCACATTGCTCTTCTCCCATTTCACTTCTGTCATTTCTTTTATAATGACAAGCAATTTAGAGGAACAAGAAACAATTAAAATGTAAGTAGCTCCTGCTGTCACAGATGTTTTCTACTAATGAATAAAAACCACTGGAATTGTAGAAAGGTGTGATTTAAGGAAAGATCTCTCAGGGGTTAGAAGATTTAAAGATCTGTGGACAAAATGCAGAAGTTAAGTACAGATCCCCAAATAATGGTTATATCAAGGAATTTGATAAGTAAGAGTTACTTGTTGAAAATGGTACCCATATGTGTAGGTCGGCCAAACGAAATTGCTCTTCTAATATAGTTCTCAAACTTTAGTGTATGTTGGAATCACTGGAAAGCTTGTTAAAACACACACTCATGGGCCCCACCCCAGTGTTACTGATTCAGTAGGACTGGGATGGAACCAAGAATTTGCACACAACTATATGTGAAATAGATAACTATTAAGAACCTACCATATAGTTCAGGGAACTCTACTCAGTACGTTGTAATGGCCTATATGGGAAAAGAATCTAAAAAAGAGCGGATGTATGTGTATGTATAACAGATTCACTTTGCTGTACACCTGAAAGTAACACACCATTGTAAATCAGCTATACCCCGATAAAAATTAAAAACACAAACAACAAAACAAACGAAAACCACACATTCATGGGCCCCACCCCAGTGTTACTGATTCAGTAGGAGTTCAATGAAGCCAAGAATTTGTACTGTAGCACATTTCCAGGTCCAAAGACAGCATTTTGAGAATCTCTGGTCTAACATAAGGCACTGGTTTGTGCATTCTTGCATCCACCTCCTCTCAAGAAAATCCTGGAATGCTTGACAGGGACACTCTGAAGGTCATGATCATGTGGCACTGGTGTATGGTAGACCCAGGTAATAAGAGACTCACTTGGGATCTAGAGATTTACAGATGACCCAGTGACTCACCTATAGCCATACAGCTGAACCATACTGGAAACCCAAGAGGACCTCCCTTCTAATTCAGTCCTCTGCTCTCTTCAGTAAGCTGTGTTCATCCAAAAGAAGTTCCTGGAATATTCCCCATTCTTCTAAAGGTAACAGTTTAAGGAAATATAATTTTGTTTTTAATTATATTTCAAACTTAATGCAGAACAGATGGGTGACTCAAACAACAAGTAGTTATGAAATTAAATGGGCCACTAAGATAAGCTTCACTTCCTTTTTCTTAATTGACCTATAGTTGATTTATAATGTTGTATGTGTGTCTACACACACACACACACACACACACACACACATTCTTTTTCAGATTCTTTTCCATTATAAGTTACTACAAGATATTGAATATAGTTCTCTCTGCTATACAGTAGGTCCTTGTTGGTTATCTATTTTATATACAGTAGTGTGTATCTGTTAATCCCAAACACCTAATTTATCTCCCCCTTCCCCCTTTGGTATACATAAGTTTGTTTTCTATGTCTGTGAGTGTATTTCTGCTCTGTAAATAAGTTCATTTGGATCATTTTTTAGATTCTACATATAAGTGATATCAGATGACATTTGTATTTCTCTGTCTGACTGACTTTACTCAGTATGATCTCTAGGTTCATCCATGTTGCTGCTAATGGCAGTATTTCATTCTTTTTTTATGGCTGAGTAATAATCTATTGTGTATATATATGCCACATATTCTTTATCCATTCATCTGTCAATGACATTCATCATGTCAATAGCCATGTCTTGGCTATTATAAATAGTGCTACTGTGAACACTGGGGTACGTGTATCTTTTTGAATTAGAGTTTTCGTCTTTTCCAGATATATGCACAGGAGTGGAATTGCTAGGTTATATGGTAGTTATATTTTTAGTTTTTTAAGGAACCTCCAAACTGTTCTCCATAGTGGCTGCACCAACTTACATTTCCTCCAAGCTTCACTTTCCTGAGTCTCCCCCATGTCTGTGTAATACAACAGGGGTCAAACAATTTCTTGCTTATAAAACCTCAGCTTCAGGACTTCCCTGGTGGCTCAGTGGTTAAGATTCCACCTGCCGGGCTTCCCTGGTGGCACAGTGGTTGAGAGTCCGCCTGCCGATGCAGGGGACACCGGTTCGTGCCCCGGTCCGGGAAGATCCCACATGCCACAGAGTGGCTGGGCCCGTGAGCCATGGCCGCTGAGCCTGCGCGTCTGGAGCCTGTGCTCCGCAACGGGAGAGGCCACAACAGTGAGAGGCCTGCGTACTGAAAAAAAAGAATCCACCTGCCAATGCAGGGGACACAGTTTCAAGCCCTGGTCCGGGAAGATCCCACATACCACGGAGCAACTAAGCTCATGCGCCACAACTGCTGAGCCTGCACTCTAGAGCCTGTGAGCCACAACTACTGAGCCCGCGTGCCACAACTACTGAAACCCGAGCACCTAGAGCCCATGCTCTGCAACAAGAGAAGCCACCGCAATGAGAAGCCCGCGCACCACAGAGAAGAGTAGCCCCCGCTCACCACAACTGGAGAAAGCCCACGCACACAACGCAGCCAAAAATAAATTAAAAAAAGGTTTATTAAAAAAAGAAAACCTCAGCTTCTAATGTTTATAATTTATTCAGCAAAGACAAGATTTATTTAAGCTCATGAGGTAGTAATATACACTTGATAGCTCTATCTGTATGTTCCAAAGAAGAAACGAAAAATTAGAACATTTTCATCCTAATCTATGTAATATTATGCAAAATGTGTTTCTCATAAAATTTACTGTTGTGTTGCTTTGTATCTGTACCAGACATTGAGAGAAAATAAAATGGCGACTTAGTGAATGTTAATAGGGACACAGAAACAAAGGGGGGGAAAAAGGTTATGTAAATTGCAAGTCAGCCTCATCTTTAAGCTACGCAAACAATAACTTCTCTGTTTGATGTGATTTCAGCAAGCATCTTTGATCCCAAACACTTCTTTCCCAAACAACTTGCTCGATAACTAAATTCCCTGTAACATGAACCAATGCCTTTCATATAATAATTTAAGTCTTAATTCCTATCAATAACTATGTGTCTCCCACAGTCCAGGCTTTGAACTTACGTGTATTTATAATGAAGGGCATACGATTAAACAGAACTTCTCTGGTGAGGAGGTTTTGTCCCCGCAACTATGAAAGAGCATAAATTCATTTGTCAGATAGCAACTGAGCACCTACTGTGTTTCAGATGTGCTTCTTGGAGCTTGAGCTACCTCAGTGAATGTAACCAAACAGCCAAGATCCCTGTCCTTTTGAGCTTCCTGTTTAGGGCAAGGGTGCGGAAATCATCAGTAAATAGGAACGTCACTGTAGGGAGCCAGAAATGGAAGCAAGGAATCAGTTAGGAGACAGTTGCAGTGAGGCAGGTGACAGATGAGGGGGCCCCGATCACAGTGCGGGCTGCAGAGCTAGTGAAGGGTGGTTGGATTCTGTACATGTCCTGAAAACCTCAACAAAAGGACTTATGGATGGATAGGATAGAAGTGGGGAGAGCAAGAAAATAGGGGAGTGTGTGAAGAGAGGAGAAAGTAGAAATTCATCCATTTTAAGAGGAAAAAATGGATTGCACTGGTTTACTATAGGTCCTGCAACTCTCAACAATCCTCACTCTTCCGACTACGTTGCAAATACTCCTCGTTCCTTCCCACTCCTCACAGCTAAATAGGATGGATTCTCACTTGAGTCAGACGCTTACAGTCCTTGTGCTGCAAAAAAAAAAATAGTTCCCAGAATCATTTTCAATTTGGGGAATCAACAGATAAGTTTATAAGATATAATTAGTGGGATAATTTTCTTCATTTCAATGAAGACTGCCTTTAAAATCAATTTGCATAATTAAAAGCTCTTACTTAAAACCTTGTGACTTTAGGGGGCGTGGCATAAAATGCGGATGTTTTTGGCTCTCACCAACTTTGGGGTATAGTTAAGAATGTCCTGGCATTAATATCCCTAGTTCACAAGCAAGATATTCTTCCCCCATCATGGTATTTGTTTGACAGCCATTTCACTAACACCCATCAAGGTCTCTCTAGTTGTTTCTTGCTGAATCCAGAGTATTTGCATATATGTGCCCCCTACCACTTCACTTCTTCCCTGCTTTGCTGCCTGTGTTGCTGTTCATGGGCCCTTGCGGGGCTTATTTATATATATAAATTCTTTTTCCTTATAGGTTATTACAAAATATTGAGTATAGTTCCCTGTGCTATCCAGTTGGTCCTTGCTGGTTATTTATTTTCTATACTGTAGTGTGTATATGTTAATCCCAACCTCCTAATTTATCCATCACTTTTCTAAATTAAACATAGAACCCCACCTTTGTGTTGTAAATTGCCCTGGATTTCCACACAAACCCACATGGAATAATAGAGCTTCAAGCCTGTGTTAACTTGAAACTGACTTGAAATGATTTGTGTCTTGGTTTTAAGATTGTTTTTGTTTGAATGTGACTGTTTTTCCGAGGTCCATTGACACTCTGGCTGGCTTTGAAATTCATATAGTAAGAGATGACATTTCCTCAGGGGAGAGCTAAAACAAGTTGATAAATTGTTATTGTGCTACCTTTCAGAGGATGGCCTACAATTAAACCACACACTCACAAAAAGGACATTACAGAAATGTGATGGATCTGATTCAACCTCTTGAAATCAAAGAAGTTCAAAATTAATGTCCAAAGCCCAGAGTCAAGTGTGCAATATTGAGTACTGTGGAAGTAATTGTGCTCTTGGGGAAAACATTAGCTGATGCCTGGATCTGAAAAATACCACAGCAGGATATATAACAAAAGCCCAAAATTTGCTTTAAGTTTTTATTCATCTTATTTAGATGCATATGTATATTTTCCTATATATATACTTTTGATAAGGAAAAGGTTTTATAACCAATTTGTTTAATGCTGTATCTGTTTCTATAGATCTGAACTTGACTGCATGGTCATGTTCAAACTGATTCAGAACAAATGCCTCCTCTTTTCCTAAGCAGTGAAGATCTATGTATTTGACTTTGAAATGAACAACTGTGTAGCATTTAATGCCAAATCAAATGCAACATCAAATTACCTTGTATTCACTTAAGTGAATTTGCAGATTTATGGCAGACTGGCACAGATCCAGAGAACTAGGGAAAGGACAATCACAGCAGACGACTGTAAGGAAGGAATATGAAGTAAATATCTGGGAATTAATTACCTGTAGGGTTAAGGTCCATTCTTGGAAAGAGTCAGGAGCAATTTATTCCACAATCAATTTGCAAGCACCGGGAGTGTAACAAACTAACAGGTAACATGGACTGTTCAAAAACAAGCCATGGCTGGGCTTCCCTGGTGGCACAGTGATTGAGAGTCCTCCTGCCGATGCGGGGCACACGGGTTCGTGCCCCGTCCGGGAGGATCCCACGTGCCGCGGAGCGGCTGGGCCTGTGGGCCATGGCCGCTGGGCCTGCGCGTCCGGAGCCTGTGCTCCGCGGCGGGGGAGGCCACAGCGGTGAGAGGCCAGCGTACTGCAAAAAAAAAAAAAAAAAACAAGCCATGCCAAACAAAACTAATTTCCCTCTTCGACAAAGTGACTGATCCTATAGACTGTAAGACCCACTGGTTACAGCCCAGTTTGACCTTTGCACAGTTATCAGTGGTATTTCACATGGAATGGTCATTGACAAGCTTGCAAAAAATGGCTTGGATGGAATAATAATCAGGTAGATATTGAACTGGTTGGGAAAACGTTATTAGGCTTGGTCAGTAAAGAGTATCAGGACAAGTTTGTGGTTATTTAGAAGTTTCCACAGATTTGATTATGGATCTGTTATCGTTTTTGTTTGTTTTGTTTTGTTTTAAATAAATGGCTTCATGAGAGAACAGAAAATACGTTCAGAGACTTGAAGCAAAGTCAGGTTTGTTGGAGCTTCTTTGCCAGAATCTCTGAAAAAAAGAGTGGGAATCCAAAATGAGTTTTAAGAAATCAGAATTTGCGATCTAAACTAATTGGGAAGGAATTGCTGAGTGGTTAATACTAAAAAATATGTCAAAGGAAATAAAAACACTAAATTCCATAAATGCAAAATGTGAAAACAAAGCTGTTGTTTACATTAGTATCAACTACTTGCTCTGCCTCTTATACTGAATCTCTGGCCCAAACCACACTTCCTGTTGCAAAGGAAAGATACCAGGCATGTCTGAGCTGGGACCAACATAGATCAACAATGTCATTCGAAATAAAGATGTACACACACAATTATAGAAGGATGATATTGTTCACCTCAAGAGAGAATAATAGATACATAATTTTTACAGGAATATATTTAATTTGACATTAAATTATCTTTTTGATCAAGTGCTGGGGAGGCAGAAGATTTCTTTCTTCTACTCTTCTAGGTTCTTAGACTGGTCTAAGAATAAAATTAACATGAGAGAGATTAACAGGGTGAAATCATATAAAAGTTTAATAAAATGTATACATGGGAGAGACCCAGGAGAACTGAGTAACTCATCAATATAGCCATCCTCAGCTAAAGACAAAAGAGGATATTGGGGGTAAGGGATCTGGGACTTCAAAGGAGAGGAAGACAATTGATGTGAATATGCAAAAGCAAATGTTGGTAACTGTTTGCTGGGCCATCCAGAGACAAAGGGACAGAGAGTGGACTCTGATCTCTAAGAGTTTCCCTCACCCCACCTAGCCCACATTTACAGTATCTCCAGCGATAGCTCTATTCTGGGAACAGGCCATTTATCTATATAATTCTTTTAGGTGGTTAGGGGGGAAGTCAAAGTTTCTTCCTAAGTCTTTTGGGACTTAAAAATAATCTAAATTAATCCTCATGCCAGAGACATATTTTGGGGTGGCAAATTTTGCTCCCCTACATAAGGATATCACACAACAACTAGTATATTACATCTATTTTTGCCACCAAATACATTTTTGGGGACCATTCTCAATAAAAATACTTCATAATGTCTATTCAGCTCCTCTGCCCATTTTCAATTGAGTTATTTGGGTTTTTTCTTGTTGAGTTGTCTGAGTTTTTATATTTTTGCATATTAACCCCTTATTGTATATATGATTTGCAAATATCTTCACCCATTTGGTAGGTTGTCTTTTTGTTTTGTAGATGGTTTCCTTAGCTGTGCAGAGCCTTTTTGTTTGATGTAGTCCCACTTGTTTATTTTTCTTTTTGTTTTCCTTGCCTGAGGAAGCATATCAAAAAATATATATATTGCTAAGACTGATGTCAAAGAGCTAATGCCTAGGTTTTCTTCTAGGAGTCTTATGGTTTCAGGTCTTACATTCAAGGATTTAATTCATTTTGAGTTAATTTTTGTATATGGTGTGAGATGGTAGTCTAGTTTAATTCTTCTACACGTGTCCATCCAGTTTTCCCAACACAATTTATTGAAGAGACTGTCCTTTCTCCATTGTACATTCTTTGCTCCTTTGTCATAAACTGATTGTCCATATATGTGTGGGTTTACTTCTGGGCTCTCAATTCTGTCTCATTGACCTAAATATATGTCTGTTCTTCTGCCAATATCATGCTGCTTTGATTACTATAACTTTGTAATATAATTTGAAATCCACATAGATACATTGAACAGAGTAGTGGTTACCAGAGGGAAAGAGGAGTTGGGGGAAAACAAAAAGGGTAAAGGGAATCAACAATATGGTGACGGATGAAAACTAAACTCTTGGTGATGAGCATGCTATAGTATATACAGAAGTCTAAATATAATATTGTATGCATGAAACTTACATAGTATTATGAACCAATAAAAAAATACTTCATAATACCTCGTTGGGCTAGTATGATGAGAAAAATAATGTTGTCTTATACACCAAATATAGATTTTCAGTGGATAATAATGGTCATGGTTATTATTAACAAGTGTTTTCATTCTTGAGACAGTACTAATAATAGCTGACAATTATATATTCCTTATTATGACCCAGACACTCTCATAATTACTTTCTGTATATCATTTAATCTTTACAACATCCTATGAGGAAGATGCTATTATTATTTCCATTTTATAAATGAGGCACTAAGAGTAACTGGCATATGCCTACATCTCAAATTTTGGTAAAACCAAGAGAATCCCAGTATTTGTCACTGATGCATCTTTCTAATTATGTCATGATGTATGTCCAATCTAACTCAGAGGCAGTGCTTTAGACATTCATATCCCTTCTGTTAGGACTGCTTTAGGTAACATTCTGCAAACTGTTAGATTGTATTTTTTCTGCACAGAGAAGGTAGAATATAGCTTGGTGGTTCCTGTGTCTCAGTACAAGGTAACAATTTTAACCTCATCAATTTCATATTACCAAATAAATAAATAAGAATACACAATGATTATTCCAAGAAATTTTAAAACATCTTTAAAATAATCTAAATGACATTCTCTAATTTTGCATAACCTCTTTGGAGAATGTAGTCTCAGAATTTTTTTTCATAAATTTATTTATTTTAGTCTGTGTTGGGTCTTTGTTGCTGCATGCGGGATTTCTCTAGTTGCGGCGAGCAGGGGCTACTCTTCTTGCAGTGCACGGGCTTCTCATTGCGGTGGCTTCTTTGTTGCGGAGCACGGGCTCTAGGCACGCAGGCTTCAATAGTTGTGGCTCGCGGGCTCTAGAACACAGGCTCAGTAGTTGTGGCGCACAGGCTTAGTTGCTCCGTGGCGTGTAGGATCTTGCTGGACCAGGGCTTGAACCCATGCCCTCTGCATTACAGGCGGATTCTTAACCACTGCGCCACCAGGGAAGCCCTCAGATTTATTTTTGTTTATTTATTTTTATTTTTTATTTATTTATTTTTTTTGCGGTATGCGGGCCTCTCTGGTTGTGGAGCACAGGCTCCGGACGTGCAGGCTCAGCGGCCATGGCTCACAGGCCCAGCCGCTCCGCGACATGTGGGATCTTCCCGGACCGGGGCACGAACCCGTGTCCCCTGCGTCGGCAGACAGACTCTCAACCACTGCGCCACCAGGGAAGCCCTCAGATTTATTTTTAATAAGAATTTGTCAGATGTTCTTCTGCTACATTATTGAAATGAAAGAGCAAAACAGCCCAGCTAAATGTTTTATTTTAAATATACAATTGATTATATTTGTTTCATTTCAAAGCCTTATTTACTTAGTAAAACACAGTAAGGGTAATCAATTATGATTGATTTAAAAATATCTCTGGGAAAATTGTTCTGCTATGATATTGAAAATATAAGTAATTGCAAAGTTCTCTTTTAATGAAATAACATTTAAAATTTTAAGAATTTTTTACAATTTAAATATAGATACGTATATATAAATTTAACTTTCTCACTTTGTAAAACTCTTTTTTATAGAATGAACAAAACTTTTATACTACATTGCAAAATATGTAATTAAGGATTAAAATTAATTATAAAAGTGATGATACACATATGTATCATCAGTATCACGTATAGTAGTATACAATTATTAGCATTCTTTAAATTTGAATATTTTACCTTCCATGATAGTTTGCTAATGTTATCCTACAGATAAGTAACACATTTTAGGAGTATTCTTAACATGGAACTCCTTATGGTTTTCCTTTCTCATTTTCTTATTAGGAGTTAACTGCAGGCTTGTATATGGAAGAGGTAATTTTAAATAATGAGACATTATGGACAGGAAAAATACATGAAGCCTTTTGTAAAGATTAATCATTGCTCTTAGAGGAATAGATTTTGGTCCTGATCTTTTTCTTCATGTGTATGTAGTACTTATTCTTGATTTATTTCATTTAATATTCTTTGACTTTTATTTCTAGAAAAATTTTAAACAGATACCCTCGTAATATTCAAAAAGCACCATATGTTTTAACTCTTGGTTTTGATTTCCGTTAGGCATTTATTTGAAATGGAAATCTCTAAATTATCATTTGGAATTTATACTTAAGGATCACAGTACTGGCAGTTATAGTAAGCCATTGGTGTTGTCAACATGGTTAGCCTTGATTCACTTTTTTAGTACAGTAGGTATAATTTGAGCAAAATTAAAATTATGGCCAATAGAGTTTTTGTCACATGTACTAAAATAATGTTATTCTCAAGTTTTCCCCGTTTTACTTTGGAAATGGCTTCTGCAGCCTGCTTAATTTGACATCTTTGGCACACTGAACCAGAACCCGGCTTGGAAAGACACAAAAACTGCATTGGCAAATGATCTGCCAAGTGACCCATGAACAAAAGCGAGATTGGATTGCCCTTTGAAATAAACCTATTTGAATTTTATTATCTCCAGCGCACCCTGTGTCTCTAATCTTGTGAAAGGTTAGTAGTCTATCCATCAGAGAAAGATAAGAGTGCTGGTTGATGTCTGCTCTTGATGATAACTGAATCCAGCAGTTGGAGCTGGAAGAAGGAGATTCATTACCATCAGCAGTTCAAAAAGAGAGAGGAGAATGGCCATGGAGGGAGTCATTCACAACAAGCCATGTTTTCCTAGGTCAGGGTATTTAAAACAAAGCAAAACAAAAAATGAAGAACTGCTATATTGAAGAAGCTTTGCAGAGCCCTTTAAAGAAGTCCCCCTAAATGAGAGCTGTTTTAAGACCACCCTTTGTAGAGATTACCAATTTCTAATATATAGATACTTTCTTTAAAACTATGGCTAATTGCTTTGGGGAAGTTTTTATGACAAACTTCAGAATAAAAATAAGAGTGATATCATATCACTATATAACATATGGCTAATAATGAACAAATATTATAAAATATCCAATAAAGTCTAAAATAATCAGCCTGTGGTACAAATAAAACTTTTTTAAAGCTAACTGAATATATTATTTTGTGGACTTTTACGATCTATATAATTCAGAAGTTGGGATAGAGGTCATCTAAAAGTTATTTGTAAATTTAAAACATACCAATGGATCAAAATAAGCATGTCCTTTATCTAGGGGTTACTTTAATTTTGACATTATGAGAAATAGGATGCGTACATTCAACACTGTAGAATTTCATAAAAGATATGACACTCAATAACTGATACTTTATGAAATGTTCAATAATAATTGTTTTTGTTCATTGCATTCCTAATGATTGGTGTTATAAAAGTAAAATAGCCGTCATACAACATGAGATTAATGAATTCAGTATTTTTTTCTTTGAGAAGAATCTGGTAAATGACTGGCAAAGTGAATGTAACCAATTTCAAGCAAATTTAGATCGAAGTTAAATTAATTCATCTGTATTTATATCTTACACAAGAATACTGTAAGTCTTATTATATACCTATACCAGGATATCCATCGTTTATGCATTCATCAAAACAATATAGTTACATTTGAATTAAACATCTATGTTGCCAAGTGGGGCTGATGTTCATTTCCCTTTGATAGATTTAAGGAATCAAATGATTCCTAAGATGTGACCTGGGGAGGCTGTGCCATCTCTTAGTCTTGTCCAACAAGCTCAAGCATGTGGTGAGTGACAAAGGTGGTTGGAAGTTGCCCTGACTTTCGTTACATTTTTGTTGTTGTCAAATGTTTATAGAAACATTCCTAGAATTACACAATTTATCATCCTGTGCTAATGTTCATCCAATGCCCACCAAAAGCTCTGCAGAGAAGACAATGACTTTAAATTCATAATAATTGAAATCTGAAACTGATGGGTTTTTTTCTTTAGTTTGAGGTGACATCTGTAATAATGAACAATGGAATTTTGTTGAACACTGATTCCATCAATTAGAGAAATCCTTTCTCCATCTAGAAATAAATAGAAATTATCTGTATTTTTCAGAACATTTATTCAAAAACCCAAAGTGTAGATGTTTTTAATGTTAATAGATAATTACCTAACATTACTGAGAGCATTATTTTATAGCCAGCATGCTGTACTTTTTATTTCTTTTTTTATTAATTAAGTCCTTTTTACTAATCAGTAGGAATCCACTAGATTTAAAGTCAAAAGACTCAAATTCTATTCCTTCTACTTTGCTGGTATAGTCTGTAATTTTGAGCAAATTTCTTGTTTATTTTCGTCCCTCTCTGTGCATTTAGGTATTTCACCTCTGTCATCGAGCAGTATTTTTGTGTTTAAGAGGGATTTTCATGTTAAAATAATATCTATTTTTTTTTCCAAATATAAAAGCAATTTATACTCATTGTACAAACTCTGGAAAATTAACAATGTACAGAGAAGAAAATACAAATAAGCCATAACATTCTACCCATTGTAAACTGTTTTTGCATATGTATTTTTAAAATTTTTCTCAATGTGTATGTGTTTATCATTTATTTATTTATTTTTACAAAATTGGGATTGTACTTGATACATCCTTTTGTATCATTTTATATCTTACCAATTTCTGTCATCATGTCTTATACTGGAGGTAGATTTCCCATGAATCTGGTAAAGTTTGTTTCAAGACACTTCACTTGAATAGACCCTGTCCAAGGTCCTATGCCTTATTTTGTATTTGTAATTTTGTATTATATTTGTTTAAAAAGAGTTTTCTAAATTTATAAGCTTCAATTCTCATATTATCTATAGAGTCTGTAGATTCTGAAGCCATACTGCCTGGGTCTGTAATCCCAGCTACACACCTGTTAGCTATGTACCTTGTAAGTTACTTAACTTTTCTGTGCTTCTGTTTCCCCAAATGTAAAATTCAGACGATAATAATAACTATCTCATAGGGTTGCTGACAAGATTAAATTAGTTAACACATGAGAAGCCCTTTGAACTGCAGCTCACTCATAGTGCTTAGTAAGAGCTAGCTTTTAAATGTTCTTTAAAAATAATTATAAACGTCACATAATATTTTACAGTGTGGATTAGTCATTCTTTGGGGATTTTTAATTTTTCTCTCCTTTTTGCTAAAATAAATAAAGGAGGAATATCTTTACACACATAGTTTTGACCTTACTTTGCATTTGAACCATCTTCTTTTATTAGAGGTATCCTGCGTTTCACTTTTTCTTTAAAAAAAAACAAAGACAAGTAGTAGATAGCAAAAAAGTTAACATTCTTCTTTTGCAAAATGTAGATAGTTTAAAACAACTCAAAACTGAAGGTGGGGTATAGCAAAATATGTGAATATATTATTATTTGATTTATTTTTTTAAACTTATACTTTATACTGACTTTTGCTTTCATTTAAACATCTGTTAAGCAAAGTAAAAAAGTCCTTTTTATTCCAGGACTTTTCACATGTCTTTGGTATTGCAGGGTTTTGCTGGGCCAGAAAGGATACCACTTAATAAGTTAGTGTTAAATTAAGATATAATATTTTCACAAAAACTGTTATATTTAATTATGCTTTTGCAACGTAGCATTTCCCAATACACAACTTCTTCCTCCTGTTGTCCATGTTATGTGCTTCATTGATGCCCTGATTAGACTTTTGTAATCATTCCATTTCCCTTTGTCATGAATTAATTTGGACATTATCAGACCTTCTTCCTCCCTCTTCCCATACTGTACCCCTCCTTCCCTCACCATGGGATAAGCCCCTTGTGCTGAAGGCAGAGGGTGACTGGGGAGGGGGTGTTAAGTGGTGGAAAAGGAAAAAGAGATGGAAGACAAAGGAAAAGAGACTAGCACACTCTTATCCCCCAGGACCACTGCCAGTGCTCTTCATGTAGTCTTGGCACTGACCAATGCTTGGCTGCCTTCCCAAGACCAGAACACTAATTTTCTACTGCAGGAAAAGAGAGAAGGGAAAGTAAGTGAAGGGAAGGAGAAAATAGGGTCTTTCCTGATGTATAATATGGCTTCTCCCTCCATCATTATTACTCCTTTCCCTGCCCATTTCATCATCAATCATGCATTGACCTAAAATGAAAGTATTAGAGAACAGAGAAGGGCTCCAGTGACTTTCAGTCTTGGCTATACTTTGGGATCACTTGCAGAGCTTGAAGATATATCGATACCTGGATCTCACTCTGATGGATTATAATTTAGTCTAGAATGCAGCCTGGGCATCACGATTTTTTATTTTTTTTAATCAAGATTTTTTGTAAGTGATTTTAATGGGCAGCCAAGAGGGAAAAAGAAGTAAATTTCATTTGGTTCTTCTTCCTTACTCTCCCTAAAAGCCTACATAATCTCTTGTTCCAGTACCCCCAGGTCCTTATCATTGACTTTTCACCTACAAACTACCTTTAGCCCCACTTCCCAGAGTTCACCCTTGGTAGTTTGATATTGGAGAGGTGTGTTCTACCCTCTGGCCCAGTGAGTAATTGGGTGAAGAAGTCAGGGGAGCTTGAAAAAGAACTGGATTGTAAAGAGAGAAATATACTATGAAGAGAGCATATACCCCATGCTGTGGGTAATGTCATCAGAAAAAAATGGAAGCAGGGTGTTGGGCAAGGCCTAAAGAACACTGTCCGTAGGCCAGAGCTAAGGAGCTGTGCGATGATAGAGGTGAACTCAGAAAACATCCCTGATTTCAATTTCATATGCATTGCTTAGGGTGAGATACAAATACCATCTGCAGTCTCAAAACACTTGTTTGCTTTTGGCAGCAACCGTCAGCAACTTTCAAACTTAACTCATGACTCCCAGCATTAATAGTTTATCTATACCACCTTGTGAACATAAGTGGCCTCATCAGTCTTTCTTACTTTAAAAGAGATCTTTGGGAGAAATAACCTACCAAGAAATAAAACATTTATCAATCTAATGTGTAAAGGATCACTAAGTATAGAAAAAATTTCACCTTGTGAAATGTGAATTCAAATCAACAATTTCCATAAACTGCTCTATTGCTTCAAATCTCCCTATATTGGCCAATTACAGAGTGCTGCTTCCAGGTAACTTTTCTTTTTGCAGCTGAATTACACACCTGATTCTGAAAAATCTCCTGGCTTTGGGTCTCTTCAGCTGACTTTACCTTAATGGTATTGAATTAAAGGACTTTGTTGCAAGATATTGGTTATTTTTAACAAATACTCATGATTGTAAACTGATGACTTTTCATTAAAATTTTCTTCATGGAAAAGTCTAGTCAACTTGATTAGATACCTTGGAAGAATATAGAATGGTGGTATCCAGTTGAGCTGAATAATGTGTTTAAAAATGCATTTACTGTATCCTAAGTTTTGGGGCATTTTTTTTCCTGACTTATTGGTTAGAAGTATTTCCCCAGAACTCTTACGTTTCTACTTATTTAGATATAGTTTATAAGAATTTCCGACATACAATGGGAGTAATGTAGTGAAAATAACCTTTGGATTAATATAGCAAACAACTTTTGACTTCTGTATTGTAACATTTTAAACAACTGATATATTTATTATTTTTTGAAAATAATTCTCCTAGATTTATTATGAGCATTTTATTTTGTTGTAGGGCCTTGTACGATCTTAAAAGATTATTTAAATTTTTATTTTCATTAATTATCATGAAAAGAAATTTGGAAAAGAAAATTGTATTATTTTTTTAACCTTAACCTAGTATCAGAGGAGAGTGTTATTTTTTCTTTTCCTTTTTCATTTTTATACTGTCTATTTTACATTCCAGGTTTATTGTAAGATTTTCTCCTCATGAAAATCTCCAGGGACTCATTAAACCACAATCTTAGAAAAATTTAGGGTGTCTACTTTAAAATCACTAAAGTCACCTAAATCCTCTAAATCATTTAAGTGATTTAAGAATTTACTTTTGGATTTTAGTTACCTCACAGGGGAATATAAAGAGATGAACAGGCTGCAGGGCTGTCAGAGCAAATTTTAACATATAAGATAAAATAATGGAGGAAAGAACTTTTATTCTACTACTAAGAGATAACAGACTAATAATTAAATTGCCTTCCTACTTATAAGAATTCAAAGGCATAATACATTCTGTTTGATTAATTTATCTTAAAACATTTCACTTAGGATTTTTTTTTTTTTTTTTTTTTTTTGCGGTGCACGGGCCTCTCACTGTTGTGGCCTGTCCCGTTGCGGAGCACAGGCTCCGGACGCGCAGGCTCAGCGGCCATGGCTCACGGGCCCAGCCGCTCCGCGGCATGTGGGATCTTCCCGGACTGGGGCACGAACCCGTGTCCCCTGCATCGGCAGGCGGACTCTCAACCACTGCGCCACCAGGGAAGCCCTCACTTAGGATTTTGACCCTTTATGCCAGGGATTGGCAAAGCTTTTTGGTAAAGGGCTGGATATTAAATATTTGGAGCATTTTGTTCCCATATTCTTTGCCATTGTTGGTTTATATTTTGCTTGTTTGAATTTATTCAAATGTTTAAATGTATTTGTTGATAATATATACATGTTATTATAAAACAATATCTACAATATATGTGTATATATATGTTATAAAATGGGACATATATAAAGTCAAATATTTTTAGCATCCTTTTGCATACCAGTCACTGTTCTGTGCACTGTAGCTGTAATCACAGGTTCGGTCACTGATTTTCTTCTAGTGGAAGCCACTCCTTTGAGGAAGATATACCAACCCTAGGGATTTGCATGTGCTCTCCAGTTTCAGTTATCTACATTAGCTAATTAGTATTAGTGGAAAAATAATCACACATGAAAATTATTTTTAAAAGATAATTTAGATGTGATTTTAGAATGCACTTTGCAATTTATATTTAAGTATGGTTTTACCCAGTGTCCCAAGAGTTTATTATACTTCTCATTAATTATTCAAATCACAGTGTGAAAATTGGACTTCGTGTAAAGTACAAAGCTGCCCTGCTGTCCTATTGTCTCTTAGAACTCACCCTGTCAGCAGTGGTTTGGAGCTCTGGGTCGTGCACCAGTTTAGTGGTCTAGGGCAACTTGCTTAACATTTCTGGGCCTCAATTTCCTCATCTGCAGTTTGATTATAATAATCCCTCAAACAGGAAATCTGTAGATTACTACTGTTAACTCACTTTGAAATTATATAGGCTTCTATTAATTCCTGGGATGAACTGAGTGACTAAATCATAATGCGTATTATAACATAATAAACATCTATGAAAACATACACACACACAGAGCAAGAGAAAGTATGAATTAAGAGATAAAGAAGGGGCAAATCACAAATGAAGTTTTGCTTACAGCAACTTCGTCTCAATAATTACGGATTCTGATTTCTCCCTTGTTGAATAAATTGTTATTTTGAAAATCATTTTATTTAATTTCAACCCCATAATTTTTAAAAATGCCTACTGAGGGTCTGTTTCTTACACAAAAACGCAACTGATGTTTAAGAAAAACTACAAAGATGATATAATAGGATATCTATTCAAAATAGTTCTCCTCTTTCCCTGACATAATTATTTAACCTGAATAATGACGAAATAAAACGTGGCAGTGTCTTGCTCACTGAAAACAACAGAGTTCCAAACTGTGTTTAGTTGACCAGCTATTGGATGGAAGGAGGCTTCGGTGCAGTGTAGGAGACAGGGTGGTTTAAGAGTTAACTCATGCGAGCCACTGCCTAAGTGAAGCATGCGAGTGAATGTGAATGCAGGCAGCTTGGTGAGATCGTGGGCCGTGGGGTTAAGGCCCAGCAGGACCAGCAGCAGGAGAGGCAGCAGTGAAACCAGGCAAAGCATGGCTCAGAACAGGCGGAGATGTCCAGAGAGGAAGCGAGGGTCTGGTAGAGCCGTCTTGACAACCACCATACTTTTAAGCAGAGGCCACAGGGCATTGTACTGTAGATGCACATGACCATGGAGCATGGGAGGATGTGAATGTTTATATATTTATAAATGCATGACTTTGGAGGATGACAGTAGAGCACATCAGTTATGTCTGCTCTAAGATGTGGTTGTAGCATCTCTCTCCCACAGTGATTACTGTCTATGAGGAGCCTGGTCCACGTGGAGTCAGGATGTATTTCACTGGGTGTTCATGTTCACCATCTATTTGTTCGTTCACTAGTCACCACGTTTTAAGGCCCTACCCTGTGATAGGCACCATCCAGGAAATGGTAGTATTGGTCACCAGCAGTCTTACCTGTGAACAGGATGTGTGTTTCAGCTCCTTTCACTTAAAGCACACACAGCTCCTCAAGTTCATCTTGTAAATAAATTGCGAGGCTGATGAGGTCTAGAAATGTGCTGGCTTTTTCTTGGAATGTTTTGATAGCCTCTTTCTAGGCTTCTGGAATTTATCAGTAGAAGGGTGGTGCTCAGTGGGTAGGGTGAGTGTGATTTTGTCCCCCTTGGGGACATGTGATAATGTCTGCAGACAATTTTGTCATCACTACTGGAGAAAGGATGTGCCAATACCATGTAGTAGGTGGAAGCCAGGAATGCTACTTATTATCTTACAATGCACAGGACAGACACCCAACAACGACTGTCCAGCCTAGGGAATTCCTGGTGGTCCAGTGGTTAGGACTCCGTGATTTCACTCTGAGGGCCTGAGTTCAATCCCTGGTTGGGGAACTAAGATCCCACAAGCCGCATGGTGGGGCAAAAATAATAATAATAAATTAAAAAAAATTTTTTTAATTTTAAAAATTTAAAAAAAAAGATTGTCCAAGGAATAGATAC
This sequence comes from Orcinus orca, assembly GCF_937001465.1. Taxonomy (NCBI): domain Eukaryota; kingdom Metazoa; phylum Chordata; class Mammalia; order Artiodactyla; family Delphinidae; genus Orcinus; species Orcinus orca. The sequence continues at coordinate 15,775,259 of NC_064576.1, read as the reverse complement.
GCAGACGTAGAGAATGGACTTGAGGACATGCAGAGGGGGAAGGGTAAGCTGGGACGAAGTGAGAGAGTAGCATTGACATATATACACTACCAAATGTAAAATAGATAGCTAGTGGGAAGCAGCCGCATAGCACAGGGAGATCAGCTCGGTGCTTTGTGACCACCTAGAGGCGTGGGATAGGCAGAGTGGGAGGGAGGGAGACGCAAGAGGGAGGGGATATGGGGATATATGTATATGTGTAGCTGATTCACTTTGTTATACAGCAGAAACTAACACACCGTTGTAAAGCAGTTATACTCCAATAAAGATGTTTAAAAAATAAGATAAAATAAAGTAAAATAAAATAATTTAAAAAAAGATTGTCCAGCTCAAAACGTCAACAGTGCTGAGGCAGAGACCCCTGATGTAGAAGACTGGCATCCAGCTGCCCATTCCACATAAGCCATGACCTGCCAAGGGTGACATTGCATGTGGCAAGGACTCCCTGTGCAGCACCAATCTTCTTATAGAGTCTCAGCGTCTGGGGAGTGGGGAGAAGTGGGTCATTTAGGGACCATGTGTAAGTCTACCAGAGAAGAGAGTAAATGGCGCTGGGGTTCTTCTTCCTCCTTATCCCAGCATTTCCCTGCTGGTCACATCAGGTTATGATGTAAGCAAGGGGACTTTGAAAGGAGAAGTCATCTCAGAAGATATACTTGAAAGCTGACAGGTGTGTGCAGAGGGAAGGACTCTGCTAGTCACTTAACCTTGAAAAGGGCCTGGGTCGGGGGCAGGGTGGTAGCTTTCCTGTGTCTATGAAACATAGTCCTTATAGGATACCAGCTTTCTGAATCATTTACCCTCCATGCCAGCAACTTGAGGTTTTTCCTTAGCCAGAGCTTGGGTTCTGGGCTGGCTGAACTGATTTAGCATGCTTTTGTGGAGAGGATGACAGAAAGAAAGAGATTACGAGAGTAACACACTCAACACAAATATGTGGGTTTAGGGAAGCAAATTGACTCTACCTGCTTCCCCTGGTGAGACAGATGCTGTCTGTGATCATGCATAGATACAGTCTCCACTGACACCAGTGACCAAAGCTTTTCTTTCACTGGGTTCTGGGATGATGTGGATTTATACCACCATCTGAAACATTCATTTTAAATGACCTTTCAGTGAGAAGTGTTTTGGAGAGCACGAGAATAGAATAGGAAGATGCTACAATTTCTAGGTTAATGCTAAACAGTGCTTGATCCAGTTGCCATGCCCAGTCCCCCTACGATAATATTAACTAGATAATACTTCCAGCTTAAACGGGCCAAGCTTTTGCTGTTTTGTGCGGACTGCGGATTCCTTGAGAGCCCTTAGTCTGCCTTTCTCTTCGGGCTTGCACCTCCCCTTGGTCCTGTGTGCACCTTACATTTTGAGGCATTCATTTGGAGGCTTTATTTGAAGCCTTTCTCAGATATCCTTAGGGTACCTTTTGCCTCCTAGGAGGACGCCTTAAGAGGTGTCTCCAAGCGATCAGTGGCATGCATAGACTTTCTTTTTGCTTTTGGAACAGTGGTGGTTTTTATCTACAAGATTGTTCTCCCACTTGGGGCAGCCTGCCCCGCAGCAAACAGATGTTCACATCCAGATCTCCCCTCTAGATGAATAAAATCCTCCCAGAGGCTACTGCTGCTGGAAGGAATTCTTTTTTGCATCTATAAACCATAAATGAGCCCTAAGCAACCATCTGTGATGTATATTTTGTGATTGGGGAAGGAAAAAATTTTTTAAAACATCTTCATCTGCCAAACTCTTACACATGAGAATTTTTGTTGACTGAAGCCTTTATCCACTGTGAGCTTTGACCTCCCATTAAGCAAAGGGTTAGATTGAGGGGTTTTGTTTGTTTGTTTCTTGTTATATGGCTCTTCAATTTTATTCTCTATGCTGTTTGGGCATAATACTTTCTCAGCAAAATGGGTGTGATAACTGTCTTCCAAATCCCCATCTTGTTTGGTTTGCTGAGACAGTTTTCATCCAAGCATAAAATACTTTGTTCAAAGAGTCACAGTTCAAAAGGTGGAAGTTTAAGTCTGTGGGCATGCTAAAAATGAAATGAGAATACTTATGTTTTGGAGGACATTAGTTTTGCCTCACTACCTTGGATTCCCATCTTTCATAAGATCTAAGATCAATGTACTTGAGGGTACCAGCATTTTTCGTAATTGCCTAATGCATTAACATCCTTCAATACCAAGTATTAACTTTGACTGTGAGATCACTAAACCGTATAATGATTTTGAACATGGAATAATAACTTGACTTTTGAGGACCACTGAAGCTAAGAGCAAACTTTTGAGACAATGACATACCCTTAAACACAAATTTAATCCTGGAATCTAATAATAAAATGTTTCTTGAGCCATATTTATGGAAATCTGATAACTTAGTTTCTATATTCAATTATGATACTAATTTAGGCATAAAGACACAAACCACAAAGCACAGTGAGTGGGCAATCTGATTTTAACTCTTCAGCTATAAAATGGTCATAAGCCTAATATTTAATTTTCCCCGTGTCAGGAGAGGAAAAGTCTAGGAATGTTACCTTCTGTAAAAGAAAAAACAAAATTTTCATCGCTGCGGAGAAGGATTTATACCTGAAATCTTTGGAGAACAATGAGAACCAGAAGATTTTTCTTTTTTTTTTTTTTTTTTCTCTTGCAAATCCAGATCACACTACTGATTACTGACATTCATTGCTGAAGGCAGTACTCTGTATTCAGTAAATTAAGCTTTTATTTCAGAGTCCAACAAAATAATTGACCTCAAAAAGAAGATAAATGAATAGGCTATCCTGAGCTCGTGATGAAAATCTACTTTCCAGTCTCATTATATTAGTATTTTTCAATTCGGTGATTTTTCCATTCTTTCATAGTTTCTTTCACAATTATAACACCTTTCACTCTGCTCCTATATGAACAAGGCCAAGCTATTTTCATCCTTGGTTTCAAGACTGAAAGGTTTTACTATGCTATTTTTATGCTTTGTTATTAATATTAATAATTTAATATAGTTTCCATTTTAGGATAAGTTACTAGTAAATTTCTGAAAAACTTCTGAAATGTTTCTTATTTCATAAAATCATAAATAACATAGACATATAGCATATATAAATATTTTGATTAATTAATCCTTTGACAGTTTTGAACATTTTTGCCCTAAGTGATTTTCCTTAATGAATCCTCGAAGATTAGGGAGGTTTAAAACTATTTAGCCTGATTTTTACATTTGGGAAAAATTAAAATAAGAACTATTTGGTGCCTTGAACAAGATTACACAGGGGTGATAAGCCATGACTTTCAGATAATCCCTCAGTTTTTGCTACCAGTGTAGCAACATAATTTCTGTATTTAAGAAAAAAAAAAGTATTCTTTCGTAGTAAGAGGATAAACATTGAACAGAGTCCTTTTTAAGATTTAGTGTATTGGTTTTATTGGAAAACAAATACAAAATAATCACCACTATAGACACCATTTCATCAAGACAGTGATTCAATGCTATATTATTTGGAATTGAAGTAGTTAAATCAAGTGCTTCTTCAGGCACCTTCTGATAAAGACAAAATTAGGTGTAGCTTCCATAGAATTCATAGAGACGGTCATTGCTTTTTCTCTTCTGCATCTCAGGAAAAGAATCCCACAAGCCCCTAGAAAAAAGAAGAGGTTTTTATTTGATTCCTACTGGGATTCCTTGAGGTATCCAGGACTTGCTTTTTCCCCGGCTTTAACTGAGAGGGGCCGTAGCTTCTGGGAATAAAAGGGAACTGTAGGAGGTAAAGCAGAATTACTCTGTTGTTGGTAACTTGGATTTACAGACTCAGAAGAATGATCTTTCCATAGCCTTTTTCCCACCCCCAGTCACATTCTCTGAATGGGATAAAACTTGAGCTTGCTCTACCCAGGCTCATTTGTGCAAATGGATAAGTATCATACACATATGCACTGCGTCTTGAGGGAGACTAATATGAGGACCTACCAGTACCCAGGGACGTTGTTTTTGCCATCCTATTTTTTTGCCTACTACTACTCCCAGAAACACTCAAGCGCTACTGCAGGATGGAAGAGGTCATTTCTTGGTAGACACTTTTTCATTTAGAACCTCTTAACCAGAAAGCCCAAATACCTATATTTTATTCAAGTGCTACAAAATGATAGTAATAGCATATGATGATAATGCATGGTACTTCATAACTTTCTTATGCATTATGGCAGCCTAAATTATGTTTACTATAGCCTTGGCTTTAAGTGCATTTAATTGCATTATGAATCTCTAAACACTGATAATTGATTGCTATATATAGCAACTACAAAGAGTCCAAATATTACATTAATTTGAATATCCCATTTATGAACTTTTCCAAATAAAAGCAATTTAATTGAATTTGGTGGTAGAACAGATTTGTAAATAGACTGGAGCAAATGTTTTTATCACTTATGCATTTATTATTGTATTAATGACAATATTTAGCCACATATTCTGATTTGAGTTAATATGAAACCATAGGATTTTCTAAAATTAACAATAAATGGAAATATAATTGAACCTTTTTGGAGGAGTATTAAATGGTAAATTCCTAATGTTAATGGATGTTCTTTCAGACAGAATCCCATGATCTTCTGTTTTCTTTGACTCAGAGAAGATCACAGATGTAGGTCAAATCTCACTTAAAATACTATCAGTTCATTGATACCTTAATCACAGGATACATTTTTTTTTCTGTGAAAATAACCATTAGAAGCAGTTGTTTTTAAGGTAAGTAGATGTCTTGGACTTCCTAGATCTTGCTAATTTATGACTGCTTACTTGTTTTATCTGCAGAATTTTTCCGAGAGCTTCTGGAAAATGCAGAGAAGTCACTAAATGATATGTTTGTACGGACCTATGGCATGCTGTACATGCAGAATTCAGAAGTGTTCCAGGACCTCTTCACAGAGCTAAAAAGATACTACACTGGGGGCAATGTGAATCTGGAGGAGATGCTCAATGACTTCTGGGCTCGGCTCCTGGAACGAATGTTTCAGCTGATCAACCCACAGTATCACTTCAGCGAGGACTACTTGGAGTGCGTGAGCAAATACACAGACCAGCTGAAGCCATTCGGAGATGTTCCCCGAAAGCTGAAAATTCAGGTCACTCGCGCCTTCATTGCTGCTCGGACATTTGTCCAGGGGCTGACCGTGGGCAGAGAAGTTGCAAATCGAGTTTCCAAGGTAATTGAAAATCTACTGTCTTTCTAATTGGCCTTTCTCATTTTTTGTTTGTTTGTTTGTTTTTAAAACCAACATTTAAAAAAGAAATTCAAGGTAAAAGTTCTCACTTACAGTGGTTCTTGCTCTTAGAGAAATCAGTTAAATGTTAAAGCTTAATTCTTTGTGTGAGAGAAGCCAGGATTGTGTGGTTTGAAACATAATGTCAATATTTATCAGCAATTCAGCAGAGAAGCTTTTATCAAAAAATGCACGAAAACAGGTGTCTTGTAACCATGACCACCTGGCATTTCTGATCAGTTTTAAGGATGATAAATACTCATGAAGCAGTCCATCCGGAGGTTATAATCCTCTAGGAAGTCCCAAGGAGACAGTCTTATGGCGCTGGCAAGTGGAGGCAAGTTGTTGCTCCGAACACCAGCACCTGGCATTTCTTCTTCTTCATCACCCTTGTCAAAGTGGCCGAATTCCTTACTAGTAAAAGAAGAGCTGACACCTGTAGAACTGGACTAGGGACGACTAATGAACGCAAAGTGTAGAATCTGGCGGAGAATTCTTTTTGTTATCCATTATCTTTGCAATTCAATGCCGTGTATTGCGTTGGGCTTATGAGAAAGATAAATCACTAACACACGTCTGTGCCGTTCCTTGAGGATGTCTCTAAACCTTTACTGCACGGGTTTTTTTTTTTTCCACTGCTGTTTTTAAAACGTTGAGTGTTTCCTGTGTAGAGGATATATGCCTTCGTTTAAATTCTTCCTTGACATTCAGCTGCTCTTATGAGATGAGCTTGCCCATTTATGAGGGCAGTCCAACAAGTAAACTGAAAGATGATTACTTTAAGAGGTGAAGTTAAAACAACAGATAACAGAAGTCTGGTATTATGTCACCCCAAGAAGGTCATGTTTGTACAAAGATTATTGATAAATATTACTTTCTAACTGCAGGGTCGTGCCAAAGAGCCATATATTTTTTATAACTATTAGTACCATCCTGGCATGTTTCTTTTTTCCCCACTTTAATCTCCTCAGTATTTACATCTTGGTATCAAGATGTATATACCCTTAAAAATGTTTCTCTGTGGCTCTGTTTGTAAAATTCATAGCAATCCATTTTTTTAATTATCAATTCTTAAAAAGTTTACTTGAGCATATGGAAAGATGATTTGGAAGAACGCTTTGATGAGGATAAATACAAGGGATTTAATAATATAAAGGGCCTATAACTTTGATGTTAAAAACAATTTTTTTATTGAAAATCAACAATATTCTAGATACCAAAGGAAATAGAACCCCAAAAGGGGATTAATAAGGAGTTGGCCAGGTGGAGTAATAAGAGGAAATATGATTATCTGGGAAAGTCTGTGAAATATAAATAGATATAAGAAATAAATATATATTTCATATATTCTTGAGAGAGAGATTTTGTTTAAAAAAAAGCTTAGTCACAGTGACTTCAAATTGAAGTCTTTGCTTTTATTGAAGAATGAGAAACGTGAGGTAAGAGATTCAAGGCATGGATTAATATATACAATATTCCTGATTGTTTATGTAGAATCTGCCTGAGTGTGAATAATGATTAGGTGCATATATTTTGGTCCGGGGAGGTCTCAGTGAGGTAAGAGAATATTTTCTATCAAAGCATCTAAAAAGCCAGAGGAGAGGTTGCTGCTGACTGACTGACTGTCTCTCCTGTATCTCAGAGGATGGCATTAACAACAGCCCGGAAATGGTACCTCCCCTTTGTCATTCCCTGACTGTCTTATTCTGAGGTCTTTGTGTACCAAAATCTAACGTGTCCAGCTTCATGGTAAAGGTTGATATCATGGACCAACCATCAGTAGAGTATGACCTTTAGTTTTTTACCAGATGTGAGGAGAGATATACTCAGCAACCCTGAGATCTTTCTTCCCTTGATTTCTTCATGACCAACATTCATTTGCAGAACAGCTGCTGTGGGTTTGCAATGTAGTTTGTGGTCGTGTAACTATGAATGTTTACTGTTCTATGCAGATATTAGCTTTTCTGACCTGAGTTTCATTAGCCCTAACCTACTCAAATCATAAATCCCATGCTGACATCTGGTCACTGTCTTCTAGTGGGTGGATGGATGGATGGATGGATGGATGGATGGATGGATGGGTGGATGGATGGATGGAGAGAGGGGGAGAGAGAGAGAGAGAGAGTTGGATGTGGATATATAGCCTTGGTTTAAAAGAAGAAGCTAAGCAATTTTTTCTCAAATAATTTACGACTCAGGGATTTAAGTATTTTATCAGTGAACTTTCTCATCTAATGATTACCAGATGGTCTGTAGCTGACTAAATCAGATACAGATCTGCTAGTGCCATTTGGGTGCTTATGACGATGACTTACGGCACCCAAACCATTCTCTGTGATAAGAATAAAATATTACAAGACTAACTATATTAAGAGGAGAAGCAAGAATTGTGTTGGACGTTTAGCCCTTCATATATCAGAAGTTTCCCTGTTGTCTGTTAGTGAGTTAGAATTTGTGAAATGACTGCAGAAGAGTTAAGGAATTCAAGGCAAAATTCCCAAATAGCGATCCACAAACTTCCTTATCTCCTGCACCTTGGCTTGGGGGATATTTTTTTCCTTCAGTTTCTCTCTTCTCTTGCAGTGGCTTCTTAAATCTAGGAAGGCATCATTAATAGCTTCTAATTAACTGTTCTGACGGGAAAATTTAGCTCTTTGGCAAAACACAGCAGTTTGACACAAATGTTTTGACACAACGTTTGGGGAATTTCCTTACCAGAAAAATGGAGGACTAATTTGTCAACGTCAACATAACTATTTTTAAAACTTACTCTTGCCATCTCAGATACGAACATTGTCTTTTTCCAGGCTTTGGATGGAGCAAGTTAATTTTAAATAACGATTTGAAAATACCTGTGCTATTGAATACATGCATATCTTAAAATTGCAACTCTACCCCTGGACATACTGCTTCACATGTGTACAGATATATGTGTAGGATTCATAGTAGCCTTTTTACAATAACATAAAAAGTAGAAATATCACAAGTATCCCATCTGCATAAATGGTGATCTCTTCACACCATGATATCCTATGGAGCATTGAAAATAAGTGAATTCTAGCCACAGGGATGGATGAATCAATTGCAGAAATCTCATTTTGAGATTAAAAAATAAATAAAATCACCAAAGAATATATACCATTTATATAAAGTTTAAAAATGTAAAACTAAGCAATACATCATTTAGGAATTAAAATACAATATATGTGGTAAAACTCTGAAGAAAACTTTAAAATGTTAAACACAAACATCAGATGGTAATTACCTCTAAGGATTAGGTTTGGAGGTATTATAAAGGAGAGATATTCAGAGGTTTCCACAGTTATCAGTAACATACTGTTTCTTAAGCTCTGTGCTGTGTGTGTGTGTGTGTGCAGGTTTAAAATTTTTTTAATGAAAGAGATTAAAATGGGAGAGACTTCACCGTTGTTCATCTATGATTCTTTCCATCTCTGTAGATATGATCAAGTCCCTGAGCTAGCCTCAGTGATTTATCAGACTTACTGCTGTTTGTGGATTTGACCATTTACTTTCCATGTTCCATCCCATACTAAATGATACCAAGTAGGCGTGGGAGACAAAGCTCTAAAGTGAACATAAAAGCACATTTTGATAATATAGTGGTCTTGAGAGAAAGGATTCAGGCTATTTTCTTTAGCACGGTCCCTTTTTTAAAGCACCACCTTTACCCCCTATATATACCCATTCGTGAATGGGAACTTGGGTGCCAGCAGTCCCTCTGAGGCTTGCCTAGCACTGTGACGAACAGAAAGAAGGCTGAGTAGAGATAGTAACAGTTGTCTGCTTAGACTGAGCCTCCATTTTTCATCATGAAGGCAAGTGACTTAAGTGTCTTCACTGGTCCATCTTGATTCCATTTAAACAAAGAAGACATGACTTTCATATCTTTTTGCTTTAATAAAAGTGACTTCTATGAGGAAAATCTGTAAATTGTGTCAGTAGCAACCACTTCAACTATGAAAATCATGTCATGGATTCATTCCAGACAAATTAGGTAGGTAATGGAATTGGAATCCATAGAACCTGAACTATTGCCAGATACTGTCATTTATCTCTATCTATGTATCTATCTATCTGTCTGTCTAACTATTTTCTGTCTATTTTCTTATCTAAATTATTTCTGCCTTGTGGGTCGTGACTTTGAAAAGAATGTCTGGCTTTCGTAAGACCAGAATATTTGTATCAACAGTCACCTGCCTATGTCTGCTACCCATAATAGTATCTTTGCATGGAGAGCCTCTTAACTGGTCCATCCAGCTGAGTAAACAGTCTTGAATTAACAGTGTGTGCCTAGAAAGCAATAAGCAGAGAGTCAATTTTCAATAAATGTAGTTGATAAATTATGAGGCTGAAAAAATTTATCATCAAATTTGATGAAATGAAGCCTATGAAATACATCCATTCAGAACATTCTCTGATCAAAATGGAAAACCATTCTGAAGAATTTGCCATGGATATAGTTTACAAGGGAAATGATATTCTATTTAGCTGTTTGCTTCTGAGATAGAATTTAATATATAAACGAAGACCACCTGTTGTACCTGTCACCTGAATGATTTGTTTTGCTCCTTCTGTGGTGATCTTTTTTTTTTTTTTTTTGTGGTGATCTTTTGATTGGAGTTAATTTTTTTAGAGTCATCCAGAAATGAAAAAGGCCATGAAGAGGCCTTAGGTGAATGAAAGCTTTTTTATTTCTTTTGTGGTCAGTGTATTCTCTTCTGTAATTGATGATTATCCAGTGTAGGTTAGTTCAATAACATACAATGTTAGGAAGAATAGGTAAACCTTTTGAAATGATCAATAATACGTTTATAACTTTTAAGTCAGCATAAATAAAATATGCTTGCTGTTTTATGATGATGGTGTGGACATTATATTATATTTAGAAAGCACTTTGCCATCAATAAATAATATCATGATAAAAAATAGTAACAAAATAACATTAGTACAAGAGGCCAAAACAACAAAAATAGCTTATTAATATAATTCATTGGAAACGTATGAATTTTACCATGGTCCAGATGCAGTGATAAGCCCTGGAGATCACAAGAGTGTGAGGAAGTCCAGGTTTCAGCGGAAGAAAAGAGCCTCTACCCTGAAATGTAGCATATGGTGTTCTACAGAGGACTCCAGAGAACTAAGAGCTGAGGTCCCATTTTGATGAAAAAAATTTGGTTACTTTGATTAAAACAATGAATGAAATCTTTGTTACTAATTTTAAGTTCTTTTGCAGAATGCCTAGCTTTGGTGTGTAATTTTGGAAAATAGTTAAGAGAGTGAAAATTGAGGAGAATGAAGCCATTTATTTCCAGTGCATTAAAAGCTATTTGTGTATCCTTTCTTTTTAGCCTTTTTGTAGCTTATGTCTGTTTCTAATAACCTATGCCTGTTAGGCTATTTTATTTAAAATTATACTATCTTTTGGAATTCCATTAAAATGAGTACATTTCTCCCCATTGAACCTAGGTTTGAAGTTTCATTCATAATGAAAGGAGAAGGTAAGGGGTATGTCAATGTAACATAGCAGGAACAAGTTTGGGAACCACAGTTATGAACATACCTAACAGGTGTAATCTTTCTCTCCCCTACAGTCCAAGATGGGTGGTTATAATAGCTCAACAGTCATTTGATCCAAATGTGGATTTTTGTAAAAGTGGAGCCATTGTGGCAGTTTAGCTCATGCCTCATCGATAAGCATTAGTTCCGTGTGTTTTATACGTCAAGTACTGTTGATAAGTTCTTAAGATACAAAGACTAAGCAAATTAAAGTACTTGCAAGTACTAATTGGGAGAGAGACAGAAACAAATAATGTCAATATCTAATGTGAGCATTCTGCAGTAGATGTTTTGGGAACAGATAGAGGCACCTAGCTTAACCTTGGAGTGCAGGGAAACTTTCAGGGATATAGATGCCGAATGATGTGTTGAAGGATGCCTGGGCATTGGGACAGATGACGAGGGCACCTGGCATAGGGGAGGGTGCTTCAGACAGAGGCAACAACTCAGCAGAAGCACAGCGTGAAACCACAGATGTGTGCAGGGAGCTGCAAGCGTGTGGTATTCCTGAGGCATGAAGTACAAGGCAGTGAACAGGCTGAGATAAGACTGGAAAACCTAAAGGAACCCTTGAATAAAAACTGCCTATTTCGCTAATGATTTTGTGCTTGTCTATTTTGCCTGCATAATTCAAAAGTAACCTTTCTATTTTTATTGAAGTGTAGTCAATTTGCAATGTTGTGTTAGTTTCAAGTGTACAGCAAAGTGATTTAGTTATACATACATACATATATATTCTTTTTCAGATTCTTTTCCATTATAGGTTATTACGATATTAAGTAAAGTTCCCTGTACTATACAGTAGGCCTTTGTTGTTTACCTATTTTATATATAGGAGCGTGCATATGTTAATGCCAAACTCTTAATTTATCACCCCCCACTCTCCCCTTTGGTAACCATAAGTTTGTTTTCTATGTCTGTGAGTCTATTTCTGTTTTGTAAATAAGTTCATTTTTATCATTTTTTTAGATTCTACGTATAAGTAATACCATATGATGTCTGTCTTTCTTTGCTTAAAAGCATTCCACTACATTTGAGAGGCAAATGTGCTGAGTACCTGCTATTCGCTGGGCATTGTTCTGTAAGAAACAGGAAATAACAATGAACAGCATTGTCCTTGAGGAAATCACAGTCTATCCAAAAGAGATAGAGGTGTAAAAGTTTCAGTGCGGCACAGGGGATCAGGATGAAGATAGAAGTGTGGGTAAAATGCTATGTGAATCAAGAGAAATGCATGCTTCCCTTTGCCTTGGGAAATTGGAAAAGGCACCTTAGAGTAGGCTATAGTCAGACTTGGACTTACAGAATGAATAGGGTCTTACAGAAGAAGAAAAGATCTAGGGCTTTCTTGCCAGGGACCCAGCAGGTTCAAAGCCATGAGCCACGGAAGGTCCTGTTTTTGTGGAGATGAGGCCAGGAGGTAGATCTGGATCGTATTATTTGAGCTTTATATTTCAAGCTAAGGAATTTGAAGGACACTGCATAGGCCAAGAGGTGATAGCTAAGATTTTTCAAAAGGCAAATATGTGGTCAGATTTTTACTTGTGAAAGATCGTTCATGGAGATGATAAACTGGAGTGGGGGAAACTGATGGTGGGTGCAGGGGTGGAAACTATTGTCATTGACCAGGTGAGCGGTGATGAGACCTGAGTCCAAGCAGGTGGAGTGGAGTGGAGCGTGCATCTGGAGAAACAAAGGAGCAAACAGGCAGGGTATTAATACGGTGTGTCTTCTCAGATTGTTCCCCCAGCACCAAGCACATTTCCTGGCATGCTGTTTGTTCCCATTTAGTAACAGTTGTCTGCCTGCTGACTGGTTTGAGGAGCACCAACACAGAAATGTTTGTTGGCAAAGGACAGTAACATTTAGCTGGAGAAAATAGAGAACGGGATCAGATGAAACATCAGGGAGTATAAATATTTAAAGAGGATACAGTAGGGCTTCCCTGGTGGCGCAGTGGTTGAGAGTCCGCCTGCCGATGCAGGGGACACAGGTTCGTGCCCCGGTCCGGGAAGATCCCACATGCCGCAGAGAGGCTGGGCCCGTGAGCCATGGCCGCTGAGCCTGCGCGTCCGGAGCCTGTGCTCCGCAATGGGAGAGGCCACAGCAGTGAGAGGCCCGCGTACTGCAAAAAAAAAAAAAAAAAAAAGAGGATACAGTAAAGGAAGACAAATGACCCAAAGCATATTGTTCTGAAAGTAGAGGGAGAGAGGCACTCAAGAAATAGGGTAATCAACAGCATCAAATGTCGTGGATAGTCAAATGGGAGGGGCAGAGAACATAGACATTTGATTTGGCCGTAAGGATGCTACTAACTTTAGCAAGTGCAGTTTGACTAGAGTGGTTTTAATTGATTGAGAAGTTAACTCTTCTGCCCCTGTACTTTCTAGAACAGGCTGAACAAAGCATGGTCCATGGACTGGAGCCCATCCATGAGCAGACTGTTACGGTTCTGCAACAAGTACAAAAATTAAAGGCATTTAAAAAACCTTGATAGCAATTTCACATTGCCCCAACATGCAAGACCCCACCAGTTGACTCTTCTTAAATGTTGTTGAACTTGCACGGTGTGTCTCCTGGGCGTGAGGTGAGTCTTAGTTATGCTCTTGAGGATTAGATATCAGGTCGTGACATCCTGGGAAAAATCAAACAGCCAGCCAAAGCCTGTCCAGATCCTTTGAGCCTCAAACAGATAGTTTGAAATGTACTATTCCAGAACAGTGCTAAGGATAGGAAAACAGTGAACGTAAATTGATTGATTCTGTTGGTGTGTTTGAGCTTTTTCCTTCCGTATTCAGCCTCCCTTTACCCCTTTTTGTGCCTCCCTGCCCTAACTTTCTTCCCCTGGGGTGCTTTCTCTACGTTGCCAACCATGATGGGCTCTCATAAATCCACTTTGATTGGCATGTCTGCTGTTTGCCTGTGCCCTGCAAGTACAACAATTCCTCTGGGGCCATGGAAGATGTGGGTGACAAGCAGACGTCTTTGTTACTAATAGGGAACATCCTCGGGTGAAATGTGCCAATTAAGGTACAACACAAATAAAAAAGGACCAAGTTTAAAACTCTAGTGCTGTAACTCAAAGGATGCTGCTTCTAAAATGGCTTCATAAAGAAAAACGGACCTAACAGTTTATCCCAATGTCAGTGCTGACTCTGTTCTTGGATAATTATCTCTGAATGCATGTATGCTTTTTCTACCAGAAGGTTCTGTGAAACAAGGTTTGAACAATAGTCTTGCTGTAATTATTTTCACGTGCAAACGCGCGTTCAGAGTGCTGACAGGAGACGTTGCAGGCTGTGTGATATCATAGCTGAACTTGAAAGTTTGGAGGATTTTTCTTTTATTGTCCCATCTTCGGAGATTCAATGTTACAAGGACATTCCCTGAGGCAATATCAGGCACTGAGGAGGTTTATGAGCCAAGATACACATCAAAAATAATTTTAATAAAGCTTGACAGATATATTGCATTAATAGTGCTGACAGAGAGGAGCAGTACTTATGTAGAGAGTATGACATGTTGGTATTTTTTTTTTAATTGAGGTATTAGGTCATACAGATTTTTGACTGTAAGAAAGACTGGGGGTATGTTATTACATACCATAGATTTTCTCCACTGTTATCTTTGTGATGACAAGCAAGGGTTATTCCCCTTCATGCATATGCTTTATACCTCTCCGTCTTTTTTTTTTTGCGGTACGCAGGCCTCTCACCGTTGTGGCCTCTCCCGTTGCGGAGCACAGGCTCCGGTCGTGCAGGCTCAGCGGCCATGGCTCAGGGGCTCAGCCACTCCGCTGCACGTGGGATCTTCACGGACCGGGGCACGAACCCGTGTCCCCTGCATCGGCAGGCAGACTCTCAACCACTGCGCCACCAGGGAAGCCCTATACCTCTCCGTCTTGATGAGTGATAGTCAGTGTAGACACAATGGGTCAATCCTAGACACCTAGAAAATAGTCATCATCCCAGACAGTATCGAAACTCTACATTTTCCTGTACCTAAATTGGATAACCAAGAGTGAAAATGGACAGTTTAGAGTGTCAGTAATTGGATAATGGTGGCTTTGACCTTTAGAGGTGAGTAAAACTGTAGATGCCCCAAGTTAACATCAGCTGACACTTAAGTGGCTGGCATAAACAGATTTTTAAAGATTCATTTTCATCCTTGCAGGAATATGCTGCATGTCAGAAGTGCCACTGTCATATTTAACACTCAGCAGATAGCAAGATTTTATATGGAAATGTAATCCTCTTCAGTTCATAATGTCTTAAGTCAGGAAGGCAAACTATCCTGTGTTCATCTCGTAGAGGATTTCGGCAATCAAAGAAGGTCATCCATTCAACATTTTAAACTTTCATAAATACAGTCATTACGGAAACATTATTATTCTGCATATCATTCTCATGGTAGGTATAAATATGAGTTTCTCCATAAAGAAATATGTCCGTTTATAAATAATGGGTGTTAAAACGTTCCTCGTTTGCTCTCAGCTTTCTAAAAACACATCCTCTTGCTAAAAATACTTCTAGATGCAAGGCAACATTTATTTCACTGTTTTTCAATGAAAGTGGGCTACATTTAGTCAGAAATAATAGGATTTGATACTGCTTTAAAAATTAGTAGAAACCAAGCGCTCTGCGGAAGTCCTTTCCTCTTAGAGTTCTGTTGCTCAAGTTAAAGGCTGGGCCAAAGAGAATCCAACTGTGCTTGCAATAAAGTGTTTTATTGAAAAGACGAACCTTATGGTATCCTGCAGCATTTGTAGGCAGAAGATAACTGTATAAAATATTTATGTCAGTATTTCCATAAGGAATGAGAAATATCTATTTTGGAGTGGAGAAAAAAAAGTACCCTGGCATTTTGGCTGGGATAGCAGATAGAATACAGATTGAAAGTCTCTCTTGTTTCTTTTCTTTTTTTTAAAGTGTGAAAGTGATAGGGTTTTCCGTAGAAAGTCTGATATACCAATTGTTTAATAAATTATAAAGCCTTTGACTCTCAGCTATCCAGGGTCTCCCTCCTGATCAATTTATAGTTCATCACTTGTTTTGTGATTATGAGAAAAAGGGAATTGGGGAAATGAGATAATCTTGTAAATCACTCAAGCCAAATGAACATTTTTGTCCCTTCAAATTACCAAGAGGGTTCAGATAAAACTGTCACCCTAGCTTAAATCACCTGGATATTTACTTTTTGTTGGTGGTCAGAAAAATAGTATTTTCACATGTTTTTTCTGACTATAAAATCAATATGTGCTCATCCAAAAAGAAAAAAAAAAAGAAAATGTGGAGAGTGCAGAAGAATACAAAGAAGAAAGCAAAGTAATCCTAAATTCCCACTAACCAGTGTCAAAATTTGCATCTCTAGTGTTTTTGTAGCTCTAAAATACTTTTATCTTATGTATTGCTAAATCATGGGGGATACTTAATACTGGGTCCTACTTTTTTCACCTCAATAGCATTTCTATTAAAAAAATCTTACTTTTAAAGATTTATTTTACAATCTAAAGGATTTGCTTGCTGCCGGTATATCTGGGCATCTTTCACAGTAGTCATTCCCTGGACATTCTTTCTAAGAGAAGGAAACAACTGTAGTTTACATGTGTGCACACGTGGGTGTTTAACTCACTCTGCACTCTCAGTGCCAGCCTACTTGGGAGTTTTGTGACTCCCTTATCATGTATTTCACTATTGAAATTTCTTGGTTGATTTATACGTACTCCAGACAGTTACAAGAATTAGAAGCAATTTTTTTGAGGGAACAAAGGTGTAGACATAAGGTAGAGGTAGGAATGAGGCTGATAGAAAAACGTTTATTAGAACTCCCTGACTAATACTTCCCATTGGGCCAAAAGTCACCATCAAAGGCAGACTGCAAACTGGCTTACAGACATGTTCATCTGGGCACACCTTTTTTTTTTTTTTGCCATGCCATGCGGCTTATGGGCTCTTAGTTCCCCAACGAGGGATTGAACCAGGGCCCTAGGCAGTGAAAGCACAGAGTCCTAACCACTGGACCGCCAGGAAATTCTCGGCACAACTTCTTTAAGAGTTTGAATGTTTTAAAATGGGGAAGATTGACATAAATTGTGGATTGCTGCAATTTCTGAAGATATGACCAACCTGGGCCTGTGTTCTGCATGGCAAAATCAGCTGGCGCTAAAGAATATTTACACGGAATTTGTTGTAGCTGGAGAATCCGTGCTGTGGTCTGACTTGGGTCTGATCACTCTTGTGGTTAGGTTGGCCTGATTCTGAAGTCAGTGTGGGCTGCCATCTATCACAGTGTTTGGCTCTTTTTATCACAACAGAGAAATTTTCTCTGTACCTGTGTGGTTTTTTTCGGGTTTTTTGTTTTGTTTTGTCTTGTTTTTATAAATTTATTTATTTTTGGCTGTGTTGTGTCTTCACAGTTGCGTGCGGGCTTTCTCTAGTTGTGGCGAGCAGGGGCTACTCTTGGTTGCGGTGCACAGGCTTCTCATTTGCGGTGGCTTCTCTTATTGCAGAGCACGTACTCTAGGCGCGTGGGCTTCAGTAGTTGTGGTGCACGGGCTCAGTAGTTGTGGCTTGCAGGCTCTAGAGCACAAGCTCAGTAGTTGTGGTGCACGGGCTTAGTTGCTCCACAGCATGTGGGATCTTCCTGGACCAGGGCTCGGACCCGTGTCCCCTGCATTGGCAGGTGGATTCTCAACCACTGCGCCACCAGGGAAGCCCTGTACCTATGTCTTTACTAAAAGCAAAATAAGTGAAAGATGAATAGGGTCTTGTTTCAGGAAAAAATAGTAGGAAGCTTATTTTATTTTTTTGGAAGTATACAATATTCTAACTATTTAATATGCAACTAGTAACTATGATTCAAAAATACAGTCAATTAACTTCACCCATGGTTATTGACTCTGTAGCGTTTGAATTTGCAAACCTTCTTCTAAGCTTTCTATTAGCCATCGCTATGAGCTAAACTTTATTCTTTAATCAAGTAAAAGCAAACCAGCCACTAAAAAAAACCCTGCTATTCCTGACGTTGGGAATCAGAAAAGAATCCTCTCCTTCAACGTCTTCGAGAACGTTCTTATCATGTACGCAGCTAGAAGTTTACTCCTGCTGAAATGGATCTTAGCAAGCAGAGGCCTAGAATTTTTCTGGTCAGTGTCATCATAACATCATCACCATCCTCAAATTCACTTCCTGTCGAATGTAAATGGAATCTAACAGTTATTGAGTGCTTGCCAGCCCTGTAGTAAGTACTTTTCACACACTGGCATTTAATCCTTGCATTAAACCCGTGAGATAGGTACGGTTATTGCATTGCATTTATTGGGTAAGGAACTTGGGATTGAGTGACAAGATACCTATGCTGTAAATCCACACTGCCTCTCCCAGTGCTGAGGCTTTTTTCTGAATACAGCAACCCGGTATAAAACTCCTTGGTCTACGGCAGTGCTGTCCAGTAGGAATAGGATGAAAATCAAATTCAGAATCTTCCGTAAGCACATTAACGTAAAAAGAAACAGGTGAAACCAATTTTAACAATAAATTTTTAACCCAGTATATCCAAAATATTTTCATGTGAATTTATAATCAATACAAAAATTATTAATGAGCTATTTTAATTTTTTGTGTTAAGTCCAAATTTTGGCATGCATTTTATACTTAGAGCAGATGTCAGTTTGAGACTAGTCGTATTTCAAATGCCAGGCTAGTGGCTGATGTAGGGGACGATTCATGTCTAGTTTTAATGCATCCTCCTCCTATTTAAAGCAAAGAATGTTAGGAATTCACACCAGGAAGTCTAAACCCTTGTGGTTGATTATTCATACAGCTCCTCTGGTTATGAGGAAAATAGAGAAAGATTCTGTCTTTTCATAATGCATTTTGGGCCCTGACTGGAACTCTGACATAAATAACAAAGACATTTTATTGAGAGATTTGTTCTCAGTCCCTCAAAGGCTGGCTCTGTATGTGGTACTGCCGTGGCCCCTAAGTGTAATGAGTACCAGAAGATTGTCAGTCATCGTGCCTGAATTAATCTGCGGTTTTCAGTCTGCCCTGGGGAGGTGGAGGAGACTAATTAATGCAGGAGGTGGCAAGCATCTATGGATGTCAGCATCAGTAGTAAACAAAAGAAAGAAATGCCCAACTATTATCACAGGGAGCTCTCTGAGATATTTAATTCTTGAAAAGGGGCCCTAATGCTCATAAAGGTGGCCCATCACTGGATTAAATGACTCAAAACCACATGACTAATTGGTGTCTAGATTTGAGAGGACTTCCACACTTTTTTTTGCGGGGGGGGGGGTGCTTGATAAAGAAGGTACTTTTCAGGTGAAAGCCCCTGAAATATTGGTTCTCGTAGATTTCTCATAAAACCATTTTAGGGCATAGTTTTTTTTTTTTTTAATTAACTGGGAAATTACAATTTTAATCAATTACTATTTGGGTGCACAAAGTGATGCCCTAGGGGTTGACAGAGTTGGCATTCATCCTCCCAAATGGTCTGTCACTGTCAGGGAAGAGCTTATCGAGAGAGGGATCCAACTCAATAATTCCTATTATGTAATTGATACTTTCCTCACCATGCCATGCTGCAAACTGTGATTTGTTAATGGTTTGTTTGTGATACAGAGAATCAGATCAACCTGGCACAGGCAACTGGCTCTGTGGCAGCTACCGTGTTCTGGATCCAGGCTCATCATACCGTAGTGCTAGAGAGCTGACGTTGACTTGCTTTATAATTCTATTCATTAAATTAATTTAGGGTATATAAACTGATTTATTGTGAGATTTAAATTCATTTTCCTCAAGAGAGCCCAGAATATTAGGTTAGCAGTTTTCTGAGCACAACTTTGACTCAGTTTCAGGGGACAGGTAATTTAATGTCAGCATCCCATAATTTTAGCTACACAATATCATTTTCTCTCGACTTTTCACTGCTGAGTCACAAATCTATTCGAAAGCGTACAAGTATGTCAGAGCATTTCCGGTGGAGAGACAGTTCCTGGATGACTTCGGTCTCTCTGAAGCCTCAAATTCCTGGTCTTCATTCCAACATCTATAGTTGCATTTCTTTTTCGATACTCAGCGATCCCACAAACTCAGTATTTAAAACTGAGCTTAATAATTTGGAGCAGAACTCTGTAGCCTCATGGTAGGTCATTTTCTTTCTGCGTTGCTTCCTGTTTGTATTTCTCCCTTTCCATTGCCTCAGTTTCTGCTAAAATCTGAACTCCAATCACATCAAGTGTAGGCTACTGCCCACTCAAGGCAACTTCCCCAGACTTTAGGCTGCATCCCTTCTTTTGGGAATCCTAAGAACATTTCATCAGTGCCATTTTGATTAAGTCACTATCCTGTTCATAAATCCCAGCGGTAAGTGTCAATTTCTCCAATAACCTGGAACGTTTACTAAGTGCTTAGCTCTCTGCTAAGTGTAGACTTGACTTCCAGATCCTCTCATTCAACTTGCTGCCCTGTATCATTAGTCCCAACTCAATTTGTCTGAGCAAATGAATTCAAGCTTTGCCCCACATGAAAGTTTGGGTGACTTTCTCTGCCATTTTCCTTACTCGTCATGCCTTCCTCTCCCCTTCCCATCAAATTATCTCCCTTATTTCATTCAAAACTTGCTAAGACCTACTCATTGCCACTTCTAGTATCCCCAGGAAACTCCTTTCATCCATATCAGTTGTTTTTTTCTTTTACTCGCTTCTTTTCAGAACCTCTGTTCTAAGCTTTTGTCATGTTCTGTGTAGAGTTCTACATATGTTGCTTCAAAGTTTCCATGACATTTTCCTGTGCCATGGGCCTTGTCAACCTGAATATTGTAACTTATCAAAAAAAGGAACATGCCTTCCATCTTTAATGCTCCTTAGAGCAAGCACTACTGCAAGTCGGGTATGGTAGTTGCTGAGTAAAGGTATTACTGCTGGTATATTACTCTTTTCCCTTCTTTAAGTCTTATCATGGTTGGAAGGGGTAATATCCATATGTCATAACATCTCCCACTTTATTGTAAATACTGCCCTGAATATTTCTGATTGTTTTAGAAAAGGATGTACTATGTAGTTCCTTCTAGAATTCTGCCACCTCTCCCCCCAAAATAAACTTAAATACTCAGTGCATGTGGTTACCCGACAGAACTATAGGTCCTTTTTATGCTTGTTGGGACATCCAGGTGGAAAGACATTGTAGACAGCTGAAATATTAAAGACTGAATATAGGCTGAGAAGCCATGCATTCCCTTAGCTGTCGCCTAAATGATGTAGTACCTTGAGGTCTGTGGAAGAGCAATGAATCTTCCTTTGTATTCCAGATTGCCAGAATATCTGTATCATCTAGCTATATGTAGATATAGCTATCTATACTGTTTCCATCCTTACTGGAGCAACTATTATTTTGCTCACATGTTTCCTTTATGTCTTAGAACTCACCTATCCAGAAGCGTACTGACACCATGATCACAATTTAGTTCAGTGAATTATTGGTGGAGAGAAGTGTGGTTTCATAGCCTTTAAGCATCAACATTGCAGATTTCCTTAAAAGTGGTTAAGTTGAAGCGGAAGATGTGCCAGCATGCCGAAATGCTGGGAATATTTCTTACTGTGAGTTATAAGAATTACTAAAGAGAAAGGAAAGAAATAAAGGGAAAATCCACTAATCTCTTTGGTAAAGTGCTCACACTGCACATTTACAATTAAGCTGTTCTGATTTCTGTAATTAAAATAATTTCCTCTGAGAGGCCTTAATAGTTCATGCCCATGTGTAAAAAAATGCTGTTGTCATGAATGAACGATTGAAAGAAAGGTCTTATTCACATGTTTTCGTTCTCATGAGAAATCTTTGAAAACAAACCAGGCATGAAAAAGACAGTCAGTAGGGTTAGCCCAGGGTTGTTTTAGCAATCCATGAGAGGTACCAGCTCATGCATGTATTCATCCGTTCATTCAGCAAACATTTACTGAGCACTAACTCTTTGGCCAGTGCAATGGGTACAGTGATGAATAAGACCTAGCCTCGCCCTAAAAGAACTCCCATTCCAGAGTGGGTACCAGACAGATGAATAGTAGAGGCCAATAAGTGCTAACCAGAGGTATGGGTGGGTGTAAGAATGGAAGTGTTCACTGATACAAGCCCATCCCTTGGAGACATCTACAGCCTTTTAGAAAAGGCCTTAGAGCATTTTATTTTGCCAGTCATGGATGGAATGACAACAGGGGCATACATTTTAATAGATATGAAAATTCAGTGTTTAATTATTGAGAAAATAAAATTGCACAAATAATTAGTATATATGTATTGATTAGGCATAAAGTATACGTTACTATTACTAGGAACATTTTATTGCATGTTACTATATACGTATATAATATGAATACATGTCATACCATAAACATAATATGAATAAAATAGGGGGAAAGTAAAGAGAGGAGAAACTTGATGTAATCCAGAGCTCACTAGAGCAAGCATAGGACACAGCTGGAATTAAATTCTTACTTCGGCCCTAATTAGTTGTCTGAATTACTTCATTTCTTTCCTCCTTGGTGAAATGAATGGGAGAGACTAGACGAAATGCTTTACTGGGAGTGAAATTCCAAGAGTGGCAATTATTAAGGTCATCGATGTATGACCTAGGAAGTAAGATATATACTCAGGACTGCACATCTGGCTGATTAGATCTATGTGGGGAAAAGCTGGTCAAGTAATTCACTAGCAATTCATTGGAAAGTTTTAGGCCATGCCTTATTTAGCATCCCCCTTAGTGGTTTTGAACGTGGCTTTGGAATTTATCTACTACTTCTGGTTGTCACTCTTGTGATTGGGCTCGTCTCTAATTTGGGGGTGACAGTTTATTCTTACAGTGCTAGTTTGTTGCTCTTTTCATAAATCACTTCAAATTCCAAAGACACTGTTGAGCAGCAGGTCACCTGAGTGCTTGATGAGTCTCCGTGGGCCTCCTAGAACTGAACCTCTCCACTGGGCAGATTCAAGCACCTACATCTACTATGCTGCATTTTCTTCCACAACTCATAATTTTAATTTTGGCATTCAAGATATATTTGGTGTTAATGTGTATTACTGCCAAAGATAATGGGTGCCCTGCTGGAGAGATGGCATTTTCACTGTTCTCTATTAAACCCCACACTTGATTGGCAGGTGTGTCCTAGAAAAATTGGCGTAACACCTTGTTAGAGGGTACAGTGTCATCTAACAGTCTGGAGGAAGTTAGGCTGAAAAGTGGTCATAAGTGAAGTCAGCTGGGAGTGTTCAAGAATGAATTTTTCAAGCTCTCCGGAGTAGAGGGAAGTAAATACTCTTATGAAAATCTTTTTCTTCTTTTATGCAAAAGTTTCCACTGACTATACCTTTTCGGGGATATCTCAGGAAGATTGGAAGACTCTTTGGCTAACTTAGAAGAATGATATTTAAAATTTAATTGTATGATAAAGTTGCATGATGGCATGATGTTTGTATTTACTCTACTGTTTGTTAAATCAATATGCAGGTGATTTTAATGCATCAAACTACACGAGCATTTGACTTCTGTGTGTAGAGTGGGGAATGAGTAAGAGATGTTATTCTTCTGCGACACGTTAGCCGGTAAAATTTTCTGAGTTACTGAGCTTCTGTTATCTCATCTGCAGAGCGGGGATGATGAGAAGTGGACATGAAGAATGGTTACATGACATAGAAAGATTAAAAAAAATGTGTCTGGTAAATGAAAGTGGATTCTCATAATTAAAAATATTAGATAGTATTAATGTTTTATGGAAAAGTGGAACAAATAAAATATATTCCAAAGTAGTCAAGTATAAAAACCTACTAGGGCAGTATCACTTTTAAAAATTGTCATGTTATGAATATGGTGGTCCTAATTATGGGATGCTCTATCTGCTTTGAGGAATAAGCTTTCCTTCTCTGTGCCCTGTCGTCATTATGCACTGCAGTGGACTTCTACAAACAAAGAAAAACACATGAAGGTCATCTAGGTTTTTGTTCTTTTCTAGTGTTTTTAAGTATCTGCACAATCCTCTTTGGAAATGTGTGCTTTCTACACTGCAAGTAAGGTACACATGGGGCTGAATCTCACTGCAGTTTTAACTAAACCCATGTCCTAACCAGCTAAGCAAAGAACAGTGAGGACTGGTTCATTTGTAAAAGAGGATTTGGTCTTTAAAAAATTAAAGCTCAGTGAGGGCTTCCCTGGTGGTGCAGTGGTTAAGAATCCTGCCGGGCTTCCCTGGTGGCGCAGTGGTTGAGAGTCCGCCTGCCGATGCAGGGGATGCGGGTTCGTGCCCCGGTCCGGGAAGATCCCACATGCCGCGGAGCGGCTGGGCCCGTGAGCCATGGCCACTGAGCCTGCGTGTCCGGAGCCTGTGCTCCGCAACGGGAGAGGCCACAGCAGTGAGAGGCCCGCGTACCGCAAAAAAAAAAAAAAAATAGAATCCTCCTGCCAATGCAGCGGACACGGTTTCGAGCCCTGGGTCTGGGAAGATTCCCACATGCCGCGGAGCAACTAAGACCATGCCCCACAACTACTGAGCCTGCGCTCTAGAGCCCGTGAGCGACAACTACTGAGCCCGCGTGCTGCAACTACTGAAGCCCACATGCCTAGAGCCCGTGCTCTGCAACAAGAGAAGCCACCGCAATGAGAAGCCCACTCACCGCAACGAAGAGCAGCCCCCGCTCGCCGCAACTAGAGAAAAGCCCGCACACAGAAACGAAGACCCAATGCAGCCAAAAATTAATTAATTAATTAATTTAAAAAATTAAAGTTCAGTGAGACATCGCACTCCTAGTCTTTTCTTTACACACCCTTCAAAACATCTTTAAGATTTTTGTTCTAGACAATTACATAATTAAAGCCAAAATAAGTATTCCAAATAATTTCACGATTTCTACCGGAAAATCCCCACACTTACTGAGCCATGGTCCAATATTTCTAAAATAAATGCCATCAGTCCTTCCTAATGCAGAGTCCTGCAGGGTAAAGTGAAAAATGAAAACTTTCTTATTCGCCAGTCTCTTTAGCTGTCCAGTTTGTAATTGAAAACCCCTAGCAAGAGAAGATTTCTTTTTCACACACGTTCAGTTCTTATACACCTGGTTTTATTATTGATTGTACATGAGAACAGGCTGTGATCCCATTACTTGTACTTTTATCGTTCCCTGAGTGTTGACTTCAGAATTGTACTTTTTCTCTGTTGGATCTTCCAAACGACTGTGATCCGTTTTCCAACCTAGATGGACAGTTTACCCTCTCTCCTCCTGGCTAGGATTCACAGTAGTGAACTGCTTCTGTGCTAATTATTAGGGCTTACTTTGGGACAAAAACTTAGGTTCCCAGTCTTAGTATTTTATCATTTTTTAATGTTGAATGTCAAGGAGTTCAAGTAGTACTTTAAAATCCAGGAGAAATCCAGAAGAAGCACTATGAACAATGTTCTATTATTTATTGCCTCTTCTGACTTCATAATTAATAATGAAAAGAAGTTTTATCTAGAACCCAAAACACAGTCCAAGAATAAGCTGTTTAAATGGTGTGAATTATTTAAAAAATGCAATCAGTCTTCGGGAGTATATTTCTAGTAGATTCTATGACATCTTATTGTTTTTATGTGTTCTTCCCTGTATGTAGTATTCTTTTTCTTCTTGGTAAATTGTGTTGGTATGTACAGGGTCTTGGCACCATAAGGGGAAAGGAACCATTACATTTACAGATAATGTAAGACAATCAGTTTATTTTCACTTTACTGGTCTCTACTACAAATTTTATTACCATTCAAAAACTCTATAGATGTTAAAGTTTACACCTGATTCACTGAGTAAAACTTGCAAAATCATGGTCCTTAATCAGATTCTTTATATTCAGGATGAATTTTTCTAATAGACTTTTCTATAAAATGTCTAAAGTGCTATATTTTCCCTCCTAAAATCTTCAGCTGAGATGGAATCACAGGTAAGAATTTTTAAATTTTACTATATTTAGTACACGTATATAATTTGTTTACTTTCTCAGTTAGTCAATTCCTTTAGACTTACAGTGTGACAATTTTAATTCCTATGAAGTAGCATAGTATTTTATTTAACATCTTTATTGGAGTATAATTGCTTTACATTGTTGTGTTAGTTTCTGCTGTATAACAAAGTGAATCAGCTATACATATACATATATCCTCATACCCCCTCCCTCTCGCGTCTCCCTCCCACCCTCCCTATCCCACCCCTCTAGGTGGTCACAAAGCACAGAGCTATCTCCCTGTGCTATGCGGCTGCTTCCCACTAGCTATCTATTTTACATTTGGTAGTGTATATATGTCCATGCCACTCTCTCACTTCATCCCAGCTTACCCTTCCCCCTCCCTGTGTCCTCAAGTCCATTTTCTACGTCTGTGTCTTTATTCCTGTCCTGCCCCTAGGTTCTTCAGAACCATTTTTTTTTTGATTCCATATATATGTGTTAGCATACAGTATTTGTTTTTCTCTTTCTTACTTACTTCACTGTGTATGACAGACTCTAGAGCCATCCATCTCACTACAAATAACTCAATTTTGTTTCTTTTTATGGCTGAGTAATATTCCATAGTATATATGTGCCACATCTTCTTTATCCATTCATCTGTCAATGGACACTTAGGTTGTGAAGTAGCATAGTTGATCAAACGCAGACTCCATTCATGAGACTCATATGTGCTAATGTGTTGTGATTACATTATACATAGTGATACATGCTATGTGTTTTATGAATTTCCTTATTAGATCTCCAGAAAGGAAGACAAGCCCATTTTTTATGGTTTTATTTTCCCAAATTCAAGTTATTATTGTCCTTATGACATGAGAACATTTAAATACTGTATATGAACACTGTTGAAATTCACAAAACTACTGAAGTTAATGAAACAAAATAGCATGTTTGTAGGGACAAGATAAAATGACTGTAACTATTGTCAGATGTCAGAATTGCTTTAGTCTTTTCCATAAATCACGGTGGGAGTATCATTAGCATATGTGATTAATGACACCTCGTGTTGTGAATTTGATTACAACCACAAAACAAATAAAGTAAAGAGGAAATCACTCATGAGCACCTTACACGAAAAGGTTGAGATGTCTCCTCCAAATTATCATAGTTTGATTACTCAGCAAGTCTGTTAAGCACAATTCATTGAAGCCCACAGAGACCTAACAGAGATTTTCCCAGTGATATTCAAATCCCTTTCAATTCTTTTTTCATAAATACAATGAGCAGTTTGGGGACTAGCAATAATCTCTTTTCCTCCATCCCATTTCTTATGTGGAAATTTCTGAATTCCTGTTTATGGTTCCATAGTACATCATACTGAAACAGTGTTTTCCTTTCACAGAAGTAGTGTTTGATTTATTCACAGATAACATTAAACTTCATTATTTTGAGACAATGTTATTTTCTTTAATAAATATATGCTTTCAGCTCTTTAAGTTCCAAATCTGTTATCCCTTTACAGAATGAAATTGCATATTTTCATTTGGATGATAGTGTTAAAATTTCACTGGCAATCCACAGAAAGCCCAAGTGAGGTTACTCTTGGTATTACCTGTTAAAAATG
Organism: Orcinus orca; assembly: GCF_937001465.1. Taxonomy (NCBI): domain Eukaryota; kingdom Metazoa; phylum Chordata; class Mammalia; order Artiodactyla; family Delphinidae; genus Orcinus; species Orcinus orca. Next base: position 15,747,800 of record NC_064576.1, on the reverse strand, counting down.
GTTTTACTATGTAAATTATTAACACTGAAAAAAGATAACTTTTACCTAGTCATTTTTTTACCTAGTCAAAGTCATTTTTTTACCTAGTCAAAGACATTTTCCAATTTTTAGGAAGCATCTCTATTCATGGGATCATACATTTTAATTATAAACGACACAGTATTCATATCCATTAATTATGAACAAATCCATCAATATATTCTACTTGACAACACGTTCTTTGTCTCATTTATGTTATTTATATAAATTTACAATAATAAACCTTCTTTCAGTAGAACAGTTTAAAGAATCTGCCTAATTTACCTTCCCACCTCTAGGGATCTAAATCAGATTTATTTCTTAGATGAGTATGAATTTGTGAGAGGGTATAAGCAAAATTCTCTGACTCCCAACTTGTGCTGAGGATAAGGCACATGTCCAAAATTAGTTTTCAGTCCTCTAAACATTAATATTCAACAAATATTAATGGAGCATTTAACTCGCCTCAAGTGCTGTGATAGGCAGAGTGGATCAAAAGATCCAGGAGACGGGGACCCTGGCTACAAAAGCCACATATTAAGAGATACAGGAATGTAAACAAATGAGTAAACTATAGGGGAATGAGTAAAACGTCTGGAAAAATGGTATTTGCACAGTTTACACTGAGGAGTAAGTGATAAACTCTGCATTGGTGTGGGGAGAATAGTTGGTGAGCACGCCTGGAAAGGACCCAGATCTACCGATGGTAGTGTTCCTTTTGCAAAGATAAAGATGAGTTTTCGAGGTGGACAATGTGTAGAAGTTTATTCCATGCAAGTGGCACTGTGAGGGACAAAGATGTGAAAGGGGGTGATGTGTTTCGAGGTGACCATGGTGTAAATTACAAGGAACCAATAGATTGGAGAAGTAAGCCATATCTGGATTGTGACTCTTGACCTTGGTCATGGGTCATCATACATCATCAGCTGTCCTCCATAGTTGGTTCATTGTTCCACTATCTTGGAGAAAACTTGCGGTTAGGCAAACCAAATTTTTCATGGCTTTCATGAAAGTAGAAGTTGAAGAAAAACAACTACCTTTTCTCATTGTCACTGCTTGCTACCTATTCCTAGCTGTAGATTCTTGTTCAGCAATTCCTGTATTAAAATGGCGGGACAATAAACAATTTATAGTCACATATCATTTGTTCAGTACCAGCCGCATACGATGCACTTCGCTTGTCACTCCTATCATTCTGAATGCTTTTTTCCACATTGGTCACTATGAGAGGGGCTGTAAAAAGTCATCTTTATTGGAAAGAGGAAAATAGATCACAATAAATTACAAACACATCAGGGAGTTTACTTATAAGCAGCAGGAGAGAATCACAGCGACTTTTCATATAGAAAGAAAGCAACAGACTGAAAGAAGCACTCTGTGGGAGATGGCAAAGCATAAAAATATCAGACATGTTGTGAAAGATTTGGAAAGATTCAGCTGTGTCAACCCATTGTGAATTCTGTAGATAGTTTAAGGTTTGTGCTGGTGCCGTCCAGAGTAATTTGATCAGCTCTTGACTCCTTTAGAGGATAAAAAAAAATGGCGGCTTTGCTAGCAGGTGCAAGTAATACCATGACAGATTATTTGTACCCTTGAAAATTAGAATTTTTCTATATTTCTGAATAAAAAGAACAAATGAAAGATTCAGCCCATTTTCAGGGGCTTTGGAAGATATGCAAAGCAAGGTAGGAAAAGAGAATGTTCTAATGGAAATAGAACAAAATATTGGAGGTTATCATATATTATAATAAGACTCTCGTTAACTATTACATTGCTTTCTGAAGAGGAATGTGTGTTAAAGCATAGAGGTTATCTTGTAGGGTTATCCCAATAAACTGATGTTTATTAAGCATCACCTAGTTTTTACTATTCTGAGAGTTTGAGGAAAAGAAAAGGTAGAATAGGCCCTTGAGTTACTTACTCATGATTTATCTAAAAAGATGGAATGAACATAGAAATACCGAAAATAAAGAATAAAAATGAAATGTAAGTGCCAAAGTATGTAGCATAGTCCACAAATAATACATGGGGTCAAAAAGAATAGTGCTCTTTGTGGGCTGCGGATGATGGGGGAGAGGAAGGGATTGAATCATACCACTAACATTTCATTTTACTTTGAGAGTGAGCAAATCACTGCTAACACACATTAATTAAACAATGTTATAGTTCAAATTCTACCCTAAAACAAAAAAAAACTACAACCACTATTAATAATCACTTCTTTTAAATAATATTAATTACAATATAAGAATATGAACTGTCTACCACCTACTATTTGATGGGTTAGTTGGTGTCTTCAGGCCCAAAAGCCCTTTTTATTGATATGTACTTATTCATAGCATTTCATCTTTTCTCATCATAGTGAAATTAGTCCCAGTTACTACCCGTTGTTATACCAGCCCAGTCCACTGCAGTTACATTATTAATAGATCCTGTATGAATGAATAACGGCTGATGGTTTATGCTTTATATGTGAGGCCTGTTAGATATGGAATTTAAACTTGCTGCTTTGGTTCCATAACATAATTTTCCATCTCAACCTTATTATTTTGAAAATATGGAAAATGTAAACCCTACTTCCAGTAGAAGAACACAGTATTATATTTATCCATTCATTTCGAGTTTTTGTTCTAATATCCTAATGCTTATAAATCCTGTCTTTTCCTTATCGCTACTCTTCTTTTCACTCCAATGTAAAATATGTTTTCTGCTCTTCAGGTCTGATTGAAGGGTTTTGAGCAAAGGAATATGATGAACTGGTTTATAGCAACTCTGGATACTATGTTGGAAACAGACTGTAGGAAGAAAGAGGAGAAGGAAGTACACCGGTCAGACTATTATATTCAAATCAGCTAACAGTGGAAGTAGTGAGAAATGGTTGAATTCTGTTTTGTTTTGAAGGTAGAAACAGGTTGTGGAATGGAAAAGAAAGGAAAAAATCTATGATGATGCCATGTAAGGGTTTTTTTCCCCTGAGCAGCAGGAAATACGTTGTTGCCTTTAGCTGAGATGGTGAAGACTGGAAAGTAGTGCAGTTTGGGGGAAGAATATGAGATCAGTTTCAGACAGATGAAGTTTAAGAGATCTTTTGTCTATCTGAGTGGAGACGTTGAGTAAGCAATTGAATGTATGAATCTAGAGTCCTAAGGAAAGGTTTTGTCTGGATATATACAAGCGGGCGGCAGCAGACTATGGATGATATTTAGAGCTGTGTGTTAAATGACGTCACCAAGGGAGTGAGTGTATATAGAGAAGAGTGGATATCCAAGGACTCGATCTCGAGAAATCTGGCAGAAGTGGACAAATCAGCAAACAAATCAGCAAATAGAAAAAAAAAAACCGTGAGAATATGATGTTCTAGCAGACCAGTGAGAAAACCTTTAGCAAGTGGGAACGTATGATAACCATGCTAAATTTTGCTGATGGGTCAATATAAAATCAGGATGAGAAGGGACTACTGAATTAAGCAATGTGGATATCATTAATAGTCTTGACTAACATTTTTGTTGGGGTTGATGATGGTGAAAGTCTAAGTGGTTTTAAGAGAGAATGGGAGAAGCGTCATAGGCTGTAAGAATTAACAAGTCTTTTGAGGCATTTTGTTATAAAAAGGAAGGGGAGAAATTGAAACTGACTTTGAAGTAAGGTCAAGGGAAGGAAATCATTATGTATTCGTATTAACAATTATTGTCATACTGTTATTATTTTAAGATGGGAGAAATGAGAATTGCTATTGTACTAATGGGAAAGAGTCAGTACAGAGAAAAACTTCCACGTATTTAACATTATCTACTCATGTAATCTCAGCAACTCTGTGGAGTATATTCTATTTAATAGAAGCAGAGACTGGATATGTGTAGCAGGTGGGCAGTCATCCTTGGCAATCTTGTCCAAAGTCTGAGCTCTTAACCACTTAACTTGATTACCACTGCAAAGACTGTTTCCAGCTAAGGTTGCCTTCTGAGGCACTGGGGGTTAAGACTTCAACATATCTTTTTCAAGGAATAACACAATTCAACCCTTAACAACTATATTAGTATTTTATGTGAATTGAGATTTATTTGAACTTGAGAATTGTAGCTATAGCAACATACAGTTCTGTAGCCATATTACTGATCCATCCCCTTTCACTCAGTTTTCTATCCACACTGGAAATATGTGAATTTGGGGAAAATGAGACAAAGGCTAATATATTGACTAATACATTATTGGCTTCCCAGTACTCCTGGGGTAAGCACAAAGCTCCTTAACATGACACCAGGCCCTCAAGAATCTTATCTCAACCCCAAATGCCTGGACCTTCCTTTCCAACCCCTCTGGCTGTATTTCACCTCTTTACACTCTCACCCTTCATGCTTCCCTCACCTTAGGGTCTTTGCTTGTGTCTTTTGCCCTTCCTCTTCCTTTCCTTCCACTCTTAGCCAACCTCTACTTATTCCTTAGATAACAGCACTACCACTGCTTCCTCAAGGAAGTCTATGGATTACCTAGAAAAAATTCTTCCTTCATAGGTTTTTAGAGCAAGGTTCACCTCTTTGTCTTAACTCTATCACATTGCAGTTTTTGCATTTTGCGTGTGTGATCATCTGATGAATGTGTGCCTCTCACAGACCCACAGGAGAGGGGCCATGTATCTCCAAGGCTGCGTTAGTGCCAGGCCCAGAGTAGACATTCAATACTTTGTACAGTTTTTTTAAGGACGAGGTGTTTAAATTGTTGGACCCTTTACTTCCACTTTCTTTTTTAACATAAATTTATTTATTTATTTCTTTTTGGCTGCATTGGGTCTTCGTTGCTGTGAGCAGGCTTTCTCTAGTTGCGGTGAGCGGGGGCTATTCTTCATTGCAGTGCGCGGGCTTCTCATTGCGGTGGCTTCTCTTGTTGTGGAGCACGGGCTCTAGGCGCGCAGGCTTCAGTAGTTGTGGCACGTGGGTCAGTAGTTGTGGCTTATGGGCTCTAGAGCTCAGGCTCTGTAGTTGTGGCGCACGGGCTTTGTTGTTACGTGGCATGTGGGATCCTCCCAGACCGGGGCGTGAACCCATGTCCCTTGCATTGACAGGCAGATTCTTAACCACTGCGCCAACAGGGAAGCCCTCCACTTTCTTAAATGTGAGAAGGAGAAAGCTAATGTTCATCTCTTCTTGGGAGCAGGGTAGTTTTTTCTGATATACATTGAGTTACACATGGGCCTACATTTGCTGCTTGGCAATCTTTCACACCAGTATATGTGGTTGATGATGTGTCAGAATAAAGAAGTTTGGAATTCCTTGGCAGAATGTCCCGATATCGTTCATGGATGTGATAAGGCAATTGTAGAGTTGTTTCATATAATATTCTTATGTCTGCCTTATAACTTTCCCCAGTACTTTTAAGGTGGGGAGTGAGATGGGCATTCCAAATTTATTTTGTACTTTTGTGACATGGAGAATGGTTAAGTTAGAATAATGAAGACTCTTGAACCTTAACGATCTTTATAGCTGGCCAAGATCTGTCATAGCTAATGCTATCGCACAAAATAACTATTGTAACAATATTTTGAATCCCATTTTGTCTTAGCTGCTCTCAGTATAGTAAAATTTTTAAAAGTTAACTTGCTGTATAATTTTTGTAGCTGAGAAGGTGGACTCAGGGGCCAGAATTTAGGGGTTTGAATGCTGACCTAGGAACCTCTACTTTCTAGTTTGGGGACCGCATTACAGTTACTTAATATCTCTATGCTTCAGTTTCTTTTTTTCTGTAAAATGGGTACTCATAGTCCCCTGTAGGTCTGTCTTGAGAATTAAAAGGTTAGATCCATGTAAATCCCTTAGAACAGTGCCTGGCCATTCAAAAATGCTACCTATTATTATTAATATTATTTTATTACAACTTTGTATGGCCCTTTTTTTATTATTCATGAACTTTATGAAGAAGCTTTGCTGAGCACCGACTGTATACCGATTGTATGCCAGTGTTTCAGGTCTTGGGAATATAAATGAATAAGAATAAGACATTGATTTCAGAGATGACACACCTAACTCTATACAGTAATTAAACTCAAAAGGTAAGCAAACATTTATAATTTTTAGTAGTGTAGGTTTAGCAAAATCTTCAAGTACAAGTATACATATGTATTTTAATATCTGTGTCTGTTACCACATAAAGCATATACAAACGCTTATTTTATCAAAGAATCTACCAGAAGAGTGCCACCAGGGAGGGATGGTGGTGGGCGAGTAACAGGAAGCCCAGGTCTTAATTCGCTCCTGTCAAGGCATTTCAAACTTTTATTTTACGCCTCCTCCTGGCACCTGGTGTCATTCACCTCTTGAAAGGCATTGCTTTTAATGCTGCCAGTTTACTCTGAGCTGTCAGTAATGAATCTCATTATCTCATTTTGTCTCTTTTATTTTAAATCTGTATACGAGCACAAAGTAGAGACCCCCGGGAAACAGTGAAAAGAGCTCTGGTCCAGAATGAGCCCCTTCCTGCCTCTGTGATATCACTCTATGACCTCTTAACTGGGTGAGTTACTTCATCCTCTCGGCCTTTTTCACTCTTCTGTAGAACAGAAGGGCTGTACTCGGTGATATAAAATCCTGGGAGATCACCCTCGGCTCTCGGAGCCCTACTCTGCCTAGCAGGCAGGTAGGGGACCCCCGTCCCAGCTGCTCCGAGGATAATATAAGTCACAGGGTGTGGAACTGGCTGGGCCACCATGAAGCCTGCGTCAGTGTTGTGATTCATGGAATGACAGTAGACCCGTTTAGGAGTTCTCTTGGGTGATTATAAAAGTTTTTGTGCAATTTGATTTTCAGAAATGACAGCACAGTAAAAGCAATAGGCTCTAGTGCCTAGAAAGTTCACCAAGATTGAATGAAGAACAAATGTAATTCTATCAGTGTTGAATCTTTCTTAAGTTCTCTCCCCACAGTACCAGCTAAGTGGCATTTCTAACGTGTTTAGGAGGGAGGGTTCTTAGAGCTTTGCCACTCACATGAAAGTTTAGCTGACTTCTGGGGAAAATAAGCAAGCCTGAGAGTGCACTTTCCTTTCTGTCAGGGAGACATTTCCACTGCTTTATGGCTCCTTGAGTTGCTATTTAGGGAGTCTACGCAGGGGACTAACCAGAACGGAAAGTCCCTCGAGGTACTGCATTTGACGCAGGCAGGAAGTTGAGTCCCCAAGCAAATAGTATAGAAGTAGGAGGGAGGAGTTTGTGGTGCATATACCTTAGATAGGATTTAATCCAATTCAGACTCTCAGTTCTGAAGATAAAATCCTGCCCTAGTCTACGTCCCTGGGAACTACATAGGAGAACGTGGCTATAAAGAAAATGGTATAAACCAAAATATATTGGACAAGGGAGCTTACTTGCCACTGTATATAAGAGGCAAATCCAATCATGGACCTTCCAGAGTAATACCCCCATCGACATTTATTATTCCCTTCTGTTCCCACCATAGTATATTCTATTTGTTTGTTTCCCTGCTTTCTATCCCTATGAAGTTTATAGACTTTCAAAAAAATTTACCATTTTTTAATCTATTTTTTCTCTCTCTCTGGTTAGACACATTCTTTTTTTTTTTTTCTTTTGCGGTACACAGGCCTCTCACTGTTGTGGCCTCTCCCACTGCGGAGCACAGGCTCCGGACGCGCAGGCTCAGCGGCCATGGCTCACGGGCCCAGCCGCTCCGCGGCATGTGGGATCTTCCCGGACCAGGGCACGAACCCGTGTCCCCTGCATCGGCAGGCGGACTCTCAACCACTGCGCCACCAGGGAAGCCAAGACACATTCTTTTGATAACATCTTTTAAGATACAGAAGAGGAAGGGATTGTGGCTCTTTCATCTACTCATCCTTCCTCCTAGCACCGTGTCTGGCCCAGAGAATGAATCCCTGCATGGTGTTCGACCCATAGCTAAGAAGGTATAGAAACGAAAATTGGCCCCTTCTAATTTAGACCTTCCCCTTTGGTCTAAAGACCAAGAGCTGCAAAACATACCAGAGACAACCAAATAGTAAAAAATTATCTTTTCAAATTAATTTATTGTAGACTAAGTGTCGACCAACTACGGCCTGAGGACCAAAGCTGGTCTGCATCCTGTTTTTGTTAATAACATCTTATTTGAACACAGTCATACTCATTCACTTACATGTTATCTGTGACTGCTTTCTCACTACAAGCACAGAGTTGAGTAGTTGCTACGGAAACCATACAGTCTGCAAAGCTGGAAATGTATATGATCTGACCCTTTACAGTTAAAGTTTGTCTCTATTGTAGATTATTCAGAAGTAGAAAATGTTATAATCATCATTTTTTTGTTGGTAGTTTGTTAAATCCAACAGAACAGCGTTCTTGTGCCACCGTCAGCCAAAGGCCTTATTTTTTTCAGGATTTTAATATTCTCCAAGCACATTCATCACACATTACATGTTAATGGAAACAGTAAACTGGTTATACTTTGTTTACGGTAAAAAATCTTCTGTTGGGTACAGCTAAAGGAGTGTTCCTCACTGGACAGTCATAAATATAACTCCGATTCATTGTGACATCATAAACTTCTTGTTTGTAGTTAGTTTACCCTGATGAAAATAGCATCTCTATGGCATTCTGACTTAACTATGACATTCTCATACTGGGATACAGTTTATGAGACAAATGGGTCCAGCCTCCACTGTTACTCTCAGATTTCCAGAGTCCTTTAGTAAATGGGAGTCCACTATGTAGGACATGCATTTGTGTGGCAAGAGGAAGAAGTGGTTTCCCAGACTCACTCAGAGGTGTGTTGGGAAAGAACCTTTGCACTGGAAAAGGAAAAGGTGAAGTCACTTCTAGTCAAAACCTTTAAAATATGACTGTCCTGCTTCCAAAATGCCTCTCCATCTTGCCTGTATGGGGCACACTTTTAAAATTACATTGCTCCTTGAAAATGGGCTTAGTCAACTTTATGAGCAAAATTTCCCAGTTTTCTTTTTTCTTCTGTATTTTGGATATACTGTAATCCTACCTAGTTTCAAATGAGCTACAGTAGCAAATACTTAGGCATTGTGAAGAAAATGCTTACCTTATAATAACTGGATCAATGTTTCAGTCTTAGTTGTATATGATTATGTACTCGCTATATAAATATAACTATCACTTCTCCATCTGCTACAACACCCCCCTCCTCTGGCCAGTCCTCCCAGGTGCATCCAGCACTGCCCTTAACTGCTGTTGCACTAAGTGACTGTTCTGCACAATTAGCGGCTCGTCTGATGCCGCCTGTGAGTATGAGACACATCGTTTAAACCTTCCTTCCATCTGTACAAAATGCCAATAGTGTACAGTACTGCCTGGTACCCTCTGTGCTTCCTTTCTCTGTAGGCCTTGTTACCCCACCCCTCAATGATATTGACTGATTCTCATAGAAGGAGATCTAGCCTTCCACTTATTCTTTTAGACTCCAGAGGATGTAGGAGGGCAATAATAATGTCTAATACTTATTGAGCTCTTCTTCTATGCCAGGCATTTGTTACTTCATTTAATCTATGCAATGACCTTCAAAGATAGTTACTATTATTGTATTATCATTCTCGTTTTACAGATACTAAACCTGACACAAGGAGGCTAAGCTAGTTGCCTGAGGTTGCAAACCTAGTGAAGGTAGAGCTAGAATGTGACACCTCCATCATCTGGCCTGATCTTAGAACGCAAGACACTGTGCCACACTGCAGGTGCCCAGGAGCTAAATCCTGGGTTAAGTGGGTAGTTATTGATGCACAGAGATGATTTCTGCAGTGTAAGAACTAGTGACTTAAGTTACCCAAGTTCCGGGTGAAGATGATAAAAATACATGTTTCAAAATGCACTTGAAAATAGGTTTGTTTGGGGTTTTTTTACCTTAAATATACTAAAAAGGGCTTAGGGCATTAAATGTGTTCGTGAACGGACATGACCTCACAATTGGATCGTAGTAGGTGACATCAGGCAAAACTAAAATCAGCCGGGAAGACGTTTTAGAGGATATGGTTTGTAAAAGTTCCTTTGAGGCCCTTAGAAAAGACGGTAAATGTACTGTCCCCAAATCCTGCTTTTCCTCATTTGGAAGATAAAATGGCTATTATAATCATGGGTAACTTCAAGTTCAGTGGAACTGACTGTCTGGGAAAAGAATGGCCAAATGAAAAGCAGGCTTTCTACCTATTGGCATGATAACTGTCTGACCTACGTCAAGATCCTTTTGCTGAGGTTCAACTCATTTCCATGCAGTCAGGTCTGACATGCCAATAATGATGTAGAGCATGAAACACCAAAGGATTCTACAGATTATCACTTCTGCTCTGCAGACAGACAGCACTTCACTTAAGCAACTTTCCAGATATCTCCATTGTGGATCTGATGGAAGGATTTAGTCTAAGGCCAGAGGTTGTAACCTTTTGTCCGGGAGATGGAGCCTTTGACCAGAGGTGTAGCCCAGAAACCGCCACCCTGTGGCATCCCGACTACCCAGCAAGCGTTGCAGGCCACGCTGACTATCACATTTTTGTCTTCTTTCATCAAGGAACACGATAACAAAGATATTCCTTCATCTCTCATGCGTTGAGATTTTCTTCTTTACTAATCCAGCATGTTTTGATTGCCTTTGGGAGTGAAGAGTAATTCAGACATAGAATTTCATTAGTTTCAGAAACCTATGGCAGAGGAAGAGCTGCTAGAGAATTTGAAAGAACTGGTCTGTGCAGTGCTCACTGCTACCCTCGTATCATCAGCTCATGGTGACTTCATTGGGATGTGATTATAGGTCAATTTAGAGAGATGGGATTCTCTGAGCTCCCACAATTTGAACTGAACCAAAACTCAGATCAAAATTGGATTAAGAGCCATGCAGAAACAGAAACTGTGAGTCAAAGATGAAGGACACTTGATGAGCAGAGGCACAGAGTCCTTAGAGCCAAAATCAAAGGCACATTGTGTCCAAGACCAAAGAGCTGTGGGCTCTGCAAAGTTTGAAAAACAGGTGAGTGATGGGACAGTTCATTGTAGCAGTAGTCTCAAGAGGGAGCTCCTATATGCCTCCTTAGAAATCATGCTATTTTCATCCAGAAACTGGAAATAACTCAACTGTGCATCAACAGGAGAATGGGCAAGCAGTCGTAGTGCAGTCATGCAGAGGAATACTACGCAGCAGGAAAAAGAGACAAAATATTGATAAGCGGATTGTTGTGGATGAATCTCAAAGATATTCTGCTGAGCCCAGGACTCCAGACACAAAGGACTGCCTTCTGTATGATCCTCCCTTGACCTGAAGTTCTGAAAAAAGCAGAGCTTATATATACTAGCTGAAAGCAGATTACTGCTTGCCTGGGGCTAGTGGTTGAGGCAATAAATGACTGTAATGTATACTTCAGTGTTTTTTGGTTTTTTTTTTAAGTGAAGCTATTTCCAGAAATTTCATTTCTCCGGAATGTTCCAGAACATTGCCAATTCATAAAACAAGGTTGCTTATGTTATGGTAAAGTGCCTTTGAGCGACAATGTTATGGGTTACATTTTTATATGTGTTCCAGAAAACCCTTTGTCGAAAACCTTGAGCGTTTCATTGTCTGCTTGATAAATCCTGTTTGCTCTTTTGAGGTTCCTCTCACATTGAGGGAGAATATGACACCCTAGAAGCAGAGGAGTCTGCAGCCTGGGGTTGATGATTTGGCTTTGCCATTCATTAGCTACAGGATGTTGGGCAAGTTACTTAACATCTTTTATCCTCAATTCTTTATCTCTGAAGTGGGGTTAATAATAAAACCCTCCTTATAATGCATTGAGAAGATTATATAAATAAGATCGTGACTACGAAGCACCCAGCATCATGTCTCGCGAGTAGTAAGCTCTCAGTAAAGGCTGGCTGTTCCGTCAGTGTAACCTCTCCTCTGGAACCTTCTCCGTCATGCCCCAAAATGAGTGAATCAATATGTCATCTATTACAGTGCTGACGGGTTCCATCACTGCTGTGGGGTAACCGCTGTACCTCTCCTGCTCTCCCGGGAGCTGTTCCAGATGATTACAATTGTGTCTTATCTATGTCTTTATTCCCAGCACCCAACACCACAGCTTTTACATGATACGTTCTCAAATCAGTGTAAGAACGACATCCTGGAAGCTTAAATAATCCACTGTCCTTTCAGTCTTACACTTTTCTTCAGAATGAGCTGCTATGGGATTCAAGCCTTGGTGATAGACCAAGCTCTAAAGCCTTGATGGATATGAAGAATGGTATAAGAGAAACTGGAGTTAGAGCTAAAACGGCATGTTTTCATGCCTCTCCCCTTTGTATTAGACACATGGAAATCAGAGTGAAGTCCCCAGAGTTCCTCTGGAGGAGGCTCGGGCAAAGCATCCATGGATTTTTTTTCCTTTCTTTTTTCGGCCATGCCACGCAGCTTGCGGGATCTTAGTTCCCGGATCAGGGGTCGAACCTGTGCCCCCTGCAGTGGAAGCACGGAGTCTTAACCACTGGACTGCCCGAGAATTCCTGCTTCCGTGGATTTTCTACAGTGCAGGATCAAATGAATAATGTGTCCACATTTGAGTGAGACTTCAGAAATGGTGAAAGTTTGAGGTATGATATCCTTTTTTAGCCCATGATGCTTCTTCCCATGGTGCCCATTTATCATCCTCACAAACATTGACTTGATTTACCAGCTTTCATTCCCTGCGGAACCTGGGCCTGTTCTCTTTCAGTAATGTTAGTTGGGTTCTCTGTACACGTGAATACTTACCTTTAGATCTTAAGTCCCAATAGCCTATATTTAGAAATTTAAAAATTTCTGCCTGCATACATACATCTCCCTGTACTCTTTTCTGTTAAGTAAACAAAAATTATGTTAATAATTATTATAATAAATGATAAGTAAAATTATAAAATAAATAATAATTTGCCTTAGGGCATCGCTTCAATGTGCATGGTGGCATGTTATTTTTCTCATCAGTGACATCTTTGGATATTTGTGGAGGAAGGAAGGAGTTAATTTGGGTTACAGGATTTAGGTAAGGGTGCCTCCCTCCCTTCCTCCCTCCCTCCCTCCCTCCCTCCCTCCCTCTCTCCCTCTCTCTCTCTCTCTCTGTCTCTCTCTCTCTCTCTCTCTCTGTCTCTCTCTCTCTCTCTCTCTTTTCTATCACTAAACTGAAAAATAAATCCTCAGGCAAATATCTGATACTACCTAGAAGTGTCTTTCTCAACAACACGTTGCTGAAAGAGCTTTTACCTACGCTTTATATTATTTGAGTGGCAAGCAAACATACCAAACCAAACAGAAACCAAGATAAAGCAAATATATTGATGTAGGATTTTAACCTGACTGAACCCTCTTCTGAATATATCTATGTGCTATCTGCCCTGGCCAACAACAGAAACACTAAATACAAATCTTTCTCTCTATCATAGATACTACTGGTTGCAGGTGGGAGGAGAGGAAGTTGGGAAATGCTTTTATTCCATACGTAGTGCTCAACTGAGTAAGGTTCTCTTTATGCAACATTTAAAAACTTAATTTTTAGTCAGGGTGCAAGACCTAAGAAAATTTAACTCCTTTTAATACATCCATGCCACTGACAGATGCAGCAAAATACATGGAAAGTAACAATCCCTCATACTGTCATTCAAGTTTCTTTTTTTTTTCACAGCCTTGGGTGGGAAGGCTTTCACACATTCCTATGGTTTGCATTGTTGATTGGCTTATTCTCCAGTTTAACTCCAAACAGGAGTCAAGGTGAGAACAATGCAGTGCCGACATGACCTCTGAGAAAATTACTTCCCTCAAGCTGAGATAGCGCACACAGATGTGGTGCCTGTTTACAGCCCAGCTAACCTGTCCAGTTACCTGGACAGCCATAGATCCTGTCTGACAGGGCCCATCTGCCACCCCACGAGACGGTCACTGCTAGGAAGGAGGGTGATGAAAAACAAAACTCCCTGCTGACATAATAGTATAAGGAGCCAATCATGTGATGTAGAACAAAGAGCCAATGATTCCTTTCCTTTGTGCCATTGTCAACTGTTATTTCGGAAATACCAATGCTTCTTAAAGAGTTTGCTTAGCTGGTTAAGGGAAGGAAATGGATTCTCCCCTAGAGCCTCCAGAAGGAACTCAGCCCTGCCAACACCTTGACTTTAGCCCAGTGAGACCCATTTCATATTTCTGACCTCCAGAATCGTAAGATAATAAATTTGTATCGTTTTAACCCACCCCACTCCCCCCCACAAAAAAAAAAAAAAAAGAATTCACTTAAAATTGCATTGCAGTCACCTGGGAATTCATGCCTGGTCTCACGTCCCTGTAATTTCTCAGCCACTTAACATGCATCCATGGAAAGCTCCAAGGTGTAAATATATTCATGTAGAGGGCAATTTTAAAAGGAGAATCAGTAATTCCCCTAGCATGTGTTTTAACTGTGGAGTATTTTCTATATACCCAGTGTTGCACTGTCTCTAATCACATTCTTTCCAATGGGCGATATGGTTTTGTAATTTTTCTGTGCAGTAGAGGAATAAAGGAGATAAATAAATGAACAAATGTTGCTTGGTATCCTCGACAGCTCATTTTAAAGGAATATTTTTAAAAGAGAACAATGACGGGGGAAGGAACACAGTAGCCTGAGGCAGGAGGTACAAGTTTCCAACTCAGCTCAGCCTTCACTATGTGACCTTGGGCAAGTCATTTTCACTTAAGAAACATGATGTTTCTTAAGATGAAGAAGCTGATGTTTGGCAGAGCCAGGGTTTGAATCCATACCTGCCTCGCAAGTGAGGCATCCTGACCTTCTCAGATTCTCGGCCACGACTGTCTCCATTTTCTTTTCTTCCCTCCTCACCTAGCCTCGGTTGTCCTGCCTATAACCCAAGGATGACGCTTTCTTTTTTTGGTTGTTGTAAAGATTATATGAGATCTTGTGTGCCTCGAACTTAGTCAGTCATTTGGTTTATAGACATGCCTCAATCAGGAAGGCTCTCATCTTCCTCCTTGCTGTGGTTTATTAGGACATCTGCCCCTGCTAAGTACTACTACTATTTTTCCAATGGCAATTACCTTATGCCCTACTGACATTAATATACTTCCTACATAAATATGCTGGAGAATCCAAATGTGGCTAGTTTTTATTATAAAACAGTATGATTGCTATTCTAGTTCTATATTTCTGCATAACAGGCTGCCCATAACTTATTTTAGAGGCTGAATTGTGTCCTCCCAAACCTCACGTGTTGAAGCCCTAACCCCTAGTAGCTCAGAATGTGATCATTTCAAGATGGGGCTTTTAAAGAGGTAATTAAGTAAAAATGGATGGGCCCCATCCTGTGTAACTGGTGTGCTTAGAGGAAGGAGATGAGAACTAACACACACATACACACACACACACACACAGAAGGAAGACCGTGTGAATGCACAGGGAGAAGACAGCATCTACATGCCAAGGGGGGAGGCCTCAGAATGAAACCAACCCTTCTGACGGTTTGATCTTGACCTTCTATCCTCTAAAACTGTGAGGAAATAAATTAGTGTTGTTTAACCACTCAGTCTGTGTTATTTTATTATGGCAGCCCATGATCAAAACAGTTATAAGTATTAGCAAGCTAATACATTTACTAACTTAAACAACAATAATATCTATTTTGATCATAAAATCTACAATTTGAGCAGGGACAGCTGGACTCTACTTGACTCGGTTCATTCAGCTGAGGCAGCTGGAGGGAATTTTTCTGGAATCATCTAAGGCTCGTTCACTCACACATCTGGTGGTTGATACTGGCAGCCAGCTGGGATTTGATAGGATCTGTTGGCATAAGACCTCCGTGTTGCCTGGGTTTTCTTACAACATGGTGCCTGGTTCCGGGGGAGGGTTCCAAGAGAGGCCAGGCAGAGGCTCCATCATATTTTCTAACCTAGCCTTGGGAGCTATAGAGTATCTCTTCTGACACTTTTTATTCATCATAACCAAGTCATAGTAGTCAGCCCAGTTCAAGGGAAAGGAATTGGTCTCCACATTTTTATGGGCATCATGCCAAAGATTGTGCAGCTGCATTTTAAAATTCCCAGAGTTGTGCAATCAAAACTGTGTGTGTGTGTGTGTGTGTGTGTGTATATGATAAAATATATAAACTACATATATATTAATTTCATGTTAATTAAGTATCAACACTGTAATATGTGGGAAGATATAAACAAAGACTATCACAGGTATTTTTTATGGAGTCTATATACTGACTTCTATTAAATTACTTTGAAATTTCTTAATCTTAATTCTGTTACCCATTTCTTTCTAAGCAAAAGCAAGACAGTTAAAATTCTTTGTCACTCCTCTGAGACTAGGTTTTGTATGACGTCACTAATCATTTTGGCATCTGTACCTAATGTGTCTAGAGTGAGGAGGAAACAGGAGAGAGTGGGAGGTTCAAGGTATACTGGATGACATACGCTTCAGCACCAGACTCTACAACTGCCTTCTTTCCGAATTCTGGCTTTGTCACTTACTAAGTTGTCTGACCTTTGGCAAGTTACTTAAATACCCAGAACTCTAGATTCTTCAATTATAGAGTGGGGTTACTAACACTATCTCAAGGGAGTGTGGTGAGGATTAAATAAGATACTGTTTGTAAAGCCCCAAGCTCTAAACCATGCGTGTTAATCATACTCCCCTTTGCCCTTTAAGGTAATAAACACAGATCAAAATATCAGAGTTCAGTTTATTAAACTATAATGACTTCATAGAGGATGATAATCAGTTGTTCTTAAAATAACCCGTTTGATCCGTGATAATCGACTTTATCCTCCGTCTTTGTGTAACACCAGACTAAACATCACACCAGAAGTTCACGATAGCACTTCATTATAGAGTGAATTTTGATGTCAGACACACTTTATCCCTTTTCTAAAGGTTTTTGTATATCAAAACAGATTGGAAGTCAGGTGTTATAACATTTCTGTCTTGTAGAAACCACTGGTTTTACTTATTATTATTTTAAGCCGGTGTTACTCGTACAAGGAACTGAGGTATTCCCTGTGTTTCTAAATGAGGATCTTTTGGAGTGAGGAAAAGCAGAACAAAATATGGTGATGGAGATTCAAATGTTAAATTTCTTTTTTTACTTGAAATTTTACCCTAAGTGTATTAATGAAGATGATTTTTGCATTTCATTTTCACTGCATTTATTTTTTGATTAATGTAGTTCCTATTTTTCAGATAAGAAGCAAGGAAAGAAATAAGCCAGGTTTTCAGACTGATTGCTAATTTATGTGAATTCATGTATTCAAATTTATGATCTTTGAATCAAATATAAGTGCTCAATGCTATTTTTCAAATCTCTGACATTATTTACATAAAAGCCTTTTTGAAATATCAAACGAGATTATTTGTCATTGAGGAAATTTCAATAGTATCCTGATGTTTCCTGAAGATGTTTTGAAGGTATGTGAGAACAAAATACATTTGGAAGTTAAAACTTGCCAGTGAAAAACACTTGAGGAGAAATACTCAAATGGATTTTTCTCAGCTTTTTAGTATATTTGAAACTCTGATACAACAGTTAATCAAAAGATATGTTTTTGTGGTTAAAAACAGAAACTTTACAGTAAAGAACAGTTTATTCTATACCATATAGTCTTACGAAGTGATGTATTGGTTTTCTATCTGCTCTAACAAATTACCACAAACGTTTTGGCTTAAAGCCACACATCTATTCTCTTACAGTTCTGGAGGTCAGAAGTCCAAAATGGTCCTTACTCAGTTAAAATCAAGATGTGTTCAGTGCTGCATTCCTTCTGGAGGCTCTAGGGGACAGTCCATTTCCTGGCCTTGTCCAGCTTCTGGAGGACACCAGCATTCCTTAGCTGGCGATGCCTTCCCCCGTCTTCAAAGTCAGCAGCATCGCATCTTCAAATCCCTGACTGACCTTCCTTCTCCCACTTGCATCATTTAAGGATCCTTGTGATGACACTGCACCCACTCAGATAATCCAGAATAATCTCCCCATCTCAAGATACTTAATTGTTGCCCATTTTCAAAATCTGTTTTGCTGTGTAAAATAAGGTATTAAAACATTTCAGGGATTAGGATGCAGACATCCAGGAAAAAGGGGATCCACTTCTCTGCCTACCACAAATGGTTTTAGCCACTTTATTTGTTCCAAAATATCTTAGATTTTAAATAATAATTTTAAAAATTAAATATTAAAGAAACATTTTTTAATTTCAGTATATTTTGAATATAGAAAAACGTTGCAACCAAATTTTAGAATGGAATTTTTTTTTCCAAAATAGAAAACAGCCATGTGCTAAACATCTCCAGTGCTTCTGGAAACCCTTAATGGCTGGCATGCATTCAACAAAAGTTGCCGAATTGCACCTTCATGTGAGACACTAAAACAACAATTTAGAAGAAAATTCAACTATTCACTAAACAGTTACACTGTTCTTTACCATTTTTTAGAGGAGGGAGGAACACTTTGTGTTAATTTCTTTTTCTTTTTTTAATCATTGAGGAAAGTCATACTGATGCCCACTTGTGTAAAACAATCACTAAACTTTTTTTTTTTTTTTTTTTTGCGGTACGCGGGCCTCTCACTGTTGTGGCCTCTCCCGTTACGGAGCACAGGCTCCGGACGCCCAGGCCCAGCGGCCACGGCTCACGGGCCCAGCCGCTCCGCGGCACGTGGGATCCTCCCGGACCGGGGCACGAACCCGCGCCCCCTGCATCGGCAGGCGGACTCCCAACCACTGCGCCACCAGGAAAGCCCACTAAACTATTTATTACTATTTGCCACAGAACTTTCTATAAGAAAGCCTAACACTATCAACTTCTTTCTTATTTTAATTTGTAAAATATTGACAGTTAAAGTTAACTACAACATTGTAATTCTGTTAACACTGCCATCATTTTGGGGGCGTGGGGAGTGACTAAGAGTCAATTTCTATTATATTCAGGGAAATAATTTTTCCTAGCCTGGAGAAGCGGCCTCTCTTGACTCTGATATTCTGCTTTGGTTGCATATAGAGAGAATATATATATTCTCAACTGTGGCAGTTTTGCCCCTGAGGGGACACTTGGCAATGTCTGGAGACTTTTTTGGATGTCACAATTTGAAGGATGTGATTGGCGTCATGTGGGTAGAGGCCAGGAATGCTACTAAACATCATACAGTGCACTGAACAGCCCCGCATTACAACCTATCAATGGGGCCGAGATTGAAAGGCCTTGATGTAAAATGATCTGGAACTTGAGATGGAAGAATCTTTGTCACCATTTTACTAATGTAATGAATACAAGCATATGCAAAGGGGAATCTTCATGTATCAGCAGGGTTCTCGAACTTGCTCAGATTTCTCTCCTTCTCCAAACCGGTTCCTCACCAGTCATCCCTGATTAGAGTAAGGCACCACCTTCTACGAAGTGTTCACAAGAAAGAAACTCAGGAGCGTCCTCGATTCTGCTACTTCTCTCACTGTCCACACTCAATCCACTAGTAATTCCCGAGTGTTCTACCTTTAGAATCTATCTCAGTGTGACCACCTCACTCCGTCTCCATTGCCTCCCTCTTCCTAAGCCACTATCATATCTTGGATGCCTGGATTCTGCACAGCCTCCTAAATGGCCTCCCAACATCCTTTCTTGCCCTTGGCGGTGCGTTGTTCAGCAGACAGATTGTAAAGTTTGCATCGCATCATGGTATTCCATCCCATGGCCTCTCGTTGCAGATGGAAGGACATCTAAACTTCCTACCAGGGAGAACCATCCTTGCCTGACTGAGCCCCATGTAACTCTCCACTTTCACCGCCAGTGATTCTCTCTCTCCAGTCAGACTAGCATCCCCCAGGTGCCCTGAACCCACAAACTGTTCCTGACACAGGCTTTTACACTTACTGTCCTCGCCACCTGGAATGATTCCCCCGCCCTCTCCTCCAGACCCCCCTGTATCTGGCACTTGCAGATCGTCTCCACTCAGAGACACCCTCTGACATGCCCTTATCCTACTCACATCCCATCACATTCTACAGTTTTATTTCTCCCTTAGGACTTGTCATTATCTAAAATCATCATATTTAATTTTGTGCTTATTTTATTGTTACTTTCCTCTCCCACATGAGTTCAGGAGGGCAGAGATTTTGGTCTGAATTATTACCATTCTATGTCTATCATTTAATTATAGACTGATCTTTAGTAAGCTCTCAAAAGAGTAAGAAAGAATAAATGAGTTCATTGATAAATTGACTTCGTTAGTAGCTTTGGTTTTTAACCATGCTAAGTATTCCAGAACACATCAGAATAAAGCAGCGATTTCAAATTTGGTGAGTTCCCTTCAAGTATGTATACAGATATACTTTGCATGCTGGACTCTAATTTCTAGTTTGTGTCCCAAGGTTACTCTGCAAAACTATCCCGATCTGCCATCTCCTTTCTCCTTTTTCTCTTTTTCATGTCCAACTCCACTTCTGTTTGTCCCCAAGGTAAAGATTCTTTTAGGTGATTCTTCTTATATGAATATCAGCAGAAGTTTTCACTGGACTGTTGAGATTAGATTTCATCATGATAACCACCACAGTCTTCTTAATAATCTTTAGAAAAGAACATTGTTGTCTCAGTTATAAATGCAATACATCGTGAGATCAATTCAAATAACTAAGAAATGTGTAAAATTACAATCAGTAGACTCCACCAGCCTGCCTCTTCTAATGACCATTTAGCCCACGCCCTGAGGAAAGAGCGTGGGTGTGTCGTGCGGGATGCTGTGTTTTTGTTCTGCTAAGTGCCTGGCACACGTGGTCTTTTAGTAAATATGTGTAGCATGAATGAGATAATGTAGAGACAGCAGTTAGCGTGGCCTGTGACACCTGGCAGGTGCCCAATAAATGATTCATGTGGCATGGGAGTGATATTTAAGCTAATCACCTGCCTCCTGCTAGTAATTGGGCCATTTGGGGAACCCACCAAAGTCAAAATTGTGGAGAAAGAGATGAGCTTCAGGAAACAGAGAACCAGTTCCTGTCCCAGAGAGGGACTCATTGGAAGAGCTGAATGGGTCTCCTGAGGAAGGCTGGTGTCAAAATTAACAGCATCTTTCCAACAAGGCTCAGGCATTTAATTAAAATGAATTTAATACCAAAGTCAGTTGCAGGACTGAAGTGCCACAGGCAAGAGTTGACCAGTAGTGGAGCCCAGCCAGTGATCAGTGTCAGCGTGGAAGTACTGCTTGCAGGGACCCCAGCAATCACACAGCAGCTTCCTGCAGCTGAAATTAGTAAGAGTTGATGCAGGAATAGATATGATAGTTTAAGTTTTTCTCTGAAAAGTACTTATTTGCACTCGTTTTGTGCATTGCTTAAAACTGAGGAGTAAAGGATTAATTATATTGTTAATTTTTAGGAGAGCCATGTTTTTGTAGAGAAATGACTGCAAACTTGATATCAGGACCTGGGGAAAAGGCTCCCTTTTATCACAAGCAACTCTTAAGCAAGTAATACTAGTTGGCTTATAGTAAATAATAAAGCTAAAGAAGATAGCATTTGAAGTTAGCTTCTTTTCTACAAGTACATCCGTCACCGTGCCGCGCCATGCCATTCCAGGTAAAGGACACTAATCCATGATCTCTCCAGGTGAAAGACATGATCTGGCTTTTAGAGGACATTCAATAAGTGCTTTTGGTTGTCTAAAAATGAGAGGTTCAGAATGGGTTAATTCTTATTTTTCTTAACCTCTTTCCTATCTAAAGATTTCTTTTTAATATTCTCATATTGCTGTTAGAATCTGATAGTCGTTCAAAGGTAATTGCAAAATAGTTCTTTCATTTCAATCCAACTAATGTATTTCCCATTCCTGCCTTAAAAGAAAAGGAATCCTTTCTTCTAGAATTAGCTTGGAAGGAAATGTGGGGTTTTTTTTTTTCTTTTTTCTTTTTCTTTTTTTTTTATTTTTAGGAGACTTGTTTAGTCAAAATCAGCAAACTCTTTACTCTCATACTGAATGCAAAGGTAAAGAACTCATTTCCTATTGCCCCATCTTGTTAGAGGTTCATATTCTCTGGGTGTGTTTCCCAAGTACATGAGCCCCCAAGCACTCAGGTCACACATGTCTGAACTCTAAAGATTTGTTCCTGTCCATTAGAGCTCATTTCCAAGGCTGTCTAAGTTGTTGATAGATTTGGACATTGCTATAAACCTTGCACTTATGGTGAAGGTGACATCATCCTATCCTCAACATGACAAAATGCAAGAATGTGTATGTCTTTCTATAGGAAATATAACTAACACTGCATAATTTTGCTTCCATAGGCATTGGAAATATATCACATAAACTTAAGTCAAACAGCTATGGATGGAATATATTATTAGCCTTAAATTTAAGGCAAAAGTACTAATTGATAGATTTAATAACAAACAA
This sequence comes from Orcinus orca, assembly GCF_937001465.1. NCBI lineage: Eukaryota > Metazoa > Chordata > Mammalia > Artiodactyla > Delphinidae > Orcinus > Orcinus orca. The sequence goes on along the minus strand of NC_064576.1, from coordinate 15,725,402 downwards.
GAAAAACAATTTATTATACTGGTACACATGGTATGGCCAGTGCATACTTTACACCTAACCATTATATATGAAGTGGTGAACTCTATAATGAGTGAACTTTCAGAAGCTGAAACACAAAGAAAGAGGCACATAACCTAGAATATAAATTCTGATCCAGTTATTTTGGGGGCTTCCTTTATAAATCCATTGTAAAAATATTTTTTAATTACCTTTTTTCAAAAACTTAGACATTTTGTAATAAACTTTTCAAATAAGAAAATCTAATTCACATACACACAATGAGGAATAATCTTACATAATTTTCAGATGTATCCAGCTTTCAAATTACTATTACTAATGAAGTTTACCCAAGATATTATATTATTTTTTAACTTCACAAATTAGTATATGATAGATGTAAATCCCTGAAATCTGGGTTAAGGAATCCAGTTTTTTAGTTCCTATTCCCAACAAATGTGTCCTTAATTAAATTTGTCTTTAACGGTTAGTAGCAATAAGTAGCACAAAGATAAAGATCTATTTTATTTAATCACTGAGAGTTATCATTCTGTTTCATAGAAGAGTTGTAAATGTCCAGTTTGTGAGAGTGGGTGGAGACAATACCCCTTCTGTTACTTTGTCTTCTGTGTTAGAATCCTGGTAGTTGATTGCACTGGTAGAGACAGAATGGCATGGAGGTGGTGATACTGATATGTGGTGCATTAATAAACAGAAGAGTCAGAAGGTGGAGCTGATGTCAGATAGAACATGGAAATTTGGTTTGAGCAGCAGTAAGTTTTCCAGTTATCTAGGAGGCAGATGGAAATGTGAGAGTTATGGAAATGTGAGAGTTTATCTTTGGGAGAGTGTTGATGCTGGAAAGAGTAATTTGATATTCATCTAAAACACAGGTGGTGATTGTGGGAGCTGTGGAATGAATGAGTTTACAGGGAGAATGAGAGGTGAGTTAGAAGAGAAGAGGGGCAGGGATGCCATCTGGGGAGAAAATGCATTTAGAAGAGGAAGAGTTAGGAAAAGCAGGAGCAGTGGTCAAAGAAGAGAGAGAAGAAACATGAAAGCGGGTCCAGGGTGCAGAAGAAATAAGAGTTTCTTAAAAGTCAGAACCAGAAGAGTACTCAAAAAGAAGCAAGAAAGACCAGAAATACATGTATCTTTCAAGCAGAGGAGGAAGGAATTTTTTTTTTAACATCTTTATTGGAGTATAATTGCTTTACAATGGTGTGTTAGATTCCGCTTTATAACAAAGTGAATCAGCTATACATATACATATGTTCCCATATCTCTTCCCTCTTGCGTCTCCCTCCCTCCCACCCTCCCTATCCCACCCCTCTAGGTGGTCACAAACCTCCTAGCTGATCTCCCTGTGCTATGCGGCTGCTTCCCACTAGCTATCTATTTTACGTTTGGTAGTGTATATATATATATATACATGCCACACTCTCACTTTGTCACAGCTTACCCTTCCCCCTCCCCATATCCTCAAATCCATTCTCTAGTAGGTCTGTATCTTTATTCCCGTCTTACACCTAGGTTCTTCACAACATTTTTTTTCCCCTTAGATTCCATATATATGTGTTAGCATACTGTATTTATTTTTCTCTTTCTGACTTACTTCACTCTGTATGACAGACTTTAGGTCCATCCACCTCACTACAAATAACTCAATTTCGTTTCTTTTATGGCTGAGTAATATTCCATTGTATATATGTGCCACATCTTCTTTATCCATTCATCTGATGATGGACACTTAAGTCGCTTCCATCTCCTGGCTATTGTAAATAGAGCTGCAATAAACATTTTGGTACATGACTCTTTTTGAATTATGGTTTTTTCAGGGTATATGCCCAGTAGTGGGATTGCTGGGTCATATGATAGTTCTATTTTTAGTTTTTTAAGGAACCTCCATACTGTTCTCCATAGTGGTTGTATCAATTTACATTCCCACCAGCAGTGCACGAGGGTTCCCCTTTCTCCACACCCTCTCCAGCATTTATTGTTTCTAGATTTTGTGATGATGGCCATTCTGACCTGTGTGAGATCATATCTCATTGTAGTTTTGATTTGCATTTCTCTAATGATTAATGATGTTGAGCATTCTTTCATGTGTTTGCTGGCAATCTGTATATCTTCTTTGCAGAAATGTCTACTTATGTCTTCTGCCCATTTTTGGATTGGGTTGTTTGTTTTTTTGTTATTGAGCTGCATGAGCTGCTTCTAAATCTTAGAGATTAATCCTTTGTCAGTTGCTTCATTTGCAAATATTTTCTCCCATTCTGAGGGTTGTCTTTTGGTCTTGTTTATGGTTTCCTTTGCTGTGCAAAAGCTTTTAAGTTTCATTAGGTCCCATTTATTTATTTTTGTTTTTATTTCCGTTTCTCTAGGAGTTGGGTCAAAAAGGATCTTGCTATGATTAATGTCATAGAGTGTTCTGCCTATGTTTTCCTCTAAGAGTTTTATAGTGTCTGGTCTTACATTTAGGTCCTTAATCCAATTTGAGTTTATTTTTGTGTATGGTGTTAACGAGTGTTCTAATCTCATACTTTTACATGTAGCTGTCCAGTTTTCCCAGCACCACTTATTGAAGAGGCTGTCTTTTCTCCACTGTATATTCTTGCCTCCTTTATCAAAGATAAGGCGACCATATGTGCATGGGTTTATCTTTGGGGTTTCTATCCTGTTCCATTGATGTATATTTCTGTTTTTGTGCCAGTACCATACTGTCTTGATTACTGTAGCTTTGTAGTATAGTCTGAAGTCAGGGAACCTGATTCCTCCAGCTCCATTTTCGTTCTCAAGATTGCTTTGGCTATTTGGGGTCTTTTGTGTTTCCATACAAATTGTGAAATGTTTTGTTCTAGTTTTGTGAAAAATGCCAGTGGTAATTTGATAGGGATTGCATTGAATCTGTAGATTGCTTTGGGTAGTAGAGTCATTTTCAGAATGTTGATTCTTCCAGTCCAAGAACATGGTATCTCTCTCCATCTATTTGTATCATCTTTACTTTCTTTCATCCTTGTCTTATAGTGTTCTGCATACAGGTCTTCTGTCTCCTTAGGTAGGTTTATTCCTATTTTATTCTTTTTGTTGTAGTGGTAAAGGGGAGTGTTTTCTTAATTTCACTTTCAGATTTTTCATCATTTGTGTATAGGAATGCCAGAGATTTCTGTGCGTTAATTTTGTATCCTGCTACTTTACCAAATTCATTGATTAGCTCTAGTAGTTTTCTGGTAGCATCTTTAGGATACTCTATGTACAGTATCATGTCATCTGCAAACAGTGACAGCTTTACTTCTTCTTTTCTGATTTGGATTCCTTTTATTTATTTTTCTTCTCTGATTGCTGTGGCTAAAACTTCCAAAACTATGTTGAATAATAGTGGTGAGAGTGGGCAACCTTGTCTTGTTCCTGATCTTAGTGGAAATGCTTTCAGTTTTTCACCATTGAGGATGATGCTGGCTGTGGGTTTGTCATATATGGCCTTTATTATTTTGAGCTAAGTACCCTCCTTGCCTACTGTGTGGAGGGTTTTTATTATAAATAGGTGTTGAATTTGGTCAAAAGCTTTCTCTGCACCTATTGAGATGATCATATGGTTTTTCTCCTTCAGTTTGTTAATATGCTGTATCACATTGATTGATTTGCGTATATTGAAGAATCTTTGCATTCCTGGAATAAACCCCACTTGATCATGGTGTATGATCCTTTTAATGTGCTGTTGGATTCTGTTTGCTAGTATTTTGTTGAGCATTTTTGCATGTATGTTCGTCAGTGATATTGGCCTGTAGTTTTCTTTCTTTGTGACATCTTTGTCTGGTTTTGGTATCAGGGTGATGGTGGCCTCGTAGAATGAGTTTGGGAGTGTTCCTCCCTCTGCTATATTTTGGAAGAGTTTGAGAAGGATAGGTGTTATCTCTTCTCTAAATGTTTGATAGAATTCGCCTCTGAAGCCATCTGGTCCTGGGCTTTTGTCTGTTGGAAGGTTTTTAATCACAGTCTCAATTTCAGTGCTTGTGATTGGTCTGTTTATATTTTCTATTTCTTCCTGGTTCAGTCTCAGCAGGCTGTGGATTTCTAAGAAGGTGTCCATTTCTTCCAGGTTGTCCATTTTATTGGCATAGAGTTGCTTGTAGTAATCTCTCATGATCCTTTGTATTTCTGCAGTGTCAGTTATTACTTCTCCTTTTTCATTAACAATTCTGTTGATTTGAGTCTTCTCCCTTTTTTTCTTGATGAGTCTAGCTAATGGTTTATCAATTTTATTTATCTTCTTAAAGAAACAGCTTTTAGTTTTATTGATCTTTGCTATCGTTTCCTTCATTTCTTTTTCATTTATTTCTGATCTGATCTTTATGATTTCTTTCCTTCTGCTAACTTTAGGGTTTTTTTGTTCTTCTCTCTCTAATTGCTTCTTGAGGTGTAAGGTTAGGTTGTTTATTTGAGATGTTTCCTGTTTGTTAAGGTAGGATTGTATCACTATAAACTTCCCTCTTAGAACTGCTTTTGCTGCATCCCATAAGTTTTGGATCGTCGTGTCTCCATTGTCATTTGTTTCTAGGTATTTTTTGATTTCCTCTTTTTTTTTTTTTTTTTTTTTTGCGGTACACGGGCCTCTCACTGTTGTGGCCTCTCCCGGCACAGGCTCCAGACACACAGGCTCAGCGGCCATGGCTTATGGGCCCAGCTGCTCTGCAGCATGTGGGATCTTCCCAGACCGGGGCACGAACCCGTGTCCCCTGCATCAGCAGGCACACTCTCAACCACGGCGCCACCAGGGAAGCCCTTTGATTTCCTCTTTGATTTCTTCAGTGCTCACTTCGTTATTAAGTAGTGTATTGTTTAGCCTCCATGTGTTTGTATATTTTACAGATCTTTTCCTGTAATTGATATCTAGTCTCATAGCGTTGTGGTCATACGATTTCTATTTTCTTAAATTTACCAAGGCTTGATTTGTGACCCAAGATATGATCTATCCTGGAGAATGTTCCATGAGCACTTGAGAAGAAAGTGTATTCTGTTGTTTTTGGATGGAATGTCCTATAAATATCAATTATGTCCATCTTGTTTAATGTATCATTTAAAGCTTGTGTTTCCTTATTTATTTTCATTTTGGATGATCTGTCCATTGGTGAAAGTGGGGTGTTAAAGTCCCCTCCTATAATTGTGTTACTGTCGATTTCCCCTTTTATGGGTGTTAGCATTTGCCTTATGTATTGAGGTGCTCCTATGCTGGGTGCATAAATATTTACAATTGCTATATCTTCTTCTTGGATCGATCCCTTGAGCATTATGTAGTGTCCTTCTTTGTCTCTTGTAATAGTCTTTATTTTAAAGTCTCTTTTGTCTGATATGAGAATTGCTACTCCAGCTTTCTTTTGATTTTCATGGAATATCTTTTTCCATTCCCTCACTTTCAGTCTGTGTGTGTCCCTAGGTCTGAAGTGGGTCTCTTGTAGACAGCATATTTATGGGTCTTGTTTTTGTATCCATTCAGCCAGTCTGTGTCATTTGGTGGGAGCCTTTAACCCATTTACATTAAGGTAATTATCGATATGTATGTTCCTATTCCCATTTTCTTAATTCTTTTGGGTTTGTTATTTTAGGTTTTTTCCTTCTCTTGTGTTTCTTGCCGAGAAAAGTTCCTTTAGCATCTGTTGTAAAGTTGGTTTGGTGGTGCTGAACTCTCTCAGCTTTTGCTTGTCTGTAAAGGTTTTAATTTCTCCATCAAATCTGGTTGAGATCCTTGCTGGGTAGAGTAATCTTGGTTGTAGGTTTTTCTCCTTCATCACTTTAAATATGTCCTGCCACTCCCTTCTGGCTTGCAGAGTTTCTGCTGAAAGATCAGCTGTTAACCTTACGGGGATTCCTTTGTATTTTATTTGTTGTTTTTCCCTTGCTGCTTTTAATATTTTTTCTTTGTATTTAATTTTTGATAGTTTGATTAATATGTGTCTTGGCATGTTTCTCCTTGGATTTATCCTGTATGGGACTCTCTGTGCTTCCTGGACTTGATTAACTGTTTCCTTTCCCATATTAGGGAAGTTTTCAACTATAATCTCTTCAAATATCTTCTCAGTCCCTTTCTTTTTCTCTTCTTCTTCTGGGACCCCAGAACATAATTCGAATATTTGTGCGTTTAACGTTGTCCCAGAGGTCTCTGAGATTGTCCTCAGTTCTTTTCATTCCTTTTTCTTTATTCTGCTCTACAGTAGTTATTTCCACTCTTTTATCTTCCAGGTCACTCTTCCGTTCTTCTGCTTCAGTTATTCTGCTATTGATCCCTTCTAGAGTATTTGTATTTTTATTTATTGTGTTGTTCATTGTTTCTTGTTTCCTCTTAGTTCTTCTAGGTCCTTTTAAATGTTTCTTGTATTTTCTCTATTCTATTTCCAAGATTTTGGATCATCTTTACTATCATAATTCTGAATTCTTTTTCAGGTAGATTGCCTATTTCCTCTTCATTGGTTAGGTCTGGTGGGTGTTTACCTTGCTCCTTCATCTGCTGTGTGTTTTTCTGTCTTTTCATTTTGCTTATCTTACTGTGTTTGGGGTCTCCTTTTTGCAGGCTGCAGGTTCATAGTTCCCGTTGTTTTTGGTGTCTGTCCCCAGTTGCTAAGGTTGGTTCAGTGGGTTGTGTAGGCTTCCCGTTGGAGGAGACTCGTGCCTGTGTTCTGGTGTATGAGGCTGGATCTTGACTTTCTGGTGGGCAGGTCCACGTCTGGTGATGTGTTTTGGGGTGTCTGTGGCCTTATTATGATTTTAGGCAGCCTCTCTACTAATGGGTGAGTTTGTGTTCCTGTCTTGCTAGTTGTTTGGCATAGGGTGTCCAGCACTGTAGCTTGTTGGTCGTTGAGTTAAGATGGGTCTTGGTATTGAGATGGAGATCTCTGGGAGATTTTTGCCGTTTGATATGTGGAGCTGGGAGGTCTCTTGTGGACCAGTGTCCTGAGGTTGGCTCTCCCACCTCAGAGGCACAGCACTGACTCCTGGCTGCAGCACCAAGAGCCTTTCATCCACACAGCTCAGAATTAAAGGGAGAAAAAGTAGAAAGAAAGGAAGAAAGAAAGAGGATAAAATAATTAAAGTAAAAAATAATTATTAAGAAAGAAAACTTTTTTAAATATAAAAAAAAAAAAAAAACGACGGACAGAACCCTAGGACCAATGGTGAAAGCAAAGCTATACAGACAAAATCTCACACAGAAGCATACACATACACACTCACAAAAAGAGGAAAAGGGGGAAAAGTAATATATCTTGCTCCCAAAGTCCACCTCCTCAATTTGGGATGATTCACTGTCTATTCATGTATTCCACAGATGCAGGGTACATCAAGTTGATTGTGGAGCTTTAATCCGCTGCTTCTGAGGCTGCTGGGAGAAATTTCCCTTTTTCTTCTCTGTTCCCACAGCTCCCAGGGGCTCAGCTTTGGATTTGGCCCCACCTCTGCGTGTAGGTCGCCTCAGGGCATTTGTTTCCGGCTCAGACAGGACGGGGTTAAAGGAGCAGCTGACTCCAGGGCTCTGGCTCACTCAGGCCGGAGGGGAGGGAGGGGCACGGAGTGCGGGGCGGGCCTGCGGCGGCGTGACATCACACCAGCCCGAGGCGCGCCGTGCGTTCTCTCGGGGGAGTTGTCCCTGGATCCCGGGACCCTGGCAGTGGCGGGCTGCACAGGGTCCCCGGAAGTGGGGTGTGGAGAGTGACCTGTGCTCGCACACAGGCTTCTTGGTGGCGGCAGCAGCAGCCTTAGCGTCTCATGCCCGTCTCTGGGGCTCGCGCTGTTAGCCGCGGCTCGCGCCCGTCTCTTGAGCTCCTTTAAGCAGCGCTCTTAATCCCCTCTCCTCGCGCACCAGGAAATAAAGGGGCAAGGAAAAGTCTGTTGCCTCTTATTTAGGTCCAGACTTTTCCCCGGACTCCCTCCCGGCTAGCTGTCGTGCACTAGCCCCTTCAGGCTGTGTTCACGCAGCAACCACAGTCCTCTCCCTGCGCTCCGAAGCCCGAGCCTCAGCTCCCAGCCCCACCCGCCCCGGCAGGTGAGCAGACAAGCCTCTCGGACTGGTGAGTACTGGTCGGCACCGACCCTCTTTGCGGGAGTCTCCCCGCTTTGCCCTGCGCACCCCTGTTGCTGTGCTCTCCACCGCGGCTCCGAAGCTTTCCCCCTCCGCCACCCTCAGTCTCCACCCGCGAAGGGGCTTCCTAGTGTGTGGAAACCTTTCCTCCTTCACAGCTCCCTCCCACTGGTGCAGGTCCCGTCCCTATCCTTTAGTCTCTGTTGTTTCTTTTTTCTTTTGCCCTACCCAGGTACGTGGGGAGTTTCTTGCCTTTTGGGAGGTCTGAGGTCTTCTGCCAGCGTTCAGTAGGTGTTCTGTAGGAGGTGTTCCACGTGTAGATGTATTTCTGATGTATCTGTGGGGAGGAAGGTGATCTCCGCGTCTTGCTCTTCCGCCATCTTCTCCGACCCCCCAGGAAGGAATTTCAATAAGGAAGAGGTCAACAGTATAAAAATCCAAAGTTATCTAACGACAAGTTATAAATTTGTTAATTCTAAGCATAGCAAACCCACCATCATTCAGTGCTGTTTATCATTCATTGCTGTTGCTTACGTTGCGAGCCCTGGAACAGCCCTTGAATTTAATCCCAGTGGTAATGCCCGTTCCTTTTCCCTACTGGGAAGGTCCAAATGGGGTGTGAATGGAGCCGGCGTGCAGTGTGCTGGTGAGCACGGCCTGCTCTCATAGTCTCTGTTTCCCTTTGGGTTTTTGTTTCTCTGCATTGTTATTGCTGAGACCCTAGAAAGCAATGTAAACATACTTATTTCTTTTATATATATATATATATATATATATATATATATCTTTATTGGAGTATAATTGCTTTACATTGTGTTGGTTTCTGCTGCACAACCAAGTGAACATACTTATTTCTTTGGAAAAAATGGGTGTTCACGGTAAATGATGGACAAAGGATTTTATGGGCTAAAGATTAGCAGAATTTAAAGAATAGTGTCTTTGTCTTGCTTCTCAGCACGTGCTGTACAAGGCATGTTGATAGCAAACATCTAAATTACATTGGAAGCTAATGAGCAAAATTTAAATGGTGTTAAGGTAACCTAAGGTCAGATTTCTAAGGCAGACTTAAGATGGTAGGCTGAAAAGCTCTGTCAAATGCAGCCTAATGTTCAACTGGCATGTCAAGCCAGTTCTCTCTGACCACCTAGAGTGAAATGCCATAAACCCCATGCATGAGGAGGGCTCGGACGGCCCTGCAGGGAGTGGCACTTTATTTCTAGTCATGTACCTCAGGGTGTGCAAACTCTTGTGAAATGACCCCTGTAGCTACATGTTGTCTCTTAATGGAGGACTGTCTTTCCAGTGCTTTGAATCTCCCATGCTTTCTTTCCCCTCCTACTTCCTTAAATAAAATCCAAATTCCCCAGAGAATTGTCTCAGGCTCCCAGTCTTACTGCAGCCTCATCTCCTGTCTCTCTGGTCCTCTCTGTTGAACCTGAACTTGTCAGTTTCCAAAAGTGACAGCTTTTGGCATAATAGCAGAGTAATGCATGATTGTAGCGAAACTGTAGGAAAAACAGAGCAAGGAAACCAAGCACCCAGAGATAAATGGCCAGATGTCTAGAAGGAGACTTGCTGGATCAAAGGGTAGGCAAGTTTTTACAGCTTTTACATCACCAAATAGCCCTGCAGAATGACTCTATCAATTTACACTCTGCCAACATGGTTAATGGGCTGTAGTGTAATTGTCTGTTTATCTATCTGTTATCCTCATTAGGCTGTAAGCACTTCAAGGACTTTTCAGTCTCTCAGTGCCCAGCGTCTAGCATTTAGCCTGATACAAAGTAGGCTGTCATTAGCCCACTTCCCTCTCCTTACTTCTAAATTCTCTGAAGCCCCAAACAATGGGCCAATTGATATCATAGAATATATGGATGAATGATAAGGCGTAGTGGGTATTAAAATATTCCAGAATTTTCCCCCCAAACTCAACACATCCATAAGCTCTTATATAAAGTTTAACATCTACCATGCATAATGAAGTCTTCATTAATAGGTAGCTTTAGATAACCTTATGTTAGGTACTGTTTGTCTTGAATTAGCATCGAACACTGAAGGTGCATAAATGTAGAAGTGTATGTTTATGGATGTTTTAAATAAATTATCTTCCAAAATTCAACTACATGAGTAAAGGAAGTTGCAGTAACTTCCTGCAGGGTAAAAATTTTGAGAGCATGTTACTATGGCGATTATTTTAAAATGTCATGTAAGATTATAGTTTTCTTTCTGGAATAAAAAAGTCTCTAAAAATCTTCAAGGAATATACTTACTTGCATGTGAAATCTTTAGTACAGCTATAAAATCAACATTATGATACCTTTCTTTGAAGAACCAGAGCGTTTAAAGATAAAGATCCAGGATAATTTACTTAAAACATGACTGGAACAAGTATCATGTATATTTTGAAGAAATACATATATGCTAAGGATACAAAGATTTAATGACACACAAGCAACAATTGAGAACACATATTCTGGAATAGGAGATGGGCATAAAAAGAAGTAAGTTAAATACAGTAAAACAACCACTGCGATAGAGATCATAAACAAAATTCTGTGGGAAAAAGATGAGGAAATAGCTCACCTTAGAACTATTTCCATGTGTCAAGGTTCCTTTGAGATATTTCCATTTCAAATTTTTTTTCTAATGATCCTAACTGGGAAGGATGCTTTTCACTACCTGAGTAATTTAGCTGCACCTCTTCTTACAAGACAAACATTTACTGAGCAGCTGCCACGTGCCAAGTACATAGGCACAGGCAAAAGCCTCAGGTTGACAAAGAACTTTAACATATTTTGTTACAGATCTTATGTTTAACAATTCAAGTTCAGTCCATGCTTTATAACTATTTATATATATTTTGTGTGTATGGTGTGTACAATCATGAAAACATGTATTGTTTTTATTAGTTACACTGTGCTTAATAAATATCTGTTGAATGAATAAATGGGTGAACATGTAAAGAATTCATGTATTTAATTATTCATAGAGAACCAAGTTGTGTTCTTTACAAAACCATAGATCTGAGCTACAACCATTTGACATTCAATAAATATTTGGCAAAACCATAGTTGGGGCAAAATTGGAAGAAGGATAAAAATACTTAGAAGAGTCAAAATGGTTAAGAAAAGTGATTAAGGAAAAAATATTTCTCTTAACAGTACGACTTTGAACAAGAACATTGATCTCAGCTGTGTCTCTGTATTCTCTATTTTCATGATTGGTCATCTCTTTATAATGAAGAAAATGTGCTTTTCAGTACTAATATTTCTAATGTAAGTATGCCTAGCCAACTGAGACATAACTTAGACATCGAAGCTTGCTCATTGATAAAATATAACAAATTGTCAATAGTCCAAGTTAATATCCCTAATAGCACTTACGTTGGCACTGGAATTGTAGTAGTATTGTAATACTATACGCCTTTCTTTTAAGTAAAATAATAGCACATGTAAATCACCATCGTTTTCTTTTAGGGACATGAAAAAATTATGACCCACTTTTGTATATTAGAGAGATGAGATTTTTGTCAGTGATTCAGCCAACAGATATATTCATAGTTCAGTTGGATTTTAGTCATGAGAAAATATAGGCAAAAAATTGTTTACTTTTTTTAATTTATGAAAACATGTAGAAGCCTTCTGCACAGTTACTATAATTGGAATGTTATTGAAATAACCATCAGGGCATTCTCACAGAATGAATAAAATATTGATTTTAACTGAAATGAAAATCATGGCTTGGCCAAAGTTTGGGGGTTTTAAATGGGCAAAAGTGTTTACAGCTATCAAGATCAACACATTTCTTTCTAACAGTTTCTCTGGCTTTCAGAATGTGGTCTTGTTTTGATCTTCAAAGAATGTTGTTAGAATAATTGGAAATCTGCTAGAATGGCAATGATCCTGTTGTGGAAAAGGCAAAAAAAAAAGGAAAAAAATTCTAGCTTCAATACTGGAAAATTATAAAGAGCTTAGAAAAGCTGTGGTGGTGTGATAGGATTGCCTGAGTTTGGTTGTTGCTAGGGAGAATCTGATGAGACGCCATCCCCAGTGGGAATTCTGTCTGTTTCCCCCACCCTAAATCTTGCAGGATAAAAGCCATTTGGAAAGTATCAAAGTATCTGACTTCGAAAAGTTTGGCTCCATTGAAGCATTGTATAGATTCTGATCCTTTCCCTGCTGTTCTGAATGATGGCTAGCAGAACCGCAGAGAAGCAGACCACCCATAAAAATGGAAACCAGCCGTTCATTCGTTGTATGATTTCTGTGTGATTTCTAGCTTCTTTCAATATTGATGTACAGGCATGTGATGACTTTTGTAGATTAGTTTGATATTCATATACAGTCAGCCTTCCGTATCATCGGGTTACACGTCTATGGAGCAACCAATCATGGATTGAAAATATTCAGGAAAAAAATTCCAGAAAGTTCTAAAAAGCAAAACTTGAATTTGCTGCCCACTAGCAACTATTTACATAGCATTTACATTGTATTAGGTATTATGGGTAATCTAGATTTGATTTAAAGTATAGTATATCAGAGGTTATATGCAAATAATACACTATTTTGTATGAGGGACTTTGCATCCACAGATTTTTGTATCAGCGGGTATCCTAGAACCAGTCCTCCAACTATACCTAAGGGACAACTCTATTGCAATTTTGGGCATTTCTCATCCTTGATCATTTCTGTTTAAAATTTTATCTCAATACAATTTCACTGATAAAATTTAGAATATTGGAAATTTGATCCTCAAATTTCACTTTGAGGATTTCAGTTCTACTCAGTCCATTATGTAACCTGAGAAAGCAGAAATTATCTGATTAATTATAAATTATATTTTTTGATGTATGTGAAATACATGTTTTTAACTGGACTTACTATGTTAAAATTTTTTGAACTATCGGCTCACATTCTAATTACCTATTATATCTTGTGCACATTGGCATGTTATATGGTTCTCTTCTCTCTTGAAGTCAAAAATATTAAGAATTTATGTTCCTAAAGTGGAAGAGTCCAAATGTAAATAAATGTATATCTTTCAACACTGGATTATATGTGTAGAGAGCAGACACCACAAATAACATGTTCTGAAATTTTGCAATCATATTTTGAAACAGGAAGAGCACACAGGATACCATATATAATCTGAAATTTATTTGCCTTTAAATACACTCATTTAACTCACTAAATATAATTACATTTTTATTTTGTAATGTGACAATGAGATGAGAACCTAAAGTCAATAAGAAACATAATAATAAATATAATTTGGCTTGAATAAATACAGTCAGCAATGATCAACATAACAGTTGGTGAGTAGGTTTGGGATTTAAGTATGTATCTCAAAAGATATTCTTAACACTTATGAATCAAGTTGTTCTGAGATAATAAGAGACTAGTGAATTGAAGGAGAGTCACTGAACACAGAGATTACACCCACTGGAATTATTCAAGACTTCAAATTCGAGATGATTCTATCTTATGTGCTATATGGTATCTGCATTTGAACACCTCAGTGATACTGATACTTCTTATCAGTGAAGATAGCTGCATTGACCTTAGGAGTAAAGAGATAATTGGGGGGAAATTTCAGTCATGTTTCTAATATACCTTTCACTGTCATGAAAGAGCCTCTATGAGAAGTTGGTGACCTCATGATATGATTTCTGAACCTTTAGTTTCTAAAATGATACAATCTCATTGAATTCATGAAAGATGGGATCATAAAGCCAGACATAACTTTCAGGCTTAATAATCCATTTAGGTTTCTCAGTATGTAGAACTAAGAAAACACCCCAGTTGATTTCAAAGATAGCAAGATTATCTGTATAAAATTAATAATGTAATTGGCCCATTAATGAACATAGTTAGATCTAGCTATCAAGATGGTCACCCGGACATTCTGGCTGTGAGTGGTGGCTCATGGTCAGCAGTGAAACACAATTCACACGACCTCTGAAAAGTAACTGATACCAAAACAAAACCAAGAACGGCTGAACAGCTATCTTATCAGTCAATCCTACAAAGTCCTTTTTGTTTCTGTATTCCTTCATTTCAGTTATTTTAACTTCTGCTGAACAGGTGACCCTGACTAGGGAAGTCAACAAAGTAGTATAAGATTTTTGACAACTGTTTCCAAGTTGAGGACACTTTGCTCAGTCAACTTCCAGTCACTTACAAAGTGGAAGACAGCAACCAGTCAGCTCCATTTTATGCAGCCTGTTTTCTGTATCATGAGGCGATCATCAAAATCAAGAAAGGATCTAGGATACAGCAGTCATTTATTTTTTTTCAAATTTAAGTAGATTATTTTCTAAGACCACTAAATGTGCTTTCTTAGGTATGCATAGCACAATGATCATCCTTGCTTCTCTCAGGTAGTACGCCTAGTGCCTTGTCCCTTAGGTGTAAGAGATTCCCTCTTGGTACTGTTTCTAGACAGAAGGTCACTTTCGGACAGGGAGATTAAAAGCAATATTAATTCCTGCAATGTATGGAAGTCAGATTAGACTTGGAAAACACTGCACTTACCTGATCATGTGGCCAGAATGTGTAGGCTGATAATTAGAGTACCCAACTATCCAGAAATCTCTCCGGGGCCTCATCTGAGGTATAAGACATTCTTCTATCAGTTGCTTTTGGTCATAAGTTTCTTCTTGATGGTGATAGGAACATAAAAATACACATTAATTTTTTCATGAAAGAAATACTTATATTTTCAGAACACATAGCCCCTAATTAAATTACTGCTGATGGAATAAGCATTCTGCAAAAGCAGGAGAGGAATGAAATTTAATTTCCCAGTGCCATAGGAAGGGCTTGACTATTCAAAAACTGTCTCTAAATCTTAGGAACTATGCTTTCAAGGGCTAAGCTAACAGAACTGAGCAGGAAATAAGCCTGATTAGTATTTTGTAAGTAATTTTGAGCGCAAAAGATATATTTACAATATATTTATATATTGTAAATATATCTTTACAATATATATTGTATATATATATACAATATATACTATATATACATATATATGCGTATATATATACATACAATATATGTATATATATTGTATGTATATTATATGTATATATATTGTATGTATATATATACATACTATATATATACTATATATATATGTATATATATACAATATATATATACATATGTATATGTATATATATGTATATATATACAATATATATATACAATATATATACTATATATATATATATATTTACAATATATATTTACAATAATAGCCAAGACTTATCATCTACTGTTGAACTCAACACTGGCAAAAATAAAAAAGTAAATTGAATTCATTAAAACGACATCAAATAAATTATGATGTTCATTTTCTTGTGCACTGCTTATCACTTTTTAATTTTTAAAACTTTGGTTGGATATCTCTAGATCCTAATAAGGAGAAATGGGTTAGCATTGATTTGGATGACTTACGAAACATTTAGACACAAATTACTCACTTGTTGCTCTTAATTTATAACACAGTTTTCTCAAGGCTCCTCACTTTAATACAGCCTGTCAATCACTGCTATCTATAATAAGGAGGCATGGAGGCTTGTATTTTTTTTTTCACCCATGCAATTAAAAAATATAACCTCTGGCTTTTTGCTAAAGAATTGTTTTGTGTCTTTCCACTTGGCACAGGGTAATCGAAGCAATTTTTGTGGTTGGAAACACATTGATAGTGCTCAGTAAATGTAAATCTAATAACCGTATTATTCACCAGGTTTGGAAAGGAAACAAGAGATTTATATGGGGCTACAGTTATAATTAAGGGAACAAATAACCCTTTTTACAGAATTTCAATATAGGCTTTCCCCCCTCACTTATAACGTGTACTAGCTATCGCTAAGATTACTCTGTCTTGGGTATTCGTGGTACTTTATAATAAAGATAACTTTGTGAAAGAGAATAAAGCTTTCACTTTCTGCTGAGCACCTGTCTCGTCTTGAATTTTCAGGAGCAGCCGGTGAGAAGTCAAAGGTGTCCTTTCTTCCCAGACCCACGGGGAAAGATTTGTCATTTGATAACCGCAGTCTACTTTTCTGCTTCTTCTAGGCGTTTGTCATGGTCGCATCAAGCAGCTCCTTTAAAGCGTGATCTGTACCTCTTCCCTATATCTAAGGGTGACCTGCAAAGGCTTATTTTATCAACAAACTGCACATTCTGCTATTTTGATGAAACCAGTAATTCAGTGAAATTTGTGGATGTAATCATACCATTCTGTAGAAACATTAAATTTTTAAAAATCTTAGACAGGAAAAAGAAAATAGGTGGCTTTGGCAGAGAACCTAAAGCATGTGGAAATTGAGATGATAAAGGAAAACCAGTTATCACTTCAGTGACCAAAGTGTTTCACATATGCTGGCTGACTGTCGTACGAAACTAGACATCTTATGATTCTACGGGCTATGTCCCAAATATTGCAATGGCTCCCGATGATTTCTGTGCCAACAGTAGATTATTGTATTGTACTGGAACTAATCTCTTCCTTTTCCAAACTATCAGAATGCTTATTCAGATCTCTGCTATGATACTTGTAGGTTATATTACAGTTATTTGTGTACGTGTCTTATCACCACTATTACAGACTATTAAGGTAAGGAACTTGCACATGGCTTAGTATACCTTCAGTGACTTGTTTACATGATCAATATACATTTGTTGATGGACGGGTGACTAGTTTTGCGGATCCAAATCTGAATCAAGGACAGATACATGTAGGTTGTTTTTTATATATATATATTTATTTATTTGTTTGTTTATTTATTTATTTTAACATCTTTACTAGAGTGTAATTGCTTTACAATGGTGTGTTAGTTTCTGCTGTATAACAAAGTGAATCATCTATACGTATACCTATATCCCCATATCTCCTCCCTCTTGCGTCTCCCTCCCGTCCTCCCTATCCCACCCCTCTAGGTGGTCACAAAGCACTGAGCTGATCTCCCTGTGCTATGTGGCTGCTTCGCACTAGCTATCTGTTTTACGTTTGGTAGTGTATATATATCCATGCCACACTCTCACTTCGTCCCAGCTTACCCTTCCCCCTCCCCGTGTCCTCAAGTCCATTCTCTAGGTCTGCGTCTTTATTTCTGTCCTGCCCCTAGGTTCTTCAGAACCATTATTTTTATTTTTTTTAGATTCCATATATATGTGTTAGCATATGGTATTTATTTTTATCTTTCTGACTTACTTCAATCTGTATGACAGACTCTAGGTCCATCCACCTCACTACAAATAACTCAATTTTGTTTCCTTTTATGGCTGAGTAATATTCCATAGTATATATGTGCCACATCTTCTTTATCCATTCATCTGTCAGTGGACACTTAGGTTGTTTCCATGTCCTGGCTATTGTAAATAGAGCTGCAATGAACGTTGTGGTACATGACTCTTTTTGAATAATGGTTTTCTCAGGGTATATGCCCAGTAGTGGGATTCCTGGATCGTATGGTAGTTCTATTTTTAGTATTTTGAGGAACCTCCATAATGTTCTCCATAGTGGCCGTATCAATTTACATTCCCACTAACAGTGCACAAGGGTTCCCTTTTCTCCACACCTTCTCCAGCATTTATTGTTCGTAGACTTTTTGATGATGGCCATTCTGACCTGTGTGAGGTGATACCTCATTGTAGTTTTCATCTGCATTTCTCTAATGATTAGTGATGTTGAGCATTCTTTCATGTGTTTGTTGGCAATCTGTATATCTTCTTTGCAGAAATGTCTCTTTAGGTCTTCTGCCCATTTTTGGATTGGATTGTTTGCTTTTTTGATATTGAGCTGCCAGAGCTGTTTGTAAATTTTGGAGATTAATTGTCAGTTGCTTCATTTGCAAATATTTTCTCCCATTCTGAGGGTTGTCTTTTCATCTTGTTTATGGTTTCCTTTGGTGTGCAAAAGCTTTTAAGTTTCATTAGGTCCCATTTGTTTATTTTTGTTTTTATTTCCATTTCTCTAGGAGGTAGGTCAAAAAGGATCTTGCTGTGATTTATGTAATAGTGTGTTCTGCCTATGTTTTCCTCTGAGAGTTTTATAGTGTCTGGCTTTACATTTAGGTCTTTAATCCATTGTGAGTTTATTTTTGTGTATGGTGTTAATGAGTGTTCTAATTTCATTCTTTTACATGTAGCTGTCCAGTTTTCCCAGCACCACTTATTGAAGAGGTTGTCTTTTCTCCACTGTATACTCTTACCTCCTTTATCAAAAATATGGTGACCATATGTGCGTGGGTTTATCGCTGCACTTTCTATCCTGTTCCATTGATCTATATTTCTGTTCTTGTGCCAGTACCATACTGTCTTCATTACTGCAGCTTTGTAGTATAGTCTGAAGTCCAGAAGCCTAATTCCTCCAGCTCTGTTTTTCTTTCTCAAGATTGCTTTGGCTATTCAGGGTCTCGTGTGTCCATATAAATTGTGAAATTTTTTGTTCTAGTTCTGTGAAAAATGCCATTGGTAGTTTGATAGGGATTGCATTCAATCTGTAGATTGCTTTGGGTAGTATAGTCATTTTCACAATGTTGATTCTTCAAATCCAAGAACATAGTATATCTCTCCATCTGTTTGTATCATCTTTAATTTCTTTCATCAGTGTCTTATAGTTTTCTGCATACAGGTCTTTTGTTTCCTTAGGTATTTTATTCTTTATTCCTAGGTATTTTATTCTTTTTGTTGCAATGGTAAATGGGAATGTTTCCTTAATTTCTATTTCAGATTTTTCCTCATTAGTGTATAGGAATGCAAGAGATTTCTGTGCATTAATTTTGTATCCTGCTTTACCAAATTCATTGATTAGCTCTAGTAGTTTTCTGGTAGCATCTTTAGGATTCTCTATATATAGTATCATGTCATCTGGAAACAGTGACAGTTTTACTTCTTTTCTGATTTGGATTCCTTTTATTTATTTTTCTTCTCTGATTGCTGTGGCTAAAACTTCCAAAACTATGTTGAATAATAGCTGTGAGAGTGGACAACCTTGTCTTGTTCCTGATCTTAGAGGAAATGGTTTCAGTTTTTCACCATTGAGAATGATGTTTGCTGTGGGTTTGTCATATATGGCCTTTATTATGTTGAGCTAAGTACCCTCTATGCCTACTGTGTGGAGGGTTTTTATCATAAATGGGTGTTGAATTTTGTCGAAAGCTTTCTCTGCATCTATTGAGATGATCATATGGTTTTTTTCCTTCAATTTGTTAATATGGTGTATTACATTGATTGATTTGCATATATGGGAGAGTCCTTGCATTCCTGGTATACACCCCACTTGATCATAGTGTATGATCCTTTTAATGTGGTGTTGGATTCTGTTTACTAGTATTTTGCTGAAAATTTTTGCATCTTTGTTCATCAGTGATATTCCCCTATAGTTTTCTTTCCTTGTGACATCTTTTTCTGGTTTTGGTATCAGGGTGATGGTGGCCTCGTAGAATGAGTTTGGGAGTGTTCCTCCCTCTGCTGTATTTTGGAAGAGTTTGAGAAGGATAGGTGTTAGCTCTTCTCTAAATGTTTGATAGAATTCGCCTGTGAAGCCATCTGGTCCTGGGCTTTTGTTTATTGGAAGATTTTTAATCACAGTCTCAATTTCAGTTCTTGTGATTGGTCTGTTTATATTTGCTATTTCTTCCTGGTTCAGTCATCTTGTGCTTTTCTAAGAATTTGTCCATTTCTTCCAGGTTGTCCATTTTATTGGCATAGAATTGCTTGTAGTAATCTCTCATGATCCCTTGTATTTCTGCAGTGTTACATCTCCTTTTTCATTCCTAATTCTATTGATTTGAGTCTTCTCCCTTTTTTTCTTGATGAGTCTGGCTAATGGTTTATCAATTTTGTTTATCTTCTTAAAGAACCAGCTTTTAGCTTTACTGATCTTTGCTATCATTTCCTTCATTTCTTTTTCATTTATTTCTTTTTTTCTTTTTTTTTTTATATATTTATTTTTTTAACATCTTTATTGGGGTATAATTACTTTACAATGGTGTGTTAGTTTCTGCTTTATAACAAAGTGAATCAGTTATACATATACATATGTTCCCATATCTCTTCCCTCTTGTGTCTCCCTCCCTCCCACCCTCCCTATCCCACCCCTCCAGGCTGTCACAAAGCACCGAGCCAATATCCCTGTGCCATGCAGCTGCTTCCCACTAGCTATCTACCTTACTACGTTTGTTAGTGTGTATATGTCCATGACTCTCTCTCGCCCCGTCACAGCTCACCCTTCCCCCTCCCCATAACCTCAAGTCCGTTCTCTAGGAGGTCTGCGTCTTTATTCCTGCCTTACCCCTAGGTTCTTCATGACATTTTTTTTTCTTAAATTCCATATATATGTGTTAGCATACTGTATTTGTCTTTTTCTTTCTGACTTACTTCACTGTGTATGACAGACTCTAGGTCTATCCACCTCATTACAAATAGCTCGATTTCGTTTCTTTTTATGGCTGAGTAATATTCCATTGTATATATGTGCCACATCTTCTTTATCCATTCATCCGATGATGGGCACTTAGGTTGTTTCCATCTCCGGGCTATTGTAAATAGAGCTGCGATGAACATTTTGGTACATGACTCTTTTTGAATTTCGGTTTTCTCAGGGTATATGCCCAGTAGTGGGATTGCTGGGTCATATGGTAGTTCTATTTGTAGTTTTTTAAGGAACCTCCATACTGTTCTCCATAGTGGCTGAACCAATTCACATTCCCACCAGCAGTGCAAGAGGGTTCCCTTTTCTCCACACCCTCTCCAGCATTTATTGTTTCTAGATTTTTTGATGATGGCCATTCTGACTGGTGTGAGATGATATCTCATTGTAGTTTTGATTTGCATTTCTCTAATGATTAATGATGTTGAGCATTCTTTCATGTGTTTGTTGGCAGTCTGTATATCTTCTTTGGAGAAATGTCTATTTAGGTCTTCTGCCCATTTTTGGATTGGGTTGTTTGTTTTTTTGTTGTTGAGCTGCATGAGCTGCTTGTAAATTTTGGAGATTAATCCTTTGTCGGTTGCTTCATTTGCAAATATTTTCTCCCATTCTGAGGGTTGTCTTTTGGTCTTGTTTATGGTTTCCTTTGCTGTGCAAAAGCTTTGAAGTTTCATTAGGTCCCATTTGTTTATTTTTGTTTTTATTTCCATTTCTCTAGGGGGTGGGTCAGAAAGAATCTTGCTGTGATTTATGTCATAGAGTGTTCTGCCTATGTTTTCCTCTAATAGTTTGATAGTTTCTGGCCTTATATTTAGGTCTTTAATCCATTTTGAGCTTATTTTTGTGTATGGTGTTAGGGAGTGTTCTAATTTCATTCTTTTACATGTACCTGTCCAGTTTTCCCAGCACCACTTATTGAAGAGGCTGTCCTTTTTCCACTGTACATTCCTGCCACCTTTATCAAAGATAATGTGTCCATATGTGCATGGGTTTATCTCTGGGCTTTCTATCCTGTTCCATTGATGTATATTTCTGTTTTTGTGCCAGTACCATACCGTCTTGATAACTGTAGCTTTGTAGAATAGTCTGAAGTCAGGGAGCCTGATTCCTCCAGTTCCTTTTTTTGTTCTCAAGATTGCTTTGGCTATTCGGGGTCTTTTGTGTTTCCATACAAATTGCGAAATTTTTTGTTCTAGTTCTGTGAAAAATGCCAGTGGTAGTTTGATAGGGATTGCATTGAATCTATAGATTGCTTTGGGTAGTAGAGTCATTTTCACAATGTTGATTCTTCCAATCCAAGAACATGGTATATGTCTCCATCTATTTGTATCATCTTTAATTTCTTTCATCAGTGTCTTATAGTTTTCTGCATACAGGTCTTTTGTCTCCTTAGGTAGGTTTATTCCTAGATATTTTATTCTTTTTGTTGCAATGGTAAATGGGAGTGTTTTCTTGATTTCACTTTCAGATTTTTCATCATTAGTATATAGGAATGCCAGAGATTTCTGTGCATTACTTTTGTATCCTGCTACTTTACCAAATTCATTGATTAGCTCTAGTAGTTTTCTGGTAGCATCTTTAGGATTCTCTATGTATAGGATCATGTCATCTGGAAACAGTGACAGCTTTACTTCTTCTTTTCCGATTTGGATTCCTTTTATTTCCTTCTCTTCTCTGATTGCTGTGGCTAAAACTTCCAAAACTATGTTGAATAAGAGTGGTGAGAGTGGGCACCCTTGTCTTGTTCCTGATCTTAGTGGAAATGCTTTCAGTTTTTCACCATTGAGGATGATGTTTGCTGTGGGCTTGTCGTATATGGCCTTTATTATGTTGAGGAAAGTTCCCTCTATGCCTACTTTCTGCAGGGTTTTTATCATAAATGGGTGTTGAATTTTGTCAAAAGCTTTCTCTGCATCTATTGAGATGATCATATGGTTTTTCTCCTTCAATTTGTTAATATGGTTTATCACATTGATAGATTTGCGTATATTGAAGAATCCTTGCATTCCTGGAATAAACCCCACTTGATCATGGTGTATGATCCTTTTAATGTGCTGTTGGATTCTGTTTGCTGGTATTTTGTTGAGGATTTTTGCATCTATGTTCATCAGTGATATTGGTCTGTAGTTTTCTTTCTTTGTGACATCCTTGCCTGGTTTTGGTATCAAGGTGATGGTGGCCTCGTAGAATGAGTTTGGGAGTGTTCCTCCCTCTGCTATATTTTGGAAGAGTTTGAGAAGGATAGGTGTTAGCTCTTCTCTAAATGTTTGATAGAATTCGCCTGTGAAGCCATCTGGTCCTGGGCTTTTCTTTGTTGGAAGATTTTTAATCACAGTTTCAATTTCAGTGCTTGTGATTGGTCTGTTCATATTTTCTATTTCTTCCTGATTCAGTCTTGGCAGGTTGTGCATTTCTAAGAATTTGTCCATTTCTTCCAGATTGTCCATTTTATTGGCATAGAGTTGCTTGTAGTAATCTCTCATGATCTCTTTTATTTCTGCAGTGTCAGTTGTTACCTCTCCTTTTTCGTTTCTAATTCTATTGATTTGAGTCTTCTCCCTTTTTTTCTTGATGAGTCTGGCTAGTGGTTTATCTATTTTGTTTATCTTCTCAAAGAACCAGCTTTTAGTTTTATTGATCTTTGCTATTGTTTCCTTCATTTCTTTTTCATTTATTTCTGATCTGATTTTTATGATTTCTTTCCTTCTGCTAGCTTTGGGGTTTTTTTGTTCTTCTTTCTCTAATTGCTTGAGGTGCAAGGTTAGGTTGTTTATTCGAGATGTTTCCTGCTTCTTAAGGTGGGCTTGTATTGCTATAAACTTCCCCCTTAGAGCTGCTTTTGCTGCATCCCACAGGTTTTGGGTCGTTGTGTCTCCATTGTCATTTGTTTCTAGGTATTTTTTGATTTCCTCTTTGATTTCTTCAGTGATCACTTCATTATTAAGTAGTGTATTGTTTAGCCTCCATGTGTTTGTATTTTTTACAGATCTTTTCCTGTAATTGATATCTAGTCTCATGGCGTTGTGGTCAGAAAAGATACTTGATACGATTTCAATTTTCTTAAATTTGCCAAGGCTTGATTTGTGACCCAAGATATGATCTATCCTGGAGAATGTTCCATGAGCACTTGAGAAAAATGTGTATTCTGTTGTTTTTGGATGGAGTGTCCTATAAATATCAATTAAGTCCATCTTGTTTAATGTATCATTTAAAGCTTGTGTTTCCTTATTTATTTTCATTTTGGATGATCTGTCCTTGGGTGAAAGTGGGGTGTTTAAGTCCCCTACTATGAATGTGTTACTGTCGATTTCCCCTTTTATGGCTGTTAGTATTTGCCTTATGTATTGAGGTGCTCCTATGTTGGGTGCATAAGTATTTACAATTGTTATATCTTCTTCTTGGATCGATCCCTTGATCATTATGTAGTGTCCTTCTTTGTCTCTTTTAATAGTCCTTATTTTAAAGTCTATTTTGTCTGATATGAGAATTGCTACTCCAGCTTTCTTTTGGTTTCCATTTGCATGGAATAACTTTTTCCATCCCCTTACTTTCAGTCTGTATGTGTCTCTAGGTCTGAAGTGGGTCTCTTGTAGACAGCATATGTAAGGGTCTTGTTTTTGTATCCATTCAGCTAATCTGTGTCTTTTGGTGGGAGCATTTAGTCCATTTACATTTAAGGTAATTATCGATATGTATGTTCCTATTCCCATTTTCTATATTGTTTTGGGTTCGTTATTATAGGTCTTTTCCTTCTCTTGTGTTTCTTGCCTAGAGAAGATCCTTTAGCATTTGTTGTAAAGCTGGTTTGGTGGTGCTGAACTCTCTCAGCTTTTGCTTGTCTGTAAAGTTTTTAATTTCTCCATCAAATCTGAATGAGATCCTTGCTAGGTAGAGTAGTCTTGGTTGCAGGTTTTTCTCCTTCATCACTTTCAGTATGTCCTGCCACTCCCTTCTGGCTTGTAGGGTTTCTGCTGAGAGATCAGCTGTTAACCTTATGGGGGTTCCCTTATGTGTTATTTGTTGTTTTTCCCTTGCTGCTTTTAATATGCTTTCTTTGTATTTAATTTTTGACAGTTTGATTAATATGTGTCTTGGCGTATTTCTCCTTGTATTTATCCTGTATGGGACTCTCTGTGCTTCCTGCATTTGATTAACTATTTCCTTTCCCATATTAGGGAAGTTTTCAACTATAATCTCTTCAAATATTTTCTCAGTCCCTTTCTTTTTCCCTTCTTCTTCTGGGACCCCTATAATTCGAATGTTGGTGCGTTTAATGTTGTCCCAGAGGTCTCTGAGACTGTCCTCAGTTCTTTTCATTCTTTTTTCTTTATTCTGCTCTGCAGTAGTTATTTCCACTATTTTATCTTCCAGGTCACTTATCCGTTCTTCTGCCTCAGTTATTCTGCTATTGATCCCATCTAGAGTATTTTTAATTTCATTTATTGTGTTGTTCATCGTTGCTTGTTTCATCTTTAGTTCTTCTAGGTCCTTGTTAACTGATTCTTGCATTTTGTCCATTCTATTGTCCATTCTATCTCCAAGATTTCGGATCAACCTTACTATCATTATTCTGAATTCTTTTTCAGGTAGACTGCCTATTTCCTCTTCATTTGTTAGGTCTGGTGCATTTTTATCTTGCTCCTTTATCTGCTGTGTGTTTTTCTGTTTTCTCATTTTGCTTATCTTACTGTGTTTGGGGTCTCCTTTTTGCAGGCTGCAGGTTGGTAGTTCCTCCTGTTTTTGATGTCTGTCTCCAGTGGCTAAGGTTGGTTCAGTGGGTTGTGTAGGCTTCCTGGTGGAGGGGACTAGTGCCTGTGTTGTGGTGGATGAGGCTGGATCTTGTCTCTCTAGTGGGCAGGTTCACGTCTGGTGGTGTGTTTTGGGGTGTCTGTGGCCTTATTATGATTTTAGGCAGCCTCTCTGCTAATAGGTGGGGTTGTGTTCCTGTTTTGCTAGTTGTTTGGCACAGGTTGTCCAGCACTGTGGCTTGCTGGTCGTTGAGTGAAGCTGGGTGCTGGTGTTAAGATGGAGGTCTCTGGGAGATTTTCGCCGTTTGATATTATGTGGAGCTGGGAGGTCTCTTGTGGACCAGTGTCCTGAAGTTGGCTCTCCTACCTCAGAGGCAGAGCCCTGACTCCTGGCTGGAGCACCAAGAGCCTTTCATCCACACGGCTCAGAATAAAAGGGAGGAAAAAGTAGAGGGAATTAGTAGAAGTATGTGGAAAGAAAGAAGGAAAGGAGGGAAGGAAGGAAGGAAGAAAGAAAGAAAGAAGCAAAGAAGGAAAGAAGGCAAGAAGGAACGAAAGGAGGGAGGGAGGGAGGAAGGAAGGAAGGAGGGAAAGAAGGAAAAACAGAAAGAAAGAAGATACAGTAAAAATAAAGTATAATAAAGTTATTGAATTAAAAAATTCTTAATTAGAAAAAAAAAAAAGGGACGGATAGAACCTTAGGACAAATGTTGGAAGCAAAGCTATACAGACAAAGTCTTACACAGAAGCGTACACATACACCCTCACAAAAAGAGGTAAAGGGGGAAAATCATAAATCTTGCTGTCAGAGACCACCTCCTCAATTTGGGATGATTCGTTGTCTAAAGGAGGGAAGGAAGGAAGGAAAGAAAGAAAGAAAGAAAGAAAGGATGAAGGTAAAGTATAATAACGTTCTTAAAATTAAAATTGATTATTAAGAAAAAACTTTTAAGAAAAAACCATGGACGGATAGAACCCTAGGACAGATGGTGGAAGCAAGACTATACAGACAAGATCTCACACAGAAGCATACACATACACATTCACAAAAAGAGGAATAGGGAGAAAAATCATAGATCTTGCTCCCAAAGTCCACCTCCTTAATTTGGGATGATTGGCTGTCTATTCATGTATTCCACAGATGCAGGTACATCAGGTTGACTGTGGAGCTTTAATCCGCTGCTTCTGAGGCTGCTGGGAGAGATTTCCCTTTCTCTTCTTTGTTCTCACAGCTCACAGGGGCTCAGCTTTGGATTTGGCCCTGCCTCTGCGTGTAGGTCGCTGGAGGGCGTCTGTTTTTTGCTCAGACAGGACGGGGTTAAAGGAGCCGCTGATTCGGGGGTTCTGGCGTACTGAGGCCGGCGGGGAGGGAGGGGCACGGAATGCGGGGCGGGCCTGCGGCGGCGGCAAAGTCCGGCGTGACCCTGCACCAGCCCGAGGCCCGCCGTGCGCTCTCCCGGGGAAGTCGTCCCCGGATCCCGGGAACCCGGCAGTGGCGGGCTGCACAGGCTCCGCGGAAGAGGGGAGTGGAGAGCGATCTGCGCTCGCACACAGGCCCCTTGGTGGCGGCAGCAGCAGCCCCAACGTCTCCCGCCCGCCTCTGGGGTCCGCGCCTCCAGCCGCGGCTTGCGCCCGTCTCTGGAGTCAGCGCCCTCAGCCGCGGCTCGCGCCTGTCTCTGGGGTCCGCGCCCTCAGCCGCGGCTTGCGCCCGTCTCTGGGGTCCGCGCTTTCAGCCGCGGCTCGCGCCCGTCTCTGGGGTCCGCGCTTTCAGCCGCGGCTCGCGCCCGTCTCTGGGGTCCGCGCTTTCAGCCGCGGCTCGCGCCCGTCTCTGGGGTCCGCGCTTTCAGCCGCGGCTCGCGCCCGTCTCTGGGGTTCGTGCTTTTAGCCGCGGCTCGCGCCCGTCTCTGGAGTTCCTTTAAGCAGCGTTCTTAAACCCCTCTCCTCACGCACCAGGAAACAAAGAGGGAAGAAAAAGTCTCTTGCCTCTTCGGCAGGTGCAGGCTTTTCCCCGGACTCCCTCCCGGCTAGCTGTGGTGCACTAACCCCTTCAGGCTATGTTCAAGCCGCCAACCCCAGTCCTCTCCCTGCGCTCCGTCCTCATTTATTTCTGATCTGATCTTGATTTCTTTCCTTCTGCTAAGTTTGGGGTTTTTTTGTTCTTCTTTCTCTAATTGCTTGAGGTGTAAGATTAGGTTGTTTATTTGAGATGTTTCTTGTTTCTTGAGGTAGGTATTGCTGTAAACTTCCCTCTTAGAACTGCTTTTGCTGCATCCCATAGGTTTTGCGTTGTTGTCTTTTCATTGTCTTTTGTTTCTAGGTATTTTTTTGTGTCCTCTTTGATTTCTTCAGTGATCTCTGGTTATTAAGTAGTGTATTGTTTAGCCTCCATGGGTTTGTATTGTTTACAAATTTTTTCCCTGTAATTAATATCTAGTCTCATAGCATTCTGGTCGGAAAAGATATGTGATATGATTTCAGTTTTCTTAAATTTACCAGGGCTTGATTTGTGACCCAAGATATGATCTATCCTGGAGAACATTCCATCAGCACTTGAGAAGAAAGTGTATTCTGTTGTTTTTGGATGGAATGTCCTATAAATATCAATTAAGTCCATCTTGTTTAATGTATCATTTAAAGCTTGTGTTTCCTTATTTAATTTCATTTTGGATGATCTGTCCATTGGTGAAAGTGGGGTGTTAAAGTCCCCTCCTATAATTGTGTTACTGTCGATTTCCCCTTTTATGGGTGTTAGCATTTGCCATATGTATTGAGGTGCTCCTGTGCTGGGTGCATAAATATTTACAATTGTTATATCTTCTTCTTGGATCGATCCCTTGAGCATTATGTAGTGTCCTTCTTTGTCTCTTGTAATAGTCTTTATTTTAAAGTCTATTTTGTCTGATATGAGAATTGGTACTCCAGCTTTCTTTTGATTTTCATTTGCATGAAGTATCTTTTTCCATCCCTTCACTTTCAGTCTGTGTGTGTCCCTAGGTCTGAAGTGCGTCTCTTGTAGACAGCATATATACGGGTCTTGGTTTCGTATCTATTCAGCCAGTCTGTGTCTTCTGTTTGGAGCATTTAATCTATTTACATTGAAGGTAGTTATCGATATGTATGTTACTATTCCCATTTTCTTAATTGTTTTGGGTTTGTTATTGTGGTCTTTTCCTTCTCATGTTTCCTTCCTAGAGAAGATCCTTTATCATTTGTTGTAAAGCTGGTTTGGTGGTGCTGAATTCTCTTAGCTTTTCCTTGTCTGTAAAGGTTTTTATTTCTCCATCAAATCTGAATGAGATCCTTGCTGGGTAGAGTAACCTTGGTTGTAGGTTTTTCCCTTTCATCTCTTTAAATATGTCCTGCCACTCCCTTCTGGCTTAGAGTTCCTGCTGAAAGATCAGCTGTTAACCTTATGGGGATTCCTTTGTATGTTATTTGTTGTTTTTCCCTTGCTGCTTTTAATATTTTTTCTTTGTATTTAATTTTTGATAGTTTGATTAATATGTGTCTTGGCATGTTTCTCCTTGGATTTATCCTGTATGGGACTCTCTGTGCTTACTGGACTTGCTTGACTATTTCCTTTCCCATATTAGGGAAGTTGTCAACTGTAATCTCTTCAAATATTTTCTCAGACCCTTTCTTTTTCTCTTCTTCTTCTGGGACCCCTGTAGTTCGAATGCTGGTAATTTTAGTGTTGTTCCAGAGGTCTCTAAGACTGTCTTCAATTCTTTTAATTCTTTTTTCTTTATTCTGCTTTGCAGTAGTTATTTCCACTATTTTATCTTCCAGGTCACTTATCTGTTCTTCTGCCTCAGTTATTTTGCTATTGATTCCTTCTAGAGAATTTTTATTTTCATTTATTCTGTTGTTCATCGTTGTTTGTTTGCTCTTTAGTTCTTCTAGGTCCTTGTTAGATGTTTCTTGTATTTTCTCCATTCTATTTCCAAGATGTTGGATATCTTTACTATCATTATTCTGAATTCTTTTTCAAGTAGATGCCTGTTTTCTCTTCATTTGTTTGGTCTGGTGGGTTTTTACCTTGATCCTTCATGTGCTGTGTGTTTCTCTGTCTTCTTATTTTGCTTAACTTATTGTGTTTGCGGTCTCCCTTTCACAGGCTACAGGTTCATACTTCCCGTTGTTGTTGGTTGTTTTTGCCCCCAGTGGCTAAGATTGGTTCAGTCGATTGTGTAGGCTTCCTGGTGGAGGGGACTAGTGCTTGTTTTCTGGTGGATGAGGCTGGAGCTTGTCTTTGTGGTGGGCAGGACCGCGTCCGGTGGTGTGTTTTGGGGTGTCTGTGACCTTATTATGATTTTAGGCAGCCTGTCTGCTAATGGGTGGGGTTGTGTTCCTGTCTTGCTAGTTGTTTACCATGGGGTTTCCAGCACTGTAGCTTGCTGGTTGTTGAGTGGAGCTGGGTTTTAGCATTGAGATGGAGATCTCTCAGAGAGCTTTCACCTTGATACTATGTGGAGGTGGGAGATTTCTGGTGGACCAGTGTCCTGAACTCCGATCTCCCACCTCAGAGGCACAGGCCTGACACCTGGCCAGAGCACAAAGACCCTGTCAGCCACATGGCTCAGAAGAAAAGGGAGAAATAAATAAATAAAATGAAAAGAAATAAAGTTATCAAAATAATTTTTTTAATTATTAAAAATAAAAAAGTAATTAAACAAAAGAAAAAAGAAAGAAAGAAGAGAGCAACCAAACCAAAAAACATATCCACCAATGAAAACAAGGGCTATAAACTATATTTTAAAAAAAAAAAAAAAAAAAAGGACAGACAGACCCCTAGGACAAATGGTAAAAGCAAAACTATACAGAGAAAATCACACAAAATCCCCTGCCTCAATTTTGGGATGATTTGTTGTCTACTCAGGTATTTCACAGATGCAGGTACATCAAGTTGATTGTGGGGATTTAATCCGCTGCTCCTGGTGCTGCTGGGAGAGATTTACGTTTCTCTTCTTTGTTCGCACAGCTCCTGGGGTTCACCTTTGGGTTTGGACCTGCCTCTGCGTGTAGGTCGCCTGAGGGTGTCTGTTCTTCGCTCAGACAGGACGGGGTTAAAGGAGCCACTGATTCGGGGGCTCCGGCTCACTCAGGCCAGGGGGGAGGGAGGGGCATGGAGTGCGGGGCGGGCGTGAGGTGGCAGAGGCCGGTGGGACGTTGCACCAGCCTGAGGTGCACCGTGCGTTCTCCCGGGGAAGTTGTCCCTAGATCCCGGGACCCTGGCAGTGGCGGGCTGCACAGGCTCCCGGGAGGGGAGGTGGACAGTGACCTGTGCTCGCACACAGGCTTCTTGGTGGCGGCAGCAGCAGCCTTAGCATCTCATGCCCGTCTCTGGGGTCCGCGCTGTTAGCCCGGCTCTGGAGCTCCTTTAAGCTGCGCTCTGAATCCCCTCTCCTCGTGCACCAGGAAACAAAGAGGGAAAGAAAAAGTCTCTTGCCTCTTCGGCAGGTCCAGACTTTTCCCCGGACTCCCTCCCGGCCAGCCGTGGCGCACTAACCCCCTGCAGGCTGTGTTCACACCGCCAACCCCAGTCCTCTCCGGGCGCTCCGACCAAAGCCCGAGCCTCAGCTCCCAGCCCCGCCCACCCCGGCGGATGAGCAGACAAGCCTCTCGGGCTGGTGAGTGCCGGTCGGCACCCATCCTCTGTGCGGGAATCTCTCCGCTTTGCCCTCCGCACCCCTGTTGCTGTGCTCTCCTCCACACCTCCGAAGCTTCCCCCCTCCGCCACCCACAGTCTCCGCCCGCGAAGGGGCTTCTAGTGTGTGGAAAGCTTTCCTCCTTAACGGCTCCCTCCCACTGGTGCGGGTCCCGTCCCTATTCTTTTGTCTATGTTTTTTCTTTTTTCTTTTGCCCTATCCAGGTACATGGGGAGTTTCTTGTCTTTTGGGAGGTCTGAGGTCTTCTGCCAGCGTTCAGTAGGTATTCTGTAGGGGTTATGCCACATGTAGATGTATTTCTGGTGTATTTGTGGGGAGGAAGGTGATCTCCACGTCTTACTCCTCCGCCATCTTGAAGGTCTCCTAGGTGGTTATATTGAATGTTTTAAAGTAGCCCTTTTATTGTTACCGTAGAGACTGCCATCATAGACCAGGTTTAGATGAAAACTCATGATGCAGGTCAGGACCATTTTGTACTTTTGCTGTACAAGCTCATCTGTGCATATGACCTCTGTGCATGACCTCCATCAGTAATTTATACCAGATTGCTTCAACACACAGCACATTACAACTGGGTTTGTAGTTTTCGGCTCTATTTTTTTCTTAATGTTTTGCTTAGGAAAAGTTATATTTTGTGGAGAAAAAGTTGTCTTATTCTTTTCCTCTCTTACATAATCCCCATTCTTTCTGGAATTTTCTTTTTTTTAATACTAATAAAAGAGACTCGGTTTCTTGAACACTAAGTTTCTGTTGTTGTTAGTTTTGCCATAGTTTATTTGTAGTGTCACACTAGTAAGACTTGTTAAGGAATACTAAAGTTACCAAAAAAATCCCTGAAGTATGGACGTATCTGTAGAAATACAAAGAAATAGCAAAAAAAAAAGCATTAAAATATAAAAGTAATATTAACCACCACAAAAACCCTGTTCCCAAGTGCTATTGATGATTGTACTGCTGTTCAGTTTAACTGCCCTAGTACTTTAATGTTCATAATGTACATTGGTATGTGTGTTTTACTATTCAAAATGTACTTAAAGTTGGAATCTGGAAAAAGCAAACTCTGCTGATGTCATTATGCTTAGTGTTTTATTCTGTGAGTCAACTCCTTTCAGATTTTGGTGAGGTTACTTTGTTTGGTTTTCCCTCTCTATATCTCTATTAACATCTGAACCTCAGGAGAAATTACCTTTCAATTGGTAATTGTACCTCGGCCCTGCCATTTGCTGACACTCCTTCATAGCCCTGCATTGTTCAGAGAAAGATTTGCCAAATCAAGTTGCCCTTGCAGAAGCACAGCTCCAACCACCATCTGCTCAAGGCAACGGTTTGGAACAGTAGAAGATCTCCAAAAATTTTGTCTCCATACAATTTACTTAAAATTAGTTGCTTCTTGAAAACATGTACACCTTCTCTGTCAGCCATTTATATGCATATATATATATATTTTTTTCATAATGACAGTGCTTAGCCATCCCCATATTTTAAAAAAGCGTATGTATAAGTCACACTGATGTTTGGCCTAGAATGAATCTAGATGTGTGAGGCCCCAATACAGGCACTCCAGAAATACTTATAGTGGTAATTTCCTGCCTGATTCCCTACAAGGAAAATGACGGCACTTTGAAAATCAGAGAGCTATATTCTCACTTAAACTTTTGTGAACTTTCTTTATTATTCCATGCTCAAATATGGGTTTAATAATAAGGAAACAAACTAAATGCTTTGTTATTGTGGACCAGAAATTAAACATTGGTCTCATGTGATCTCTCCAATTCTCTAAATACTTATTTATCTGTTTTAAAGTTCATTTTGCTATTTAGTTATGCTAATAACTAATTTGCAATAGAAAGCAAAAGAAAACATTAGACACAGTCAACATTTTTTTGCATAACATAACCCAGTTTTTATATATAAAATGCACATGATAATGTAATCACATTATAGATATCAAGAAACGGACAGGTAGATACAAAAGAGTTCATAGAACTCACTCTTCTGTAATCTGCTTTTGTCACTCAACAACATATCATTAACCTCTTTGTAGTTTCATAAATCAAAATCTAGTTTGAATGATAGCTCTTAAAAATCTATACCGTATAGTGTTCCGCTAAAGAAATGCCTCTTGATAAGCTACTCAACCTTTTCCCTATTAATTGGATAGTAAAGCTGTTTTCTGTTTGCTGTTATCCTGAACATCACTCTGATAATGATCCCTGTACAAACATGCTTGCATGCATCCATAATCATTTCTTTAGGAAAAATTCCTAAATGTAAATTTGTAACTATAAAATGTGAAAAATATATACTATATTAAAGGTTTTTAATGCATGTCGTTGTACTGCTCCTCAGTTTGACAAATAAGCAAACTTGTCAATGCTGGCTATGCCAATTTTTTTGAGTTCTGGCAGTCTGTCAGAAAGAAGTGTCTTCATTTGATTTACTTCTTTAAAAAAATTACTAATGATGTAGAAATATCTTAATCTATTCATTGCTCTTTTGGTTGCATTAGAAAATTCGAGTCAACGTATTGCGTAAAGGATCATCTAGCGTTTGCCTACAACATAAATTACTCGGTCTTTTTCTGGCCCCCATTAAATCAGCTCTTTCTCATACTCTATTTGTGCAATGATTAGTTGAACATGTGTACAAGTGTTAATTTATATATATTCTGAGTCTTTTACTAAAAATATCCTTACCAAAATATTCTCACTAATATTCTTACTAAATATTCTTTACTAAAAATATTCACTTTATTTTGAAGTACTTCAGCACTTTAGGAATTCTTGTTTATTCATCACACATACCACCTTTCCTTTTCAGCTTGATGTATCGTACAAATTTGGTAAACATTTATTACATTCGATAGAATGTTGATCAGAACAGCTCAAGGGCTGAGCTCTCCTTCTAGAACCTCTTCTAGGTCAACAAGGCTATTTTCACCCCTTTTGCAGTCAAGTTGTCCAACGAGTTTTGAAGCAACCTAATGTTACTGTTATTCAGCTGATGTTTCTCTTAGTTGCCCACAAGGATCTCATGATACACATTGTCAAATGCCATGAAGACATCAATGTCTGGTAGAAAAGGATTAAAAAAAAAAATCCAAAGACCTGGACTTTCTTTCCTCGCTTCCACCCTTTACTGACTGGTTAATTTCCTTATTGAGATTCTGCTGTCATCTCTAAAACAGAGGGCTTCCCTTAATTTATTTTTTCTACCTTTTTCAATTTTAGCAGCAGAGCTCAGTTTTTTTCCTCCAAATCCAGGATACAACTCTTCCACAGATGCAGCTTTCAATAAGCTTTACCTAAGTCCTCTTACCTTTTCTTCAATCCAGGACACCTGTCCATGTGCAGCTCACGTAAATATCAGACGTTTTAGACAGGAAGACAGACTCAAGGGTGGCACTTATTGGGTGCCTTCGACAGGAAGACAAGTACCCCCCACACACTTTCTGGTTTACTATGACGACACCACCCCTCAATAATTAATTGAATTAATATTTTATGGCTTCTTCTGGACAACTGAGTGTTTGCTGCATATGTTTACCTTTAGATTTCTGGATTTGGGGTATCCTTGAGACATCTACTAAGCTGTCATATTCCTTAGGCCTCATCTTTGGTCATAACTCTTCAGCTTGCTGCATGGCCCCCAGCCAGAAGCCAAATAGGAAACTCAATCTCACATCTTTAAAAATTAAATGAAAATGGTTTTGTATGACTTGCAACTCTTGGCAAAAGTGGAAGTTATCATTAACAGGACACAGCATTCTTTCTATGAATATTCTAATCTGTAGTTAGTCCAAGCTCTGAAAGCATTCCAAAAGAGAAGTTTCATGCTTGGTTTAATAGTGACTTCATCATGGGATTAAGGTGTATGCGGCCTCCCAAGATGACTATTGCAGACATTAACTTCCTTATTACTTTGTAAGTTCTTTATAGTTAAAGCTCATATATCTCATATATACTCATCAAACTATTTTCCACCCATCTACTATATCATACCAAAATTTTAAATGCCTATATAATAAAAATAATTCTATCCTATGTATTTATAGTTATGTGAAATAATTTTGATCAAGGTTGTACTAACACTGTTCCATGCCTTATTTAATATTTATCCATAACACCGAGTTTACTTGGCCATTGACTCTTATCAGAGGAGATTGGAGGTAGTGGTTTTGCCCGCACATGAACTCCTTGACTGATAAATTTGTAGCTTCCATTCACCTTCACAAACAGTCTCATAGGTTGAGAAAAGAAAATGCTATCAAAGATCACCAGTTTATATTAATGCAATCATATTTGGGACTACACATAAAAATTCAAATCAAGCCCATTTTTTAATGACTAGTATATAAAGTGATGTGTTATCTTGGTCTTCCATTTGAACTCCCAGTTTTTGATTTATGATAATCTTATTCTGAAATATCTACTTTTCAGCCACCCTCTGGGCAATATTTTAAAGTCACTGAATGCATATAGAGTAACTTATAACCTTCATAATGTTGAGAGAAAGCACTTCCTCTTTTAAGACATACTCTAACACACGAACCTCTCACAGCAAAAAAAAAATATATATATATATATATAATGTTAGTAATGTTCACACAAGAGTTTTTACCATGAACCCTGCATGAGTTTGAGGCTGTGCTGTGCAGTCATCTGTCAGGCTTTATGAGGTAAATAGGTTACAGAAATAGAAGCACATTACAAACATAATGTTTCTTCTAGGAGTCACTTCATTCTGGCTATCAGTGTGGTTAGACTCTAAAGAATTCTTTAAATTAAATGGAAGTCTTGCTTGGGAACTGATTCAAGTAAAAAGAGTAGCAATAGAAAATGCATTTTAATTTTTAATATTTTTCTTCCTTTAGTATTTCACACCCCCGATCCCCCCATCAACCTATTTGATGGCGAGTTCATTTATATAAACCACGACGTTTTCCAGAGTTGTTTAAATAATGCTACATCTTGTTTTGTTCTATGAAACCAATTAGTTACTCTGAACTCCACATGCTACCTTAAAGACAATATTATGGAAAAGTAACTGGCTTTTACTATTCTGGAAAAAGCGATTCTCTATCACAGCATAAACACCCACAGGTGTGATCTGATGAATGGATTCAAGTTTGATATTTGAACTTTATAAAATGCTCTAAGACAGCTTTCAGGGGGAGAAAATATTTCCCACCAAAGTTATAAAATACATTTTTTTCCCGGACAGACATGGATAAATATTGTAGAGTAGGAAAAAATGTTTAATCCATACAGACTTTTTTTCCACCTTTAAATTAATGGTTCCGTATTGGAGTAATCCCCACACAAGTTGAGTTTTAAAGAAAACACAAGAAGTCACATTTTTTGACCTTTAAAATTTTTTTTAGACTTCGATCATTTCTTGCTTGTTTACAAAATCAAATGGCTAGTATGAACTTCAACAAGCCAAAAGGGAAAATAGAGTCTCCCAAAACTTCGAAAACAATTTTTCCCCAGAAATGGATAAAAATTGTATAGCAGGAAAAAATGTAGTTTCATATGTAAATGTTATTGCCCAGTATCAGAATAATGTTACCTAGAGACACAGTCACCATTTGAGTTTTAAATGAGACTCTGAAATGAATGTTGGGAATTCCAACAGAAACATACCAAAAAAAGATATAAAAATATCTCTAGATGTCTATATGTAAGTCTAACATTTATTTAAAGCTCATAACCAATTATTGAGGCTGGGTAGAATATAAGACTTGCTGTTCTTGCTTACAAAATTTCCCTACTGTTAAGGATTATTTTCCTTCAAGTATTAACTGTACTTCTTTTTAGCAAAATCATGTTTTCCCATTTAAGGAGCACACAAACACTTAAAATGTAATGGCAGCCTATCCCAATTAATGAATTAAAAATGCACCTCTTCAGATTCATCATAGAATTTTACGTTCATTTTCCTCTTAAATGTTGAAAGCATATATCCATGTGTTCCGGATTTATGATGTACTTTATTAAATGGTGCAGCATCTGCAGTGAGTCCTTCAGGGTGGAAAATATTCAGCTATGAGACACTCCCCTCATTCATTAAAACCATCCACCAGGATGGAGACTCAGCTGCCAGATGACTGACTGCCTTTAGGGGGTACATATGTGATTTCCTCAGAAAATGCTAAATAGTGTACCTTGTCAAAAAGTCCCTCATTCCCCTTTTAATGTGTTTATTCCTTCACATATTTCATTATATTTTTCCCTTTGCCTACATCCATCCTTGCTTTACTTTCACTCATATAATCTAAAACTGTAGTATACTTTTCACGAAAATATAAGGAATACAACAAGCATAAACAGCAAAAGGATGGCTGAGGAGGTTTTCTATTATCCAAGGAAAAGTCTTTGTTAATTTACTGTAATTAAAAAAAAAAAAAAATACCACCAAGCATTTCAGACTGTCTTGGCCTCTAAAAGTCAAGCAATTAAATGAGCATTTGGAGATTAGTAACTGTCTTATTGCATTATATGGTTCTATTTCTTAATAATGACCTGAATTTGAGTTCAGAATGCCCATTTATTCATTCAACCTTCGTTATACGTATCGATCATTGTATTGACACCATAATGACGTTGACATAATGTAGAAGACAGCACAGTCCCTGCCCTTATGGGCTTATGGTGGGAAAAACAGACATTAAGCAAATAATTATAAATATAATCATGTTACAAAAAGGAAAATGGCATGTGTTAGGAAAGCATATGAAAATCAAGAGTCCACACTTGCCTTGGTGATCTTTCCTTGACGCCTACATGGATGAAAGTGGGTGTGAAGCCTAGTTTGGTCTAAAGCATGAGATGGAGTCTAGTCCTGTACTTAAACAAATGAATCAGCAGACTAACCAGTTTGACTTAAGAGGTGTCCAAACCAGCAAGATATCCAGATCAACTTCCAAACCTCATGAATGCTTTTTCCAAATCTCCCGACTGTCTTTGTCTCTGTTGTGAAGGCAGTAAAATCTGTTGTTTAAATGTTATCTGAGAGATATTTTCCTCAGCTAAAAATCAATGGAATTGAATAGATTGTGGGAAAAAATGTGGCCAACTTTTATGTAAGAGAGACTGGGATTACGCAGGACAGCAGTGAGTGTGTGTGTGTGTGTGAGTGTGTGTGTGAGTGTATTTTGTTGTTGTCATTTTATCTCTAATACCTATCTTCTGCTTTGTCATCACCTTTGTTTGCCAGGTGCAAAAATGTATGTAAGCATAGTCTTCCATTAGCTCCTTTTTTGGGGGGAAGTATAGTTTGAGGATCCTGCTGCCTAGTCTGTAGTAAGAAGCATGCGGGTTTGGGGGAAGTTCCTGCTGTATAACAATTTGTCTGTTACACCATCTCATCAGTTTAGATCAAGTTTCCATTGCAGTGGTCTAGGGGAGTTTGTGGCAACAGATTCTGAAGGCATCAGCTTACAGATCCTTTGAGACTTCAAGCATTGCTGTTGTATTCATTATACTGTATGGAAGTAAGTCTCTTGTGCCATGTTTCTTTACCCCTTTGGGAAATATATGCTCTCCTCAACCTCCCTGATATAATTTATATGCTTTGATGACTTCTGGGCAACCAGTCAAATTCATTCCTTCACTGTCAGTCAATCAGCCATTTAATCATTCTTGCTTCTATTTACCCATAATTTTGAACACTAAATATTCATTGTGTTTAATGCTGTGCAAAACAATACTTCATAGGATCCCTAACATAGAGCTTTCCAACTCGTAGGGCAAGCTCCTAGACATGTTTGACAAGCAAGTTAAGTAACGAGTATGTACTAATTATATAGGGCAGTACAAGAATGACTCAGATTCAGTGGTCAAGATCACTGTGACTTGGAGTGATCAGAAGCAAAAGTTAAACTTGAGTGAAACAATCTGATTCTTGAAGGATGGGTGAAAGTTACATGGAGAAGAAAGAGAGGGAATTCCATGGAGGGAGAAAAATTTGCAGGAAATCTTGAGTTGGGCATATCCAGGAAGCAGAAATATAAACAAATATGGTATGTATTACCTGGAATATGTTAGATGCTTAATGAAAGAATGAATAAATGCATGCACGTAAACAGGAACGGGAAGAAAGTTTAGAAGGGGGGATGGTTGGCAGTAAAATTTTAACTGAGAAGACTTCATAAACAACATGATTGATGGAGAGCTATAAGATAATAAAAAGGCCTGAAGAGGTCATTTCACATACAGTCCAAAACAACCAGTTTTCATCTGCCATCAGTTTAATTTGTGTCTGTCAAGGTCTTGGAGGAAATGGAAATTCAAATTATTTATCTAGTGAATATAAATATTAGGACAACATGTGTTAATTAAGGAATGTTTATCAGGCAACAGCGCTTCAGAAATATGTTTCTGATTATATGGAAGTTACAGGTTAATCAAGTAGTTTGGAAAATAATAAATTAGATAATTTTACAGGTTAAATAGTATTGTCAGCCCCTCACAGTTGCACTAATGCATCAGTTTTACTTCTGAAAATAATTTGTGTAGTCATACAGATTTCTTCACCTTCAACCTTCACTATGAATCTGAGATTGCTGATGAAATTTGTGTCCTAAGGCTCCCTTCATTTTCCTGAACTATCTGTATGATTTAAGTACTTGCTTATTTTTTTAAAGTGATTTAAGCATCTTTAGCACTCAATTAAAAATCATTATTAACTCTCAGACCTAAAAAAAATTCATGGCATCATGAATCATAATTAAGGCTTCTAGTTTGGGGCACATAAAAAGGCAAACATTCAGCTGGCCTCTTTCATATCTATTTTAGATGCTCTAGTGATTCATTTTTCATCTTTCTCACAATTTGACTCAAATTTCTGGGCTCTTTTTCTTTCTATTGTTGATTCTCTAGGGATGTGAAATGTTTTAGTGATAAAACAAAAATGACTTGGAAACACATGAAAACGTGGACTGTATTTTTGAATGAAAACATGCTGTACCCCCTGCTACCACTTTACAGCTCCTCTGTAAAGAAATGACCAGATGTTTAAAAATAGAAAGTTGGCAAATCTTTTACTCTTCCCTAACCTTTACATTTTTCTGCTGCTATTTGATCTGAGTCAGAGCGCTGTGATCATAACTTATGTATTCAGCAGTATTATGCTGATTTTCCTCACAAAGCTTTTGTTTACAGAAAGCTTCTGTATGGTTTTTGGTAAAACTTGGATACTGTATAAAAAGGAACACAAAAGAGGTATCAGCATGCAAAAATATTAAGGGCAAATAAAGATGGTGTGGGAAAAAGAAGGATATGTTTTTAAATCCACTGTAAGCTGGATTGTAATGAGCAAAGTATCAGAGAGGAATCCCTGCTGGGGAATTGTGAACATTATTTTAAGAGGAAGAAATCCCATATGATACAACTGGATTTTTGTTAGGTTGGACCCTGTTCTTGGTCATAGGTAATGCAAAAAGCTCGTCCTGGTCTTTTTTTCCAAAACTCCTATCCCAAATATTCATTTGACCAAAGGAAAAGAAAGATGTCTTTCTTGAGATAAAGGTCTAAGCGGATTTGTTTTATTTTTGTAATTTTTAAAATTGATCAGAAAGACTTAGTGCCACTGAACTGTACAGTTAAATATGGTTAAAATAGTATGTTTTATATTATGTGACTTCTACCACAATTTAAAAAAAAATTAAAAAAAAAAAAAAAGACTGGCCAACAGTGTCTTAGACTTTCTGGCTAAGGATCCCAACATTGACTTCTCTACTTAGAAGTCCATCCTCCAAATCACCTGAAATATGTACTCTATCACCGGAAAACTAGTACTAGCATCATTTGTTTCAAAATATGGTAAGCAAAATAAAAATTAAAAAAAACCCCACATATGTCTAACTATTTCTTCCTCTGGGCATAAGTATTATACTTCTTATAGCCACAACTCGCTACTTTTTCCCTGAAGTGAAATTTTCCTTTTCTCAAAATTCAAAAGATCATTTTAACTTTAGGGGTAGAAATTAGAGGAAAAACCCTGAGAATAAGCTTTTTAAATATATATATCTTTCAGTCATTTTTCACACTTCTTTTGTTCTCAGGCCAATTGCTTAAAATTTTTAAATTATCTGGGTAAAAATTTGGTTAGAGTAGAAGACCTCTTACTATTTAAGAACAAGATATAACCCTTTGATTTGTCCTTTTCAGTGGCCCAGATAACTGTCCTTTTCCTTCTCTTCCTACACTAACCCCATAGTTTTGACCCATATTGTTTGGCATATCAACTGTTGCCTTTACCTGCTTTTCATTACAAGTAATTTTTCTCCTTTAGCTTTTCTAAACCATTCCTGCATCCTATCCTCAGGCTGCTGTGGAACTTCCAAAGGTATCCATTCAATTGCTTGCAGCAATGCCAACTGCAAATTCCAGTTTACTCTTGTTAACGCTCCAGCATTCTGAAATGTGGTTGTCTTCCATGTCTCCTTCCATGTCTTTGCTTGGGCTGTTTATTTTTTATTTATTTATTTTTTGCGGTACGCGGGCCTCTCACTGTTGTGGCCTCTCCCGTTGCGGAGCACAGACTCCGGACGCGCAGGCTCAGCGGCCATGGCTCACGGGCCCAGCCTCTCTGCGGCATGTGGGATCTTCCCAGACCGGGGCACGAACCTGTGTCCCCTGCATCGGCAGGCGGACTCTCAACCACTGCGCCCCCAGGGAAGCCCGGGCTGTTTATTGTAACATAAACTTTAGGAGCCAGAATTTTCTGTGTTTGAATTTCTATTCCTCTATTTGGAAAATGACTTCTCTGAGCCTCTGCTGCTTATCTGTAAAAATTGGAGAAAATATTAATACAAACCTTAATCATTTGTGGTGGGGATTCATTGAGATAATGCATATATAGTCCTTAGATTAGTGCTTGGGACATAATGAATTTTCCACAAGTAGTACCTGCTGCATGCCCTCCAGTCTACCTGCCACCACCAATCACTTTTAGAAATCCTACTCATCGTCCAAACCAAGTTTATTTCCCACATTCTCCATGAGCCTTTATGTGATCAGTTATTAGAACCACTCGTATGGCTTGTCCATTTTCTTTTCCTGTGTGTAGTGTCATCCCCCCAAGTAAATCACAAGGAAGAACACATCCTGTCTTTTAACACTATGTTTTGTGCATTTTGTGTTGATTAATAGTTAAAAGTGATACTTGTCATAACAGTTTATCAGCGTTGTCCAAGCAGAGAATATGGATGGCAGCAGGCTAACCAAACAGCTGTTACAGGATGAGCTTAAGTGCAGTGAACAGAGGAGGTTTATACAAACCACCTCAGAAAATGGACCAGAGCCCTGGAATGCTGGGAAATCACCACGTCTGACAGATTCTAGTGGATGCAGTAAGCAGAAAAAGGGGCGTCTCATTTTAAGCAAAGATTTCGAGTAGATTATGAGGTTAAAGAGAACTGCAGATAGAAACAAACCTTGCAAATAGTAACTGCAGCTGCAGAGAAAAAGGGACATCTTCGTGAGAACTTATTGTGGTAAGGAATGCTGGTCATAAAACAGTCTTCAGCCCCATCTGTACAGCAAAGAGCTATCGCATTAGTGATGTGATCATCCCCAAAGCTTAGAAGACAATGCACGATGGTAGCCTATTATGATCTGTCAGGAGGAGAGAAAAAAAGGTTTTATTTTTGGAATGATCTAGTAAAAATTTCATACTCTTTGGAATGGTAATACATTTTTTTAATTTAAAAAGTTTAATGTCATTATCTTTACTTTTAAATTTGTGCTAATTTTTCTAAGAATTCATATTTTTTTGTCTCTCTAGATAACGAGGGAAAACTTTTTGGGGGTATCTTTCCCTCTTTCCAGTTGTAGGATGTATAGGAGTGATTATTTATTTAGAAACCACTTGGTTTAGTAGAAACAACCTTTGTGCTGAGATCCACAGGGAACTGGATTCAAATCAAAGTTTTGCCTCTTATTGTATATTCTTGGATAAGTAGTTTAACCTTAATATACCTCTCCATTAAACCTTATAGGGCTATTTCAATGATTATTCATGCCATATAAAAAAAATGCCATAAGAGTACCTAACCCATATCAGGTACTTGAGAAAAGTAACTGTTATTATAATCTGAGGTAATAAGAGATTCATTAATTTTCCAGCCAGTCATACTGGTAAAAAGACTAGAACAAATTATAATTAATTCACTGTAATTATTTCAGGAACCACAGTTTTCTAAACAAGGATGTCAGGTTTTAGGGTCAAATGCAGTATTTGTTAAACTCACATCTGATTCTGAGAAATATTTATTTGATTGGATCAAGTAAGAAGATAGAAGCTAAATTAAGGAATAAGCATGTTTTGGAGTTTGGTTTCACCACACAAAAGTATGAACGGAAGACAAATAGCTGCTTTCTCTCTTCAGCATTAGGCGAGGATAATCCAATATGAGGGATAAGTTTTTAATGACCTAATGAATGAATCCAGCCAGGAGTTCTGAGTTCTGTGTTTTAAGCCAAGACTGACAAATAAGAGTTGAAATAAGCAGGAAGAGACCTAGACAAAGGGAACAATAAGGAGTGGAAAATCAAAATGAAGGACCAAGAAGGTCCAGGGAGGACCTCACCCACAGATGGAGATTTTGTAAGGGGTGGTTTATTCTTCTGAGAGGATATCAGAAAATTAGAAATCAATAAATATTAGAACACTCACTTTTTGTTTGTTGATATTACTTCAGAGACTGTTACTATCAGAAATATTTGGTTGCAAGCAACAGAAACCAGTTTGTTAGTGTTAACAGGCAAAAGGGGAATTTATTGTAAGGATCCAGGGGTGTTCCATTACCCCAGGGCAAGAATGCAGCCTGGCTCTTGAGACAAAGAGTTTCTCTCTCTCTCTCTCTCTCTCCCTCTCTCCTCTCTCTCTCTCTCTCTCTCTCTCTCTCTCTCTCCCTCTCTCCTCCTCCCTCCCTCCCTCCCTCTGCCCCCCTCCCTTCCCTGTCCCCCCTCCCCCCTCCCCCAGTCATCCACTCCCCACCTTCCTTCTCTCTGTGGATCGTCACCATCCTGTCATTCTTGGTTTTGGCAGATCATCTTTCTCAATTACTCAATCCACCTATTGGAAAATGCCATAGTGCTAGATTTCATATCTTCTGCCTTTAAGAGACCAGCTTTTACTACTGTTGGACACATACAGTTACAATTCCAAACTCCCAGAGAAGGAACTCCAATTTGCCAAATTTTTCACTGCATACACTGAACAACTTATTGTATTTAAGAATCAAATGATATTGATGGAACAAATGCTCATGACACTGTCTTGCAGAGAGCTGTTCATTTACAAATTTGCTATTCAGTGGTCTAAATCCAACACTTATGAAGATCCCACCAAGGCTATCACTGTATGTGACACAAAACTTTCCATGGATAATATCCTTTTTCAGTAAAAATTATCATCATTACCAGATACTTATTTAAGGCAATTGAGTCACCATATTGATGTTTTCTTCATATAGAAAAGCTTTCAGATTAAATTTACAGGT
The DNA here is from genome assembly GCF_937001465.1 of Orcinus orca. Taxonomy (NCBI): domain Eukaryota; kingdom Metazoa; phylum Chordata; class Mammalia; order Artiodactyla; family Delphinidae; genus Orcinus; species Orcinus orca. The sequence continues at coordinate 15,680,969 of NC_064576.1, read as the reverse complement.
AAGACATAGAAAGTACAGAGGGAGAGGGTGTGTGTTTGGATGGCTTTTACATCTCCAGCACCACCTCTCATTCCACTTTAAGTATCTTTGTTCTCCCATGTAACACTCCAAACTTAAGAACCATATGCCAACACGGTGGCGAATAAAACTCTGAGAGTGAAAAAATGAAGGATTCGCTGGTAGATTTTAAAACATCAAAGAGCTGATTCTAGTACGGCTTCTTTTTCTGACTAAGAGATATGTATAGACTTTCCAGTCTCTTTTTAGTTTACTAGTCAATTTGTTTTTAGTGATTGTCAAAAATCCATATTCGAAGACATATTTATTCAATATACATGTACATATAAGAGCAAGAGTTAATTTTCCAAGTTTTGTCACAGTGATTTGGTGAGAGTACAGGGAGGAGAAATTAAACAAGAATTAGACAATTCCTTTTTAAGAGAAAATAAAAATCTGTAAATTCCTTGAAGGAAGTTTAGGGTTTGAAATGGTAGATAAGGTCTACCACCCTTCAATTCGTAAGAAGAAATGCCTCCAAAGGAATGTGCTCAGAGACATGCTATAATCCTTTATTTTATTTAAATTTCCTTAATAATAATATTTAGCAACCCAAAAGTCTCTCATTGTTCTAACACTTCACTGACCTAGCAATCTTGTTGGCATAATATGGTGCAAAAGTAGAATTTTCTCCTCCATTTTTGATGGGCTATATTGTGGTGTTATTCAGGTTTTTGTCTAATTCTAGTTCTCCACCTAACTTTAAAAGCACTTGATCTGTACTTCTTAATCACTGGTTGTTAGAAAAGTATAGTTTTTTGAATAGTTGATTTTCATTACTCTCTCCAGAAACACCTATGGTTGGAATTTTCCTCTATCAAATAACACTTGGATATCACTGCAGTCTTTATTAAGATTTATAGATGAAGACATAGACAAAGATTAATAACTCGTTCAAGGTCATTCGGGAAGGGAGAGGAGGATCAGACTTAATCTAGACCTTTGAGGTTGTAACTCTATTTAGTAACTACATCAGACTTAATAGATTTACTTGCCTACAGATAAATAATCAATATCAGAATTAAGAAATAATTTGCAGCTCTATCTGAGTGTATGACAGCAATTCCTTCTCAAATGTAAGTTTACAAGAATAACTGTCTTAGAGAAGAAACAAAAATATATGAAAACCTTGGGTGAGAGGCTGAGATTGGTTGTAGAGAGTGAAAATATAAGGCAAAAAAAAAAAAAAAATCTTATGACCCAAGCAGATTTTCTCCATAAAGATTAGCCATTTTAAAAGTTTTATCACAGCAGTTTGAAGCCACAAAGATTTCTGCCTAAAGGTGAAGGAAGATTAACCAACTATGACCAACAGTTCAGCCAATAACTCAGATTAAAACACAAAGGAATAAATTGCAGGCTTCATAAATACTTTCGGTATGTCAAGGTCAGATAAGGACCAGAGTCTGAATAGAAATGCTTTTGGAAGCCTGAATAGTTACGATACTATGTGATTAAAGCACAAATGAAGTCATGTACTGTATTTGGGAAGTGACAGATCATGTTCTGATTAAACTGCAGAGCCCCTGAGTAATGCAGTGAATACATCTACAGCCAATGTGAAATGGAGGCTGAAAAGCAGCTGTAGCCCCATGGGTTTCCCTTTGTGTTCGCAGCGTTTACACTTGTTTGTGTTTGCAGTAATACAATAATGGTGCTGACAATGAGGGTGATCCTAACTCTTTCCCTCTAATGCTTTTGTTTTCTTCTTAGAACTTACTGCTACCTGACCCATGTATCTATATATTAACTGTCTTTCCCAATAGAATAAAAGTCATACAAAGGCATGCACTTGAGTATTTTGTTCACCTTATGTTTTCAGAGCCTAGGGCTGAGCCTGACATGCGATAAATTTCTGCTGAACGAATGAGTGAAACTTGTGCTCTTTTTGGAGGAATATAAGTGTGTTATCCAATTAAAATCTGGTAGGAGTCCTCTGTAAAGAAAATGCTAAAATAATTTTAAAAACACATGGTATTCAAAGCAAAACGTAAATATAATATTGACCTTATTCTGGAAGACTACTGAGAATTGAGCAAGTATGAATATTACATCACTTTCATAGAACACTGTGGGCTTGATAAGTGAAGAAAAGTAAGAAACATAATGAAAAGCAAAAATGAAAGAGCAGAAAATAGCACTGTAGTTATTAGTTTCACTGAAAAAAGAAATGGTGACTATTAAAAAAAGAGAAGCCTCAATGGAAATTACTCTTGAGAAAACTATGAGTAACAAATGGGGCTTTCCAGCCAATCCAGTTCTCACAATAAAGTCCATTGTTATCATTCTATCTGATCAAGTCCTTTTTGAAAGGTCTGACCCCTCTTAAGGAGGCTTTAGATATCAGTGTCACCCCCTTTGATTTGACCCATGATAGAGAGCTCAGGTATATTAAATGGAAGTGAAGGGGTTTTAGGAAAAAAATTCTTGAAGCCAAACTTCTTAACCTTTGGTTTAGAAGCAGCTTTACACACAAAGTGACTTTAAATCTTCCTTTCTGAGGCTTCCCAGTTTCCATTTCCAGAAGGATATTGTGTATGATTTCTCCTCTGTCTCTGTCCGTCTCTCATCTCCAGTTCTATCATTCAACAGTGTGGTTTCTCCTACACCCTTTGCCTGTACCAGGATGAGGGTATAGCAGCTTTCACTGAAATTTCTGTATGTCAGTTTTTTGAGTAATACAGGGAAAGAATCAACAATAAAACTAGAAGAAAATTTTATAGCTGGTGTGTGTGTTTGGAGTTTTGTAGGGGTGGAGGAAGGGGAGAGGGAGAGATTGGTGGATAGATCTAATGGAGTATTCATCTCACCTCTGGAGGAATCACTTGGGATATTTTTATCACTGACTTATTACTCCCAACTCTGAAGCTAGGTTGGTCTCATTGGTTCATTCAATGTGGTCTCCTTGGTTCTTCCCAAACAGCCAAGCCGATGGAAGAGAAAAATACCCCAAGGTCCTAAAATATGCATGAAGTGTCAGGAGAAGGAGAGGTTCAGCCTCCCAAAGGTCTTGCCTCCCTTCCTTAATCCAGTCAAGCATTAAACAGGTCACTTAGCCTGACAGAACCAGTAAGTTTTATGAATTATTCAGAAATACTTTTTATTTGTTTTCAGGTAAGATAAGCTCTGTTTCACAGAGGGCATGCAGGACCCAAGGGCTCCCTACCGTACTATATATCAGAGTTCTCATAACCGAAAGCAGTACATATACACATTTCCTGTTCCTGCAATTCAACACTGTGCTGTATCCTCAAACGCTGCAGATACTCAGACGTGGCCTTCCTTGAAAGCAGAAAGCAATATTGTCTCTAAGAGGTGATTTAATGGAGAGTGTGTAGGTGCTAATTTCCAACTCAAATATTTTTTTCACTTTTAATGAAAGGTCTAAGGAAGGGGTAGATGGGAAGTCTTAACTTCTATGTAAACAGGGGCAAATAGAGTTCAGAGGTGTTCAAGGGTCAGGTCCACATAGGTCCTTTGTATAGCCAACCCTTAAGAAAATCCAGAATAGTCAGAAAAGGGATCTGATGAGATTTCCTTACTAGAGAATCTATTTGGCAACCGCAGGCCTCATGTATGTATCAGTCAGGCCTAACAAGGACCCAGGCTGTGAGGCCACACCTTCCGAAAATAGAAACAGGGACCAAGGAAAGAGATTGAAAGAAATATGTATTTATATATTTTCAGGTGTCTATATATAATATATATTGAATATAGTTGATCCTTATTATTCACAGATTCTGTGCTTGCAAATTTGCCTAGTCACTAAAATTTATTTGAACCCCTAAATTCATACTCACTGTACTTTTGCAGTAATTCAGAGACATGTGCAGAGCAGTGAAAAATTTGAGTTACCCATGTCCCCCACTGAGGTTGAACTAGGAAGTGCCCTTCCTTGTCATTCCAGCTCCACACAGAGACAACCGGAGGATAGAGACCATATAGAGACCACTGCAGTTTAGTGCAAGAAGCTCCCACTCTGGGGAGTTGAATGGGGTTTGAATCCCAACTCTGGCACCTGTTAGTGGGGCAGCCTCCAACGAGTCACTTAACACTAAGAAACCTCATTTTCTCTTTTGTAAAATGAAGAAGGTAGAACCTTCTTATTATTAGGTTATTTTTAGGATTTAAGATTACAATCTATGTTGTGTGTGTATTTGTGTGTATGTCTGTGTGTGTGTGTGTGTGTGTGTGTGTAACACCAAATTTAGGGTGGACCCACCCTAAATCCAGGATGATCACATCCCAAGATCCGTAATTTAATTATATCTGCAAATAAGGTCATTTTTTTGTTAGTTCAGGATGCTTTAACAAAGTATCATAGATTGGGTGGATTATAAACAACAATTTATTTCTCACAGTTCTGGAGACTGGAAGTCCAAGATCAGGGTACCAGAATCGTAAGATTCTTGCATGAGCCCTTTCTGGGTTGCAGGCTGACATCTTCTGTTATGTTCTCACATGGCAGAAACAGGGCAAGAGTGTTCTCTGGAGACTCTTATAAAAGGGCACTAATCTTATTCATGAGGGCCCCATCCTCATGACCTAATTACCTCCTACAAACCTCCAACTCTAAATACCATCACACTGGGGGTTTAGGATTTCAGCATATGAATTTGGGGAGGACACAAACGTTTAGTCACTAACAGTCACATTCACAGAAACTGGGGATTGGCCATATTTTTTTTGTGGGACCCTATCATACCTACTATATAGAAAATGAAATTAAAACATGATTAAAAACCTATTTGAAATCTTTCAGCTATCCTGCCTTTCAGTTAGCCTGCCTTTTCCCTTTTAAAGAGGTCAAAGGGGGAAGAATCTTTTGTTGAAGGTCCCTTGATCTTGCCTCATTGAACATAAGCCCTTGGTATCAGTACACCCATTAGGGGCAAAAATCATCTTTACCTGAGAAGGGATGTTGAAGTTCACTTCGGTACCCAATACAGCAAGAGAAACACATCCTTTACAAACCTGTCACCAATTTGAAAACACGTTTCCTCTGTGTGTTGTCCTTTGCTATAATGTTTTTTGGAAATTCGCCTTTAAATTGATCTGTTTTCTCTCACAGTCTGGAAATGGGTGCTCTAATTTCAAATGCTGAAGGTGTCGTCTAGTTTTTCTTCTTTAACAAAATCGCATGTGGATGTTGACTGATTATGCATCTTGTTCTGCTTTTAACATGCCATTTCTTCTTTCCTCCTTTTTTGGGAGGGGAGGTGCAATAGTGATATTACCCTCACACTGGAGAAGGATGGGGGTGACAACACCTTTTGTCACTCCCAGCATTTCGTGATTGAAGGGTTAACTGCCTGCCATTTTAAAGCTTCAGGACATAGCAAATTCAGACTGAGGACCCCTCCCCCAAAAGATCCAAAGATCCAGGTCCCTGCCAACAGGGTTCACTCAGCTGTTTCTCATGTATCTACCTTAGGCTCCCCACACTTTTCATTTCTAGATTTTCTTCTTCATTCCACAGATACCAGTTGGCTGCACTATTCAGGTTCACATTTAATTTCACTGTTTTATTTTATTATTGATCTATATTGAACTTTTTTATCTTTCTCATTAGATTTTAAACTCCTAAAGTACAGAAACTACATTGCTCTTTTACTTCTTTTATTCTTTTTTTTTTTTTTTTTTTTGCGGTACGCGGGCCTCTCACTGTTGTGGCCTCTCCCGTTGCGGAGCACAGGCTCCGGATGCGCAGGCTCAGCAGCCATGGCTCACGGGCCCAGCCGCTCCGCGGCATGTGGGATCTTCCCGGACCGGGGCACGAACCCGTGTCCCCTGCATTGGCAGGTGGACTCTCAACCACTGCGCCACCAGGGAAGCCCTACTTCTTTTATTCTTGTTGCACTTCCTGGTAGCTTTTCAGCAAACCCTTACTGAGTTCATTGAAGTTAAAGATGCAAATTGACTGTAAAATTTCTCATAGGCCTTACCCTCAAATGAAGCACTGACCTCTGTCTTATTAGAAGGCCATTTTATCACATCTACTAATTAGGAGCAGGCCTTTCCTTTAACTCTACTTAACTAATAAGCAACAAGAAGAGTAAAGATGACCAGGACAGGAGAGAATAAATGGGATGCAAATGAGTACACGCTCAAGAGCCTTGAAAAACACAGACAACAGAAAAACATTAAGGACCGAGAGAATTTATGAGATTAGAAGGGAAATTCCATAACTCATTGGAGAAAGTCAGCAGTGTCTACCCTATTCCTAGCAATGGGTGAGTAATTCAGGAACTGTAAATTGTGCCAGACCCTTCTTAACCACACAGAACTTAGATCTCCTAACCGAACTTGGCAACCATATTTTTCTCTGTTTTTTTTCCAGCTTCACGGAGGTATAATTGACAGATAAAATTGTATTATATTTAAAGTGTACAACATGATGTTTTGATATATGTTCCCTCAATTGAGTTAATTGACACATGCATCATGTCACATATTTACTTTTTTTTTCTTTTGTGGGTACACAAGTTCTACTGTATTAGCAAATTTCAATTATATAATGAAGTACTATCAACTGTAGTCACTACTTTATACAGTAGATCCTGAGACCTTATTCATCTTATAACTGAAAGTTTGACCCTTTTACCAACTTCTTCCTGCTTCCCCTGCCTCCCCACCCCACCCCTGGCAACCACCGTTCAACTCTCTGTTTCTATGAGTTCAACTTTTTTTCTTTTCTTTTTTTTTTTTTTTTTGCGGTACGCGGGCCTTTCACTGTTGTGGCCTCCCCCGTTGCGGAGCGCAGGCTCCGGATGCGCAGGCTCAGCGGCCATGGCTCACGGGCCCAGCCTCTCCGCGGCATGGGGGATCTTCCCGGACCGGGGCACGAACCCGTGTCCCCTGCCTCAGCAGGCGGACTCCCAACCACTGCGCCACCAGGGAAGCCCTTTTTTTCTTTTTTAGATTCTACATAGAAATGATACCATGCAGTATGTATCTTTCTCTGTCTGACTTATTTTACTTAGCATAATGTCCTCTGGGTTCTTCTATGTTGTTGCAAATGATACAATTTCCTTCTTTTTTATGGTTAAATAATGTGTAATTATACTGATATATAGTGTATGTATCATATACACCTTGTCTATTGTGAATAATGCTGCAATGAATATGGAAGTACAGATATCTCTTCAAGATAATGGTTTCATTTCCTGTGGATGCATACCCAGAAGTGGGATTCTAGATCGCATGGTAGTTCTATTTTTAATTTCTCGAGGAACCTCCATACTCTTTCGAATAGTGGCTGTACCAGTTCACGTCCCTTCCAACAGTGTATAAAGGTTTCCTTTTCTCTACATCCTCACCAGCATTTGTTATCTCTTGTCTTTTTAATAATAGACATCCTAACAGGAATGAGGCGATATCTCACTGTGGTTTTGATTTGTTTCCCTCACGTTCAGTGAGGTGCGGCACTTTTTCATGTACTTATTGGCCATTACTACGTCTTCTTGGGAAAGCTGTCTGTTTAGATCCTTTCCTTGCAAGAAGTGTTTATGCTTCCAGTTAAAAACTGCTTTTGTTTGTTTGTTTCGCATGGTCCTGTGAGACTCTGGAATGATAAGTCATGTTGGCTACCAAAGGTGATTTGAGGTCCCATCCCCCAGATGACTGCCACAAAAGTTGGGCACTGGATGTGTGTACAAGTTCCTTCGAGGAAGCAGATGGAGCCTTGGTCTTATTGTTGGAGTGAGCCAGAGGGAGAATGTGGGGAAGTGCTCCCCGGTGCTCTCAGGCTTGCAGAAGGATTACCGTGAGCACCTAGATGCATTCTGATTGGAAGCCAGATGTCAGGCAGCAGCCTGTCAAGTATGCAGTCAGACCCCTTCCAGGAAAAGACTGGAAGATGGGCATGTTTGCCTCTTCCCTCTGCACTGAGCCCTGGGAAACAGCCATGGCGAATGCTCACATGTCCGTTGACAACTCTTTCTTTGTTTGCTCTAGTCCTGTGGGACTTGTGAACTCAAGGCTCATTGACTTTCAGATCTGATGAACTGAAGGTCCATCCCTCACGTGGCAGTCTTAAAAGCCAGGGTGCTAGATGTATGGTCCAAGCCTTTTGCTCCTCAGGGAGAATCTGGGAGTGGGGTTTCCCTCCCAACTGTATGGCACTCTGCTGGGGGCAGGGGTTATGGTGAGAGTGTCTCAGTCTTTCCTACACGTTTCGATGTGGGTATTTTCTCAGTCGCCTGTTGTGTAGGAGTCATTCAGCTAGTTTCTAGATTTCTCTGAGGGAATTCTCCACGTGTAGCTTTATATTTGGTGCTTTTATGGGAGGAGGGAAATTCAGGAGCCCCATCTTGGCGATGTCCTCCAGCCACCGTATTTTTCTTAATGAGCATTTTCACATGAACATCTTTCTGATCCTTCGAGCTCAGCATATTCCAAACTGAAATAAATTTCCCTCTCAAACTACCCCTCTTGCTGGTGATGTGAAAGGTAGCATGTATACTCCTAGCCGTTATGCTTTAAATCTGGGAGTCTCCTGGGCTTTTCTCTCTCCTTCTCCCTGCCAGATTAACCAGGAGTCATTAGCTGTCATTTACTGAGCTTCACATCTTATGTCACTAGAATTTTCTGTATGTTATCTTGTTTAACTCTTGTGACAGCCTTATGTGGTACCTATTAGTATCCCAAGAGAAGTTGTGTAATTCACCCAAGGTATAAATGGTGCTATAAATGTATCAAAAATGCATTTGAGAGAATAAATATCGTGGTATGCTGCCTAAAGACTATGCTATCTATGCTTTCCCCTGTACATTTTAAAATTTATCACACTGCACTGCCTTGTTAGACCCCTGTAGCATTTACCAAAACAACTTTGCTAGTATATCATTGTCCAATATTGAAGAGTTGAAAAAACAATGCTATGAAAATCATTATTTTGCATCCTATTAACAAGGATGCCATTTATTCTCTTAAACTGTGTCAGGGTACCATAGGAAGAATCTTTCCATGACTCAGTAGTAGGATTCGTTGTATTCTGAGCAACTAACTTGATCTTATTTTATGGGTTTCGTGAACCATATAACTGATAATCTTTTTTTTTTTCCTGTTGAAAAGTTCAGAATCAAATCAGTGATGCAAATCTAAGAATTTCACTGAAGCTTCTTAGATTCCCTTGACTACCTCCTCCTTTCTTCCTTGGCTGTCTCCCCACCTAAGCTATGTCTCTCTCCTCTTCTGAAATTGAAAGCAATGAAAGACAAATGGGATTTAACATCCCGTGTGGCTACAAAGTAGCCAGAAACAACCAAAAAATACAGGGGACACGGGGGGAGGGCTCTCCATTGGCGAACTATATATTACACAGGAGGCCAGGGGGGCCAGGCCAAAGTGGCTCTCCTTCCTGTTCTCTGGGCCACTCCAAGGTGTGGTTCCTTCTCGGGACCCTTCCCAGGAATTCTGACGTAAGGGTAAGTAAGTGTGCCGTCCAAGAGGCCAGCCGAGTTTCTTGGTGGCTTCTTGTGGTGCAGTAGCCAGTGCAGCGATGTTTCCTATCACAGTGCTTAACTTACTTCCTCATTTCATTTCTCCTTTTCTTCCTGACTCTCACTGCTTCAGGCTTAAACCCCTGAAATAAAATGTCTGTACCTTGATCCATGCTTCATGTTCTGCTTTCTTGAGAGGTGGGGCTAAGACAAATAGAAAAGAATTTGTTGCAGGCTTAAATCAGACCTTCTCCTTGCTGCCTTTTGGTTGGTTGGGTGGCTTTAAGGGACCACCTTTTTTGATCACTGAACTGGGTCTACATTGCCAAGAATTTGTATTTGGCAGAAAACTTTTCCTTTTGATGTCTTAATAGAAACTAAGTGTAATTCCGATGTTATCCCCCCCAACTCCAACATTGTGACCCCTTATTTCTAGTTGGAACTACAGGAATGACAGGAAACACAAAAGAGCAACTGACTGTAGCCTGCTGTTAACATGGTTGACATAACTTGTCAGACTTCCACTGTGAAAGCAGATTTTTTTTCAGCTGGCAGAAGTCAGAAGAAGTGCTATAAAATCAGAAATAAGCTGTGAAATGTACTTTAAGTGAATATGAAAGTGTGCTTGTTCCCTTGACCTGGCATTCTGAAAAGCAAGCAGTGTTGTCTTTTGAAGGATAATAAAACTGCAATGGGGATTTCTTTGTGTCCGGGAGTTGAGGCAGGGGGAGGATTCTCTTTTTATTTATTTACTATTTTGTGGCAAAATAAAAGTGACAGTTCTCTGTGACCTGAGTCAGAAACAAGTCCTAAAACAGAATGTTAGCAATTTTTATGGTTCATCCATCTTAGCCACCCTAACAACACCACTCACAGAGTTTTATGTGTACCCTAAGTTCACTTTTTGCCCCCAGTGTGTTTTCCCCTGTAGTGTTTCTAATTATTTTGATCTTTCGTAACAAGTTAACAAGACATCTCTTTCATAAATAAATGTGTGTGCTTGATATGACAGAGCCTTTATTTCTCCCTCAATGGACTCTGTTTGGTCAAAGCAGAATATGGGCAGTGTACTCTCTCCCTCTCAAAGACCATTTTAATTTTACTACCGTTTTTTTTTTTTTTAATATTCAGAAACAACTCATGGCAGGGAAATAATCAGCTCATGTTAAAAGTAAGGCCATATTTTTTTCTCATTGCTTGTCCTTGTTTATGAGAACTGAGGAATAGGAAAAACAAAAAACTGTTAGGAATTATCTACAAAGCAACAAAGAACAGCGATTGCAAGGAGAAACCCAGCATTTTGTTTTTCAAATTTCAAACCCTGCCACAGGAAAACATATTACGTAGAGGTCTGTTCCAGTGCATTCCAAGTCTTCTGGATGCACCATGGCATCTATCCTGAGGCCATTAAAGAACGTTCTCCTTGATCTTGTCTTCCAAGGTACTTTTGGGAAGAGGAAGCATTGCACTCAGTGAAAAATGAGGGAGATGCTCTCTGCTCTGGCCAGAGGACACAGAGTAAAGGAACCCTGGGAACTTTGTGGGGTCTGATCCCATGCCCTGGAGATGAGAATTTGCTATAAACCTACATGCTGAAGTCTTGGGAAGCAGTGATTAGAAGCCTGACTTTGAGATGAAAGGCCTGGACGAGATCCCAGCCACATCAGCCGACGACCCCAGGGCCTGCCGCGTCATAATCTTCCTGAGTCTTGCTTTTCTCAACTGTTAAAAAATGAAAATATTCACAACCACCTCATAAAGTACTCAAAGATCAATGATATCATTTTAATATAGCTGTTAGGCCATCATCGTTTCATGAGATGGGGGCAGATTTTTTTTTAGTTATTTTCATCAGTGTATTTTTAGCACCTAATGCATAGCAGGCCCTCAAGATTAATTTATCAAGTGGTTTAAAAGGACTTAAAATTACCATTGACTGACCTATGTGCCAGGCAATCTTCTATTATTATTGGGATGATTACAGTGTTATTTTGTTCAGGATTTGATTGGTTTCTTGGGAATGATCAAAGAGAGTGGTTTTTTTGTTTTTTTTGTTTTTTTGCCGTACGTGGGCCTCTCACTGTTGTGGCCTCTCCCGTTGTGGAGCAGAGGCTCCGGACGCGCAGGCTCAGCGGCCATGGCTCACGGGCCCAGCCGCTCCGTGGCATGTGGGATCTTCCCGGACCGGGGCACGAACCTGTGTCCCCTGCATCGGCAGGCGGACTCTCAACCACTGCGCCACCAGGGAAGCCCTGAAGAGAGCAGTTTTTAAGCTGCTCTTCCTTGGAGCGGTCTCAAGGTCACTGCAGGCTGTTAATGAAGGCTAAAAAGATGTGACTCTGGCCATCTTTATTCTCCTGGTCACCATAAAAGTGCCTCCACTTATATCAATTTTCTCCTCTGAGGTTTCCACGTTGAGTTGATAAGAGCGTTCCAGGGCTAAAACAGCGTTTGGAAACGACTCATCTCAACACAGCTCAGCTTCCACACTAACTGATGGTCCCGCCAGAAACAACACCCTTACTTCTTGGGTCTTTGGAGTGTCCACCTTTGTCAGGAGGCCCCAAAAAGCCCCAGAGAACATCCTGAGAGCCTAGACTGTGTCTCCATGAACCTGACCAAGAAGATGCTCGTGTCATGCACTTGTATTTCCAAGATCTCCACGGGGGGAGAGACCACCTTCCAGCTGTGCCAAGTTACGATCCGTTCCCTGTCAGTTAGTAAACTAGAGGGTTGGGCTTCCGGAATCCCGAATATGCAGTCAGTGCTCTGTCGTTGAGGAGGGATGGAATTAGGTGCCTTGATAGCAACCCTAGCGAGAGCCTCTCCAATCCGTGTGAAAACCACTGCTTTTATGGCCCTGCTGGCAGCTTCCTTCAGTCAGTTATGAAGTGGTTTGTTAAAGTAGGTGTTAGCCCGTTACACCTCCTTCCTGCATCCCCTTTAAAATTCTAGAATTTTCTTTGTCCTTCACTGCATACAGATGTAAGGCCCATCAGGTTTATCAGGTATTTATTTGAAGTAAAGGGTGTTAGAATATGAGGGACAGGGCCCTCATATTAATGAATGCTTTGATTAATGAATCTGGCAGTTCAGAAATGAAGGCAAAATAATCTGAATTATATGCTGTCCTTGCCTTATTTTTCATAGTGTAAACCTAAAATGCTGGTATTCTGGTGTCCTTTTTTTTTTTTTAAAGGCATGTTTGGTTTTTTTTTAAGATTTTTTTTTTTTTAATGTGGACCATTTTTGAAGTCTTTATTGAATTTGTTACAATATTGCTTGTATTCTGTGTTTTGGTTTTTTGGCCCTGAGGCATGTGGGATCTTAGCTCCCCGACCAGGGATCGAACCTGCACCCCCTGCATTGGAAGGCGAAATCTTAACCACTGGACTGCCAGGGAAGTCCCTCTGGTGTCCATTTTTAACTTGACACCGCTTGGCTGTGTTTCTTCTCGTTTCTCTTTTGCATGCTCAAATTTAGGTTTCCAGAGCCGCGGTTTAGGAATAGAAGGAGACACAGAAGGCCTACGAAGAAGTAGCTTATTATTGGGAATCGGTGATTTGGGTGCTTTTCCTGCTGCGTGGAGACCGTTGTAGAAGCCTCCGGCCTAGAAATGCACCCTCTCCTTAATACCAATCATCCTTCTTCTCCTCCCTCCTTTTCCAGTGTTCATGTCCTCCCTCACCAACCCCCCGCAGAGTTTAAAGTCCAGTTTCTCCCATAATCATCTACAGTAACTGTTCCCTTGGTGGGTCGTGATAGCTTCCTAATAATCCATCAGCCTATCCTCAGCCTTTATCATCCTTAACCCTTCCGTAGCTTTTAACCACCCCTAATTTCTCCAATCTAACCTTTGCTTAGTTTTTAATCCTCATTCTATGACAACTGTTCTGATTACTTCTTCTCCGTCTCTTTCATTTGTTTCTCTTCCATTTTCACGCCTTGGAATGAGAGCATCCCCCGAGATCCTGTCCCTTTTCCTCCTCTTTCTCATCCAGTTTCTGGGACTTTAACTCTCATCCTCATATAAATCATTACTTCATCTCCAACCTCTCATTTTAGCTTCATTCTAATTTTCTGAGTTGCATGATAGAAGTGTCTGCTTGAAGGTCTCCCTAATATCTCAAGTTTAGCAAGTCCAGAGCTGAACTCATCATATTTCCCCTGCTGCTCTTCCTTCTGAGTCCATATTTCTTTTAATGAGTCCACCGTTATACCAGAAGCCTTGAATCGATTCTAAATCATTCCCTTTTTTCCCTTTCTGTATATAGTCCAGGGCCATTCTAACAACTTTTTCACTGTCTGACTTGCTAATTCTTCTTCGTCTCCCCTAGAGCCATCCCCTTCATTCAAGCTGCCATTACCTAACTAGTCCCCCATGTCCATTTTCTTTACCTTCCAATCCGTCTGTCCACTGCTATCCAGATTAATCTTCCTCATGTATCTACTGGCTTGTGACATTCCCTTGCTACAAAATCTTCCAGAGTTCTTTCTTGAAGCCTAACAAAGTAGAAATTTTTTCATTAACCTTACGTTCTTCCAGCTTCTATAGCCAACCGCCATGCGTGTTCTTTAACTGTCAGTAGTTTCCTGAGCCACCCCTCACTGCAGAAAATGGGACTAGAAGCCGTTCTCCATCAACGCTCTACACTTTGCTGACGCAGAGCTTCTGTTCGTTCAGTTGCCTCTCTCTGTCCTGCCACGAAGCCGTAGTTCTCCACCTGTCACCTTTAAAAAAAAATTGGGTCCTGCACTCTAGTTATTATGCTAAGCAGCTGAGAAAAAAATCTTCCTCATTGGATATAAAAATGCTCAATAGATGTTTATTAAATAGAATTCAAATAAATCAAACTAAGGAGACATTTTAAGACTTCCATATTGAATCATATCAGAAGGAGCAAGAAAGGAAAATAAAAAGAGAGAAATGAAGAGGAAGAGAAGAGAGACGTGAAAATAGAAAGTTGTGGGAAGGAGTCAGAGGTTTTAAACTTTTACTTGATGCATGCGAAAATCCACACGTAGTGTCTGAGCCCGATCAAAAACAATGTCTCCTTGACTCTATTTATCCTGTTAGGGAGACTGACATGGAGGAGACTTGAACTCTCTGTAGTGGTTGCAAAGGGTAACAGAATGGCTTAGGTATGACCTCTTGATAATAATGTAAGCAAGCAAATAAAAAAACATCTTTCAAATAAACGTATGGAATGAGCTATCTTTTGTTCATTTTGGTACTTGAGGACTTAATATTACCTAAGAAAAGGGCAGTTTTTCTGAACTTCCTCACATTAAATAAGGGTACTTTATGTATAGATCACCATTTCTCAACCCTGGCACTATTGTCATTTTGTGGCAGACACTTCTCTATTGTGAGGGTTACCCTGTGCATTGTCAGATGTTTAGCAGTGTCCCTAGTCTCTACCGACTAGATGACAGTAGCATCCTCTGACTGCCTTCCAAGCTGTGTCAAATAAAAATGTGTCTAGACATTGCCAAATAGCCCCTGTGTAGTAAAGTCTGAATTTAGATAGAGACACGTATGTTTAAAATGCATGTTGTTCCTCCGAAAGCATTGAAAATGGCCAGGCTAACGCATTTTCCCATGGAAAAGCAACTGCGCCCATTTTTAGGTCTTCATTCCCAAATCCCTCCTGTTTACATTCCTTTGGGCTGAGCTTCTAATCAGTCTGTATTCTGCAATATTATGCAAAATTCTTTAACATCCATAATACTTGACAGCTATGAAACAGACAAGACTCACAGGCACCATTCCAAACCACCTCTTATAATGAATATACAAACATGGAAGGAAGGAGCCCAACTGTCCAAACGCTGTGGGATCTTCCTGGACCGGGGCACGAACCCGTGTCCCCTGCATCGGCAGGCGGACTCTCAACCACTGTGCCACCAGGGAAGCCCTCTGATAACTCTTGATTGGGGTCTAGTGAACACTTCAGTCATAAACATCCCCTCATTATGACAGAGCAGACAGATGAAAAAAAAGAAGAAAAGAAAAGGGCATCATGCTAAAAGGCATTTCTATACGAGAATCCGTTTTCCTTTTAAACAACTTCCCACACTGTTCAGCACTGATCTGTGTACCTGAAGTGCATTTTATGTTATGTTTCATTTTGCTTTTATGCAAATACAGTCCCGGGCTACAGATGCACTGAGTTATTTTTAATGGTAGTGGTGTTATTTGTAATACTCAACCAAGGGGTAGAATGAATCTAGAATGTTAAATAAATTTGGAGTAGAATTACAGAGAGGCAGCAGCTGCATTGGAACGAGGGCAGTGGTCACCTGCTATTCGCCTGCCGAGTGGCAGATTATTAGGTGACCATGTAGAACTTTGACTCCTAATATCACAAAATCCCATTCTTACAGGTCACCAAAACCCCTTGGAGAGGTTACTACTCTATTTCAGATGTAGATAAAGAGATCAAAAAAAAAAATTGACCATTCTGGAAACCTGTTTGTATTTTTTAAATAGCCACTTCCCTCCACTTTTAGCACATACAGTCCTTTTGTCCTAACAGACACATTTCTAGAATTTAAGTTTAAAACTTTAAATTGCTTTTCCTGTAAAACTTACTGAAAGAAGCCAATCCCTGTTTTGATCAAGGCAATAAAATATGTTTTTTCTCTCCAAATAAAAGATGTGTTAAAAGAACCCATGGCAGAGTGATCTGGGGCTGAGCTGTATGTGTACTTTATACAATTACTGTCAGTATTGGCTCTGTGTCAAACGTGTTTAGACTCAGCTCCCTTCTTTAGTATGTGTTTATTACAATGCAAGACCAATTTATTACCCATTAGTCTATCATTCTCACTCTTCCTGTTTATTATTCAGCTTCTTATTTGTGTACAAAGCGATGTAGCTTCAGATTTGTGAATCTACACAAAGTGACACTGTATGTGCAGCAGCAGCGTAACTGAGGCCTTATTTCATTTTCTATTGTTTGCATTGCTGATGAGTCTACCGGCAACACTCTAAATTTGTGGGCTCTGTAAACTCCTAAGTTATGATGGTTCTTCAGATGTTAATTATCCCCACTCATATACCCTCTTTATTATACACGTGATATACAGTATATACGGCTGTCCTTCGTAGTAGTCTGAGAAAATGCTGCTGATGGTGGTTCCTGTCTCTGTGGCTGGCAGTGCAGAAAAGGCAGCATGGGCCAAGCAGCGCTTCCCACTCTGCATACACAGGGCAGTGTTCAGAAATGAGCAATGCCCGGCTTCAGTTAGAGCGATTAAAATAGTCTGCATGTCCTCCTGCAACAAAGCCACCAAGTTTAGGGTATTTTAACAAAAATTTTATGCTAAGGAAAAGGAAACCAAAAAAATGTATATTTTTCCCAAAATTTTCTTATGGATTTTTAGGAAAAGAGTGCATTCTTCTACATCCTGGACCTGCCGTAAATTCTTCTTTCAATCCACTATTCACTTAAAGGAAACAAGTAATACAAGTTTCTCTTGAATTCAAGGTTCACATGGCAACTTTTATTCCAGAATGTAAATATCTTCTTTGACCCAGGTTAATTGATATGTTAGAGAAGTGGTTTTCTTTCTTTTTTTTTTTTTGAAGCTGGGATATCACTTGTTCAAGGTAAAGCTTATGCCAAAACGTGAGGTTTTATACGTGTGTGTACATATACACGTACGCAGTTGCGTGTACATATACATGCATGTGATTGTGTGTACATGTACACACATGTGATGTGTGTTATGCATGTGCACACATGTGATTGCATGTGTGCGTGCAGACATGCAGCTGTGTGTGCGTGTGCGCATATGCAATTGTGTGTGTTGTACACATGCATGCAGGTGATTGTGTGTGCATATGCACACATGTGATTGTGTGAGTGTGCTATACACGCATGCAATTGTGTGTGCATATACACACATGCGATTGTGTGTTGTACATATACACACATGCGATTCTGTGTGTACATATACACACATGCAATTGTGTGTTGTACATATGCATGCATGTGATTGTGTGTTGTACATATGCATGCATGTGGTTGTGTGTATATACACGCATGTGATTGTGTACGTGTGCATGTACACACATGTGATTGTGTGTGTACATATACATGCATGTGAGTGTGTGTGGACATACACTGATGCAATTGTGTGTGTACGTATACACACATACAATTTGTGTGTGTACACATGCGATTGTGTGTTGTACATATACATGCATGTGATTGTGTGTGCATATACACTGATGCAATTGTGTGTGTACGTATACACACATACAGTTGTGTGTGTGTGTACACATCATACATATGGAAGGTTAAATCCGGGATGAAAATCAATATGGCTCCTCCCTGCCACCCCTGCCAGTGTGCCAGGGAACCTCGGGGGTACCCTGTTACTGCCTGAGGTCCACAATATATAAAGCACTGCCTTGAAAAATAACTTCAAATGGTCATCGAATGCTGATAACATGTGCAGTTGTACAGTGGTTCATGGAACTCTCACACTGACTTGGCTCTGACAGACAGATCAGAGCTCTAATCTCCATTTGACAATAAAAGGAGGGAGGTGACACTTTAAGGGAGACCCAGAATAGTGGATATAAATGTGAAAAAGAGGTGGTATCTAGTGGAAAGAGGCAGGGTGTGAGCATGTGGAGGAAGCCAATGTAAATAGAATGAGAATAACCAGCAACACAAGGAGAACTTGGGGGAGATGCAAGGTCACTTGATGACAAGGGGAAATCATGCGGGTGAAGGGAGCTGCTAGCATTTGTATGTCAGTCACTAAGCTAAGTTTTCCACATGTTGTCCCCCAAACGAGTCTAGGAGGTCAGAGGTCTGTTCGTCCCATCTTAGAAGACAGAAATCAGAGCTCGAGAATGTAGAGGACAGACAGATAGCAGTGCTAGACTTGAAGTCAGCCTCTGGACTTCAGGCTGATTCCCTGAGCCACTAGGTCATACTCGATGCTAGAAACAGAAGGAATGGATCCAGCCTATATGTGCAGAACAATAGATCAAAGAGTCAGAGAGATCCTTCCCCATATAGCTGAGCTACTGGGGGTGGTTGGCGTGACACAGAGGGCCTGGCCCTGCTCTAGAAGAAATGGATCCTTGTCCCAACTCTACCATAAACTCGCCCTGAGACGTCTGACCTTTTCCCTTCATTTATGTTAAGACTGTCTCCTCATCTATAAAATAAGGAGGTTAAGATAGATGACTTCTGTGATCCCTTCCATCTTCCATGATATTTGTATGAAACTGAAACAAAGTGATATGCAGAGCCTGCTGAGGGCTGAGGCAGTGTCATCCCCTGCCCTTGAAAGCCGCGTCAGCCTGACTGACACCTGCCGACACTGGCTTGCAGGTATATCCTGAACCGCTCCCGTACCTTGCAGCTTACCTCCACTGAGATGGTGCTTTTTAAAGACTTTTATTGAAGTATAGTTGATTTACAGTGTTGTGTTAATTTCTTCTGTACAGCAAAGTGACTAAGTTATACATATATATATATTCTTTTCCACTATGGTTTGTCACAGGATATTGAATATAGTTCCCTGTGCTATACAGAAGGACGTTGTTGTTTATCCATCCTCTCTATATATAATGGTTTGCCTCTGCTAATCCCAAACTCCCAATCCATTCCTCCCCTACCTGCCCTCACCCTTGGCAACCACAAGTCTGTTCTCTATGTCTTTGAGTCTGTTTTTGTTTCATAGATATGTTGATTTGTGTCATATTTTAGATTCCACATATAAGTGATATCATCTGGTATTTGTCTTTCTCTTTCTGACTTACTTCGCTTAGTAGGGGATGGTGCTTCTGTATTCTAAGCCTTCCTGAGTACACATCGGAGCTGACGAATGACCTGAGAGGTAGAATGAGGTCACCTTCAGGACTTTCCCTTCTGAGCTGGCCTCCTCAGATCTTGAGTCACGTTAGGCAAAAGATGATACCCAGTTTTGATTACTTCAACTTAAGAGTCTGTGAAGAAACGAAGATGCCTAAAGATCAGAAGGGGATAACATTTGAAAGGCTAGCATTTAATACCATTTATTACATCCAACACAGTGCTCAGCCCTTCACCTACTACTTTGTCTCATATTAACCCTCTCAGCAAACAAATAATTTAGGCATCATTACCCCATATTGCAAGGCAGGAAACGGAAGCTCACTGAGATCTGCAAACCCACTGAGGGCTGTATCATCTTAAGTAGCAGAGCTGAAATCCAAATGGAGGCGGGGTGTCTCCTTGACTCCAAAGACGCCTCTGTTTTTTGTTTGTTTTTTTTTTTTTGCGGTAGGCAGGCCTCTCACTGTTGTGGCCTCTCCCGTTGCGGAGCACAGGCTCCGGACGCGCAGGCTCAGCGGCCATGGGTCACGGGCCCAGTCGCTCCGCGGCATGTGGGATCTTCCCGGTCCGGGTCACGAACCTGTGTTTCTTGCATCGGCAGGCGGACTCTCAACCACTGCGCCACCAGGGAATCCCCGTGCCGCCTCTGTTTTTTATAATCGTGTTGTAGAGAAACATAGGTGGTAATTTAAGAATGACCTTTAGATATGAAAGCAATAATTTTGTAAAAGTCTGTGACTGGATAGTCTCTGTATTATCTGAGAATAGAAAAAAAATGAGCTCTATTTATAACATGAGAAATTTGAGTTGGTTATAAAAAAAAAAATAGTTTCTGGACAAAACTTGTATGAGTAACTGGCCTTTCCTTGAAAGGGCTTATGTCAGCTCCCTTTGAAGTCTAAGCAGAACAAATTCTACATTGGGTCTTAACTTTTAGAATAAATTCACTTTTACCAGTAAGTTTTTAGAGCACTGATAAAATCCTAATCTGATTATCTATTGCTCTGTAGCAAACTACACCAAAACTAAGAAAATGACAACTGTGTTATCTTACCTATGATTCTCTGTGCCTAAAATTCTGGCAAAATAAAACTGGGACAACTCTTCTTTACATTCTGACATCTGGCCTCACCCAGGGAGACGTGAATGGGGGAAGTGGTGGAAGTGGCTCAAATGAGGTATTGTGTCTAAGACTTTCTTTCTGGCTGTTCAATGATTTCCATGGTTCTTCTCTGCATGCCATCTTTTGGGACTATAATACACAAGATGGCTTATTACCCACATGTCTAGTCTTTCAGCTGGGATGGCTGGACCAGGTGGGAGCTGGCCAGTCATCCCTCTCTCTTGCTCTTTACATGGCCTCTTCATGTTGGTATCTTGGGCATCTTCACCACATGGAAGTATCAGGGCAGTTGGACTTCTTACATGGCAACTGGCTTCCAGCAGGCATTCCAACGGATTACAAGGATTCCAAAAATCGAGTCTTAGAAGTCACACGATGTCAATTCTACTCTATTATTTTGGTCACACAGATAAGTCCAGGTGCCATGGGATAGGGGACTAGACGGGGTATAAATCCTGGAAGCCGTGGCTCATTGGAGGCCATCTTTGGAGACTAGCTTCATAAGCCCCATGGAATTTTAGGGCTGAAAGACACATAAGTGCTACGCAAATAACCATTCACCTAAGGGGAAAAAAAGAATATACTAAAAATAGACAAGTAGTCTTCTAGACCACCAAGGAGGGTTTTATGTGTGGATTAAAGGTAGTTAATGTACTCCCCAAATATTCTAACATCTCTCCAGGCAGAAAAATTGCATAAGTCTCAAGTGAATTACATGTTAATAATTTGTCTTTTCCCATTTATAAGGGTAAAAATAGCTTGGGGCTATAACTTGCAGCTTTCAATTTGCATCTTCATTGCACCAGGGAAGGCTGCTATGTGACACATATGTTTGACTATCCTAGCTGAAAATAAAGTAGTATGGGTTTAATTTTATTGGCAAGAGACCAGCTTTCCATAATTTTAACCTAGTGAATCGTTATGGACCATAATTCAGATTTAATGATCTGACTCATTGAAATGATAAGATCCCAGCTTTGGGCAGGCATATTGTTGCTTCTCATCCGAAAGTCTATTATTTTACATGTCAGGTACTCCCTCCCGCTTCCTGTGCACCTTTAAATAGAAGGCAGATGCTGTCAGCTGGCCCTAACCAGCACAAATGATTGCGTCACTAGAGCTTATGTGAACACGTGCGGTTCTGTATTTGAATCTCTTAAGTCCATTGCTAATGACGCTGTACAGTTCAGAGATTTCACTGTTGACAAAGACCATATGTTCCCCCAGCAGCTTCCTGTGTAATGTTCTGTTTACTGTATATTCAGCAGAGGATTTGAACAGCTTTACCTGGAGCAAAATATTCTATCCACAGGCTGTTTGACGTGATGTGCTACCCAAAATAGATAAATGTTTCTAAAATACGTGAGAAGTGAGTTCTCTCACTAAGACAGCCTTGAATGAGATACCTTTGCTGCTAGGATATGCAATGTCTTTGCCCATCTGGAGACCAAAAGAGAATTAGGTTGAGTCTCACATAAAACAAAGCACACAAAAAACTAAGATTAATTTTAAAACATAGCCAAATATCTTCTGTTGATAATAAAGGCTAGGAATAATGAATTTATTTCTTCCACCCACTCATAGTCAGGAAGGCCACCTCTTACTTGCCCATTGGCATCCTGTTCTCAAATCTCTTGAAGTTAAATTGGTTATACTCTTTTATTTAGAAAGCAGAGGAGTTAAATCTGACCAATTTGATTGACCAGAAAATACTGAAATAACAGGAAAGCTTCTTATAGTGGTTTGCTTCCTTGTCCTACTGTTTTGACTGTTTAAGACCAAAAGCATGCAAAGTTTAATGGTTTAGCAGTTAAGAGAATACATCCTAAAAACATTCATCAGGGTGGAATCCTGGGTCCGCCAAGTAGTAAAATGTGATTTTGGCAAGTTCCTTAAGTTCTCTTAGCCTCAGTTTCCTTCTTTGTGAAAAGAAGAGGGTGTAACGCTATTGACTTCTTTAGATGGCTATGAAGGTTCGTTCAAACATTTAACACAATTCCTGATATATAAGCACTGAATAAATATGAACTTTTATCCAAACCACTGGGATATTTTCTTTTTGGTCTGTGAATTAACTGTGAATGTTATTACTCAAACTTCCAATATTACCCACGGAGGCATACGCCAATTAGACTCAACTGAAAACAGAGGGGATGAAGGTTAGAATCCAGGGGTGTTTTGAAGTTAATCATATTATAATACTTCGAGATGATCTATTTCTGATTTATTTTACATAGTGTGGGCAATTATTTGGATGTGACTTCTTAATTCAATCCCTGCACAGACACTTAACAGTTACAAGTCCAACTTTCGAGTGCCTCATGGAACCAGTAACAACTTCCAGCAGTGGCCAGTTCAGTCTCACCCCCACTGCAGAGTAAATTTAAACTAAACTGGACAGTTGGGGCATAGGTGGAGTTGCACTCTGATTACCATAATTCTATATCTTGAAGTATTAAACTCCATAGAGAAACAAAATGTTCTTTCATGGTTTCCTTGAAAGACCAGTGTGGGGATAAGGTTATTTATATATTTTTCTCAACCACAGCCCAGATTTTAGGGCTTCTTCAGTTTGTTTTAATAAAAGAGGAATGTATAGAGTGTAGCTATTCTTTGTAGTTGCTGGCAAGATAATACAATAATCACAGAGATGCTGTATGATGAAACTTGGTACCTCAAGCAGTAAATTTAAGGAGCTTATAAAACAATGGTTCAGGTTCAAATACTCCTAGCAACAGTAATAAGGAAAGTAAGGGAGAAAGATCCTCAAATCTTTGTTTCACACTGACAAGGCCTCGATATAATTAAAGTTGTCCCAAAGAATACATTTTCTTCCTTCACTCAAACAAAACCTTCAGATGCTCATTTCTGGAGTCAAGTTCACAGGCATCTCTATGACCCAGAGAAAGATAATTCTGTACAAGTCATCGAGGTAGACGGGTGATAAATGAGAAAAGGGGATTCATTTTGCCTCTGACTGTTTCAGAGGGGATTCTCTTCATTGAGATATCCTGAGAGAGGACTTTCTGCTTGCTCTGTGTGTGTGTGTGTTTAATTACAAGTACCAGAGGCAGTAGGCTGTGTTTCCATCTTATCCTGGGTGTTACCTTTTCAGTGCTAGTAAAGCTTTCCTGAGGAAGAAAACACTGTATTCTGCTGAGTGTTCTTGTCATTGACAATCTCCTCACCCCTGTGGATACTTCAGAAAGTTATGTCAAATCCTCACTATCTACAAGGATTTTGCTTTTATGATTCAGACCTGGCACTTTCCATGCTTGCCTTTCAGGTCAAAAGCCAGAAAGTCAGCATCTTCAGAACTCTGATTAGCACTTGAACTTCAGGAGATTTATGACCACTAGACTTGATTTCTAAAGCAGTTTTATTCAAGTACAGACCATTTATTCTGTGGACAGGGATATTTATATCCATATGTTTTATACCTAAAATCTGCAACTTTGCTATTCTTTTCGTTGCTGTGGATAATGCATTTTTATTTTTATTTAGAATGTTAATGATATCTTCCTCAAGTGGAGTACATCATCAGTTTGTTTTGCTTGGTTTTTTTTGGTGGTTTTTTTTTTTTTTTTTTTTTTTTTTTTTTTTTTTTTTGCGGTACGCAGGCCTCTCACTGTTGTGGCCTCTCCCGTCACGGAGCACAGGCTCCGGACGCGCAGGCTCAGCGGCCATGGCTCACAGGCCCAGCCGCTCCGCGGCATGTGGGATCTTCCCGGACCGGGGCACGAACTCGTGTCCCCCGCATCGGCAGGCGGACTCTCAACCACTGCACCACCAGGGAAGCCCCATCAGTTTAATGTGAATTTTAAAAAAAATCTCTGATCAATATCTTACAGGCAATGAGAGTCTGACAATGTACCAACTATACTGCTGAATGTATGACCTATGTTTTAAAACTCAAGGTCTACTACTTGCCCTACATTTATTATTTGTCTACTCTATACCAGGCAGTTTTGGGCACTGCACAAATTACAAAGAAAAAGGTAACTAGACCTTTTTGCCCTCAAGGAGTTCAAGGTCTAGTTCAGCACTGAAAATAGAGATATGTGAGTCACATTTGTAATTGTAAAAATTCTAATAGCCACATTAAACCAAGTAAAAATAAACAAGTTAAATTAATTTTAATAATATATTTCATTTAAGTCAGTATATCCAAAATATTATCTTTTCAACATGGAAACAATTTTAAAAGTTATGAATGATGTAGTTTATGTTTTTTCTTTTGAAATCCAGTATGTATATTAATCTTACAGCAAATTTCAGTTTGGCAAAACCACATTTTAATAGCCTGCTAGTCTAATGTCATTTGGACAGCATAGGTCTAGTTGTTGGAATAAGAAGGGCAATGGGGGCTTCCCTGGTGGCACAGTGGTTGAGAGTCCACCTGCCGATGTGGGGGACAAGGGTTCGTGCCCCGGTCCAGGAAGATCCCACATGCCGTGGAGCGGCTGGGCCCATGAGCCATGGCCGCTGAGCCTGTGTGTCCGGAGCCTGTGCTCCGCAACGGGAGAGGCCACAACAGTGAGAGGCCTGCGTACCGCAAAAAAAAAAAAAAAAAAAAAAGAAAAAGAAAAAAGGGCAATGATCATAAGCACAGGTTGAGGAAGATGTGACCGTGGCATTATGAGGGGAGAGGGTACCTACCACAGCTTGGTTGGCAATGGATAATCAGGCTCTGCTTCCAACTTAAAGTCAGACTTCACCTGTCCTTAAATGAAAATTAGGAGTCATTCAGTCCATCTTAGTTGTAAGAATATAGATTGGGGAGTCAGTTAGGCCAGGGTTTGAGTCCCAGCTTTACCACTTACTGTTTGGATTCCTTGGGCAAGTTACTAGCTTCTTTAATACTCAATTTCCTCTTGGTAGCATTGTGATGAGTTTAACATAAGAAATGTACTGGGCACATTGACTGCCATGTAGTAGATATGCTTAGTGAATGTTAGTGGCTATGATTATAACTGCATAGAAGGACAATAATGCAAAGTATCCTACTGAGTGTGATGGCAAAAAGACAAGTCATCCTCAGTCCTGGCTGCACATTAGAATTTTCTGGGAAGTTTTAAAAAGTAACGATGGGAAATTCAGGAAAGGGACAAGTCAAATGACACCTCAAGGAAACTGACTGATAATTCCAGAAAGTAGCACATTCTACAGGATAATCAGTTCATTTCCAGAATAAATCAATGGTAGAAGGAAAAGACGGGCTTAATTGTAGGGGAGAGGCCTGTTCTAGATTTTAAAAGGTCTAATAGATTTAATAACCAAATGTGATGTGTCCGTTTATTTAATTCTTCTTCAAAGAAACCAACTGCAGAAAGACATTTTTGATAGAACTGGGAAAATATCGTGTGGTCTAAGGTATTAGATAACAGCTAAGAATTAGTGTTCATTGCTTGTGAAATGGTGATGTCTGGAATTTGTTTTAAAATGTTTAAACAAAAAGAGGATAGGTCAACGTGTATGGCAAAATCTTAATAATTGTCGAATCTGACTGATAAGATTCATTGCACCACCTTCTCGTCTTCCGTTGAAGTTTGAAATTTTTCAAAATTAAAAAATACATACTTATTAAACAATACTTAGAAAATGCCAAAACGAAACACTGCTTCTTGGGCCCCAAGATTCTATTTTAGTTTGTCTTGGGAGTAAATGGGGATTGAGTTTTAAGCTGGGAAATGATATAGT
This sequence comes from Orcinus orca, assembly GCF_937001465.1. NCBI lineage: Eukaryota > Metazoa > Chordata > Mammalia > Artiodactyla > Delphinidae > Orcinus > Orcinus orca. The sequence continues at coordinate 15,654,801 of NC_064576.1, read as the reverse complement.
CATACACACGTTTTATCAAAAGACCACTGTGGCAGGGCTGTCGAGAATGGATGACAAATGGACAAATTATAGGCAGGGAAAGAGATAGGCAAGAAATGATGAGGCTCTAAACTCAGGGAGTGAATGTGTAGATTTAAAGGGAGAGACAGGGTATAACAGCCATCTGCAAGGTAGGGCATAACCAAAATTGTTGAGATTTGTGGCAGAGGTGGGGAACTAGGCGTGAACCAGAGGAAGAAGATTCTGATGTCACCCTACTTACTAATTAAATAAAGGGATGGAGGTGACATTTATTAAAATGAAAAATCTTGGCAGATTTTCAGGGAACAGAGAGGGAAGGCATGGCTTCTGCTGTGATCCATATAGTTTGAGGTCACAGTGGAAATGCTGTATGTAGGCAGGAAAAGCGAGTAGGAAAGAATCAGGAGGTATCGTGGAGTAATCGGGCAGTGTGCTGAATGCTTTCATTGTCTTGGGAATCCTCACCGCAGTCCTCTGAGGCAGGTTCTGTAATCATGTCCGTGTGACAGTTGAGGAAACTGTAGCTTTAAGTGGTTCAGTAATTTGCTCAAGGACTCACAGCAAGTAGGCACAGGCTTGAGGGCTTGGAGCTGTGCAACTCCACAGTCCACAGTCCGTACTTTTAATCACCATGTTATAGAGCCATCCAGAGTGGTAAATTGATTCGGAAATGGGAAGAAAGAACAAAAATAATAGACTTGTAGGCCTTCATATTTAGAAGCCAAATATTTAGAAATGCAAATGACCCATAAACACAATTCTGATAACGAGAGTTTTGCATAATGAGAACATTTTTCTTGAATAGAATATTACTTCATTTAAGGATCTATTAATGCCTTTTCCAATATTTGAATTGTCTTACAGGCAGGGCACATAGGTCAGATTAATCTGCTGCTTAATCATAATGCTAAAAAGAATGCTGATTGCGAGTCTAAGTTTTGTTGCCGTTACTTATATTTCTCTTTGAAGGAAGTTTTGTGTAGATAGATGTCTCCAGAAGTTTAGAAATGAATGGCCAGTCAAAATGATCCGCGTCAGTGGTAGCACAAGTGTTTAAGGACATTGGTCTGCATTGCCTGAGGATACCTTTATTCTACTTCTCTCTTTAAATATATAAGAATCCCTTTCCCAGATTGATATGGAAATCACCAGAATCCTTTCCTCAAGTGTAACTAACCATCAAAGTGAAAATGATTGCCATTAATATTAAAAATTGCTAATTTGAAAAAGTATTTTTTCAATTAGAAAGGGGTGTTTGTTTCCAGACCTCCCCCAAAGAATGTGGTCTATGCTCTAAATCTTCAAATTGTCAGGGATGATTAAATATCGTATTATATTGGGGTATTCGAGACATAAGTGGAACACCTCAGGGTAAGTAGGAAAAGCTCAGATTTTGCATAAGGTGCCCTAGTTTTAAATCTTGGTTCCACCCTTCCTGGTTTTGGGACCCTAGGCAAGTTGTTTAACATTTCTGGTTTGCAATTGCCTAATCATGAAAATGGGAATAAGAAAAGCCATCGGACAGCATCATGGTGACATTTGGCCAAGAACTGTATTCATTTTCTACTGCCACTAAGACAAATTCCTCTGAACTTCGAGGCTTAAAGCATCACAGATTTATTTTCTTTCAGTGCAGGAGGCCAGAAGTCCAAAATGGGTCTTACTGGGCTAAAGTCGAGGTGTGAGCAGGACTGGTTTCTTCCGGGGGTTCTAAAAGAGAGTCAGCTTCCTTGCTTTTCTCAGCTTCTAGAAGCCACTTAGATTTCTTGGCTTATGGCCCTTTTGCCGAATCACTCCATCCTCTTGCTTCTCTTGTTGCATCTCCTGCTTTAAGGCACCTATCGCTCTCTGTACACGTTACAGGGAGATAATTCAGTATATGGCAGTGGGTCTCAAGCAGGGGCGATTTTGCTCCCCAGCAAGGAGATGTCTGGAGACCGCTTTGGTTGTTACAACTTGGAGTGGGTGGGCGCTACTGCTATCTAGTTGGTAGAGTCTAGGCATGCTGCCGAACCTCCCACAGCGCTCATGACAAGCCCGCCCAGCAAAGAAGTATCCTCCCTAAAGTGGCAATAGTGGTGAGATTGAAAAAACCCTGGCATCTAGTCTAAGATTACTAATCCCAGAGTTCAAGTGCCTGGCTTCACACCTGGCTCCACCACCCGCTAAAGTGGCCTCGGCCATGTGGCACCATCTCTCTGAGCCTCAGGTGGTTGGTTTGTTTTTCCGTTTTTTCTGTCTGTAGAATGGGAATGATAATCATACCCACTATATAGAGTTGTTGTGAGGAGTGGATAAGATAAGGTACGCAAAGCCCTCAGAATAGTGCTTGACCCATGGTAAGCATTCAATAAATGTTAGTTCTCATTAGCGCTGTTACTGGTACTCAGTGAAGAGCAGTCATTGATTTTGTCTGTGCTTTTCAGATGCCCTTCAGAATATATTGTAAACAAGTGTAAGTGAAACCTTGTCAGTGTTTTATAAATACAGTGCATTTAAGTCCAATAGTAAGCCAAAGTTTTGTACCAACCATTGTTTAGAAAATCAAGATCTTTGTAGAATTTTAAGACCAGCTGATGAGGTATCTAGACCCCAGCTGCCTCCATTGAGTCTATCTGTCCTCCTTCATAAGATCTGAGGCCACAGAGAAGGACATGAGAGTAAATAGCTTCATATCCCACAGAATGTATCTCAGGTAATCAGACCTCGGCAAAACTACTTAGCATGATGCATTTCTGGCTAACATAATATACCCTATTGCCCTATTGGCTTTGGTGGATACATGTAAATTAAGAGACTTAGCAAATCACTGGTTTTACCATGGTGTAATTTGTTTACTTTTGAACATGCTGTCCTCCAACTCTGTGCTGTCCTCCAACTCTGTGCTGTCCAATATGGTAGCCACTAGCCACACGTAGCTGTCGGTCACTCAAAATGTGGCTATTTCAAATTGAGATGGGCTGTTAAGTATAAATTATATACTACATTCTGAAGATTTAGCATGAAAAAAGAATATAACATCTCAATATTTTTATATTGATTACATATTGTAATGACAATATTTTGGATATATTGAGTTGAATAAAATGTATTATTAAAATTAAATTTCACCCATTTCTTTTTATCTTTTAAATGGGGCTATAATAAACTTTAAAATTAGATACATAATTCACAATATATCTCTATTGGATAGCACCATGCTAAACTTTGCTCTGTTGTGTTATTCTGAGTCAGACACCGTATGAAGCAACCTGTTTTAAATGAATAGAACATGCCAATGAACGCAAGGAGGAATTGCAAAGAAGTTCAACTAAAAGATGAGATTTCAGTCCCCACAGGTACTATTTCTCAAAGGTTAATTCTTTTTTTTTTTTTTTTTTTTTTTGCGGTACGCGGGCGTCTCACTGTTGTGGCCTCTCCCGTTGCGGAGCACAGGTTCCGGACGCGCAGGCTCAGCGGCCATGGCTCAGGACCCAGCTGCTCCGCAGCATGTGGGATCCTCCCAGACCGGGGCACGAACCCGTGTCCCCTGCATCGGCAGGCGGACTCTCAACCACTGCGCCACCAGGGAAGCCCTCAAAGATTAATTCTTGGACCACTTGTATCATATTCCCTTGGGGTGGTTGTAAAAAATGCAGATTCCTGGGTTTCAGTCAGTTACAACCACTCAGAATCTCTGTGCCCAGGAATCTGCATTTTTAACAAATTCCTGCTTGATTCTTACTTGCACTAAATTTTGAGAATCACTGACAGACAAACTTATCGAGACTAAAGGAAGAAAAAAGAGACGACAAATACATAGACACATGAACGACAGTATTATACATGATACTACTCACCACTATACATGAGAACTAAAGCAATGGCTACCAGTGAGTTACATTTGGGTTTTAGAGGATCTAGAATTCCAATATCACTTCCACAGTAAGACACAGAGTACCTCATAGCTTTCTGGATGCAAAGTCATCTTATCCAGAAAACATAAATGGAGTTTACCCATCTCTGTCTTCACCCTATTAAGTCATCCATAGGCCAAACTGCAAGAAAAAGTGTTTCTTTCTTAGAAGAAAACACTGATTATCAAGTGTCTCTTTCAAAGAACAAACTTCACTGGAGAAAAGGGGAATGTGCATGTGTGTGTGTGTGTCTGTGTGTGTATATGCATGTGTGTGTGTGTATATATATATATATATATGTGTATTTTTTATTACTGAGTTAGCTAAATAACGTACATATTAGAAATCCAAAGAAATCATTTGTGTGATAAATAAGCTTTCTTTTTACTAAGCTACTATGACTATAACGGTTTTATGAAATTTTAATTACATTACACGCCTACTCAAATATTGGTTTTGAACATTAATCGAGTTACTTGAGAAGCAGTTCATGGAATGGGAAATAAAAATGAAATGGTTTATTTACTTATCCCAATGCATTAAAATAAAATTCAGTAGGGAAACTCATAAGAAAAAAATGAGAACCCTACCCAGAAATCTCATTCAATAGAAACCAGGAGCGGGTTTTCAGCTGCATAAATCACCTTCCATTGTTGAATAGCATCATAGTTACGCTCATAAGACAGTGCTTAAAATGCAATATATATGACTTAGAAGTAAGTTACAGCTTACTATTTCTTGCAGCGTTATAAGATGAGAAACCCAACAGACATGTTGTGGTTATTAGGTGGGCAAGATGCCTCTTAATTCTATTCAAAACCAATGCTATTTGTCAGGTCCAGAAATCAATAGAAAGAATGGATGAGAAGATGGTAGTAAAAGCATAAGGAGAAGTAGAAGGAAAGTACAGCCAGAGACTGACACTGAATTGAAATGACAGCTCCATACGGTGCTATTGTATGTTTTCTGTCCCAGTGGTTTCTTTTCCTGTTATAAATTACATGGGACAGTGACTTTACTAACCTAGATGTCAAACTACTGTAGTACTGCTTCATATATATTCATTTTTTAATTACCCTTAAAAAGATCCTAGATTCAAGTTAGTAGCCCAGGTTGGAATGGAAATTTCATGGGATAGCCAAGCATTCATTTTATTCAAGAACAGCCTTTAAACAAGTATTGTCAGCTGTACGGTGGCAAAGGACTTTTGTCAGTTATCAAATCAGTCATATCATTGTCACTGACATGGAGGAATGTCTTTTGCAATCTAACTGGGACACCTCCAAATTAGCTCTATATATATATATCTACGGTCAGAAATGATAGCCTTAAAAACTACATCCACAGCAGAGGTTTTCACCTACATGTAGGTTACACCTACACCTACTCTCAAAAATGAACCAATAATAGTATTACCTTTAATATAACTTCTAAGAAAGAGCAACTATAGAAATGCATACAGAATTTAATTTTTAAAGACTTTTACGCATATAGAGTTGCCTTGCGAAACAGACACAAAAGGTCTCTTATGATCATAATTGTGAGAACCAACCCTCCAAGATAATTGCCATGGCATGCAAGTTCATTCTGAATGTTGAGATGATACTTCAGATATTTTTTTAAATTAATATAAGTATAACCACTTTTTCTTGATAATAATCAAACAAAACTCAGAAACAAGCCCAACTGATGCTGAATTCATAAGTAAATTCATTTTTAATTGTTATTTAATTCTAGTCCATAAATAACGTATTTAAGCATTAAAGCCTAAAATATTACTTAAATTCAACCAGTTTCATTTCAATTTAATTTGAACTCCAGTGATTCTTTCTTAATTTGTAGAATTAAGGCTGAAATGCCACAGCTGTCTGGCTCATAGGATTTAATGTTCACAAATTCTTAAGGCTTTAGGGAACTTACCATGTTATTTTAATAATTAATTGGGTTTTAAAATATCATTAGGTATATAAAATGGTTTGGCTGAAAAAAAATGGTGTCCAAGGGCTTCCCTGGTGGCGCAGTGGCTGGGGGTCTGCCTGCGAATGCAGGGGATGCGGGTTCGAGCCCCGGTCCGGGAGGATCCCACATGAGCGGCTGGGCCCGTGAGCCATGGCCGCTGAGCCTGTGCGTCCGGAGCCTGTGCTCCGCAACGGGAGAGGCCACAACAGTGAGAGGTCCGCGTACCGCAAAAAATAAATAAATAAATAATTTTTAAAAAATTAAAAAATGGTGTTCAAAATATAAAATTCCAATGAGCAAGATTTTCCAGGCAAATAAAAAGAGAGAAACTTAGAAAGGCATCAGAAAATTGAATGACAAAGACAATCCTCCTTGATGTTCTAAGAGCTTTTGGAGGTTATGAAGGTGACAGATTCTAAATTAGAAGCATTCAGTTCACATTTTTTTTTTTTAATTGGAACAGGATTTTTTTGCAGGAAAAGAAGAAACATTAGGCTGTATGAAAAGGGATCTTGCATTTGAGTCCTGACTGACTTGCAATTAAAAATGAAGGAGCAATTGAACATGTCAGAAAATGTTCGATTCTCTATGCATTGGGCATGCCTGAATAGTTTAAATTGTCAAAAGACAGAAATTCTTCTTTAATGTTTGGAGAAAAGCACTGGCTTGCCCAATATAAATTAGGGATAAGGAAACAAGTGTTTAATATAAAGCCAAAATTTTGACAGCCTGCATTGTATCTTAATTGTTTACATTTACATAGGAAAGAAAATATTTATTCAGAGAAAGGCTTAGGGTTATGTTTGTTCAGTTCGCATCTGCTGACATGACAGGTGAGTCATAAAAGAACAAGAGAAGCAAAATTTTAAGGACACTAAACAGTCCTTTTTTTAATATTAATGAACAAATGTACATGTATAACATACATTAAATGTATCACATACATTACCTCAATTTCATGCTCACAAAAACTGGAAGGTAAATATAAACATTTTCTCCAGTTTTCAGAGGGGGAAACTGAGGCACGGAAGCCATAAGTAACTTTCAGAGCTCATAAAGTCAAGTGGCACAGCTGTGGTAATTATGGAGGCTAACTTAAATTTTCTTTTCTTAGGTAGAATAATATGTATAACTTATGCAAAATAGTGGAAAGAGAATTTTTTTTTAATTTTTTAAGAAGTTTTTTATTCTTGCTCTGAGCTCCTAAACCATTTTATTCAACCTCTCTTTTGATACTTATGATTTTCTACCTTGCATTATCATTTACACACTCTTCTTATGTTCCCATTGAACTTTAAAATTCTTAGTAGTTTCTTGACTTCATTCTTTTTCTACATGTATCTGCTTCAATTTAATAGAAGCCATTACTTTAAAAATATATGAGGATTAGGAATATTAACTTGTCTTCCCCCAGCTTTTCTAGTGTTTTTGAATTCTGTGACAGAGAAAGCCTCCTCTGTAGCCCTTACAGATGAGGTATTAGATCTAGTGTGGGTGGATGGATGTTTGGATGGATAGATGGATATCAGGCATGATGAATTGCTTCTGAGTTGAATGGTGCCTCTAGATCTTAAGGTCATATACAAGAACTAAATAGCACAAAAAAGGTGAGTGAAATGTATTTATAAGAATACTTATAAGACAGTTAAAGGCTGAACACTGAACATATTTAGGATGTGTTTTCATTTTTAAGCATAATAGCGGTATTGTGGTTTTGTTTGTTAAGAGTCTTTATCTCGTATCAACACATAGTGAATATTTACGGATGAAATATAAAGATGTCTGGGACTTGATTTAAAATAATTTTACCATCATGGGACGGATGGAGAGTAGACAAACAAGACTGTTTTCTTAATAATTGCTGAAGCTGAATGATAAGTGCATGGAGGTTCTCCCTATTTCTCTGGGTGAAATTTTCCAAAATAAAAAAGTAAAAATCAAGAAGAGTTTTGACACATAATTGGTATTGCATTAAATTAACAATCTCATTTCTGACCTTCTCGTAAAGTGCTATCATTAGATGTGAGCAACAGGCCCTAAAAGACGTGCTCCAACACAAACATCTGTCATGCTGGATTCAATAAACCCACTGAATATCTAAAGTAGCCCATATAAAACATCTGTTATATCCAAAATACATAATGTTTGAGCAGCTACACAAAATAGAAATCAAGATTTTAAAATTTTCTAATGGGTAGTTAGAAACTGGATAGTGTAGTACAACGCTGACTGGTGGATGCAGGCAGTATTGTTCTTACTAGGTGATCTCTAACATCCCTTGTAACTGGAAAACTTGATTTTTTTCAGATCCGCTGGCCCACCATGTGAATTCATCAGAGGGATGTCAGTTGGGGCCTGTGATTAGGGTACAAGCCAGTGGTTTGAAATGTTGGCAGTGACAGTCCAGTACACGCTGCTCCCAAGATATATTTTGACACACTAGTCAGTAGTGGATTTTATTTTTATTTTCAAAGCCTTGTATAATACATGGAATAGTTGAGTGATTTCTGAAGCAGTCAAAATATCAACTTCTTCCACATGAACGAACCAAAGCACATTTTTGTACAGCTGCTTTGCCTGTCCTTAGAGAGAGATGATATGCCCATTATTCCAGTCCTAATAAGACCTTCCAGGAAGTAGTATATTCATCAAAATAGACACTTAAATATAAACTCTTTTGTAGGACATGTCTCAGGTCTCCAGGACCCTATGCAAGAGGAGAGGCAATATATCTTTACCTTGGCTAATCCCCAGGACTTGAAAAAGTATGTTTATTTATTTTTTAATTAATTAATTTATTTTTGGCTGCATTGGGTCTTCGTTGCTGCATGCGGGCTTTCTCTAGTTGCAGTGAGCAGGGGCTACTCTTCGTTGTGGGGCGTGGGCTTCTCACTGCAGTAGCTTCTCTTGTTGCGGACCATGGGCTCTAGGTGCGTGGGCTTCAGTAGTTGTGGCACATGGGCTCAGTAGTTGTGGCTCGCAGGCGCTATAGCTCAGTCTCAGTAGTTGTGGCGCATGGGCTTAATTGCTCCATGGCATGTGGGATATTCCTGGTCCAGGGCTCGAACCTGTGTCCCCTGCATTGGCAGGCGGATTCCTAACCACTGCACCACCAGGGAAGTCCCTAAAAAGTATGTTTAAATTGGTCTTTAAAAACATACAGAACTTTAGTATGATGCAAAATGATGTAATATCAGTTTTGATTCTTGTATTAGTAGAGTCTTTCTTTAGCGGTACCTCATGAACAGAAATCTCTTACATGATGCCATCTGAGCTGGTCAGCTATATGTAGGGAAGATATTTGAACATTAAGAGAATTCCTAAGTCTGGGCTGGGATGCAAAGTTTAACATCTTATTACATAACAGAAACCTTGTCTAAATGTGAAACTTAGCTACTGTCCCCATTCATGATAGTAGAAAGCATTTCACCCAGAGGGTAGCATGCTAACTAAATTAGTCATCTAATGCTACAGAACAAATTACTCTGAAACTTATTTAGCATCTTAAAACAACACACCTTTATTGTCTCCAAGTTTCCATGGTCAGGAATCTGGGTGAAGCTTAGCTGTGTGTTTCTGCCTCAGGGTTACTCATTAGGCTAGAGTCAAGGTGTCAGCTAGGTCTGTGGTCTCATCTGAAGGCTCTACTGTAATAGGATCTGCTTCCAAGCTCACTTATGGGCTGTTGTACTGAGAACCTCAGGTCTTCATTGGCTGTTGGTTGGAGGCCTCCTGTAGTTCCTTGTCACATGGACTTCTCCACAGGGGAGTTCAGCACATGTCAACTGCCTTCCCACAAAGTGAGCAGGCAAGAGAGGTAGAAGAAGAAGAAGAAGAAAAAAGCCACAGGCTCTTTGTAACCTAATCATGGAAGTGACATACCATCACTTCTGTCATATTCTATTCATTAGAAGAGTGTTCCTATGTCCAACTCACACTCAAGGAGAGGGATTGCACAAGGGTATGAATGCCAGGAGGCGGGGATCTATGGGGGCCATCTTAGATGTTGCCAAACCCCACTAATAATATTTTCAAACTACTTGACAAATGTTACATGAAAGTAGCTGCAGAGCAATGTAACAATGTAGCAGTGTAGGTTTTGATGCTGATGGAAGGCTATTTTATGACTCCCACATTTTCTCTTTCATTTTTTCTGCTCCTTCTGCCTGCATTGTCTTACCCCATTCCTTTTTCCCACAGTTCACAAATATCTGCCCATCTTTCAAAATGAAACCCAACGTCCCTTTGTTTATGGCTCCTTTATTTATTTCTTTATTTAACTTCTACAAGGTCGAGCTGACCTCTGCCACCTTGGCTCTCCCACAGGGCTCTGTGCAGGTTTTTGATGGCCCCAGTAGCTCTTGATTGTACATATAGTCTCTGTGTCTCTATTCATCCAAAAAATTGTATGTAGCTTAAGGCAAAGACAGTAAATATTGGTTGCAGGAGTGAATAATGGATTCTCTCTCAATTGCTACACGCTTCCGTGCATAGTATATTCTACACGGAATCCCATGATAGAAGGTGGGAGGGTCTAAAGTCGTAAATAAGGCAAGAACTGCTTAGAATCAGAATCAAGAAACTGGCTTAACCCATTGACAACCTACATAAGAGATACTCAAAACTGACACATTGATAAGAGAATAGAAAAGTCACATCCCTCATCTCACGCTCACTCTGGTGCATAATTTCATTCAGTGGAATCGCACGCATCCCAATCACAGAGCTCCTCATAGGAACGGCTGAGGTCTCCATTGCAGTCACATTGCAGTCCATTTCTGCCCTCTGTCCAAATCTGTTTATCTGACTCTTATTTCTCCTGCGCTCAAATATATGCCTCAGAGTCTGTTTCCAGGTACCCAACTGAAAGATGTCTGCTTGCCCTCAAATCCAAGCTTCAGGAGCTTTTTTAAAACATTTTCCCCTTCCCCTATCTCTCCAGTCTTGTTTCTCATGACTGTTCTACTCTTCTGCATTAAAAAGCCTCAAGGAATGGGTGGCACTAACTCTTATCTGAGAATGAGTTAGCAGGAAGAGCTAAGGACAGTTGAAGGAGGGAAGGCTCTAATTTTGTCCTTGCCCCAGTCCTCTGGTTTGATTGAAATGTATTTTATGAATGATGTGTTATTTTTCCTGAAATAACAGGGTCAGTCACAAATCCCACAACTAAGCTCTCCCATCACCAAACATCCCCCCCTCAGCGAGGTTCCACATAGTAGCTGCTAGTCCCACGTGGTTCCCCTCAGACAGCCAGGCCATTTGTGGGATGAAATGCCTCTGTACAAGGGATTTCTGTAACTACAGCAAGTCTCTATAAGCTGGAACAAATTCCCATTTCTTCTAGCACCTTGGTAATTTGAAGAAAGACCTAATTTAAACATAAGATACCTAGGTTTTATTTCGCTTGTTCTACAGCCACTAGACAGTTAAAAAAAAAAAAAACCCAACCCCATTTGTGCCTTATCTTTAAGGACTTTCAGTAAATATGATGTTTTTCATGTTCTTATATCTCAAGGGGTCTATTAGTTGTAATTCGTAGTTCTTACAGGGATGAATATTGCTATTTATTGTGTTTGGTTAATCATGGTCATGGGGAATTGTTTGGAGTTTTGATTGTGGGCTCATCCTCAGTAGGACTTCACCTGTGGAATAGTAGATAAATTGGAATTTGGGTGAGTCTCTCCAGAAAGGATTTGTGTTGGCTTCCACCAGACTTCACAAGGGTACCATTGACGAGGCCTGTTTTCGGGGAGAATCCTTGGATCACATAAGTGGTATAAATTTGCATTCCAAACTCAAGTGAGAACAGACCCAAGGTTGAAATTTTCTGGGGTCTGGTTTGTTTCTCTTTTCCTACTCGGAATTTATGTTGTCTCCCCTGTACTAGTGGGTCATTTTTTTTTTCCTAAGCGATATATTTCACAGAGTGTAAGCTCACTGCTGTGCTGATAAATGTCTAAGAACCAGCTCTTTGGGGGAAAAAAAGGTTACACACACACACACACACACACACACACACACACACAGATTTATTATAAATCTTAATAAGAAAGGATATATAGTGCACCTATTACAAGTAATAATAAAATATAAAATACTCTTAATTTTAAGTTCCGTATGGCCAGTTGATTCTCATAGAATGATTTTGTGGGTATAATCAAAGACCCACAAGTGAGAATAAACAGAGGCTCTATATTCAGAGCTTGCCCTATCAAGGGATTCCGCCATCCATCACATGCATTTGGCAGAGACAGAAAGGCGTTCGATGTAGGGCGGTGGGAAAGCTTTACAGTAGGGGGAAAATGGGGAAGCTTCAGGTATGCTCTGATTGGAGGTTGTTGAGAAGGGCAGGCTAATTAGAAGCCGTCATCTTCTGTGATGAGATTGGGAGCTATTCGGTTCTCTGATTCATCCTCATTTGGAAGGGAGGATGAAAAAAAAAGGGAAGTTTGAAGACATAGACCAAGTCCTGAATGTTCTGGGGCAATTGCTGCAGAAGTCTTAGGTCAGAGTTCTGTTGTCATACACGGTCTAGATATTGTCCATTTGTATAGTCAGTCTTTCATTGATTTGTGCCCAACTCTTGTAGCTGTAGCCTCCCTATGGTTGCAACTGGCAAATGAGTGTAGTTCCAACATGAATGTTGGTTGGTATTTCTGGTTTTTTTAGTGAGTAACAACAAAGATGAATGTATGTTGGAATTTCATTTGTTCATCAATAATATGAATGACTGCTGAAATGAATACACTAGATTTCAAACACTCAGTTTTTTCATGCGACTCACAATGTAGTAAGTACAGACATGCCACACTTTTAAGGTTAATCTTTCTTATTAACAAAATCCCCATCACTTTCCTAAGTCTAGAAAATCAACAAAGCAGTAAATGAAGCCCTGTGGCCTCTGCCGTTTTCCATAGTATAGTACTCCTATCATGGACAATTTCATGGTGCCAATGTGACATTACGGAACATGGAGTTTGGAAGAAATGTGCAGAAGAACAACACCATTTTGTAATATTTTCACTCTAGAGAGACAATAGACATAAATAACCTCAAATGTATGGTAATAAATAGGAAGAAATACATTTTGAGAATTTATTACCTTTGTCTTTAATGAAATTTATTTAGTTGCAAATTTACATAATTTAAAATAATGGCTCTGTTTGACAACAGATTTACAAAATTTGTGAAAATTTAATGATTGCCAACATATTTTTGGTGCAAAGACACACAGAGTCTATATCAGTAAGCAAAATAGTTAATGTCTTAGTCTTCCTGTTTTTGAGAATTTCAGTGTGTGTTTTTGTTCCACCGTGCACAGGCCAGGCCTCATCTCTTCCCTTTGAAAGACATTAAAACCCAAAGCCCTTGATTACTAGACTCTCAACCCCCAGGCCCACCCACTCCAGCAGCCAGATAGGGCATCTTGCTGTTCTTTAGTTTCATCTTGATTTTGGCCCTTGGAGATTTTCCCTACTTTTTTTTGCCAGCTATTATACATTTAAAAGAGTGTTTTTAGTATCTCATCCAGCATGTCGGGGTGTTTTGTCATGGGGAGGTTTTAAGGTATCTGATTTGAAGATTTAAGAAATATCGCCAGGAATCTGGAAGGCACCTGTCTTACATTAGCACTTTGTAGAAATTTCTGACTCTTTAGAAGGAAGTTTTTCTGACCTTCAAGATTCAGCTTTTCAAGACTTAATAATAGCCAAGTTCAGTTTACTTCCTACATAAAAACTTCTTTGGTGATTCTTATTATCTGTGGCCTTCAAGAGACATGCTTTGATTGAGAAAGTGAGGAAATGCTCATTTCTAGGTGAGCAGATAGTGAAGGACATGCTGTAAAAGCAGAGCTGCCAGGCTTCCCAGGTGGCGCAGTGGTTGAGAGTCCGCCTGCCGATGCAGGGGACACGGATTCGTGCCCCGGTCCAGGAAGATCCCACGCGCCGCGGAGCGGCTGGGCCCGTGAGCCATGGCCGCTGAGCCTGCGCGTCCGGAGCCTGTGCTCCGCAACGGGAGAGGCCACAACAGTGAGAGGCCCTCGTATCGCAAAAAAATAAAAAAAGCCCTTATTAATACTGTATTCTTCCTATCATATTTAATTCTGTATTCTTCCTATCGTATTTTCTCTGATTTAAATAATATTCATGTAGTATAAATTTCATTTTATGCAGAAATGACAACCAGTCGTGTCAGGCTAGATGGATCTGATTGATTTGCTTAACAAATGTCTTCTTTCAGATGATCCAGTTATTCTTATAGGCCATCTTGGCAAATGTATGCTTGTTCAATAGCTTGATTCCTGGCCGTGGATTCATTTAATCATGTATCACTATAAATTCATGAGCTATAGGTAGTGGTATCCAAGAAATTTTTTTTCTTAAATTATTAATAGATGTATCCAGTGTTGGGTGTGGATTTAAATTGTTGTCCCTGGGACCAAATATGTTTTGTAGCAAAAGTATGATTTAATGCATAATTTATTTAAGGTTTAGTAAAGATGCAGAAGGTGTTCTTTTCCAAATGCAAACACACCGAAAAACTCTGCTAGATAAGTAAACATGATACTTTAAGAGGGAGTGTGTGAGGCAATAGATGTCATACCCAACACAGATAAACAGTAAAAGTATATTTATGTGATGATGGAGATGTTTTTGTGGCATCCATGTACCTTTGAAACACAGCAAGGATTATTGATGAATATGCCCTTTATAGTTGCTTTGGTTTACTTGTTTTTTGTTTGCTTTTTAGTGATCTTTGACAGATAAAATTGTTTTTCCATTAATCCCCCTTCATTCCAATTATTTTTTAAATTCCCGTATGTTCTGATATTTCCAAAACAGTGAGTTGAGATATAAAACTTATCTGTGGAGATGACAAGGTTTTCCCCCTTCATTTTAAACTGGGATTTGTTATTAACTGGATATTTATCTTTTTTTGTATTTATTTATTTATTATTTTTGGCTGTGCTGGGTCCTTGTTGCTGTGTGCGGGCTTCTCACTGCGGTGGCTTCTCTTGGTGCAGAGCACGGACTCTAGGCGCACAGGCTCCAGTAGTTGTGGCTTGCGGGCTCTAGAGCACAGGCTCAGTAGTTGTGGCTCACGGGCCCAGCTGCTCCGTGGCATGTGGGATCCTCCCGGACCAGGGCACGAACCCGTGTCCCCTGCCTCGGCAGGCGGACTCTCAACCACTGCGCCACCAGGGAAGTCCCGGATATTTATCTTTTACCCTAACTTTGGGAACCTTCTACACTGTTGTATTCTGTTTTGTTTTGCTTTGTTCCATAGGCAAGGTCCTGTCTTTGGCTCAGACTTAATAGCTCCAAATTAATCTTTAATTTTTTTTTTCACTTCAAAAGATGTTTGTTTTCATAATCAATGAGAGATTTTGGTAATACTCTGGGATACTTCCTTAGTGCCTGTAACCTGCAACTTAGAAAATGAAGCAATTTCCAGTCATCAACTCATGTTCTGCTTTTCCTAGCACAGGCCATGACATTTTTTCTTGGCGAAGTCAATAGATTTTTGCATTGGTTGGTACACGTTTATATGTGAGTGTATATGTGTGTCAAATTCTGGTTGAATGCCCGATAAGAAATAACCAAGTGAATAGATCCCTAATATTCTAGTGACGTAAAATTTGAGTTTTTCAAGAATCCCCATATTCACAATAAATGTTTGTATGATACATGAGTAACGGTCAACAAAGTGGAATTGAAATGGATATTGTCAACATTAACCAAACTCAGTCATTACTCAAGTGACATGGTATACCAGCCTTGCAGCTTGGTGAGTTTGAATTGGGTTCTACAAAATAAAATGTCTAAGAAAGTCTAACAGAGCTTACCAGGTGTTGGAGGGAAGAAGAGATGGGGAGTTACTGATCAATGAGTATAAAGTTTCTGTTAGGGATGAGGAAAAATTTCTGGAAATAGAGGTGATGCTGGCATAACACTGCAAATGTACTTATCGCCACTAAATTGTACATTTAAAAATGTTTTAAATGATAAATTTCATGTTATGTGTATTTTACCACAATAAAAATTAAGTAACTAATTAGCTAATTAAAAAATTAAATGTCTAAATGTCATAAAAGTTGAGGAACAACAAATAGGAAATGCTGACAGTGTTAGATCCCTAAATGCCATGGATCTGCCATATTAGCTAGTGGTATTCATGTGTAAGCTTTAGGAGACGGGGCACCTATTACTCTACTACACTTAAGTAATAAATGTACAAATATAAAAGCTAAAGGAATGTGCTATTTTTTCACCCCTGTAATACCTAGAGCTGTAAACCATGTCTTTTTCAGCATTCTGCAGATAACCGTTCCCTACTCATTAAGATGAGTAGACTTCAAAGTTACTAATGATGATGATATTAATTATGATAAATTTATGCTGATTCCACTTGTCCTTACTGGTCACAATTGCTTAGTCTGATCCCTTGTCTCCTGGTATTTTACCTAATCGGGTGATTAAGTGATGCTGACAGAGGGCTACTCTCTATTCACTTTGATTCACCTACAAACATCCATGTTTTCATGATTCTGGCCTTTTCATAGATCCATCTGTAACCTTCTCTTGTACTTGACAGAGTTGGTTGTTCATCCAGAAAGTATCCTGAAGCCAGGGTAATTTTTTATTGTCAAAGCTCATAGGAGTCAGACATTCCTAGAGGAGAAATCTCAAGTTCTCAAAACTAATTTTTGCCCTGAGGTTACTGGGGAAGTTATATATCATACTCTTCTACCCTAGCAGACAGGACACTTCTTCTTTAGAAGAACTTGACTGACTCCGTGGTCTTAGGAGCAAAGAGTGAGTTTGGGCTTGGCTATATTAATCTTTAAATCAATAACAGAAAATTGCATAAATAAGACTTTATCTTGTTTTACATCCAAGGTAAATTCAAGCAACATTGAAAATGTAATATGTATGTTTCAGGAAAATTATTTAGGCAGGAAGAGTAAGTATTCTACTTCATGCCTCCCACTCCTACTGGCCTTTTATTTTCCTGATAAATTATTTTCATCCTCAACCAAAGGTGAACCGTTACTTCCTGTTTGATACCTTCCTCAACCTTCTCAAGTATAATTTTTTTTTTTTTTTTGCGGTACGCGGGCCTCTCACCGGTGTGGCCTCTCCCGTTGCGGAGCACAGGCTCCGGACGCGCAGGCTCCGCCGCCACGGCTCACGGGCCCAGCCGCTCCGCGGCATATGGGATCTTCCCGGACCGGGGCATGAACCCGTGTCCCCTGCATCGGCAGGCGGACTCTCAACCACTGCACCACCAGGGAAGCCCTCAAGTATAATTATTGTGAGCCTACCAAGCTTAATTATTTTTGTTTGATTTTTAAGTTTGTTATTCCCTTTAGTCTTTGGAGCCCTTTAGGGCCAGGACTATGTCCTGATTCATTTTTCCACCATCTTCCTAATGCTTCAGCAACATCATCTTCCTGCTTTTTTTGACCAGGAAGTCTGTCTATCTAAGTGAATGAATGAATGAGTGCCTGAATGAATGAATGAATATATAAGTAAATGAAAAATATCCCGCCTTATGCATTTTATTTGTTCTTCTATTTTGCTGATATCTAATAATGGCTTTGGAGTCAGTTAAGGGTTCAATTTTAATTTCTGATCCTTAGAAGCAGTGAAACCCTGGATCAATTTACCCAGCCCCTCTAAGCCTTAGTTTCTTCATCTGTATAGTAAAAATAATAATACCTATTTCAGAGGCTCTATAGTGAAGACAGGATAAATGAAGTCAGGTGATTACTATTAGCAATCTCTCAAAAAGAACTAATAGCGGCACCAAAAGTAGGCATAAACAAAAGCTTGAATTTTTCTTAAAAGACAACAGGGGGCTTCCCTGGTGGCGCAGTGGTTGAGAGTCCGCCTGCCGATGCAGGGGACACGGGTTTGTGCCCCGGTCCGGGAAGATCCCACATGCCGCGGAGCGGCTGGGCCCGTGAGCCATGGCCACTGAGCCTGCGCGTCCGGAGCCTGTGCTCCACGACGGGAGAGGCCGCAACAGTGAGAGGCCCGCGTACAGGAAAAAAAAAAAAAAAGACAACAGTCAGGAGAGAAATCAATAGCCTCAAAGGTCACTGGAGCTAATTAGAAACAAGGGATAAAATGATGGACATATTTCATAAGCAATCTTCAACCCAGAATAAATGGGTTGTGTTTTGGATGATTGCTTCTGAGTCAATTGCCTTAGAGCTGAGAAA
Organism: Orcinus orca; assembly: GCF_937001465.1. NCBI lineage: Eukaryota > Metazoa > Chordata > Mammalia > Artiodactyla > Delphinidae > Orcinus > Orcinus orca. The sequence continues at coordinate 15,636,696 of NC_064576.1, read as the reverse complement.
TAATGTTCTTCCATAGAAACAACATGCCAGTCGATAATTCAGTTCTTAGAACAGCCAACAGAGTGCTACTCACACAATAGCAGTGTTGCTGGTTAAAACACGTGGGAGAAGACAGAGAAGTTTAGCTATTGAGCAGGTCCAGAAAATCGAACTTACTGGAAACAGGTGATAAATTTAAAATGAAGTTTAGAATGGACTTTTATATCCATTTTCAAGATGATAATCAAAATTAAACAGGAATCTCATGAACGAGTATTTACAGAATCTATTAGATGGGGAAGAACTGGAGGACCATTATTGTTAAGGAGAACTAAATTAAAATCCTGTTAGCCATGCAAGACTCTGGAATTGTGAAAACTGTACAGAGCCTCTTGAGTTTTAATTTCCTGACATGCAAAATGAGAACATTGAAACTTGACACAGTTGCCGAGAAAGATTACATGCTACCATTTATTTTGATTCATTAGGAATATCTTTCTAGTATCATTTGTCTTTCACTTTGGACCTCCAACTTTAGCACACATCTATGTACCAAAATCTATAGATTTTCTTGTCATTGAAACTGTTCTATTACAAACATCTCCATTATTCAGGTGTTTTCTTTCTACAGAATTTTCAACTTTCCATGTTTTTTCTTAAGCCAACTATTTCTCTTTATCCTCATGGCACCCACCCTTCAACGTCAGAAATTCATTTTGCTCAGGCTTCTGTTGATTTTATCACCCTGACTCTGAACCAGATCTCTGTGATCCTGGATTTCCACAACTTTTGCTCCAGTGCTTAACCTCTCTTTTCTTCTATCTACTCCTTAAAACCCATCTACAACCTGGATGAGTTTTCAACGTCTGTTGAGTGTTCTCTCTTGAAGATTTTATCTAGCTTTTTTTTTATTGGAGTATAATTGCTTTACAATGTTGTGTTAGTTTCTGCTGTACAGTGACGTGAATCAGCTACATGTATACATATAGCCCCGCCCTCTTGGACCTCCCTCCCACCCACCCCCATCCCACCCAGAAGATGTTATTTAGCTTTGAACTCTGCCTTTGAACGTTCTCTTTCCCCGCTGATCCTTCCTGTGTGGTCTTTATGTTCTGCACGCTTGCTTCCCTCCTTCCCTCTCAGTCTAGGGCTTTCAGTCTGACTCTAGTGGAATATTTATTCATTGCTTTTGTTTTTCTTCATTATTGTCCTCATTCTTGGCGTCTTTCTTTTCTTTCTTGAGCAGACCTGCCTCCCCTTAAAACGTCCTCTCTTTCTCTTTTTATCAAAACCGTTCTGTCCCATGTTTTATCCTCCAGAACCTGTTCCTTTTAGAAATTTGCTTTTTCTCATGTGACTTTCCTTACATTTGAAATCCATCCATTTATTTGCTATCGTTTTATTTTGACTTGCTATGCAACATTCTAAATTCATCTTGGCAGGCTTTTTTTTTTTTTTTTCTTTCCGTCTCTTCAGACTGGCTTTTGTTTTTCTGGCTCCCTTTTCCTAGGATCTGTTTCTGGAAAGTTTGCACTGATACATCAAATATAAAGTCATAAAATTGTAGAGGTGGAAGGAATCATAAATATCACTTATCCAGACCATGTGTATTACCAAGAAGAAAAATGACTGAAAAACATCTTCCAAAATCCCAGCTCATAAGTGTCACCTCCTTCCTCAGAAACTTTAGGTAGAGCCTGCATTGAGTGTATTGATATTGTCAATTTCTACCTGTCTGTATTTCAGTCATTTTTCTATTAAGAAATGGATGGATACAGTGCATATGCTTTTAAAGATTTTGATAAAATACACATAACATATAAATCATTGTTTTAACCATTTTAAAGCATTCGATTCAGTAGCATTTAGTACATTCACAGTGTTGTGCAACCATCACCATTATCTAGTTGCAGAACATTTTTTGTCATCTGAAAGGAAACTCCTTACCCCTTAAGCAGTCCCTCTCTAGTTCTCCTTTGCCCCCAGCCCCTGGCAACCACCAGTCTGCTTTCTGTCTCTAAGGATTTACCTATTCTGCATTCTTCACATAAATGGAATCACAGAATGTAGCCTTTTGTGTCTGGTCCCTTTCAGCATATATGGTTTTATAGCATACATATATGTGTATACATACGTATAATAAACCTTTTCCCTTAAATATTATTCTACACGTATAAGACTCTTTTCCATTCCAAAATTTTGCACGCTTTGCTTTTACTAGTGGAAGCATTGTGTCCTTTTTCCTACAACTGAAACATCTTTTCTGAAGTAGCGTTAACTCACGAAGCACACAGATGAAGCGTGTCTTAGATTGGCCTACATAACAGTTGTACACCTGTCACAGGCCTGCAGGGGAAGCTCCCAGAGGACATTCAGTCTCACTTGACAAAGTTCCTTCACTCATTCTGGTCTTTGTCCTCCAGTCTCTAAAATAAATCCAAGAGGTAGACGGATAGGAAGCTTCCAAAAACTCTTCCCTTGCCCCAGACTTCGTAACTCCAAACGTGTCCAAAGGCCACCTGTCTCCTTCAACATCCACCATCTTCTAATGTAGTTGAGAACAAGAAGATTTGTCACACTTATGCCCTTGAGTTGTTCCCATGGCAACTGGTTGCACTTGCCCTCCACCAGTGACCTCTGCTTTTACTTTTTGCAAATCTCTGTCCAAAAGTTGTGCACTATTCTCCTCCTTGACAGAATGCTGGGCCCCTTGTATGCCATTGACCAAGGAATGAATGGTGGCTGGTTATTCTTGCTTTATCCACCGCCCCATCCCTGTCTCTTTACTCTTTATTATCTCTAACACCACATCTTATCTTCCTGCCAGTGTGAGGTACAGAAAGAAGCTGGTTATTCGGTGGCTGACTCTTACATGAAACACACACACGTACACACACAAAGACACACATACACACACCTACCTGCAAAATACAGATGTTAATTATCAGCAATAATATAGTGTAATCTTCTAGCAATAATATACTGTAATCTTCTATCGTATCAGCAATAATATACTGTAATCTTCCTTTTAGTTTGCTTGAAGGAAGCGAACTTTTTCCTGAATGCAGTATAATCTACTCAGATCACTATCTTCAAACACAGCAGGGTTCAGTATTCATTATTATGCAGATTGCTATCAATCACACACACTGATTAACAAACAACAATATTTACCTTCTGCCACCAAGGCTGTGCCCAAGAGCCCACCTACATGAAAAACAGAGTCATCTACTCATGGATGACAATACAAGCCCATGGTAGAGGTTTAGAATTACTCCTTTTCTGTCCCTTAACACAAAATCACATTTCTAGGCAATACCTCACTGCTTTTTTTTTTCCCCCCAGCAGATGGTTATTTGAGCATCTCATACAAATCGGGGGGCTGTTTGTGGGGGAGGGAGGGGGTATTGAGATTGGGGGGAGGTTGTTTTTCCAGTGTCAAGTTCTTTAGATTCATCCCATTTTAATTAACAATATGACTCATCACAATTTAAAAAATCGTCACAATATTATTTCTATCTCAGTGACTGTTATACTCTTGAGAGACAGCCTTTTACAATAAACCTTACCTAGAAGGAATTGAACAGATATCTCTTAAAAAGTGATTCAATAGTCTTACCTTCTGTCTTCTTTTTTTTCCCATCTTCATCTTGATAGGAAAGTCAGCACTAATTAGCACGTATTTTCTTTTTCCGTTCTTTTCTTCACCATAATGCTGTCTTTCCTTCCTCTACCTACCCCAGTGAATTTTTTCAGCTTTCTGGCTGTCTAATCTCTTCTTCAGCCAACTACAGCTTACACCTACGACTCACTCACCCTGTCTTGTCCTGGATGGCTGAGAGAGATGGAAGCCATCTTGACAGAGCACATGTACAGCCCGACAGTTCTTCATCTCCTCCAGGTCTCCTATCATTGGTCATCTTCAGTCCTCCTCGACGTCCTTGAACTTCTGCAAGCCCCACCCGTTTCCCTGTGTCTCTCTGGCTGGTGATCATGTTAGCTTCCTCCAAGCATGCAACATGCACTCATCAGACCCTTGTGACAATTCTCCAAGCAACCTGATGACTTACCATTTTCATCTTTCACCCAATGAATGACCTATTAAAAAGACTGGGGTCAAGACCCCTGCTTCTCTGCATCCAAATATGATTCCTTATCCTCCTGTTACTGCCAAAATAGTGATGTCAGTCATGTCAACGTTAAAACTGGCCAACGTCAGACTGCCTTCCTGGAGAGATCATAGTATACAGAAGTGATGAGTGCTGTTTCTCTAGGTCACAAGTCAGGAAGGATTTTCTCCAAAACAGAACTGTCAAATATTGGAGAATTAGTATGTGAAAGCACACCTGGTGTTCCCACTTCTGCCCTAATCCTAGATTGGGATGACACTATCAATTAATCAAGCAAGTATTTGTTCAGCACATACGCTGCCCTAAACAGAATTAAAGCCAAAAGAGCCACATTTTTCAAGTGATGTAAAGGGCAAAAATATATCTGTGTCCAACCGGGCATATTTGTTGTCAGCAGATGGATGGGCACCCGCTTCTATTCATCTGTGTTTCATTGACTTCCTTTCCAAATGCATGTTCAGCAACCACAGTCTCCTTTGGAAATCTTCCTCATTTGCAAACAGAGAAAATCCTTCTGCCACCTTGTTCTTTTCAAGGTGATTCATCTGGAGTCTGTGTACCACCTGTGTACAGGTTATTTTTAAAACCATTTTGCATATTATTGTATTTTCTTCCTAGAAATTTATAGTACTCTAGTATCCCAAAGTTGTCCCATGATCTAAACCCATTTTTAGGCCACCTGTGAGGAGCAAGGTGTCTGGGTCCTCCTGGCATCCAGGCAGCAGGTGAGAATTATGTGTCCTCAATGTTATCACGAGATGAGGGAGTTTGTAACACTGTCTGATGTTTAGAAATAAATGCTTCTAATTTGGGATTCCTGCAAGGGATAGAGTTATCTCTGGACCCTTTTAGGCTGTGCTAACTCACCTGAATGCATACTTGGTGGAGCATGTGGACCAGCCAGACTGGAACTCAGGGGTAAACCGGGTAGATACTGCGGTACGCGGGCCTCTCACTGCTGCGGCCTCTCCCGTTGCGGAGCACAGGCTCCGGACGCGCAGGCTCAGCGGCCACGGCTCACGGGCCCAGCCACTCCGCGGCATGTGGGATCTTCCCGGACCGGGGCACGAACCCACGTCCCCTGCATCAGCAGGCGGACTCTCAACCACTGCGCCACCAGGGAAGCCCTGCTAGAGCCTTTTTATGAGGCAGGCACTGTTCTAAGTGTTTTACAGGTATTAATTCATTAAATTCTCACATTAACCCTGGGATCTGGATAGATATTATCCTCATTTTACAAATGAGGAAACTGAAGCATAAAAAGTTTAAGTAAATTGCCTAAGATCACAGAGCTAGTAAGTGTCAGAACTGGGGTTTCTACGCAGACAGTCCAGCTCCTTCTCTGCCTCTAAAAGCCTTGTGAGTTACAGATTTGGGTTTTTTTTTTTTTTACCTTGCTTATCTTATCTAGCCTCCCACAGGAATGAACTGCAAGTGACCTCCCACACCTTTAAGCGTGTTCCTCTAGAGACATCAGATACTGTCTGGGGGATAGTGAAAGGGTAGGAAAAGTAAATCACTGATCTCTCCACTTTCAGCATGATCCCCTCCCTGCTGGTATTTCCTCAAACTATGGAAGGTGAGCTATTCTCTTAGAGGGTCTTATGACTCTTATTTTATCAGAGAAAAAGGATTTTAAGATGGTGCATAATCATAGATGAAATACACACACACACACACACACACACACACACAAAATTGCACATTGGCCCTTGGAGGACTTGAGCAAGTTCGTCTGAGACAAGTTTAACTCACTGATCGGTATCATTCTCTTGCATCGCAGCCACAACACATCCCAGGCAGGTGTCTGAGTAGTCAGCAACATGTTTTGTAATTGTAAGTCACCTCCGTACTCCCCCAAATACACTCTGATTGATGGCAGCCAGGGTCATTCTATGACTTGGTCCTCTACACAAATGTTCATGGGATGGAAGAAGCATGGCAGAAGGGAGTAACTGGAAGATAGGGGTAAGAGGCAGGGGGGCTGTTAAAAAAATAGGAGTCAGGACACCTTGGTCCATGAGGCTCTTGTCTTCCATAACTCCTAGAGGGAGCACCTCTAAACGTCCAGAAGCACTGGCGCACTTCATAGATTGGAGCGCAAGTTTTTTCCTACCTCATGTGATTTTCTTCAGTGACCTTAGATTCTCAGTCTCTGTGATGCTGACACCATCACTGTACTAATGTGAATTACACGATATCATGCAGAACAACCAGTTCACCGATGGAATGTTTTATCTTGCCAATGGATTGGTTGTTTTGGCATCCTGTTGGGAGTCACTAGGTGCCATTTAAAACGTACCACTTGAATCTGAATTTTAAGAGGAAATCTTAAAATCTAAACTGAAAAATTTTATGTAGTATCTTTGGTCTAAGCTGGCTGGCCAAGCAATTAAAAAACCTTTAATACAGTACTGCTAGTGGAATAACTCATCTCTAAATTTAATTCACCATAGCTTTAACCTTTAGCCAGGTGTTTAGAAAATAAGTAGTGAGAAGAGGTGATAAAGACAAAATTTGACTTTACATGAAAAATTTAGATTTCCACCTCTCTCTTTTTATATGCAAGTAAAAGCATTCAGTTGAATCTTTCAAAGTTGGAATATATTTCCAAAAGAAAAAAACATTCATTATTTACTAAGTTATGTTGCTGATGTAACAAAGAAACAATCAATAGCTTTTGGAATGCATAGCCCATCACAGTTCTTTGGAGTGATGAAGAGAAATATTAACATGCTTTGATTTTGCCAACACGTACCAGACATTGTCTGCCATTAGCGTAGTGAGCAGTTCAAAGGTAGAGGAGATGATTGATGAACATCTCCTTCAACTTCACAAAAGACTTGAAGGTTTAGTTTGATTGCAGTACAACTAACTTCATATGTTCTGAGCTGTTTTAAGTTGAAATTTTACCTTCTTGAAACAATGCGTTTAAATAACAGAGGTTTTAGACAATTGTCCACATGTTTATTTGTTCCATGAGCAATTTCTACTAAAATACTTAAGCCGAGCTAGTGTACTTCACTTGAGGGTGGAATCTCTCATTAGATCACCTAGCTTGAAACTACTATTCACAGCAGCTGGAGTTGGCCATTGTTTATTGAGACCCTGTTGTACACTATTCACCAAGCACGTGACATAAATTACTTCTAGTCTTCAAAACAGCCCATCTGGGTCGACATTATTATCTTCATTTTACAAATGAAGACAAGGTTTCAGAGAAGTTAAGATAAAATGGCTGGTTTGAACCCTATTGCTTTCTTGATAAAATGGAGTCCATTACTATAAGTTTGTAAACACATGGTTATAAATTTTATTTCACCAAGGATAATAGTCTGAGAATCAAGCTTCAGTTAGGTTCAATTAGGTATATGGCATATTTCATCTTAAATAAGTAATAGCATTTTTTTAACCTCTAAGCGTCTGATACGGTTTTCTTGTCCAAACTAATTCTTTACAAGTGTGATCTAGTAAAAGGATGAAAAGGATGAAATTTGCCCCAGGTCACAAAATTCACTAACAGTGCTTGGCAAAAAGGAATTTTTTTCTCTCTCACTTGGATTCTTTCCTTCTTACTCTGTATCCCCAGTGCTTACCCCAGGGCTTCCTACCTCCTAGATGATTCATAAATATTTGCTGAAAGACTGAATGCATCAATGAATAAGTACATGAAGGAATGAACACATAAATCAACACATTACCTACGTGTGCATTTGCTGTTCTTAAAGGTCTCTTATTTGGTGACATGGATTCACATGCCCTTAGAAATTTGAATCCAGATGATGAAAACCTGGAATAACTAGTTAGTCTATTATACAGATGCTGTTTCTGTCACCCCAAGAAGTACTATAAAGTGGTTTCAATGTATTATAAATTAAGCATGATCTCTTCCTTGCTCTTTGGACAGAAAGTGACTAGGAAATGAAAGTCTATGGACACATACAGTGGTGTTTGTTAAACCTTTGTTGGATTAAATGGAACATTGCACAGCAGTGGCAATAGGTAATTTTTTTTTTTTTTTTTTTTTTGCGGTACGCGGGCCTCTCACTGTTGTGGCCTCTCCCGTTGCGGAGCACAGGCTCCGGACGCGCAGGCTCAGCGGCCTAGCCGCTCTGCAGCATGTGGGATCTTCCCAGACCGGGGCACGAACCTGTGTCCCCTGCATCGGCAGGCGGACTCTCAACCATGGCGCCACCCGGGAAGCCCACAGTAGGTAATTTTAATTAAACTCCCAAGTACCCTGTGACAGTTGTTCTCATTAGTTTATCTCATCATTAATTAAGATTTCTTGAAGTAAAATCCATCAAAACGAGTTCCTAATGTCTCCTGTCTGGAATTTAATGGCATCACGCACATTACTTTTTCCTATTAAGTATACCTATCTCCCAAATTTTGCATCATTATTTTGTTTTTGTAGATTCTTTCCTTTCTGCTTTGATATTAATTTTACAATTGAGTAATTGCCTCTTTTTATTAGAGATTTGCCCCCAGTGCTCTAGATTTTTCAAGATCGCTCTGAGCATTATTAAGTAAAATCATGAGTCACAGAGAAAAGTGTTTTAAAAGTGTTTTAGTGGTTCTGGTGACGTTATGTATTCTTTCTGCAGTGACCTCACCTATTCTAGCTTCTGAGTAAAAGCTGCAAATAAATGCTTTTATCTGCTTGTGATTCTTAGATAAAATAGAAGTTTTCAATGGTTTAGTCTCCGTTGGGAAAATTTTGTAAATATCTTCCACATTTTCAAATGTCAGCTGTTCCCAAGAGGATGCTTAAATAAACATCATCTATAGTCTTAGCAGATGTTATCAATGCATACCACTTTAGCTGCAGTTTTCCAATATCTGTGCTGTTAATAACAGTTCAGAGAAGATTTGAAGTGCTTTTGATTTGAATCAATGGTCATTTGAAAACTAGCTGTGTTAAATGATATATGTTTATCTTTGGATCATCTCCCTTAAACAGATGGTATCTTTGGAATTGTTGTGACACTTCATTGTTTCTGGTGGTTGATGACTCGTAGGAAAATCCCAGTGTACACAATACATGAAAATAAGATTGTCTGGTGTTCTTTGCTACAGCTAATTGTTAAACGGAATTTCAACAGATGTGACAATTTTACCAAGATGTCAAAATAAGAGCAACCCACTGACAAATCAAATCTGTCTCATGTTCGGCCCTTTGGTATCACTTGGGTTTGTTTCCAGTATCAGGAGACTTTGTATTAATGTCATCCCTGATAACTTGATCATTTCAGATGGCACATTGTCAATTTTTTGTCCTTCTGGATGGCTCACTTGGCAGTCACATGCAACACTTCCAGGTTTGTCCTCCCCTCTACCTCCCCCACCCACAAAATTACCAGAGGAACAGTGTCTCATCTTTTTTAGACTTGTTCGGAAATAAAATGAGATCATCCCCCAGGAACTTTTGGAGGTCATGGGGAAAGATGTTCCATTATGGAGGAACTCACAGTGTGCTAAGGAATTTCGAGTTTAGCTGTGAATCTGCTAGACTGATATAACCTTGCATAGTAACTCCCATAACGATTCAGAGTCACTGTATCCTTGACCAACATGGCAGGACCAGCTCTGAGGAAATGAGGTCAGCACACAGTGGTATCGTGCGTTATTTTGTGTGTCATAAAAGTGGCCCATTATCATCAATGGCAACTGGACAGGCAATAATGTTAAAATACCAGGTTCTCATTACAGTGTGCTGACATGGCAGAATACTCAGACCCACTCTGGATAGCCCAGCACAAAAGCCTTTTATGATGTGTCATCCTCCCCAGGGGCTAATCAGAAACAGAGATAAAAGAGAGGAGGTGATAACGATTGTGCAAAGTAAGTCCTATTCTAAAGGGGTAATGAGACTCAGGTGCCATTTCGTTTTTTACAGAGAAACAACTGGTGTGGTGTATGGTAAAAATTCTTAGCTGCATTTTCTCTGGATAGCATATTTTTATCTCTGATCAGACTCCCAGAAATACCCATGGGACAAAGATGTAACTAACTAAAAAGAATACAATGAAAAGTCTATTGTTTCTTCTGTTTATGGAGTGACCGGTGTTATGTTGTACTTGTGCTGCACTGTTCAGCTATGAGAAAGGAAAACGTAGCCTGTTTTCTGTTCTGTTTAGGTTCAAGTAGTTCTCATTCTTTTCCATAGGCTTCTACATGGGAATAGAATATATTACAGCATGTGATAGAGTTCAGAAAATACCTCACACTCAAAACCCTTATCAAGAGAAGCAAGTTATAGTACTGTTTTTACCATATAGGAAAAAAAAAGAGAGAGAGACCACTTAGGATTTTCATTTACATGCTTAATAAGTATCACCTTAATTATTAAGTATTTGGGAAATACTTAAGTATAAGTATTTGGAAAACACTGTAGGTTTAATGTTTTTTTGAGCAAAGGAAGTTTGGTAGATTAAAAATGACCACAAATAATTTGTAGTGCCTCCTGGCAGGAGGAGTGGTCTGTTTCTCTACCCCCTGTATCTGGGCTGACCCTGTATCTTGCTTTGGCTGTGGAGTGGGGTGGGTGTGGGGTGATTCTGTGAGACCTCTCAGCTGGAGCCTCATGAGGCCTGGGAGCTTCCTCTCTCAGCCTCTGGGAGTGCTGTTACCAGGAGGTGAATGGAGCTGGCCTGCCAGAGAGGCGAGCGGAGAAGAACCCAGGTGCCCTGGCTGCCAGCCTTCAATGTCAGATGTGTGTGCAAAGCCTGCTAGGCCTTCCAGCCCCAGTTAAGCCACCAGATGACTGTGGCTTCATTCATGATTTCAAATGAGGCCAGCCAAAAAACCAACCAGCTGAGGCCAACCAAAATCACTGATTCCCAGAATCACAATCAAATAAAGGATGGTTGTATGACGCCGCTAGGTTTTGTGGCAATAGGTTATGTAGGAAAAGATGACTAGTACTGGAAAAGTAGGGTGAGAAGTCACACCTGGCCTGGCCAGCCCTCTCCCCATGGCCCAGCACACTCATCAGCTCCATCTCTCCTGCTGTGATCACAGGCCAGTTGTAAAAGGAGCAGCACCATGGTCCTCTGACATGAACTTTGTGCCTTTACGTCTCCTAGGAAAAATTATTTCACTAAGGTCTTTGACTGAGTTAAATTACAAGGTGAGAAACCCTTCCTGGGGCACCTTTTCTTGTCTGGCCCACCTTAATGCCAAATGATTGATTCTGGTGGCCTTCTTAGTGTTACAAGCTGCAGGCAAATCTGCTTAACTGATAACTCAAATAAATTTGATGATATAATAGGAATCAGAATGTAACTATAGTACAGCTAGACAGCAATGGGATGACCATTGAGGACTTGGAGGGTCCCCAATTCCTGTACTTGCCTGAAATAGGAAAAAAGAGTGACACAAGGTCTATGAGAACTAAGGTAAATTTCTTCTCTTCTAGTAGATTTTTTACTTCGCGTGAGCTACCAGATCCCTACTTTTGGGCACACCTTTGATAGACAGCTCACTTATGTACTTTAATCTCCTGTGCATCCTTTGCTCTGTTTATTTGCTGGTCCAAGAAAGTGTAAGCAGCCTTAGCTGAGCCCAAGTTACGAGCTTGCACTAATCTTGGTGGCCTGGCCTAGCACAGCTACTAAGTGCTTTAAGAGCAAAGGAGCGTTTACTATCAATTTTGTTGGTTTGCTTTTCTTTCTTTTTTTTTTTCTTACTTAGGACTGAAAGTGATGTCATGGGTTTAAGCAGTTTCTCCCTAACCAGTGTTTTGGACTTGAATAATAAGGCAGAAGGAAGAGTGAGAAAGGGAAGCTTGATGGAAAATCTCCAAATACAGAAAGGAGTGACGTGACTTTGCCACTTTTCACTCCATTTCATTTCCATAAGTGATGATGGAGTGACTGCATGTGACACTCATTCTGCTGGTGCCGAGGGGACTGAGATGAGAAAAGTGAGACACCTGTAGTCAGAAGGTTGGCATCCATTGGTGACGGCCAACTGTGCAAATGAGTAATTGTAATTCAGTGCTACATGTACTATGATAAAAGTACATGTCTCGATGTACAGAAGTAGTAGTTTCGATTATGAACAGACGGGAGAAGTGAATAGGAGAGGTCTCTGAAAGCTGTACTGTGTTTCCCAATACCACGTACACTTCTGTGCCGGAAATGGTTTGTGTTCCATACATATGTGCTCATGTTTGCTTAAGAAGACTGAAGATGCTGTGTGTCCCCTTATAGTTCCCAGGTTTAAGCACACAGTAGAAGTTCAGTAAGTATGTGTGATTCCTGATGCAACACATGTTACTGCTCTCTTCCACCTGACCTCGAGTTACGAACTGTGAAAGATCTTTCTGCTGTTCATTCTACACAGTACCTATCACTGCATAGACCTATGAAGGCTTCTATCTGATAATAACCAAGTGACCTAAGACAAATATTTAAGGAACGGATTAGAGAAATTTGTCATTGCATTAAATCAAATCATTTTTAGATAAATAATGAACATTCTAAGGTGCATTCTAAATGCCTTACTCTCTTTACTAATCAGGATTCATTGCAAGCTCCCAAGACGTCGATATAACATCGTGGTCCCCTAAATCCCTTGAACGCTAGACACACTGTAACCCTTCAACAACTGTTGACAAATTTACTGAATTAGTTTTTAGAATCTAATAAGTAATCCCCTGGCCAATGACTCAGTAAAATTAACTGTCATTTCTTAAGCTCTTTCTAGAAATGCTTATGAATGTATGGTAAAAATAAGTGTTAGAGGTTCTCATTTTAAGGTACAATTTGTAACTGAACTTATTATTTTAATTCCTTTCAATTCAGATCTTCCAAAAGAACTCAAGTATAAGGCGTAGGTTTGATCTGGCGCCCTTAGCAAAGTGACCATTAAAATAGAGGAAGTGAGGGGCTTCCCTGGTGGCGCAGTGGTTGAGAGTCTGCCTGCCGACGCAGGGGACACGGGTTCGTGCCCCAGTCCGGGAAGATCCCACATGCCGCGGAGCGGCTGGGCCCGTGAGCCATGGCCTCTGAGCCTGCGCGTCCGGAGCCTGTGCTCCGCAGCGGGAGAGGCCACAGCAGTGAGAGGCCCGCGTACCGCAAAAAAAAAAAAAAAAAAAAATAGAGGAAGTGAAAGAATGCCCATTTGCTGTGGGGCAGAGTGGGCTTTGGAAGTGAAGAGCAAGAAAACAGAAAATACTGAGAAAAGTAAGAGCGCGATACATTTAATTTTTTTATCTTAAAGAAGAAAATTAATTATGAAGATCAAAGGTCTCTTAAATCTTTAAATTTCTATAGCCTTATCCAAAGGCAGTTTTACAATTCTATATAATTATAATTTAATTCTGTGACAAGGAGCTGGCTAACAAAATTAGTTTAAAAAATAGTGATTAATACAGTATTTACAAGGCTATTCACTTGCATTTTACTAGCTTTTTCTTTAACTGAATGTGTTCCTTAACGTAAAACAATTTTCAGGAAGTACTATCTTATTTGTAGCAAAACCTTTTCTGAAAAAGCACATGGTTAGTTACAAACGACCTGAAATCAAAGACTTAGAGGAAAGTCACATTTAATCCAATTAAAATGGCCATACACTTTCATATCCTTTTTAAACAAAATTTCAAATTAGAAACCTTTATAGGTTTTCTTGGACTGGCTTTAGAATACATAAAAGTGATCTCATCATATCCTATTCTAATGAATAGGGATTATGGAAATTTCCATAGAAATTCATTTAATATTAAATATATAGTTATAGATACATGGATATATTAATACATATTTATAATATACATATTTATGGACATGAACAATTAGAGTTTAGTGTGTGCAGTACTCTCATGAATTAGTATTTAACTATTTGGAATGATCTAGTAACTAAAAGGCTTGAGAAATTTTTGATACCTGACATTGGTATTTGATTTAATTTCCCCTGTTCCTCAGTATTTCCAGATCCTACAAGGATCTGGGCATCGTCTGTCAACAATGGCTTCTTACTAAGCAAGGTTTGTACCTTTGTGCTGTCTTGACATTAGATATTCAGAAGATCCTCAGGAGCATGAAAAATAATCTGGCAGCAGCTGAAGAGATAAGAAAAATACGCTGTACCTTGTAGTCATCTGACAAGTGACTTTCTATTGATACTTTTCCCAGTTTTATGGCTGCCAGGTGGTTTGGGTGAGGTTAATATTAACTGTAGTTTGGTACTGATTGTATTGGTTCCATCAGCAAAGCCCATCTGCTTGGTTCATATATGGACACATGACTCAGTTCAGACCAAGGAGAAATGAAGAGATAGGTGATGGGGACTTTAGAAGAAGGGTCTCCTTTGCCCTACTGTGACAGCTACTAGAAGAAACCCTCACTCCCTCTGGATGTAGAAAAGGAAACCCAGGGTCCTGACTGTGCAGCATGTAGCATGTAGTAACCTTAGGATGAAGTGTAGCCTAAGGAGACATAAAAGGCATCCATTTCCTCGATGGTATCACTGAGCTGGAAACCCAGCCAAACATGAAGCTGTCCTCACCTCTGCACCTCCTGGTATTCTCTCCCTCTTACTTCTCTTTTTAAAGCTGTCCCTGCACCATCCTGTCACTCTTTTCTCTGTTTTGCCATTGAAGGTCCTCTAGTTGTTACAGTGAACATATTAATACTTTTAAGCAATCAGCAAACAAAGGACAGTCACATTCAGGATTTCATCTGACTCTCACTGAGTATGATTATTATCCCCATTCTACAGGGGAAGAAAGTGAGAGAGAGAAAATTAAGGGACTTATCTAAGATCCATATGGTGAATTGAACTGCACTTTGCAAGATATTTTGAAAAAAATAGAGATCTTAAGGGACCTCTTTTTATGTTTTACTTTTTTAATCAGAACATTTTTATTGAGATATAAGTGACATATAACATTGTGTAAGTTTGTGTACACGTGTTGATTTGACACATTTATATATTGCAGTACAATTACTGCCGCAGTGTTAGCATCTCCATCGTGTCCTGTAGTTATCATTTCTTTTTTTGTGGTGAGAACATTTAAGATCTAGTTTCTTAGCAACTTTAAAATATAAATGCAGTATGGAATTCAGCCATGAGAAAGAAGAAAATCCTGCATTTTCTACAACAGGGATGGACCCTGAAGGCATTATGCTAGGTGAGATAAGTCAGGCAGAGAAAGACAAATACTGTATGATATCACTTATATGTGGAATTGAAGCATCCTCTTTCTAATCGTTCTCTTATTGGTCATACCTCCACAGAGAGTATACCTAAGCTAAGTCTCCAGGAATGGCACCAAACCAGTGCTTGTTCTAAAGGGCTCTTTTGTAGCCTACTGTAGCCCCCAACCCATGTGCCACGCACAAAAGTCCTGGTACCATAAATCAGCTCTGCTTAAGGAATGAGTATTCACAGACACAGCAAAACCTGAGAAACAAAAACTGAGAGATGAGATGTTATCTCACTGGAAAGGTTTAAAAGAAGGCAGCTCTATGGGGAGCAAAACTCAAGAGTTCATCAAATGCAAAAAGTGCTTAACCTGTTCTTTCTGAGATGGCCAACCTCATCTGGAACGTAATTATGCTTATGGTAGGCTGACACCTCCTTTTTAGCAGGATATTCTTCCCAGCTCTGCTAGGACACCCTTCCATACCCACTGTTGCTGCTGCTGGAAATCTAAAATTAAATGAGTAATGAGGCACCCAGTGATAGGACACTGCGTTCTATCAAGGAACCTCCAGTCACTCACACTTCACACCTCATTAATTAGGTGCTAATTGCGGGAGCTAC
Source organism: Orcinus orca (assembly GCF_937001465.1). Lineage (NCBI taxonomy): Eukaryota > Metazoa > Chordata > Mammalia > Artiodactyla > Delphinidae > Orcinus > Orcinus orca. Next base: position 15,620,815 of record NC_064576.1, on the reverse strand, counting down.
TTGAAAGTAGTTTTTGCCTTACCCTGTGACCTAACAACCTGATCTTGGTAAGAAGCTCCCGTCAACATCAAAGCCTCAGAGAAATAGGTCTAATATTTGCAATGTTGAGGTTACAGATATTAGCCTCAAAGGAAAGATGTGCAAAAGCCTAAGTTTTCCTAGCTGGGCTAATGTCCTCATTATATATTCAACCTGCTTTCAAAGGGACAAAATACAGCACGGCACAATTATCTTTCCTACAAGGACTTGTATTTTGATAGTTGCCTGTTAATCAGTTATTCAGAGTAAGGGTCATGTAATTTCAAAAAATGAAAAGGACGTTACTGAAAAGCAAATTAGATTTCTCCTAAGACAACAAATTTTAAAATATTTTTATGGGACTTCCCTGGTGGCACAGTGGTTGAGAATCCGCCTGCCAGTGCAGGGGACACAGGTTCAACCCCTGGTCAAGGAAGATCCCACATGCCTCACAGCAACTAAGCCCGTGTGCCACAGCTACTGAGCCTGTGTGTCACAACTACTGAGCCTGCGTGCCACAACTACTGAGCCTGTGTGTCACAACTACTGAAGCCCACATGCCTAGAGCCCGTGCACCGTAACGAAGAGTAGCCCCTGCTCACCACACCTAGAGAAAAGCCTGTGCACAGCAACAAAGACCCAGTGCAGCCCCAAAAAAAGAAAGAAAGAAAGAAAGGAAATATCTTTGCAATTACAATACAGTATTCTACACTGAGGATCGGTTTCATGAGGGTATTCAACTTTAATAAATCAACAGTTTCTGCCTGATTTAGTTCAAAACAAATTAGTTCACTTCCTTAAAGTTGAGTCGCTAACTCTTCTACTTTGCATGATGAAGACATGGCTAAACATATTCACAAAAATTTTCTAAAAGAATTCACCTTTGAATAAGTAATTTATTAACAAAATCACTAGAGAATAAGAGACTTGAAAGAAACTAAAATATGAGATGTAGACTTTGGAAGTTTCTTTTACTGAGCTAAAATATTTTATATTCTAAGGAAAACCACAGTCTAAACTCAGATAAATTACCAAAAAAACTTGTGAAATATAACTTGTTTGAAATATAGGGATTATCGGTAAGTAATCCCTTGTTACATTATGTACCAAATTATTGAATGCCACTAAAAGAGTTCATGAGTCATATTTAAAACTTTGCGCTTGGAGCAAAAGGAAGCTCTCCTACGCTACTGATAAAAATCACTTGAAAACACATCTATTGACCAAAAATCAATGTGACCCTCCTGGATTGTCTTTTATCTTAAGGAGAGTGTAGTTTAAGACAGATGATGGTTGCAACCCAGAAATACCGAAGATATGCAGCTTAGAGTGGCTTTTGTCTTTCCCTAGGGAAGCTTAGACTAGGGCCTTATGGGACTTTAGTGACAGGCTGGAAGCAAGAGGGCCAGGGTGGAAAATACCCACTAAACTATGGGATTCCTCCCTCTCCTTACCTCAGTGAAGGATCACCAGCCCCAATGACTGTGTCCCAATGTCCTTCATCTTTGATTTTGATAGCTAAGATGCCACGATACAGTAACCCTCATGCTGGGCAGCAGGAATATTTAGCATCAGGGCAGTGACAGCGTTGGGAATGGGAAGCTCAGACCGGTTGGATGGCTCTGATGAGGACAGACCCATCTCATAAGGCAGAGAAGGCTGACAAAATCAGACAGGGTGTTTGGGCCCCAGCCTGGACTGAAGAACTGGTGTCCCGGCCTACAGATGAAGCCACAAAGGCCAGGCCCAGTCATACTAATTAGGCAAATGGAGCCTCGCAGGCAGCAAAATGGTAAACCTTCCCCAAGCACACTTCACCCTGAATTGGCAAGATTTATTGCCACCCGCTGTCTAATGACTGAGGTGCTTGCTAGGACTGGTTTATTGGCTTAGGGCAGAGCTGGCAGATCGAAGGTCTTCAGTGACATCCACTGAGCAAGCCTAAAAAAAAAAAAAAAAGAATAGGGATTGATAGCCTCTGCGTATATGGATTTTTAATTTGGGATTATTTAGTTTCTTCAGGGAGCCTGTGAAAGTCCCTAGAGATCTTTATAAATAGAAAGGATACTCGGTCAGAAATCAGGGAGAGGAAATCAGTCATCTCTGGAGATGTTTTGCATCCTATGTGGTGCTTTCAAGTTTTCCCTGTATGGCATTTTCCATCACTTTACTTTGGGATGCGTAAACCTTCATGAGGTCATGTCCCTAAGAGCATAAATCCCAGAGTAGAGACTTCCTGTTTGTTCTCTCCCCTTCTTTTTGAAGCTACTGAAGACCCCTGTTAAAAAATAAATATAAATTTTAAAAGGTTGTGTCCCGCAATTATGTGACTGCCTATTTTTTCCTTCCAAATTAGAGAATGCTATTGGAAAACTTCTGAAAAGCCAAAAAATAGATAATAGGCCCCTTGCCCCAATGAGATGCAAATTCCAGGTGCTCGCCTGGGCTGGTTCACTAGCTAAATGACTCTTTCATAGAAGCCTTGCAAATTTTTATCTCAGCAAAATGAAAGATTTCTGTAGGTCATAAAAGATGTCTCTCTTTCTCTGATGGTCACAACTCATTAGTGTTAAATCCGCAATTGTCGAGATTCTACTGAACTAATTCAATTAAGATATTTGGTCTGCAATTGGGATAAACTCTTTTCCAAGGGACAACAGGATTAGAACTTTAGTTGGAATAATCAGGTGCCTCTTGATGTAGTCAACTGAGCCCAAGAGAATAGCATGATTTTCCACTTACTTACGATTTTCTATAGAAACGAGAATGTGTTTTTATTCTGTTTTGTTCTGCAGTGAAATGGCAAAGCATAGCCATTTCAGAATAAGATGTTTAAAATAACATATACTTAAAGTTTTAAGAAAATGGTAACATCTGTAAAGATTTGGGTGCTTTTCTCGTTAATATTTACCTTGTTTCAGTTATTTTAAGTCAAAGTTTCTTCATGTGGGATGTACAAGGTCAACTTCAGAGAGATCGTTGACTCTCCCACGCAAAGTTTGTGTGTGTGTGTGTGTGTGTGTGTGTGTGTGTGTGTGTGTTACTGAGGAGGAGGTTGTGAGGTTTTCACCAGGTTCTAAAAGGGATGCATGATCCAAAAAAGGTAAAGAACTCAGATTTTAAATGAAGCCTACGGTCCTCTCTGCCTTTCTTCACAGTAGTCTCAGGCATGAGTAGGGTAGTTCTTCCAACTTGCTTGGAATCCTTTCATGTGTCTGGGTCAGATACACCACCTGGCTTCAGAGCATCGTGGCTTCAGAGTAGCTTTTCCTCTAACTGCTTAAACATGATCTTCTCCTTTGGTTCCATAGCAGCTCCTAGTTTCCCAAGAGAAGTTTAACTTTCCCAAGGGTCTCCTTTTGACAGCCCCTCCTACGCCAATTTCCCGATTTCCTCATCGACAAAAGTCACACAGCAGCCTGATGCCTTGGGAATTTGTGATTCCCCAGTTGTTTGTTCCATTAACATTTATGCTAAGGTCTTTCTGTGATTAAAAAGTAATACCCATTTATTACCTGCTACCAAAAAACCCGGAATGGAGAGAAAAGGTCATAACAGTATAGTAACCATTACCCATTAAGCAGAAACAATGACTTTTAAGCTTTTTAAAAAATATTTTCTTTCATATAGCTATAATATTATGTACACTTTGATAATGCATTATTATATATGGTTACACATATTTAAGCAAAAAATGTAGATTACACTCTATGTATCAAAGCAATACCTGTTTTAAACAGAATATAAAATAGCTAGGTGGCACAGTAAAGGGGTGTCATTCTTGGTATGAAGTTGGACTGTTTTTTATTTAAAAAGATAATCACCCTCCTGCCGTTAACATGATGTTTGATGTTTGATTCTTGAATATGGGTGCATCTCGATTCGGTGATATACACCTTTCTTTCCAAAGGAGATCTCTGTCTGACTAGGGTGCATTCAGAGTTTTCTCTTGAATCCATTTACTTATAATTTTGCCATATCCTATTCCGAGTAGGAACTGATTTATTATTAGCCATTTGCTATATTCTAAGCAATCCACATGCATTTTTCTCCTTTAGTATCTACCAAGATCCTGTGCTGTAGGCACTGCTTTTATCCTCATTTTAGATAAAGAAACTAAGGCTTAGAGAAGCTAAATAACTTATCCAGGGTCTTAAGGCCAGGAAGTGGCAAAGTCGGGTAAGCCCAGCTCGCTCTAAGCTGGAAGCCTGTATGCTAATCTGCTTTGCTAGTGGTTTTCAAAGTATGGTCCCCAGACCAGCAGCATCAGCATCAACTGGGACTTGGTTAGAAATGCAAATTCTGAAGCCCCATACTGAACCTATTGAATCAGAAATGCTGTGGGGTGGGACCCAGCAATCCGCACAAGCCTTCCAGGTGGTTAGCTGCATGCAAACCTCTGAGAACCGAGCTTTGCAATAGACTGCAACCAAATCTTCAAATGTAACTGATGCTATACATTTTTTAAAAATCTATGTTTTTTAAAAAAATCATGTTAGACTCGCCAAAGTATTAAGTTAGTGTTTTATTGCTTAAGCATTCAGAATTTTTCTTTGGGGATTCCTTGAGTGTTTTATGCATTAGTTCATAATAATTGAAACTTATAGACCAAGGCACCAGGGCTTTCGGTGGAAATGAAGGCCGGGGCATGGTGACTGAACACAGTTGGCACTGCCAAACCATCCTTACGTTGTTCATGAATGATGAGCTGGGTTAGGATTCAGCTGGACAGATGACTAAAAAAAAATAAAATGCTGTTATACAAGTCAGGCTTACTGATTGTGAATAAGAAAAATGAAAATGAGTTTTAAAACTGACATATTTTTCAAATTAAGTGGGTTCTTTATTGGAAACTACAGCAACCCCATAATCTTAGTTCTGTCGACCCAATGCGGTTTTCATACCCCAGGGTCTGCTATCTTGATCCCGGTTTTTATGGTTTGGTTTTATTTTTTTTTCTTTACTCTGATGTGGCTACTGATGAAGGAAAAACTCATACATTTAGAATCTCACTTACATATTTCTGAAGTCCAAGGCCTTTTGGTGGTAAATGTATTCGATTTTTAAGAACTTAGATGTGATCGAGTATAATTTAATATAGATATGGCCAGCCTTGGTGTCCCTGGGTAACTGAAATTCAATTTTTTTTAATTAGTATTTGAAAGGGAAGACCTCCTCTAGCCGTCATAATCACATTTTCACTGTATTTTTATTCCTTTCCAGATCTGACTGTCTTAAAATTTAATTACTGTTAGCAAGACCTTTATGAAAAGAATAGAAATATTCTCGTAATAGTGTTAGCATATTAAATGCAATTTGCAGGTGGCCCTCCTAGGATGCCAGCACTCTTCAGTAGAGCCAATGTAGCCACCTTTTTTCTGTCCTGACAGTCCACATGCATTCAACTCATAGATGTATCCTTTCCCTGACTCCTCTGATGCTATTAGAACTTTGTTATCCTAGTAGTAGAGTGTTCATTCGTTTGTGATAAGATTGTCAAATCTGATATGCATTTTAATGCTGTTTGTATGAATACTATTAAATGTGCTGATTATAGCCCTTCGAGGCCTTAATGCAGACTTGTGTTGGTTTGTTGTTCTGTTTCTTTTTAACCATGTTAATTGTTTACAATTCAAAATAGGAGCGTTTTGCAAAAGAAAAATCAAAGATTGCCCTATAAGAACGTAAAGAAAAAATAGACATGGTTGCAGAAAACCAAGGAAATAGTGACTCAAGAATTAAAACAAGTGGTTAAAAGTTGTAACTGACCAAGTGTTAAAAGAAATATGTAGAGGGATGTCAGACCTGGAAGTCTGAAGAAATGTGGGGGACAGCTTGTCTGGACCAATGAAGGCTCAGGGCAGTCCCCCCTGCTGCCCCTTGGGTACCATCTCACTTCCGATGAGAGCAGCTGAGTGTCATTGGGCTCTAGTACTCTCAGGCAACTCCTGGCACTTCTGACAGGACAAGGACGGACACCTGCAGCCTTTTACTCACCCCCAAGAGGTGATTTGTCAGCCTGTAGGCTCCTAGTTACTTGGAATTAACATATCCCTATTTCTGTGTTTGGTGTTTTTTTTGAATTTATTTATTTTTTTATTTTTGATGGTGTTGGGTCTTCGTTTTTGTGCGAGGGCTTTCTCTAGTTGCGGCGAGCGGGGGCCACTCTTCATTGCGGTGCGCGGGCCTCTCACTATCGCGGCCTCTCTTGTTGCGGAGCACAGGCTCCAGACGCGCAGGCTCAGTAGTTGTGGCTCACGGGCCTAGTTGCTCCGCGGCATGTGGGATCTTCCCAGACCAGGGCTCGAACCCGTGTCCCCTGCATTGGCAGACAGACTCTCAACCACTGCGCCACCAGGGAAGCCCCTGTGTTTGGTTTTAATTGAGATGTTTCTTCCCTAAGTCAGAAATAGCGTAAGAATCTAAACAAGATGTCTCTCGCATTTTGATTGTTTGTAATAGTATATCTTCTTTTTTCTTGTAACCAATACAGAGTGTTCTGTTGAATTATAATAAATTAGGGCTCCTAGCCTCCAACTGGTGACATATTAATTCTACTTTTAAAAAGCGACACCGAGAATGGATTTTAGCAGAGCTCGGTATATGGCGGTTGTGCACAGGGTTCCAATAGTTTGGGTTATTTAGCTTTCAGGTGCCTCTTAAAAGTGAGTCGGAGAAAACTTGATGTCTGCTTTTCAGAACTAGACCACATTTTCCTTCCATTATTTTTAATACGGGATAGTAAATAACTCAAAAGAGCCCAAGTTCATTGCCGTATTTTGCTTTCTGTCAGAGAAAAAGACAGAGAGACAGCTACATGGGCTTCATTGTAGGGTCAGTTAATGAATTTTCAATTCCCATTGCATTTATGCTTTATTATTTAAATTTATAGATGTTTGGGCTGTCATCCCAAGTGATGTGGTTTTTTGCAATTTGCCAAGATGAGAAATACCCATCTCTGACTCTATCAATCATCTATCTATATACCTACCTACCTGTCTTTCTACCTATATATCTTCATGTGTGCTTATTTCATTTATATGCATGATGTTCCTTTTGATTTGCAACAAAACTGGTTGGAGAGAACCTAAACCTGATGTTAGCACACTGGATGTTACTTTAAGGATATAAAACACAGTATCTTGATGTTAATAATTTGTGGCACAGAAGGGATGCGTGGAATTCATGGCTGGAAATGGCAACATTCATCCTACCTTCTGCCTCAGCCCGCCTCTCTCAGCATCCCTCGTAAGTACTGCTCCCTCGTAATAAGTACTGCCTACAGCGGTGTCTGTGACCTGCAGACATTCAGTCTCCTGGGAATGCAATGGAGCGGATGAAAAAGTCCAGAGCTGTTAAAAAGAAGCATTATAGTATATGAACCCTTAATTGTTTGTTTTCTCCCTGAGCAATTAGTGAAATAGAAGAAAGGCAAAGAATGGAGAGCTTTGGCAACTGCCCAAAGTATTTTATGTTAAAAAAAACAAAACAGTAGAGTTCCTAATCAGATGACCTTAACATTGGGAATTGTCCTGGGTTATCCTGGTGGACCCAATGTAATCACAAGGGTCCTTGAAAGTGGAAGAGGGAAGCTGAAGAGGAGGTTAGAAGATGCTATGTGAGAAAGATTTCATTGGAGATGCAGGAAGAGGCCAAGAACCAAGGACTGCAGGCTGCCTCTAAAAGCTGGAAAAGGTAGTGAAACAGATTCCTCACTAAACCCTTCAGAAAGGAGTGCAACCCTGCTGACTGACACCTTGATCTTAACCCCGTAAGACTCATGTTGGACTTCTGATCTCCAAAACTGTTAGATAATAAATTTGTGTTGTTTAACGCCACTAAAAAAAAAAATAGCCAAAGTTTTGTATATCGCAAAGAACGTCAGAACGTGCCCACTTTGAATAAGAAGAGGACATATTAAATGAATTTATTTTTCATTTTTAGCAGTTCTTAAGACAGAATTTTAAAACATGGTCTACAAGTATAACTGAAATAGGAATATATATGAACATATATACATATTTGTGTGTGGATATATATATTTATATACTCCCATATATATTCCACTTCTTTAATACTTAGTCAATCTCTATTCTTTCTTCAAGGTCAACTTAGGTCTCACCCTTTAGCGTAGGTTTTTTTGGTTATTCTAGTCTACAAGGTAAACTCCCTATACTCAACTGGTCTTTTTCTTATAACCTCAAATAGTTCATAATCTAGCCAAAGAAGGAGAAACTTCTTATCTACATCATTATTGAAAGCATAGCTAAAATCACTTTGTATTTTTATTTTCTAAATACTGCTGACTCCCTAACCATTCTATAAGTACTTTGAGTACATGCACTGATAATTCTTTTTATTTTGAATGCTAATGGTTAATATAGTGCCCTAAAAGTTGATAATGACATCATGATACTGAGAACTGGGAAAGATCTTTTTTGTGAGCCTTAAGATAGCTCTGATATGTTGATAAAGACACAATGATGTTAGTAGGAAGTGCCCAAAACGTACTTGGATTGAAACGACAGAAAAATGTATGGTGGTCCTAGGGCAGCGTTAGCTGAGAGACCTCTCTAGAGTTATGGAAATACCCTGTATCTGTACTCTCCAGTATAGTAGCTACTAGCCGTGTGGCTATTAATCACTTGCAGTGTGGCTAGTCACTGAAGAACTGACTTTCTATTTTAATTGACATAAATTTAAATTAAATGGCCACATGTGGCTAGTAGCTACTATATTGGACAGCATGACTACACTTTTAGTTTGATAGATCACTCTCCAAGTTCTGAGGGTAGGGGAGTAAAGGAATAGGGTCATTTTCATCTTACCTAACAGTCTTGTTCCTGAAGCAGTGAATTAATAACGGTAGAGCAGTGGTACCCAAAGAGTGTTCTGCAACTTAGACCAGTCAATGAACTGCTATTAACTAGTCCATGACAGATTAAGTACAGAAATTGAGAGTAAGCATTTAGAAACTTCTATAACCACTTGACATTGATGTAACATCCAAATGTGGAGTCAGGGGACTCATAGGGCATAGACCTCTCCAGGTTTTTTCAAGCCTGCACAGTGAGTGCCATCTGGTGTGAGCACAGGCAGGTGCAGTAGGACCATATATTATACTGGCCCATGAAAGATTAGGAGTTTCTAAAAAGCTATCCTGTCACAGAACAGCTACAAATAGTTTGAGAAGCCCAGGTGTAAGAAGCCCAGGAATCAGAGGCCAGCAGTCTAGTCTATTCACCATAAGCTGGCTAAATTATACTGACTCTCAGAAAAATAGGTCTTAAAAACAGAAGCACCCTTCGAAATTATAGACTCCAACCCTGGACAACTAACAAATGGAAAAACCAAGTTCTAGGAAGGATGTGACATACCTCACCACTTTTATCAGAGCTTGAAGAACTCCCTTCCTGGCTCTCAGGCAGACTGTTTCTCCACTATGCCAAATGGACTGGGGCCAAGAGACATCTGATTCCCTAGCACAGCAAATGGAAGCCTAAGAACATGACTACAACACATCCATAAAACCCACCTTGCAGACAGTGTGTGCCTGTACCAGCTGAGGTTCTCCTCCCCCCTTTAATGGGTTGTCACCAAAGGGAATTTTAAAAACCAAAGCTAATGAGGTATCCACAGGGATTGGTGCATATGAAAAAACAAATCAGTGGAACCAGCCCTTCTATTAAAGTTTTAGATTTTGAATAAACTATTGAATAATTTCTGTGTTTTCCTGAGCCATAAAAGGATGGTTTGACTTTTGATTCCCCCCACCCTTGATTTGTTCTTAGTCAGTGGAAAGATGGTAATGGGGTGCAGTGGTTTATGACCTCGTATAAGAAGCCCAGGAAGAATCCAGCTAAGCGGTATTCTTTATATTGGAAATAGCGCAGCTGTTTGAGCGAGTGTGTAATGGATAGTGTTGGTGCCACACTCGGATCCCCTGTAGAGGCTTCCAAGACCCACAGCCACACCTCTCTCCCAAAACTGCGCCCGTCACAGGAGCCGTCTGGCTTGAGAAGTTGCACTTGTTTCCCTTCCTCTCTCTCCAGGAGATGGGGGCAATCTGCCACCACCGATGGACTGACTGATAGGGAGTTTCCTGTCTCACGAAGTCTCTGTGTGTTTGGATGGGGAAATAGACAAAAAGGCTGTCCCTTTGCCTCAAGGCAGGATTTACCCTGTGGGGCAGCTCACTCTCCAGAGCTCTTTGTAGGATCAGGCTGAAAGCAGCCTCCAGCTGGAAGCATACCTGTGCTAGCTCCATCCCTTTCCTTACCCTGCCTCTCACTTCCTTACAGATTCCTCTTGAGCGTGTACCCCCAATATACCACTCCTACAAGCATCCCCGTCTCAGGCTGTGCTTCTAGGGAATTTGACCAACAACAGAGTGTAAACTAACTAAAACCTTTTAAATAGCTATTAATTTATTACCTCAAATATTTTGTGCTTTGGCTTGAATTCAGAATAATGTTTAATTGTCATGTTGTCAAAAAAAGGAGATATATGAACTTTCAGATCCTTTGGAAATATCTTGAAAAGTCTTCATCTCCTGCCTGATTTTGGACTCATCTTTTTTTTTTTTTTTCAGTGCTGAGGGGCGGGGCTGAGGATGTGGGATGAGGAAGGGGTGCGATGGGGAATCAGAGAAAACTTCCAGAGGGGAGCCCTCCACTGCCAGCCCGTGAACCGCTAAGGCAGGGTCCTGTTCGGGAAAAGGGGCACTCGGTGAGCACACAGTGCCAGGGACCAGGAAGCAACACAAATCAGTGGGAAGAAAGACATGTCCGAAAGCTCCAGAGTTTGCAAGGGACAGGAGTGAACCCTCCAGACACGGGGAAGGGCTTTCAGCAACTCCTCTCCCTGCACTATCAATGACCAGGGCACGGGCAGCCCACGATGGACTCATCATCTTTGATTCCTGATTTCAGAGCAAAACGTCTGCTCTATCACAGGGCAGGTAGCTATTCCTGAGCATGTGTTAATTGCTCTCTCTTATCTGATGAGACCCCTGGAAAAGTTTCTCAGAAAGAATATAACAACATAGCCCAAGTACATGACTGTTTTCTTATGCAAATAAAAAATACCCCATCTTTTAGAATCAATGAATATTTTTACTCTGTTATTTAGTGGGAGAATTAATCATCCAAAATTTGTCCTTGTAGGGGGAGTAGGAGAAGCGGGCTTTATTAATTTGTGATAAATAAAAATTTGTTTAAAATAAAAAACTTGGGAAACTTAAATTTTCCATTTTGTATTCAAATCATGTCAGTGGCAGAGGAAATGGAATTTATTAGGGAAAATGCTGTGACTATTTGCATAATTTTCTGGTGCTGAAACGTGAGAAAGATCTGGCTGCTTGTTACTCTAGCCCAGTTTAACTTTGCTTTCAGATGCTCATTCACCAACCTAAGCCTTTCTCTTTCCTCAATCTCTGTGGCACTCACATAAAATATGCACTTAAGCTCAGGTAAAAATAATGCATTCTTCCATTTTCCTCCAAATTATTTCACAGCCTCCTGTGTTTGTTCATAAATTAGTTGTCAGTCATCTCTTTTGGTAGCTGTTTCCATTAGAGATATTGTAACGGTGTGGAAGCCACTGAAATTCCAATTGCTGTCTTCAACAATACTTTATTTCTCTTTATTTTATCCATTCATGTGGCCCAGTTTCTTACTGATCATTCAAGAAACATCTGATAAATGACGTCTTCCTTTTCTTCTGTTTCCTCCTGCAATCATAATAGTATGGCAGAGGGACTTCCCTGGTGGTCCAGCGGATAGGACTCCGCGCTTCCAATGCAGGGGACACGGGTTTGATCCCTGGTCAGGGAACTAAGATCCCACATCCCACATGGGGCGTGGGCAAAAATAATAATAATAATAATAGTACAGCAGAATCCCTTTCAAATTTGCAGAACTCCCCCGCCCCCAAAGAGTTCTGTGGAATGACGTACTTTGGGTGAATACAACTAAACTAGAAATTTTCTGTGATCGTGAATGGAAGCAAATCATTGCTAATCATTGCTAACTTTCATCCATTACGAATAGGGGCCCATGATCTAGTACAGTTTAACCAGAGCGAGACTTTCCCATAAAACAATGAAATATACATTTTTGTGCACAATTAAATAAATATTTATTGTCAGCCAATGGGATTCAAAAATGCAATCCCTGTGTTCAAAGCGATCAAATTCTAAAGGAGAAGACAAACACAGAAACAAGCATCCCTAATACAAAGTGATTTAGTACCAGATGTTTGGACAAGAGTCTGGAAGCAGAGAGAGGTGGGGGAAAACTTGCCCATCTGCTGTTTGGGAGAGACTTAGGGAGAGGTCAGGGAAGAATTTTAGTTGCTATAGGTTGAAAATTTTAACTGAAAAGGTTAGTTGTAAAGGTATTAACACTAAATTATTTAATTCACTTATAGATCGTTACTTAGGTAGTTCTTTTTCCTCTAGGTCAAAAATCAAACTGTCCCTTTTGTGCTAAAAGCTTTCATTTCTCTCATAACTACTTTCCTTCCGCAGTCACCAACTTAGTAAGGATTAGGTGTGTCGTCTAGTGGCAGGAAATCCAAAATAAAAATGGCTTCTATAAGATGGAGCAGATTTTCCCAGCTGTTGGATTGTAAAATATACTGTTGATCAAACTCTGTAAAACTGGTTTGTGCTTCAGCAACACCTCCTCTGCCATATGGTGTTGACATGAGTTTATACAAAGACAGCCCTGCTGTTCCTATGGCCTGCCTGCAGCTCTCGTTCTCATAGATCTACTCAAAAGATTTTTGGATGGGCTATTTAGAATTTTTTATTCTTACATTTGGGAAATGCAGTTCCTTCTGAGAATAAAGAGATCTGTGTCAGTTCTAGGGGCTCCCCTTCTATGGTATGGATCTGGGAGGTGTACATCCTAATTTGGGTTGATATTCCAGCTATTTGTGTCATTGAAGAAGATGTGCCTTTGTCTGACTACCTTTGACCGAATTCATGAGAAAATAAATTTATATTTAATAGCCAATATTTCTATATTAGTTGATGGTCAGGAAATTAAGAGAATACTAGGAAGATCTTTCACACAGAAGAAAAATTTGTGCAAAACCTGAACACTGGGAACATACATGTTCATAGTAAATGCCAATTTGCCACTGCAAAAACCGGAACTCTACTTTGGGCAATACTGGGTGCAGCAAATGTAGATGTTTATCTCCTGATGGCCACATTGTGTTGAATGTATAATTGAGGCTAAGTGTTGAATGAATTAGCAACTGAATAATACCAGCTTTCAGATATGTGGGCAAATCACACACCTAGAACAAAATACTGTCTTATTAAATTCCTCCTTTAGTTAGTAGCAAAGGCATTTACAGCCCTTTAACGTTATAAAAGCATGTACAACTGTTAAGATGAGTCCTAAAAGAGACAGAGACAGAGAGAGACAGGAGACAGAGAGAATTATTCAAACCTCCAATAGTGGGCTTCCCTGGTGGCACAGTGGTTGAGAGTCCGCTCTGCCGATGCAGGGGACACGGGTTCGTGCCCTGGTCCGGGAGGATCCCACCTGCCGCGGAGCGGCTGGGCCCGTGAGCCATGGCCGCTGAGCCTGTGCGTCCGGAGCCGGTGCTCTGCAACGGGAGAGACCACAGCAGTGAGAGGCCCGCGTACCGCAAAAAAAACCTCCAATAGTGAACATTTCTGAGTGTCTGTGAATACTGTTCCTCGGTATGTGTGTGTGTGTGTGTATATATATATATATATTTGTCACAAGATTTACTTACATCACAAACAAGGAAAATTGTTCTCAAGAGTTCTGGACTGATTAGAAATCCAGACAGTAACTGGTTCTTTGCCTCATGTGAACTAGAACACTAGTTTGGGGAATGAAGAGCAAATGAAATTTTTCCTGAAATCGCACACCTGTTTTTCCATAACAGAAAAAACGTTGAAAGGAGCAAAATCATTTAGCTGGAATTTGAGGGACAATTGCTCTTCTTTTTTTGTACTAAAGAATTATCGCAAGACATTGTCTATTGTTTCAAACACTGGGGCCTCCTGCAGCTCAGAATTGTGCTGGCCTCCTCTGGTTCCCAGGATTGTGATTGATCTCAGCTGTCTTGTTTTGATTCAGTAGCTCCCAGAATAATCCCAAACGTACATCATCACAGGGCTATGAAGCTACATAATTATTGAGGAGGTGGGCGCCATTTTTCTTTCTGTACATGTTTTGACATTATCCGGGGCATTATTTGATGCATGAAGTAGGCTTTACATAAGTAATAAAAAAGCTGTTTTTCTTTTATTGTCGCTCAGTTTTTATCCCTGCAATAAAACAATACCACAGAATGAATGCTCCAAAACTGAAACAAAGATAGCAGAGTAAATAGGATCTCAAAAAGCCAAAAATTTATTCATTTTGCATAATGTGATCATTAAATAAATTTCGTGAAAATTTCCTTTTGCAATAAAGAGTCAAATTTATTATAGCACTTTCCTTAGATGACACATAAAGATATTTGTGTCAAAAATGAGATACTTGTGTAGAGAAATGAAGATTCTGAGCAGAGAAATAAAACATGTAGAATTAATTTTTATTAAAGAACCCTCAAATATAATTTCACTGAAACTAGGTAAATGTGGTAGCAAAGAGGGGAAAAGCTCTTGCTAAATTACATCTACATGGGCAAACTAAAAGGCATACCTAAGAATTAGCCCTACAAATTAAAACAAAAACTAAAAATATTCTTTCTTTAAATCATTATCTGCATGTATAAGTATTTTTTTTACATGAGGCAAGGGGCAATATCTTGATAATTATCTCTAACTTTATTTGAATAATTAAATATAAGCCCCAAAATGGCTTCTTCAATTGAATAACATTTCCTGTCTTCAAATAACAGGAAAATCAAAGTAACTGCTGAATCCAAATAAAATGTATTTCTCTTATGTAAATAAAGCCCAGCTGTTAACAGTACAGAGCTGACAAGGTAGTTCTGTAATCAATAAGAACAGCCCAAGGTCTATCTCGTTGCTCTGCCATCTCCACACGTGGCTACTTAAGGGCCCAAGAGACTGGTTAAGCTCAACCATCACATTTTCTTTCCATCTAGAAGAAAAAAAGCTCAAAGAATGTCACTTTTTTCTCTTTTTTTTAATGCAAGTCAATGGAGTTTTTTAGTCTTATTAGTCATCTTTTTATTATTAATGTTACCAAATAGACAGCAGCTCCTTGTAGGCTAAAGGTGTGAATTGATCTGTTGCCCAACCCAGTTTCACTTTAAAGAAAAAAAAACAATTAATGTTGAGTGGCATCATTTTAACCTCAATTTTTTTTTTTTGTCTTTTATATAGTTACACCTAGAGTTTCCAAAACAAAACTTTGCTTTGTTTTCTTGAGAGGTTCAGTTTCATCAGGGCTACTTGCATATAAATACCTCCTTGACTAGTGAAGTTACTTATCCGTTAATGTATTCATTATTTTATTTATCCCTTAGTGGCATCTAAATTTGAAACACGCTCATAAACATTAAATTCTGTGATCTTACAGATAAATCATCACCAAATATATTTTCAAGGCCAATGAAGGATGTAACAAAAGTTGTCTTGTGTTATAATTTTGTTGGAAAATTTATTTGGAACAAAGATGAAAGAAGTAGGGTCACTATAACTCTTAGGGTAAAGTAAATAGAAGATAAGAAATGAAAAAAATGGAGAAAAATAAAACTTGGGTAACTTTGGAATAACAGGAATTCAAATATATTTCAGAATATGGCAGACAGCAGGAAAGTGATGACCGTGTTATAAACTACTCTCTCCTTCTTTAAACAACAGTTATACTTTCAATATTTTTCTTTTTATTATACTGTTAGAACCTGTTACTTGTAGAGACATATATAGAAGAGTGTAAAGAATAAAAAACTTATTATTCACTGTTCTGTCTCCCAGGGAAAAAATGCTAACTACTCTTAATATTTTGTTGTGTGTTATGTTAGTATTTTACATATATTTATAATTGTGTATATTTTTAAACTGGGTTAATTTTTTTACACACTGTGCTGCAAATCACCTACTCTTCTGCAAATCATCTTTTTTTCAATCAACATGAGAAAATGCTTGAAACATAGTACTAAGCTGTCTTGTAAAGCATGACTTAAATGGTTGCATAGTATTTTTATCATGTGTCTGTTGCAAAATTTAACTAGTCCCATATTGAAAGAGTTGTTGGTCATGGAGTTTAGTGTGCATACACGGTAGCAGACCAGCCTATGTTCCAATCCTGATGACATCTTTACTTTAAAAAAACTTTAGATCAAATTTGACCTTCAGTTTCCTCACTTGTGAAGTGGGACTAATACTAGGACCTACCTCATGAGTGTATGCTAAGGATCAAAAGCAGTGCATAGTAAGGACTTACCCCTGTGAACAAGTTTTTATTGGACATTAGAATATTCCTAATTTTATGTTATCATAAATAACTGTTGACCCAGCACACTGTTGGATGAGGCATAAATTACCATTTTAATCAAACATACATACATACATTCACTCCCTCATTCAGACAACCTTTATTGAGCAGCTCCCATTTTCCAGGTACTCTTACATTTTATAATGAACCTCTTTATCATGTGCCTAATAAGAACCAGTTACTATTGTTTTGACAAAAACTTTTATCTGCAGTTATTATATAATGCTAACTCTTAGGTAAATGATGCTTCAAATATCCAGTAAAGATTCTGTGAAAAGATGAGTCTAGAAAATGTAAAAGTGACTTTAAATCTGACTAGTTCTATGGAAATACTCTTTCTAAAGAGCTTTCCCGGTATTCAAATTCCTGTTTTGATCATTCAGATGAAACTAGTGTCACTTTCCTACGTGTACGGGCAAAAAGCAATGGAGCAAAAGTGTCACGTTCAAAGCTGTTTCTGCACAACCGAAATGCTTTGGAGCTTAAACATTCTGTAGTCCTTCTTTACTCTTCCTGACGTCTCTTGGAAAGCCTTGTCAAGATAAAGGAGTCAAATGGTACTACATTTTTTCTCTGTTATTATTATTATTATTTTGCATCTAAAGAGAGGTTCTTTACAAAATCTGCAAAGACCTGATCAGATCTCAAAGGTAGAATGTTTAATAATGAATAAAATGACCTCAAAGTGGGTGTACCAGTCTCATCCACAAAGGGTCCAGCCCTCTCCCTGCCTCTCCTTCTCCCTTCCCAAGCCTCTCCCACACGGCAGAGGGGTCGTCCTGAATCTCAGATCCCTCCCTGACTCTCTTCTCAGGGTCCCTATCTACTCCATTTCACTGTGTCTCTCACTGATTTCAACATCTGACTTGGGCGCAGGGGTGTTTTTCAGAAATACAGATCCCTGAGTTTCTGCCAGAAACACTGAATCAGAAACATCTGTGTGTGGGGTTTGAGAATTGTTATAGGTGATTCTGATGCAGTCCAAAGACTGGCATTTGGAAGTTCTCACCCTATGGTCGGGGTCTGTGAAGCCCCCGACCCCGTTTTCACCCTATGCCACCCACACGACCTGGATTCTGCCTCCATCACCTCATCTATTGTTATTCCCAGCCCCTTCGTCTGCCACATGCCAGCCTTAGAAATGACAGATGACATTTAGCAAGTATCCTTTTGTGATAGGCCTTCTACTATATAAAAGTACTAAACCAGTTAATATACTTAACGCGTAACATTAAATGACATATATGTGATGTCAGAACCATGGCTGATGCATAGAAAGCATACAGTATATGTATAATTAAATATCATAGGTAGATAATGGCATGTACTATTGTTTTTCAGATTTATTAAGATATAGCTGACATATACCATCGTATATGTTAAGGTGTATAACGTGATGATTTGGTACAAACGTATATGGTGAAATGAGTACCAGTAAGGTGGGTTATCATATCGGTCACCTCACATAGTTACCATTTTTGTGTGTGTGGTGAGAACATTTAAGGTTTATTCTCTTAGCAACTTTCAAGTATACAATATAGTCCATATAGTATTGTTAACTGTAGTTGCTATGCTGTACATTAGATCCCCAGGACGAGTTTCCTCATCTTTTAACTGGAAGTCTGCACCTTTTGACCAACATCTGACCATTTCCCCCACCCCCTAGCCCCTGGCAACCATCAATCTACTCTTTGTTTCTGTGAGTTCAGATTTTTTAGATCCCACATGTAAGTGAGATCATACAGTATTGGTCTTTCTCTGTCTGACTTATTTCATTTAGAATAATGCTCTCAAGTTTTGTCCATGTTGTCACAAATGACAGGACTTCCATTTTATGGCTGAATAACATTCCATTGTGTATATGTATATACCACACTTTCTTTATCCTTTCATCTCCACTGATTAGACACTCAGGTTATTTTCATTATCACTAGGCTATTGTGAATAATGCTGCAGTGAACCTGGGGGTTGCAGATATCTCTTTGAAATAGTGATTTCATTTCCTTCTGTTATATTGCCCAAAGTAGAATTGCTGGATCATTTGGTAATTCTATTTTTATTTTGGGGGAAACCTCCGTACTGTTCTCCATAGTGGCTGTATCATTTTACATTCCCACCAACAGTGCAGAAGTATTCCCTTTTCTCCACACCCTCTCCAGCACTTGTTATCCTTTGCCTTTTTTATCATAATGGTATGCCTTTTTTTTTTTTGTCCTATCCATTCTTAACCAGCTAAGCTCAGACTAGCCATAGATGACTCCCAGTTCCTAGAAGACAACTCAGGCAAACTTCCTATTCATTTTTTTTCTTTTTTTAAATGAAGTATGGCATGTATTATTTTAGTTAATCATTATAGCAACACTGTGAGGTAGATACCATTATTTTCCCCATTTTACAGAATAGGAAAGTGAGGTACTGTTCATAGAAAGAGAAAACAGTAACCCAATTATGAACATTTGTCATTCCTTGAATATGCTGTGATTTCTCACCTTGCTGAATAAGGTGAGAAAATTCATGTGCTGTATTCTCACCAACCCCAAATCCCTGACAATTGCTTTCCCATGTAGTCCCTATTCACACTTCATTGGTTGTCATTGCCTGTTTTACACATTGGTTTTGCCAACTAGATTTTAAATTTCTCAAGTGCAGAGATCATGTTTTATTGAAAAATGCATGGCCGAGACCTATACTGAGTATGATACATGGCTATTGTTCAGTAGCTTAATAAAAGAAACAAAATACAGGCACACCTGTTTTACTGTGCTTCACTGTGTTGTGCTTTGCAGATATTGCATTTTTTAAAAAAATGAAAGTTGGTGGCAACTCTGAGCTGAGCAAATCTCCTGGCGCCATTTTTCCAACATCATTTGCTCACTTCATGTCTCTGTGTCACATTTTGGTAATTTTTGCCATACTTCAAACTTTTTCATTATCATTATATTTGTTGCGATTTGTGATCAGTGCTCTTTGATGTTACTCATGTAATTGTTCAGGGTGCCACAAACCACGCCCATAATGATAAATGTGTATGTTCTGACTGCTCCACCAATCAGCCGTTCTCCCATCTGTCTCCTTCTCTTGGGCCTCCCTATTCCCTGAGATGCAACAATATTGGAATTCGGTCAGTTAATAACCCTACAATGGTCTCTAAGTGTTCAAGTGAAAGGTAGAGTCACCCATCTCTCACTTTAAATCAAAAGCTAGAAATGATTAAGCTTAGAGAGGAAGGCATATGAAAGGCCTAAGCTAGACCTCTTGCGTCAGTTAGCCAAGTTGTGGATGCAAAGGAAAAGTTCTTGAAAGAAATTAAAAGTGCTACTCCAGTGAATACAAGGATGATAAGAAAGGAAAACAGCCTTCTTGCTGATATGGAGGAAGTTTGAGTGGTCTGGAGAGAAGATCTAACCAGCCACAAAATTCCCTTAAGCCAAAGCCTAATCCAGAGCAAGACTCTAACTCTCTTTAAGTCTGTGAAAGCTGAGAAAAGTGAGGAAGCTGCAGAAGAAAAGTTTGAAGCTAGCAGAGGTTGGTTCATGACATTTAAGGAAAGAAGTCATCTCCATAACATAAAAGTGCAAGGTAAGGCAGCAAGTGCTGATATAGAAGCTGCAGCAAGTTATCCAGGAGATGTAGCTAAGATAACTAATGATAACTAATGGTGGCTACAGTAAACAAGAGATTTTCAATGTAGATGAAACACTGCAATAATGTATTAGAAGAAGATGCCAAATAG
The DNA here is from genome assembly GCF_937001465.1 of Orcinus orca. Lineage (NCBI taxonomy): Eukaryota > Metazoa > Chordata > Mammalia > Artiodactyla > Delphinidae > Orcinus > Orcinus orca. The sequence continues at coordinate 15,600,604 of NC_064576.1, read as the reverse complement.
GACTTCATAGCTAGAGAGGAGAAGTCAATGCCTGGCTTCAAAGCTTCAAAGGACAGGCTGACTCTCTTTTTAGGGGCTAGGGAAGCTAGTGACTTTAAGTTGAATCCATTGCTCACTTATTTTTTAAAAAATCCTAGGGCTGTTAAGAATTATGCTAAATCTACTCTGCCTGTGCTCTGTAAATGGAACAACAAAGCCTGGATGGTAGCACATCTGTTCCCAACATGGTTTACTGAATACTTTAAGCCCACTGTTGAGACCTACTGCTCAAGAGAAAAGATTCCTTTCAAAATCTTACTGCCCACTGACAATATGCACCTGGCCACCCAAGAGCTCTGATGGAGGTGTACAAGGAGACTGATGTTTTCATGCGTGCTAACATAACATCCATTCTGCAGCCCTTGGATTAAGGAGCCATTTTTGAATTTCAAGTCTTATTGTTTAAGAAATACATTTCCTGAGGCTATAGCTGCCACAGATAGTGATTCCTCTAATGGATCTGGGCAAAGTCAATTGAAAATATTCTTAAAATGATTCACTGTTCTAGATGCCGTTAAGAACATTCTTGATTCATGGAGAGAGGCCAAAATAGCAACATTATCAGGAGTTTAGAAGAAGTTGATTCCAACTCTCATGGATTACTTTGAGGGGTTTGAGACTTCAGTGGAGGAAGTAACTGCAGATGTGGTAGAAATAGCAAGAGAACTAGAATTAGAAGTGGTGCCTGAAGATGTGACTGAATTGCTGCCATCTCATGATCAGACTTCTTATGAATGAACAAAGTAAGTGGTTTCTTGAGATGGAATCTACTCCTGGTGGAGATGCTGTAACTATTGTTGAGATGACAAGAAAGGATTTAGAGTATTACATAAACTTAGTTGATAAAGCAGCAGCAGGGTTTGAGAGGATTGAAGGATTGCCTCCAATTTTGAAAGTTCTATTGTAGGTAAAATGCTATCAAACTGCATTGCATGCTACAGAGAAATCATTTATGAAAGGAAGAGTCAATCAATGGGGCAAATTTCATTGTTGTCTAATTTTAAGACATTGCTGCAGCCACTCCAAGCTTCAGCATGCACCACCCTGATCAGTCAGCGGCCATGAACATAGAAGCAAGACCCTCCACCAGCAGAATAATTATGACTTGCTGAAGGCTCAGATGATGCTTAGTGTTTTATAGAAAACAGTATTCTTAAACTAAGGTATGTTCATTGTTTTTTTAGACATGATGTTAATGCACACTTAGTAGACTACAGTTAGTGTAAACATAACTTTTATATGCATTGGGAAACCAGAGAAATTGTGTGACTCACTTTATTGTGACCTTCACTTTATTGTGGTGGTCTGGAAGGGAACTCTGATGTATGCCTGTCCGCTGATAGCTACCACTGCCCACCTGGTGGTAACTAGTGGAATCTCAGTCGTAGAACCTCAGGAAGAGCTAGCCTCTAGAGCAAGAATAACAAAAGAGATTCAGCTCTCCATCCAGCCAACTCCATTCATTTGGAAATGGTTTTCTAGAGCACAGTGTTGAGAAGGATTCTGAGATTAAGTCTGGACACAGAGCCAGAGAACCATCACCCACGTCACCTGTGGTCTTGGGAGAGGGAGCGTGGAGATATGCATGCACTGCATTTGCCGTCCTCCTGTGGTCAGGCTTTGAAAATCAGTAAGAACACTTGACTGGATTTTAAACGGCTTTAGACAGACTGACAAAGTGGTGCCCATTAGACTGAATGATTGATCTTTCTTCAGGCTATATTTTATGAGGAGGTGATTGAATTAGAATAAAGATTACAATTTAGTCAACATTTTGCATATGTTTGGTGCCGTACCTAAATGAAATGGAATTTGAAGAATGTAAAATACAAAGGGTCAGTTTTCCACACAACTGAACTTTAAATGTTTTCTTTGTTTACTATGTATAAGCAACTAATGTGGGGAAAAAGGTATAAGCAAAGGTAAAGCACAGCTTTGAAAGACACGCACGTGCGCACACACACAAAATGAACTTTTATTTCATGGAAGTGTAAATGTTCATCTTCAAACGTCACAGAAAATGTACTTGACACTGTCACAGATAAAATATAATAATCGTCCTACTGCCCACTGAATTCTAGAGCCATTTTATTAATGAAGAACAAACTTGAGTTATGTTATTCAGAATCAAAAAAATAAGTCTAACCTAGTGATATGGAAAGAATGGTAATGTCTGCCTCTTTTTAGAATTTACTTTCTTCTCAGCACTTATCTTCATAAACAGTGATATTTGATATTTCCACAGGAGCAAAGGAAGAAGAGTGTTACTTTTTGATGGAACATTGTGACTTGCAAGGCCCACAACTGTATGAATTAAGCCAAGCCCTTAGGGACACATCTAGAGTAATAGTTCATAAGGCTAAAATGTAGAGTTGGGAGGAAAACATAGGATTTGAAATTTTGTGTAACATCAGAGTAGGCAGTACTTACGTATCTTTCTTAAGTGGAGATGTGGCCTTTATTACCAACATCTTGCTACTGTAGAAACCATAAATATATGACAAATCTTAATACGTTACTGATGTTTAAAAGCTCATTGCTCCATTGATTTTCTTTCTTCCTTAGTAAAATCAGAATGGATAAAACAAGGCAGAAAGTTGAGGACATTAATATGAACATCCCAGCTAAGTGTTCCTAAAAACTCAGTGTAGTACAGTGAAAAGTCCCACATCAAATATTGCATTTTATAAACCAAAAAGGAGCTACATAATGAAATTATTATTATAACATGTTTTTTTTATCTTATCCTCCCAGTTACTTTAGGAAATATTACTTAGGAAGAAGAAATACATACATATATCAAATATTTTCTTCTGTTCTCTCTAGAAAAAGTAACTCTGACAATACAGATTTTTATCTCATATCAGTTCATGACACTTTATCCCCTGTATCTTTTTTTTTAATTAAGCAATGGTTGATTTACAATATTGTGTTAGTTTCAGGTGTACATCTTCAGATTCTTTTCCATTATACGTTATTACAAAATATTGAATATAGTTCCATGTACTATACAGCAAATCTTTGTTGTTTATCCCCTGTATCTTTAACCATTAATAAAATACCATGCCAGGGTATTTTCTTCCACACCATGTATCTTCCATTTGAGAACTAGACATTCAATAGAAATTATTTTATAATGTTTTAAAGGTTTTTCCAGTTGTGTATAAAAACATTTTCCCTCATTTTGAATCCCAAGCACATGTTAATTTCTACTCACACTTGATTTATGGGACAATCCATGAAATACATTTATGCAATTCTACAGTGGTAGTTAGGTTTTAAGGAATGCTTCCAAGGATATAATGTAATTGTGAAGGTACAAAACTGTACCTATGAGAGCATTTTTCAACATACAGGAAGTGGTAGGTGAAAGAAAGGGCCATGGCTGAAGTGTGCTCTTGAGTTCTGTCACGTGAGATTGCTTGGCTAAATCACCATTACACATCACTTAGGGATAATGGGTGCCTTGGTGTGTATAGTGATGTAACATCACTCTATCAATATTAAACTTTAGAATTGACATGTATTTTAATTTCATAAATCTGAAGATTTAAAAAATATCCTCTCTGTACGTACGACCTAGAGCTAGTTTTGTATATTCCCATAAAACTGTGTATATACATATAGTATACAGACAAACATACAGGTAAACAATCTACTTATATAGTATATGTAGACACATATCTATGTATATTTATACATATATTCCAGACATATATACATGTGTACTTCATGTAATTTACATTCTATAGTATATGTATATATATTTATAGTTTATATGCATGTGCGTATACATATATGTGTATTTTTAAATTTTTGGTTTTTATAGATCCTGTATTAGATCAACAAACCTCATTTTGTAAGTTTAGTTCTGATGTAGCATGTATTTGTTTAAGGTTCATGTTAATTATTAAAACTAGAATCTATAATGCAACCATATAAGGTGTGAAAGAACATGCCTTTTCAATGAAATAGAAGGGTGTTTTGTCCCTTCACTTGAAAGTGTAGCTTTTCTAAATTGATCAATTTAATTATTTACTTTTTCTGTAAAGGCAGTGCTTTTTTTTTTTTTTTTTTTGGCGGTACGCGGACCTCTCACTGTTGCGGCCTCTCCCGTTGTGGAGCACAGGCTCCGGACGCGCAGGCTCAGCGGCCATGGCTTACGGGCCCAGCCGCTCCGCGGCACGTGGGATCTTCCCAGACCAGGGCACGAACCCGCGTCCCCTGCATCGGCAGGTGGACTCTCAACCACTGCGCCACCAGGGAAGCCCAAGGCAGTGCTTTTATTTTTTTTTTCCTCCAGCTTTACTGAGGTATAATTGGCAAAATCATATATATTTAAAGTATACAATGTGATAATTTGATTTGCGTTTTATATATTTTTTAAATTTTATATAATGTGTTGTTACCTTTGGTGCTATCTTCGTCAAAGCAATTAGGGAGAGGAGATTGTTTGCTTATTTGATAGCCTAACGGAGAATATTATTCTTGCTTTTATTTTTAACCTGTGGTGTACTCAAGGTTAATTCAAGGTATCAGGAAGGTGTAACTGTGACAAGATTTAGTGAAGACAGGGCAAATTAATTCAAGATCAGTGGTCTGGATATCAATTCTTATCATGGGATCTTGGCAAAATGAAGTCATTACTTCATTAGACTTTTAGGTATACTAATAAATGATTCTCAGAATAGACTGTCCTTAGCTTTGATGTTGGCAGTTCTATCATCACTTATGAACTTAAAAGGACAGTGAAGAAGAAATTTAGGGAAGTGGTAGAATCATTATAGACACAGAAGAAAAGCATATGTGCTAAGCTTTTTTTCTGTGCAAGGAAGACAGATAGTTTCTCTCCAAACCTGTTAGTTCTCAGAACCCCTTGGTGAATATAAAGAGGTCTAGTTGATCTTTTTACAAAATTCTCATGGAGCTTATCATATCTGATTTCTTTTTGATAGAAACGACTTAGTGAAGTGAACCCTGGTTTTGGAGCAATTTCAGTAAGATTTTGGAGCCTGCAGATGGGTTTATACTAAATTCCTTCCTTATCCACAGTTTTCGAATGCTGAGTCTGAGAGCGAATAATGAAACTTCTTACCTGCATCATGTCATAGAAGACAAATAATACATATCTGTATAAACTACATTTGCTTATGCAAATCAGTGTATTTGGATCTGATTCTCTCTTGCAAATTCATTTTTTAAAGTAATAAGAAATTTCAATTCATGAAAATTCTTACTATTTTCAAAATAATTTTTCTTCTTAGCCAAGTATAAAAATAAATGTGTCTCATCCACTGAAATTTGTTTCAGATTTAGTTTGCACTGAAAACACTATCATTGTGCTTTGTGTGAATTAGTGCTATGAGAATTCAGTTGGAGACATTTTTTTAAGAATTCATATTGTTTTTATTTAAAAAATACAATGTAGCTATTAGTTGATTATTTATAGTTTTAAAAAAAACTATTTTTTGGCCAAAATTGCCATCATTTTTAAAGAGCACACTGTACTTGGGAATATTATTTTAAATATGGAGTAAATCCAAAGTAGATAAACCACCTTATGTTGTTTCCCAGACATAAAATGTTTATGTTTGTTTCTTCATTTTATTTAAAAGACTACAGTGACCTGGTATAGTGAAAACAAAATACTTTTATTTACAAGGTATCAAAAAATTAAGAAGGCCTTTATTTCAAAAATACTCCTAGAGGAGATTTTTTTTTTTCAAATAAAAAAGATAAAATGTAAGGTTTATCAAAGAATAATTTCAAACTCACACTTATGTTTTTCTGTTCAGAAATTTTAAATTTCCACTTAAATAGGTGCATGACCCTAATCTATCCCAGGTAACTGTCATATTCTTGGTGAAGTTTATGCCAATGTGATAACCTCTTGCTCTGGGAATTTAATTGCAGGTACAGGAATATTTTACCTTAAAAAACTATAATATTGCCTCATAAGTTATTTTTATCTTCACTAGTTAATTTGATATTTCAAAATATTATTAACCTTTTGAAATTAGGGCATTGTGGATTGACTATTTGTTCTTATAGAGCACGTTTTTGTTTTAGTCTTGATAATTTAGTTTCCATTACTTTTCCCCAAAACAGGTTAAGAATCATTGCTAATTCTAAAAAAGAAAATTTGATTCTACTTTACTTCATTATTCAACTCTGGGAAGGTGGAAATCAGTATGTGCCCCTCATTAACAGCTCTCCAAAGCACAGCCGAGAAGCACAGTCAGTCAGTGAAGGTGTTACAGCAGTGCCTGAAGACATTAGTTCTGGAAGGCTGGCGCTAACGGTGTCTATTGCTGATCTTTACATTTAAAGATGCGAGCGCTTCTCATTTGTGTAGTTGTGTTTTGTCTTTCCAATCTGTGCTTTAAGTTTATAGCTTTGGTCAGTACCTTGTACTATTTTTAAATGAACCCACTCATTCATTTATTCACTCATTTAACAAACATTTATCATATATATACTGTGGGTCAAGTTCTACATTATATGCTGAGAACTGAATGAGATAGAAGACAGACAGAACCTGTGCTCAAGTAAAGCTTAAATTTTAGCGGTTCTATACTATAGGTGTCATTTTGCAATGGGGCTTTCAATAGAAACACTTATTATATACTTCTTCTGGCCTGATTCCAGTTTCTTGGAACACGAATTTGATATAAATGTTGACTTCTCATTTTTTAAAGTATTACAATGGCACACAAAGCCCTTCTATATATGGCTCTTGCTGGCATTTCCTGTTTTGTCTCTTACATGACCCCTTCTGCATTGCACCCTGTGCTCCAGCTAGTATTAATTGTTGGCATTTCTTAAGTTCTGTTGCCTCAGATCCTCTGATCCCTTTCATACATTAAGTAGAATTAGCCTGGTCTTCGTCAAAATTTGTTTTTAGTTGTTCTAGGGAGCAAACAAGCATGGTCTTGGAACTTAGTGTTCAGTGATGACACTAATGGTTATTATTTGAAAAGTAATCATACAAATATATTTTTCAATTGTAGTTTTGTAGTGATGGAATAAGAATAACTGGAATTTAAAATGAAAAGTATTTTCCTCCAACTTCATGGAAATATTTTGAGTATTTTCCATGACCCTCATAAAAATTATCTCAACAGTAGCTGCTGGGACTATGAGGTAGAGAAACTAGTACATGTCTATATTGCGATCATTCCCCGAAAAGATGCATGAAAAAGCAAACGGCTATGAATGAGTTTCATCATGTTGAGATATCCCAAGAAAACTTAGCTTTTTTTTTCAGAAGAAAATGAAGGAGTTATTTTATTTTTATATGTTCCACGCTGATCATTTTAATCAACACATTAGAATCAAATCAATTGTGAATTCTCTGTGCTTATTTCCTGGAATCATTCTTACGTGAAATCTGACATCTTTCCGCAACCACTTTGAAGATGTAGTCCACAACTGAATGAGTTTACTCTTAAAACTGCAGTTTCCCTGAGAATGCTTGGAATGGTATAATGGTGATTGTGTAATTATAATCTCAAGGTGCACAAAGTAAATACAGAGGACAGATGAAGGTTGAGCTGTGAATGCAGACTTCATTGGGAACAGTTTCTGATCATTTCAGCTACTTCATTTTTGAGTTTGAGTATTTATTCTGCAGAAAAGAGCTTTCTTTCCTGCCACACACTGTGCTTGAGATTATCAGACTTGGTTTCCATAAAACTTTTCCATTGGTGTAGCGATCTTGCCTTCCAGGGAATCACAGTGACATTCCAAGAGGGAGGTTTAGAATCCTTAGGTGCATGGACCAGAGAGAATATTTTTCTCACTGGTAATGCTTTCTTGTTTCCGCTTGCCTTTTTATTGAGAATAGTTAAAAAAAGCAAATGGTCTCCTGATTAGATAAGCACCACTCCAGCTCACAGTAAGAGGCCAATGTTTTAAACAAAATAATGTTTCAGAATTCCGTGGCGTTCATGCCAACTGGTCCAAGGAAACAATTTAAAAGAAGAGGTTCTGTGTGGATTTCAAAATATATCTTTACTCTCGGGATTTCATTTGTTTTTCTGTGATATTTATTTAAGTAGGGTTGTGCAAGCTAGTCATTTTTTACCAAAATAGTCACATGTCTAGACATGGAGTTGTAGCAATCTTGATTTAGAAGAAAGCAAGCCGATTTCTGATCCTGGGCTTGGCTACCATTTAAGAAAGTCATCTATCTTTTGGCGAACTTCAGTTTCCTCATTGGAAAAATCAAGGAGTTGTCTTGCAGGTGTGGTATTCGAACTGTGATCAACAGAGAGCCAAGCTCCTAGTGGGGGTCAGGACTAGGTAGGCTGATAAGGGATGCTCCAGGTCCCCTCCCCACTCCCCCCCCACCGTCTAAATCCAAACCTCTCCAGTTTTTCCTCTCTTTTAAAAATGTTGTTGTTTTTCAGTAACAGCTTTTAGCATTGGATTTCCTTGATGAAGGACTGACTGAATGAATGAATGATTGAACAAATAGTTCATGTTGGCTCTAAAATTCCATAAGGGGCATGTTATTAGGCCAGATTTATGCCCTTCATGTGCAAGAAAAGGCAAGTGTATACTTGCTAGTTCATCTGTTAAAAGCAATTAAATTCCTGTCTTTGTATATACTTTAGAATAAAGTGGGCTTTCTTCTGAGCATCTTACCCCATTGGCTAAGTAGCTACTGTAGACATCAGTCCCAAGACAAAATAGTGACATTGTGGGGGAAATTTGGGGGCTTCTCAACTCTTGGTGCCCACGGCACTAAGGCTGTGGTAAAAGCTCTATTCTCTAAACCAAAAGAAGGAAGGCCTTTACCTCTTTTCTTAGCTGTTATCATACAAACCTAGAAAGACATGATTCCGAATGAATGTATGTGTGTGTGTGTGTGTTTCAATTCAGAAATCTACCAGGATTTCAAGAATTTTGAGAAAGGAAGAAAGGAGCAATATCTTGGCTTTATTTCTTCAGAAAAGGGAAGAGTAGCCAATAAAATAGTGAAGTAAGATGATAAATAAAATGAGTTGTAAATGCTCTGCATTTGCTTTATATCGGGAAAGTGTTCAATTAATGTTACTGATACGCAAGTGATGCTGAAAAGAGACAGCAGAGGCACCACAGCTTTATCAACAAGTGAAGAGAAACATAAGGGAAAATCAGGAGAATTAGACATAGAGCAGGAGTCCTTCCCTTCCTTTTACCTCCTCTTTCCATCTCAAGCTCTGTGTTAGACTTTAATATATTCTGGCTGTGTTGATTTCAGATATGGGCACATGACTTGCTCTAGTCAATTTCTGTAAGTGACTGGTGTGGCCAGAAATGTTGAGCAACAAGGGAAGCCCTCCTTTATAGAGTCTGCTGATTTCTGTGGTGCAAATCAGCACCAAATATGGAATGTGGAGGGATATGTCATACCATGCTGTTGTATATTTCACCACATAGATACAATAGATGTGGATAAACTCAACAGCATAGATGATAGTAAAACAGATCAAGAGGTGTTTTACTATTAACAGATTAATTAAACAATTAAGAGGTGATGAGTTTTGAGCATTTCTTCTTTGATTTTGATGTAATCTACCTAATTTTAAGTTTATATAATTTAATTTTTAACATCTCCCTCACCAAATTCCCAAAAACTTAACATTGCCTCTTGCAAGCTGATACAAGGCAACTCCAGCATACCACTACTTCAGCAAAACTGAGCCTAGTCCCTCTAGCGAAAGCTTTAAGGACAAGCTCATGGTTCAGCATGCCTTCTCCACTCCCCTCTAACATAGCTGAAATATTCCAGATAGAAGTTGTTGCATCAGCGCTGGTCCCAGACTGAGACAGTGTGGATCAGATGGAAAACAAGAAATAAACCTTTTTGTTGTAAGTCAGTGAAATTTTGGGGTCGGTTGTTATCGTGGTGTAACTCTAGCTATCCTGAGTTCAAATTCAAACTGTTTAACTTACAAGATATTTTGAATAAACCGTTATTCCCCTGATAAATGGATTGTGTTAGAGATTTTCCTGCATAGCTGAGTAGAGCATTTTCTCCTGAAGTTTAGGAGAATAGTAGAACCAAAACATTTATAGATTGTTGATATATATTAAATGACAAGGCAGTAAAACTCAATTTTCTCACAAAATAGCCATCAACTTGATTCTTCCTCGTTTGGCAAATCTGTCCAAAATTCGAATTTATACTTGGTTCCCAGAAATTTGGGAGTCTGCACATTGGAAGCTTCCATAATGATCATTGTATGAGCATTCAGTATTTCCCTGTCTCTGTGCTTTTTCCTCCATTGGGTCCCCTCTTCTTCAATACCCTGTTATACACCCCTATCTTTGCAGCTCCTACAAGCTCTTCTGTAATGCCCCAAACTAGACATATAGACAATAAGTTCCATGAAATCAGGGATTTTACTCATTTTGCTCACTACTGTATTCCTAGTACCTGGCAAATAATTGGTGTTCAATTATGCTTGCCAAATAAATCACTGAAAATAAAACACTTTTCTAACCTGTTTACACACTGATGTATGTTGTTATATTTATCCTTCAATGTTACATTGAAGGGACTTGTGTATGTGTGTTAGCGTAAACCATAAGCCCCTTGAGGCCAGTGTCACTGTCATCATTCTGCATTAAGCCATTGCAATGCTTAGCACTCACAGCAGGAATTTAATAAATGTTTATTTCTATTTGAACATCTCCTGTACCTTCTGTATATAGCAACGAGATGTCTTTCGATGGATATAAATTTTATTCAGAGTTGGACAGTTGGGGCCGAGAGTTTACGAATGACAAGAGTAAGAAGAGGTGCTGATGATGGGGTGTCATCATAAAATGTCTACAAAATAGGCCTGGTAAAAACTTAAAAGGGTACATGAATTCAGTTATCATAATAAAGATAATCATTTTGCATTTACATAGCACTTTGCTGCAAAATGAATTTCAAAGCAATTTGCCAAACATTTTTTCAAAGCATCACTTGGCTGAGTCCCAAAGAGTGTCTTCTGGGGTGGGACCCTGCAGCTGTTCACAGTGTATATCCAGACACCAAAGAGCTGGTTTACGGAGCTGAGGAGGGGACATAGGCTTATGAGACGCTGCCAGGGGACCCACACGGCCCTTCTCATAGGATGCCAGGTCCTACTCCATACTGAGGGCTTGTCTCCCTCAGGTAAGTGCTACCATTTCTCAGAAGGAACATGGGGGAAGGATCTCTGACCTCTTTAAAACAGGCATATTACCCAGCTTAGAAGAAGAAATAGGCAGAGTAATTGATTTAGTACCGGGAGGACAACCTAAGTCATTACAGTTCAATCCAGCAAACGTTTATTGAACACCTCAGGCAAGTTACCTAAACTCTGTAAGCCTCAGTTTCCTTATTGGGAAAGTTCTTTCCTCAGAGATTATTAAATGAGGAGTGAGTGTAAGTATTTAGCATAGCGCACGCCACACATCCCATTTACCTGGAATTATTTTTATTATCATCATTAATTCTGTACCTTGCATATCACTGTCTATAATTGAAACAAGATATTTGATTTTTCTTTACAATATTGTCTTTTTTTGCATTTTTATGATTACAAATAGCTTCCATGATGCCTTTAGATTATTTTTATAAATTGAAAGAGAATTGTTCAAAATCAATCTTATCAAGTCATGTGTACTCTAAACTCCTATATAAATGTAGGCCTCTGTTCATCTTATATGTAGGATTATAGTTATAATGAGTAAGTTATAAGTTATAATATAGTGAGTATAATATAATATAATGAGTAAGAATTATGACTATATTTAATCAGATCAAGCTAAATACCATACCACTCTCTAAATTGTTGTGCATTTCAGAGCACAATGAAAAGAACTCCAGAAAAACCTAAACAGGACCAAAACAGATTGGTAGATTCAAAAGTAACATGTTATATGTATGTGAATGAAAAAACAGATGATTTTATTCAACACTGTATTTGAGCAAGTTAAAGTAAATGAATTGTCAAAGAGAAATTGCACCAGATGCAGTTGAACAGGATGGAAGATTTTATTTAAGACTATTGCACTAAGGGAGAGAAATTGAACTCAAGTCCTCAGAAACAAAATGCAAGAGAGGTTTTAAGCACTGGGGTGAGCTATTGGGAAAGTACTGGAGGAGGCTGGTGGGGGTAGGGGGGGTCAATGTGATTAGGCCATTTTGTGTTTGGCAATTGGTACTTAATGAAGTTAGGCTCTTACGTTCCTATGAGACTGGGAGATAGGGCCCCTACCTTTCTTGATGATTACTTTTCAAAGGAATGACCCCCAGGTCCTTCAGAAAGATACTCCTGGCCTATAAAACTGGCAAGAGGCTAGAAGAAGATTTACATTTCAAAGGGGCAAAGAATTTATACTTGCAAGTTTCCTAAAATAAATGCTATAAGAAAAGGGAGGTCAGGAAATTAATAGTCTGGAAGAAACCCAACTAAAGCTTAGTCAAGCTGAGGGGAATATTAAGGCCATCTTGGTCAATACCCTCCCATGAAACTTGGTCAGCTTCCTTCTCCAGAATTGTCTTAACACAATGAGGAAGAGTCAAAGCATGTTAAGCAATAGAGCATTTTATTTTCTCTATACTTACTGATCATGCAGCTGGGGAAAAGAATATAATAGATAAATGTATTGGCAGAAATTATGAATTAGATTATCTCAATATTGACCTAGATTTATCTTAATTTATCCTAGAAATTAATCTACTTTCTCTTTTGCCAGAACATTTTCTTATTATAAATGAATTATCAATATATTATAGAGGCACACTTGGGATAGTGATTTAAAGCAAGGAGAATTATGGCATAAAATGTTGAAGAACACTGAATTCTATAAGCGTTCTTATGAGTTCTGTGTTTACATGTATATTCAGAAGAGGAATAAGTTCTCACAGTCTTAAAATAAGTAAAGACATAGAAAATCTTAAAAGTTTAGCAAAGGTTTTTGTAATTTTTTGTAGTTAATGGGAGATCTGAATGGGGCACATGGATCTCAGAGGCACTTTGTAGAGTTTGAGTTATCTCAATTGAGACTGAAAATATCCAGCTGAAGCCTGAGAAAGGGAAAAGGGCAATTATAAAGTGCTTTAATTTTTCTGAAATGGCTTTGCAAAGCACTAATGAAAAATCATTTTCAATGGGCCTTTGGTAGGATCCTGCGTGTTTCTGATTCAGACAGTTAAAGAAATCAACAGTAACACGGTCAGCTTGAAAGAGGCAAAAATTGGCCAAAGAAAAGTGAGTAATTCACATCTAGCTGTGAACAAAAATAGTCTGAAGCCACAGGTCACTAAGCCACACGCTCCTTTTCCAGTGCTGGCAACCACGGTCAATAACGAATCACAGCCAGGAAAGCAGTGTGTGATGGCAACAACTCCCGTCAATAAAGTAGAATTGGAACCTTCCAAGCAAGTAGTGTGTCAAAGGTGTATTTAAGCAGAAACTTAGACGTTGAACTGTTTGTATAAAAATTGAGCACATAGAATAATTATAAGTTGAAGAACTTTAAAAAGTTGGAACGTTGTAAATCTGCCACGAGAGTGACTTATGCTGTTGGAACATGACCACTGTGTCAATAAGGCTAAGTCAGAATAGAGGAAGAAGTGTCAACATCACGAAAAGGAGTGTTGCTTTCAGTAAGTCATTAAAGAGAGGGGTGGGAGAAATGGACTGTCTCTCTTTGGTGGGGATAAGCAAGAAGAGTAAAATATCATTTCAGGAGACACAAGTGAAAATAAGACTATTTTTTTGTTAAGTCAATAAATAGGCTTTTGTGTGTGTGTGTGTGTGTGTGTGTGTGTGTGTGCGGTACGCGGGCCTCCCACTGCTGTGGCCTCTCCCGTTGCGGAGCACAGGCTCCGGACGCGCAGGCTCAGCGGCCATGGCTCACGGGCCCAGCCGCTCCGCGGCATATGGGATCCTCCCGGACCGGGGCACGAACCCATGTCCCCTGCCTCGGCAGGCGGACTCTCCACCACTGCGCCACCAGGGAAGCCCAGTAAACAGGAATTTTATTATCTTTCGCTCGTTAGGTGTTCAATCTGCCATCATATAGTTTACTATTTAATTCAGACTTTCTTGACTCTCAAGACAAGATTACATGGTATTAAAAAGAAAATGGAGGCAAGATGCGCAATCCATTTCACTGCTGATTGGACAGGTAGAGTAGAGAATAAAAGTTAAGTCAGTTCTAAAGATCACAGATATTTAGGTCACTGCAATTATCTCTTCCTGAGACTCCAAATCCAGACGCTTCCACAGTAACACTGCCTGCCTTTCTCTGGCAGTCTTACTTTGGAGGCCAGAAAATATGTCAAATTTGTATATCTTAGCTCTGCCCTGCTCTAGGAATCAAAAACTACATTTTGCTACTAGTAGTACACAATCAAGGATATAGACTGATTAATGGTAGTTTTTAAGTAGAATAAATAGTGTCTAGTATCAGTTTCTTACACATAGCTTAGCATGTCATCAGCAAAATTGCATTAATCATTCCAGCATTCCCACAGGGTAATCTTGGTTTTCCTCCATGTCATTCTGCTGATAGATTGGGCCCTCGTCTATAGTGAATGCTATTTTGGAAAGGAAATTTTTATTTATAGCACAGACAAATTTAACATAAATTAATGCAGAGAAGGCCAAAAACTTGTTTGTACATTTTTCTCTTCTGTGCATTTCAACTCAAGTCAGGTAATTAAGGGACAGTGACATGGCACACTGGACAGGTGACATCAATGACTGACTTACTGACTCAGGTGTTACAAGGTTGGCTTGCTGTGGGGTAGCCCAGCAAGTCTTCCACTCCAATACCTCCACTCCCATGTCCATATTTGGTAAATTGACAAATAACACTTGAAAGATATTGGAGCATGTAGATATTTTAGTTGAACCTAAATCTTTTTTTATATCAAGGAGCACAAGCCTTATAACGATCAAATGACAGATTTTTTTAATACTTTTGTTTTCAAAATAACTTGGGGCTTCCCTGGTGGCGCAGTGGTTGAGAGTCCACCTGCCGATGCAGGGGATGCGGGTTCATGCCCCGGTCTGGGAAGATCCCACATGCCGCAGAGCAGCTGGGCCCGTGAGCCATGGCCGCTGAGCCTGCGCGTCCGGAGCCTGTGCTCCCCAACGGGAGAGGCCACAACAGTGAGAGGCCCACGTACCGAAAAAAAAAATAATAATAATAATAATTTACTGCACTTCTTACTGGGCTTATCAATAAAGAAGACCTGAAGACAAGTTTTTAACTGAAACCTCTTTATGTATAGTTTGACTTCTTACTATGCCGCAACGTAAAATGCAATAACCAGAAGGATCAAAATCAAGCTTAAGGTTTGATACAATGCACGGTCTTCCATAGGCCTTTAAATCTGAATGTACATTAGAAACACATGAACAAATAACTGAGCGCAATTAGAAGGTACAGTTGATTCGGTATTTAAGGAGGCATGGGAAATGACTTTGGAATTTCAAGATGAAACTGATTTTTATTAAAATTGTTCTAAATGCATATGCTTCACCTCATTTACATAATTTGTAGAATTATGTCCCAGTTGGCTTGCATGTTACTATGTCAGCATTGGCACCGTAGTTTACAAAGGCCATTTCAGGCTTCCTTGATAAGCCTTGTGGGGAGTTTTGTGATGACCCGTATAAAATAGCAGCCTTTTGGAAATATAGACTTTTCTTGTCTTATTGGCTCATCATTGACCAAGTCCTTAAACGTCCCTCCTCTTTAAAAGGTGCAGTACAGAGTCACTATGAGCTGTTTCTTTGCAAGCTGGGTAACTTGGATATAGTAATATTGTGTGGAGGGAAAATAGACCAGGAGACAGTGCTCTTTTCCTAGTTGTACAACTAACTAATGTCACAAGGCATAAACAAGCCACTTCATTCCCAGGGCTCAGTTTCCTTATCTGGAATTCCCTTGACTCTGTCCTTTTTGCATCAAGCCTGTATTCTCAAGTGTTCAGCAAAATGTGCAGTTAGGAAAATGAGTCCTAGAAGATTAGACTGTTTTATTATTTTACTCTCATCCTGTTCTATCCAACTTATCTGTGTCTGCCTCTTCTAATGTCTTTTCTCAAGGAAAACTGCATATCTTCTTAAAATAAATATTTTCCGAGAACATAATTTATTTCTGATAAGTGTCTAAATTAGATCAGTTTTTTTTCAATAATCTTTAATACTCTCTGCTTTAAAAAAAAAAAAAGGCCTATTTCGCTGATGTACTTTGGTTTAGAAATGCAAATGATGTTGAAATTCTTTCTTTCCTAAGGGTAAAAAGGCCATTAACCACCCACTTGTTTATTTGGCTCTAGTTAATCGCTACAATAAATGAACATGACAGATAGCACCAAGTTTCAGTGTTTTAACATTTTTACATAGACAAAGCCGGTACTTGAAAACAGAATCCCCATTAAATTAACCCATGTCATTCACATACTCCTCAAAAGTGAACATGTATGTTTCTCTGAGTGTATTCTCATGGTGCTGCCGTGGAAATGGGTAG
This sequence comes from Orcinus orca, assembly GCF_937001465.1. Classification (NCBI taxonomy): domain Eukaryota; kingdom Metazoa; phylum Chordata; class Mammalia; order Artiodactyla; family Delphinidae; genus Orcinus; species Orcinus orca. Next base: position 15,584,050 of record NC_064576.1, on the reverse strand, counting down.
AAACCCGGAGATATCTTCTAGGCTCCACATTTTTACTAGTTGTATGACTTTGGACAAGATATTTGACCTTTCTCCCTTCAATTTCCATAGATGAAATGGGGATCTTAAGGGCTAACTTCAAGTTTCAAATGAGATCATATGAATTGGAGTGTTTGGGAACCTGCAAAGTACTATGTAAAGAACTATTACTGTTTTCGATTATGTCAGCAATTTGACTTATTTATCATTCATGTTGGCGTCAGAAATTTTCATGTTCATATCTTCCATTTTCTGGAAAAATAAACAAAATGTCTTCCTTGAATCTTAATTCCTGTTCTAGTCACTATGTTATTTCTCTGTTTAAGAATCGACTTTTGAACAAAATAGTCCTCCAGTATTAACTTAAAAGTCTCCAAAATGGGCTCCTAAGTCCTAGATCCAATCATCTTCAGCATCTTCACACGAGTGACCACACCCTTCTTGCAGTTCCTCCCTTGGCTTTCATTATTGTGATACTGTGCACTGGAATCGTTCATTCATTCCTTTATTCAATCACTCATTCATCCAGTGATTCAACAAATATTGATTTACCCCTGACTGTAGTTAAGCACTGTTTCGAAGCCCTAGAGATGCAGCAGCAAACAGTGAACACAGCGCAGGAGTCCCTGCCCTCATGGAGCTGCCATTCCATGGGGGAGACAGACAATTAACACATAGATATTTATAGCTATTGGTTGAGTACTGTCTTTGCATTCTGCCCACGTGTGACATGGCTACAGCTGCTGACCACAAAAAGGTCTTGGAAGGCTACACAGAGGGAAGTAGCGCAGTCACTGCCCTCAGTCCTCTCTGAGTCTCACTGGCCCCTCTTCTGTTCCCACTGCCATGAAGTGGAAATTATGTGATGTGTGGTCTCTGTCCTTTTCTCCCTTCAGATCTTTTTAGAAGTTTTTTTTTTTAATTAATAAAACAATATCCACTGCTACATTAAGCCTTTATGGCCTGTCGGCATGTTTAAGTCCTCTACTTAAGACCCTGGACTTCTAGCTCATTAAAAGTACGAACTCCTTTTTCATTAGGGGGCCCACTCATGATAAGTGATGCTAATAACTTATGTATAAGGATTTATTTTTTAATGTTTAAAGGGACACTTCTTTTCTCTGTATGTGCATCTAACAAACTTGTTAGTGAAAAAATTCAGATACTTAGACAACCTTTTTAAAAAAAGAAGAAAGAAAAATTATCAGTAATGCAGAGCACCTGTTTTATTTTTCTGGGTTCAATTTATGTCTTTGTTCACATACATTCCAAAAAGTATAAATATTTTTCTACTGTCTGGTAAATTATAACAGCATCTGATTCCTTGCTTCTCTGTTCCGCTCTCCACATTGTAACAAGAATCATCTTTCTAAAACACAGCACATTTTCACATCTCACCACATATACTCACACATATATGACCCCCTGGAAGCCCTCAGTGGCTTTGACCTTTATGCTCACACAGAAAATGGTGAGAATCTATTCCTTAAGGACATGATCAAAAACAGAATTAGAGGTAGAGATCCAGGACAACTGTCTTCACAGTTCTTTGTTCGTGTCTTCCCTAAAATAATTTCAAAACAGTTTTGTGTTTTTCTTATATAGGGTCATGAACTTTTTCTAGCTATCTAAAATGTTTATATAATAAATTTATAGTTCAAATAATTGCAAAGGATGTCATTTCTGCCATATTATAAATATTGACAGTTAAGATAAAATGTTACAGTACTCTTTTTATGTCAGTGAAATAAAAATCCAAATATCTCAGCAATATGTAATTCATTATTATCCATTTAAAAAGACAAACAAGCTTTCTTTAACAGTTGTTTTTCTTTCTCTGAACTTGTATTTACATTCTAGTTCTCCCACATAAATTTATGCTAATATAATGCATATTTATGTCTTGAAAAATTTAACAATGACCCTATCATTTCTGTGGCAAATGCATATACATCAAGTGAAGTTAATTTTCTTTAAATTTCCATGGCCATAAGGCTCCAACTGCTAACATTTCCTTCTGGATTGAGTTAGCATTATAATTATTATTGGTACTAAATTGATCAAAACCACACAAATATCTTATATTCTTTAATAATTAAAGTTTAAAAATAAAATTTTATTGCAAATTCTTTCTTTAATGAAATGGTGGGAGCCACCTACTCCCCACTGGTTCATAAATCTTTGGATAAATTATTTCTTATATAGGGAATATTTCTACAACGGTTCCACTCCTTTTTATTGTTATAGAGTAGGTATTGAGAAACATTATTCAAATAAATGTTTAGCTAGGAATAAAAGGAATGTTGTTCAAGGAAAGTCACTCAATTCTTTGAACTTCTTCCAAGCTGTAGGCACAGTAGCTATCTTCAAAACTTATTTTTAATAATCTAGCAGCTGAAAGTTTGACTAGGTCTTCTTTCGAGTCTGTTGAAAGCAAAAAAATTAACAGCTATCTGCTTGTAAAGGGTCTGTTACCCAGCCATTAGAATGATTTATTTCTCTACATGGATAATAATATTTTGAATTGCTCCTAGTATCCCATTCCAATTACTTAGACTGTGATGCTATTCATTATATTACACTTAGGGATGGTAGAGAAGAATGTCTTTTTTTGTGACTTGTAAGAAGTAAATGGTAAAAGAGATAGCCTTGACGGTAGACTCTTGAGATCTCTTCTAGGAAAGAATTCATGTAAATGATGATGTGGAAATGTATTCACATAAAACCATCTCTGTTCAGGTATCTCTTGGAAAGGCCTCGTGTATCCTATTTAAGGCCTAGAGGATAGGAAAGCAAGAAGTATATATCTACATCTAGAAACTGGATGGTGGTCTGAGGTCTGTCGTCCGTGGGGAGAGAATGGACGTGGACTCAGGAAGGCTGTCCTGAGGGTCATGCATGTTCAGTGAAGGGCGATGGAGGAGAAGGCACAGTTTTTCCATCTAGGTCTACACGACACTGACATTTACAGCTAAGGTTCAGCACCTGTTACCTAGTCATGACATAAAGGATGAGTTCAGTTAACATTGCTGTTTTAGTTGGTATTATATATTTTGATAGAAACTTTCAGGAGAAATAAAGCTCTGTAGATTATAGCCCTCTCAATTTATTGTCCCAGTAGCACAATAAACAGCCAATATTTGAATCATTTAAAGTATTTTCATTGCCTGCAAAAACAAACAAAAATTCAAGGTCAAATCATCTATGCATCTTGTAAGAGAAAATGTGTTTTCTGTTAGTCAAACACATTGTGCTAGCATGACTCTTCTGATGAAATCTGGGAGAGAATGGTTTAAAAAGTAAATGCCAATGAAAATTTAGAAAGGAAATCTTAAAACTTCCTTCAAAAATGACTTGAAAAGATTCATTTAATCGTTCTTCCTAAGTGTGATAAGTACGTTTAATATTTCTTTGCTTTAAACAGATTAACACCAGAAGGCCAAGGGTAATGAGAATGCCAACCAAAAGATACTGCAATATCCAGTTTTTCCCTATTAACACAGTAGGGTACCTCTAGAAGCTGAATTAATTCTATCAGGTTGCAAAAGTTAATACACTGTTGTAAAAGGTATGCTTTATAATATACTAGTTTAATTACCAATGGACTGTGTGGTTGGGGGGATACTTCTTTAGGTGTTAGCACTTCCATGGCATATACAATAAGCTAATCGATTTTGTTGTTAGACTTAAGTGTGCTTATAATAACATGTAAATTATGTAATATTAGTGTTTAAGCACAGAAAACTCCTTGGGAGCATTCATAAGTTATATTTTTTTAGCTATCTACAGGACTTAGGACAATGTGAGACATATCCTTTATAGCTCAGTAAAATTGTACTTAATACTTCATCAGTGGGCTTTATATAATTCTTTTTAAATATAGAATTAATAGTGCACGGTATTTCTGGAGTTTGTACTGTGAATTGAAACAACATGAGTCTAATAGGATTTTTTATAAGAAAATGGTGTTAGGGGGCATATACCCCTGAGAAGGCCTCTGTGGCTGCAATAGAAATGAATACAAGCATCGTATCTTAACCACCCAGAAATGGTACTGAAGTTTTCAAATTGGTATATACAATCACCAATTTAGTAACCACATAAATTATATTTATTGATAAACTACTATAATATGATAAATTATATTTACTGATAATCCTGCAATGAAGCACTATTTAACTTGTTCAGAACACCTTTCTTTTTACCAAAGGACAGGCACATCAGGGCCATGGAATTGGGAGGGTGTCTTCGGGGAAAAAAATTGTGGTAATGTTGGATGAAATGTCTAGGAAAAGCTTAGTCCCTCTCTTTACATTTCATCATTCTTTTTAAGTAATCACTATAAAAAATATTGCTTATTTCTATATCAAATATGCCATAACTTACACATTAGTTTCATTCTTCAAAGTAAACCTCTTTTGAGACCGAAGAATTATTCAAGGTGGTTCTGCATTATTTGAGGAACAACCTTTTAAACTTGACATGAGAAAATTAGAAATATTATTTTTATATCACTCTTCTACAAATTCTCACATAATTCATTTCATGGAATTTTGCTTTTGTGGGTATATTTTCCTCTCCCTCACCCATCCCCAGAACTCTAGGGAATATCTAAAGGGCTGAAAGGCACGATACGCCCAGTATTCCTATGTGGACTCCTATCAAGTTGTCCTTAGAAAATGTTTACTTAAGATAAAAATAACAGAAACATTAAATCAGTGAGTAATGCAAGGTCGCTGAATTCCCCGTGATCCCGCTATTCCATTTTGACCTTCTTCTCCTGTTCTCCTGGGGGTTTCTTATGGTCAGCTTCCCACTGGCCTCTCTTAGGTGAAATCAGGTTCTTCACGAGCTCTGTTTCTTGGCCAGTCATTCGAGCCCCAGTCATTCTCACCTGCCCTTCCTCAGCTGTGGATCTTGCTTCCTGGTAACTTTGAAATCCACCATTCGTCTTCATTATAGCTCCTCGAGCAGTGTCAGCACATGATGATTCTTATTAAATATTTATTGAATAAACTTAATGAGTTCATAGCATTCCATTCTATTAATACTGGAAGAAGAGAGAGAAAAAACTGTTTTTCTTGATGTGGTACTGTCTTTTTTACTCTCAAAGACCACCATCTTAGCTTTTTTTCTATTATTATTATTATTATTATTTTGAAGGTTAGAGTCACTACTGGCCTCTCTTGGAACGTATACCCTGAGAAAACCATAATTCAAAAAGAGACATGTACCACAATGTTCATTGTAGCACTGTTTACAATAGCCAGGACATAGAAGCAACCTAAGTGTCCATCGACAGGTGAATGGATAAAGAAGATGTGGCACATAGATACAATGGAATATTACTCAGCCATTAAAAGAAATGAAATTGAGTTATTTGTAGTGAGGTGGATGGACCTAGAGTCTGTCATACAGAGTGAAGTAAGTATGCTAACACATATATATGGAATCTTATAAAAAGAGATAATGTTTCTGAAGAACCTAAGGACAGGACAGGAATAAAGACGCAGATATAGAGAATGGACTTGAGGACACGGGGAGGGGGAAGGGTAAGCTGGGACGAAGTGAGAGAGTGGCATGGACATATATACACTACCAAATATAAAATAGATAGCTAGTGGGAAGCAGCTGCATAGCACAGGGAGATCAGCTCGGTGCTTTGTGACCACCTAGAGAGGTGGGTTAGGGAAGGTGGGAGGGAGATGCAAGAGGGAGGGGATATGGGGATATATGTATACATATAGCCGATTGACTTTGTTATACAGCAGAAACTAACACAACATTGTAAAGCAATTATACTCCAATAAAGATGTAAAAAAAAAAAATTTCCCCATTCCCATAGAAATTTCCAAGTAATGTTCTCTTCTTTGCTGATGACAGTCCGTGGCTCAGTCGTCAGCCAACTGATGAGAACATGGCCAAACTAGTGTTGTGTAATCTCCCCAAAACTGATATTGCTGTTGTTTCTTTTCTTCCTCATTAGGACTTTTTCTAAAAAGATCCATGCTGGTACTTTGCAGGATGAAGTGAAGAATAGGAATTTTCCGTGGAAACACACTGGTGTGTTTCGAGCCAAGGGAATTCTCATGTAGGGCTCATCAGAAATTAGAATGACTAATGTGAATCTCTTTGTGTGCTGACAGTATATTATCCATAAACTAGGTGACATCAGTTCTACTGGCAGGAAGGCATATCGCTGGTCATGGAGAACTGTCAATAGATAAATAGATAGATAGATAATAAATGATAGATAATATTAACACAAGTTCCATATCCATGTGTTTTCCATCAAAAGTTACCAAAATAGGGCTTCCCTGGTGGCGCAGTGGTTGAGAGTCCGCCTGCCGATGCAGGGGACACGGGTTCGTGCCCCAGTCCGGGAAGATCCCACATGCTGTGAAGCGGCTGGTCCCGTGAGTCATGGCCACTGAGCCTGCGCATCCGGAGCCTGTGCTCCGCAACGGGAGAGGCCACAACAGTGAGAGGCCCGCGTACCGCAAAAAAAAAAAAAAAAAAAAGTTACCAAAATACCACAATATGGTGTTTGTCTATATTCTTGTGTGTATTGGACATATTTTAATATTATTCACCTCCCACCATAGGCCAGCTCCTTGTACTAGGCATTTAAAGTTGTACATGTTCCTGAGGGAATGATTGATTTGGTTTTCCATTCTTGAAAATGACACATCCCTTTACTTTAAAAGCAGATTGTGTGTATTCAAAAGCAGCTACGTTAGAAATATGTTAGTTCCACAGCACAGAGGCTAGAAATTCATAGCTTTTACTAAAGTGGATTCTCACATCAAGAAAGGATACATGTATATGTATGACTGAGTCTGCTGTGCACCTGAAACTATCACAACATTGTTAACTGGCTATACTCCAATATAAGATAAAAAGTTTTTAAAAAATGACTCATATTTAAACTCACCGCTAAAATGTTTCTTCTGAGTGAAGTGATATTTAAGCTATAATTTCTAACTGAGGAAGACAACTGTTCCCTGATGAGACATTTAGGGATTCTGTTTTTCATTCTGTGTTCACGTTTTGAAAATTTACATTTGGGTAAATTTCGGAATGTCAAGCCGACTGCCCAATATCACCAAGACCTCATAATGATAGAGCGAGGTGAAATTAAAATGATGTTGTGTCCTATTGCGTAAACACATTAGAAGCCCTCCGAAATATGAATTTAGTGGAAAGAGCTAGTTTATTCTAATGGGTGAAAAATCTTCATTCGTGTGTGTATGTGTGTGTGCATAATTTATTTAAGTGCTATTTGGAGCTATTGCAAAGTGAAAAATAACATACATTTACTACCCCGGCAGTTTTATTTACGTTTTAAGGCGTAAAATTAAATATACAAACTGGAGCTAGGTAGCATTGAATTTGTCACAATCTGACAAGCCCTAACAGGGCTGGCAAAAACTGGTATAGACCTTAACTCACCTTACTTCCCATGGCCTGGTTCCGTTCCACAGCATTGAGGTTACTTAAACTTGACTTTGGAAATTTTGCAGTTACGGTTAGCAAATTGTACCTATTGCCTTTCTCCCAGACCCAGCAAGTTCCGTCATCATTTCATGGCTGGCAAATGCTTCATAAGCCTCATGCTTTTCTGAGGAGGGTTCTAGATAATAGGTAAATTACATTGTTAAACATAGGCTGAATTTTTATCACAGTGGCACTATAAACATTTGTCATCACGTAGGGAACATTTTTCCTTCAGGCTCTGTTTTGCAATTCGTAATTGTTTACTGTCTTTTTCTTTCTCAGTGGTACAAGATGGACAGAGATAGTTTTAGAGCATACACATTTTAATCAACATTCACACTGAATTGGAAGACCCAAAGGTGTTCTGTTTGCATGCACAAAAGTTCATCTCTGCCAGGCCACCATTAAGCAACAGCTGAAATAAAAGTTGACTTCTCAAGAGAAAGTGTTAAAATATCATTATGGTCATGCACATCAAACTAATTTTGGTATCTGTAATTCAAGGATAATATTATTTAAATATTTTTATATATAACTACATGGCTAAATTAAGTGTCTTGTTAGTGATAAAAAATTGTCTCTAACTCTTTAATTCCTTTAAAACTTGCAAATATGGTAGTAGGAATTTATCTGCTAAAGGTACTTTTATCTCTGTTTTCAAACAGCTTTATTGAGATACAATTTACATAGCATAAAGTTTACTCATTTAAAGTGTAAATGTCAATGGTATTTAGTATATTTACCGACAGTGTTGGGCAACCATTATTGTTTCTGTAATCTAATTTTAGAACATTTTCATAACACAAAAAGAAAACGTGGATTCCACATATATGCATTAATATACGATACTTGTTTTTCTCTTTCTGACTTACTTCACTCTGTATGACAGACTCTAGGTCCATCCACATCTCTACAAATGACCCAATTTGGGCAGGAATAGAAAGGCAGATGGAGAGAATGGACATGTGGACACGGTGGGCAAGGGGAGTGTAGGATGAATTGGGAGATTAGGTTTGACATAAATACACTACCATGTGTAAAATAGATAGCCAGTGGGAACCTGCTGTGTAGCACAGGGAGCTCAGCTTGGTGCTCTGTGATGGCCTAGTTGGGTGGGATGTCAGGGGAGGGATTCCAAGAGGGAGGGGATGTGTGTATGCATATGGCTGATTCACTTTGCTGTGCTGCAGAAACTAACACAACACTGTAAAGCAATTATACTCAAAAAAAAAAAAAAAAGAAAAAGAAAGAAATAATAATCTTTAAAAAAAAAATGTGTACCTATTAGCAGTCACTCTCCATCCTTCACCACTGCTTCTCCCACTCTCTCACCCCAGCCTCTGACAACCATTAACCTACTTTCTCTCTCTACGAATTTGCCTGTTTGGGGCATTATATATATAAATGGAATCCTACAATACAAGGTCTTCTGTCATGTGGCATAATGTTGTTTCAGAGTTCATCCACGATGCAGCATACATCAGAATTTCATTTCTTTTAATTGATGAACAACATTTCTTTGTATGGATATACTATGTTTAGTTTATCCAGCCATCAATTGATGGACATTTGGATTGCTTCCAGGTTTTGCCTATTGTGAATGATGCTTCTATCAATATAAACATTTATATACAAACTTTTATGTGGTATATATTTTCATTTCTCTTGAGTATATAACCAGGAATAGAATTGCTGATTCATATGGTAGTTCTGTGTTTCCAAAGTGGCTGTCATTGTACATTCCTATCAGCTATAAAGTATTTAAGGATTCCAGTTTCTCCACATCCGTATCACTTGTTATTGTCTGTCTTTTTTATTATAGTCATCCTACAGGTGTGAGTGATACCTCATTTTGATTTGAGTTCATTAGTTAGTGATTAATGATGTTGAACATCTTTTCATGAACTTGTTAGCCATTTGCATGTCTTCTTTGGAGAAACATCTATTCAAGTCCCTTGCCAATTTTTTTTGCCAAATTTTTAATTGAGTTGTTTGTCTTCTTCTTACTGAGTTATAAGAGTTCTGTATATATATATATATTTTTTTCTGGATACAGATATATGATTTGCAAATATTTTCTCCCATTTGTAGGTTGTCTTTTCACTTTCTTGATGATGTCCTTTGATGAACAAAAGCATCATTTTAATGAATTCCAGTTTACTGGTTTTTTTGGTGTCATATCTGAGAGTCTGTTGCCAAATCCACGGTCATGAAGATTTATCCCATGTGTTTTCTTCCAAGAGTTTATAGATTTTTGCTCATATTTAGGCCACGGGATCCATTTTGAGAAATTTCTGTGCATGGTATGAGGTTAAGGTCCAACCTCATTGTTTTGTATCAGGATATCCAGTTGTCCCAATTTGTTGAAGAGACTGTTCTTGCCCCGTTGAATGATTTTCCCACCCTTGTGAAAATCAATTGGCCCTGAATATAAGTGTTTATTTCTGGTCTTTCAACTCGATTTCACTGATCTATAGGTCTATCCTTATGCCAGTATCAAGATGTTGTCTTTATTATTATTTATTATTGTGAAGAAAACACAGAAAACACACGAGATCTACCCTCTTAAATTTTTAAATGTTCAATACAGCATTGTTAACTGCATGCCATTGTTATACAGCAGATCTCTAGAACTTTTTCATCTTGCATGATTGAAACGCTATATCCATTGAATGACAACCCCTCATTTCCGTCTCCCCAGCAGAACCCCCATGACTACTGTTCTGCTTTCTGCTGCTATGACTTTGACTATTTTAGATGCCTCACATAAGTGCAGTCAAGTAGTACTTGTCCTTCTGTGATGGGCTTACTTCACACAGCATAATGTTCTCAAGGATCATCAGTGTTGTTGCATACTGCAGGATTTCCTTCTCTTTTTTCAGGCTGAGTAATATTCCATTGCGTGTATACACTGCATTTTCTTTATTTATTCATCAGTCCATGGACATTTAGGTTGTTTCCACCTCTTGGTTACGGTAATAATGCTGCGATAAACATGGAGTGCAAATACCTCTTCCAGAACCTGTTTTCAATTCTTTTGAGTAAATACCCAGGAGTGGGGTTGCTGAAGAGTACCACGATGTTTTGATTACTTTAACTCTGTAGTAAGTTGTGGTAAGTTTTGAAATCAGGAAGTGTAAGTGCTACAAATCTGTTCCTTCTTTTTCAAGATTATTTTGGCTATGTGGGTCACTTGCGTTTCTCTAAGAATCTGAGGATCAGCTTTTCCATTTTTACCAGGAAAAACTGTTGGAATTTTGACAAGGTTTGCAGTGAATCTAAATTACTTTGAGTAGTATTGCTATATTAACAATATTGTCTTCCAATACATGAACACAGGATATCTTTCCATGTGTTTAGGTCTTCTTTAATTTCTTTCAGCAATGTTTTATAGTTTTCAATGTAAAATGCTATCACTTCCTTGGTTAAATGTATACCTAGGTATTTTATTCTTTGAATAGTGTTGTAAATGGAATTTTCTTGATTTCCTTTTTAGATTGTTCATTGCTAGTGTATACAAACTCAGTGGATGTTTCTGCGTTGATCTTGTACCCTATAACTTTGCCGAATTCATTTATTAGCTCTAGTAGTTTCTTGTGAGTTATTTGGGATTTCCTATATGTATGATCGTGTCACCTGTGAATAAAGATAGTTTTAACTCTTCCTTTTCAATTTGGATAACTTTTACTTCTTTGTCTTGCCTAGTGACTCTAGCTAGAATTTTTAATACAATCTTGAAGCGCAGAGGTGAAAGCAGGCCTCCTTGTCTTATTCCTCATCTTAGGGAGAAATCGTTCAATCTTTCACCATCAAGTATGATGTCAAATGTGGATTTTCATAAATTCCCTTTATCACATTTAGGAAGTTTCCTTCTGTTCCTACTTTTCTGTAAGTATGTATCATGAAAGAGTGGTGAATTTTGTCAAAGGCTTCTTCTGCATCAGTTGAGATAATTGTGTGTGAGTTTTCTTTTATTCTATGAATATGGTGTATTATATTGATTGATTCTCTTATGATAACTTCCCTTGCATTACTGGGATAAATTCCACTTGCTCATGGTTTATAATCGTTTTAACATGGATTCAGTTTGCTGGTATTTTGTTGAGAATTTTTAATTTACATTTAAAAGGGGTATTGGTCTATACTTTTCTTTCCTTATTATGTCTTTGTCTGGCTTTGGTATCAGGTAATGCTAGTCTCTTAGAATGAGTTAGGAAATATTCTCTCACCTTCTATTTTTGGGAAGAGTTTAAGAAGGATTTTTACTAATTTTTCCTTAATTTTTGGTAGAATTCACCAGTGAAGGCATCTGTTTCAGGGTTTTTCTTTGTTGGGAGTCTTTTCTTTTTTTTTTCTTTTTTTTTTGCGGTACGCGGGCCTCTCACTGTTGTGGCCTCTCCCGTTGTGGAGCACAGGCTCCGGACGCGCAGGCTCAGCGGCCATGGCTCATGGGCCCAGCCGCTCCGCGGCACGTGGGATCTTCCCAGACCGGGGCACAAACTCGTGTCCCCTGCATCGGCAGGCGGACTCTCAACCACTGCACCACCAGGGAAGCCCTGTTGGGAGTCTTTTGATTACCAATTCAATCTCTTTACTTGTTTTAGGTCTAGTCATATTTCTTGTTTTCATGATTCAGTCTTTGTAGGTTGTGTGTTTCTAGGAGTTTGTCCATTTCGTCAAGGTTATTTAATTTGTTGGTGTATGAATTAGTTTCCTAGGGCTACCGTAACATAGTACCACAAATTTTAGTGATTTAAAACAACAGAATTTTATTCTCTCACAGTTCAGTAAGCTAGAAATTTGAGGCTAAGGTGTCAGCAGAATTGATTCTTTCTAGAGGCTCAGAGGGAGAGACTATCCCATGCCTCTCTCCCCACTTCTGGGAGAAGAAAGATCTCTAATCAAAAACCTAACGTACAGGCTCTTTGGTGAGGCTACTGGTGGACTCTGGGAGGGCTCATGCCAAGGAGTACTTCCCAGAACTTTTGCTGCCAGTGTCCTGTGGTGAGCCACAGCCACCCCCTGCCTCTGCAGGAGAGCATCCAACACTAGCAGGTCCTGGAAGCTCACAGATGAGTTCTCCCTGCCTTTAAAAAAGACAGATAAACCCTCTTATCTATAAGTTGTTCCAGAAAAGAGAAAGTGGAAGAACACAGAGGGCAGAGAGCAGAAGCGAGAAGAACTACAATCCTGCAGCCTGTGGAACTAAAACCACATCCACAGGAAGATAAATGAGATGAAAAGGCAGAGGGCTATGTACCAGATGAAGGAACAAGATAAGACCCCAGAAAAACAACTAAATGAAGTGGAGATAGGCAACCTTCCATAAAAAGAATTCAGAATAATGATAGTGAAGATGATCCAGGACCCAGAAAAAGAATGGAGGCAAAGATCGAGAAGATGCAAGAAATGTTTAACAAAGACCTAGAAGAGGTAAAGAACAAACAAACAGAGATGAACAATGTAATAACTGAAATGAAAAATACACTAGAAGGAATCAACAGCAGAATAACTGAGGCAGAAGAACGGATAAGTGACCTGAAAGACAGAATGGTGGAATTCACTGCTGCAGAACAGAATAAAGGAAAAAGAATGAAAAGAAATGAAGACAGCCTAAGAGACCTCTGGGACAACATTAAATGCAACAACATTCGCATTATAGGGGTCCCAGAAGGAGATGAGAGAGAGAAAGGACCCGAGAAAATATTTGAAGAGATTATAGTTGAAAACTTCCTTAACATGGAAAGGAAATAGCCACCCAAGTCCCGGAGGCGCAGAGAGTCCCATACAGGATAAACCCAAGGAGAAACATGCCAACACACATAGTAATCATACTGACAAAAATTAAAGACAAAGAAAAATTATTGAAAGCAGCAAGGGAAAAATGACAAATAACATACAACGGGACTCCCATAAGGTTACCAGATGATTTCTTGGCAGAAACTCTACAAGCCAGAAGGGAGTAGCATGATATATTTAAAGTGATGAAAGGGAAGAACCTACAACCAAGATTACTCTACCCAGCAAGGATCTCATTCAGACTCGATGGAGAAATCAAAAGCTTTACAGACAGGCAAAAACTAAGAGAATTCAGCACCACCAAACCAGCTCTACAACAAATGCTAAAGGAACTTCTCTAAGTGGGAAACACAAGAGTAGAAAAGGACCCACAAAAACAAACCCAAAACAATTAAGAAAATGGTAATAGTAACATATATATTGATAATTACCTTAAATGTGAATGCATTAAATGCTCCAGCTGAAAGACACAGGCTCACTGAATGGATACAGAAACAAGACCCATATATATGCCGTCTACAGGAGACCCACTTCAGACCTAGGGACACATACAGACTGAAAGTAAGGGGATGGAAAAAGATATTCCATACAAATGGAAATCAAAAGAAAGCTGGAGTAGCAATACTCATACCAGATAAAATAGACTTTAAAATAAAGAATGTTACAAGAGACAAGGAAGGACACTACATAATGATCAAGGGATCAATCCAAGAAGAAGATATAACAATTATAAATATATATGCATCCAACATAGGAGCACCTCGATACATAAGGCAACTGCTAACAACTATAAAAGAGGAAATCAACATTAACACAATAATAGTGGGGGACTTTAACACCTCACTAACACCAATGAACAGATCATCCAAACAGAAAGTTAATAAGGAAACACAAGCTTTAAATGACACAATAGACCAGATAGATTTAATTGATAGTTATAGGACATTCCATCCAAAACCAGCAGATTACACTTCCTTCTCAAGTGCGCACAGAACATTCTCCAGGATAGATCACATCTTGGGTCACAAATCAAGCCTCAGTAAATTTAAGAAAATTGAAATCATATCAAACAGCTTTTCTGACGACAACGCTCTGAGATTAGAAATCAGTTGCAGGCGAAAAAAAAGTAAAAAACACAAACACATGGAGGCTAAACAATACGTTACTAAATAACCAAGAGTTCACTGAAGAAATCAAAGAGGAAATCAAAAAAAACCTAGAGACAAATGACAATGACGATCCAAAACCTATGGGATGCAACAAAAGCAGTTCTAAGAGGGAAGTTTATAGCAATACAGTCCTACCTCAAGAAACAACAAACATCTCAAATAAACAATCTAACCTTACACCTAAAGGAACTAGAGACAGAAAAACAAACAAAACCCAAAGTTAGTATAAGGAAAGAAATCATAAAGATCAGAACAGAAATAAATGAAATAGAAACAAAGAAAACAATAGCAAAGATCAATAAAACTAAAAGTGGGTTTTTTGAGAAGATAAACAAAATTGATAAACCATTAACCAGACTCATCAAGAAAAAGAGGGAGAGGACTCAAATCAATAAAATTAGAAATGAAAACTGAGAAGTTACAACAGACACTGCAGAAATACAAAGCATCCTAAGAGACTACTACAGGCAACTCCATGCCAATAAAATGGACAACCTGGAAGAAATGGACAAATTCTTAGAAAGGTATAACCTTCCAAGACTGAACCAGGAAGAAATAGAAAATATGAACAGACCAATCACAAGTAATGAAATTGAAACTGTGATTAAAAATCTTACAACAAACAGAAGTCCAGGACCAGATGACTTCACAGGTGAATTCTATCAAACATTTAGAGAAGAGCTAACACCCATCCTTCTCAAACTCTTCCAAAAAAATGCAGAGGAAGGAACACTCCCAACTCATTCTATGAGGCCACCATCACGCTGATACCAAAACCAGACAAAGATACTACAAAAAACGAAAATTACAGACCAATATCACTGATGAATATAGATGCAAAAATCCTCAACAAAATACTAGCAAACAGAATCCAACAACACATTAAAAGGATCATACACCACGATCAAGTGGGATTTATCCCAGGGATGCAAGGATTCTTCAGTACACGCAAATCAATCAATGTGATACACCGTATTAACAAATTGAAGCAGAAAAACCATATGGTCATCTCAAAAGATGCAGAAAAAGCTTTTGACAAAACTCAACACCCATTTATGATAAAAATTCTCCAGAAAGTGGGCACAGAGGGAACCTACCTCAACATAATAAAGGCCATATATGACAAACCCACAGCAAACATCATTCTCAGTGGTGAAAAACTGCATTTCCTCTAAGATCAGGAACAAGACAAGGATGTCCACTCTCACCACTATTATTCAACATAGTTTTGGAAGTCCTAGCCACGGTAATCCGAGAAGAAAAAGAAAAAAAAAAGGAATACAAATTGGAAAAGAAGAAGTAAAACTGTCACTA
This sequence comes from Orcinus orca, assembly GCF_937001465.1. Taxonomy (NCBI): domain Eukaryota; kingdom Metazoa; phylum Chordata; class Mammalia; order Artiodactyla; family Delphinidae; genus Orcinus; species Orcinus orca. The sequence goes on along the minus strand of NC_064576.1, from coordinate 15,568,253 downwards.
TTTGCAGATGACAGGATACTATACATAGAAAATCCTAAAGACGCTACCAGAAAACTACTAGAGCTAATCAATGAATTTGGTAAAGTTGCAGGATACAAAATTAATGCACAGAAATCTTTGGCATTCCTATACACTAATGATGAAAAATCTGAAAGAGAAATTAAGGAAATACTCCCATTTACCATTGCAACAAAAATAATAAAATGCCTAGGAATAAACCTACCTAGGGAGAAAAAAGACCTGTATGCAGAAAACTATAAGACACTGATGAAAGAAATTAAAGATGATACAAACAGATGAAGAGATATACCATGTTCTTGGATTGGAAGAATCAATATTGTGAAAATGACTATACTACCCAAATCAATCTACAGATTCAATGCAATCCCTATCAAATTACCAATGGCAGTTTTTACAGAACTAGAACAAAAAATCTTAAAATTTGTGTGGAGACAAAAAAGACCCCGAATAGCCAAAGTGGTCTCTAGGGGAAAAAACAGAGCTGGAGGAATCAGACTCCCTGACTTCAGACTACACTACAAACTACAGTAATCAAGACAATATGGTACTGGCACAAAAACAGAAATATAAATCAATGGAACAGGATAGAGAGCCCAGAGATAAACCCACGCACCTATGGTCAACTAATCTATGACAAAGGAGGCAAGGATATACAATGGATAAAAGGCAGTCTCTTCAATAAATGGTGCTGGGAAAACTGGACAGCTACATGTAAAAGAATGAAATTAGAGCACTCCCTAACACCATACACAAAAATAAAGTCAAAATGGATTAGAGACCTAAATGTAAGACTGGACACTATAAAACTCTCAGAGGAAAACATAGGAAGAACACTCTTTGACATAAATCACAGCAAGATCTTTTCTGATCCACCTGCTAGAATAATGGAAATAAAAACAAAAATAAACAAATGGAACCTAATGAAACTTCAAAGCTTTTGCACAGCAAACTAAACTACAAACAAGACAAAAAGACAACCCTCAGATTGGGAGAAAATATTTCTAAATGAATCAATGGACAAGGGATTAATCTCCAAAATATATAAACAGCTCATGCAGCTCAATATTAATAAAACAAACAACCCAATCCAAAAATGGCCAGAAGACCTAAATAGACACTTTTCCAAAGAAGACATACAGATGGCCAAGAAGCACATGAAAAGCTGCTCAACATCACTAATTATTAGAGAGATGCAAATCAAAACTACAATGAGATACCATCTCACACCAATTAGAATGGGCATCATCAGAAAATCTACAAACAACAAATGCTGGCGAGGGTGTGGAGAAAAGGGAACCCTCTTGCACTGTTGGTAGCAATGTAAATTGATACAGCCACTATGGAGAACAGTATGGAGGTTCCTTAAAAAACTAAAAATAGAATTACCATATGATCCAGCAATCCCACTACTGGGCATATACCCAGAGAAAACCATAATTCAAAAAGACACATGCACCCCAATGTTCATTGCAGCACTATTTACAATAGCCAGGACATGGAAGCAACCTGAATGCCCATTGACAGACGAATGGTTAAAGAAGATGTGGTACATATATACTGTGGAATATTACTCTGCCATAAAAAGGAACAAAATTCGGTCATTTGTAGAGACGTGGATGGATCTAGAGACTGTCATACAGATTGAAGTAAGTCAGAAAGAGAAAAACAAATATTGTATATTAATGCATAAACGTGGAACCTAGAAAAATGGTACAGGTGAAGCAGTTTGCAGGGCAGAAATTGAGACACAGATGTAGAGAACAAACGTATGGACACTAAGGGAGGAAAATGGTTGGGATGGGGGTGGTGGTGTGATGAATTGGGAGATTGGGATTGACATGTATACACTAATATGTATAAAATGGACAACTAATGAGAACCTGCTGTAGAAAATACATAAATAAATAAGAAAAGAAAAGAAAAGAATAATCTAATGTTATACCTTAAGGAACTAGAAAAAAAAAAGAGTAAACTGAAACCAACATTTTGTTTATCTCCACTCTAATCTTTATTATTTCCTTCCTTTTGCTAACTTTGGTTTTAGTCTGCTCTTATTTTTCTAGCTCCTTAAGGTATCACATTAGGTTATTAATTTGAGATATTCTCTTTTAATGTAGGCATTTGTGGCTATAATTTTTTGCATGTTGTGTTTTCATTTTTATTTAGCTAATTATTTTCTAATTTCCCTAGTGATTTCTTCTTTAACCTCTTGGTTGTATAGGTGTGTGTGGCTTAATTTCCACATATTCGTGAATTTTCCAGTTTTCCTTCTTACTTTGATTTCCAGCTTTATTCTGCTGTGATCAGAGGGGATACTTTATATGATTGCAGTCTTTTTAAATTTTCTGAGCCTTGAGATTTAGCAATGCGCTTTAACTGATGTTTAGCCATCTCATTAGTTTATTATTAAGCACCCTCCTAGTTGCTGTTTGTTTTTTTTAATTAGACTCCAGAGTTCCAATAAAGTTGATCCTGTCAGGTTTTACTAGTTTCATGGTTACTTCAGTGAAAGGACTGATTTTTGAAGTTTCCTACTCCACCATTTCTGTGATGTCACCCATCTCCCATGCTTATCTTGCAGACATCTGTTACTTGACTTTCTTCAGAAGCCATCCCTGTCTTTATCCTTACCTCCCAATTTTGAGCCAAATGCCCTTTTTTGGGGCTCCCTTTACACTGCACTTCCCGAAGACAAATAATTTTTTCCCTGAATTGATTTGGAAGTGAATGTATTCTGAACATCCCAACACTGGTAGAAGGTCTCCTTATTCATCCCCATAAATGTTGGATTAATGCAAGTTGCATGAGTGAATAAAGAAGAAACAGATTTACGTTCTCATGAACTTACTACAAAGCCAATTTATAGGTTGCTAATTGTTAAAGGATTATAATTAAAAAGTACTTAACAGGAAAGCTACTTTTAATGTAATTTAATCATTCTTGAGGACTTCAGAAGACACTTCAGAATCTCATGATACATTAGGTTGATGAGTAGAAACATCTTATCATTTAATATGACTACAGATTAGAAACTGTGGAGGATGGCATCTACTGTTGCTGAAAAGCACATTCTGAATTTATTCTAGTTAAATAAGTCATTTACATTAACTTGTTTGTCTTTGGAGACACATCTGTCTTCTGACAGATACGTTTATTTGATTATTTTGACTATATGATTTCCATAGAAACAAGCACTTGCTAGGTATTTGTTCATTGTATATAAGTAAAGATT